>NC_060254.1:72065390-74565390 GCF_921293095.1 Ischnura elegans
TGAACGAGTTCTCACAAAGACTTACTGTGGATTGTTCATCCATAGGATATAGAGTATGGACAAGTCATGTGAGTAGAACAGGATCTAGGGCGATTAAAAGAGGGTGATTAGAGGGCCTTAACACATTCAGTGCGGGGCACATCAGTTGACGTGGTCCCGTCCAAGCCGAGATACATAGCACGTCAATTGACGTGCCCTGAGGGTTGGGCTGTGAACCCTTTCTCCACCTCCGTATGTGACTAATATCCATTCCGAGTCTTCCGATTGTGTACATGGCCTTCAGCAAGCTACCCTCTCTCAACCCGTGTGTAAAGTTTGTAAAACACGGTATTTGAACGGAAGTTATTGTTATCATTATCATTATTAAAATTGTTACAAGTAGGCCATTGGCCTGGTGGTAACATGTACTATATGATGAAAGAAAACAATAGAAAACATTGAAAAAACAATAGAAAACATTATAAAAAGCCCTTGGTCCCTACTTCTTCAACCTCTTTCTTAAAATATTTAAATTTTTCGGGAAGGGCTCAAATAGTTTTGCTGGTAGGTCGTTCCAGTCCCTTACGGTCCAATTCAAGGAGGAGAACTGCTTCGCATTTGTCCTTTGTGATCGGCACTTTATCTTGAACTGGTGATCATTTTTTCCAACAAAGCTGGGTTTTGATATGTCCTTCTCAAATTCTTTCCATCCTTTTTCCCCACTCATTATTCTAAACATGCCTCATAGCCTGCTTCTTTTCCTCCTCTCTTGTAAGCTCTCCCACCTCTGAGCATTTCTGAGCGTCCAAACTCTGAGCATTTCTGAAACACTTTCTGTTTTTTTATGCTTTCCCAACACATACCTAGCAGCTTTTCTCTGCACCTTCTCCAATTTCTTGACCTCTCCTTTAAATTATGTTGCTGAAACCTCCCTCTATTTTTCTTTCATGTTTTAACGGCTGATTTTGATGACTTTAATGAAAATCGGGCCCGCATTGAATGTGTTAACCCCTACCTAATTCCCCTATGCCTCAGGTCCCTCCCTTGAAAACTAATTATAAGGGGGCACTATGCTGTACCTCCTTTACTAATATAGGAAAAGACTAAGCTGGAAACGAGTGATATTCCCTCTTTGAATTGAGTGCATGCAAAGAGCTGCAGCTCCAAAGATTGTAAATGGCATTCAAAGGGTTACCCTTCTTACCCTTCATGTCACGCAATCCCCTTCCTTGCACCATAACCAAATGCCAGCAAAAATTTTATTTCTGTTTGGGCTGGCACACTTAGCAATATCAGTTTCAACATTTCCCCTTGCCTGGTTGATGAAATTATTTTGCCAGTCCAAAAAGTTGAAAAAAGTAGTCTTCATTATTTTCTTATTAGTGTTTGATATTTGCCGGTATACAATTGCTTATATAATTTTTTCAGTCATACATTTGATTTGATGGGATTAAAACAACTCAAAACCAATGTATCAATGCATTCAAGTTTGGGAGTATGGTTGCTCTCATATGTTAAAAGGAAATATCAATGGATGCATTCATCTGCAATTTATTCAGTGATTGGTTGATCAAGATTTCATGGTTATGCAGTGAGAGCAGACTGAATAAAATGGTGGGCTGAATGCACTCATTGCCACTCCAAATAAATTCATGCTCATGCATAACTCTGCTGCATTCGTAAGCAGCAATTCCAAAAACATCCAGACAACAGTTTCGGCGTTAACATATGACATTGGTATGATATTGATGTAAATCCATTTAACGTTGTCCGGATATCTGTCAAATAGCCGAAGGACCCACCAAACAACGTCGCAGCAATATCCAACAGTGGACATCGAGGTCCATATCACAACATCTTTTAGATATCTTCACAGCATCTAATGAATCGATAATAATTATGCTAATTATGGGTTTTGGTTTAAAAAAAAATTGTGCTCTTCAATTCTATACAGAACATATTACCGATGGATATTGATCGGAATAATTTTTTTAAAGGAAATAAGTACTACTTCTTGAGTTGATGGTATAGGTTGCCAGCCTTGCTGGCAGCAGGGTAAAGTCCTCCACTGCCAAACCGAAGGTTGCGGGTTCGAGTCTCACCTGGGTAGGTTGTCCCTACCCAGGCCATGGTTGTATTCATCGATACTCATTAATTTCCCTCATATAAAAGGCATTAAATGGGATGTTTTTGGGGTGATGAAGATAAAATAAAAAGTGATAAAAAAGAACCAGCCTTTTCCACAATAATTCTTTTTATTAACCCTTATTGAATAAAGACTAGGTCTTATCCTTCCTTTCATTAGTTTAATGTACAAGGACTTCATCTATTCAATGTCAATTGAGAATATCACGGATTTTACAACTTTGATATCTATGCAATGTAATTTTCACAACATGGAGCACAATGCTTGGAATCCTAAAGGAAATTGGGGTTCTTTATAATGACAGAAGAATCATCCACAGTTTATACAAAAACCAAGTAGCGGTGATAAAATCAGGGCCCAGCTGTGAAGAAGCAAGAATTAGGAAAGGAGTGCGACAAGGCTGTACATTGTCACCCGTAATTTTCAACGTTTACATTGAGAAAGCCATTAATGAAATCAAAGAAAAGGCATTGGGAGTGAATATACATGGAGAAAAAATTAGCATGCTAAGATTTGCTGATGACATAGCCGTTATAGCAGAAACAGAGATAGATTTGAAAAATATTCTGGTTAAAATGGGTAGGGTAATGGGTAGATATCAACTGAAAATAAACATGAAGAAAACCAAGATCTTAGTATGCAGCAGAAGAGAGGAAGTCAAGACTAACATTAAAATAGGGAAGCAAAAACTGATAGAGGTGGATGAATTCAGTTATTTGGGAAGCAAGATAACTAGTGACGGGAGAAGTAAGAAAGAAATTATCAGCGGAATAGCCCAGGCGAAGAGAGCATTCCACCAAAAGAGAGACCTGCTTACAGCGGGAAACTTAAATATGGAAGTAAAGAAACAATTTAGAAGAACCTAAATCTGGAGTATGCTCTTATACGGAAGTGAGGCATGGACAATGACCGCAGCGGAGAAAGCAAGGATAGAGGCCTTTGAAATGTGGTGCTACAGAAGAATGATGAAAATCAAATGGACCGACCGAGTTAGTAACGAGGAAGTCCTAAGAAGGGTAGGAGAGAAGAGAAGCCTCATGAAAACCTTAATAAGAAGACGGAACAACCTTATAGGCCACATCTTGAGACATGATGGCCTGATGAAGACAATCGTCGAAGGACAAGTGGAAGGCAAGAATGGAAAAGGAAGACCTCGAACAAAATATATGGAACAAGTAAAGAAAGATGTGAAAGAGAAGAAATACGTAGGCGTGAAAAGATTAGCTGATAGGAGAATAGAGTGGAGAGCTGCGTCAAACCAATCCTAGGATTGTTGACCAATGATGATGATGTTGTGGATGTTATAAATAGGATATCAATGTAATGCTATTTTTTCAACTTGTCAGGGACATTTCAAATAGGATATCTATGGAACATTGTCAAAATACGCATTGTGGAATAACAAAATGTTTTGGACGTATCAACCTTATTTATATTTCTGATGGACTTCATCTGCTGCTTGGGTTATGACACTTGTTCTTAGGGGCAAAATGGTCAAGATTCACTGCAAATTTAAATTGCATATTGAATGGAGGATATAATTTTTGTGGAAATACTGTTTTTTTAGAAGCAAAGTTCTCTTTTATAATGATTCCATGTGCTGCATATGCGTTTGGTTGGTGTAATTTAGAGCTGTAGCAAAGTCCATCTCTTTGTAGGTAAAAATTATGGATTAAATGATCAATCATTCATGATTTAATCGTCAATCTCTCATTCATTTTTCAGGATATTATTTTACAGGCAGACAAGTCAGTAAAACTATTTTATATTTTCCATGAAGAGCTAATGCGAAAAATCCTAATCATTGTATAGTTTTGTGTGCACTCAGCATTCCCAATGTCTGTGTGAAAATCAGTGTCAGCATTATCGGATGAAGAGTGATGGCCATTTAGTGACATTATTGAACAAGGTACAGTAAAACCTCTTTCACAGCTTTCTAAAGTTTGTGAACGTATATATTACAACAGATTACTTTCTTTTGTGGAAAAATACAAAATTCTTTCTAACTCTCAGTGGGGATACCGGAAAGGACGTTCTACAGAGGATGCCCTCATCACTGCCTGGAATTTTATTTCAAATTCTTTGGATAATGGCAAACAGGTCTTGGCATTATTTTTTGATTTCTCTTGTGCCTTTGATATGGTTAATCACTCCATACTCATAAACAAGTGTCACCAAAATGGAATCAGAGGAGTCGCACTGGAGTGGCTAAAATCATACCTTAGCAATAGAATGCAATGTGTTGAAATGAGACTTAGTGACACACTATGTAAATCATACCAAAACAAGATAACGTCAGGTGTCCCTCAAGGTAGCATCTTGGGTCCTCTACTCTTCCTGATATTCTTTAACGACTTGCCCTTGATTGTTAATAGCATCCATGTCAAACCAGTCCTCTTTACAGATGACACAAACTTCCTAATTTCAGCTAATGACATCAATGAAGTGCATCACTATGGTCAGCATATATTAGATTTAGTCTGGAATTGGTGTCTTTCCAACAAATTAAAATTAAACAGTGCAAAAACTCAGTCTATGCTGTTTAACCCGAATCATTCCAAAGATTTTGGAACATTGACACTGAACAACCATACACTGAGTCTAACAAAAACTTGTAAATTCTTAGGGCTACAAATTGAAAATACTGGGAACTGGTCCTTCCATGTAAAAGACTTGTGTTCGAAATTGTCCCGAGTACTGTATAGTGTGAGGTTCCTAAAAGCATCCTTACCTCACAAGGCGATGATGTCAGTTTACCATTGCAACTTTATAAGTAGAGTGACTTATGGTATTGTATTCTGGGGATCAACTGTAACGCTATTAGATACAATTTTCAAGATGCAAAAAAAGATTATAAGATGTATAATGAGTAAGCCTTATACTTATTCTTGTAAACCCTTATTCAAAGAACTGAATTTGTTAACAGTGCCTTGTATATATATATACCAACTATGTTTACTGATAAAAGAGAATATTAATGATTTACCAATTAATAATGATGTACATGAGCACCTAACTAGGTCTCATCGCCACATCCATGTTACCCTCCATAAAAAACGTATAACAGCAAAAAGTCCCATTGCAATGGGATCAAAAATATTTAATTTCCTTCCCAAAAGTATTAATTTGATTAATTCTAATAGGGAATTTAAATCTTCTTTAAAGAAATTTTTAATTAATAAGTGCTACTACAGTGTAAATGAATTTTTAAATGACAAATGAACTCTGACCATTTTTACATTTTTAAGTGTTATGTTGATTACTTTGACGTGTCTTTTATATCTATGTTGTATTCATAAGATCCTTGGACAAATAAAAATTTTATTATTATTATTATTATTTACATTGTAATGGAGGGGATCAAAATTTGGGCAATTAGATGTATGGAGGTTCACTATAGAGAGGCTTTAGTGATAGGCACCATTTTTTCATATCCTTCGGAAATGAAAGGCACTACTGTCTTTTAAACCATTATATTTATGTGTTAAAACAAACATGTATGCCTAAGTGAACATATATTTATGAATAACAGAAAGCGAGCGCTATCGCGTGATTTTTACCATGATTTGAGAGGAAACGATGTTATCTCTCTTAAATCAACAGTCACTTAAAAAGATTTGGATAGTTGGATACCTTTTTTTCTTATTTAGTGTTAGGTATGCTCTCATATGGAACAAAATGGTGGTAACTAATGGTTAACGTGAAAATTACAGGACATTAAAGGTGTATAAGAAAAAAAAAGCATGAAACATTTATTGTTGAAAATGTCATTCCATTTACGTTATCGCGGCTGCATCAATGGTCTCTGGTTTCTCTCGATACAATTTGCAGAGGTAGTTAGGCCACATCGGAAGTGTCTTCTTGGTATGATAAGTGGAAGTTTTACAAGATAAAGAGGTTCACTACAAAGACGCTTGCCTATAAATTTACATGTAAATCTGACGGGACCATAGAGGTGGCATGAAGTATGGAGGTTTTACTGTGTATAGGTTAAAAATACCATTACTTGAATGACTTTAGATTGGTTCCTGTTAATCATGTCCTGATTAGATAACTGAGTATGTGTTTCTTATTCAAGATTTTGTTTCGAAAATCTAAAGTGTTTTGGTTTATTACTCAAGTTGTGTTTTTCCTGAGTGAGTTATTTTTAGAAAATCAATGCATATAAATTGACAGCAGGAGGAGGAAAGTGATAGGGATGCACGATACATTAAGGACTGGGATGGCAACAATGTGGAAGATGGCTGAAGCCAAAAATCAAAAGGTGAAAATGTGCTTTACTGAGACTTGAACCCAGAACCTCCTGATTTTGGGTTCAAGTCCCAATCAGGCAACTTTTTACCCTTGTATTGTGTGTTCTCATCTCTTTCTTACCCCTTTTGTTACATTGAATTATTTTTAAATCCTGTTTTTAGTGATTTTGAATGTTTTGAATTTTGGTGGTTTTATATGCTTTGCTATTTTTGGAGAGCTTTAATAGAGAACTTGGATCAAGTATATGTCTTCACTACTGAAACAGACGTTTATTAGATACATTTAAAAGTTTTGTGAAAAATTAATTCAGAAATTGGAAATGAACTTTCATGGAGTAGGTACATATAAGATATTGCTAGGATTGGAAATGGAAATATCTTAAAAAATGATTTGAAAATAGGTAGTCATCATGAACATGGTTTTCCTATGTGAGTTAGAGTTTCATTTGCTCCCGGTGCCACAAAATACAGTGAATCTCTTCATCCCCATGAAAGGAAGACTGGAATCCATTCCTGATTGTCAGTTAGAATTAGGCCTTTTTAATAACTAAAATGTATCTAAAAATATGTACCAAAAAAATTGGCTCTCTAAAGAAATTACTATCGTTGAGCCTCTGCTATTAAATCTTAACCCTATTGTTGAACCTCTTTTGACTAATGAGTTATCCAACCACTGTCATAGCAGACGCAATACTTAGATTGTACCTGTGCTCCTATGGACGGGAGGATTCCAAATTAAAATCTAAATGAAGATATAGTATATTTGTAATTAAAAACCACGTGATATCACATGATAGTGGTAAATTGCTAGAGGTCTTGGGAAAGAGCTATCGTGTAGTGACTCTACCTGCCGTTACTTTACTACTGCCCATCAAACTCGGGTGTCAATACTCAGGCCCGTCGCTAGCTGATCTGGCGCCCGGAGCGAACTGGGATCGTGCGCCCCCCCCCCCCCCCCCCATAACATTGATATATCTGCAATCGGGAGAGTTGAAAATATAATTGAAAACATTTTTTCGTAATAAAGATATTTTATCGTTTATGAAAGTAAAACATACAAGGATATTTAAAAAATTTTTTCGTCGGCGAACACGGTGCGCCCCCAACTTGCTGCGCCCAGGGCAAAATGCCCAATGCCCTGGTTTCCCCGCCCTCGCGACGGGCCTGTCAATACTTATGAAATGTACCATAGTATTGGCCCTCATTACCTGATGTGAATACCACTTCACTTGTACACAGTATGGTTAGACAGTGATAATAGCATAGTTTGAGGTGAAATGTTCTCTTAACAATGTAAACCAATTCTCAGGTTGAATTACCAATCAAAGCGCTCTTAGATATCGTCCTCATTTCATTACTCAGGATATTGTCATGCTTCTGCTACATAACGATGCCCACTCCAGTGTAAAAAGCTTACCATTTTTTTTCATTCTTCCCCACCATCGTCTGGGGGTAGGGAATGAGGAGGAATAGAGGAGTTTTTCCACCCTTTTATTTTATCATAGAATTTTAACTGCTGGAGCAGGTACATACTTTGTGCATTATTTTCCTGATCATTCAGAAGTCCGTATCTATAGTTTTATGACGGGAGAAGACCCTGGCATTTGCCTTGTAAGATTGTCTCATTTTTGTCGGCGATAAGATGCTTAGTAATTAAATACAAAACGATGCTGTAGGGCAGGGAATATTTTTGAGAACTTCCGGTTTTACGTAGGGGATGTCTACTTTGAATATTTATAAATCAGATGACGTTTCTTACCAAAATCCTAATGTGCGGTGTGACCTATCTACCGTCAACCTGCATGTGGCGAGCTAGCTACATAGCATTTTCTTAGGAGAGCTAAACAAATACTATTTGACAAGTGGTTCCCTTAGAGATTTTGAATGGGAATCTGCGATTTAGTTATTATTTGAGAGGGTTGTGGCTTGTTGCTTTTTCAGCCATTGCTTTCCTTTCATCATGGGTGGATTTCTGATCAGATAATATATGTGAATGTATAGGGGCCTGCAGCACAATGGAGTGCCTAACCCCTGGTCACCATTGACTGGGCCAATAGTCCCTAATCCACGCTTGCTGGTGGGGGTTGAGGTACAACAGGTTGAGTCTGCCTGCTAGGGGTCTACTGAAGGGTGGGCAGAAAAACGACTTTTTTCAGGATCAAATTTGCCCTGTGCAGAAATGTTGCCAACATATATCGGGGTCTTGGATCTGAATTTTTTCAAAATCGCGTTCTATTAACCACAGCCGCCCGAGCACTAAACTTTATGCTATTGCGAAAATTCAGGCTGAAACTGGATACAAACGCCTACAGAGTGTATATAACTGCAACTATGCCCTATTTGAAAATAACTAATAATGAATATGGAACTCAAAATTTTATTGACGAAGTTTAAAGTTTATCACAAAAATTTCATAGTTTAACGATGGGTGAGAGTAATAAAAAAATGTCGAGTGTATGCAACCCGCGTGCCACCCAAAATGTCGAGCTGCTTGTGACATCATGTCACATTTTGCCTTTCGGAAGCGACTTTGCGGTAATTAATTACTTTTTTAAAGTACTTGCAATTTTTTTTAAAGTCTCAATGGTCATTTTGAGGGAAATAATTATGCCCAAAAAATCGTCAATTTTACTAATTTAAACTTCGTCAATGAAATCTGAAAAACAGTAATTTTTCAGCCCCCTCAAGTTTACAGGTCCTACATTCGGCTTTGCGGCTCATCGAGGATACTCATTCCCAAGGGTGGATCCGGAATTATTTTCTGGGGGGTGCACAAGGCAGGGGCGCAGCTAGGAATTAAGGCTAGGAGGGGTTTTAGGCGGAACTAATACTGGGGTGTCTAGGGGTATGGCATACCGGCCAAGGTAAGCGGGAGGTGCAAGGGCCCTCCCCCAGAAAATGTTTTGGATAAATAGTGAGTTTTACGGCATTCTGAGGGATATTTTATAAAGACTTACACTATTCTTTAAGTAATATTAATGCAATTGAGTAACATAGATTTAACTTAAAGATTTCTCTGTGCTCTGGGGCGGGGTTTTATCCCCACCTCTCGCTGCGCCACTGGCACAAGGGTCCGGCAGGCAAACGGTCTCATATTTGAGCTTAAAAACAACATGCAAAAATTACTATGTGACATATTGTCTTTATTTCAATATGAAAGTTGTCAGTATGAAATTAAATGATTGGGGCTAAGTTAGTACACATAATAAAACAAATGTAATGATAACGGTATTAAAACTCTTCTCTATCTTTTAAGCGTCTGGGGGGAGGGGCGTGCCCACCCCTAGATCCGCCTATGCCCATTTCCTTCATGATGATACATTCCTCATCAAAAGCCACGATTTCTCCTCCACCGGTGTGTAGTGCCCATCCATTTTTATTCTCCCCCGTTACACAGGCCAACAATGAAAAACTTTTTTTTACTGAAAATACCTTATTCTTATGCTTTTAAAGTTGCTGAATCCAAATATGATGGTTTTAAAATTGCCTCACCCACCATTTATTCACATTTTACAGTCAAACTTATGAAATCAAGCAATATTTTTAGAATTGAGCAGCTTTTTTATAGTTAAATACAATTGAAAACGTAGGTATAATGAACGAAGATAATGGGGGATTACTGTTGGTACTTCACCGAGAAGTTCAGCAAGCGATTCATCGCAGAAAAAGCTACACAGGAAGCTTCAATGAAAAAAGGGGAAGAAAATGTAGAACAATTCCTGTTGACAAGTGAACCCTGTATTATCGCGCTGCAGTACATACTAACAATTTTATCACGATGTGGTGAACAGCAAATACAAACAATTTTATGATGTAACACAGTGTTTCATTGATTTCCCTGTATACCGTATAGGGGTATTAGACTAAATATTAAATACATATTGCTTGGAAACTATGGGTGATACAAAAAAACTAAGGCCAGGTTTGGATTCAAAAGATAAAAATGTATAAAGATCAGCTATCAAAATAAAAAAGTTTTCAAACATAATTTTTTTGTTGGCCTGTGTTATTTTTATTCCCTGAAATTTTTTCCCGTGGCGCAACTTGCGCCTCACATCCCTCTTTCGCTGGAACTACATTTCTTCGCATTGATATGTGCATAAAAGTCGCCTATGTTGATGGCCGACAGTTTTATCGATGTCGATTGCCGAGCGATTGGTGTCAGCTCTTGATTTATCGACGTTCAAAGCGACGTATGATTGATGGTTTGGAATTCGATGCTTTCCAAAGTTCCTCTGTGAAGCCGACATAAAAATATGCGCATCAAGTTTCATTTTTACTATGCTATTCAAGTGGGACTAAAGACTTTTTTTTTCGGAAACCCCGTCGAGGGCTTTACGCTTATTTCGTTAGACCCACTCATACTTCATATTCGTAACCTCAATTGCCTCCTTATCTAAAGCAATTTAGCCTTTCTTGCGGAAGGCGCGGCTGACCTCTTGCAGTAAAGTTTATCCGCTTCGACGTCCTCTTGAAATTACTCATTTGTTTTTTTTTACGCGACAACATGTTTTTGTTCTCTCATTCAATATTATTCTAGCCTTAACAAACTTCGCATGCCTTATGGTTTTCCTAACTCAGTGACAGATCAACACTCATGGAGGACAGTGAACAGGGCAAGCAGTCTTGTAGAGATTTTTTCGATTTCATAGGGCCTTTATTTTGAATAGTTGCTGGTAAATATTTCTATCCATCGTGAGAGATTTTTTATGGTATTTTCCACGTTTAGTACTGATAGACTTTTTCTCTCCATATTTGTATCCGGAGGTGCCAATAATGATGGCGCATTTTTCTCCATAACAAGAAATCACAATATCTTCCCTCCCACTCACCTACGACCATGTAGATAGGACAATAGGCATTGCGTGTCCGACCGAAGATTTGATGTTAAATA
This sequence comes from Ischnura elegans, assembly GCF_921293095.1. Classification (NCBI taxonomy): domain Eukaryota; kingdom Metazoa; phylum Arthropoda; class Insecta; order Odonata; family Coenagrionidae; genus Ischnura; species Ischnura elegans. The sequence continues at coordinate 72,076,663 of NC_060254.1, forward strand.
CCACGCCTTACATTTACCATTCATTTATCGTTATTTGCTTAAATTAGATGCATAAATTACTGCGATCGCGTGAAAGTATTTAGATTTAAGGAATAAAATTTATGAATTTATTTTTCAAAACCTCCAAACATTTTTAATTTTCCGAAGTATTTTTAACAACGCAACACATGTCATGCATCTCCGGGACATTGAATATTAACGGAAGACCCCTTGTACTGAAAAAGAATCTCTTTTTCTGAGGTTGTTATTTCAATTGATAGCCCTGTAATGAAAACTATTGACTTTTTATAATTTTCAAAATTAGAAAAAAAATGCTTAAGAAGGTTATTGCTCAAAAACTCCAAGGTGTTATCTTTATGAAAACAAATTATCCTCATTGTGTTAATTGTGCAACTATTCCAGGAAATAATTATGCAACCGAACAAAGAGTAGCAGCTAATTTTATAGCTATTGTGATGTTTGAGTTGCAAATTTAAATCAGTAGTTTTTTCTGGCGATAGTAAACTCTCTAGTTTGCAGTTTAAATGCCTCTTTGAAAGAAAAAAATCATTTAAATGTAAAGTTATAAATTTTGCAAAATATGTTTGGAAAGCCAATTTTTGAATAGCTGCCGTTGAAATAACATCCCCGCACCCCATTTCTCTTTCAATAGGGTAGTTTCCTTCATCAAAGAAAACGTAATGCATTGATTGCGATTCGTAACCCACCATTACTGTTTTCATAATATACAAATTATTTGGTTTTAGAAATACCGGTTTAGACGAATGGCAATGGTCAATTTTATCCTCATTTGAAAAAGGCCAGATTGGCGCCCATACGATGCCACTCCACGTGACGTAAAAGGGACCTAGTTTCTATACGAGTAGATAGGAGCTATACATCGTCTGAGGTTACCAATGCATGCATGAGGCACAGAGCTCAGGGAAACATGTCTTAATAATCACCTATTAAAACTGGCTAAGGTCGGAAAGTTTCCTTCGTTTGATAAGGTATTAATAATCCTTATTTAAGCCAAGCTCTACCAGCTAGTATTGTACTCTGCTACCTGCTAGCATCCTGCGTCGTATCAGAGCCTCGCCCCAAGGTCACCTCACTTGCGGCGGCGGGAAGCAGAACGACGTCACGCGGAGTTTTTCCCGGCATTCATACTTACCCGTCGCGCGCTTAAAAATTTTCACTTTTCATTCAATCGCGAAAAATAGATATCGTCGTATAAAAATCTTAAAGCTTGAAATACGTACTCTCGGAGTAATTATCTTTCGATTTAGCCAATAAAAAATAATGGGAAACCACCCTATTGACTGGCAACGGCAAGAGAAAAAAAACGAAAAACATTACATATTAGATTTAGATGAAGCTAAAAATCCAATATTAGTGGCTACAACAGTGGCTTTACTATGGGGTGGGGGGAAGAGTGGGATAGATCCCCCCAAAGCCTCAGAGAAATAAAAATAATATTCAAAACTATTGTCTAGATTGGACTAATAGTAAAATTTAGACGTAATATTTTAATGAAACCCAAATTTTAAGTGCGAAAATTATGTAAAATGTATTTGCAGGCATGTCATTTTTACAAAATTTTCCCGAACGGGGGAGGAGGGGGAGGTGGGAGGTCGGCCTTCCCCACCCCCCGCACAATATATTCTTAGTTACGCCACTGGTCTACAATATAAGTAGCCATTTTTATTTATAGGAAATAATGTTTCGCAATTGGTCCTCTTTGTTTTCAAAGGGTAATTTTTTAGAAGCTTCCGGTAAACGGTCCCTTATTGTACCCTTATTTACGATTTACCCTTAACTACCCCTACACCTCCAGATTTGGAGTTTAAATTCTCTTTATGAGCCTATGCTTCCATGCCTAGAATGGCGGATTTGTTGATTGGGGTAGATTCTGGACTCTAGATTCTAGAACTCTGGATTATCCTTACATAGAGTGCGTGGAAATCGTTAATGCGTTATCGTATCTCGATGATTTTTTAAAATTTTATTTTTGATAAAAACGTACACTTTATGATACGGGTTGGTTGACATCGAGGTTTCCACGTTGTGAGGCATATGTGGAGAGGAATTTGGATTTTGCTTGCCTCAATAGCGTGATATATTGATCCTTCGGACAAGAATTGACTTCCTGGGGTACAGGGCTTCATTAAACGCCTGGTGTTTTGTGATCAAGTGCATAAGCATGTTGCTTTATGACCCCTTCCCTTGTTTTCTTCTCGTCGGAGAGGTGTATGACCATTGATTTTCCATCAACAGGTGCTGCATGCTGAACCATTAATCTTCGACTTTTGGCCCCTGCGTGTTAGGCTACGGTCTGTGCACCAATCCATCTGTTGAATGAAGAGGTTTTTTTCGGTGACGATGATAAAAGATATCTCTAGAAAATACGGATTCCATGCATTTTTCAATGCTAGGTGGAAGTGCGAATGGAGTGCCAGAATGGATGAGGACCTGTCTTTCAGTTCGGAGACTCGCGCGGTAAGATATGAGTGCTCTTGTTCATTTGTACATTCTCTTCCCTTTTCATTGGGCTGTCTACGAACGCTGACAAATGAATTGGACGCGGGGTTCGGGGATAGAATACTGTGAAATTTCACTCTTTTGCGATGTATTTTTTCATGCTTCTGTTTTATTTTTGGTATTCTTATTTCAAGTGTGTTATGCATATTTTCTCGGCTCGTGTTGGGAGTGTCATGCGTTATATCCATTGAAAAAAAAACTCTCGGAGAGCGATTCTGCTGTTAGAGATACGATGATTACGTAGGATGGTCCTATCATGTAGGTACTCTGTTTCTCACTCTTGAAGTTGGAGAAAGGCCCAACGTATACTCTTTTATCTCAAAATATACAAGCGTCGAATTTTTAATTTTATGATTCGTCACAAATTATGAATAGTTGTCTGCTACCCTGACACTAAATCTGGTTTAATTTGTTCCTTTCTTGGCAAGGATAAAAAAATTCTTTCCAAAGGAAGGACGTTTTGTGACAATAGCTTTTACGTGAGGTCTGAGTTATTTTGTAATTTGTGCTTTATAGATACTTTGAATTTGTTAGTTTCAAGCGTACTCTGGCAGTGACGATAATTTGAACCAAATTGTTGGCAGTATATTTAATTCGTTTTGGGAAAATTCCGTGATACCAAAAATTTGTATGCCCACCCCGAAAATGGGGTGTTTGCATAAAATTTTTTTACGCCCAAATATTTCTTCATCGTATAGAGGAAAGGAAGTAGATGAAGAAAACATAGGTTTTAATGCAGTAAAATGGATACCTGCATTGGATGGATACCTTTAAGATTATTTCAGTAGTAATGAGGCCTAAACTATTGGATTTAGATGTAAAATCTACTGTTTATACTCATGAAAACGTTTTTGGTCATAGTTAATAATTCGCTAGGGATATCGGCTCGTTGCTTTAATTTATTTTTCAGATATCATGAGTGCTTGAAATCATTTAAGCCGTCCATTTGGCCAATTGCTCTCAGAATTAATCCAAGCTTTGGCTTCGGCACGAAGCGGGCACTGTAAATTATGGATGGGAGTAAACGTGCAAGCAGCGAAAGGTTTCAATTTGACCATTTCGAAGAAAAAAAATGGGTGTGCTGAGAGCTTATGGGGAGTAAATGCAGTTAATGCAGAGGAACATTCTCGAATGGTCCCATTAGAAGCAATATCAGCAATGAGTCGGACAATTTGACCCATGATTATATTTTTTGGCAAATATGATTTTGCTTCAAAAGATTCATTGATGGTAGATGTTCCTTGGTGGTAATATGGAGCCTTAAGAAATGCCAATATGACTATGTTATTCGAAAAGAATGGCGTTTCTATAGTAATGAGGTAACTATTATTTACTTTAGATGCAAATTCTGTCTAGACCCATAAAAAAATTCTTGCTTTGAGTTAATAATTTGCTAGTGATGTCGGTGCGTTGCTTTAACTTCTTTTTCACATATCATGGGAGTTTGAAGTCATTTAAGGAATCCCTTTGGTTAATTACTTTCAGGATAAATCAAGGCTTTGGTTGAGACCATTACCAAGGCAATAAATGTCAACAACTGCTCTGAAAAAATTATAATGGAATGTGGTTTTGAACATGGTTTAACTAAATGCAGAAGTACCTACAGTTTTTGTTTTTTTATGTTTCGAATTTGTCGCCTCGAACGTTTTTTTTAATACAATTCATAATTTTCAATATATGCGCCTTAGTCGCTCGACAAATGCCCAAAAGATACTCAATTTCTGTCCAAACACTTGTTAACATTTCCTCTTAACGGTTGTCATTGCTTCATTAATCCTGTTCTTTAAGTGGTCTAGGTTACGACTTCTTTTGTCTACAAACAGCCCTTATGATGTACACCTCAAGAAAAAAATCGCAACGTTTGAGATTGAAATTTCCCTGAAATCTTCCCACGATTTACTGAAACCGCACCATTCTGTCATGATAACCCTGTACATGAAATTGGAAGGTTCGGGTGGGATGTGGTTGAAATAATCCATCATAAAGAAAATCAATCTTGCAAATTCCACCGAACTTCATTTACTGACACCATGAATTTCGACGATTTCGCATTTTTTTAAAGTGTACCTATTGAAAAAATGACTTGAGAGTGTCGGAACACGCAGTGCCAGCAAATGTGGTTTAATGGAACCTATGAGATTTATTTTCTTTGTAACAGCCAATAGTACAGATTGAACTGACTCCGAATTGGGTTTTAGCGAACTAAAATAAGAACTAAAAATTTGGGTTGAATTTGGTCAATTACTTCCAGAATTAATCCAGGCTTTGGTCGAGACCATTACCAAGACAATAAATATTAACGAGTGCACTGCAAAAAGGTAATGAAATGAGGTTTTGAACATAGTTTAACTTAATGTAGACTTACTTACAGTTTGAACCGGAATTTTTGTGGTTACCCCCTTGCATCATTTTTCTAATATCGGAAACGAAAATTTTCTAACTATGAAGATAATTCATGATTAACACTAACGATGAAATCACACCGTTGAAATTTCAAGGTTACATCTGATTGTGCGTACTTGGTACTATTATCGCATGGATTAAACCCAGCTATGGCGTACATAACATACATTCAGATAATTCCCATTCCTTTCTTTCTATACTGGACAGAGTGAAATAGAACGCCGAGCTAGTCCCTTTGTCCTGTTTTTGTTGACCACATGTCTTTTTTTCATAGATCAGGCTAACCCTATCGTTAAGCTCTCTTCTCTTGTCTCAAAGGCCTTTCGATTACCTACCAGTCTACATTTTTCAAATGTTGTAAATAACTCTTAAGCACTAAATTCATAAGTGGTAAATGCACCGGATATAATCATAAATAAGCAACCAAAAATTATAAAAATAGCATGTCTAACCTATTTAAAATATAAAAAAAATTAGTATTTTCGATATGCGATTACCTCACAACAAAATAACCGCCTCAGAAAAAGGGGTCATTAAGTTCCTCAGGACAAACACTTGTATACGGTTAATTTATTTTCTTTGGGAAATGAGCTTTAATAAAAATTCAGGAATTTAAAATATTTAATATTAAATGTATAAATAAATATTTATTATATCAATACATAATTTTTAATTCTATCTTTAAATTTTTATTGATTATATATTTATATATAAATTATCGTAAAAATAATGTAGTGTATTTCTGATTGGTAAATAGTCCGTTTGCTCTCTAATATCATAGTCAATGATCAATGAACATGTGCAGAGTGGTCAAAACGGAATGAGGCTCGCTGTGCTTTGAATGCCTGATGTAATGGGTATTTATATGTGTCGAGAGACCCTGAAGAAAATTGGAATGAAGTGCCTTACAAAAAGAGCAAGAAGTTTTCCTGGAGATAGGATTGCGAGAGGAATGTTGCTGTAGGTTTTTTTTATTGGTCGGGTAATTGTGGTAATTTACTGCGACCTTTGAGAATGCATAATACCTGTTACGTTATTCCCAGGTCCCATAAAAAGCCTTAATAGTCGTTAGGGGACCCCAGGAAATTGGGTTTATTTCACCGAAGTCTTCCTCCTTTGCTCTCTCTGGGCATGATTTCCTAGTTGGATTCTTTCTAGTTTTGTTTGGTATGCTTTTCTTTTTACCTGGAAGTAAGGCCAGTAAATTTCTTCGGCATTGAATTAGGAAACATAAGTTGTTGATGTTATGCTCGATTTGTATTTATTCTACCCTATTCGTAGTCAAAGCTAAATTCATCATTAATGCTAAAAATATATCTCATGTTCGTCCAATTCAATTTTATGTTGAATTCGTTGATACAATACATTTTTATTGCCAAAGATTGTGGTATTAAAATGTGCATATAATGTTTCTCTTTGCGATTGAGGAAAATATCTTCCATTAGAATTCCACATTTTCATCATGTATTCAGTTTTGAACAAAAATTCAACTTTTCCCAGCGTACGATGTTGACAAAAATATTTTATTAGTCGTAATGAAATTGCCTGCTTATTTATATCAACGCAAAACACTTTCCTGGCTATTGATCAGTTTTTTATGATTTTTTTTGAATTAGGTAAAGATTATGGGGGTAGTATACTTATTTTTCAAACAAACAAACAAACAAACGTATACACGTAACGCCAAATCTAATCGGTTTAATGTTAACGAAAACTGTGTACTCATGGTATTTTATTGTAATTTGAATGGAGTCGTGATATGGTCAGCTGAAGCAATATCATAGCATTTCGCTGTGCCTGTGCCAAAAAGTAATGGTGAAAGTATTTAGAAATGCTTCAAATGGAAAAATCTGAACCGTGAAAAAATTCGGTTCTGGCATTTTTCTAATGCTGTCTGATGAGGTATATGGTATTATTTAATCAGTATGAAGGCTTCGGTTTTCGGAGCAACTAAATAGTCTAACAATTGAGTGCATAAATTAATACGGTGACATCATTTCGGACGAATAGCCCTGTACTTCACATTGTTGAGGTTTTCTCTTTGTTAGGAAGCATGGAAACAGACTATCAGATGTTAATTTTGTTTTGGTATTTTTTCGCGAGTTGTTAATTTTGAATTAATGAACTTTGTTACACGAAATTAATCGTTATCATTACTAACCATAAGAATTTTTTTTCCAGTAAAACAAGCCATTGCTTTCACTATCTATAAAAGTGAACGTGAAAATATGCTCTTCATGCTGAGAAGTCGTCAATGTGATTTCCCTCTCTAAATCTATCCGAATCGTATTTCTCGGTATCTTTACTACTCAGGTACTTCATATAAGCCTTTAATTATGCTCTCTGGTGCATTCAGGAAGACAAAATTACCCGAAATTTGGCGGTATTCATGAAATTTTATACCAAATGAATGCCCTTGAAATTTTCGTCGAATGAAAATTGGTGCAATTTGCTCGTCTTTGGGCGTAATGGCGAAAAAATTGAAGGTAATCATGCACTCTCCTTCCTGTAGACCAAGTTTCAATGGAAGTAGATCGCTACGTTTTTCTTGGAATTACTGAATCTGAGTATTTTTTTCCGTAGTTAAGGTAATGATTGCTGGAATAGAATTCGTATCACACGATCATTTTTTTCCATTTCCTTTCGAGGGACAGTTCCAGCGATCGCTCCAATGTGCGATTATAGTTTCTGAAACAATTAATCTTTGTGTTTAACTAAACTAGAGCTGTGAGCGATTATCAACAATAACGATTGCGCAATCTCTCCCATTTTGGGGTTAAGTGTTTCAAGCAATTGTTATCGCACAATTTAGTCCAACCTTAATTATTTAATGTTCTTAAAAATCAGGGTATCTAATAAAATGTCGAAAAGGCTGTAGACCCAAGAAAAACCGTTTTTATGGTAACTGCAAAGTGAACCCAAAAATGTTTGCATGGACATAGCTCAGTAACTAAGGAGTTGCGACCCAATGTTTATGGACAAACACGCTTAAAATTGTCTCCACTGCCGTCTCCTGAAGTACTGCAGATGCCTCCTGAAACACCCTGTATAACTTGTGGGCTGTAATTTTTTAGACTTGGTAGCAATTAAATTTTATTATTTTTGCTCTTCGCTCACATCGTACTTTGTTCGTTCCTATCGTTGCTCAGGCGATATTGGAATGCCCCATCTATACATCAACCTTGTAATTCCGGTTTTGTGTGGTAAATTGATTTTGGAATGGAGAAAACTGAAATTGGTGTGTTTGGCATTCCATTACTCCTACCCTCTTGAGGGGACGTACATATGGTGTGAAATATAGCTGAGATGACAGGCGCTAATGGCATATTCCTAAATTTCTAGTGATGAATGGAGTCCAATTCAAGAGATGCCTCGCGTTTTTTGGAAAAAAAAGATTCAAGACCGTATCCAACGTTGGGAAAAGGCTTGTAGGCAGATGACATACCGCGATGACGGACTATGGAGCGTTTTTATAGTGAGTATTGACCTCAATCAAATGTTAGAAATTTCCCTTTAGCTGTTTACTTTCCTGGAAATCCAGTGTTTTTTTGTATAATTTTTCAGGCGTATGGCATTTTAGTGTTAGGCTAGGATTTTATCGTAAAAAATAAGGAACACCTTAGCTTCGGAGGGGGAAAGGCTACAATTTAAACGTACATGCGTCCACACGTATAATTCTTAATTAATATATTTTTTATGTGTATCAGTCTTTTTCTTTGCATCAATGGGCATAATAATGCTGACGAATAAGTACAAAGTTATGGTGCCAGAATGACTTATCGTGAAAGCTGGTAATATAAAAAAACGTTGAAGAAGTTTCGTAAAAACGTTTCCTCGCCTTTAGCCTGGATGGTTTTTGTCATTCTTATGAGACACAATAAGGAAAAAAAATAGTAAAAAAAAACATTATTCCAAAATGCCGCACGCTCTATGCCGTACGAACAAATATTGGGATCGCATCGTAAAAGAAGTGATACTAAATAACCATGAAGAAAATAACATCAATAGAGACAAAGGCTTCCTCCTAAGCAATGCGTGGACGAGCGTAATCATCCATAACATACAAAAACAACACACATCGAAAAAGAATCAATCAGGGCCCACAAGAACGGCACTCTCGTATATTAACCCATACGGGTAAAGAGCCGGCGATTCACCCGTCTGCCTCGATTTTCCTTAAGTTAAAGAGCCGACAAATAGCCGGCTGCGCTGTTTTTGTTGCATTTTAAAAATCGTTTGTAAATATTTTTACCGAAAAACTAAATTCATTCCATAACGAATGAAGACATGAATCATGTAATGAAATTTTATTCAGATTAAAATAACTCTTAAATAAAACTTTTAAGAAATTATGGAGAATTTTGGACCGAGAAATTCCGTGAAAAATTAAGGAGCAAATGGCTTAGGTAATAACGACAAAAAATGGGCTCCACATTCTTTCCCTGAAGACGATGGCAGACCCAACCTTTGAAACGTTGGGACCGGTTATCCAAAACCAGCCGCCTGGTGGGAAGTAGTTCCGGGCCTGATCATTCTAGAAGAGTAGAGAAACTTTTCAGGTGTTAGACGGCCCTGGGCATGGATTTTTGAGAATTTTTAATTTTTAGCTTTCGGGCAATATTTAGCTTCTGAGCAGACCCGTGCTGTACCTTTTCTGAGGGCGGTGGACGGCCATGGACAGAGGGCTCCAGCACTATGCTGGGGGAGGACTACCGGAGTGATCCAGAATGAATTATCTTCTATATTATTTCTACTATATAGATACCTTTTTATCAACTTATACGCAACCAAACTCTACAAATGAGGTACCAAAATGCACAGAATTTATTAGAGAATATGCGACGGCATATCTTACTTCCTAAATATTGCTATTGTTTCCTAAAATTGGTTTTTAAACAATTTAAAAAAAAAACAAAAAAACGGTAAATATTCCTGACGTTAGCGGCGCACAAACTGATACATTTGTTCATTTGCAACAATATCTCGCATTCTTTAAATAACTTCTATCAAAATGCAGCTGATTCCACATTCAAGTCTCCTGTTGATACGTAAGTATGAGTCATCATGTGCGTTTAACAGAGGATAGTGTAATTACTTCCAATGTTGTGTTTAAAGAGGTCCTCTGACCTCAATTTGTACATGAATATTCCAATGAAATTTGTGTATAAGACCCTGCCTTTTTTTTCTACATTTTGAAATTAGAAACGCGCCTATCCCTCTGTGGACCTGCATTGAAAAGAGCGTGGGAATCCCGCTGGGAGCGGGCGCAGCACGCTCGTATTAATTTAAATTATTGTTTTGCTTACTCAAGACGATGTTAATTGTTCTGTTGAATGAAACGCCTTTGAAATCAAGTTTACTGCTCAATGTTGGTATTCTGACTGTAAAATTTGTCAGTTTCGGAACAGAAGGGGCTCCAATGATTTCCAGGCAGGAGGGCGCACCGGAATATGTCTCGGTGTCCTGGCCGCCCAGCACGGGCTTGCTTCTGAGGGTGAAGTTTTGAAGGGCTAGGCAGTGATCATCAGGTCAGAATGACTCTTGCTGAATTGCTTTCGCCAGTCTCTCGGTTTCATCTGACAGCGAGCGGCCGTAAACACGGTTCCCCACTACGAACATCTCTCGCTTCCCTTTCAACTGAGTTTTGACTCCTCTGCTGCCTCTTTGAGAGCACGCTTCACTTTCCTGACGTCTTACAACTTTGATCTCGGCTTGTTTAAACTGCTGACCCTACCTCGGCCTCGCCCTTCGACTCTCGTTGCAAGTTACAGGTGTCATTTGAATGCTTTGAGTTTTGGTGCTTGCGTTGAATTATTGGAAGGGAACATTTTAGAATCATGAAATACATATTTCTTGTATGATGTTTACGTAAGAATTTGTTACAATGTTATTCACAGCGTGTGAAGCTCGCCTTTTCGCTCTGAAGATTTACACCATAGATTAAAGACTCTCGTTGCAAGTTACAGGTGTCATTTGAAAGCTTTGAGTTTTGGTGCTTGCGTTAACTTAATCGAAGGTAAAATTTTAGGAAGAGAACATTTTTCGTTCAGAAGCACGAATTTGGCTCTCTCCTCTACTTTAAGAAAATTTTCATAATGTATAATGTGTTAAATCCAATTCAATCTGCCGAAGAAGCCTATAAAATTGAAGAAATATGGGCTAAAAATTATTTTTTCTCTAATCCTACCACTCATTCGATAAAAAAGCTATTCATAGGATATTTTCATTGTGTGTATTTTTCCCAAGAAAGACTTGGTGAATCAAAATGACTAATTGCACAAATAATTGCTACATCTTTGATCTGGAGGCAATGAATTCTAATGTTATTCTGTGAACAAAGTTATATACTGGTGAAGAAGGAACTCCTTAATAAGAAAACAATTTAATTACTGTCAATGTATTATGTAAAGCTGAACATTATAATGACAATTAATTTGACGCAGAATATTTTACGTTTCAGTTGAAGCATTTTTAAAGGTACCAGTGTTATGATTCCAATTTTAAGTCCCATACTTGTTAGAGTATTATATTCCATCCTTAAATACGGTGAGTTTTACTGTTGAAGAACGAAGTCACTAATTTGAAACTATTTTTTTTCAAATTCTTCAAAAATAACCAGCTTTGTTTCGCCGATTGCGAATTCAAAGTTGTCTGGTCATGCAAGGAAATTCGCTGACGACACCTGCTTTTACACGAAGCGTCGTGTAATTTCAATGTTAAGTTCTTTTCTTGGGAATTATTCGCGAAATTATGTTTTGCGATGACCGGAGTAAAAGAATTCAAATTTTAATGTGACCTCGGGAAGCGTTAGCAGAAATACCGCAAAATGATATCGTCAAACTCGACTCGACACGTTCAGAATGAAATTTCAGCATTAAACGCTACGCCTAAATAAAACTGCTACTGTGGACGTGAATTAGATACATGAACCCATTAAAACCCAATGTTTCTTCTAAGCAACATAAAAAATGTCTACATTTTCAGATCTATTCAGGATATATTTGAACTACGTGTTGTTTTGTGCTGCATAGTTTAATGACGAAATAGGTAGCTGCCACAATAATTTTGATTGAGTAGAATATTTTCACATTTTTAAAATGAGAAGTCTTGAAATTTAATATCTCCCAGAAGTAGCTATGGATTAGAAGGGGTTTAAATTTAATGCATCTTTTTCAATTCCTATTGTATTGAATGTTTTATTATTACGTAGATTAATATGTGTCATGTTTGCGTTTGCCAGCGAAGCCAGCCAAGAATGAAAGTTTATTAAATCTCTAGGTTTCCCATTGGAGCATTGAAAATACATACAATAATATCTGTTCAAACAGCAAAAATTTACCTCGCGCAATTCTATTCGCAGTAAACAAAATGCCACCCTATTTGCAACAAAAAGCAAGTAATACACCGTAGAAAAAACTCCAAGTAAACAATGAGAACATAACAGAAACGATCAAGAGGAAGAGAAAAATCAGAAAATAACTTCCAGATAACTTGTAATAGGACACCATAAAAATAAAATAACTGAGCGCCGTAAGTTCTCTCTAAGGTAATAATTAAAATTTTTGTTTGAAAATTGATAGATAACAGGAATATTTTATAGGTGATGTCAGGGAATTTCAGCGATTACAACTAGATATGAAAAAAGAATTGATATTTATGCATGTCCGAGATACAGGACGTAGGAGGTGGGAAAGGTCAGCTGTAGTGGTTCTAGAAGCACAGGCTACTATTGGTTTAAACATGGGAAAAAATATACTGGATATTCATTCTTGAAGTGGGTGAACAGAAATGAACTAAGTGGATATTTTCTACGAGATGAGGTTCTAAGCCAATGTCGAGGTGGTGGGAGACGGGATCATCTTTACGAAAGGTAAATTGACAAATCTAACACAGGAATTTAAGAGCCGCTGAAGTTTAATCTCTAATTCCAGTGAAAGGTCATCATAGACCGAGGCACATCAATCAAGTGAGTGGAAAAAAATCGTTGTAATAAGCATGGAAAACAAGAAAGGTAATTAATACTATTAAAATAGGGATTTTACGTAAAAATTTAATCAAAGAGGTTAATTTTATGATTTTAATGACTTCGAGTGATAAGATTTATGCTCTATGTAACCTTTTCAGCACCCACGAGGTACTTACGACCCTGAAAGTAGTTTTGCGCGGCCTCCTCAGTTATGCTTTTGATTGGTTTGATACTTTAGATACCGAATGCGTTTATTGGGAAAGTGCATTGTTAGAATGTGCTAATTAATGTGAAATGCTCTTGTGATAATTATTAAATGCCATATTACTTATTTATAATCTTTACAAAGTATTAGATCCCTTAAGGTTTTGTGAAAGTGCAAAATCATCATGTTTTTGGCTCAAAAGAATTATCTAACTGCGCGCTTAGTCCTTGGTTTAAGTTTATCCCTTACGTCAAAAGTAATATATTTTTGAATATGTAACTCTACACTTCAGATACAAGCCCTGGGGTCGATGGACTCACCAACTTTTCTCGTTTAAGGATACCAAAATTTTTAACTTGGTCTATCTTAATGAGGTTTTGTAGAGTTAACAAGGTCGATTTGGTTTGGGAAAAACTTTCGCTCAGCCGTCTTTTAAGGGATGGAGCTTCAGGCTGTTCAAAATTAGCCGTAAGTGGGGTCTCGGATCCAGCGGCCAGCATCGCGGGAGTGGTCGCTGATGCGAAATGAAATATGCATGCAAAATCAATTGCGATCGATATCGCCGCGTTTAGAGTTTCAGTCAGCTCTGTGCTCACGACAGAAGTAAGCAAAATTGTCATGAATTGTGCACCTCAACAATTTCATCGTTCTGTAGTTGATTGATGTAATCACCTCGCTGCTATGTAATTTTAACGAGTTCTCTGAATAGCCCGGTAGCCATGAATAAATATAAAAATAGACATGGGTACGAGTTATTAACGTTTTGATAAGTATAAAAAAGAAAAATCGCAAGATATGGGCATAGGCGTGTATTATTTCAAATTCGAAACAACAATGGGTAAAATTGCGCAATAGTATTGTTGATACTCGCTCAAAGCTCTCGTTTAGTTATGCTCAAAGATAAATTGTTTCAGACAATTATAATTGCACCTTTTCGTCCAACCTTAATTATTAAATGCCCTTAAAAATCCAGAGTATTAAATGGAATGTCGAAATGCCTGGATACCCAGGAAAAACCGTTTTCATGGTAACTCCAAACATTTTTTACGTTTCCATAGTTCGGAAAATAAGGAGTTACGACATCATGTTTATGGACAAAAAATGATTAAATTGTTTCTCCTACCAACTTCTGCAATATTGTAGATTCCTCCTTAAACAATTCCTCCAACAAAAAATATTTCAGGTCGATTTGCCAAGTTATAGGGCCCCCGCTCAATGACAACTTTTACAAAGCAACTATTTTGTTGCTTTGAGGAAGTTCCGATGAAATACACGACATTGACTGTGGCCTCGCTCACGGGCGACTTTTTAGTTGCCGCAACTAAATAATTACATCTGGACCTATTCCGAGGGTGATTAAACTGTTGCCGGCAGGGATAGACTACGTCGGTTTTTAGCAACTAAATACATAGTTGCTTTGAAAAAGTTGTCAGTGCGCGGGGAACTTTAAAGCAGTAATGCGTCGTGAAACAAGACAAAATACGACCGGTCGAGAAGAATGAAGGACTCGAAGGAAGAGTTTTCGTACTTTGAACCTAAAATTTTGTCTCCTCCATGTCTATCTGTAGGCAAAGGAAAAGATATCGGGTTATATAGTCACCGGGTCGTTAGTCCACTCTAAACTTGGGGCTCCCAGCGCTCAAAAGCGCAACCAACTGGACGCTCAAGCCACCCCATAGAGTACTACACTCGGAACACCACTCACACAGCTCCGTAATTGCTTCCGTGTAACTCCAAGCTTGAAGTCCGCATGCCAACCTATTCAGTGCGGTCTAAATCCACTACTACGCCGGCTGCATACTCTTTCTCTCCTATATCAAATTCTAAACACAAAAACACCTTCTTACCTATCATGCGAATTCAGGAGTCTTGACACTGTCCATATGACTAACACAAGAGGGAATCACAATCTTGTTATACCTCATCACCGAACTGTCATTTACAACAAATCATTTACCGTTACTGCATGTAGGGAATGGAATAATCTTAACCTTTCAATTAGGAACTCATCATCATTGGCATCTTTTAAGAGGAGGCTACACAAAGCACTTTTCACCTCACAACAAGTAGGTATACATGACACTGAGCAGCACCTGCGACAAAGTGATATGCATCACTGAATGCCTGTATATATATACATGTTATATTTTATATCTTAATTGCTTGTGTAATATTTGTGTATCCTATGTATCTCATGAACTATGTTGTATTTTGCATGTAACATGACATTAGCTTTCACTCAGTAGGTTTTCGCAGGTTTTTCACGCCCCCCTTCTTGTGTGGGCGTTTTCCTGCAGTGGGTTTTTTCGCTGAAGGATATTACACCCTTATCCTCATGTTTTTTCCCACCAACTTAAATCTTTTTTACACAAAAATTTCACATATAGTTGTTTATATTTTTTGACATTCCACAAACAGTGTATATTGTATATTCTTGGTACTGTAAACGTTTGTCTAATATTTTATAATATGCTTGCATTGACGTTATCGAGGGGTTAGGTGGAGGAGGGGACTTTCCAGTCTCAACCTCGCCCGAATAAAGGCATTTTATTATTATTATTATTACTTATTGCGTTATGATTTTGCGAATTATATTTTCTCTGTGAAACATATAGTTTGACATCTAATCACAAGCCCTCATCGGCATCAAAATGGCCTCTAAAAATATCACACTCATCCTTTGCTACAAATTTGCCACTATTCCTTTGGCAACGGGACCATTAATTGTCTCCTTTATGTGCATTTTATTGGTGTGTATTTTCTTGTAAAAGCTTCAGCGTTATAAGTTTAGCTACAGTTCTTACGAAAATTAGAGGCAATTTTCTTTGGACATGGAGGTTTTATAATAGATTTATTATTATCGCACGTTAAGCTTTGCCTCCCGACAGTATTTGGTAATTCACCGTTCAGGAATCTTTCAACCACAGACACACCCCATGCCACAGTTTTTTTTTTTACTATTATCACACTTAATCGACACAATTACAGATTTGCCAATGCTAACGCACTGGTGGTTCTTCCAGTGACTGCGTCTCCATGACGACTCGCTTATTGTCTTAACCCATTAGTGCATAAAGTTATTTTTGTCGAATATTCATTTAGAAAGTAATAATCCTGGCTAATAAGGTGCATTTGAACTTATTTCTGCAATTTTTAAATTTTTTAAATCAATAGTTTAAATAATGCAGCCCGTCCGATAAATCGGTCGGTCAGTTTTCAGTGTTGATTACAGATTCAAAATAGTACAGAAAAACTTGATAACATAGAAAATAAAAAGATCAACCTTTAGAAGAAAAATGTGATAAAAGTTATCAACATATTGAGCAAAATGCTTCAATAAAAGTAATTTACTTACCCCGTGCGGGTGACTGAAAATTCTTTCAATGCCATGTCTCGCATAAATGCTTCTCAAGTCGATTAATTCAAGGAGTCACCTAAAATATCAGCGGAGCGGTGTAGGCAGACATCCATTTGAACTTTATATTGTATCAAAATGTAGTGTAAGTCAACTGGAGCCCAGAAAAATATTAAATACGCGCGCCCGATATATCGGATGCTGTGCACTAATGGGTTAAAATGTAATTCGTATCGAGGACCTCCGGAGATGCCAATACCACATCGCCCCCAAACTTTTACAAATAATCTACTTGAAAAAAAAACCTTGTGTAATTTTTCATCGTTTTTACGGTGTCGGGAGTAAAATAACCAATGTCGCAGTTAAGATACGGTTGACCACGAGATACCTTTGACCATAATTTAAATTACTGATTTTTTCTTGCGATATTTAGCACAAGCTAAGTCTTAACACGTTGCATGCGGATGGCGAGAATTCTCGTAATTTTTTTATTTGGGGTTCCGGACAGATGTCGGAGATTCTTGTCATTGAGGCGCGTCAATTTGAACAATTTGAAAGCATAGTACAGGTATTTGGTAGTCAATTTGAACAATTTGAAAGCGTAGTACAGGTATTAGGTAGTACGTTTTCAGTTGATGTTCGTAACTTACTATGAATGGACGTATCGTAAAGTTTGATTAGGTAAATTTTTTTATTAAAAATTAACTTCTTAACCATGTTTAAACCAAAGGCAGTTCGCACATATTTTCCATCTCAACACCTCTACCCAGGTACGTCGTTCCTCTGCATTTAATTAGCCTGGTACGCAACGTGTTAAGTATTACGTATTTATCTGAGCCTTAAGGTTATTAATAGAGTTTTCTAGGAAAAGGCTCTCGAGGAAGGTAATTGCGAAATTTATGAAAGGAGAAAATAGCTTATTTTCAGCGCCGGTCGTAGGTCTGGCTACCTATGGTTCAGTCTTCAACATTAATTTTCTCTGCCGCTCTGCTTTGTCACGCAATGAATATGCCTCGAGCTGCTAATGAAGGATTAAAATGGTATTGGATGAGCGGAAGGTTTGACGTTTGGATGATGTTATGAGAAACTTTGATAAGAGAACGCTCGAGTCCCTACATTTTGGCGTTTCAGTAGTTATGAATTTCCATATCGTATTTACAGTCGAAAATATCTCATTGTGTATCGAAGCAGATATTCTCTTTGAAATTTAGTTTCCTTGACAAATCTGCGAGTGTTTTTGGTAGTTTCGCCAGCGGAAATCCCAGTATTAATTTCTTTTTGCTTCACGTGAATAATTTTGTCAGTCTGCCTTTCAATTTTACGTAACGCGGGAAATTCGGGAGCATTTTATAGTCATTGCGTTCCTAGAGAAAACGAGACTAAGTGGAGGTAATATTCTTTAGAAATAGAGGCTTTAGAATAAATTTATATTATACAACCTTTTTGCCTTACCGCAGAGCTTTTCTCAAACAGTGGAAAGAAAAAAGCTAGCGTTAAGCGTAATATATGCATCGTAGAGCCAATTATAGCTTTGCCTTGCGTGGACTTTTACTGAAATTATTATAAGCATGCTATCAAAATCTATTGTATAATCTTCTTTGATCACGAATATTTTCGCTCACTCGGCATTTTCATGCATGCAGAACGTGTTTGGCGGCCTGTAACATTATGGAATTTGATTCGTTTTCGGTGGAAAAGACGATGTTTTTTTTGTAACCTTTACTGTTCCCATGCTAAGCCAATATTTATCGATTCAAGTATAAGGATCTAAGGTTTTCCCGGCGAATAGACTGGAGGATTTCACTCATTCACCCTGAAGACGATGGCAGACTTAGCCTTCGAAACGTCGGTGCAGAAAAACCATTCACCCTGAAGACGATGGCAGACTTAGCCTTCGAAACGTCGGTGCAGAAAAACCATTCACCCTGAAGACGATGGCAGACTTAGCCTTCGAAACGTCGGTGCAGAAAAACCATTCACCCTGAAGACGATGGCAGACTTAGCCTTCGAAACGTCGGTGCAGAAAAACCATTCACCCTGAAGACGATGGCAGACTTAGCCTTCGAAACGTCGGTGCAGAAAAACCCTTGGACCCGGCTGGAAACCCGAGAACTCTTTCTCCGATTCAAGTATACATCGCCTATGGAATGCTAAGGAGTCTCTTTAATTTAACCCTCAGCTGCGATTGTGTGATCAAACTTTTTCAAATATTCACCACTGTACAATAGATTTATTATAATCAAGACGATAACCTATCCCTTATGACCGTTTTTGGTAAAATCACCTCTCAGGAATCCTTTTAGCATCAGACCTGAGGGCTGTTGCTAAAAGTGATTGTTTCTATAACTGCGTTTTCATAACGACTAAGCTTACCGTGTTACTCAATTTTTGTGCTCAGTTGCATATAATTCTGGTCGCAGTCAACGCTGGCTGCCGCTCCGCGACAAAATGTAAATATGACTAAGAATAACCAGCGTCAGATGAAAGGGCAGAGTATGATCCGTTATAATGTAGAATAGAATAGAATAGATGTTTATTATGCTCTGGGAAAAAACCCTTGGAGCAAAAAACACAATTTACAATAAAATGGCTCATCAAAGCAAAAAGTTCATGAAAAATGTCAAGTAAAGTTGTTTGATACACACATATAAAAAGAAATAACACGTAACAAGGATTGAAATTTGACATCATAGGCAGACGGAATATTGGGCAATAGTACATAATACATAATAGGCTGTATTTTTCGTGGGAGTTTATTTTAGCTCTCCACTGAGTAAATCCATGTATAATTTAATTTTAAAAGCATGGATGGAGCCCCTCTGTCTAAGATCCTCAGGGAGAGAATTCCAGAATTTTGATCCCGTTATCAGAAATGAATTCTGGTAGATATTAGTACGTGGAGTAGGATAACATAAACAGTCCTTTTTGCGAGATGACATATGGGTGGTTACTGATCTGTTCATAAAGATTTCCCGGAGATAATTAGGGATTCTCTCTCTGAAAATCTTAAAAAGAAGAGCACCGAGTAGATATTTCCTTCGATTACAAAGATTTAGCCAACCAAGGCTGATTCTGTACTGTGATACTAGAACATCCTTTCTTAAATTGAATAAATATCTTACACATGAATTAAGTAGCCTTTGTAACTTTTTATCCAGCTCATGGACGCAATGTACGCAATCGTAAAAATCTTAGCTAACGTGAGTTTTTTTGAGTGTATTTCCAATTGGTGTTATTGCAAAGAATTTATTACTGCTGGTAAAATTACAATTATTTATCTCTTCGATGATTTTACGCAGGGAATAATCCTTATTACTGCAAATTCAAGACAAATTATGTCTATTAAATTATCCACCATGATTCCATATTAAAACAGTAAGTGTTGTTTGATAAAATGAAGGCCTATGTTTTGATGAAGCTACAATACCTCGGAGAATTTCCATCTTGAGTTTAACTAAGAGATGAAAATGTCGTATTTTGGCTCTACGATTCATGTATTAAGCTTAATATTTATTTTTTTCTTCTCACTGTTCGGTAGACAACTCTCTGGTAAGTGAGCTCTGTTCAAAAGCTCTCTAGAAACCATTACTGCTTCCTTAATCTTCTAGGAACTGCTTCTTTTATATAGATGTCAATGTAAATTTTAAGGTTACTAATAATATTCAGGAGCCATTTTTCAGGATTGCACTTGTGAAGTGATATATTATGTATTTGAAATGAAGTACTTCAATACTTAAAATACAAAATTAAAGAATGAGTCATCATTTATGCTGTTTTGCATGCTTCGTAGCTTTAATCATTTGAAACTTATAATAACTTTCATGGATTCTCATAATTGTTATTTATCAGCGTGAAAAGTAGGTTTGTTCTTAACCGATCTACTCTAGAATATATTTGCGCCTATAGTAAACTATTTTCTCGAGTACATCGCTGAGATTATAGTTCCGTTGAATATTAGTTTTTACGTCATCCTATTTTGCTTTTTGTTTCCGGTCAACGACACGCGGGAGAAAAAAAGGTATGAAATTTTCGCTTAGCACCTTAATCTCGGGATATTGATGTGTCGAAATCCGTTTGTCAAGGTCGGTGGGTGTAATCAATCTGTCGTAGTCGTGAAAATTAATTTCGCAGGCGCTGGCAAAGAGATCGCGCGTCAACTGTTTTCGCCGTTTGATTAAATTTTTGGAAACTCGCAAAGTTTCATCTTCATGATGCTGCAGTCGTAGTGTTAACATTGGGATCATTTTGGACTGCCATCGTCATTTCGCACTGCTGCTAAAAAAAGCTTTTATCCTGATATTGTGAAGGAAAAAGCTTAAAAATTTGCTCTGAGCTGCGAAATTTTTGGCCTTCTTATTCAATTATATAGGGGTACATATTCTATGTTGTTTCTTATTTTTAATGTCGGTGGTTTCAAAATTAAATATCTTCCCGCCATGGATTTCATTTAGCTCTCCTAGAGTAGAAGAAATGCCATCAGTTTACTGTACACATGTCGCCATCCCGCGTAAATGAATGTCATTATTGCTCAAGTATTTGGAGGGTTCCGTGAAGTTGACTGGTTGGGTAACATTGTACCGGTAGCTAAATTATTGTGCACACTGAAGACGAAATTCCATTGGAAGTAAGACGTTCAGTAAAACCAATCATGCCAAAATGTTGCTTGTGTGTTATTATCTAGAAATACTTTCTTTTTTTGCACTTCGATTTTTGAGTAAAAATTACCGGTTCAAATATGATCAATGTCATTTTCATTCAATGATCGAAATTCACGAAAAAGCAGTTGTACTGTGAATAAGCTAATATATATTTCACTTATGCTGAAAATATGTCTTTTATACGTTCATGCTGAATGTATTAATAATGCATGGTAGCCGCATGGCTGATACTGGCAAGCACTTTATGATATCAACAATAAATACTCGGCAATCACATGTGTTGCATGCCTAGGAAATCACTTGTGTGTTTGAAATTTACCAGGTGTAGCCCTTTGTGAGCTGGACGTCACTGAAAGTCCTCTTCTGGCACTCTACTACCTGAAGGAGATTTTGCTTTGGGAACTGCGCGGTCTGGTCTGTTGATGTAGACATCTGTTTACGTAGAGAGAGTATTCAATCAGAATTTAACGGGAACTCTTTGATTTTTGAGGCTAGTGTTTGTTTATACCTAACGGATTTGGTGATATATGTGAGAAAGAGATGCCTTTTAACATATAATAATGGATATTTATTCGATTTCTTTGAAAATGGTTCTACGTTTAGTATTTTCTTTTGCCATCATAATTACGCGACATAATGTGAGAGGTTTAGGCACCCTTTACCTAACCACGTAATTTAAGCCAGCAAAATCTCTTGATTCAGACCTGTGCATTATCACTTTTTTGGGACTTCATAGAAGAATCCTTGGTAAACAGGGTGAGGTTATAATTGAGACAAGGCAAACTAGTTTAGCGAAGATAATATTACTGGTATTCAAACAGTTCGTTGTTTTTACCCTTTCTTGCACGTTTAGTTTTCCTTTACCTATTTTATACATTGATTGATTCATGTTGACGAAGTTTAAAATTTTCGCGTCGTTTTCTTTAAAGAAGTTAATTTTGTAGAACCACAATGTGTTCATCAATTTTTATATCCATGTCCATATCATCGTTTATATGTGAAATAGTTATAGTAGTTATATAGTAATGGTGGAATAAGGCATTTATTCTTACAAACGGCAAAAGTAGGAAATAAATTTTGATGCACCGTTTAAAATATGGTTTAAGCTCATATTATTTCTTATTTTCCAAAAATTTTCTTTGAGATAAAGTATTTTATAAAGCGTGGTTGGAGGCGGTGGCAGACTTAGCCTAAGAAACTTTAGCTTTTGAAACCCGTTGGTGTGGTGTGAATTCCAAAAATATTCAATAAATACGATCCACCTGGAAAGTATAAAAAAATACGAAATTCATTTCAGGAAAAGTATCCCTTCGTAAATTCTCCCCTATTTCTGAATTAAATCAACATTGTTTTGTTCAACTGATTGGAGCATCAGATAATGACCCCCAAAATTTGTCATTCCAATCATTCTTGAATAGTATGTTGTAGTAGGCAATTGTAGGTATATGTCTCGCTAATGGATGTTGTATCGAAATTTTTTGCTCTATTAAAGGCCGTTTTACACGAGTCACATAATTGTGCAGGTTAGAAATGATTTAATTTCTCATTATTTCGTGTAATTGCGCGAATACACGAACGAAATTTGAAAAGGTGCTTTTTGACATCTCACGTCCATGCATTTTTGCATGCGTTCTAACAATTCACCGCTTTACAAGACTCTAGCAATTAACCGGACGCAATTTTGACTGCGCCTTCGTACACACGTAAGATTCTACATTCCCTATTTAAAGCGACCTTAATATTACTAATAATACTTTTAAGCATTCATGGATTTTATGTCGATGTTTATGATTTATTTTTATTCCTACATTGATTTGCTAGATAAGAAAATGCCAATGATTTTGTACGCTTCTTGCTTATGATTGTGAGAACCTATCGTTTTTTTTTTTGGCCGTGATAATCCTTCCCCACACGTGTATGCACGAGCAGTTGCATCGACTCATGAGCAGGAGATACTGAAAAGCCACCGCAGAAATGCCTCTTGTGGCCACTAAAAGACTTAGGGGTAAAACTTGCATGAATCACAAAAACTTCTCTTGCTGAAGGTAATGAAAGAGTTAAAAATGCGTCGCTGTTAGCTCTTTTATGCTCTGGGCTGAGACAGTTTTTATTAGTGCTCTTGAGTCCTGCGTAAAAAAAAGCATCCCTCCATTGTTGGTGAAGACCTATTTTGATATTCTTCTTTCGACCGAACGTAGACGCTTCGGCGATCATTTTTGCGAGAGATTTATGGGACTATACGTAAAGGCACTATCCGCCCCGCAGGGGAAATTCGCGCTCCTTTATTGGCAAGTCATAAAAGAAGTCCCCTGATTCCAACTATGCTCCAGGCAGTCTTTTAGCGCGGTAATGTCCCTTTTCGAGGTTGCCGCTGCCTCTTTTAAATCATGTAAACTGTAGTGGGGATCCATTGGGGCGAACGCAGGTGTTGCGACAGTGATTCGTGCTCTTGGTGCACATAAAGTAGTTAGCTGTTCGCGTCAGCTGTTGTGCGTCAGCTCTTCGTCCTCTTTCTCTCGGGAAATAAAGACGAAAATGACTTCTAAAAAGTTTGCCACAGTAGAAGTGACGAAGAATTCCGAAGAGTATTCCACAGGCTTAATGTCAGCGAAAAAAATTGGTGAATATTTATCGTAATTCTAGAATTGGATTTTAATTT
This sequence comes from Ischnura elegans, assembly GCF_921293095.1. Classification (NCBI taxonomy): domain Eukaryota; kingdom Metazoa; phylum Arthropoda; class Insecta; order Odonata; family Coenagrionidae; genus Ischnura; species Ischnura elegans. Next base: position 72,100,429 of record NC_060254.1, read on the forward strand.
TTCCTTCGACGCATAGTATTTGATCACAAGGCCATTGATAAATAAGGTAAGAAATTGTTTACTCTAAAATTTATGTTAGTAATTTTTAACCATTAATTTGAAATGAATAAGTGGTTATATTTTGTGTTCATCGTTCGTAATCTTGTCCTCTTCCAATGCTTTCTTTAGTATCAATACGTCATCATACTTTATTTTGGAACGGCTAAAGCTCAGATTAGAGAATTAATCATTGAATGATGAAAAAATATTTAGGAATAAATTGTATTGGAAAAATTAATGCCTAATCTTCATGTCTTGGCCTGCACTCTCAATTTACCCCTAAGTTAAGTGACAAATAAAGGTTTTTCTATGTATGTCTATCGCAATCGACGTAAAGTGATTAAAATGATGAGAAAATGGTTTTAATTTTATCGATCATTTCTGATTTTGCAGCACGGACGTGGTTGGCAGGACACATAACCAGGGGCGCCGACTTATAAAAACTATTGGGGGGCCCATATCGGGGGTCTTACCCCGGGAAGAGGTTAAATTCAAAGTGTGTCTCAGCACCGTAACACTATCATAATCACACCACTTGTTTCCAGTTAACCTGCTTACTACCTTAAAATTATTTGTTTTAACACATTATTGAATGCATTTTAAAAGGTATCTATCGTCAAACATGGGAAAATACCAATATATTTTTGTGATTTTCCCAAAGCATAATATAACTTAATTATTTTCTTGAATTATTGAGGGGGCTCAGCCCCCCCTAACGAATCTTTGAGGGGGCTCGGGCCCCCTCAGGCCCCGTGGAGTCGGCGCCACTGCACATAACTGATACCTTCGGGCATAGCTGTGTGAAACCTTTCCATTCTAGAATTTAAGAGAAAAAAAGACTTATCTCACGAAAAATATTTAAATAGGCAACGTTCGGGTTTCATAACTTAGTTATGTACGAGGACGATTTAAGTAAATTATGGAACCTTGGTCGTACCTATAAAAATATTTTCAGCGCTCCTTACAAAGTTTTTATTTATTTTTTTGAGTTCTAAAAAGGAGAGAGTTTTAGCTACACTTTTGACGCTAGAGCTTACACATAATCTTGTGTGATGTGAGGCACGATGTGGTGGAAATTCTTAATAATAGTAAAATTGGGCATTGCAAAATTTCCACTGAGTTTTAATTTGACACTACGCGTTTCGTTGTTTGATAGTGCTGTTTGTAACAACGTTGATCTTATTGCTCCCTGACGTCTTTGTGTTCTCTCTTATGCATACTCTTCCCCTGCGTTCTTAGCGCATTGAATATCAGAGGTAGGCAAGCACCAGCTAGTCCAGACATGCTTTTATTGCATCAACATTCAAGTACTCAATACTAAATTACATATTTAGAGAGTTATCAATTGCGAGTTCATTCGCACGTAAGAGCCGCATCGAATTTTAGGGATGAAGACTTTAGCTGTGCGCGGGAGACGAAAATCGATCCTGGCCGGGTCAAAAGAATTCCAAACCTCCCCTTCCCTGGTCATGCAATTCAAATCTGTTATGGTGGTCCCTCGAACCCGCTTCTTGGTCACTCTAGATTTTGAAAATGTTGCCATCGAGTGTGTATTTCATAGAAGGTGCCGTCCTCAGCGATTCATATCCTAAGGGTTAAGGTCTTTTTTATGGTTTCGGATACCCTGCGACGCGATACTTGATGAATAATGGATAGGGGCTGTTTATTATTTTTTTTACTAGCATACATTACACAATAGGCACAACTCTTAATTATCTATTTCCCTGTAGAAATGAGATCATCATCACTGGTGAAATATCCTAAGATTGGTTTGACGCAGATCTTCACTCAATTCCCCTATCAGCTAATCTTTTTACACCTACGTATTTCTTCTCTTTCACATCATTCTTTACCTTTTCCATAAATGTTTTGGTCAAGGTTTTGATTTTCCGTTCTTGCCATCTACTTGTCCGTCGACGATTGTCTTCATTAGGCCATGATGCACAAGATACGGAAAAGGGGTAAAAGTGTGCAAATTGTCGAGATAAAGTAATTTTATGCATAATCTGTCATAACTGAATATGAGAACTCTATCCAGGAGCTATATATGTATTGTATTTACAGTAAATATTTTATTAAGGTTATTCCCCTGAGTAAGCAGAATGATATTGTCTTTGCTGTAATTTCTGAAAACTCAAATCATTTTCATCAAATCGTAGCATTTGCCGAAAGAGCCATGTTGACGAAAACTTCTATCGCCCTAATGAATAATGGAAAGGGGTTGTTTATTATTTTATTTATTTTACTGACATACAATACACAACAGTCATTATTCTGGATTATTTATTCCCGTACGGAAATTTTATGTGAGTGTAAAAGTCGAAATAGTGTGATTACATGCTGAATATCTCATAATAGAATAGTCCTCGTCCAGGAGAGATAGATTGTATGGGCAGTAAATATTTCAGTAAGACTTATCCTCTAAGTACGCTGATATTGTCTTTACCATAATGTATCAGAAAACTCTTTCACATTTAGAATATCGTAGCTTGTGCCGTTAAAGCTTAACTTCCGTGTTGACGAGAGTTTCTACCATCTTGATGAATAATGGAAAGGGGTTGTTCATTATTTTATATATTTTACCGACCTGAATAACACAAAAGGCACACTTATTTATTATTCATTACCCTGTGTAAAGGAGACAGGAGTGTGAAAGTATAGATAGTGTTTTGCTGAATAATTCATAATTGAATACTCAACTCAGGAGCAATGGATTTTATTGGCAGTATAGGTATTATTATTATTATTATTATTAAATAATTGGTTTCAAGTCGACCATGAAGTCGGGTGGTAACATAAAGTTATTACACAATAATATACATAAACCAAAATGCAAAACAAAATAATTAGTGCCACAAAATTTTTAAAAAGCCCTCAACAAAACCATTTTTACACAATACATGTCCCCGTATACCTAGCACCAAATCAGCCAAAATACAATACATATCTACATTCACATTTCCCTCAAAATCCATTTTTACACAATAATATACTAAGACCAAAGAAAAAAAGACAAGAAACACAAAATTTAAAAAATATACAATTACAAAGCCCTCAAAATTCAATTTTATCTATCCATTATTATTATTATCCATCCGTATATTTAATTAAGTAAGCAAATATTATCTTTGCGCTACCTGCTGAAAACTCAATAATTTTGAGCGAATTGTTGCATTTGCGGAAAAATCTTGGCTTCCATATTTACGAAAATTTCTTACATCCTGATGAATAATGGAAAAGGGCTTTTCATTTATTTATTTATTTTCCTGACATGCATTACACAACTGGTACAATTCTAGATTATTTGTTCCCCTGTGGAAATAGGATATGAGTCTAAAAGACGAAATAGAGTGATTTATTATGCTGAGTATCTTATAATTGAATACTCTACCCAGAAGCGAAAGATTGTATTGACCGTAAATATTTCATTGAGACTAATTCTCTAAGTAAGTTGATATTTTCTTTACTATAATTGCTGGAAACTTTCACTTTCAGCAAGTTGTATAGGCCAAGAAAATATTGCCTCCTATATTGACAAGAACTTGTATCTCCTCTTTTCCTCATCATCCGCTTATGAGTGACCGCTCGCGAAAGTAATAAAGTTACGAGCAATAAATCAATGAAACGTCAATCATGGTTATTTTATACATGCCGAAATGTTTAAATCATCATCATTTCTCCCATATATCGGTGTTTTTTTTTGTGATTCGTATGATTGATTTTTCGCTTCGTGTTTCTAAGGACTTTAAACTCAGCTCATTCTAAGAATGCTATCAAAATCCGATGTATAAAATTTAATACCCTCGATAATTTCCGCTTGCTTGGCATTTTCATACATGCACGACGTGTTTGCTGGCCTGTAAAATCATGGGATTTGATTCCTCTTCAGCGGAAAAGACGATGTTTTATTATAACCTTCGGTTTTCCATCTTGTGCCAATTTTTATCGATAGTGCAATCAAATTTCTTTGCAGTATTCACCATTATACTCTAACCATAGTTTTAAAAGTGTAGTTTACCGACCCTGCTATCCTGCATTCAATTATTATTGAGAAATATATAAAATGTTATAGTTAAATAAACCGAGCGACGTATAGCGAGAATACTCGTAATTTTTTACCGACGGACTAAGATGATTCTCGTCATCTAAACTTTCTTGTCAACTTAAACAAATTTAAAGCATTATTAAGCAGATTATTATTTTAAGCGGAGCAGTTATGTATTTGGTAAAGCATTTTGAAGTTGCAACTGTTGCAGGTATTTGGTAGTAGATATGTTTTCAGTTGTTGTTCGTTATTTATTATGAGTGGACGTATCGTAAAGTTTGATTAGGTAAAAATTATATTTCGAGCATTAAATTATTAACCATTTTTAAACCAAGGGTAGTCCCCCAAATTGGCATATTATTTCAATATCAACATCCTTACCCAGGTACGTCGTTCCTGTGCATTAAATACTTCGGTACGCAATGTGTTAGTTTTGTTTTTTATTCTATTTCTCGATTTTGTGCGATTTTGGATGTTAATGCATGAACACAATCTACAGCTTTGATCTCATGTCTTGATTAGGCTAGTGAATGGAGGGTGGCGAGGGACTTGGTGTTGACTTCTATTTTATAGTGGTTCGAAGAGAATCATGGTTTAATATCCGATTTGCGGCGGAATGTTATTTCAATTTAATCTCTATTCCAAATTAATTAATCTCTAGTTATAGATGTGATTTTTTTATTAGTGAGCCCGTTAACTGCTTTTACATTAATTAGTGTCTGCACAAAGCAAGTTATAGTATGTGTGAGTACCTACACTATGGACTAAGGCCTATTGTGTGTGTAATCAGGGGTGCCGACTTTAAAAAAATATTTGGGGGCCCAATCCGGAGGCTTTTCCCGGGAAATTTTACAAGGAGTGAGTTTTAAAGTTTTTTAAAGCATTTTAGATGCCATCTGATCAACATTAGAAACCTGAAAACTCGATTCTCGATAACTGGACACTCCGGGGATAATCGAAAAGCCTGACATATTTTTGCTTCACCCCCCATAACGAATTTTTGGGGGGCTCGGGCCCCCTCACGCCCCATCTAGTCGGCGCCACTATGTGTAATGTTTAAGTTTTGTGATTAAAATATGATATGATAGAGGATTATCATAAAAGAATGGAGCTGTTTCAGTAATTCATAGTAAGATAGTAGGGATAGGGTGGCAGAGATTATTCAGGGGCTGCGCGATCCCTGCTCGGTTGCCTTGAAGAGGGCTCTTTAAGTGCAGTACTCCGTCCGTCGGATGGGACGTTAAGCCGAGGTCCGGGACAAATGGTCCCCTTGGCGTCTTTCGTCAGGAGTAGGCTAATGTCAATGTCGAGCGGCCAAGGGATCACATATTATAATTTATTTATCGTTAAAAAATTGATTGAGACGACGAATTCGAAAAATTATAACCATAAACTTAGTATGGAAAATGAAAAAATAAACTTTGTTAGTTTCACTTATATATTCTAAAACGCACGACCCGAGTATCATATCATAGTTACATCGTCAGGTATGTAATGAAACCCTGGTTTTGAGTTCTCAAATATATAAGTGAACGTAACAAAGTTAATTCTCTCATTTTCCATTATGGAAATGTCTTACGCGTTTAAGCCTGAGGAAGTTATACAAACAGTTATTCTGTTTTCATTAAAACCATGTTCAAAAACGTACCATTATTTTATGATAATCCTGCATATTTTAGGAATGGTTTTGATGATTGTTGGGGCATGCGTTCTACTTTTAACTCGCTCAGTGCTTCAGTCTGAAGGTTGGTTTGGATATGCAAGCTCACATAGGCCCATGCCACAGGTGTGTAAAATCGCACAAGTTCATTGTAGGGGACCAGTCCCTTTCCCTAGGCTGGCTCGTATCCCTCGCATCTCAATACTGTTTTTTGCAAGTAGGCATTCAAAGGCTTCATCCGGATTTGAAGTCGAGACCCTTTAATCAGTTTTCAAACGTTGCCCAGGAATTCACCACGTTACCGTATTTTCTAATTTAATTCTAGACTTTATCTGGGAGTGAAGATCTCTGTCGGTTATTAATTAAAAAAATTATTTTTCCTCTTTCGAGGTTTTAAGACAATGAGTTGCCTGTGGTTTTTGAAGAAAGTACTGATAAAACATTAACCACAACGTAACTCAATCTATGGAAGCCTTGAAAAAATAATAAATTTGCGAAATGTTGGCCCGAGTTTTATATTTTTAATTAATAAAAAAATAAAGTTCTTTAATTCTAGAAAAAAGTCTAGAAATACAATCAGAGGTTATGAAGAAGACATTCTTTAGTAATTTATTAAAAAATTGTTTTTCCCTAACACTGGGAAATCTCTTAATTTCATAGAAATTTATTTTTGTTAAGGTACCTTTTCGTCTTTTCTACTTATATATAAAAGAGGATGTCTGTTTATCTGTCCGCTAGGCGTTTCCATACGGCTGCACGCACTGTAACCATAGTTAGTACTTAGATGCATCCTATGCTTCGAAAGATCCTAGTGCTATTACAAGGCGTCGTTTGCTCATTACAGAGCGTTACGTCACGCCATACAACTTCTGCGGTTGGACATCCTGCCGGATAGGCGAACCCTTTCACACGCTCAAAGAGAAAACTTAAAATCCAAGTTCCATGTTTCCCATTATCTGGGTACTATTCATCTCGAGCAACGCCCGGCGGCTTGCTAGTATACCATAACACCCATTTCCGAAATTCCAAGAAAGATTGTGGGAGCGCTAAATTTTCCATTTCCTATCTATGACAGTGTTGCCAACTGCCTCTATTCCTCTACTTTTTGGGGGTAGTTGGGGTGAACGGGACGAGATACGATAAAAATTCATGGAATCGATCCCCGCTAAAATCGTTGAAACACTAGGAAATATTGTCTAAACGCCAAATATTCTATCAATTACAATGTTGCCAGTTGCATCTATGTTCTACTTTTTATACTTCGAGGCATTTCGGTGGTCAACAGATCGATTTTTCAAAAATGTAATTTTTCGAATCAAGACCACGTGATACGTTTAGAAACCAAATTTCAGACCGATCGTATTACTTTTAAGGTTTTCATTTGAACTACTTTTGAAATAATATTATTTCAACTGAATTTGTATTGGATTTAATTTGTTATCCTTTTCAGTTCATTCCGCATCAGAGACTTCATGTGTGCATTTTCCCCAGATTTCTCGTGCCTTTAGATATGAAAATACTTAGTAAATTTCTAGAATTATTATTTCAACCACTGATGGAGATACTGTATTGCGTCGTAGACTGACCAAGACAGGCCGCAGGCCTTCTCCGGGAAATCTGGGGGGCTGAGTCACGACCACCGAGAGAGAGGGCCTGAGCGCTCCATCGTGACGTCACGAGTCGTAGGCGGACGGAGGGAGTAGCGAAGACTGCCATTGATAGCGCCAATTTGCGGGGAATGCGTAAGAAAGCCAAACGATACGTAAACAGACATTTATCCGGGTACGATTTCCTTTATATAACTGCAAATGTACGTCAATTTAAATGATGTTAAAATTATTTCCCTTGCTTGGGGAAGGATAATTTTTTCGAATGGACAAACGCCTTCGCCGAAAAATCTTCTTTGGCCGTGGCTGAGCCCCCCTCTCCAACGAGAGAAAGGGAGTAAATAATATAGAGTTACGTATCCAGATATTACAGTATCATCCAAAGCATATCTAAAAAGAGGTCATTCTATAGAGGGAAGTTGGCAGGGATCCGTTCTCCACACACCAGTTGAATGAAAGGTATGGCTATTGCTGCCCCGCAGACGGGGACAGCTGTGATTGGTTTGCCCGGAAAGGCTCTTTAAGGGGGGAGTAAATCTCACTTTGAGTCCAGGACTGGTGATTGGTTCCGCGTATCATACTGGTTACGGTTCTGGGCCACGGAATCCAATATTTGCTTTTCTTCATGACCCATATTGCGTGGAGCAAAATCCAATTTTTCATTGTTCACCCTCGTGGTGCTGTTTTGCTGTGTTAAGATTGGATTGAGTTTTTGCACCCATATAAAATCGTAGTTACGATTGCGTTGCGATACTTCGTTTGGAGTCGTGAAATGGGTTTTGCATTTGGGATTCACTCGGTTCATTATGCAACACAATTACCGGACTTAAGTTCGGAGTCTAAATTTATCGTCCTTTAGATGGCCGAACAACGTTCGTTGAATACTGTTAAAATCGAGAGTTAAACATCTATGAATCGTACCGAACAGTTTTTGAATGTTTAGCATAGGAATTATTAAGGAATGTTAAAAAAAAATTCTTTTGAAACGATTTTCCTTTTGAATACTTCTGGGCAAATATTTTTTTCTTAATTGTTTATGGATTTAATTTAAATGTATTCTACATCAGAGACTTCACCACTGCATTTTTCCAGGCGTCTCGTGGCTTTTAAGATGAAAATACTTGATAAATTGAAAATGCTTTTACTCCTCCACACCATCTTTTTAATTTACTCTTTAGGCCCAAAAGTATATATAATAAGATCCAAAAGTAACTTGCGGAAAAATTACTCTCATCTATAATATACTTCTTCTCTCCGTAAAACATTATAATAGGGTGGTTTCCTATTTTTTTATTACCTAAATCGAAAGATTATTACTCTTGGAGTACGTATTTCACGCTTTTATATTTTTAAATGACGATATTTATTTTTGCGATTGAATGAAAAGTGAAGATTTTCAAGCGCGCGAAAACGCGACGGCTAAGTATGAATCCTGGGAAAATCCCGTGTAACGTCATTCTGTATCCGGCTGCCGCCATGTGAGACCACCTTGGTGCGTGGCTATGAGCGCCGCTACGATGCAGGCTGCTAGCAGGTAGCGGAGTACCCTGCTGGCAGGTAGCGCTTGGCTTAAATAAGGATTATTAATACCCTATCAAACGAAGGAAACTTTCCGACCATAGGATGTTTCCCTGAGCTCTGTGCCTCATGCATGAATATTTTATCTCAGACGATGTAAAACTCCTGACTACTCGTATAGCATCTGGGACCCTGTTACGTCACGTGGATTGGCATCGCATGGACGCCAATCTGGCACTTTTTCAAATGAGGTTAAAATTGACCATTAACATCGTCGAAACTGGGATTTCTAAAACCAAATAATTTGTATATTATGAATTCACTAATGATGGGTAACGAATCTCAATCAATGCCTTTTGTTTTCTTTGATGAAGGAAACTACCCTATTTATAGCGTGATTACCTCTTTCGGGCGTACTACCGTATTGGCGTGACGTTAATTGAAAATTGATGAGATAAAAGATATAAATGATTCTGTGGTAGTAGATACAAGTCCCTTTGAATAACTTTTTTTATATTGTTAGCAGCATTTGAATTCGCGCTAGTATCACGGCGGAGGGATGCGTCGGGCAGACGACGGATGTGGCGGAGGGAGCGCCGCTAGCGTGCGCGAGGGGAAGGAGAACTGACGACGTGCTAAGCCTGTCCGGAGGCGGCATATTGTATGCGGGCCCTGGCCTGAGCGCACGCATGGTCGTGTTGTACTTGTGCAAATAAATGTGTAAAGCCGAGAGCCTCGTGTCATTTTTAAAAGATCTAACAATATGCTATTTTTACTTTAATTTTAGTGGACCCTAATGTTGTTAAATCGAGTTACAGAATAATTCCATGGTTTTCTAGAGTATTCCAAGAATTTTGAAACAGTGTTTTTGAATGATAGATACTCTGTAGACTGGAAATGAACTAACTATGAACAGTTTCAGAGGAATTTTTCCATTTGAACAATCATTGCAACGTCTCTACTTGTATGCTCAGGATAATTCAAATTTGAACGACTTTCGAACCAGTTCCTGAACGTCTGCTTAATATTCCATCCCAGGGGTCGCCAACATTTTGATACAGGAGAGCCAAAAAATAATCTACTTTTCATAGTATGCATTTAGCGCATAGAGAGGATGTGTTAGATTTTGTCGCCATCATGTTGCATTTGTGATTATTTACATTGTTTTAATTTAAACTTGGATGTGGTATTAAACGTTTTTTACTAACTTTACATTATTTTCTAGTGGTTATTGCTGTTGAATTTGGCTGTGTATTAAAAATGATTTCTTTTTGTCGGAAATCATCTTTTTCAGATGTCAGAAATTTTCTTGATTTCGACATATATCCTCAAATCAAATTGACGTTCTACCTGAAACATACCTCCGTGCTCCTCAGTGTACTGATTCTACATCAACAATGAAGGGTCCCACGTTTTGTTGCATATTTGAGTTCACGTAGGTCAGTAAGTTTGTTTGGCTGTTTTCATTCCTCCTCCTCGATATCCTTTCCATAAATATTTGTTTTGTAATCAGCTCTTTTCTTTTATTAATCAGTCATTTCACAATATAATTTTTCAGAAACTAATCCTTACTCTTTAAGTCTGAAGCATATCTCACGCTTTCAAGTGTGAATCTTAGCGTGAATTTTATTTTATTTTTTCATGGCAGGTTTTTCTTGTCTCATTATAACAGCCGATCTTTCTTACAAACGATTTTTCGTATGATTAAAAACTGTCATTCGTGAAAATTAACTGCTCTGGCAGTAAAAGCTTTGGTAAGCAAGGTAATTATTGAGGCAGTTTTGAAGGCAGGTGTTATATTTTCACCGCCACAAACGAATTGAGTTTAAAATAATGCAAGGGAAAATTGGAAGAGAACAAGGAAAAAGAATTTAAAAGGTAATTTTTGAGGCAGTTTTGAAGGCAGGTGTTATATTTTCACCGCCACAAACGAATTCAATTTAAAATAATGTAAGGGAAAATTGGAAGAGAACAAGGAAAAAGAATTTAAATTCAAATTCCATCCAGCGAACATCAAAAAGAAGGTTTGATATTATATAAAAGTGAGAGGCCTCGAACTTCATGATTTTTTATCAAAGCTATATTCGAAGGGTAATGACATAGAGGTGTCATTGTGAAGGAAAAGTTAACGCTGATTTAGAATGCGTTTTTCCCCGTGGAAACAGATGATGATGCATCCTTTTATGCTTCCTCTTTTTCACATTTATTAGTTTAATCACTTTAATACTTAATTTGCTGATAACGGCACAGGGGATATAAACATAAAGTAGATATTTTTGATCAAATTTCCATTGCCTATGCTACTTTTAGTCTCATATTACTTATCTAAAAACAAGAATACATAGAACTTGCAAAAGTCTCGCTTTGGTGGATAACGGGATAGGTATCAAATTCTACGTATAATTTTGTACGTCACATTAGTGTGACTTTTATCTTAGTATTTGAAATTATGAAGCTATTAGTATCAGATTATTTTTGAAAACTTAGAATCACGCATCAGCGTGACTTACATTGGCGTGAGTGAGGCGAAGGGTTCTCTCAGTTTTTAACAAATTTGGTGATGAGGGGTCACTGGAGATGAAAGACTTGAATCTTTAAATTTGCTCTCCTAAGTCTCGTAATCAAGTATGGGCTGAATGCCAATACTTGATGGTCCTAAGATTCTTTATAAGCTTTTTAGCTAAATGTTCGTATTATTTGGGAAAATAAGGGGCTAAGTTTGGAATACTAATGTAGTTAACTAGTCTACTTGTGCGGTGGATTTGTTACTGATGTGTATAATGGCAGAAAGTGATTATTATATCTGCACACGGGAATATCACCGAATCCATGACTCATAATGGGAGAGTATTCTTCAATCTAGGGGATTTCATAATTAAATTTGCATATCGCAATACCGAATTATACTAAAATCGAGTTTTTTGGTAAGCGCTTTCATCCGAAGTTACCGGGCATTGTAGCGAAAACTATTCTGATTTTCGCAGCTATGGCTTAACGGAAAAAGGCTGTACGAGTGGTGGTTTGGAAATTTTAAAGGTAGTTATTTGCCCCTAGTGCACTCTTTAAGGATTCTCTGTGGAAATTATTTTTTTGAAGTGAGAAGAGATTGCGTTGGAGTTCTTCATCGTAGCATCTTACGTCGAAGTTACGCTTATTATTGGCTTATTTTGATGTTGCTCGTTGATTAAGCAACTGAAGTAGACTTGGAGCTCTTATCTATTCGCTTTAATATTTCAAAAATTCTCTTTCATCTGAGGACAATTATTAATGACAGTGAAATAAGCTTTTTTTAGATGTCTTTATCACTTCAAATTTAAATGGAATAAAATGGATTTTGCTTCATTTATCTCAAAATATCTCTTTATAATAGCGTCAATATAAGACGTTTTAATTAATACTGCCGGAGCAATGTTATAAATTATTATCCATTCATAATAATTTGGAAACGAACGCCTTGATTGACTATGCAGGCGAGAAATGATGACTCATTACGCCTGAACTAAAGTAGGGGCGGACTGAATTCACAGATTTTGTATCAGGGGTGCTTGAACAAATTATTTCTACATTTGCAGTAAAAGCCTATTTTATCACTTTTTAGTACTTTTATATCATTGGTCTTTAATTTTCATACCATTTGCGACTGCAGACGCTTGCAGGAATGAGTTTCTTCTTCATTTTCGTCGTCATTAAAACATTTGTACGTGCCAAAATTTTGCCATTTTCTCCCGAATTGTTGCTATCTTTCCTCTCAGATTGGTGGTTAATAAATCGGAGATTTGATTTTCAACGCGATAGTTTGCATTGCGGTAAGCTGAACTCTTATCTACTCTTATCAATCTTCGCATTGAGGGTCCTGAGTATCAGGAAGAAAAAGTCATAAATCCCTCATAATGAAATTGATCTTGGCTCTACCAGGTACTGCTACATACATTGAATTATTTTCTACAAGCATTGTGCTTACTTATATTATTTCCCTCTTCCTGGTAAGAGGTGTTTTGATGTAAAACATTTAGAACTTAATTGCATGTAACCAATCCGCACACGCTCCTTTAGTCATGATAAATAGTTGAAAATATTTAAAACTACTGAAATTGTTGAGGTCAAAAAAACTGTACTTTTTCTTACTCTACGTCAATAAAGATGTTGACACTACGCAAAGTGGCTTAGATTGATATTTTTAAGAGCGACACATATTAGATCCCTACTATATTTCCAGATCCGACGAAAGCGATGAATTAAGGGAGATATTTTTCCGAACGGATAGATATGGGAATTATTTTTTCCACTGAACCATAAACGACTTTAATAAATGCTAGTCGTAATTTTGCTTGAGCATTTTCTTTTTACGTTAAACGGCTGGTTTCCTAACGCCCCCAACCACACGCCCTTTAACGCGGCTTGCGGGGTAGTATGTAGATGTAGAAATTTTAAAATCGTGATTTTTATCCATTTGGGCTCCAGCGCGCGCGTGCATTTGAGAATGTCCCCGCGATTGTGATGATGGGATGGGTTTATGGACGCTAATGCTATAAATGCTCCTCACAAAGGTTGCACTCACCTGCAACCGAGGCAGTGATTTTCCTGTGGACACGAATTCAACCTCTGGAAAACGGTAGAAATCCAATGCATTTATAGCACACCGTACTTGGAATACCGAGCACGGCGTCGTTGGAATACGAGTCCCATTTGGCTCGAGTGTAAGTGGGTAAGCGTGTTAGTTAGGGCTTTCAGCTGTCCCGTGCCAGTTTTCCTGTGGATCACATCACTCGATGATGATTTGGCTTGCGCGGTGATGATACCTCGGCTTCAAGTTTAATGCCGTGCATGTCTCGGCTAATGCATACGTGTTTCAGTGTTAATCTTCAAGCCAGCCTTTGCATAGGACCATTGTTTCCGGGTAAAAATTACGCCCTTTTCATTCCTATGAGTTTTCATGAGTGCTTAAAACTCATCCCGATTTTAGGAATATGAGCATTTTCAAATGCACGCGAGCGCATTGTGCGATTGTGCATTTTTAAGTCGATTTTACTTTCCAGTTGAAATGCTTATTGAAGTAGCTGTACTTAGCTTATTTGGTACTATAGTAGTTACCATATCGACCGCAATGGTAGTATGGACGTGCTCTATCTATTACGTTCTTACTTAGTTCATATGATATATACGAACAAGGTGTAATTACGTATTGGCAAGCAGTAATTCATACAAATTATTTAAAAATAAAAGTGTTAAAAATATACGTGGCGTCACCATCTTAACCCATTATATGCAAATGTTGCTTTTAAGAAACATCATGTTGTAATATTGAGTACTGTTGAGAATAACTGCTCTTTCATCGCATTATTAATCTATAATGATGGGTACCTATATATTTAATTTTAGCCTCAAAGAATGTATCGAATAACCATAAATGATACAATTTACTTATTAAAGTGATGATTTTATTTTAAATTTCCATATTGAATATCTCAGTTGTAGGTATCTCTTCCCAAATTGTGGCTATAAATAAAATTAAATCGATGAAAAATATTCATTCGTGAAATTCGTCGAGCTACCGGAAAATTTTGATTTCTAACCCATTTCTAACCCAGAAAACTTTCTGCTTGCGATAGTGAAGATATTCAAAAGGTATGTGGCTCCTATGGTCGTCTATAGCAATGCAGTGAAACATATTGATGATACATCAACTTGCTTCTTCAGAATGACCCGCAGTCATACAGCTACAATGAGTGGTAACGAGGCCAGAATTTAATATTATTTAACCCTTTAAAGACCGAACTAACTTACCAACTAATTTTTATTATTTTTTTGCATATTCTTTTTATCTTACTACGAATTAAGAGATATTATGAAATAAACACCGAAAAAAAATTTCAATGCGTTTTCAAACATGTTCCCATATGGGAACACGCCACAAAATTTCGCTATTTCTTGAAAATTAAATATACACTTGATCAAATACTAACTTAAGCAATTTAATATATATTAATCTTTTGAATAAATGAGCATTTGTGAACTGGAGAGCGAGTGTAGGGGAAAATATCGAATAAACCACGTACTCAATAGAGGGGTGATGAAAAGAACCAATTTTGAAAAGGTATAACGATCGATGCATACACAAGTCATGCGATTCACTTTAAAAAATACTTCCATACATTATATACATAGCAAAAGCTATAAGAGACACGAACACGAAATCAGAGACTCGAAATACAATTTTCATCATTTTTTATAAATCTGTTCCCACATGGGTACATTGGGCTGTTTGCGGTTAATATCTACGAGTGACATATATAGAAAGGTTTAATCCCCATGACAATAATATTTTGGGTTGGTGGAAAATTAAAATAATCTATACAGTGCCATCTCCTGTTTATGTTTATGACACCTGTATTAGATTTACCTACAGACAGTTGGGCAAAGAACATGTAGTGATTGTAAAAGGGATGGCCTGATTAGTTACTGTTCCTGAAGAAATGGAGAGATGATAAAAATGGTTGTTTTCTGTATTTATAGCCTCGTAAAATCTCATATCGCCGTCAAAAGCTTGATCAGGCTGTTTGATTTATGTTCCGGTTCGAATTATAATTTTTGATTGAGATTCCGTTTCACATCCGTCTCTTTCCGTCCGGTAGTTTATTTCGACCGGCTACAAAATTAAACGAAGAAGTGGATTAAGTTATTGCAAGGTTCAACAACATGTTTGTGAAAATTCGAAATAAAAAAGAAGTTGGTTTTCTTCAAGAGCCTTGTATGCTCAGAATGGTATGATGTAGCTATATGGCTAAGGTGGGAGGAAATAAGTCGGTATTACCCTTTAAGTCGCAATAATTAAGTTCATTTCTTTTACCAGGTGAAATTCAGATTGTCGTAGATCGACTCAGCTTATCTATCATAGCGACCCCATCATAGCGACCCCATCATAGCCACCAAATCAACCTTAATTGTAGCTGAGTACGCTGCGCTGGCTATTATGCTCTCACTTCGTCCATACGCTACGTACGAGCAAGCAGTAATTGCGTATTGCAGGGTCCCCACTCAACCGTGAAAACCTTAAAACCGTGAATTAGCCGTGAATTTCGTCTACCGTGAAAAAACCTGGAAATAGCCGTGAATTTCATCATAAAACCTTAAAAATCTCTCAAACTTATGGAAAAAGAAATACAATTGACAGATCAAAAGAAAAAATGATATTTCAATCATGTTTCAAGGCTGAGCCACATACAGACACTGTCCACAAATTTATCTCCACACGTACATTTGAAGTGCAATTATTGGTGGGTGTGCTATGACGACACATTGATCTTGAGCCTGTGATTGGAAGACCGGCGTACAAAGTTTCATTAACCCTGGCGAAAAATCAGACACTTCTTCACTTCCCCACCTCACTGCTCCCTCCATTTTGCCACTCACAACCTTAAGCTTCGCCTAAATTGTGATATCGACAGGTGACGTCATGAGAAATAGCACTTTCATTGCTACGTTGAATTCACGGCGCCTGTCGCGGTTGATAAATTTTTAGTTAACTTGCAGGCGGTGATTGTTACGTCGTCAATATTTCTGCCTAAAATGGCTTATCAACAGACCGTGAATTTGATGATATTTAGACCGTGAAAACCTGGAAGAAACCGTGAATTTTATTATTTAGTTAGAGTGGGAACCCTGGTATTGGCAATCAGTAATTCGTACGAATAGTCCCACACCGTACGCACTATTAGGCGGATCATTTTGCTACGGGTAGAATTTACGTACGTCATACTTGTAGTGATTGTAAAAGGGATGACCTAATTAGTTACTGTGCCAGATGGAAGGATGATAATAAAAGTTACTGTTTTCTATATTTATAGCATCGTAAAAATCTCATATCATCGTTAAAAGTTTGATGAAGCTGTTTAATTTGTGTGTCTGTTTGAATTGTAATTTTTCCGGGCTAAATTTCATTTTTTTGGTGGGATAGCTTAACTATTCGAGTGTCTCGTAATATTTTGATTATTCCCACCTGACAATGTCTGGTCTTTTAACACCTCATGAATTCATATTTAGATAATAATTTTTCATTTATTTTGTAGCAATATTAATTTGATTTAGAAAATGTAAATAATAAGGTAAAATAGGTTATAGGGTTACGTAAAGTATAATGAATATTTTTATTTGTGCACATTAACCTTGCATGGCATTTTGTAATTTACTCACTTCTCATAGTATCAATTAAGCTAATGACTTCTGGATTGTATTTCATTAATCTCATTAACTTAAAGCCTTCATTATATTAAAATTGATTTTTTTTCCTGGGTAAAATATTCCATAGGTATAGTAGTTTCAATGAATAAATTTTGCGGTACGCTGCATTTTCGTAAACAAAAGAATTTTCAATTATTAGCGTATGCCGTCAACCACCATGATGGTGATTTAGCTAAGTAGTCGAATTCGCTTAATTTCCGTGATTCATCTCCACTAAACTGGTAACATAATAACACCAAATTGTCAAACGCAACATCATTATCTTTTTTACGAAAATTTAAATGACTGCTTACGAAATACACATGTGCTTTGACTTATCAGCGGTGTGTCCTGCAGTCCGTAACAGTTCATTTGCATGTAAAGCAGCTATATTAATTTTGACTTAATTTGGCCGCATAAAACCTAATAATTAAGTGTCGTTGAAATTCTACCGTCTAAAAGGCTTATTTTCCTTATTAATTTTTCTAGGGATGTGCGAATACTCGAAAATTCGAGTTGAGTCGAGCAGTTGGTACTCGACTCGAGTGCCTCGAATTACGAATGTCGAGTCGAGTAGAGTAGTTTCGGTTACCTAGCTGTCGAGGTCAATAAGTTCAGAAATCTACCTACAGGACGCACTTTCGTGAAAATCATGTAATGATATCGTTTTTAACGTCAATAAGTCGTTCTAATGCCTTGCCCTGGGAGTTTCAGCTTGCTATCTACGTATCAGTCAACCACTATAGTATTCGACGTGGGACCTGATTATTTTTTCGTCAGCCGCGGTGGCCGACCGCCTGACGGCGTAATCAGAGTGGATTGCTGCATCGCGAATACTTTCTTATGCGATACTTTTATACCCGACCATACTTTATTTACTCAAACGCCGGGGGAATACGTAATAATTGTTATGATTTCCATGGAAAAAATGAAACCTTTTGTTTTAGCGGGCAATGACAGTTTTTCCCAGTATTTGACGTCATCTTTTAGCCTTTTTGAGTGCTGCATACGTCCGTCGTTAATTTCCGTTTAATCTTTCGATGCGTTAAGTTTCCACGTTGGACTAAAATACAAGAGTTGTTATGGTTAATTAAACGATGTAATAAATAATGCAAAAAAAATTTGGTCTACAATGCTAAAGCCACTAGTAAGTTGTGCAGTTCGTTCGCTACGTTCACTTAAATTCCATGATCATTCAAGATCCATAGAATTCGTTGATATAACTTATAATAAAAATTCCCGAAGTTCCCAAGCGTTGCAACTTTGGTAAGAAAGTACTTGTCCAGCAAAACGAGTGTGTTGCGAAAGACAATTTTCTGCAGGCAGTAATACTGTAACGTGGAGACTCCTGCCTGAGGATTTAGAAAAATTACTTTTTCTGCATGAGAATTTGAAAGGATAAAATATTAAATGATTCATTTACGTATGTAATATTTATTATAATTGTATAAATGCCTTTAATGAGGGCTCTTCTGAGCAGTTTGGATATATACATTAATTAAATTGATGACATATTACGAGAGGTAATTTAATTTCATTTGTGCTTATATAACTGTTTATGACACATAAATTTTCATTCACATCCTAATTGTGACCATCATTGTTCCTCATTTTCTTTTCCTTTTTAGATCCAGCTTAGCATTTAGAATAGAAAATTCACTAGGGGGTTGGAAAAATAAGAATATGTTGGAGTATGCATTGCTGTATTGCCTAGTTCAGGAATAGGGTGGTTTCCTATTATTTTTTATTGCCTAAATCGAAAGATTATTACTCCTAGAGTACGTATTTCACGCTTTTAGATTTTTTATCACGATATCTATTTTTCGCGATTAAATGAAAAGTGAAAATTTTCAAGCGCGCGAAAACGCGACGGCTAAGTATGAATGCTGGGTAAACTCCGTGTGACGTCGTTCTGGTTCCCGCTGCCGCAATTGAGGTGACCTTGGGGCGAGGCTTTGAGCGCTGATACGACACGGGATGCTAGCAGGTAGCTAAGTACCATGTTAGCTGGTAGCGCTTGGCTTAAATAAGGATTATTAATACCTTATCAAACGAAAAAAAACTTTCCGACCTTAGCCAGTTTTAATAGGTGATTATTAAGACATGTTTCCCTGAGCTCTGTGCCTCATGCATGCATTGGTAACCTCAGACGACGTAAAACTCCTATCCTCTCGAGTAGAAACTAGGTCCCTATGACGTCACGTGGAGTGGCATCGCATGGGCGCCAATCTGGCCTTTTTCAAATGCGGTTAAAATTGACCCTTGCCATTCGTCTAAACCGGTATATTTAAAACCAAATAATTTGTATATTATGAATACACTAATGGTGGGTAACGAAGCGTAATCAATGCCTTTCGTTTTCTTTGATGAAGGAAACTACCCTATTGCCATACTCGAATCGACTCGAATCGATACTCGCACATCCCTACATTTTTTTGCCACAAAAAATACCGTATTTTACCATGTTTACATTTAATGCGAATTTTTGTTGATTGAAGTATCATGTTAAGAGCCTAATTTTATAATTACGAATGTGTGTATTCATTTAATTTTTTATGAGTTAACATGTACATAAAGCCCTAAAATCCAGTTCAATGGTGTTTGGAAGTATTTCAGTTATTTTTTCAGTTACTTGAAAATGATTCAGGATAATATATGATTTTCCTTGAGCTTCTACACGAGCCATGATGAGACAAGCGTGCATGCAAGTTTCACCAGCTTTTAATGAAGAATGAAGAATTATGTATTTTAAGCGTTAAGAAAGTTGTTGAGCGGAAGAAATGGTATGTGTGTACGAATAAATCGAGTTTGCGCGCGGGTCAGAGAAATCAAAGCACCCGACGTATAGGGTTCCGTCTAGTTAACCATTTTCAAACCTTCGGTAAAAACCGAGAGATGTTCTTGTTTTCGCTGGGAAAGTGTTAAATCATATATTCCAGCTACAATGGAATTTTGGAACCACGGTTTTTAAATAAATTATTTCGTATTCCTGATTCAATCTCTGAAGTCTAGCTGATTGCAGGAAGGCAGTGAGTTTATTGAGTTGTTCACCGCGGCGTAAAAATATTTAGCTCAAATCATTTGTTGAAATAATTGAGTCTTATTTTTATGAAAAAAATTGGTAGTTAAAAAAAAGCTTTGCTCAAACTGCCTTCAGCAACATACAACTTAAGCCTGAATCACACGATCGTTTTTTTTCGTCGCGAAAGTGATCACTATCGAGATCACTTTTCCCGTCGCGAAAAGCAATCGCTCTAGTGATCATGTTTCTGAATCACACGGTCACTCCCGCCGCACAGTGGGCTAGAATCGAAAAAAGCTGGCCAAAAGTC
This sequence comes from Ischnura elegans, assembly GCF_921293095.1. Lineage (NCBI taxonomy): Eukaryota > Metazoa > Arthropoda > Insecta > Odonata > Coenagrionidae > Ischnura > Ischnura elegans. The sequence goes on from NC_060254.1 coordinate 72,120,847, forward strand.
GCTAGAGTCTAAAGAATTGGTAAATTAACGAAACTTTTTACAAATTGTGTATTTTAAAAATACAATTGAACTTATTTAGGATTATGTAGGCCACAATATTGTTTAGAAGGGCGATAACAATTAAAATAGGCTAATGTGATGCGGGAAGCAAACTCTACAGGGGCATGCCTACCTTCTGCTATGGAAATATCAAGGGAAAAATAGAATTTTTCTGCCGTTGTAGCTGTCAAATAGTTGTGCATAAGGTAAATTTTGAGTCCATAAGGTTACATTTTGAGTTGAAACTTTTCTGGTATGTTTTTCCCGATATGTTCTGATCTTCTAACTTCCTCGTGTCGGGCTCCCAATGTCTCCTCGGAAAGCTGTCCAATAGGAAGAATGTCATGTTTCACAATTCCCGCTCCATGTATTAAAACTTTGTGAATAGTCCCCGCTCTATTTGCCAAGACCACATTATGTAAATCTTGACTAGTCACTTTCGTTGTATCCATAACTGAGCAACTACTCTGTGAACGTCATTCGGCAATTCGACTAGGAATGCTGAAAGGAGACTGACTCGGCTAGAAATGAGCGAGCCAATCGCAGCAGGTCTACCAAACACGGTGTCCTGCGGTGAATCTGTAAAAATACGAATTAGTGACATATAAAAGCGATTCTATGTAAAAAAAACTATTCATTAAAAATTTTAATGAACGTACCGTAGGTAGCAGGAAGATATTTGTACACTACTTCAGGGAATTTGATTTCTTCCTCTAGCCATTTGCTATTATTAGCTCTAAAGTAGCTTTCCCTTCGCTGCGCCTTATTCCATTTCTCAAAATATCTTGCGAAAAAGTATGCTTGTAGGCACTTCGTCAAAATACCTTTTAAATTAGCATCTCCATTCAATCGATATTTTTCAATACAAAAATCTATCACAAAATTTTTTTTCTCACGTGCCGTGGTACTTTTTTTCTCCACAATTTTGTCATGAAGCTGTAACCGTCACTTCTCTACTCTCCATGGTTTCTAACAAATTTAGTATCAAACACTACTATATGAAATAAAAAAATATCAGGTAATTAGTTCCATCGACAGCCAAACTATCATCAGTCGTACATGGGTAGCAAAAAAAAATTGCGGACTCCAACTAGAAATCCATTTTTAAAATGAAAATTTTGCTTACCATTAGCACTGCTTCTCACCACAATGGAGAGTAAAATCGTTTTCGATGAATGAGGAGTACACTTATTGTAGTCACAACGAAACGGAGGCGGGTGCAAGGAGGCTTTGCTTCCCAGGTACAACTATATCCTCCTTTGAAGTGCTTCTAACGTTGACAGATCAATCCAGTGTTATAACACAGCACAGTCACTTACAGTGGATGTTCACTCGACACTCTCTCTAGGACAACTGATGCATGTGGTAGGCAAAAAGAATCGGAAAACCCCTAGGGGCACTAACCGAGAATTCCATTTGTCGGAACAAGTGGCGGAAAGGGTCGGCAAGAGGCAAAAACGTGTAAAAAGCATAACTTGGGATAGCTACCGATGAATTAGGGGAAGTAGAAAAGAGTCATTACCGGCAAGGTTGTAAAACCAGCATTGTCGGGCCAGTAAGTACGGAGGGTCGCAAATCCTCAACCAGCCGGCACGGGCGCCTGCCGCTGCACGTGCATGACTTTCCCTAAACCCCTCGACCGCAGCCTGCCCATGATGCTTGAGGGAAATCCGAAATTCTGGAAAAATCTTTTCAAACTCTGTAACTCTGCCCATAACTCTGCTGAGAAACCTCCCAATGACCTCCTAATCGTAGAATTCCCAGTCACCAATTTAGCAAGAAACTGTTATCTGCGCCAAGATGTACGTTGAATTTAGCCATTTATAGTATAATATGCTAAAATCAAGGTGATTATTATTCATAAAATATGTATTCAAGTGACTAATGTCATTGAACAAGCATTCCGTCGTCTTTATGCACGGATATCATATCCTTTCCTCGCTTAGTCCCGCCGCCGCGCCGTTTCGTGGCTGCCACAGTGGTCCGAGTGGCCGGGGTGGATTCACATAAATATGGTTGTTAAAATTAGGATCGCAAGTTATCGCAAAAACTGCATTCTGGACATTGTTCTATATGCTTTTGTCTATCTCACAGTATAAATAACTCCGTGTATTTCGATGTACATATAAACGATAATTACCGTTAAACATAAAATTTCATGGAAAATCAACACAGTTTTTGAAAAATTATAAAAATATTAATTAACTAGTAAAATCAAACAAAAACTGTCTCTATTCATTTAATGAAGATCAATTTTATGGATAAAAATACTTTGAAACCAATATTCTTAACAACGACTCTGTAATGAAGCCACAAATTTAGCTATTTTCAACGGAAAAAATCAGGTCACTAAAATCTCTCTGACATGCTCTACTTTGACCAGCTGTAAAAATTATATTAACGCATTCTATGCTCTGTATGGCACCCTATCTTAAAGAGTACATGCTTAATAAAAAATATCAACTGTTTTTGGTTGATTTGCGCTAACTTCATTTTTCGACTTTTGGCCAGCTTTTTTCGGTTTTGGCCCACTGTCGCTTTGGCGCGCCGTCGCTTTTCGCATCATTTCCAATATCACAGCTCGTTGCCATAGCACCCACATCACGAAATTAAATAGCGTGTTTGTTTATCTATGTCGTTCCCACAATTGTCAAACGCTGCGCTGCAATCACACCATACGGTCATGCGTTCCGATTGGCTGATATGGGATTTTAGAGACGGTTTTGGCGACGGATGAAGCGACCGGACGAGTGATGAAAAATAGCGATGGGAATCCTCATCGCGATCGCGAAAAACAATTGCCGCCGACGATCATTTTGCGCAGTGATCGCGATAGTGATCACTTTCGCGACGAAAAAAAATGATCGTGCGATTCAGGTTTTACATTCGTCTCGTTTCGTTAATCAGCGATTTACTTTTTGAATGTCATAGATCCGAGCGGTGGAAGAAGTCCCTGTGTCAAGAATAACTTTTCATGCTGAGGAAACTATAATGCTCGACCTTAAGCCTGAATAATACAGTCATTTTTTTATCCCTTTCGAGGGACAACTCAAGGGATAGCTCCAATTATGGCGAAAATGACCGTTTCACGCGATCATATTCCACGTTGACTCCAGGGATGGAAATCCCATCCCTTTTTCCATCACTTGGCACGTGCCTTTTTCCGTCGCTGGAATCATCGCTGGCACCGCCCCACAGCCAATCAGAAAGCACGGCCGCTAACAGCGATTGGAACGCCACGCTTGGGTTTTAATTCAATTACAGTTGAGAATATTAGGGCAGAGTCGATTCCAAATGTCGATTCTCGATTACATAGATTCTTGAGCACGGAATCGGAATCGAGAATCGTTTGCCTAAAGTCGATTCCGATTCCATCGATTCCAGGAAGATAAATACATTGAAATTAGACTATGAGGTTGGGGCACTGTACATATTGCCAAAATTCGAGTACCAACTAGAATTAGCAAAACGGGTAGTACATGTATAGATCACATTTTTTGCAGAAGTAGAGATAACTATAAGTATGAGGGAAGAGCGGACGATTGGGGTTTAACAGACCATCATGCTGTATCATGTTCTTTAAATATTAATGTACCCATTAATATATACGAACGAGTTTATCGAAGCCATTGCCGGATAAACTTTAACCATCTAAATAATAGTTTGCTAAGATGTGACTGGAATGATGTTTATTCACAACAAAATGTCAATGAAGCCTATGAAATATTTATAAATAAACTGAAATGCTGCATTGAAAAAGCTGAATACGTGTCAGACAGTAACAGATCGGGAGGAATGAAGAGGCCATGGATGACTTACGCTTTGTGCGGGAGAATTTCTAGGCGAAATTTTCTGTATAAAAAAATGAGGAAACACCCTGAAAATGAAAAGCTAAATAGGTACTACGTATCGTACACGCAAAGATTAGAATATGATATTAAAAAGCGCAAAGAAAAGTATTACAGGGACCTATTTGATAGTAATGTCAATAATACCGCTGCTCAATGGCGCATTTTAGATTCACTCACGGGAGGAAAGCAAGGAAATGAGAATTGTGTAAAAATTAGAACTAGTAATGGTATCGTTGTCACTAAGTGCCAGGACATTGTAAACGAATTTAGTTCACATTATGGTAAAGTAATTCAAGAATTGACCCAGAACAATTATTTTGAAAGTAATACGAATAAATACAAAGATATATTCCCAACCTCCAATTCAATTGACTCACTGTTTTTTGTTCCTACTGATGCGAAAGAAATTAGCAGCATTATTAAGGAATTAAAGTCTAAAAAATCTAAAGGTGTTGATAATATTTCCACACAAGTTATAAAAGAAGTAAATGCAAATATTTCGGAGGTCCTTGCCCATATTGCTAATCTAAGTATGTATACTGGAATATTTCCTAAACAATTAAAAACTGCAATAGTGATACCAATTTTTAAAAAAGGTGATAAAATGAACGTAAATAATTACAGACCAATATCCCTATTATCTGTATTTGCTAAAATAATAGAAAAAGTTGTTAAAGTCAGACTTCTTAAATTTCTAAATCAGCATAGTTTTTTCAATAAAAACCAATTTGGATTTATGAGTGGTAAGAGTACAGAGGATGCATTATTAAAATTCTGTTCAGAGCTGAACGACGGACTGAATAAGAACTGTAGAGTTGCTGGCTTATTTGTAGACATTACCAAAGCCTTTGACTCCATTAATCATAACATACTAATGAATCGATTATGGGAAGCGGGTATACGTGGAACCGCATATGATTGGTTTCAAAGTTATCTTTGTGATCGAGATCAATGTGTGCGTCTCAAAAATTGCTACAGTGAAAAGATTCGACTCACCTGTGGTGTCCCACAGGGTTCTGTGTTGGGACCCATACTGTTTTTAATATATGTAAACAATTTATGTGCTGGCAGGTTTAAAGGTCAATTAACGTCATTCGCAGATGACACTGCACTAAGTTACTCTGTTAATAGTGTTGATGATCTATATGAACACATACAAAGTGATCTATTAACACTCAATATGTGGTTTTCGGCTAATTATATGTTGTTAAGTGAAAAAACGAAATATATTATGTTTAGCATGAGTAAATCTACCTCAAACAAAAGTAAACTATACTATCAATGTGCAAATTGTATAAAAGATAATGTTACTTCCTGTGATAAATGTATTTTGATCGAACAGGTTAGTCACATAAAATATTTAGGTATATATTTTGACCAAAATTGTAAATGGAAGTCTCACATAAATAAATTAAAATCAGAAATGATTACTATTGTAAGAAAATTCTACTTCCTCAGATACATATGCCCTGAATCAGTGTTAAAAATGGTATATTATGCTCTCGTTAATTCAAGATTGCAATACGGAATAGCCTGCTGGGGTGGAGCATATTTTATCAACATTAAACCATTGATAGTGGCGCAAAAAAGGGTTATCAGGGTTATAACACGATCGTATAGGAAAAGCCACTCATTTCCTCTATTCAAAAAATTAGATGTCCTCCCACTAAGGCATTTATTCATTTATAAAGTCCTTAGAATATTCTATAACCGTAGTGGTGAAAAGGCCCGACCACAAAACTATGACATTAGAGCTTGGAGAAACTTCCATATACCTAGGCCGACGACCGAAATTTATCGACAGTCATACAATTACTTAGGGCCTAAATTGTTTAGCATGTTGCCGAGTAATGTAGCAAACTCGGAAAAAAGATGGGGATTTAAATCCGCCGTTAAAAAATGGCTTATGATGTGTGAGGAAGTAGAGTTTCTACTAAGAAAGGTGGGTTAAAAAAGTTTACAATAAAAGGTATATTGTATATTCTATGTATGTAATTATGCGTTTATATAAGAAAAATAAGAAAAATAGTTATCCTTGTCCAAATATTTGAAATACGTTTTGTAATAATGAATGCAATCGGCAATAGAACAAATAACTGAATACAAAGAAATTTTACTTCTCATGTGTGCTAGCACCAGACCTATGTAAAAAGTTTATGATGGTAGCCCCAAAACTACTAAAAGGGGTACCTATATATTCCAAAATATTTAAGTATGTTCTAAAATGTAATATTTGATTGTAAATGGAATAAATTATATATTATTATTATTATTAAAATACTAATTCGTAAATTTTAATAATATAATTTTTGGCTCATTTAATATTTTTTGTTATTTTATTCCATTCAATTCTTAAATTTTAATCGAAGCAATGCTACTGAGAAATAAATATCCCACGTGTTATTATGACTAAGAATCAAATGAATCAGAATCATGAATCGGGAATCGATTTGAAAGAATGGAAATTGGAATGGGAATCGAAAAAAAGTGGAATCGACTTTTCCCTAATGTATCACTATAATATTAATTCGCTATTTTTAATAAATATACTTGTTTGATCACTTAGTTGACTTTGCCATGTCGTTTCCTTCAATTCTTAAATTTTAATGACAGCAATGCTACTGTCAATCAATATCAATATCACACCTATTAGAATGAATATGAATCGATAGAATCGAGAATCGATTCGAAAGAATCAGAATCGAAAAAAGTGGAATCGACTCATCGCTAGTAAATGCGGAAAGTGACGGAATAATCGATGGAAAAAGGGACTATGGGAATGACCGTTCGATACTGAAAATTAAATATCTCTCTTTTGGTCTCTGAAAACCTATCGCTGGAGCTATCATTGAGAAGGACAATAAAAATGAGCATGTTATTCAGGCTTAAGGAAAAAATTGCTAAAAATTAATTTCGGTTGTCGTATTCTCTCGTGGGAGAATACGTTTCTTTCTTCACGTCAAAAATGATGGCTTCAAAGCCATCTCTTGATAACTATAGTATGAATCTCTGCAGGGGCGGATCCAGGATTTCTTTCTGGGGGGGGGGGGGGGGGGCACAGGGATACCCGTAATACAAAACGAACGCAATGATAATGGGACCGTATAAAAAATCTTGCATATTTTTTAAGGGTCTGGGGGGGGGGGCACGTGCCCCCGTGCCCCCCCGCCCCCCTAGATCCGCCTATGAAGCTCAGTGTTCATGGCGCAACGCGGTAGTGAATATCTTTAAGTTTTGCACCATCACGGAACAACCCCATTTCATCTCGGATCTTCTTTACTGTTTTGCCCTGGCTTGTTAGTGGAAGAAACTGGGTGACCCATATTTCACTCTCCAGTGTATACATTTGAACAATCCTCCCAGAACTAATCATTGCCCAGCGCCAGGCTATGCATCAAATCCTGGGACTGTACCGTTGGGAATATCGGTTCTTGCACAGAGTCCTTCGCTATATATATCTATTCTCAAGAGTGCCTTCGCTCCGGACTCGGCGAAGGGTTTCATGCCTCAGTCAAAATTCAACGCCGTGAATTTTTGCGTCGAGAGAAGAGGGTAGGGAGTAATTTCTCAAAGTAATAACGACCTTCTTCATTACGTACTATGTAGGCCATCGACATATGGTCGCTGGAGTATGAAGGAGTAGTAGCTTAGTAGTTCATTTACGTCTTATAGAGAACGGAAAAGAAAGGAAGAAAAAAACAATCCAACAGGAGAGGTATGATCCTAATATGCGCTCATGATTAAAATATTTAATCATGCGAGGAAAGGATACCGTTCCAAAAAGCAAAATATGTCCTTAGAATTTATTTTGAGAAATAAAATAAAGGGAAAGGTTGCTGATTAAAATTGATTTTGTTCCTTTTATGAAGAGGAACAAAGAGCCGTAAAATTTTATTTTGGCGTTTACTTCAGATCCCTCCTTTGTTTCTCTGGAACAGTGGCTGCAAGGCTCATTAGGAGTCTCTCTGTCTGAATATGCTCATGTTTTGTTCATAGGTGTTCGATTCATGTTTGTATTCCCCAGATTATTCTATTTTTTACGATTTACAAAAAAGTTGAGTGGCATTTCCAATGGAAAATGGATATTATACATTGGGGTATCAATAATAATGTCGAAAAATTACTGTTTCCTCTTTCCTCCTAAGCTTTCGGCTCCCAGCAGGGATTCTCCTCGTGCACAAGTTATGTCTTATCATGCTAGATATGATCATTTATGCAAACTTTTACGGTAAAAATGACAGATGAGAAATTGATTTAGTCATTTGGCTCTGAAATAATGTTTTTGCTTAGGATAATTAAGCTATACGTTAATGGTGATATGCCTGAAGCTCTGCCATTTGGTACAATCGGTAATATAAGTTTTAGGAGAATTCTGTAATCCGTCTATCTTGCCCTGATTGACAGTTCATGCTTTTTCCTTTCTATAGAGACCTATTCAAAACTACCCATGATCAAGCCGATATTTTTATACTTACAGTTAAATATAATTCTTGGTACCTACTTAAAATTTAACGTCTTTCTTCTTTGCCGAACACCACTTAAAAATTAGTGAATGTGATTATGGTCTCCGTAATCGAAGATTAATCTTTCAAAATTCGAGTCACGGTAGCGGGTTCATTTTTCAAAGTCACAGCTCCATTAAGGATTCCCAAGTTCACGAAATATACGAATAAATGGAGAATCAATAGAGGGTATGACTAATGATGAATTTCATTTATTTTATTCCTTATCCGCGATGATATCCTAACTTGTAAGTCATTACATATTTTTTACCTAATAAATCAATACTCTTTTTACTCAAGCCTAATATCATGATATATTTATCATTCAGAATGGTGCATTAGATTACTTTGAAATCACGTTAATGCATTGCATTTATACGTAATCAAACGGAAATGATTGCGATATATGAAATAGGAATAGGTAAATTACGACTGTGACTGTGAACGCGCCAGTGGAAATAAATCTCCTTCGGCGATACGGCACCGCGTTTCTATGCATGGATGATCTTTAGTGTTTTTCCATTTGATATTTCGAGCCCTGGAAACTCGTGCGTGGAAATTAGAAAAAAATATTCTTTCCATTTTTGCGGGAAAAATGTAGTGCACGGCATGTCACCATTGGGCTGCGACTCTGCATTCATGACATTGCCATCATTCTGCCTCTGTGAAGGATTATTCGCGATGAAGAGCAATGGCTTTTAAGCGTAGAATATACAAGATGATTCCGTTTCCCGTTCTTTTAAATTCCGGTATGAATGGTAATCGGAACTCGTGCTAGCCCTGCCCATCCGTGTACCCTGTCGAGTTTCAAGGGTCGTAGGTTACTCCTCTTATTCAAGCATGTTTTTTTATCCTTTTTTTCTCCACCAGTGTTAGCTATCATTAATGCTTTTTATGGATAAACCCTCGGTGTTGTCACGCTCTGATTATTAATCCTTATATGCGATTTTTCGAATCCGTCCATTTCCAACGATGCGTGCGGAATTCGTTCACACTTGGGCAGCATTCGCGATGCAACTTCAAAGAAGCATCCTTTCAACTGATATGCATCTTAAGATAGATTTCTTAGGATAAGTTATGATTGATAATACTCTATTATCTGTGATAAGTTTACTCTTGCCTTGCCTGAGTTCTTTGCCGCAATATTATATTATTTGCATGTACATGGTTTCTCAGCAGGAATATACAATGCTTCAGGAGGTGGTAGGGGAGAAAATTTTTAGCGCTTTTTGTCCATAAGCATTCAGTCGCAACTACGTAGGCACTGAGCTATGGCAACACACACATTTTTTGGATGCACTTTGCAGTTACCATGAAAACGGTTTTTCTCAGGTATCCAGCTTTTTCAACATTTTAAGTAATCTCTGGATTTTCAATCGTATTTTTGATAGTCGCTAACAGCTCTCGTTTAATCAAGGTCAAAGATTAATTGTTTCAGATAATTTTGAAACCAATTTTCGTACAAAATGAATTATTTAATGCCCTTAAAAATCTTATTAATGTCCAAAAAACGTTTAAAATTGTCTCCTCTGCTATCTCCTGAAGAACTGCAGATTGCTCTTGAGACACTCTGTATATTCCAAGCAGCTTGGTTAGGCCAGCGTGTGTGGCGCCTCTGTGTGGAGTCGATAGATCGTCACACTCATCTCAGTAGTCTTATGAATATCAAGAAATATTTTCTCCTCTCTTAAAGCGATGGAAAGGTTATTATAATGGCTCGGTGGCTCAAAATAATTATTTATGACTTTTTGAAGTTTTTAAAGTAAGGTATTATGTAAATATAATACCATCATCCATTTAAAAGTGGTTTATTGTAGCAGAATGTCTAACAAAGGGCTATTACTAATAGTACCGGCCGTGGTTTAGCAGTAAAATAATCGCGGTTTTTATAAGGTAGATTTTTATGTTGAAATAATGAAAACTCGATGGCTGGGGAGTGGTAGTGCCGCCATTACATTGCATTCAAACAAATGAAAGCGTGGCAGTAATTGATATCGCTCATAGGTTTATTTATTTCCTGTGGCTTCTAACTCTAGTGGCCTTATACTTGTAATCAATATCACAAGCAGTTTGGTGTTTGAAAAATATGTTTTCTAAACTCATTTTGCGCATCGCTGTAGCAGTGGAAATAGGGTTCAGTTAATTAGTCTTTTGTTGTTACCGCTGTTGATACATCTGCTTCTTTACGTTCATGTTGTTTGTTTCATTTAGCTCCGTTGCTATCGCTAAGGGATGGAAGTTTATTAGTTCTATAGCCGTAAAAAGAGAAAAGGAATTAATAGAAGCTGGAGAGTTAATTTGCATGAAAATTCAGCTATTCGAGTATATTTACGTTTCACTCTGGGAGTTCTTAGTTTTTCGGTCTGGTAAATCGATGAGCAGCCACCATATTTTAGCGTTATTCGCTCCTCATGTTTTTATACGTATATTTTAATTTGTAGCTAACATAAGAAGCAAAATCTTTCCTGGTATTTTTTCAGTGCCCGGTTCTTTACTGTTAACATATGAATATCTTCTAATTCTTTATCCTGATGGTCGAAAATTTTCGGTTTGCGTAGGTTGGAAATATTGCACTGGCTATTTTGTGATAAATGAGTGGTTCAAAAGGCAATGTTATTATTTTTTTATGCACTGTAAATTTTATGTATCTGCTGCTATTAACCTTGTTAATTAGCAGTTATGTATTCCTAGAGTTGGATCATTGTTTGTCAATTATTCATTAAATTTAATTTAGAGCAATTATTTATTTTATACCTTAGGCGAGATCAATTTCATAATCATAAATGAATTCTAATTGTATCGTAATTTATGTCTAACCTTATTTATGTGTTAGAAAATTGAGAAGTAGCCTCGAATACGTTTTCTCATTCAGCTTTGTCATTGTTTGAACTATTTTGCAGAAATTATTTAATTGATGTTTCAAATGAGGCTTAATTATGTGTGATTATCTGTGGAAAAAGTAGTGTTGTTCAATTAAATTTTATTGCGAACTGCTTTCATGATGGCCAATAGGTTAAAATTTTCCTGGTCCATGATATCCAACGGTATTCATTTTTTGGTGCACCCACGTCACGGTTGGATTACTGACGAAATGTGTTATCTCTGCTGTTGGACCTCTTCAGGTAAGTAATAGATTCATTGCGCGTCTATCTTTTTAAGTAAAGTCAAGGTGGTGGGGTTGGGGGAAAGGTTGGGATAAGTGTGGGGCTTTCTCGAAATTTCTTAAATTCTTTCGAAAGTACTGGAATCCAGGATGAGATAATGGTCTGTCCTTTGTCTCGGTTAAAACTTCTTATATATCTTCATATATGCCAGTGATTTTCGTTCATTTGCTTTTTTTCTCAGGGGGTGAATAGGCTTGAGTAAATGTCGTCGTTGGTGGCACAAAGTTTTGATAAGATACTTATCAAAATATTTTAGAAAGAACTGATAGAAGATTTGAATAATTTGTGATAGGATCATTGAATAAATGCCAATAAACTTTGAAATTGAATTTTTTCATACCAATGCGATGAGCGATGGCATACATTCATTTTTTGGGTTGTTATCGATGAAAAATTCTGCCTAAGGTTTCTCCTAACAGAATAGTCCTATATAATCCATCCGAAAGATGTCTAATTTATTCCCTAAACACCTTGTGCTTGACACGCGTGCCGCTAATTGGAAGGGTTAGGTTTTTAGAGTCTAAATTTATTCTTACATGTAGGGGGTACAGGGTTTCTATTTGCACAGCAAGGTTATCCAAAGAAATGGGAAGTCACGAATTTATTTTACTTGCATTTGAAGCGAAATACAGTCATAAATTTAGCAATTATAACGTATTACGGACCACATTGTCTCAAATGATTACGATGTGCATGTTTTGCACGGAGCAGAAAGAAAAGACTTGATTCATGAACCTGTAGCTATTCATTGCCAATTTTCATCGCTCCCTCACACTTGCGCATCCCTCGTTTTGTCCAATTTCCATAAATAATAATAGTTAGAAATAAGCTGATATTCATGTTTTTAATATATTCTGAACGATATTTATTGGAGAAAATGATGCTGTGACACCAAATTGAATGGGCCGATTGAAAATAAGTGGTGGTGCGTAAAGCATCGGAACAAGTATCTTTAAGTTTTCCTAGATATCAGAAAATTACTTATACCACTTATTTTTTATCATAGCGCGACCGGGGTTTCAATGAATTATCATCATCTTCAGGCGTTAATTATGATTTGTTTATCTTATTATTGTTACCTAGTTACTTGATGAATTTTAAAAACGGACGCCAGAATAGGGGAAAAGGATGGATAGAGATATTCATTTATGAGAGTACTGACCTGACTTTCAATAATTATGATGATAATTCATTGAAACCCGGGTCGCGCTCTGATGAAAAATAAGTGGTATAAGTAATTTTTTGATATCCAGGAAAACTTACAATAGAATACCACAAAGTAAATCAAGAATTAGTAAACAAGTATCTTTGCCAAATGTGTCTTCTACAACTAAAGCCATTTTAAACGAAAATATCTTTGTTTGATTGGAAATGTTTAAATGCGATCTAATGTTAAAATATTTTCCGTTTTCTCGATCAGCATTCACATGTGCATAGTTGCCATAGTTGCATGTACAAGATATCAAGAGGGCAAATATAAATCTTAGCCTGTGTATTTCACGTCATTTTCCTGTCAGGAAGGGTATTTATGTGCTTTTCCTTCATTCTCATTCATTGGCGCAGGCACGTTGCGTTCATTCTGCGGTTTGCCATTGTGTACTAGAGTTTCTGGGTGAACTTCGTGTTTGCCTTTTCCAAACGTGGAGAATTTACGCTCGCGGCAGATTCTTTTGAAAGGGATGCAGAATACGTCCAGCAAAGTGAATGGACCGATATCGATTACACCTGAAATCAATGCCTGAAATACTGCTCGCTGGTTTGTGCCGTTGGTTTTTTTTGGGAAAAAGTCGATATGAATCGGAAAAATAGGACGGAAATTGGATACGAGGACAATGAGTTGGATTGAAAGCGATGTCCACTCACCGTTATATTTTTTCAGTTCGGTGCTTTAATCAGAGTTTGACTGTGAATCGCAGGTAGAAAAGCTATAGATGAAATCACCGTCGATTTAAATGAAATTGATTTAAATTTGGATCAAGCTGTATGCAATTTATGTAGAAAAATGAGTACATAGAAAAAATTAAAAAGATTAAAAATCACGCTCTTTCCAAAAACAGTATAAAATGCTCTAAAATTTAAAAATAGATTTCGATATCTCGAAGAATAAACTGTGGGTGCTGATTAGGTTCCTTTGAAATCAGTGTAGAAGAGCCCGATAAGTGAGTTAGGATTGACACTTTAGCTTGTATATACTGTCTGAGTGATAGGAAGCTTATTTTAAACCTTAAAGTGCATTTTATACTGCTTTTTGATAAAAAAATATTTAATTTTTACTTTTTAGTGGTGAATCAAGCAATCGATTTACGTCTCTCGCTTACTCTTTGGCTGTTGAATATAAAAATACGGATTCTCTTAACACTATTTATTATAATGTTTTACTAATAACTGGTTGTGAATAATAAAAAAGTTTCAATTAAAAAAAAACAAAATTTCAAAGTGAACTGTCAAAAGTTCTAGAAAAAAACAACCCCATTTATTGAGAAAATTCAAAACTATGATTATGTAAATTTATTTAACTAATTAGAGCACAAAGGAAAAAATTAATATATCTTATTATATTAATATTTCATTGCTGTCAGAAGCAAGCAAGTGCCAAAATTTTAATCCCATCCGATAATAAGAAGTGGGTAAGAAGTCGATAACGAGATTCCATCGATGAAATAGGCAAATGGTCGAAGTTAAAGAAAAAGTGTGTAAAAATGTTGAACGCAGTGACCCATTTTCATGCCTGAAAGGTATAGAATTGGAATAGGTATGGTATAGAATTGTTAAAATAATTCAGTAGTATAATAATCTCAGCATTGGAGGTGTTATTTATGTAGTTACCCATTAGCATTCACAATATTAAAGTTCAATAATCAAGATAGTTATAAAGTTCAAGATAGTTATTTAGTCGTGTTATACTATTTGCAATGAGACTTGATGAAACTAGTAAATCGTAGAAAGTCAGAATCGATAAATAATTTACCCTTGATTAGACCATTTCAAAGCGTATTCGGATTCACGTTCTACCCGAGGTCTCATGGCTGCAAAAAAAAATGTGCAGCACATTATAGGAAATTGGATACAGTAGTTAGGACATCAGGAAGATAATTGCGTGAGATAAGGAGGCGGTCATGAATAGGAAGGATCTTATGAAAGGTTCGTCATGCAAAATTTTAAGAAAAGGTTAGTGAAAATTCTGATCTGGAGTGTAGCGCTTTACGATGCGGGAACGTGGACACTTTGGAAGGGGGACGAGGTAAGACTTCAAGCGTTCGAGATGTGGGTTTGGAGAAAAATGGAAGAGGTGTGGTGGACGGAGAAGAGGTAGAACGACGAAGTGCTGGATATGGTGGGTGAGGAGAGGCAGCTTCTAGATGAGATACGAAGAAGACAGAAGGTATGGATGGAGGGAGTACTTATCGGGGAGAAGATGTTGAAAACAGTGTTAGAGGATAGAATGTTGGATAAACGAGGGAAGGAAAGGAAGGGAATAGGATTTTTAGATAGAATAAAAGGGAGTAGGCCATATTGTGAATTGAAGAGTTATTGTGCATGAAGGAAGCGGAGACTGTCAGAATGATTCGTGAGTACTCCATGAAAACCTACATCAATCGGTTGAATACTTTAAAAATAATAAGTGTGTGAAATTTAAAATGTTCGTCATCAATTCTCGAGGTGGTTGGTTTATTCCTTTTCTTCAGAGTTCGAAGCAAAGTTCCTTTGCTAAATAAAAAGCGCATTCTTCTTATTTGATGACACCGCTTAGCTTCGTATAAATTATGGATATCAAGCGTGATAGAGGTCGAAAAGGATATTCGATTTTTGAGAATATTCTGCTCTGATCCCTCAATCGTGGCTAACCCTAGCGGTCATATAACGACGTGCTTCTGGGATCGATTTAACGCCTCTCTCCGGTATGTTTGTCCGTCTCATGAGATTGGATTCTGGGAACATATCAGCATTTCGCTTGGTACCCGAATCCTGATAGGAAAAAAACTCTTATATCGCCATGGTTACGATAGCTACCGCCGAAGAGCAGGAGAACGTGTTGACAAGACGAACGGTACACCCATGAATCCAGAGTGTATGTTCAGTCGCGTAACCAGCAAGCTCAAAGCATCGTGGCCTTCAGCTGTTTACTGGCTGAATTTTCATTAGCTCTTGCTTTCCGCCGTGGTCTTTTGTGTGCTACTGCAGCCTTTGTTGCAGTAGCACACAAACGTCACATACACGTCAGGCACGTCGTGAATACGTCGTTTTGAGTTCCATTTTTTTTCTCGGCCGTAAATCGAAACGCGAGTGAATAGCTGCTGCAGCAATTAACGGTTTGTTGGCTCGGTTACGTGATGAACCGCCCAACTACTGACGTCACGTGGTATTTTCACCAAATACCGCTCGTGATCAACGTGGAGTATAAAGTACATAAAAAGATAAATTTTTTCCTTCAGATCATTAATTGCCTGTTTTTATTGCCTGTGACATATCGAGGCTATTAATTAATTTTACGAATGGGGCGTGAAGAGTTGTGAGCGTCACTCTTTGTTTCATTCAATCACTAGGTGGAATTGTCAGGAGAGATTTCAAAGACTTATTTGAAAAGACATCGAGATTTGAAATTAAGCTGATAGTATCGACTAACTAGCATAAATTCGTTTCAAAAAATGTTTCTTGTAATCCTCGTTACGAAAGCATATCATTTGTTTAATGAAACAGACTTATTTTACTTGAAGTAGTCATCGAAGCAGCATGGATCTCCAGGAGAAGAACGTGCGAAAATCGTATAATTCACTTTATAATAAAGTGTTACCTCCATGCCGATAAAGGTTTTTGTTTATTTTTCACTGGAATAAATTAATAGAAGAAGGCGGTTGATGGTATGGAAAGGGAGTTACAGTCTTTATTTAAGTTGTGAAAAGCATATTGCTGTGAGAATTATTTTAACTTATTACGCATATTTTATTTAATTTTTGTATATCAGTACCAATTAGCCAACTCATTATAAGATGAATTATAATAGAATATAGCTAAAGGTGCATATTTACGTGGATAAAGGCGGATATCGACTGTAGGAGGAAAAATGAGGAACATACTCAATAGTTTGTAGTTTTAGGTAAGGTAAACTCAATACTTGGCTACCATGATGCCCATTGCGTTTGTTGCATGTCAACGCAAAAATTAAAATTTTGATCCGTTTTTTCCATAGATCACGGTTAAAGAAAATTTAATAAAGATTAATTAAAGATTAAATTATGCTCGAAACGTATTGCTGTACCAATAAACTACTTTTATGATTATTTTTTTAACGATTGTTTGGCTCTCAGCTCTGGCCGATTGGAGAACATTCTCTGTGTTCCGGACGGTGGGTAGTAAATATATACAACAGATTTTCAGCTAGCAATGAATCTATTAAATCTCACTGGGTCGTAAAAAATTTTATACATTTTCATAATATACTTTTTTTGAGCGTATAAGTTTTTACTCATCTGCTTGCTTTTCCTCCACGCGTCTTGGCAGTGACGAAGCATTAACTGATTTTAAGGAAATTAGCCACCATAAGAGATTCAACATAAGGTAAAATGTGCGAAAAATCCCGGTCAAGGCGAATGATTTTTCCTCTGTGAATGATTTTTCCTCTGTGGATTTTTCGCACTATTTGTGCATTGCGGGTGACTCCGTAAAAAGTTATCACCGTGGCTAGTCCCGGTATACTTTCATAAGGTAAAATTTCAGATTGTGCCTTCTTAAATACGTCATAAGTCATTAAAAAGATTTATGAAGTTTGAAGATGTTTATTTACTTCGATCTCTTTCAATCAAGCCGCATATACCGTCGCGAGGTGGAAGGCGAACCGCGAGATGACGTCAAATCAAGTGAGAAGACGGTTCATAGGACATGCCTTCTAGCGAATTTCCAGAGCTTTCAATTAGCTTTTAATGACATTTGTGGCGGGCTGAGAGAGCTTTGACTTGTATATTTCGATTTGTGGGAAAATTTCCTATTAAATGAAACGTAGCAGCAGGATGAACAGTTCTCATTCAAGTTCCCGCTTGTATCCTTATCGCGAAAGCATTGGGATAGCAGTCTTATAGCCTCAAAGATTATCCTCTCTCCTTACGTTATGAGGTTAAAGTATTTAGCTCGATTCTCCGAAGGTCATATCCGTATATCGAATTCATGAATTAAAACTGCGGATTTGTTTGGAGGAAATTTCCCCATTCCAGCTCCAATTAATTTATTTTATTTATCTAAATCACTCATTAAGTCTCCTCAAGTCAATCTCATTAAGTTTCCTCATGACTTGAATACCAACTATACGTGTGGATGTGGAATAACCTGGCCATTTTTTCAGAATTTGGAAAAGTTATGATTTAGTTGTCTCAGGATGACCTACATGAAGTTTATGTTCATGAGCTTTTGGTTAGTTTAAAATTGCGGAAACCCGTGCCTCAAGGACCCCAACGACCAAGGACCCAAAATGGTTTTTTTGGACTAAATAAAATCTCGACGAAATCCCGACGAAAAACACCGATGAAAAATCCTTTACACCTTCTTATCTTTACGCCAGGGACAATGACAGGATGATAAATTTGCAAGTAACTCTCCCTCTGAATGCACATGATATCTTAACGCAAAAAATAAATATTTGCGGTGCGTAGCCAAAGACAACAAAAGGAGTAAGGGAAACTTAATTTCCTCGAGAAGCAGAAGTGGCGCCGCAAACTTTGTCCTAAAACTTTTGAAGGTATGGTGGGACTGTAACTCCTCAGAGCTTCCCGGAAGTGGATCGAATCATTAGCACACTGTAATCTTCCTGATGTAAGTCTTAGTGGATCCTGGTTCGAGTGAAAGCTAAAACGTATGATTTTACAATGATTTTCCACAAGATATTCAGGTTGCATAGAGGGAAAATCGGCTGCCCAAAGATAGCCGTTGTTTAGGAAGGTAGTAATTCAAAGGTATCCGTATTTTTTAATTATTGCGGTCATTATCAAGGAGCATGCAAAGTTTCTTTTTCCACTCTATTAATTATAATGATATAAATTGGTCCGAGCCAATGAATTCACGGCTGCAAAAATATTTTTCACAAACGCCCAGACTTCTGAATACCAATTATTATCACCATGAACGTAAGGTGCATTACTCGATAAAAAACACTGTGCCGAATTTATAGCCGTTTCTATGGAAGGTTTCCATACGACTTCTCGACATCGGCACTTATAAACTTCTATTGGAGGCCTTCCGACTAGAAGACATGTGGATATTATACGTTGCAACATTGCCAACGATAGGAAACAGATGTGTTTAGCTACTTTCCATAGTTTCTAGCTTAATCGCTGGGAATGGTCACACGAACGTTGTTTATTGTCGGAAATATTAAAGAAAAGTTCGCGTGATGTGGGTGAAAATGGTTTGAGAACACAGAAAAATTGCAGACAATATTAGAAAGAAGTAGTATCACGAACGAGAAAAAATGAATACGATAATCGTATTGAGAAATAAATTCAACTGATTTGGATATTTTCGAAGTCTTCTGCATGAATATTATTTAAATTGTGGATTGCAAGGTCACGTACATGTATTCCATTTTTATGGATGATTTCCTAAACCGTATATATTTTAAAAATACCTAAGTATTCTGAACTGTATAAATATACCAAAAATTTGCATTTAAAATTCTTCAAGACGCATTCTCCAAGATTATGAATCAACATTAAGGTTTTCCATTGTGCCTACCCTGGATAAGAATTAAATGGTTGGTCTGCATGAATGAGTTTCCCATTTCCCGTGAGGACCTTGATCATATCGCTGTGGCTTACTGTAGTGCCACTCCGGTTCCATAATTGGACTCCTCAAATCTTCTCTGGAGGGTCCTTTGTCCCGCTAGCAATCCACTTTTCGGGAGGATGTGAATCTCATCTGGGAAATGTCAGTAGTAGCTGCGGCCACGGGAAGGGCCCGAACACTTCCTTCTGTCTAACGAATGTGTTTTGCGAAGCCCATGCGTTGAAATCATCTTCTCTTTGTTTTTCTTATCATTATTTCTTTGTTCTCCACGAGTGCAGTGGTATCTGAAGCTATTTTTCTCCCTGCAGATACCTCCATTTAATTTATATACTCTATATATGGTAAAGAGACCAATTCTAACGTAAACTACTGTGAAGGGAAAGCGATGATACAAATCCACTCAAAAACCTTTTATTCTCAAATTGATAGTTAGATTCAGCAAACAATCATCGTGATTTAGAATGCTTCCGTGTTATTAGTAAATATTTAATGGAAAATAGATATGCATTAAAAATATGCATTTTTTGTGCGAATATGGACGGCGTTGCGTGGAAGAGTGGCGGGAACCTTTAAGTTCCTCCTCGTAAATGAACGCGCTGTTATCATTATCATGTTCTATGCACGGAAATTGTACTTATTATCTCACGAAACCCGTGGTTCTATTCATTATTTTTCCCATTTCATCCCAGAAAAATCTCAGCTGGCAATTTTAATGATATTTTAATGCTCCTATCCTACGAATATCGTGAGTAATCGTTTTTAATATTTTGTTGATGCATTCATCAATCGGCTTTCTCAGAGTGACCCGCACCAATGTGGCTACACTGATGTCACAATCTTATTTCGTCTATTTTCTACCAGCATAAAAAAGGATTAAACCTTCAGGGAGAACATGGTTTTTGACCGAGGGAAGTCAAAATCATCTTTCAAATGCCCTTCTATTTTTTCTTTTATTATACTTGCATCTGAATTAAGTACAGTAGGCGTCCATATTGAAATTACGATTTACACTTGTGTGTGGAAATAATTATGCCAGCTTCAAAAATCTATGCATATAAAAGGGGATGTCTGTTCGTCTGTCCGCTATGCGTTTCCATACGGCTGCACGAATTACGACCAAAGCTAGTTCATAGTTGCTCATCTCATACTCTCAAACCCCATAGTTTTACTTTCGGTTGCGTCCGGCACATCCTTCACGTTGTTTTCTCTAGTATTCTCATTACCATTTGTTACTCTAAGCCAACTTCTGTGGTTAGATATCCTGCCGGGTAGGCACACCTCTTCACTCGCTCAAAGGGTAAAACATGCTCAAAAGATAGTACACCTGCCTATTAATCCTCTCGGTGCAAACCTTTATGCTGGGGTATGAGTTCACAAGCCGTTTTTGGTTTACACGCGTACGCAAACACGTAGCGATTAATGTATTGAAGCGGGATATTAGCTGATCCCGTGCGCGTTATACAGAAGTCGTTTTTTTCCATTGTTTGCTGTTCAGCTTGCCTAAAAATCTTGCCATGTGACCATGAATTCCAAGTTTCCCACTTCTGTGGGCTATATCTTTCCCGAGAAACGCCGGGTGGCCTGCTAGTAGACTAATAAATGGATTAGGTTGACAAAACCTTAAGCTGCATTTTTGTAACAATTTGAAAACAAAATAATGCGCTGTTTTTCACGCAGAGCATCACTGAACAAGAGCGGTAAGGGGTAGCCACATGGCTAAGGAAATGAGTTAGCTTGAAAAAAAATATTTTTGTTTTCCCTATTTGAGTATTGATACTGCAGAAACCTGAGCCTCAAAAATTAAATCGTAGGTAAGGAAAAACATTTCTCATCGAGCAAAAACATTTTTAAAATGTTAACTGAATAATTTTCTAGCATGTCAAAATCGAAGGTTGATTTTCCTTATTTCAGCGTAGTGTACTGAAGTCAGTTTAATTTGTTTCATTTATTCATGCCATATATTTTGATGATTCATGCGATTGATTGATTTGGTTTTTGTAGACGAGTTATTTTACGGAGGGCATCGGAAAAGATGTGGAGCACATAGGAATCGGTTAAAATACGTTCGTAGTACGAGTCAGCAAAAATTGATGTCCTACTCACCTTCATATAAATCAACTGGTTTGGAGAATTTGTGCTATCAATTTTCACTTTTTAGTATTATATGCCTATATTTTATTTATTTCAATCTCATTCAGTCCGCTGCATTTTAGCTTAGCTTTTTGTTTTTTTTTTTAAACACAGAGTATACAATTCGATGAAAAAGTGATTCCACAGTAAAAATCACTTTTTGCCGAATGCTATAAATTCGTGAATATGATTCCATCGTTGGCTGTTTATTTTACTCTGTTAGATCCAACAATGAAGTGCGTATGTTTTGGTGCTATTGGCGAATAATAAATTCAGATACGGACCACTCCCGGCTACGGAATTGAAGTATAAAAAATCCAATACGTCTGCGATGCATTCATATGCTTTTATGAGGCAGGTGTATAGACTTACTGCGTAATCGGTTTCATGGTTTTTTTAGTGGTCAGTACATCTCTTCTTTCTAATTTTTTTCCTTTTATCTTTCATGGATTTCATGAATTTGAGTTTTGCGCGAAGTCCATTGCATTTTCTGTTTTTTCGCTTCCAGCTGTAATATTCATATTTTTGCACTGCAGTGTATAATATTAGTTGCTTATTCTATATCCAGTTTTCTATGGTAAGGGAGTTGCTTTCTACGCATGAAAAAGAGAGTTGAGATATTTTAGTGGAGTAAAAACTCTCAGTTATCTAAAACATTTACAGCCTCTACATTTGAAATTGATGCCCAGAACTCGTTCATCGAAACGTCGGCCGAGATGCAGTTGGAGAACCTGACCCGGTGGAAATCCCGTGTAACTTTCCACAATCATATTTTTGTTTTCTTTTTCTTTCTCTAGACCTCAATTTTTAGCGAAGATTGTTGTGTTTGAGAATAGGTCTTTAAGATTTCAGGGTAAATTTTTTCGCCAGCGTTTCGATATATTTTCATACCTTTATCAGAGCTTTTTTTGCAATGAAAATGATTTGTTATTTTAAATATTTTTATTGTTTGATAGCCAAATCCTCTTTGAATACTAGCGTTGTTAACAATCTATGCAAGTTTAAGTAGCAATATTGGGTAAAGGTACCTCAATTTTAAAGAAACAGACTCTGTATTGATAACTACAGTACAATGGAAAATATAAATTCATTTCAACAGCGATTGTTTTTTTTGCGGTGAACGATGAAATTTAGAGTTATTGAACTTTTCTAATTATCCTTCCACAAAATTGCGTCTCTGGATGACTCTTGGCCTGCAAAAGGCCAGCATCCGAATATCATTTGTGCTCTTCTTGGAGAGGAAATTAAAGCAGCTTCCCGCCGAAAATTCTAGAGAGGGTCGTTCCCTGGTGATGCTAAGAGTTCCTTTGTTTGAGTAATCTCCGAGGAAAAACCTAATTTTGTGAGTTCGTCGTCTGGCATCCGGGTGTTGGTTCAATTATTAACGCAAACTTCGAATGTTGTTTTATTCGCTTCGGCCTGAATGAGACGGGAACGACCTGCTGAAGTGCAATTGGGTTATGGTTTAATCCTTAGACTTCGAGCACTTAAACCAACGTAATTTTTTTGCGTAAAAAACGTAGCATAAATATCTCAATATTTTGGGCAACTTTCATGAGAATGTTGTTGTTACAATCACGCGGGTCGTGTTAAAAAAAATCAGTGGTAATATTGCAATGTATTATTTGACCAAAATTTCAGGGTGAAATTCCTATAAGTAATGCAATAAAAATGTCTCAAGAATGTGACTGATAAAATTCACGAAAAAGAATGCGTAAGGCATTTAGGTAGAGCAAAATCTCAATTATCTAAAACATTTACAGCCGCAAGTTTACCAATCACACTCTCGTTGACACTTCACGCATTATTTCACGTTATCAGAATTTTTTCTCTCGTATCTTTTTCTCATCAGAATTCTCCATATCCGTTTTTCGATTGCTCCAGCTTTTTTTTCTTGTTGGCGATGAAAATAATTTCCTCTCAGTCTTTGAAAATATCGCTGATCCCAAAAATTGCTGAGAGCACTTTTTTCACGACTTTATTCTCTTCCATCATTTGTTCTTCGGGACATTATCGAGAGGGTAATGAAATTTGAAATAAGTACTTGAAGTTTTTCCTCGATCATAACATTTATTATGACCTAGGTTTCAATGTTACCACAACGTCTTCAAGGTAATGTTGTATCATTGATCCTTGAAGATGACGTAGTAATTTCGAAACGTAGGTGGTAATACATTTAATAATCGAGTAAAAATTGCAAGTATTTATTTCAATATAGAAAAATTCCACTCCATCACGCTTGAATCTTCGGATTATATTAATGAAATTAGAGAACGTTGATTATTATGGATAAATGCCATATCATATTTTACTTCAGGTTTTGAAGGGTATCGTGTATTTTAATGCTTATAATAAGTATCCAAACTGCTCCATGAATTTGAATGTGACATCTTTACGACCCTGAAGTCCAGGTCGGGGTATTTTCCAGCATGTTGTAAACATGATCGAAGTCAGTTTTGGACAAAAACCCATTTGACCTCATTTACAACATGCTGGAATGGACCCGTAACCGTTTCCCACACAAATCAACGCTCATAACGTGGACCCAAAAGACATTTTATTGCAATTTTTTCGTTCTCTTATCATTTCTCTCATTCTTTTCATTATATTTCAATATTATTTTTTTCAATGTCGGTTCTAGTTGTTTTTTCAACTATTTATAAAGCAATGCATGGAAGATGATTAAATAATGATGGTGACCTAAATCAGGCCCGTGCCGGACTCCTTAGGGCGGTGAACGGCCATGGCCAGAGGGCGCCAGCAGTATGCTGGTGGAAGACCAACGGGAGATGTGGGGGTATTTATGAATTGTTTAATTTGCTAAAAGTGGTGTTAATTATGCTGTTAAATGAGACATAATTGAAATCAAGTTAACTGCTCGATGTTGGTATTTTGACTGTAAAACGTGTCATTTTCGGAAGAGGAGGGCGCCAAAGATTTTCAGGCCGGAGGGTGCACCGGGATATGTGCCCCGGTGTCCCAACGGTCCAGCACGGGCCTGAACTAAACACATGTCTGCCGTCTAGGTTACCTAAAGCTCCTTACATTTTGTTTGTATATTTCATTGTAATAAAAATTATGGAGCCTCCTCTGCCCCGCCCTAGGGTCGGGCCTGATTTGGAGTAATATCAGGGGCGGTCTGGAGTGAATGATGGCAGGGGCTCATGATGGGAACCTATTTGCTGAAGGGTTGGGGGTCCCACCGTGAATAATATTTGGAATTTGCACTCCCGGAAATGGATTTTGACGCTGTTCTGGTTATTAAAAACTTGACAAAATTTTATAAAATAGCAATTTCGTATGATAAAGTACTATGAAAAGTGAGAATTTCGCAGCATAATTATTAATTTATTAAATAAGAATTAATTTATTAAAATTTAACAATGTTTCATGGTTCTATCATGTATTTAGTGAATTTGTTCCTTGAAACTGTACTAAAATATAAAAATCCTCTAAAATAGACTTTTCGAATAACCTTTTCAAAATAGCATCAGGTTCTTTAATCTTCTGACACCTTTATTTTACAAATATTTTTATCTTTCTACATATTTTTACAGTGAGTGTGTTATAAATAAATAAACTTTTCTATTATTTTTTATTATACTTTTCATATACGTTTTACGAAATACGTGAGAAAATTGACTGTTTGAGGCGTAACTTGGTGAAAGCGATTCATTATTAAAATTAAAAAGAATAACTTTGTGCTTTCACATTAATATTTATTCACAAAATTACGACCATGGTTTCAACGTTAGACGTCATCATCAGGTGAACTCTACAGAGGTCCATCACATCCTTTTATACCAGGCTAGGAGGGGGAGGGAGGAAGGTAATTAGGTTGAACGGATTGGTCAACAGAGAAGAGGGAGGGGGAAAGAACTTGGTCATCCCACTGTCGTAAATTTGTGAATAAATATTAATGTGTAAACACAAAGTTCTTCTTTTTAATTTAAAGAAAGACGTGAGCATTGTGTGGGCCCATATACTCGGGGTCTTCGGTGATCGCCGACGGGCCGATCTGGCCAGACCGCCCCTGAGTAACATACATTTTTGATGGAAAGAAAAGTGTCAGTGACGTACTCACCTTGCGTTTCCTCCCTGCTCGTCACTCTCCCTCAGCTCTCCGCTCAGAGACATGGGCCAGGCGCCGTGCACCAGCGAGTCCCGCACCATCGCCTCCCATCCGGTGCCGAAGGGCATCCGCCTCCCGGGAGACAGGGGTGCCCTCAGGCGGTTGCATGCCGTCGCCGAAAGGGGAGTCGGAGTGTTTTCGCAGACCCTCCGTGACCTCACCAATCTCTTCCGTCTCCCGCCAGTCGCAGCGCCACCGTCGCTCGTGCTTCCTCCTCCACCGCCAGATGGCGGATTCTCAGAGTTGTCGGCCATCGCGCCTGAAGACTTCAGCGTGAGGTACGTTGGTTCCCCACTTTGACCTTGCCTTTTGTGGATGGTCACACCTTAGGTCTGATCCTGCTAATCAGCATTTCCCGAAACTGTGGAGTGGGAGGGTTTACAGA
Organism: Ischnura elegans; assembly: GCF_921293095.1. NCBI lineage: Eukaryota > Metazoa > Arthropoda > Insecta > Odonata > Coenagrionidae > Ischnura > Ischnura elegans. Next base: position 72,146,820 of record NC_060254.1, read on the forward strand.
GCGCAGAATCCCCTAATCCGTTTCCATGCCGTATTATGGCTTAGCTCAGCGGTTCACAACCTGGGCTGTGCGTGGCTTGAGGTTAAAGGGTCCACGGGGTCAGCAAGCGGGTCGTTAATTGGCGTTTTCGTGTTAAAAATATCCACACAACCCCCTTAGTCTGCCTGTTTGGCGCTACTAAGGAAGGCTTGGAATCAGTGTGACTGTTTATGTCGCAAGCTATCAAAATGCGACCTATATTTTCTTCTGTTGATAGGGTGTCTCTGTTATTTGTGGCTTTTTTGAATGTAAACTTATTGAGCTTAGTATTTTTGGACTGTTTCTTAAATTTAACTTGAGTGAAGATCAGTCATTTTTTTAAAACTCTTCTCTACTAACATAGGTGATTTTTTGTTAATATTATTGCTCTTTTCCTTGAGATGTTTATGAATTTAGCTAGTTTTTCACTCGCTCTGGTTCGTATGAATCCATTATCTATTCGGCAAATATGTCGATAAATGATTGTATGAATCTTTTTTTGATCAAAATATTATACCGTGAACTTATCAACATATGTATCGGAGTTGAATGTGCGCAAGTAATATTTTATACTTTTTTGCGATGACGTTCCAAGTTCCAGTTTTCTAATTAATTTTAGTACTTATTCCTAAATGATTCTTGGAATCATAATGCTTATCTTTATCGTAAGATTGAATGAACTTATGAGCCCATGGTTTTGAAATATTGTTTATAGAAGTGTCTGATTATAACGGTTACTAAATCCGAATAGATGTATATATATATAGTTATCACTGCCTGTATTTTAAACAGAATGCTTCGTTGTTACTTTTATGATGAGCAACTCAAAACACTCTATTTCTATCGAGGAAACCGTATCGTAATGTTTCTTTGATTTACTTTATTGTTTTGTTGTTCATAAACTGTAAAATGTCTCTTAGGCTAAAAACGTAGGTACCATTATCGTTTCCAATTTAATGAATTTATATTTGTACAACACTTAATCCTAGGAAAGTTTAGAATGATTTATTATACTTCACGAATTTTCACTTCTTAGATTAGTTGTGAGGAGATTTTAGGGTAACATTGATCAGTTGATCTTATTTAATTAATTGATTAATTTTTAACATGTTTTGATAACGGTTCGGGAATAGTATATTATATTCTCATGTAAATGTAACAGATGAAAAAACAGACTTTGTTTTATACCTAACGTTAGATGCAACAATTCATGAAACTGAAAAAGTAGTGGGATATTTTGATACCTGATTATCTAATCATATCTGATTATCTATTTGTCATGTAACCCAAATGCGAAAAGTTAAACAAAACGGTGAAGCACAAAATTCTTCAATTGCTCAACTCAATTTCATATCGAATTGTCGTCAATATGCAAAATATATCTTAAAAATAGATCATTTTTCTAATCGCTTCAAAAATTAAAAACTTTCACGAGAAGAATCTTTACCAATACACGCTACTTATTTTTTGAAATACGGAACACGACTCTGTGATTAAAAGTCTTTTCCTCTAGTTATTCCTCTTTATTCCAGTAACATTTAAATATTTGTTATTATTACTATATTGAATAACAGCTCATAAATAATTTTTATTCCGATAACAAATGTAGTAAAAGCTATTAAGACAACTATGAGTTATAACTAGTGGTTCCAGTTGTGGTATCACGTTTTAATATATTTGGTACTCATCTAATCCACCGTAACTAACACGCGAGAAGTGATTAGCTTAGGCCTATAGTGTGTTTGTCGTTGCTCTTTTTGATCACCTATGCAAGCAGTTATGGCTACTATGTTTGCTTTTGTCAGTCGGTCGGGAATTTATGCAGTTTGTAAGCCACTATCGATCTAAAGCCTATTGAAACGACAGGTTCACGGCCGCAAACGAAAAACCACATTCTCGAACGCTTCAGGTGGTCGTTTGATTTCAACGTATATGTGCGTTGTCAGCGGTCAATGTTGAATTTGACTTATTTGCTAGAGGAAGATAGTTAGTGTGCATTTTTTTTAGAAAAAATAGATTTTTTTGATGAAGGGTGAGGTAAGTGTTTTACAAAGGTGTGGTATTATAATTCTATTGTTCAAGGAAAGATTTGTTTTTTTCCTTTCGAGAGAGGTTCAACACGTATCTATGATTTTTCGAAGCCTAAGGACCGCTCAGGAAAGGGTGATGCTTGTTTGTACTAGTTCCTATGAAGTGGTCCTCCGGGGTCCTCTTGATCTTCTTTTTCCAAAATGGATGGCGTCTGAAAGTGAGAGAGATATATGAAATTAGTATTATGAGTAGTTACATGTGACACTATTTTGCATTATTATGCTTATGACGCGATTTTTCATCTGGTTAATCTCTATTTTTTCAAAGAAAATATTTATTTTAAGTTTTTATTTTATAAAATTCTATTTATACCAATTATTTCTACGCATTTTGTTCTAATGACTTGGATTTGTAAAATTTTGGATAAAGCAGTTATGTGTCGACTCAAAAAAAATATGAAACTAAATCGAGTTAATTAAAAGTTATAGTCTCTGATAAAAATAAACTCTTCAACGGTGGGTAGACGTGGGGTGAACGAATCGTAGTACCCAAAATACGCTCTGTCTACCCTTGCTGGAGGGTAGGCGGTAGGTAGCCCTCACATCATCATCTAACCATCCAAATACCCTCATTAGAGGAAAGGCTTCCCCACCATGGTAGAGTTTATTTTTATAAGAGGTACTAGGAAAGGTTTTTAATTTATTTGCAATTATTCTAGAAAAATTCTATTTCCAAAAGTTTCTATTATTTTTATTTTTTCTTTCGGGGTAAACTATAGGACTAGATAATGTTTAAACGTTTTCGTTATTTTACAACAAAATATGCGCATATAATTCTAAAAATGCGCAAAAGTCATTTCATTAATATACATTAACCCATTATTCTCCAGACTGAATTTAGGGCATTTAACTTTGGTTGTTTGGCATTTTCCGGTTTAGTTTGGCCTAATTAAGATGAATTTTTGGAAAAAAAATATTTTCATCATATAATATTATTTCCAAAATGCTGCGTACACGCAACGCCGGGAAAACTCAAGAAAATAAATGCAGAAAAAGTCATTTTTAAAACTTAGGTTACATCTTTTATTTTTTCCAGCCTTTATATCAACTCACCAACCTGTCTGTTTGTTTGTCTGGTACAAATCTTGTAACTGAAATTTGACTCACTTCCTGTGAAGCAAAAACGCTGAAAGTATGGGAATCATGGATACGCCTAGGGCATGCAAATTTGGGGCTCTTATTCATGAGAACACGGAATTTTCAGCGCTTGATGCATAAATCGCAAAACTAGAGTAGAAATTATCAAGCTCCCACAATATCCCGAAGGCGACCTCTCAGCTCGCATAAGCTTGAACAAACTCTACCTCAAGTGATATAAAAATAATTCAAGGTCGCAGTTTCAAAACTCCCAAATATAAATATTCAGTATTGAATCGATAATAAACATTCAATGTTCTCTCTTAACACAGTGATAACTTATTTCCAGCCTTTATATCAACTCACCAACCTGTCTGTTTGTTTGTCTGTTTGTCTGGTACAAATCTTGTAACTCTGAAATTTGACTCACTTCCTGTGAAGCAAAAACGCTGAAATTTTGCACACTTCTTCATTTCCGATGACAATACATGAAAATATAACTTTTTCTCTCCAACCCCCCTTTAACCACCCCCCAGTCAACCTATAGCCCCCCAAAACATGTTTTTGATCTAAGAAGTTCCAAATGGTCGATTTTCGTGTTTCGTGGCATTTTTAACATAGGGGTAGGCATTTAAAAGCATAGGGGTGGCATTTTGAAACATAGGGGGCTTACCATTCACTGAAAATTTAATAAATATAGTGACTTTTTTAATACGTCACTTTTGGTTTTTCGGGGTCACTGAGTTTTTTTGCTTTGTGTCATATATAAACGTTGCTCATCCCCTGTAATCTAAATATAAAGGCTGGTTTAAAAAAAAATTTTTTTTATAAGAGCTTATTTATCTTGATCTTGATACACTCTGATTGATACACTCGACATCTTCGCCGGGAGTTATCAGTATCCCTTTGGAGGAACTGCCCCATTCTGCCTTTCAACGGACATGCTGGGATATGTCATTTTTCCTAGGGTGTCTCGTTTGTGCGCACCGATGTTTATTTCAAACGCCTACAGTCATTAAAATACAATTATGTGGATGAAAATGTTGGTGGAAATGACAGAATTAGAACTAGAGATACTTTTAAAAAGTCAGTAAATCCCAGAAAAAATTATTCTGAAGCAGAAACTTATTCTGAGAATTAGGATTCAATAATGTTGCGTTAACGCAACGCTGGGGATTGGTTGGGTTAATATTTGAAACTTATTGTGGAAGATGAATGTTGTGGACGTTGGTTGTTGTTTTCCCTAGGTTGAGTTCCAAAGTTCATGAAGTTGACAAAACGGCTAATTTTATGGTGCGTGGAGTCATTTATTGCTCTCGCGTGTCTTAATTTTTGAAATTTTCATTAAAAAAATAAATTAGAATTGAAAATAAAATTTCCTTAAAAACGACGTGTTATTCATTATTATGGCATGGACTGAAGTCCAGATATAAATTTGCAAAGAACAGCAGCACATCAGTTTGACGCCGACGGTAGTCACAGAATGTGCAAGGACAAATAAAACAAACTTTTTCTCGTGAGTAAACACATAATATTCCTTTTCTGCCGTGTCCGTAGACATATATATCATGACCGTAGACAACAAAAAAGTAAAAATAAAAAAAAACAGTGTAAATATTGCTAACGATCTCTGCCACATACCTACGTCATTAGCTTGCATGAATGCCGACCTCTAATTACACTATTTTGGTTCTTGTATAAACAAAAATTAAATTTTTGAAAAATTTCCCGTAGAAAATGTACGCTTTTGGGAGAATGGCCCGGTAGAATGGGATTCACTAATGCCATGGCTCAGGATCGTTGCTATGGGATGCAGATATACTTCTTTCTGCGGTGTTTAAGGGCATGCAATGTACTGCATGAGCATAATAATTGAACAGTCTATTAATATTGACTGATTGTAATAAAAAATTGCATTAGAGATACGGTTTAATGAGTGCCATTATTTATATTTAATTATTAATTAGGGATTTTAGAAACAGGAATTACATACGAATTCAATATATACCCAATGAAGACATGTTAATTGCTTGCAGTAAAAAATTATGAATTTTCAGGGCTAAGTTTTCTGCATTGGCCATAATATATTAACTTAATTATGTTAACTATGTAACTTGTAAGATCTTGGTTTCTCTCGGCGTGTCAAGTGCGGAAAGTTTTCTGGGCTTTTCCACCGGGTAATTTCCTCCATGTCTACAGAAGTTTCGAAGAGCGATTTACTCTTCATCCTCAAGGGATTTTCTAAATGAAATGCTTCGAAACGTCGGAAGAGAAAATTACCCGGTGTGAAACCCGAGAAAGATTCCTGAACTATGAAACTTATTTTTCAACTTTTCTCTGGGAATAAATGTTGTGAGAATCAGTAAAATGCGTAAAAAGAATATGTTCTAATATTTTTTTTTGGAAATATGACGTTGTAGTATCACAACATATTAGATATACTTAGATAGTTTTCTAAAGCTAGATTTTAGGCACGTGCACGAATTCCTCGCGTTGCCTGCATTCCTTGCCGTGCCTGAGAATTCCATGGCTTGACCGGAGCACATGATTTAATCCCTGAGGAATCGTCGCAACTTGTGCGCACTTGGGTGTGGCTTCGCAATGGTATGCCGCCGGCTAGTCCGCAGTTATTTAAAAAAATTGAAAGAGCACCTTCTACTACATAAAATAAGATTTTTGTTTCATGTTTTTATTCTCGTGTGATTCTATTTTTCTTAAGCATTTCATGGTCCCACGAAAAAGGCATATATTTACGCTATATATTTATGCTGAGAATGATAATTTCTTGTTAATTTATAAATTACTCTTGAGCTAAATTTATTTTCTTACAAAGAAAGACAACGACAGCTACATCCCTAACAATATGTAATTTTCGTTGTATTGGGTTCGACTTCATGGAATCGACTTAGCATGAGGAAATGTAAAAATTTTGATTCTATATTAATTTTTTACTGTGAGACCTAGGTTTCGACCTCATCATCTTCGATGCAAATGTTCCAGATTATGACGTTGCCACGTCGAGGCCCTGGTTGTATAGTATAAAATTTATGTGGAATTACAAAGTTTTTTACGTTTCATTTTGTATTTTTCCTTTGGTAAGAAAAACTTTTGTCTAGCATATTTTTTATCTTAAAAAATAAGAATTATTAGAAGCGCCGCATTTTTTCTGTCCCTATCCTTGGATTTTTTTTTACTAGAAGCCTGTTTTTAGGGCAATAACGCCTCTTGAATATTAAGTCGCATCATCTATGAATGCAAAGTGGAACATCCAGGCGAAAATGTTAGTATGTTCTCTTGGTTCTGGGGCTCTTTTGTTTTTTGCGTAGGTCTTCATTCTCTAAATCATTATTACCATAGAACCCGCAAAAGCCATGTCTGTCGTGAGATGCTCCTAGAGCAGGCTGAGATAGGGGGCGATATCTTTCATGAAAAATGATTTATTAGGCTAGGAATATTGCTTTAACGTTTTTGGTCTCTACTTTGCCCAGGGCTAATGAGCTTTAAAACTTCAAAACAGAAGCAGGTTGAGATTCGTGACAAAAACAATGCATATCCTACCAAATTCATTGAAATAATATTAAACTAAAATATTGAAGCATTATTGTCGTTCAGTATATTGAGAATAAAAACGTATAGACTGCATTATTCTGTTTTGAAGACACAATGACTGCATCATTCTTAAATTTTATCGCCTCAGTTGAGAATTAAACGGCTCCTTCCGCTAATTACTTATAATAGTAAAAAGAGCAAGATGTGTTGAAAAATGGTTGATAATGTTACTAATATTTTTCATACTGCTTAGAAAAGTGCTCCCGGCAAGGTAATTTGGAGTAGTAATCGTTTCTTCTAGTTCGCTAGCTGTGTTAATTTTAACTGTGGGCCAGTGCCTCGAGTCGATATTTCGATAATGATGGTAATTTCAAGGCAGTTACTTATATAACCAGTTGAGATTAAACACTTTAAATAAATTTAAAAGATTTTCGTATTCGTTTAGTATTTTATTTCGACCAGAACCTATTTGGTATTATCTTATTTGATATGGATCACGTTGGTACCGATTGCTACCTTTTAGATAACTTTGTAGAAGCATTCCGTGTTTTTTTTGTCATTTTGGGGTAAAGGACTTATATTTATTTATAATCAACCTTTTTTACAAGAAACAGGAAATATAGTTTTTTGTACTGAGTGGAGCCGGTATTAAGAAATAAGGAAAATATTAATAAGGTCCATTGCTGCGGTTATTCCAGAAAGATATTTGTGTTTTGCCATGGTTCAAGTACTTGTGAGTTACTCACGTAGGATTTATGCAGCTCATGTTTTGGTGAAATTATTATAATCCATCTTCGTATACCTATATTATTCTGTGTTTTACTCAGATTTCTCCAATATTCTGCTAAATATTGTTCTTATTTCATTGCTTAAACTAAGGAAATATTCCAATAGCTAATATACCTCTGAGTAAAGAGAGCATTCTTTTGATTTGCTCTTCTCCTACCACTTCTATAATTTATTGTTAATGATTTGTAGTAATCCTTTGTGCATTGGCAGTATTTCCTGGTTTTTCATTTTACCAGTTTATGAAATATTGTTGTGCACGATTTTCATTTTGCGGAAAATAATCAAAAACCTGACTTTGAAAATATTTCTATATTTTATTAGTTAAATGAAACAAAGCAATCTTTCTACGGAATTTATTTGAGCACAACAACCTCAATGTTTCATTACACTTATGGAAATAATTTCCACGACATCGTGTCACACACTATGCAAGATATTTATATTTTCATTTCTCTTTTGGAATAAATTTTGTTCAACGCTTCGTAAAAAAATACGTTATCCTTTATTTTTTTGTCGCAAGGCCGAACCTGAGAGCTCTTTTGATTACCATGTTCAGCCGATACCAATTCGGCACTTCTTAAATATCATGCGAAACGTTGCGACTTCCTTTGCTCCAAGCACCTAGTTCCCTCTCCTATTCACACTGAGCTCACGTGGTACCACCACTTTTTTTCGTCCTCCGTTTAATTAACGGTCGAGTGCTTCCTTATATATTTTTTTCTCTCTCCTCGAGTTGTAATAACAGGCAGGCCCGTACCGCTCGGCGCCTTTGGTCGTCGAATCGCACGTTGCTCTCTAGAATTAAGACTTGCGTAAACAAAGTGGAGAGTTTTTTTTTTACCTGAGTAACAATAACATTCGAGCCGTAATGCCTCTTGGGGAAAAAACTCCCATCTTTTTCCTCCTCTCCGTGGACAGTTCTCATATCTTTCTGTCCCTTCCCAAACTAACCCTCTCTTTTCTTTCTTCTACCTTGCAGGGGCTTTGTCCTTACGTCCTACTACGGTCTCTCATTCCGTCCCTTAAGCTGTTAAATCCTCTGGCTTCCTTTGTCCCCACTGGGAGTGAGCATCCTATATCCCTTTCTGCTCCTCCTTTAACGCGCAGGACCAACTCTTCAAGTACACCACCTCTCCGCTTATCCGCTTGAGTAGAGGATGAAGGCAATATTATGACGTATCGGCTCTGTAATTATGAAATCGTTTCAGGTTTAGCGTGGTGGAAATGCGACAATGGACCTTATTAATATTTTCCTTATTTCCTAATAGCGACTACACTCAGTGCAAAAAACTATACGCCTGTTTCTTGTCACAAAGTTGGATATAAATTGAATACGACCTTTACCCCAAAAAGACAAAAAACACGGAATGCTTCCACAAAGTTATCTAAAAGGTAGCAATCGGTACCAACGTGACCCATGTCATATAAGATGATATCAAATAGGTTCTGGTCGAAATAAAATACTAAACGAATACGAAAACCTTTTAAATTTCTTTAAATGTTTCATCTCAACTGTTTATATAAGTAACTGCCTTGAAATTACTATCATTATCGAAATATCGACTCGAGGCACAGGCCCACAGTTAAAATTAGCACAACTAGCGAACTAGAAGAAACGATTACTACTCCAAATTACCTTGCCGGGAGCAATTTCTAAAGCAGTATGAAAAATATCAGTAACATTATCAACCATTTTTCAACATATCTTGCTCTTTTTACTATTATAAGTAATTAGCGGAAGGAGCCGGTTAATTCTCAACTGAGGCGATAAAATTTAAGAATGATATAATGTAAACAACAAATTTAATGTCCACAATCTAATGTATGACTGCACTACTGACCGTGTTTCGATACTCTATGTCAATAGACTTCAATCCGCTGCCCCCGGGCGGCAAGGCCCCGAAGTAATATGTTTTAAAAATTTTTTTTGATGTGGTGGTAAAGTGACGTGGAGCATTGTGGCCCTCCCGACTATGTGAAATCGATTTTTGGCCCTTGTATTAAAAAAGGTTGAAGACCCTTGCTCAACGTCATTATCGAGGAAAATGACTTGTGCGGCTGTCGACTTACGCATTTGCTGAGCAGTTTTGCCATGTTCATTATGGAGTATCGAACTCCATTTTGAGTTAGTTCAAGGAGAAAGACGTTGAATATTGTTCTTAAATGCTATATAATGTTCGGTCCTAATGAATGTGCGATTTAACGGCTTGAATTTCCAAGGTTTTTCCTGTTTCTGTATGAATTTTTTTCAACTTAAGGTGATCCCTTGAAATGAGTGTGTTCAGACAAACAAGATGATTTTGCACAGGAATTATCTGGGGCAAAATATTTTTTTTTCATTTTTATCTAACAGGCAATATGTGTGACGTTAATTTTTTACTTTTGGCTTTTTACCCGCGTTTTCATTATTATTTGAGTTGTGTTAAGATTTGTTGTTAAAAGTGCGGTGCCTTGCGGTATTATGTCTGGAAATTGGTTGCATGGAAGTCGTGAAGCTGCTACATATTATAGGCTTCGGTTATTTACTTTCAATAAGTTTTTAAAACTCTGCTGAATTCTGTTCATTAACTTCTTTCCAGGCATGTAAAAAATAAGTAACTTCAACTTTGGCTTCCTTTGACTCAAATTAAAATAAAAGTCGGCGTAAAAATGAAGCAAAAACACAACCCAGACATATTAATACTTCGTGAAATTTCTTAGCTTCACTTTGAGGTGAGATTTCATCATTCCACAGATTGAAATAATGAATTAATTGAAATAACCTGTACAAATCCGTATTTGGATGATGGAACGACCCGGATTTCCATGTATTAGCGTGAACGCAATATTCCTACTACTTAGTATGATAAGAAATCAAAACAATAGTCGATTTTTCGTATAAGTATGGAATCGTGCAGGCTCTTTCATTTCATTTTAAAAAATTGACTACCGCTATGTTGCTCTTGGTCTTATTCATCGAATTGAGTTCAGTTATTGGGTTATATTGGGTTCAGGGATTGGGGTTTTTCGATTCCATATTTTTACGAAACTATGCTGAGGGGCGGGTATCGCTTTAAGTGATGAAAAAATTCGATTTTAGATTTTAATCAAAACTACCTACTACTTGTCAAAAATCGAGGGAATCGAGAGCAAGGCATGGTCTTCGAGTTTAGATCCAAACTCGATTTTTCAACTTCGATCTTGACCATTTCGTTTGATCTCAGCAGGGTCACTACCGGACTATGGTAAAATCATCCGTCCGGAGTGAAAGACTTTTATCTCAGGCCGGTAAAATTGGAAACGCACTTCCTCTATCATCAAGGGACCATCTCAATCATTTGATCTCTTAAAATTTTTTACGAAGCCGAATAGTTTGAAACGGTCATACCAAAACTTTAATATGCGAGCATTTTTAAATTTTACTAAAACATTTCAACCATGTATTCTGAGTAGATTTTTTGGGATTTTTTTTCTACTACTCAAATGTGTGTTTTGAGTGTTTTTCGAATGAATAATAAACATGTTTTTCACGAACAGGTTTTTTTTATCAAAAAGACTAACGATGATTTTTTAAAAGTAATCAGTCTTTCCGTTTAAAATTTTATTTTTGTTGAAACGTCGGCCTTTTCATTTCGGTTAAAAATCGATTTTGAACGAAATTTTCCATTCTGAACAATAAAAAGTTATGGTACCTCTTCACACGATTTATTCAATACGACCGGTTTCGTCGCAGAGGCGACGTCATCAGGTATAAAATAAATGAATCATCAGGTATGAATAAATCGTGTGAAAAGGTACCATAACTTTTTATTGTTCAGAATGGAGTTTCACAAGGTAAAGCCAGAAACAATCGAGTTTATTGAAATTTTCCGTAGTTAATCGCGCAGCAAATTTGCTGATATGAAGCCTGGTTAATCGATCTTTGGGTCAAATTTCGATTTTTATCGAAAATAAGTGTTTTTCATTTCGATTTAAAATCGATTGCTCGAAAATTCGATTGCTCGAAAAATCGATTTCTCGAAAAATCGAATGATAGGAAAATTCTCGATTTTTACCGACATTTTTCCATCACTAATCGCGTAACATATTCGCTAGGTTCCCTGATCTCTTCTTTTATGGTTATCGCCTTCAACACTTCACACTTCCCCTGTCTCCCCCTTGAGCGGTCACTTGCCTGCTGCGTCCTCGGCAGTCCACTTCTCCTTGGCGCTTCTCTCGCCATCCCAAGCCATCTGTAAACTTCGCTCGCGCTACCCCCATAGCCTCTCCCTTCAGCCCTATTTACTCCTGGACGTCTCTGCTTAAAACTCTGCAGGAAGAGGAACAAAGCTCTCCAGGGACTTGAATACGGTGGCTGGTGAGAGAGGCAACGCCGATTCCTCGCTTTTGTTTTCGCTGCATGTTGGAGGCTCCCTCACTGTGGGAAATTCAAGTGACTAAGGAGAAAGATTGAGCAGGAAATGTAGAATATACGAGCATTCCATTCTCTCTTTGCATTAAAGACTCTCTCAGTCTCCCTTTCAAGTATACTTTTCCGTCTCTGCTCTATTTGAGCGATGGAAGTGACCGCACGTGTGCGGCTAGTACACCGGCTACTAGACTGCTACGTTTACAATCTTTCCCGTCTTTTCACCTGGCCTGTCAGTGAGAAATTTCGGCAGCGCTTCCTCTTGCGATGCTAAGACATTTTGGCGTGGGAAACGTGAATTAATGTTAAGGGTCTACATTTCAGCTGATTTCGGAGCCTGATCTATTTAGCCATAGATGTATGCTGGGTTTCTATTTTAGAACTGCTAAGAAAACGTTATAGAATGCACAATTATTATATACATACTATTAAGCATCTGGATATACATGCAATTTTAGGAAATTTTCGTCTTTTCTTCGTCTACATATCTCTATTTTTTACATAAATTATATCGTTTAGGCCATTATATATCTCCGATTACATATGCTATAGAATGAGTGCATTGAAGAAGCAACTTTGTACGTGGTGACGCGCACGGGTGAAATTGGCGCCAATTGGAGGTGCAAATGCTAACCCTGAATCACACGATCATTTTTTCCGTCCCTCTGAGATGTAGCTCCAGCTATAGCTTTTTAGGGACCAAACAAATGATCTGTAGCTTTTCGTACCATTTCCGATGTCGCGGATCGTTTTCGTAGAACCTGCATCACGGGAAAATGTATTTACTTGGTTGATTTGATATTGTTAGAATTTGGCAGCGCCACCATAGATGATTTACATTGGCGCAGTCTGCTTTTCGCTGCAGACATATTGGATAATTATTATAGGCGAAAAAATGAACGATGGCGTCGTTGGATATGGGTGATAGAATGGCTACAAGAAGGAGATACTGGCCAAGGACTCCTTAATTTGGTGCACAGGGAATTATTTTAATAGAGTAGGTACATTTGAAAATGTTTAAACTAAGGAGCGAGTGGTTAGCAGATAATGAGTGATAACATCTCTCCACGTAAGTAGGCTACGAGCATTTCGATATTCACTTGTTTGCAAAAGAGGTGGCGTATCTCAGATGCTGAAAGAGATTTGTTTTTTAACCATAGCGCTTCCTATAAATACATTTACGATGTTCAAAATGCATTTTTCGCATAATTGAAGACGCTAGGTCATAGAGGAACTTCCTGAGAATGGACGAAGGCATTTACTCAGAGCTTCTGATCAGAGTGTCGCCTATAACTGAGAAGGAAAATGAAGTAATTGACAATGCATTTCTGCTAATAAAAGGTTAATGTCATTTCAAAATTTGCTGCTTCCGAATCGCCGTTAGCGAAAATAAGTCCGCTAGGCAACGAATGCTCTCAAAATAACTTATGAGAAATTACACATAACTACAGTTAAAGGTTTTGTTAGTACCTAAATTAGTTGCCACAGAGAGTTCACAGTTCTTTAATATCGATGCAGGTAAAGAAAATGGATTCTCACATTCATGGGCTGTATTGTGGCAATATAGCTGGGCCAATATGATATAACGTCTCGTTTTCCTTGGAAGGTATTCACCCAATAAACAGAGATTTTCTTATTGATTGAGACTCTGACACCAAACTTCTGCGTTCAAAACATATTTTATAGTTTAATAATAGAAAATTAAACAAAATATCGATGAAATTTTGAATAAAAACGACGTCTCAGGATACGACGTATTTATCCTTTAAAAATACCGTATGTTTTTTTTCCGAATAACACACTAGAGAATTAATGTGTGCGGATTTACATTCCTTCAAAGCACTTATTACTTACTTGAACCATTATTTGGGTTAATGTACTTCCAAAGTGGTCATATATGATCTTAAAATTCCGAGGTGGTGGCACTTGACAAGATGGACGCCGCATGATAGTTTTCAGCTATAGTTTCAGCTGCGAAAAAATGGACGTGCTGAGTTACGAAGAAAGGGATGGATATCCCTTCCCTCGAGTCATAGGCAGAAATTATCGCGAGTAAAGGTCACTTTATCCCTTGTAGCTGGAGCTGTAGAAGAAGCTGTAGCTCCAGAAGGATGGAAAAAAGGGTCATGTGATTCAGGCTTTAGCATACGTGACCTGCCGTGATCCGAATTCATACCCCGGCTAAGCCACTTGTTATTTTCCTGGAGAATTTCATCCGTTGTGTATATGCCACGGAAACTTGATTTGTTCATCTACATGAATCAAAGGGTCCATTATTTTGTAATCAATCCCTTCCCATTACTTTCTTAGTCTTTAACTGCATACTTATGTCCGAAAATCTAAGTGTTAAAATCTAAAATGTTATTAAGTTTTTCATTTTTAGTACGTCTTTAGCAGATGAAACTGTTTTAAATAAAAAATTTGAAGGGACTGGAAAAGTTCACAAACGCTTAATACTCGAAATTTTGAGGTTTAGCATTATTTTTATCATTGCTGTATTTTGTTTTGATGATCGCATGCCTGAAGTAAAGTAAAATTTGTGAATTGAAGAACCTATTTGATTTTTATCTCCGAAAGATTATCACTCTATTTAATTGATAATTTAAGAGAAACTGTCTATATTTTTAGGGTATTTTTGATAGCTAGATTGCATTACATTACCGGTGATTCTGCGGTAATACTTGGGGTTATTTAAAAGCGTATAGCATGAAGTTCACAGAGGAAATTAGGGCAAATCGACATTAAGAAACATTAAAAAAGGGAATGAATCGCCAAATAAATCCTAATGCGTATTTAAACTTTTTTCGGGATTCCGCGCGGGTAAGATTTTCTAAGAGTACGCCATACGAATAATTTTTGGACCATATGAACGACCAACACCCGAACATCAAGGTCACTATGGAGAGAGAGCGGAATAATAGGATTGTCTATCTTGATGTCCTCGTCCATCGGAAAGAAAATTGCAAACTGAGTCAGAGTATCTTTCGTAAACCCACACATATACAGGGTGATATCCAAAAGTAGTAGGACTGATTTAAAAAAAATTGATTTATTGAAAATTTTGATACATCGACTCAATACTCTTCACAATAGGCCTCTTGGGCATCCACACACTTCTGGTAGTGAGTCTTCCAGGTCGCGAAGGCCTTCCAGAAGTCGTCCTCCGGGATGCTGTTCAGCGCCCTCGTCGTCGCCACTTGGACCGCTTCCACCGTGTCGAAACGATGCCCCTCAAGCTGCCTCTTGATCTTGGGGAACAGAGAGAAGTTCGGTGGTGCCACATCAGGGCTGTAGAGGAGGGTGAAGCAACGTGGAAACGCCGAATTTGGCCAGGAGATCCCTCACAATCCATGGGCCGTGACAAGGTGCATTGTCGTGGTGGAGCTTCCAATGCCCCACCAGGTCTGGTCGCACGCGTGTGATCCGATTTCGCAGCACTTCCACGTAAAATCTTGCATTTACAGAATGTCCAGGAGGTACAAACTCCTTATGGACAATTCCATGATGGTCGAAAAATGCAATCAACATCGATTTCACTTTCGATTTCGAGGTCGACGGACGCCCGGCGCGTTGGTCGTCGACGAGCTCCCTGCCATCCCGAAACAACTTGTGCCACTCAAATATCGAGGAACTGCTAATGGTATCCTCCTTGTAGGCCTGCGTAAGCATTGTTGCCGATTTTCCAAGTTTGTAGCAAAACTTGATGGCGTACTGCTACTCTAAATTTTGCTGTATCGCAACTAACGACGAGGCGTCAAAACAGGAGGTCGCGAAAACAGTAGTCCACACTCAACTAATGCACGCAGGCGACCGCCGCATGTCGACACTTGTTCCCAAGGCTCCCCCCCCACGGAAAAAAAACAGTCCTGCTACTTTTGGATACCACCATGTAGATTGGCACTCTTAGAAAATCTTACCCGCGCGGAATCCCGAAAAAAGTTTAAATGTTCTGTTCGCCGGTAAAGTGTAAATTCTTATATTAATCGTAATGCACTTTCCGTTTGGTTACTAGTACTCCAAACTCATGGTTATCAAACATATTGAATCCCCAGAAAAGTACCCGTGAAGCAGGAATAATGTACGATGAAACATTTCTGATTTTTATTTGCCCTTCCTCGAATGGTATTCTGGGGTTCCTTTCAAGGGAAACCCCCGCTTAAAAGAGGTCTTGTCTTCCCTGTCTGCAGTCACGTCGCGTCGTCTTGCACTCGAATTGGGACTTCCTTTTTCCTTCTTTTTTTATTTGCGTTTCGCTTGCTCTCCGTCCGTCGGGAAAAGGAACGTGAAGGAATGAAAGTGATTTCCTGGCGGAAGTGAGCGGAAATCGCCCACTGGTGTATTGATCGGTGCTTTCTGTCGATGATTCGATTTCTCGGAAGATCGATTTACTCACCGGTGCACATCGCTTGAAGTGCATATGGAGGAATCATCATCTTCGCACTCTTGTTACGTGACACACTGAAGGCCAATTAGTCAAGTTGGGGAGAAATTATGCCCGCATCTTCGTTATTTTGAGGCTTAGCCTTATTTTTATCATTGTCGTCCATTGTTTCGAAGGTCGAATGATTGGAGTGAAATTAAATTTGGTAATTGAATAACCTGGCTGTTTTTTGTCTCCAGAATATTCAGGGTTCCCACTCAACCGTGAAACCCTTAAAGCAGCGAATAAGCCGTGAATTTCGTCCACCGTGAAAAACCTGGAAATAGCCGTGAGATTCGTTGTAAAACCTTAAAAACCTCTCAAAATTGATTGTTGTTCTACGATTGACGGATCAAAAGGAAAAATCGATTTTTCGATCATATTTCAAGGTCTGTCACTCGCAGACACTGTCCACGCATTGCACACGTATATTCGGAGTGCAATTATTGGTCCGTGTGCCATGACGACACACAGACCTTAAGGCTATGATTGGATGACCGTCAACCAAAGTGGTCATTAACCGTGGCGAGAAATCAGACACCTCTTAATTTCCCTACCACTCTCCATTTTCCACTCACAACCTTTAGCCGGCGCTAAATTTTGCTAACGATAGGCGATGTCATAAGAGCTCTTTCATTGCTGCGTTTGCATTCTCGGCGTTTGTCGCATTTGCTATATATTTTTAGTTAACGTGCGGCCGGTGATTGCTATGTGTTCAATATTTCTTCCTAAAATGGCTCATCAACAGACCGTGAATTTGAAGACATTTAGACCGTGAAAGCCTGGAAAAAACCGTGAATTTTATTATTCAGTTTGAGTGGGAACCCTGAGATTATTTCCCTATTTAGCTTAAAATTTAACAGAAAATATCTCATTCTTAAGGTTATTCTTGAAAGTTAGAATGAATTACGTTTTCGGTTTCTCTTCGTCGATACTTATTAGAATTATTTCAATAAGATTATTGCGAGATTTTCAATTCTCGTATTTCAATTTCATTTATAGCTATTTCAAAATGTATAGCATTAAGTTCACTGAGAGAAAGTGGGATTCATTTACATTTATAAACATTAAATCCTTTAAAACAGAGAGTTCAGGAACTTGTGCAGAAGACCAGATATTATGGCTGTGATAAGAAGTTGGAAAATAAGGTGGCTTGGTCATGTATGATTGGAGGAGAATGCAATGATAATAAGACTGGAGAGGCCAACCAGATGTTAGGCGCCCACGGGGAAAAACAAGACTAAGATGGAATGACCAAATGGTTGAAGGCATGAGAAGAATATAGGTTGACATGGCGGGGACAGAGTAGTCTGAAGGCAACTTGTTGGCGAGGCCAAAAGTCGACTTGGATTTGAGTGACCACAGGAGTAAGTAAGTGCTCTTTTTAGTAAGGAAATCTGCAAAAGTAATTTATTATCAAATTTCATTTTGAGTTGCGTGAAAGGTCGTGCATGATTTCAGTAACTGATCGCCTGAATCAAAAGTTGCATCTCATTCACGTGACCAACATTAAAAACAATCTTATCTAAGGAAATATCGTGATTTTCCAGTGATTAGTGATTTTCCAGTATTTTTCTGGTTCATTTCTTCTAAAATTTCCCTCTGGTCTCATTGTGATGATATTTTGAATACTAACTCTATCTTCGTTAGTGTGGAGTGGAGTCATCTAGAACGATAAGAAGTTTTATTGCACTTGAAAATTGATAGATGTTCACAGATTCCATTTGCTTGAATTTTTTGCTTTATGTAAAACATTTATTTTTTCTGATTCGCGTTAATTCGTGAGAGTGTAATTTGAGCGGTAATTAAGGTGACGAACTCTCTTGATGCGCATTGCGAGGTAAATTGCCTTTCTGAAAACTTTAAGGTAAAGTTACGTGGGAATTACCGACTCATTCAATCCTCCGTATTTTTCTGTTAAACTGATTTATCAGCCGAAGAGATAAAGTGAAATTTGGTCAAGGTAATCGAAAACCTTACCTTTTAGGAATGAAAATGTTGGGTCAGTAACCAATTTGGTGATACGAAGTAAAAAAAATGTCGCAATGCGCATAGATTCATTATGTTAATATATGTTTCAACGTAGCGATTGACTAAGGCAGAATCGAATTTGGCTGATAAGTTTTCTCGATTTTGCTCTATGAAAAAAATCCTCAGTACATTCCTTGGCAGGTCACTTTAACTCAATTATTGAACTCATGTCCTAACTTCGGAATAGGTGCCGGCGTTATCAAAAGTTTAATCAAGGAAAATTCACATGCATATGAGCTCAACTTTTATATTGCTCCTGAATAAGGTAGAAAAAAAATAATTATGAGGAAACATCATTAGAGCAAGTAATATCCTATTCTCTTGGATGCCATTCCGTGTTACACCCTTAATATCACGATTATCTTCCTCTGCCGCCATACTGGATTAAGACCCTCATTGCTTATTCCAGGCCAGACCCCTAACGAAGACCTGCCTTTGTAATTTGGAGACTACTTAACTTATTGAACGAGTTGAACTTGGTTCCGGGAACAATATGAATTTGTTTCCTTGTTCAGGTTTCATTTTAGTATATTTTCCTGATAGTTTAATCTATATTGTTGTGCATTTGAAAAAGCGGTTGAATTATCAATGGTGGTAGTCAAGCAGGTGAATTGCGACAGTGATGGAGTTTTCTGAGGATTTGTGACTAGCCCGTAGTGTAAAAATGCGTAGAGGAAGGGCGAATGCGACGCCTCGTACGCATCAAAATGATATTGGAAAATTGCAACTACTTCTTACTTCAAAATGTCGAACTTCCACTTTATCACGCCTGAGTCGGATAAGTTTAAGATTTCTGGAGAACTGAAGAATACGAAAATTCCCCACTAGACCTCAAAAGGAATAATTAAGCCATTGGAGGAGGAGTTAATTGAAAATAGGCTTATAACGATGGGCGGATCTAGGGAGTGGGGGTCACAGGGGTCATGAACCCCCAAAATTTTATCAAATATTTGTAATTTTTATTAATTTATTATTAAATTAATTTTATTTAAGTTTAATAGTCTTTTTATCCATGAAATGGAGTGCATATGGAAACGCATAGCTACTAGTCCCGAACGTGAGAGAATTTGGAGTTGTATTTATCGTAGAGCGTAGCACTCCCTACTGTAAAAACGCCCCTCTCTTACGAGGGGTATTCCATACTCCCCGGGCCCAGGTCACGACCCCTCTCCATATCTGGTGCTGAATACGCCCCTACTAGTTTAGGGATGTAGTTTAAGGACGGTAGGAAAGGTGGGACGTATGCCGACTTTAAGGACGAAATAATGTTGATGATAATGAGTTGCAACCTTCGTAGCGTTGCCTGGATAATTCTGAATTCATGAAAGCCTATCTCAACCCATAGATTTTGAGTAATGTGATTGATGAAATCCCATCAACTTCAGAGAATCGCTGACTAATAGTAGTTTTGGCGGGCTGTTATGGCGTCTCACCTCAGGTAGATGGGCGATCATGAAGAGTGATTGAGATTACGAGCGGTCCAAACTGTCTTCTATTACCCGCCGTTACTCAGGGTATGGTCGTTAGATGCGCACCTCTTTTGGAGCAAGGTAATCACCCCGAAAACAGTTGCGCGCTGGTCTGAGATTCATTGTAAAACTCACAAGATATTTTTACGCAATAAATTAAATGCTGTTGAAAACAATGTCCGTGAATCAAAGAATTTGTAAATCATTTATTAAATGTCCGTTTTATTATATTTAACTTTGATTGTTTAAAAATTATTAAATAGGGACTTTGGTGAAATAAGTCATCTCAAAATTGGCACAAACTTTTATTTGTAATTTAGATAAAGTACATTTGTACACAAACTTGTACATTTTTCTCCCGCGCGTCGTTTCGGCTCTAATACGTCAATGAAAATGATCCCTATGTTATGTTGTCTAAAAAAATAGAAACAATAGGGTGGTTTCCTATTATTTTTTTATTGCCTAAATCGAAAGATTATTACTCCTGGAGTACGTATTTCACGCTTTTAGATTTTTACATGATGATATCTATTTTTCGCGATTAAATGAAAAGTGAAAAATTTCAAGCGCGCGAAAACGCGACGCGTAAGTATGAATGCTGGGAAATCTCTCCGTGTGACGTATTTCTGGTTCCCGCTGCCGCCCTGTGAGGTGACCTTGAGACGAGGCTCTGAGCGCTGATACGACGCAGGATGCTAGCAGGTAGCTAAGTACCATGTTAGCTGGTAGCGCTTGGCTTAAATAAGGATTATTAATACTTGATTAAACGAAGAAAACTTTCCGACCTTAGTCAGTTTTAATAGGTGATTATTTAGGATAGGATATCATGTTTCCCTGAGCTCTGTGCCTCATGCATGCATTGGTAACGTCAGACGATGTAAAACTCCTATCCTCTCGAGTAGAAACTAGGTCCCTGTGACGTCACGTGGAGTGGATTCGCATGGGCGCCAATCTGGCCGTTTTCAAAATGGACCATTGCCATCCATCTAAACCGGTATTTCTAAAACCAAATAATTTGTATATTATGAATACACTAATGGTGGGTTACGAATCGCAATCAATGACTAACGTTTTCTTTGATGAAGGAAACTACCCTATTGTCTACGAATAAAATTTGAAATAAGAGCTTGGAGGAGGAAATGGGCTATCCATCATCGTTGAATCTTCCACCCTCCTCACCGTTCTATGGGTCTAATTATCAAACATTTTAATTTTTCAGAAGTTCAAACGGTCTTAATCGGTAAAAAACCATAATTGAATACACTGCTCTATTATTGGTAGTTCATTAAACATTATTCCGTCTTAAATTTTGTTGTGTTTCTGACCTGATTTCATCTATTGGAAATGTACTACTACAAAATAAAATTTTTGTGACTCTGAGTTTAGACATTCCACCTCAATTGAATAAATGCTTTTATCTTATGTTCTAAGATCTCGATGAAATATTCTGTATAGGTTTATATCTACCTCAAATTAAATATCCCGTGATCATTTTGTGAAAAAAATTTTTTGTGTGTTTAATGGGTATTTCATATTTCCTATTTTTGCGAAAAATGCGTACCTTGCGTCATATAGTTCCTTATAATTAACCATCAAGTTTTCTTGAAATTTTGACTTACCGAAAGAGAGCATTTCTAAGGTCGGATACTGTATGAAATTAGTAAGAAATTTATTAATAATTATATTGGAAAAAGTTCTTGGGTCTTAAAATGCAAATCTAATGGATGATAAAATGGTTCAAATGAAGATACAGTCAATTTTTCGCTGCAAGATACGCATTAAATTTGTCAATTAAACATTAACTTCAAACCAAAACGACGTGACCAATTCAGTAATATAAGCAGTACTTTTTATTCGTGATTTAAATTCTCATTGAGGCTATTCGGATAAGGTCTGGAGATGTTAGGAGTACTTTTTATTTAGATCAATTTGAGCACAATCTTGTCCTTAACAGCTATTTTAGGTTGTTTAGCCAAGAAAAATTGCCTGGTTATTTGAATACATTCATATGATTTCACCACCATTTCTAATTTGTAAGTGCTTTTTACCCTTTCGCTGTATTAAACTTGCAAACTTGATTTTCTTTATTAGCCATTACATTTTTTCCTCAAAAGCCTCATTAGTCCGTGGTGGCTATCATTCCCTTACCATGAGGTAAAACTATCATTTGCATCTTATCCAACTTGTACAAAAATCTTGTATAGCGAATTTTTATAACGCTTTTATAAACTCGCTTCTTTGTTTTTCATGTTGTCCAGGTCAAATTTTGCAACTCAATTTTAATCCACTTTTCGATTAGCTATCGAGCTGAAAATTGCAGGATAACTCAGAAGAAGATGACAACGCAATATTCTAACACTCTTAGTATGGTTCAAATTGTATCTAGATTTTTATTCAGGATATAAAATTAAACATGTTTATAAGGTTAATTTAAACAATGGTCATCAAAATCCGACGGCGGCGCTGCGATCATTTATAGGAAAGAGAATGATAGTCATAGCAAAAAACTTGTTTTCATCAAAGTTCAATGTAAAGTTGATTGAAAAAAATTACTAACTAAAAAAGGAGATAAGGCAAAAAGAGGAGACAAATAGCGTTAAAAATTTACATCGTAATTTATGAAAAATCACATTTTTCATGGCTTGTTTATTTACGAACAATTTCTCGCTGATAAATTTGTTTTGTAATTACCTTAAACTCAATATTCTCTTTCGTTTCGTAATTATTTCTTAAACTGTACTCGCATAATAACGTGTAATTCTCTAGGCATTTATAATTCTACAGCGTTCTACCCTTACCGAAATTAGAAATTTTATATGTATTTTTAAAATTAAGTTCGCGATAAAAATGTTTTTTATAAACATTTATTTTTATTTTGTATTATTTACTAAACACCCATTTACATGGGGTGTAGCTTTAAATGATTGTTGTGGAAATGGGTTCACTCGGGAAACGTATTCAATTGCACCGTCTCCCGTCTTTTTAGTGAGATGGATCGATCAATTCCCATTGATGAAGCATGAATACTTCGAGGTTTTCGTTTCCTTAGATCATTACCTTGGAAACGGCTGCCAGTGCCATTTGAAATGCTTCAGCTTGCCCCAAATTTTCCACTTGGTTGATCTCATTTGATTATTCAACCGATTTCTCAGAAAACTCCTATCACGCATGGGTCGCTTGAGACAGCTGCGAATTCATATAAATCGGTCAAATGAGGATTCAGCTTGTTGAATTTCTCCCTTCCTGGTTGAGCAGATCCTTTTCAATTGTAAATGGAGGTGCTCCTTTATTGTGTTTTATTTATTTCTACCCCCTAGAAGTTTATCCTGATCTCTTGCTTCAGTTTTCCCTCAAGCCATTGGCGTGTAATGGCACATTTTGGTCCTGGAATGATTTTAACTTTACCATTTCAGGTATTATTCAGATCAAAGACACGAAGCTAACTAGAGCGTCTTGAGTTAACTATTTTGCAGTTGTTTCTTTTCGGTCTTTGAATTTTATATACTACTACTAGAATTTAGGCATATTTTTCAATTTATTAATCGGTTATGTGACTCAGAAATTGCCAGCATTAAGGAATAATGAATAGCATACCGTCAAAATAGTCTCTTAGCCATTGGGAAGGACATTCATATTTCATTTAAGTTAATTGGTATTAATATCTTGCTTGCTGTGGAGAAGAATCTCAAGACAACAAAAGGAAGAAAGACAAATAACGTCGTTATAGCATTTGAAGAGCAAAGTATGCAGTGGATTGGGAATCAGTGGTGGTAGTAAAATGTTGTGACAATTTATGCATAAATCTTTGGAATGTTACTTTGGAAGCCAAAGTTAATCGATTTATCCGGTAAGCTTACGTTGTGATATCGATTTGCGGGTTTATGAAGCATAGAGCCAGTACATAACGAAAATATATGAGAGGCACTTTATTTGCTCTAAAGGGTTTCTCTGAGTTATTTTTCGTGTGAGATAAGGAACTCTGATGGCCTGACCCGAAGATTGGTACTTCAGTTAAATATATGTCGTAATTGTCAGGCGTTCTCTTGTGAAAGATTTTTAGAATCGTTTCGAAGACATATTTCCAGAACCATACCTTTAAACTTCAAATTATTGAATAGCGAAGGTAATGGCTCATACCTCTATTTCTAATGTGATATTAAATAATATCAAATATAATCAGAAAATCAGGATTTTATAACAAATAACTAACACGAAATTATAGCATTAGATGTAGCAAAAATTCTTACCATAAAATGTAGTTAACGTATTAATCGACCTTGGTTTGAAATTAAATTTATGTATCAATTTTAACGTACGTCATGTGACAATTCTTGGTGAACATAGAGTGGCCTTCTGAAATTCCGGCTCATACGAAAATTATAATGAAGCTTGTGCCAAGCTTTTTTTGTGTCCAACTTTATTCGTGCGCAGTTCAGCCGATTTTAGTGATGTACTTTGTTGGACAAGGTTACGAAATATTTGTAAGCTGATAGAGAAAAGTAAGGCCGTTTTTCCAACATGGGTGCATCTTCTTCGTGGTACATTGATCTTGAGTGGTTCAAACGGTATTGTTGTTGCCACCTTTCAAAATAAAGCTGCTGTCCTCCTGGAGCGTAAGAAAAAAAATTCTTTTTGGAAAGGATAAAATCCAAAGATTCAGGCGTGATGGAGTTGAATTTTTCCATATTAAATTGATACTCGGAATTTTCCACAATTTTATAATTATTAACGTCCTTGGTTTCAGTGTTACCACAATCAGATGATGCAGAGGCGTAACTACTAATATGCTTTGGGTGGGGGGATGGGATTGTCTGGGCAGGTGACCCTCCTCCCCCCCCCCAAGGTAAAGGGGGGTCCGGGAAAATTTTTGAAAAATGGAAATATATTTTACATAAAAATTTAACTTTAAAATTTAAGAATTTAACTTTGAGCGGATGCAATTATTGTGTGAACAAAACAAGTCAATAGTTTGAAATAATTTTTTTATTTCTCTGAGGCTTTGGGGGGGATCTAATCATGCATCCCCCCTTAGTTACGCCACTGAGATTATGTTGTAACATTGACACCTAGGAACGTAATCGCGGAAAATTTCAAGCATTTATTTAAAAAAATTTGAATTGATGTCAAGGCATTCTTCTTTATTTTTGGCTCTCCAGATAATCTAAAGAAGGAACCGAGCAGTCTTTTGGAAAAACACTTTGAATTTGTGCAAGACTGGAGGGTCGTTTGTCATTGTTTTTCAGTCTCGTTTGTGCATTGAAAAAGTTCGGTGTTGCGGCAGACACTCGGCTCACTTGGGCGCTGAAGCGTGTCGCTGCAGTCCGGCGATAGCCCCAACTGGGGTGTTTTTTTTTTATTTCCCCTGTAAAACAGACGCATCAGTCCTCAGCTCAAAGGTGGATGTGCACAGGTAGGACTAAAAAAATAATCCAATTTTTTAGCGCGCAAATAAAAAGATTTGCATAAAAAAACGCTTCTTTCTTTCTCGTCAGCGGTGAAAACTTTTCATTTGTATTTATTTATTAATTACAATGATAATTCCCTCGATAATTCCCTCGAAATTGTGTCTGTTTCCTGCCTTCTGTGAAAAGGTGTTCAATTGTATTTCTTTATTCGTAATTATGAGAATTCCCTCCGTTTGAGAATTATAACTGATATTTGTGACCAACAACTTATGAGTAAATATTTAAAGTAACGCTCGTCTCTTTCTCGCCATCGCTGAAAACGTGTTCATTTGTATTTATTTATTCGTAATTACGAGAATTCCCGAGATTTTGATAATTAAAACTAATAGTTTTAATTTAAACTACAAATTAGACGTATCAGGCCAGTATTTAGCATTGGAATACATATATCTGAAAAGTTTTAATACACCTTTAAAAATTGTACACTTCTCATATCATTTCGATAAGTATTATTACTGTGGCTCTCGAGATAAATCCGCAAATATTATATGAACAAAATACGTCACGTAAAACGTAAGCTTACTGGATTATATTGATTAACTTTGGCTTCTAAAGAAACGAACTAAATATTAAACGGTGATGTGATGCCTAATGAAGTTAGATAATAAGAAAAAAGTTTCGCAGGCCGTAGCATTGAAGTACATTTCCGAAAAGGTACAAAACATCTCTAAAAATTGAGCAAAACATACCACTCTGTAGGAGATTATGAGAGATTTTGCTATTTTTATGAGAGAAAATGGGCTTTAAAAAAAAATAATTTAAATTGATCAGCATAAGCGGAGAAAAAAGGCTAAATTAAAAGGAAAAAGGTGTGATGAATTCTGGCGATATTTTTTCGTGTAATTAATGTTTAAATGTACTTATGATACTTAGTTTTACCGGAGGAATATACATTTCAACCTCTTTAAACCTATTATATTCACAGGAATTTATACTGAGGAGTTTTAGTCATGGAATTGCATACCTTGGCTATGATTTTACCTTACTTCCTCCAATGTCTTCTGTTCTAACTTTTATGCTGGTTCATGGACGAAATGCACGAATGATAGGGAAGAGGACTTAATTAGGTCTCTAAATATGTTGTCAACCACCTTGAATTGAAATGGGTATACAAAAGTCACCACTCGCGTAAGTAGCGAAAAAGTCACCACTGACGGACAAAATGATCCGAGTTTTACGGGGAAATAAGATATAATTAGGATTGTTAACCGAAATTTACATACCTGATGATTTTATTTATGAAAATCATAATTATTCAATACTATTTATTCCTATTTAGAAAAATAATAATTTGCCTTTATTGCATTCTTAAATCAGGACCTTCTAAGCCACATGGCTTGTCAGAAGGCGCCGTAGTATTTGTTCAACTGCATTAGGCTCAGCTATATGGGAGTTAATACTCGAAAATGAAAAGGAAACTTCGTTGATTTCCACTGATTTATTTTTTCCGTACGACATGTTTCGAACCATGGAGGTCATTATCAAGTACTTGATAATGACTTCTGTGGTTCGAAACATGTCGTACGGACAAAATAAATTGCCGTAGTATTCATACCAGCCATTATAATACCAGCTAATTATAAAAAATCAATTAAATTATTATAATTAATAAATTAATATTAAAACCATTATGATGCAAAATATAGGAAAACAGTGGATTGCATTGCACTCATCATCCGCGCCATGGACATTTTTGAAAACTGATTAAAATGCGACCTAAGAAGCAACAGAAATCAGCCTTCTGTGGGATGGAATTGGTTATCTTCCTTGCAGTCCCCGCGACTTCTCGCATGATTAAGATTGCACTCATTCGTGTGTCAGCCCCGTGCTATTTTAGTGCTGTTCTCACCTTTTCTGTCTTCATCTATTTTAACCACTATCTCATGCGTCTTCCCATTCGTCCAGCCAATTCATCTTCATCGCTCTGCACAACTACATCCAAAGTGGCAGCAATTTATTCTCATCTTCCTCACTGAGGGTCGTCGTTCCTCCACCATAAAACGATTCACTCCGTCTACCGTTTTCGCCCACGTTTTACTGACATCCCCTCTGAAATTACTCGCTATTAATCTACGCACGCTCGTTCGGAATATATATTCACTTGACTCGGTAGAATTTTTAGCGAACCACAGACCTGAGATCCCTATTCTACCTTTTACTTGAATACTTTTACTTAGAATGACATTTTGCTTGATACGTCTCAACTTTATATTGATCTGAAAGGCTGCTGTGAAGAAGAGTTCCGAAAATCTCAAGACAATTGAGGATTTTTTAATAAATTTCCTAAATAGATGTATAAATTCTTTAAAGAGTCACAATTTCAAGCATATGCATTTTAAAACAAATACTTTACAGTTTATTCATGTTTTTACCTGTAGTTCTCTTTTTTGATCAACCAATACATTGCAGGAGCTAATTCGTCGTTCGGCTTGCTGAGGGATGTAATAAATGCATTTTTTTTTACTTATTCTCAGATATGTGCATACTTTTTTGCATACTTTTTATTTTAGGAAATGTGTTGGCCGACATTGGTGGCGGCGGTGTAAAGTCCTTGCATATCATGCAAGAGGTCGCGGGTTTAAGTCCCGCCTGGGTAGGTTGCCCCTATCGAGAGAATGGTTGTTCGTGAACGTGTAAATGTTATCTTGTTGAAAATCCCGACGTAAAAGGCCTATGTGGTCTGTTTCAATGATATGGGAATAAATAAAAAAATGTTTACTTACGTAACACTCGAAGCGATCAGGATAAAATTTTAAATTCTATATCATGCTGCAATCCTGACTTCAAGAAGATTTTTTTTCTATGAAAGAGGGTGCAAAACTTAGAACATATCGAAATTTTTGTTTGCTTAAGATTCAAATCTGAATAGCTGTTGGTTCTCGATTTCACGAAAAAAAATCATCTTAGCTATTTTTCCTGAAATATTCGTTCAAAAACTTTGAAAGAGTTTCAGGAGGATAGTGGAGAGAATGAGGCTGATATTTATTTGATTTGTTATCAATCTACCTTGAATCCAATATTATTTTCAATCGTTTTCTTTCTAAAATTTTATATGGTCATTATTTATTTTGCATTCCACCTCGTACAAGACAGTTATCCATGTAGGCTTGCGGGAAGTTCAACCTCTCTAGGCTCGGCACTGATTGGCTCGTTGGACAGTAAATATTGCTCAGGTGGACTTTGATAGTGCTTTTTTAGCCATTGGTTTTGTATTGAAAGTTCATCCAAAATAATAAGAAAAAAACAGTGCGTAGGAGAATTAAGATTTCGGTGGTTTTGAATAGCAAATATCTTTCTTTCTTGCGATACCTGCGATATTTTAGCTCTTAAATAGCTTTCCTCGGACTAGGTAGGAAGAAGGCTCTGCATGAATCGTTAATAAATTATTATATTTATAAATACTGACTCTCTGCATGATTTGTTTTGGCATGTTGTAACTGATGCATGAATCACTTAGTGCGATACTTTTTGATTTTCTGTTACTAACTAGTAGTTTCATTTGTAAGGTAGCATGTCCGTGCCCCTGGCACTCTCCTAGTTTCTGGTCTGACCTCGTGTCGTTGTCTTGCGTGCTTGGCCTGTATCTGGCAAGAGAGGGCGTTTCTAATTAAGGCTAGGATTAGTGCTGCATGTCAGATGTGGAATCCCCCGTGCCACACATCCTGGTGCAGAAGTAAATTTCTGAGGTTCTACCGCATCGTTTTCTGTGACAGAAGAGAACTTTTGTAATTTATATATTGACCATCCCTTAATTTTTCCTCGAAACAAAACCCATTATTGATGCTGAGGAAGGCACGGAAATCATTCGATGCAGGTACATAACATTTCATCAAGTGCTGTGAAGTGCTAAATTTCAACTTGATATTTATTAAATGCCAGTTTGTACTGGTATTGGATAAGATTTTTGACCCCCAGGGTCTGCTTCTGGAATCAAGATATACCTATTGTAATTTATGTTGACCTTCACTTAATTTTGCCTAGAAAAACATCCAATTATTATTGCTGAGGACGGCTACGAAATCGTCGATGTACTTACCGATGCACCACTGTTACTAATCAGGTTTTTAAAAGTGCTAAGTTTCAACTTGCTATTTCATACATATTTGCACCGGCATCGAATCCCCAGGGAATACTTCTTGGATCAAAACAGCGCTCGGCCCCACGTCAACAGGAGTGTAAGTATTTACTTAAGCGTGTGATGCTTCACCCTTCCGATATTGGATCATCGTAGGATCCCAAACGTTTTCTTTTTTTTTTCTTCTACCCAGCCGGGAGAAATCCCTGAGAATGGTATTGGGTTGACGGTCGGGAGGGCTTACGTGGGTAGGAATCGAAGCCAATCACACCCTTGCCCCCAAATGCACTGACCCCCGAAAAAGATTCGGTCCTCGTTCTCCATCTCTTGGGGGGGAAAACCTGGTCACATGCGCCGGAAGGTATCGATCAGTTTTCTGCCGGCTTCCCGCGTTGTCCCGTTCCGACGAAGAGAGCGAAAGCTTTGTATCCCGTGACGTCGGTCTTCCCTCTGCAAAGTGAGAAACGACGCGCGTTGGGGCAGCAAAGCGCTCATGAAAAGTAGGACCGCGCCGAAATACCCGCATATGAGCTGGAACATAAATGAGCCGTGGAGTTGTCATTTTTTTGCCGGCTTGTATGGCAAGCATCCCATACCTTGGAGATTTAGTCACTATGCAATAAAATTTTACACTGCAGGTTTTCACGCGTAGCAAAGTTATTTTTCCAGGTGAATTGTCGCTAGGTTTGTGTTGTGGTCGACGACAGTTTCAACCCATGACTTGGTGATAATCAGCCATCGCAAGACGTATCAGTAACCGACTATGGCATATTCCTTAGTAGAAGTGTTAAAAAATAACAAAGCTTCATTTCTGTAATGATAACGCTGATTTTGAAACCACGAAGAAACTTTATTGTTACCTTTAAAACTGACTGTCTTTTAACATAGGAAATTATTGACATCAATCTAGCGAAAATAATCCCTGAGCAACTCCTAAAGTACCTGTCAACTTGGATGCGTAGGACATTTAGCTCGGGCTTCTTTAAGAAACTTGGACAGTTAATGATTTACCTTCTCTACGGTTCGCGTGGAGCAAATGTCGTAAAAATTGTTACAAGAAAATTTACTTCTCTGGCTGCTGTTAAGAATAATTAAGAATCCGTACTTTTTAGTGCCACTTTCCTTAAGATGTCAACTTCTTTCCTATGACTTTCCAAACTGTAACGTCTAATTCACTACAATCGCTAACGACTAATTCATGCTTGCCATACATGCTGTGACCAACCGATACAAGTGAATCATTGAAACTTTACATAATCAATAACATTAAAAAATATTTAAATTAGTGCAGATAATGTTTGGTTTGGTACGCAATATTGCTTTAAAAAGTGATACAAGTGAATCACTGAAACTGTACGTAAACAATGGAAAAAAAACAAATAAATACGTACATTAATTTCAGCGGCTCACTTGTATCCCTTTGCCACAACAATAATGTGTACCCAACTAGTTATTATTTGCACTTATCCCCATGATTACAAAAATTGGACTTTAACCCCTTGGATTCCAGGATCCTCATATAATAATTACCCAGACCTTTTGGCTGATTATTCATCGAAATCAAACAAACGAAATTGGCTCGGGCGTCTAATTAATCCGATTTTTTGCGGCTCAATCCTTGAAAAGTTCCAAAATTTTGAGAATTCAAGTCTCCCCTAATTTGGAAATCCCATTCTCCCACTCGCGGCCTGCAAACCCGGAATTAACTTTGCCCTCAACAGGTTTATGGGCTTGCATTTGTTCTCCATCCACCGTGCGTCGTTCTCTCCGCTCTCCTCTTATGGAGCTTGGAATGCTGCCTCATTGTGTTTTTCGTCTCCCTCCCCCACTGCTGTAAATGCTCGCTGTTGCGTGGAGTCGCATAAAATTTGAACAGTTTTACTTCCACGGAATGCGTGGGGACGCGTGTGACAAAATGGAGGTCTGTTCTCATTTTATTTTTACGGGAACGACGGAAAATTTTCATGTCCTCAAATATTTTTTTCGCCATTCCTACCTCTGTTGGGATGAATACATGAGGAAGGCTGAAAAAAAAGTAGCGGAAGCTAGTGACTGCGACGAAAATGCATGAGCTGCACCGATCTTAGGAAGAATAATGGATGCGATTACGTCTCCCTAAATTTTGGGTTTCGATCTGAGGAAAGCAGCGAAAAAAATTAACTTCGGTTGCAAACATTAGTGCCCTGACGATGAGCAAGAGGAAAAGCCCAGCGTCCCCATTGTGCTAGTTCTTGCTAAAGATGCACGTGGCGTTTCCTGTAATACTATCCCAGGGCGTATAAATGCCTCAAAGGTTTTTTTTACAAAACCATGGAAACAACAACAATATGCCACGAAGAAATTGGTCATGATTGTGAGTAACATTACTCCTTCCGATACATAGAATCGGAATAATCGACCGAATGCAAACATTGAATTATTGATCGTAGGTTTACGGCTAATATTCTATCTCCGGCCCTATGAGTGTGAATTAATGGCCTAAGTTAGCAGTTTACGCTGTCAACGTATTGATTAATTGAAACGTTCATTACAGAAGCCACATTAGTGACATATTTTTTCGATCTTGAATTTTTAGTAAATTATTAATCTGGAATGCTAATTTTATCGTTTGGTGCAGAAAATTCGAAAACTGCGACTATTCGAAAAGCTTTGGACTGAGCATCAAATTTTTCGCTTAGCGCAGAAACTCTTAAGTTACCCTAAAGGACCCCTACGAGAGTAAAAACATTTACTTGATTTCCCAAAAAATTACAAATTTTTGGATATGGGGTATTCTTAAACAAACTATTTAAATGATAATACGGTTATTTTCAATGTATCGTCTTCTGTGTATGGTGTACATATAATAGACAGTAATTGTCAAAAATAAATTTCCGAGAATTCAGATGCCTGCTGATAGGACCTGGTTCTGACAATGAAGCGATGTGTTGCGTATTTATCGTGTTATAATTTCATGTTTTAAAAATATTTACAATTTAGTTTAGATTTCTGAAAGCGTGTTCTATCACGAAGTGTAGTGCCGCTCAATGTATCGGTAGCTTTCTGAACAAAGAAGATGTCTGTAACGTAAAGGTTTGTCATTGATAACAAATAATCCGCCTGGACTTACTGTAATTAGTTAGGGTGTGACCAAAGTCGTTGACTTCAAACATTATTCAGTCACCATTTCATCCTCCCTCGCTTTGGAAGATCAAGAATATAACTTTATTAAATATTAAATTTCGATAGTATGCACTTTCATTCAAAGGCCTTATTAATTTGTAATTCGATTGAACTGTTTATGTTGAAGATTGTTTAAGGAGAGAAAAGTTAAACAATAAAAAGTTATGGATCTTTTTCACACGATTTATTCAATACGACCGGTTTCGTCGCAGAGGCGACATCATCAGGTACAGGAATCGTTATTTTTACAGTTATTTTGTTGTTGTTTATCTGGTTGCTATTACGCGTTGGCAATTATTGTATTAGCAACCAGATAAACAACAACAAAATAAATGTAAAAATAACGATTCCTGTACCTGATGATGTCGCCTCTGCGACGAAACCGGTCGTCTTGCATAAATCGTGTGATAAAGTACCATAACTTTGTATTGTTTTCAATGGATTTTCACAAAGTAAAGCCTGAAATAATCGAGAGAAAAGTTCATCGGAACGATTTCTTGAGATGCATTTGAGTGATAAATAAGTTTACTAGTCGGCTATCAGCGAAACTTTTACTAAAAAAATCAGACGCATCTCACTACGAATGAAACATTTTTTTGCTTCTTCATCCAAAGAAGATAGTCATGGGGTCATCCTAGGAAACTATAAACTGCAGTATGCTGCCCCAACTTTTAAAAGCAAAGCACTTATTATTTTCTCCTTCATTCGTTAGGATCAATTATGATTTTCAGGGTACTAATTCCTAAATTTTATAAAATGATGGAAGGAAAGAAAGAGATATATTCTAGAACAGAGTCATCATCATAAATAAGAGTTTCATAAAAACATAAATTCTAAAACAGGTCACACAAGATTGTGAACTAATAACCCATAGTGGTAACGCATTCTAGGGGGAATGAACTTTATCGAATATTTACTATTGATCAAAAGAATCCACAACTCACTAAACTGTGTTGGATCAATACGGCATTGCACCGAACTTATACAAAAATGGGAACTCTTTCGAGGCTTTTTCACTGCATCAGCTCGGGGGGCAAAAGATACTTAGGGAATGTATTATTTTGGGGCCACATGAATCTTTTAAGCAAGATTCTCATGACTGAACTTTAGTTTTGAGCTGTCAGAAATCTACGGACCTGGAGACGAACAACGCCTGCCGTGATTTTCATAGAAAGAAAAGAAAAGACGGAGAAAAGGGAAAAATTTAACTTAACGTATTTGGTTAAGCTTGAGTGTTTTGAAGCAGGTAGTGATAAGTGAAGCTCTTTTGAGAGATCAATTTAGAATACGACGTCCATTACTTAATCAAACACTTCTGTTGTCCTGGAAGTAGGCCAATAATTGGGGCAATTCTCGCTCGAGGCGATACAATGCAAAACCGTGGGCTTGAAATTCATGTGATATTCAGGCAGGACCCAAGTTGTGGGGGAGTGAAGACGGGTTTCCGAGATTCACCTGCCACAACCACAATGCTATGGAACCTCCGCATTGTGGAAGGAATGGCAAACTTCGACCAGTGCCTGCTTTCATAGTAGGCCACGGCAGGCCTTGTTCGTCTCGAGGTATGCATCTTCTGACAACTCAAAACTGTGGTCCAGTAATAAGAAGTTCCCTTAAAAGAATCATGCGGCCCCGAAAACATGTATAAAACCCAAGTTTATTTTGCTCCCCGAGATGATGCACTAAAAACGTCTCGAAAGAGATCCCGTTTATTTATAAATTTTGTGGTAAGTCACATTACTTCAACATTGTTTGTTATGCTGTGGGTTTTTTGAACCGATAGTTAATATTTTGAGATATAATTCATTCACTCTGGAAACCCGAATACGAAGTATCTTTGCGTCCCGAGATTATACAGTGAAAACGAACCGAAAGAGATCCCATTTTTTAATATGCTTGGGCTAAGTAATATTGCTTCAAAATTGTGTGGTATGTTGAGGATTATTTTGAAAAGTAGCAAATATTTTTATATTATATTATTAAATATTATTATTAATTTATCATTACTAAATATAGTGATATCATTATATATCATTCGTCTGGAAAGTGTTACCCATTTTGGTAATTAATTCATTGTGTTATTTGTTCCGGTTTAGTATTTGATAGCATTATTAAATAGTCTCTGTAGGTAATTAGGAAACATTTCCAGATACATTTTTTATCCTTTTTTGTTTTCCTGCCATTATTTCACACAATTTTGGAATTTTTTTTCCGAAAGTCAAATTTGGCCAAATTTTGCAGTACTTGATGAATGAATGCCACATGGAAACATAATCCTAACTTACTCTTCTTTTGAATAAAAATCGCCATATCAAATTTCGTGCATCGCTGGAAATGCTTACTTTGGTTCGAATTCATTGCCGTGCATTGAGAATTCGGTTATCACCTAATGCAAGAGGCCGCGTTTAATCGTTTGCTGGACCGCAGCACTAATTAGGTCATGTGTCTACGGGGTTGCTGTTTTCACCCCAGCTACTCTGATACCCATCTACACACCAGGTACACGCTGCTGATTTATTGCTGCAGTTTGCAAGACTTCAGGGACTTGGAAGTGGAAAGATTTTTTTAACTAAGACGCCCGACAAAGTCAGCTAGCATTCATTTTTGGGTTAAGATTTCCAGAATTTCGTTCGTAGTCTGCATTTTGGTTTAATTTTTTATTTCTAGAGCTTTCTGGAGTAGAGGTATAGGTTCTTACTCGTACTTTAATTTTATTCAATATATTGAAATTACGTTACTAGTGCAAGGAGTTTCTAAATTATTGAAACCAGTAAAATTCAAATACTATTTAATTTAGGCCTGTTATATTCTAATTATTGCGCCACGATTATATTCTTATGGTATAAAGCGCAAATGCGTGTGTCGCATGCATGAAAAATTTAATGATTAAAGTGCCCATAAACTTTTTTTTCCAATCAGATCTATCGTTTCTCTACAAACTTTGTAGAAATACTTATTAAAAATTAGTTTTAAAATTTTAAATATTAGCATTTTCTAATCAATTAATATTTATCCACGGCCTTTTAAACATGCTAGTATCGATGTGAAGACGACTTAATTGTGGTGTGAGGTAGAGCTGGAGATTGTTGAAATCGGTGGAGGTTCATTATAATATGAATTAAATACTGCTTCATCATGGTTTTTCTCAAAAATGTCATAATAACTAGATATTCTACTGGAATATGTGCCATTTTCATATAATTGACTTATTTATGACCAAGGAGCATTGAAAATCGTTATTTTATTTTTGGATTAATACAAGCGGTTGGTCACAGATTTGCAAAAAAAATATTTGTTCCCACACATCCAGTTCCAATCCTGTCCGATATTGACATGGCTCATAACTGTTCTCATTATTGGAATTGATTTTGTCAAAGCAGCTCTAATGGGATTTTATTTAATTAGTTTTGTGTCTAGAAGCACTGGGGTTTGCAGAAAGAATAGTTGACAAGGAAGTCGACAAAGGGTATTCATCGTATCGCAATTCAAACTTTATATCCGTTGATAAAAATTAAGATTGTATTTCTAACCATTAATTTAATTTAGCTATTGCGTGTCGCATATTAACATTTTTTTTACGTATAGCTCACCTTATTTTTGCCGATGTTCAGTTATTCCTGATGTGGCTTCTTGACGTTTCAAACGAGTCCTCTGAGTTTCATTTTTTTGATATCGAAAGGCACCTCAACACTTCGTTCACGAATTCTAGTTACGTCATAAATATGCCCCGAGGTTTAGTGGTAAGGAGGGTAATAGTGACTCACAAACCGTTATCGCAGCCCTACTTTGAATGAATAAGCTAGCTCTATGCGGTGCACTTTTTTTTTGACTCCTCGGTGAAATATTCTTTCCATTTTGTTCCCTGTTCGTTCCTCCGTGCATAATTGTTCTCGTGTACGCTTCCAGTGCACTCAAAAAGTGAGAGAGAGACGTTGAAAACAGAAAACTTGGCTGCTGCTACTGCATCAGCGAGTCACACGGGGGCTTAATATCCGCCGAGTCTCAACAGGTCGGTCGGAGTGCCGAAAGCGCCACTAGAGAATTCGTTTTTTTTTTTTAGGTGAAGCTTCATATTGTTGGATTTGGCTGCTGAAGAGTGAGCTAAAAAAAGGAGTAAAACCTAAACGAATGGGCTTCACGCAGCTCCATGTATCATCACCCGCAAGAAATATCTATCCAGGGATCCTTCCCAAACTTTTATGAAGCTGGGCCTAGCATTTTAATCTTACTTATGTTTTCGCAGTGTCCTAGTTTTTTTTACACAAGAATAACCGGAATTCCGCGAGAAAAATTACAAGCCGTGGTGGTCGCGCGGGCCACAATCGTGGCCAAAATTTAAACTTTCTTCCCGTTAATTGAATAAAATTTTCGATTGAATTTCTATCTATTGATTAACTTTGACTATTATTTACCGCATATAATTTATTTACTGATGAATCTGTTTCATGATAATTTATGAAATTAAACGTGTCAAAACTATGATGCTCAGTAAAATTCAAATACGTCTTTCAAAAGTTTCCTCGTTATTTCACGATGATAACCGGCATTCCTCGAGAAATATGTCAACCCTTCAGTGGACGCGGGGAACTTTGTTACACGCTTAGACGCGTGGACCAAAATCGCGGCCCAAATTCAAAACTTTGTCGTTAATGAAGCAATTTTACTGATTTAATTTCTATCTATTGAATAGTATTTATCGGACACAATCATTTTTTATTAAGGTAACCGGTTCATGGTCATTTATGAAACTAAAAGCTGAGTATGCTAAAATTATGAAGTTCAATAGATTCAAATATTTCTTTACTCTCGGTATCATAATGTCAATATAAATGAGTTACCTAAAATATTATTGCTACTTGCTCGGCATAATGAAATAACCAAGCAATTAAATAATACTGTTTTAATTTTAAATGCTATTTTGTAAATACCGAAATTAGCACCAGATGGAAGCGGAAAGATCAGTCATACTTATTCATCATTAGTAGCATAACATTGAATGCGGATGATTTCTTACGGTACGATGTTAAATTATGTTATGTATATTAATGTAAGTTGATAAAATTTTAATTATTAGAACATTTACTATCAATGCAAAACATCAAATCGTCCCACCAAAATCAGATATTTTCCTGGAAATATCAATCATGAGTGGTATATTTCGAAGACTTCCGCATGAATGGCGGTGAAGTATACATAAAAATTATAAATATATAAGTAATTGTCATGAAAAAAACCTGCCCTGCCCGGGAATCGACTCTTGTAGAACTAGATGAAGGTCCGTGGTTCGATTACTGGTCCAGGGGAAGTTTTTCTCGTTGCATTTCATGAATATCATTCGTGTGTCTTTTGTTAAAACTACATGAGTAGCTTCCCTTATTGACCCTTTGTTTTCAATATTTTTAATCCCTTGTGTTAAGCTTGAGGGTGAATAATTTGATGATGCTGTGACAGAGGTGTGGGGAGTTGGAAAACTCGACTTTGTAAAAGCAACACTTTATGGAAAATATCTAAAAATAAAATATTTCTTATTTAAAAAGCCCATTTTTAGCGTTATCAGTTATGAATATCTACTTTTGTTAAAACTGCCCTTTTTAACCCTTCCGTTTCCGTATTGATTTATGGCATGCGCTAATCTTGCGGTTGAATAATGTGGCGATGGTGCCTCTGGTGAGTTTGGAACAATCTACCGGCCTGCTTCTAAGAGCAAAAATTGATGTTATTTATCTTAAAATAAAATAATGATTGTTTAAAAGTCTCGTTTTTAGCATTTTCTATCATAAATCTATGTTTTTGTGAAAACTACTCTTTTTAATCCTTCCGTTTAAATATTTACGCCTTGTATTAAGCTTGTGAGTGAATAATTTGGCAATATTGCCTCAAATGGGGTGGGAAAAATCGAACGGCGTGCTTCTAAGAGCAACAATTTATTTAAATTATCTTATAACAGAATAATGGTATTAAAAAAGTCACGTTTTCAGTATTTTAGATTAAGGATCTATGCTTTTGTTTAAATGACGCGAGTGGCTACCCTCTTGAACCCTTCCGTTTAAATATTTCTTACGCTTTGTGTTAAGCTGTTGGGTGAATAATTTGGCAACGATGGCTCTGGTTGGGTAGTAGAAATCAACCGGCCTGCTTCAAAGAGCAGCAATTTATATTAATTAACTGAAAATCTAAGAATGATTGTTTAAAAAGATATTCTATTTTGGAATTTTTCAATTATGAATTTATGCCTTTGTTAAAACTGCATGAGTAGCTACCCTCTTTACCCCTCCCTGTTCAATAATTATTATGCCTTGTGCTAAGCTGTTGGGTGAATAATTTGGCAACGATGGCTCTGGTTGGGTAGTAGAAATCAACCGGTCTGCTTCAAAGAGTAGCAATATATGTTAATTAACTGAAAATCTAAAAATTATTGTTTAAAAATATCCTATTTTGGAATTTTTCAATTAAGAATTTATGCCTTTGTTAAAACTGCATGAGTAGCTACCCTCTTTACCCCTCCCGGTTCAATAATTATTATGCCTTGTGCTAAGCTGTTGGGTGAATAATTTGGCAACGATGGCTCTGGTTGGGTAGTAGAAATCAACCGGTCTGCTTCAAAGAGTAGCAATATATGTTAATTAACTGAAAATCTAAAAATTATTGTTTAAAAATATCCTATTTTGGAATTTTTCAATTATGAATTTATGCCTTTGTTAAAACTGCATGAGTAGCTGCCCTCTTTACCCCTCCCGGTTCAATAATTATTATGCCTTGTGCTAAGCTGTTGGGTGAATAATTTGGCAACGATGGCTCTGGTTGGGTAGTAGAAATCAACCGGTCTGCTTCAAAGAGTAGCAATATATGTTAATTAACTGAAAATCTAAAAATTATTGTTTAAAAAAATTTCCTATTTTGGAATTTTTCAATTATGAATTTATGCCTTTGTTAAAACTGCATGAGTAGCTGCCCTCTTTACCCCTCCAGTTTCAATATTTATTATGCCTTGTGTTAAGCTGATGGGTGAATAATTTGGCAACGATGGCTCCGGTTGGGTAGTAGAAATCAACCGGTCTGCTTCAAAGAGTAGCAATGTATGTTAATTAACTGAAAATCTAAAAATTATTGTTTAAAAATATCCTATTTTGGAATTTTTCAATTAAGAATTTATGCCTTTGTTAAAACTGCATGAGTAGCTGCCCTCTTTACCCCTCCCGTTTCCATATTTATTATGCCTTGTGTTAAGCTGTTGGGTGAATAATTTGGCAACGATGGCTCTGGTTGGGTAGTAGAAATCAACCGGTCTGCTTCAAAAAGCAACAATTTATATTAATTAACTGAAAATCTAAAAATTATTGTTTAAAAATATCCTATTTTGGAATTTTTCAATTAAGAATTTATGCCTTTGTTAAAACTGCATGAGTAGCTGCCCTCTTTACACCTCCCGTTTCCATATTTATTATGCCTTGTGTTAAGCTGTTGGGTGAATAATTTGGCAACGATGGCTCTGGTTGGGTAGTAGAAATCAACCGGTCTGCTTCAAAAAGCAACAATTTATATTAATTAACTGAAAATCTAAAAATTATTGTTTAAAAATATCCTATTTTGGAATTTTTCAATTAAGAATTTATGCCTTTGTTAAAACTGCATGAGTAGCTACCCTCTTTACCCCTCCCGTTTCCATATTTATTATGCCTTGTGCTAAGCTGTTGGGTGAATAATTTGGCAACGATGGCTCTGGTTGGGTAGTAGAAATCAACCAGTCTGCTTCAAAGAGTAGCAATATATGTTAATTAACTGAAAATCTAAAAATTATTGTTTAAAAATATCCTATTTTGGAATTTTTCAATTAAGAATTTATGCCTTTGTTAAAACTGCATGAGTAGCTGCCCTCTTTACCCCTCCCGTTTCCATATTTATTATGCCTTGTGTTAAGCTGGTGGGTGAATAATTTGGCAACAATGGCTCTGGTTGGGTAGTAGAAATCAACCGATCTACTTCAAAGAGTAGCAATATATGTTAATTAACTGAAAATCTAAAAATTATTGTTTAAAAATATCCTATTTTGGAATTTTTCAATTAAGAATTTATGCCTTTGTTAAAACTGCATGAGTAGCTGCCCTCTTTACCCCTCCCGTTTCCATATTTATTATGCCTTGTGTTAAGCTGTTGGGTGAATAATTTGGCAACGATGGCTCTGGTTGGGTAGTAGAAATCAACCGGTCTGCTTCAAAAAGCAACAATTTATATTAATTAACTGAAAATCTAAAAATTATTGTATAAAAATATCCTATTTTGGAATTTTTCAATTAAGAATTTATGCCTTTGTTAAAACTGCATGAGTAGCTACCCTCTTTACCCCTCCCGTTTCCATATTTATTATGCCTTGTGCTAAGCTGTTGGGTGAATAATTTGGCAACGATGGCTCTGGTTGGGTAGTAGAAATCAACCGGTCTGCTTCAAAGAGTAGCAATATATGTTAATTAACTGAAAATCTAAAAATTATTGTTTAAAAATATCCTATTTTGGAATTTTTCAATTAAGAATTTATGCCTTTGTTAAAACTGCATGAGTAGCTGCCCTCTTTACCCCTCCCGTTTCCATATTTAT
The DNA here is from genome assembly GCF_921293095.1 of Ischnura elegans. Taxonomy (NCBI): domain Eukaryota; kingdom Metazoa; phylum Arthropoda; class Insecta; order Odonata; family Coenagrionidae; genus Ischnura; species Ischnura elegans. The sequence continues at coordinate 72,187,944 of NC_060254.1, forward strand.
TATGCCTTGTGTTAAGCTGGTGGGTGAATAATTTGGCAACAATGGCTCTGGTTGGGTAGTAGAAATCAACCGATCTACTTCAAAGAGCAGCAATTTATGTTAATTAACTGAAAATCTAAAAATTATTGTTTAAAAAAATTTCCTATTTTGGAATTTTTCAATTATGAATTTATGCCTTTGTTAAAACTGCATGAGTAGCTGCCCTCTTTACCCCTCCTGTTTCAATATTTATTATGCCTTGTGCTAAGCTGGTGGGTGAATAATTTGGCAACGATGGCTCTGGTTGGGTAGTAGAAATCAACCGGTCTGCTTCAAAGAGTAGCAATATATGTTAATTAACTGAAAATCTAAAAATTATTGTTTAAAAATATCCTATTTTGGAATTTTTCAATTAAGAATTTATGCCTTTGTTAAAACTGCATGAGTAGCTGCCCTCTTTACCCCTCCCTGTTCAATAATTATTATGCCTTGTGCTAAGCTGTTGGGTGAATAATTTGGCAACAATGGCTCTGGTTGGGTAGTAGAAATCAACCGATCTACTTCAAAGAGCAGCAATTTATGTTAATTAACTGAAAATCTAAAAATTATTGTTTAAAAAAATTTCCTATTTTGGAATTTTTCAATTATGAATTTATGCCTTTGTTAAAACTGCATGAGTAGCTGCCCTCTTTACCCCTCCTGTTTCAATATTTATTATGCCTTGTGTTAAGCTGGTGGGTGAATAATTTGGCAATGCTGGCTCAGCTCAGTCCGCGGCGTGTGGGGTGTGGGAAAAATCGACCGATTTGCTTCTCCTCCACATGGGAGGTCTTTCGGTTTCCCTTCGGTTTATGCGTGCGTGGGGCAAGCGACCTCGTTGGAGTGTTATCCCGCGAGCGATGAGACCTCGTCAATCAAGAGACTCTCCTCAGCCCAATCCAATTATTTCGTTAATTACTCCACCCTTGTCTTTCCATAACCTATCTCCCCATGCCGTTCATCCTGGCCATAAAGTGCCTCCGAAAGCGAGGATTGCTCCGATGAAGTTTTCATGTCGAATGGTTTTCTTTATCCTTGGGAAAGTGTGCGTCATTCCATTGCGCCGGCAGTCCAACGGGAAAGATTGATTTGGCATTTGAAAAAAAATATACATTGCCAATTCGGTACAGAAATTCGGATATAGCTGTAGTGGACGCCATATGACACTTTTTATTCCAAACTCAATGAAAGCACTGTTTTCTCCGAAATCAGCTAAACGAAAACAAAAAAAACATAATAACTGCAACTTCGCTTTTATTGCTTGCATGTTTGCTCTTTTTTGCGTGATTCTTTTCCATTCATATCTCAAACCATAATTTAAGCACATCAGTTCACGCAAATGCGTTATCATCATATCATGCATCATAGTAGTTTCATCAGGGTCACTTAGGGCCGGTTGCAAGAAACTTTCGCTATTGGTTCGATAGCTATGGGTCTCATAAAGTTATTGAACTCATAACTTATTTTGGGTTGCAAGAAACAATCGGTCTCATAACCTAGCTCCCGATAGTTATTGCTTCGAGCACGTAGTTATTATGAAATCCAACAGATGGTGTCACCATCGCAACTATAGCAACGTAAACAAATTTGAAGAGCGAATTTTGAAAGGTAATAAATATACACGAGAAGAAGCCACTGAAGCCTACTCAAATCAACTGAAATGGCAAAGCGAGGGAAAAACTTAAACGATTTTGAGAGAAATCTAGTTATTGAACTGGTCGGTGAAAAGAAAGACATAGTAGAAAATAAAAGGACAGACGCCGTTTTTCTGAAGGAAAAAATCGCAGCTTGGGAGGAAATAACAAGGCAATACAATGCCGTAAGCCAAACGGGGTTAAGGACAACCAAACAGCTGCATGCCCTTTATGATTTTTTGAAGAAGAAGGCACGAAGTGATCAGCACGATGACCGGGTTATTATCAATTGCCTTTGACTTGAAATTGTATGCTATTCTATGCAAAGTTATTCTTCATTACTAATGTTATTGTTCCTCAGTAGATTGAACTATATAAAACTGGAGGAGGAAGTTTTACAAGAAAACTCGACAATACAGGAGAGAAAATTATATCAATGCTGACACCCCAATTCAAACCATTGGCAAATGCATATGATTCAAATGCAACTTTTTATGGAGAAGGTGATTTATAAATTTTCCATTAATGATTAAATTGTTGATTCTGAATATTTACACCTCATAAAATCTAACTTGCCAGATGCTCATTGTATACCAAATTATGCCTCTACTTAATATAAAGCATAGCACACAACCTGCAATCATAAAAATTCCAATATTTTAGAGGGTGCAGGGACTTCCAAAGAAATTACCGAGGAAAGTGACCAAGTTTTGGAAAATGAAAATTGTCAACAAGACTTCCAAGTGCCATGCACACATGAGTTGATCCAAAATAAAAATAATTCTGCTTCACATTCAACTACAATAGGAAACCCTACAACTCAAAAGAAAGCACAAAATAAGACAAAGAAAGGAGCAAACACTTCAGCTGCAAGCTTAAAATTAATAAGTACTAGTATTAAAAAGAGAAAAATAACCAAATCTTCATTTGATAAAGAATTACATACCAAAAAATGCAAAATTCTAGACACAGAACAGAGGGTGAAAGACGAAATATCGAGAAGAACATTAGTAATCATGGAGAAGGAGGAAAAATTAAAGGATTTGGAAATTGAAATAAAGTGTGTTGAACTGAAGTGCAAAGAAATTGAGCTGGAAAAGAAAACTTTGGAATTGAATAGAATAAAAAGTCTATATGAATTCTGTGAGCATGAAGAGAGTTAAGCATTATGATATATGTAGCATTTTTATTCCAGATTTTGCAATGATATAGAGTTGATAATTAAAAGTATTAAATGAAATTGTTTGTGCTAAATTATTTGATTTTAATTCATAGAAAAGCCACTAATCATTATCTACAAATTTTTCAATTGAAATCCTACTGAATTTCATTCAATATCAGAAGTGCCCAACTCTTTTAAGGGGTGGCCCATGTGAGTTATAACTTGAATCATTGTTCCAAGAACTAATCTAGTGCCATACACTTTGAGTGGAGGATATTTCCTACCTGCTTCAATGTTTATGGGCCAAGCAGAGTCAATTCATAAAAGTTTCCTATTCTTGAGCTAGAACATAGGGCTGTGAGTGGATCACCTCATGAAGCATGCATTACATACTTTTGGAGCAATTTTTTTAGAATAGATTTGAAAATAAAATACTATCAGTCATTTTCAATTCCAAATTAGAATAGCCTTATCCATGATAAATAATGACTATTCCAACCCAACATCTCCTCAACATTATTTGCCAACCAATTGCAATGCATTTTGAATGATAATGAGGGCTTTCATATTGCTTTGGTGTATGTTGCATTATAACTTAAGCGTGAATCGTTGGGGCTCCAATACAAAGATGCTGCACTCCTAAACACAAATTTAGCAAACATTTTAGTCAGACTCATTGCGTGGTCCTTTCTACCAGGCAATTAGCCCAGTGTACATCTTGGCACACAACCCATGTAATTTTATCATTGATTTTAATTTTTTCCTGCTATGGCAAAAGTAAACTTCATGTATTTTCAGTCATTTATTTTACTGAAAATGAGTATGTAACTCAAACAGTAGTGATATAATTAATTCAAAGAAATATAAGCAAACATAAAATACAATATACTGGGCTGTCAACATTTATTTATGAAAGTAAGTTTGGGGTGTACGACCAAAGTTTAATTAAAATAGGTATCAATTATTGTATTTCTGACAGCATTCCCAAGAGCATTTGGGTTTTCCTCAATAGCTTGATCTTCTGTCTCCCCAAAGTCATTCACATCATCAATATGGTCATCAGGAATTATAGCCAAATTATTCAGAATGGCTGTTGCAACTATTACAGGTAGGGCCTGCAAGGATAGGCACTGTCTCCCAAAAGATAACCACTACCTAACTCTTTAGCTTCCAATTGAGCACGAATAAAGGAAGCATTGAAAATTGTACTATCATGTGTGGACCCAGGCCAACGTGAAACAATATCAATAATTTTTAGGTCTGCATCACAAACAACCTGCACGTTGATGGAGAAATAGCCTTTTCTATTGCGGAACAGTTCTGCATTATCTCCCCCTGGAGACTGAATTGGTATGTGTGTACCATCGATGCAACCAATCACAGAAGGAAACCCAGCAACATTAAAAAACTTTGTTTTCATATTAACTAAATTTTCATTTTTAGGGAAACAAATGTACTGTGGACGGAGGAGGGCCAATTGATGTGTTACTTTCTTAATAATCCTGCAAACTGTAGATTTATGAACTCTAAATGTATCTCCTACAACTATTTGAAAGGTTCCTGTAGCAAAAAATCTTAGGGTAATGAGTATCTGATTGAGAGGTGTGATGGACTTGCTTCTTCTAGTCAGTGGCTTTAAATTATTTTCAATTTTTGTAGAATGTCCATAACCAAATTCTTATTTAATCTGAATCTTTCACAAAATTCTTCATCATTGTAGAGGTGGAATGGATTTTGTCGCTCCCTTATGACTCTCATTCTTGGTACAACTCTCAATATATCAAGTACTTCTTCATCTGAGGATGTTGAGGATGCTTCACTCTCCTCCATTCTATGAAATTATAAGATATTTAGGAAGTGAATATTCCAATAAAATTCAATGCATGGTAGCATAAAAACATGTTACCATATACTATTTTATGAACATAGGTCACAATATGTAGGTGCTAAAACAGCTTAAATTCAAATTTTAAATTAAATTAAAAAAAGCTTATATTCAAATTTTTTCGAATGTCTATAGGTATTCTATGAGAAAAAACTTTGACTTGTCCATTAGTGTTAAATTACCTAGTTAAAGAAACTTGTTCATTTTTTCTGATCCAATATGTGTAGTATCCATGACTCAAAAAATTCTAGTAATACCCCAGTAGTCTACCAAATTAGGCCGATGTTGGACCAAGATGGCAATGCTGGCTTTCAATGGCCATGGAATGCCAATGAAAGCCCATAATCGCCCAATGTTGCCTCCCCTTGTAGCCTCACATTGGCTACCCCACGAAACACAATATGAGCTACCCCATCTGGTTACATTGGTTTCCCCATGAAACTCAACATTGGCTCTCCATTACATCTATGATGATGAATCATTGAGTTCATTATAATATATTACGTCTCAGATCTTATGGTTCCATGATAGCTTTCCTACTTACATATTCACAGCCCACTTATTTGAGGCCATGTATGCAAATTTATACTTAAATACTCTTACACCGTTGCACATAGGTATATAGGGATAACAATAGTTAATGGTGTTTTTATGGCTATGGAGATGTTTTAATTTTTTTAAAATCAGCATTACGAGCTATGAGGGAAAATATTTGGAAATGAAATCCTGTAACTGGGGTGACATGTTCCAATCAGAAAATTCATGAAGCATATCCATAAACTATCACAGCAATTTCAAGAGGCATTAACGTGGTTCATTATGATATTCACTCCAAAATTGAAATTATAAAAAGTTATCACAATATTTACTCTTAAAAATATTAAGAAAGTACACAGGCATAAGCAAAATTGCAGCAGTTGTAGCTGCAACTCAAAAGAATGAATACTAATGCCCTCATAGTAGTACACCAACTTCTATGCACACTTTTTTTCCTTCAATCATAAATGCTAAATGCAAGACATATAATTGTGTGATCATCTTTTGAAGATCATGAAAAAGTGCTAATAAATTCTAAGGAACATTACAAACCTGTTGGATGAATGTGATTTTAACAGTCATCATGAGTATTTTTAAATGTTTGACTTTTCTTTTAAGGAAGAGTTTAAGGAAGATGAAAACAGAATGCACAACAATTCGGCATGGTGTGTGAAAATACTTCTCAACATTACTATAACTTATATAGAAAATCAATTATTCAATAATAATTGCTATTTTATTCTGAAGAGAATTAGTTCCATGCATCCATGGCATTAGTATATTACACTAAATTGAAAGTGAAATGCTGATATAAGGACCTCCAACATTTGTGATAATTTCATCAATGGATAGTATGAAACAAGGATACTTTCTAATTATGTAATGATCAGTTTTTATTAAGCACAGGAGCTATAGAAATCAAATGAATTCCAATTAGCTGAAAATCACTAAATACACCTTCAGTACTATGTCCTCGCAGGTTCTCTAACAACAGAGTTATTGTAGCAGCTCCGTCAAACACATATGAATTTATTACTATTGAAGATACTTCAAATAAGTATATGATTGCTTAGATCTTAGCACTTGCCACTGCCCAAACAAATACTTTATTATTGTGTAGCTGAGGCAATTACTGTTAGGACTAAATATTGTCACATTTCAAGCCAATTGTAACGTGTTTTACAGGTTAATCACTCTTTCATGATTTTATTATAAATTCCATACTCTGCTATTGTAAACTTTATCGGTCAAAAAAGAATTTGAGACAAACCAAATTTAAATAGTAAAGGAGGTTTTCACTGTTGTCCTCAATGCTTCTATCAAAGTTAAGTAATCACTCAAATACACACATCTATCACAAAATTCTGCTCCAGGAACATTCTAAAATACACTTTTTCAAGTTTACTCGAGATGACCCGGATAATTAATGTTCAATGTTCGTAAAATAAACATACAACTTTCATACCACAAAGTTTACATTCTGACTGAATTTTACTATTTGCCCTCCTTCATAGTAAAACTTACAGTCGATAAAGTGAACATAAAACACTGCGACGACCTCAAGGATATGTAATATCAATACAATTAGAGGATGAGTGACATCACTATCTTTAAAATCTAAAAATGATGGAATGCTAGCTAAATACTGCAACCTTGCCTTGCCCATACCTGGTAACTGACGAAGTACAATAAAAAATAACGCAATTCCACAGGATGAATTTACAATTCAGGACACAGATTACCCCTGTTTAACATAAATTAATGGAAATTACATCCCTTCACGGACGACAAAGACGAAAAATAACAGACGATGCTCGTTGATACGTTCTTGCACACGTCGATTATCTTTTTTTTCATAGCGCGGCAGATTCAAGTGTAATATTGCAAGTTACGAGAAGTTCTCACAGTATTTATTTCAAATTGTACGCCACACGCCTTCTATTATGACAAAACTCATTCAAAAGCAAAAAAACTGCAATATAATGATAGTTAGAGGTTTTATGAGCATGGTAAAAATCAGTTTCTCTTGCTAAATACTACTCTTACCTCAGAAATCATCCAACCAGCTGATTAGTCGTCCGCCATTTTCAAGAGTTATGGAACTCATAACTATTTAACCCCGCTCATTCCGCCCGATAAGTTATGGAACGGCTTATGGGACTCATAAAGTTATTGAACGTTCCTGCAACGTAAATTGTTTGGTTGCTATGGCTTATGAGTCCCATAACTTTATTGAATACATATGTATCGTTCCTGCAACCGGCCCTTAGTATATTAAAATGTTAAAATATTTAAGGGAAAGTGAATAAACGGGTAAATGTGCCCTTCATTCTGTTTCTAAGTGAGGACGTAAGCGAGGACTGCTCCGATCAAATTCCCTTGTCGAGTGGAGTTTTTTTTTTAATCTGTGCTAGTGTGTCATTTAATTGCGCCGGCAACGAGAGAGGCTGATTCGGCATTTGAAAAAAATATTGCCAATTGGTTGCTGAAAGTCGGAAATGGCTATGCTGGACGCCATATAACACTTCTGGCTCCAAGCTCAGTGAATTCGCGGACCATCCTTTGCCCCGAAATTGATTGCGAAGCGAATAAAAATATGACTGCAACTTCGCTTTTAAGGAATGCATGTTCGTTTTTTTTAAATTGTTTTTATTCTTTTCAATTCCTATTTCAAACCATAATTTTAACCTCATGATAATCTCACACATATGAGCTGAGTACTAGTGTAATCAGGGCTCTTTATAATACATTAACCCTCTTAGTGCAATCTACTTGGTGCATCCTGAAGGGAAATACCAAATGTACTTAAAGCAAGGGTAACAATTTCGAGAAAAAATTCTGTTACATGATTTTTTGGTATATCACAATGCTGTTTTTAATTTTAATCTTATTACATTAGTTTTAAATTTAAAATAAATCCTCTCTCTGTATCCAAGAGTTTACTTGCTGCATAATTATTAATATGGACAATTAAGTACCTCAAAGCCGATATTTCGGCTCGTGGCACTTTTCGGCTGATAGACAAAAGCCTATATAAGATGTTGAAAAGCCGGCCCGCGGCACTAAGAGGGTTAAAAATGTTAAATAGTTAAGGGAAATTGAATAGAATGGGTCCATGAAATATAGCGGGAATAATTTTTGACAGCTGAAGGGATGTATTTCCGCCTGGGGTCATAATTCCGAATAAACTGAAAGATGAGCGTGTGAATTCATTGTTGAAATATCCCAACGTTTGTGCTAATTATCGCCTAAATCCAAATTCGTTTTGTTTTGTGGAAAAAAATAAATTTCCAGCATTATAATAAAATTGCAGAGATCCTCATTTACTTGAAATGAAACATTTTTGCATGTAATAAGGATTTTTTTGAAAATTTCACAGAATTATCATATGAGCTGGGAGGTATAACGCCAGGGGTCCTACAAGCAGCTTTAATATTAACATAGGCCTGAAAGAAATAGGCAGATACTCCGTGTAATATTGACCAAGGCATGGACCGATAAGATGAAATTTTGAGGAAAAGAATGCTTAATTATTAGAGGCCGATGCTTTATCTCTTTGAGGGCCAGGGCTTTGATGGCATTTGAACTGTGTTTTGCATGACATATTTTCTATATTTCATTTTGTAGGCCATCCTTTTATCCAGTTCGATTCGGTTTCATATCACGGCTGCGCTCGGATGTGCATAGTCCATTCCTTGCCATTGAACTACAGGATCGCTTTGTATTCATAAGAAATACGAAGTATCAATAAGAAATTACGCAGATGTTATGGTCTATAAGGCGTTTGAAACGCAGCACATATTTTCCGTACTTATTGATTCTCGCTAGTAATTCTGGTATCAAATTCGATTCCCTGTAAAATGAGAGCTGTATTCGGAAACGGAAAGCCTAAAGCAGTAGCTTCCGAATTAATGTATTTACTGCCCTTAAAAATCAGGCTTAGTCTATTGACGCAACCAAAAACTCTATAAAAACAAGGCTCCTGATTAATTTTATTATGCATAACAATGTCCGTCTTCAAAATCTCGCATGATTCTGGAAAACAACTTGCTCGTTTAGCGTCTCGGATGTTAGCTCAGTTTTAATTTAGTTTTTCAGGAAATAATGCTGTAAACCTATTTTCTTGCCTTATTTCTTCACTTTTTTTCTCTATCAGGGGTAGCAATCATTGTTGCTTATTTAGTTGTGTCGACTTGTGCTTATTCTTCTTCGGTGACAAATCAATCAAAGGGCTTCGGATGTGAAAAAATGGACGATATTCTGGCGCAGGAAGGCGAAAATATCTGTGACCCCTATAGAGCACAGTTCTGAAGGGATGCATCCAATCCTAGTGTTGATTCTTCCGAAGAATGCAGAAGTGGAAGGTGAAAGAAAAAAATACTCTGCGTTCATTCGCTCGTCATTTTTGTTGAAATGGTATGAGGGTGGAACCTTTTCTATGAAGTGACACTTGATATTGAAAGTTAATGTGGTTACCTTTAGGCGAATTTACTCCTTTCATAGTACCTTTTCACACCATCGCACATTGGCGTATTATATATATCTCCATTGACTTGTATTAAGCGCACGCTATCATCTTCCATTCCCGTCCGTTGACTTAGGCTCCTAGTCTGAGACTTGCACAATAAATCGTCTGCTCTGGTGCGATTCTAGTCCACGCCTTCAGCGTTAAAGGCCTTGTTCAGAACTCATTTTTTTTATTATAATTAATATCTTAAACAATGGTGCTTACGCATTCAGCGGTGAGATATCGGGAGCGTGGTTGTAAAAATATCATTTTAGTGACTCTGCCGCAATAGTAAGTTAATTCATGTGTCGATGGCTAAGTTCTAACAACACGTATCTCAAATTCGGCCGGTTTGAGACAGGTATCTTAAACAAAGCGTAATAGCATTAAAAAAATAAAATACAAGCAAAAGCGAACTCTTTGTTTGCAAATGAATACCTATTTTCAGTTTTATGAATTTTCGGTTTTTAATTTCAGTGTGCAAGTAAAAATAATCAATCGTTTTTCTGCTCTCCTGAGAAGTTGCCATTTTTGAGATACGTGTTGTTAGAACTTAGCCATCGATATGCAATTCACTTTAATTTTAATTCACTGTAATTATAACTTTAATTCACTATAATGACTTAATTCACGATTTACTGTTGGTTAACTTCTGTTATTGTGTAGGCTACACATTTTCTACCATACGTTCCTGAAAAAGATTTGTGGCGATGTATATTTATAGTAAATATATTTTTACAGTGATATTCTTTCTCGAATTCTAACTGGGAAATGTACCGTTTTAAAAAGTAAAAAGTTGTTATAAGTGACCTGCAAAGCACTCCTTTTGATATTTTTCTCAGGAAATTGTGTTAAAAAAATATTCACCATTCTACTTGGTCTATTAGACCTTGAAAGTTTTCTTTAGTCATTTTCTCCATGCAAATAAAGATAAATTTTTAAAATACGATATTTTTACAGCCTCTGGGAACCCTCATATTCATGATAAATTATAACCTCAAATTTCATTAATCGCCTTAGGGATGCATATAAGTATTCCAAAAAAGAAAGAAAGTCTTTATGAGGATAAAATAAAACGGTTAACTTCCACACACTTTTTTATTAACAAACTACCGACCCGGTTTCGAACACTGTGAATTATGAAAGAAAGTCTTTGTTCTACAGTTCAAAAATATGGATCACGAATCCAAAGTTTTGCTTTAACTTTAATGTCATTTCTACGATATATAGGTTAATTTTCTTCTTGAGCAATGCGTATCTATCTTTACAGCTGAGGAGAAAAGTTTACCTACCACCCCTTCACTGTGTTTCACTTTTTTTCAGTCATATAAATGTAGAGGTTACTCTTATCCCTAATTAGAAAATATTGAAAGTAGTTTGGAGAGATTTGCTACACTACTACTATTAATAACTTGCCTTATTTGCCATAAAATACACGGTCGATGATAAAATAGAGATGTTACATTTATCAGTTCTAGAAGTATTTCATCCACATAAAAAAAAAATTGGACGAACGTATAACCCCTTTTTTATGTTACTTCTCTAGTTAATTTTTTCCTCAGTTCTTTCACATGCTCAATGATAATATTTTCACCAATTCAATATTTCTAAATAGTGGCTCTATTGATTTATTTACTGCATTTTCGTATGAAGTATCATTGCTGCATTAGCGAGATTAGAAGGTTTAGATCGGGTGAACTTAGGTTCGCTTAAAAAATTAATCTACTTAAAAATATAGCTTTTTGCTTAATCCATTTAAAATTTAATCGTCATATTCAGTTTATGCAAAGTCCTCACTGAATAGATGTAAATGGAATGAAATGTAATGTCTCAATTCGAGGTGAACCCTCGATTTTTTCAGCTCTCAAACGGGCTCAATTAAAAAAACGCATCCACGTAAAAAGGCTAAAAATCTCTCTATTTTCATGCTCATGCTGAAAAGATAGCGGTGAAGCTCTCTCTCAGTGATGCATGTGATGTTTATTCCACTTACTGCTTGTTAGTAACTTTTTATATATCCCTACCTCTGCAGTACCTCCTGTATAGGATCTCAATAATTTGATTTTGTATCCCATGAGGATATCCCTTGCAAATTTGCAGCGCACTTCAGAGCGTAAAAATATTTTTCGCCGGTGTGAGCTTGTGCGCACTCCTCTATAGATACTTAATTTTTTGACATCGGTACCCGCCAATCCTTAGATTGCTTTCCTGCAGCTCCTGTCATTCAACCGATTCATTCAAATTTGTTTTCTCTCTTGTTTCCGCTGTGGTTCATTTGATCTTTTTTAGTATCCCCAGCTAGAAAGTTTGTTCCAACGTGTGAATAAATGAAAACCAAGACTTTGAACTAAAATAGACTTAAACAATTTCTGTTCATTGGAAATATTTATCTTCTTTACTAGATAATTTTAAATACAATGTTTTTGTCACCTCAGTCTATAATAAACCGTTGCAATAATGTTTTAATTAATAAATAGCTATTTAACGTTGCATTACGTAAGAAGTATTTTTCCAATATTGAAGTACAGGCATGTTTCTCATGATGCGATATTTTCTTGTGAAGGTACATTAAAATCGTTGTATGTATACGAAAAATTTGCGATCTAAACCACTCGAAGAACAGGATGAAATAAACCATGAAAATCATGAACGAAGTAAAGTTTTAACTGAAGTTAATTATCGTTGAGAAATACAATAACTTAATCAGGGCGCACACATTAGAATTTATTAATTATGTAAAAAACTTTTTGTGGCGATAAACTCGAAAAATAAATGACATAAACTCTAAGTAATTTTGTTTTTATCCATTCTAAACCCCACCATTCTTTCATGATTATCCCCTTTTTTCAGGTATGTTATTTTAATATTTTATCCACAATTTAATTAATATTTTAGCCACAGGAAAATGCAGAAAAAGGTCTATTCTTTACACACGGATAATTTCAACATTGAATCTTTCTAAATCCTACTGGAATAATATGTGGCGATAAAAAAAAACAAACTACGACCTGTCCAGGAGTCAGCGATGCTTCCTCTTCGTTGTATATCCTCTTGCCATGCATATAACTGCAATATGTAAATGGCGATGATGCTATCTCCGTCATGTTTACGTCGCGCCGTTTCTACCAACTTGACCGTATCTCTTGCACAGCTCACAATAATTCGTGGTGCCTTGTTACCACCGCAAAGCTGTATCCGAATCGGTTGTGCAAATTGCTGCATCAAGTCAAACATTGATATTTGCATTCATTATTATCGGTTATTCTTTCGCAGTTTCGAGCGTTCGCGTGCCGCTAAATAACTCTGTCATATTTGTTTATATATCGCCTTGAGACTCCCTTTGGATTTATCTCCCCTTTTGGATTGTTTCTGCGCCCCCTCTGCGAAAAACGTCACTGTTTGCCTTTCCGCGGTCGATTCACGAGATTCTCATTCTCTTCCAGCATTCCAATGTCGCTGTGGAGACTGTTTGTTCTGATGTTGCGCCTGCTCGCTCATCGCGTCCGCGGTGATGCATGTCGCGAGGGAGTGTTGCCTAATTTCTGGGTCATGCGGCTTAGAACAATATTTCAAGTCGGGAGTTCCGGTTTGCCAGTAAGTGCTCTACTTAAATGTCCAATATTGAACTTATTTCTAAGTAGAAAGGCGTAGTTAGTGGCAATTCTGAAAAAATTGTGGGAGGAAAATGGAAATTTTATACTCTTTCGATGAAAGGCTACATAGGTAGCGAAATTGGAGCCCAGGAATTTTATCATATTGACCCGGTAAATATTTGTTTATTGGAATTTTAGTAGATTGCAGGAATTTTGAGTTACACGACGTAATACATATTTTACGGTACCTAGGCGGGGAATACGCCTCAGGTTACAGGTTTGGTCTAGATTATGCACACTACAGCCAAATTTGAAACATGTCTGGCTTCATGATACTCGTTTGCTAGAATGACGGTCTTCCTTCATGCGCATGCAACCTCATTTGAGTTATTTGTATAAGGCACGGAGCTCACAGTTTGTGAGCAATTGATGAGTTGTTGCTTCAAATGTAGGGATATTTATTCAGGATATGTAGGATTATTTTATTTAATGCGACAGAGATGCGATTCATTGGGCTACCAGGACTTCATTATACTATAAAATGCTTACTAGCAGTATTTTTGGTTTAACTGCAGTTTCTGCATGCTTGCTTTATCTCCGTAGCTAAGTTTAAATGTTTTAATGAATCAAGAGGTAAATTTAATAATATTTATGAAGTCAGTGAAAATGTCCTTAAGGAAAAAGCTAAATGCTTTGAAAGACAGTTTAAAATACAAAATATTTTATTTGTTAAGAGTCACTTGTTGATATTTTTTCAACTTTTGTATTATTAACGAATTTTTCATTCCCGATATTTACTTTATGTCATTTCAAAAATGGAAGTGGGTGAATTATTTATGCATTGTCCAGTATTTTTTGCGGTACCTAATGACAGCAATCTCACCAACGCTTTGATAATCCATACGAGCCAATTTTATTAATAATAATGATTAATATCGTGCTATTATGGTCCATAATTCCTGCATTTCTGTTCTGCAGTTAAATATGTAAGAATTGTATCTTCTGGTATTAAAATGGCAACCTCAAAATGGAAGAAACTCGCGCTTTGGAGGTAGATTTTTTAAGATTGCAATTATCGACCTAAATATTGGCTTTCCTCATCATAGAGCGGTGATGTTTATGATTTGAATGTATAGAAATTCATATCATCAATTGAAGAACAGTTTTATGAAATTCTTTAAACAAAGGCATTTAATGGTGAATTTCTCCTAAATGAGAATAAGTGTGTGGTACTCTCAAATTGTGGACATATGATAATATTTGTTCGCTATTGATACCCAGGTATATAGTTTAGATACACACTATATAGATATAGTTCTACAGTATAGATAGGCTCTACTAGTTTACATGGGAATTCATGAATATCATTTAGATATTATGACCCATAGAATATTACAACAGCGTAATAAAGATCTTCAGATAGAACAGAACAAAGCAGTAGTGGTTATGGTATGGGTAATATCTCGATAGGTTCTAAATAGGGAAGTGAATTATGTTTGGGAGAAAAACAACATTGCGTCAATATGTAGAACCATTTTGCATATAAACATGCAACTATCAATTTTGGGACAGTTTATTTGGAAGGAACCAAGGGAAAATTCAAATATGCAACCGTTGGAATTTATGGCAAAATTATTTTCAATAATTCCACGGATTTTCTGGCATCGTGCTTTATATTCTATCTCTAAAAAGTGCTCTTAGGTGTGGAAATATACAAAGATAAATCGTTTGCTCTGGCCTGGATTAACCATGCATTATTCTCAACCCTATTGATTTGAAATTTACTTTTTCACAACTTCTATAACCTAATCACATGAAACTTAAATAGCCTTGTTACTAAGTGCTCCGATTATTTTCATCGTTTCTTTAGGTTAAATAATACTAAAACATACTTAGCTCTGTTTTTATTGTAAAATTTGAGAAAGACAAGGTTAAGAAAAAAAATTAAAATCACATCAAAAGGTCAAGATTATTGTAAACATAGCTTATTCGTTTTCATACGCGAGTGTTATGTTCATAAATGCAGTTGAAGACGTATTTTTACATTAGAACGTATGGTTCATCTAATGTCTTACTGATTCAATATGTAACTAGCCAATGATATATTTATGCATCACATTATTTTGGCACAAAAATTACAGTATGGCTTTTTATGCAGTGCTCAGTATTATCAAGGCCCAAAATATTAAAATTATGAATAAGGTCGAAATATTAAATGCCAAAAGAATTATGCTTGGCGGTGACACAACTCTCAATTTTTCAGCGTCAAAAATGACTGAATGCCGATTTCAGGACACTGGAAATCTAAAGCGATGTCATGCATTTTTCCAAGGCTGTATAACTATCGGTAAATATTCCTTCACCTCATGCTCAGCAAATATCACAACGAAAAAAGGGGCGGATTACTATTGCTTTCACCAATTCCTTTTTTACCTTAGTCATTTATTTCTCCAAATCCTCATCGCAGCTCACGAGGATAATCTTCTGGTAGCCTCCCATGATGATGACTGTGTAATTTGATATCGTGATGCGAGTTGTATTCTAAGAAATAAATTCATCTCTAAACCGCTTCTTAATATACCTAATGCGTTAATCATTCATTCTATTTTAAATAGTAATAGCATTTGCCTTATAATGTCTTAAGTCCACTCCGACAATTCCGACTTACAGCTTCCTGTTATTGCTTATCAATTCCGTCTAAATCAATTCCGACTTACAACTTCCTGTTATGGCTTCAGGGAATATGACGTGTAAATAATAAATGCAAATGTAAAGTAAAATCAGAGCAATTTAGTTTGGTTTATCCGTTGTTTGCTATAAAATGTTATTATTCTTTTTGTTTAATAATCATCAAATAATTGCGAAGAACACGGTGAATCATTTTTAATTACCCACGTTCTTGCAATAATTATTCTTTATGAAATTATTTGGTAAAATAACAATGGACAAAAGTGGACTCTCTGTGTTTTTGGCTTTTAACGTTTACCGTTTGGGTATTAAAGTAAGGAAAGTATTTAACCATATCAAATCTCATAGCACGTAATGAAATAGTATAAAATTAAGAAACTTTTTGGCACTAAAAAATTGAGAAAATTTGGATTGAAATCTTGGATTCCATGTGAGAAAAGTGGATTGATCTTTAAACCATTCTTCTCTATTTTACTGCTGGAAATTAAAAATCACTTTTTCTAGATTAAACATATGAAGAGAGCTATTTTGCCAAATGCTACTTATTAAATACTGATACGGAAAAACAGAAAAGAAGTTTTACTTACTATTAACATTTTTAACTTAGTTCACTTTAAAATTGTAAGAAAAAATTTGGGCATATTTTAAAGTTAGCGGCGAAAACGGCATTTTTTTTGTAATAGCACGTTTGGGCAGGCTTGTTGAAAGCAATTTAAAAAGGGTCTTATCGCAACTTAATAAAGTCTATGGATAACTTCATATGAAAGCAAAGCAAAAGTTTAAATTAATTGTATCGATGGTGAACTTTAGGACCTACGTCATTGTTGATAAATTGGTTCTAAAAATGATATCCAGTTTCGGTCACAAGTTTTATGATAGTCGCACCGAGATGTTTGACGTTCTTATTTGAAAATTGATAGCCTAATGGACTGTTTAATATCGTTCAATGGAGAATCGTAAATATTGATTTATAGGCTCGTTAAAGCAAGAACATTAAAATTTAGTGCTCGGTGTGTATTGCCCTACAGAAAAGTTATTTGCATTAATAATTCTCGAATAAAATGCTACCTCCTGTAATGGAAGTTTATGGTATTTGCTTATCTGATAAATTGTCTGTTTGTCTTATTGCCTTTGTGAAGTTATGTTTGATTCGATGATGTGTGTTTCTACTCACTGGTCCCTTAAATTTGCTATAAAATTAATGGAACTGCTTCATAATAGTTGGAGAAAGTTTCTTGTCGTTAACTAATTAATTGCAAATCGCCTTTGTGGAGTTACCTGTGATTCGAAAAAGTGCAAATTTTAGTTTCCATCTTTATACCTTGTGTGATTTTGTGTTTTTTTTCTTGATCTCAATTTTGTTTTTTGAATCACTAGGAACTATTTGATAGACCATGATATTCCTCCAAATTGATTTGAATTAGGATATTGATTCAGGTAGATAGGTCTCTACACTGCAATATTTATGTGATACAACTTGAGTGTCTGTATTAGCCAAGTTTATGGAAGATCTGATGTGATTTAATCTTGTAATATTTACGTGCAATTTTCTGTTCGCTTCTTATAGTTGTGCTTATAATAAGTTTACTTTCGTATTTGAGAGTTGAAATCAACATTTCCTATCTTTCGATTAACTAGTCCCTTTCGTTGCGGGGCACTTTACTTATAATATTAATTTTAGACTGAAGAATTTTGCTCAATTTAGCTGAAAGAGTAATGAATCCTAAATTTTACTTATACGATACCGCTCCCATAATGAGTATTATTTTTAACAAACACAAGTTGGTCATCGTAACCGATTTTTTTACACTTCCGGGGGCCTGAGAACGTCATGGCTATGAACTCAATTCTGCCTTAACACGGAAATAAATCCTCATTGCTAAAATATTCACCATGAAAACTCAGGTCTTGAATGCATTTTAGCTGCGGTAAGCGTAATATTTGGTGAATAAATTTGGTGCTACTATTTATGCAATCATGTTACGGATTTTTATCTTGTATATTTAGTTCTTGGTGCCAAAAACATAAAACAGCAGATAAAACTTTATCTTTGTCTTAACTACGACTCTTGGCATAGCATGTTGCAGATGTCAATTTGAGCTCATTTGTCTTGGTATTCATTTAATTTCTGCCTTATATTCGTGCACTATAACGCGATTGGTGTCATCGTCGTTTCGCATTTACATTCAGATAAGCTTGCATACATTTTAATAAATAATTCTCGGGTTTCTAGCCGAGTAATAAAAGCCTAATCATGAGGCATATAAATATACTTTTTTATTTGTATGAGACTTAATGATAATAAATCAAATTCTAAATCAAATATCGCCATTTTAGTATAAAGCTTACGCTAATAAACCATAAACTTTCAATTTTATCATTGTTTACTGTATCAATGTATATCAATACTAATACAACTGAATTTCTATGCAATCTTATGAGGCTTGCTCGACAGAATAAGTCCACCAACTACAACCCCTACAGCAAGGTTTCTAAATTCGTGCATTACACTTACGATTGAATATAATATAAAAATTATTCATTACTCTAAGTTTTGATTATTTCAAGCTTAACTTTATGGAACCTTTCCACTAGGGAAAATGAAAGAATAAATTTTGTTAGGTTCACCAATACATTTGAAAAAGCACGACCCTGGTTTCATAACATTCTATTTACCTGAGGATACCATTTCATAGTTACCAAGACCTAACGGTGTAAATATGTTATAAAACCCGGGTTGCACTTTTTCAAATACATTAGTGAACCTAACAAAGCTTACTATTTCATTTTCCATTCTAAGTTTTTCTCACTCGGAAAGTAGCCAGAGAATTATTTATTAATATGACTCGCCAAGAAAAAACTTAATCTTATATTGCAAGTATCTGTTCGTATAAAACGCAATTCTTCACTCAATCTCGTACAACGGTACCAAGTTTAGTAGATTTGGGCGTTCAAAATACCTAGCAGTGAGGTGAGACCGTTGGTGATGTGTGGGTTGCGGGGTGACAAGGATACGTCGTCGTCGTTACTCCTGGCCATTCGGATGAACCGAGGCGTAAGGAAATGGGAATGGAAGGTTTCCCTTCAAGAGATGGGAGATGCTAAAGGGAACAGGGCTTCCTTCGCTCAGGACGAGATTTTTTGTGGAAATGTAAATGCTAGTAGGGTATTATGAAAAAGTCTCACTTGTTATTCCATTGTAAGTGATATGTATGAATTTGGAAACCTTTCTGTAGGGATTATAATTGGTGGTATTATTCTGACGAATAAGACAAGATTACATTGAAAAGAAGTCGTATTGTTTTAAAATATGCAGCGTTGTTCTGGAGGAATTTGTAATATTTCAGGAGGTGGTAGGTTAGACAAAAGTAAGCCTTTTTTGTCTATGAGTATGTGGTCGCAATCTCTTAGCTACTGAGCTATGGTCAAAGTAATAAATGTTTTTGGATGCACTTAGCGGTTACCAGGAAAACGGGTTTTCTCGGTTATCCAGCCTTTTTGAGATTTTATTTAATACTCTAGATTTTAAAGGTGGTAAATAATTAAGGTTGGACGAAAAAGTGCAATTATCATTGACTGAATTAATTAATCTCAAACTGACAGAGATCGCGCAATCGTATTGTTAATACCCACCCATGACTTTCGTTTACTTTTAATCAAAGATTTATCGTTTCAAAACGTTAAAATCGCATATTTTCTGTCCAATCTTAATTACTTAATGTCCTTCAAATATCAGATTATAAAATGAAATTTCAAAAAGGCTGGATACCCTATGAAAACCGTTTTCAATGTAACTACAAAATGCATTCAACAAAAAGTTTGCGATGCGATAGTTGAATAACTAAGATGTTGCCATATTTATTAACAAAAATGCTTAAAAAATGTCATATTTACTTCCTGAAGTTTCGCAGATTCATCACGAAACACGATGGATTGTTCTAGTGATAAATAAAAAAATTTATAGATTTTGGTAGTTTATATCTATTGGCGATTATTCATGCCTGACTAAAAAGGGTAATGCTTATTTTAGGATCTTTTTTATAATCTTTAATTCTCATCTAAATATAAATGTATTGTTATAAGGCAGTCATGTTTCATGATTACTCATTCTTCGTCGCGATTCGACGTTTGTTTTGGATAGGTTAAGGTATAGATCACCGTAGGCTCGGAGAGAGGGGCCATTTCCTTTCCCTGTATCGCCTTTCAATTCGAGGATTTTGTTTCGGCTGTTTGAAGCGTTCAATCGGAATGAAAACTCTAGCCCTTCAGTCAGGAGCCAAGTGCTCTACTCAACTTACTGCTACGAACCCCAGTTTCTCTGGCGTCATGATTACAATCTAATATAAATCTTTGTTGATTCTTATCGCCTACTGATGCTCATCAAGCAATACCTTCCTGTATTTAATAATTTAAATATTCATTTCAATAATTTGATCGCAAAAAAACGATAAATGTTTAGTAAAAATGTTTTGTGGAGTTTATTAATATCTTAGTTTCTCCGTAAAACATCGGGCATTTTCTTTAAATTTCCGAATCATTAAATTTCGTAAATAAATACAAAAGGTCGGTTGCATTGAAATACAACTAACCTCTTTCTTTCTCGACTGTACATTTTGTTTTACTTGTAGACTACTGCCATTTCAGTTTTCTCAGTTAAAAATATCGTGTACTTTCAGGATTTCCAGCGGAAATGTTTTTCAACTGGTAGCTTTTCCCCCTTTTTTCCCGCTTACATTTCCATATTTTTCAAGTGGTTGAAGTGTATTCAAGACGTTAGCTTACTTATGCAAACCATCCCCTTCTTTTACTTTCTCTCTCTCTCTTTCTTTTGCCTTCCTTTTATTATTCTTCTTCACGGCAAGCACGCCTTTTCCTTAGTTTTTCATGCTTCCTTTACGAATTTATCCTCAGGACTGTGAAAATTTCATATACATCCTTTCTTCCGACGATGTCCAACCGGAACAACGGGTGGAACCGCGTTGTCATTTATCTCTCCGAAACATTCGTTTTGGCTTACTTTATATTGCTATTTAAAATGGATGTTATCCCCTTGGATGATGAAAACGGATGAACTGGTTATTCTACTTTTGTTTTATCATGCTATAGTTAACCGAAAACCGTATATAATGTTCTTTCAGTCGCCGGAATTTTGGAATGTGTGCAGATAACCCCTTTCACTCGTAAATTTCAAAAGGGAAATAAAATATCTTTAGGGGTTCAAATTTTTATCTTATTTATACATTTCAGTCTAAATGGTAGCACCGAAGCAACTCTGGTGCTATAGAGAAATTTTAGCTATCGATTTATACTGGAAATGATAAAGTAATTTATTAAACACATTATATCATCGCGTTCACTGGGGTTTTTAGATTTGTAAAATGTCGATATTTCAGGATGAAATGCGTTATAAGTCATGAATTGAAACTAAAAACATGTTGAAAACTGATACAGATATCGAATAGTGTAGGTAGTTATTATTATTGTCATTATATTTTTACGTTTTTTCAACAAAGGCAATAGTGGCCCACGATATTGCCATGTCTTTTAGAATTCTTTGCACTGCGGAAATATTTTTGGCGGAATATGTAATTCAAATTTTTTATTAATACATGAAAAACAGAATTTGTGGTGAGCAGGCATTTTTGCTGGAGCAATGAATTTATTATTTAAAAAATAAGCCTATATCATGAGCACAGTAATTTAGAAAAAATACCTATTAATCAGAAGGTTTGCTTCTATGATTAAAACTAAAGGTTGTATTGCCTCCACCGTTAGTTACTGTTTCGGATGAATGGTACAGCTCCAGCATTGTTCATGCATAATCAGCATTTCCTGTTTCCTCGCTGGAAAGAAAACCGGGTATATTGTTTTTAATTATGATTCTGTATTCATTTGTGTCCAATGTTTCAAGTGGATTTGATGAATTTATTTTTTAATATCTCGTGCATACCATACATTTTAAATCACTCTTCTTGAGCTAATTTGGATTAAAATACATTGTCAGCAGGGGTACGTTCTCTAGCATTAATAAATGCATTGCATTCTCTATTATTTTTGCATCTGAATGCCTAGACACACGGAAAATGTTATAAGGCTGAACAGGAAAAAATGTACTGTAATGCTTACAAAAATTTAGGCAACTTATTTACGGGTGGCTAATTTTGCGCAGCTATAATATTTCATCCATATTAGAATGGAAATTTAAAAAGGAATTGAAAAATGCATTAATAATATTATGTTGAACTATAATTTGCAGCTATTTCAACAATAAATGGATTCATTTCAATGGTTTAAAGAATTTATTTCTGTGCGAATTGATTATTAATCTTTTGAAAATATTTAAGTACATAGATATTAGCATCCCTCTCCGTGGGAGGAATTTCAGTCCTCTACATATAAACAGCCGTTATCAGCTGACCTCAGGATAGTTATCATATTGCTAAAATATCCCAGTAATTTTATTTTTTGCATCAGTGATTACACGGGAGACTGATAACAAAGATTTAATTGCTTAAGAGGTATGCTAGACTGCTCTGAAGAATACAATTTTATCGTAATCCTTTGTTGTTTCTTTGATATGATCGTTAACTTCATGTGAAGGATTTTATGA
This sequence comes from Ischnura elegans, assembly GCF_921293095.1. Lineage (NCBI taxonomy): Eukaryota > Metazoa > Arthropoda > Insecta > Odonata > Coenagrionidae > Ischnura > Ischnura elegans. The sequence continues at coordinate 72,210,578 of NC_060254.1, forward strand.
AATTGTATTAGTCTCATCCGAATGAAATAATTGTATGATCCTGTGAGACATCTTTTCCTGCGGAACAGCCAGCGAGAAAGAATTTTATAAAGTTTAAATTTTAGAATCTTTATTCAGGGCTGTTAACTTTCTGCGTTAAATTCCAAGTTCATTTTTAATCCGTTCTTGAGGGAAACCTATAAGTGATGTTTTCACTATCCACTACTATTCACTATAAGTGATGTGATCCTCTTCATAAAGTATGGTACATTGTGTTTCAAACCTGAAGGTGAATCATGAGTGATGCGATCAATTTCATATACGTCATTTTTAAGCAGGTTTCCACATTTCCACATGGTTGTTTACGAAGGCTTTTAAATTCCTCTAAACAATTTACGCGATAAAGTGTGCTGCGTTTGTCTCAACCCTTAAGTTGAATCATGATGGATTTGAGATTGATGTGATCAAGTTTATTGACGTCATTTTTGATTGGGTGTATTTCCACATTGATGTTTAAGGAAGCTTCTAAAGTCCCGTAAATAGTTTGCGTGAAAAGTAATAAGTTATCTGCCTGAGGATGAAGCCTGCTGCACATTTTTATTAGCGGTGCATGAATTATACGTAATTGCGTCGAAAATACCTAGTTGTCTTTTTCCTTACTGCGGGCGTCATTTTTAGTGGAGGGAACATGTATCCGCGGGCAAAAAAAAAACCTTTAAAAAATCGAATTCCTTATACCTGCATACAAATTTTGTTTATCGTCAGGGAGGAAGTTCCAAGTCCCTTGCAAGTTAAAAGCAAACCTCTAGGGAGTTCTCTCGACCCTCCCCCTCTTTCCCACGAATTCTTCTAACGTTTTCCGGACTCTGAAAACTTTCCGAGCGTCGTCGTTCAAAACTTTCGCGAAGTGGGTACTGCAAGAGAATGCTTTTTATACTGGCTTCTCCCCACAACACTCTCCTCTTTCTTTTAAAGCCGACAATAGCGAAAATTTCCCCGCTAGTTTCGAGCTAGAACTTTTGGTCCCGCGTATAAATGAACATTATGACAATTGAAGAGCGTCGTCCCGTGATTTTAAGCCAGTCGATTCACACGTACGCATTCATTATTCCATATTTTTTTTCATACATTTCATTTCACAGCATTTAGAACTCTTTGATTACAAGTACATTTTTACAAGTACATTTTTTTATACAAGAACAATTTTTTTCTGAATACAAGGAAATTTTTTTAAAAGTAACATACAATGCAGTTATGGGTGTATCCTTGCAGAATTTTTCTTGAATATATTTATATATTTTATATATTTTCTTGAAAATATTTGAAGACCATGAATATTACAAAAGATGATCCTCAAGTCGGCCTCTCCTATGTGTAGTCACCCACCGCGTGACAAATGGGTTTACAAAAGTCTCCACTAGCGTCGCCGACGGACAAAGTGATCTGAGTTTCACGGGAAAATAAGGTATAATTATGGGTGTTGACCAAAATTTGTATGAATGATGATGTGACCTATCAAATCCAAAACTTTCCAAAATTATTTCTCCCAGTAACAAACATTATGTGCAAAATTTTGGAAAAAAATGGATTTCATAACACTCATCACCGCGCCGCGGACATTTTCGAAAACCAACGTAAATGCGGCCGAAGTGGCTACGTAAATCAGCCTTTTATGCGATGTAATAGGTCCTCATCTATGCAGTCCCCTCGACACTCGAAGAGTACCGTCCAGTAAATTTTAGCTTGTCGATCCACAAGCACGCGTTCCTTACTCCATAATGCCTATCCAGTACTTAATTTCGGCCGGTGGAGAAAAAGGTTTATTTATTCACAGGGCAATGGGGCATGACAATATTGAGAAATCAGTTTAAAGGCAGTGGAAATAAGAGAACAATATGATCCGGCAACGATTTTAGTCTAGGGATAGCATTTGGAGTAAGAAATTGATACGTGTGGATAGAGTTGCCAAAATCCAATGGACTACGCTCTTCAAGCGTCATAAACCTTTTCGACGCGTGACCAAAAGTTACCACTCGAAACATGCGGGGAAAATTTCACTGTTGCTTGCGTTTAGAGAAAGAGGAGGGTGTTCTTATGGAGACGCTTGCGAGGGAAAAAATTTTTCTCCTATATCATTTAAATTCATATTATTAAGACATAGTTATTTTTCCACCCTGTATTTCATGATTGTGACTGTGTCACTGTAAATTGGTAGAAATTCTGAATGCGATTGATTACTTAAATAAATAAACAAGTAAACAAATAGATTTTGACTCTTACCCATTAGCCGAATGTTTGCTATCTCTCTCGAACTCCTCGACGGCGACGAGTGTTTCCCGAGGAAGAGGGAGAGAGATTTTGCGCGTTCGCTTTGGGGCGAAACGGCTGATGCTAGAAGGATGAACAACAGGTTGATTTTCAGCTTCGGGAGACCCCACTAAAGCCCCGATTCACGCACACACTCACGCTCACAATACATACTGACACACACTCGACGTCGCACTGTGAGGAGGAGACTTCGATCACATCCACCGATCCCGTGCCCGTTGCCGTCGTGCTGATCTGGGGTGAACGCGTGGTCATTCATGACCCGACCATAATTAATTCTCCCCGACGCTCTGATTACTTCCTTTACGTCGGGAGGATTGATTGTGTGTGGTTTGTTAACCTCTTCCTTCCGCCCGCCCGCCCTCTCTGCGGGTGAGTAGGTATTGTGTGGCTAGCCGATGCTCGAGTTGCTGGATTAGCTAGCGCGGAGACAAATGTTCCTCCGGAGGATTTATATTCCAAGCGTTAGCTTTTTTTGGGAAGGATATCAATATTTAAAAAAAAGGTGCAATATTTCTGCGAGAAATTTTGTAAAAGTTCTCCTGTTTTAATAATGTTATTATTTATCTTCTATTAATATCATTCGATTTTATATCAATTGAGTAAAATGTATAGAGCAAGTAAAGGAGGATGTGAAAGTGACACGTAGAAATATGTAGGGGTGACAAGATTATCTGATAGGAGAAATGACTGGAGATTCAAACCGATATTAGGATTGTTGATCAGTGATGATGATGAATATTAAAGGAGCGATAAGTAGATGGAGGACCTTAAATTTACAACATCATTTTAAAGAGTACTACCGGATGAAAATTCAAATTGCCGCAATATGGGATGAACAAGTAACCGTGAGTGGATTTAATTTTCTGAATATTGATTAAATTGAAGGATGTATTGGATCATTCACTGCGGAGCTAATCAAAATGTTTAGTTATTTGGAGTTAGGAGATCTAGTAATTTTTTCTGATGAAATATCTGAATCACGACCAATTATATATTTTTTATTTTATCCAAGATTTTTAACAGTATATTTCCTTTAATTTGCTCATTAGGAAGAAGTTTAAAAATATTTATCCTCTATTCAACGTCCCACTTTTTATAAATGTGCACTTTGAGGATTAAAGCTAGCGTCCAAAAATCAATGCGCTCTAGTTATTTCGGCTAATACAAGGGATTAAAAATTTAAATACATCCATTGGACTTCACTCTTAAGGTTCTCGTAGGTAGAAATGAGCAGTTTACTGTAGTGGTGTCAAGTGATCTCCCGCGACCAAATGAGCGTGACTCTTTCTTTGCTTTTGGTGCGCGAGGAACAAATTTCCCGATAAAGAGATCAATTTTTCACTCCAGGAAGGCACTTGTAATGTCGAGTGGGGGTTGAGTGTGACTTGTTTACATTTCGCGCGAAGGAGATAGGAACGAACGAAAAAAATACGAGGTATGACTCGCTCCCGCACGATATGGGACCGTTTTATAGGGAGCAGGAAGATTTGGTGAAAAAAAAATTCAGCCAGTCGTAAGCAGGAGTTCACTTGGAATATAATGGACTAAACTGACGCCCGCAATCGTTGGGCTCGAGTGACGACAGCAGGGATGCTGGAATGCGCGCGGAAATGTGGTTGGAGTTATTTTTTTCTAGTTGTTGTTTTCAGACAAATTTTTGTGAGGGGGCAACACAACATGTCATTGGGGGACACCTTGGAAATTCTAAATCACTCGACCACGAGGGAATGGTGAGAGGTGGCTGGGCCGAAGGAATTGCGTGCAAACGCAACAATGGAAAAAGTGAATTACTTTATTTATCCTGCTGGATTCTCCTCACAACGTTGGGCAGGATCCAGGGCTCAGATGGGAGAACCCTACTCGGTTAAATTGGGTGGCGAAAATTCAGGTCATGGTTGACCTTCGGGCACAGAACGTGCGGTTGGGTCCAGAATTACGTTATCAGATTTCCACCGACACTCAGAGATGTCAATTGGCTTTGTGTGGAAGTGAAACGTTGATGAATTCCTTTGCGTCTTGTTAACGATTGGCGGATAATGTGAAATGAGAAATATTAAATGGGGAATATATTATCGGCTTGCTGTTTAGGAATTCTCATTTTATAATGATTGAATAATATTCCTTTGTCAACACAATCTGGTCACTTAGTACATAAGTAGGCGTACCACTGAACAATATCTTTTGACGAAGTCGAATTGTTATTTTTGGAATAGGAACGAAATCTTCAAATCGTGTTGATATAAGGTTATAATGGATTAGTGTCCCGCAGTGTAAGAATTATAGTACCAATTCTGTGAAGTTTTATCACCCCTGCTTAACCACACAACACTAAAAATATCCACCGGCCGTTGAGTCGGGTGATTTTGAGTACAGGTGAAATACTTGTAGAGTTGTTTACGTTTCATTAACGAAAGATACAAATAGAGTGAAAGGATTTAAAAAAATATTTTAGGAATGATTGTAAAAAAAACGGTGTGGACTCCTCTTTTTTTATGTTCCGATATAAAGCCAATTTTTTTACGAACAGAATGTATATGCACTTTTCAGCACAAGTAATATCACACGGAGCACAGAAATATTAAACGAGACACTGTGAGGAATTCTCCAGCAATACTTTTCGTCGAACTCATACCCTGTAGCATGGAAGGAAGGTGAAAAACTGCTTGCCACAACTCTATAAACCCGATCCCCTGGGCTAAGTCGACGGAGAGTCTGGCGACTAGTCGGGGATCGCTGGCAGTACTTCACCAGGGTGCCAGGAGGGATGAGAAAAACGTCGTTGGCGTTTAAAAGTTAAAAAAAATACTTAAAAGGAAAAAAGAAATAAAACAGTTCGCCCGTTTCTCGAGTGCGGGATGATATCGTCTCGAGGAGTTGTGGGCAAAGCGCTCCCGTTCCGATGCACAGGCACAGATCGACTGTTGCGCTTTCCCGAGGATATATCAATGGCCGTAGAGGCGCCCGGCGCATGCGCAGGGTTGAGAGAATTTTAGAGGCTGGGCGGTGAGAGGAGACTGTGGAGCCGGCGTGAGAGGCAGGCGTGGAGGTTGTGGGTGCAGAGAGAGAGAACGAAGGGAGATGAGATGAGGAGAAGGAATGTGTTGGGGTTCTGACGTGTATCGTGTTGGCAGTACGGAGAGAGGCCAGAGAGGGATATAAAAAAAAGGGGTCACAAAAGAAGAGGGTGCACGTGGAAAAAGAGAGGTGGGAAAGAAAATTATGCGTGCGAGGGAAATTGAAAAAAGAGAGAAAAAAAATAAAGGCCGGGAAAGGGAAAAGAGGAAGGAAGTGTACACAAGTGTGGCAGTTCTACATGTTTTTCCGTGAGACAGGCGGACTGTAAAAAAAAGGCTCTAATTAGGGAAAAGCCGAAATCGCGGGCGCCAAAAACTTAATGACCACAAGGGAGGACATGTTCGTGGCGGGGAAGCATTTTGCGTGGAGCTAACGCCCGCTTCCTGTCATATTTTTACATACATACATCCCTCTTTCACCTATTTAATAGGTCACGCCCCTGTGAAGGGAATGACGAGAAAAAACCTCAACCAGGTGCTTCACTTCGGATACATTTCCATCAAAAGGTTGCTGCCAGCTCGTTTTTTTTTCGTTCAGTCAGTCTGTGTTGCTCACCAAAATATCTAATACCTTAATGACTCATAATTCCTCATGGATAGGAGTTTTGACATACGCGTGAAAAAATTATTTTTTATCTCTCTAAGTGCCACCGAAATATGGTAATGCTAGCGACAAATGCCGGCATAATTTTAAGAATTTTGTAGCGCTCTATTAAGAAACGCAGTATAAATTACTATTTTAAATGCAAATGTATTTTTTATTTACTTTTACTAGTAACTACTGGTGTCTTGTTTTTAATATTCTAATCTCTTCAATTACATTACAATTATAGATGGTTAAAAAGTTTTGCTCAGCAGGTGCTCTAGTTATCATTTCAAAATCGTTTGTTTTTCATATCGCGGATTATACTTTTTTTTTTAGCTTTTTTTGATCGCTTCTTAAATTTTATTTCTTAATGGCATATGGTTAGAAGGTGTATCACGAAAGAACACTTTGGCTTTTGAAATTGATAGTGACTTGAATTGTCGGCATAAATCTGTTTCCATTGTTTTTTGAGATCCTAGGAAGTTTTTATTTTTCTTTCGAAATTTTCCTCAAATAAATTAACTTAAATATAACAGCATTACAATATTATATCGGCAGTCGAGTCGCAAACAGTATCAAATATATATCTCTTATTCGTGTTTGTGGAAACTCATTGAACAGCTATCTGTTCCTTTGTGTGAAAAAATGGTTATCAATGGAGCTTAATAATGAAGTGCTGGAAATTATATTCAGAGTAATTTAAGAACGACTGTAAATAGCCTCTCCGCGTGATTTTATTAGAAAAATTATATGATTAAAATTTTTTCAATCAAATCATTCTGTTATACTTCTAATTATTATATCGTGTTTGGTTGAAAATAATGTTTTATTTATATTTCACTTGCATTAAAATTATGATTCGTAATATAATACATTATCTCTTTTAAAGGAGTTTTTTTTGCTCTTGGTGAACATAATGGCTTCAATTAAGAATAAGAAAGAGATCCGTTTTATATCGTCAAACTTCACTATTGTAATTTATCATCGAGTGAATTAGCTGTGATTCAAAATATAATTATGCAGAGATCAAATGAAATGTATTTTTAAATACTTATTTTAAGCTATGGCTTTAATTTACCAAAAATACGCGTGTTAGATTTTTTCATGGCATTGAGAAGGGTTGAATAAATTGGATCTCGCAGGGGAGGAGGATTGTTCGAATATATGTATGGAAAAGGCGGGAAGGAATGTAAAGGGCAAGTGGAGAAAGCGAGAATGTGGGGTAGGAGTGTGAATGGTGAGGAGATGAAAAGGAATCTTGGACAGCGTGGGAGAGGGCAGCAATGATGAATGGGTCATGAGAAATTTAAAGGCGGCGAAAAGGAGCTTACTGAGAAATTTACTTGTTCAGCGATCAAACATGTCCCTTGAAATTGGTGTTTGACGTTAGTGAAAGTTGCAATGAATTAAGGAGCCGATTTGTACGTAACAAATGTAGGGCATTAGTTGGTGAAAATGTTTCAGGAGTATGTCCTTCGGCTTTAATCAGATATTTTATATTTCATTATTGTATGCCATTGACCTTGCTTAATCCTAAATTCTTGATCGAAGTTAAATGGGAAGTGAAACAATGGAATGATTAATTAGCGAAATTGTGAACTTGTAATGCTTTAAAATAACATGATAATGAATTCTCCTATTTTGGTTCCATTTTTCATTAACATTGATTTTAAATTTACTTATGAAATTAAAAGTATGAATGAAATGTAAAAAATATACTAGTAGGGTAATTTTTGATCAAAATACAAAATGTTATGCTTGTAATATACCACTATGTAACATAATAACGTAACCTTCTAACAAAATTTAGCACATGGAAAGACCAAGTTTGTATAAATTCAAATGAGGGCATTCACTCATTTTAATCGTACTTTAACAGAGTTTTTGCTTCTTATAATGCAAAACACTCTTAAAATGGCCAATTATGTTTAAAATGCGTCATTATGAATGGAATTTTTTCCGTCTCTCTTTTTTCATAGAATATGTTAGCGATGGATAGAAGAAGTTTATTTCAGTGTAAATATGCGCAATTTGATAATTTTTTTCTCGAAACTAAAAATAAATTTTGAAGCAACATACTCTATAATTTTTCATGCTGAAATCAGTTAAGAATTAAGAACATTAGCAACCAACTTGGAAGCGGCCGTCATTAGTGAGAATTTATACAAATTCAACACATGTTCTTTTTTGATCCCATCTGGTTGATTGAGGTGGTGTTGAGGTTAGCTGTGTGGAATAATCTAAGAAAATGTTGATCGAATTTAAGTTGATGATCTTACTATGAATATGTGAAGAGAATCTTACTAAGAAGAATCATGAAGAAGAAAGAGATCTAACAATTGCGCCTTGTACATTAAAAAAATACATTATACCTTAATTTTGAGTGATTTTTTTAATCAGGGAGTCCTAACTTTCTGCCTTAGGTCTGTATTACGTGTATTCCGACGCCAAGGGAGGTGGTCAAGGAAAAATGGCGTGGGATTTCACGACCCGTATATGATGCCGGACGGAAATTTTTAATGATTATTTTCTCCAGGGTATAAGGCTAGCAATCTTCGATAATAAGGCTATACCTCGTCTTCACTACGTTTCTTTCGTGGACTTTCCTTCGGTGCCCTCATGATACGGAATACCCTTCCTCGGCTCGAGCCTATAAATATTACTTTTTTATTTTCCGTGGCAAAAACAACTGGTCGTTCCTTTAAAAAATCGATATACACACGGGGCTGGGTAGAGAGTTACACCCAGCACGCCGCTATTCGCTCGGATACTGCAGTGTTAAATTGTCAGTTCATCTACTAGCTTATGAATTTTTAGGTTTTACTCTTTATCGGAGAGTTGGAGGAAACATCAGAGGATAGATATGGAGATGGTTAAAGCAGTTGAAAAAGATACGATCGACCATTAAGGAGAGGGCACATAAATGTAGTTTAGGAGAGTAAAAGAAAAAGTGCTTTTATTCACTAGTCCAAGATTATACAATGTTGATTATCTAGTTATAACTAACCTTCTGCTATATTTCTTTTACAAATTTAATGTTGCAAAACGAGTGTCCTATCAATGGTATCTTGGATTTCTGGACAGTCTTTTTACTTTATTCTGTTTGAAGTTTTCCGTACATCGGCTTCATTATGTTTCCATTTGAAAATCTGACCCCATATGTATCTACACCATTGGATTTCAAAAGCCTCTATATTTCTTTGTTCTGGCAGTACTATGATCCCTATCACTATCACTGTTCCGTAACGTATAAAACTGCGCACCAATACACCGAGCCATTGGTCATTGTAACCGACTCTATTTCCTCTTGAACACACAAGTATTATTTTCACCCTGAATGCTTTCTATTTATGAGGTATTTTTCATTGAACGGTGGCCGAGTTTTTCTGCACTTAGAGATAGACATGAGTAGGATTGGAATTCCGCTTGCTCGGATACCTCTTAATGTACACTTCTGCTTTTCCGTTCAGTATGAATAATTTTTCTTTCTATTTTCATAAGAGTGCTTTTGTTGCATTATTTTGTACCTAATTTGTTATTTTTAAGGAAGATTAGAGGTGTGCTCAACGATACAAAAAGCTTTGAAAAACCACTGAAATTCGTAAAAACTTGCCTACCGCATGATATTAATAGGGTATTTTCACCGCTAATATTTTTAGACGAAATTCTCGCAAAGATTTCCGCAGTGTTTCTCAGAGGTGTTTGATATTTTAGATTTTCAATGGCTTGCGAAAGGCGGAAGTCACGATATCATTATGCCATCAATTATGTTGAAACCTACGTGGACAGTTGGACAAAAATGTGCAATTATAATTTTCTGAAACAATATATCTCAAAATGGGTGACATTGCGCAATTGTATTGTTGATACTCACTCAAAGCTCTCGTTTAATTAAACTCAAAGATTAATTGTTTCAGACAATTATAATCGCACAATTACATCCTTCATTAATGACCTTAATTACTTAATGTCCTAAAAATTTCAGAGCATGAAATTAATTGTCGAAAAGGTTGTATACCCAAGAAAACCCCTTTCCATGTTAACTGCAAAGTACATCCAAAAAATGTTTGCGTTGCCATAGCTCAGACTATGAAGTTGCGACCCAATGTTAGTGGACAAAAAATGCTTAACCCTTTCTAACCCAGAGCTGCCTCTGGGATAAATTTAATGTCAAGACTTTTCTTTTGAAAATTGTGAAAATTTTCCACTCAATTATAATTATTGAGGCAGCTACATATTTCGCCATTAAAATTTACAGCACATAAGAACACGTAGTTTAAATCTCTCCTGATTAGAACTGAAATCCATCCTGAAGTGGTGCGGATTTCTCCTCTACCCAACACCCTCTATAAACAATATGCATTTTCTCAGCTTTAAAGTTTACTGTTTCATTTCACCCATATGCAATTCAGAAAGCTATAAGGCCGGGGATGGGAATTCAGTTCTTTGAATCAGCCCTTCTGTGATTTGTCACCATTAGCAAGGATATGTTTTTTTAAAGGTTCATCCCTCTGGATGGATACCTTAATGGTCTACGGGGAAACTTCTGTCTTTTAGTCTCTAAAAACTTTGATTCGTTTTTTTTCCTTTTTCTTCCTAATTTAAATATGTCTCTCTCATGTTCATCCCATTCGGTCTCGGATTTCTTCGCTGCCTTAAAACTCCTGAGTGGAAAGTTTTCCTTTCAGGTCAGTGGGTAATAATTCGGGTGGAAGGTACAGGAAGTAAGAGAGGAATCTATACAAAACGCTCTTGTAGTCCATTTTTTTATTCCTGACGCGCTGAGAGAGTTTTGTAATTCGTGGAGAACACACTTTACCGTTCCTCCAACTGTCGGCAAGTTCACAATTCGCATTCCATTAAGCATTGGGGGACTTTGGAGTAGGTTGTTCGATTTATATCGGGTACAACGAACCACTTCCACAAACATTCATATCAATCGACTCGTATGCTGCGGTGTTATCGCATTTACCCACCTCATGATCTTGAATCTATCTCTAAATCCAACAGTATGTGTGATGTTAATCATTCGTAATCCCTACCTTGCTTTTTATTTGTATGAATTCATTTTTCGATGTAAATAATTCTCGACTCGGTTTCATAGTAAACCTTTAGATTAATTATGGGTGATGATTGGATGTATGGCAACAAGTTTCTTTTTATGCTTATCTAAAATTTAATCAGTAAAATGTAATTAATGGTACCTCGAGACGGTTTTATTCAATTCACTTAACTCTAGAGACCTTATTAGTTTTCCTGGATTTCACAAAATTACTTGTACCACTTCTTTTAAAAGAATTGTGTAGTTGTAATTACGTTAAATCCAGGAAAACTTATAATGGAATGCCACAAAGTTGATCAGGAGTTAGTGAATTTTTTTCTATAGTCCTTGTTAACTTTTATTTCGATATCTTTATGCAATGGTTTCTATGCAAAATTTTTATCACTCGAATTCAATTACCTTTTTAAAGAAGAAAGGCAAATTTCCAAGTAAAAGTCTGTTACAATTTTCTACCATTTGAGCTTAAGGTAACCTTGTAATGCGTATCTAATGATTCCAAGTTGCGACGGAAGTAGTGATATAATGAGGATAAATTACTTTTCGAGATTGGATCGTTCTATGACGCGCCCTTAATAGTGTATGGTAATACCGAGTAACTCGTGCGTCTAGATTATGACGATTGTAATTTTTGTGAATCATTATGGAAGTGATCATTCATTAAAAAATCAAGTTAAAAAAGACACCAATTTTATGGAGAGAACTTTTTTCCGATCGTCGGCTTCTTGGATTCGTGAAGACGCCCTAATTTTGTTCCTACTGAGCAAATACCTCTGAGTTCCCGTCGAGATAAAAACGAATCAGACTCATTTACGGGGACCATAGTTTAGACGTGAGAATTCTGAGCTCCATTTCATTTTGAAAGGGTTTTTTTTTTTGCTAGCAGTAAAACTTGCCAAGTGAGGAATGTCTATAATGAATATAAAATGAATAATGTCTATGAAGGGATATAAAATACCCGATGCTAGCCAATTTAATAGCATTGTTGTCTTTAGCCTCATTGCCTTTCAGGAAGGTGACCGATATTAATAGCCTAATTTATAATATAGTTTCAGTGCGTGGTTGAGTGCGGCAAGGTATAAGCAATACTTAATATCGGCCGGAACAGCGTACGGTGAGCTGAAATCGAAAAAAGTGGACAAAGCCTACATTTTTTAGTACAGAATTCAAAAAATTGTACGTTTGTTGGCAATACATTAGTTCCTATTTTGACGGAAACCGTTTTTAATAGTTTCCTTTTTCAAGCAAATTACATTGCCTGAAAGTTGAAAAAAATGTCGCAAAAGTTTCCCGCATTACATTTTTTATCGAAATTCAGCATTTTTAAATTAATGCCACAACATTTGTGGGAATCCAGTTGTAACAAAAATTTACATTATTATTATAGGTATTGTTGCTGTAAATTCTTATTAACTTTTACGACTTAGTTTACCATTAGTAGCTGATGAGATACAAAATGGCGGCGAACATTTTTGTTCATGTAGGATTGTAAAAGAAGGGTCACCGAGCGGCCTTGAGATATTTACGCCACATATGCTACAAATCCTTTCGAGTGTGATGTATAGAGATCAATTGAGGACCTTAGAAGCCTAGAAGGATAAGTGCAATCCCCTTGGCTTCTAAGTTCCTCAACTGCGAGTGTGGATTAAATGTTGGGCGTTCCGATGCCTAAATGCTTAGGAATTAAGCACCGGGCTGTAGGAGAGAAGTACTGGAAGGAAACCGAAATCTCAAAACAAAAACCTTCGCTAAGAAAAGAACCTTTATATCTCCCAATACTATACTTTTCTTACCAAGAAAGGGGAATTCATCAAATCGGTTGAATGATGCCTCTAGGAAAAAATTCACCACCATTGAAGGGAATGTAACCCTTGGCACCGTGGTATAACGTCATTAGGGACAATGTTGTCGTCGAAACAAAAGCCGTCCCCACCAAAAGTATCTTTATATCTCCCAACTCCATACTTTCCTCACCAAGAAAGGGCAGAGGAAATTCATCAAATCGGTTGAATGAGGCCTCTAGGAAAAAGTCACCACCTTTGAAGGGAATGTAACCCGTGGCACCGTGGTATAACGTCATTAGGGACAATGTTGTCGTCGATAAGGTGACGATTTTGGGTCAAAGTAAGCGACCCTGTTGTCTGGAGCGACGCTAATTTGTATCGGAGTTACTTCGTTTGGAAATACCGTCGGAGACGCATTCATTCGAACTGAGGATAATTTCATCATGGACGCGACTGTGTGAGCCTCTACGACGGGCCTCAGGTTGGATAGAAGAGTCTCCTAACCGACTACTTGCGCATTCTTGAGCCACCCTCAATATCCTCTCAAGCGAAAGGAGCCAGACCTTGTCGATATGCGGACTCAGAAAGCGGCCGGCCAAAAGTTCATGAGATTTAGGACAGGAAATGACATCATTCTTTCTCACGAATGATACAAAAAGATATTGTACTTACAGGGGTGCCGACTTACAAAAAATATTGGGGGGGGGCCCAAACTGGGGACCCTGTCTCTGTAAATTTTATAAGTAGTGAATTTTAAGTTTTTTAAGCATTTTAGAAGAGTCATATGATCGACATTAGAACCCTAATCACTCGAATCTCGATATCTGGACACTGGGAAAAATTGACAAGAATGACACATTTTTTCCTCACATCTGTAACGAATTTTTGGGGAGGGGCTCGGGCCCCCTCAGGCCCCATGGAGTCGGCGCCACTGTGTACTAACCACATAACCCTTTCTAACCCAGAGTTGCTTCTGGGAAAAATTATATATCAAGACTTCTCACTTTAAAAATGCGAAAATTTTCTAATCAATCATAATTATTGTGGCACATATATGACTAGCTATTAAACATATAGTACAAAAGAACACGTGGTTTAAACATTTCCTGAATAGAGCTGAAAGTGCATGCATTTTTGATCTTGCAAAGAAGCAGTTACAATTGGTTAATTTCAATTTCACAAACTCTGCTGCACGTGTTTCGATGGGCTTACAATCATCAACAGGTCAGTCAACCCGATGATTATAGTAATTCTTGAAGATACTTGAAAGGTTAAAACCTGATGATGATTGCAAGTCTATAGAAAAACATGTAGCGGAGTTTGTGACATCAAAATAATGTGGGAAGTACGATATATTTGTGTATCATTTAATATGCTGTTCCACGACATCTCTCCTGAAAAAGTTGACATCTTCCTCGTGAGTTAGGAATTAGGTGCTTTCGGTATGATAGGGTTATTTTGGCGTAAATATTTCTAATATGCAGTTCTCTAGAGTTGAATTGATGGTTTTAAAGCAATAATTTCTATTCCTGTAATTAGTAATGCGAGCCGATTCTTATAGCCTAAATATGTCTTTCTGATGCTAGTCAATACAGCATTTGTGTTTTAAATTATAATTATGAGAATTGAGCTGGCAGGGGTTTGAAGTAAATTATAAAGTGGCTGCCTCACGCCAAAGTGAATAAATTTGCGCGCTGTGAATAATTTGTTGATCATTTTCATCAAAAGATTTCGTACATACTTTTAATTTTTTTCTATTTTCTCCCTTCGGTTTCATATGCTGAGCTCTAGGCTAAAAACGAGTCCATACTTATCTAATCAGAATGCTCCAAAGTTATTTTGTAACTTAGTGAGCTCTTAACTGGAAAAAGTTACTTGATGATTAGTCTAGAGTACCTTCATTCTAATTTGTCATTTTCTCTGTTCAACGTCATCTTTGGCGATGGTGATTTTCAACGACATTCTAACGACTGTAACTGCGTACTTGTAAACATTAGGACCATGCTGATGCTAATATATATATGCCGAAACGACCCATCTTACCACCTCCTTTTCCGACAAAAAAACTGTACATTTCCCGAGGAATTAAGGAAATAAGCTCTTAGAAAATTCCAGCAATGGGGACCACATAAAAAAAGATGAATCTGTGAGTTCGAATGAAAACTTGCCGCCCCGGTACTCTGAATGGCGATTTACATGGAGCTTGGGAGGTATTATTCCTGTCAACAGGAAGAAGAAATGTTCCATGAACCCATCGATTAGTTTGCATGGCGAATGTTTACCTTCCGACCTCCTTTTTCATCGTCAAAGCGTTTCATAAAAAAATCCATGTTCAACCATTCAGCACATTTAAAGATCCAATCCTTCCGCTTCGCATAACTACCCATCGGATGCGTATTTTCACGCAAATTTGAAAAAAAATACTTTTAAAAATATATTTATACACAATGCTATATACACTATGGTGAAAGTAATGTGATTTAAGGTGGGCTAGTAAAATTTTAGTGATGCGGTGAATTTTTTGGCATAATTGTAGAAAAAACTTTGCCTGGCAAGGGTTTTTGGAATTATTTAAATATTCATCGTTCCAAGGACCAAAAAACGGCCAAAAACTATGAGTAGATTTTTGTTCTCAAACAAGCGTGCGGGCGTAACCGAATTTAAATATTTGTCTGGAAAAAAAATATGGTTCGGAATTTTGGGATTCGAGAAAATGTTGAAAAAAGAGAAGGATCACGTTCCAGTACCAAGAAAGGAAAATATCACGAGCGGGGTGCAGAGGAATTGGTTTTGAAAAGGGATTTTCTATGAATTAGTATGGAGCGAGAAGAAATTTCACTGTTGAGCTGTATATCAGGTTTTTCCATCCCTATAAGCCTGGATGCTGTCTTGAGAATAAGGAATGTATTGCTTTCTTAGTGATGATAGTGGTATTTTAACCACTATTTCGCACCTCGTTCAGGTTTTTTCCTAGATGGTCCAATTCTCGTTCCCAAGGCTTTCCTTATATCGGAGTTTATTCCTTGAGATGCTCCAATACTACCTGAGGTATTTTTAAATTTGTAATTCCTCCCTATTTGTTTCGTGCCTTTGAGGTGGTTGGTCTAGAGAAGAAGGTAAAGCGGAGAAGGTAAAATGGACAGAGAGGATGAAGATCGGCGAAGTTTTGGACGTGGTGAATGGGGAAAGGCAGCTTCTAGATGAGATACGGAGACATAAGGATGGATGGAGCGAGTACTTAGAGGAGAAGACTTCTCTTTTCTTCCGCTCTTCTTAGCACCTCCTCTGTCGATTCCATCTTCATTTATTTTCACCATTATTCGGTAGCACAATATTTGGGATCCTTGTTTTTGCTTGACGTTTCAGTAAGTGTCTTCACTTGATTTCGGATATAATATCCATTAAGCCACCATGTGTCATGGTGTGCCCGACTTAATAGTCTCGTCTTACTCTTTGTGTTTCGGAAAGACTTTTCTTCCATTCTTCCCAATTCTATTATTTCCCACATCATCTTCGCATAAACTTCCAACCTCCTGCTTTTCTTTTTGAAGCGTCTCTTTCAAAGCTTTACCTAATCTTTTGGCCGCATATTTTCTCCTTCATTTTCTGGTCTTTCGACATCATTAGACCATGCAAACAGTAGATGCCTTTATAGGGCAAAATATTGGTTCTAACTTCAAAGCGTTTTCTTGAGGATTTCACTCTTGAAAATGGCATAGAATGTGGAAACCATGGTCGGTAGTAAAGTTTTAAGTTAAATTGTGGAAATTAACATGTGTAGTTTACATTTCATCATGAATTTATCGCATTTCCTCCCATTCAAGACTGAAATGATTTTAAACGTGTTCTTAGGAGTCTTACCTTGAAAAATAGTATCTCAGGGCCATGCATGCGCACATCGAAACGTCTAGGTGAACATGGCGTCATGTAGAGGGTGCTCTGGTGAAAATATTAACAGTGAGACATCACTACTTTCGGCGTCAAATTGATGTGCCGCTGTAATTTGCAAATTTATATCTAGACCAGTGCATGCCAAGAATAATAAACAATACGTCTAAAATTACGCAAATGCCATTTGATTAATCTTCATTAATCTTTGCAATTTATTGTGGAAGAGAAACGTTGTATGCGTTGTAGTTTTCCCTAGGTTGAGTTACAAAGTTCATGAAGTTGATAAAACGGCTAATTTAATTGTGCGCGGAGTCATTTTTTGCACTCGCGTGTCTTGATTTTTGAATTTTTCATTTAAAAAAAGGCTAAAAAAAGCTATTAATTATTGTAAAAAACGCTATCGTAACATTTATTTATGTAAAAATATTGTATATCTTTGTTATCTTTGTATTTTGTATTGTTCTAATGTTTTTTCTTTCATAGCCCTGATGATGGTTTTAAATAAACAGAAACGTTGGCTATAACTTTTTTTGCATAACATACGTTGACTTACACTCCAAGAATTATTTTAACATGAATTAAATGAGGTCAAGAAAAGGAAAAAAAAATAATTTAAAAAAGAAATCAGAATTGAGAATAAAATTTCCTTTTAAATTACGTATTATTCATTATTATGGCATGCACTGAAGTTCAGATATAAATGTTCAAGGTACAGTGGCACATCATTCTGACGCCGACTGTAGTAGTCATTTTTATTGGGACCGAATGGCTCATTGGTGAAGTGTATAAAGGGGCATCTGTTTGCGCACATGATTGGACCGTCCATCTCTCTTTAACAATTCTCCTTCCAAGCCTGCAGCGTATTTTCTTCCTCGGCCGGACTAGTTAACTCTTGTACATGTGACGTTTATTATGATCGCGGGTGAACCCCTCCGAAATAAAATCCATGAAAGTGCTAGGTGGGCTAAGGAAAGAAGCTGGCCTTCCCCAATCCTGAACGTGTGATATTCACATGCCTGTGGCTAAGTCTGGGGTAGGCTTTACCCTCACCTATCCAAACCAGCCTACGGGTTGAATCAATGAGTGAATGATATATGTGGCTTGAGGTACTAAGTCATCACTATTTTGATTCTCGAAATTTCCGAAGTTTTGGTGGTCATATAATTTTGCTTCGGGGGTTTTACTAGATTAACACACCAATCGTTGGTCCCAATGTCGCAAATACCCACACTTAAGCTGAATGGAGAAAGGTTTCAACTTTTCAACGCAGCCAAAAAGTCGAAGCCCCTTCCCAAATAATGTACTCGGTAAGCTTATTGATCAAATTCAGCCGCTGCAGCATTTATATTAACAAACAAAGCTTGTGAGGGATTTTAAAATGGCAATTAAGGACGAATAAAAGTTTTTTTTATCGAGTTTTGCTTTTAAGTCAAATGGAATATGTATTTGATTTACGGTTAATTTGGAACAATATATTTCTTCTCTTAATATTTGTTGTGATTAGTAGTTTCCCGATTTGGAGTTATTGCCCTCAACATAGGGACATAGTGAAAGTGAATTTGTTAATTTTTTAAACAAAATATTGTTGTTGCGTGAATTTTTTTTAGGATTAAAGGATATATTTAATTCTGAAAATCGTCATTCATTATTACTGGCTTTTCGGCTTTTCCAAATTTTTACGTTCTTTTTTTTCTTTTCCTGAAGGCACATAATTTCACTTTAGTCAATTATATACTTTCCGATTTTTAATTTTTCAAGGGCCGGCCTCTGTCCTTGTTTCTCAGCGAGAGAAATGTATTACCTGGACTTTATTAGAAATTCAGCTCGGACCTTCATTTCTTATATTTAAATATATTTTTTACACTTATTCGATTGAAAAAGTATTGGTATTACTTCTTAGTATTACCGAGGGAGTTTAGGCACACGGGGAATGCTGGATACGCAATACATCACAACATCCAGCCAAGATATTTCCATGAAAGTTGAAATTTACTAAAATTTTATATTTAAAAAATTTCTTTTCTTTTCCTGGCATCATATAATTTCAGCTTATTTAATCATATATTTTGCGATTTTTCATATGAGGGCCGGCCTCGTGCATTGATTCTTTGCGATACTGTTTGTTCTGTCTGGAATTTAGAACTAATTGTATTCGACAAAAATTCGGCTTGAGCCTTCATTTCTTTTGTTGAAATAGATATTCAACACTTATTCAGTTGAAAAGGTGCGTTATTCCCTAGAATTCTCGAGGGAGTTCAGGCACACCTGGAATACTGGATACGCAATAGATTACAGCATCCTATCCAAAGATATTTCCATGAAAGTTGATTATTCCTTTTATGAAACTGGGAATACCGAGTGTATATGAACGTAAAAAAATCCAGTGGGCAACATATTCATAGGAAAACTCGCTGAAATAGCAGAATATATTACCCCTTCTAGTGGAGTCACGGGAATATGCGTTTTGTGAGGGATATAGAAGTGCCTGCTGGAGAGAGAGGCGATTTCGCGATTACAGTAATCAATACAACGGCGAGTAACTCAGTCAAACTTCCGTCCTCTTCATAAACCATCTCCTCTCCGGCTGGATGGGGAGGGAAAAAAAAATATATTCCGTCGTGAATAGTGTGTAGGATTGGTGTGCGGGTATGTGGAGGAGACTAAGGTAGCGCGCGCACCTCATAACAAACCCTAGGGCTCCCTCAATCCAGCGCCGTACGAAAGAGAGAGAGAGAGAGGGAGGGGATGGACCTATTTCCTTTCACTCCAGCATCCCTCATAACTGAGATAAATCTTCCTACTCCTCCCCGAGATATCACAAAAGGTCGACCCCGGACTGCGGGATTCCGAGGCTCTCCACCCCTCACTCCCTTGAGCCCATTTTCTCCCCTCTCCCGGTGCTCTTTTAAAGCGACCCTGCCCCTCAGAATTCGGGTTGGAACGACTTCATAGTTAACGCAATAACTTAGTAGAGTTAAACATACGATTTAACCCATTATTCCCCAGACTTTATTCAGGGCTTTTAGCTTCGGCTTTTTCCGATTTATTTTGGTCTAATTAATATTAATTTTTGGAATAAAAATATATTTTCATCGTATTATATGATTTTCATAATGCTGCGTATACGCAACACTGGGAAAGCTCCGGTTAAATGAAAGCAAAAAAAGTAATTTTAGAAGCTTAGGTTACATCTAATATTTTTTATCTTGAATTGCACACTCGACATCTTCGACGGGTGTTAACAGTATTCCTTCGGAGGAAATTCCTCATTCTGCCTTTCAACTGCTGGGGTATGTCATTTTTTTACCTCGGGTGTCTCGTATGTGCGCATCGATTTTTATGTCAAATGCCTTCAGTAATAAAAATACAATTATATTAATGAAAATGTTGTTGGAAATGACAAAATTAGAACTAGAGATACTTTAAAAAAAGTCAGTAAATCGAAGAAAAAATTATTCTGAATTAGAAACTTATTCTGAGAATTAGTATCAATAATGTTGCGTTAACGCAACGCTGGGGATTAATGGGTTAAAATTAACCGTATATTTATGCCGGCCGCGATGGCAGAGAGGATAAGTCCTCCCCCTATTATGAGAATAAAATAAAATAGTAACCTCCCACACAATTTTATATACTAAAGTACCGACCCGGTTTCGACACGTAGTGTCATTATCGAGGTACCAATTTAGCTTTCCAAGTTCCATATATACCGTCCAGCAAGAGAAAGGTGGGGTGGAAAGGATAGCAAGGGAGGGGGGAGACAGTTTGACTAAAAAGATGCGTGATAGGTAAGGTCTTTGAAGGAGACCTTAGACTAGGTCGTAAGGGGACTAGGGATTACGTGAATCAGTAAATCGGGGAGGTCGAAAACCGGGTCGGGGGAATCGAAACCGGGTCGGTACTTTAGTAAATAAAATTGCGTGGAAGGTTACCATTTTATTTTATTCTCATGGGTATAAAACATTTCCACCAGATATCGCCGGACACTGTGAATTATCTCCCCCTGTCAATCCGAAGGTCGCAGGTTTGACTCCTGCCTGGATATCCAGAGCAAGGGTGGTTTTATGTTGAATTGTTCTTAATTGGGGGCACCTGTACGCAATATAAAAATTATTTGTATGTGATATTATGATAGCCAGGAGGGTCGATTTGAACAATTTTTGATTTGAGGTTTTACCTTCAGCACTTGAGTTTCGTTCTCAAGGGAAATCACTAATTTTTCTGAAAAGGGAACAAACAAAGCTAGTTCTCATGAGATTGATACAATGAGAACTTACAAGTATCATTGCATGTATATTTCAATTGTGGTTATTCAAAAGGTACATAACAGCAGCTCTGGTTTAAAATTTATTAATCTTTAATGAAAGAAGGATGTCCACAAAACACCATTGAGATATATTCTGTTGAAATAAACAGAAACTCTTTTAAAATGGCTTTTTTTATATTAAGTATACATGGGAAAAATGTTCCTAATGTTCTCCTCCTAATAAAATGTGCCTATTTTTTCGTCTGCCTTTCTGGGCAGGGAAAATATGATCTGACTGAATCACGTAGTCCCTTAACTCAGACAGATCCTTTCAGTGCAAATTTGAAAACGTCAGAGCATCTTAAATCGTCTCAGTTGCCGTAGAGATAGGAAATTCCCCTTTCTGAATTTGTGAAACTCAGAAGCTAATGCTGAAACTTTGTCCCAATGAAATCATCAAATCATCCCAACGTTAAACCTCATCATAGATCGTTGCTATTCCAACGGAAATCCAGGAGCCTGATTGGGTTTTTAATAATGATATACTTCATCTAAATTTAACTGTGGGTCAATTAGGTGAATTTCAAAGCTGTCAAAGACATTTTTACGTTGACGCTGCCGTCAAAATTTATGTAATAATTGACGGCTAGCCATGTGAGGTTTACGTTTCCCTCATAGGCTATGAAGCCAACGACATGAATATGAATGACCTGCCAATTTGAGCGATTTCGTCTAATATATTTCGCCCTGTACGGTTCATCAGTTATCAAACTATCATTTGGCATTTCATACAGTTGGTTATTCGAATTTCCAGCTTCAAATGCAAAACTTATTTATGAATTGATTGATAACTTACAGCCTTTACAATTATAAGAAAAGCTTTTCCAAAAGATATTTTGGTTTTGTGGTATGGTAAGAGCCTTTCACACTGTGTGCTTGTTAGTTTTTCATCGCACTAGGTACTTAAATACCATGTCAATAATTTGAAACGGATATCATCTAAGGCAATCTGGTTCATCCTTTTTTGCCGCAAGGAAACTCTGCGAATATTATACATGGAGCTCTATTCCAAAACATCAAAGGATTCATTGCTGAGGAGAACGAAAAAGTAAATCGCAGTTACCATTGGTTTTCTGAGTTATTTTGATTAAAACTACTATTGTACTAGATCGTAGTTGGTAATTGCACGAGCTTTCCAATAGGTCATTATTCTCTACTTTTGACTATTACATCGCTCCATAGCTTCGATGTTAAGCACAAAAAGCAATGGACAACTCTACCATCGAAAAAATCTGCAGACATTTTTGATTCGGTGTAGAACCCTAGCGGCCTCTACGGATAAATCACCCCAAGAATGCATCGGATATTGTATGAAAGGAATCCATGGTGTAATGAATGTGACACTCCCGCTTCAAGTATAGATTTGGAGGTTGCAAGGGTAGCTTATTAAGCATGGGCATATACCAGCTTCATATACCAGGAAAATTGATCGCAGTTTATTTGTTGCGCTTGAGTTTTCGTAGCAGGATAATAATTATTTTTGGTGTTTTTTTTACAAATGTGTAAAAAAGTATTCAAATTTTCATTGTGATATCTAGTGGGCATTAAATCAATATTACTTTTTTCGAACAGGTAAGGTGGGTTATCAGAAGATAGTATTATGAAAGGTTGGTAGGTGAGATGATGCAGTCGATGTTGTTTAGAGGGCATATGGGCTACTAATCCGATCACATTTTTTTAGATAAAAAATGAAGCGTATTGCCACCAAATATTTCACCTATTCAGCGTTGCTTTTTTTTTAATCAATATATCGCAATCAAACACTATTTAATTTCAGATCACGAACTGATTTTTGAACCTCGTGCGTCTCTGGTATGGATTATCATTATTTTTCTCTATTTTCAAAGTTCATATAGTACATCTTAAGAACTGAAGCTTTCAGAAAAGACAATTGACAAGTCAACCATCGAAAATATCTGCATAAATATTTTAATTGGTGGCTAACGGTCCTTTACGGATGAATCGTGCCAGGAAAGCATCGTATATAGTTTTAAAAAAGTCCTTGGTGAAAAAAATGTGTCATTTCCGCTGCTAGAATTGCGTTGAAGGTTGCGAAAGGTAGCAAGGGCATCAGCTTAATATACCAGGAAAACTGATCGCTCGTCATCTGTTGTCCTTGAGTTTCCGTAGCAGTATTTGGTGGAAATCTTTGATACATAGCATATAGAAGCATTTGTTTATTTTCACACTTCTTTATTTCTACCAACCCAGAATATGGCACTAATGCCATTTTCGAGCTTTCAAGCCGGCAGAAATAAAGAAGTTAGAAAGTAGACAGGTGCTTTCATAATGTTAAATTTCTTGCAATAAGTTTCGGAGAACACATGCTTCATGAACAGATACTTCTATCTTCATTTTTCCAAAATGTTTAATACATTTTCTACGTTTTTTATATTTTAATATATTTTAAATTAATATATTGCAGCTTAAAAGTTAAATAGTTTCAGCTCACTGAACTAATGGTTTTGAATTCTGTGGATCTCTTACATTGGTTACTATTATTTCTCTCTGTTTTCAAATTTCAGCTCGTATATCTTAAGTACTGAAGCTTTCAGAAAATGTCTTCGCGTCTTTTGGGCAAAATCTGCCTCTTTCGCTCTCTCCTTTAATCTCTGCGCTGGACCACTCTGGAGTTCTTTGTCCTTAGACCGAAAAAAATGTCGTCCGCGTGCCACGGGGAAAAGCAAACTCATTAAATACCTGCCGTGTAATCTGGGAAAATCTTGGAAAATTGGGTCACACGCCTCACGCTCTCAGTTGCGGGACACACAAAAATCACGGTGTTTATTTTTTGCTTCAATAGTCACGAATTACTATAGCCTCTCTCGCTTTTTCTGTCGCATGTAATTTTTTGAAGAAGCTTGTGCGTTTTGGACTCCTATTTTTCTTGTTTTTGCTTTAAGAAATTTGCTCTGCAATTATTGCAAGTTGGTGAAAAAAATTCCATAGTTACTGGCGTACGAAAAGAATTTAAAAATTAAAAAAAAAATCATAAAAATACTATTCTTAAAGTTATCGAAAAAATAGCCACACCATGAGATCAAGAAAAAAATCTAGTTTGCGTCAGCAGAATATCATATTCCTTCTACATTTTTAAATTGTCCATATAAACGAAATAGTTTAATTCCCATAAGGCTTCCATGTTATTTAAAAGGTTGTATCACGCCTCACGTTCTTAGTTGCAGAGCACAAATAACGGAGTGTGTTTTATTCTCAAATAGCCACGAGTTACTATGTCCTCTTTTAGTTTCTCGTTTTGCGTAATTTAATTACGAAGCACGTATGATTTGGTCTCTTATTTTTTTCAAATTTTTTTCTTAAACTGAAGGTTTTACGAGAGAGTAACCGTATAGTCAGTAGCCCATACCTTGGACAGATTTTATTTTCTAACTTAAATAAAAATACTGTAGGAGTTAACCAAAAACTGTAAATGTTAGCGAAAACTCAATGCCTTGGCAATTCCAAATGAAGAACTTGTTATCCCACCATTGTTTTTTTATTTATTTTTACTTTTTTTGTTTTTTGCTTTTTTTTGCTTTGTGCCAAGGTGGGGGATACTTCCCCCTTGCTTGGAACATTTTTGTTTTCCAATGGCTGTATCGTGCAAAAACTAAAATACCCTAACTTGGGTCACTATAGTAGGTTTTTTTACTTCAATTCAGCAGTAACCAAACTTTCCTACGAAATCGTATGGACTTAACGATAGATATAATAAATCAACACTACTCTTTGAAGACAGTATGATTATGCCAGAAGATATTTTCAAGTATTAGTTGATGTTACTGTGATTTGTGAGGGAGAGTTGGAAATTGGGTTATTTGGTTCAAACTCCATTTGTTAGTTGTATGTTATTCGAATCAATATATTTTTTTTAATATAGAGGCAATAGCCTGTGGCAGTATGTAATAAATGAATATAAACCCATGCTTGAACCAAGCTCTTGTATGTAGGAAAAATATCAGTGCGTGTCCAATCACGTACGTTCATAATCGTTTTTTAAATAGTAACAATAGATACCACTCTGAGCGCTTACACTGTGTACATCATGGTAGCCAACTTGAAAAAGTAAAAAGTATCCTAGTAAGTAAAGTTAGGTCGCTGTCCCAAGTATGAGCTACTGAATATACTTTCAAAGTTATTAAATCATCTTAGCTTTATTTTCAAGTTTTGTGCCGTGCTAGTTACGTCATGGAAAGGTATTATTCGAAGCATAACGAAAGATGGACCCACTGTCTTCACCGCAAATCTGTGCCAAGCAGGGGGAAATCTCTCTTGGATAAAAAATCAATCCTGCTCAAGTGTGCCCGACAAACGGCCTGACTTCCGGATGAAATGTATTGACTTATCTTTTCGCTCAATATTGTGGACGTTTCCATCATTCTGTTTGCCTTTATTATGAGCTTTGTGTATGAGATTAAGATTGGAGAAACGACAGTCGGCGATATGATATGGTTAGCATTCTTTCGCGCGATGATAAAGTTCCCCGATATTTTACCATGGTGACGTCTCTTATTTGGATTCCCGAGGATAGTTCGTGGGATAGCACCGTTGAATTTTATATAAATGGATGGTATGATTGGTGGCTATGGTTACTACAACTTTTATGTAGCTTGTTTGTATTGTTTGGGCAAATCTCATTACTTGGTCCTGGATATTTGATGCATCATTTCTATTTAGAAAAATTCGATGCTTTTTTGTATCATGATGTGATGCTTCCTAAAGTCACGGAACTTTGATTGTTCGGATTGCAAGAGTGCTTGCAAAGTGAAATGTCGTAATATAATAACACGGTGTTTGTACAAATGCATTAATGTGATTCTATTTGATATCACATTCTATTATCTGGCCATACTTTTACGGTATGCAGCGTCCAAAAAGTTTGCCCAATTGGAATTTTTTCCCTACTTCTTGCGATCTTGCTAGAGATAATTAACAGCCTTCTCTCGGTGCCAGTAACATTGTGATTATTAATGATATTTTAATCGAAAAAACATAACACCGAAAGTACTGATTACCTAAAGAAAAACATTGAGTGGAATGTTGTGCGTAAAAATAAATTCAAAATTGTAGTGACTAAAAAATGAATTATAATATAGAATGTACAACACATATGAAGTTAATCATAAAATACAAAATACCTATACAGACACTTTACAATAACGTATCAATATCATCAAAGGTTATTATCCATTTTTTTAATCAGTTTCGAGGTCGGAAAGAGGAATTCTTATCAAATAAGATTTTCAGTTCGAAGTAAAACATTATATTTAGATGTCTCTAAGGGTATTTCCTCTTTAATTAGTTTCTTGTATGAGGCTTACATATAAATGAGACTATAAAATGTCCTCACTTATCGTCAGTGATTTCCGGATATACATCTTTATTACATGCTATAAAATTTTAGTATTTCAGTAATCGAGAGAAATATAGATTTAAAAAAATATCTTTGCTTAGAAATGATTGATCTGAATACAATGGTTAAATATAAGCGTCTAATATATTGTATGCAGTACCATATCTTCATAATTTTTTTATCGAAAGCTTTGTGCCTTCGTTTTGAACGATCGGAAACGGCTAATAGTGGACTGATGTAGCCCCTCTTCAAAGAAACCTCTGCCTCAAAAGGAAATTCATTTTATCGGAAATGCGATACGCTTTCCGTGGATCTTTACAGTTTTTGTCGATAAAATAGTCTCCTGTTCAAGCCGGGGGCAATCGGCTTTGAATTATTCTCAAGAGAACTTCCCATTGATTCCTCAGTAGCGGTTTCCAATTTTTAAGGGTATCGCAAGAGTTTTAAAGGGCATTTAAAGATGAAACGACTTGCCTTTTCCACCAAATTCTATGACTTAAATACCTGTATCACAGAATTTATCTTTTTTTGCAAATAATGGTAGAATGTATATTTTCTTCCATGGATGTGTGCTTACAGGTAATTATTTCCATTCGGGGAAATAAGGTAGCCTGTAAGGCAATAAGCCTATAAGTAGGCTAACTATACAATTCTTAAAATGCGGAAATAAGATAAAGATAGAACTAGGATTACTCATTACCCAAAGAAAAACGATTTCAGAAATGTTTTGCGTAAAATGAAATTCAAAACTGTAGTGACTAAATATTCAATTACAATGTAGAATGTACAACACATATGAAATTAAGCGTAATATAAACATAACATATACAGGCACTTTACAATAACGTTTCAATATCAGCGAAAGTTACTATCTTTTTTATCAAGCTTATATATTTACCATAACAATTGGTTTCTTTAATTGTGTTATGTAAGATATTATACATTTCGGTTCCATGTACAAGAAAGTTCTTTTTCACATGGTTTAATCAGGTTTGGACATAGGGATCCAGGATCCCCTACCCTTAACTTACCCTTAGAGAAATGAATGCATAGCGACCATATCTGAGGCCGTATTGTGACCATATGGTTATTATTATGCTTCGAAGTTTAATAATTAGTATTATTTACTTTATTCTTTAATATGGTAGAGTTGAGCAACTTTTGAGTCATAGCATGACAAACCTTATTGAATTGTGAATGCTCTCACTTTTTTCACAGTTCATGTTTTCTTTCCTTTGCGTTTTCAGCGCTGTGCTATTTTTGCACTTGGAAAATCTGTCGTAAAAAATTGAAGAGCGCATTGGTACAATAACAAGTATCTGAATATGTTGTAGGTTCGAAGATTTTCGCGGCGTTGGTTTGATGAACTTTCCATTCTATTCGGGTTTCTTCACCGCGTTTGTTGTATATTGAAGACAACAGTTTCGCCGAAATTACACTCGGCGTCTTCAGGTCGAAGGTGAAGACCTGAAGACGCCGAGTGTAATTTCGGCGAAACTGTTGTCTTCAATATACAACAAACGCGGTGAAGAAACCCGAATAGAATGGAAAGTTCATCTGAATATGTTCTTCATTTCGGGAGTGCCTCGTGGTTGCCCCAGAAACTTTGAGTTTAAAAAATCGAAGCTTCCTTTGGATACAATCACGGGTAAAAAGACGTCAAAGAAAGTAGGTTTCATTAATTAGTTGCTGAAAACAAAGGCTTTCAAGGTCATTCATTGCTTGCCGATCGGGTTTCCGATTCTGAGTGAAGACGAGAGTGATTTTATCTCAAGTTTATCATTATTTTCATCCGTTATTGTGATTAAGGTGATTCTTGGAGTGTAACGATCGGTATTTGCACTTGCGGTATTTACATTGCCTTGGCTATCTCGGCCTTAATTTTATAGCGGGATAAATCCATCTAATGTCAATTTACTTCATCGGAATATTTGTTGCATAATAATTGGACATATTGATTGCACACCAGCAAAACACGTATTATTTTAAAGGGTACATTTGGGTTGACAGTATGCGGCGAAAGCGTTTGTGTGTGGCACTCTTTTTCGATTAAAAAACCTTAATATTGATAACGACTGCTTTGAATTTAAATTAAATGTTTTACGTGCTCATAAGTTTCAGTTTATACTCAATAGCAACGGAGAACTATTTACTCTTTTGCATACTGCCATAGTGGTTCTGACAACATTTTCTATGTTAAACACTCTCATAGTTGACTTTAACTCCCAATTTTTGTGGCAAATTGCTCTGTTTTTATGCAATGCAATTTTAATGCATTGTTTAAATATCAATACAGTAATAATTGCACTGCTATTTTAATCACTTTTAACAATGATCAAGGTAGTGAGAGCGCCTCGGTAAAAGTAAAAAGAATTTGATGAAGCCTTGGTTATATATACTTTTCGAAAGATGCTCTTCAAATGATATAAAAAAGGATTCCCATTCGCCGTTTTCGAGACATTTGACGGTAAAATTAGGATAATTTAGCTTGGGCTCTTATGGAGAAATACGGTTTTTTTTCGAGCCAGCGAAGCTATTTGTAGTTGTAGAAGTTGTTGAGACGGCATTATTACACGGCAAAATATTGTGAAAAATCTAAATGTGCCCGGGAAATCATAATTCCATTGAAAAATCAGAAAGATATTTGTGAAAATCTGCCTAAAACAGGCAATTTGGATGGGGGTCTCTGTTACCAACATCGCAAAACGAAAACCACTTAACCGAATTCGCCAAAATATTTAACTCAAAAATTTTACTCAAATATATTTAGTTTCCCGGCTTGTCCGTGCGTCTTATATATCTCTTGTGTATAAACTTTAATATTTCTCTAGTATTTACCACATAGATTGTGAATACTTAGTCCAAAGTGTCGTCAACGATTCAGTGCGCAAAGGTTAGAGGCAAAATTTGAAAGTAGTCAAGTTGACTACTATGAATACCTTTTAAAAAATTAATTTTTTTTACATTTTCATTGTGCCGTGGTGCAAAAGAGTTCTCACATTTCATTTAATTCCTAGTTATTTTTTCTTTTGTTCAAACTTTTTTTTGGCGACTCTTTTGCGTAAATGATAGGTAGCCGGATTACATCACTTCACTTCAGCCGATGCCGCTGTAGCTACCTTAAGTTTGACTTTTACTTTAAAGTCCTATGCATTAATAATTGCATTGCCATTTGAACCATTTTTATCGCTGATTTAGTTTCCTCCTATAGCCATGTGTAATTCGGACTCCAAATCCTATGGTATGCGCTGTTTACAAATCCAACCCTGCAAACGTTCATTTGCCATACCAATCCTGTTACTAGTTTGCTCCCTCGGCTTATTCCACTCCGTACAAATTCCATGCAATTTCCCTCAAGCATTACGCCTCTGAACTATGTAATGTGAGCTATGCTTCCGAAGGTCATATTCTATTTTCGAGACCCATGCTGAGTAGTCCGCATAGACGTTAATGATCGTACTCTAGATCAAAAGATACACGACTGTCTTGTTCCCATTTCTGGCATTCCTACCGTGGCAATTCAAATATTTTTTTCCTTTTTGCCCATTTTTCACGGGTTATCCCAATATATTGTTAAATTCCGTTATTTGAACGTCAGACAGTTCAAGGTACAGTGAAACTCTAACCACGGTTGGTTACGTTAGGTTTCAGACTCTATAAAAATGATAACCGTACGGATATGGTCAATCAATTACGTGTGTTTCTTTTCACTGGCTAAAGAACTTTACGTTTACCATTACGTTTTTCCAAGCCATATTTCCTAAAAGAAACTGATCGTTGAGCGGATTTCATATCATAACGTACAAGCACTGTTTGGATGATCCAAAATATTATGACTTGTGTATCACGAAAGTCCGGAGAATACCATGAGTATGGGAGAAAACATGAATTAGACAACTACTATTGGGCTATGCTCGTATTTCGCCGCGAATAGTCAATTTTCCCCCTAACAGTTCCAGTAGTGACCGTACATTTTTTGTGTACCAGTACATATATTTTTGAATCAGACTATTCCCAAATCACATGTTCCCTTTAATATTTTGGTTACTTGGACGAAGTGACTCAGATCAAGGATATTTTTGTTGCTCCTTTTGTATTTTGATCGTTAAAAGTTATCATTCTTACTAGTTGTTCTTATTTTTCTTTCCTTCTTTGAATATAATACATTTTGTAATTGCATTGCATTAATAATACTTAAACAATGTCTTCATTCCAAACTTGTATAGCACACAATGTGTATTTGAATATCTAAATTATTTTTCTGCTATCGTATTAGATTTTTTAAAATGCTGATGCATCTGCACCAGTCGCTGCTTTAACCTAACATGATGTTAACCCCAATACAGATTAACATGCGGGATACCTATATTCCAGTGTGCTGTTTCCATTTAATGTATAAATGTACTTAATATACTTTGCTGAGGTGGAATAAATATTATTATTGTTATTAATTTTTATTAGTATTTTTTTATCATTTATAACTGGAAGATAGGTCGGTATATGGAAGTCTGGTGAGTAAGGGAGTAGATTCCGCTCAGTCCAGAAATCCAGATTTGACGTTAGTTCGCTCTCATCGAAAGGCTACCCCTACATAGCGGCATAGTCACGCACAGAGTACTATACGTGAAGTGCCCTTCCCAGAACATCAAAGCATGGATCAAAATTCCTCTCCAATTCTCCGGCACCAATAGCATGTAAACCTCGGGTCTAGAGGTGAGAACCCAATATCCTAGACATCGCGCCACTTTGGTCCCAGTTTTTTTTAATTAGATGGAATTCCGTATCGATAAAATTGTCACGAAACCAGTCGCTCACTACGTCAAATTTTAAGCTGTTCATCTACTATCTTCCGCTCTGGATTTCCATGAATTGAGCCGATTACTTTAATAGTGCTGCATGAAAAATGAGCGAAACGCGATGATTTATAGAATTAAGCTAGATTGCTGGTTAGTTATTGGAGTGAATCATTACATGGCTAATTTCTAGATAATTGTAATTCTTTTGTATTTGGATTGTTAAAATCTATTATTCCCACAATTTTTCTCACATTTTTTCTTTTTTTCTTGGAATTCATGATTTATTTTGAATTTGAATTGTTGTAATTTATAATTCTTAGTTTCTTTACTTTTTTCTACCATTGCATGGAACTTAATATGTATTTGGATATCTAAATTATTTCAATCTAAAATGGATGAATTACTTTGGACAGGTTATAAAGGATGTAAAAGAGAAGTTATGAAACGGCTAGTGGATAGAGGAGAGGAAATTAGAGCTGCGTCAAACCAATCTTAGGATTGTTGTCTAATGATGACGACGAAATTGTTTTTCTGATTAAAAATTTTCATAAATATGCACCAGCCGCTGCTTTAACCCAACTTATTGTGGTACTATAATTCAGGTTAACCAACGAAGTACCTATATTGTGTACTCTTTTCATTTATATAGTACATGCAGGTTAGTCATAGGGGTGAATCTTTACATGGTTACTAGCTTGCGGTGGGAACATGATGTCACTACTTCTAGGAAGGGTACTCCATATTCTGCCAAGGGAAGAATTCCACTCTGCTAAAAGGTTTTTCTCGCCCTCATTCCGAGTTCTTTAAAAACATCGATTTCATTAATCCTCCGAATATCGTTAGAGCGGCGTAGCTCAACATCTCATGAATCCCACTCCTCCGGCTGCTCCCTAAGGCATCAGTGGTGGCCTCTGGCGGATGGATTTGTTTACACTCGACACCGTTTTTCTCTCGCTTTGTCCATTTGACTCTCTCTCTCCAAGGGTTCAATTTAGGGAACATCTTCCTCCCCTCCCCCGCCGTTTAGCGAGACGCGGATATCTCGGGAGTTTCATCTCTTGGACCCTCAAGCTTTGCGATGACATAATGCAAGTAAGAGGAGGGGGTTTCTTATTTTATTCTCATTTCACACGTGCTGACTTTCATTTTTTTAGCGTGTTGCCATCTCTGAAATGTTTACCTTAGGATCATAACATTTAATGGGATTTTTCTTTTAACGCTCTTTCATAAATGATTTTATGACGACGTTCCTCATTGAACTTTATTCATCGCCAATTGAAGATGAAATTGGGTCGTTGACTTAATTATTGCTGTAAACGCCGCTGGGATCTTAGGTCGTGTAAACATTCTCGCCGCGAAATAGGTCATGGAGCGCTCAGAGTAACTTGAGTTCGGGTGATTTAATAACCTTGAGTTGCGGTCCTTTTGTTCTCTGTTTTTCCTATTTCTTACTGCTTCTCCTATTGTCTAGGTATTGAGACAGGGATTCCTAAAACCCACTCGAACATTCTGCGGCTCATAATTACCAAGCTTAATACCGTTGAAGCCTGATTTTGAAATTTACCATAGATCCCGCTGATTGCAATCGCATGTGTCCAGCCGCAGTTTGTTCAGGAAAAAAATCGATCACTGCCAAAATTATGAAAACTGAATTTTCCTCAGTTTGTGCAATTTAATATAATATAATACAAGTTGCCGTTACCTTGTATTTTTTCTGCTTAACGTTGCACATAACATTTTGGTTGCTGCGTGTGAGAGTAAATTTGATGTTTGGAATAAATCTGATTGCTTTCTGTGATTAAAATTTTTGAATATTGAGTGCTTTTATGCCATATTATTTTAATCTAAATTTTCTTTAAAACCTTTCTAATAAGCTTTTTCCGACATTCAGATCGCCTTAAAACGAATACTTGGTATAATATAATGATAATTGGTATCCAGATAAACGAGATTGTAACCAGTTATTTTAAAATTCGTGACATTCAGCCCGTTTCTGCACCAAATCCCGTTTTTCAACGGTTGGAGGTGTGACAGTGATACGTGAACCAAGGCCGTTTCCATATAGTATTTAATTCCCATCCTCTCTCCAAAATGAATATGCTCTTGGAGACACGTGCTTGATCGTGTGCAATGCACCTTTCCTTCTTCGCTGAAAGCGTGCAATTTCAATACTTTCAAGGCCAAAGCTGTGAAAACATATGTGGAAAAATATCGGTGTTTTATTTGGTCGAAAAGCTTAAAAAAGAACAGCCACTGAGGAAAAGTACTTTCATAACCGATGGAGTAGAAAAAATCGGTTCATGTTGGAGGAATTTATTTTTGTTAAGTCTGTTGTACGCCAGCATTGAAATACTTCTGGGTTACAAGGTCTATTAAATAGCTTACTTTTACTATCACTCGCAATTCAAATACAGGATGATAAATATTTCTCTAAAAATGTATAATGTAAATGCGTAATTATGGAGAAAACATACTTTTTTAAGCTAACTCTCTTTTAAATATTAATCCAGACTTTATGTTTTCATTTTTATTATGAGAAACATCGTGCCTACCTGTTTAGAGGGAACAAAATTTTTAAGGCCATTTACATTTTACATAAATGAAAAAAAATTATATGAACTGTATTCTGAGTAATCATATGTTGGTATTACGTATTGTTAGTTACGGTATGCTTTTTCTCTATTTATTTTCGCTTCAGATGCAAATCAATCATCCATCATAGATAATACTAAAAGTTTAAACTTTTGATATTTGTAGTCTCATTTATAATTATGTATTACGGTCTTGTATTCATTGATTGAAAACCCAATGGCAATATAGTGTTTTCTAATAAGTGTCCCAACGAATTTAACATACACTTGCCAGTCACCAGCGATGGATAAATAATTACGGAGGCTTCCGCGGTGAGATGATTGGTGATGGTTTTCCGGGTTTACACCGCGTTGATTCATGTTTTGCGGACGACAGTTTCGGGCGCGTTCCAGCTCCCGTCTTCGGGTCCAAAAGAAGACCAACCAGAGCTTTCCGAACAAAGAAAGCACAGGTAATATCTTGCCAAAAACAATAGTAATACAATGTAATTTTATATCGATAAATCCATAAGAATACTCAAACTTTTGATTATATATACCTGGCAGAGTGAAAAAATGTTTTAAATGTATATAAATATTCATTATATTAATATTTAATTTAAAATTTAATTTAAATTTTATTTCAATTTATATAAAGAATAATATAATAATGCTTTTTATAATTAATGCGTATATTGTTGCCTAATAATAATTAAATAAAAATGACAATAATGGCCTTAATGGACCCGAAGACGGGAGCTGGAACGCGCCCGAAACTTTCGTCCGCAAAACGTGAATCAACGCGGTGTAAACCCGGAAAACCATCACCGATGAATAAATAACTTTGTGCTTCTTGGATTGTCATATTCTATCTTCACAGTGAAAACAGGCAATATAAAGCATATTGCCATGTTCAGAAATAAAATAATCGGCTTTCTTTTTTTGAGCATTTTTGGTTTTCATGTAACTTTTACTCGTGGGTAATTTGTATTTTTTTAATTATTTCTGCAGATTTAAAATAATGATGTGAAGGATTCCAGCTTACTTATTTTTTGGTATTTTCGAACAGAATACTTAAGCTCTTTTTCTCTTGCAACATTTTTATTTGTGAAGGTTTTTTTTATTATCATCGTTGGTTTGACGTGCTTTTGCTTTTTTTCGCTCTCAGTGATTTTGCAATTTATTTTTATTGAAAAAAAAAAGGAATTGATTTTTAGATGTTTCTGAATTTTATTACGTTTAAATAAAGCACATAATCGGACGAATGTTTGTTCGGCTTTTTTCCTCTAGTACGGGGAACTAAGTCATTGAATTATTCTCTCTGTTCTGTCCGATTGATATGATGATTGACGAATCGCGGAATGCATTATGCTGAAAATTTATGGATCTTGGAAAATATCGTCTCATTTTCCCTGTATTTCAGTGAAAAATTATGGATAGAATGAACTTATCGTGATAATTTTCCCTCTCAGACTTTCTCTGGTTCAGTGTCTACTCTTGCAGCCATCTATGGAGTACTAAACGACATGCTATTAGGATAAAACCGATAATGAGAGATCCATCACAGTATTTATGTAATTGTTTCCGAATTGGAGGATTAAGGAAACCAACCAGAGCTTTCCGAGCAAAGAAAGTACACGTGATACCTTACCAAAAACAAAAGTAATACAATGTAATTTTATATCGATAAATCCATAAGAATACTCAAACTATTGATTATATATACAGTAGATTCCGTTTAATGGGTCCACCGGCTACTACAGGCAGCCGCTTACTTGAAGAACAGAACCCAAAAGGGGAATATCCCAGAGTATAATCCGCTTATTTGGTACAGCATGCCGCTTTATTGGGCCATGAGTCGGCAACATAGACTATATACTCGCGACAAAACTAAATTTTTTTGTTTTCAGAATGCTATTTTTTATATTTTCCTCCTTTGATTTATTTTATTTTATTTAAGTGGTCCTATTCTTACCCTATTTTGAAAGCTCTTGTTATTACACTATCCGCAAGAGGATAGGACTTTTCTTTAATAGGATTTAGTGAAAGACATTCATTCAGCGTCGCCCGAGGCTGTGAAAAATATTTTTAACAAAAATGTTATAATTCTTATGATAATAAATTAACAAAACTCACTGATTTATTAATCAAATTGATACTTTAATAAACTTATGTTGCATTATAAACATTCTTTAGTCTTCTTTCTACAATTTAAAAGTTTTTTATGCCCATATACAAGAGATTTCGCCTAATTGGGTCAGCCGCTTAATTGGGGCAAAGTGCACAAGTCCCGATATGTCCCAATTAACCTGAATCTACTGTACCTGTAAGAGTGAAAAAATGTTTTAAATATATATTAATGTTAACTATATTAATAAATAATTTAAAATTTCATTTAAATTTTATTTCAATTTACATAAAGAATAATATAATAAAACTTTTTACTATCAATGCGTACATTGTTGCCAAATAATAATTAAATAAAAATGACAATAAGGTCTTACCATATACTATTGTACTAACGAAGCTGCTTTAGATTTTTTTTTTCAAACCGTAAAACCTTAATATTAGAAACAATTTTTCATTTTAAATAAAGTGCCTTAGTCTAAGCTTGGGAAGTATTGCTCTCTTTCCTCTTTTGATAGTTTTTCCTGTAGTACAGCTAGTTAGTGACCGACTTCAAATACTTAAAATGCCAGGGTCAACTACGGCATTTAGTTTCTCTATTTTCCTGCTCTCTTTAATTTTTGCTTCCTTTTTCATCATTGCGTAAAGCCAATTTCACATTCCATTCCTTCTTGGAGAGTTCGCTTCTTTTCATCAGAGCATCCCATTAATCTATTTTTCTAAATTATTTAGAGATGTTCTCGACGTTTTTCTGTACCTATTTACATCCTGCATGCGGCAGTTAGGGAGAAAAGTATTTAATTCGTTCTCTGTCGGATCCGTCGTTCTGAGTGTTCCCCCTTGAAAGGCGTGGGGGAATTAGGAGGAGGAAAAACGTCGAACTAAAGAGAGGTATTTCGCGAGAGTTGTACAGTTATGAGGTAAATTTTTAAAGAGCCTAAATGTTAACAATCATTATGTGCCTTAATGTTTTTAACTGAGTGGTCCACATATTTTGTGTACAACAAAACCTGATGATTCTGTGCCTTTTTCTACTCCTTTAAAACAAACACTTGACCTGTTGTACGCATTAGAAGGGTGTATTGCAGATATTTCCTGAAAATCCATTCTACTGCTTTGGCATTTATTCCGGATACCAACTTTAATAAACACGATGTAGCAGTACTTTCTTTGCTGTTTTTTAGTGGATGAAGGCCCTGAGGTATCAAGTCTGCATGCTTTATTTAATAATCATGTAATCAAACTGCAAGATGGTGGTCAGGTCTGGTAGCGTTTTCTCGTGTAGCAACCTCATTTTCATTCCAAGCTTTATAGATTTAATGTATATTATTAAGATTTATTTTTTACGAATTGATGTGTGGCAATCGTGCGTGGTATAGAAGTCTACATCCTCTGTAGCAACTTTTATATTGCTACTTATGAGAAACTATACCTCGATTAAAAGCCTACATGTCTCGCTTTAAAAAAAATGGTCGTGCATTATTAAGTGCTAGAAATTAATTCTACATCCTTATCCCTGAATTTGGAGTTATGTTTAGGAGTTTCCTTGGAAAGCTCATTGTTATCAGGTTCTGGAGCCTTAGTTTTTGAGAATTTTATTGAAAATAAGTCATCACTGTGTTGAGAGAGAACATTGAATGTTTATTATCGATTCAATACTGATTATTTATATTTGGGATTTTTGAAACTGCGACCTTGAATTATTTTTATATCACTGGAGGTAGAGTTTGTTCAAGCTTATGCGAGCTGAGAGGTCGCCTTCGGGATGTTGTGGGAGCTTGATAATTTCTACTCTAGTTTTGCGATTTATGCATCAAGCGCTGAAAGTTCCGTGTCCTCATGAATAAGATCCAGAAATTTGCATGCCCTAGGCGTATCCATGATTCCCATACTTCTGCGAGATATGTATCAGTATGATCCAGTGGCGTACCTAGGTAAAACCTAAACTGGTGTGCATGCCATGGTCGTTTAAGCCGTGAAATTTCAGCATGGAAAACTTAAATTACTGTGTATAAAAGTAAAATGTTAAGAAAATTGTTAATCATCATGGCATAAATTATATGTACTGTAGCTTGCTAGAAAAAAAATATTATTGCTAAATGTCTTATACTCTATCATTTTTTAGGCCTGATGAAAACCTGTTCAAGACTTAAAATCGCTTAATTTTTCTTGCTTCTGTTAGGGCAGCGGCCCCCTCTGCCTTACTAGGTTTGCTCATAGTGCGATCACCACTGCTTTAACCCTACAGTTCTTTTGACTCTGGCCCTTTCAGTGGTTCTGGCCGATCTTTGCTGTAGCGTTCCAAGAAGCCAGAAACCATTGTGTTGACTCAGAAGTAAAGAATGAAGAAAGGAAGTCCTGTCTTCAGTTCTCCACGTATACCTTTTTCATTCATTTCCGCCTCTTCTTCATTCCACTGCTTCTTCAGCTACCCCTTACTCAGCGGACCCCCTCTTCAACCTCCATTCCCTGTGCTCCTTCACTAGGGGTTAGCTGTGACGGCGTTCGAGGGAACTCAGACCTATGCCCTGAGGGCCATTAATTTTTCGGGTGCTCAAGAACCTTAAATAAACAGGGGGTTTTCGAGCAGTAGTCCATTCACCCCATCTGGTAGGGGACAGGGTAACGAATAAAGGGTATAGGGGGCCCATTTCCACATACACCCTGCCTCCTCCCCCACGAGAGCAAAAAACGCGGGCGCAATATCTTTCTTCTTGTCTGTTTCGCATTCGTTGCGTGCTTTCATAAATCTTCTTCCCGGCTGTCTTGAACCAATCTGTAGGAATGGAATTGGATCGCTTTTGTGTGCCCTTTTTTGAGAATTCATTGCTCCGCTGTGCACGTTTTCATCTCGCAGTCTTGGGGAAAAATACGTGTGCTTGAGGCTTTATTGAATGAAACGGGTGGTAGGAAATATAAAGTGAAAATGGCGTGCGTTCGAATTTTGAATTTTCCTTTTATTTAAGATTTTAGTACATATTTATTCAATTGGTTCTCAGTTGATTCCTTTTCCATGTTCTTGGCTATTACCGTACTTAAAGAAATAGTTTTAGGATTTGGTGCTTTACCAGCGTATCCTCTTGAAGAAGTTTTCTCGGGTCGTCCACCGGCTTAGGGTACCTTGAAATGATCCTCGAGTCGATGATCGAAACGTCGGCTTATATGGACCCGGTGGACAACCCGTGAAAACATATTGATGCAGGTACGCCGAGAAAGCCCCAAATCCTATTTGACCTACCTCCACGGGGAGGAAAAACACTTGCCTTTAGTCCATCTTGTCTTGAAAAATTGCCCTCGAGTCGAGGATCGAAGCGTCGGCCTAAATGGACGCTTGTATCCGGTGGAATACCCGATAAACTGTTTGAAGAAATAATAGTGTTTAAAGAACGCGTCTGAGATTTTTTGATGCATTACTTAAACACACTCCAGCATAGTATTAAACTGAAAGATAGTTATGGCATAAGCAGTCAATTCAAATAGGAGAGAAAAATGAATGTAAAAAGTACGAATTTGGAAATTCAGGTTAAAATTAAAATGAAACTTTCGTTATCTTATCGTATTGATCTACAATTGTTGATATCTTAAGGTCAGAAATACACCTTTTCCTTTTTTGCACATGCTCTCTTTCTATAGGGATTCTGCAGAAACCACTAGGTTCATTCAAGTCATAGTACCTACCATCATAAATGAGAGGGGATAACCCCATCCATCAAAAAATTCACCTGAATAATTTATAGTCAAGATAAGGTCTTTTTTGTGGTTTCATTATTGATTTCATCATAAGTTAAGTGTGGTACTTAAGTTTTTTAACTGGAATTTGCATCTATTTAACTACATATATAACTGTACAAGGTCAATGGAATTTCTTTGTCGTTGCTTCAAGTAATTCCAAGTTTTCCTTTCGCAAATCTGTCCTATCGACTTATCATTGTTATTCATACCGTATCTTTTGGCACTCTTTAAATTATTTTTCAGTTACAATTCGTACTTAAGTTCTCTTGATAGCTTTGTTTTTATTTTTGATGAATTTATTCGGAGTTTTATCTTTTTTGGATGGCATTGAGTATCGATAATTTGCATTCAATGCAGAAGCTGTGGCTTGATGGCCACTTTAATAAGTCGAAGAAGTGTTCCAAACCGCTCTAACTAATAACCAACTAATCGTGGACTCTCATTGCACGAATAATTTAACTAATAATTTGACTAATTTTTTTGTGATAAGTTTTTAAGCTATTAAGATAAGCTATTGGCCTAAGCTTAGATTATCCGATAGATACACTGCTGACGATGATTAGCTATCCATCGGTCTCTTCAATCATCGTATCATAGGGCTCGTATGATGCACTAATGGTATTTACATTATTTAGTAGGCTTATGATACTAATTATCCTCCAATGTGAATTGAATTCATTTGTATAAATTGATGATAGTTTTGGAAAACTGTCCAATTGTTTGAAAACAAACTTTAGGCGTCGAAGATACCGCGGTTAAAAGGGTTCGCATTAGCAAAAGAAATAATACAAATAATGTTTGAGAAACCCTATTTTAAAAGAATTTTACGCTAAATTTGGTCTTATATCACGCGGTAGAGGTCATCGGAAGGGAACCATCAGGGGTAAGAATGCTACAATAGTGTATGCTAAATTCTTTGCTTATTGTTACTGTAAATTCTAGGACATCGATAACTTCTGAACTGAAATACTAGATAGGGATGAACTATTGAGAGTATAATCAAAAATGTGTGCCCCGATAATCTCATACTTGCAGAAAGAGATACACCAAAACGGGCCAATGAAACGTAGAGAATTGCCTCATCGCTTGCTTCATTGAAATGGGTTTACTAAAATCCTGATTCCTTTGAAAGGTCGGAATTGCTGTGCCTAAATAGCATGATACCTGTAGTATTCCATGAATTTGACTGAATTTCCTCGATGAATTATTGAAACGTATTAGTTATACTTAAAAGGAAAATTGATAAAATTTTGTACGGAACGAATTAAAAAAAATGTTTTTTGCAATTATTCTCTTCCTATTTGTGCTTAAATTCTTTCGTGTATGTTTATTTCCTTTATTTTTGTTTTATAACAGCGATATAACGGTATTGTACCTATTGTAATGTGAAATTTCGTAATACAATTGAAAGATTTTGATCCAATAATATAAATTTCAAGCTATGCGTGAGCAAATTTCGCAGATTGCACGTTTTTTAATGACCATTGTAGTATTATTTTCGTAGAGGTTTCATTATATACGATACTCAGGTAGCTAGATTCATTCAGTTTGATTGCCGTTGTTAACGTTACAATTTCCTTGGCATTCAACATTAATGGCTTATAAGCTGAATGCAAACGATGTACTTCCTTTATTACTGTCTCATGAACGCGGCAGAATGATCTGTGATACAAAAAATTACGTTTAACTTATCTGCTTTTATCCTATCATATTCTTGTCTTCACTACATTTTCCTTATAGTCCCTCTAAGTGTATGAATTATGTTTACCTATTGCTAATTCACGCTATAGTTCAAAAGTGTACAATTTTGTGAACATTTATTGGTGATTTGGATATTTACTATTATTATTCTATTGGTAATCAAACTTTTGCTGTGCGTTAAAAAAGGAAGCAAACACTGGTGGAGGTAGATGAAGTCCGTTATTTGAGCAACAGGATCACTAGTGATGGGAGAAGCAAGAAAGAAATTATCAGCAGAATAGTCCAAGCGAAGAGAGAATTCCACCAAAAGAGAGACCTGCTTACAGCGGGAAACTTAGATTTGGAAGTAAGGAAACAATTTATAAGAAGCTATATTTGAAGCAGTGGTTTAACTATAGGGTGGTTGAGGGGATAGATCCCCCCCCCCCCAAAGCCTCGGAGAAATTTAAAAAAGTATTTAAAGCTATTGTCTAGTTGTGACATTTAATAACTGTATCTGCTTAAAGTTAAATTTTGAGTGTCAAAATAATGTAAAATATATTTCCATGCATGTCACTTTTCAAAAATTTTCCCGGACCCCCCATTACCTGGGAAGGGATCGCCTACCGGGCCATCCCAACCCCCCCCCCCCAAAACAAATTCCTAGTTACGCCATTGATTTGGAGTATGCTCCTATATGGAATTGAGGCAGCAGCAGAGAATAGATGCCTTCGAAATGTGGTGCTACAGAAGAATGATGAGGTTCAAATGGGTCGACCGAGTAAGTAATGACGAATTCCTTAGAAGAGTAGGAGAGAAGAGAAGCCTCACGAAAACCTTAATAAGAAGACGGAACAACCTCATGGGCCACATCTTGAGGCACTGCAGATATCGTCGAGGGACAAGTGGATGGCTGAAACGGAAAAGATTAGCCGATATCCTCGAACAAAATACATGGAACCTCGGACAAAAATATAGAACAGGTAAATAAAGATGTGAAAGAGAAAGAATTCGTAGGTGATTCCAGATTAGCCGATAGGAGAATTGAGTGGAGAGATACGTCAAACCGATCTTAGGATTTTTGACCAGTGATGATGATAGGGACGGTTTCTGCAAGGTGTTTGAAACATCCTGTCAGCGTTTGAAATTATGAAAACTTTCCTCCAATAAGGTAAATAATCGACTAATCAAGGTAATAAACTGGACGAATCAAGCCACCCACGTAGGTACCGTATAAAATTTAGCAATCCACGAAACGTGCTTTTCTGGGACATTTTTTATGCATCTTTCAACTCATGCCTATGTGGCAAAGAGAGAAAAAATCTTTAAATAGCTCTTTTCGTTAGTTCTTGAATTTATAAAAGGATCAGCAAAAACAGTTTTTTTGGGTTAGTCAGCGTTTTCTTAACCCTGGTTCTTTATTTCCCTTACTGCGCCGGAAATTTTTTCCAGAAAGTTTGCCTCTCACTAACAGACCAGAGAAATCATTAACTCTCCAGGATATTGGGCCTCCAATTCCTTACGAGTCTGTTTTTCTCCGCGTTTCGTCATGATTCATGACACTTACAATATTGAGGCTCGTGAGCATGGCGTCTAATTTTTCACCTGCAAATTTTCGGAGATTTATATTTTATTCTGCTTTTTGGCGCTTCGTACTTATTTTTCGTGGGGTGTTAAGTTAATTCGTGATTTACGACAATATGTCTGTACATTATGCAAGCCTATTACAAAAAAACTCGAACATCCAGTTTGTTTTGTCAGTGCCCTTATATACCTTGGACTAATGTAAACAACTGCGAATATTTGTCCTTTCTCTGTCCTTGTCCTTGTTTGTCCTTTCTATTTGTTTTACACCGAAATTCTTTATTTTGAAGCTGTTGATGGAAAGCAGTATTTTATCCTTCCTATTTTATGTTCGTTCCAAGTAACTTTTCCCATATGTCTCTTTCAATTTGTGTGCATGACTGCATAAATAGAGTGTGATTTCCGCGCTACGCTATAATGGTACCGATCGAGGTCTCGCCATTGGCTGAAATTATTAAAGTTTGACTTACTTTAGTTTTAGAGAAATTGCAAATTATGTTCACTAGCAGCAAAAACCAAGTTAAATGCCATAACGAAGTTTCCTTGGTTAAGATCAGCAACCTTGCGCACAATTTTCTTTTTGTATTTGCAGTAAAACGCCCTCAAATCCAAAATAAATTGGCTCCACCTCAAAGGCATCCGTCTTCGAAGTCACAACCATTTCTTGAACGCATGGTTCCGAACTTAGAATAGCTTAATAAATTTTATGATTTACACATTAACTGGCGGCACGTAATTATGAATTTTCTGCTCACTCTGCCAGTTCTTACAATTTTTGTTGAATCCTACGACGCAACACCGTATCTCCCTCCATTGTTGAGATAACAATTCACGAAACAGTGAAACTGCACGATTTGGCCTAAATTGAAAGTGCTCCGATTTGTATGAAAATCAGTTTCTCGACGTATCAGGTGGTCTAGGTTAAAAATATGACATTTTTGAAAAATCGATTTTTTGACCCGCAAATGCACCCACGAAGTAGAGACATAGAAGCAGTTGGTAACACTGTAATAGATGGACAATTTGGCATTCTATGACTTATTGGTCATGTCTCGTCTCGCTCACCCCAAATATTTGTATGGATTGGTCAGTCAGTGATCGGAAGTGGATTTTATAGTGTATAGATGCAATACTTGCTCCCTTACTAATTACATTTATTCAACGGGTTGCACACCATTATTCACACTTAGTGACAAATCTTAAAATGAAAAATTCGACGCCTGCAAATTTTTAAGCAGAAGGCATGCGTTGGTACTTTCTTTAACTTGAGGATTGAAATTCATTTCCAGGACCAAAATATTTTCCAAATTTGCAAGTCTTTCGCAGCAGTTTAAAAAAAGAAATTACTTGTGAAATTGAGTAGCAGAATCGCCTTCCAAGAGTTTTTTTAATGCAATAATAGAGTAA
The DNA here is from genome assembly GCF_921293095.1 of Ischnura elegans. Lineage (NCBI taxonomy): Eukaryota > Metazoa > Arthropoda > Insecta > Odonata > Coenagrionidae > Ischnura > Ischnura elegans. The sequence continues at coordinate 72,254,837 of NC_060254.1, forward strand.
GTATATGTAGAGGGCTCATCGCACGTACAATAATCATATATACATTTGATGTAATTCTGGAAGAATTAGATCAAATGGAGATGTAGATGGCAAGGAAGAAAAATTTTGCCAATTTTTTGAATTTGCTATTTTCATAAGCCTGAAAATATGTTCAGATGCAGAAAGGGATGCTGCGTTTAGTGGCGACAACAGTTAGTCGATTTTGTTCATAACAATAGTTATAAAAAATATTTCCTTGAATTTCGGCTTGCAAATTGACTTTTCCGAGTTTAAATATGATACAACGCATGGCAGTCACAACGCGAGCCGATAAAATATGCATTGAAATATGACACACCTGAAGTAGGAGTATAAAAAAAAACAAAATCATGATTAATCCTTCACAAATGCATAAAGATTTATTCACTCCACGTACTCGATCCTCTCTTCGTGATTAAGTGCGGAAGTTAACTCAATCTGTCCCTTTCCTGTGACCCTCATCATTCAAAAATCGAACACCTCGGACACGCGACGAATACTTGAAGCCCTCCCTTCAGGCACCAAGTGGACCTCTTTCTTTCTTTCCACTTTACGTGTGACGCTTCGCTTGGGTAAAAGGGAGAGGTTACCCTTTTGAAGGTAAACTCCGCAAGGGAGAAAGTCGCCCATGGCTTGGCTTTACCGGGGCAGCGAAAAGGGTCTCTCTCTCTCTATCTCCTTTGTGGTTTGCGTGGGAGTCCGTAATGTGTGAGGGAGAACCGTGGGAGTGTTTGGCGAAATGGGTGGGCTTACCTAACCTGCGAACCCTCGGGAACGTTTATGGAGTCAAGTTTTAGAGTGCCCGTTATTAGTAATTCGTGCGATCGCAGGTCCGAGGCGGCTAAAGGAAAACGCCGCCGGTACCATGTCACCTCCGGTTATTTCCGGTGTTGTTGACTTTCCGTTCTTTCGAGACTGCCCGGAATAGGGGTCCTGTTTTCACTTCCAACCTTCCTTCATGCGTGTAATCAGTGAGTTCTCATTCTCTTCTGTGAAATGGTGCACTTACGGTACTTTTTATATTTGACGTATCAACAAATGTCGTGTTGTCTCTTAATGCCCGTGCCTCTAGCTTTTCTTTGAAACTCGTTTGTCTAAAATCAGCATTACATGGCTTCTACGTTGCATTTAATCTGTGAGTCCACATTTCACTGTGGCAGGTAAAAGGCTGCACTTATTGTTATATCTATCATCTTACCATAATAAGTGTTATTCTCTTAATACCTGTGCCATTAGCTTTTCCCTAAATACCTCATCTGTCTAAAATCAGCATTTAAACGCGTCACCTCCGGTTATTTCCAGTGTTGTTGACTTTCCGTTCTTTCGAGACTGCCCGGAATAGGGGTCCTGTTTTCACTTCCTTCCTTCCTTCATGCGTGTAATCAGTGAGTTATCATTCTCTTCTGTGAAATGGTGCACTTACGGTACTTTTTATATTTGACATATCAACGCATGTCGTGTTGTCTCTTAATGCCCGTGCCTCTAGCTTTTCTTTGAAACTCGTGTGTCTAAAATCAGCATTACATGGCTTCTACGTTGCATTTAATCTGTGAGTCCACATTGCACTGTATGAAAAATTTTTGTAGAAATATTTATTAAAATATTCTAATAATTAATTTTATGATAGTAAATGTATAATAAAATGGGCATTTATTTTTTATTTATAATGTCACCACGTCATAGGTTGTACCGTGGTGCTAGCATATCTTTGAAACTCGTCTGTCCAAAGTCAGCATTGGTGTGGTTCTAAATTTCTCCATGTATGTATGCTGTGAGTTCTCATTTCACTGTGAAATGCGGCACTGTCTTTTTATATTATCATATCACCATATCTCCTGTTGTCTCTCAATGCCTGTGCCACTAGCTTTTCTTTGAAACTTATCCGTATAAAATCAGCATTACATGGCTTCTACATTGCTCTACGCATTTAATCCGTGAGTCCACATTTCACTTTGGCAGGTAAAAGGCTGCACTTATTGTTATATCTATCATCTTACCATAATAAGTGTTATTCTCTTAATACCTGTGCCATTAGCTTTTTTCTAAGTACCTCTTCTGTCTAAAATCAGCGTTTAAACGCGTCACCTCTGGTTATTTCCAGTGTTGTTGACTTTCCGTTCTCACGAGACTGCCCGGAATAGGGGTCCTGTTTTACACTTAATGCCTGTGGCACTAGCGTATCTTTGAAACTCTTTCTCTCGTGAGTTCTCATTTCACCGTGAAAGGAAGCACTAACTTTTTATATTTATCATGCCACCATATTTCTTGTTTTCTCTTAATGTCTGTGCCACTGGCTTTTCTTTGAAACTCGTGTGTCTAAAACCAGCATTTAAAAGCTTCTACATTGCTATATGCATATTATCTCCCCTCTCTCTATACAGTCCTCATTCCACTGTGGCCACTAAAAGGCTGCACTTATTTTTATATCTATCATTTTACCATATTACATGTTTATCTCTTAATGCCTGTTTTTCTCTTAATACCTGTGCCATTAGCTTTTCTCTAAATACCTCTCCTACCTAAAACCTATATTAAAATATATTTTATACATTGCTCCATGCATGTAATCTGTGAGTTCTCATTCCTCTGTAAAATGCTACACTTATATTTATATTTATCGTTACACCTCATCACATGCTGTTCCCATAATGCCTGTGCCGCTAGCTTTTTGTAACTCGTCTGTCTGAAAAAAGGCAGTGTTCAATTCTCAGCGCTTGTGTCTGCAGAAATGAATTGTCCACCGTGGTACCATAACGACTGCAATGCAGTGCAATGTATTCCGGATCATAAACATTTACGTTTCACGCGTGTTGCAGATCCAATATTCCTGGAAGTTTATATAAGATTTGTGGTGTCTTTTATCTGCTGCTGATCTGGTGTTGCAGGCAAACAGTCCAACAACTTTTGAAGCATTGCAATTCATTACTCTTCGTGTAATACCATAAAAATATTGGAAATTAATGATTTCGAGTGATTATTGAGATAATCGATTTGTGTGTGTGACTACTAGTTTTCATAAAAATACCTATCTCTTTCAAAATGGAGTTTTTCCCTTAGAGTGAAGCCCATTCATGATGAATCGCATCGGTGGCGTAACTAGTAATTTGCTTTGGGGGGAAGGGTTAGGGGCCTTTGCGGGGGTGGTGGTGTGGGATTAGAGAGGGCAACCCCCCCAGTAAAAGGGGAGTTCAGGAAAAATTTTGAAAAATTACATGCCTGAAAATGCATTTTACATCATTTTGTTGCTTAAAAATTAACTTTAAGAAGATGCATTTATTATATATCAAATCCAGACAAGATTAATATTTTTTTTATTTCTCTGAAGCTTTAGGGGGGATACATCCTCTCTTCCCCCATATAGTTACATCTACATCTACATCTACATAATACCCCGCAAGCCGCCTAAAAGGCGTGTGGCAGGGGGTGTTAGGACACCACCCGTTTACAGCTAAAAAAAAAAATTAAGTGCTCAAACGAAGTTGGGACTAGCGTTTATTAAAGTCCTTTATGGTTCGGGGGAAAAACGAATTCGCATATCTATCCGTTCGGCAAAACATCTCTCTTAATTTATCACTTCTATCGGACCTGGAAATATAGCGTGGCTCTAATATTATGTTCTCTGTGTCGCTCTTAGTTACGCCACTGGTGAGAATTGTGTAGGAATCATTCGCGCAGCGGTCAAGTAGCGAATGCAGTGTGGAAAAATTAGAGAGTTTCTACTCTAGATATTGACAAATGTATGGGTTGGCAACGCAAACCTGCACAAGAACCCATATTTTTTAATGGCCCGTTTACTTCCGTGTCGTTTTTTTTTCACGGCCGGGAAACTCAACCGATCCACATTTTGGATACCAAAAGCTCGACGAGAGACTTTGAAACTATAATAGACGATACTCGTAGCTATTATTTTTGACATAGATCACCAGAGGGTGATAATCAAAACCGTTGAAAAATTCTTAAATCAATTTATGTTTAATAAAAAAATAAAAAGAAAGAACATGATGAAAAGATTGGCTCTTGATTAGGTCGCCAACTCCTGAATTGAATATGCCCCTTAATTGAATGGTCACTGGTTTCTGAACAGTGATGTTATTAATAATTTTTTCAAATTGAAATCGTCTAAATATTCTTCAACTTCCCCCCTAAATTCTCTATCTACCTGCAAATATTTACTTGTTATCGTCATGCTCACTATCAATGTGTTGCAACTGAACCTTGAAACGGATAGTTTTTCGAGCTCGTCTGTTTGTGAATCCTAACTTACAGAAATTATTATTTATTTTTATGATTCTGGTGATATTTTTTGTAGGGAGGAGAATCCTGCCCATATGTACTTAGATAATTTGTTTTTGCTGTATCCCTACGTTCATTTTCAACGATATCTCTCTCCCTATTTAAGTCCTCGAGTGATTTCCACGGCTGTCATTTCACTTCTATCATGTTATCCTATTATTATTCTCATTGTATCTTTGATTCAAGCATTGTTATACAGGGTTTAGAAATATCTTACTTCAAATAATGTGTCTAGAGGACTTAGTATCTCAACAATAGGAAATGCTAAGTTAACAAACACTCGATAATAGTATGTATTAGTGTGGCTATAAAAAAACGCACCTCATAAATGTAAACTTTATGTATTAGATAAAGCTGAAGCAAACCTTATAACTTTAAGGTATTTATTGTAGCGATATAAAAGTTAAACATAGAAACGATGTTGTTTTATATTTTGATTTTGATCAATCTGTAGTCATTTACTTCTTTATTGAAATTGATTAACTTAGCGATTCTTTGGTCGTGAAGTGTGGATTATGGTTTGATATAAATTAGGAGTAAAGTGATGCCTTACATAAATACTGTGACACAGCTTAATTCCAAAATTGTTTCGACGTAGGTCGATGTGTCGTGCCTCAAATTCCTTCAATTCGTTAGCGCTGTTGACAGCTGACATTTGAAACTGTCACGAAATTTGATAACTCCAGGGCGTGTGTTTTTTCATTCGCCCAAGGTTCGTTATGCATTCAGTGCTAGACACTGAATTTAATTGTGATGCTTCTGCATTGAATTCTGTTCTATTTCCCCACGCTGCTGATTCCATGTAAATTGAAGTTAATGAGAATCACATTTCATTTTTATGAGAGCTGATTGTAGAGAAAATTCAGCTTATTAGTCTAAGAAGTTGAAGGGTATGACTTTTGTGACACAGTTTTTTGATAAAAAGAATCATCCCAATTTTCATCGCTGACTTTATGATGGGTATATATTCACTTGCAGAATGTACCAAAAAATCGGCCTATTATTCTCATTAAAAAGAAAAATCTTTATAGCTAATGGTAACACGGCAAAAACAGCATTCAGTTAAGGTGCAGAAAGATTGAAGAGTTGGCAGACAGCGCAAGAGCACTCTTCGAGGTCGTTTTTTTCTTCATTTTAAATAAAAGTTAATGTCTCAGGATTGTGTCCTTGAATTGATGTTGAGATAATGAAAATGTCACCCGTAGAGCTATATTTAAATTGGAAAGGAACCTTGCCATTAGTTTAAGTCCTCGTGAGAGACGCGAATAAAATGGCTGCGCTGGAGAAGTGGGATAATATGATCTAATAAGGTTTCATATTATTATATGCTAAAGAGTGGAGGAGTGATGTAGATGAAGCCTCTGGTGTTGAAAGACTGGAGGAAAAATGGAGAGGAAGAATATCATTAAGACAGGATTACCGTCGTCGGCGAAGCCAAGGAAATGGGTTGCTATGGAAAGAATTGAAATATTGTTGGATAGTTTAGTTGGTTACAATCAATACTAGTTGAGTGAATTAAATTTACTAGTTGACTTCGTTAACCAATTTCCGTCCAGATAGCTTTCTGCTTGAGATTGTGAAGACATTTAGGTATGTCGCTCCTACGATGGTCTCTCGTTATCCAGTGAAATATTTTGATGATACATCAACTTGGTTCTTCAGAATGAACGAGCGTCATATCTCTCTCTCTCTCTCTCTGAATACTGGCACTAGCTGTAACAAATGCTCCTACAGAAAGCGCATAAAATATGGTCGCGCAGCTGCCGAAAGACGAAGTCAACAAATTTACCGTGGAAATATACAGATATAATAATATAGGAATTGGGAAAAGCAAGTGCATTAAAGCCTCGACAATTGATTCAAGAATCTTGGCTGAATGTCCAAAAGCCAAGAGTTGCGGTCTCTTATCCTCACTCAGAGTGCATCCCGTACTTTGAAATAAAATAAATGGATGCTTGGTTTATTTGTCGTAAATAAACCAATTTCGCACATAAAACGTTTTGATTACGATTGGCGTTTAGGTAAGTTGGCTTTCTGCAGATATGTAGGTGCGTTGTTCCCATGGTTGTTTTTAGTGATCCAGTGAAAATTTTCGATGATACATCAACTGCTTTCTTCAGGATTACCCGTAGCCATGTAGCTAGTAATCTGGGTGGTAAAAAGGCCAGAAACTAATGTTGTTCAATCTCAACGAGTGGCCTTAATAGAGAGGACGAGTCTTCAGGGCAAGTATATTTTTGGTTGCAGGAAAGTTGAAAAATCTATACGATGCCATTTCCTGATTACTTTTATCGTACTTGCGTTTAATTTACAGAAATTACTGTACGTCCATAGTGAATTTCCGTTTCGCCCCCATTTCTTCCCGTAAGTGGGCTTACTTCGACCGGTTTCAAAAATAAATAAATAATAACAATATTTATTATTCCAGAATAACTACAAACAAAGACATATACGAAATCGTGAGGAGTTTAGGTAACCTAGAAGGCGGACCTGTGTTTAGGCCAGGTATCATCATAATATAATTATCTTTAAATGCATTGTTTTATAAATCGTGGAAAAACGGATGTGCTGGTATTAAAAAAATAGTATAGTTTAATAGTAAATGTATTATTATAATTATCAAATTTTATTTCTAAAATTAGTTCTTAAATTTGGGACAAATAAATATCCTTTTTTTACATTTCTCGTTGTAAATATATGAAGATTTACCGCCCTTTTGTACTCAGATACTAATGCGTTGTAGACTTAAGTAGAATTTTGGTTTGGGGATTAAGTTATTGCAAGCTTCAATAACATATTTATGATAAATGGACTGCAAAAAGGAGTGCGAGTTTTTTCCAAGAGCCTCAGAATGGTAGGATGTAGCCATACGGCTACGGTGGGCGGAAATGGGTTAATGTGAAGTTAAGATTTTTTCAGCATTTGCGGAAAGAATATGGAAAGCTCAGCGGCTCATGGCGTTATTAAAATTTTATTCGATATGAATACCCAGTGATTGAAGTACCACGATCCAAAAATCAGGTTTTTTGCCTCGATTATCTCGCATTCTTCATAACTGACAAAAATTGCTCATATTAGTAAGAATAAAACTAACCTCATGTATGGGTTCCAATTTAAGTATTAAAGATAATATTTTACTCTTTTTTCATGTTAAATCGTTTTAAGTTATCGCTAGATCTTTTATTCTTGTTTAAAAAATAAATATATATTGTTCATGGAGATAAGGCAACAAGTTCATTCAATTTAGGTGCAGAAAATATTTAGGAGTTGGGATCCTGCGCAAGAGCCAACTTCCAGTAAAGGTTGTTATTTTATTTACTGCCCAACTTCCGTGTGCGACTTCTGATATGGTTTCACTTTCCCATAAGGGGAGACAACGAAAGATATTCTATTCTGACATGCTAACTATTTATGCTATTAGCTCTTTATTTGATGAAGCAGTAATTAGTTACTAATGTTGGCGATAAAGCATGAATTTTTTCTGAGGACCCTTCATTAAACTCTAGTTCATCTCAAAATCATAAACCTACCTCTTATGTTGAGTGATTTTTCCTCTTTGTCCTTACCAGATAATCCTTTAATGTTGTACCCTGGTACTTCAGATGCGTTAGTGATAGATGACGTTGAAGCTCGAAAGGTATGTTTTTTTGGTTGAAGAAATCCCTCTACAGCAGTAATTCAATCTATGTGGCGGGAAGTGGCAGTTCAGCCCTATGAATTTTTTGGCTCCGAAATGCCTTAGTAGATAATGAGAACAAGGTACCTGCTATCAGTTTGCCTTACACTTGCATTCATGCTAACGAGAATACAGACTACGCATTTCTCTCCTCTAATTAGGAGCATCCCGCACATTCAGTCGACTCTTGAGTAGGGAGCATGTACGTGTTGCTAACGCATAATCAGGTCATTCATTTCTTCACGTTAACGTGTTTTGCAGCTTCAAGCGCAGTAGTAATAATGCCTCCCATTTGACGTTGATTTTCATTCTCCTAAATATTACATAACTCAATAAAATTAATGAATAACACCCATAAAGAGAGGTCGAATGAAGACTTTATCAACCTAATTATTCTCAAAATAAACATCAAATACTTTTGCCAAAAGAGGATTACAATATACGGACTGCTGTAATGTAAATTGATGGAATTACATTTGAAACTCCTCCAGTCAGACATAACCTTCATACAACTGTGCGGTACCCTGTCAGGAAGTTGAATAATTATCGTTGTGGGAATACATGGAAAATCGTTTTAGTTTTGGAAGCTTACATTAAAGTATCAAATTAATCTGAAAACTTTCCCGAAACTTATTTTTTATTCCCTCACATGCGTGGCAAACCCTTAAAAAAAGCATGTAGGTAAACTGGTTTGATTGGTTTTTTAAATTTATTTTATTTATTACTTGTTGTATTTGGTGGTATTTATAAAAAAAGATCTCATTTTTTCATTTTTATTCAAAATATCAATCTGATAGTGGAAAATCATTGAGTTTAAAGGCATTACTGGATATTTTTTGTTTTTAGAGTTCTTGTACACGATACTAGTACATTCTTTACTCCCCCTTGGTATTATCCTTTTATAATTACCAAACTTTCAAGGAAAATCATCTAAACATGATGGGAAAATATCTATTCAGGCCGACGTCCTTCATCAAATGGGTCGAACTCTGATTTTCCACGTTCTGGAGAGTAATCCTCGATTGAAAATTCCATCCAGTTTTGAAACTTCGAAGTTTTGATCATATCTATCTGTAATCCTCTCCAAAAGCTATCATATACTCGATCCGTTAGGATTAGCTATTCGTTCCTCTGAGCCGGGTATATAAAATAGCATTGACGAACACGAGGCACCCTTCATGTCTGTCCACATCCTTTGCTCGCTGAAGAGCTCTTTAGTATGCATGCGCAACATTTTACATGCTGTGAAAGGATGAGTTGCGATTCTAGTCCCTTTTCATTAGCATTGATGGTGAAGTATCCATTCCTGGCATCGAGAAATTCAACAAATTGAGAGATGAAATTAATTTTCTGGGTTGATGTAGCAGTTGAATATTGCAATGAAACGTTTGTATGTCTAACTATCCTCTTCATTGGATTATCAGGTGCGGATAAAGTAAGTTACCCGATGATTGTATCTTTCTCATATTTATCATCTTGGAAATTTGTGTCATTACTGCTGAAAATATAATATAAAAACTTTTCAGCCCTGCTGAATTAGAGACTAGTTTTATTAATTTTTCCCTACATTTTAAACCAACATTGAAAGATGATTTCTTCTTGAAATCTTTCCGTGTAGCTAAATTTGTATCTTGGCTCCGTTGCCTAAATATCTTTTAAAATTGTCGTTGAATAAGAGGTTTTTCTCTTAGTTTTAGACATTTAGTAAATAGATCCAGGGAGAGGATTTGAAGACCCCATCTATCAACAAGATAGAAGTGTTCTCAGTGATATATATATCAGGGTATTATTTCAAATTTATTATTCATACGCATTTTTAATTTATGTACAAAATATTGGTGTAACCGATGAACATGAATAAAATTCCAAATTTATCGAAAAACCTTTTCAGTGACATAGGTATTGATTGTTGTCTCCGTTGTTTTCGAACACTTTTTTTGCTCTTTAGAGGCATTCCACTGCAGGAAAGGTCATCAATTATTTGACGTCACTGGGTAGTGGGAATTACTGCTTGATAATTACGGAACAGTTTAGTGGAACTAGTTTTGCTGGCATTACTGGCATTGAACTTCGAAACGCTGCCGGTCTCAGCCGCCATTACCAGGTATCTCCATTACCGTCATTAGCAGTTGGATTAAATTCCCGATTGAGGTCACAGTAGTGTATAAGGACCCTTTTTGTGAGCAATAGTCCCGTCCATTTACTTTTCCGAAGCCTGTGCTCGATTTTAAATTCCCTCGATAGGGTTAATTTCGTAAAAAATAAATTTGTGCTCTTGGTTAAAGTTGTGGGATTTAATCATGCATTTTTATCATTCTCTCCCATGATCATATTAGTCAAAATGAGATGATAATATTCACCGGTGGAAGCAGTTATATCGCTCCTTTTTCCAACTTTTCAAATGATTTATAATTTTATTCATTAAATTTACGAGTGCCTCACAAACTTGTTTGTTGAGCTTGGTTTCGATGAAAAAAATCACTATACTATGTAAACCTCGGGCATCTCTTTGCATTTGATGGGGTTTTGATATGCTATGCATCGACCATTCTTGTCAAGGGTATCTATCCTCTATATTGTTTCTACTGTATAGATACCTTTTTCTCAACTTATACGCAACCAAGCTCTACAAATGAGGTACCAAAATGAGCAGAATTTATCAGAGAACATGCGACGGCATATCTTATTTCCTAAATATTGCTATTGTTTCCAAAAATCGGTTTTTAAAAATAAAAAAAAATAATCGATTAAAAAAATCGATTCCGGCAAGATTGTCCTCATCCCAAGAATACAATTAACGCCGTCGGATCCCACCATGCCTTTTAATTTGACTCGCAGACAATTTCCCATTAAGTTTTCCTGTGCGATGACTATTAACAAGGCTCAGGGTCAGACTTTGCAAAGAGCTGGCTTATTCCGGCCTGACCCTGTATTCTCTCATGGCCAACTTTGTTTAGCATTCTCTAGGATAAGATCTATTCAAAATATTTTTTGTAAATATTAAGGAAAACGCTAAACAAATATTAACAGAGGATAGTGTAATTACTTCCAATGTTGTGTTTAAAGAGGTCCTCTGACCTCAATTTGTACATGAACATTCAAATTAAATTTGTACATAAGACCCTGCCTTTTTTCTACATTTTAAAATTAGAAACGTGCCTATCATCTGTGGACCTGCATTGAAAAGGGCGGGGGAAGCCCGTTGGAAGCGGGCGAATCACGCTCATAGTATCACATTGCAATAAGTTTTTGCTTATATTTAGTGTTATTTTCCCTGCACGACTTTTTTAATGCTTCGCTAATCGTTTTTCGCAATACAATCAGAAGCAGCTATGCAAAAAAATAGTCGTTGTAGTCAAAGTTTTGTACACAACGTCATTTTAAGCTTGGACTTGATTTTGTTGGTTACAATCGTATTTTTACTGTCCTCCGTTTTTATCATGGTCGGTACTATTTCACTTTCACAATGGTTTATGTCGAGTGTAATTTTAATAGGTTCGATAAGTGTTCCCCTCAAAGTGAGCTTCTGAAATGCAGTTGCAGAGTTTGGGCTCGGTACGTTCCGTACGAAACATTTTCAAGGTGGACGATAAACACCTTGAAAATGTTACGCTATAACGAAGCCATAGTCGGACACATTTAATCACCTCGTGGAAAAAGCAAAGTTTTTAATCCTTCGACTCCTAAAATAAAGGATTTCCAACAACTCACGCCCGCTACTATAATTTAAAATTTGATATAATGTATTGGTCCATGCAAGTTTTTCCCTGATAGTCGTAATCCATTGTGTAAATCCTCTCCCTGTCGTTCGACGAATGACACATCCGTTAACCTGCCTGTTCCAGGCGGCCATAATTTTTTTCTGCAAAAATTGTCTCTCGACCTACTAATCCTAAAAAAATAAAATGTGGAGCGGTTTAGTGAAAAATATTTCCGCTCCGGGCGACTCGAAGACAGATATAAAAAAAAAGAAAGAGCTTCGGGGACAGTGGAATTATCGATTCCGCGGACGTTTCGAGTGAACTGAAACGCGTGTGTGATCGATCGGAGAAGAGGAGGGGGGGGGGGGGGAAGCGGTTTAGCGCGACTGGAGAGAATCGGATATCTCGACGATCACGACGAACTTCGAATTGCGGCGTCACGAGCGCCCCACGGCGTCTGGGAGTTGCACTCAATGATATTACATTTCCTGCCATCTCCATCATTTCCTTACATCTGCAAAGTATGGTCCAGTTGGTATTACTGGAGGGAAATCCATGTAAAACATTAAAGATGCGTTTTCAATGATTATAATGCGAAGGTGAAGATGTAATAGACTAATTGGCTGGCTTATCTACTTTCGAAAACGTAGAAGTGAAATAAACCCGAAATAAAATGGCCTTTTGAGTTAAATAAGTAAGATAATTGAGTGGGCAAGAAGCCAAGAGATACAAGCGATTTCTTTTTTCTATACAGAGTTAGGTACAAAAATTAGTTATAGAAAACAAACGGGATCAATTAGATATTTGGTAGTGCATTTTATTTTCCACCCGATGTTACCTCAGAACAGAGACTCACATGTATCCCTTGGCAACCAAGTTTTTGTGTATTTCTTGGAACAATTAACTTTACCTAACTCTGTCGAGAAAAATATCACTTGTATCCCTTTGCCTCTCACCCCCTTAATTATAAATAAAAAGTTTCACATGTGAGGAGGCTATCCCTTGCTAAAAGATAGGTGAAGAGGTACGATTTCACATGGAAATAACTGTAGGAGAACCTGAAGGGTAATTTTAATGTGATGATTTTCTATGGTTGTTGTACAAGGGGAGTTGAATAAGTAATGCAACAGCATTGCAATATTTGTTTTCTCGAATAGGGATTGTTTAGTTCAGCATTCAAATACACCATGCTATTTCCCAATCTACTAGATAATCAACTCTATTTTTAAACTTGATATATTTATTCAGTACTGCGGCTTGACGCTACCTTGAAGAGAGAGCCTGTATGCCTGCATGGTACCATTCCATTGGTCGGTGTCGGAGCCTACGTCGTAACTTCTTCATCACCCCCGTAGCGGCGATGAGGAAACACGGGTTGTCCAACGACCTACCGGGCTTTTGTCCACTTCCAGATCACTGTAGGCATGCTGCAATCGCCTATGAATATCTGAGATTTTCCAGCAAAAAAGGTTTTCAAAGGTATTAAATTCAATTTTCATACATGTGTTCGACTTGGAATTAATTATCCCCAAAAATTGTGAGATTTAAGTAGACACCTCCATGTATGAATCAGCGTTAAACACTTATATTGCGTCACTTATTTTTCAGTAAAGCCGTTTTTTCCAAAACTTTTGCGACTTAGGCAACCTTCCCCTATAGCGCGGTCAACAATAGGAAGTTAATGCCAGTATACGAGACGAAATGTGAATGTTTGAAAATTTTCCACCAAAAATTCCAACTTTTTTTTAACCAAAACTGGCCGAGTAAAAAAATAAGTTTAATTACTTGCTGATATCACCTAGTAGTGTTATTCGATCTCAATATCCTCATTTTGCTTTATATAAGGCTGACTCGCTTTCGCTTGTTGGGGGAGGTATGCCCCAGATCACCGGCATGCGGCCTTTTATTGTCACTCTGCCAGTTCTTACAATTTTTGCCTGTCGTTTTTTCCTGAAGGATCGTTTTTTTTTGTTATATTTAACCTTATATTGATCACAAATAGATTGAAATTTAGTATTTAGAAATATTTTCCTTGTGTTTCGGATAATTGGAGATGAGGCCGATTCTATGACTTTTTTTTGTCGTATTTCGTTTCGTTTACCCCAAACGTTTGTATGAGTCAGTCAGTCAGTGATCGGAAGCTGGCTTTACAGTACATAGATGAAGGGATAAAGGTGAACATCATGGGAAACTGGACTTCACCCTCTGTGTAAAGATTTTTTTATATGCTGAAATTTGGGTTGGCACGCGATATGGACACAGGGACTCTCATGATTGAAACGAAATTCTTTTCAATATCTACTTCTTTTTCCTATAATAAATGACAGACTCTTTTTGACTTTCACAAAATATTTATAAAATAGAAATTTTTATAAATATATTTTGGAAGTAACTAAATGTCTGTTGTTGATAATATGGAGCACTTCCACTTAGTACAAGCTTCAAGTTTCGATTTTATTTTGACTAGTAATCGACCGTGGAAGTGACGTCCTGGTGGTGGTCGACAAACCTACTCTAATATTTATATTTTCGCCCCGCCTCTGAATTCATTACCTTCTTCCTCCTCTGTTCGTTATGTATCAATTTCTTATCCTCGCCCGGTAATCAAACATATCGCTATTATTCCGCTCAGTGGACCAAAACTTCTCTTGCCTCTCGAATGCCTGTAATTTTCAATCCATACACTTCCAGCAGGTCTAACAGGAATGAAAAATTCGCTTCTTTAATGTACGAATTTTCTTACCTGAAGATGTAATACCTAATGGAATTCCGGCCAAACTGTTGCATGATAGATACGTAATACATCCCTGTAGATCGAATTCTTCGGACTTAAGAGAAAGTTGAAATTCGAAGTTAGCAAGTAACCTGATCGAGCTGAGCACTGTACCAGCCGTGATGGAAGTACATCCCTGTGCGCAGCATTGAAAGAGCAATTGTTTTTCCACTCTAGATTGTGTGAATGACATAGCATATGAAATCGATTCAGGCTTGACTCGGCGGCATGCGATATATCCATGATAAAATAATCTAAAAATGGCAATTTATACGCTTTAATATAAAAACTCCACCAACGACCATGATTTCGACATTTTATGTCATTTACAAAGTGACATGAAATCCTGAAATCCTTGAAAATTTCTTAGTAAGTCTAAATCTTGGTCGGTAGCGGAGTTTTTATCAAAGTGTGGAAATTATAATTTTTAATTTATACTTTATCATGGGCAACATTGGAAACTCTATCTGAGTGTCATCACAGGTCCACGATAAAGTAAAATAATACTGTAACCTTATCAGTAATTTGTTTCCGGCCACGTAAAAAATTAAACCTTTATTTTTTAGCTTTGGACCATTTAGCAGCTGTAAATTGGGGTCCACACCCGAAAATAAAGGGCGAAAAAATACGGCTGCAGTCGAGCAAAACCGTTTAGTTAATTAAATAAGTGTTTGACGCTACAAATTGTTTCCTTTGAGCCGCCAAAGTTGACATCGTCGAGTCCAACAAAGTTAACTCCTGCGCTGATGAATTAAATAATAGTTGTTTGATGGGCTATTTGGGGGGGGGGGGTGGCGACGGGCAACTGAGGTTATTTTGCTCCAATTAGGAAGGGGTGGCGAAGAAGGATTAATTGGGAAATGGCGGGAGAGTGGAGAGAAATCCGGCGTCGGAATTAATCTTCTCTTAATGAAAGGCACCAAAGGGGTCCTCGCTTTATTGCCTCATCCAAGGGACGGAGTAGGTACATCCTCTTGAAATGCTTTCCACATGAGCACCCGAGCACGAATCCTGATTCCACTCATGAACCTAGGACTAAACCCGCGCTAAGTGGGTGTGGAGTTAGAGTTTACCTTCCAAATTACCCCCATGTTGCACTAACTTTTAATATTGACTCGCCTGAGGACCACTGGACCAGACACTCTTTGATATGTTCTTAATATTTTTTCTCAAAAATTCGTTCTATAAATAGCTAACTGTTGCGTTCGAATGTTGCTTGCATCGTCTTCAAGTGCAAGCATTATATCAAGGCACTTAAATATCACGACTAATGCTGGTTAATACAATACGGAATTACTCTCATGTATCTTTCTACCATATCATCACTCTTCACGTGACTATATTTTGGAATCACTATTTTGAGGTGGTGTTATCCCTGTTGCAAAAACTTAAAGTTATATTCTCTCCTGTGATAATTATAAATTATGAAATGAACTATACGGATAATACGAGGATCATTTGATAGGTCTTTGACTTTTTGAATTTTCCGCGTAATGACTAAAAATATAAAATTTCTCCCGTTAGTTGCCATCCATTATGAAACAGATGTGAAATGTTGAGCTAGTTGCGTCGCACAGTGGGGCCAAATGCTTAAAAGGTGGTCATAATTATTAAATATCATGTAATTTGTTTGAAATTTGGAATATAACCGTTTTCGAGGTCGCTAATTCCGAATATGATGTTGAAGTATAAAGAAAATTTATATTTGGCCAAAAAATTGGAATTTTTGCTAAAATAAGACAGTAATTGTTCCTCATGTCCAGTAAAAAGGGGGAATATTTTAATTATATTATATTACGAATATCAAACTGATTTTGAAAATTATATGAAATACATTTCAAAGATTTAAGGCAATCGATTAATAATTTTATTAATTATTTTAAATAAATATCATCATTTTATGGCTATTTTTAATTTTCAAACATTCTAAACGAATTAATTTCCGATATTGTTACATGTATCTTAATGTACACGTTATAAGCATGTATACATACTTATGGCTTAAATATATATCCTGGAAAATAATAAGGTAGCAAAGAAATTATAAAACATTATTGTATAACAGTCAATCTGCGTAGAATATGAACAGGCCCGCGACCACTCAAAAAAATGCAAACACTAAATATAATCTATCTCTAATTCGTCCCATGAATTGCACACAATTGCATTGAATTGAATGAGCACAAAACAGCATTATTGAATAAACCCACTTATTACTTCAAATAAAAAATGAAAACTAATAACTTAAATGTCTTTTTAAGAATATATAAAAAGTTAACAAACACATTTACATCACACATTATTATATAGTAGGTTTTCTACGTTGAATATGAAAAGAGCTGCGCACACAGGCTTATAAACGTAAACAAAAATGTCAATCAGACTTCGTTCCATCCAAAGAATCGTCTACCGATTCCGATGAAGATTCTGATTCTATCAGGTAGGATTCATACAAAATATTCATGGCTCCGGAACATAAAATTGTCGATGACTTGGACCGCATCACAATCTGACTTACAATAATCGAGTCGGAATGTAACATCAATCTCACGACCAAGTCCACTACAGTTTTTTCCTCGAGCACTTTCGGGTAAAATCTTCCCTGAATTTCCTCAACAATTTGTTGTACGCTTCCTGCGCTTCCTTTGGCATTTTTCCGATTGGTAACAATGAATTTTGTATGGCATTCCTTTCGTGCAACAGTATTTACGGTAAACATTGTTGGCATGCAAAACCAGTGATATAATTCAACAATAGCCGTGCTGTTTAGATAGAATACACTTCGCAGATATTTATATATGTTCTATAGCCAGAAGACAGCTTGTAATACAGTATTAAATCTCTGAAGAAGCTCCAAATTGAGGCCTGTTATATTGGCGGAAATTTCAGAGTTCTCGAGCTGTGTTGTCGTCATTACTACTACCATACACCTGCTTTGGCCGGTTTAATCTAAGCTCCTTTTTAAGTCCTTCTCCTTCTTCGGCTCCTCCACCCATTTTTTAGCGTTTGTATTGCAGATCTGCCAGGTTTTAACCTCCATTCTGAAAGCCACTTACAAGCAGCATTCGAAATTTCGAATCCATGCATGTAACGTGGTTAAACTACATTAGGGATATCATTCTTTACTGGACGAGATAACCATTCATGAGTTTTTTCGTGAAAAAAACATCATCTAAACCATAGAATGACTTGATAATTACTTACTATGAAAACTCTGCACCATCAGTGCCAATGGTGAACAAGTGGTCTACTGTATTCCGTTGTAGTCTTACCAGCGCAAGTGATAACGAACGTTCAGGACGCCCGAAGGAGGTCGTCACGCTAGAAATTGTCGATATCTATGGAATGATGTTGAACAACCAAAGAATGAAAGTGCGTGAGTTGACTGATGTTGAAGGCAGGTCAACTGGGCGGGTACATCACATTTTGCAAGAATATTTAGCTATGAAACAGCTATCCGCATAGCATAGGCACACCATATGACCACTGCAAATGCGTGCTTGGCGATCTTCAGTCGCAATCTGAACGAGTTTTTTCGCCGTTTAGTAACCGTGGAAGAAACGTGAATCCATTACAACACATCATAGACCAAAAAACAATCAAGACCATTTGTTTGTGCGGGTGAACGTTCACCAAAGAAGAATAAGATGTTTCTGTCGGCCAACCAGGTCACGGTCAGAGTTTTTTTGGGATGCACTCATTGCGGAGTCATTAACATTGATTACCTTGGCAAGAGTAAGCAAATCATGGGCTAATATTATTCAGGGCTTTTGGACAGATTCGATATAGATTTGTAAGACAAACAACCGTTTTTGAAGAAGAAAAATGTTCTGTTCCATCAAGACAATTAACTGGTGCAATTCATTGCCTTGATGTCTTGCCGCCTTGACAACCACGGGTGGTGCATACGTGTGTAGTCAACCTGGCAAAAATCCATGAATTAGGCTACGAGCTGCTATCCTATCTATCCTATTCTCCAGATTTAGCGCGCTGTGACTACGTTCTTTTTCCAAGTATGAAGAAATGGCTGAATGGAAAAAGAGTTGGGTGGAAGACCAAGAAGTTATCACTGAAACGAACGTCTATTTTGAGGGTCTTGATAAAAGATGCAATTTAGAAGGAATCCAAAAGTTTTTAATCCATTGAACCAAATGTAGTGAGCTAAAAGGAGAATATGGAAAGAAATAAAACACTTTTTGCCGAAAAATATCTTCTATTAAAAAAGTCACGGACTTATCAAACCACCCTCGTAGTTTGTTATTGACTCTTTATGGGTTTTAGGACGGGCTGGTTACCCACGGCGAACAGTAAAATATTCTCTCTTATAAGTAAATTTTATGCTCACTTCTTCCACTATTAGTTCAACTTCAGAATGTATAATTCATCATTGGCAAATAATAACTTTGTCGTCATTATATTGGCGTTGGATTTAACATTTTGAATTTATTGTTTCTTAAAGTCTTGAATTGAAAGGTAATCATTATAAAACGCTGGTAACAACTCTAAATTTGAATTCGCCATTTAAGAGCCTAAATCAATACTTTTGTTTAATTTAAATATTCCCATTGTGAAAAGGACAATTTAGTGGGTTAGTGATGCATGAGGAATGAAACAGATGAAAAATTCTCCATGAATTGAGTCATAGTGGTTAAATGTTGAATAATATTGGTTTTTATGGTAATATGAATTTTTTCGTTCCTCGAATTAAAAAAATCATGATGATGCACAGTTTAATGATTAAAACTGATAGGTATTGCTCCGTGAATAAATTTAATGGTTAAAAGTAGTGGGACATTCGGGAGGTGCATATTTTTAGTGAGAAATTCAACGCTTTCCCCATCCCACCATTGTGGCTGTTTGCGAGGGTGATTATATCCGAGGTGGAGTAATGTGAAAGGAACATCGCCGGGCTTCTCGTCTTTCGCCCTTATCCGTCACAATGCCCGCATCTCTGCGCGACCGGCCATAAAGCTTCTCGACGGTGATGCGACCCCGTGAAATCAAGTGCCGGCCGTAACTATCCGTGGGCCCTTATCACCCGTAGCGGATTGTTATCACCACTGCGTTATCCCGGTGTTCTCCCGCAGAGATTCTGGCGGCGCCTCATACAGTGGAGAAAGGTTCCGGGATATGCCTGCAGGTACTTTAGTGCTGGGCAGAGAAGGCAGCGTTTCATTTTAGTAAATATGGCATAATTCCATTTCTCTTTTGCGATCCGTAAGCGATGACACTAGTGGAAGGTGTGAAGATATCTATAAAAAGTACAACAAGTGTATATGATTTAATATGAAATATGTAATGTCATATATTAAAAATATTCATATAATTTGATACTTTTTGACTATACAAAGCTACGTACAAATTTGACGCCATTTTAAATTGCTATGACCCTGGATAGCTTACGGTTATTTGTGTCTTTATGTTTTCCTTATCCGTATTATTGATCCTGAAGATAGCTATTTTCAAACCCAATAACAACTTGATCTCTCATCTTTTAATCTAGGCTACTTGATGGTTCCTTCCTGTATTCATTCATAAAAATATGGAAATAAATGTCGACGCTTCGCTGCTATACTCTTTACGTAGCATGAATCTTATTTATTTTTTAAACGTTTCTCTGCTAAATTTCACCTCACAAAATAGCTTCTAAGGAATGAAATTTCGAAATTGAAGGAAAACAGGTATAACTTCCTTATCTGGAAATACATTCTTAGCGTTGAAACAAGATTATTCAAAGTGGACACGAAAAATCGCTTTCGTTTTGATAAATTTTCCATAGCCCCCAAGAAGAGTTCTTTGGTAACTCGATGTGTAGCAATTCACTGTCCTTGACCTACAAAGCGCCTAATTACAACAGGTAACATTCATCTTTTAGAAATGCTTAAGTTTCCACCCCTGTGATTTACTTCAAAAGCTAGTATTGAAAAAAGCGCCTTCTTCGAAGGAGATAGCTTTGTCTTCCTATCTTGGCGATCGAAGTCTTTTTAGCATCAACTCTGCTCAGACGAATTCCTCGAATGAGTTATCGTCTTCATCCGTCGTCTATGCTTGGATTGAGATGCCTTGGGCTTGACATCTTGCCATATATCTGTGTTTCAATCAACTCCATATCCCTTAAATTCGTTTATCGATTATCGAGGGTCTATTCCTCCAAGACTTTAATATCTACTAAAGTCGTAATATCTTAAAGACCACGTCTGAGATCTTAAATTAGAGCTTATTTTATTAGTTTTGGGTCCGTTATATTATATAACATTTATTTTCTCTACAGATATATTTCCTAATTCATTTGATTCCACTTGGTCATACATTTATATGAGTTCTACCGATTCCGACGTGATATGGTGGAAGTTTGATGAATTAAAATGAAAGGTGGTTGCCTTTTTCCAAAAGCATATAATGCGTACGACGCGTTTCGGCTCACTGAGCCGGAACTTGGTTTTCTCATACGCTATAATGTCTGGTAGCAGATGATGTCTCTTTGAGCCGAAATTCGTTAAATACTTGTGGGAAAGCTCAACTACCTTTTATTTGAAAACATTGATATCATAAATTAATTCTGGCTGAGCTTAAAGAAACGTGTTGTATTGTATTAAAATCAATTAAACGTTTGCATTTACGAAAACTGCGTACCCTCCGTTGGGGGTATCTTGTGTGTTTCGGTGCGGTGTCGTTATTCCGAGGCATCGAGCTCGTATCCCTAAAGGATTTTTTTTCGGTCATAACAATTCTTCTTTTACATTTATTTGCCATATTTTGCTGGATCTTTAATAATTGAATTGTACCTGAAGGTGGTGAAATAGTCAGAAATGGCATTTTTAAAGATTCTACATGTCTTTCTGCTCGCAAAAGCAAACTCTGAATTACAAACTTTAGGAAACCCCGAGAAGAATTGTTCTTGCGAATAGAGTGTAGTTTTATCACTTATCACTTGGCTACTTTTTTGTAGCTTTGAGATTATGTAGCTGTAAAACGCAAAATATATCACTTTTGTGTAATTTCTTCAACCATTTAGGGTCATTAGCCAAGGACTACGCAAGTAGAGACTCATTTAAATATTTTCCGTGATTTTCCATCTAGTTTACGAGTACTAATTATTTTTTTACTCTGCATTTCCAATTATTATATTTTTATGTGACCGCAAAGTGTTATCAAATCAATTAAAGGTGTGTTTGTTTGTTTTGATACAACCAAATATCTCAGCCAAATTTTTCACATGCGTCAAAAAATCATCACCCAGGAGTACTTCATGAAAATTGATGTTCGACAGCCCATCTTCATTCCCAAAAATCTCAAGTATCCTCGAAAAAAAGCTTTTTAAAATCGAAAAAATGGAAAATTGAACTTATTCTCGGCTATTTATCGGTGTCTCCTTAAAACCTAAGTTATTCAACTCTATATCAGAGAATTGTTAATACTTAAAATTTCTTAAATAAGGAAAGAGGACTTTTCTCGATTAAGTTTACTAAATAATTACTTCTAGCCCCTGTACTGACTTACTCTCATAACTTCAGGTAACGATAGGATAATGGTAGTTCATACCAGCGCTGAACGGTTTTTTGCGGAAACATGTACCAGCGTAATATTTCGAGCCTGCCGCGTGAACGGCGGTGAATTTTACATCAATGACTGCGATAGAAAATTTCCTATAAATGGGAATCGAACCACGGACCTTCTTCGAAATCATACAAATTACCGCCTTGTATCATTACTGCATTTTATGTTTATTGGCATACATTTTGTATTGGATGGTGGCTCAATTCTGGTCCTATGAACTTGGAGACCACCTAAAGGGAACCTTGGAGACCACCTTCTCTTGTTTTTTTTGTATAAAGATGTAATAACAAAATGTAGGAGTAATAAATTATTATTATTAATATTGTGCGACTTTATCGCAGGTTTGAGGTTCTCGAACGGTCTTGCCTTCACAGAAGTCTTTGCTCCCTCGCGTTGACATCCTGGATGCGAGGACCTAACATCTAGTACTATAGACCTCGGCATGAGCGTACTCAGCGAGGGGCAGAGGGGGGCAGCTGCCCCCCCTAGAAGCAAAAATCGCAAAAGTCTAAATCAGTACTGAATTGAAACGAAACTATTCAACAAATTTTCTTTAAACCCACGAAAAATGATATATATTAGTATAAGATATGTTGCTAAAATAAAACGATTTTTTCAAGGAATTAATCTCATAAATCCCATGGCTTGCCCCTTCTTGACCATGGCTTGACCCCCTCCCCTAGGTATGATCCTGGGTACGCCCTTGAGCCTCGGTGCAATGGAATATGAAACCTGGATAGCGTAGTAGTCTGCAAAGTGGCACGGAAAGCCCGTGGATTGATTCCCGTTCTAGGGGAATTTTTCTTATGGCAATTCAAGATATATCTGTGTTTGATGTCACCTTTTATGCGATGGAGGAAAAAGCGGTAGGGAATCATCGGTGATATTCATTGTTTAGTCGTTGGGTTGGATATCAATTGAATTTTAATATTAATCTCATTGGATCCCAAATATTGTATGGATATAATCCCAAAAATGGATTGAGTTATTGTTTAAGGATTAACAGCTATCCCGCGATGCGAAACTGGGTTCTTCCGGAAGAGGAGGAACAATGTTCTTTTGTCGTCACTCCATTGGTGCGATAGCGGATGCTTTCTTCTACCCTGACGCTACCTAGAGTACCTTTTATACTAATATGGTCATGCCGATGGTCATCAAATTTAAGTGGTGTAATTTGTGATATATGACATTGGCGACTATGGATAACGTTACCCCGCTGATTGTTACGCTATTTAAAGCTGGAAAGTAATTCATTGATTGGGTGATTCATCAAAATTAGCTGCCCAAACTGTGATATGTGTGGGTATATGGAAATTTGGATGTAAAAGTAAAAAAAAATTCATCGGGAGGAAAAATCTGAAAAGTTGAAAAAGTCGATTAGTTTTCGAGATATATCGACTTGAATTAACATGGGAGCCTTATGGGACTAAAACTTTTTCGCTTTTTTAATGTATTTTTAAATATGTGAGGAACATGAGATTCCCTTGAAGTAAACTAGATTTTTTGGTTGATTTTTTGGTGTGGTTGTGAATGCGATGAATTAATATTTAGTATTTTTTATGATTTTTTGAAAGTGCCCCATGCTTTCCTTATGGCACTACATAAAGAATTTTTTTGACCAACTTGCAATCATCGCAGGACAAATTCCTTGAAACGCAAGATACTAGATTTTTTGGTTGATTTTTTGGCTATCTCGGAATTTTCATATGTCGAAACAATTCCGAGGAATAAACGATTTCGATTTTCCATTGTAGAGGTGGTCGAATTTTCAATCTTGGATTTCGGCGTTGAGACATGTGCCATATGAAAATTTGGAATCTCCAAGAAAAACCGTTAGAGGGTTCTCCGAACCCTCACGTTTGAGCTTACTTTCGCCGTATCCCTCTTGGTTAATTAATAATTAAATTCCGAAAAATGTCCTGCAAGCGAAAAATCATTGTCGCCATTTTTTTGTGGAGCATGCAATCTTGAATATCTTAGCAACCGTTTAAGCTAGAGGAATGAAATTTTCAGATAAATAATATTATTAAAATGGTCAACTTTTGCAATGATGACCATTCCGCTCGATCGATTCATGTGCGAGTTATATCGATACCAATCTCCTTGGATACGCTTTAATCGCTAATAACTTTTTTATTAATCAAGTTTTGAACATGAATGTCATATAAAATACGACTGAAAATGTCATTCATCCGACAAAAGTTAAATCAGGCGAATTGATTGATTAGACTCGAAGTTATGATCGATACAAGGTTGTATTCGATTGAGCCATTTTTTGGGCTTATTTACATAGTTACGGAAATAAAAATTTTAACAATATGTAGGGAAAAAAATGAATTATGCGCACACATAAATTATTTAGATGAATTATGTTTCCTAATGAAGATACATCGATTTGCATTTATATCTTTTTGTATTAGGCCCCCGTAAGAAATACACGCATCCCGTCTGTCTACGTCACCAATATAAGAACATAGGCTAAATTTTGAAAGCGGGGATATTAGAGAAGGCAGGGATAAGGGAGTGACCATAGAAGGGATATCAATAGGATTGCGGATTTTACAGTACAGATGTCAGCAGTGTCTAAAGTACGATTCGATTAGTATAGCAAATACGCAAATTGGCATAACTTGATAAGTGTGTACGTTGGACCAATGAAACTTGGTAAACAGGTACATCTTGGTATTCCTCACGATACTCTATGGTAGTATGTTTTGTATTCAGTCTCACGTTCGATATATATCGAATCTACTTTTTCTTAAAATATATCGAATTGCTATAACATGTAGGATTTAACATCCAAGGACATAGTTTACTAGGGATTAAATAGTAGATACCCATAGACTGGATTTAAAACCAATAGCATTGCGGATTTTACAGTACAGATGTCAGTATGATCGAAAAATCGATTCGATTATTATAGCAAATACGTAAATGGGCATAACTTCCATAGATTTACCGTTGGATCAATGAAAATTGGTGATTGGGTACATATTGGTATTCCTCACGATTCCCAATGAAAATTTGTTTTGTACGTAGTCTCACATTCGATATATATCGAATCTACTTTTTCTTAAAATGTATCGAATTGCTATAACATGTAGGATTTTACATCCAAGGACATAGTTTACTAGGGATTAAATAGTAGATACCCATTGACTGGATTTTAAACCAATAGCCTTGCGGATTTTACAGTACAGATGTCAGTATGATCGAAAAATCGATTCGATTATTATAGCAAATACGTTAATGGGCATAACTTCAATAGATTTACCGTTGGATCAATGAAATTTGGTGATTGGGTACATATTGGTATTCCTCACGATGCCCAATGAAAATTTGTTTTGTACGTAGTCTCACATTCGATATATATCGAATCTACTTTTTCTTAAAATGTATCGAATTGCTATAACATGTAGGATTTTACATCCAAGGACATAGTTTACTAGGGATTAAATAGTAGATACCCATTGACTGGATTTTAAACCAATAGCCTTGCGGAGTTTACAGTACAGATGTCAGTATGATCGAAAAATCGATTCGATTATTATAGCAAATACGTAAATGGGCATAACTTCAATAGATTTACCGTTGGATCAATGAAATTTGATGAATGGGTACATATTGGTATTCCTCACGATGCCCAATGAAAATTTGTCTTTTAAGTAGCCTCACATTCGATATATATCGAATCTACTTTTTCTTAAAATGTATCGAATTGCTATAACATATAGGATTTTACATCCAAGGACATAGTTTACTAGGGATTAAATAGTAGATACCCATTGACTGGATTTTAAACCAATAGCTTTGCGGATTTTACAGTACAGATGTCAGTATGATCGAAAAATCGATTCGATTATTATAGCAAATACGTAAATGGGCATAACTTCAATAGATTTACCGTTGGATCAATGAAATTTGGTGATTGGGTACATATTGGTATTCCTCACGATGCCCAATGAAAATTTGTTTTTTACGTAGTCTCACATTCGATATATATCGAATCTACTTTTTCTTAAAATGTATCGAATTGCTATAACATATAGGATTTTACATCCAAGGACATAGTTTACTAGGGATTAAATAGTAGATACCCATTGACTGGATTTTAAACCAATAGCCTTGCGGATTTTACAGTACAGATGTCAGTATGATCGAAAAATCGATTCAATTATTATAGCAAATACACAAATTGGTATAACTTGAAAAGTATACCCGTTGGACCAATGAAATTTGGCAAATGTGCACATCTTGGTATTCTTCACAATGCCCAACATAAATATGTTTTGTATGTTGTCTAACGTGCGATATATATCGAATATGCTTTTTCCTCAAATATATCGAACTGCTATAACAAATAGGATATTACATCCAAGGGCATAGTTGACCAGGTTTTATATAGTAGATACCCATAGACAGAAAGTTAAACCAATAGCATTTCGAGTTTTACAATACAGATGTCAGTAGGATCGAAAAATCGATTCGATTATTATAGCAAATACGTAAATTGGCATAACTTCAATAGATTTACCGTTGGATCAATGAAATTTCGTGAATGGGTAAATCCTGGCATTTCTCACAATGCCCAATGGAAATATGTTTTGTATGTAGTCTAACGTTCGATATATATCGAATCTACTTTTTCTTAAAAGATATAGAATTGCTATAACCTATAGGATTTTACATGTAGGGACATAGTTGACCAGGAATTTTAAAGAAGTTACCCATACACTGGAAGTTAAACCAATAGTATTGCGGATTTTAAAGTACAGATGTCAGTATAATCGAAAGATCGATACGATAATTATAGCAAATACGCAAATTGGCATAACTTGATTGCTTTATAAGTTGGACCAAAGAAATTTTGGGAATGGGTATATCATGATATTTCTCACAATGCCCAATAGAAATATGTTTTGTATATGGTCTCACATGCGATACATATCGAATCTTCATTATCCAAATTATATCGATTTGCGTTAAAATTTAGGAATTTACATCCACAGGCATTGTTGACCAGGAATTATAGAGTAGATGACTATTAACTGGAATTATAATATACAGCGATGCGGATTTTACAGTGCAGATGGCATTTTAATCGAAAGATCGAATCGATTATTGTAGCAAATATGCAAATTGGCATAATTTAAATAGTATATGCGTTGGACCAATGAAATTTGGTGAATGGGTACACATTGGTATTCCCCAAATTGCCCAATGGGAAGATTTTTTGTATGTAGTCTCTCATTCGATATATATCGAATATACATTTCTTAAAATATATGGAATTGTTATAACACATCGGAATTTACATCAATGGGCCAAGTTGACCAGGAATAATATGGTGAATGGCCATTGACCGGAATTAAAATCAAACGCATTGCGAATTTTACATTACAGATGCAGTATAATCGAATGATCGAATCGATTATTATAGAAAATACGGAAAATGGCATAACTTGATTCGTATATTCTTTGGACCAATGAAATTTGGTGAATGTGTACATCCTGATATTCTTCACAAAGCCCAATGGAATATGTTTTCCATTTACTGTCTCATTAGATGTATTCAGCGTTTTCTTAAAATATATATTGAATTGCTATAACATGCAGGATTTTACATCCGCGGGCGTATTTGACCATGAAATATAGGGTAGATGACCTAATGGGAAGATAAATCGATAGGATTGCGAATTTATATTTTCACATGTGAATAAACTTGACAATTCGTTATGATTATGGTAGCAAATATGCTAATTTGCGTATCTTTTTTACTACTGATGTTAGACAAAAGAAATTTTATGAATATGTTTATTAAAGCATTGTTCATGCTGCACCAATGAAATATATTCGTTTGTTATGCTCCCATTCGACACCTATCGAATATACCTTTTGTAAAATATATCGAACTGCTATTACTTACCAAATATAACATCAACGGAGACAGTTGAACATTCTTCGGTTCTTTCTCCCATTTAAGTTTCATAACCGTATTTATATATTTATTGTAATCAATGCGTTTTGTTGTTATAAACCTTCCTTAGATCTAGAAAAATGACAGCATTGAGAGACATACATCGTCAGAGAAATCCGAACATTACTTCATTATTCGAGACATATTTATTCGAATAATCATTTCATTAGTCACTGTTCATTTATTTTCTAATAATGATGTATTTAATTTCATTAAGTCTGCTGTATTCAAACGCTAAAAATCAAAAATAAAGGTGATATAATCCTAGGTTAAGGGCTAAAATAAGAAAAATCGGCTACATTTCATAAGTTCATCTATCGTACACTATATATTTTTCTACATTGCGCAATTCATTCATATCAAAATGGTTTCCCGGAGCATTGATCACCGTGGTTACTAAGAAGGTCTTAAGTATTGTTGACAGTGAATGAGCGTATTGTCCGCATATTTCACTCATTCAAACGATATTTGGGGTGTTTCTTTCGCTTTTTGAACCACTTATGGGCATATGACTCGGAAACATGTAACACAACTATGTTCCCACCCCCCTAATTACCCGCTTGATGAATTCAAGCGCCCAATCGACTCGTATTATTTACACTCACAGTGATAGCCTTAGTACTGTAGACCTTTACCCCAGTGCCAGCCATTTTTAGTACTTTTGTGTTATTTCTCATCAACCAACCTTTGATTCATTTCAACGAATGAATTTGGTTTTTGTTTTTCATTTGTTTTTGTGCAGGTTTGTACCACTTTCTTAAAGAATGGCAAACTACGATTTTTCGAAATACGGCTTTTAATATTACGCCTCCGCCAATAGTCGAAAGATTTAACATTGCGTAATTAAAATTATGCCCTTGACTTTCAAAGAGTTAATAAGTTAAATATATGTAATTTAGCCTGCTTTCAAGAGTAAGAATCTTTGTCTGCCCCATACAGAGAATGATTCTATGTGGTAGTTACCAGTTCGGATCTAGATGACTCAAAGCGATGGAGCGTTTGAAATTTATGCATTATTGGCGAACGAAAACTACAAAAAATGGCGGTAAAAACCACTGGGATGGAAAATTAATGAGTATTTCTATCGTCAAATGAAGATTTGAGATCAATGTTGGGGGACATTTGGTGAAACCTTTGCATGAGAAAAAAGTGCTTTCGCCAATGCATCCTCTCAGGTAGATTTACGATCATCGAGGGAAGAGATGTATGCGATTGTCGAACAAGTTAATTGAAAAAAAAGGACCATCTAATCCTAAATTCGCTTGCAACAAAGACGAAATTATTAATATAATATTAATTTTTATTATTGTTATTATTTCCAATGTCATTTTATAATTATTATTATTATCTCCAACGTCACTCTTTCATTCTCGTTCTGCGATGCATCTCCCGTAAAAATTCCGCAAGCTCCCCCTTTGCTCAGCATACAGTCACTCTTTCTCGCATCTTAATCCGGCGGCATCTCATTTTCTGTCGCCTCCCCCTCACCACATTGTTTTGCGCCTGCGCAGTGGTATCCGAACGTCCATCAGCTGATCGGATCTCCGGTTAAAGGGGATACTGTCGCTTGGCGACGCGCGCATCGCGCTCCGCTTTACCGCCCCCGCGAAGTGCCACCTTTTTTTACGACACGGGGAGAGGAGATGGGACGGAGACGATTGCCTCCTTCAGACTACTATCGTACCAGCGATGGTCTCAACGATGCTTTGCGGAACCAGTGGTGTGGACGCAAAGTACTTTTAGTTCCGAACATTACCATTTCACAATGATGAGGCGCTGCGAAACCAGAAGAGGAAGCAACAAGAAAAATACGAAAAGTTTGTTAAGCTTCCATTTTAAATCATGGAGCAGCAAGGAAGAATCTGTGCGTAGAAGTTGAATACCATATTAAGTACTTGTTGAACACAGTAATGTATTAACCCTACTTTCCTCAACAGCTTTGCTAACAGTCAGTCTCTTATTTTTAGATTTTAGCACTAAAAGGCAGCACAGATTTCACCATCGAAGTGTGAATGCACGCAAGTTCGTGAGATCACTGGTGCGTCAATCCATTTCAAAACACCCAGGCAATGTTGCTCAACTTGTTCAACTATCATTATTATTTTATTATTGATTCCCTACGAGTAGACAATCAAAAAGCACTATTTGAAAAAAATAATTAATCAAATAATTCAAAACACGTGTGATCAGCATGAAATGAACTTAAGGAAACCATATTTCAAAATTTTCTATCATTAAAGACAAGCAGTCAAAATCTTTCCGTGAAAATTCGGGAAAAATTTGTCAACACTAACTTTTTAACATCGTAAATTTTTATGAAGGAAACGAGACTCACAAATAAAATGTTATGATCCCGATGATTTCCTCAATCATTGGGATTCAAAACTCGATTTTATTCGAAATCAATTATAAATTTAAAAGCATATTTATGTCCGTTGATCCTATATTAGTCTTCGTTAATCCAGTGAAATTTTTTAGTCACACATGAACTTGTCTCTTCAGATTGACATGTAGCCATATAGTTGCACTGATTGGTAACGAGGCCAGAATGTAATGTTGCTTAATTTCTACGGGTGGCCTTGATAGAATGGATGAATCTTCAGAGCAACTATAATTTTGAAAGAAGGGAAGTTAAAAAATGCTTTTAATCGAAATAGATTTTTCCATTGCCATGACTAGTTTTATTTAGTGGTAGTGTGAATGCAGTGGTAATGTGAAAGTTCGCACAATCGATTGTGCGATAGTAGTCTTAACGAGGCGGATAATACGGCTGCAGGGAGTCGGAGGAAAGCACAGAGTAGTGCGGGTGGAGGATAGCATGGGGAAGGGAGGTTGGAGTGAGATGCGGGTTTCTGCAGAAGGGAGTGGCTCGCGGCACCCATTCCCGTTAAAACAAATTCACCGTCGTCCGGGAGGTCGTATTAGCGCACTGGGCGTGGGTTACGTGGTCCGCGCGCGTGGATATCGGAAGCGAGTTCCGTTTCGTCGAGCGTCACTAAATTGCGAATTTAACAATTTGAAAGTAACTTGGTTTTTATCACATCAGCTTTATTTATATAGTGACAGGATTCATCCTTATCGTATAATTAGTTGGTAAATTATTGATGTGTTATACTGATTAAATGTTCAATATAATCTGCTGTATTAAAAAAATAAAACAGTACAGGGTGTCCCTCGGGATGTCGTTTTTAAATGGCACCCTATATTTTTTATTCGGCAATTCATTTCCTCTCCTATAACGCCTCCTGTTCATATCTTTGTAAATAACAAAGCTACAAGGAAGGCAATCATGCTGATTTATGTCCCTCTGACGGCTAATGAACATTTGCCTGACACATTTTTGAATTTGCATGTGGACAAAAAGTTATTTCGGGTGGTCAAGATAAATGGGACACCCTGTATATAAAATAAATAAAACTGCTACTTGCGATTAAAAAAGTAAATAAACGACCTACACGATCAAAAAAATGACACAAACAAAAAAATCCCGAAAATAGTTTTAAAATGTGTAATTCTGTTCACTGAATTCAATGCAATTATTAGTTTTAAGTTAACGCAAACACAACACTACTCCCACATCGCAATCAAATGCGCAAAATATAAAATGTATTCTAAACTGCCTGGTTAGGGTTGACTTGGTTAATCGGGACAGCAATAACGCGCCTGCGACGCGTCATGCAATGCGTTGAGCAGCTGTGAGCTACGATCAAGGCACGAGGTAACAATACAATTTATCTCCTTTCCGCCCAGAAAACTTTCTGATTGGAATTGTGAATATATTTAGGTTGGTACGTAGCTACGTACGTAGGTATATTCGACTTCAGTAATCCAGTGAAATATATTTTGATGATACATTTGATTGTTTCCTCCGAATGGCCCATAGCCATTGACCTAGTAATAGGTAGTAACCTAGTAATGGGTAGTAACGAGGTCAGAATCTAATGTCGTTCAATTGCTTCCAGTGACCTTGATAGAAAGGATGAATCTGCAGAACAAATATATTTTTGGATGAAGTAAAGTGAAAATAGTCTATAAAATGCCACTTCCTGTTTAATTTTATGATATCTGCATGTAATTTAGGCGTTAAGAAGACAATAGACGTCCATAAAGAATTTATGTTTCGTACCCCTCTCTTTACGTCAGTGGGCTCATTTCGATCGCCTTCAAAAATAAACTAATTAAAGGATTAAGTCATAGTAATCTTCAGCAACATATTTTTAACAATTCGACATCAAAAAGGAGTGTGAGTTCTCTTCAAGAGCCTCATATGCACAAAATTGTAAGATGTAGCCGTATGCCTAGGGTGAGCGGTAATGGGTTTAAGCACGGATAGTCTTTAGATGCTCTCAACAGCATGGTCATCTAGGATAGCTAGCTAGGATAGATTCGTCAAGCGAATTGTGAAAAGATTTTCATAAGAGAAAGTAAAAGGGAGGTGCTATTTAGCACTCCTCCGATTATACCTTGAATATGCAATGAGCATGTAGGATCCGCTGAGGAAATACCCTTAATATTTGTATCCAAAGATAAGATTTGCGTTGCCATAGCTCAGTAACAAAGGATTTGAGACCCTATGTTTATCGGCAAAAAATACAAAAAATGTTCTCCCCCACCTCCTGAAGTATTGCAGATTCCTCCTGAAACACCCTGTAAGTATATCGCAGAGCGGAAAAACTGTAGGCTGTCATTTTCCGTTGAACCATGCGGACTAATACAAGCCATAGCAACGCAAACATTTTTTTGGATTCACTTTTGGATCCAGTCTTTTTGAAATTTTACTTAACTCTTTGAACTTTTAACGACATTAAATAATTGAGACATTGCAAGGAAATGTGCTATTATAATTGTTTGAAACAGTTAATCTCAAAATGGATGAGATTGCGTGATCGTATTATTGATACTCGCTCAAAGCTCTCGTTTAATTAAGCGCAAAAATTAATTGTTTCAGGCAATTGTTATCGCACATTTTCATGCAACCGTAATTATTCAACGTCCTTAAAAATCCAGAGCATTAAATAAAATGCCGAAAATGTGGGTAATCATATTTTTTTTTTGATTGAGAGGTTATTGTTGCTATTTTTATCCCAGAGAGAATCGCATTGTTGTTCATGTAACACGGATCCAAATTTCCAAATAATGGGTACCTACTGTGGTAGCGGCCTGGTGATTCAGTTGTAACGATGTTCTTACCTTCTCCCCTTTTTTCAATTTACTTTCTCTTTCCTCCCGCTGTTATTTTTTTATGTGTTCCCGTATTTCTCTTTCCGGAAATTCCAAGTGAAACCCTTTCCCTTCCCCATCTCGAGCGTGTTGATCCAATTCCCCAGAGTGCGTGGGAGTCAGGTGAAGTCGGTTTTCCTTCCGTTCTCTTAGGAGTTTGTCCGCCACACAAGAGAAAGAAGCGGGCTATCAAGTTTACGTGGGGACCCTTGTCTACGAAAAGGCGTCAAGGCTGGAGATTGCACTAATATAATAAATATAGTGCTAAATAAATCACTTGGTAATGTTCCGAAGTTCGTTCTGAGAAAAGGGTTTGGTGGTTTAACTGGTTGACACACCTGACCAGTAATCGGGAGACCCGGGTTCGAATCCCGGCTAAGTCAAATATTTTTCATGACGAACTTCATCCGTTGGTGTATTTTTCACAAAAACCTTTTTTTGGAACATACTAAGTGATTCCTTTAAAAAGGTTTATTTCCATCTGCAGTATACATGCACATATTTACATAGTGAGGTAGAATAGTAGCTATTTACAGTAAAGTCGCCGTTGTAAGAAAAAAATTCCTCTTCGGCGCATGTCAGAAGTTGTTATATTTTAACATTGTTTGTGAGCTTGTAGCAGATATGGTAACAATCAATGCTGGAACTCTTTTCCTGCGGGATGGTTATTGGTCCGACAATGGTCCAAGACGTGAGGGAAACAGGCAAAACCTCACGTGGACCGCCGATATATTTCGCACTATAGATATGTGGTTGCATCAAGTTCATCCTGAATACTTTATATATATTAATAAAGTAACAGCTTAAAGGTCGTGGGAGACCTAGCAATAATATTTGAGGTGGTTGACTCAGTTGATGTGAGTTCCGAGCCATCATTGATGGCCCCAATTTTTCAGGAAAGATACAGGTAGCAAAACTACAGTAAGAATAACTATAATAATTACGTATTTATATATCAATGGAATATATGACTGTACAATGTTTTATTAAAATTACGTCGGTGAAAACGCAAATACATCAATTCCGTGGATGAGAGAAAATCCACTATGGTGGGATACGAACCTTCGATCTCTGGATTAGCATGCAAGGAATTTACCCCGTCGCCACTATTATCGCAAGTCAGAAGTAAATGGAGAAAATGTAAAAATACACGCAACGTTGAATTTTTCTTTGAAAATGAGAACGAATTAAGTCCAACATTTTTCACCTACCATCCAAGTCTTGTTTTTATAATAAATGCATAATATTTAGATTATTTAATACATATCAATATAATCCGAAAAGTTAATTTACTGGAATTGGTAATTCTGGCTTCTGCTTTTCCATTATCTTCTTGACCTATAGTTTCTATGCTCCCAACACAATTTGAGAATCTCTGGATATGAATGCGTGTCTTATGTGATGCCCCACAATAGGATAATGCTTTTTGATAAGAATTGATATGCTATCATCATTACTTCCTTTAATGCAAGGAATCGGTACAATCGGTATTTGCATACTCATTTTGTGTATGTCTCCTAGATAACTTTCCACGAATTTAATAGCCGATATGTTCAAAATAAGTTTTTTGTAGGTAGTTTTTCAGCTTATTTGTGTCTCTTAAATAGAACCACTCACTGATATTTGTAGTCAAAATTATCACATATAATTAGTGGGACAAAGCAAATGACAAGTTTTACCGGCAAATATTGAGTGGGAGTAAATTATGAAATTGTGCCCCATTTTAAAACTGAAGGCGTATTTTATTTCTCATTTTTGTGACCGGTTCAATATCGTGAATATTCTCTTTTTGCACTTCCTTGAGGTCTGAAGCATGTCTTGAAAGCTAGCAATCTTTAAGTACATGCAAAGTGTTTTGAAAAAATGCAAAAATGAATCCAGGATTTATTTATTTCTAGCACAAGAAATATTGTTCCTTTAACTGGTGTAAGATTTTTCTCAAAGTTTTCCGAGTTTTTTTCCCGAAGAAAAGTCATCTAGTGGAAGTTTTCATTTGAGTTGATCTCTGGTAATTTCTCTATTTGAAGCAATTTAAAATGTTCCAAGTCTTGTTTTTATAATAAATGCATAATATTTAGATTATTTAATACACATCAATGTAATCCGAAGAGTTAATTAACTGGAATTGGTAATACTGGCTTCTGCTTTTCCATTATCTTCTTGACCTATAGTTTCTATGCTCCCAACACAGTTTGAGAATCTCTGGATATGAATGCGTGTCTTATGTGATGCCCCACAATAGGATAATGCTTTTTGATAAGAATTGATATGCTATCATCATTACTTGCTTTAATGCAAGGAATCGGTACAATCGGTATTTGCATACTCATTTTGTGTATGTCTCCTAGATAACTTTCCACGAATTTAATAGCCGATATGTTCAAAATAAGTTTTTTGTAGGCATAAATAACATGCATGGAATGTGAAACATTTCGTAATTTTAAAAAATCTTTGAAATACTTTTCTCTGCGTAGTTAC
Organism: Ischnura elegans; assembly: GCF_921293095.1. NCBI lineage: Eukaryota > Metazoa > Arthropoda > Insecta > Odonata > Coenagrionidae > Ischnura > Ischnura elegans. Next base: position 72,290,530 of record NC_060254.1, read on the forward strand.
TGCGAGGTGCTTCACTAGTTATAGTACCTTGAATTCGTACGTTGAGTTTCCATCCATTCCTTGTCACCAAAAATCCTCATTTATTTCTGGTTGTGTTGGACACTTGACAAAACAATAGGAGTTTCCCTGAAACTGTGCGTAACTACAAAGAAAGTCTCTATTTCCGAGTTCCATCAAATCTCAATGGCTGATTAAATTTGCGAAGCGCTAATATGTACGATTGAATTAATCAACGCCGTGTTAGTGACTTGTAAATTAATTTACTAGCTTGATTGAATCAGCTTTTTTTCTTCTTCCATTGTAATGAAATTTCCTGATTCTCTCAGTCTTTAATTGTGTGTATCTCTGGAACAATATGCCTTAGTAATTGTATTAGCTCGATTTCGATTGATGTTTTCTCTCATTATTTTCGTCAGACCCATTTAAATATTCTTCACTTTCATTTACATGTCATGTAAGAGTTTCATCTCTTTATTAATTTTTATATTGATTCGATAGGCTTCGATTAATTTGGGTATTTTATAGTATTTAAACCACAATAGTTTATTCTTTTTAGTTTATCTCCTGAAATATGCAAAATATTCTTCCGTTACTAACCTTTTTATTTATCGATTGATTTTGCTAATAACAGTTGATTTCTTGTCATTATAGCTTTGATTTGCTAAAAGAGAACTACTTAATACGAGTTAATATATTTATCATGTTTTTACTTTCACGCAAGTGCTGTCATAAATTTTCAGCATCGGCTGTAGGCACCTTCCATCTTTTTCCACTTTTTATTCTCGTTTTAGCACTTGATTCTCGGCATTATTCAAAATTTAACGTGTTGACCGTGAATTCTTGGCCCAAGCAATTTCCCGTCACGCATTCTGTTGGTAGTTGACAGGTTATCCAAGTTCTACGGTTTATATCCAAGAGCGTGAGAACACCATAAAAATTCCTTTATCAACCCGCTTTTAGTTATTTTATTTTCAAGAAATACCGCTGTATTTTAGCAACTTAAGTCATCTTAGCATTGCAACGTTCAATAATTCTAGAGAATTCATTAAACATATTTTGGTTTACAGTAATTTTGTTTCAGTTTGGATGACACTTTGGAATGCTGAATTAGTTCTGTGTTTGGTAGTCACAAAAAAATGGTATGTTATGAATTTTGATGCCGCAGGTTAAAATTACCTTCTTTTGATTACACTCAAAAATCGATCAGTTGGTACGATTGTAATTGGAAATCCTCTCGGAAACGAATTTGGGGAATAAACTAATGCAAATAACATGCAAAATCATTGTGAGCGAAAATAAAGATATTGTTATTACTGTCTCTCAATCGTGATTCTCTCATTCAATGCCCGTTGTAATTACTGTAATTAATAATCTCAAAGTAAATGATCAAATTATTCATTTTTTATCATGGTTTTTTAGCGTTGTATAGAACATGCCATCACAATTTGAGTCATTGAGTTTTATTCTGTTGACCCCTCTGTCATACTCAGTCTATTTTTGATATCTTTTTATACGTTAACAAATGATTATTATCGGACCACACACCTTACAAGTAAAAAGAAAGTTAGAAAAATCTACAACAAACATTTCCAGAAAAATACAGCCGTGTCACAACTCGTTTGGCATTTGGGAGCTTTTGGGTGGCTAAATTTTGGGTAGCCGATCCAAAATTGAGTCTGAATAGGGGCATTCTAATGCAGGTGTTGCCATCTCATGGGCACAAAACCAATTAAAAAACAAAAGAAATTTGGAATGATTTGAACAAATAAAGAACGTAACCCTTCGCATTCCATATTGTTAACGCTCTCGTGCAATTGTGTGCAGACCGAAGTGATTATGAATTTTGAATGTCGGAGAAAAGCATTATTTCACTCTTTAAGGAAAAATTAGGCAGCCTCTTTGTTTCAGTTGTAGATAAAGTTGGTGTATTTTTTTATTCAGGTCAGTATTTATTTTTTAACGTTTCATTAGTAGGTTTTACCTCATTTTGTTGCAAAAACTTAACTAAATTCCTTTTTATGAAGTTGATGGTATTTCAATCGTTCCCTTTATTAAGTACAAGTTTAAATTTCGTCGCTTTTTTAGCCATTTACTTTCTAGTTGGGTATTTTTAAGACCAGGTTTATTTCTTCTTTTTTAAATTTTAACGAATTTATCCGTCACTTCAACACTCCCTGAAACGATATTCCATTGTTATAAACGTGACAAGAGTTACCAAGCACTCTAATAAGTTAAAAAATATCAACACAACTTACAAAAAAAATTACTTCCCCTCGTTGGTATATTGATATATTGGTAGCTATATTGCTCTTCCTATGATTTCTTCCTTAAGACGCTTTGCATGCTTTGATTCATGGGTTAAGGATACAATCGTCGATGCCCAATTCTGGCAGCCAATATAGGTAACTTAATTCGTGCACTTATGCTGGCTGACGAATCGGGACACCCTTCCAAGATGGCATCCTTCCCAAATCCTGGGATTTAGGTACCTAACTGGCGAATCGGGACACGACTTTCAGCGCCTGGAAAGTAAGGAAACTCGTTTGACACCTAAATTTAATGGGGACTTCTTGATTTTGGTGCTTAATCTTGTAAGCACTGATCCTCATTACTCCCGATAGATTGTGCTGGTATTGAGTCAGGGTGCACTTCGTGCTTCTAGTTTCAAGCCTTGCGCTTCGTTCTTCTAGGGCAAAGGTTGGGTACGTGAGTCTGATAATCCTTAAATCATGGACTCACGCCCGCGTCGTCCTATTCCCTTTTTCTTTAAAGATTCAATCAATTGCTCTCTCGAGAACAGCAGCTTGCGGAGCGTCTCATGAAAGTTTCCTGTTGGAAAGGAACTTTTCGACTAGCATCGGAATTCACTCGGAAACGAATTTTGGGAAATAAACTAGTGAAACTAACGTGGAAAAAATATTCAATGCGAAAAAAATACTGTTTTACTGTCTGTTACTCATGATAGCATGTTCAATCTTCTTTTTAATTAATGTATGGTGTTTTTAAAAGGACTTTACAAATATGAAAATGTATATAAAGTTATTGAAAAAAAGGTAAAATTCCGGTTTTAGTGTTGTTTTAAAGGTAAGCGCATCAAATTTTGACACGCGTAGTTTTCTAGTGCAGAATCGTGCCGCAACAAGCACTAGCGGCAGTTACGTTAAAGATAGCTTCCTTCACTGGATCCGTGCGTTCTATCTGTGTGTTTTGGTTTGAGGAATCAAAGCCAGCGACAACAGTTTAGCGTAATGTTCGTGTCAAGTACGCTAAAGATACTCCTAGTAGGCCGACAATTTATGAGTGGCATAAATATTTTGTAGAAACGGGGTGCTTAGTAAAAATATAAGAAATCATCAGCTCGTCCAAGCACATCTGACGAAGTCGTTGAGCTAGTGAGACGAAGTTTTGCGTGTGTTGAGAAAACTTTTGCATTTGATTTTCAAAGTGTAAATGATATATTTTCGATGTAAAATAATGGTTAGAGGAAAGGTCAATATACTCGAAGGAAAGGTCGAAATGAAAGGAGAAAATGCCGTATCAGTAATTTTCCTGTGAAATGTCAGTCGAATATCAGAGATGAGTACGCGAGATGTGAGAAATATGGTTAAATGCTGCACAATTGAGTGAACCAATTTGAGGCTGCAGTAATGAAAGAAGAATCGGAGGTTAAAAGTATGAGACCAAATGACCTCGGCGTGAAATTAAAAGGGCAATAAAATAGTGGTAGAAAATCGAAGAAGTCAATGATCTTGGAGAAATTTTTAATTCTTTCGGTTGTCATTTGCCGGAAATGTAATAGGAATTATCAAAAAAGCTATATCTTTGTACTTTTGACTCCACAAATGTAATTATTATTTGTAATTGCTAAAAGTGGACAATTTGTCTGGTGGAAGTAAACAAGAAAAAAAGGATTGAAAGGAAATATTTTCAAGATCAAAAGTCAAGAAGCAAAATATTCTTAAAGTTAAAGAAAAAATAGCGGAATAAATATTTAAGGACGAAAATTATCAGTGTACTTAGTGAAATATCCCTTAAAGCTGTACAGTTTTTTTGGAAGGGCTCGAAAAGTTTTGCTAGTATATTTTTCTAGTCAAGTACGGTTCTATTCAAGAACGAAAACCTCGTTGCATCTTCTTGTGTGAATTCCATTCAAGTGCAGCATTTTGAGGAATTTAGCGAACGTGGGTGTCATAGGCCATGTATTTTATGGTCTTGCTGCTTTCTTTGATGTTCCTCATTACAAAATGCAGCGTTTTTAAAGCTTTTTAGCGATGCTTTCCACGTTTGGACTGCGTTCTAAATATTTGGTGAAATTGACACCTGAATGTTTGAAGTGCGTTTAAATCACCTTCTAGAGCTTCATTGTCATCGTAAGCCTCCACCTTTCGATAAATAATGCAGTCATCCGCAAAAAGCCTTACGCTAGCTTTTAATTTGTTTGTAACTTATCTACATTGTATTCACAACAATAACCTAGTCCTTGATAATATCTGCACTTGTCCAATACTGGATCACGTACAAAAATATACTTACCTTGGTGTCATAATTGATGATCATTTCAAATTTCCCCTCCACATTGAAAAAATTAATAAAAAAATACGAATTGTAGCTTATCAAATATTCTTTAAGCTAAGTTAAAAGACATAGTATATGTTAGCATAAAATTAATGATTTATTTTGCAATGGTGGAGAGTATATTAAGATATGGGATCACTGTCTGGGGAATGGCGTCAAATACTCTGTTAAACACAATTGCAAAGAACTAAAAGAGAATATTGAAGTTTATTGATATAGATGGTTTGAACAATTTTTGTAATTCTAACCTAAAATCACTCTGTACTAAATATACCTAATGTATTAGCTGTGAATAAAATGCTGAATTGGCTCATTATTATAGAGAAATATTTAAAAAATGAGCACAAAATTAAATGTAATAACACACATTCTATGGACAAACGCAACAGTCCTTTGTTGAAAAATTATCTTTATAATAACATGTACGGTAAAAGGTTGCTGAAGTATGTTGTACCTCATACCTTTAATTGTATGCCAAAGGCTTTATGTAATCTCAAATCTTTGGCCGACATTAAAACAAAAGTGAAAATTTGGTTAATAAGTGATATTGTAAACTTGTAATTTCTTTATTTTAATCTGAAATGTACAAAACATATTTAACTATCATAGTTTTGTTTAAAAGCCCCTAAAGTTGGAGTTGAAACTTGTAATATAAATGCTATGCTCTCAATGTGCATCATGTTGCATTGAATAACTGGAACCTTCTGACAAGCCATATGCCTTAGAAGGACCAAGTTTGTATGTGCAAATAAAGGCAATAAAAAAAATTCAAAAAAATATTGTAGTATATGTTTCAGGAGTTTCACGACTTGTAAAAAGAAAGTAACAAAAGTAAAGTAGAATGTCTCACTTTCAAGTATAAGAAGAAGTCCTTATTTATAAAAGAAGTTTAAACCAAACCAAATAACCAATATTTAATTCTCGCTTCGATTGAACCAGCTATTACTAGACGGAAACCTAGTTATGGAGATCGTAACTATAATAGCCCCGAAAAACACGGCCGGGTTAAGCGAGATTGCAGATCTCTGCGATCACTAATGCGGACGTCTTTAATATTCAGCCAGGAGGAAGATTAAAGAACTAAAATTTCGAACAAGAATATTCGGAACCTGGTATTACAGATGGAAGTCGTACGATGTTTTTTTCCCATGCAATCTCAAGAGAACCATAATTCACGGACAAAACTTTGTGTTTCCGTCTTTGATCTAGGGAACAGAGAATGACTTTGACTGTTTTCAATGAAGTAAGATGTTCCTGCTTCTTTGAAAAATAGTAATTATCCAGCTGAAGAAAAATAAACCTGCTTTGTAAGACCTTAGTTATCTCAATACGAATGAGTGGTAGAAGAGAATAAGAGGCTGAAATAATTGAATGGGTTGTACCATAATGCAGCCTTTTGAGAGCACTTTACAACATGCACGACACGAAGAAGTTCAGTGTTATGGAATCAATTGAGGTCAAGTAGATGGAGGCAGCATAAAGATTTTTAGTCACTGCAGATAGCTAAGTCTTACGAGATACTTGTGAATATTATTGGCAGAAAGAGAGAAACCTTAGTGAATGAAATGTATATAATTTAGCAGTGGAATCATTTCCTCTCCAAGGCAACTAGCTGTGAGACATGGGACGGGAGATGTTAAACAGTAAATTTGGTCGGTGTAGGTTGGATTGATGAGTGAACCTATTGGTCACCTAATTATGAACCTGAAGATGACACTGTCTATCGAAACCTAGGTCGACACAAAAATCTTACTTTGGAATACTCCATTTTTTTTTAGATTTCTTTATCATACTATGGCAGTGACGGGTTAATCAAGAGCAAAAAATATTTGAATAAAATTTCTTGCTTTCGATGAAGGTACTGCGAGCGCAATAATAGTTAACTAATCGAAATCCTGCGATGGAGTCAATCATGAATGGCTCATGATTAATGGGAAGCTATTTCCACCGCATGATGTGAGAGTATTTTAATGGGTGAATTCATTCCTTAAAGACAGGAAATACAGAGTTAAAGTAGATCGCAAGTACCTTCACGCATTCGACAAAAGTATTTGTTTGTGTCAAAATAATAAGTCTTGCTCTCGATTTTGAAGGCTTATATTAGAGCTGGTGTGTTACTCAGGTTTTTGCTCTTTTGAAAATCGATCATCTCTCTTATCGTGATGTAAAAAATCTAATGTAACGCCTTCTTCGAGTTGAATTTAGGGAACCCCTTGAGATTGTAATACTATTTGTTATTTATTTCCCTTTAAAGGCTCATCCACGTCGGAATTTTGAGTAATGATCTCGTTCATCGAGCCAACGTGTTGAAGTGTCGAGGTACAAAGTTATTCAATCCGACCATGGTTTTTATACGCATCTCCACGGCTTTCCTTTGCCCAGACCGATTTCCATGTGGAATTCGCTTCGCGGGAGAATATAAAACGGAGCAGATGATGTGAATTTCAAGTGGGTGTTATTGATTGTGAGCAGGCGGAGAAATCATTCGAAGAGAATGGGACGCGTGAATGACCGATTTTCCGATGCCGGAGTTGCTGGCGCTATTCCTTTTGATGCCGATTACATTCGTCTGATGACCGTATTTTTTCTTCATCTACATATAAAAACTACCCCGCAAGCCGCCTCAACATCAAGTACGGGGGTGCTAGGACACCAGCCGCTCACAAATAAACAGGGAATACTCTAACAAAGTTCCACCTGTCATTTACAAAACCCTTTCATTCGCGGAAAAAAAGAACTCCCAAATCTATCCGTTCGGAAAAATATCTCCCTTAATTTATATTTTTTGTCAGATCTATAAATATAGTGGGGTCCTAACATGATGTTCTCCGTTTTGCTCTGAAAGATTCTCAATATCTCAAGCAGTCCAAGCCCAGTGCGATGCCTCCGTGTCTCTAGCGGCTCCCAGACAAATTCGTTGAACATTTTCTAGCTGTACATGCTGGTGGTCGTATTTTTATCTTATTTATTGATATATCGTTCCTTAGTGTGAATAATGATGCGAGGAGAAGCTTCGCGTTAAATATTTTATGACAGTCCCTATAGTAGAAAATTTTGGCCAGGGTTGGAATTGAAAACCTACGCTGCTAAGACCTTGTGGCAACGAGCTGACAAGTCTTTTTTGATTGAGTAAACGGATCATGCTATTCTAGTTGATAAATAGTGGCTAATTCGTATTCTCTAAATTGTTCACACAGACTTCACCAGAAGACGAGAAATAATAATCGGAAATTTTGTCAGATATAATTTTCCTAGGTACCTTTGAACAGCGATTTGTAAAATTACCATATCTACTTCGCCTTAATAAAATTGATTAGAAAGAAATTGTGGATCATTTGAATGATCAATTATCATGAAAATTTTCATTGAGATGCTTCATAAGACGACTTGATCTTGAAGTGATGATCAATCAATCATTATCCTCAATCTAGATCTTGGAAATTTTGTCCAGTTTAATTTCAAATTTTTTCACGAAAATTTTTTACTTGCTTTCTTTGTTTTCTTTCCATGAACACGATATATTTGTGTATGCCGTTATATTTTTTCTTTATGTTTTATAATTGTGGATATAATTAAACGCACTCGCAATGCAGAGGCTATATTTTAAGTATCTACTCCAGTATACTTCTCATTGGTGAAGTTAACCAGTATTTGTTCAGCAGTCAGCGATAGAGTTAAATATTTCAAGGGTATAATTAAATTTTCTGCGGTTGGAAGAAAAGTAAAAGGTCAGAGTTTATGAGTACACTATATTTGAGTGTTAAGAAAACATTGTTATTTAGAGCTAACCTTCGTAGCGTGTGCTAAATAATTCAATTCTTCTATAGTTGGACGGTAAATCAGTTTCCAAATACGCAAGGATAAAATGTCTGCGTCTGGTTAAAAAATTCGATGACCAACTAGAACATTATTTTTGCGTTGCAAAAATAGGTCTTTTTCAGGGCAATGCTGTGGCTAAAAAAAATTATTTTGAACGGTTTCCATGCTTTTGTCGTCAAGGAAGAATTTTAGATTCAGGCCGTTGTTCGTTTGGGGTTCTTTGGAAACGGAGGCGCAGGATTTCACGGTAGGATAAAGCGGGAAGCAGTGCTGGAGGGATAGAACGATGGCTTTAGAGTGAGGGTCCGCACCGTGTTGAAAGACTTTTATCTTTTCTGGCGGTGGACATGGCATAAGAAAGAGAAGATTTTTTCAGGAAAGCCTGCCCCTGTGGAGCTGCCATTTTTTTGTGGCACTCTAGGGTTCTTCTTTCACGTCGTTGTGGTCGTCTTGCTGTGTCAATTGTCCCCTCCTTCGGGATATCTCCTCGGGGCAAATGTGCCCACGAACGGAACGGAAAGTCTTCCAGAGGTCACTTTTTTCCAGTTTTCCCTGAATTATATAGTAACTTTTTCCTTCGACTCTCGAGGTTTTTGTCATCATTACACCTGCTCTATCAAATATTTAGGCCATAATATGTTCTTTCGTACCTACCATGCATATTTTACAAATATTTATGCTTCTTTTACTAAAATGTGCGTGTTAGTTATCTTTTAGTAGATAGATGGATGATATATAGTGTTAAGTACATATATTGATGGTTGTCTTTTAAAAGTGACTCACTCAAGCATCATAAATAAAACTTCTCCTTGACCTAGGGTGGACACAAAAAATGGAGCTCACGGGGGATAGTTGGCTAAAATTTTGATTCCTGTTCCTCTTCTCTCTTGAGAATGATGGGCTGCGTCCCATTGAAAATTACCTGACCCTGTTCATTAAGCCCCTTTATATATACATATGATAGTAGTTACGAGTTAGTAACGAGGAAGTCCTAAGAAGGGTAGGAGAGAAGAGAAGCCTCATGAAAACCTTAATAAGAAGACGGAACAACCTTATAGGCCAAATCTTGAGACATGATGGCCTGATGAAAACAATCGTCGAAGGACAGGTGGAAGGCAAGAATGGAAAAGGAAGACCTCGAACAAAATATATGGAACAAGTAAAGAGAGATGTGAAAGAGAAGAAATACGTAGGAGTGAAAAGATTAGCTGATAGGACAACTGAGTGGAGAGCTGCGTCAAACCAATCCTAGGATTGTTGACCAGTGATGATGAGTAGTTACGAATGATATCGAGAATATTATTAATCCTTGTGAAATTTTATTTTCGTCATTACTTCAAGTTTTTTTATTCCACTTCTTTCAGCCCAGTTAGGCTGAATCCTAGGTGCCAACTTGTAATAACGGCAACGGGCGTTAGCGTCAACCTGAGTTAGAATTATGGCCTCTATATTTTTGCCGTCGATCATGTACGTAAACAGGTACGCACATTTAAATATTTTACCGTTAAGATTATAGTTGGTCCGAGCATCAACCCGTATCGCTTAGGTCACACTGTTTACATTTCTACCTGAGGATCCTTTTCATGATATGGTTTTTTGGGCATTCAGTTGGTTTTATATTATGCATGGAATATTGGTTGATTATATCCGTTTTCATCTTATATCTAACTACAGTTGCCTACAGGACATGGTGTAGGGGTTATTCGATTCCTATCACATAATAAATATATTCACTTTTGATTAGAGTCAGAAGGAACGTTATCTGATCTTATTAAGCTTAATGGAATTTCTACTCATATACATATTTGTCTGCCCCATATCAATTCCATGACACTAAATATTGAGGAGATTTTTGGAAGAAATTACAGGCCTCACTTTGATACATTCTTATCAATTTGTATCCACTTTTCATTTTAAAATGGTGCACCTTAAATGGCATTTATACAATGTAAAGTTAAGGAAAGAATAAATACCAAAGTTTATTGTTCGTGAGGGTCAATTTGATTAATTCTCATGGAAAAGAAATTTGCATATCGGAATTTGTTGTACGCCCTTCATCTCTTAATTTCTATTTTTGCAGGGGTTTAGGTGACGAAGTTGATGTAAGCGGTGAGATGTTCGCTCCAATGGGCAATAAAATGTCCTCAGAGTTATAATTTTCTTGTTTAAAGCATTACAATGGGACCCTTAAATTTAAATTTATTCTTACGAATTGAAACGCCCGCAAATGACAGTTCAAATTCAGTCTCGCAGGATAAATTCCCCAGTGCTAGAGCTCAGCAGTTGCAACTGTTTCCCGTCCTTGTCCTTTCATCGACTCGTTTGCTGGGACTTTTTTCTACATTCCATTCGAATGGAACCGAATTGTTCTCGCCCGAACTTTGTGCTTGCATCGTAGCATTGTTGTTTACTTAGTCGAGTGTTATGAGTCGGTGTTTTTTCCCTCAATAAATAATAAAACTAATTTTCCCATTCTTATTTTCATTTCATTTTTTTCATTCCTCGTAAACTCGTTTCAATTATTGCTCGATATTTTCAAACCATCAGGTTAATAGGAGTTCTATTCTCCGGAATTTCTGCTATATGACAGAATTTCTAAAATATGTGGAATGTTATTCACTCTGGGGAAGTAGGAAACTGGTTTTAAAAATCAGGAATTCTATTGTCCAGCATAGGAGGGTTTAATTACCTAACAATGTTACGTCATCATGGGTTGCAGGGCCTAAGCCACGGAAGGCTACGTTGAAGGAGTTCAACTAGCAGCAATGTTTTTTTTTATTCGGTATAAGATATATTTTATTTAAATGAAACCATGTTGGAGATCAGTTACAACCTATGTCAGTCGTTCTATGCTTGTTTGGCATCAATGCATTTTGCCTGTCCTTTTCCTTTTCTCGTTATTTATGTCATCCCACGACCCCATTTGCTCAGTGGTACGTTATCCTGGATGTAGTTAGCTTTCCTTACTCTGTATCCTCTAGTTACTTTCATCCTTAAATGACAGATTTTTGGATCTTATGAACGTTTTTAATCCTTGTTGGACTGCATCGTCTTTTTTATCCTATCTAAATCATAAATATTTGAAGCCATTACACTAAACTCAACGAGATTCAGTCAGTTTTCAATCAACCCTGAGTTTTTTTGCCTGTAATTCCGTATTTTCTTTGCATTACTTGATTACTGTATGAACAATCAAAGCTTAAAAGATATATTTTTCCTAGATTTTCCACATTTAAAATGCTGACAATACTAAAAGGGTATGCCTCGAAATACCTTGTCATTCTAGCCAATACATTTTGCTGATAGCAAGCACCCATTTCATGTTTTCGGGTAACTGAAGGTGAGGCATTGGACTTGGTTGATAATTCATCCACTATTCACATAATTTCTCACTTTGGAATAATCGTACAGAGTTGGGTGAGTTACGACGCGGTGGTGTTCGCCCCAGTCTCAAAGAAAGTTTATCAGAGATTAAGATCCTTGGAAACTCATTTGCGGCCCACAAGTAAATCTGCCTCTGACTTAAAAACTCAGCTCTTGGAAAGGTTATTAAGCTCACATTCTGCGTTGCCAAGTTTTCACATAACCAGATGAAATAAGGGCAATAGATAAGCGATAGATATAGAGCCTGATAGCTCATTATATCTCATTATCTTCAGTACCTACCATCAGACCTTAAGTTAACGAGTTCATAGCTCATAGAAATACCACTTTAACCTTCGGTGAATTTGTGAACTTATCGGAAATACGCAAGATATTCTATATAGTTATTGCTTTAGGTCGAAGAGATCTAAAATCATTATCACCTATTTTAAACAGACATATTTTTTCTCATGCGCAATACTTTTCCTGCGCTCGCTTTAAAAAAAATTCGTGAACTCGATAAATACCTCGAAAAGCTGCCCTATTTGTCAAAAACTTCTACGGGCGTACTGAAAGCTTACACAGCTGATGTTAAACAAATTTGGCTAGGAGCCACTAGAGACTCGGAGGCTCCTTGCTAGTCTTAGATTGTTTCAACAATTAAGAGATATCATTAACATTATAGTTTTCTCATATAGTTATAATAGAGATATAACATTATTCTAGGCACCACTATATTTCCAGGTCCAACAAGCGATAAATTAAGAGAGATACGTCGCCGAACGGATAGGTATGGGAATTCATTTTTCCCTCGTATTCATAGAGGACTGAAATAAATGCTAGGCATAACTTCATTGGACCATTTTATTTTTGTTTGTGAACAGACTTTACTTTTTGTGATTCCTTAGATTTGTATTGGTTTTTATTAACATATCTCAATGCTTTTCTTCATCTTAATCGATTTCACATTACTTCAGAGACAGTAAATTAAGACAGGAACATATTCAATGGGGTGATCAAACACCAAGTACCCTCTATCATTTGCAATGGAGACAATTAACTATCTAGCGTTATGATCCGTACCTAAAATTAAGCAAAATGTACATTTTTTAATATTTTGTGATTTTTTGCAACTATTAGTGTTTGATGATCATGTAACTTAAAGCTGCTCGTATAACTTCTTTCTCATTAGTTCTGATCTCTGTGATTTAGCGCGTGGTAATTGATTGGCTTTAATGTTACTTAGAGTTACTGTGATGAATCTGATTATATTTTTTAGAACATTGTGTATGATATGTTTTCTTTTATTTAACTTTGTATAATGGAACTCTTTCGTTGTAATGTTTTGTTGATACATCTTTCACAACGAGTAAATGAGTTGATTTTATGCTATATTTCTATTTATTCTATTTTTATATTTATTCAATGATGTTTATTCAGTAAATCGTTAATTTTCTTTGAGGGCATAGGTGCTAGAGTAATAAATATCTTTCTAAATATTTCTCCCTTTTTCTAACAACGGAGGCTCCAATGTCGTTTTGCGGGGTGCAGCAGAGATGTAGATGAATGCGGATTGCCATTCCTTTCAGCATTTCCTGGTGGGTCCAGACGCGTTCGTGTTCATCCAGACGATCTTTGACGCTAAGGTTAAGTGGACATCGCTCCTCCGGAGCAAAAATTAAAGGGGAGCCAAGCGGAGTGCCAACAGGTCCCGCTCGCATCTCAACGATCCCTCCCTGCTTCCGAAAAGTGACGGGTGGGGTCGCCCTTGTACCAAGTGGCGCGCTCCGGATCAAGGTATCCTCTCCTTCCCTCTCATCTTCTCGCTTCTGCGAAAAACCGTCGTAAAGACGCCTCATTCCTTTCTCACCTTCTCCCCCAGTTTCCGTCTCAAAGGCGTCGCTACTACCTCCGGGCTGAGAGGTCGGCCCAGGGATTATCCGTGTATACGTGTATCGATGCACCCCGTTGGTTTACTCATACCGATGTATCCATATTTTTTATGCGAATTGGGCCGGGTGATTTTTCCATGGAAAATTTGTATCTTGTTTCGAAAATTTCTGCGCTTTCAAAGAGAATTTCAATATTGGTTTTTCAAACAAATAAATACAGGAATTTACGGTATCGTAGACGTTATCTACTGCCAAAATTTGAACTGATAACCCACGATTTTACTCAACCACTTCAATTTATTTTCTGAATTTCGTGCTCCTGTCCTCTATTTATTTTTTTCTGCGGTTCTTTTTGAATGGAGTGATAGGTAATGAAATGATATTCTGTATTTTGTGATCAACGTATAACAGTGAATTAAAAATTATTATTATTATTATGATTATTTCATATTGCAAAATTATCTAATTAAATACATCGAGAACAAAGCAAATACTCTCACAAAATCATTTTTGTACCTCCAATGCAGTGGCGCAGCGAGGGACGGGGTTTTGGGGGATAAAACCCCTCCAAGAGCTCAGAGAAATGTTTAAGTTTAATCCAATTTACTTAATTGGATTAGTATTACTTATATAATAGTGTTAGGATAATTGAAATATCCCCCATAAAGCCGCAAAACTCGCCATTTTGAAACATTAATGTTAAAATTTTTCTGGAGGAGGGCCCCCGTAACTCCCGATACCCTGGCGGGTATGCAATACCCCCGCACCCCTAAGTATTAGTTGCGCCTAAAACCCCCTTAATGCCTAGCTGCGCCCCTGCTCCAATGCATCATATTTCATGAAATATAAGTTCTGTATTTACATAAGTTATGGATGTTTTAACATTGTTAAACATTCAAAATACTTATATTTTTCCCCTAAGTAGTGCTAAAATAATGAAAATATGATGGCGAGCTACACTCGTCATTGCGCAATTTGGCATCGGAATTACATGGCGAGCTAAACCAGTCATTTCAGCGCAAGGCAGAGCTTTGAAAATGGTGTTAATGGGACCAATGTACATTTTGTGACAACATATGAGAAGGTTGGATTGTTAATTCTGTTCCAGTGCAAAGGTTATTAAAGTTAATTATCGATTTCTCAAAGAGAAAATGTGGCAAAAGACAATGATTTGCGGTTCCGCAGGCGTTTTTGTGATACAAAAACCTTAACTGGAGACTCAAGGCAGAGTTTTAAGAATGGTGTTTATGAGATCAATTGACAATTGCACTGGGAAATTATTATAAGTTTAGATAGTTAATTGTGCTCCATTGCAAAGGATAGAGGGTGATAGATTACCCCGTTGAATGTGTTCCTGTCTTATTGTTGTATCTATGAAGTAATACGAACCCCAATGAATTTTGGAAGAAACCCATTTCTTACATTCGGAGGACCTGCTTTATTCTATGCAGCGGTAATTTTATCGGTTTATTAAACACTATTTATATTGAATATATGCCCTAATATTGCGCCTTGTGGGTCACTTTAAATAAATGTAGTTTATGTTCGCTATACACATTGCTTCGAATGTTAATAGACCATTGTATGCGCCTAGATATCTAAAATTGGCTCTAACCACCAATTTACTATTGCATGTTTGGAATATCATTGATTTTGTGATATAATTCTAAGCGTATTTTATATATGTACCTTTCAATTCTTCATGGTTGATCAGATATCATGGAAACAGACTGCATATTTACCTTGATTGATTAGATATAGAGAGGTATCAATCTAAAAACCATTTGAAGGATATATATGCTAATCGAAGCCTCACCGATTAAAGCTCTTTCTTATATTTTTATGAGAGAAATGCTTACATTATCATATTTCATTTTGATGACACAGGTCTACAAAAAACATTGTTGATGCCGATAATTTTTAAATTGATTTTTACTTTATTTTGGGCACTGATTTTAATCATTCTCAAATAATTTAGATTGTCCTTAGTGACTCCTTTTCACTAAGTTTATTTTCTCGTATTGAATATCAGTTATAAATGCGTGATAACGATATGATTTATGAGGTATTTCTTTTTTCCGATCCTTGTAAAAACATAGAGAAATCATCAATAATTAGTGATTTTTTATTTCCTATATCAGTGACAATTCACTTACAAATCAGGTAAATAACCAATTATTTACCATAAATAGCCAAATATCTCAAAAACTAAAGCTGTTACGCCGGATATAGATGGATAGAAAAATATTTATTGTTCAGGAAATATTTCGTAAGAACAAAAATAATATTAAATTAAATAAATAAATGACATTTTGCTAGCAAATTACATTAAATACAATATAAATTATTACAATGATAACAATGATAAATGTTTATGATATTCCATTTCATGACATAACCTATCATAGCAAACGCATGAAATATAGTAAAAATCGGCAAATTGAGCTATTTATTTATATAATATAAAAATATAATGCTTCTTAATAAGATATATACACTGAATTTGGATTCAGGTGGTCAATTGCATGTACTGTAGGCGGCTTAAAAAGCTCAGGCACATAAACTGGTGATTACCAGTATTATCAGCATGCTGTTTGGGGATATCTGTTTATGAATGTTGAAAACAGGTATGTTTTAAACAATATCGGTTTCCGATATAACGGCAAATTTTTATGCACCGTATGTCGCCGGTTGGCACGCAGGTCGACGGTGGGTAAAGGGTAAAGGGGCGGAATGAGAAAATGCCAGGGGCACCTGAGGATTCCCTCGCCGTCATAGCCTTCTCTTCATCTGCTTCCCCAGGATCGGAGAGCACACGGCTGTCAAGCAGTCTTTGTACTAGGAGCGGTTGTCAAGCCGGTGTATTCTTCTTGTCGCCAGCGTGGAAGAGGAAATCGTTAAATCGTAAAGCTCGCTGGAGTAGGTAAGTCCGTCGAGTTTTACGGTGTCTCTCCGCGTCTTCCCGACTTACTGGCTTTCGTTTTAAGTATCCGTCTGCAAGTCTGCTGCGGGTCCCTGAACGAGCGCTGAACTTTTCCAAACGGGGAAACAAAAGGATAAGGAAGGAGTCATCCAATCCCATTCAAGTCTTCTTCTCTCTAACATTTCTCGTTACACGCGTAATGAGGAGGAAGGAATTGATGAAAGGATAAAAACCTTTTTTAGACTATCCGGAGGCGAGACCAATTGAAATTCTTTATCTTTTTTTATTTTTCTTCTTACGGCCACATATTCTGTGGTTCAGCAAGTTCCGCATGGCTGAATGAAGAAGTAAAAAAAAGGAAATAAAAAAATGCTGCGTCGAATCGAATTCCAAATGATTTATTCTTTTCTACCTTTCGGTCGATCTCTGGTTATTTCTCAGGCCTCTCTCTGATTGAAAGAATATTTTAGCCTCCCTTCTCTGCATGTTTTCCTCCAGCATTTTTCCTTCCTTCCTGCCTTTTACTCAAAAATTCGGATTCGCATTCTTTTTAATAATAAAACCTACTTCCATTTCCTCTCTTTTCATCTCTTGGCCATCCTATCATTGGTTCCTTTCTCTTTTGTTGGAGAATTTTTATTACCGAGAGATCTGCAGAAAATTTTCCTTTTTATATTCAAAGTTTCCAAAAATACTGCTGAAATATCTTTTTATCGAAGGCTAATAGAGTTTTTGCTTCGCTTGTCTTTCTCTCTCCGACTCTGCACCGATGGCTTCATGAAACATAATGCCACTGGCTGACAAATACTTCGTTGTTTGACGGTGTTGCCCCTGCATCAATCTCTTGATTGAAGGGATAGCAATCTTTTAAGTTTGAACAGTGTTGTCATCGCTTAAAAAATACAGAAATCTCCAATTAAGAAGTAAAAACCCCATCTTTTGTGATTCAGATCTTTAGGAATGGAAATTCACGACACATACTCTTCATTTCTCACCTCTACGGAAATCCAATTAAACTGCTTCAATATCTCATGCAGGGTTCCCACTCAACCGTGAAAACCTTAGCACCGTGAATAAGCCGTGAATTTCGTCATAAAACCTTAGAAATCTCTCAAACTTGATCGTAAAACTACGATAGACGGATTAGAAGAAAAAAAGGACATTTCGATCATGCTTCAAGGTCGAGTCACGTGCAGATACTGCCCACGCATTTTTCTGCACGCGTGTATTCGAAGCGCAACTATTAATTGGTCCGTGTGCCATGACAGCACATTGACCTTAAGCCTGCGATTGGAAGACATTAACCCTGGCAAAAAATCAGGCACTTCTTCGCTTCCCTGCCACCTTGCTATCTTCATTTTCCCACACACACCCTTTAGCCGGACCTGAATTTTGCTAATATATGTGACATAATAAGCGGTATTCAAGGCATCTGTTGCGTTTGTTACATTTTTAGTTGATTTGCGGCCGATGATTGTTACGTTATCAATATTTCTGCCTAAAATTCCTGATCTACAAACCGTGAATTTGATGACATTTAGACCGTGAAAACCTGGAAAAAACCGTGAATTTTATAATATAGTTAGAGTAGAAACCCTGTCATAATATTTTATGTTTTTTTAACTTTTATGTAACTTTTTATTTTTTTAAATAAAACGAATGCTGATGGCATAACCTACGATCGCCTATTTCGCACAGCACTGGTCGAGCGCTGGGTTATTTCAAACCTTTCAGTGATTTTTATCGATTTTATTCGCAATTAAGGTATGAAAATTACTTGGAAATGAATTTTCCTGTAGCGGCTTATGACCTCGTTCCTATAGTTTAGCATGAAATTATTATTCCAGTTTTTAAGTTGCGGAAAATAGGCAATTATACGGGATTATTTTTAATCTTCGTTTAAACATTTGTAATTCTCAGTGGTTTTTTATTGATCTATTGATAAAATCTGAGAATGACTCATTTTAATGCACATTTTTTTTATTTTTACCATCAATAAAGGTTAAAATTTATGCAATAATATTTTTATATTGAAGGAATACGAGACATATTTACTGAGACTTTATTAAGTATATTATTTAGTGGGAGCACAGCATCCACAGAATTTTAATTATCTGTTTTCTGTTTAGTGAACTGTGCTATCAGAATTTTAACTAATCCCTCTTCTAATCATTCAATTGTTCTTATTTTTATTTTTAATTCAATTATTATATTTAATATTTTATACTTATATTTTCTTCAACTTTGGTTTAGACCTCAATTTTTGTGCTTGCTTCATCGGCAGGTATTCGTTAAAAAAATCGCGCGAGGGTAAAATCCTAATCCTTTCCACGTGGAATGCATATTAAGGTGAGTAGATCGATTTGATTTGAGGCTGAGAAAACATCATCCAATGTATAACCCTTCTGAGCGGTTGCCGTAGAGGATTGAGGTCTATCTAAAGTGTAGAAATATCTCGCACGAGTTTTCCGCCTTTTAATGGATCCTTTGAGCCCCACATGTTTGGCATGTGGCCAGTTTTTATGCAGTCAAATCAGGGCATCTGAATTTTCCGTCCGTCAAACTAAGTAAAAATTCTAGGAAAAAAAACAAATCGCTTCTCCCGTCGAATTTGACGTCGGCGTCTGACTTTTTCATGTTTTTTTTTACGTTCAGTACTTCGGGTTTTTTCGATGGAGGGAAACGAAAATGAAATTTAGAAAAAAATATTATTTTATAATTTTTTTTAAATTACGCCTTCGGCCGCAAAAGTTTAAGCCAAAATTGTTGGCAGATATATCCATACGGTATTTCACTCATGCACGATGGATACCGTAGGAGGGATTTATATTGTAAAATATTTGGTGACGAGAGTATTACAGAGGAACTGATATTCTTCGAAGGATTTTCCTCAGGTTGAAAAAATCGTATGTACCACAAGCGCATGGCTAAATGCTTCTGTTTCAATTTTTTTATCCGGGGCGGTGCACCAGTCAACCATTGTTGGAACAATGGAACACACGAGCGCCTAAATTCTTGTCGGCAAAGTATACTTATCACATCAATGTTGAAGGCCGACTAATGAGGCTTTAAAATTTTGCAGGACCGCTCAAAATCATTCTTACTGAAGCTATATTTTTTCATAAAAGCCTGAATTATTTTTTTGAGTCATAGTTAATGTTTCCAAAAGAATTGCTAGCGGAGTATTGAAGGTTTATATGATTTTATTATAATATCACCTGAACGCTGTTTGGGTTCCCTTTACTCCATTTTTATATTATTCATATCATTTGTTTGAAAATTTCACACATTCAGTCCAAAGCAGCCTCATACTTCTGGGAAAAAACAGCATCGCCGTGGTTATAAGTACTACTAGTTTTTATTTTGTGGAGAAGGTTTAAGACCAACAGAAATGTGGTGAGACAATAAATTGTCGCCACATAAGGATACGATTTATATTTTTAATTAATGAGAACCTTGAGGAGGGCGCATCAAGTGCAACACTCCATAAATAAATAAAATGTCAGAGAATTTTCCCATCTCATGAAATAAGTTTCTGATTTCACATCGCCATTTTTCGCGATCATTTCCCATTGAGTTCATGAGCATTTTCTGTTCAGTGGATAATGTGAGAAAGAGGTTAAATACTTGTAGCATTAACCATTTATCTGATGAATTCAGTTTCGAACAATGCAATTATTTTATGTTGCTGAAATAGAGTACATATTTTCAGCGTATCCGTCAGTATGTGTATCAAGCTGTATACAGGGTGGAGAAAAACTGTGTCGCGAAATTATAACCTCGGATATCTTACGCCAGTGGGGACCAAATTCACTATTAATGTTTGGGTCGAAAACAAATCATTTTTAAACTACATAAACTTTGAGCCTAGCGCTCTTATTGGCCGTGAAAATGCTCTGTTGCCTGATGCTCTGGACAACTTATGTCTTCGAATGCTTTGCCTGCCGGATATCGCGATGTATCCAAGGCATCTGGCAACAGGGCAAACTCGCGGCCAATCAAAGCGCTTGGCTCAAAGTTTCAGTAGTTAAAAAATGGTTCGTTTTTTATATAAACGTCATCGATAATTTTGGTTCCTACTGGTATCAGCCAAGGTTAAAATTTCGTTACTAAACTGTTCTCCACCCTGTGTATCCTTTCAGGCCGTACGGCAGAGCGTGTTTCACCATGCATAATCTCAGGATATTCAGCAGTTTGCATTATACGTGGTGAAATAAGGGGTTATAAGTAAGGAAATAAGAATTTTTCCGAGTATTACAGTGATTTACTCATGTAAAAAAGAAAGCCTTACTTTTTACTTACTTAACCTACTCCTAACTTATTTAACTTTAACATTTTCTCCCAGTTCCTTGCACCCATTTTCACCCTAACGATTCGGTGTGGGAGAACGTAGTAAAGAAGGTTTACGCCTGTGTGTGTGTGTGGAGAGAATAAAAAAAGCGCCCGGGCACACAATGGGTGGGTTTAGTATATGTATGTATGTATATATGGGCTTATAGGTGGGCTGCGCCGCCGCCGGTGATAGTCACCCCTTGGAGCGAACCACTCACGGCGGATTGAACGGCATCACAGGGCCGCGGGGACGGAGTCTACCACCACTGCCCTCTTATACCACCCCCTCCCAATACCTTCCAGTATCTCTCTCGCACGCTCCTCCGGTCCAGAACCCCCTGTTTCCACCACCGACCCCCCCCCCCTTTCCCCCTCTTCAGCGCAGTCATCTTTCCCTCTTATCGATTTCGCTTTCTCCCTCCCCTACCTCGCCCATCAGCCTCCCCTACCTTGCCATCCTGCCTCCCCTACTTTGCTTTTAGGGCTGGGCAAAATACAGGCCGAGGAGTACAACTTTTAAATTGTAGCCCGCTCAAATTCAATTCAGAAATGCTTTCAGGCGATCAATATCTCGTCGAACCTTGATGAGTGAAATTTCAAAGGACCAGGATTTATTTCTCGCTGATAGAGGTTTCTCACTTCCCTAGTTTATCACTTACAAAGGTTCCGGAATGATCTCTCTCACTTATAGAGGTATAAATAAGGAAGAAGTGGGAGGAGAGTGCAGGAAATCCACAATTTTATACTCATTTTGCATGCAATTATCTAGAAACATTAAATTATTTACAATGTTTATTTAAAGATAATAGTCGAAGTCTTTTGAGATTCTCTTTTGGTATTGTTAATATTTTTTCGATCTCATTTCTGTTTTCAAAAATGGATTGTTCCTTTTTTGAAACGACTCTACAGCAGCATGTCTCGGTTCGCTGGATGCAACGACGTAAACTTTTCGAATTTTCTTCGAAAAAATGTAACCGTCTTTCTCTCTTAACTGCCACCAAAGTGCGTGTAAGAAATTGATAAGACCATGAAGACTGTGTTCCCCAGAAAAAAAATTAAAACGAAAGCATTTGGCCATGTGCATGTGGTACACACGATTGATCAACCTACGGAAAATCCTTCGAAGTATATCAGTTCCTACGTAATACTCTCCTCACCAAATATTTCACAATTTTAGTCTCTCTTGCGGTATCCATCATGCACGAGTGAAATACTGTAGGGAAATATCTGCCAACAATTTTGGCTTAAAATTTTGGGCGGAAACGCGTGATTAAAAAAATAATATAATAATATATTTTTGAATTTCATTTTCGCTTCTCTCAATGGCCATCGAAAATACCCGAAGTACTGAACGTCAAAATGTTAGAAAATGTTTGTTAAAATTAAATTTGAGAGCGACATAGGTTTCCCGTCAATGAGTTGGAGTGCGTGCACACATTTCCCCACCTGAAGTCTGCCGAAAAATTCTCTCACTTATAGAGATTCCTAGATTCTTGCTAATAGAGGTGCCTAGATTCTCATTTATAGAGGTTCCTAGGTTCTCAGTTATAGAGGCTCCAAGATTCAAACTTGTAGACATTCCCAGATTCTTACTTATAGAGGTACCTAGATTCTCTCTCATGGAGGCATTCAAGGGTAAAAATGATGGAACTCGGCAGATTTCTTACTTGTCCAGTTCTCGTTATAGAGGTTTCACTGTAATTGAAATTCAAAACTGTGCTTTCCTTATTTTATTTCCTAAATTGAAAGATTATTACTCCTGGAGTACGCATTTCACGCTTTTAGATTTTTATATGACGATATCCTTTTTTCGCGATTAAATGAAAAGGAAAATTATCAAGCGCGCGAAAACGCGACGGCTATGTATGTATGCTGGGAAAAGCACGTGTGACGTCATTCTGGTTCCGAATGCCGCAGTGTGAGGCCACCTTGGTGCTAGGCTATGAGCGCCGCTATAATGCAGGCTGCTAGCAGGTAGCAGAGTACCCTAGCTGGTAGTGCTTGGCTTAAATAAGGATTATTAATACCCTGTCAAAAAAAGGAAACTTTCCGACCATAAGCAATTTTTATAGGTGACTTTTAAGAGATGTTTCCCTGAGCTCTGTGCCTCGTGCATACATTGGTAATATCAGGCGATGTAAAACTCATGACTACTCGTACAGCATCTAGGCCCCTGTAACGTCACGTAGAGTGGCATCGCATGGGCGCCAATCTGGCCTTTTTCGAATGAGGTTAAAATTGACCATTAACATTCGTCCAAACTGGGATTTCTAAAACAAAATAATTTGTAAATCATGAATACACTAATTGTGGGTAACGAATCACAACCAATGCCTTTCGTTTTCTTTGATGAAGGAAACTACCCTATTTAAACACTGCCCAGCCCCAGCTCGACATCCCGTCTCCCCTACTCCTTCTCCAGGACTCCCTCTCCTCCATTCCTCAGTTTTGAGTTCCCACCTCCTCCTCTTCATGCTAGAATCGTCTTTTTTACCCCCCCTTCCACCATCGTGATTCTCCCCCTTTGCACCCCCCTCCAACCACTCAGCCTCTCGTGCTCTGCCGTGCCGTGTGTGCTCCAATTTCAATGGAGCATCGCGATCTACATTCTGCATCGGAAGAGATCCGATGCGCCGGTCGTTCGCTTTGATGCCCAAAAATAAAAAGCAATTGCGGTGAAAAAGTCTTGTTGCAATTTTGTATGGTCGAAGGAGTCGCTTCAAGCGCTCGTTCGACGTTGCTGCTTTATGCTGGTTGTGGTTTTGGAAAATGCATTTTTTTCTCTATTTTGTGAGTAGCATCACAGTTCACAACATAACCGACAGCAAGGTTTTGGTTGAAAAGTGAATGATTTCGAATGGTTATTAGTTTTAATATTTAAATCCAAATTTATTTTTTACTCTAAAAATATTGATAACAACCCAAATCACCTGATTTGCGAGACTTCAAAAAAATTCATTTGCCTTCCTTTTTTTAGAATTAGCATTTTAATGGCAGTAATGACCTTCTCTTCGTTAAATAAGAGCAAGAAGAAGATCTAACTAATACTTAAATCCTAATCTATTTGGACTTAGGTTACCGAATGGATTTTCCCAGGATTTCTATTACAAGAAACAATCTATAATGATATGGCGCTGCCTGCGTAATTAGATATTTCGCAGGCTTAGTTGCAACCGTTATCTCCATGGTGCGGAATAAAACACTTTGTAATGCTTTGTTAAGCATTTTTGTTCTATAAGCATGGGGTCGCAACTCCTTTGTTACACTGAGCTATGGCAACGCAAATATTTATTTTGGATGCACTGTGCAGTTACTATGAAAACAGGTTTTTTGTGTATTCAGCCTTTTCAATTTTTATTTTATACTCTGGATATTTAAGGGCATTAAATAATTAAGATCGGACGAAAACATGCGGGTCTGCAACAATTTATTTCAAAATAGGTGAGATTACTCAATTGTATTGCTTGTACTTTCTCTAATCTCCCGTTTAATTAAGCTCAAAGATTAATTATTTCAGACAATTATGATCGCAGATTTTCGCCCAAATTTAGTTATTTAATATCCTTGAAGAGTAGTAAATAAAATATCGAAAATGCTGGATACACAAGAAAAACCGTTTTCATGGTAACTGCAAAGTGCATCAAAAAGAATGTTTGGCTTCCCACAGCTCAGTTACTAAGGAGTTGCGACCACATGCCTATGGACCAAAATTTCTTCAAATTTTCTCCACTACCGTCTTCTTTAGTATTACATATTTCTCCTGAAACACTCGCAAATTCACGTTATCACGTCGCGCACAGTAGTGTATTGTTGCAAGGAGAACAACCCTGATTGAGGGACTTCCTTTCCGCTGCTGGCGATGCGTCTTGGGCTGAGAATCGCGCATCGTAGCACATCCCATTCCATCTCATTTCCCCCTACCTTCTCTTCCAGCCCTTCTCCGCCTTATCTCTTCCCCTTCAATTCATCGCACTTCACTACTCCTGCATCTCATCTCCTCCTCTCCCACTCATATCTCCATCATTCTCCAATTGTTTTCTTGCATCCAATCTCTTTCTCCCCCTCCAGCGTTCCCTCGCAGAGCTTCCGTGACTCACCCACATACTGCCGTGTCTTCTAACGTATTCGGTTTTTTTATTTTCGTGCAATCCGCCGCACTGGGAGGAAGAAATATAAGCTCCAATCTATGCTAATATGATGTACATTTATCCATGGTAATATGATATATATTTATGTTATTATACATAATATTCGTACGACGCTGTAAGGGCAAACAAAAAAATAAAGTCATAGATTAGGAAAGAAAAATATAGGAACATAAAGTTGAAATAGGATGAGGACAGCGGTGCAGTGGTAGATGGAAAAATAATATTTCATAATAGAAATATTTTTTAATTTTTATTAATAACTTTTATACATTTTATTAATAATAAGAATTAAGCTGTATCAAACACAGCTTTTTAGGTTCACCATTCGGTCGGAGGATAGGACAGGACAGCTGCCTTCACTTGCCTGTACATTACCCACCACCGCCTCAGGTGACTCCTTGCCAGCCAACTTTATCTACACACCATTTCCATGCAAAATAAAAACTCTAACAATTGAAGAAGTCATAAAAATAATTTTATAGAATTCGATAGTAGTTTTATTGTGGGAATAATAGTCTTTCATCATTGACGAAGAAATGTAAGAGAAAAGAAATTAATAGTGCAGTTGAGATCTTGCTAAGGCAAAGAAGTTTGCCAGCAGGTGCCTTCAGTTAAGATTTTTTTTTGCTGTGTAGCGTTTTGGAAAATGAAGAATTAAACAATTTTAATCTTTTAGCCGCCCTTTCAGTGATTGTTTAAGAAAAAATATATACAGAATAATAATAATTATAATAATAATAAAATATAACGTATTTATTTTGCGAGATTTGGACCAGAAGTCCCATCCTCCATCTCACCCCTTACCTTACATTAAATATCTGCAAAGTGGCTTGACAATGTATCCTTTAAACTTTCATTGTCTAGAATACATTTTCAAGTTACTCTTAAAATTAAACGAATCCAAGTTAATGCAAAAGAGATTTAGAAGTAGGTATGCTGTAAAAAAATAACAAAAAAATGCGAAGTGAACGAAGTTACTTTTAACAAGTGTAAAGTGTTGTGAACAAACGTGGGAAAAACCCAAGGATATTGATTTTCGTCCTTATTGGAAAAAATTCACGGCAGGAAAACGCCTTCACAAGAAGGGGAGCGTGAAAAACCTGCGATAACCCACTGAGAAAGAGCTCAAGTAAACACGGATGAATAAAGATACCAGAAAATTTCACCCAGTACGAGGAAAGAGAAAATAAGATGAAGGATATATCGTGTGGCGTAAGCAAGCTTTATGCCTTATCTGGCGAAGAATGCCAACACTCTCGGATTATCTTATAAATCTGAAAATACAAATAGTATTTGAAAAGTATACAATGTAATTGTACTTTAAATGAACCAATGTTGTGTCTGTCACCCCATGGAGTGTTTATAATTTTTCTGTTTTTATCCACTCAGTGAGTTAGCCTTCCAATACTCCTTCATATTTAGAAATCAGAGGAAATCAGTAATCAGAGGAAAATATTCATTGAACATGACTGATTTATTTAAATTTGTGCATTTTGCTTCTCGACAGATTCCTTTCACTATAACATGTTTTTCATGGACGTTTAACGTGGGTACCCTCTGCCCTTTTCAAATTTATTATGGAGTATGTGAACTTAATATTCTTGAAATATATATTCTGTATATTATTTTTGCGATGTAGCAAAGAAAATCTATTTGCATTTATTTGGAATTGATTAGTATCACAAGATTTTTATTCAAAACTTTTCTTAATTTCATCAATATCCCTAGGAAATACGGGCTCGTGAGAGATTAAGTTTTAAATTGGCCTTATAAGAAGATCGTACTACCCTCCACAGAATTGGGCCAATCACATGTACATTTCATTAGAAGTCACACGCTATCGGATATAAATAAAAACACATTGCTCCTTTCCACAGAAATATTTATGTAAAAAAAGCGTCTGGACGTTTCAAAATATGGCAGCTTCATCAGGATTAAACACTTAACTAGTGCTGATGATACTGCGGTGCTGTGAAACATGCTCAATCTTTTTCAAATTATATTTATGTGGAAAAGTGCACAGTATTTTTACTTCATAACCTCCTGAATATCTTACAATGGAGCATATGCTACAATTTCCACGAAGTATCAGCCTCCACCATTCATTTCATCACACGCTATCATTAAAAAATCGGTATGCTATTTTTACATCGACTCTATTCTCACCACCTTCCGTAGTACGTCCTGACACTGTTGAAAATATCATCTGTCTGGTTCCATTCAATATACCTATGTTTGGTAGTCACTCCGTTCATTTTTCGCTCCTTAACATCCAGTCTTCCGAATACTGAATATCTTACAATGGAGCATATGCTACAATTTCCACGAAGTATCAGCCTCCACCATTCATTTCATTACACACTATCATTAAAATATCGGTATGCTACTTTTAAATCGACTCTATTCTCACCACCTTCTGTAGGACGTCCTGACACCGTTGAAAATATCATCTGTCTGGTTGCATTCAATATACCTATGTTTGGTAGTCACTCCGTTCATTTTTCGCTCCTTACCATCCAGTCTTCCGGTTGGCATTTTCCCGCTACCCTGCGAAGAAAAAAATGAACATCTGCTCCCTTCAACTCTACACATCCCCGTTACGGATCCCTGCAAAAATTCCTCCGTACCACCCCTCCGAAAGCATGGTTTTAGGCACTTGTTGACTAGGTCACCTGTTGGCTTGGGCTCCCGCCGCGTTTATCGATCGTTGTTCGATTATGTCATCATCAAGGTTCGAATCCCTTCGGGACTCTAGATGCTCTCTTTTTCCTCCCTTCCGCCGTGTTGTATTTTTTTTCTTCGCCTACTTCCCGAGCTTGCTGCAGCATCCGTCTATTTGCTCCCCCTTCTTTCGTTCACTCCATTTCCCCAGGGGTTATTATCATCACCATAATCGCAGTCGTCATTTATCTGAGTGAAAAATACCCTCTCCCTCTGGGGGTCTCTTGCGAAATTTTCGCCGTATTGTCTGGAGACTTCTTCATCGCTCCTCGCTTCGATCGCTGGAGTAGCGCGTTTTTAGGCGTTATTTGACAAGAATATAGCTGGTGGCCTATGTTATGTGGGTAGCGACCTCGTTCCATCTCAAGGAAAAGGTCTTCCATCCATCTCACTGGGAAACGATGGGCAAAAAGTGGGTGAATTAAATTTTGTTTTCTTTTTTGCCCCCTCATAAAGGCGATGCTGTAATTTTTTTAATGGAAACTTAACCATTATAATCAAGAATAAATTTGTAAATGATAATTCTCTATTTCGGCATTAAAAGAATAAATGTGAGGACTATTTTTCTTTGGTAACAAAATGTTAAGTTTTTGTAGTCAGCCTTAATAAAATGGATATTTACGAGTGAGGTAAAATATATCTCTACCTTGAATTGTTTTACTTACAATTGATTTTTATGGTATAGATGAAAACATGGCTCAAATGACATAATATGATAGAAACAGTACTATGAAAAGCAAGTTCTTCTTGATTCAATTTAGAAATTATAATATATTGGCTTACTTTTATCCATCTCCATAATATCCATTATTCTTGTGAGAAAATAATGTTCGATAAAAGATTCAATTCCAGAATAGTTATTCCCCTGTGTCAGAATATATTGACCGAAAGTTGTTTACTGTTTTCGCGTCTAGATTTATTTCTAGTTTATTTGATAGGCGCATGCACAAATAAAACCAAGACATTGGCATGCAGCATAAGAGAAGAAGTCAAGACTAACATCAAAACTGGGAAACAAATTTGGGAATAAATATTGGAAAATTTAAGCATAGAAGTAAGGAAACAATTTCTCAGATCGTACATTAATAGTACGCTTTATTTCGGAAGTGAGGCATGGGCAATGATACCAGCTGAGAAGTCAAAGATAGCGGCCTTCGATATGTGGTGCTACAGAAAAACGATGCGGATTAAATGGATTGACTGAGTTAATAATGACAAAGTCCTAAGAAGAAAGAAGAGAAGCTTCATGAAAACCTCGGTAAGATGTCGGAACAACCAGGACATATCTTGAGATATGATGGCCTGGTGAAGACAATCGTAGACGGAATAATAGATGACAAGAATGGAAAGTAAAGCCTGAATCGCACGATCATTTTTTTGTCGCGAAAGTGATCACTATCCCGATCACTTTTCCCGTCGTGAAAAGCGATCGCTCTAGTGATCATTTTTCTGAATCACACGGTCACTCCCGCCGTCGCTTTTCGCATCATTTCCGATATCACAGCTCGTTGACATAGGACCCGCATCACGAAAATGTATAGCGTGTTTGTTTATCTATGTCGTTCCCACAATTTTCAAACGCTGCGCTGTAATCACACCATACGGTCATGCGTTCGGATTGGCTGATATGGGGTTTTAGTGACGGTTTTAGCGATGGAAAAAGCGACCGGACGAGTGATGAAAAATAGCGATGGGAATCCTCATCGCGATCGTGGAAAACAATTGCTGGCGACGATCATTTAGCGAGTGATCGCGAAAGTGATCGCGATAGTGATCACTTTCGCGACGAAAAAAAATAATCTTGTGATTCAGGCTTAAAGACCGCTATTAAACTATAAGGAACACCTAAAGAATAATGTAGAAGAGAATAAATACGTAAGTGAGAAAAGATTAGCTGATAGGAGACTTGAGTGAAGAGAAGCATCAAACCAATCTAGGTATTTTTGGCCATTGATGATGATTTAAAATGAGGCAATAGAGTCTTTTCGGTTTATCTCAGGGTCACTTATATTATCCTCCGGTTTGCTAGGCTTGGGTAGAAAAATATTTTAAATTCCTTGTCTCGGAGATGGAGTTCATCCACCCCTTTCCAAACCTTTTATCTCGGTTTTATAGGGAAAAGTCGGTCAGGATAAGGGTTACAGTAGCGAACTGAACTTTATCCTGAAAAAAAAGGAAGTCGTCAGCACTTTGCAAGTTAACTGGCCCTCGGGAGCATGACCCCCGGTGGTCGTGATTAATGTGCAATTGCAGCAGTTGACCGTGGCTGGACTTGGTGATCGTTAATGGGTGACCCCTTAAACTCTTCGTAGAATACCAATAATGCAATGCGCTTAACCCAGTTGTCCGAGTTTCAACAAGAGGCCGACAGCGGCTCTTGAAGTCCTAATCCGCTTAATTGGTTGGAATACCTGAATAAATGCCATAAATAGAACGACCCTAAATGCGGCATCAATTGGTACGTGAGATGGTGGGAAACAAAAAAAAAAGAGTTGTAGAAAATTCAATATCTCTGATGTAAGAAAGGGTTTGTTTTAATATTTCTAAGTGATGGAACATGCTAATTTGATCAAACCATATTCATTCATGAAAATATCTCATTTATAAATGAGCATGAGTGGATGAATATTGAAAATTATATAAAATAAGTTTTGCACATTTATAAAAAAACTTTGAAATAAATTGTGAAACACATTTTGAAGAAATATTTTTTCACAAAATACGCTTTTGTGTGACTTAAACGAAGAACGATCTTGTAGAATGAATTGAGTTTCTAACTTTACGCTGATTTATTATTATCTGAAATAAAATTTCGAAGACTATGTGTTATTGTTTTTTTTAATAGATTAAATGTTTTTGACACAAAATATTCATATATTTTAGTATTTTTATTGGGATGATATTGTGTTACTTGAATCCAACAATGGCGTAGCAGTATTCCTAACAATGCTTGGAAAATGTAGCATCTATTTTTAACTCCTCCGTATTTTGTTTCGCTTTTTGCTGCTAGGTTCCTTAATATCAATAATTGACGAATTACAATAAATGCTTAATTGCCTTTCTCTCTATGTTTTCTTCAAATTGTCTTCTACTCTCTCCGTGTTGGTTCTTGTCAATATTTTTTATTAAGTGAGTGGATGTAGCGGTTGAATGGCATGGAGAATTTTGTCAAAATATTCATTTTTCTCAATCATGCTTATCACCAACTTTTCATTGTAGTCTTTTACTGTAGTGGAATTTTTTTCATGATTTCGGATTTTATATTAACTTGGAGTATATGTTTTGTTTTAAGGCTAAGTACAGAAGCCGTTCTTATGCAGGAACGAATTACTGAAAAAATATTTCTTCAAAATTTATTTTAATATTTATTTCACAAATTATTTTAATAGTAGTGTGAGAACTATTTTAAATTTTATTAATATTCATCCATTCCTATTCTAATGGTATCGAGATATTTTCAATTTCTGGGTTGAAAAAACTAACATGTTACATCATTTAGATATACTCAAACAAATTCTTACATTAAAGATATTAAATTTACAAAAACTCTTTCAAAAACTGTAATTTAAGTATTTAAATATAAAAAATGAAGGTGAACAAAAATTCATAAATTAATTTCAGTATTTTTAACTTATATTTCTTCTAGATCACTGGCAAAGGCAACTTCAAGGTCGTATTAAGCTGATGAAACTTCTATTTTCTCCTCAGAAGGTGTGTGTTCGGACTTCAATACTTGGTAAGCTGAAATACATCTTCTATAATGCTTAGAAAATGGCATTTTTATGGGAAACAATGAGAACAATATCACTTTTCAAATAAAGTTTCCCTCCTTAATATTGTTGAATAGAGGAGATAAAATTGAAAATATTTCCTCAGAATGGGAGTATAGTTGCTTGAAATTCTCATGCAGGGTTATTTTCCTCTCGCGCCCTACAATCTGATACAGAATTCAATGAAATGTGGCGCAACTTATTTTGAGTGATCGGCTCTTTGTTTTTTCATCACACTCCTGACGGGATTCTCGCCTTTAGCCAGTGAAATATCACCTCAAGTGTAGTTCATTGATTAGGCATTGATTCCAGAGACAGAAATAGTAGCTGGCAGTGGCGGATCCAGAGAGGGGCTGGAGGGACTAGCACTCCCCCTGGGGTATCCAATTAACACTAGATAAAATGGTAATATTGTTCGGACCCTCACTACTACTGGGAGGTCACCCACCAAAGCTCCTTATATTTGCTTGAAGTTCTCATGGATTTGGCAGGCACCTAGACCCCACACTTGTCCCAATCCTGAATCCGCCACTGGTAGTTGGTAACGTATTTATCATGACTGATGTTACTACCGTTAGTCCTTTTTTCATTTCTTATCCGGAGATAATTGGTAAGTTCTTTGCTAAAGAAATATGAAATTGAAATGTCTTGGATCTTCTATGGCTTGTCTGATTATTGAATGATTTTCATAATTACGATTCGTAGTTGCCGTTCTACGTTTTTTTTATATTTACATCAAAGTATGATATTACGACAGTTAACATCTTCCAGGTATAGTGGGAGCAGAATACTTAATATATTGCTCAGGAAATGATTAGACGCTGCGTAAAACACATGGATCTAGGTATTTTAGCAGCAAAGTTTTTGTTTTAAATCTTTACTGTGTAAAAGTCATCAACTATTAAATAGGTAAATGCAGCTTGTGGATAATTTCTTTCATTTCTTGCTTCAATGGAGTAGCTTAGATCCTTTATTTCACTGAAATGCGGACACGGCAGAACGCATAACATAGCAAAGTTGACTTGCCTACAAACCCCGTGAAAACAGTTATTGCACCTTTTTTAAGCATACTACATGGAACTTGTGTTGACAGTTAAATTAGTTTACAAAATCAAGCTCCTCTCTTTTAGTCACCAATGTTAAATCCTTATATATTACATTTATATCTCACCTTCGTAGAGTGGCTAGGCACTTGATCACTCTTCGCGGACGAAGCAGAAAACCCGTAGAACAACCAATAGGGTGGTTTCCTATTATTTTTTAATAGCCTAAATGGAAAGATTATTACTACTGGATTACGCATTTCACGCTTTTAGATTTTTATAATACGACATCTATTTTTCGCGATTAAATGAAAAGTGAAAATTTTCAAGCGTGCGAAAAGGCGACGGTTAAGTATGAATACTGGGAAAACCCCGTGTGACGTCATTCTGGTTCCCGCTGTCGCCGTTTGAGGTGACCTAGGGTCGCCGCTGCGATGCAGGTTGCTAGCAGGTAGCAGAGTACCCTGCTAGCAGGTAGCGCTTGGCTTAAATAAGGATTATTAATACATTATCAACCGAAGGAAACTTTCCGTACATAGGCTGATATAATAGGTGATTATTGAGAGAAGATTCCCTGAAGTCTGTACCTCATGCATGCATTGGTAATCTCAGACGATGTAAAACTCCTATCTACTCGTATAGGAACTAGATCCCTGTGACGTCATGTGGAGTGGCATCGCATGGGCGCCAATCTGGCCTTTATCGAATGTGGTTAAAATTGACCATTGTCATTCGTCTAAACTGGGAATTATAAAACCAAATAATTTGTCTATTATGAATACACTGATGGTGGGTAACGAATCGCAATCAATTCCTTTCATTTTCTTTGATGAAGGAAACTACCCTATTAAATGTGCCCTGAAAGCCCTGGGAAAGCAGCCCCTATTAGGACGTTACATCGAATTTGTTATGACAATTAAATTAGTGCGAACATTCATCAAGTTATTCACATTTCAATTGTGAAGGTAGCTCTTCCTTAATTACTTTTATTTATCGCCTCCGTGGAATGACTCTTTTTATGTTGCTCAAGTGCGTTGAGCCCAGGCAGAGCTGCTGGGTCCTAACGGGGGAGGAGGAAACTCGAGTTTAAGTTTTTGCGTGAACGGTCGCGGGGCTTTTCTTTATGTTTTTGAGGGAAAAGCTGGACACGCTGGGGGAGGGAAATATATATATATATATAAAGAGGGTTCAACGGCGGGCGCTAGTGGAATGGGGTCGACGGTCTCCCATCTCTACGAATATTTCATGAGGAGAGGGCTAATGCCGGAGTCGGCAGCGTGAGCGAAGACCCCTTACCCACTCCTCCTCGCTGTCTCTCTACCTTCAGCGCCTGCGGGTCCCGTCCAAAGCCCTCGGCAGTTTTCTCGTTTCGATGAGTTTGGGATGGGTCCAGGAACCCTTATTTTTTCTCATTTCCCTCCTCATCACGGTCTTCTTTCCCTCCCTCATTTCCCTTTAAAGGCCTGGAGACAGCTGACGTAGCTGACGTGCATCTGCATCTACATATGACCCTGCAAGCCTCCTACAGAGATGATTGGCGGGGGGTGATGAGAAAAAATATTAATGGTTCCAGTCCACTTTAACTTTGGCCGGGGTCAATTATTCTGTGGAATTGATATCAACTTATGCTGGTTCCTCTCTTTCCTTCCATCATTTTCCTTTTCCCTTCCTGGTGACGTATTAGACACCTCAGATGGTGACGCACATATACATCCACATTTTCCCTTGCTAGCCACCTATGGAGGTGTTTGGCAGGGGGTGACAAGAAAACTATAATGTGTTCCAGCACATTAATTTTGGCAGGGGCATGGTTACCTGTGTAATTTATGTTAAATTATGTTCTGGGACAAATGATTATCTCAAATATCATTTCGCGTTCTCAGTAAGGCTGACATCATGAGAGTAAATTTACATATTACCATAGAAGCCACCTACAGAGGTGTTTGGCTGGGGAGAATCATCACCAACGTGTACCAGAGGATAAAAATTTACTTCCACGAATATGCACCACTCATCATGTACGCTACATATGACACAGAAACTATAGGATAAATATATATCCTACTTATGATGGCAAACCTCTTTCGAAACTAAAATATGCTGTTAGAAATGGGGGGAAAATTCAGAAACATGCATTAAGGAAGTACAGTAAGTACAGTAATAGGGAATGCATGGTAAGCTCTTATCACTGCCGTTATAGTCTATCATCGATCGCCGGAAAAATAACATCTTTTCTACAGCCATTTCTCTTATTTATTTTTATAGCATGATTTACCGCGGTAGTTGGCGTTCGAAATATAATAATAATAATAATAATAATAATAATAATAATAATAATAAGAATCAGCACAACTCACAACTTTCTCAGTTACGGAAATATTTTTTCAGCAAGAAATCTACCTCGGATCTCCTGAGAACTATCTGTGACGCAGACAATAAATACACACCGTTAAACCTATCTGACGAAAGTATGCAAGTTAGTGAAACCACTGTTACTATAGACAGTAAAATGTCAATATGGAAAGCTAAATCCCTTCACGGAAGACACCCTCATGCCCTGGAGGCCCCTGAAATCGATAAAGATGCATCGCACGCATGGCTCAGGCATGGGCAACTCTTCCCAGAAACAGAAGGATTCATGATCGCAATACAAGACCAGGTGGTGAAAACAAAAAATTATGAAAAATATATAATTAAAAACCCAAATTTATTGGATGACAGATGCAGAAAATGTGATAATGCCTCTGAGACGATACAGCACATCACAAGTGGATGCACTAACTTATCTCAAAAAGACTACCTACACCGTCACAATCAAATATGCAACATCATACACCAGAAATTAGCTCTGAAGTATAAACTCATAGAAAATGGAGTTCCTTATTATAAGTACACACCTAAAACCATCCTTGAAAACGACCACTGTAAGATTTATTATGACCGTTCAATTATTACCGATAAAACAGTCCATAGCAATAGACCTGATCTAGTAGTACAAGATAAAACTCACAATGAAACGTACTTGATAGACATTACCGTACCTAATTCGCATAATATCACTACAGCCTACACCAGCAAAATGGAAAAGTATGAAGAACTTAAAAATGAAATCAAGAGATTGTGGAAATCAGATAAAGTACACATAATACCCATAATTATCTCCGCCACAGGAGTAGTGCCTCATTCACTCCATCAAGGTCTTCAAACTATTGGACTGCCGAAAAACTTGTTTATTACCATACAAAAAGCAGCAATTTTAAATACTTGCCGGATTGTCAGAAAATTTTTCAAAACAGAGTAAAGAG
This sequence comes from Ischnura elegans, assembly GCF_921293095.1. Classification (NCBI taxonomy): domain Eukaryota; kingdom Metazoa; phylum Arthropoda; class Insecta; order Odonata; family Coenagrionidae; genus Ischnura; species Ischnura elegans. The sequence continues at coordinate 72,326,421 of NC_060254.1, forward strand.
ACGAGAGTACTTGGTGATACCCGTACCTCGCCTACAACCAGCAAAAATGCTGTGAAAACATAAAAAAATATATAATAATAATAATAATAACCCGTGTGGGGTTTTCCGTCCCCCATCGGGCGCGTCCCCAGGTGGCGGATAGGGGAATGCTCGGCAGATATGCAGGGTAGGTGGGAAATAAAATACCACCCGCGGACCAAAACGGAAACCGAAATCCAGGCGCGTCTGATCCCATATTGGGCGGCGTCCTGGTCAGCGTTTGTCCCCATGTTAGGGGCGGCTGTCTCTGTACCTGGCCGTAGGTATAAAAGGCAATACCCATTCTTAATGATGGAGACTAAATCGGAAGCCTCGGATGGCCTGCCGCTGCCTGGGGATCGCCAGGGTGCCTCTGGAGCCGTCGCTGGAGGTAACAGTATGCGAACCGACGGTGGTCATGCACTGAGGAGGCGGGTGCTGACCGGGAGACCCGAAGAAAATACAGCCCGCCACATAAGCAGCACCCCAACACCTACACAGGCTGCGACAGCTGAAAGTGCTTCCCAGAATCCACTTTTTCCTGAGACCACTGAAGCTGGCCGTAAACGTATGCGCATGAAATGGAACCATGAAATAAACTGCTCTATCATGCGTATGTATTTTTTCGTAACAAATAATGAAACTGACATGACGGCATATCGAGGAAAGCTGCATGAAAAATTCAAAGAAATGTACCCCAACTGTAATGTAACACCTCAAAGACTATCCGACCAAATTAGAACAATATTCAGAAATAACCTCATCTCAAAGCCCATGCTAAGTAAAATAAAACAAGAAGTCTACGACTCCCTAGCTACGGATAATAGTTCACATGACATAAGCACAGGAATGGGAAATCACCTTGAATGCGAGACAACAGGCGCGGCCGTCGGGGAGACCAACATCAGCGGCGAACAACAGGATAATATCGACACGGTTGTCATAGAACACCAAGCTTCAATTTGTGAAGAGGCACTGTACAAACGTGTGGAAGATGAGTTCAATACGTGCCTTATCAAGTATAGAGGACTAGACCCCACAGGCAAACCAGGAATACCCAAACAACAATCGTCTGTCAAGCTTGCAAAAATTATTAGTATAATAAATGAAAAACTATTACCGGTATATTTAAGTGATGAAAAAACATTTCAAGACCTACACGATTTTATATACTGCGGAGCAGCCACAGCTGTTTTGTGCAATGGTGGCAGGATTGTCCCGAATAGCAGTAATGGCAACAATGGGGAGGAGCCAAGACCGCCGATGGTCAATGGAGAACGCATTTGGCGCAAACCAAAATGGAAAGTCCGATTAGAACGGAAAGTGGATGCCTTAAGACAAGACCTTGCACGTTTAATCCAGTTTTCGACTGGTAATCCAAGTACATCATTAAAAAAAAAAGTTGAGAAGGCATTCATAAAATACCGTTCCCACACTCAATACGACAAGCCCAATGAAAATATAAAAGAAATTATTGACACCCTCAAGCAAAAACTTGCAGCCACAAAAATGAGACTCAACAGATATAATAAATGCACAAGAAGAAAACAACAGAATTCCCAATTTGAAAATAATCAACGAAATTTTTACAGAACATTGGGCAATAACAAACAGAAGAAATCTATTTCTTGTGAAAATAAAAACCAAAGTAATTCTAACTCTCAGGAAGTGGAGAAATTTTGGTCAAATATTTGGTCGATTGATACATCCCATAATGGAAATGCGCCTTGGATGAGAAATGAAAGAACAGCAGCGGAAAACATAGAAACTATGCTTCCCCCCATTATTACAATGGAAATTCTGGATAAAATTCTTAGCCGAACCCATAACTGGAAAAGTCCAGGAAGTGATAATATACACAACTTTTGGTACAAAAAATTCACCAGCTGCCATAAGCATCTACTGAAATATATAAACGAATTTTTGAAGTTTCCAGAAAATATTCCAGTTTTTTTAATGGAAGGTAAAACATATTTATTGCCAAAAGAAGTCGCATGTAACGATCCATCAAAATATAGACCGATAACTTGTCTACAAACATTTTATAAAATTTTCACCTCTTGCATAACAGAAGTCATCAACAACCATATAGATGAGAACCACATTTTTACGGAAGAGCAAAAGGGGTGTCGCAGAGGAAGCAAAGGTTGCAAGGAACAGTTGATAATTGATTCAATTATTCTTAAACAAATACAAGAAAAGAATAGGAACCTACACAGTTGCTACATAGATTACAAAAAAGCTTTTGACTCTGTTCCCCATTCCTGGCTTATTGAAGTACTAAACATCTATAAAATTCACCCAGAAGTTATTAAATGTCTCCATACTGTGATGAAAAAATGGAGCACCATCTTGCACATAAAAACTGACGAGGGTCTTTTGCAGACGAATAATATCAAAATCAAACGGGGAATATTTCAAGGTGACTCTTTGAGTGCGTTATGGTTCTGCCTTGCGCTAAACCCTCTATCAAACCTCCTGAATAATACTCAATATGGAGTCAAAATAAAAGGAAAAGAACCAGGATGCCACACTCTATCGCATCTCTTCTATATGGACGATCTCAAGCTATATGCAGGATCTAATAATAATCTAAATCAATTAGTCCGTTTAACTGAAATATTTTCTAAGGATATAAACATGGAATTTGGAATAGATAAATGTAGAACTATCACAATATTCCGAGGTAAAGTACAAAGGAATGATATTCCACTACTGGATGGGCAAATAATAGAGGCCATGGATGAGGGAGATACCTATAAATACCTAGGATTCCAACAAGCAAGACGACTAGACCACTCTACGATAAAGCAAAAACTTTCGACTGAATTCCAAAATAGAATCAAGAAACTTGTTCGCACGGAATTGAACAGCAGAAACCTCACTAATTCAATTAATACCTTTGCCATCCCTCTCCTGACATACTCCTTTGGTATAATCAAATGGTCACAAACAGATCTAGACGACCTACAAAGAAAAATTCGATCCCAAATGACGGAGAAAAATATGCTCCATAAAAGCTCAAATATAGAGAGGAGCACGCTGCCCAGAAAATTTGGTGGAAGGGGTATCGTAGACATCAAGAATCAGCACAACTCACAACTTTCTCAGTTACGGAAATATTTTTTCAGCAAGAAATCTACCTCGGATCTCCTGAGAACTATCTGTGACGCAGACAATAAATACACACCGTTAAACCTATCTGACGAAAGTATGCAAGTTAGTGAAACCACTGTTACTATAGACAGTAAAATGTCAATATGGAAAGCTAAATCCCTTCACGGAAGACACCCTCATGCCCTGGAGGCCCCTGAAATCGATAAAGATGCATCGCACGCATGGCTCAGGCATGGGCAACTCTTCCCAGAAACAGAAGGATTTATGATCGCAATACAAGACCAGGTGGTGAAAACAAAAAATTATGAAAAATATATAATTAAAAACCCAAATTTGTTGGATGACAGATGCAGAAAATGTGATAATGCCTCTGAGACGATACAGCACATCACAAGTGGATGCACTAACTTATCTCAAAAAGACTACCTACACCGTCACAATCAAATATGCAACATCATACACCAGAAATTAGCTCTGAAGTATAAACTCATAGAAAATGGAGTTCCTTATTATAAGTACACACCTAAAACCATCCTTGAAAACGACCACTGTAAGATTTATTATGACCGTTCAATTATTACCGATAAAACAGTCCATAGCAATAGACCTGATCTAGTAGTACAAGATAAAACTCACAATGAAACGTACTTGATAGACATTACCGTACCTAATTCGCATAATATCACTACAGCCTACACCAGCAAAATGGAAAAGTATGAAGAACTTAAAAATGAAATCAAGAGATTGTGGAAATCAGATAAAGTACACATAATACCCATCATTATCTCCGCCACAGGAGTAGTGCCTCATTCACTCCATCAAGGTCTTCAAACTATTGGACTGCCGAAAAACTTGTTTATTACCATACAAAAAGCAGCAATTTTAAATACTTGCCGGATTGTCAGAAAATTTTTCAAAACAGAGTAAAGAGACGAGAGTACTTGGTGATACCCGTACCTCGCCTACAACCAGCAAAAATGCTGTGAAAACATAAAAAAATATATAATAATAACATTTCAAGACCTACACGATTTTATATACTGCGGAGCAGCCACAGCTGTTTTGTGCAATGGTGGCAGGATTGTCCCGAATAGCAGTAATGGCAACAATGGGGAGGAGCCAAGACCGCCGATGGTCAATGGAGAACGCATTTGGCGCAAACCAAAATGGAAAGTCCGATTAGAACGGAAAGTGGATGCCTTAAGACAAGACCTTGCACGTTTAATCCAGTTTTCGACTGGTAATCCAAGTACATCATTAAAAAAAAAGTTGAGAAGGCATTCATAAAATACCGTTCCCACACTCAATACGACAAGCCCAATGAAAATATAAAAGAAATTATTGACACCCTCAAGCAAAAACTTGCAGCCACAAAAATGAGACTCAACAGATATAATAAATGCACAAGAAGAAAACAACAGAATTCCCAATTTGAAAATAATCAACGAAATTTTTACAGAACATTGGGCAATAACAAACAGAAGAAATCTATTTCTTGTGAAAATAAAAACCAAAGTAATTCTAACTCTCAGGAAGTGGAGAAATTTTGGTCAAATATTTGGTCGAATGATACATCCCATAATGGAAATGCGCCTTGGATGAGAAATGAAAGAACAGCAGCGGAAAACATAGAAACTATGCTTCCCCCCATTATTACAATGGAAATTCTGGAAAAAATTCTTAGCCGAACCCATAACTGGAAAAGTCCAGGAAGTGATAATATACACAACTTTTGGTACAAAAAATTCACCAGCTGCCATAAGCATCTACTGAAATATATAAACGAATTTTTGAAGTTTCCAGAAAATATTCCAGTTTTTTTAATGGAAGGTAAAACATATTTATTGCCAAAAGAAGTCGCATGTAACGATCCATCAAAATATAGACCGATAACTTGTCTACAAACATTTTATAAAATTTTCACCTCTTGCATAACAGAAGTCATCAACAACCATATAGATGAGAACCACATTTTTACGGAAGAGCAAAAGGGGTGTCGCAGAGGAAGCAAAGGTTGCAAGGAACAGTTGATAATTGATTCAATTATTCTTAAACAAATACAAGAAAAGAATAGGAACCTACACAGTTGCTACATAGATTACAAAAAAGCTTTTGACTCTGTTCCCCATTCCTGGCTTATTGAAGTACTAAACATCTATAAAATTCACCCAGAAGTTATTAAATGTCTCCATACTGTGATGAAAAAATGGAGCACCATCTTGCACATAAAAACTGACGAGGGTCTTTTGCAGACGAATAATATCAAAATCAAACGGGGAATATTTCAAGGTGACTCTTTGAGTGCGTTATGGTTCTGCCTTGCGCTAAACCCTCTATCAAACCTCCTGAATAATACTCAATATGGAGTCAAAATAAAAGGAAAAGAACCAGGATGCCACACTCTATCGCATCTCTTCTATATGGACGATCTCAAGCTATATGCAGGATCTAATAATAATCTAAATCAATTAGTCCGTTTAACTGAAATATTTTCTAAGGATATAAACATGGAATTTGGAATAGATAAATGTAGAACTATCACAATATTCCGAGGTAAAGTACAAAGGAATGATATTCCACTACTGGATGGGCAAATAATAGAGGCCATGGATGAGGGAGATACCTATAAATACCTAGGATTCCAACAAGCAAGACGACTAGACCACTCTACGATAAAGCAAAAACTTTCGACTGAATTCCAAAATAGAATCAAGAAACTTGTTCGCACGGAATTGAACAGCAGAAACCTCACTAATTCAATTAATACCTTTGCCATCCCTCTCCTGACATACTCCTTTGGTATAATCAAATGGTCACAAACAGATCTAGACGACCTACAAAGAAAAATTCGATCCCAAATGACGGAGAAAAATATGCTCCATAAAAGCTCAAATATAGAGAGGAGCACGCTGCCCAGAAAATTTGGTGGAAGGGGTATCGTAGACATCAAGAATCAGCACAACTCACAACTTTCTCAGTTACGGAAATATTTTTTCAGCAAGAAATCTACCTCGGATCTCCTGAGAACTATCTGTGACGCAGACAATAAATACACACCGTTAAACCTATCTGACGAAAGTATGCAAGTTAGTGAAACCACTGTTACTATAGACAGTAAAATGTCAATATGGAAAGCTAAATCCCTTCACGGAAGACACCCTCATGCCCTGGAGGCCCCTGAAATCGATAAAGATGCATCGCACGCATGGCTCAGGCATGGGCAACTCTTCCCAGAAACAGAAGGATTTATGATCGCAATACAAGACCAGGTGGTGAAAACAAAAAATTATGAAAAATATATAATTAAAAACCCAAATTTATTGGATGACAGATGCAGAAAATGTGATCATGCCTCTGAGACGATACAGCACATCACAAGTGGATGCACTAACTTATCTCAAAAAGACTACCTACACCGTCACAATCAAATATGCAACATCATACACCAGAAATTAGCTCTGAAGTATAAACTCATAGAAAATGGAGTTCCTTATTATAAGTACACACCTAAAACCATCCTTGAAAACGACCACTGTAAGATTTATTATGACCGTTCAATTATTACCGATAAAACAGTCCATAGCAATAGACCTGATCTAGTAGTACAAGATAAAACTCACAATGAAACGTACTTGATAGACATTACCGTACCTAATTCGCATAATATCACTACAGCCTACACCAGCAAAATGGAAAAGTATGAAGAACTTAAAAATGAAATCAAGAGATTGTGGAAATCAGATAAAGTACACATAATACCCATCATTATCTCCGCCACAGGAGTAGTGCCTCATTCACTCCATCAAGGTCTTCAAACTATTGGACTGCCGAAAAACTTGTTTATTACCATACAAAAAGCAGCAATTTTAAATACTTGCCGGATTGTCAGAAAATTTTTCAAAATAGAGTAAAGAGACGAGAGTACTTGGTGATACCCGTACCTCGCCTACAACCAGCAAAAATGCTGTGAAAACATAAAAAAAATATAAAATAATAATAATAATAATAATAGCTCCTCCCTAGCTACGGATAATAGTTCACATGACATAAGCACAGGAATGGGAAATCACCTTGAATGCGAGACAACAGGCGCGGCCGTCGGGGAGACCAACATCAGCGGCGAACAACAGGATAATATCGACACGGTTGTCATAGAACACCAAGCTTCAATTTGTGAAGAGGCACTGTACAAACGTGTGGAAGATGAGTTCAATACGTGCCTTATCAAGTATAGAGGACTAGACCCCACAGGCAAACCAGGAATACCCAAACAACAATCGTCTGTCAAGCTTGCAAAAATTATTAGTATAATAAATGAAAAACTATTACCGGTATATTTAAGTGATGAAAAAACATTTCAAGACCTACACGATTTTATATACTGCGGAGCAGCCACAGCTGTTTTGTGCAATGGTGGCAGGATTGTCCCGAATAGCAGTAATGGCAACAATGGGGAGGAGCCAAGACCGCCGATGGTCAATGGAGAACGCATTTGGCGCAAACCAAAATGGAAAGTCCGATTAGAACGGAAAGTGGATGCCTTAAGACAAGACCTTGCACGTTTAATCCAGTTTTCGACTGGTAATCCAAGTACATCATTAAAAAAAAAGTTGAGAAGGCATTCATAAAATACCGTTCCCACACTCAATACGACAAGCCCAATGAAAATATAAAAGAAATTATTGACACCCTCAAGCAAAAACTTGCAGCCACAAAAATGAGACTCAACAGATATAATAAATGCACAAGAAGAAAACAACAGAATTCCCAATTTGAAAATAATCAACGAAATTTTTACAGAACATTGGGCAATAACAAACAGAAGAAATCTATTTCTTGTGAAAATAAAAACCAAAGTAATTCTAACTCTCAGGAAGTGGAGAAATTTTGGTCAAATATTTGGTCGAATGATACATCCCATAATGGAAATGCGCCTTGGATGAGAAATGAAAGAACAGCAGCGGAAAACATAGAAACTATGCTTCCCCCCATTATTACAATGGAAATTCTGGAAAAAATTCTTAGCCGAACCCATAACTGGAAAAGTCCAGGAAGTGATAATATACACAACTTTTGGTACAAAAAATTCACCAGCTGCCATAAGCATCTACTGAAATATATAAACGAATTTTTGAAGTTTCCAGAAAATATTCCAGTTTTTTTAATGGAAGGTAAAACATATTTATTGCCAAAAGAAGTCGCATGTAACGATCCATCAAAATATAGACCGATAACTTGTCTACAAACATTTTATAAAATTTTCACCTCTTGCATAACAGAAGTCATCAACAACCATATAGATGAGAACCACATTTTTACGGAAGAGCAAAAGGGGTGTCGCAGAGGAAGCAAAGGTTGCAAGGAACAGTTGATAATTGATTCAATTATTCTTAAACAAATACAAGAAAAGAATAGGAACCTACACAGTTGCTACATAGATTACAAAAAAGCTTTTGACTCTGTTCCCCATTCCTGGCTTATTGAAGTACTAAACATCTATAAAATTCACCCAGAAGTTATTAAATGTCTCCATACTGTGATGAAAAAATGGAGCACCATCTTGCACATAAAAACTGACGAGGGTCTTTTGCAGACGAATAATATCAAAATCAAACGGGGAATATTTCAAGGTGACTCTTTGAGTGCGTTATGGTTCTGCCTTGCGCTAAACCCTCTATCAAACCTCCTGAATAATACTCAATATGGAGTCAAAATAAAAGGAAAAGAACCAGGATGCCACACTCTATCGCATCTCTTCTATATGGACGATCTCAAGCTATATGCAGGATCTAATAATAATCTAAATCAATTAGTCCGTTTAACTGAAATATTTTCTAAGGATATAAACATGGAATTTGGAATAGATAAATGTAGAACTATCACAATATTCCGAGGTAAAGTACAAAGGAATGATATTCCACTACTGGATGGGCAAATAATAGAGGCCATGGATGAGGGAGATACCTATAAATACCTAGGATTCCAACAAGCAAGACGACTAGACCACTCTACGATAAAGCAAAAACTTTCGACTGAATTCCAAAATAGAATCAAGAAACTTGTTCGCACGGAATTGAACAGCAGAAACCTCACTAATTCAATTAATACCTTTGCCATCCCTCTCCTGACATACTCCTTTGGTATAATCAAATGGTCACAAACAGATCTAGACGACCTACAAAGAAAAATTCGATCCCAAATGACGGAGAAAAATATGCTCCATAAAAGCTCAAATATAGAGAGGAGCACGCTGCCCAGAAAATTTGGTGGAAGGGGTATCGTAGACATCAAGAATCAGCACAACTCACAACTTTCTCAGTTACGGAAATATTTTTTCAGCAAGAAATCTACCTCGGATCTCCTGAGAACTATCTGTGACGCAGACAATAAATACACACCGTTAAACCTATCTGACGAAAGTATGCAAGTTAGTGAAACCACTGTTACTATAGACAGTAAAATGTCAATATGGAAAGCTAAATCCCTTCACGGAAGACACCCTCATGCCCTGGAGGCCCCTGAAATCGATAAAGATGCATCGCACGCATGGCTCAGGCATGGGCAACTCTTCCCAGAAACAGAAGGATTTATGATCGCAATACAAGACCAGGTGGTGAAAACAAAAAATTATGAAAAATATATAATTAAAAACCCAAATTTATTGGATGACAGATGCAGAAAATGTGATCATGCCTCTGAGACGATACAGCACATCACAAGTGGATGCACTAACTTATCTCAAAAAGACTACCTACACCGTCACAATCAAATATGCAACATCATACACCAGAAATTAGCTCTGAAGTATAAACTCATAGAAAATGGAGTTCCTTATTATAAGTACACACCTAAAACCATCCTTGAAAACGACCACTGTAAGATTTATTATGACCGTTCAATTATTACCGATAAAACAGTCCATAGCAATAGACCTGATCTAGTAGTACAAGATAAAACTCACAATGAAACGTACTTGATAGACATTACCGTACCTAATTCGCATAATATCACTACAGCCTACACCAGCAAAATGGAAAAGTATGAAGAACTTAAAAATGAAATCAAGAGATTGTGGAAATCAGATAAAGTACACATAATACCCATCATTATCTCCGCCACAGGAGTAGTGCCTCATTCACTCCATCAAGGTCTTCAAACTATTGGACTGCCGAAAAACTTGTTTATTACCATACAAAAAGCAGCAATTTTAAATACTTGCCGGATTGTCAGAAAATTTTTCAAAACAGAGTAAAGAGACGAGAGTACTTGGTGATACCCGTACCTCGCCTACAACCAGCAAAAATGCTGTGAAAACATAAAAAAATATATAATAATAATAGAAATTCAATAGATAATAGACAATTCAATAGATGAAGAAAAAATAGAGGAGCTAGAAGACACATGGAGAAGCAAGCAAGTACATGGCATACATCACAAATTTCTTCATCAGGAATGCGTAGACACCTCACTATCAAATGCCTGGTTACAAAGAGGTGAGCTATATAAGGAAACGGAGGGGACAATGGTAGCCATTCAGGACAGAGTAATTGGTACGAAGAATTATAGGAAATATATAATCAAAGACGGAAGCGTATTAAATGACTTATGTCGCAAATGTAATGCAAAGAGTGAGACGATAGAACACATAATTAGCGAATGTACGAATCTAGTAGGTAATGAATACACCAAAAGACACAATAATGTATGCAAAATTATTTATTTAGAAATAGCGTATGTTACCGGATTAAAAGTGGATCATGAACCATATTACCTTTTCACCCCTGTTACAGTGCTAGAAAATGAAAATTACAAATTATACTGGGACAACACAATTTACACAGACAAACCTGTCCAGCATAACAGACCGGACATAATCTGGATTAAAAAAAAAGAAAAGCAGACCTTTATAATTGAAATAGCAGTTCCGGCTGACCACAACCTTAAGAAGAAATACGAGGAAAAGAAACAAAAATATCAAGACCTCGCAAGGCAAATAAAAACTATCTGGAAACAGGACGTGGTCACCATCATCCCCATAGTAATATCATCAACAGGAATAATACATTCATCACTCAATTTTGGAATTGAAAAATTAAAAATTAAAAGAAACACAATATATAACATTCAAAAATCTGTAGTACTGGATACATGTAGAACAGTTAGATTGTTTTTAAATGAATTGTAACTTGAGGCAGCGTCTTGGCAAGGCCCGACGCTGGCAGACCTCCAAGTAAATCTTGTGGAGTAAAGAATAATAATAATAATAATAACCGACGGTGCCGACGGTGGTCATGCACTGAGGAGGCGGGTGCTGACCGGGAGACCCGAAGAAAATACAGCCCGCCACATAAGCAGCACCCCAACACCTACACAGGCTGCGACAGCTGAAAGTGCTTCCCAGAATCCACTTTTTCCTGAGACCACTGAAGCTGGCCGTAAACGTATGCGCATGAAATGGAACCATGAAATAAACTGCTCTATCATGCGTATGTATTTTTTCGTAACAAATAATGAAACTGACATGACGGCATATCGAGGAAAGCTGCATGAAAAATTCAAAGAAATGTACCCCAACTGTAATGTAACACCTCAAAGACTATCCGACCAAATTAGAACAATATTCAGAAATAACCTCATCTCAAAGCCCATGCTAAGTAAAATAAAACAAGAAGTCTACGACTCCCTAGCTACGGATAATAGTTCACATGACATAAGCACAGGAATGGGAAATCACCTTGAATGCGAGACAACAGGCGCGGCCGTCGGGGAGACCAACATCAGCGGCGAACAACAGGATAATATCGACACGGTTGTCATAGAACACCAAGCTTCAATTTGTGAAGAGGCACTGTACAAACGTGTGGAAGATGAGTTCAATACGTGCCTTATCAAGTATAGAGGACTAGACCCCACAGGCAAACCAGGAATACCCAAACAACAATCGTCTGTCAAGCTTGCAAAAATTATTAGTATAATAAATGAAAAACTATTACCGGTATATTTAAGTGATGAAAAAACATTTCAAGACCTACACGATTTTATATACTGCGGAGCAGCCACAGCTGTTTTGTGCAATGGTGGCAGGATTGTCCCGAATAGCAGTAATGGCAACAATGGGGAGGAGCCAAGACCGCCGATGGTCAATGGAGAACGCATTTGGCGCAAACCAAAATGGAAAGTCCGATTAGAACGGAAAGTGGATGCCTTAAGACAAGACCTTGCACGTTTAATCCAGTTTTCGACTGGTAATCCAAGTACATCATTAAAAAAAAAGTTGAGAAGGCATTCATAAAATACCGTTCCCACACTCAATACGACAAGCCCAATGAAAATATAAAAGAAATTATTGACACCCTCAAGCAAAAACTTGCAGCCACAAAAATGAGACTCAACAGATATAATAAATGCACAAGAAGAAAACAACAGAATTCCCAATTTGAAAATAATCAACGAAATTTTTACAGAACATTGGGCAATAACAAACAGAAGAAATCTATTTCTTGTGAAAATAAAAACCAAAGTAATTCTAACTCTCAGGAAGTGGAGAAATTTTGGTCAAATATTTGGTCGAATGATACATCCCATAATGGAAATGCGCCTTGGATGAGAAATGAAAGAACAGCAGCGGAAAACATAGAAACTATGCTTCCCCCCATTATTACAATGGAAATTCTGGAAAAAATTCTTAGCCGAACCCATAACTGGAAAAGTCCAGGAAGTGATAATATACACAACTTTTGGTACAAAAAATTCACCAGCTGCCATAAGCATCTACTGAAATATATAAACGAATTTTTGAAGTTTCCAGAAAATATTCCAGTTTTTTTAATGGAAGGTAAAACATATTTATTGCCAAAAGAAGTCGCATGTAACGATCCATCAAAATATAGACCGATAACTTGTCTACAAACATTTTATAAAATTTTCACCTCTTGCATAACAGAAGTCATCAACAACCATATAGATGAGAACCACATTTTTACGGAAGAGCAAAAGGGGTGTCGCAGAGGAAGCAAAGGTTGCAAGGAACAGTTGATAATTGATTCAATTATTCTTAAACAAATACAAGAAAAGAATAGGAACCTACACAGTTGCTACATAGATTACAAAAAAGCTTTTGACTCTGTTCCCCATTCCTGGCTTATTGAAGTACTAAACATCTATAAAATTCACCCAGAAGTTATTAAATGTCTCCATACTGTGATGAAAAAATGGAGCACCATCTTGCACATAAAAACTGACGAGGGTCTTTTGCAGACGAATAATATCAAAATCAAACGGGGAATATTTCAAGGTGACTCTTTGAGTGCGTTATGGTTCTGCCTTGCGCTAAACCCTCTATCAAACCTCCTGAATAATACTCAATATGGAGTCAAAATAAAAGGAAAAGAACCAGGATGCCACACTCTATCGCATCTCTTCTATATGGACGATCTCAAGCTATATGCAGGATCTAATAATAATCTAAATCAATTAGTCCGTTTAACTGAAATATTTTCTAAGGATATAAACATGGAATTTGGAATAGATAAATGTAGAACTATCACAATATTCCGAGGTAAAGTACAAAGGAATGATATTCCACTACTGGATGGGCAAATAATAGAGGCCATGGATGAGGGAGATACCTATAAATACCTAGGATTCCAACAAGCAAGACGACTAGACCACTCTACGATAAAGCAAAAACTTTCGACTGAATTCCAAAATAGAATCAAGAAACTTGTTCGCACGGAATTGAACAGCAGAAACCTCACTAATTCAATTAATACCTTTGCCATCCCTCTCCTGACATACTCCTTTGGTATAATCAAATGGTCACAAACAGATCTAGACGACCTACAAAGAAAAATTCGATCCCAAATGACGGAGAAAAATATGCTCCATAAAAGCTCAAATATAGAGAGGAGCACGCTGCCCAGAAAATTTGGTGGAAGGGGTATCGTAGACATCAAGAATCAGCACAACTCACAACTTTCTCAGTTACGGAAATATTTTTTCAGCAAGAAATCTACCTCGGATCTCCTGAGAACTATCTGTGACGCAGACAATAAATACACACCGTTAAACCTATCTGACGAAAGTATGCAAGTTAGTGAAACCACTGTTACTATAGACAGTAAAATGTCAATATGGAAAGCTAAATCCCTTCACGGAAGACACCCTCATGCCCTGGAGGCCCCTGAAATCGATAAAGATGCATCGCACGCATGGCTCAGGCATGGGCAACTCTTCCCAGAAACAGAAGGATTTATGATCGCAATACAAGACCAGGTGGTGAAAACAAAAAATTATGAAAAATATATAATTAAAAACCCAAATTTGTTGGATGACAGATGCAGAAAATGTGATAATGCCTCTGAGACGATACAGCACATCACAAGTGGATGCACTAACTTATCTCAAAAAGACTACCTACACCGCCACAATCAAATATGCAACATCATACACCAGAAATTAGCTCTGAAGTATAAACTCATAGAAAATGGAGTTCCTTATTATAAGTACACACCTAAAACCATCCTTGAAAACGACCACTGTAAGATTTATTATGACCGTTCAATTATTACCGATAAAACAGTCCATAGCAATAGACCTGATCTAGTAGTACAAGATAAAACTCACAATGAAACGTACTTGATAGACATTACCGTACCTAATTCGCATAATATCACTACAGCCTACACCAGCAAAATGGAAAAGTATGAAGAACTTAAAAATGAAATCAAGAGATTGTGGAAATCAGATAAAGTACACATAATACCCATCATTATCTCCGCCACAGGAGTAGTGCCTCATTCACTCCATCAAGGTCTTCAAACTATTGGACTGCCGAAAAACTTGTTTATTACCATACAAAAAGCAGCAATTTTAAATACTTGCCGGATTGTCAGAAAATTTTTCAAAACAGAGTAAAGAGACGAGAGTACTTGGTGATACCCGTACCTCGCCTACAACCAGCAAAAATGCTGTGAAAACATAAAAAAAATAAAAAAAATAATAATAAACGTTTATTATCGTAGACCTTCAAGGTCCTAAAGACTTTACAGAAATAAAAATTTAGCTTTTTTTTATATGATAAGAAGACAGTAATAAATAAAAAAAAATAACAAAGACTTAGGTACAGCAGAAATATTACATAGAATAGAAAAAAATAGTATCTTCCCCATAGCAACAATAACTTCCACTCTATACATAACAAGGCATGAAACATGAAACAGTGTTGATCTGGGGCAAAATGAATTTTTTGAAAAACATAGAGTAAGTTCACAAAGTATAAAAGAACAAGTGACTGTACCGTGGTACATAGTAGCATACAATTGGTACATCCTAAGTCTGATTACTAATTACAGGAAATATATAAATTTACACTCATACACAGGAGGAATTGACATATCGTACATATTATTAATAACAATGAGCTAAATTAAAACTAAATTTAGGATACAATGTGCTTAGGAAGATTCTTCAGTTTTTAGAATTAAGTGTTTGAATAATTTAATTTTGAAACTAGTTAAAGATTGACTTGATTTAATATCTTCCGGGAGTGCATTCCAATGCCTTGATACTGTAGCTACGTAAGATTTATGATATATTTCGGTTTTGTGTTGGGGAATCTGTAGATCAATATGCTGGGAGCGCGTTAAGCGACTTATTATGATCTTTTTAAAAGTGAAAGAGTTGAATAGGTACTGAGGACAGCTGGATTTAAGAGTTTTAAAGGCAGAAACCATAGACAAATAGAGGCGTCTTTCCTTGACTTTAAGCCATTTTAGTTTTCTGTAAGCATCTGTAATATGATCCCAACGCTTTAGATCATATATGAATCTCAGTGAAGCATTCATCGTTACCTGCAATTTGTTATTTGTTTCTTCATTAATATTACTTAGCACACCACAACAGTAATCAAAATGGGGAAAAATGAGAGCATTTACGATGGATTTTCGTATGTTTGTGGGCAACAGGCGCTTTGTCTTGTATAAGTAATAAAGCGTTTTATGGCTTCTACTCTTAACATTTATGCAATGCGCATTCCAATTTAAATTGCGGTCCATAATTACCCCCAGATTTTTTACTTGCTCTTCATAGGGGAGAGGTCGATGTTTAACCATGATTTCTGGGATGTGGTTAAGATTTATCTTGAGGGAAAGGTTTCTACTGCTAAATATAATGGCTTTTGATTTATTTTCATTTAGTTTCAGACCATTAGTCTCAGCCCACGTGCTAATATGTTCAATATCAGTATTCAGCTTATCTATAGCTTGTATGAGGTTTTCAGGAGTTGCATGAAGGTATATTTGAAAGTCATCGGCATAGAGAAAATACTGTGAGTGAATTAAGCATTTCGGTAGGTCGTTGATAAAAATGGAGAATAGTAATGGGCTAAGAACAGAACCTTGAACCATTCCTGTGTCCACATTTTGCCAAGTAGATGTTACTCCGTCCTTCCCTATTACAGCCTGCATTCGTTCGGAAAGATATGATCGGAACCATTTAACAACACTATTTGAGAAATTGTATGCTTTTAACTTCTGCAATAGGAGAGTGTGGTTAACGGAATCGAATGCTTGTGAAAAATCGAACAAAACAAGCACAGTTAACTGTCTATTATCCATTGCTTTTAATATGTCTTCGGTTAGGCGCAGAAGTATAGTTTGTGTGTTGTGTCCCTTCCTGAAACCAGATTGTCTTGGGTCGAGTATGTTACGGTCGGTGATATACGCACTTATTTGATCAAATACGATTCTCTCAAGTATTTTAGCTGTGGCACATAGTAATCCTATTGGTCTATAGTCACTCGGATTGGAAGGTTTTGGACATTTAGGAATTGGCCGTAAAAAGGTTCTTTTCCAGACATCTGGGTATATACTTAGTTGTACAGAGGAGTCAAAGATATTTAAGAGAACAGGTAGTAACATAGGTAATACCTTTTTAATAAAATCTATAGGAATTTCATCATAGCCTCTAGCGTTTGTGGTGATGTTTTTACATGCTTTAGTGACCTCTGTAAGTTTCACGTGTGAAAAGAAGAACTGGTTATCAAGAACAACAGCCTCATTGCTGATGGAGGTTTGGGGAAGAATTGCCTTCTTTCTGAGAGAGAAGTAATTGTTTATGATGTCTGGATGTATGTTTAACTTATCGTCTTTATGTTTTGTAGCGATTCCGAGATTTCGCAAATTCTTCCATGTATTTTTTGCACTCTGGTATTCTGAGAAAAGCGCGTGATAGTATTTATTTTTTGCTTCACGAATCTTTTTCTTCGTAAACTTTCTCAGGGCTTTGTACGATGCAAAGGCATCAGGGTCACCATACCTTCTATATAATGCTCGGGCATAGTTCCTTCGCTTAATTTCTGTCTTTATTTCGGGTGTTATCCATGGAGTTGGTGGGTGGGTCACACGAATAGTGCGAATAGGAGCGTTCAAATCAAATGTATCTATAACGTTGGTATTGAAAATTTCTACTTTATCATTTGGGGATATTGCATTCGCTATTGCATCCCAGTCTTTATTACTCAGGTCGGAGAGGAATTTGGAGTGGTCAAAATTTCTGAAGTCCCTGTAGGTTATGTGCTTCACTAATGGGTCTGGTGATTTAATATCATACACTAAAGTCATTTGATTGTGGCAAGACAAGTCGGGTTCATCGAATAATTCAATTTTAACCACCTTATTGAGATTATCGACACAGAATAAGTCTAAAACAGACTGGGCGTTGTGCGTATGGCAAGTTGGCCCGGTAGCTACAACGCTGAGATTAAATCCCTGTAACATTTCCAACAGCCTATCTTTTTCTGAAGAGGGTTTAAGTAAGTTAATATTAAAGTCTCCCATCACAAGTACATTTTCATACATAGAAATGTGATACCCAAGGAAGTTTTCAAATTCTTCTAAATTTTGAGATTTTGGAGGTTTATACATAATTAAAATTAAAATTTTTGTTGGTGGTCGACATACCTCTAAGCATAAATACTCTGGCCGGTTCGAATATTCACTAGGGGACGAACCGATCAGTTCAGCTTGTAAGGATTCATGGACGTATATACCCACTCCTCCCCCTCTCTTTCCTTCACGGTCATTTCGGAAAAGAGTATAATTGTTCAATGCAACAAAATCATCTCCAATATTTGATTTCAACCATGTTTCAGTAACACCAATTATATGGATCTTTCTAGAATCATAGTACATTTTAAATTCATCAAAATGTGCGACAAGTGATTGAGCGTTAATTAATGAAATATTGATATTTTTATCAGTGCTAGCATACAGATTTGTCTCAGACAAGCACTTATCGCTATTTATAAAAAAAGATCCAGATCTCTCTGAGATTCGATGACAACAACAGGGCCGGTTTCAGATTGCCTCACAAGGATTTTACCGTTTTTCACCCAAACAAATTTTAATTTGCCATCCTTCTTAAGACCTCTAGCGAGGGCAAATATTTTTCTATTATATTTGGTGAGGGCTTCATCGATATATATTGTTTGATTGATCTGGGAGAGAGAAGTTGAATCGGAGAAGCTACCCGCGTCTTTAGAGCTGAAATTTTTCTTGGCACGACGCTTCACAATGACCTCATTTTTTTTGCTCTGCCTCACAAAACTGACAATAATCGGGGGGGCGTGTGTGCCTGAATCACTGTTGTGGCGAGGCCTGGGTCTAAAAACTCTGTCTATATCCTCGGCTGACACATGCACACCAAGAAAGGAGCAAATTTTTATGACCACACTTTGAATGTCATCATCTTGGAACAGCGGCACACCTCTTATCTCGACTGAGTTTTTCAGTGTGCTTTGTTCAGCTTTATTTAACTTAAGATCAAGGTCATTTGCTTTTTCTTGGAGCACGTTTACTGCACCTTTAACTTTTGACAGTTCTTCCTCAATGAGAACAAATTTTGATGAAAGTCCAGTCAACAGTTCACTGTTTTCACTTACTTTCTGTGTTAGCTTCTTCTGGTCCTCTTTTAGGGTGTCCAGTTTCCCATTTACTTGTTCCAGAAGTGCGGTTTGGTCGTTGAAGGTATCTTGCCACGTGATGAAGGTCTTCTTCAGATCTCCATGATCCTCCTGCAGCTGCTTTATACGATAAAGCAACTCTGCGAGGGGGTCGTCGGCATTCTCGGGCGATGTTCTACTTGGAGCTGAATGACCTGTGGCTCGAACTGGGGTGTTGTCACCGCGTAAATTCCGGGATTCACCGATGCAAACAGCACAGGACCACGTCTTCTGGAGTTCTACCAGTGTTTGCAAGTCAGTATCTGACAATGAAACACAGTGAGGGTGATACAGTCTCTTACATGTATCACAAGTAAGCTGCTTCTGGTTTCGCTTTATACTGGAACCGCACTTGACGCACTCACTAGGCATTGTGGACTGCTTTAAGTAGGGAGAGCAACAGAAAAATACGTCCGCACACCACGAAGGACTGAGAGAGACTGGACTCGAAAAATTAACTACTCTTGAATGTTCTTATTAGGTTTAGTCTACTTTTCAATCCATGATCTAGCAGTGATTCTCATCCGAGTTGTTTGATAGGTCTGTAGCACTAACAAGGCTATCGCAACGGTTTTTAAGGTAACTGGCTGCTATTCTCTGTCTACGATCTAACTTTGTTTTCAAGTCTATTTCATGAGAATCCAACGTATTTCAATTGAGGTCTAACGAGAGAGAAGTTGCTAATTTCTCTTAGTATGTCGTCGCACTCTCCAAGTATTCTTTTCACAAATCCCAATTTACAATTAGCTTGACCTGTTATTTCCCAAAAACATGTATTCGACGATAGATCATTAAATATATCAGAGATATTTTTCGGATTCTACAGTCTCTAGTTGGTACCATGTATGAAATAGCTATTGCTAATAATAAATTAACAATTGTTTGGTTTCCTGGTGAAGTTCAAAGAATGGCAGCCAGGAATACTCTTGGGAGGCATAGAAGAGGAGACGTTGTCGCAGCAATGCTAGGGTACTTGGGATGGAAAACGTAAGGAGTAACATAAATAGGTTATGTGGGGTCCACAAAGCCTTAATATAAGAGCGGGGTTGGAGGGAAATTGGTAAAAAGCTGGACTCACCCGGCTACACGGGAAGAGACGATCACAAATTCAATATTAAGTTTAAGAGGCAGAAAACGGACATTTAAAAATAATCCTTCCTTCTCATGGGAATATAGAGGTTGAAATATCTTCCTGAAAATATTTTCAAGATCTTCTCCAGAAAGAGTAAATTTTTTATGAGTATGTGTTCTTGAATTCTGAGTTGATACCATTGTTATATATTAGGGAGAGTTGTAAATTGGGTTATTTGGTTCAAATTTCATATGTCAGTTATCCTATAGGTAGGTGTATTTTCTGTGCCTTTCTGTGCCTCTTGGGTTGGTAGGCTTATTAGCCATTTGTAATAAATCTCACGTTACCACCAGACAATTGCCAACTGGTAAAAATGTATAATAATAAATAAATGTGTGGAAATTTAAAATGCAAATTATCTCTCTCATGAATACCAATTCTTTTGGTGGTATTTCCACGCCGCGAGTACTCCGATAAAGGATCTCCCAAATTTCTCCGCTGGCTGAAGTATTTTCCAGGGCATGATGGCTCAGTGGGTGCACCGTTGGGCTATTGATTTGAAGAGTCTCGGGTTCAATTTCCAGGTCAAGCCTTTGGGTACCCCGTAACCAAAATCCTCGAAAGGCGGGATCCACGCGCTTGTGACCAAGTCTGGGGTGAGCGCTACCCTCTCTTATTACAGCTAGCCTGAGGGTCTAATCACTGAGTAAGTGAATATAATGTTGATAGTAATAGTAATAAGATAATAAAAAATCCACAAAAACCTGGCAACTACTTATGGACTTTTAAAAAAATCCCCGCCCTATTACAATACCTGCCGTACCACAGGCAAATACACACATTCTATTCTGGGACCGACCGATACTCACAGACAAAACCATAGATTACTATAAACCTTGTACTTTATTGATCCACAAATCACAGAAAAGATGAAATAAAGTTGTGGCAGTGCCATTGAATCACGACGTTTAGTCCACGGAGAGAGAGCCAATTCAAAAATATCAAGATTTTGCCGGTGAAATAAAAAATATTTTGAAGTCGGAAGAAGTCACCATTCACCCACTGATAATCAGGATTGGCAAGAATAACGAAAAGAAAAATTTTCGTTTCGTTTTTCTTGTCAATTCGCCAAATAATTTCGTCTTTCTTGTTTAGTTTCGCTCCCGCACGAAATTAAAATCACCAAGGAGTTTAGTTTCGACCCGGGACGAAACTTTACTCCCCAGGAACGAAACTATTTAATCGATACTCCGCTGCTCATAGTTAGTTTTCGATCCCAGAAGTTGAGTGGAGGGAGATAAGAGGGAATAGTTTCGACCCATTACGCTTGACATATCGCTACCTTGGTTTGACAAGGTTCTACTGACCATCAGCTGGTTTTGAGAAAAACCTTGTCAAAGTTTTAAACTGCAATATTTCTTTTATTAATAGGAATTTATTTTTGATTTTTGGCAATTCACTAGTGATCCACTGGATACACTAGTAATTATTACTTTAAGAAAATATGTTATTTATTTTATTTTTTTACATGTTTATATGAGCAATAAAATAAGTAAA
Source organism: Ischnura elegans (assembly GCF_921293095.1). Lineage (NCBI taxonomy): Eukaryota > Metazoa > Arthropoda > Insecta > Odonata > Coenagrionidae > Ischnura > Ischnura elegans. The sequence goes on from NC_060254.1 coordinate 72,348,185, forward strand.
ATGCAGTTAGAACTTTGTCACGCCAAATATTAGTTTTTTCTCCTTGCAGTTGGAACTTTGTCACTGTTCTAAATCTCTTATTATTTTACATAGAGGAATAAAAACCGGTGCAACACATGGAGAAACATAAACTTAGTTATCTTGAGTGAAAACACCAAATTTTGCAAAAATGTCAGTTAGAACCTTGTCAAACCAAGGTAGTGATATGTGTGGAGAATTTACAACCTTGAGCTCAAAAATCGAATGGCTATTTGGCGTTCACCGTTCTCCTGTTGGTGGGAAAAATATGAGTGCCCCGTGCATCTAATGCCGGTAGGCCTAGACCTCTATTTTATTCAACCATACTTCGCACTCGGCGTGTGGGTCGAAACTAAACTGTTCGAAGGTGAAGAACGTAGTCCTTCCGGTACGGAAAATTATGTGCGTTTCGTTTCGTCCCAGAGTTTTACTTTAGTTTTGACCCGTAGTAGTTACGACTCCGATTTCCTTTCGACCCTGAGTTTAGCTCCTAGGGTTTAAATCCATTTCGTTTCGTTTCGACATTCCGCTCCCTGGAAAAAACTATTGAAATTTTACTGGTTTTGACTTTTGTTTCGTTTCACTTGCAAACCCTACTAATAATCTCTGCGGAACTAAGTACTGTCGATATGTACTCTTAAAGGATCATAAATATGTTTAAATTATAATAATGAATGCCTATAATTATGGAATTTCTGTTGATGAAATCTTCACGGGAAATCAGCCGGGTAATGATGGTCATTGCTGCCAACATTTCAGTGGCCTTCTCTGCCATCGTCTTCAGGGCGAAGGCAAAGAAGGCCATTTAAACGTTGGCGGCAATGTCCATCCTTACCCGGCTGATTTCCCGTGAAGATTTCCTCAACAGCATTCGCCGGGAAAGCACCAAATCCTTCTTCATGGAATTTCTGTATGATATATTTTTATTCAGCATATTAGAGAATGTATTTCTCATTTGGTTTTCTTCAAGTAATGAGCATGATTTAATGGGAAAATGGATAAAATATTACATTTTTTCTGAGTCACTGGTTTAGCATATTCCGATTTCCATGTGCTCGAAGTGCTTGACTGTAACTGTTAAAGATGGGTATGTTCTTAAACTTGGAGAGACCTTTCAAAGCAGGTTTATTTATTTCATAACCAGTATATGAAGAAGGCGCCTATGGTGTACCTCTCAAGGTGAACCAGTGAGAGACATTAAACGCTGAAATGTCATGTGGCACATTTTGCCTCAACTATTCCGGACTTTTGTTTTTCCTCAGTGAGGTAACGATCACTAAGGGTTATTCCCTTGATGTATTATTTGCTAATTATTGTTGAAATTGGTATGACCTATGATTTCATATTAAATACTTATATCATACTTTCTTATTGCCTCCCAACGAATGACTCCGGTTAATATTTCATTTTCCAACGAATTGCTCCAGGAGCAACGGAAGCCATGGTTACTTATCTTTTTCTTCAGTGTTTATAACAGCTAAAAAGTGGTTCTCAATGCCAAGGAAGTTTTGAAATCTGACCCAATACAAGTGAAATTGCCCTTTGAAAAAGTAGCCTCATTTAGGGAAATAGCTTTTTAAGTGTAATTAGTGGCTACCGTCGTTATGCATAATTTCTTGGTATCCCACGAAGTGTGATATTTTACAAGTTGCCGATGTTCAAGATTGAAATAGAATCTGCCTTCAGTGAGGCCACTTGAGATACGGAGAAGACGGAAAGTATGGATCGAGTACTTAGCGGGGAAGGGATGCAAAAAAACAGTGTTAAAGGCTAGAATGTTGGGTAAACGAAGGAGAGGAAGGAGGGGAATAGGATTTTTAGATAGAATGAAAGGGAGTAATCCTTGAAGGTAGTGAATTGAAGAGGAATTTCATTAAGGAAAGGGAGGCTATCAGGATGCTTCTTGTGCTCCATGGAAACCTGACTAAATCATTTGAATACAAAAATAGGAAGACCACTTCAAGCTTTAATGTTTGAATTGAAAGTAGAAATAAATAGTATTGATATTCAGAGGTGCTGAAGATAACTTAACAATGGTTCATCGTGAAGTTAATTAAAAAAATAATTGATAAAAATGTAGTGGTACTTTAATTTCCATAGAGTAAGTACATGATTAAGAATTGAATTTTGAGAGGAAATCTCTGCTTTCAGTAATTACTGAAGAGAGTTATTAGATCACTCAACGGGAAAAACCTCTTTGAATCAGTTTCCTTAAGCTTAGCGTCCCGTATATTGTTTTCTCTCTCCTTTTTTCTTTCGCCCTTGTTCCACTTTCAATATGTTTGATTACTATCACTTTCTTATTTTTTAATTCCAAGTCATGCATTACAGATTGAAGTGATCTTTCTGAAATAACCTCTTGAGCAATAGAACAAGATACTAGAGTAGAACGCCTGCATGGATTTATGTGCATGGATTTATGGATCTCCAGTTTTCAATTGAAGTTTACATATTGATGATTCAATAGTAAAGAAAAATATTGTTGCACTTTTACTTCTGCATATTGGATAATGACTGCAACTTAACAGAAATCGTTTCTTCTAGTAACTGCTGAAAATAGGTATTTGATCACTCGATAATGAAGACCTCAGAAGTCAGTTTCCCTTAAGTATCTTAGCGTCCTATTAATTCTTTATGATAATTGATATAAATATTAAAGTACTTAAATGTCCGTAGATTCCGCAGATGTTACTCCCAGTTATTGATGTATAGAGGTATTAGATTAGTCAACAATAATGAACCCCCTTAAGTCAGAAGGAGAAGAAATATTTGGAGAAGAAATATTGGGAAAGGATTGCGAATGAGGCCATAGAGATCCGGCTAACGGACAAGAACTTCAATAGAGAAGGCGGTTACTCCCTCAGTGACGTCTGGAAACCCGTATTGTATGGAATCAGATTGGCCAATACCAAGAACCAATCAGAGGGGAACCTGAGATCCCGGCACAGCTATATAAGACGAACACTTTCCGAGAAACTACATTCAGCCTTGAGGATGGAGTACGACTCGTACCCCGAAACGTCGGCAGCCATGAAGGAGATTACCCGGTGGAGCACCCGAACAGCCTTCACTACCAGCATACGCCGGGAAAGCAACAGATCTTTTTTCTCCTTAAGTCAGTTTCCCTTATCTTATCGTCCTCATTCTTTATGATAGTTGATATAAATATTATGGTACTTTAATTTCCGCAGGTTGAATACATGGTTGTAACTTGGATTTTCAGAGGAAATCGTTGCTTTCAGTAGCTGCTCAAAATTGGTATTAGATCACTCGACAATGAGGAACCTCCTTTAATCAGTTTCCCTAAGCTTAGCGATCTGTATGCAGTCATTTCTCTCTCCTTTTTAAATCTCTTCCATGTTTCCTCATTCAATATCTTTGATTATCACGACTTTGTTATTTATGCTTTCAAGCCACTGAGAGGAAATCGTTGCATTCAGTAACTGCTGAAAAGAGATATTAGATCACTCGACAATGAAGAACTTCCTTGAATCACTTTCCCTAAGCTCAGCGACCTGTGTATTCTTTTATCTCTCTCTGCTTTTTCCTTGTTTCCTCCTTACTTCTCAAAATGTCTTATCGAGTGTCTGCAGGGTATTCTATTCCCCCTTCTCTCGCGCAAAATTGAAACCTTGAGACCCATAAATCCAGGAGTGGTGACATTGTGTTCTAGTATCTTGTTCTTTTGATCAAGAGAAAAAGATTGTTTTGCTGATCGAGAAGTTATTTCAGTAAGACCACTTCAAACTGCGATAAATGGCTTAAAAGTATAAATAAGGAAGTCGTGATAATTAAAGGCATTGAAGATCAGTTAACGATAGTTTATCTTGAAGATGTTGTGGGAGATAATTGATGAAAAATATTATGGTACCTACTTAAATTTCCGCAGATTGAGTACGTGATTGGAAATATTATTTTCAGAGGAAGTCGTTGCTTTCAGTAAATGCTGAAAAGAGGCATTAGGTCACTCGGTATTGAAGAACCTCCTTCAATCAATTTCCCTAAGCCGAGAGACGTGAATTTCCTCTCTCTCTCTGTTTTTTCCTTGTTTCCTCTTCCTTCTTCTCCAAATACCTTTTCGAGTGTTCGTAGAGTATTCAAATCCCCCTTCTCCCGCACTTAATTGAAACTTGGAGATCCATAAATCCAGGCGCGCACACGTTGTATTTCAGTGTCTTGCTCTATTGATCAGGGGTTTATTTCGGTAAGACCACTTCAAGCTGTAATGCATGACTTGAAATAAATTATACGAAATTCATGATAATAAGAGGTATCGTAGAACAGTTAATGATAAAATGATCAGAAGAAATTTTGGATGAAAATTCATAAAAAAATTATTAATTTCCGCGGATCGAGTGCATGATTTTGACTTGAATTTAGAAAGAAAACTTTAAATAAATTGATTAGAATGCTATGCTACCTAAATATCTCCATATTGAATGCATGGTTGCAGCTTAAATTTTGAAAGGAAATCGTTGCTTTCAGTCACTACTGAGAAGAGGCATTAGATCATTCGACAAACAAGAACTTCTTTGTATCAGTTTCCCTAAGCTTAGAGACCTGTGTATTCTTTTCTCCTCTCTTTTTTTCTTTTTTCTTCTCCCTTTTTTCTTCCTCTCTTCTCCTCCAAATGTCTTTTCGAGTGTCCGCAGGGTATTCAATTCCCCCCTCTCCCTCACACAATTGAAACCTGGAGACCCATAAATCCAGGCGCGGAGACGTTTTTCGCCCCGTTGAAGAGGGCGCAATAACCATTTTATCGGTTGCCTTCAGGGAGGATTATGGGACTTTCCCCCTCCCTCTCTCTCGAAGTTTGTTTACGCGTCGTTTCGGCTGTATCTCCACAGACTGTGTGTTCCCTTTGCGCTCGAGTGGAGTGTGAGAAGATCCTGCTTGCGAATGACTTGTGAGGGAAGGATTCCTTTTGTAATTGCTCGTGTTTCGGGTTGTGGCGGGGGGGAGAGAGAACGCGTTCGGCGAGGAAGGTTCCCCGCCTTCAATTAAGGTGGCTCCGACGAGTTAATGTCTTTTCTTTTATGTAAGCATCCCCCGGGAGAACGTTTTACTATCAGGAAAGAAGATTCCATGCTCGGTTACTTCGATTGGATCCTATCGTCTCAGGGGTTTTCCCGTTGTGTGTATCTTTAATTTTCCCTTTTTCATTTTCACTCAGATATTCTGAAACCTTTACAGTAGGATGACTGAAGTTTTCTTCTCCTGCAATTCTACGCTTGTGCGGTTATAAGTAATCGCTGTACTATCTGGGTCTTCGGGGTGAAGCCGCGTCGAGTTGTTATTGTTCAAATACCTGGGCAGACAAAGCGATCAACTCTTTTGATCACTTGGTTTCCCCAGTAGATGAAGTTCTGCATCGCCTCCGAAACGTGGGCAGTAATTTTTCCTGGGATGTTTTTAAACCTATTGCCATTCAGACATAAATCTGGAAAAGTTCGGTGATGTTTTATTTGGAGAAGATACATTAAAGTATTATACCATAATTAGTTCGGCTGAGATTAAGCACTATGAACTCCCTTCTTCGTAGCCTCATCTGTCATCAAATATAGGAAATGGGATAATAATTCACATCCTAGTTGCTTCCGTAGGATACAAAATTTTACTCGTGACAGTGCGGACATTTTTTGGAGCTTTTGTTTTAAATTTTCCCTTGATTTAGACCAAAACCTCAAAATAAAGTATATTGAGAAATAAAACCTGAGTTAATATTCCGCAACTTCAAAAAAAATCAGGAGCCAGACATTTATCTAGTTAATCAATCTAAAATAATTTCATCCTTTTCTATTTTTTTGCATTTTCATAACTGAACGTATCCAATTGCAAGAGAGTTTATTCTGTACATGGTGAAGCCAAGGAAACCATTGGGCGTCGTACGTTGCAAACACTATCTTGCGGTATAGTTCTACTCCGTGCTCCCAAAACCCCAGGTTCCTGCATTAGTCTGTGGACTCTTGTCAAGCATCATTTCCTTTTCCATTTTCACTCACATATTCTGGAAAAGTTTTACAAATGGATGATTTTTGTTTTATACTCCGCTGTCGGGAGAAATCAAGGATAGAGGCATTCGAAATGTGGTGCTACAGAAGAATGATGAAGATCAAATGGATTGACCGAATTAGTAATGAGGAAGTCCTAAGAAGAGTAGGAGAGAGGAGAAGCCTCATGATAACCTTAACAAGAAGTCGGAACAACTTATAGGCCACATCTTGGGACATGGTGGCCTGATAAAGACAATCGTCGAGGGACAAGTGGAAGGCAAGAACGGAAAAGGAAGACCTAGAAGAAAATACATGGAACAAGTAAAGAAGGATGTGAAAGAGAAGAAATACGTAGGTGTGAAAAGATTAGCTGATAGGAGACTGCGAGTGGAGAGCTGCGTCAAACCATGGATTGTTGACCAGTGATGATGATGACTCGGCTGTCGAAAGTATCAAATTTTTAATGAATTCTTCTCGGGTTCTTTGACAGGTTAGTTCTTTCGTACAAGCCGACGGTTCGAGAGACGACTTGTCTCCCATCTTGGCCGTGTTACTTTTTGAAAGTCCACTTTCAAACTGACTAACGTCGGATTCTACGGATGAATTAACCTGGCTGAGAACCCGAGAAGAATTCATTAATAGTATTCACCAGGAGAAATTAAAATAGTTTATTATAAAATTTTTGTATGGAATTTTTAATCTATTGCATTTCCCAACTCTGGGTAAATTAATATTAGACGTAAGAGTGGAAACGTTACGAGTATGCATTTCGTGGGTGTTTTATTTGGAGGGGTTACGTTAAAGGGCTGAATATTCCAAAAATTTCGGCAGGGTTCTAACACCCTGACCTCCCCGCTTCTTCACGCACCACATTCCCCTGTCTTATTCGCAGGGAGTAAGATTACTTGCTCGGTTGCTTCGATAGGATCTTGCTCTCTCAGGGATTTCCCCGTTGTGTCGGTCGTAACTTTTCCCTTTTTCATTTTCACTCCTATATTCTGGGGGTTTTACAAAACCATGACTTTGGTATTCTACAGCTTCTCTGACAAACACCATATCTGCTGGGATTCTAAAAGGTAGGCTTCCGCGGTTACATTAATCACTGCACCATCTCGGTCTTCGGGGTGAAGCCGCGTCGAGTTGTCATTGATCACATACCAAGGCACACCAAGCGAAGAACTCTTTTGATGATTTTTTGGAAGTGATTTTTTTCTGGGATGCTTGAAATCTATCGCCATTCTCAGCAGATTGGAGAGCAAAAATTAGATTTAAGCGTGAAAAAGTTATGAGGATACATTTCGGAAATCATCTATGAAAAAATTTTATACAAGTTTATACAATACATATTTTCATAGGGGATGTTACATTTGGAGTACATACATTAACAGGCCGCATTTCCAAAACATCTCGGCAGGATTCAAACACCCTGACCTCCCCATCCCTACGCACGTTACATCTGTTTTACTCGCAGGGAAGTTGATTTCATGCTCGGTGGAGGGAATTTTCCCGTTTTCTCTGTCGTTATTTTTCCCTTTTCTGTTTTCACTCAGATATTCTGGGAGTTTACCGGTTGCGTTATCACATTTTTGCTGGGATTTTTTTAATCCTTTGCCATTCCCAACCCTGAGAAAACCAATATTGGACATAATTGGGGTAAATTATGATGGATAAATTTCGGGGGTGTTACATTTCGAGAAGATTCTAAATTTTTATGATCAAAGTTTGGAAAAAAATAGCGTTTAACTCGCTCTACCTCATTTAAAATTCACAGCCAGTACTTTTAAGGTTAGCGGGTGGTTGGAAACGTGGTGGTGGTTGGACTTTGTGCCTGGTGTGCTCTGTCATGACCTAAAAAAGAAATCTTGAGATAGAACTACAGAGTGAAGCAAATAGACTTTAATTCCAGGAGAGCTCTATCATCACATAACCAACCTTCAGGAAGAACCAACGAGTGAAGCAAGCATTGTCTCCGCGTCCGTACGACGAAGAATGGAAATGTACAGTCACTTTCAAAAGTTTTAGGACAAAGTTTGTGGAGCCATTTCTGCTTCTCGAGTAATTTTAGCTTCCTTACTCTTTTTGTTTTCCTTGGCCACTCACCGAAAATGTTTCGTTTGCCTATGAAGATGAATGCACTCAGAGGGAGTAATTACTTGCAAATTGATCATTCTGTTTCGATTTATGTCGGATTTAATGATTATTTCGTATGCATTTAATACGTTCTTGCCCCCGTTTTCACTGTTGGTTCGTATTTTCCATTTTATAACACCTCCGCTAACATAAGTTGCGGTGGAATAGTGGAATAAACTTGCGACTTTGTTCGTAGAGATTGTGAGATCGAATGCCTGACGCGGAAAACATTGTTCATATTTTTTTCAAGTCTTTCACTCGCCTTTTATTTCTTTATAGATTTCAAATCACTTTAAACTCGCTGCAACAGCATCTTATATTTAAAAAAATTATAATGAGTCACATAAAAGTTAAGAATAGAGCAAGTGTGGTGTTATACTTTTTAAGGATGGCTACATTTAAAAGGCAAGGGATTCAGAAAAGAGGTGGTGATAATGGGCGAATAAAAACCCGGCGTTAGCGTTATTGAACAGTTCAAAGACTGGTGCTAGGAGTCACACATTTCGTGATTTTACTAGAAACTTACATTTATTTTTCGATTAATACCGGTCTCCACTATTTAATACAATTCACTGACTTCTCACTCTCCTCTGTTTTCTCGTTTGTGCTGTCAGGTTTGAAAACTTATCTGCATCTTTAAGGAGGGTGCGCATTTTGTGATCATGGATTTTGGTTAATTTACCATTTTGTGCGTCATTATATGATGTCGTTGTTGAGTTATATAGCGTAAATAGCCCTTATAATCATCACATACTACTTCACTTGGGTTTCGCGTTGAATGCGTTCTCTAGTTATCAATTAATGCCACGATCCAACTAATCTCTCTGAGTTGATTCGTCCAATTAATCGGTGGGCTGAAAAAGAGAACTTGTTGATGTTATAACCTATTGTGAACGCAAAACCTAGGGGGCCTTAAAATCTCACCACTCCTTGTAGTGACACACTTTTATATCGCCATTGCGTAAGTTTGAAAGCATTTTTAAGTATTTCAATCACATAGGAGTCCTTTATCACTTTTAGTCATAGTTGCTAGCTTAAATTTTGTAAAAAAATCTTAATTCTTCTTTTCAATCATCAAACTAATAAGCACAAGTTCTATTATTCTCCATAGTAATCTAGACATTTCCTTACCCGAGAAAATATTTCTTGAAATAATTTGCGCACCCTCGGATTAGAACTCGGGTTCAGATAGTAAATTAACGTGTATATCATGTCGCCACGTTAATTCAATCGAGCTCTAACGACTGATTACTTTAAAATTTCCAAGTGATAATCCTGGAAACGCGAATCGTGAAACTGTAAATCATGGCAAAGCGGAAAAAAAGAAAATCATATGAAAAGGCACGTCAAAGTATTCATTTTCACCGGTCTTCCTTTAACTTGTTCTCACATATTGGTATAAAAACACATTGAAGCTCTTTATAAACTATGGGTAAGTTCTAAATAATAATTATGACAGTCAATATATGGAAGTCACAGTTTTTCATGACCAAAAACATTTAGCAAAACAAATCTGAGACTTCATCACAGCAATCTAACGCTCTTACCACTTTTTAATATCACGAATTACCAGTATGAGAAAATTGAAGACTACTATAGTTGTGAAGCGGTAATTATGGGAAAAGTACCTGGGAAACATGTAAAAAGGTACTGCGAACTAAAGGAAAGCATGTGTTTCACGAATAACACCATCGATAATTCTGAACCAGTCTTGAACCTCGAGCTCTGGAATAGCAAAGCAGCTCGCGGTTGAGTCTAGCCTTACGCGGACACATAATATTCATGGTAGAGGGCGGGCAAAACAGTTCCCGAAATAGCTAGGCTGCTAAATTTGTCCCGGAATACTGTTTATTACTGGGTTAGGTGTTTCAAGGAAGGCGACGAGTCGCTGTTAGACAGGCGAAGGAGTGGCAGACTTCGAACCACCCACGATTGCGACGACATCAGGACTCGCGATTTGATCGAGGCTAACCCTCTGTGTCGATAGAGTAGTTTCCATATCCAGGGAGGCGCAATTTGGATGCAACTACGCAACAGTTAGAAGTTGAGTGATGTAACATATTATTCAACTCCACAAACTCGCTCTCATGCCATGTTAACAGACCGGCAAAAAATTTCGAGGCTATTATACAGCGGGGAAAATATATTTGAAAAATCTTCTCGGGATACCGCGCGGGTAAGATTATGTAAGAGCGCCAGAAAAAAATGTAAAAAATAAATAGTAAATAAAAATGGGGAAAATATGGTTAGCGAATAGGCTTTTTGACACTTTAACATTTTCGCTGACGAGAAACATTTTCGTAGTATATAGCAAGTAAGAAAAGAACTGAGGAGGATAAGGAATACACATTATTTCAAGTCGTGAATTGTAAAGAAATTTGTCCATTGTTTTGTACATTATGATACAAGGTAATTCAAAATGGTATTGGATATATCTGTAAATGACAGCCGGTGAAAGAATTCGTAGGGATTTTGAATATTATTATTTATTATCAAATTATGTTATTATATCTCCTGTTAAATTATTACCCATTGAACTTCATTTACAAGGCTAAGCTAAATTTAAAAAATTGCGTAAGCTTTATCTTTATTTTTAAGTTTCCCGGAACATGGTGTGGTTAATAATGAAGGAAAATAGTGACTCTTTCCCGCCGGTCTTTCACGAGCACATTTACGCCGAGGCCAGGATATTAACCAATATCTACCACCAGCTAGCCGTCTGTGCTCCATCATCTGCCTCACAAGGCGGGTGATCGATCTGGTGTTCATTACAGAAAATCTTAACAACCTACAGCAACCTAAAGCAATTGATAAATTTGGAATTATCAACTGATATTCATGACCCTTTGCGGCCAGTCTTAAACAATTATGCTAAAAAACGCGACGCTTGTTTTTTATGCATCCTTCAACGCCGGGTTGCGGTTAGCCTCTTTTGCAAATCCCTAACCTTCAAAATCTACTGAGCATTCATAGAAACTATACGTTTAATCCTACCCAACTTTTATCAACATACGTCTAACTTTTATACGACTTATTATCGTTAAAAAAGTATGTAATGCTGTTTCAGCAATTTAAACATGATTTCAAATCCATAAAGACATACCTACAAAACGAGCGAACAACTTGAAAAAAATATAACCAATATTTTCGCATCTGGGACTCAAACTCACTACCTCCACCATAGCAGTCGCCTTTACCAGTCGCATTTACCCCACTAGTCCACCGCAACTACTCGGGGTCGCGGTATTATAATACGGGCAATGCAAACCAACAGTGGGCAAGTTCGCCGTAAATGCACACGAGATAATCATTAAATCCGATATGAATCGAAACGGAATGATCAATTTGCAAGTAACTACTCCCTCTGAGTGCATTTATCTTCATAGGTAAACGAAATATTTTCGGCGAATGACCAAGGAAAACAAAAAGAGTGAGGGAAACTGAAATTTCTCGAGAAGCAGAAGTGGCGCCACAAACTTTTGTGAGTGACTGTACGTTAAAGATGAACGCGCCAAAATAATTGCAACAATGATTTGTTCTGATGATGAGGTTGAAGCTGTACTCCACTGATTAAATCCCAGAATGCGATTACATCGCCTGCTCCTGATGCTTGACAAGGGAGCGGAGACAAATGGAGGAAGCTGGGGTTTTGGGAGCCATGAGTAGAACTTCACCGCAAGATTGTCTCTGCGACCTACTGCGTCGGCGCCGCGAGCTTGAATAACAGAGATGGATCCGTCGACTTAACCATGTAAACATAAACTATCTTACTATTGGATCATTTGCAAATTGAGAATGCATAAATATACAAATGGATGAAATTATTTTAGGCTTGTTAGGTGGAGAATGGTCCGACTCCTGATTTGCATCAGGAATAGCAATGGATTCCTGGGCTTCAACATGTAAAAATAAACTCTCTTGCGATTTGATAAGTTGAATTTTGAAAATTCAAGAAATAAGTAATGGATTACATTGTTTTAGGTGTATTAGGCGGAGAATGAGCAAACTTTTGTATTCTACCGTAGCAACTAGGATGTGAACTATTTTCTATGTTTGATTGTAAATTAGGTAAATTTATTACGAACTACCAAGCATCGAAGAGAGGAAGGTCTCTTAGCCACAATCTGAAAGAAATAGTTACACATGTTAATGCTTACAACGCAAACCAATTGGAAAGCAAATTGTATTATATACAGGGTGTTTCAGAAAGAACCTGAAAAAACTCAGGATGTGGTAGGGGAGGCAATGTTTAGCATTTTTTGTGCATAATCAATGGGTCGCAACTCCTTTTTTAATGGGCTTTGGCCACGCAAGCACTTTTTGAATGCAGTTTTCAGTTACCATGAAAACGGGTTTTCTTGGTATCCTGTCTTTGTGACATATTATTTTATACTCTGGATGTTTAAGGACATTAACTAATTTAGGCTGGCCGAAATGTGCGATTATAATTGTGGAAGGTTACACGGGATTTCCACCGGGTCAGGTTCTCCAACTCCATCTCGGCCGACGTTTCGATGGGCGAGTTGTCTATCGTCTTCATACCCAGCCTCCATGTCAAATCCCCTGAGGACGATGGACAACTCGCACATCGAAACGTCGGCCGAGATGGAGTTGGAGAACCTGACCCGGTGGAAATCCCGTGTAACCTTCCACAATTCTATACGCCGGGAAAGAATGCGATTATAATTGTCTGAAACAATTAATCTTTGAGTAATAATAAACGAGAGTTTGAGTATGTATCAACAATACGGTTACGCTACACCCATTTTAAGGGGTTCTTCCGCAGGAGGGGTTAATTTGGGATCATGTTTAACGATTACAACAAGTTACTAATAGATGGCATTATAATATACTTCCCCTTGCAAAGTACATAAATGTACCATCTCTTGGTGATTGATTGAACGGGGTTAGAGCCTATTCATCTTCACTACACAAAAATCGTTTTACTCTACATAGTACACTTGTAAAAAAATCTTTCACCATCGTCAAACCTATTATTAAAAACATCTAATGGGTTTCATTGGTTGTAGAAATGTGCTCTCTCCTTAGTGTGTCCTACTCTTTCATTTATCTAGCTATTCTTCTTTCATGACCCCAAAGGGGGAACGTATTTTTAAAATCTGAAATTGGATATTTCAGTATTTATATGAAAAATAATGCATCATAGTGGTTTGTAACCAATCTCGCAGCATTTACGAATGAAAGTTTAAAGGTTTTTTTTTTCTGACCGCTTGCCCTTAATAGAAAATCACGTATTTATTGCCGAACCCTGAATCAATTTTGCACGCCTGAATGTGCGAGGTCAATCTCATTTCATTGAAACATTCAAGGCCCTACTAATTGAAGTGATGACGGCGTATTCATGGATCTTAGTCACCCATTTCATGTCATTAATGATCCTATCGTCATTAATGAGGATCATTTGTCTAGATCGGCCCAATGGTTTGAAATTAAATAGGAAATATTAATTTTATTGGTTGTATGATTACATTTTTCCCTAATTGTCACTATGACCCATTTTCAGGGTTAGGTTCTTGAAAAAGCCTTGCTAAAATTTGAATCTCCCTTACGTGCGTCATTTAATCGTGGCTAATAAATCTATAAAATCTATAGTCAAATAATGTGCTCAAGTTTTTTTTCATGAAAATTAACTCAAATATTTTTATGCAAAGGGCATGAACAAGTAACTTTTCATTTTTCTGATATTTCGTAATGAACGACAATTAGTTGAAAAGAATTTTGCTTCTCGACCTTTTGTATCACCGCTGTTTACTCCTGTTGGTTTGTTGCGCATCATCATGTCTCGTTGGTTCATTAATGGTCCGTTGAGTGGTAGGCAAGGAAGAAACATTATTATATTCCACAAAATTAGCAATAGGTGGCGTCGTTACCCATTTGACTTCTCCTGGCATGCTATTGGCTTCACGTACGTTGACTAATGTGCTTTTTGTTTGCATTTAATTTATTTTAGGGTTGTCAAAACGAGTAACTGACTCTAATGAATCCTTGATTTTTGCTCATACATTCTTCCTGATCTTGGTTTAAGAGCCTTATAGGGAGTACTTACCTACTCCTAACCTTGCTGGGTAAGATAAAGTCCTCGCTCCTTTTTTCTGAAAGTGCATTTTATTTTTTCACGCTATTGTATCTCACCACGTAATTACCTTACACGCCATAATAAGAATAATAATAATAAAATATCTTTATTCGGGCGAGATTGAGGCTAAAAAGTCCCCTCTTCCACCTAACCCCTCCATAGCGTCAATGCAAGCATATTAAAAAATGGTAGACAAACGTTTACAACACAAAGAATGTACAATATACACTGTTTATGAAATGTCAAAAATATAAACAACTATATGTGAAAATTTTGTGTAAAAAAGATTTCTGTTTGTGGGAAAAAACATGAGGATAAGGGTGTAATATCCTTCAGCGAAAAAACCCACTGCAGGAAAACGCCCACACAAGAAGGGGGGCGTGAAAAACCTGCGAAAACCTACTGAGTGAAAGCGTCCGTCCGAAATAATCACCGTCCGCTAAAAGGGATTATAATTTAAGGACAATTAAAACAATTATGATAATTTGTTTTTTAACATTCAAATCAAGTTTACTCTGTTGAATAGCCACTGGTTCGATAGATCGATATGGAATACCGATATGTTGAGCATCTACTTTATAGTATTTGTCATATCATTAATTAATTCTGGCTCTTCAAATTGGTTTATATTGATATTTATCCTCATAAGGATAATTTGTTTTGCTTGGAAAGGAAATTATTCATGAAAATTAACATACACAGTTGATATTAAAAATTTATTTATTTTCATTTCAATTACAAGCGTAGAAATATTTCGTAATGAATTAGGCGTGGAAGCTTTCATCAACTGTATTTTGCACATAATGTGTAATGTTAACAGTCAAAGATAAAATATTTAGTAAAAAAAATCATAACTAACAGAGCATTAGCGGCTACAACACTCCTGTAAAAAAATATTTGAATAATTCACGTAATTACCAGAATCCTATAACTCTTCCATAAAACTTTCACTGGTACATGCTAGAACAAAATATTCGTTGGTGTGTCCTGTTAGACCATCAAAACATTTTATCCCTATAAAAAATATTCTTCTCGCATATATTCATCCTCTTTAGGACTTCTTAGGCTGTTATTATGGCAGTTTTTTATACTTTCTATCGCACATTAGTTCCAAGTCTGACATTTTATTATTTAAAGTGCATTCTCCGGCATCAAATTGCATTGTTGAATCAAATCATATTAAACTGAGGAGTATAAAACTTGGTAAGATTCCAGTTTACAAATTTTTATACCAATTCTCTTGGTTTCCATTATTTAGCAACCATTCAAGACTTTTCAAGATCTTCAGAATGATTGCTAAGCAGTCAGGAACCGGATTGGATTCATTTTTTCTATATTTTCATTGTAATCCTACCAAGTTTTAGTATCCTGTGCCACTATGCTAGTTGCTGTCTCCTCATCAACCATTAAGTCTCAATATGAGATCTTGAATCCTATTTGCAGAACTTATGGCAGTTAATGGTTTATGATTTATATGGAATGTAGATTCCTTTCCAGTTATTCCATTTGCATTTTTGTCAGAGGTGTTTTATTGCCGAGTGCCCTTGAAGCGATAACGGTCTACATAGGATGTTAATCAAGAAATTTACCTTAAACTAAATTAATTTACTTACTTAACCAGTGGTTAATGGCAATTCGATAGACGTTGGGAATGTAACTCAAGCACTAATTAGGTATTAGGCGAAGAGCTACTCATTTAATTATAGTTTTTTATTATCTGTTCTAGATAAAAGAGGTTGTCCTTTGTAAAGTGTAGCCACCTCAATCCGAAATATTTTCGGCCTTTAAAAAAATTAACGATCGTGTTAACCTTCAATAGGTCCATGCAAAGATTTAGGGAAATCTCTACAGTCTCACTCTCTAGAAATTAGCTTCATTCCTATGGGAAGAGGAAAAATCATTTCAGTCGAGTGTAAGAATGGAAAGGCTTCCCATTATGGTCAGTGTGTGGACGTAATATCCATCCAAATCACAGTAACTTTATGCTGACTGTAAGCATCCAATCCATATAAAAAAACATGCTTTCATACTTGAAAGTACGTTTTACTCAGTTCCGTGAGATAACTTGTCAGTCTGATGATAAAAATAGCCAAAAATGAAATATAGCATTGCGACGATACATCACATACACACGAAATACGTGTTCTCTCTGGCATTGGAGGTCTTTTTTTCCAGTATGCAAAAATATTTACTATTTCTTAGAAAAATTATAATATTTCATCTCAACAACGACACGTAGGTTCACAAAAGGAAATTTGACATTGCGTATTGTTTAACATGATTCAATAATTTTCCTAGAGCGTGGAATTACATTCCTCTGCCGTTCATGGCAGACTTGTCTCAATTATCATATTTAAAAGTCTAATATTTACACAATCTTTCATCCTTTGAGCTACACATAACGATTTATAAAAAATATTTTGTTGAACTTCTGAAGCAACTCCGTTCATGCAAAATATATTTATAAAATATAAGCACCATCATGAGATTCGAGTTCCATTATATACAACTAACTTAATTATTTAAGGTACATATTCTAGGAGTAAATTAGTTTATAAACCATTTCCTTTGATTCCGGCATATAATTCAAAGTTGTTACACTCCTATATAGCCTGGTCATCTATCCGTGTAATGTGTGTTTAGTACTAGCTCGATTAAAATTAGCAAAATATTCTCTATTCGAATACACTCTTCGTATTTTCGAGACTAAAAACATGTAAACCTTCATATCTTAATGTTTCTTAGTGGTATGATCTCGTGGAAGACTCGAAATATCATGTCTAAGCATTCCTCTCACACATTAAAAAACGCACTCCAATATTCTAACAGTCTTATTTCTTAGAAATTTAAGGCAAGAATCAAGTGCCTGGAAGCGAGGCTTGACTCAACAAAATCGCAGGGAGAGCGTTCCTCGTGTGAATTCATTGACCTCGCTAAAAGGCTCCGTTAAACGGAGGTGAGCACCTTAATATCTGATGAAAAATTCATTACTGTGAGTTACTCCAAGTGTAACGAGAATAATTATCCTCTTAGTAGTTAAAAAAAAAACTCGGCGGGAACCTAGCCGGGTCAGAGCTAAGGACAGCACAGGCTATTTATGGTATTATCGAATGTACCCTATTTTTTCTGGTCTTAAAGCTTACTAGCGGTCTGAATAAGGCCAAATAATAGCAGTATATTCCCGCCTTCTTTCTCTTCGATTTTATTGCACAAATATTTCACCCAAACCCTTATATTTTACCGGCGAGGTTTTTCATGCTTCTCACAATTTGACCATTTTCATTTATTATATTCAAAAGAGCCCCAAACAGATTTTCAACTGGAATTTATGCTCTGTTCTTTTATGAGATATAAATTCGCAATTTATGAAGAATTCGTATCCTTTTAAGGAGAGGATTCTATGGAGTACCTCCCTCTTCATTCCTGCCCATAACCTCCCCATACATCTGCTCCTCGAACGACCCTCCTGACCTTTTCCACCTCGGTCGTGGTCGTGGTCATCCTAAGGGAGCCCACCACATCTTCACCGGGCCCTACGCCTTCGCTAGGACCTCCCCTCCTCAAACCTATGGCACCGGACGAGGCCCTGCTCCTTCCAGAGCGGAGCGAAGACGACCCGTCCTCGAAGAAATCCTCGAACTCAGCGTAGCTCTCTCTGCTACGACCCTCAACCGCCCACCTCTCCGTGAACTCGGAAGCGCTCCTCGCCAGCGAGGGCTGGGATGCAGAGCGAGCTATGCTGCCGTCCACGGCGTCTTCCTCGTCCTCTTCGCTGTCCTCGAACCTCCTCCTGCGGTAACCCTTGGGCAGGGCCTTCCTGATGGCACCCCTCTTTCCAGAAGACGGGGCAAAGTATGATGAGGACGCGGAAGTGTGACCGCTAGCATCGCTCATAACGTCGCTCATTGCCTCTGGCCTGGAGTGGTCCGCGACCACTACCTCTGAGACGGAGAAGGGCGCGTCTGAGTAAACAGAAGAAGGTGCCCTGCCGCCCCTCCTGGACCTCGCCGGAGAGGACGGGGCCCTGCTCCTGCTTTCGCGCTCGTCGTCATCCCCTCTCCTGCGTGTGGAAACTGACGAAGCTCCCGTGTCGGAGTCGTACTCGTACAATGTGGGCAGGGATGACCTCCTGGACCTATTATCCCACTCGGTAGACTTGCTCCTGCGGTAGGGCGGCCTGGGCCCGCGGGAGGAAGATGGCTGGGAGGCCGAAGGTGGTGGCGCCAGCACCCTAATGATGACATCCCACTTGTGTGGCTCGAACAGGGTCCTGTAGCGGGTATCCCTACGGATTCTCTCGAAGTCCTCCCTGACGGTGGCCTCCGTGAGGAGAGTCCTCAAAGTGGACTCGGTGGTGATGATCTGACGCCACTTCTCCTTGTCGGCTTCCGTGAGGGTCGTTCTAACCATCTCAGCCAGCTCTTCCTCGTCGTCCTCGATTCTTCTGCTCTCCGTTTCCCTGTCCTCTGTATCGGTCTCTGGAGCCGTGTCATATTCGGTGGTCGTAGCCTCGGATGGAGCCCGTTCAGACGGGGTCCTCTCTGGTGGCTGCAGAACCCTGATCAGGACGTCCCAGTTGGGAGCTTTAGTCGATACTACCGGCTCTTCCAACGGAGCTTGATCGCGCCAGATTGGTGCTTCCCTAGGCTCTGGGGTCCTGTCCTCTGGCGGGCCGTGGTAGTCGGAAGTGGCGGCATCGGTGTAGTCAGACTCCCAGCAAAGGGTGGATGAAGAGGCAATGGAAGAGGGTGGTGGTGGATTTTTTGGAGGGTTAGGATCTGGGTAGTTCCTGATGACGACGTCCCACTTCTGGGGCGGAGGCGGCGGAGGTTCTGGATTGGTTGCGGCGGCTCTCCTCCTGCGGCGTTCAATGTCCTCGATGGTCCTTCTCTCCGTCACGGTCCTCAGGAACACATCATCCACCACGTGCGAAGTTATCTCGGGTCTTCTGGAGATCACGACTGGAGGCTCGGGTAGGTCCTCGGTCACGACTGTCTGCTGGATGATCTCCTCCTCTTTGCGAATCATGTGTGTAGGTGGTGGCGGCTGGCTACGTATTAGGGTTGATGTTCCCGTTGGGAGGACTGGCGGTGGTGGTGGGCTTGCTGCGTAGTAAGGCCTGCTGGGTGGCGATTCGATGATCTCGGAGACGGAGCGGGTGTCCGTGTTCTCAGTATTCAGGCTGACCAGGGAGCGCGGCGGTGGGCTTGCTCTCAAGTTTGCGGGGGGAGGAATGATGTCCACTCCTCGGAGGATGGTGTCGGATTCGTCGTTCATTGATCGTGCTGCTTCCACATCCGTCCATTCTCTCTTCTGGCGGTAGGAGTATTGCGCCATCTAGATACGAAGAGTGAGAGACATGCGTCATTAAATTTTTTCAATATTTTTAAGACAAATGGACAAAAAAAACCATCGTATGAACAGGGAAAAGTTTAATTTCATGTGCCATCATTAGCTTTGGCGTATAACCGATACGTGAGATTTCGATTTGGGTTTAATGTCTCCAGATCTGTAGTATTAACTTAAAACATTATTTTTTAGTCTAGGTTCCCCTAAAATGTGATGAAACTTTCAAGTGAAAATGATTTTCATTCTTTTTTATGATCAATATACTTGTTTGTTTGTGTTTTTATATCAGGCCTCAACAGCAGTTTGACTAGCATTTTTTTCTGCACTTTAATAGTGCGTTAGACATTTCCTTGCCTTAGAGAATTCTGTGATGCGTCATGGCAAGCTTAGGATTGAAATAAGATTTGATTATTTCTCGGGGAACAATGTAGGTAAACTTTTCTCGGGATCCGCACAGGGTTAAATACTCCATTTTAACGGACTTTAAAATAATTTATTCGATAAAAGACATTCAGCAGGCCTGAGGACGAGCCCAGAGTAGGGTCCTGGAACGTCTGCTAAAATGGAGTAGGTATTTACCCTGTTGGGAATCCCGAGAAATGTTTAAGGATTGTTGACCAGTGATGACGATGAGGTTTTTAAGCCTATCCCATCCTCTTACCTGCTGTTGCCTCTCCGACATCTTGTGCTGAGAAGTGGACGGTTGCGGGTGGAGTTCTGGGACGTACGTGAACGTCGTCGGGGGTGCGGGAGGTGACGGTTGCAGGAGCGGCATCGGAGGCGGCATGGACCTCGCAACGTGGCTCTCCTCCATGATCGTGTCTAGATTGTTCCTGTCCGTCTGTCGCGTGGCAACCATCGAGGAGCAAATTGAAGTGGTATCTGATGTGGCCGAGGAAGGCGGAGGTGGCGGAGATGGCGGCGCTCTCTTAACCCTGACGGAAACGTCGAACTTTGGTGCCGGTGGCGGTACCACAGCGGCGGTGAACGTCTCCTCCTCCCTCTGGTAGCCGGCGTTCTCGAAGGATCCGGCCGAGCTCAGTGTGGATGGCCGACGGTCGATTCCTTTGACGTCCGCCGTGGTCACGAGCAACATCCTACCGCCAGAGTCCACCTCCATCTCTTCTTCGGAGCTGAGCGACTCGGACGGGTAGTCCGAAGGCAGGGTGTCCGATGCGGTGGAAGCAAGAGGCGCCGGGGCCAGGGCCGGTGGAGAGGACCCTGCGTGGGCCCTCGGAATCTTGAGGCCCTCGAACATGGAAATGGTCCCGGAGGAGAGCTGGTTGGTCGCGTCCGACTGCGAGGAAGCGGTGGAGGCGGCCGAAGATGGGAAGAGAGGGGTTCCCTTGAGAGAGGAGGCGGGTCTCGATACGGGCGGCAGGAGCATGAGCGGAGCCTTGCGGTGGCGCAGGCAGTAGTACGAGCATCCCAATCCGATGAGAAGAAGGGTGAGGAAAAGGATAGCGCAGACGATGAGGAGGATGTGGAAGCCTTTGAGGGGCGGTTCTACAGCGCCTGCCTCTGGTGGAAGCTCACTGTAAAGGAAGCAAAATATTCATGAATTTATTAATGTCTTTTTTTTTATCCTGCTTAAATCTGAAAGCATCAACCTGTTAGTGAGTAAATTTATTTATTAAGTGTGTTTAACGTTTCTAGCCTCGACATCAAGTTTTTTTTGTAAATACAAATCACGAACCATCAATGAAATGTATCAACATGGACCACTACTTCTTGCCATCAACAATCTTAAGATGATAATATTAATGAATTCCGAAAATATTTAGCGTAGAAATATAGGAATCAGTTTCTTCTTCAAGCGACCGGGAAAGAAAACTTTTTTTCAGTTTCCTAAAGATTTTTATTAAAACTTTCCCGCATATATTTATGTCCTTTCAGAAGAATAAATCAGAATATAGCCTGAAATTAAAATACTTCTGTGATCACAGCAAGGAATGGATTTATTGCATGTGTAGGTGGAAGATACCAAAATATCGAATACTTACATTCGAGGTAGCAGTCCGACCGGAGGTGGCGCCACTGGTGGTGGGTAGCGACATACAACTGTGATGACTTCGTCTCCATCCATTTCGAGTCCAGGATGGAAGCGTACCACAACGTTGTTGGTAAAAACTCGTTGTGGGCTCTGAAAAAAGAAATAAATTCGAAAAATTAAAAATTAGGTTGATAAGAGTTATCTCCCTATCAATGAAAAACTCCTTTGTCCCAATTGTGTGACTACTGTAGATTCCAACAATTCATCTAAAGAATAATTTAGACTATTTTATTACGATATTTGCTGTTTTTTAAACTATGACTTCCTCACATTGGTAAATGTTTCGTTTTGAACGGGGCAAATTTTGTGAGGGTTGCATATCAGTGATATTAATGAAAACCATACCTTAAATGTTTCATCCATACTTTTGGTGTTCAGTGTCTACAAAATAGTTTCCATTAATCTGACGATTACATCGATGTGCCTAATCACAAGGCCATTTCATGTGAGGGGGAAATCTTTTAAATGGTGTCTACGTCGAGGGTCTATTGTCATAAATTTAGCAATTCTGGTGTTGAATTTTCTCGAAGTTAATTACGTCAATGAAAGATTCATCGAATTTCATTGATTTGCATTCAGTGGAACGACTGTATATTCACGAGAATTATTATTAATTACCGATATTGTGAAAGGTATTGGGTTAGTTTCGTTAATAACTTATTGATGAGGATCCTCAATATGAGGCCTAGGTCTCTCTCTCTGATTTTGTAATGTATATCTCCCGCCTCATAAATTAATTCATATTTATCTTAAAACTCTTAATAATCCATTATGCAAAATACGCTTCGTAAGAACTGCATATGCTAACATAAGTGAATTCCATAATCACCTTTCCAGCGGGCTTGGTCAATTTGTTACGGCATTTATTGAGCAAACGTTCAACAAATTACGTGTGCGTTTATATATTAATTATCTCATAATTGAGTTACTCCATCATTGATTACACAGATAGAATATTCATCTGAGAACCTAATTGAAACTTGCTCTGAATTACATTTGCTAAGCGCCTACGTTTCGCGTCAAGGGGTCGGTGAGGTCTCGGTGAGGAATCAAAACTTGAAGCATATTATAACTCTTTTTAAACGCTTTGCTTCTGCAAAAAAAAACAGTTTGATAATTGTATTATACTTCATCGAGTGATTTTTAGTTATAAACGCAATATACAGAGACTTCGTAAGTCTCAATTTAATCGCCTTTTTAAGGATTGAATTTGGCCTGAGCCGTAGAAATGAGTCAATGGATATGACTTATTGATCGTACAATTTCACTTATTTTTTCCTTTTTGGATTCTAATTAATAATAATGATAACAGGTAGTTTTCATATGATTGTGCAATTTATTGCGGTATTTATTAATTTATGATAATGGTTTCTTTCTGAGTTTTCGAATTTCATTACATTGATTCAATAAATCCTGGAAATTTGTATTTCCTGAGTGCTTTATTCACTTGAAGCGCTTACATGCGTCCTCAATTAATTGTTGAAATATTCCAATAGTTGATTATTATTATAATTATAGTTTCAATTAGCTTAATTAATTAATTTTTATCTCGTAATAAGTGATAAATTTCCAAATTGAAACAGCTATTTACATAACTTATATTCCGTAAATGGAATCAGTATAATTAAAAATTCCTATTCGGGCATTGATATTAATTGCACCAGTTTTTATCTGCGATAGGGAGCAAAATTACCAAAAACTGTTGGAAGGCATGAAATCGCATTCATTACGAAGCTGATTGTTAATGTACTCTTTTTTAACATAATGTTTATAAAAGCTCTCAGAGTTAATTTTTCCGTATTACCTTAAAGTTATTTTTCTTGATATTTTATGCTTTTTATTCTTATGCAGGATGGTGTAATTGAGTCGTGCTAGGAGTACAATTGTAGATGAGCATTTGTTTTTTTATCCTCTATATATTTATTTTATATATTGGATTATTTTCTTTATCTAGAAGATTTTGATACTGCCTCAGTAAGTACAAATTTAATCGTTATAATCAAGGTATTTGTGGGAATTATTTGATAAAGGTAGTAATCCTCAGTGTAAAGTGAATATGTCACTTCTATGATATGTAATCACTGAGAATTTCTTGTATACTTATCCACGAGTTTTAGGTTATGTAAAAGGAATGTATTTGGACTAGATATTGAAGCGTATAAAGTCCTTGATTGAAAGGAGGTGAATTTATAGCCTGCGTTTAACCTCCACTCTTTTCTTTCAATATAAGGATCACTTCACTCTAAACAAAGTCTATGAATGATATTTATGTTCCTTCTATGGTGTGCGAAGGTGCCTGGAAATATCCTCGTATATAGAACCTAGAAGCCAGTTTTATTTAAAACGATGCTCTCGCTTCAACGGTCATCATACTGAGTTTAATTTTCCCTCCTTTTCGCTTCGAATGAATGTGTTCATCACAAAGAAGGCGTGAAATTGAAAAGGAAGCCTTCAAAGTTATGTGTGCTATCATGAGTTTGAAGTTTCTGGCGTGGCTTTGCATCTCTGCTCGAATTAAAAGTACCCTCTTTATTACACCTGAAGGCGACCCTCATCTTTTTGCGGCGCAAACAAGCTTGCGGAGTATCCGTCTGGTAAACATTTCATATGCAATATTCCCGAGAAACGCCAGCGCTTGCCGTTTCACCTCTCATTATGCAAATTTCGCTGGAACATCGGACAGCATTCCTGCTAAATATATGCGGTCTGCTGCACTTATTTATAAATAAATTGAGATCCATACATTTATGCAGGCAAGTGAATCCTCAATAATAGTGTTGGCCTGATCCTTGGCTTATTTTACGCATAAACTGGTATGGTATTTGGAGGAAGCGACCGACAGCTGAGGTCATTTGCGCCATGAGGGAAGGGTATGGAAGGAAGGGTGGAGAGAAACTCGGTGTCGGCATTTGCTTGCTCTTGACGAAAGTCGCCAAGGGGTCCACGGCTTGACAATCCGCTCCAATTAATAGCGAGATTGCCCTGTTGCCGGATGTTTTGGATAACTCATGATTTCGAATGCTTTGCCTGCCAGAGATCGCGATCAAACCTGTGTTAAAATTTTTTGTCACAAATTTTTTCACCCTCCATATGGGAAATAAGAAGACAGGATTTTATTATGTGTACTTTTATGGCATTATTGAGCTGAACCTCAGAAGGGTATGGAAGGAAGGGTGGAGAGAAACCCGGTGTCGGCATTTGCTTGCTCTTATCGAAAGGCGCCAAGAGGACCACGGCTTAACGTCCCATCCGACGGACGGAGTGTTGCTCTTGAAATGTCCTCCACACAACATTCAAGCAGGGATCGGGCAGTATCTGAAAATTCTCTGCCGCTGCCGGGATTTGAAACCGGGCCCGCCAGGTGGGAAGCCAACACTCTAGCCACCACACCAACCCGATCCCCCTTGCGCATCAACTCCTGAGACGAAAGGAGAGAGTATAGTTGTCTAACTTCGCATAGCTGCAGTAGCAACGAAGTCAAGGGAGAATTTTTCAGCGCCAAAATAATCACTTTTTGTAGATGTATGGTTTTTTGGGAATATCCCGCGTCAGGTTATTAAAATGGCCGACGTTTCTTCTTCTATGCCGGAGACCTCATCAGGGCAAATGACTTTATCATCCTCCGTCATTTGCCCTGATGAGGTCTCCGGCATAGGAGAAGAAACGTCGGCCATTTTAATAACCTGACGCGGGATATTCCCAAAAAACCATAAATCTACAAACATGGACCGCGAAACCTTTAGTAATCACTTTTAATTTATTAAAAATGCAGACATATTATTTTCAACCATCACTTAATAAAAAAAAAACTTGTTATACTTTTTTGCCCATTTTATCTGGATCTAAGTTCTCGATCAAATTAAAATAAAACATTCTTTACACTTACTTCTCAATAACTCGAAGTTGTTTATTGCCTATGTTGAATAGCCCTCCCATTGAATGAGCTTATTCAAGGAAATTCAGTATGGTAACTAATGCACTTCAAATATATATTAGGAATTTAAAACAGAATTAATAGGTTTTTGAAGCTAGAGGAAGCTTTCTTTTCCTTTACCATAAAGTTATATTTATGTTAAATATTTCGATTTTCCTCTCATTAGCCAACCTATTTTCTTGAAGCATAATTTCCCACTCAAGCTCCCCAAGCCATAAATTAGCTTCTATATTGTTGTCTATCAGGGGCGTAACCAGGACGATGTGTTGGGGAGGGGCAAGATTCGGGGGGTAAGGGCGATGGAAACCCCTCTGGGGAAAGTAAGAACATTTGTATCCTTAGAAACCATTTTTCATGCTATTTCGGCACTTAAAATTACGCAATTGATGCATCGTCGGGAAGCTGTTTTGCTGACAAATGTTATTGGAGTAGAATACATTTGTTTATTAGGTTTAATATTTTTCTGCTAAAATTAATTATTTTGGCGGAGGGGTTCGTGCCTCCTGTGCCCCTCCCTGGCTACGTCACTGGTGCCCACATACGGTAAGATGATATCTGATGATAAAAAATTAGGAAATCTTATAATATTCCGTTAGGCATCAAATATTTTGTGATACATATCTTTCAGGTTACAGTGAAGTTTTCTCGGGTTTCGCACCGGGTCAGGTCCTCCATTTCTCCTTCCAACGTTTCGATGGATAACTCGCCCATCGTCTTAAGGGATTCAGGAATCCAATGGAGGACCTGGCCCGGTGCGAAACCCGAGAAAACTTCACTGCAATTGTTCGCCGGGGAAAAAAACAAAAATTATATCTTTCAGGTTACCTTGAGTGAGGAGGAGAGAGGGCAAGGAGCCCTTTACTAAGTATCAACTCACCTGTACTGTACCGCATCCTTTGAGGGGGAGGTCGAGCCTGAAGTTAAGAGAGCCGTTGCCGTGCACGCTGCAAGCGCTGTTCCGATCGAAGTCGGCATACGCGATGCCGAAGAAGGGAACATCGAACTTCAGCTCCACCTGCGTGTGAGAAAGAGAATTAAAAGTAAGTCGTAAGTTTCTTCCCAGGGCCGGCTATTATTATTTGCTTGCAGAATCTAAACCTGGTTTTAGAAGGAGAAATCAGGAAAATACATCCCCCCTTTTTTCAAACTGCACTTACAGTATGAAAGACACTGTTAGTGGAAGACAATCAGTTCGAAAATGAAAAGTGGACTTCGTTGACTTCCACTTCAACGAAGTCGTCTTTTCATTTTCGAATATTAACTTCCACATAGTTGAGCCTGATACCAATGAATACAATTACCTGTTTGCGCACATTTAAAAAATACAATTACAAGAATTATATAATAATCCAATTATTTTCACTGTTGGGTTACTTAATTTATTAACACTAATATAAAAGAAATGAAGCCGTCGCACTAATTAAAGATATTAGTTGGTTTTGGAATGACGTAGGATACTTACAGTGACTTTGATGTAGGGTTTCATAGTTATGGCTTAATTTCATCCCGGTGATGTAGGGTAGTTAGTAGTTAGGTAAGTGCTTCGTTGATATGCTAATAGAGTATTTATTGTTCTATTTGGGATTCCAAAATTAAATTATAGACATTCATACTAGAAAGTACTTTTGAGTTATTTGGTGACAAGCATTGTTTTAGGTGAAGATTTTTTAAAGTCTCGTTTATGAAGATGCTCGACTTTAATAAAGCTATAGTCATTCAATTTGTGCAAATAGATTACTAAACCATGCTGGCAATGATAAAAAACTGAAATTGTTAATGAAATGAAAAACTTTGTTGTATTCCTCCAATTTATTTTCAGGTACACTTAGTTTCGACCTGAATATGACACCGTTGCGTCGAAACTATTTGTTCCTGAAAATAAATTGGTGGAACGTAAATAAGTTTTTCTTTTTATTAACGAAAGAAAGAGCTTCCACAAGGTTAAGCCAAAGAAAATAGAGGTAAAAAAACTGGAATACCTTAATTACGGAACTCATACATTACTTGCACTTTAACTCTTTATATTTCTCAAATATAAGCACAAATGAATGTTAAAAGCTCGTTGTTTTGAAGTCAAAAAAGAAGGATTTTTATCTGTGACTGAGTTTTTATTTCCATTATTTTTCTGTGATGCTCTAAAACCGGATTTCGGACATCGCTCCAGTTTTATCTGCTGTTTCCGGAAGGGTCTTGTTTCTTCATCAGGGTTCTTACTCCTACTACATTATAAAATTCACTGTTTTTTCCAGGTTTTCACGGTCTAAATGTCATCAAATTCACGGTTTGTAGATAAGGTGTTTTAGGTAGAAATATTGAACACGTAACAATCGTCGGCCGCACGTTAACTAAAAATGTAACAAACGGGACAGATGCCTTGAATGCAAACGCAGCAATGAAATTTTAATCTCCTATGACGTCACCTGTAGTTAGCAAAATTCAGGTCCGGCTAAAGGGTGTGAGTGGGAAAATGGAGAGAGCAGGGTGGAAGGGAAATAAATAAGTGCCTAATTTTTTTGCCAGGGTTAAAGTCTTCCAATCGCAGGCTTAAGGTCAATGTGCTGTCATGCCACACGGACCAATTAATAGTTGCGCTCCGAATACACGGGTGCAGATAAATATGTGGACAGTATATGTACGTGACTCGGCCTTGAAATATAATTGAAATATCGTTTTTTTTTAAATCCGTCTATCATAGTTCTACAATCAAGTTTGAGATATTTCTAAGGTTTTATGACGAAATTCACGGCTATTTCCAGGTTTTTTTTTCACGGTAGACGAAATTCACGTCTTATTCACGGTTTTAAGGTTTTCACGGTTGAGTGGGAACCCAGTTGATATTCAATCTCCAGATGAAAGTCTGCATTTCCTGCCCAATATTGTGCCGCAAGTTCTTGGGAACCAATCACCAAACAAACTTTCACCCCCTACGGGAAATATATTCAATGGAAACCCCTTTGATCGAAGAAATATCTTAACGGAAAAGACATCCCGGCACTGATTATCTTCCGTGAGAATGTTCCGCGTGAAAATCTCATCCCCGTCGCCAAGGTATGAGTTGTTTACTGTTTTTTCTTTCCACATTTTTAATCTCTCCCTCATCATCGGTATTTCCTTCTTCAAATAAGACCGTTGCGTGCTCTTGGGTTATTATTATTTTTTTTACCGTATCCCAACCTTATGCTTTGCGATATTCTGAGGGGTTGGCAGTCTCATGAGAGCATTTTTACGGAAGCCTCGGTGCTGTTGGTGGTGGATAAGGTTAAGGGTGGATGAAAATGATACCATTTTCACGTGTGACCATTTTCCATTGTACTTATATTTTCTCTGCACGGCTTTGTGCTTCCATGGACCATGAACTTTTACGGGAAAGTCGTCCGACCAGTATACAAACGTGGTGTTTAACGTTTCTGCCAGAGCAGGTAAACACCTCCCCAGCTTAGTGATACTGGGATCTTTTCCGGGTCAGATGGTTCATTAACCCTTTAACTTGATATCATGCTGTTTATACCAGATTTTTTTATTGTTCAATGGCTGGGCTGTTTGAGCTAGCACTTGCATTCAGCATGACAATAACAGTGGTCGTTAACAATATTTAGTGGAATGGCACCAGGAAAAAAGACATTGAGTGTGCCCAGTCACTAAGAACTCTTGACTCCAGATGGAACCTTACCTCTTCATTTTTATTGCACCGTTGTAAACTTGAATTCGTGCGGGCTGTTATTACTGCTCCTGGTGTCGGCGAATGATATTGAACTCCTCGGTCGGTGTTTGAGGATTGAAATGTCCTCTTTGATTCTGGACCGTGAGACTTTATGTCTGACTTGGTAAAAGGGATTCGGTTGTCAATTTTTATCGTTAGCGCTTCTAGTTTCTATCACCCTGAGGCTGTAAAACTCCACCATAAAAATTCCACTTTTCTAGATTACTTAGTATCATTTAATCATTTTATTGTGACTTCTACCCTTGGTTACTTATATCCGACGATGAGCGCAATAAACAGGACCTTCTCAGATCATTAGTAAATGAATTAATTAAAAGTGATTTTCTTATACAGTCGACATTTTTTTGAGTATGTGTGCTCGTATTCTTGAGTAAAATGATTGGAGGCCAATTTTATAGCATGTAGATCAAGCAAGAGGATTGAGTAAAAGACTAAGAGAGGTGAAAAAGGTTTAAAGTTTTTTTAAGTGCCTAAAAAAGTTTTATTGCTGAATGAGTGGTAAACCTTAAGTGCTGATATTGGTGATTCCCCATTGAAATTTATCTCAGTCAGTCTTATACAGTCTTCTACGGGAGTAATGTTTGTATCTTTCAATTTGAAATACTTAAGGAGTCAATTGTAGATATTTTAACTGCATGTTATCAGTAACGCATAAAATCTTAACATGTTTTTTACCGTCGTATTTTCAATGGTATTAAGTGCAGCTGAGAAATCATAGGTAGAGGCCCACGAAATATGGGATTAGAGGTTAATGATGAGGATCAAGCAAATCGATCGAGTAAGTAATTAGGAAGTCCTAAGAAAAGTAGGAGAGAAGAGAAGCCTCATAAAAACCTTGATAAGTGGATGGAACAACCTTACAGGCCACATCTTGAGGCATGATGGCGTGATGAAAAAAATCTTGGAGGGACAAGTTGATGGCAAGAACGGAAAAGAAAGGGCTCAAACAAATTGAGCAAGTATAATGATGTGAAAGAGAAGAAATACGTAGACGTGAAAGATTAGCTGAGAGAAGAATTGAGCGGAGACCAGCGTCAAACCAATCTTAGGCCTGTTGCCCTGTGATGATGATACAGTTTCTTTAGAGAGTGAGGAAGCATTTTTGAATAGACCTTCGTGGAGTGATAATGTACGATCTATGAACAGTTTTAGAGGAATATTTCACTCTTAATATTTTAGCTATAATAATTTTCATATTGCTTACAGGTGCTCCCAATATAAGATATTTAAAGCCACACATGCCTCGGATATTCAGGCGGAACTCGAACCCGTGACCTTCGGTTTGAAAGCGAGGACTCATCCCCGCTGCCACCGAAGCCGTAATACAATTTAACTATCAGTGTACTTTCTCTGGTAGTGTGCTCAGGGTGATTCAATCGTTAGATTGTATCTTTACAGAATGGTTAGATGAGGAGGTTAACACGTTCGGTGCTCGTGACGTAATATCTACGTCAAAGTAGCCGCTAGTGAGTGACTGAGGATGTAAGCGTATTATCCAAAATTAAGACGAACACCGTGGTAAAAAATATCGGTAACGCACGTAATATTTACTTTAGTGTGATAAAACTTATGAAATGATATTAATTAGTATCATTTTCAGGCTAACAGATTAACTTTGAATGTATCATGACGTTGCTTACAATTTTTTCACAAAATCACTAGGTTTGATTGGGTATCTTCAAAATACCGATGAAGAGCGAAAAATTAGCGGAGATAAATACGTGTATTGCGGGAAAATATCACCAATTTAACTGGAATACTTAATACAATATAATTTATAAATTTAAGGAAATTATTTAAAGAGATTATTGAATTATTTATTTACATTATTATTTATTCATAGAGATTATTGAAAAAAAAGAACGAAAACATGGTCCCAGCATTAAATCTAATGAGATCGCTTGGTTAAAAGAAAACTTTAAAAATATAAAATTTTTGCCAAAATTTTTTCAAAATTTTTTTCAGTCACAGACGATTTGCCCTTCTATATGTCTTAACTGATAGGAGAATTGAGTGGAGAGCTGCGTCAAAACCAATCTTAGGATTTTTCACAATCGATGATGACGCGTGTGCTAACCTGCATGATGCCAGCGGCGCAGTTGAGCGCCCCCTTGGTCCTGTTGAGGAATATGACGGGGGAGAGGTCGTCGAGTTTGGTGACTTTTCCGTCGAGGATCGTTTGCTGAGGCAGGCCGAAGTTGTTCTCTTCGGAGGGCGCTTCGAATTCGATGCTGTTGCCGTGGCTCGCGTAGTTGGATTGCCCCTCGCTGGTCGCCGCGAGGAGCAGCAACCCAAGGGCCAGGGCCACCTGGACCCTCATCGTGTGCAGGGGCTTCATGTCAGGACGCCTATAGAATAGGAAAAAGGAAATATAATTTAATAATGTAACTTCATTCCACTCATACACAATCACAGTATACCCTTTACCAAGGCAGTGGAATTTATACAGGGTGGAGAAAAATTTTATCTCGAAATTTTACCCCTGGATAGTTGAGGAAATGTTATCAATTTTTTACAACCTCCTTTGAACGCTTATATGGCTATGAGAGTGGTAAACGGTGCGTGAATCGATCGGTTATTCTCCATTTTAATTTATCCAGTTTATAGTGAACTAGATAAAATATACTAAATAGTAAAGATAGTAACTCTTTATATCATTGTTAATGCTATGGTTGCCCTAAACTTTGGGAAGGCATAGTTCATTACAACTTATTTCTGGGAAAATTTTTAGATTAAAATAGTTTAAGGCTACTAAAAAAAAGATAATATGATTTTTGTACGAAGTCATCTGTAGTTATATCTAGATTACATTGCGGAAAAAATTATATGCTTATAATATGATAGCATTTCATAGTGTCACCTTTAACAAAAGACGCGGTTCCACTCAATGGCACTCTGGATAGGCATTTTTAGCCAAAAACCACTCAGTTGAATAGTCCTGTATTGTATGAAAATCAATGTCCTTTTATAAAAAAAAAATTTCCACGTGCCTGAGGGAACCAATATCTTTCCCAACTAGGCATATAATTTTATTTTTTAATACGGAAATTGATACTCCAAATCTCCTTATATATCACATTTTCACTGAGGAAATATGACAGGCGTAAAATGAGCAGAAATATTGGGAGAACTAAATGAAAGACTGATTATTTTTGCAGAGTAACTTTAAAAAATATTTTGGTCAATAAAACCTCACAAAGGACGAATGTTTCTGGCGTCTTACGTCTTTTGTTTTCTTATCTCGTGCTTTCTCAAAGTGCATCGTCGTTTTCTGCCTTTCCGTGAATCATCAATTGAAATAATTTCCAATTGACGTGGCATGTGCGATTAATGCAATCGCTTCAGTAGCAGTTGCCAACTGTGCGCCTGAACTGAACTCCCTTGTGAAGTCAACACACGCATCCATTGCAGCGAAAACATTCGTTCCTCTAAATCAATGCAAATTGATTGGCTAGGATTTAAACTCTGCGTCATTTTCATCCTCTAATAAATATTCATGATGAAATAGATCTCCCGCTGAATCATCATTCATACGAAATTGCTCATCCATATTTATTGGATGGAATTAGAAACATTTCAGGAATGTTGGAAATATTATGGTGTTTCATGAAGTTATTGAACGTAAAATCAACGGTAATAAGAGCCCTTGAAATCGGATGCTTGTGATATCTGAGGAGGAATTAACATCTAGAGTCGAGAGCTGATTTGATTGCAGATTTAATTGAGAGTGTGATGATTGGTGTGGTATAATTCTCTTTGGATCCGTTAGATTTTAAAATGCAATCCTAAGCATTAGAACCGATACGATTGTTAATTGTTTTACGATTAGGAGCTTAGAATGTCGAATCCAACTTAAAACTTCCCGTGACCTTTAGAAGAGTTCAAAATGAGATATATGCTCCATTTCCTATTTTACTTTTTCGATTCAACTTCCGCAAAATTGCATGTTTTCTGAAATTGAAATTTGTCTATTCTCACTCGCATAATCCGAGATAATATTGCTGAAAGAATTTTTGGTGAAAGACTAGCGTGTATACGAAACTCATTGGATGATGTGATTGTTGATGAGCCACTGAATTTTGGCTACATTCTGAGGTAGAGGATACGATTTATTTTACTAGCACGAAATTTTCATGGGAATCCAAATGAATTATGAATTGGGATAAATAGCATGCCTACATACAGAAATTGAGAGTTTTCCAGTTTTTTTTAATGATCGAGCTTACTCTTTTCGATTGGTATGTCATATATGATGAGGCCATTAGGTATTACTGGATGAGCATGAAATAATAGGAAGTTTTACTGCGAAAAAACGTTGTTTTACGCAAGTTTTCCATACTTGCTATACGAATTTATGAGCATACAATTTAAACGGCTTTTACTTCATAGAGATTTTATGGGCCAAGGATCCATCCTTTAATAATTAAAAATAGCTTTCTTATGATTTAGTTTGCTCACATTTGTCTTTCTTCAGAACCTTAATATTCCTCGGAAGAAAAGACCTTTCGGCCCCTTTCATGTGTTGATTATCCCTCTGATTATGAGAACCGATCTAAGTCTCCGAAAAGGACGCTTCATACGTGGATTTTCGTCGCTTACAAAGACCCCCGACTCAAAGGGTTTCTCTGGACGTGATTGGCATAATCGCTTTCGGACTCGGAAATCAAAACTTAAAGAGCCCAATTCTGCGCACGTAACCTTGGGGACGTCGCATGATTGCGAAGATCTTCTTGCGGCGCTTAGTGGGAGGGCGAGCTTTGATATTTCTCGGGTGACCGTAGGTGGTGGGAGGAATGGTGCTGATCGTAGCCAGGGGGATGAGGGATAACATAACGGATGCTGGAAGGCAGGGAAAGGAAAGCGTTGCAACACGAGAGGCCGAAGAATCTCGCCAAGGCAAGGCCGGCTGGCACACGCCGTTCATGGTAGAGGGAGAGTTATTGTAATGACTCACGTACATTTATTTTCCCTTCGAAAGGTTCGCCTTCTTTTCGCCAGTTTTGCTGAGCCATTATGTTGCCCGTTAAGATTTTGCCATTATCTCATAGGCAACGGGTATATCTTTTCTCGCAAGATTCCATTGTTTACCTCGAATGAAACACTCCGTCATCGATCTGTTACTGCTCCGTTTCATAACTTTCTTCGTCGGAAGAAGACCTCGACAATCACAAGGTTTATTGGATGACTGTCTATTACTTATATCATTTCTTTTCTGAATAGACCGATCCGGGTTGGGATAAATTATCATCATCATCATTAGGGGAAAACTATTAGCTATCAATCGTTAAAGCAATTACTGAGACATTATTTATTTGTGATACTATCAGCATTATTCACAATTTGATACTGAGAAATGTAAGGTACTAAATAGCTAATATTTACGGCTGATTATTATTCATCGGAATACGGGTCGCTTTATTAAATAAGTGGTACAAGTATCAAATAATCATCGAAAAAAACTTAAAAGGGAAAACCACATAGTTAAACATGAGTTAGTGAATTTTTCTCGACAGTCGCATTTTGAGACGACGTAAGTTGCTCATTTGCGATTTGTAATTCAAGTCATCTATGAATGCACCATCTCATTTCAATTTTGGAGGTATTAACATTATTAACTAGTATTTAATCTAAAATATTTATGTAAGACATTTCAAATCACATCTGGTTAATTTCTGACAGCACGACATCTGTTGCTATGTTGTTCAACATTCTCTGTTTTATAATATTACGATCGTACTTAAATCAACGACCGATAGCTTTATATAATACAACGAAATATGTTTAATATAATAAATTTGTAATGTATTTTTTAAAGATTAAGAATTTAGGCTATATCTTGGTGCAAATCATTATGAACATTATTATATCCTGGTATCATTATGCTTTCATTCACTGTTGGAAATGAAAATTACGAGCTTGGAGCCGAGGATTAAATTCATAACTGCAAAGTTGAGTTACGTATCGATTCACAGTGGGTCATTGGTTCTACATTTTGGCTTCAACTGTGATTTATGAAAGGACTTTCTTTTTCATCTCTGGTTTGCGAGAGGCCGTCGTTAAGTATGGTCTATTATTCCTCATACGTCATGCGTCGATAAAATTTCAAATTATATAAAGCCTTTAAAAATTAGTTAGATGACATGCCTAAATTATTAAGAGATCAGTATCACCTTAGTAAAAGTTCCAAGAGAATTAGAAAGTCTCTACTCTGGTGGAAATAGCCTAATACAAAGCGGTAAAGATAATTAATTTTAAGCCTCTTTCGCTTCATCACTCTTCAGTAGTTCCTCATTTCTCTGTTTACATTGATTACTTTCCTTCATACCTGAGTACTATAGGGTTTGATTAAACTGATCGTTGATTTGGAAGTTGAAATAAGTCACGGAAAAAAAACCCACTAGTTAAACTTTGAAATGGTGCCTGGTTGTATCGGCTTTGTTTTTTTTTTTCTTCGCTCGAATCCATGAATTCCTGGTTCATTTCGAAGTGTTCGCTTCGATTTAGTAATTTTCCCTGGAATTTCCCGGGAGTTTCTCCTTTTTCCTAAAAATATGCACTTTTTCTTAGAATTTTTTCCAGTTTAATAATGCCATTCGCGATCACCGTTATTCTCATCGGGCATATGTGCAATTGAACGTAAAAATTCATTTTTTTTAACCTAATAAACCTAGCGATGCAAATGGTAATGCACACGGATTTTAAACTGGTAGCCAGAGCAAATTAACTAAATATCCTCGTAGTTTTTTTCGTTAATTTAGATGTGAGTAAGCAAGCGTAAATACATTTTTTTGTGCTCCTCAACTATGTTCCGGAACATAAAATGCAGTCCGTACCCTAGTTAGAGTAATTTTACTGCCCCGTGCTCTGACCAATTATTCTGGGACACAGCGGTCGATCTTTGCGAGGGTAAGCTGGCGTGTCCTATTCTCGGGCAATCAGTTTCACATGGCTCTCATGCTCCACGTGACTTTTTTTTTCAACAATATCCTCTGTTTCCCTTTCGATTATTTCCCACGGATCCAATCGAACTCACTGTTGGATTCGACTCTTTGGAGCGAAACGCAGCGTAGACGCAAGCAGCGGACGCAAACCACCAAAGCGTACTGGTATCGGTACCAATGGCAATCATTCCCTCATGTGCTGTCGCATTACTCTTCACACTTTATGGCCCTGCACTCCTCATGTGCCACTTGCTTTCCCTCGGTACACGTGGATAAATAGCTTTCGATTGCGAATCGTGTTTAACCACGCCCTGTGCCAGCCGTGAAGTGCTCAGTGTGTCAGACACTAGTGAATTTACACGGGTAATCGGCGTTCATCGGAGCTCACTAGAGGAACTCTAGAGGAAATGGAACTTCTACGGCAGGCAGACGAAAATAAATTGCCAAATCATGAGAGAAAATTATCGTAAAGCCGACTGTTATCACGAGCCAATATTAAATATTAATTATAAAATTATTAGTAAGAGCCAATATTAAATCGAAATAACGAGCCAATATTAAATATTAGTCATATAAATATTTAATAGAGCCAATATTAAATCGAAATTCGATGACAAAATCGTCAGTCGATGAATCTTAGTTCACGAACTTTCGTCCTGCACTTCAGACGACCTCTCCGACGACAACGGTGGGAGAGAGAGAACGCGTCCGTAACCTATTTAGCGACGTCGGGCGATGAATATTTTACAAAAACCAACTGATCAGTCTTTAACGAGGCGCATGGCGTCATCCGCGTGGGCAACTCTCTCAGTCAAGGCGAGATGGAAGAGAGCCTTGGACGCAGCGCCGTCGGTGCTGAGAGATATGGAAGCTTTAGAGGAGGGAGGAAGGGGGGAAGGGAGTCTTGCGGTATTCGCTCTTCTTTTTTTTTGTTTCCGAAGCAGATGGAAGTGGAGTGAGGGGCCGCGAGGCGGAAACGTAACGGACCTCGGAGCGGAAAAGAAGGAAGCGAAATTGTGAACAAGGAGCGGGTATGGCCGCCAGCCTCACGTCCAGAACTGTTTCGAATCGAAAAATGAATTTTCGGGAGTTGCTCATCATGTAGAGTTCCTTCACGGGGTGAAAATTGAGTTGTAGCGCTCTCTCGCGAAAGCTCTTGATGGCCGTGGGAGAGCGGTTTTTTCTGTGGTTTTGGGAGAGGAAATTAACGTCTAAAATTATGGCAGGCCTTGAGTAGATTATTTGGCATTAGCGCATTTTTTAATCTTCGCTCTTTTGCTGTGGTCATTACAGAAAATTTTAGTCCTTAATTCGCGAAATGTTACGTCCAATTATTCGCGCTATTTCCGCCATTTCTCTATTAACGTAAAAGATACTTTTCTGTATCAAAAACATGAAAATGCAGCAAACATTCTTAAATGCAAAAAACAATCTTATGCAGTATAAAAATGCGTGGTGCAGTCGTATGCAGCATCTAATAACGCGGCATACCACACTACTGTTACCGCATGAGTTATCGTTGAAAGTCCGATAATTTTCGTAAAAGAAAATGACGTAGTCATTCGCGTATTTTCCTCAGGGTCCTTGTTCTTTTTTACAGTTTATCTATGTATCAATATCGCTGTAAAGGTACTATCTTGTGATGAATTATTAAGGGTATTTGCATATGCAAAACAGTTAAAATAAAACAGTTCTCTCCTTACACCTAGCCGTCGCCGCCGATGCAAAAAAAAAAATAAAACAGTTCTCTCCTTACACCTAGCCGTCAACCTGTGATGAATTATTAAGGGTTGACGGCTAGGTGTAAGGAGAGAACTGTTTTATTTTTTATTTTTACATCTCGTCTTTAGTCCCAATGTGATACTAATGGCTAAAGATGCAATGAGCACATGTCATTGGCCACTGCTGTTTATCTCACAATATGTGAAATACATTTAGCATAAAAAATATACTATGCTTCTTTGCAAAAAGTAGCAATATACCGTACTCCATTCTAGAGTTATGGGGTTCATATGATCATTTTGGCATTTGGTGTTGATAGCTATCACGTGTACGTGCGCAATGTACGAGTAAAAAACAATGGTAATAGTAAATGAGGGATAGTATATTCCGTAGAGTTCGAATATTTCTTAGCTTTACAATTTATCACAATCACAATTCAAACCTTTTTTCTTACTTCATTGGTAGGCTTCGTAAAGTTATGACTCAAATATCTTTTCCCAGGGAAAAATTATTATCAATCACACACAGTTACGTTCTACAACCAGCACAGCTGAAAATAAAATTTTAAAAGAGTAAAATAGTCATTTACCTGCACTTATATTGGTAACTAATCTTATTATAGCCAAAGGAAATGTAAAAATTACAGTACAAAAGTATATTTTCAACGATATACCCACCAATAAAGCGGCTAACAGGCACAGAGTTTATACATTAATAGAAGTATCGTGAATGATGGGAAAAATCTGTTGACAATCACCGGCGAAATACCAGTGATTTTGGTAGCGTTTTTCACTCGATGCAGCGTATTAACAGTGTTGACAGCGTAGTGTTAACAGAACAAAACTTAGCCACCTCAAAATATCAGTCGGAGACTAAGTTCGAAAATAGGGTAGTTTCCTTCATCAAAGAAAACGAAAGGCATTGATTGCGATTCGTTACCCACCATTAGTGTATTCATAATATACAAATTGTTTGGTTTTAGAAATACCGGTTTAGACGAATGGCAACGGTTAATTTTTATCCTCATTTGAAAAAGGCCAGATTGGCGCCCATGCGATTCCACTCCACGTGACGTCACAGGGACCTAGTTTCTACACGAGAGGATAGGAGTTATACATCGTCTGAGGTTACCAATGCATGCATGAGGCACAGAGCTCAGGGAAACATGTCTTAATAATCACCTATTAAAATTGCCTAAGGTCGGAAAGTTTTCTTCGTTTGATAAGGTATTAATAATCCTTATTTAAGCCAAGCGCTACCAGCTAGCATGGTACTCTGCTACCTGCTAGCATCCTGCGTCCTATCAGCGCTCAAAGCCTCGCCCCAAAGTCGCCTCACTTCCGGCAGCGGGAACCAGAACGACGTCACACGGAGTTTTCCCGGCATTCATTCTTATCCGTCGCGTTTTCGCGCGCTTGAAACTTTTCACTTTTCATTTAATCGCGAAAAATAGATACTTATCGTGATTTAAAAATCTGAAAGCGTGAAATACGTACTCCAGGAGTAAAATTCTTTCGATTTAGACAAATAATAGCAAATAATAGGAAATTAGAAAAAATAATAGGAAACCACCCTATTGTAAACCAAGATGGCGGAACTTTGACCTCTCTAAAAACTCGGAAACAGTGCCTCCAGATATTTTACAACCGCTTTGGTCCTCCTCTACGCATTCCCTTTGTTTTCATCAAAGATCGCCATTATGGCTGCCGTTTTGTGGATCATGTCCGAAAAATGGAAAAATGCCGGCTCCTTCGGTTTTTTCCTAAATGTTCTTCTTTGAATCTTTTCCTCCTCGCCCACTTGACACACTGCTGAATCGTTATAAATTCAGGTCTCTAGCAGGTTCATTCGGTTTGAAAATGTCAAATGGATGACTCAAAGGAAACTATGACGCGAGCGTTTCGCTGCGGTCGATTCTGACGCGAATTGTTCCCGCTATTAAAAGAAGCACTGAGAATGACATTTCCACTCCGGTTAGCATCGCGGTGCACGAGCAAACACAGGAGGCGTTTCATCTCTGATAATTTGGAATTCTGATCCTGATTGACCTTGTGCATTTATTTGTATAATCGTCGATGCACTGCGGATATGGTGGTCGACTCAACTGGCTGCGTGACTCTTTTTGGTCTCATTACTCCCCCTAAAGTAAACAATTGCTAAACATTTTTCTCGTGGCTTGGTGTCGGATGAATTTCGCTCGATATTATTTTCCTCGTTGGCATTCAATTCAGTGATTTAATTTGATTTGTAGTGGTTATCACATTGGTTTGCTATTTATTCATTTTAATCCAGCACAAAAATGTTATTTATTTATTCAACACCAAAAATAGCATTAAGGGCTTCAAAGTGGGTTATATAACCATATAAAATTAATGTCTTAGGCTAACAAGGAATTTACACTTATTCCTTACTGTGGACTAGCCTGTAGCGTGATTCGGAAACACTTCGGAAACCATCGTCTTTGTGACTCAAAAACAAAAAGGCTAGGCTAAAATGCAATGTAAAACAATGCAATGGAAATAAGTCTACGCAATCGGAGGGGCACAGACACATGGGAAGGAACTAGATGCCTAACATGTTTCACAAAGTGTGCTAAAACAGAGATAATATTCTTTGCGAGAGTGTTAATTTCATTAGCGACAAATTTTCATCGAAACATTTTATTCCTAGCATTATTGAGGTCCAGCATCGTTTTTTCTAGTTTTTATGCAGCTCATTCTCTATCTTAGCGGTCCTCGTTTTCAATTTCAATTTTTCACTCACGAAAATTTGGATCGTAATGCTACCTAGCGGCACCATGGTAAATTCCAAGTGATGGTAAAAACGAATAGGGCACGATAAATAGTTGCACGATTGTTAAACACATTCAGAGGTCAGAGCAAACTTATTTAAATATTTTTAGATTGGGTATTTTTAGTATCATGGCTAGTACATTAAATAATAAGAAAAAATTATCTAAAAATCACGTGTTTTTCTTACCTCTAGTTTTGCTGGTCTCAAAATTCATTCCATGTCGCTTGAGCAACTATAGATGCTTCTGATGGAATGTATTTATTTCGGTTTTACCTCTTTATGGACACTAGCCTTTTTGTAGAGCTGCACTAATTTCTATCGCAAACCAAGTATTGGTATTTTTCTTTTGAGATGAGATCTCACATTCTGTGCGTATGCCGATATGTATTCATTCAATGATTTGCCTCACAGATATTGCAGTTTGGGCGAGAAAAACCCATTTTACTCCTTGATGTGATTGATAGGGTGTTACGCAGTTAATGCAAGCTTGTAAAAGCATTATCACGTTTCGGCTGAGAGTGATAAAGTAAAACTTTAGGTTGGTGACTCCTAGAGTGATGTTGAGACCTCCTGTGTGCTAGAAGCTGCGGGTGTCCTTGGAGGCTGCCTCAAAGGCAGTAGTGGTGGATGTGAAGATAATCGTTAGGCCCCTTGGAGGTGAGTTTTTTAAAAGTGACTCTGGAACTGGACAGATAGTTGCCAGGGAGCGCTTTATTGAAAACGTGGCTACCGTAGCGTAACATACACGCAAACTAGCCCCACGTTCACTTTCCGTGCTTCTATTTATTGCTCAGTTTATTATTTTTTATACCTACTCATTGCCACCAACGCGAGAGAAAAAAACTGAATGCTGCGGCCCACTCTCGTTCTGGTGCATGTATACCAGTTGACAGTCTGGATAGGGCGTGGTGGAGTTGAGCGAGCGAGGCCGCCCGGTTTTGAAATAACGCAGCGAAAGGGAAGGAAAAATGTGCGGAGGAGGAGGTAGAAGGTGGGATGTTGGTTAGAGAGAGTGGAGGGGAGGGGATGGAGCCAAGGAGTTGTTCTTAATGTGATGGAAAATGTGAAGGAGAGAAAGGTCCGGGGTGAGGAATGCAAGGAGACGGCTCATTTTGCACGCCTTATCATATCGTTGTTTCCATGATTATTATTAAAGTATTCTACCGATTAAGGTAAGTTTCAATGGAGTAGTTAAGAAGCATTCTGGCAGCCTCATCTTCCTTCATGTATTTCCCTCTTTAATTCAAAGCATGGACCCTTCATTAAGGCCTGTTTACACGGTACATTAACACGTACTGGTTAATGTCTAAATGTATGAACGCGAGAATGAACGCCAAAATGCACCGTGTAACCACCCAACTTGTGCCAATGCGTGCACAGAAAATAGAACCCGTTCTAATTTGGCTCATGCATTCGTATATGTTCCGTTCCGGTCCACCAAAATCATTCACGCAAACGTACATTAACTCGTACGTGTTAATGTATCGTGTAAACAGGCCTTTATATCCAAACATCCTATTATCTTCCTTCATATCCCTCGTTTCCCCAACATTCAATCATCTAATATTGTTTTCAGCATCCCCTCCCAGCTAAGTACTCGTTCCATCCAAACCTTCTGTGTCCTCCGTATCTCATCTAGAAGCTGCACCCCCCTCACCCACCATGTCCAGCACTTAGTCGTTCCACATCCTCTCTGTCCACATCACCTTCTCGATTTTTCGCCACGACCACATCTCGAACGCCTCCAGTCTTCTCTCGTCCGCCTTCCTAAGTGTACACGTTTCCGCAACATAAAGCGGTACACTGCAGATCAAAAACTTCACTAACCTTTTCTTTATACTCTTAGATAATGATCTTCTGAAATGAATGTTCTTAAACGATTTCTTTTCTAACGCAATTATCTTCCTGATGTCTTTACTGGTGCATCCGTTTTACTCTAATGTGCTGCCCAAATAGTTGAATTGCTCCACCAGCTCAAGTTTTTCCTCACCTACTTTTCTCTTGAGTCTCATATTCCTCGATCGTGATGCTTTACAAAACCACACAACCTTGGTCTTCTTGTGAATAATGTTGTTTCCATAGCATTTTAAATTTTTACGTCAAACCTACCATTTAATTTTTCAACTGAACATCTAAATATCGTAATAAACTCAGTATTCTCGAGCACTTTATACTTTTTCGCTTAGTATTCGAGAAGCTCAGCCAGAAATGGAACCGGCCTCGGTGGCGGCGGGTTTCGAGTCCTCGCATGTCAGACTAAGGCCACGGGTTCGATTCCAGCCTGGATAGGTTTTCCTTATCGAGAGCATGTATGTTAGTGTAAACTGTTAAGCACCATGAAAACCCCGGTTTTAAGGCCAAAAGAGGGCTGTTTTTGGTGGTCTGACTACAAATAATATAACCATATTTCCCCCCACATTACACGGGCGAATTATTATTTTATTTTGGTAAGCAAACCGATGTAAAATATTCTTACTTCTTTAACCATGAAATTAGCTTGATTTGCCATGATTCGGTTGCGCTGTGACTCACCAGTTTACATTGGAAGATTTTCATCACATAATCGTTCTCCATACATGTTAAATTAGCACTCACAATTACGATCGCAACATGGAAGGCATCGCCTTCATCGATTAACGCTGTTACC
The DNA here is from genome assembly GCF_921293095.1 of Ischnura elegans. Lineage (NCBI taxonomy): Eukaryota > Metazoa > Arthropoda > Insecta > Odonata > Coenagrionidae > Ischnura > Ischnura elegans. The sequence continues at coordinate 72,391,583 of NC_060254.1, forward strand.
TAACTTGTTATTTTACTGTCTCTTCTCTCACAGCATATAAAACTTATATTAGCCGTAAAGACGAAAAAAATTTTTTATCGGAAGAAGTTCGACTTTGCTGCGTTTCGCCTAACACCTGATCCCGATACATCTGAGCTTGTTCTCGTATTAAAGCTGTTTCGTAGAGGCGTCACTCTCAAAAAGTCCAAACTCAAGAAGGGCGTCAACAAGACAGAGGAACAAGTTACGACTCCTGGGAGAGAGTTGACGGCGCCCTATCGCATGGGGCTGTCACAGAAACACTCGCAAGTGTCCTTACCCCTCCCACCCTCGAAGAAGAAGAAACTTTTTTATTTATTTATTTATTCATCACGCGAGAGATCTTTAGGAGTCGAAGCTGTCGAAAAGTCAAGTATATCTCTAATGGGCCAAGTATTACAATGAAGGAAAAGGCGCATGCTTGTGTTTTTTTCTCGTTATCTCCCGTTTTTCTTCGGATAGCGACGCCTCATCCTTGGCAAACCTTTCGTGGTATTTGACTCGAGTACACGTTTCTCTGGCAATAATGTCTCTTTGGGAAAAAAATAAAAGTTCCCAAATGTTTTATCAATTTTGGTATGGGCGGAGTATTCGCTCCCCTTACATCGTTTTTTTTTAGCTCCTCAAGCTTAAAAGTTATACTAGCTTACGCTCGTGAGGGAACTCTGTCCTTCTTGACTCTGCCAGTTCAGGCGCCAAAAGCGAGTATGATAGTCTTAATTAAAAAGTACTTTATTTCAGTGAATACTCGCACTCCTATATTTTGCAAAATTACAGTTTTTGAGTCTTAAAAATCACATTTTCAACGTCAAAAATCCCTAAAAATCCCTGGATCCCCCTTTGCCCTGGGGGTTTATCCATAACCAAGGAAGGGCCCCGAAATCTCTGGTTACCCCCCTCAGTTCAAAATCCTGGCCACGCCACTGTGTCGGTTGCTACAATTTTTACCTGCCACTATTTTAGGGATCTCTATTTTTTTGGTGATTTTGTTATTCCCTTAGCAGCACTTGGAAACCCGTTCTGAAAAAACTGACCGAATACAGGGAAAGGACGATACGACGGACAGACCAATCCGGAGTCAACCCCACCAGGCGGGAAACTACCAGCCAATCCCGAGGAACCTGACCGGAGGAGGGCAGCATATAAGCAGGCCCATTCCCGCATCACAGCATCCAGTAGCCCTGATGATGAGCGCCGAGTCGGAGCTCGAAACGTCGGCCATTATGAAGCCTTTAACCCGGTGGGAAACCCGAGAGAAGTTTACTCAGATTTTGTTATCGTTTATAGATCATACCAACAGTTAACCGTGTAAATGTCTTTAGTTATATAGGTAGCGATGTCAACGCCTGATTTGGTTCCATCGGCCAACGAGAGCAAACGAAAATTGAACGGTTAAAAATTTCTTTTCCGGTTGCAATGACCAGTCTGAAAAACGATGCCGAAGTGAAAGCGTGATTGATGCTGTCAAAAGGATCGAATGACACCCGTATCACATTCATTTTTTTCTGCCTGGGTTCCCAGTGAAGTGAACGTTACCGAAAAAAAATTGTGCACCTCCGTTCTTCACATTGAAGGGATAAATTCAGTCGTAAAGAGCGCTGATTGAGTTCAATACCATTGGAATCGAAAAATTGCGTTCGGTGAAGTGGTCCCTTTTCATCCAGTGAGGGGACGCTGAAAGGTCCGTGATTGCCATTTAGATGGTTCCACTGTGACTATGCGGTCAATTCAAATTGCTGTGGTATTGAACCATTTGGATCCTATTATTTGAAAAACTCAATTTCGCTTATTGAATACCTCACTTAGTTACTGAAAAGTGCGAAAAAATTAAAGACTTTCACATTCGTCGATGATAATAATTTCAACATTTTTGTGTGGATTATTACAGATTCTTTCAGGTCTAGTCACCGCACTATTACATTGGAGTCGCCATATTATTTTACGATATAAATAAAATGAATTTTTCATGGATATAAACACAAAGTATGTAGTTTCCGTTACTATTCCAATAAAATATTATAATGAAAAAATCACATTTTTATTGAAATTATTCGTTAGAATTTTGTTGATAAAGTGTATAAATGACGTACTACACTTATTGTCATGCTTAAAAAATCCTTTTAGAAAATTCTACATTGCTTATATCTTCCTCTTTTGCACCAGCTGACGCATCAAAAATATTTTCCTACTTTTGTTTTTCTCTTAATCGCCGCCTCCAGGCACCTATTTATACAATGAAGAATTAATACAGCTACATTTGAGGACTTCTAGCTTTAAATTTTTAATTTGTGCAAGGTGTACAACTATCACAACTGTAATTTGAGTATTTTATACTTCCATACTTGATATTTATTTTGTGCATAAAGTACAGGATGACGATGAAAGCCTGTTCATTGTCCACAAGGAAGTTTTATATTCCAGCAAGTTTGTTACGGATGGATACTATGGTCCGTACTAAACGTGTGCGTATCAACGAGTTTAACTGTAAAAAATATGCCGCAGAAAATTCGAAAAATGCTTCTTAAGCCTTGAAAAGCTTCTGATATCCTTAAATGTGTGGCCTTGGTTATATTTGAAACTTTTTCCCATGCAGCGAAGTTGAAAGTTAGATTCGAGTTCCGATAATTATGAGCTTTTTTTTGCTATCCTCCATGATGGAGTTCTTTTATGGCTTGGGAAAAGACTTTTGATAGGACTCATCACTACCGGGCCATTTGTCTTTTTTTCGCAGTGGTTAAAAATTAGGCTATGGTCTTGAAATTCTCAGGGTAAATGGAGTAAATCCTTGACGGCGATTAACTTGTACATTTTAATTATAAAATTTAACGGGCGAGAGAATACTGAAATTATATTTTCATAGTTGGCCTTGGTGGCGGCAGGGTAAAGTCCTCGCCTGTCGAATAAGAGGTCGCGGGTTCGAGTGATACCTAGGTATGTTGCCCCTATCCAGGGCATCGATGTTCGTATACATTCAATTGTTGAAAAAAAACCGACGTGAAAGGCGAATATAGCGCTATTTTCGGTAGTATGGAACATAAAAAATAAAACAATACAACATTTTAAAAAATATACCTTGATGAAGAAAAATGTTTTCAATTGCTTACTATGAGCAGAGTATTATTTATTGCGGAAAGATATCCTTTGTTGGATTTGTCAAGGCTGCATAAGCATATGCTGTGTTTTCTTTGATCGCTTTCTACAGTTCAACATTCTGTTGGAAATACGTTTGATGCGGATTAAAATATCAACGCATGACAAACAAGCTGACAGACGAAATTTTCTATTGGGCAATTAACACGTTGTCATCGTTGCGTCCAAGTTAGTGGAAATTGTGAAAACTTCAGGATAAACGCGAAAGTTTTATACGAGAAAACGTGACCTATAAGACTGGACATCAGCGATGCATCCTGTAAATCAATTGGTCGGTTCACAAACTTGCATTTACTACCATGAGGCTTAAATGTTGCTCAAGTGTAATATGGCTGTACGATAGAGCAGCAATTCGCTTTAATTCGTCAAGCCACTATTCTGCTCCTGGGATAGGCAGAGGTCAGAAGGGCTGATGAAGGAAAGGCGTCAGGCGGGATTAGAAAAAAAAGGTATTTCGTCGATACGGAGGAGGCCAAGATTTATCGCCAAATCCACTTATTGGTGATTGGCTGTGGTGACGTGAAAGGATAAGCCCCTTAATCAAACCCTTGGCGAAAGGTTTTTCCCCACCCTTTCTTTGAATCATTAGGCTACCTTAATGTGATTCCCCGGCCAATCTTCAGAGGCTACTGACATTGGCTCTCTTCTGTACTTTGACTTCTTTTGATAGTGTCAAGTAGAATCAAAGGCTTAGCTACTTTACTCAGCTTTGAGAAACATTAAATGCATACCCATTTACTTATTTAAGTCAACGCATGCTCCTAAATATTTTAAAGGCATCATTAAGCCACAGTCGATAGATGCTGTTTTGTTTTTGTCGGTTGGTTTTTGTGCTTAATTTGAGTTAATAATAGAAAAAGACTTTGCTTTTCAATGCCAATTTAGTACTTATAGAGAGCTTTACTTTTTCGCGTGCATAATTTATTAAGTAAATGGCTTAAGACGCTACTTGGTGGAATACTAGCATCAATGGAGGATATCAATGATTATGTTTCCATGCAAGATTCTGTATTTTCTGTAATATTTAACTGATTTAGAGTTAACGGGTAGAATAGTTTCCGTGCATACTATAATTATTAGTTTACATTTCTCTAGATTGTTCGTGTCGATTGCTTTTCAGGATTCGCATTTTTGGGTCAGTGCTGTTCTCTTAAGACACGAACGTTGAAATTTTTGACGCTTGAAAAGGCTCTAAAAACCCTCTTAAAAGTAAAAAAAAATGTAGCACATTTGTATGTGCATTCGCCAATAATGCCTGTTATTATTATGCGTGAGGATAAATGAGTACCTACATCGGCCAATGCTGCAAGAGGATAAAATCAAAATAATTACTTTATGTAAATGTTATTCTGCATTTATTTAACCTAATGACAGATGCTCTACCCACGCTACTTATTTTGATCGCTTGGTCATATTTTGAAGTCTCAAACAATTTTTTTAACGCTTTTAGAGTCTGTAATCAATATCATCATTTAATTCTACCGTGAACTATTCATTCAATACCATACATTTCCTTAATGAAACCAAAGAACTTGTTTTGAATCTTCAAATTGATTCATTAAAATAATAAAGTGGAAATTTTTCGTACATTCAAACGAAGATTACGCTGACAGAGTACATTTTTAGTGAAAAGGTATTGAGATTCAATTTATCCTTTCGTTGTCAAATGCATTATCTGTTCTGCACGTTCAGTACCGTTCATAACACCTTTAGTATGTGGCGGTCCTCTTGCATGCTGCATGTTGGTGATTGGTCACCCCCTGCCAAACACCCTATAGGTGGCTCGCAGGGTATTATGTAGATGTAGATGTAGTAATCAGGGGATAGTTTCTTCAGAGCTTAATAGGAGTCTTGCCATTAACATCAGGAGATATTATCCCTCTTATGTTGCTGATATTGTCTCCCAACATTTTCCATTCAGTACCGAGACTCAAAGAGAAAGCGGAGGCACTCTCTAGATTTCACTATTGTTCCTGATTTGATTCATACGTGACCGATCAGAGAGACATTTGCAAGAAGAGGCTGAGCTGTGGCTAGATATTAGCATATGACTTTTGTAAATATACTTTTTGATACCATCCAATGCAATACGTTAATGCTATCTATTTTAAGTCTAATTTAATACGTTATCCACTGTCGTTTAACGGAGTATTTTCGAGCTTTGGCACGTCTTATCGCGCAATATGCCGGAAAGTCCTTGCCTGCCAAACAAGAAGTCGCGGGTTCGAGTCCCTCCTGGGTAGGTTGCCCCTATTTAGGGGATGGTTGTTTATGTTCGTGCTATTGTAGAATTTTTTGGAAAAAACGATGTATAATGGCCAATATGTGCCTTATTCGGTGGTATGAGAATAAATAAAAACATCACTTCAACGATACTATTTCCCGCTGTATCGCTCTGACACGATGGTTGGTGTGAAAGTGGTTATGGCATATGAAAAATGTATCGTGTCATAAATTTCAGATTTATAACTCAAAATATATGGCCGATGAAAAGATAATAAGGGCATAGATATTTTTGACTTTTCACTCTAAAAGAGCGAAAGTGAAATGGGTGATCGTGGTTTAAAATCGTTGTAAATCTAAATAACAACCAAACAGAATCATTATCTAAGTATTTAAGCCAAAAATTAATGAAAATAATACGTTTTATTGCATTTATCTAACATATTCATCTAGTTAATTGTTATACGTACCTTAAAGTCGAAGAATTCTTTCCTTTTAATTTAAAAAAATTATATACTGTAGTAGTAGGCGACATGATGTGATATACAGATTTTAGTTGTTATTCCGTATGAATGCAAAATTAAGTCTAATACATTTAATAAGTGTAGAAATTCATTAAGAATTACAGGCATGTTATTTTCAATCCTGTATCATTAGAGATTGAGCAGTAAATTATAAGATTAAATAACAATAATTATTGATATGGATAATTCATCGAAGACACATGCTGGAGGGATTTAAGTGCAAATGAAAATATCTTTCCTCGGTAGTTCATTTACGTTGATGTCACTCACTCATAATTCAGGCTGTAGCTTTTTATTAATTGAAAATACTTGAATGATTATTTTTGAAGCATGGCAAAGGAATAGTCTGGCTCCATAGGTAATCATTCTTTTCCACCAACTGGAAAATCTTGATCAACGTTTGTGACGGTATCAAGCTCTGAACGTTTTCTCAGTTCCTCAAAAGGATATGGACAAGTTTACGCGAGGCCAGATGCGATTGCAATTCCACAGTTTTCCTAATAAAATCGGTTTTGACGACAAAGAGTAGTTCCTCTCTTCCGCCGGCGTCTGCAACAAAAGTTCTCTGTTGTTTGCCGTCATTCCTTTCAGCGCTAGCGGTAGTTTCGAATATAATGCGAAAGTGATCATTTTTTAATTATTTTATTCCTGTACTTAAACCGTGGTTAAGGGAAAAAATTTAGATTTTGATCTTGATAAGTCTCCAAGGACGAATTTTACGCGTCGATAGCTTTTGAATTTTTTAAGCATCCATTCAAGGAATATTTTGCGGCCTTATTATGCTTTTTTTGTGGTATTGTGCTACAAATTTCTTGAAATTTTTCCGCAAATTGGTGCTTTTTTACCATTTATTGAAGTTTATAACTTCCAAAGGCGTTTTTTTTTCTCTTGCACCCCGGGCTTTCTTTTAGCCAACGTATAATGGCAGGCATTATACAGAGGGAATGCCATCGTGTTACAAGAAGTTTAGCTGCTCTTCGAGTTTAACTTACTTGAACCTTGTATGTTTATCACAATTACTTAATAAGCATTTTTGCAAATCTTTTACATCCTATATAGTATCCGAGTTTATCCCTTCTTTTAAATGCGCATTTTTTGTCTTTGCTTGTTTGCGTTGTATTGAAAATTGCTGAACTCCGCTTTCCTTGCCTCACATAACGTATTTTTCAGACTTAAGAAACTAAGAATATTGTTGAAGTGTCCTCTTTACCGGTAAAGTGATCTCTTAAGTGATAAGTTTATCATTTGAAGAGAATTAATCATTAGCGAGATCTCAGTGAATTGATATCCTTCTCATCAATTTGAATACACCTCTAACGAAATCCATTGTTTCCTATCGTTATCTGGTTGTGGTCTCTCATTTTGTCTCTAAATCAAGGTTAAGTCAATAAAAAATTGCTATGCGATGCTAGTGCTTTATGTCTGAAAATTTCCGATACCCTAAAGCAAATAGTCATGTAAAAGGCATTATGTATTTATCTGTATGAATAGGAGAGAAGAGAAACCTCATGAAAATCTTGGAAAGAAATCCGATCAGCCTGATAGCCGACATCTTGAGGCATAATGACCTGATGAAGACAAACGTCGAGGGACAAGTTGAAGGAAATACAGAAAATAAGGGGCTCAAACAAAATATATTGAACTAGTAAAGAAGGATGTGAAAGTGAAAAAATAGGTAGGTGTGATAATATTAGCTGATAGGAGAATTGAGTGGAGAGCTGCGTCAAAGCAATCTTAGGATTTCTGACCAGTGATGATGATGTGGCTATTGGCCTACCGAAACTTAACTAGGTTTTGATAAGAGTACCCTTTACTGAAAGTATTTACTAGGTGAAAGAAGTACTTCTTAATTAGGTAATTCGGTGTTTTCTTTCTATAGGTAAATAACGTTCATAACAAATTATTGTCCCATATATCTATTAATTATTTATCACATTTATTTGTTGTTATGGATTTTTACTCTTTATCAGCGCAATATATCTGCTTGTTCTACCATCTCAAGTCGCCGAATTCATACCCTTCAGAAGAACGAAACTTAGCACTTTGCGTGCTACGAGCGTAATATTACGCCATTCGTCCTTTGAAAATCGTAGTTTGCCATTTTTTAACAAAGCGGAACTAACATTTTTTTTAAATACACAAATTTTACATATGAACAAAAAAACAAAAAAATCAAAATTCATTCTTAAAAAGTGATACCTAAACCCTATTCCTTGCATCAAAGGTTGGTAGTTCCGAAATTACCGAAAAGTATTGAAAACGGTCAGCACTGGGGTACAGATGAGCAGTACCAAGGTCAGTACAGTGAGTGTGTTAAGCGTTGCATAGAGAGAAAAGTCTCCATTTAATTGTGATTCTGGACGGTGCGGTAGAACACCTTCTTTGCTTCTGATTTCCGGTGCGCGTCGCTCCTAAGCTAATGTTTCACATTCAAGGTGATGTGTCTTCGATCGATTCGCGCCATTACTTCAAGACGTTGGAATGACTGCAGAGCAACAAGTTTGAGATTTCCTGCTTCTTTTGAACATATTATTCACCTCCTTGATCATACCCTTCACCTCATGGTGAACCTTGGCATGGCTTTAAAACCATAAGGGACGACTCTAGCTTTGCTCAGCCTGCGCTATCACTTGAACTACATAGTGTCTTTCCTCAATAAAATATAAACTACAAATATTATTGCTCCGCTGGTGATGGCCCTCAAATGATCAATTTCTAAAGGTTGTAGCACGAATGATAGAGAGAAAATTCACCATAATTATTAATTAATTAGACCTGAATCTCGATACAATAACTAATTAAAATTTTAACGGCACACTTAATTATAGCGCATAGGGAGAGGGTGATAATGTTTTTTAATAAATGTGAGAGGTATGAAATTGTTCCAGTCTTGACGCGGTGGAAATACGATATATCCATGACAAAATATAAACTACAAATGGTACTTTTGCACACTTTAATATGAACCTCTTCTACGGACCATTGTTTAAGTTTTCATATCATTTCACATGAAAGGGAGTACGCCTAGACAAAAATATCATTGCACCTTTAAAAGTTAGTTAAAACATAAGCTCACATGCACTTTCTCCACTTCATGGATGGTTATTCCAAGCAGCTATGATATTTTACGTCACAATTTAGTTTTTGGACTTTTTTTTACTTTCGATGGAAGGATGCGCCACTTGGGCGAGTGAAGCGACTCACTCCGGAAACCAGTACAATCAACCCACGCTCAAGGTGCCATCGACGTCTTTGTGGTCACCGTCTTTCGCAGTCCGTCGCGCTTCATTTGTCTATTGTCTCCCTCTGCACGAACGCTGAGCTCTCTTCGAACAGTGCGTTATGGATTCGAATGAGCCGTGAGCCAAGGGAAATACCAGGAAGTTATTGAGGCACGGCCGATGCCATTTGTCACCCATGAGTATTAGCGAAAGGGTGTGCCAGTGGAATGACTATTATCTCTTCTTCGGAGTTGACACACCTTACTTGCCCGCAGCGACCCTCGCCCACATACGACAAAAGTCAAACACGCTCTCCGCTGTTGCCAAGTCGTTGGGGAGATGGAGAATTCTCATTGTCGGACCGATGGCCTTCCACCATATTCCCCTCGCGGAGAGACTTCGTCAGCTTTACCTCGCTAAAGGACTGTCATTGCTGACGGCGTATCGCATATTTGCCTTTGGGGGAGGAGGTTTTTTTTTTAAAGAGCGGCAAAGTCTCTTTCGTAGACTGGGATCGTGATTGGTTCGTTTGAAGCCGCAGACTCGTAAAGCCTTTTCGATACCCCGGTGGGGAAAGTTAAGATTGAATGTAGTGGCCAAACCGTGGTGTGTAGCTTTCCGTGTTAATGATTGCAATAATTGGACGACATTGCTTCCATCATCATCATCATTAGTCAACAATTCTAAGATCGATTTAACGCAACTCTCCATTCTTCTCTCCTATCCGCTAGCCTTTTTATAGCGACGTATTTCTTCTATTTTACATCCTTTACAACATGTCCTATGTAACTCATTCGTGACCGTCCATTACCCTTCTTCCTTACCGCCTGTCCTTTTAAGATTTTTTCATCAGGCCATCATGCCTCATAATTTGGTCGACTAAGTTGTCTCGTCTTCTCCTAAAGATTTTTAGAAGGATTCTCTTTTCTTCTACTCTTCTTAGGCCTTCCTAGGTCGTTCAATTGTATCTTCATCATTCCTAGGTGGCACCACATTTCAAATGCTTTCACTCTTGTCTTCTCTGCTGCTGTCATTGTCCAAACCTCGCTTCCATAGATAAACATTGCTTTCAATATATTCATTTGAAATAATTGAATTTGTGAATTTTCTGCGGTAAAGGTTGAGTAATACCGATGTATTTAAAATGTTGCAAATATTATGGTGTTCATTATCTAGGTGATAATTATAGGTTCAAAAGTACGGTAAAGCACGACTGAAATACCTGTCCTTCCATCCCTGAATCACCCCAAAAAGTATCCCATTTGGTTTTTAGAATGACATTGAAGTTCAATTCTCGTTATCAAAGATCACGTGTACAAGTGTTAAAGGACCCTCAAGTTTCTTTCTCTTACTTTATGTCACGTGTGCAATTGCTTGAAAAACACTAGGGGTATTTATCTCTTCTATGTACTTGAAGACGTGCCAAGTGAGAAGAATACATTCATAAATGTTTTCGCTATGAGTTACGGAGGAGTAATCACGAAGGTGCGAGTATCTTTTTTCCTCCGGAGGAAAACATTCCGTTATGAAATGAATAGTCGGAGTGATTACCTTGGGCTATTCACCGTGATTGCCTAAGAATTAGCCACGCCCTGAATTTTTTCTTTAGAATTTCCACCTGTGGAAGAATCATTGTGTCGCATTGTAATATATGCTCTCGATCTTAGTATCTGATTTTATCCTGGGATTATAGAATTGGAGCCACGCCAATAATGCCGGGTACATTTATCGCATCAGTATCTTGTGTTAAGAAACTTTATCCCAGCAAAATTCGTTGTGCAAAAATTGGATCGACCAAGTTAACATTGAGGAAGTCCTAAGAGGAGTAGGAGAGAAGAGAAGCCTCATGAAAGCATTGACGAGAAGATGGAACAGCCTTATCGGCCATATCATGAGACATGTTGGCCTGATGAAGACAATCGTTGAGGAACAAGTACATGGTAAGAACGGTAAAGGAAGACCTCGAATAAAATATATGGAGCAGGTGAAGAAGGATGATAAAGGGAAGTACTACTTAGATGTGTAAAGATTAGCTGATTGGAGACTTCAGTGGAGAGCTGCGTCAAACCAATCTTAGGATTGTTGACCAATGATAATGAGATACTGTTTCCGGTATTCTACTAGTTAACCTTAATAAGGGGTATGCCATGGAGTAAACCACATTTTTGAGTGGCGCATTATATGAAGTATGTTTCTCAAATTCTAGAAGTACCTTGAGAAACCCTATAGCATATTTGTAAAAGGCGCTATGAAAAAATGTACTCCTCCAAGACCTGATATATAATTGCTTTAATTGTTAGTTGTCGTGATTTTTCAGAAGACTCCCATTCCCAATTTTCGTGATGTGTTGAAGACAGTTAAATTATAGCACTCCTTCTGTCGGATTGGGCGTTAAGATGAAGGTATTATGGCTGTTAATGTCTCCGACTTACTACACGACTACTCGCGACTAAGTTAGGCACTAAATTTATGCCGACGTTTCATCGTCCTCAGGGCTGCCTGAAGATCTGAGGACGATAAATAAGTACGGGAGTAGTAATCTATTTCATAGAGAACTTATTGTTATTGGAGCAACCCGTGCAGTTTATTAAAAATGTATATCTTCGAAACGTCGGATGAAATGGAATGCCTGATCCCACCATTCACCGGAAAAAATCATATTCTTCTTGCAAGTAATGTATTTAACAGGATAACGCTGGCGCAGCGTTTTCTTTAACCTTCTTTACCCTCCTTTTATAGCTTTTGCAGCCATAGTTTCCGGTTGACTATCATACGACAAAAAAATACTAATTTTTAGGGTTTATTTTTGCGCCGGACCGGGTGCTTAAAACTTTCTCAAGGTGTTTGCTTGATGAAGCCTATTGAGTTTTTCCATCATCTCGTGGATGATTTCATGTTGTGTGCACTTAAGTCAACTTTCAAAAAATAAGTACCTTCCTCTCTCCTTAATTCGGGCCAGAGTGATGGAGAGAGTGTGTTCCTTGATGGTTTATCCTCACCGGACGAAGGCCCAAATGATCCCCGCTTGAAGCTCAAAAGTGGCTTGCCTTTGGCTCCATGGGAAACAGTCAACATCGGTTTCTCCGACCTCAAATGACAGAACATTTTCGGAGGCCTTTCCTCCTATGACAAAATCATAAAGAGATTTCTTTGGAATACTGATGAATATTTGTGATTTGTGAACTGGATCCGACCGTAACGAAGCCTTCAAAACTGTAATTCTTCGTTGGATTCATTTACGTTGGCAGCTTAACCTCTGTTTGACTATTTTTTCGATATACGAAATATCTCGTAGATAACTCCAGATCATTCTGCAATTGTCCTCAATTATCGTCCTTTTCCTTCCAAATACCGAGGTAATCCTTAGTGTGTTCATAGTTTTTCATCGAAACATAATCATAAAGACCCTAATATTGTGCGTTCCATAAATTATTTCTTTTAGCCTGACCATGCTTTCGACACTGTACAATGTGTCATTCTCAAAGGTAAAAATTTCAACCCTTTAGAATGTCACAGTACACAGTTTCGAAACCTGAAATGGACTAATAAAAAAAATGTGGAACATACAAAATTAGTGATGACTGGCAAATTCCGTTTTATCGGTTAAATTACACAGTTCAACCAAATATCGCCATCCACCCATAAGTTGATCGTTTTTATTTTTAATTAAACCAGTGATCAAGTCAAATGGGGAACAACGGCGATGCATCTGACCACGCAAAGGCTTTTTAACAATATTCTGGAGAGCCTCCTCCGTCGTCACGCGCATTGTTTGGATCGTCGATGGCGTGTTCGGAGGCCGGATGAGGATCGTCGGATGTGGTTTGCGGGAATGCGGTTGAGGCCGTGAATGTCTTCTCCAACCCTTCTATAGTATCGCTGACCACAATAATGGCCCTAGGGAGCCCGTATTACGCCGGCGGAGGGAGTAAAGCACACGTCTCGTTCCCTGATGGATGCCCTAACCTTTGTTTACTGAAATAAATCCAGCGTGTATCTTCGGCGGTGCATGGTGACGGACGCAACTCGTCATTTCAGGGAAAGTTTTCTCGGAGAAGGCACTTCTTTGCGGTGTAATATGTTGATGTTGCTGATGATACCACGGAATCTACGGAAAATCGTAGAAATTTCCTTCTTCATAGGAAATGTTTTCCTTTCTGTAGAAACATCGAATCATGGTTTCGCTAGTCGTGGGCCATGTTCGCTTCCATAGCGACGAGAGTTTCCTTTCACTCCCTTCCATCCATATCTCTACCCATAGAGGCGTCGTCAGGCTCCTATCGCGGCGGTGCCTCTTTCCTTTCTTCCTTCCCTGCCAAACCCCTCCCTGGTAGCGCTGGCGTATCAGTTGTAGCACTGGGTCCCGGCCCGGGTGGTTGTAACTCTCAAAAAAATTACAGTAACCTAATAATTACTTGACCTTTAGTGACATGCAATTAAATACTACGCAAATAAACCCGAATAAGGTTTTCTTCGAATCTTTTGCTCAAATTATAGAGAAGTTTTTTCCTCGAAATCTTTGGATTCATTTTTTTAGCAAAGCATTTACTTATTTCGGTCACACAGTATGCTCCGATAAAGATACTGTCTTAATTGTATTTACTGTATTCCTTCCTTGGGTTCTCATAGGTGTTTAGGATACCTTTGGTAATGTTTAGGTCCCTGAATAGAATTATAGCAGGTTACATTTGTGTCAATAATAATCGTGCAAGGACTGATATAATATTTTTGCTCTTTACACACTGCATTTTATTCGCTTTAGAATTCACGCAATCTAAGTCTCTAAATATTCTGTAAACAGATACTAAAATATAAGCCTTGACAAATCAGCAGGATTCTCCGCACAATAGTTTGATTATTTCGTTTTCTGTGTCGCTAATGTTGTGATTGCTTGTCATGTAGTTGAATTAAAGATGCAATTAAGCATATAATATTGTTTAATTGCCATTTCTCACGTAAATGGCTAAATGTGGTGGCCGTCCTCAAAGCCTGTGCCCACCGTGAAATTATTGCTTGGAGTAGCGTTTTGGATGAATATCGGTTCAGTAGCTTGAAATAGAAATTTTTCCGATATTCAACAGTTTATAACGGCTCTCTTTACTTCCCTGGACTCTAACTATCTTGAGCAGATAACATAAATGAAGAACCTTAGTACTTAAAGATCAATGGCTTCAATCAATGTTCAAGTTCCATTTAATACCCGCTATTTTTTTTAAGGTTTTCGTGTCGGATCATGGTGAAACAAAGCCTTTTTCGGATTTCTCTGCGTGGGTTGACGGACTGAGCAACGGTTTCGTATCCTTTAGTGACATGCTAACCTTTGCGTTTCCAAGAATGCCAACCTACGCAATTAAACCCGAATAAGGCTTTTCTTCGAATCGTTTGCTCAAATTATAGAAAAGTTTTTTCTTCAAAATCTTTGGATTCATTTCTTTTAGCAAAGCATTTATTTATTTCGGTCACACAGTATGCTCCGATAAAGATGCTGTATTAATTGTAACGTCACTTGGTGACAGCATTGTTTTAAGGCTACCTAGATTTAATGTGGATAACTGGATTTTCATGTTGTAAGCCAGTCGTTACGTTGTTATTGGCCGGTCTTGAATGATGTGAATTGGGAAGGTGTAATGGTTTTCGTGTAATAGTTTCTTTTTCGGAGTGTCTGGGTCGATTTCCGAGACTGACGAATATTTTTTCTAGAAACTCTATACCAGCTTAGAACACAGGTGGTGATCACTCAAATAAACCGCGCGCCGATTGCAAAGTTAAACTTTAATCGTAGGATAAGGATATATGGAGAGGACATTTACGAGAATACAGTATCATTAACTTGTAATAGGAATTTCACCTGGCGGCCATCTTGAGAATGAGTTAAATGTCCGCCCAATTAGAAATTACTAAAACGTCGCTACCTTATAATAAGCAAATATACATTTTGTCAATGTATTGCTTGAGACAAGATGGTTCCCTGGGGGTATGCCAGAATAAGTTTGAGCGGGGGAGTGCTCAGCCAAGTTATATTGAAGATTATACTCACTTAACTATTATATACACTTTCTCTGCGGATTTTTCGCACAGTTTGTGCATTGTGGGTGACTCCGTAAAGATATCAACCTGGCTAGTCCCGGTATTCTTAAATTAACTATAATTAGCTATCACTCCATTCATAGTTAAGGTAAGCAGCTCTCAAGACAACTTCATTAACTTATCAGGCATAGAATCCAATTACCTATTCGTATCCTTGCCTTTTCTGGCAATGGATGACTCATTCCTTGCACCTGAATGATAAGCACTAGTAAATTGTAACGCATCCGATGACATAATTTCTGGGCATAAAAAAATAGGAATCGAGAAATATGAATTTTTCCGATCAATTTATTAAGTGTACAGTACAGTACAAGCCAGTATTGATCAATAATCCCTAACTGAATTTTTCGAGAAGCTGAAAGGGCTGTTCTCTTCTTTCGTTCCGCATCAAAGACATCAAATTTAATCGCCTCTTTTCCTTTCTTTCTTCCCTTCGTCCATTTCATCGTAGCGCAACTAATATCACCGCCTATTAAAAATCACAATCACAATCCGTCACAAATAAAAACACCAGAAGAAATGTATTAAATAGTTGTTTACTGTTAAGCGACCACAATTTACTTATTTGGAACATGGCCAAATGCGCATCGAGTTTGAGGTGATCGCTTTCAGCACCACCTGTCATTTCTGTATTTACTTTCTCTGTGCTTTGGTACAGTAAGCGCCTTTCATTAAGTGCCAGCTGTGGCTGATCCCAAGTTTATACCCAATTTTCCCTTCATTAATCTACTAATTTATGTTTGATTACAGTCCAATGTTTTCATCTATAAAAAATCTTCTTAACTTTCATGAAATTTTCATTTCGGATCAGCGATTGCATTTTTTTAAATACAGACGCATTAGCGAATTCATATATTTACCCAAGCACTTCACCATGGTATTTTTATGGTTAAATAACTTTATATTGTCGTTGCTTTACTTTTTTCTCCTCGCACGTTTCGATCTTGCTTTTTGCTTAATTACTTTCGTACATTTTGAAGGGATGAATATTATTTCTTTCTCACGACAATGTTTTACTCAATTTTAGATTTATTAGTGAATTTACATTTAATTTTTTTGTAAAAAGTTTACTAAACGCAAGTAAATTTCTGCAAAAGCATAAGAACATCCTAAATGATTTTATTGATAGAAAACTTCCTACATTAATAACAATGAGTCGTTGAGTTAGGAACATTTGGCATGTGACTTTTCCCTTCATGTACCTGCTGCAAAAGGAACCTGCAAAGAGAAAAAAAGAATAATTCCGCCACTAGTCAACGAATCTCGTGCCAGCTGTTGTTCAAGGATGTTAGTCGATGATGAGTAATATTCCGTAATAGATTCGAAGAAAAGTCGTTCCTCACGTAATGATTCGCCTTTTCCTGCTCTCTTGAAATGTCTCTACCTCGTGTTAGAACCGCATGCTTACCAAACTCGTTTCTTTACGAACTAGTCAAACTAATTTTTCATGGTTATGCATCGATGGGCTACGTGAGAAAGAGTGTGGTCGATATGTCATAACTTTTCTCTAAGAAACTGTGACGAGTTTAGGTTTTTATTGATATGAATTACTTCAATCTCCGCATTATGCTTGGAAAGTGATTTAATGCAGTTAGAAAGTTATCCGAGAACCTCAAATCGAGTTTCTGTTTTATTTCTGACGGATAACCGGACTGTCGTTTGTTGAACGTTCCAAGTTCTGACCTTGCCCTCGTGAATAAAACAAGAAAAAAGGAAGTATCATTAATCTAATCTCTTAAAAAGCTGATTGATTCCATTTTTAAGGATTCTGAAGTGAATTGGAGGAACATTTACGTCAAGACTTTGCGGCAATCCCCTCTTACTTCTTCCCACTATGCATCAGACGGGAACTTAAAGATTCAGAGCATCACGCACCGCAGGGGAACTATGCAGTCTGGCAACCTCAAAGGTGGAAATTAGATCATAGGTCTCCATCATTACCTGGAATTACATCGAATCTCAGCGAAGGCTTTGATGTTGAGCAACCGAGTTTTGAGAAGTTTCAAATCGCTTTCGCCACTCCCAGGCTTGTATTATTTTCTGGATTCAAGTACAAGAGTACCATGCGATTACTCGAATACCTATGCACCAATATATTCACTATTATCCCAACGCAAAGAATAGAAACTATAATTATATTACTTGACATAGTGAGGACAGTAAAAATCGAACTAGCTGCAGCTAGGATTAATTCAACTCCGACGAGGAATATTAAAACACAGAGGCTGATCGTATTGGAGGGGGCTTATAGGTGGAGAACAATCTGAGAATCCACCGTCAAAATACGTTTAGCATCTAAGAATGAAAGGTGATGAAATACGGTTGCTGTAAAGTAGTTGATCCTTTCAAGTTCTGAGCTCGCTGTAATTTATGAAGCAAGAAAAACAAAGCATCATTCAAAATCAAAGAATAAAGCGGCAGTATGTATCTGCTACCAATGTAGATAAATTAATTTCTCACAGAACATAGAAATTTTTTTTAATATTCCAAAGGATAGATGTAAGCACAATGAGAAATTATGCCAGAGCAAAGCTCTATGTCCGAGTCATGTATTAATTATTCTCGTCATTTCAACATTTTTATTTTAGATTGGCTAGATATGATGTAATGGTAAACGTGAGGTCAATAATAAAAATTAATTAGTCAGCTGTCCACCAAGAATTTTTTTATTGCATACAAAACTGGCATCGGCTTATATATTCGTTTAAATTTCCTTAATACTGTGGGGAAAGCTACTGATTAAAATTTGTTTAGAAAGAAATAAAAGATATGAGAGATTATTTTCGTTGGGACGTAATTTGAAGTGGTAGAAAATACTAAAAACTCTTTCTTGCAATTTAAATTTCTCCAAATAAAGATTGGCTGATAGGATAATTGAGTGAAGGGCTGCGTCAAACCATTATTGGGAAGCCCGAATAGCTTTTTTTGAACATTATTGGGATTGTTGACCAGATATGATGATGAGTGATGTATTCGTCTAATTGTAAGTACTCAAACTATTAGACAAAGGCATGAGTAACTGAGCAATTTTTCGGATACTTGAGTTCATGGCTGGTTCCGCGAATACTATTTGAGTACCAGGATGCTTGTACTCGAGTATATACATTTGCCACACTCCTATCCCACGCATAATACCATATCGATTGCTAAGTTCTAACAGCACGTATCTCAAATTCGGCCGGTTTGAGACAGGTATCTTAAACACAGTGTGATGACGTAAAAAATGAAATACAAGCGAAAAACAACTGTTTGTTTGCAAATGAATGCTTCTTTTTCAGTTTTGTGAACTTTTCGTTTTTAATTTCAGAGCACGAGTAAAAAAAAACTAATCGTTTTTTTTTCTCTCCTGAAAAGTTGCTATTTTTTAGATGCGTGTTGTTAGAACTTAGCCAACGATATGCAACATTCAGTTGGGCTCCAAGGAGTGTGATGCGATTACAATTATGCGTGTGTTCGTGTGACCTTCAGGAGCTTGATTCGAACATGCATTGGATCTCGTGTTGCCGTCGCCATTGCTCGATCACCCAATTCCGGTTACCTGATCGATCTCACAGGTGATATTTCGTCGTGGTCTACGAACGTCAGAAACCCATCGCTTTCGGCTTTGGGGATGAAGGAACATATTTTCTCAGTCAATTATTTTTTTGTCTATTTTATGATCGCAGCTCATGACGGCAGGATTTGTTTTCATGCTGTTTCTTTATATTGAATATTTAATTCCATTACAGTGGATACTCTGGTAGAAGGAGAGGTGGGAGGATTCAAATAATAAAATCCTAGCAAGTTTTTTTTTCCATTGCCCATTATACTGTTGAATTTCCCATGATACTGCTAGAGACTCGGAGGCTACGCGCTGGCCTTAGATTGCTTGAGCCATAAAGAATATATTTCTTTCAGAGCGATATGGTGAGCATCATATTAGAATCTCACTATATTTCTAGGTCCAACAGAAACGATACATTAAGAGGGACATATTGCCGAACGGATTGCTATGGGAATTCGTTTTCCCCCGAACAATAAAGACTTTAATAATATTTCGGAGGAGCTGCGTTAAAGCATTTTATTTTCATTTTTAATGGCCCGCATCCTAAAACTACCGCCACAATCCAATTGAGGCGTCTTATAACAAATAAAATACATACACAGACAATTAATATTTTCGTTTAACCAAAGTAGAGCTTTGAGCGAGTATCAACAATACAATTGTGCAACCTCACCCATTTTGAGGTTGAAATAGTTTCAGAATATTATAACCGCACATTTTCTTTCAATTTTAAATATTTTATGTCCCTTAAAATTCCAGAGTATTACATAAAACGTCGAAAAGGCTGAATACCCCAGAAAAACCGTTTTCATGGTAACTGCAAGGTGCATACAAAAAAATGTTTGCGTCGCAATAGCTCAGTAACGTGGCAATTTTGGCCCTACGTTATCGGGAAAATAATGCTTAAAATGGTCGCCCCTGCCACCTCCTGAAGATTTTATTTATTTATTTAGTTAATCAAAAAACAGCACGAGGCCAATTACATAGGATCTGAGAAACAATTTCATAATATTAAGCAACGTAACCAACAATAACAAAAAATATTTAACAGTATTTACAAATAAATAACAAAGAATAGTCATCGAGTGGTGCGAGGAATAGGGGGAAAATTACGATAGTGAAGGTGCAAGTTGGATGAGGGATGGAAAAAAGGATCAAAATTTGGAACACAATTGGCATAGGAGTTAGAAAAGAACGTTTAGAAACAGAAAGGCGGGGGTGAAACAATGAAATAGATCACTCGACCTCGTCGTGCGCGAAGGAACACGAAGCGGAAAAAAAGAAAGAAGGTCAGAAGATCTGTATTTGCCATTAATGATATTTAAGAAGAGTCTCCGGTCATTGAGGATACGGCGATCAGCTAAAGTAGCAATGCCAAGAGAGGATCCAATCTTATTCTTGCTGATTCCTACTGAAACATTCTGCATGTGTTATTGGAGATTCTCGTATTGCCTTCGCTACAGCCCGATCATCCTGTCTTCCAACCGATCGAGCAGGTTATATTTCTCCGTGGTCTATCGGCGACAGGAATCCATCGCTTTCGGTTTAGATGACTGAAAACGTACTTATTTAGTTTTTTTGCGTGGCCAGTGAACCCTTACCGCTAACCTTTATGCCTCACTTATGTATCCTCGGCGTGTTTATCTTCCCACAGTTTGGGGAAAAATGCGCACAGCGGAAAAAGCACACTGCGAAGAAATCTCACACTTTTGGAGTTACAGAAGTAAACAGCCCCTATCTTCTCATAAATGAGGAATTTTATGCACACAGAAAAGAAAACGTGCACAATTTTTGTGTTCACGCCTCTGGACATTTCAACAATTCATTAATTTCTGGATTAATTAGTTTCTGATTTCCATCACTCTTTATCCACGATTTGGACTGGCTTAGTGGTTAAAAACTAAACAGTTTTTAATCATTCAGGCGTATTTGAAATCAGCATATCAGTGAATGAGGTTGGACAAAAATGTGCTATTATAATTGTCTGAAAAAATCAATGTCAAATTGGTTAAAAATGCGCAATCGTATTGTTGATACTCGCTCAAAACTCTCCTTTAATTAAGCTCGAAGGATAATTGTTTTATCGCATGTTCGTCAACGCTAACTTTTAAAATATATTTTCATATTCTTTACGCCTCATCAATGTATAATTAGGCTCATTCAAAATTAGCAAACTTGCAGTTTTTCCAATGGTTCACCTCCTAGCAGCTCTAAGTAAATGTCAATTTGGCCCTTGAGCGCTTTCTTCGCACGTATATATACTCGAGCTTTATTCACTTTGCGCTTTTTCGCATAGTCTTTCTCACACTCGAGAAGACCTCAGGCTCGTCCTCCGCAAAAAAAAACTGATCGCGTGGGTCGACCTCCTTCGTGAATATGCCTCGACTACTCTCTCTTCCTGGCGGCCTGCCTTGTAAGGCTTCCAACCGTGGGCAGCGCCACAGTCGTCACCACACAACATCTCCCCTCCAAGATCTCATCCCAATGTCTCACCTCCACGACTACCACATCCCACCGTGCTTTCCCACATCTCACGAAGGTTTCTCCCCTACTCTTTTCCTCCTTCTCTCTCTCCCACTCACTCCATTGCACAGGTTGAGTTTTTAACCTCTTCGGTCCCAATGTATCATATATGAGGGGGTGAGAAGCCAAGGGGTACAAGTGATTTTTTTATAAACAGAGTTTGGCTCAGAAATTGATTGGAATTTTTTTTAAATATTCTACAATTATTGACATTAAACAAGATGAGAACCATTTATTGACACTATTTTACTTGGTTTCATTAACGCGACCTTATATCACATCAATACCTACTATGTATGCATGCAAGACACTAATTAACATTAATCGCTTTTGAGTACGAAATACACCTCTTTCAATTTTTATTCAAGAGCATATGTGTATAATTTCTCTCATTTTAATAGTGTATTTTTTATAATTTATTTTACCTGTCGACCTATTCTTGCTTTTAGTATCTTACGTTTGGGATATTACTTTTTTTTACTTTCTATAAATGTAAATTGTTTCGGCTGCCTTTTAATGCATCAAACCTCTCGTTAATGACATCGTAATACTAATGGCAAGGAGCTAGTGGGTGATAGGCACTGTTTGCCACATACCCACCCCAGTTTAAGCCAAATTTGAATACTCAGAACCACAGATCCTCTTCAGACCATACAAAAAAGTCTCAGGAAAAACATTTATCAGTTTTTTTAAAATACTACCTTCCGTTTAGGAAATTTATAACACTTTTGTAAATTAATGAAATAATCTTCAATTTACTTCTAATTAATTTGATTTGACTTTTATTCATATGCTAAGCTATTAACCGTTGTCTTAAATCGAGATAAATAGGTAACAATTGTTTTCTTTTACCTCTGCACTCCAAGCAAAGGAAGTAGGCAACAATATACCTGGTCAGCTTCCTATCATTTGTACACCCTGAAGAAAATCTTTGATTGTATTTAGCCATACCTTGAGCAAAACGCCATCTATTGTCGACCATATATTACAGGAAAGTATACAGTTTAGTGATGGTTCACTCTTATTTCAAATGAAAACTACGATTTGCAGCTTATCGGGTGGATATATATAACGAAGAGGAAGCTTTGCAAAATAAATTTTGGCTCCGGAGCGACTATTTTGTCAAGGCCGCCAGGTTTTCTCAAGAATTTTTGCTCCTAAGAAATTCTCTCCCTCCAACATCATGCTAGAAACGAGAGATAATCGAACTATGGAAGTAGGGTGACTTCGAAGACGTTTTTAATTTAGAGTAAAATCTGTAGAAAAGCCAATAATAATCACTTATTGCCAATTGAATCATCCCAGATATACCTCCTCAGAATTTTAGGTATATTTCGTTTTAGCTAAATTAAGTATGCCTGTTGCACAAAGGTTAAGAAAACACTTAGCTGTTTCACAAAATATTTTGTGAAACAGCTAAGTGTTTTCTTAACCTTTGTGCATCATGAAGGAGTTTCACCATGTTACGCCAACCACCATCGCATAAGTATGCCTGTGTTTACTGCCGCAGGTCTCTACTGTCCTATCATGAGTTTCTGTCTACATATTAACCATGATTTTGTTAACTAAACGTAAAATTAAGTTCACCTTGAATGAGGGAATGGAAGGAAAGAGCGAAGTACTTTATATATTTAGAAAAATCCGCTCTATGTTATTATTCTCATACGTAAAGTAAATTCAGAATATTCGATTATATAAATTAATATTAAGTTTACATTTTTATAAAAGCAACAGTTTCCGACGTAATTCGTGGAAATCTTTGATATTCAACATAATGAAAAGTACTTGTCTATTTTTGCGCTCAATAATTCCTTCCAACCGACACAGATTTCGGCACATATTACCATTTTCGAAGTCATTATCGCCACCTTGAAAATATCATTATGTGCTGAAACCTGGGTTGGTTGGAATGAATAAATAAATTTGGAAATGGACGATTTTATTTTTATTACGTTAAATTTACATTTTTACCGCATAACTACATGAGACTACGTAAGGTTCAATATATGGACATAAACTAATATGCATAGGCGGATTTAGGGGGGTTGGGAACGTGGACACGTTCCCCCTCCAGACGCTTAAAAAATACATGAGATTTTAGAAACGGTTATCATTATGTTCGTTTTGTTTTGTGTATTTCTAGGCCTAAATCATTCAATTTCATATTAATAACTTTCGTAATAAAATAAAGAGAATATTTCGCACAGTAATTGTTGTATGCTATTTTTCATCTCAAATATGAGAAGATCGTTTGCCTGTCAGAACCCCCCCCCCCCCAGAAAAAATCCTTGATCCGACCATGTTAATACGCAATATAGCATGAGAAAATGTAAACCTTAACTACATAGCAAGATGTGATGCTTTATAAACGCGAAGAGCTGCAGGCTTTTCCCATTTCGTATTTAAACCGTTCTATCGGAGAGTGTCTCTGAAGCCACCTCCAAGAACACAACGCTCCATCCTTGCCTCTTCGCCGACTCAAGGCCTTCGACCCGCCAAGGCGCTCCGTCGCCGTGGTAACAGAACCCACGCGAACCGCTCCTCCTTCGCACGAAGGCCTTGGAAATTCCGTTTTCTTAATTTTCATCCGATATTGAATCGAAACGACAAGAAAATGTGCGGAGACGTTGCGTGCCACGGGAGGGCGCCATTGGATGATATTCCATACGGGTGTCCTCAGAGCCGGGGTGTCGCGTCTTTTTTGTTTCCCCAAGGTACGATCGTGAGATTAGGGCCATCGCCCTCTAGACTTCGCAAGGGATAAGGTTGATGTGGTGACTAATGCACTGGTTTCCATGCCGAGAACCCGGTTTTGAATCTGCATCCACACAATAGGTGCCTGGCGAACCACCCCCTGAGATGCCTGGTAGGGGTTGTCAGGGCAATAGCCAATCGGGCGTCAGTAATATGGGAGTGCGGAGTCGGGAGATGTGATAGAAGGCTTCTTCGTAACAATGGTAGCTCTGGTTTCTATTGCAAGGACGTGGATTCGAATATTTCAACACTCAGTGGTTACCTAGTGATATATCTTTAGGGTTATTTTTCAACAATTATCCGCACTATTTTAATTTGAGGTTCTGGAAATTTGGTAACTAGACATGAGGAGATAAAGATACATGATTAAAGAGATCAGCTACTACGAACTTAGCACTATATTTTAGTATGTTTTGCTAAATTTAAAGTGTTTTAAGACCTCTTAAAATAATTGTAGAGGCCAGCAAGGGAAAGACTTTTGTGGAGATTTTACAAGAAATTAATGTAAAAACGCAAAGTTTATTTTTAATACTGCTGTGTACATTTCCCTAACACGATTGTCCAAATTTTAATTATTCAAAGGAAAATATTTACATCTGTGTTGCCCGTTCTGTACTCGTGAACATAGACTGAGAAAATGAATTGTTGTTAGGTAGTATTAGTTTAACTATTTAAAATGTTAAATTCTAATCCGCCCGTCGATGAAGTTGCGTGGAGAAATTCAGCTGAGATTCGACCCTGACGTTTGGGGAAACTTTCCAATGAGATCTTTGTTTAGCTAGTGAAGAAATGTCTCTTTCTTTCGCCTCTATTTATCTCGTAACCTCCTGTGTTGTAACTGTGATATGTGATCAAAGTTTTTCCTGTCTTTGGCTCCATTATTTAGACTTCCTTCCTCCATTAATTACTATGCCAAATGTGTTCCAAATTTTGATCCTTTTTTTTATCCCTCATCCATCTTGCACCATCACTATCGTAATTTTCCCCCTATTCCTCACACCACCCGATGAAATGTACTACCTATTCTTTGTTATTTATTTGTAAATACTGTTGAATATCGATGAAATGTACTATTCTTTGTTATTTATTTGTAAATACTGTTGAATATTTTTTGTTCATCATTGGTTACGTTGCTTAATATTATTAAATTGTTTCTCCTGTTATTGTAGTCCTCTGTAATTGGCCTCCTGCTGTTTTTGGACTGGATTGAATAAATAAATAAATAAATTTCAACGGATAACACAATTTTAAAACATTACCTAATTACTTAAGCCATTTGTTCTCACAAAAGAAACATTTTCGTTAGAAAATAGAGTGATTGGAAAAGACTGAGTTTTTTTCTGTGACTTTGGTTAGGATGAGAGTGCACCCATTTGGAAAACGAATCTGCCATTGGCAGGTGCGGTGCGCTTCTTTGGAAGTCTCTTCCGCCCTTGGGTAATCCTAGAAGGGAATTTTCTGGGCAGCGATGAGTGGTAAATTTCTTCTTGCGGGCGCATTTTGACACGAACGCCACAAAGGGCTGCAAAAACCGCGGGCTTCATGTCATCTCACGGTTCATCATCTATGTTTGTGAAGTTCTTACAGGATGAGTCGGCGGTTTATACCAGGAGGACAGGTATTATGGCTTTTGTGGAAGTTTGAATGGAAATATAGGTAGAAGCATGATACGGGAATTAGCCCCTCTTGATAAAAGGTGCCGATTTTATTTTGTCCGTCTCGCAGGTGAGTCCGATTACTGCACTCAAGCGCACCTAAGTAGTATGTGGATTGCTATTGAAAGCTTTGCAATTACCTGGGCATGGTAAGCAGCACTTTTTCGCCGCGGTAATCCTCGAGATGTACAAACTTGAGTTAGGGAAAAGTTTGTATGCAGTTGTCTGAGTTGTCATTTTTCTGAGCCACCGATAGGTGTGAGGGAAAAATATATTTAAAACGAATTAGAATAATACTGTCGTGCACTCTACTCAATGTACTTAATTTGAAATAAAATTACTTCCAACGGCAGTAACGCTTTTCCCCTATAAGAATTATCCAACTTGATTCAGCGCAAGCAACTTGCTTCGCTAAACCCGCTATTGCGTAGATTTTTTCAGATCATTGGGACTCAAAAACCCTTTAAGCACTAAATAAAATAGTTTCGTTTCCTATCGTTTAAATCTTTGCCTTAACTATGAGGGGTTTTACTATTAACTAACTCCAATTTTTTTCCAAAACACCTTGAGTATTTATGATCATATTTTAACGAGGAATTTTCTGCTTACTTAACTGACTGTTCTGCTACTGCAAGGAAGCGGAAAATTTCGAGTACATTAATTGCTGGAAATCTATTTTGGCGCGTAGTGCTTGGGGGAAAAGGTCCAAGGTGACCATATTCTGTGAAATTATAAACTTTATGTGTCCAATGGTGTCCAAATGTGTAGCTGGTTTTTACTGTAAGATCCTGAAGTTCACTCTGAGAAGATGGCTTAGTGGTGTAATTGATCTGCACGCCTGAATGGCAGTCGAGAGATTCAGGTTCGAAGCCCGTGTAAGTCAAATGTTTTTTTCATGGCAAACTTCGTCCTTGATGAATACATACGCTGATTTACCCAATTTATTACAAATTGTTGCTATAACCTTAAGGCAACTTTAGGATCAATCAAAGTAAAAAATAAATAGTGGATGAATACCAAGTGTTTTGCTGTCGTATTCAGTTCGGGGCTTCGTTTATTCTTAGTAGAAGCGTGGAGTTAGGAGAAACTTAACATGAACTCCATTTTGTGGGGGGACCACATCATAAAGGTCACTGTCGTCTTTGGAGCGAGCCGAAGAAGGAGGGAGACGGATCTGAGAACCAAGAGCGGCAGTTTTGCGTGGGATGCAGGGCGCTTGGGATAGGGGAGGGGGGTGGAGCCGGGGGTCTTGTCTTCTGCGTGGGGGCGATGCCATCCGCCCACTGGTCCGCGGAGGAGGCGGAGGCCAAGAGCCATTGGAGCGCATCGCCCCCGGGGGCCGTGGGGGCGGGAGAAGGTCTTGGGTTGGGGGAAGTCGTCGCTGGCCGAAGCTAAGAGTGGCGGTGACTCGGTGCGCGGAAGGTGTTGTTTCATCCCATCTAGCATTTTATTGTGCATTTTGATTCGTTGACATTCCGATGGTCTTAACAGTGGTCGCCGATGGCGGTGTCAAGTTTTGGGCGTCATAAAAAAGCAACCGTCGCGTCGTCAGCATTTCGATATCTTAATGGTATCAAGCTTTTCTCGTCATAGAGACTCGGTTACAAGAAAGAAGTGATATCACATCAAGCATTTTCTTGTGTATTTTGATGCCTGGACATGCCGATGCTCTATAATTATGGTTGCCGAAAGCTGACGCAAGTTTGGGCGTTATAAAATAAGCAGGAAGAGAAGTCGTCAACATTCCGGTATCGTAATAGTGACGAGCGATTTTCTTAATGGTAATTCGGTGCAGGGAAGAAGGTGGCATCACATCTAGCACTTTCTTGTGCATTTTGATGCCTCTACATTCCGTGATGCTCTTAACTTTGGTTGCCGAGTGCACAAGGCAAGTTTTGGGCGTTATAACAAAGCAAGCGTCGTCGGCATTCCGATGTCTTAATGGTAGCAAGTTTTCCCTTAATTTTTTAAAATATTTCTTAACCACCTCTGCCATTTCTTGTTATTCAATGCTAAGATATAACGGTAAATATAAATAACCCCACCTTGTCCTTCCCCTTCCTGCCCTTTCTTTTTCTCCCAGCAAAGAGAACGGCCTTGGGGATTTTTTTTTTCTTTCAATAGCGGTTTATATTAAAGAAAATTTTCCTGACACAACACTCAGCGTAATTTTGGTATTTCCCTCACATCTGCGTATCAACCATAATTTACCTCTTTGAGAGCTTGCAACTAGTTCATTAAAATACTTAATATTATGTGCACCTTTTGTATATCGCCATGATTTTCCTCAGTTGTGCTTCTTTTGAGAGCGAAGGATTCAGACTTCTTATTTTATGAAAACTTTTGTCCTTAAATTTGTCAAACGATATCGGTATCAACTTCGCTGAAACAAGTGTAAGAAGAACATAGCAACCTTAAATTCTAAAACGCATCACCTTAATCCGTATTTAAAGGCGATGAAATTTAAACGCAGAGCCTCGAAGGGAACACCGTCCAAAATTCGAAAACAGGACACGCCCGGATTAGGCCATGAGAGGATAATCGATCCGAATAATTCATTGCCATTCTTGAAAGCCCGTAAACGTGATGACTCATACAAATCCCCCTATCTTTCTGACTTAAACTTTTGCAGGCATCGTATCCATCTTTAACCCATAATTTTAAGGTCACCACCAGGAAAAGCTACCTTTTTTCTGTACGCTTAGTTAAGAAATTTTCAGTATATTGCTTGTCTTCACGAAAATTATTCGATAAATTTGGCTTGTGCGGCCACCGTTATACCATTTCGAGAGCCAAAGTTTGTACTACGGTGACAGTTACTGGATCTAATCTATCTAGATATTTATGCATATGTGACTTCAGTTTTATCCGTTAATTTTTCCTAATAAAAACAATTGATATTGGAGCTAAATTGAACGAGAGCGTTGTGTATCAACAATATGGCAGCGTAATCTCACCTATTTTTAGATTAATTGTTTCAGACAATTATAATCGCGTATTTTCGTCCAACCTTAATCATTTGACGTCCTTAAAAATCCAAAGTATTGAAGGCAACAAATCGGAGAAAATCCATTTTCGTGGTTACTGTTAAGTACATCCAAAAATGTTCCCGTTGCCATAGATCTGTAACCAAGGACTAGTGACCCCATGTTTATGCACAAAATAAGCTAGTCCTTTTTAACGATGGTGCAATAAAAAGTTAAATAAAAACGCCAATGACGCCACCTAGTGATAACGCGACTAATTTTGATCCCAAATGTACTGTCAGGAAGAAAACTTTTCTGCGTAATCGACTTCCGTCCTTAGAAAACGCAGAGACTTCAACGGCCGTGGTCTATCTGAAATTTCCGGAATCCCGTCTGATCTCGTCTTGGAAGTCTTACGTGGAAAGTCGAGTGGAAAAGCACCCGTCCGTGGAACGGTGACGTGATCGCCTTAGGCGTCGGTCGCGCTCGGAACTGATTCCGAGTAGAATTTATTTCTTTCCCCCTCACTGAGGATCGATGGAAAACTTGCAAATCACATCACATTCCAAAGAGTTTGCGGCGGAAATGCTTCAGGGTGCTCTGGTGGAAATGCGAATTCTTATGAAATTTCCGTGAATCTAAGGAAACGTTTTCACCACGAATTCGGGTATTTTACGGAAACTATCGCCTTTCCTGTGAACGAGAACGCATAGTCATCGCTCTTAGAGGCAAGCACCTGCATTCTATCGCAGTCGTGGGTTTCTACTAAAGTCTTTAGATAAAGCTTTTGTATATTTTTCAATACGTATAAGATTCAGCATAACATTAATAATAATAATAATAATAAGATGTCTTTATTCTGGCGAGGTTGAGACTAAGAAGTACCCTCTGGCGCCTAACCCTTCGATAGCGTCAATGCAAGCATATTTAAAAACGATATAAACCATTACGATAAAAAAGATATACCATATACACTCTTTGTGAAATGTCAAAAAATATAAACAAGTATATGTGAAAATTTTGTGTTAAAAAAGATTTTTGTTTGTGGGGATAACCATGAGGACAAGAGTGTAGTATCCCTCAGCGAAAAAAACCCACTGCAGGAAAACGCCCACACAAGAAGGGGGGCGTGAAAAACCTGCGAAAACCTAGTGAGTGAAAGCTAATGTCATATTACATGTAAAATACAGTATAGTTAATTTGGTACAAGGAATAAACATTCAAGCATTATGGATGAAATTTTCCATGCATTGGCTAAGCCAGGATCACTGATAATTTAATTGATTTTTTCGTGGCGAATTCATTCTTTGATGTATATAACTTTGAGTCTGCGCGCATGGCTATGAAAAAGGTGCTTCTTCTATGCAGTGCTTTTTTTCGTATCAATCCAAATGATGCTTATTTAGCTGTTTTTTTATTCTGGATGACGGTGAATTATTTGATCTGCTACTGCAAATTCCACTGTGAGATCAATGATTTGAACTGTGACGAGTCATTTTAAGCCTTTGAATTCGTATAACTCAGTTGAAATTATGAATACTTGAATTTAAGCGTGTAGCTTGTGAGGTTTGTTTTCGAGTCGGTGATTTTTTCGATTGTCTACAGCGAATCCCGTTGTGTCACTATGATTTGAAGTGTGGTATGTTCTATTAGATAGATTTATATAAAAATATTTAATGGTGAGGACAATATCCATAAAAATAAAAATAGAATAGTAAAGTTTGCAGTCATATTAATTACAAAAAGAATAATTACATAAAATATTAGTGTTTAATTTTTTAAAATGTCTATGTATAATGCTTTCCCATTTCATAACATAACACATGCATGTACCCAAGTAAAAAAGGCTACCCTTAACTCTTTGAGTTCGAATAACCAAGTTGAAATTACGAATGCCCGTTTTTGAAGAGTAGAATTTGTAAGCACTGTTACACGAGTCAGTGAATTATTTGTCTATTACGAATCCCGCTGTTAGATCAATGATTTGAACAGTGGGTTGGCAAAGAGCCTGGCTGGATGAGGAAGTTGCGATCTTCGATGAGACCTCCGCATCGACTCGTACAGACCATCTCACGAGAGATACGAAACAGGGAGACTCCTCTGCGCGGACGTGTTCCCCACAAACCACGCCTCCTCCTCCTCTTCTGCAGTCGGCATTTGATGGGCTCGTGCGGCCAAAACGGCTTTAAATCTCTCGCCATTGTGAGATAACGGAGAGATTCCCCACCCACACGTCTCACCTCCCTCTCCCTCGCCAGCCACCTTTGCGATCGGAATCTCTTCTGAAGCGGTCCCGCCTTTCTGGCGATACGTTAGTTGGGCTGTGGAAATCTCGAATTCAAATAATGTATAATGCAATATGAACGGTGCACGCCGTGGACGCCTTGGGACGTCATGATTCAAGAAGGTCACATGATATCCACTTCTGAAAAACGGTGTGTCACCGATATTTCACGAATTTAATGCGGTATGGTGCGGCACAGCTATAAGGCATTTATTTACTATTCCGACGATGTGAATGGGGCTGAATTTTCGAGTAGAAAGAGAAAGTTCACTGGCATTTTTTCTATTTATTGGTATTTTTGCTGTGTTCTCTCCTACTTCGATTAAATATGGGGTACGACTACAAAAACGCGCATCATTTATCCATTCTCTCTTATTGTTTTTTCTCGTCGAAGATCATTTTACAAAATGTTTTATTGAATTAAGGATGCATTTGGCCAAAGAGAGAAATACAAAAAAATTTGTTTTCGAAATGGAATTTTACTGGCTAGCAATTAGAAAGATCAATCATAGAAAAAGTTGATGTGAGCCACTGTTAGTGTGTGTTTTAGACACCTTGTTCTACTTCAATAACACGGAAATGCATTTTTGAATTTGAGAATTAGTACGGTAAGAACATTGTGAAGAGTAAAATGAGTACAAGATTCTGCTTTGAAGACTTATCTATTAAATTATGCATTGTGAGATATCATGTCAATCACGTCGACACGAATCGTGGCTGTCGTGGTACATGGAAGGAAGTAGATGGACAGAATGGAACGAATTTCATTAAAATTACGATAACAGTTCCTGTATTGTATACCCAGTTGAGTAGCCATTTCCGAAAGCCTGGACTGTTTGGTAAGGGAAACATTTTTAACATAGTGGAAGGCGTAAGAGAAATATGTCCTAAATTTTAGCCTACTATAATAAAGGCTTTTTTTTGCGCAATTTATCTTCTTGTTACTTGAAACTACGGTAATAACTGACACAATTTTACCACTCATTACCGTGTGGTCGTGTGAAAAGAATTAAATTCTCAGCAAAGGTAATTAGAGTTCAATTTCGCATTTAATCCGTTCACTGGATTAATTTTCAAAGCCTAATATGTTATGGTATTTGGAGGAGGTAACCGGGAGATAAGGTTGTTTTCGCGGAAAGGAAGGAAGAGTGGATATTAACCTAAGTTAGCACCTGCTCTTAGATACCAAGGGACCATGGCTTAACATCCTATCTAACGGACGGAGTGTTTTAAATGAGTGTCTACCACAAAGCACTTAAGTAGAGATCGAGTAGCCTCTGAAAAATCTCTGCCACCGCCAAGATTTAAACCCGGATCCACGAGTTGGGAAGCTGACACTATGGCCACCACACCAACTTGATCCATAGTACTTATTTGAATTTTCTCGGTACGTGGAATTGAAATGTGAAGTTGACCTATCGCCAAACATTGGGAAGTCCTCTTTCTTCGAGACCTATGATTGTTTTTGATGATAAAATTTTATTTTCATATTTTATCCCTATTCGATATTAAGTCTTAATATAAATGTCTTATAAATATTTGAACTTGGACAACCGCGGTACATTTCATTTCAACATGATGTTGATTTATAATGTTGGCCTTACATTGTGTAGTCATTTTTCTTCGGTAATCCTGGCGTGGGTGATTACCCTCCTCTGCCCTCCCTGCGGTCTAAATTCCAGCCTACACCACGTGAACAGCCGGAGCCCACCCACAGGCATATCGTTCCCGTCAGACCCTCTATGAACCCCACCAACTCCAACCAACGCAACCTCATACGACAGTTCCTGTGGTCCGTTGCGGTCATAAAATCGTACGTTTTACGCCATCGCTGCGAGCGCCGACGTTCATACGAAGATGGCGGGCCCTTACCGAGACACAAGGGCGAAAATTGACGATCGTAGTGCGCCAGCAACGAGCGAATAATATGGCTTTTTCTTTTTTTTTCCTCAAGTTTATGGGATTGCGTTTTAAAAGTTATCCCAATAAATTGCAGTCGTCGGACGCTGGAACTTCTGTTCGATGGAAGATAATTCACCCTACCGCAGACATGTATTATTAAAATCCGTTTTAGGCTTTTTAAAGGGAAAAAAGTTCAATTTTTTCCCTAGTGAGTGAAGAAGAGTTACAATCCTCTCTCATTTGTAAAATTGCCGCTCCATTATTAAGGGTTACGTGTGCAGTGTTTTATTTCGAAGCCTAATCGCCGTTCGATTTAATAGCATGTCTGGCCTACGGTTCATCAGGGTGAAAAAAGCGGCCTTGTATGAAGTGGTAGTAGTTGTACAATATCTTAATCAACCATTTGTTATTCACGATGGTGATTTTTTAGGTCTGTAACTGACAGACACTATTTTATTACCATTGTTAAAGGTCCTATGATCAGCGAAGCTATGTTGTTGATCGACGTTCAACGAACAATTCAAGATTCATGATATAGTGTTGTTACGTTTGATATTTAAATACTGTTATTTAACGTTGTCAGGGAGTTGTTGATAAAAAGGATAGAGGGATTCTTGGGAGAACAAGGAAGAAGGAAAGTTGCTTGAAAGTTATTATATAGGGTTTTAAACTAATTTAAACACTTTTCATAATCGAAAAAACTTCATTTTTCAAATAAAGCATTTGTAAAGTCATGATTTTTCACTATTTTGTTCTGTTTTATGATGCAAGGAAATTGTATTTTTGATTTCGGGGAGGGGGGGGGGGGGCTCCCTGGACTCCCCGGACCTCCCCCCTCGCTACACTACTGCCCAATGTTGAGTTCTATGGAAGTAGATTCAAATAGCTGAATTCAACCCACGGCTAAATAGTGTGGGGATTGATCTTTCCCTTCAATCGAATTCCCACCCACCTCTTGCTCAAATAAAAATCTCCTAAGTTTCTTTACTTATTGTTAGTCCTCCAGTATTATCGCACCACTTGCTCTGGTGGGAACATTCTAAACAAAAAAGCTTGCTAACAGCAATGGGGAATGACTCAGAATCGAGGTCACCCAGTCGTTTGAAAACACTGTTCGCACCAATTTGAAAATCGTCCCTTTCGAGTGCTAGGAAGATCTCCAGAAATATTTTATGTATCGAGGTGACGGAGAGAGCAGATTAGGATGGGGAAGGCGAAAGAGGGGTATGCATCCCTTGACGACGGATAGAGGGGGAATTCATTGTGATTGAACTGGAGAGTGGAATGAGGGGGGGTTAGCTTTGGGGGTTGGGGAGACGGCATCAGGGGATTTTCATGGAGATTTGCATGCGGCCCTGAGATCAAAAGGAATTTCGTTTGGGCAAATCTCATGGGACCCGAAGGGATAAAAAACGCCAACAGGAGTTATACCATTTGTTGAGCCTGCAGCAACAGAATGCGGAATGCGTGTTTGCGTCAGGTCACAAATGTACAAATGGTCCATATGCGAATTAAAAGTTCATCAGGTGAGAGCATATTCCTCTATTCTCTGTCAGAGCAACTCCTTTCCCTGTGTTTGAAAAGGTTCTGCTGGTACTTCTTTTGTGAAAAAAATAATAAATCGCTGTCTAGGATGATAATAATAAATATAAATACCAAATGTTAATAAATTCATTTATTGTTCTATGAATAAACTCCTTCAGAACAATGTAGCGATATACAGTGGGGTGAGAGACAGTTAATAAAGCCAAAGCCAAAAGGAATAAGCCAATCAGACGGCCAGGAAACAACAACTATGAGACACTTTGAGGTGGTTTTGCATAAATGTACTCATGAATCCTTCGACAATTCTCCACTTTATTATCATGCGTGGATTCACTTTAAATGCATTTGGCACTGTGCCTAATTAGTAATTGGTTTTATTAATTTGTTTATTCCTACACCACCATAATCAGCACCCGTGACCTTTTACATCGTTTTTTTTAACCCAAACAATCGAACGCGCTCGAAAATCTATGCGTGGATAGGCGAAACCCAGGCGGGACTTGAACCCGCTACCTCTTGTACGGAGGACAAGGACTTCTCCTCGCCTACACCGATGTCGGCAATAATATTGTGATTTTAACCCACAGTGGCAGCAAAGGAGTGGAATTTCTCATAAGCAATGCCTAACCCTGTTGAGGTACAATTTTTTTCCATAAGTGCTTTCAAATGTCGAAGACAGTGTTGTTGTTTATTTCCACACTTCTTTAATTATTCCAATCGACTCAGGTTTCGTCACACTGTCCCACCTTGAAAGTGGCATTAGGGAACTCCAATATGGGATTACGATATAGATATTAATACATATTCCAGTAGGAATGACGACTTGAATAAATGAGTGTGGAAAAAGACAAGTACTTTTCGCTATATTACATATCAAAGGTATCCACCGAATTACGACGGAAAGTGTATATTTTATCGAATATTTAAATCGAAACACCCCATTCTTACCCAGTTTTGAGTGGTGGATTATTTATAAGTAATCGGTTCCCACTTTGTTAGCTACCAAGTAGGGTTCTAGGGAAGTCGACTACAGGCTTCGTTTATTCATTTATCAAACCCGCGACCTCTTGTGTGGAAAGTAAGAACTATACCCCGTTTCTACCGCGGCTGGTAATTGCAGGAATATATAATGATTTTAGCCCACAGTGGTAGCAAAGGAGTAGTATTGCCCATACGCAGTACAAAATTCTGTAGATGTGGAACCTTTTCCCCTATTTTTCTCAAATGTCGAAGACAAAATCGAAACACTCCATTCTTATCCAGTTTTGAGTGGTGGATTATTTCTTAGTAATCGGCTCCCATCTTGTAAGCTACCAAGTAGGGTTCTGGGGAAGTCGCCGACAGGCTTCGTTTATTCATTCCATTCTCCTCTTCAGTGCTACACCGCGTCGCCCATGAATCTTAATTCTCTTTCATCAGCGGATTGGCATTCGTCGCACGTCCCACGCCCCTTTCTCTCTCCGCGTTTCTAGTCTACCCTTACTTACCGCGTCAAGGGACCTGTCGCTTCATTCGTCACCGCACCCAGCTTGTCTAGTTGCCTGCCACTGGACGTCCGCAACGAATTTCGCGCTCCAAATTGGTCGATGATGGAAACGCAATGGGACTATCTGCAACTGTTTCCTAGCTTACGTCCTTTGATCACGGTGGACTTAAAGCGATTGACTTATGTGCCGACCTCGGCGGGGGCTGGGGTTATTTCCCCGTATTCCAATCTAAAGGTCGCGGATTCAAATCCCGCCTGGGTGGATTTACCACCATCCGGAGCATGGATGTATGTGACTTTCAAAAAAGTAAATTGGATGAAATTACTAATTAGTCCAAAATTCGCTTGTAACAATGAGGAAATTTTTATTGCTATATCATGCGAGGCCACTGTGAAGTCACTGATGCATTGCCAGATAACTCCAGGCAGAATTTTCTTTTAATATGCCATCGATATTGATCTTATTTCCCATTTTCCAGAATATTGTAATAGGTACTTATGAGTTCAAAACTAGAGAGAAAAATTAACCACAAGGGATAGCATATTCTTTTCACTCTCACTTTCGGAACTACAATCTCCCAATAATTAGCTTGAAATCATTAGTTATTATTAATCGTCCATGTTTGTGCATATCAAATATTGATTTAAGCTATTTCCAATGCGGTGATCAAATTAAAGAGTTGGTATTTTAAATTTTATATTCATTCGAAGCATAGTGTTTGAATAAGATAATATTATCGTTGTGATGTGAATAATTCATATTGAAAAATATGTTATGCCGATCAGTTCTGACCACTTAAGTGGTAAGGACTATAATCTGGTGTACATTTATAATGAAAAACCCATGTACGATGATTTCAATTTAATCATTTGCGTTGCAATGTTTATATTATTTCAAAGACTAGCTAGCACTTTCAGCACCGTACGACACCTAGAAGTATTCTAATTTGTACGCCTTTTAGAGTTTTTGTGGGAACGGAAAGTTGGTTTGTTCAGTGTCCGCGAACAAAAAATATGTGACTATTTAAAAGCTTATACGAAGAGCGAACCATGATTCTTTCGAATGTTTTCATTTTGAAAACTTTTCGATCTTAAAATATTCCGTTAGTCAATCTTCTTCTCCGTCGCTTGCCGTGGAATGTGTTTACAACTCTTGTTTGTTTCCCGAATGATGGCACGGCAACACGCATGCGCACATCGACAGCATGGTGCTCGTAGTAGCTAATTGTATGTATTTATTCTTCAGCGGACCTAAATCTACTCTCTCGCACAGACACCGTGAAAGCAGACGTAGGGCTGTAGATGTGGAGAGAGAGAAAAAAATAAAGGGACACAGCAGTTTGCGACTCTAGCAGACAAAAGAAGATCCTCGTTGCGTGCGTGAGGAGCCGTAGGCGTGAAATCCCATGGCATTAAGAGGAGGAGTGGGATGGGGGGCGATAGACAATGGCTTTTCCGAGGAAACGGAAAATGAATGGGCGGATATATAAGTGGACGTAGGAGAAACGGGATGAACGTTTTCCGAAACTATTCTCTCCGAAAGATTCCATCCCTCCTTTTTGACTTCCGGTGTTTTGTGCCGCCAGATGTATATAAAAAAAGACGAAAATATTTTTTATCCCTGTTATTTTTTTATATTTGAAGGCTAAGGTGACTGAAATGAAATTAACGTCACAAGCCTTTGATGTGAAGCGTCTCAAACATTGAAACATGTGTTTCGGTGGGTGTTCTCGTACGGAGGCGAACCATGCGCTTTGGCGGAACGGAAGAAAAGATAGGAATTAAAAGACGGGTGCACCGATGCATGGCGCAAGGTGACTGATGGAGTTACAAGTTTGGAAGTAAGGAAACGCTCCATTAGAGTAGACGTTTCGTGCATTGCAGTGAAGCAGAGCCGTAACCTAGGAGACACAAAGAGCAAAAACTACTTAATTAGGAACCGTCATGACGGTTATTATAAAAATATTAATTAACTAGTAAAATGAAACAAACACTGTCTCTATTCATTTCATAAAGATCAATTTTATGGCTAAAAATACCAATGAAACCAATATTCTAAACGACGACTCTGTAATGAAGCCACAAATTTAGCTATTATCAACGAAAAAAATTGGTCGCTAAAATCGCTCTGACATGCTCTCCTTTGACCTGCTGTAAAAATTATATTAACGTATTCCATGCTCTGTATGGTACCCTATCTTAAAGAGTATATGCTTAATAATGAATATCAACTGTTTTTGGTTGATTTGCGCTAAATTCATTTTTCGACTTTTGGCCAGCTTTTTTGGATTTTGGCCCACTGTGCGTCATTTGGGGACCTACTACAGATTCGTGTAAACTGGATAGATACAGGGATTGACTTAACCCAAAATTTTACATAGGCTGGAAGATAAATGTTATTTAATGGATACCTTACAATGAAATTATGACTCTCTCAAAAGTGTAATTTACAAAAATGTTTATAAACTACTCAAAATTTATTTTGTGAAGCATCCGCTTAAAAATACGGAAAATATACGTATGTACCTATCCATGTTCAAACCTTGATAAAGCTCTTTTGAAATCTCACTCATCATATGCTTACCCTCAAAGCCAGATGTGGCAATAATTTAAAATATGAAGGCATTTTCATTTAGACGTGGTACTTTTCAGTATATGATAATGGATGTCACTATGAGTGGCCTGAGTTACCTATGGTAAGGCTGTGTGAATAAGTATTGTCATGAAGAGCACTAAATGAAGAAAAAATAATCAGCTAGACTTTTATATGACATTCATTAGCGCAGACCAAGTCCATATTAATAATTAATTGTTAACTGAAGGTTACAAATGCCAACAATATAGTAAAAAACGTTGCTTAAAGTTGCCTTTACGCTATATTATATGATTTGCTTTCGTAAATGATTCCGTGACGATAAGCGCCAAGGTCCGTATTTTGATTACGAAGGTAAAAAGTGTAACTTTGTGGACGCAAGCTTTTTGAGAGCATTCAAAGAAAGATTAAAAATTTCCGAATTCAAGCTCACACCTTTTTCCTCGTACAAATGAGCGAATTTAAAGAAATTGATTGTCACGCCACGCTGGAAAGCGACAGGTGAGTTGATGAGTTGTTTTTATTCAATCTCCAATGGAGCGTTTCGAAGAAGTGATCGACTGTCTTTCTTCCTCGGATTGTGAGCCGTTCCACGGATCTCCGCAACGCGTCGCATGTGGAGTTTCTCCCAGTGCGGATCACTTTCACTCTCAAAGGCAACTCTCGCCAGGCCGCAAAACCCAGGCGTGACTCATGTGAAATTACGCTTTTTCGTATCCTTGGATTTTCCCACGTGATAATCGCATCCCAAAGGGCATCCTCTGATATTTCAACGAGTGGCTTTCGTATTGAAATGAAAGGTAATAGTTGCACTTTTCCACAATCATTTTATGCCCACTAGTATTCTCATATTTGTTTTCATGCTGTTTATTTCTGTTGAAAATATTGTTTTCATTAAAATTCACACTCATGTACATTTCAGTCGTGTACAATATAAAATTAATTTCTCATTGAAAACCTGTCACTAACGCCCGTTTCTTTAGTAATTAATTACTGATAATGGAAATATAATTATAATGATTACTTTAAGTTAGAGATGTTAAGTAAGAGGGGAATATTTGTGTCCTTCAGAAACAACTGGCACTAATTGTTGTGTATCATGTATGATACAAAATGCAGTGTAGGGTTAATTTCACGCTCAAGTTGACGGAAAGTTATCAGTATTTAAAAAAATATATTAGAAGTAATTCAAATACTAACTTTCCCATTTCACAAAATAACACTGAAGTTTTGGTTTCAATGCTGGTCTCAGCTTTCGGCTGATTCGCAGTCACGTGGAGCGCTCTTGTATGCATTTACTCTGAGAACAGCGAGAGAGTAAGTGTAAGTGTAAGTCACAATTATTTATGCGTACCGGTATGCATAAAAAATAGTGGGTAAAAGCCGAAAATCGTTCTTGTTTACATTTACTCTGAGTTAATGTCATCCCGTTAAACGTGGATACATCGAGCTATGTATGCGCAGTATGTAAAAGTGTATTCATTATAAACTGAAGCATTCTAAAACACTGTGCTTGTTGATCTTTTACTACAAAGTGGAGCATCGATAATATAACACATTGGTTTTCGACGACTAAAATATGCACGGATCACTTTAGAATCCCTTGACCTCACTTGAGTGGATATGAGATGGCTGACATCCTTGTATTTAACACGGCTAGTCACTCTCCACGTGCTCTACTGATCTTAAAAATATTTGTACAATGGATTAGCGAGTAACTCATTCAAAATACTTGTAATGGATGTTGCAGAATATTCTCAAGGTAAATCAATGGCGTGTAAGAACATTTTTTTGAAATGAAGTGTGTCATTATCTGGATTATGACTCATGCCTTAAAAATGTCTTTCCACGCGTGTTGCGGCCGCAATAATATACGCCGGTGTTTATTCGTCCTGTTGAGCTGCATTCCGCAAGGTTGCAGAATTTACTGCGAGCACCTAACTTCGAAGAGTTTTTTTCTACAAGAACTCCAACTGCATTCTCTAAATGAACTACAATTGAACAATAACATTTCTATCCTTTGGTTCATTTACTTCCTAAAGTTAAGTTCGTTTAAAAAAATTACTCTTGAGACGTACGAATTCTATTGATATTGCTTACAGCGAGTGGATATCAAAGCAAAAGATTCCATTACTTAGATAAAGTGCTATTTTTTTGGCAAGCGCGCCAATTTTGTGGACGTAAGCATGACCTGCTGCATCCTTATTCGTTCGATACGGTCTTTTTTTAACCGTATACCGCGAGATCTCAATCGCTTTCAATTTTTTTATCTCTCTCGTTGCCCCCTTGCATTTTTTGGCAGCGGGGTCTCATTGATCCGTCGAGCAGGAAAAGTGAACTGGAGAGAAAGTTTCGCGCCAACAAAGGGAGTTAAAATGGCTTCCAAGATGGCGGTGCCCGCACGAAAAGGGAACGAGGTCACGGCAGCTGGTAACATCGCTCTCGATATCGGCTCGCGGAGCGCAGGGCTTCGCGAGCTCGCATCGCGAAA
This sequence comes from Ischnura elegans, assembly GCF_921293095.1. Lineage (NCBI taxonomy): Eukaryota > Metazoa > Arthropoda > Insecta > Odonata > Coenagrionidae > Ischnura > Ischnura elegans. The sequence goes on from NC_060254.1 coordinate 72,432,549, forward strand.
ACCTCCTTGCACAGCCCCACCTCTTTCCATCTCTGCAATCCCACTCGCATTTTTTTTATTCTTTCAACCTCGCGTGCTGCAACCCAAGAGACTCGATGCGCATGGGCGACCATTTACAGCATCCAACGCATCGCGAATCCAGGTAGATACAGCTGAGAGAGACAGCCGGTCTTGGCCATACATCTCCACGAGCATCATCCGTATTTATTCCCGACCATCTGTTCTCTACTTGAACTGATATCATTTAATAAATCATTATACTAATAATGAAATCACGATTTCATAGTTTTTACAATCTGTAGCCCTTATTTGTACGCAAAAAAGCCGAATCTAAAAGCGAAATAAAATCATTACTTATGGAAGTGATTGAAAAACATGGTCTGCAACTGACATTGTAATTAGAAGACCACCCTTTCAACCTTATTAAGATTTAATTTTCTATTTCAATTAATTTATTATCGTGGGACTTTTTGGCCCATGAGATATTTTACAAGAGCACAGGAATTCAGGAAACAGCATTTGATAGAGGTTCAAAAAAGAGGTACACGACAGATAGGCTCACTATATACAAAACATGAAAAATAAGAAAAAATAAATAAAAACCTATAGAAGCATATACATAAAATTCCATCCCGAATGCAAATACCCGGGTATCTTGCCACACTAAATTTCCAGACATTTTAAATACATTGGAAACAATTTATTCAAAGGAAAACGTTCAGGCACAACAGAAAAACGTAGCGCCAACAGAAAGTTATATTATGAATGCAAAATGTATTCTCCTCTCATCACATCAGTAATCAATCACGTCAGCATGGCTAGTTACACGGAGAATTGCCATGAACTATCATGAAAAAACTTATACACTTTACTCTTAAACACATTGATGGCGAATTTCCTAGTTCTATCGGTAATGAGTTCCATATTCTGGCAGCTGTAACTATAAACGATTTATTGAGGGGCTTTCCATAGCGATAAACGTGAGAAATAGGTTTTTCGTGGTGGATTATCACCTATTTATGCATAATTTTAAACTTATTTTATGGTATCCTTTTTGGAAGAGGTGACCGACAGCTAAGGTCATTTGCGCCGTAGAGAATGGTGGTAAAGGAAGGGTGGAGAGAAACCCGGCGACGAATTTTGCCTACTCCTAACGAAAGGCGCCAATGGGACAACGGCTTGACCCTTTTAGGTGCAAGGGACATACACGTCCCAAAATTTTTGATATTCTATCAAAATTAAATGAGAAGGTGAATGATTGGAAGAATTGGTTCTATTGAAGAATAGGCTATTGGCTTCTCTTTTAAATTCTTTACGTGATATCCTTTAGATGTTGTAGTTTCCACATTGTTTAGAAATTTCATGTGAAATGCTGTTTACTAAGTGGAAATTTGAGATTTTATAACAAATCATTGAAAAGGCCGATATTAACAGGACTATTGGTTTATGTGTTTCTAGCCTGTGGAGATAATACGAAAAACTCCGCATTTGTTATTTTATTTACACAAAATTAGTGTTTTTATGTCATGGGACACATATGTCCTTATGTACCATAAGAGAGCGAGAACTGGAGTCATTTCACGTCCCAGACTGTATCTAAGAATCTATAGGAGATATCGCTTTCATATAAATATTTTTGGCACCAACGCATACATTTCAACCTGAAAACGTATTTTGCCTCGCAATCTAACGGCTGCAATCCTTATGGACCTTAAAGACCTAATTTCCCAATCTACGGACGGAGTGCTGTACATAAAGTGCCCTCCTCAAGGCACTAAAGCAGGGATCGGGCAACCTTTGAAAAAACTCTATCTCCGCCGAGATTTTTGAACCCGGACCCTCTGGGTTCAAAGCCATCACTCTGGCAACCATACCAACGCAATCTCCATCCACCAAGCTTCCACGCTCGACGACCAAAATGAAGATGGATGGAATGTATGATGTAGCAAGGGAGTAGAACCCGCGCGCATGTATTTTCTTTGGGCGGCGTCATTTCTAGCATCGCGTGGGCGATTTGCAGCCACAGAACACGACCACCTTGAAGCCAGCAATTTCACCGAAAATATTCGCTTTCAATGCAACCGGGTTCCGCAGGTCGCCCTAGCAACGCAAAGCGACCCCGCCCTGCGTGGATAAGACTATCGTATATCGCCTTGCTCTTTCGACCCACAAGAGAATAATTGACGTGCCGGGATTGAATAGGTCGTTTTAACTCCGCCTGCTGGCCCACCTCTGTAACGTAACTGGTGATGGGCGTTTCTCACTGAGAATGATTTTATTAAACTCAACTTCAGATTTCTCCTTCCAGAGTATCTAAAGACCCTGGAATCTGGTGGCACAAAGTTTAAGGCAGACTTATGCAGAGATAAGAACGTTTTAAGGAAATGCAGTATACAATTTTTAAAAAATTAGGCTTTATGTAAGATAAGAAATTCAATTAATTACGCAGTATTTAAATCAGCTCATTTTATGTTTATTAACTAACAAGCCGCATGAATAGCAATGAATACAGTATAATGGTCAAGCGAAAGACAACCAAAATAGAAGCCGAACCACTTATGTTCACCTCTCAGCATGTTAACACGCCAAACTCAACTCCTATAGCCACTCAAATCCAAGTCTATTTTTGGCCTCGCCGACAAGTTGTCTTCAGACTCCTCTGTCCTCCGCCATGTCAACCTATTCCCCAAGTCTTCTCATGTCTTCAACCTCTAGGTCATTCCATCTTAATCTTGGTCTTTCCCGTGGGAGCCTTCCTTCTGCATGACCTCTGCACACTCTTCTCGTCATTACATCCTCCAGCCTTCTTCTTACATGACTATAGCTGGTCGTCTGTACAGTTTCCTGAACCCTCTATTTTTCAGTATTCTCCTAAACCCCTTCTTTAAATGTTGGGTCGTATATATCCATTATCTCAATATTTTATTTTTAAATGCTTTTCACTTCTTCTTGGTCTGCTTTATTAGAGTGCATAGCTCCGCCTCCTACAAGAAAACTGGCAGTTTTTTGCCTGATATATTCTAATTTTTCTAAATCAATATATCATGCCATCAATACATGTAATTGATTGAATACGGTTTTCGCATCGAATTTAACGTTACATTGTTCAAATCTGACTGGTGTTTCAATACTCAGGCCGAGGAAAGTGTTAGAAAGCATAGATAATCTTCAGTCTTATGTAGGAACTGTATTCTTCAGTCATGAGAAAGATGCTTGATTTGAGCTTTGAAACAACATAACGAGAGTAAAGACATAAGTGACTCACCATCTCTTGAAGACATTGGGAAACTTGCTTAATTTAAAGAAAAAGCTCCTTAAAAGCAGGATATTTCACCTGTTCGAAACAACACCTAATACACATCATAATGATAATATATAAAAGCATCAATATCTCATTGCTTAGAAATTTGAAGCAATGCTAACGTTACTGACATCAAATAATGGAAAAATATATGGCTATGAAGAACCAATCAGTGCGCTAACAACCCCAGCATGCCGTTCAAATACATCTGATTACTCATCAATCATTAGAATTTAAAATAATTATGAAGTCCTGCTAGAAGAAACAAAATTATAAACAGGTATATTTCAATGCAAAGCTTGCCATTTGATTAATGCGAAAAGAAAAAAGTAGGTTGGTAACTCTTAAGTCTTCTGCTGCGTTTTATTTCTGCGTGAAAGACTAGCACTTAACAGGGTTTAATAGCATTATCGAGTAAATGGATAAGCCTCTTAGGGGAGTGCCATTACGTTTAATATGTTAGGAGACGTAGATGCATTTCCTTGCGACGCATGTTTCAGTGAATGACCGAGTATAGAAGGTATCCAAGCTATGTTACTTGCTCTGTCACTCTCCTTCCAAGTCGTTTTTACTCATTTAGTGGTATTCCTTGTCCCGTCCTCTGGTCCATCTCGCCCCAGTTTTCTGCAATTTTCCTTCAAGACCATGAGCGTTGTGTAGGTAATTCTATGGCTTTGAGGTTTTTTGTGTATTTGAGTATTATATCCAAATTTTTTTGGAAATTTCGGTAAGTTTTCTTTCTTGGAGGCAAAAGATGAAGAGTATTCTTGTAACTTTATTGGAGTAGCTAATCCATAGTTACATTTAATCACTCTTTCTTTTAATTTATATTAAAGACTTGCTTCTTTCATGATAAAATTTGCGTCTTTTACTACCTCAATCTCCATATTTTTCATTCATGGAATCGACCGAACACAATGATTAGTAAAACTTTGCATTTCCACGTAATTTTATTCAGGACGACAAAGATTTCGACGAGGCACGTCATCATCTGGTACACTTGAACAGAAGACAGAGATTTTATTAAATTATATACTGATTTTATAGAAATTTTATTAAAATGAACTAGATCAACGCGTCACGTCAAAACCTATGTCGTCCTTCAATAAATTTATGTGTAATTGCCAAGTTTTACTTTTCATTTTTTTCCTTATTTTTCCATAGCCCTGTCTCTACGTTTCATCGTTCGATAGTTTGATATATTTCCATCCCTTTTTCATCGCATGCTATTCCAAAATCCTGCTTCTTAATTCCACTCAAATTACTTCAATTCTAGATCAATACGATATAGATAAAACATCGGCGGGAAACGATTTACCCATAGGTGTTTCTTAAGAGGAAAAAGTTTCCTCTCTCTGCGAGTCGATCGAACCCATACTGTGCACTCAGATGCTCGTACGAATCACCGGCTTTCCCGCAGCGCGAAAGCAACCGGTTGGTTGGAAAGCGTCAAGGCTCCATAGTGAAGGAGCCACTGAAGTGAAATAATGTTTCGCAACATGTTGTCCAAGGTGGGAGGGAGGGAGGTCTGACGGACACGCGCTGTATACATTCTCGGCTTGGAGTCATGCTCCGGTGGCGATGAAAGATTTTAATGACCAGAGGGCGCTAATATATGATTGCACGAAACCGATTCAGGCCATTATAATTGGCTCCAACGCTCGTATGTAACCGTAACAGAATTGGTTACATGAGCATAATATTTGAAGTCACTGCAGCTTATGAACATATGAAGCTGGTAATTATTGATTTGATTAAAACTGCGATAGTTTATTTCAGCTGATCAGTGCCCGTTGGTCGGCCGTCCCTAAATGCACTATTTATATTTATCTCACGCTGAATTTTAAAATGAGTAACTTTCATGAACGTGTAGGCTCATCAAATTCATGGTACTCCTATAGTACTACCATCGAATTTCTTTCGTTTCAGTTAGCGAAACGTTCTTAAGAGGCGCAGTTTAAAGATTAACTATTAAACTTTTGGGTTATCTGAAGAAATTAATGGAAACTCTCCAAAAACAATGTTTGGAAAACAAATGTTTCCTTGTAGATCATTTCTTAAGAATTGGATAGAGTTAATATACTTGCCCATGCAATATCTAATTCGGGCTGATAAGTATATTTGGAGAAACTATCAATGATGGGCTGCAATTCCTGTCAATAGTTATCCCGTTATCTCTGGTAATCTATGGAATAAAAATTTTTTTTTAAACTTGTTTGCTCTGTCAGCCTAATATAATGCATGACCTTTTAACTAATTTTTATCCCCTCACTACAGCTTAATCATTCTCAAAACTGAGAATATATGTGAAAAATTTATGTGAAACCGTATTAAATAACAAGAGAAATCTGTGAGATCATATTTTTTAAGTATTTTTATAAGAATGCTGTTTGTTAAGAAAATTTATAATTTACCATTAAATCAATCCGGACGAAAATAGTGTGGATATTTTCACATAATATTGTGACTTTAAGATTAGTATCTTATTTAATATGCTCTTCTTAACTCAAAGACTTCGCTCATGCCGAAATAAAATGAAATATCGTAGTGTAGTTTTAACGCAACCGTGCTTTCGGAATTGAAACAAAAAAATATCGAATATAATGATTCGTGCATGTGTCATGAGAAAATTAGAAGGGCCAGGAGAAAAATGTATTGGTCACGTTTCATGAGAGATTTGAATCTGGTTACGAGGCCGTTAATTCCCTACGTTATCTTGTTCTTTGCAAATCGGCATTGAAATAATTTTTGTCAGCTCGCGTACGGAGCCCGAGGCACACTTTCACTTTTGAACTCAATGCTAGGCGAACGGGTTGTAATGTTTCCCCAAACTAAGCACCGCTCCGACAAAAAAGTGAACGCAACTGCCATTACGAGCTTGCTTTGATAATGTGAAAATTGCAGTCACTGACTTTGATATAAGGTGTAAAATTGCATCAATGCGTATGATTTTACTCTTAGAAGTGAAAGGGAAAATTTGCATTGAAAATTCTCGTAGTGATTCTAGGTAAGGATGCATTTTTTTTTTTAACGCAACCTGTTTCTAGCATAGACGAAAATGGTTAATTGGAGCCTGGGAAATACCGAGCCTTGCACAGCTGTAATTGGAGAATCTAGAATGGTGGTTTAGTGTGTGATTAAAATATAATTACCTGTAAAATCCCGTATTTAATAGTTTTAAATGAGCTGGGTATTAGTGACTATGTTAAAAAATGACGTTCGTAAGGGGCCCAGTTTTACGGTTAACTACATAATTTTTGCGCTGCCCAAAGAAATTAATGGAAACTCACGAAAAATATTCATTTAGAAAACTAATCGTTCCTTGTTGGCCGTTCCTTACGTATCGTATAAAAAATATCCAGAGGTAAAGAATAATTTCTATAGAATATTAGCAGATCTTCGGGGAGTTCCTAAATTTTTATACCTAATGGAGTTTTTTGAAAATGACTTATAAATAAAGGAGCAGAGGATGTTTGTGGCAGGGAGAATAAACTGGTCCATCTATCAAGGATTTCTGCCTTTTTATTCTTCAAAAATATTGTGAGGATTATAAGATTTAACAGAAAGCATATGCATGAAAGAGTTGAACCCAGATATTCTGATTTATTGCATCTAAACATTTTAAGCTTTGTCTTAGTATTCATGATAAGGTACTGCTTGCGACTTATTATGTGACAAAATCTTTACGGGTGGTTAGAACTATGACGTTGATCTTTTTCTGTATATTATAAAGATTTTATGGTGGTATTTTCTGCAGACATCCCCCATATCCGGATCCGAGAGCCCTCGATCATGATCTTTTCGAACTAAGCAACCACGTCATAATCTTTAACATAATGAAATCACCTGTCTGTTTCACAATTTTATTTTTTCTGCCGACCCAGGTTTCGGCACATAATGCCATTTTCTAGGTTGAAAATGACATTGCCATTTTTTGCCGAAACCTGGGCCGTTATAAATTAATAGGGATGAAAATAGATTAGTAATCTCATTTTGTTCAATATCAAATATTTCCACCAAATTATGCCGGGAACTGTATCCTCTATCACCTCTCTATCTCTTAGTTAACATGATATCAGCTTTTAATTGATGCATGAATTCATATCGTTATATCAATGTCTGAGAATTTTCTACAAATGGACACGGCATTGGCTCGCTCAAAATGCTGCAACATTTAATTGAGAAAATATAAGAGGCTATCCTCATCGGCAGAAGTTATGCATTTTCTAATCGGCCGCAGATTGTTAGCTAACTATCGACCACGTCTCGGAAAAGAGCCATCTTCGTTATTTGTCTCCGCCATGAATATTTAATCGTCTGAATTCCACGAATGTCTGCGGGTCATTACGTCAGCCACAAGTCAACAGAAGCGGAGCGTCCGAAGCGGAGAAGAAGAATTTCTCGAGAAGTCGTTTCAAACTGAGTCACCCTGGCCCTATCCGTCAAACTCTTTCGGGAATCGTAAAGCTTGCTTGCTGCACTGCTTCGGACAGGTTGAAAATCAAGTCGGAAGACGGCATTTTTCTCCCTTAAAACTCGTTCCTGGAGCCAATCCAAACGAGTCGCCGGAGCATCCGAAAAAGTCACCAAACCCCCCTCCTCACTCCTCTTCACTCGACCGCTCTTAATAACGTCTCGTCCTTTCCTGCTTGCGTTTATCTCACTGCTCAAAGCCTTTCCTCTTCTCAACCTTCGTCTTGCCATTGCCGTGAACAACTTCCTCAATCCTCCGCAGCCCTCTTTGGACGTCGAGTTTGCTCAAGCGAGAGCAAACAATGTCGCGGCAATTCTATGGACGCCATGTCATACTCACCCGCGAGATGATCTTTTTCTTCGTCAACGCAAAAGATTGGAAATTACCGAAGGGTTTGCCCATCGTCACGAGGAACGTTCTTGTCTGCATTATCATCTAATGGTCTCAGAATGAACACCAAACATCAACCCATCCTTAAGGACTACCTATGCTACAGAGATTTTTCGGAATTGCCAAGCAAGATGTCTGAGCCACCTACGTGTTGAAATTAATTTTCATTTAAAAGAAGACGGGATAATTTCGGTAGCTACTGGCTTAACTGCATCAAGATATTCATATGCACAAAGTTTATTTTCATTTTTGCGGCAAAACGATTGCAAGCGATTCAGATTTAATTCGAGGATTTGGAGTAATTAGATTTTAGTTATTTTATCGTTTACTGTCCTCTTCAGGTTAGAAACTTACGATAGGTGTGGAAAAGAAAAGAAAATCCTACTAATGATCTCATATAGTTTTTATTGACAGACAACTATCGGACTCTTGCTAGGATAAATTTGAATCCATGATCATGTAAATAAAATTCTGGTGTTAATTTTGACGATCGAAGATAAATCGAAGATTTTAGAGGAGATCTATTTTTATGACGTTTTATCGTATCTCGTCTGGTTGTATCAACCCAAACATTGAGTGAGACAGTCAGTGAGTGGTCGAAAGTGGGTTTATAGTTTGTACTATATAGATTCTATTATTCGTTGTCTCAGGCGTGACTTCATGGAATCGACTTAATGGAACGATTAAAAAAATTTATAATTCCACAGAAATTCAATACTGATTTTTAAAATCGGAGTCTTCGATGCAAATGTACCAGATAAATACGTGCCACATCTACATAATACCCTGCGAGCCACCTCTAAGGTGTTTGGCAGGGAGTGATCAATCACCAGCATGCAGCATGCAATTGGACTCCCACATGTACGCCACACGGTTCAAAACGTCACGCATACTAACAAATTATGCTACCATATGCAGTTAGAAATAATAATAAAATTAAGAAACATGCATTAAGTTTTACATATGCTAGTAGGCTACACTACAAGTCATGCAATCTATTTATGAGTTCTATCGCTGCCGTTATAATCTCTTATTGATCGTGGAAAAAAAGACATTCTGAACCTGTGAAACCTAGGTCGTCCAGTATTAAACTTACGTGGAATTATAATTTTTTTAGATTTGATTGGTATATAAAGATTCTACTTGGAATATGGCACCGTCATTGTTCACGGTAATGTAAATGATTCTGCAGCGTTCTGGAGCTTCTTCTAAAACCCATCCACAGATTTTCTTCCCCCGACGACCTTCCCGAGAGTCGTGCAAGAGCTCCGTCGCTCCCCCTGTGTCGCGACTGGTCTCCGCGACGGCATGTCACGTGACTCACCCCACGTGGGACTGGTCGTCCCTCTACCTTGCCAAATACAGAGAGACGGAACAGGTGGGGTGCAGTGGGGTGGGGTGTCTATGGCAGGTGGGGGAGCAAAGGATGCTGGGAAGAGGGGAGTAAAGCAAGAATCACTCCCGTCCGTTGTGCACGGGTTGTGGAGGTTCCAGGGAACCGCGGACCCATGTCACCGATAGCATTTCTCACGAGCGTAGCAAGTCATGCATTGAGAGCGCCACCCGAACGGCCGAAAGCGATGGGAATCCAGCCAAACCAATTGGCTCCTGACTGAGATATATATCCTAAGCAGTTTTCCCTTTAACTATTTCCCAACGTCTGGTGAAGAGCTTGGTTTTAAAATTTTTCCCAGGGTCAACGTGAATAGTTCCTCTTTCTTTATCTTTGTTGCTGAACTGAGCAGCTTCAAGATAGACGCTCGATTTTAATAATATGGAATTCGGTACATACACCTTACAGTTTGATACCAAATATATAAGAACTGCTAAAACTTTCGCGGTCCATGCTCGTCAATATTAATGACTTTTGGGATGACCCGCGTTAATAATCCAAAAGGGCCAAAGTTTCCTGATGGCAAATTATCATTAGCCTCGATGAGGTCTCCGTCATAGAAGAGTCATAGCTGGTCATCTTGACGCGGTTTACCCAAAATCCAGCAATATAATTTTAGATTCGCCACTGGTCCCGGATGTTATTCCATCTCCTACAGCAATAAGATAAAGAAGGCACAATGTCTGGCTTATAAGCTTATAAATAGATAGTTCGGAATATCGATATTAATTAATGATTATGATATAACTCCGATACTCTGTGGTCACCACTCACTTCACGTCGTAACCTCCTTTTCCCATCGATTTAACCAATATCATGCACACACAAGGAAAGTGTTGGCCAGCAAGTACAAAGCATTCAATTATCTAATGTAAATTGATGGTTAAAACTAAGAGGTCCTCAGAATTCATGTTACATTTTAAATATTAACTTTAAATATCTCGTTTTAACTTGTCATTGTTTTCATTCCGTATAGATATGGCAATTGCCTTGACAAAATTTTTAAATTCCTGCATCAATAGCAACCATTCAAGTATTTAATTTGCTATAGCCACCTATCATGAAGGATTACCGATACGAGCATGAAGAATGTATTCACAGGTAATGTTTTTTCGCAATTAAAGTGAGCGTGGATAATCAATTTGTAAACTGTGAATCGTATTAACTTCGCTTCAGAGGTAAAAATCGTGGACTTAATTGGACCGACCTTGTTTGAGAATGTTTTCCAAAGTTCTCGTTGGAACATCATTATCAGTGCTTCGGTTCTTTGCTTGCATTTGCATGTTCTCAATACGGTGAAAGCAGTCGTAGCTCGGATACGGCAACTGAACAACCACAAGGCTAATGATGAAGATAGAAATCACGCCTACTCTCGTTCAAAGAAAGCGAATAATAATACCCAATTCTATAAAAAAAATGCCGTGATATTTTTACTCTATTTCCCATTTGTATCAATATTTGTGTTGGAGATTTCAATGACTGCCGAACGGTTTCCAAGTCATCGCTATTGCAAATAATTCTTCAAGCAATAACAAGACGATTATCTAAATTCATTCGATTTAAATTCAGTTTATTTTGCAAAAACTCACTCTATATACCTATAATTGGGTTGAAAAATTGGACCTTATACATAATGTAATTTATGTTAAATGCCGTTTAAAGAAAATTTTGACAAAATGAAGGATATGGCTGCCCTTTTGAAGCTATAACCTGAGTATTAAAGAGTTTATCAAAAAGTTACACAAAGGGTAAAACTATTTTTAAGCGCTGCTTGTCAATCTCTTCAACATGCAGGCATATGTAGAACTCGATATTAATGGGAACCTAACAGTTGTGCATCACGCATAGCGGCGTCGGTATCTATACGTTCAACGGAAAGGCGAAGTGATATCCTTTGACTGGATCAGCTAATCGGGATAACTTTTCTTCATGATGCAACAACAACACATTCATCATCTCTAATTCCGTTATTCGAGACCAAATGAGATAACTCACATCGCTGGTTTTAGCGCCAAGCGGAATCGTCTTCCACGAACGGTTTCTCCACTTCATAATCAACATCTTGTCTAGATCCAATGCAACTGGACAGATATCATCTTAACGCTGCATAAAATAATATGAAATTGTATGCTTTTATCCCTTAAATGTTTATAGAGTGTTTTTCTGTAAATGTCTTATTCCAAGGAAAGAATCAGTTATGCTAAATTAAACATTTTGGTCCTGGAGTATGCTTAAAATATTCCATTGTTGTATGGATGACTCACTGATGTCTAAACTTGATGGTGAAAGTGATAATTATTCAATGTTTATCGATAGCCTTTCAAATCACTGATCGGCACTTGGTTAAGTTTCAAATATGACCATTTTTTACATTTTTAATCGCGTTAATCTATCTCCTACGGAATGAATGGGGTTTATATTTTACATGGAGAGATTATAAAATACGCTATAGTTAAAATAATTCGTTTATATGTTCTATGAATGAAAATTTAACTGTTTTATTACACTCCTACATCATTTCTTGCAATATAAATCCATATAGCGCAATTTTGGTGTTACGAAACAGCTTTTCCCCCATCAGTCCTTCAAGACGAACAGATGGTCACGAACATGCGGTTGATGGGCAGTGGATGCAGAGCTTTAAGCTGCCACCCACGGGAATTGCTTAACACAGTCCATGGACGTCACGGGATACGCTTCTGAATTTAAAATTCATTTAAAAATTCGGTTTTCAAATAGATTTAGACACTGAATAATTGACACTCAACATAACTGATCCGCTTGAATTAATATTTTTACTCGTCAGAATAAATTTTTCGTGCAAAACTTTTTAATCAGCATTAGACAACTTGTGCTTAAAACATTTCCAGTGTTGAAGTGTTTAAAACTTCACTTTAATAATTTTAAAAATGAATGATAAACAAAGGTATTACACTGTTCTTTAATTTATTAAAATTAGTCAATAGACTTAGATAATAGAATTAGAAAATAGTGGACAGTACGATATCTCCATTCATCATTCGATATTATGTTCCACGATATCTCTCGGGAAAAATTGTCTCCATCACTAGATGAGATATATTCGTGATCGCCTCTATAATGAGCATAAAATATAAGAAGTTTATTCATTCACCTGATTAAGCAACATCATAGCGAAACCTTGGTCGCATTGAAGCCAATATTTTTGTAGAAAAACAAATATATATGTTGATGTAAAAGTTGTTGTGTTTGCTATGGCCTTGGAGAAATAATATAGCCTGCTATTAGCGCCATGATTTAATTTCCTCAGCATGGAATCGCGGTCACTTAACGAAGTGGTGCTATTTTCTCCGGTTGTGTAAAAATCAAGCTTCCGATACGCATATATATGTGCATAACATGCCGTAATAACACATCCGTTCCAGGGCTGCCCGTTCGCCTCATAAATGGACACACTCATGCACCCAACTGGTGCAGGGCAAAGCTTCCGCCTTTTGCACCGATCAATTAGAAAGTAACGTTCGTGACTACATCACAGTCGCCTTTCTGGGGGGAAAGGGACGACTCCGAGTGTAACATATCGTTGAAATAGAAAGTGCCTCGACTTGAGAACGCGGTGCCTTTTACCTCTCGCGAAGACTTACACCAGCACATGCATACATAGTCGTCACGAACACTCACGCACTACCATTTCTCCGTCTCGGAACCACTTTTCCTCCTCTTGGAAGAAGTCGTTTATTTTTTCTCTCTATATGTTACATATTGTCACAGGTGGAGACCAGTTGCTGGGAATAGCTTAGCATTCGAGGACGCCGAACCAGATCGCACGCGTTAACGGATGTGCATAGGTGTCGGCACGAGTGTTTGTTGACGCTCCGAGGGAGGGCGTTGCATAAACACACTTCCGATGACGAAACCCTTCCGAAAGAAGATGGGAAAAAGAGGACTCACCTTTTGGTCAGTCGTGGGTCCTCGCGGGGGATCTAGTTGTTTATTCGTGCGTTGAAGTCTCCGATGTTTCCGAGGTCCTCACATCCTCCCCTCGGTCTCACAGTAACCAAAAAGCTCTGAGCGGCTCTCAACTGCTGAACAACACAACACGCCCCTCGCACTCAGTAAAGGTGTAAGGCTGGCCAGATCCAAGGCAACCAGCAGACTGGCTTCTCTCCTATCGTTCCCTCCTCCACCACGCCTCCCACCCCACCTCTCCACCCTTCCGACGCTGCTCCCACCTGGCGGCCACCTTGGAAAACCTCTCTCTCTCTCTCCAACACCCACCTTCAGTCACACTAGGCACCAACACCAAAGCGTGGGTACACATGAAATCCACATTGATTCAACCGAGAGCCCAACTACCGGCTGACGGCCGCCGGGGGGCAGGTCTGCCCTCACGCCTGCAGTTTGGAGCTCCACCGGTAGCTGATAAGGCCCCACATCGAATGCATTGGGAGCGTTTGAAACCCTTGACGGAATGTTTCAATTTAAATTTATGTTTGGAAGAAAGTAGAAATACCTACTGAGAATATCATGAGTAAATTAGTTTTAGGTTAAACAGTAGAATTGACTGAGGCAGGCGAGATGTAATGGAAAGAATAGATAATGGTTGAAGAAAACGAGATAGCACTCTTTCCGCAATTTTAATATGCTATTACGCGTTTCAACCGCTAGGTCATCATTAGGCACATGCATATATGTTTTCTTCTGCCAATATTTTTTATATATAAATTTTAAAATTTCATATTTATGTACCTGATGATGACATAGCGGTTGAAACGTTTAGTACCGAAATGTGGAAAAAATCTTGTTTTCTTCGACCATTTAGTGAAATCGCTTATTGGAAAAAAACTTCGCTTCGTGCTATCCACGCTTTTTCTTGCCGACAATTGTTCCAATGCTTTCTGTCATTAACTAGTTGCACACCGTAATAGTATTAGCGGAAATTTCAAAGTTCGATTTTTTTCTGTGTTTTATGGCATGACTACAGATAATGTTATTTAATTCATTTATTTCTAGTCCTAAACTCATAATATGGTGAATTTTTGAAATTAGCTTCAAAGCTATTTGAAATCTAGCTAAAACGATTAGAGCGACTCAGAAGGGGAGAAGAGATGTAGAATGTTTGGAGGTGGAAATTTAAGAAATCCCACTGATTGTAAGGAAAGATGGGCAAAGGAACTTCGTATCATATTTGCGTATCGCATCCAAGAACCCCCCGAGAAGCTTCCAAAAGGGATTGTGATTTTTTTTATGTAAACGTCTTCCGCATGATAAGGCTTCTTTGTGTGCTAACCCTACCCCTAATTAGAATTAAATCTATTTTTAATAATTTTTGCAGTAAAATATTTATTGTGAAGAGTACGAGTGACTTTACATAATAATTTAAGTCGCTAATAGAAATGTTTCATAATGAGAAATATATTTATATCGACAAATTGAAAATAATAACACTATTTTATATTTGTCATAAAAAGTCACTGCTTTCACAAAAATCTTTTCTATGCAGCGTTGTGACCAAAAACGCTTCATAGAGAACAAAAATAATCCTTCCTTTTCATGAATCGTTTTTTCCTTTGTTCTTTTACTCTGATCTCGTAATTTCTCATTTCATAATTAAAAATAGGTATAGAGAAAAGGCATTCCAATGATTCGAAAAATAGACTCAAGTGAAACGTCTTTCGTTAGAAATTAGGATTTAAAAAATTAAGATTCCACGAAAAACTGTTTAAGAAAAGGTTGGGTGAGGGTAATTTATAACGAATAAAAATATTATGGTTAGTCACGTGCTTATAGATAATTTTAATTTCTTAATTTCTCTTCTCTACCATTTATTTAGAAAAAAAACATGAAAAAAATGTATTTCATAAGGTTTCAAACAGAGAGTATGATTTTTAAGTGAGAATTCATGAAAAACTGTAAAAAGAGAGGTTGAGTGAGAGGAATATAATACGAATAAAAAATTATAATTTGCTCACGAGCTTACAGAAAATTTAAACGTTGAATAACCAGTTCGCTATCGTATCATTGGAAAAAAACATGTCGTTTTACTTCTTTTTCAGTTTATGTGTCGAATCGTTGGAAAGCTATTACTCTTAATTTTTTAATTATGATCTGAATGGTGTATCCCTTTTAAAATTGTAGTAATGTATTTTTTAATAGGTATTTTAAAACTTTTTGCTCTTAAAAAATGAACGTTATATTCTCCCCTTCACTGTCCACCCAACAGTTCGACAGTTGAAACTCCCACACACGTCCGCCTTGAAGGTGCGCGAAGGCAGCGCCCGTCTGCGGCGGTTCCCCAAACTCGTGGGCGACCGCCAGCTTCTCTCCAATCTCCTCCTTCCCCTCCCTTCGGTCCTGCGTCGCTTGCCTTTCTTCCTTCTGACTCGTCCTTTCTCTCTCGCAGCGCGGAAAGGGCATCGCTCCCTGTTGAGTGCCCCTCATCCCAGTCGAACTAACACTTCTTTCTTTCTCCCTCAGTGTTCCTTCCGAGGAGGTTGGGTTATACTATAGGGGTTATCACTGGTTCCCAGTGTGTAGCGAAGTGTGGCAGTAATATTAAGGATAGGATAGGTATGATAGGATAGGATAGGGTAGAATAAGCCATGCCTACCATGAGCAAAACATTGGCAATCTTATCAGGGCCAATGCGTATTTTTGGTGAAATTTTTGGTCATAATCTTTTAGCCCATTATAACCTAATGTTGCTTCTGAGTATCACCGAAAATGTAGGCGTACATTTTCAGTTCTATTCAGGAAAGATTTAAATTACGTGTTCTTTTGTACTTTAAAGTTTAATGTCGAAATATGTAGTTGCAACAATAATTATGATTGAGTAGAAATTTTTCACAGTTAAAAAATGACAATTTTATTTCTCCCAGGAGCAGGAAAAAGGTTAATACGTTAAAATACTCAATGGGACGCTAACAGTAAACCTTCTTTAATTACTTCATTGGTAGTTTGTCGTAGTAATGTTTCCAACATACTTTTCCACAGAAAAATTATTACCAATCATCACCGTTAAGTTCTACAACAAGCTCAGCTGAAAATAAAATTTTACGAGTATAAACTAGTATTTTCGCCGCTCTTACACTGGTATTCAATTTTATTTGAGCCAATGGGAATCTAACAATTACAGCACAAAAGTATATTTTCAAGGATAACCGCTCCAGTAATGTTTGTTACTGAATTTTATTATTATATCTAACAGCATGTGTTAGTATAATTTATTAGTATGCGTGACATTTTTTGGATCGTGTAGTGTGCATGTGGGTGTCCAATTGCATGCTGGTGATTGATCAACCCCGCCAAACACCCTAGAGGTGGCTCGCAGGGTAATTTGTAGAAGTAGATGAATGTTCAGGACAGAGTTTATTCATCAACATTAGAATCGCGAATGATGAGAAAACTCCGATGAAGATCACCAGCCATGTTCTAGTGATTGTGGCAGCATTTTTCACTTAATGAGGTACATTTTCTAAACAAAATTTAGCCAACTTAAAGCATCAGCGGGAGACCATGCCAAAAAATTGTGAAACTAAGTTAGCGGGACTCTAACCACTCTAAAAACTCGGAAACAGTGACTCCAGATATTCCAACCTTTGTTCTTTCCCTTCATACTCGCGGTCCTCCCACGGGTCCATGGAACAGTGGAAAGCTCTTCCGTCGCGTGTAGCGTTTGTTGACGGAATACCAAGGGCAATCCACTTAGGACGAATGGGAAGATGACGTCAGGTGCACTGCGAGAAAAGAGAGTGAGAGCTTCATCTTTTTCTCACAAGAGCCATAATTGATCTTCGCACTGTTTGGTTGTCAGTTTTCGGAATCACTCTCACTGACGCGACTGTGGAATCGAGGATTTCAAAACACCTTTCTGATGAAGCATTTTATTCATGGAGACTGCTTAAAGGAGGCCCAATTCCTTCCCATAGAATTCTGATGTCTCTTGCCACTTCGTTCGCTTCTTAATCGGTTTTCAAAAATGTCCGCGGCGCGGTGATGAGTGCGATGCGATTCAATTTTTCCCATTATTTTGCAGTAGGGCCTTGCAAATGCGAGGAATAGCATGGAAAAGTTACGAATTTGATAGATCACATCGTCATGTCCATAAATTTCGGTTTAAACACCTAATTATACCTTACATTCCCGTGAAACTAGGATCACTTTGTCCGTCAGCGGCTCACGTGGCGACTTTCGTAAAATTCACTAACTGATTCTTCACTGTGTGGTATCCTATTGTAAGGCTTCTTTTACTTATACCACAATTTTTGCGACCCGGGTTTTGATGAGAATAATTTACGCCTGACGATGGTGATTACTTATCGAAACCAGGTTCGCGTTATGTAAAAAACAATACGTAAAAGTGAAATATCCAAGAGACTTTCATAAACACATTTAAATGCGAGGTGAGTGACGACATATATAGAGGCAGACTTGAGGATCCTCTATTGTAATATTCGTGCATTGTGTAATTGGCTTCACGTTTTTTTTATTAGTCTATTGAGTTTGATGGCTACGAAGTCTGCCATGAAAAAATATTTGGCTTAGCCGAGATTCGAACCCGGCTTTCCCGATTACCGGTCAGGCATAGAATCGGGAAATCTGGGTTAAAATCCCGGTTAAGGCAAATACTTTTTCATTGTGAACTTCGTCCTTGATGTATAGTAATTTGCGCCCGTACACGTGACTACGTACAAAGCCACTTATTTCATGCAGTACTTTTTTTTATTAAGTTGGAACATTGTAATCACAATCAAATTAAGGAAACGATCATGCCTGCGAACCTTACTTAGTAGGTGCTGAATTTTGCTTGGGAATCATAATGTAAATGACCTATCGCAGTAAATAAGGTTATTTTTCGATTCAGAAAGATTTCAACTAATCAAATTTTTTTGCTATGTGGAAAAAAATTATCTTCAAATGGGCTTTTAAAATATGGAGAATAAAGTGAATTATAATGAAAAATACATTGAATCACATGCCTTTGACATTTTGTTCATAGATCAGAATGTTAGTGGTGACATCAACGCGTGCATCAATTTTGAAACTGATATAGTGGCTCCAAAAAGTACCTAAACCTCTGCCTCAAAATTCTCAACTGTATTCTTAAGAAAAACTGCTGAGGCAATTTCTAGGCACCGGTATTCTACGATAGTTGTTTTGGACCGATACGCCTCAGAAGCTTTGGAAGGATGAGGGCGGACACCGTCCTTTCCCGTTAAGCGCTCTTGCTCGAAAAACTGCCGCTCATATTTAGCTGCGTTTTTATTTGGGTTGGGAACAAAACGTTTTGGATGCTGAGGAATTTTGTGCACGCTGTGACCTTAGATATTTCGTGAAAACATTCGTTTATCTTTAATTCCTGAGAATACCTGTACGTTTTGGAATGAATGCATGACCTTTTGGTGTGTGAATGAAAATATGAAATGAATTTATCGTTGAAATTCCATATAGTAATACGACGCAGCCTAGTGAAATGTGTTGGAGCTAGAACTTCAAGATTTAGATTCCCTTTGAAATATTGTACCAATTCTGCCTCCGTTGTCTCCAAGGCGGTCACTAATCGACTTCTTCGTAGTTATATTTGTGCGGCAGTTTGTTAGTCATTACCATAGTCATCATTTCCATCGGGAAGGAGATGCGGGCAGTTGTACAAGTAGAAGATTCGAGTTAAAAATCTGGGGAGTTTGGCTTGGTTGTAGGTGAAAATGGATGGTTTTTACTAAAATACGTGGAGATATTTTAGAGTTGAATGTGGTTACTGATTCCGGATGATCTCCTTGGGGTCGCAGACCGATGAAGAGATGAAGGATTAGTTCTGTAATGCTAGTATAAATTGCGATCTTTGCTGGATTACTCACGCAATATTCTTTCCAATGGTAGTTCCTTGAGAAGTATTTAGTATGCTGCGGTAAGGAGAGCATGATAAATGTGGAAGGTACAATAGCTAGATATCAGCTGAAAAACAACATAAGGCTAGCAGGTAGGAGAGCAGAGTAGAGAGCTGCGTCAAACGCGACTTTCTGAGTGACCGTAAACAAAAGGTAAATATTTCTTGACGAAATTTGCTTTGATGCAGTTAAAATGACATAAGGTGTTCCACATGGAAGCTCAATTGGCCCCCTTTTGTTTATTATATACATTAATGACTTCTGCTCCCGAAATAGCAGTAAAATACGTTTATTTGCTGACGACGCTGTCATATATCGTGAAATTAGTGATCACTTTGAATATGAAATGTTATCATCGAATTTAAACAACGTTCATCTGTGGAGCCAAGAGTGAGGACTCGAGCTTAATCGGAACAAACGCACGGCGGTACATTTTTTGCAAAGTTCGTCCAACTACCATGTTTATGCTGTTGTTGGAATTAAAATAAAGGCAACATACGAAGTGAAGTACCTGGGAGTTACGATAACTGCGAACCTCTCCTGGGGAACACATATAAGGAATATTTGCGCCATGGCCCTGAAGAAATTAGGATTCGTCAAGCGTATTGTGGGAATATTTTCGATTGAGAAAGTAAAAAAAAAACGATTCTATTTCGCTCTCGTCCGGCCACACCTCGATTATGGAGCGACCATATGGGATCAGATGCAGAAAAACTTAATCCGTGAACTGAATAAACTTTAAAGGAAGGCCGCGCGGTTCGTCAAAAACTGCTACGGGCGTACATGCAGCGTTACCCAGATGTTAAGAGAATTAAGCTGGTAGCCGCTGGAGACTCGTGGACTGCGCGCTAGGCTTCGATTGCTTGAATAATTGAGAATAGATATCTTTGAGAGCGACACGGACAACATAGTATTGGAGACACAGTATATTTCCAGGTCCGACATAAGCGATAAATTAAGAGAGATATTTTGCCGAACTGATAGATATGGGAATTGTTTCCCCCGAACCATGACGGACTTTTGTAAATGCTAATCGTAATTTCGCATTTCCTTTTTACGCGTAAACGGCTGGGGTCCTAACACCCCCTGCTACACGCCTTTTAGGCGGCTTGCAGGGTAGTATGTAGATGTAGGAACAAGTCTTAGGATTTTTGACTTATCATGATGGTGGTGGTGGATTTCTTCGCGATTTATAGAATTATCTTTAATGCTATGGCTACTTTTCAGTATAAGTTTATATATTGTTAAAGAATTTTACATGTTCCTTGCAAGAATATTTTCCATTACTTGCTCAAAATGCCAAAGAGTGAATTGTGATTTACTGCTGACACCTTAACTATCCATAATTGGAAGAAACTTTGTCATTAGAATGAGGGGGTGTATTATTGATAATTGAGGCAGAAATGAAGGAGGAAGCAAGAGGTGAATAGCACTTATCACCTTCACGCCTAATTTAGAAACTTCAGGAAAAACAATTGCGGTTTTGAATTAAAATATCTTCCTTAAAATCCTCGTAGTTAATTCATCTTGTATTACCTGCAATTGCCTCATGTGTAGGCAATTACTATTCAACTGTCTAGGCTCCATTAGCACCCACCTCACTTCTTCAAATTCCTTTTCTTATTGGAAATACCATGAGTCGCAAGTAAGTTGTTTCGCGAATGAATTATTTGTCACTTATCAGAACTTCTTTAAGTATAGCGGAGTTACATCAGTCGAATTTTTTCCTCGAGAAGTACCACTGTCTCTATGAGTCATCTTTAAATCATTGGCTCATCAATTGCAATAATGATGTCCGGAAACATGTGGATAAAGCTGTCCCAAAATCAACCTTACGGTGTTCTAGGCTTTATAATGAAATCCTTATAAACATTTAGACTCGAACGTTTTATGGTGTAACGGTTGTCACTCTGGTCTTTGAATCCACCGATCCGAGTACAAATCTTGATTAGACCTTTTTATTGTTACGATTACTCGGACATTGGGTCCCATAGTCCTAGTGTGCTTTTTATTAAGATATTATAGATAAGGCTCGATGAGCAAAGAATCTTTCTAGCAATCCTCACAACCTTATTCGAACTGCTTATTTATTGATAACACTCATGAAGGTAAACAAAAAGAAATTTTTGGCCAGGTGAATGCAATTACATGTTTAAATCTACCACGGCGTTGTATCTGTCATATTTAGTGGGTAAGAGTATCAAGTTACTAAGCAAGTATTTTGTCTAGCAATATTAATACAGGTAGCATTCGGACTCGTAGGGTTGATAAATAGCTTTCATATGCTCCAAAAAACGCGTCAAGAGCCACTCCCATGGAGGCATGTTAATGGGCACCTATTGGAACGCGGTAATGAAAGGCATGGGCGTTACCATCTCTGTGTCACAGGACCGTCCCATGCATATTAATGCGACTTAGCGATAACAATGAAGCTATCAGCGTGTGACATACTATCTCAAAACCAAGGTGACGAAAGACCGTCTCTGTGAAAGACTGTGTCAACTCATCAAAGTTTTTTGTTGCTATTTTATTGAATTATTTTCACTGTAACAGGACATTCTTTGGCGTATTTAGTGGACAAATGTGTTACTCGTTGGAAGAACTTTTGTTGCGTATTTAATCTGCGTCTTGGAGTGTAAGTATTGATTAATTTTAAATGCCATTTTGTGCTAATGTTTTGGTATTTTTATACACCTTTATCAGGGCTTGAAATGAAAATGAGAACATAATTTTGATGCATTAACAGCATAACAGTTTATAACGATGTTTTTTACGGTAAAAAATTAAAAATACCAGTTATAAGTTAGTTTAAAATATATACAATATAATTTTTAATCTTTTTTTCAATCATGTTGCATCTGATATTTTTGTTCTTTGTTTCATTTTATTATTGTTCAAATATACCAAGCCTTGATTAAGGAATATTTACCGAAACGTCGGAAATAAATTGCATTTACAATTTATCAAGACCTACACTCCAAGACGCTGATTAAATATTTAATATAGAGTTCAAGAGAGAAAAACTCAAATTATAGTTCCTTAATTACTAATTGCTGTAGGCCAACTCATGCATCAAAAGAAAATTAATGATCATAATTCTTCCGACCATCTCCATAATCCTTGACACAGAATTCACAGAACCCAGGAGTGAAAGAAAGGATTTTATTTGAACAAGGAGGTTGAGTATTATAGGTAGGTACGATTACGCGAATGTGTACATACTGTAATGATAGAGAAAATACCTCCTACAAGTAGGTTTGTGATGGGGAAGTAATGGCAAATATTTATGGTAAACTTAAGTGTAAAATATCTTTTCCGGCTAAAAGGTTACTTTTTGTAACAAATGCCTCAATTTCACATGGTGAAATTTTTTCTGCGCTGGTTTTGAAAATTTGTGAATGTGCTCAAACTTTTCTCGTTGGGTCTCTCTTAGTTGGATCACATGGTGTAGAAGTAACAAGTTAGTGCCTTCCATTTGTTGTCTTTTAACTCTTTTGTGCAAGTCTTCACGTTGTGTACTCTCAATTCATTGAACCACTACGACGTTTTGGATAAAATACCCTCTCGTGCCATTCTGGCATGACCTGAATATCTCGTAAACTTTATCGCAAGCTCTATTTTTTGTCCCTATTCATGAAGTATGCATGTGTATACATAGAGGGAAGTGATGTTATATTCTTGGGTAAAATTAATGGATTAAATTAAAGTTACACTTACCGTGCTAAGTGCTGTACATTTGTACCCTAGTGCTTACCATTTGTTTTATTCTGCTATTTCTCAATAACTAATCTTTGATGCCAGTAAGAGGTGCTTGATATCATTTTAAAGAATAAATTTTACGTTTTTCATTTGCAGTACCTAGTTGTAAAATATGTTACTTGCAGTACATAGTTGTAAAATATGTTACTTCCACATTGTTAAAAAATGGTACACTACGATTTTCCAAAATACTGATGCTGTTCGAATGAATATTTCGCCCGTAGTAAAAATTGAATGATTTTACGTGGCGTAATATTACCCCCATAGCACGAAAAGTATTATAATTAAATTAATAAATGTGTAGTATACTTAATATAATTAAAATTAAATTAAATGGATTGCTTTAAAGGTAATTTAGTGCGTAGTGAAACTTGTTTTGGATTCCCTGGTTTACATCAGAGCTAAGGATTTATTTTTCAATAAACGAATCGATTGGCAAGGTAATAGCACATAAAAATGAAATAAGTGACCTTTCAAGAACAAAATTTTATCCAAATGTTTCGTAAGAAAACAGTTTTGACTTTTCTTTATTTTTTTGTAAATGCGTCAGAAACTAAAATATACACTTCATTCTGGAAATGGCATTCCATAAACAGCCTCCTACCTCCAGAAAAGGATACCACTCGCCGTATTTTTAAGCCTTAAACATGAATACATGAAAGAGATGAGCAGTGTTTTGATATTGACTAAGGAATGGTTTTACTACGTATTTTGATGAGGTGAACTATAGTATTTTTCAAAAGTCCGTAGATTTAATTAAATTGGTCTTTGAGGAGGAAAAAAATCCTATTTCATTTACCACCGTCAACATAAAATACTTACCTGTATGAAAATTTAGCCTTATAGCATATCGTAAATTTAATGTTTCATCCCAAAGGTCAGTTTTACTTGCAGTAATTATTTTCAAAATGTTGGCAACAAATTTATCGCGCTCTCCCTCGGAATCACCAAGCCGAGAAATCATCGCACATTTTTATTCTCTCTCCGTATTTCTATCTATGGGCTCCTTTCTTTCAAGGATATGCTTCGCTATAAAGGTTTCGTCCACCACTTGTGCGAACGTGCAATCGAGTTGACCTCTTGTAATGCAGGTCGGCTGTGAAATAAGCAGTTTCACATGGGGAATCGTTGAAGATTAGCGGTGGCTGGCTGAAGATCCACTCATTCATTCACTACAGTCGTGAGATTATAAAAACCGCAAATGCTTTTGCGCGTTATTTGATATTTGAAATTGCTTTCATTCAAGCCCAATCCGGTGAACTGCGTAATGCAAACCTTACGGTAGAATCATTACATGTTGGCAGAAATAAAAAGATCGTTATTTTCCTTTTGCAGTGTTTACGACTACTACTTTCATCCTCTTGTGTAATACTTCTGCGATCGAGGCTAGTGGAGATAAATGCCATGAACTAGGAGATTGATGCGAATTGTTACACTCTGCGGTAAAATGCGAATGATAGTGCTGTTACTCTGCCAAATAGTGGATAGTGAACGTACCATAGTACTAAGAATAGAGACACTCACTCGTTTGGAGTAATGATTTAACTTTTTCGCCTATATATTATTGTACAGCATAAAAGCTGTACAAAGTGATTAAATACAGGAAAATGCAGTGTGTTGTTATTTGATGAAGGAATATATTTGGAGAATAGAAGAAAATTTATATTTATTACGCTCTGGGGATAACTCTTGAACAAAAAGGCAATTTACAATAATTGGCTCAGGAAATTGCTCAATAGGAACATAAAAACAAATCAAAAATACCTATGGATGTAAAACAGAAATAGATATAGCAGTGTGATACAAAATTATAACAGTATAAATAAGAAATAAGGATTTAAATTTTTGCAACACTCGTAATTTGTAGGTTTTGATTAATTTTGCACATAAAGTTTAATTTTGCTCTGCATTCAGTAGAGTCATGTATAATTCAGTTTTGAATGCATAGATAGAGACCATGTGACTTAAGCTTTCAGGGAAAGAATTCCAGAATAGATGCAGTAATGAGAAATGATTTTTATCCATACAGTTGTTCGTGGATTCGGATAACGCAAAGAACAGTCCTTTGTGCGAGATACCTTCCGAGTGGTTTCTGATCTATTCTTATACATTTTTCTGAGTTTATAAGGAATTCCCTCCCTGAAAAAATCTTAAAGATAGATGAGGAAGCTCCAAGTAAATATTTCCTTCGGTCATAAATATTTAATCATCCCAGGATAATTCTTTAGTTTGATTTATGAACTTCCCTCTTAAATTATATGCATATCTAACCCATGAATTTAGTTTTCCTGTGTAACTTTTTCTCGCTTTTTTTCTCTAAAATTTTGCTTCTCTATTTTCTCAGAATTGAATTTTCATATTTGACACAGGGGTAAGATCGGCTAAAAAATTACACAGGTCCAGTGGGAATATTGTGCCTTATTAAGAACAAAGAAGTTACATTTCGTTTTTACTATAATGACCTCTGGACTAATAGCCTTGGTGTCAAATGAATTAGATTCAGAAGTCCGTACTTAAAAAAATTCATTCTATAGGCATAAATTCCGAATCTGTCTATTTCACTTTCCTTATTAAATATATGCGGTAAGAATTTCAAAATTTAAATTTAAAAAATACGGTTCACTGAAATTAATCTGATATATGCAAGTAAATTTTAATGTACAATTAAGAATTCAATTCAGTGTTATAATTTAACATTATAATAAAGTTTTTACAAACATTTTTTGGTGTTGTGAATAATTTTTCACGGAGTACAGGCATATTATGATTGTAGTTACCAAATCATTTTATGGCATAAAAAGTAAAGCTATTTAATTTAACTTAAAGCATTCCTGCAATCGCAGATACACATGTTTTAAATCGTTTTTATGATTCATCTCCGCTCGTGCATTTTTCAACGCTCCGTGGTGCATGCGTGCGTCGATTGTCCCGTGCATTCCCGCATGCTCCACAGATTCTTATCATTCCTATATCTTGAAGTCTCATCCAGCACATTCTCTGGCCCTTCTCATGTCCTCTCGCTGCATTCTCCCCTCCGTAACGTTCTGTTTAGTAATTCCGCCCTCATCCACACCCCCAACTTCACCACACCGAGGAAGTACCCTTCTTGTATACTTTCGATCCACTTAAGTTGATTCCGATTCCATGGATTCCAGGGAGAGGATTATTTTGAAAGTAGATTATAAGCCTGGGTCAAAAAGGCCGCCACACAGCTTAGCCATTATACATTTTAAATTATTTAATCAACACTTTATGTCTGAAACATTCAAAATATTTATTATTTTATTAAATTGGAGTATATATTACTAGAATATCAATTATCTGTTTTTGACCTTCCTTCGGGCGCAATGGATCTGACAGACACAGCGCAAAACACCCCCTGCCACACGCCTTTTAGGCGGCTTACAGGTTAATACGTAGATGGAGAAGTGTATTTTAAATTGACCCTTGGCGCTTGTAGTAGTTGTATGTTTTGACATGCTCTATGCAACCTTTAGCTTTTCGCATTTATGCCTACAGAGCAGTGGCGGATTACTTAGCATAGTTAAACAAAATAATGGCAAAATAAAAGAATTATTAGCTAAATAAAAACACTGATCTTATAGAATTCACATGCTGAAATGCATCAAACATTACACTTCATAGCCTAATAAGGATACTTAATAACCTAAAGAGCACATTAAATCGCACCTGGCTGGGTCGGTCCGGGGCTGAAATGGCGGTGTGTAAAGTGGTATATACGTATCAAATATGAAATAATTTAAGTGTTCGTTTACACTAATAACGGTGCTTTAAACTTTAAGGGTGTATCACTGAGCCATGCTAAGAGTTAATAATATTTTTTCATGTTTGTGCCTGTCAGGCACATTGCGCCTGAAGGAAGCAATTCCAATATTGCGTCTGACGAAAGGCTAATAAATATACTTTTTGATCCACTTAGTTATTTTATTTCATTCAATTCCTCAATTTCAATGGCAGCAATGCCACTGGAAAATCAAATCCCACCTGTTACTATAAGTAAGAATCGATGGAATCGGAATCGGGTCTCGGGAATCGATTTGAAAGAATCGGATTTGGAAGCGGAATCGAAGAAAGTGAAATCTACTAATTCCTAATATAAAATGCTACAGCCACACAACTCTTCCAAGCGTAAAGGAAAGAAAAATATGACAGCTACAACATTTCATGTGAATACGTAGGTTTCCGTGGTGTCGAGGTTCCAATGTCTCCATTCTTCCGGTGCTACCCTGTCGGTTGTTGGTTTAAGACAACAATTTCGCTGGCACTGCTGCCAACTTCTTAAGTCGAAGATGCCGGTCCACTTTCACTTGATGACCGCGCCGAGGCGCGAATATTACGCTGTTCCGGTGAGCCTTGGCTTACCCATTACCCAACCAGCCAGTTTGCAGTGAACAATTAAAAATTGCGTTTGTGTATCGTTGTTGGTGGATAGTGTTGTTGGTGCGAAGGAAAAACATAAAACTAGAATTTTATACATAATGCAATAAATATCAGACAGCAGTTTGAATTACCTGCAGCACTATCAGATTGAGTTAAAAAATAAATTAATATTTATTTATTATATTTTTTATTTCTTTGTCCGTCGATTTTAAGAATGATCAACAGTTTGTACAATATTTTTGTTTTTTCATTTATTTCATTTTTTATGTTTTTTAATATATTTTTTTACGTTTCTCGTCCTCGTTATATACAGGCTCAGGCCCGCCAGTTGTGGCTACTGCTCTCTCATTGGCCCGTTTAATCAGTCTCCTCCAATTGGCATCCAAGCGGTAGCCATCGTCACTATTGAAAGTGTCCGTCCGGGCTATCTCAATTGATTCTCGAATAAGTCTGGGATAATATCTGCCTTCTTTTACTATTAAATAAACGGGCCAATGGGAAAGCAGCAGCCACGACTGTGTCACCTTGATATATGAATTTTGCTTATGCTTCGCATAAAAATAGCAGTCGTTTCATCGTGGAGTTTTCGGTATATTAAGCTTATCCTCATTCGAAAATTTCCTTTTTTTTGTGGGTCAAGAAAAGGGAAAGTGAATCCAATATAATCGCAATACATAATAATACGTGGATTTTGTGAAGATGGCTCGTTTCGTGATATCTCGGGATATAATTGACTGTCTTCTCGGAAAGAGGCTTGTCTAAGCTTACTGGGAGTGGCTTCTCAAAACATTGCCAGAGGCGAATACGCAGACGTCTGAGAGCCCGGTGACGAGGTTCCTTTGAAAACGATGCTAAACCTGTTTCGATGGAAATACTTTTTGACTGCGAGGAGAGTTCTTTAAATACACTCGTGGAACATATTTCTCTATTGCAATGATGCTCAAAAAATATGAGTAGCGAGTCAGGGAAGCCTTGAATATTTGCTGGTGCTAAAGAAGAATGCATGGAGATGGACAAAAGGAACAGAAATACTACAAAGGGCTGGAGGAAAACTATTCTTTGACAACAAATGTTACGTATAGGAATTTTTTTGGCACATAGTAACCCATACAATCCTCTCGAAAGTGATAGGATATTGGTAAACTTTGGAGAATCGGCATAAAATCCTATGAATTTTCAGTGACGGGCTCATTTTTATAAGCTGGCGAGAACAAACTAGGGAATGAATCGCCTGCGAATGAGAGAAGAATTTAAAATTAATCTGTGATCGTGAGATTAAAGTTGCTTCAAATGATAATTTGGGAAGTAACTTGATCATATGAAATAACAATCTGAAATAAACGAGTTTATCGTCTCATAGGCGCTTGCAGATCCAATTTATCGATAACCAAAGGCTGGAAACTTGTTTATTCATTTTAGCGTAGTAATAATATGCTTTTTTATGATCTTAAAGCAGTGGTTACATTAAGTGACGGTATTTATAAAATCATCGTAAGTTGTCGCGCAAAAAAAACAATGATTGAATTTTTAATTAGTTATTTTCAGGTGGTTTAATAAAGTTGCATAATATCTACATACAACTCCATAGGTGTGTCATATATGTGTCCATGGTTTTAATTATTTACTTTCCATTTATCATATGTAGGGCCATTATTTTTCACTTCATAATTTTCAAATGTAGAAGCGGATCAGCCTAGTTTGTAGAGCACCAGGCTACTGAGCGTTGGACACCGACTTCCAAATCCCGGTGAAGCCAACGGATACGTCCACACGAAAATCCACGAATTGCGGGTTAGCAGATGGAAAGGAGCTGGCGGGAACTCGAAATGAACATTATCATGCCTGTGGCTTTGCCTGGGATGAGCTCTACTCTCACCAATCTACACATCAACCCTATGGTTGAATCAATGGGCAATGAATTAACTAGTAAATCATACACTTGTTTGTATTTTCAGATTTGATCGTCTATTGGCGGTAAATTAAAATGATAAAACACGTTTCCCTATAACTTTGAGAAACATCACTCCAAGACATAAAAGATAAATCTTTAAAGGCCACACATGATGCATTTTCTTTGTACCGCATTTTAAAAATCCTTTATAATGTGGTTATTAAAGGTTTCTCTCTTGAACAGAAACCAAATATTCATTCGATATAGAATTGGGCTTCTTTGATGGAATTCAACACAGACTTATAGCAAAGATCCCCGAGGAAAAATGTTTTGGCTCGGAAATATTTTGGTCATGGCTTTTATAAATTATAGAATAAGAGATTAATACTCGGTCGAGGTGCGATAATTTTGAAAAATAATATGCAGCCAAAGCACTTCCCTCAATATTGTAATCTCTTTTTCACATCTCTTTATATTTTGCGCGGCTCATGTCTCCTAATCTCCCCCTCGGTGGCACGTAACGCCTATGAAGTGGCGCGAGATATATCGTGTAGATGTAGGTACAACATTAATGCCTTCGATTTTAGCCCAACGTGCTCATCCTCGCATCAGGGGAACGCGGAGTTTTTTGTAATCGTTCCGTCGGATGAAGTCAGTTCCCTCTCTCTTCCCTTAAAACCGCCCATTTGCATAACTGCCGGCATAAAACTTCGCCGTCGCTATGGAAATAGGTAGGAGGTTGGGTGGTTGGCGGGACGAAATCGCTTGGGCGAATCTAATCGCGAGGAGACCGGACCAGCGACATGGACCGCCCGCCCCTGCCCAGGCCGCCATCTCGGGCGCACGTACTCTGTCCGCTACTTTTTTATTCAGACGATTCTTTCTCTCTCACTCCTCTTCTTTCCCTCATTTTTATTTTTGGAAAGCCTTTAGCTTGGCGTCACACGGGCTTATGTTATTCTCTTGTGTCGCCGTTCATCGCGTGTAGCCCGCAGGTGAGGTAGCTTGGACCGCAATGAGCTCCTTGGGAATTGTATTACTACATCCTTGGCATGCAAGTTATCGCTTTTGAATATTGCTTCAAAAAGATTGGTATCTGTTTTAAATTTTATGCATGTGTTTTGTTATGACTGACCCTAATGAGCAACGGGATAATTGCGATACCAAATGCTTGGCGTGCATATAATCGATTTTAACCTTCTGATAAACGCAATACAAATCCTAATGTTCGGCCGCAATTCATTTGTCAGATTACGATACCTTTACTGCAAAAACGCTCAAAAATCGCCCACCGAATCAAATCCCCTCATCTAGTATTACTCAGGAGCTGCTTGATTTGTTATTGAATAAAATAAAAATGGCGAAACCTGCCGCCCACTCGTAAAGCCTGTAGCGTCTGATTACCGACTGGTGATTCTAATAAGGTGGATTCTGCGTACGGTCATTATATTAGCATTGCAGTATGAAATTACTTCAAATACTTCACTGAAAGAAAATAAAGAAACTGAATTATACATTTCCTTTAGCTCATCACTTGGGAATCGGATAAGATTTTTCCTCATAATCATATCATAGCTTGAGCGGTAGTGAAATAAATTTTTAATTGATGCCGTGGAAGACCCGCTAATACTTTTCACATCTAATATTTTATGAAATTATGACTGACATGAATCCTCTTTGCCCATTCTGTATGTCATAACGCAGTGAAGTGTTCTTCCAAGCGCCTGCAGTTCAAGTTTCGCCATTTCAAGCCTTAAATAACTTCTCAGTTAGAAAGAAAGGAATAGAAATATATACAACCTCCTCGAAACAATGAAGCATATTGCACTTTCTATGCATGGTAAACACCTGTCTGATAGATATTAGAGGGAACTATCAATCGTGACATTAGTAAATTATCATGACCTGGATGTCTGTCATTCTTACTTCATCTTCTCGGTCGAATTAGTTGGGGAAAACGATCTTCTTAAGAAATCTTTTTAGTATACAAATATTTTATTTTCCGTTTTGCAATTGAAATTCCACTTCAATTTTCCACGACGCCTTTACTCCAAAGATTCTCGAAATCATTATTACCTACTGTGAAACTTTACTTTAAATTGTTGCTGTTTATATGCTTTTGTACACCTCTATTAATGTCACCATTCAAAGAATAATTAACGTATAAATTTTCTTATTTTTAGATTTCTATTTCTTTTGAATGGTTTGCTTTCTCTTAATCCGGTTACTCGAGTCTTTAATAATAGTTAAGCATCTAATCTTCCACAGGAGGATCCAGGGCTGTCACATTCCATGGGTGCAGTAAAGTCAGGACAAGTTTAATCAGGGCTTTTTTTTTCGTAGCCACCACTTCTATTTGTAGTGACTTCAGCCGTGATGACATAGAGCGTCAAAAAATATGAAAATTTGATATATGTATTTATAACTACACCCTTTATTCATTTCGTAGTTTTTCCAGAAGAGGAAACAGCAATGGGAAGCGAATGTTGACTTGTGATCCACGGCGTGATATGCACAGGTTTTCCTTATTCTACTGGAGCCGTGGAACAACAACGATGATGCGAAAGAGTCTGTTTGTATGAGTGATCTCGCTCCTGATTCTGAATCAGAGAAAAAAGGAACCCGGTTTAATGGCGGAAAAACGTCTGTTTTCCTCGATATGAATCGCACAGTTGATCTCTTGATAAGCGTACTATTCTCAATGGTTCCAATTTTATAAATCATTTTTAATAGATTCATCATCTATGATGGTGACATTTTATAGCAAAATAATTATTTAAAATACAATTCAAAGTACAAATTATTCTCGTACAGCTCAATTTGTAAGAACACCATCGTTATTCATCGTACTCGGGAGCTATGGATTTCTTTTGCTATCCGTCGTGGTTTTCTAGAACTATATTTCATACTCACGTTTAAATACTAACAAAAACACCAAAAATCCTCGAATAGAAGACCATGGGTAACGAAAGCTAATCCCTTATCATCAATTTCGACCTTTGATATTTGACTCCCATCAAGTATCATAATTCATTCCGCAACGATAGTGTAAACTCCCAGATCAGCATGCATCTTAAACTACCAATAAGTAGTAATAATTCGTATTTATTATTATTATTGGTTGAGATTGGGACTAGAAATTCCCATCTTCCATCTAATTCCTAAGATAAACTAAGGGAAAACTTGAAAAGCTACGTACATATCGGCTGTTAATACTGCTGCGCTTATTAGTCGGCGATATTAGGTAAACAATAGCTAGCCGAGTGAAATATCCAAAGAAATCTCAGCTTTTAAATTGCGGCAAAAGTCTTCCTTTCTGATGTCTACAGCTGGATTTGCGTGTCAACGCTCGCTGATACTGCGGTCGACTACTTACAACTACTACAATCGGCTTGTAAGGGTTGACAGTTACTGCGAAGTACTGCGAAGAGACCACGATTTGTTCAAGGATGTAGTGAACCTTGAGTCGATATATTTTGCGACGTTGGAGTAGTCCAACCTTTAACGCAGTAGTAATCTACGATAATAGATTAATCGCAAACGGCTCCGCTGATATAGCTTTTAAAACAAAGAAACAAGGCTACAACTTGCTATTTTAAAATTTCATACTTAGCGTCGCTGGCAAAATTTGTTTTTTATCTTCTTGGTTTCAAGAAGAGATAATAAGATAATAAGAAGGTATAATTCCATAAAGTGATTTTTTCCCCTTTTCCTGATATCTATGTTAAATAAAAAATTTGAATCTTCGACTGGTCTTCAAATTGAAATGCAAAATTTGGTGACTTTTCTCTGCTGTTGTCAACGTCCAAGCCTCGATTCCATAGAGAATAGCTTTCATTGATCATCAGTTGTAAATGCGGAAAGAGACGGAACAAGTGATGGGAAAGGGGATTTTGGTATGATTCAGTGATGGATCTAGGGATCACTCTTTTGGACTCTGAAAACCTATCGCTTGAGCTATTATTCTGCTATTATACCATATTGGAAAAACTTGGAGAATCCCGATAGTATAAAAGATATTTTATGTGCTGTGACGGGCTCATTTTTATGGGCAGGTGAGAATGATTTAGGGAATAAATCGCTTGCCAACGTGAAAATACTTTTTCTTCATTTTATTCATCGGTGAGCATGAAAATATAGCTGCTTGAAATGAAAATTTGGAAAATTTTAATGAACAACTTGCCGAAATGGAAAAAAATTCTAAATTAATCAAGTGTACTGTCTCACAAGCTCTGGCGGAGCTGATTAATCTATGACTAAATGCTGGAAACCGATTTTTTTATTGAAAACTTTTTGTGAAATGCTTTTTCATAATCTTAAAGTATTTTTATAGTGCGTGAAAGTAAGACAAATTGTTTTATATAAAGAAATATATAGCGCTTCCCGGCGAATCGACTGAGTGAAGAATTCTCGGGATCGCCACCGGGTCAGGAACTGCATTACTACCGACGTTTCGATGTCCAACTTGGCCATCGTCCTCTAGGCTATGAGGAAGATGGCTGAGTCGGACATCAAGAATTCTTCACGCAATCATTGTTAAGTTTGCCCGGACAATTTATCGATGATTACTTGTGAAATTAGTTATTTTCATGGGGTCAGTAAAGTGGGTATAAGTTGTATAATACCTACATATGGCTTCATAGGTATGTCGTATTTGTGTCCATGGTTTTAATTGTTCAGTTTTCCATATATCATATTTAATGTCGTAATTTCACACTTCTTAATTTACAACTCCTCGCGAAACTCCTCGCACTGCTGGGTGGTAGATGGAAAGGAACTGGCGGGAACTCGAAGTAAACACTCTTATGCCTGTGACTTTGTCTGGGGTGAGATCTACTCTGACCCATCTATACACCAACCTTCGGGTTTAATCAAAGGTATGTCATGTTTGTGTTAATAGGTTAGTTTCCTTCATGAAAGAAAAGGAAAGGCATTGATTGCGATTCGTTTCCCACCATGAGTGTATTCATAATATAAAAATTATTTGGCTTTAGAAATCCCAGTTAAGACGAATGTTAATAGTTAATTTTAACCACATTTGAAAAAGGCCATATTGGCGCCCACGCGATGCCACTTTACGTGACGTCACAGGGACCTAGATGCTATACGAGTAGTCAGAAGTTTTATATCTTCTGAGATTACCAATGCATGCATGAGGAACAGAGCTCAGGGAAATATCCCTTAATAATCACCTATTAAAATTGCCTTTGGCCGGAAAGTTTCCTTCGTTTGATAGGGTATTGATAATCCTTATTTAAGCCAAGCGCTACCTGCTAGCAGCCTGCATCGTAGCGGCTCTCATAGCCTCGCACCAAGGTGGACTCACACGGCGGCAGCTGGAACCAGAATGACGCACATGGGCTTTCCCCAGCATTCATACGTAGCCGTCGCGTATTCGGGCGCTTGAAAATTTTCACTTTCCACTTAATTGTGAAAAATAGATATCGTCATTTAAAAATCTAAAAGCGTGAAATGCGCACTCCAGGAATTATAACCTTTCGATTTAGGCAATGTAAAAAAATAGGAAACCACCCTTTTATTCTTAGGAACGGAAAAAAATGGTCATGTGATTCAGGCTATATCGACAGATCGGGGATTAGGATCTGCGGATTTTCTGATAGGATGGTGAGGTTAACATGCCTCTCTCGTTTGGGCCCATTTCTATTTTTTTAGGTTTTTTTTAAGCTCAGGCGCGACCGCAGTAGTGCGTGATTATACGCCCATGCCTCCCTTATCCTCGCTTGCTCGTCAAAGAAAATGGTGATGACGCATCGTCCTTCATGGCTTTCAAGGGGTGAATATGTTTGCTCGACCTCTCTGGTAAAATCTCAATGATAAAAGTTTCTGAAAGAGACGAAAGGTGAGGGAGGGAATGGAATTGCTTAAAGAGACGTACCACAGATAGGGACCTACGGAATTCCGTAGGTCCCTATTCTATGGTTGTACTGCACTTTTCAAAATCACCTATAATAATCACCTATTAAAATTTGGAAAAAAAATAAGGAAAAAGAAATATACCAACAAAAATTATCATAAATAACACAAATAAAAAATATATTTCATTACCACTGATGGAAATAGCATTCGAAGATAAATTGATGATGACCGACGGAATACGGCTATTGTAAATATGAATGCTTGGAATATCCCGGGTGATGTCATTCTGGTTCCAGCTGCCACCGTGTGATACCACCTTGGTGCGAGGCTATGAGAGCCCCTACGATGCAGGCTGCGAGCAGGTAGCAGAGTAACCTGCTAACAGGTAGCGCTTGGCTTAAATAAGGATTATTTATGCCCTATCAAACGAAGGAAACTTTCCGACCATAGGCAATTTTAATAGGTGAAAATTAAAGATTGCGCTACTGGTGATTATGGTTTTTTATTCCGTTTCAAGATTTCAAATAAAAAGATTGTGAATCGGCTGGAGTGTTGCGCTTACGGTGCGGAAACATGGACACTTACGAAGGACGAGAGAAGACGGGAGGCGTTCGAGATAACGACTTTCCGGAGTAAATGTTCTTAATTTTCATGTAGGTATCTTTTTTTATAAGATTTCCATAGTACTCTCTGTATCTCTGCTAAATCAACTTTTTGTTAATTATTTTTCCGCTGTATTATTCATAAACTTGGGATCTTATGATACATTTGCTCGAAATTTTGAAAATGTGTATAAAATTCCAATTGCTATTAACAAAGATATTGTCATTTAATCATTACATGCAATCTAATCTGCATTAGCAATCTAATTAGGTGTCGTAGGCAGCGAGATGGATTCATTAGCTTTTTTTGGTGGTCTCTGACAGTCGAGACTGCGAAAAGGCCTTTCCAAGTCTCAATTTAGATAGATATTTTGCACTTATTATAGGCAAGGGGTTTAATCTCAGATGTGATGGAATCTGGGGTTTTGATGTTGAAGTATCTGGGCTTACTCTATGGTCCGTACTTCCGAAAACATTTTGTTACTAAAATTCGTCGTTTATCATCCATTTATATACAAATGTTATTTACATTAGTAGTAATCATATATATTTTTTCTTTGTTTCATTTATGATAATTTTTGGTGGTGCATTTCTTTTCTATTTTTATCTACTGCATTGTTCAGATTTTCTGTTTTGTAATGCTACAGATAAATAATGTCTCGGTTTGAGTATAAAAGGTTGGACGATTAATTTAGGGGGTATTCTTAGCGGATAAAATGTTCGAATAAATATTGGTGGTGCATTACTTTTCCTTTTTCTATTAACAGACATCGTTTACATACCCTATTTATTAATGCTAAATATCAGGAATATCTTGGTCTTGGCATGGAAGGTTGTAGGAGATATTCTTAGCGGAGAAAATGCTCGAAAAAAATTGGTAGAGCATTTATTTTTCTGACGAATATTTCTATGGTTCTCAGCCAGGTTAGTGCTTTTATATAAGCCGACGTTCCGGGTGACAAGTTGTCTCCCATCCTCAAGGCTGTGTTACTTTATGGAAGTCCAATTTCACACTTTTCAATTTCAAGTGTGAAATTGGTCTTCCATAAAGTAACACAGCCTTGATGATGGGAGACAACTCGTCACCCGAAACGTCGCGTTATATAATAGTACTAACCTGGCTGAGAACCCGAGAAATATTCGTCAGAAGTATTCACCAGGAAAAATTAAAATCGTTTATCATTTATTTTTCCTTTCTCAATTTGCAACGTTCGGATACCCTATTTATTGATGATAAAGATTAATAATGTATCGGTCTGGGTAAGGAAGGTAGGACGATGGAGGCTCGGAGGATATTCTTAGCGGAGAAATTCTCGAAAAAAAAAATGAAAAATATAAATCGCGCGAAGGAGAAAGGTATTTGTGCCCGTGTGCGCGTTAGTTATGAGGTGGTTGAAGGAGTTGAGATGTGGCGGAGAGAGGAGATAATATTGAAGGAGGGAGTGGGGAAATGGAGGTAAGGAAACCGGTTAAGCGAACGTGTGGGACGATGTTTGTGCAGATGCGGTCTCTTGCGCGGAGGATTGTGGGAAAGGACGATCGCGCGTGGGGAGTCGCCCGACTGTGCGCTATAACCCGCGCTGCTCTCGGCAGCGAGGAGGAGTAGGAGAGATCGGTTAACTGTTTCGGAGCATCGTCTCTTCGGCCGTCCAGGAATGGCGATGCAGCGAGTGCTTGCTCTCCTCCGGGCCTCCGGGGGGAGAGACAGACGGTGCAGGACCGAAGGACGCAGGATGCTGAGAGGGGCATGATGGGAGTGGGGGATGAGTTCGAGGCCGCTCGGGATTACAGTCCGTACGAAAAGTATAGAGAATCGAGTTTTAACGCTTGCAAGAACCATGCCCTTTAAGCTATTTTCATGATATTGGTACCAATGCTTTACTTTTAATATTGCGCGTTGATTAATTTGGGTGAAACTTGGATGAGTCAATTCAGTTTTTTTTATTCCACTTTCGATTTTTTGAAATCGATCCGCGATTCTCGATTCTCATTCCATCAATTCTTATGCATACTAACAGGTGGGCTTTTGACTTGTCAGCAGCATTGCTGTCATTTAACCTTCGGGATGGAATGGAATACAATAACTAAGACAATTGAGCAATCTAGTTACCAAAAAAGTAGTATATTTATAAAAATATAGGGAATTAGTTTTATAATAATATATCGTCAACTTAAGTAAAGTAATAAACTTTTAAACTGTTTGTGACATTAATGATTAACTTAATAATGTACAGTGCACAATGGCTTAGGTGTGTCGTGGCCTTTATGCCCCAACGGTATAGTGTATTTAAAAAATATATATCCGCTTGAAATCGATGGAATATGCGATGGTGGATGGCGTAACATGGTGAAACTCCTTCATGATGCACAAAGGTTAAGAAAAGACTTCGCTGTTTCACAAAATAAAATATATTTGCGACCGGTTTCGATACAGCGTATCATCATCTGGCCAGATGATGATACGATGTATCGAAACCGGTCGCAAATATATTTTATTTTGTGAAACAGCGAAATCTTTTCATAACCTTTGTGCATCGATGGAATATGATGGAATCGGAATTGGCTTTAAGTGATCGATTCTCGATTCCAATTCCGTGCACGAGAGTTGGTGGAATCGAGAATCGACATTTGGAATCGACCCATCCCTGGTTGAAACATTTAAACGACTTTATGTGATCGATTCCGATTCCCTGCACGGGAATCGGTGGAAACGAGAATTGACATATGCAATCGATCCATCCCTGGTTGAAGTGTTTACACCGAATATACGATTTTGCCACTCGTGACAAGGAAAATTCAAGCTCTTCTCCAACACTGAGGGAAAGGGAGTGCGTGCAACAAAGACTATTTTTACCGGCTGTTTTTTTCCGATTGGCGCTCATCGCCTTGCGCAAAAAAATTGATACAAAATTAACGCATATTTGTGAAAAATTTACAACATGTGTGCAAAGACAACAAAAGTAATGGTGAGTAAGTAATTAATATGATAATAACTTAAAGGGTATGGTTTTTGTAAGCGTTCAAACTCGAGTCTCTAAACTTACGGTGCGGACAGTAGATGCAAGCGGAGGTTTATAATGTTGTGGTTTAAGTAGGTACAGTGGCATCCCGTATCGAAGGTACCGATGGGAGAATTCCATAAGTGTAGGAGTCTAGGAGGGATTCTTATCCTGAACTATGCTTGGAGGGAAGATTTCTTAATTTTCGTGCATCTGTTGTATACTTAATTGCCGTAGTAAAATTCTCCCTGTTTCTCTGTTAACCCTCCAGGCCATTTTCTTTTCTTCGACCACATCATATTTTTATAGTTAGTATTTTATTACTTGTATCTTATTATTTTATGGTTCTGAAATAGTTACCAATATGGTTATATGCTTTGTTACATTTATGGAATAAATTTTGATATTTCGCTGTTTATGGAGTCTGGTAGACGCCATGCGACAAAGTTACCAAGCGTTACATACTAATAGCTTCGTGATATTCATCGCAAAGTTTTTGAATAAATTTATAATTTAAATTAACAACTATTTAAATCATTAAATTTTGGATATGCGTCTTACTGCTGCGAATTACTTTATTGTAATCAATTTAACACCTGAATAAAACTATTATTGCGATGAATTTACTATGGCTCTCACATAAAACTTTGGCGTACAATACACCACTTTCCCCTCTGCTATATACGTTTATGGTGACTTATTACATTGATGTAGATTCATAGAATTAACTGTAAACATACACATAGCAATTTTGTGGTCGCTTCGAAGAATAACTTTCTAATCTGATGGGAGATATTTTGGTTCAAGTTCAGCTGTACGCGCTATCAATATAAAATGTCTCCAAAATTAATAATTCATCCTGTAGTCAAAATTTTTGTTAGGTTAATAGCAAAATCCGTACTGTATAACTTTGGAAAATATGTTTGCATTTACCGCCCAAATTAAACATGTTGATATAATTCCAATGAAAGAAAATCTGAAGAAGCGTCAAATAAGTAGGATTCAGTCTTTTATTACAAACAATACCTCAGTTATTATTGTCCATTCATGAAATTAAGTATTCAATGAATGATTTATTGTAGTTAAAACAGTTATTTCTACTTTCATGCATTTTTTTTTACCATTCCAAAATGGGGTCTGCGAGACGCCACGCGACAAATGGCGTTCCAAAATGTGACGAGACTGACAGATGGTTATAACAACTTTTCGTCAATCAGTTTTCCCGATATAAAGTTGTCAACCATGCAGCATTGCTACAGAAACTTTGAGCCAAGCGCTCCGATTGGCCGCGAGTTTGCCTTATTGCCAGATGCCTTGGATACATCGCTATCTCCGGCAGCCAAAGAATACGAAGTCACAAGTTGTCCAGAGGATCCGGCAACAGGGCAAACTCGCGGCCAATTGGAGCGCTTAGCTCCAAGTTTCTGAATTATAAAAATGATGCGTTTTCGACCTAAACATCGTCTGTAATTTTGGTCCCTTCTGATATCAGCCATTCAAGGTAAAGATTTCGTGACGCAATTTTCTCCACCCTATACATACTAAAAATCTCGTCGTTGTGAACTCCACTCTTGTTACACTAGTATGCACTATGCAACAGTGGCGTAACTCGAACTAAGCTTTGGGAGGAATGGACAGCAATGTGTAGAACACTACATCGGGTAATAATAATGACGATGCTCCTTCATCCTCGTCTCAATGGTCCTCTCAGTCTCTCCAATATACACTCTACCACATTCGCATGGAATGCGTAAATGCCGGCTGTTTTGAGACCAATAGGGTCCTTGGCTCGGACTAACTAAACACAGCGCATCGGCATCATCAGTCTTGAGGATGTTGGGAAAGTCTCCCAACGAAACGTCGGCGTACACGATGCAGACCCTGACCCGGTTGGAAACCCGAAAAGATTTCATCCATGCTAATCACCGGGAAAAGCTTAGATTCTTCATTGCACTTAGCCTGTTTCTGCAAGCGCTGCATGAGTGGATGGTGGCAAAAAAAACTGGAAAGTGGAAGAAGAAAGTGGAAGATTATTTTGAGGTATTTAGAGACTAAATGTAGTAGAATTTCATTGACGTTTCGATCGATAGAGAGTTCTTAACGAGGTGGTCGGTCGGATTACGATTGGCTGATCACAGAAGCTGTTATTCGTCTTAAATTGATAGTATTGCGCAGTCGAAGATGATCAGCCATATCTTTTACGCTTTCACCCCTGTAATTTCAAATATAGACGACCTCAAGGAGAAAATTGTATTACTTCCACGATAAAGTGAACAGAGATAAGTATTCATAACATGGATTTTAATGGATTATTTTGGTTCGGTTGCTTTGTGTCTCAATATTTAGGTAATAATAATATTCCCATGCAAAACTTTTGATCATAATCTGAAAACCTCAAGGCCCATTTTTGCTTAGTTGAGGAAAGAAAACTCATACCATATTTGATTCCTAACATGAATCTAAAGCGTACGGAGTTTAAAATTGGTCTTGAAAATACGTCAGCAATTATCCATTGTTCTACGAATCTCATGTTTATCAGTGATCATGAATTATATATTCATAAATATTACCTTTGTGCCATTCAGTACAATTTTTTAGTGGTACATTTACTTTTCCTCAGTAAATTTATCGTCATCGTTCAAATATCCTAATTAATGATACCACGGATTAATAATATTTCCGTGAGACAGATGCTATTCTGTTTACTCAATTTTAATTCCATTTTGAAGAAGAAAATTAAAATTTGGTGGAATGGAAATTTTGGTATACATTTTTGCCACCTCGGCAAATTTTTATACCACGTTTACCTATTCCTTTTAATGTATTAATATTTCAATTGTGACTTGGTTTCCGGAAAATAATTTCTGCTTAATGCATTTCTGCACAACCCGAAGGGAAAATATTGAAGATATTTATTTTAAAAATATATCGCAAAAACATGTTTTTTTAATGGAAAAACTCTTTTCAACGAGTAATAGTCGTTTTCTATAGAACAGCCATGGTTATGAGTTGCTGCAAATAAAAACACGTGTGAAAATGAAGAAGTGTTTTCTAGAGAGTGAGAAATCAACATTGCCTTTTTTGCTCTGTATCTTGCATCAGCATCCCACTACAGAACGTGCGCTTGCTGGCAGTGGTGCTGTCTGTCACAATTCCTCTCGTAGAGTCCACTGGAAATGGAACACCTGTCGTTCAGTTTGACACATTTTTTTTCGAAATTCTTGAGATGCTCAATAAAGTTGAAGAATCGTTTGGTGAGATTGCACGATTTGATACTGCGGCGAAAGCGATGTTTTAAATTCCTAATTTTTAATGTCTCTCAAATTTTTAATATAAATTATAATATATAATTATATATTAGATTATTATTATTATATATTACATTAATATAATATATTTATTATAATTTTTGCCTTTCTGAGATTGCGGAACACACACGCATGGTCGGAACCTGGGCACATCATTCTATTCCAAGAATCAAAAATCTTCGCAAGAAAGAATGAATATTTCCCTCGGCTGATGAGAGAGGCGATAGAAATTGCGAATCGTGAAAATAACTTCAATAGGGAGGTCGGCTATACTTTAGCCTCATCATTCAAACGGCTTTTCCAACAATGGAATTCAAATTAACGGCTGCCTGACTAGCTATATATATATATAAGGATTGCAGCTCTGCAGATCATTTGGACCCAAAGACGGGAACTGGAACGCGCCCGAAACTGTCGTCCGCCAAAAATGAGTCGACGCGGAATTAACCCGGAAACCTGTATATCATGTAATAAAGCATATTTTGTACTAACGTATGTGTAATTGAGTGGACAAATTTCACTTTTTGCGTTAAGTTAGCACGTGGCTGGAGAAGTTTTTTCCGTCACATTTTTCGTGTTTCAACCAGTGGTAAATTGAACAAATACACATAGCCTTTATAATCTAAAATGCTAACAATTCCAGCTTCTAAGTGACATTTGAAATTCCAAATATTTTCTCGATTACGTGGTGTCTTTTAAAAACAGGAGGGATAAATGATAGCTTGTATATTACATTAAGGTTGTAACGCTGCGGTAAAACTTTGTATTTAGATATTTATCAGAATTGGTTAGTTCTGTATTAGAACGGAAGTCTAGGGTTTAAGAATCACTCTCTCCTTTTTTAAAAGCTATCTTATATTGTCCACCCGATGCTGAGAAATAAGAACTGTAAACAGGCGTATATAAGTGATAATCGCATTTAGTGCGACGATCCTGAAACCTATTGATTATGCGACAAAGGTTCTCAGGAAAAACGTAGCTCATGCATCGCGCGTCTCTGCATGCAATACAAAAAATAGTGCATGCTTGTCGAGAGCTAACACCAGTCGGCAAGTGTGGTTAGTGAGGTAAATCTTAAATCAACGTAACATTAAGGATGATACGTGCTTGGTGAGACTATCTCCCTCCAACATTCGTAAAGCTGAATGGCAGGAATCCATGCAGATGTAGATGAGACTTTTTGCGAAATTTGTCCCTATTTTATTTTGACAGTTCCAAACTCGGTCCTTTTGGTGACGCAAGTAAATCAAAGCGAATTTAAAACTAAATGGGTGAGTGAGCGAGGAGAGAACGATATTCATATATCAAAGGATAAAAGAGTGGAATTCGTATTCGTAAAGAGGTGAATGCTTGGTGCTAGCTATCCCCAGTGCTTGTTTTCGCCTGGATTCAACCGAGGCAGTGTTCCGGGATTTCTCAGGGAAAATTGAGTTATACAAAAAAAGCTATCGTTTTATTTATTTGGTAAAACATGATTCCTCAATGTAAATTTTATTGTAATTTAAAAAAATCGGAAGTTTTAAGAGGGACGGCGGCTTAAGTTTGAAAATTGTGTACGGATCAAATGTGCGGGTGTGCGTTCCGGTACCTAAATATTTAGGAATTAAGCACTGGCTAACCCAATCTGTAATTGTGAGTGTAGTAAATCTTAAACCAATGCAGCGTTAAGGATGGTACACTTTTGGACTAATTGTAAGACCAAGACTATCCCCCTACAGCCTCCGCAAAGCTAAATATCAGGAAACGTTGTTCGAGGGACGTCCGGAAAGTAGTACCCGACTGTACCGTATGGAGCGCTGGTGATTAGAGTAACCGCAGGACAAGTTCTGAAACGTTTAATTGTATTTCAAATGTCTGTGTGCAAATTTTCGCCTCACTGATATTGACTGTGTTTATGATGGTGAAGAAAATAGAGAACACCCTTGGTCAAAGGGAACACCCATGACGGCGAGCGTTCCGGACGGCCATCAGTCATTACGGACGAACTTCTGGGTTCGTTTGCCGAATTCGTGAAGGCCGATCGGTGCGTATCAATTGATGAGATCAATTTCCGTATTTATTTTACGAACATTCGTGAAATTGTTAAAAGAAGCTCTGACTGCATACCTCAATCGATTTGATCGATGGATTTTTCTCTTTAATAGAAAAATCCTCCAAAATCGTTGGCACATTAATGGCTGATGTCTGGTTTCGCTATTTACTGGGCCCTGGTCGCGTCTATGGCGGCGATGGTATACCCCGTCCTTCCCTTCCAACCCTATCCCTACCCCAGAGGCGTCGTCGGGTTCCTATCGCGGCGGCGCCACTTTCCTTTTTCCTTCCCATCCAAACCCCTCCCCGGGGCGCGGGCGAGCGGGTCTCTGACTTGGTTCCCGGCCCCGCGGGGCCCCGCCCCGGTGCGTTGTAACCCCCAGAGGACCCCTTGGGTCCTGATCTCATTGCATACCTCAATGCTCTGGCGGCTGAGGAGCACGAAGCTGGGATACAAAAACTCGTCACGAGCTATGAAAAATGCTTTA
Organism: Ischnura elegans; assembly: GCF_921293095.1. Lineage (NCBI taxonomy): Eukaryota > Metazoa > Arthropoda > Insecta > Odonata > Coenagrionidae > Ischnura > Ischnura elegans. The sequence goes on from NC_060254.1 coordinate 72,477,329, forward strand.
ATTTGCGAGGTGACTTTGTTTAAGAACTATGATAAAGAAGTAGTTAGAAGTATGCTCTTTACAAATAAAAATTTAATATTTGATGAAATGTACCAGTTTTATTTGAATTCCAAAACAGGCATTACTTTCCGGAAGGTGAGACTTGATGCAAAATTTATTCCTCTTTCTTTTACTGTTGCGTTGTCGGTTCTTTTGGTCATGGATTTACATATACATTTATGATGTACCGTGCAAATCATAACCAGGGTGTGTGGCACGAGGTGATTCCACACCAGGCATGCAGCACTCATACTAGCCTTGATCAGAAACGCGCTCGCTTGCCGGACAGAGACAAAGCACACAGGACAACGATACGCGGTCAGACCAGAAACTAGGATAGTTCTTATGACACGAACATACCATGCAAATAAAACTGTTAGTTAGCAATAAAAAACGAAAAGTTACTGTGGTAAGCGATTCATGCATGAATTATATAACATGCCAAGAAATGCACGCAGATAACTAGTATTGACAGTCATATTAACTGTACATGAGGAACCTATTTTACCTAGTTCAAGTGAAGTTATTCAAAAGCTAAACTATCGCAAGTATTTTGGCTCCATCTCGATTTCCTCGATCTTTAATTATTAAAACTCAATTTTCGATTTTAATCTAAACCGATTTTTGTCATCACTAAATGGATGAGTGAACGATGCTGGAATGATACCCGCATTTCAAAGGAGAAAAAAAGAGTGGAAATCGTATTTCGTAGTCCTTTCGTTGTATTGTTGCGTCGATATTATCTGCCTCACGTTTCACCGGACCACCATCCGGGAGGGGAGAGCGCTCTTATCCCCCCCTCCGCGTTTTAATTTGTTCTAGAGCCGAGCGATTCGCACGAAAAGATCCAACCTTCGAGTGGAGAGTGCTTTTAACGGTACCGAGGCGAACCGAAAGGAATGGAAGCAAGTGGTGTAAAATACGAAAAAGAAGTCGTCGCTGAGGCAAAGGGGTGAGCTTAGAAGGAAATGAAAGCAATGGTGTGGAGGTATTTGAGACCTTGGAGGGGCTGTTTGAGATCAAGAGTGGTTGTTAGACGCGTCGTGGAAGTGCTGAGAGCGTTCTAGCAATATAGCAAGGAGTACGCTAATATACACAACAGCTGCCGTAGCAATATGTGGCGAAGAAGAAATTCGCACCTAAACTTGCTCTACCAACTGGAAGTTCTAGCTCTAATGAAGTTGACATCGTTCTCTTAGCTGTGGAAAATAATAAAATTGGATAATGGAACAAATTCCTGCTTTATTTTCTTGTGTGAAATTAGTGCCATTTTCGTTAAAAAAATTTCTGTTTGATGCATTTCATCTTATTGAAGATAATATTGGTAAATTTGTTTGGTTAAGGGCAAGGATTTGAGCAATTTCTGCGCAGGTGAGGAATGTACAACTAAACTTGCTCTACCATCAGAAATTTCTTACTCTATCGAATTTAGAGTCGTTATCTTGGCTAAGGAAAATAAACGATCTTCAATAAACTAATGCAACAAATGCATGCCTTATTTTCAAAATTGAGTTTCTTGGTGGAAAATAACTGTACGGGTTAAGTATGGAGAAATATAGGCAACTTGTTTTAAATGAATTTTAAAATAAAATTGTACGTTTCAATTTTTTCATCCTACTTAGGTAATAGTGGTAGCCGCAGAATTATGCGATAAAGGGAATTGAATTGGCGCCAAAACTTTTTCTGCCAACAGGAAGTTATAGCTCTTGGAGGTGGAAGTCGTTCTCTTGGCTAAGGGAAATTAACGATCTTAAATTGACTAATGCAAGAAATGCCTATTTTATTTTCTCAACTAAAGATTGAAGTTTCTTAGTTCTGAATTTGTAAATGGTGGGCTGGTCAAGTATGGAGAAGTTCAGGCTACTTTTGTCGAATGAGTGTCATTTTCATATAAAATTGTCTGTTTGAAATTTTTCATCTTACTATCCCTCGCTCTGTTATTAGCTCGTTGTAATTACGCGCATATGATGCAACACGAAGTAGTCCTGGAACCATGAATAAAATATCATATGCATAATTAGAAAAGGACCGTTTTATTAATTTTTTCCAAATTTAAATAGGCGCATTCTTTACAAATTTACCTAATGTAGGCGCATTTTTGTATTGTTGTGAAAAAATTATCGTACACTTTTGGTTACTGTTTTAGGAAATCCTATGGAAGGCAAGGAATAATTTCGGAAAAATGAATATAGCTCTTATGTGACTGGTTCGGTTCAATCTAAAAATGGTTTTCTAAGCTTCTTACGTGCGCGTGACGTAGTTTTGAAAGAATATCTTTTTGTCACTTTTAATGTAATAATATTAATAGCATTCATGATGCTATAAATAATGCTACTAAAAATTTAATGGCGTAATGTCTTAAATGCATGGCAGCTCGAGGAGAGTTGTAGGCGAAAGTTACAATGAAATATTTCTATCAGCGAAAAGCGAAAAACCCTTACTTCGTAATTTCCAAGTGGCCTATATAACAGAATGTGGACGTGAATTATAGTTTCTCAGGATATAGCTGCTAGTATGCTTTATATTTATCAAGGATCGATTACCTGCACTGATGCTGTTTATTAGATAAATTTCTTTCGCTTTCGAAGCAATTCACAGAATCCTGAAGATTACATTAATATATAGACGTATTAATTAAGTTCTCACGAAGAGATAAGAAGCTTAAGCAGGGATTGAATAATTCATCTTCTCCGTACTCCCCTTCAAATTAACTCAATAACAAGCATATTTTTCCTGCACTGTGGTAATTTAGCCCAGTCTCGTAACCATTCCTAGCATCGAAGGAGTAGGTATACCTGAGTGAACCTGGGCTTAACGGTATTTGATCAGACCAAAGACAAGGAAACGAGTGATTTCGAAAAAGAAGAAGTCCCTCACGAAGATAATGGTGATGGTAAACGAGGAAAGGGGAGGGTAGTGATAGGGTAGAGGTAGAATTGTAGTAGGGGGAGAGATGGGTTTGACGTAGGGGTTGGAAGTTAAAGGATTGGACGCTCGTTCTGGGTTGGATGGGTCTGACTCAGCCTCTGGGATTCCAATCGGGAGAGGCCATTGAACCATGGTCGTGCTCTAAGGAGAAGCCAGTCCGATCCTTCGGGAGGGAAGTGCATTGTCTTGGATGCATCTGAACGGGTGCACAATGGGGATTGTATGTGCGCTACATTAAAAACATAATGGTGGCTGAAGTGACAGGAAAACATTTAACTTGGTTGAAACAATGCCTTAGCATGTAGGGAGTTTTGTTTCCAATGCCCCAACTTGGCCAAAAATATGCCGATATTTCAAAATATATATATTTTTAAATTTAATTTGCGTCTTAGAGTGTGTCTTATGAGTTTTAAATGCAATTTTTCCAAGGTTCCAGTGTACTTATGCAACATCATCAGGGTTTGAAATTGAAATGGGTATATAATTTTGATATATAAACAGCATAAAGGGTTTTATCAACCTTTTTCCAATGATGGAATTTTAAAACATTAAAAACGCCAGTTGAAAATTAATTAAGAAAGGAGGCTAGATCTTAGACATACTTTTTTGCAATGTTCATTGATGGTAACTAAGATAATACAGTTCATAGTTACCTATGGATTTTGATTTATTAAATAACAATAAATTGCTTAAATTGTCGATGTCTAATGTTTTATTACATCAGTTTTGCAAATTATTTTTTATGGATGATTCCTTACGAAAATCATCCATAAAGAATAAAGTACAACAATGTGTCCTTGCAAACAGTCTGTATGATATAAATATACAACTTTCGACTTCAAAAATACCGAAAATTTATGCACTGAAAATGATTATTTAAAGAAATGGTACATGTTTCCAAAAACTATTGCTTGAGGGTGAATCTAATGCACTTTAATGTAGCGTAATTTTCACTAAAAATTTTCATAATTACGTAACATATTTTTTAAAGGAACCAAGATGGCTTAGCTTGGAAGATTTTCGTTTCACTTCAGGACAGTTATCCCATTTAGTTCGATATTTTTCTTCCATTTTTTTCTGTTCAGCTGCAGTCAACTGCCTCCATTGGTAAAAATATTTGGAAATCGGTAGCTATCTATGGGCTTTATTATCTCATTAAGGCTATCCCATTTTCACTTATGGTAAAAGGCCTTAGCTCTAATTTTGGTGACTAGCCCAACCTAATTACTAATTTTGATGTTATATTACACCTATCGGTACTGTTTTATATTTAGATGGCTTTGAAACTTGTCGACTATTCACAATCGATTTTGTAGAAGTAGTAAAGTATATTTTCAGAACCTAGCATTTCGATCTCGATGTTCAACATATGTTACTGTTATTACATAAATGCACTCTCCCAGCTTAAAACATTCTACAGCTAATTTCAAAACAAGACAGAGGAGCATTACAGAATTAAAGAGTGACAAATATGAGTCGATGCGTGAATGGTTGGCCGGCGAAGGGGCGCTGCTAAGAATTAAGGCTAGGGATGGTGTTAGGCGCAACTAATACTTTGAGGTGTGGGGGAATTGCATACCCGCAAGGGTATTTAGGAGTTGCGGGGGCCCTCCAGAAAAATTTTAAGATTAATGGTTCAAAATGGCGATTTTTACGACTTTCTGAGGGGTATTTGATTAATCCTAGTACTATTCCATGAGTAATACTAATCCATCCAGTAAAATGGATTAAATTTAAAAATTTCTCTGAGCTCTGGGGGGGGGGGGTTATCCCCTAAAATCCCCCTCGCTGCGCCACTGGGCCGGGGTACCACAAAAAATAACGAACGTCGTCACCTACCTCCATCGCACCAATCTCCAGCGTAATAAGTATTACCATCTGGCAGAAATTTATAAGTGTACATATTTTTACAGAGTAATTATTCGATTTTTCAACATCCATTATAGAAACTAGTGTACACAGTATAATTTTCGCTAAAAGCGACGGTCGTAATAGCTGTCTTGAGTGAGCCTCTCCTCCGTGCAGTGCAGAGGAAACGAAGAGGGAATTTCCAAGAAGGGGAGGAGTAGGAACATCGTCCTTCGTGGACTGGAGTCACCTAGCGCTTTGACCTCAGGGCGTTGCCGTAGAACTAGGATTGACTCCATCAATTCACGCCTTGCATACAGTCCATCTGAGGTCTTGGATCATCAAGCGAACGTTAAGGAAGTTCTTGGAGCGTAAGAAGGGCTTGGTTTGAAACAAGTCTACTCCCGTCTATTAGTTTTGCCTTTAGGACGGCAGTAACGGATACAGAAAACACTCAAGGGGGGGGGGGCGCAAAAGATATCCTTAGTTGCCTTTACTTTTATCGCAATAAAAAATAATCAAGTCACAGGAGGAGTAAAAGAAACTTTTAATTAAAGTGATTATACGCATGATCTCTGCATTTCTCCAGGGTTTTCTTCCGCGTCAGATTGTTGGTTGACAACAGTTTCGCTGGCTATCCTGCCAGCGTCTTCAGGTCAGCCAGGATAGTCCGCTGCTGGATAGCCGCTGGCAGGATAGCCAGCGAAACTGTTGCCAACCAACAATCTGACGCGGAAGAAAACCCTGGAGAAATGCAGAGATCAAACCATCGCCGCGGAAACCTACGCTCTATGATTATACGCATATAAAAGACAAGGCCATCTTATGATTTAAAAAATAACAATTGCGGTTCTGCAATGTTTGGCAATACGGGCGGACCCGCAGGGGAGGGGCGCGCCCCCCATCTGTATCCGCCACTGTTAGGAAGTGGGACACAGAGTGGAATGATTATTCGACTTCGAACTTAAACGTATGAAGTTCTTAAACGTATATCTAAGTTTTACCAATGGTGACAAAGTTTGACTCATTCAGTCGGTAGTTTAGTCGAAACTGGAAGATTTGGCGTTGTTACCGCAGAATCGAATCATTACTATTAATTTTTATGGTAGGGGAATCGATTCGACCCGTGTCTTCCAGTGTTGAAGTGTGGCAAATTAGAATGTGAGCATAATTATTCGTACAGTAGTCCCATAGTGATGGGTTCACTAAAGTCATCAAACAAAACGAAATACTTCATTAAGTCGCTTAAGAGACTATGCAGAAATAATGACGTGCACTTTTCCGCTAAATAAATTATCTCGATCCCGGTTTTAATGTTGCTTTATTCATTCATAGCAACATGGGTGGGATTAAATAGTATTTAGTTCAATATTGAATTTTATTTTTATGAGTACGTCATGATTCATCTTGATTTTTTCCGAGTTCATGTATTTAACAAAGACATTGAGGTTTGGCTCTGGACTTATCGTCAGTTAAATTAGGATTCAGAGGGATTGTGATATTCAACAGAAACCTGTACTCCTGGAACGATTAATGATTGTGTCTGATCCATCACTGCTAAATAAAGCTGCAAGGAAATGTAATGCATTAAGTATACGACGTTTATAAATATCGTTTTCTTTCAATGCTCGCCAAAGCTTTTCTAACCATAGTGAGCCTTGAAACCTTTAATTATTCCCAAGACCAATGACTGCAGTTAACTTGTGCAGTTGGCTGTCAAGAAAAGGAACTCAGGTTGAATGAGGAAGGCACTGGTCCACAACTAGTAAATTTTTCCCAGTCTCGCATCGATTTCATTTCAGAAAAGTATGAATAGCCTGTTGTCATCCATGCCTTCATAATGTGTTTTTAGTGACGAGGAGAATACTTAATGTTCTTGAATCAACGTGGTTTTGCTGCCTTACCCACGAGGAAAGGTTTTAATTTTCATCCGTGCCACTTAAGCTCTCACAGGTCCTTCAACACTTGCTGAAAACAAATAAAAATTATAGGCATAGCAAAAAAAACATCACTCAATCTTCCAGCCAAAAAAAATATTCCAGAGAAAAATATTCGACTTGACATAACTTTTATATTCCTTATGCCCTGATTCTGTTCTTTTCCTTTTCCTTATTAAGCATTGAGATGCTCCCTTCTGAGCTTAACGGCTGCTTGCCACAGATAACGAGATATCCTTTAACATATTTCAATATTGCTTTATATTTAGCTGTTTGTTCTTTAGCTTAAGCACGAAGTGAGTTTTCGTTGGCTGCACTCAGTTATATTGCAAGTAGAAAATGAAGCAAATGCCTTTCTAAGTCCATATTTCTTCTAAAAATCAGGTAAACACGACTAAAATTGTCGTTGTAATGGAAATAAGTGTATGAAGATATCTATCTTTCAATACGTATTCAATTCCTGGAAAATTTTGATTCTGTCCTGTTGATACCATTGTAGCCCGTAAATAAAATAATATTAGCATTTCATTATACGGGAATAGAACTCGTTCATATCAAATGACATTTTTGCAAAGGATGAGGTAACAAATGTGACACTGTAATTCGTTCCCTAAATTTTAATGTTATGCAGGTATTGTATTCATTCCAAATTTCTACCTTGAAAAGAGAATAGACTGTTGGGTTAAACGAGCGAGGGGAAGGAAGAGAATAGGATTTTTAGATAGAAAGAAAGGGAATAGACTTTATTTTGAATTTAAGAGGGAAGTGCATGAAGGAAAGAGAAGCTGCCAGAATGCTTCTTAAAAACTCCATGGATATTGACTTCTAAATGGATGGATTCCATGGATATGGACGAGGCTTTAAATACTCCATGGAACCGACCATAATCTGTTGAATACTTTAAAATTAATTATAATGCAGTTATTTCATTGATAGACGCATGCTCCTTCTCTTCCAAGTTTAGGTCCAGTCCCCGGCTATTGAATGGGTGTAAATTCAACCTTAAAGGGGGAAAATAGAGATGATAATAGGTTAGACCTATAATTATATTGAGCTATTACTCTCCACGAGTACCACTGCCCTGAGTTCGTGTTGTATCTCTTGGATCACTTCTCATTATTTTGTTGGCCATTGAGTATTATCAGTATGTGCGCAATATTTTGTCTTCTTTGCGGGCCATATCTACTGATCTGTCTTTAGGATTAGGAAAGGATTCTTTGCTCAGTGCCTTTGAAAGATGAGGCCAAATGAGGATGAAAATTCCTATGTGTTTTGCAGAGCGTGCATGTTTTATCAATGTAGCCTTAAAGTATGTTTTTCAGGTCGTTAAAAACAGAAAATAGATATTGCAACTAGTTCATTTTCCTATCCTTCCACCGCTTCTAAATGTGTGAGGGAACTACTTTTTAAATTTGACATTAATTTTTTCCTGCAACAAATGTAATAAATTCAATAATTTGATTTCAAATCAGGTACTCTAGTGTTTCTTCCACGTCTCGTGTTGATGATCGATGGAGGTTTTGCTTAATAGTAAATTCAAAGTGTAGAGCTATTAATTTGCCAGCAAATTGAAATATATTTTATATATTAATCTTACTGATTACCAAGTGGAAACTAAACTAAACTTGACAATAGGATATTCAGTCCTGCGACTAAATGAAAATTCTAGCATACGGAGCAATGTGGTATCCTTTCTTGGAAACCGCTAAACACATTTTTTTCCGCTGAATAAATTTTTGTGCGGGAGACAAACCTCTATTGTGCTGAACTGGTTTACTTTAATGGCTGGGAGTTAACACAAGATTTTGAATTTGTTTTTTGATTAGGGCTTGCAGACTGGCGGTGAGGCGTAAAATTTCCATAAACCTTAAGACGAATCAGAGTGGGACTAAACTAGATCTTAACTGTAAATGGAACAATGCGCGGATGATGGAAGGGATTTATGTATTCCTTGGTTGATAAAATCGTGAATTTTGGACTACTCTATCGCATTACATTATTTTGCTTGTGTGCTGTGATGGAATACTGCAGTTCAACTGCACTCCTTTCATTCCAGGGTAACCCAGGGTTTAAAGCTGAAATCAGAGATCCGAGAAGCTCTTCCTAGTCTACTTTCATTGATTAAAAAAGACTTTGGTTTACCTGTTTTGGACTCAGGATGTCGGCTGCTTTGTGGTGAACTCAAACTCTTTTTGAGAGCTCTCTACGACCTTAACCCTTTTTGCCCGCTTTGATGAAGATGTTTCTCAAAATTTATTCATTTTTATTTTCACTCCACACACGTTTTCGACTTTTTGAGCGATGTTACTTTGTTTTTATGCGCCCTTTCGTGAGTTTTCCTGCGACTTTGATACGCGACCGGGCAATTAGCTTGTCGACACGCATGCAACAGCAAAACTTTTGATGCTCGTTGTGATTCATCTTTCAATACGTACGAACCTCTAATTTTTAGCCAACATTGGCAGAAAATGTAACCCTTTTTTTCCCTTTCATGCATCTGATCCTTTGGATGCTAATCTACATGCTTTGACCCGCAAAAACCAGTTTTAGACCTATTTTGGCTAAGTTGGTACTTAGTTTTATCATAGTAATTAAATCAAATTTATTTAGTATTCGGTTTCAGTTAAAATTCTCAGTTGTGTTTTAAATTCAGGTTTAACTTTATTTTACCCATCATTAAATTTTGCGTTTAGAGGTAGAACCATTGGGTTCTTTAAATTTCTGCGACCGATGTGCTGAATTAAATTACAACCATTATTTAAATTATATCTATCCTAATTGGAGTCAAAAACTTATCGCAAAATATATTCAATTTAGTATACAGTATGCACAACCTTCGGGCTAATGTATACGTGCATTTCTCCATGGAAAAGAAAGACTAATCAAAAACTTTATGCAATGCATTATCGCTATGAGGCAGTTGTTTATGCCGAAATCGCCCTGACGTCGACTACACTAGAAGAGCCCAGTAAACTTCATGACAGTCACTTGCTGGGCTGGGCAGCAAATATTCCCATACGATACCCGTGCACAAGGCCGTAGCCAGGAAATATTTTCGGGGGGTGTTTATGGAATAGTAGACAAACATAAAATTATTTTTATAAGATAAATAAAATAGCGTATACGGTTAAATATACATATTTATTATAAACCCTTAAATTTATTCACTCTAAATGACGTGTCTAGGGGTTGAATGGGGTCTCATTCCCTCTCTACCGGTCGTGTTTTGTTATCATTCGTGACGAATTACTCTATAAATATTTGAGTTAATTATCTTAAAACTACTAGGTTATTAAAAGTAGGCTTTTTTCTACATTTGCAGCATCTCAAATATAAAAATTATGCATCTGAAAAAAAATTCTAATTAAAATTTTCAATTTCAAGGTACTTTCAAATTCGAACAAAGGTATTCTTTATATTCCCTGAAATTTTCGGAATGATAGCATGACTTTCAAGCGATTAATGCATTCCAAGAAAAGACAAGTGGGAATGAGTCCTCTGAAGCATCTTAACTCTCTTAAATATTAATATTTCCTTTATCTCATGATTCTACCTAGATAACTCACAATTTTTTCTTCAATATTTTTAGCCTTTTCTTTACGTGTTTCCCGTTATTTAAGCCTTGGAAATCGGCGTTATAGTATTGCGGTTTCCTTTATTATACAGTTTTACTTATGTTAATAGAATCTTCTGAAAAGTGTCATGGCTTAGAGGGACCAAGTTGTGTTTGCAAAAAAAGATGCCTAATCATTATTATTATTATTACTTACAGATGTTATGATACAATCATGAGTTCTTACCCTATTTTCTCAGTGTAGGGTATCGTTTGATACATTCTGCGCTTCTGCTGGAATTCTCGTCTAGGGTTTCGGGATGGGTAATCAGGAATCAAAGCAATGTTCACACGAACTTGATGCCCCTGCGTCGATAATATTCCCTTGACTGTTCAGGCACATGATGGAGCCTCTCGTGTTTAGGAAAGCAGTCACCTGAGCAGGGGAGGTCTGGCCATGTCGGCTGGTTGGCATTCGCCGAGGACCCCGAGCTTAGGGGCCCCCCACAACGTTCGCTTTTATCGTGAAGCGTATATAAAAACACTCAGATTACTTGAAACATAGTTTTTTTCGTATTATAGAATTAATCGTTTACTTTATTTGCTTTCTTTTCATCATACTCAGTGTGAAAAGATTTTATTAAAAAAACAAATGAAAAAAGGCGGCAGAAGATAAAGCTTTTTTTGAAAGTTTATTCGAAAAGGTTATTTTAGAGATTTTTTTAGATTTCAGCGCAGTTCGAGGAAAAAACCATGATACATCATAACATTTTATAAGACGTGAAAATATCACTTTTCATGTTTTTTTCTTATGAAATTACTATTTTTTATTAACTTTAATCTAGTGCTTAAGTGCCAGAATAGCGTAAAAATCCATTTCCAGGCATGCAATTTCCTAATTTTTTCCGGGGGAGGACCCCCGAATCTCCCGGCATGGAGGGCCCGCCCGCATCATGAGCACACTCTCTCACCCGATCGTGGAAACGAGTGGGCCATCTTTCCCCGCTTTCAAGGGTTTTGCCTTTTAATATCCAGACAGGAAAATTTGATTTTATTAACTAACCATATATCCATTTATTGAGTTTAGAATACACGGACTGTATTTTTTCGATGTTATCTTCAATATATTTTAAATTAGGTTTAACCAGCAGTCCAATTTTTACATACATTTCATTCACATGTGCCGTGATAAAGAAAGACGAGGCAAGATTACAAGCCACTTGGCCTGTCAAAAGGTCCCACACGCATACATACCATACGAAAAATTGCACACTTAGGAGCAAATTATATTGGACGAGAAGAATGAAATAAATTGTTGTCATTTGTTAAATATTGTGCATTCACTGTAACTTTGTAATAAATTTTGTATTAAAAACTGCTCAAAATTCCTGGAGGCAGTAAAATTGTTTCATTGCAGTGCCTCAAAAGAGTGCCACTCATGAGTCGCCTAATCCTATTCGCTTCCATCCCCAAACAATTCGATTAAAAAAATCCATGGCTGCTGTAAATAATATATTCCAATTATTGCTATCCCAAATTTGTGGCGACGGGCGCAAATTGAAATAAGGACAAATCTCCGCTGTAGTTAGATCATCGGAAGAGTGTTTTTCTTTTTTTTTGCCTCGTGGCATCGCCGGCAGGAGCTTAGCTGCTAGTAAGGACGTCGACGGACAGAGGTCGGTACCAGCTTGAAAACTTTCAGTTTTTCTTCTCATTAGTTCTCGACTCCTCCACTAGTCGCGGCGGTTCCCAGGAGAGGCATTCGAAGATCCTTCCCTCCAGAATCATGATTGTGAATGAATAATGAAACCAGTGCAGTGGTGAGATTAGATTGCCGTTGTCAACTTTTATAGGGTAAATTGCGTCTTCCGACTAAGACTATGGTTGGAGCCTGTACGATTTCCTCCTTTTCATAACTAGGGTACTTAAAATATCCTGATTGGGAAAGGTCAATCGAGCCAATTCAGCCTTTCTCACACGTCCATTTACTGTGTTTTTTTGTATATTGCCGCATTATCTCCGACTTGAATGGTTTTTAGAGCCTTGTTCAATCTTAACACACTGTGCTGAGTATACCTTTACATCGAGTTTTTGCCGGTAGATAGAAACTTTTCTTTCTTTTGTTCATCTTGCCTTTTTCGAAATCTTTATCTACGTTCAAATGAATTAAATCTGTTCTAAGTGTTATGTTTTCATTGACAGTTTCTGGATAGTTAATTGTGAAAGCCGTTTTTACCTCAGTTCATTTATTTGAGCGCGTTGACTGGCGATTGAATTTTGATTTTTGAGATGCGAAATTCTAATACCACATTGAAGGACCCTTTTTGATGGTGATGCCATATTTTTCCTCAATGGAAAAGTTTTAAACATATTTGAGTAGAAAAAAAGAAAATGTGTCATCGGCTATATTATTTTACAACGATTGCATTCATTACATCATTAATTAGTAATCTGGAACATGATGGCCGACCAGTGAAATTCTAATTTTTCATTTTTTAAGATAAATCAAGAGTACGTAAGAGTTCGTTGAATCCTGCTGATTATAGAGTAAAATCCTCGTTAAAAGCAAGAAATTTTTACCAATATCATTTTTGAGAATCGCATGGGAATCAAAGTTAGTAGAAACCGCTTACCAATTCAATACCTTTAATAAATAATTACAGTCCGTTAAAATCGAGAATCTGCCAATCCCTCTTGGTAAAATTAGGTGTGAACAAAGCTGTGTGTTCGGAGGCTCGGAGGTTCGGAGAAAGAAAATAAAATAGTTTCAAATGAATTATAATTATTTGTAACTATTTTATTAATTCTCGGAATACCAAATCCGAATAAAGGGCCTAATTTTGTGCTGATTTAAATTTTAAAAAGTTCTACTAGTATCCTTTATTTTCAACGCCATTACAGTAAACAATTTCCTTGAAAACGTATTTGTTTGTCATTTTCGTTATATCAAGCATGAAAAAAATCATGGAAAAACGTTTTGTCCAATTTTGTATCTAACTCAGTGGCTTTGTCACGCAATCTCCAAATGAATGGCAATTCGCGATAGTCTATCTATAGTTTGTTGACTTCCTTATTGTATGGCTATTCCTAATCCGTCCTTTAATATAATTCCGATAATATATCGCATAAATTTCATATTCTCGTCAACTTGTATTCTTGACTCCACTTTCGCTTTTACGTCGCATGCGAAAGAAATGTGCGGACACATTGTCCAATTGGTTTTTCCTACTTTTTACTAACAATAAATTGAAAATATTACGGGAAAATTTTCGAGAGAGGTTATCGATTATGGAAAGGATAGTTTACTTTTAATTAATCGTATGGTAAAATTACAGAGATTTTGACTCATACATAGATTAAAGTCATGCATAAATCTCTCAATCAGTAATCAAGCATTGCCCTTGGGCACTTCATATAGTTGCGTGCTTAATAACTTCAAAAATTAATCTCACCTTCCAATATTTATTAATATTTTCCCTCCAATTATTATCCGTGAACGCAAAGAAAATATGCATGTTTATTTTTTGTTTTATTCCCATACCACCGATTACAGCACATTTTGGGTATTATAAATCGGAAGTTTAACAAATTTAGCAAATAAACCTGTACATGCTCTAACAACATACATGCCTTGGATAGGGGCAACCTACCCAGGCAGGACTCGAACCCGCGATCTCTTGTTTGGTAGGCGAAGACTATTCCGTTGCTACCGAGGCCAGCAAATTTATGGAATGTATTTTTATAAAATATTTATATTATTCATGGAATGCATGATTCATATTTAGTTTAGGCATGCAAAACAGTTGGCCAGTTCGTTATAAAAAATCAGCGTTTGATCGAAGTGTGAGCAACTAATTTCCGTACACTTGCCACGAAGTTGACATTTAACACTGCCACTATTTGCGTGCGTAAGAACTGCCGAATTCATGCCTTTCTTCAAAGGCTTATTAATATATTCACTCCAATTTTCATCAGTTAATTCATGAGAAAATATGTATTTTATCAATATAACATATTGCTCGTCTTTATTTTTAGTTATTGCCAATCCACCGAAAACAGCATTATTTGGCCTTTACGTCGGAATTTTCAATATTTAACAATTAAACGTACATGAAAATCCATGCCCTGGATAGGAGCAATCTACTTAGGCGGTACTCGAACCCGCGGGCTTTGATTTGGCTGGCGAGGACTTAATCCCCCACCCACCGAGACCTGCGGCCAGTTTATTGTCAAAATCATCGTAACATCAAAATAGGAGGATCTAAAGTCGGTACGGTGTCCCACAGTTTTGACATTTGTCATTTGGGCAAAAGAAAAATTCCTATCTCACGCAGGAATTACTCCCACTACCCTTGTTTTCAATTTTTCGATTCCGTCGCAAAGCGAATGCTGCGGGAAATAGACGCGCGCCGACCGTAGTTTGTTTCTTTATTTGCCTTTCAGCATTTCTTTGATGTCTTTGGCTCGGGGGAGTGCGCAAAAGCTTCCGAACAGGCGCATTAGGTCACGGCTGTCAAATCGGTGGCACACCCGATCTCAAACTGGAACGGATTCACCCCTCTTCGAGCACGCTTTTACACACACATATCCCTCCGAACTGTGGTGCCTTGATCCCTTACCGAGGAACGTTCCACTGACCATTTTACACCTCATCATCATTCCCTAATTAAATTTACGAGCTGCGAATTGAATTCCTAATTAACTCGCGGTTTATTAAATTGTTTGCTCTTTGCTGTCACACAAAATCTCAAATTAATTCGTGATGAATTTGGTGACGTGTGTTTGTTGAGTGGCGAAATAGGTTTTCGTTGAAAAACATGATACCCTGATGTTTTCCTCTCTCGCAGTAATAATTCGTGAAAGCTACCGTCCGCTCCAAACTTTCGGACTTCCTGAGAGATTTCCACTCCGTAGAGCTGTTGTATTTCTTCGTTGAAGCTCTCGAGGGTAATTGTAGCTTTTTATGATGATGATATTCCATTACTAGTTTATGTGTTTCCACATGTGCTTTTGTTTTTTTTTCCTAATCACAAATTCATATATTAACTTGGGTAAAGCCAATCTATCTTACCAACCATCTGATTTGTTGACTTGTAACTTTAATTTTTTATGAAAATGGTAATTTCAATTGGCGTGATATAGTGGAAGTTTGACATATGTGGTTGTACCAGATGATGACTCTGTGGGCCTAAACGCGTCCTACGCATTAAATTATTATGGAAAAGTGCGAACAACTTTCATTTCCAGATAATAATAATTTCTACCGATTTTATTTTCCTCCATCAAACTTCTTCACCCTAAGAATGTCTTCCCTAACATCGTCAGAGCACCATCCCATAGGTGTTTTGGGAGCACATCTATAAAGTGTTCCACATCTTCCCGTGTCTTTTTGGCAAAGGATTATTCGAAATATTATATTGAGAATTATGGATCGATAGAGGGAGGCGCCATTGCACCAATAATTCACAGTTCGAATATATATAAATCTTATTTAGGAGTACGGTATTTAATAAAAAATATCAGCCGCCTTGAATTCGCACTGGAACTGCATAGATACATAGGTAGTTTATAAAAATGACAACGATTAATCTTTGTTTTATTAAAGATAATTTCTAAAGTATCCCACATTTTATTCACTTCAAAATAAACTAACTTTGGAGTAGGTATATAATATATAATATATTGTATTAAGGTAATTAAATATCCATTTATTGATTTACAGGGCTCTATACAAGTATATAAATGCATCTCATCTTTAGTATATAAATGCATAAACCTGTTACTTAATGAGAATTTCGTTCAATATTAATTTCTAAATCTTCCCCTACTTTATTAACTTCAAAATAGACTTTTATTAGATAAAAATTTGTTGCTAAAAGGTAATTATAGGTATATCCAACGATTGATTTTACACCTCCCTATATTAAAATGCATAGACGTATTACTTACTTAGAAACCGTCCAATATTTCCACGCATGTTATATGTATTTCTACCTACTTCCTTTTCCCCCCATCAAATTTCCAAATCCTGAGATTGCCTTCCCTAACATCGTCAGAGAACCATCCTAATGGTGTTTTGGGAGCGCATCTATTAAGTGTTCCACTTCTGCCCGTGTCTTTTTGGCACAACGCGCTATTCCTGACCATCCGTTGTGCTTCTCCTCCCTTTCCTCGCCTGCTCTCTTCGGATTTCTAAAACGTGAATGCTTTTGTTTTCCTCCTTGAAGACCTGGCACCGCCGACCCTTCGTCGTTATACCATTCGTCTGGGTATTCTTCTCCTCTCCTTCGTCACAACTCTTGAGCCTTTGTCACGCGAAACAAACAGGCGGTTGGCGCCGGATGTCAAAAAGCCAAATTAATGATCCGCTGCCCCTCTTGTGTGCAGTTACCGATCCACATATTTTGCATGTATTTTCCCCGAGGTAACCTTCTCTGTCAAAGTACCGTCCGCTTTGGTCACAGCATTCACTTGAGCCGCATTTACAAAATCGTAACAACGTGATGAATCAATAAAATCCGAATATTCAAGCTATGAAATAAATATTTGCAATTTTCCACGATTATAAAATTTATTACAACCTAGGTCCCCAATATTATCTTAATATTTTCCAGATGATGTTATCGTTGAAAGCTAAGTCGCAATAAATTTTATAACCGTGTAAAATTGCAAATATTTATTCCAATATTATTAAACAATGTTCAACGAACGCAGTTATATTAAGATGGTTTAATGACATTTCAGACGTCCAAACTAGGCTGCAAAAAAATATATGATTTTTTTATGTAACTTATTTTGTTCTATACCGACACTGGCTGGGAAATATGTAACACTGCTTTATCGCATATTTTTTATGCTATATTACTTTTTTGGCTTGCCAAAGTGCTTTCCTGAAAAATGCATTTTATAACACTTACATATAACATCACGATTTCGAGAAACTGCATTCCTTTGAAAATAATTAAATAACATTGCTATATAGTAGTGTTTTTTACATAGTGAAAATGCGGTTTCAGAAGTTACTAAGAATGAGTAAACAACCCTATGCACGAAAATCTCATTTAAAAATGCAGCCTCCTGGACTGCTTTGCGATCCCTTATTTTAGCCCAGGGTTTCAGCCAATTAAGCGTCTCAGTAACAGGTACTATTTCACTGTCCTTTCTTTTGATGCTTTCAAGTTGGACGATATTCTTTGCAGTCCCTTTATTCTGTAACAACACTCTCATTCTCGGACATGGCGCCATCGTCCTCTGAATAGCAGGTCAAAGTCGGCGCTTTCCTTTTTAATCTTCTAGGGCCTGCTTCGTTAGTAACTTTATATCGTTCACAGGGGCGCAGCTAGGAATTGAGGCTGGGTAGGTTTTATGCGCAACTAATACTGGGTAGTTAGGGATATGGAATACCCACCAGGGGAAGCCCAGGGGCCCTTCCCCAGAAAATTTTAAGATAAATGGTTCAAAATGGTAATGGTAATGTAAAATGGTTAATGGTAAGTTTTACGGCCTTCTGAGGGATATTTTTATAATCCTTACATTTTTCTATAAGTAATATTAGTCCAATTAAGTAAAATGGATTAAACTATTAAAATTCTCTGAGCTCTGTCAGGTTTTATCCTCCAAAACCCCCCCTCGTTCATATGCATTGATCATCACCAGGTGACCGGCCAGATAATGGATTTGTGTGGAAATGGAGAACGTTTCAAAATGAGTGAACGAAATGTTAATTTTTTCAGGATTACTGATCTTAATTCACAAAAACTATAATATTGAAGAGCAAAATGAGTAAATGAATGTTAATCAGGGATGTGCAGGTAGTACTTTTTGATCTCGAGTCGAGTATCGAGTCGAGTAGAAAACTACTCACGAGTATCGAGTCGAGTATGGTTATTTCTGGACCAGGCAATACAACAAATGCATGCTCCAGCATATTCTCTTTTTTCCAATCCCTTAGTATATTTTCTATTGTGAATGCCTATCCTGAAGGAAAAAATAATGAGGAACGCTGATGATAATTGTCTCAGCATTAAGAGATGAATGGAAATTTATGTGCCTTAAACAGTTGAAGCACAGTTTAAATGAATTGACCCCTCGTAATACTTCGAAATTTTAATTTATATGCGTATTCAAACGGCTTGAAAGAGCCCATTAAAGAAAGATAGTGAAGGCATTTGCACAATAGTAATAAAGATTATATACGTATATTAATCACCGGCTTACTGGCCTAGACAGCTTTGTAACACAAACTACTCGACTCGACATTCGTAATGCTACTCGAAACAACCAACTACTCGACTACCAACGTACCTCGAGTACCAACTACTCGACTCGATTCGAATTTTCGAGTACTCGCACATCCCTGATGGTAATAAGAATATTTAATATTATTTTTTAGTTTAGTTTAGTAGACTTGTTTCACATTCTGCGCCAAGTCCATTTGCACCTCTCACAGTGATGTGAAATAGCTGTCTCCCTATTGCAGGTCTCGCCTCCAAAGTCGCATTATGTTTAGCGATGTTAAACGGACTATTTTCCTTCACAGTATTGCAGCTTTCCTTCCATTTTCTACACTATTGATGTCAAATTTAATTTTTCTTGAAGTTGTTTTAGGGTTTCTTTTCCATGGATGGTATTGTTTATCAAATTTAGTACCATGGAAATAATATTCTTTAAATATCTAATGTGTTCTAATTTGCAGTATATGTGCTTATTTACATTTATGATTATATATGTATTTTCCGTTTGAATATAGGCTAAATAATAAGCTTAATAAATGTTGAAAGAGAACCAATACCATCATTCTTTCTCTTTCGTTAATGAAAGTTACAATCTTAAAGCTATTTCTCTCGTTCCCATGTGAGATATTTGAAAACAGTTGGCACAAAAAAGTCAAATTATGTATGCAATAAAATCTTAGGTTGATTGCAATTAGATCTGAATTAATGAACACATTTTTTCGCTGATTTCTGGAGACCTGCATTTTGACTAAATTTTTAACGATTACGCTAATTTTTTAAGGTGATGATCCCCGGGATTCTAACGGTTAAGACTTCTATGAGTTCAATTCAGAAACGGTCATTATTCATTGTTTAATCTGATTCTCGTGACGAACGGTTTAGATAAAAACGGAACGCAATAGGTTAAATAATAAGCTTAATAAATGTTGAAAGAGAACCAATACCATCATTCTTTCTCTTTCGTCGCCTTTTTAGAGTTAACTAGACTTTATTAAAACGCACATTTATTTCTCAATCTTTTTTACATTCCATGGGCGTACCCAGATTCAAAACTAGGAAGGGGAGAAGAAAAACTAGCCGTGGAAGTTCAAGTTGTAACTTTTCTGCACAGAGAAGGTTAATGAAACCAAAATTTTAAGGAACTTATGGCAGCAATTGATTAGTTTTTCTAATTATTTGCTTGAAAAAATAATGATTTTTATTTTACTTCCATGGCTTATACTAATATCATTTTTCTTCAAAAGGGAAATTTGTTCATAAATTTTGTTTTGAACTAAATTTATTTTCGCTTCTAGGGGAGGAGGGGGGGGGCAGTTACCCCTCGCTGGGAACGCCCATGTTACATTCCGTAAAATTTATTTGAATTTCTAACTAACTGTCAGCCCTGGATATTTTTTAATGGTCTCATCAATTTTTCAGCTCAAAATTTCTAACTTACAAGGGGAATACACGACCTTCGCATCGCCGATCGAGCTCAAATTTTGTGAATCGGTAGTTTATGGGTACAAATGTAATATGCCGAAGCGAGACGACGCACTTCTCGTAAAATTCCGAGAAAAAAGCAATAAAAAATCGTTAAAAATGAAGGTACGCTATATAAGCTGATTTGAACGCGCATGTTAAACAATAGGGTGACAGCCCAGTGGATACGGTGTCCGACTGTGGAAGTGAAGGTAGTGAGATCGATGCTCACTCAGGGAACTTTTTTTTGTGTTAATTTTTAAGAATTTTATTGTTTAAATTTTTAAAGTTCGTTTTCTTATCTTCGTTACTACTATGGAATATGTTTTTAAAAGAGATTTTTAAAATATTTAAATCAGGAATGGATCAGCTTGGGATTAGGAACTGACGATGAAGGGTGTATAGAAACCCGGCGTCGGCATTAGCCTGCTCTTAACGAAAGGCGCCAAGGGGACCACGGCTTAACGTCCCATCCGACCGACGGTGTACTGCACAACTAGTGTAATCCACATTACACGCAGGGATTGAATTTAGGAATTTAGGAATGACGAGGTCGCGGGTTCGAGTCCCGCCTGGGTAGGTTTCCCAGATCCAGGGCATGGTTATTCGTGTAAGTTTAATTGTTACATATGCCGGTATCAATAGGAGCTGTATCCGGTGGTTTGAGAAGAAAATATAAAAAAATAAAATAATATTTTGGAGTTTCCAGGTATCTTGAAAAAATATTTTTTTTAAGCAAGAGGCGTAAATATTAACTCGCTAGAAAAAAAGGCAACGGTATTTTATATGGTGATATAATGGTGCCAAAATGATGGTATGGTAAGTTGGTTAAGGGGTGATGAGGCCAGAAGAAGTGCTGACATAAGTGATGGATAATCAAAAGGTTTCATAAGATTTAAAACGTTACGTTCATATGTTTTCTTTAAGAACCATTACAAAATACATCTTTTACCCCTTTTACAAGTATTTATTGATGAATAACTTCTTGAAGTAAAGGTCTGAGAATGATATACAAAATTGTTTGCCAGCGCTTAAATGTTTATTTCTAATATCTTCTTCAGGGCTATGAATCGCGATGGTTACAATAAATTAATACATGAAGGCAAGAAAGTTTGTTACAATGTTTTTTACAACAATACAATAAAAATATTTTTTATCCATTGTACATAAATGAAAAATTATTATTAAAAAAATTATTCTTGTATCTTAAAATAAAAATAACTGCAATAAAAGATCAGACATTGACAATCCAAATAAAATTTATCTTTATTAAATAAATCTAAATTAATGGTAATTATGATATTGTACCAGCTTAGTTACAATCGGTAAAAAAAATGTGCAAATAAGGTGTGTGTAAATTCTTGTATCTTTTTTTTCATTTATGTACAATTGAATTATTTTAACGTTTTTATTATATTGTAGTAAAAAAACACTGTAATATCTTTCATGTCTTCGTGTATTTATTTATTGTAACCATCATGATTCATAGCCCTGAACAAGATATTATAAATATATTGAAACGTTGGCGAACAATTTTGCATATCATTCTCAGACCTATACTTCACGACGTTATGCATCATTAAATAATTGAAGTTAAGAAAAATTAATCAATTTGTCGCAATTATGTAACATTTTCCATTCATTTTTCAAATACGTTACCACTTCACTGGTGCGGTTCGGTCACAATCGATAACGCAAGGGAGTACTTGACTCTTCGGAGATGACTAGTTGGTGGCACTGTAGATTCCAGATTCATCTTGCACCCTAATCCTGCTATTGTGACGTGAGCCTTCATTGTTCTTCAAGATCTAATACCTCACGAATTTTTTTATTGAAAAATTCCTAGAATTTGAGCCCAAGAGGGAAGTTTGAAGTGTGTGGGAGGAAGCTTGGGATAAATTGAGGACAAGGTCGAGGGGAATGAATAATGTCTAGCTCAAAAAAAGGCCCAGGTAGAGAGTAAACAAACGATCACTGTTCGGTTGCAGAAAAACAGGTGCTAGGAAACCTTGAGCCTGTGCAGTTGATCGTGGCAATTAGTTAGGGAGATGAAGATTTTTCTCAAGGAAAAAGTAAATCTGTTGAAATTATTTCCTAAGTTTACCTTTGGTCTGATTTTTTAATCGGAATCCGCCATGAAGCCGTCGTTTGAGTGAGTTAGACCTGAATTTATAATTGATCAAAATTCGGTAGCTTTCTTACGTATGGAATAAGAGCCTTGAGGTCATTTGTGCTATTTCGGACCTTGATGTGACATGCTAGGTAAACCACATCACATAGATAAACGTATTAAAATTGAGAACTCCAGCTGCAAAAAAATATTATCCCAACGTAACTCATCGCAGCATATATTGGAAAACGACTGGTCAAGTAAAATATGCTTTTTTAAAAATTTGGCTATTTTAAGATACAAATGAATAAAACGCCACCGGTTTCCGCTCAAATCAAAAATCCAAAAAAAAAAGAGATAACAGAAATTTAATGAATGGCACAATAAAAATGGACAATATTTGCTCAATCTAACGGAACTCATCAGGTATTAATAAGTCAAATTTTTGTCTATCGGGTATTTTAAGTGTTAAAGGCTTCACACGGTAATATAAGTAAATAGACATTCTATCCGACAAACTTATAGACCAATGAAGATGTGGAACTTAGCGATGAGAAATATAGTCTTCTAATATCCTAGCTTTATTGATGATGATCTTTATTCTCTCCTAGGGTATCTGTTGTAAGTATACTTTACAATTGTGAACCGTGGAGTATAATAAATACGTGTAAGAAAGAAGTAAATCTGTTAATCCCAAATTTTACCTTTGGTTTGATGACGAAAGTACCTTTAACCGATTTTTTTACCGAAGTTCACCTTGAAGCCGTATTTGAATGAGTTAAACCTGATTTTAAAATAGCTCAAAATTCGTTAGTTTTCTTGCGTAGGGAAGTGAGCCATGAGGTCATTTAGCTATTTCGGATCATGATGTGGTTTGTAATGGTAGAGACATGGTTAAACTCACCGGTTAATAAATCTTTTTCTACCGGCTATTTTATGCTAAAGTGGTATCTTATCCAATTGTGAATGTAAATTGGCAATCCATCCTAGACTCCTATAATCCAATGATCATGTATCACTGAGCGATTTGAAACCTGATCTAGTCTTCTATTCCATTTCTCATCTCTGAGCTTTAATGATAATGATCTTTATTCATTCTGGGAATGTCTACTTCAAGTATACTTTAGAGTTGTGAACCGTAGAGGAAAAGAAATACGGGTAAGTTAATTCATTTGGTAACAGTCTTATGCTGGTCACTTGCTACATATGCCTAATTAATTGTGTTAGGCAAGTAGTTTTGGTGACAAAAAGTGTAAAGAAATACATTTTACAGCAGATAAAGGGAAACACAATAAAGAGATACTTTTGTATGTTCCACAGAAGTTTTAATAACCGATCCAGATTTCGATAGTACACTATGTCACCTTGATAATGACACAGTGTACTGTGGAAACCTGGGTAGGTTATTAAAACTTCTGTGGAACATACAAAAGTATATCTTTATTATGTTTCCTGTCACCAAGTTCCACCAAGTATCGCCTTCCAGCCTTAAGTAGATAAAGGGAGTAATATGATATGAGATAACATGCAGCTGTGACATAACTAGATAGGGAATGAATATAAAAATTAGACTTGGGTGTAGAGAGCGAAGAAATAGGGAAGTGCACTAATTTTTTTTTATTGCTGAATTTGAAAGTTTAGCCTAAAAAAGAAACATTAGTATAGTCACTTTTATTTTCTGCATCTGGGGTATGCACTTTAAAACGTTTTGAAAGTCGGAAAATTTCATGTTGCGCTGAAACACAGTACCTCCATCTTGATTGAGATGTGACGTCACAAGGCAGTAGTCACCAGTGGAGTATCGCTGTATTCCGTCGCCTTCTTTAGCGCGGCGAGAGTTTCCGGGAATCGGTGGAGTTTGCTTCCTAAAAATGTCGTCTAGTACCGAAAACATGAATTCAAAATAGAATTATAAATGATTTTTTGTTCCAAATTTCATCTCGACGTCGAAACAAAAGCCTGGAGAAGTTATACATTCCCGTGCCTTAAGCACAAGCTATACGGAATAAATGGTTCAAGGCTGCTCCTGACTCTTACCTATCGATGATATTCTGTTTTGAAGATCATTTGAAGGTATTGTAAGATCAAATTGATATTTATATTATAATAATTTACTTAATAGGTACCTCAGTCACATCAGAAAGTGTGTTGAGTCAAAATATAGCATCTTCCGCGTAGACCTACGTAATTTATAAACTGAAAGTAGTTTGGTTTAAGAATTATGGCGCGACTGTTTTTTTACACGACCGGGCAAAATGCGTACTTTGCCCATGATATGTGCATATATGATAACAAACGATTTTTGTTAAAGTTAATCTTTATTTGTTGAAATTAGTACATTTATAGGTGATACAGATATAAAGGTACACGGCAGGTTGCGCGGCGTAATTTGTACTCCACTGGTGACGGGTTCATCTTGCTGATCTAAAAAATTAGCTACAATACCTCGAACTTTGAAAACTCGCAATATAGGCAGTCCAAGTACATTGTAAGAATACACGAGACCATTATAGCCCAGAATGTACGTACAATGTCGAAATCCTTGGTTTTCAAAGATTGACGTATTTTATACGCCAGCGCGCCCGGTCCAGGGTTATCAACTTTTATTTCATCCTATTTATTAGTTGAAATTATATTTCAGAATGGTTCTTTTAGCACTGCTACTGAGGTAAACTGGTTGGTACTGAGTACAAGGTACTGAGGTATGTACTGAGTAAGTAAACTCCCTTTGGATTAATGTGAATTACAAGTGTTCGAGATATATGGCATTTTATATTCGCTTTGTGTTCTTATTAATTATGCCTGTACGCATATTGTTGCTTGCCGCGAGCCTTTAATGGTATGTGCTCTTGCAAGAGTGGTTTTCATTTTTAATGTGGAAGTTGGTCAGTATAAGCAAAGAAAAAATTAACATTTTAGCGCACACCAACCCTTGTAGTCATCGTATCTCTGCGTTTGTAATGACACTGCTAAAATACCTAAACGCCATAATGATGATTAAAAAAATTGTCTCATGTCAATGATTGCTGCAATTATAATCAATGATAAACTTGATGCCGTATGATCACAATGAAGACAACAAAAAATAATGCCCTGACGTAGTCTTGAACTACGGTCCTTCGGGTGTGATCTTTCCTTCGAATCGTGCACGCTACCACTACCCCAACCGACCCAACAGGTAAACGCGGATATTTTGAATGTATATATATAAGTTGTAAAAAGTAACGCATGAAAATTAATTAGTTACAGCCTAACTAACGCCCTAATTGAAAAAGATGCAGCAAGGTACGCGGTCTCCCCTTGTTAGCCTTAACGTCTCGCATTTCTATGGAGCGTTGAACCTGTCCTCCTTATTCAAAAATTCAGTAACCATAAATACATCAAAGTTTGGTATACCATTTATAAATCGTTGGAATTTTCCTTATCCCAACCAAGATTATCTTTTCTTGAACCCATCCTGGACAGCGAACCATTGCAACAACCAGCCAGCTCGGAAATAAGGCTAACATCCCATGATTCTAGTTGCGAAGGGCGAACGTTCCGGCCGGCGTGAATACATACGCAACGAATAAGTCTTGCAGCAAACGTCTGAAATAGGTTTATTAGTTTGACTCGGTTCTTACAAAAAAAGTTTTGGCATGATAAACGGCATTGTGCCAAAATATACCCAGCGAAAAATAAATGCCATCATGCATTTATTAAAGATTCAATGTGCTATTCGTACTACTCTTTCCAAAGTTGAAGTTGACACGTAACAGAATATTAATATATTACGCAATGATGAAGTCGTTTACTCAAAAGAGAAGCAGCCACATATATATTCTGAAGATATTATATGACAGCAAAAAACGGATACCCTCAAATTCTGTAATTTTTCTATGCAATAATAGTGGTAGAACTAAACGGTGTAGAAGCTGCCTTCTGCTACTGCCTTGTGACGTCACGGCCAATATTCAACATGGACACCCGTTTTAGCGGCCTTTGAATTTTTCCATATTTCAGACGGTCATCTCGAATCAAGTATTCACTATTAGGATTTAAACTGTGGTTTTACGACATTATGTTATTCTGAACTCTAATTTAAAAAATGTGTTTGGTGCATTTGAAACACTAGTGCACTTCCCTATTGTAAATTTTTTAAGGATTTTTTTCCATATCATTTTACTATAGGGACGGATTAAGTTTTAAAAATTGATTAGCTTTAAGGGAAGTTTTTGAAATTATAGTTAGCTAATTAACTTTCCGTTGCCTAAATAATTTTATTGCGGAGGTGAACGAATAATATCCCAATGGAGGGTTCAGGTTTAGGCATATATATAAATGAATATTACAGCTAATATTCCTTGTTTTTTATTCATGTCGAGAATTATGTACTCTGTTATTAGAATGCAGTAAGCATGAGCGATAAGCTATAATTTTTGTATTTGCCCACTGAGAGATTCTTAAGTGCTCTCCACTTTTCGTTAAAAATGAGTCAGTAGTAAAGTATATTTTCCAATTTTTTTTTATTCCGCCGTCTGCGTGTGTTCCATAGAATTTGAGAGTTAATTAATATTTATGTGGCTGAATAGATCAATGTATCGTGAAAGCGGTCATAGCAATAAGAGAATATACTACGCCGTAGTCTGTACATAAATAATTCTTAATGGGTTGGATTCATGTGTTGTCCCTGTGTTTCATTAAATATCATTTTAATCCTTCCATTAATATTCGTTTCACGTAGAGTTTGACAAAAAACATTAATGTGCCTTTAAATTACAATATTGATAATAAATATCATTCTCTTACGTATAATACATGATGCCATACTTTTGTCTGGAGGCTTAAAAGACGCTTTTATCCTATTACACGAAACAAATAATGTAGAAGTCCGTTTAAGTTAGGGAATGCACCCTTTGAGTTGATATTGAATTTCAACTAATATTGAATTTGACAGTTTTTGCGATCTTCTGAAAATGAATGTGTACGAAAGAGAATCGGGAAAAAAAGGTGTTGAGTATTATTTTGGACTTTCGGGTAACTCATCTTAGATCATTTTCTACCGGCATGATTACATGTTGAGCGATTTTCTACTTTTGCACGGTAGCTTACCCATTTTTTATGTTAGTAAGAATGTCACCATGAACATTAAAATGCAGGAGACTGTGCTTGAGTAATTAAAAAAATTTGAATTCTTTCAACACCCATGGAAATGAAAGCAAATCATATTCAAGTGGGTATTCTACACCATACTCTATGCAAAAAAAGTAAAGGACGAGATTCATAAGTAGTCTCTGCGTTGTACGGCCAAAAATGATTTCGATTTTTTATGTAATTTAGTCGCAAAATACGGTTGACATTAGTTTTTTTTACACCTGTGATTTTAGCGCATGGAGGATGAAAACTCTGCAGTTTTCTGGTTTTCACGTCTGCAGTCTTTACCTGTATCGACCAAAATTTTTCGAGGGTGATGAGTTTGAAGGAATTTTTCGTCCAATGGATGGGCGGTATCCATAACGTATTTGGTCGTACAAAATTATTGGTCCTCGAAATAAAAACCGTTGTGATGTGACGAGTTGCTGCATCCGGAGTTGAGGATGATGGCCAACGTGGTATTCGAGTCCATAAACAGCTGGGAGAAATCGAATTCACTGAGGCCAAGCAGTCTTCGATAAAACGTTACCGCATGAATGATTCCCTTTGTAATGCCGACCTCAGGGGAGATAGGGAATGGTGAAACTGTCGCTTCTCTGTTGGAAGTTTTGTTGATAGAGATGTCAGAACGTGTTGCCGAGGAACAGTTCGGGGAAGATCTAGTGAGGTAACCCGTGACGAAGGTAAATGATCGAGAATGTGAATGACTGAATGAGTGTAAACTGGATTAAATTGAGGAAGGATTCTCCGAAAATAACAAGCGGTGATCTAACAGTCTCCGCCATTTTAAATAGAATTTCGGTTCTCCTGTCTCAAGGCTTTCGTATTTGGGAGGAATGGCCGGAAAAGCTCCGGATCTTTGCCCATAGTCGATTTCCCTATCCTAGTGTGAGAAATGTGGTGTAGAATCAGGTGTAAAAATTTTTCTCTTAATTTTTTTAATTTAATTACCTTTCAAATTTTGTCATTTTAATTTTTGGATCTCACTGTTCTTACCATCCTTCTATTTATTGTAAAATACGGTAGAATTGACTGAGGTGGTCTAGATGTAGTAGAAAGAATACATATTGGTTGAAGAAAACAAGAAATCACTTTGAAGTAAAATCTTATGCTTTCCGATTTGCCTTCCTAGGCTATTCGGGCTTCTGGCAGAATGGAGGGAGACCACCCGGCTGGAAGCCCGAATAGCCTTTTTCGAAGAAAGCATTTTATTCCACAAGGATTACTTTGGTTCTACGGGTTTCAACCGCTAGGTCATCATCAGGTACATCTACATACCACCCCTCCGCCGCCTAAAAAGGCGTGTGGCAGGGGGTGTTAGGGCACCAGCCGTTTACGTATAAAAAGCAAGTGCTCGAACGAAATTACATCAAGCATTTATTAAAGTCTTTTATGTTTGTAGGGAAAAATGAATATAGAAACGTTCGGCAAAATATCTCTCTAAACTTATCGCTTCGGTTGGACCTGGAAATATAGTGGGGCTCCAATATAATGTCCTCCGTGTCGCTCTTAAAGACATCTATTCTCTATTATTCAAGCAATCTAAGCCTTGCGCGCAGCCTCCAATTCTCTAGCGGCTCCCAGCCTAATTCGCTTAACATCTAGGTGACGCTGTCTGTGCGCCAGTAACAGTTTTTGACGTTCGAAATAGAAAAGCAAAGGTACATCCATCTGTGAAAGGTCTGTGAGCAATATTTAATCCAATACTCCGCAATTATCGCGATTCCATCTCTAAAGCGTCCGTCCTTTCAATAACTACTTCAACTCTACCCCATACAAATTATTCCTGACCCCAATTCTCCCTGTGAGTGGTATAAATACGGCTCAAACACCTTTATAGTAAATGGCTATAGCTCAATTTTTTATAAACTTACACCACATGAAAAAATATTTTAGAATTAAAATAAATAGGACCTATGAATAATGTTTAACACGACATTTTTGTATTTAAATAAATGTGCCACTACCTCTTGTACCAGATGATGGCTCAGTGAGCTGAAAAGCGTTGTACGCAGTAAAAAAATGGTGGGAAAGTGCTAAGATCTTTTATTTACTTAAATATGTCTACTTCCACCAATTGAAGCCTGAATCTGTTGAACTTATACGACATTTTATGTGAATTAAAAAAAAAGTTATTAGCGCTAGAATTTCACCTAGGATATCTTGAAACGTCCCCTTTTGAAAGAAATATGTGTATAGAGTTTAAAATATAAATATTTTTGCGCCAGTTTTTCACTTTTTCCACTATATACACGCCTATTCACTATCACACGCATCAGAAAAGCAAATTAGCGGCATTACTCAAGCAATAATTCTCTAAAAACTGAATATAATCCATTAGGAACAAAACAATAAAGAGATGCATACACCAGGGTGGACAGGCTGCTTGCTCCTATTTTTGTTAATTTATTTATTTATTTCCATCTACCCGTAAACAGCACATTTATGGCCTTTACAATGAGGAATCACCAATCAACAGAGAAGGACAGTTACAAACGCCCATGCACTTGGATAAAATCAATTTACCCAGGCGAGGACTTTACCCCGCCGCCACCGAGGCCGGCGAAGGATGATGGGTATATTAAAAACTCTATACATTTATTTAATTCAAAAGGGGAAGTTTTGAGATATTCTAGTTAAGGACGATGGGTTCTATTTGCGTAGCAACGTAAAGTAATAACTTTGGTTTGATGGGTGTTTTTTGGAATAAATCGCAATTCGGATGAGGATATGAAAATAAATTGGGATTTTAAATTAATCTATGCCTTTCTATGCAGTCACGTTACAAATAACACTTCAGATATATCGGATTTAGGCAATAATAAATTAAAACTATAACATATCTACTGAATGCATTTAAAAAATCTGCGGAATTAAATCTCTTCCATTTTCAGGCCAATACAGGAAGAAATGACGAATTTTTCATTGAAGAAGACCTGAGATATCTGATGTATTATAAATATCAGGGTTTGAGATGATGTAGTCCATGTTAACTCCATAAATTAATTCAGGCTTATTCGTTCTAAGCCTCTCTCTCTCACTCACTAGATCTATTCATTTTCATGTATCGCTCAGTTGAAGTTATCCATTGTAATTTTTCATTTTGCACCCAACTATTGTTGCATGTTGATCCAATTTGGTAGACCTAAAGGTAGTTGGGAGGTTTTTTCTAAACTTTTATCGTTAAATTAAATTAGTTCGGGCTGTCTGAGACAGTTTATAATAGGAGCACGATAGTTTTTATTTTCTAGCAGAGAGGGAAACCTTCCTAATTTTCCTGAGAATGGGGAGCTTTGTTACCTTTTTTTTGTAAATACGTCGTCTCGCCACGAAATGTGCCAAGAGCTCTGAGCTGCCTGAGAGCCAAGGGTGAGGCGTCTGCCCGAATGTGGCATGGGCAATGACGTCATTTAAAAAAAAAGAGACGAAGGTGTTGAAAGTGATGGTGATTGAACGAGGAGACTTTTAGGTCAGTGACTGATGGGGGTGAAAGACTGCCAGCATCTCACTGTGACTTTTTTTAGTATGCTGTTATATTTTCGGGCAGTATTGTGTAATAACAGATATTCAGGGTGTTTCAGGAGGAATCTGCAATACTTCAGGAGGTGTTTGGGGAGACAATTTCGAGCATTTCCTGTCCATAAACATTTTTATCGCATCTCCTTGGTTACTGAGGCTTGGCAACGCAAACATTTTTTTGGATGCACTCTACAGTTACCAAGGAAACTGTTTTCTTCGATAATCGGCCTTAACGACATTTTTTTTAATACTCTGGATTGTAAAGAGCATAAAATTATTAACGTTGGACTAAAATGCGCTATAAGAATGGTCTCAAACAAACAATCTCAAAATGGGTGAAATTGCGAAATCGTATTGTTGATACTCGCTCAAAATTATGCTTCAAGATTAATTGTTTCAGACAATTACAATCGCTCATTTTTGTCCAACCTTAGTTATTAAATGTCTTTTAAATTCCATAGTATTAATTAAATTGCTGTAAACGTTGGATACCTAAAAAATACCGTTTCCATCCTGTTCTCATTATTTATGGTTAAGATTTTTTTCTGTTGATTTTTCGACCATTTTTATGGCTGAAATCGATAGGTTTGGCTTTTACTTGGTGAAAATGTATGCTGAATTAAGATTAAGAACCTTTTCACCCTACCCTCCCTCCCCCTCGTCACCTTTCCCTCTCGTCCATAGCAAATACATATGGGGACTGTCCGTTAAAAATCTTCGTACACGAATATGACACCTTAGAGTCGAAACGCGTCTTACCAAATAGAAAATCGAAAGAAAATTTTCATAGGCTGTTTATCGTCACATTTTTTTAATCTATTACTTGCTTTGTCTCGTATTTTCTGTCGCTCGCTGTCTTGTTTTTTATTATTACCGCCTCAGAATGTGCTAGGGCTTTTTTCAATATTTGTTTTTTACCCTTGTAAATTTCGAATTGGAAAGTTTTATTTCGTGCGGATTAATTCCACATTGCTGCATAATCTTTTTCCAATGTATAGAATGTGTATGCCTTAGCAAAAAAAAGCGCCCGGATTAGCAGAAAACTAATCTTTATCGCTATTCTATTTACTCTTATAATTACTCTAAGAAATCATTCCTACTCTTCCCTTTTTTCTATACATAAGTTAAAAATATAATAGTGATAGAAGACGTCACCGTTGTATGAGCTGCACTTTAATTGCTGAAAAATGCCGCACTTGCTGAATATCATTTATTTCTCAAAATACTGAATAAAATTTCACGTGGCTTGAGATAAAAAGAAGGTTCGCATTAAAATAGTTTATAATACAAATTATAAAAATTAAATATTTAAGTATTCCATGTTTTGTGGTAATCTATGTACTGTAGGACATGAGAACGGAATCATCTCCAATTCACACTACTCTAATGATTAAAATATTCTTATTGGTGACTGATCAAGTATGACTATTACAAATCATAGTTCCGTACATTTTTTCGAAAGCACTTAATATAACGACATTTAGATCTTTGAATCCGTTCAAAAGAGTTGGCATGCAAAAATTTCCAATTCCGACGACGACGACGTGGGCGACTATTGCTACAGTCTCGTTTGCCATGTCAATCTCGGCCACATGTGTAAAAGCCGATATTTCCTCATGTTCATATTAAAAAAGAAGTTTAGATCTAAGGTTCATTTTTGCAAAGAGGGTGATCGAAGACGCGAATACGTTTTTTTTAACTTTCGACATTCCAGCGGGAAGGCTGATCCGTAACATCTTCCATCGATGTGAGCATAAAAGCACGTTACAAATAAATCCCTCCTAGCCGCTGAGAAGTATCCCAAAAAAATTCCATTCAGGGGTATCTTAAATTGATAGTCCACAAAATCATTTGCGTAAATACTGAACCATATAATATGAAATTTCGGGTATAAAATCGTATATCAGAGCACTAATCAACAAAACCGTTTCAAGGCCAAAAATTCAATTTTCGTTTTGTAAACACCATTTTCATTTATGTTTCATTAAATTCTAATTTTTAGCATTGGAGCGCGCCATACCAAATAAAAAAAAATATTTGAAAATTTACTCAGGTTGTTTATCTTCATTCAGCATGAATTTTCACCAAGTTTAAGCCGAATCCATCGATTTCCGAGATAAAAATGGTCGAAAAATTAACAGAGACAAGTCGTAGCATGAAACAAATTTCTAATGCGGTAAAAAATTATTCCCGTTATTTTCTGGACTAGAAATTCAATATACGCCTGAATGGAATGATTTTTCGAGATACTACTTTGAGGCTAGGAGCGATCGAAATTTCCAGCTATTCAACTGATTAAGCGAAACTGATGGAGTGTAAATCCATGCCGTTGAGCGAGGAAAAAGAAGATGTTCCCCCTAGGGTTATCAGTCGTCGCCTCGGTAGTCAATATATCCTGGGAAAAACACAGTGTAGCGCGGATCGGTGAGAATAAATTATTGCAAAATTTGCTTCTCCCCTTTTGGCTTCTCTGGTTAAGTCGATCGTATCATTCAATACGGAATGTGCGGTGTTTATTTTTGTCTTTGGATGCTTATTGGCGAAGATGAGCGGGTCGTGGAGGTTGGAAGCGGCTCATAGTGGGGGAAGGGCCGTAAAAATTTCAGCCACCGTATCCGCCACTTCCCCAATACCCCTTCCCCACCTCCTCAGACAAAACGAGCGATTCCCCCCCTCTCTCCCGTCTGATTTCCCTCATCATTATAGCAATGCATAGCTTAACACATGCACATTAGTCGCGTATCGATTGTCTTGCCCACAGTTTGGCGCTGTCTGGATCATCCGTGAACACTTTTGTGGATTCCAAGAGCTCTTTTGTCGGTGAACGTCGAACCTTTCCTACTTCTTCGTCTCCCAAATAAATCGCTCGCACAGTGCCCATCACTAGGTGCAATACTTGTAGTTTTCTAGTTATTTATAATTGACTCAATTAAAAATAGCTAGGAAGCTACAGAATACGAATACAATCGGAAGCAATACTTGCGAAACGGAGCAAATAATCACGTATCAGCGCATTTGCGCGACGGCAGCTCCTATATTCATTTGGCTGTACACTTTGGCATTATAAAAATTCTCAACACTGACTAAACGATGTAAAAAAAAGATTAAAGCATAGCATTACAATTTAATTTAGAAGGGAGAGCATCATAAGCAAAACACAATTAACCATGATGTATCAAATATATGATTTTACACTTTCCCGGCGAATAACATTAGAAAAATCTTCTCGGGATTGCGCGCGGGTTAAATAATCTAACCCGCGCGCAATCCCGAGAAGATTTTTCTAATGATGTACCAAGTTAATATTCCAAAATAGTCAGAAACCATAATTCCGCATTTAAAATTACTAGATTAAAATAATGGTTAATATGGTGACTTTTGCGAACATGCGCTCACGCGTATTCAAGTTTTCCGTATTTGAGATGGTGGTAACAATGGTAACCTCTGGTGATGAGTAAAAGCAGTTGAAGCGTCCGACGCGCACGCAATTAAGTGATGAAAGGGATTAGATACACGGTTGAAGAAGATGGATATTGCGGAGTAAGGAGTCAAGGGAATTCTTTCCAGCCGAAGGAGGGGGGACCCCAGACCCCCGTTCTGACCCCTCCTTGGTCCAAACCTGGATACGCCGCTGTCAACCAGTGGTGGATACAGTGGGGGGCGCCCCCCCCCCCCCTTAGCGGAGCCACCCGTATTGCCAAACATTGAAGAATCACAATTGTAACTTTTTTTTATCATAAGATGATATTGTCTTGAATATGCATATAATCACTTAAGTTAAAAATTTCTGAAGCTCTGCATGTGACTTGATTATTTTTTATTACGATAATAGTAAAGGTAACTCAAGGTATATTTTGCGCCCACCCCCTTTGAGTTTCCTCTGTATCCGCTACTGCTGTCAACCGGTATATGCCTTTAATAATACTCTTTTCATCCCTGCACTTTTGTTTTTACTCGATACATAATACATTTATTCATTGTACTACGATCTTAAAATTAATGCAGCCGTCCATTTTTCTCCTTCCACACCTATTTCCTTCAGTTCCATCATGTTCTTCGTCCTTGTGTCTTTTTTTCTACCCCAACTATCTTTTTTACTTCTTGGGGAACTTTTCTTCCGACAATATTCCTCACATAATCAAAGCGTCTCATAACATGGACTATATGCGGTACAAGAATCAATACAGCATAGTAAAGGCGCCCATAAATGAAAGACTTCCTCAACGGACATGAAGGAGATTAGCCGGACTGGTAACCTTTACTCGTCGCCTTCGAGGTGGAGCATCATATTTCACTCCGTTGAGTGAATGGCTTACTTACCATGCACATCCCCTTCTACTGCTGGCCTCAGCAGATGCGAACTCAGCGAGCATCAATGAGTGCCGCGCGTATTCCTTCGTCAGCTTGGCGCGAACGGCTCGACTGCAGGTTTGCTACCTGTCCGGAGGTACCGGATATGTGTTTACTCAGGTGGGAACCCCACGCCGAAGCTCCAGGCATTATTGCAATTTTCGATGCGTGGCGCTGCACTGATCCCCACGGCAGAGCCCTCTGGGTGGCCATACTCAACACTACTCCGTCAGTAAATCGAGTCGCCGTATGCTCTTTCCATTATGGAAATGAGGGAGTCCGCTATTGTTAGGCTAAGCATCCCTTACGCCTAATGGGGAAATAGACAGATGTCATGTTTTTCTCAAAAGTTTATTGAACGTATAAGTATATGGTAGAAAAATATCGAATAATTCTTCTGGGGCTGATTCTGGTTCTTTCTGGCTATAGCCAACGCGATTTATCGAAAAGATTGGCGAACGCTGTATTCATCCGTATTGTCATTTTCATTCGCAGGCTATTTCGTCAGAAATGCTTCGCTTCGTGTCTTTGGCGACGAAAAAGTTATTCTCGTTCTGCCTGACGAGCATATAGTGAACGTAAACATTCGCCAAGTGCGAATTTCGCTGACGACGACAATGAAATCGCTCTAGCGGCTTAGCGAAAGATTTGACGAGAGGCAGACTCGTGATTTTGCTACCGCTTTTTAACATTATTATGTTGTATTTTTGATGCCAATGAGTTTAATTGTTGCTAAGATGCTTGGCATACAACCGGTGTTGTTGGCCATAATCACCATACAAAATTTCAGCCGCCTGGCTTGCATTTTCGCCTTTATCAAAGAAAAAATGTAAAATGTACCGAATTTTCTCGTTGTTGACCTCCATTTTTTATACCCTTTAACTAACAACTAAAAGGACCGAACAATAAACAGCAACTGAATTTATTTAGTATGAAATGTCACCTTTATAAGAGCTTAAATTTGAAATCGCCTGATGAATATTTTACGAGATATCGATCACTACAGCCATCAACCTAAAAAATAATGGATTTCTTTTTCCCTAACCTAACATATTTTAGAATTGTTATATGAACTTACCAACGTGCTTCGCGCTCTTCAATTGTTTCGGACTGCGCAGGCAGTGTGTTGATCGCTGAATTTATCTTGTGCCCATTGACTTATGGGTAATTCGTCATTGCTTAAGTCACAGCATTTCGCCAAGATAACGAAGTTACCAGAACTGAAGCTATAGGCGAGGCGAAAAGAATGAGAATAATCGCGGAGAAAATTTTTCGCTTCGCTTCGAGTTGCCGTTCCATCATCAAAGAAAACGAAAGGCATTGATTGCGATTCATTACCCACCATTAGTGTATCCGTAATATACAAATTATTTGGTTTTAGAAATCCCAGTTTAGACGAATGTTAATGGTCAATTTTATCTTCATTTGAAAAAGGCCATATTGGCGCCCATGCGATGCCACTCCAATTGACGTCACAGGGACCTAGATGCTGTACGAGTAGATAGGAGTTTTACATCGTCTGGGATTACCAATGCAAGCATGAGGCACAGAGCTCAGGGAAACATATCTTAATAATCACATGTTAAAATTGCCTAAGGTCGGAAAGTTTCCTTCGTTTGATAGGGTATTAATCCTTATTTGAGCCAAGCGCTATCCACTAGCAGGATATTCTACGCTACCGCCATGCTCGGCAGCAAGTAGCCTGCATCGTAGCGGCGTTCATAGCCTCGCACACAGGTGGCCTCACACGGCAGCAGCCAGACGTCACACGGGCTTTTCCTAGCATTCATACTTAGCCGTCGCTTTTTCTCGCGCTGTAAATTTTTCACTTTTCATTTAATAGCCAAAAATAGATATCGTCATTTAAAAATCCAAAAGTGTGAAATATGTACTCCAGCAGGAATAATCTTTCGATTTAGCCAATAAAAAAATAATTGGAAATCACCCTACTACAAGGAATAGCATTGAAGAGTTATGAATTTGATAAAGAACTTCATCATGAATGTAAATATCGGTTGACAACCCTAATTATGCCTTATTTCCCCATGAAACTCGGATCAATTTGTACGTCAGTAGCGACGCGAGTGGCGACTTCTGTAAACCCATTTAAATGCGCAGTGGGGGACAAAACATTATGAGACCGACTTGGAAATCCTCTATTCTAATATTCGTGGCACGGAAAAAGCAATGAAAAAAGGGACGTTGAGAATGACCTTGTGATTCAGAAAATGATGGGTAGTGCGATCACTCTTTTGGTTCCCGGAAACCTATCGCTGGAACTATCATTCTGAGGGACGGAGAAATGATCACGTGTGATTCAGAATTTTGGAAAATCCACATATGCGTCGAGATTTGTAACAAGTTAAACGATCAAGGCATCCTTCTTTCAGATGCATGTTGAGCTAATTTGAAAAAGTTAGAATCATGGAATAAAATGCCTGGCCAGCTAACTACCTCTAATGCCGAATATAGAACACTATACGTCTCCATTCTCTGATTCAGTTCCAAGTCCTGGGCTGGCCTACGGTGAATTATTCGGCTTCATCATCAGCGCTATGGTTTTTTTTCACTTATATTTATTTATTCATTTTATAACTATGTACAAACAAGAAATAATGTTTATACAACAGTTTAAATTTTCAAATGTAAACAAACATTCTGGTCCCGCTAAGCCGAAATTGGCTTGTCAGCAGGTGCCAACTTAAGCATTACAATTTGTGTCTTGTAAAAATTACTAAATTAACAATTTCACTAACAAACAAATTTTTACATTAAAAAAAACATTCTTAATAGCAATTAAGCATATCAATATATAAAATACTGTTACATTCCATTATCAACAACCAGACAATATCCATGTCTTAATTTTTCTTTTTACTTCACTCAAAGATTTTAACTCTTTAAATTCGCTCTTCAAATTATTGAACAGTTTAGGTACAACAACTTTCAATTGCCTACAACCCTTATGCGTATAACATCGCGGAATCTCATACATTCCTAAAGCCCTTAAATCGATATTACTATTAATATTTCTTTTCCTTTTGTATCTATTATTAAAATAATTATCAATTATTAATATGTACTGATACAATTTATCAAGTGGTAATGTACCAAGGTCTTTAAAATACGAGTCACCTGAATATCCACCATTTTCCTCAAAGTTAGTTTGATGAATCATTTTTAAAATCCTTTTTTGGTTGGACTTCAATCTTTTCATATTAGTCACACCACATGATCCCCACACAGTAAGGCCATATCTGAGAAGGCTCTCAAAAAGACCGTGATACATCATTTTGAGTACATTTTTCGTGACGCTGTCGTTCAGATAATAAAATTTGTACATAATGCATCTGAGCTTTTGGTTCAATTTTGATACATGAGAATTAAAAGTGAAATTACAATCAACAATCAAACCCAAATATTTATATTCGTTCACTTGTTCTAAAATATTACAGTTACAAGTTATCATGTTGGAATGTAGACATTCATGACCGTGAGATTTAATATTTATTGATTTAATATTAGATGCAAGATAAGTGATGTGCATTGTTTTAGATTTTTTTTCATTTAAAATTAAATTATTGTCATGGGACCATTTTAACATATTATTGATATCATTCTGCATATTAATGACGGCATTTTTGAAGTTGACATGACTACATATCAAGACTGTGTCGTCAGCATACAAAAGTAAATTACAATTTTTAATACATTCATGCATATCATTAACATAAATTAAATACAAAATTGGCCCCAGAATCGATCCTTGGGGCACTCCCATTTTTATGCTGGTAATATCACTAACAACATTTTGAACTTTCACTACCATCTTTCTATTAAATAAATAATCTTTAAACCAATCAAGCAACAACCCTCTCACTCCAATATTATAATTTTTTAAGCAACAAAGTGTGATCAACCATATCGAAATCCTTTTTATAATCAATGTAAGTTATTACAACATTCTTTCCTCTATCTAAATTATTTCGAATATTCTCTGAAAAGTATTATAAGGCATCCTTTGTACCTTTCTTTTTTTGAAAACCATATTGATGCTCAAAAATTGCTCTATTTTTGTCCAAAAAATTTAACAGCATGCCTGCCACATATTTTTCTAATATTTTACTCATACAAGGTAAGATAGATATGGGCCTATAGTTCTGTGTTTGAAGGTGATTTCCACTTTTATAAACCGGAAGAACAATAGCTGTTTTCAATTCAACAGGAACAATGGAATTTTCTAAACTAGTGTTAATAAATTTTTTTTAAACCGGTATAAAGATGCTGTTAGATTTTAAGTCTTTAATTTTCATCCCATCAATTCCAGGTCCTTTATTTTCAATATTCTTGAGAATATTTTTAACATCTTTTTCAGTTGCATAATTTACCACTATACTATTATTTATTGTAACAGGACTGTACTCGTATAAAACTTCCGAGCAATTTATTCTAAGCTCTTCGTTATCTTTTGAGTACTGCTTTACAAAGAGATTGACCACAGATTTTAAATTCATCTTACCAGAGAAATATTTAACAATAGTATGATCAGGCCCCTTATTTTTATCTGCTCCGGTTATTAACTTAACTAGTTCCCAAATCTTTTTTGCATCATTAGCTGCACGAATTATACTATGATAGTAAAAACTCTTTTTTGCTCGGTAGATTTCTTTATTAACTTGATTTCTAATAGTTTGATACTCCCTTCTATAACTCAAATTCGAGGGACTATTTTTCCATCTCTTATAGAGGCAGTCTCTAACTTTAATTTTTTCAATTATTTCTTTATTAATCCAAGTTTTTTTATTATCTTTATTATCCTTCCGAGAACGTTTTTTCATGGCTTTACTGTATATTCCTTGAAACAGACGTGATAATTCTAGATATATATCATTAGGAGATTGCGAATCTAACATTTGAAGATCGTTTAAATCAAGGCTTGAAATCAGCTGTTTCACCGTTCTTTCACAAACATACGTTTCAGAAATTGTATTTTTTAAAGTAGTCAATTTCAATGAGGGAAAATTATCTTTTTTAACCATACCAACTGCTACAGCATAATGATCCGATATGCAAGCCTGAAATATCACCCCATCACAATGAAAGGCATTCCCCCGGTAGAGTATATGATCAATGCATGAGGAAACTAAATTTCCATCTACTATCACCTCTCTAGTATTTTCTTTAATTAATTGTATATATCCTCTTTGAGCTAATGCATCTTTGTAAACATTAATATCTGTGCCAAGATTGGACATGAAATTAATATTGAAATCTCCACATATAAGTACATCTCTAGTTCGTAATTTAATAATTTCATCAAAAAATTCCTCTAAAAAATCTTTAAATTTGAGGTTAGGTGGTCGATACAGTCCCATAACAGTTATATCTACTCCTAATATATTTACAACACAAGAGATCGCTTCATAAGAAATACTATTAACAGAAATACAATGATAAATTTTATCATTAGAGACATAGATTAACACGCCACCTCCTCTGCCAAAATTTCTAAGTTTAAATATCATTTCATAGCCCGGTATTTGGAAGTTCTCAACTTCTTCTTCCTTTATATTAACTTCCGTTAAAACCACAACTCCAACTTTGTTATTCATATTAATTTGATGCAAAAGAATAAGTAAGTCATTGAAATTTTTCCTGAGTATTCGTATATTCAAGTGTAAACATATTTCATCATAAGTCTTAACTATTTTTGAACTTTCAGATAAATTATACGTATGACAGTCTCTGTAATCATCATTTATGATAGAAAACAAATCCATTCTTATACTTAGTATTTAAAAAAAATAGTTATATTCACACAAGTTATTAGGAATTTCAAAATTTATTTAAGTCATCTTCTGACCTTATTCTGATGATTTGTGAATGTTCATCTTTTTTTACTGATATTTTTCCAAATTTGACCCAAACATATCTTAAACCTTTCTCTTTACTCTTTTCCTTAGTTTTCCACAGGAGATTTTTATAATAACCAGTGAGTGCTTCATTCATAAAAATTTTCCCACAAATTTTCCCTTCAGTAATATCTTTGTTATCCAACCCTTTTCTTTTATCTATCCATACATCTTTAACCTTTTTATTTTTAAAGGAGATAACAAGCTTAGACTTTTTGTTAGGGGACTTATTTTTTACGAAAAAGGCATCTCGAACATCATCATCTTTGTGATTATCTATTTTAATCGATTTCGCTATCTTATTAACTAATTCAATAGGAGAGGTATCTACATAATTTAAATCTAGCCCAACAATTTCCACCTTATCCATCATTGCGTTTTGCTCCAGCTCATTCACTCTAATTTTTAAATCGTCAATAATTTTATTTTTACAGTTTAACTCGTCTCTCAAATCAAAAATAATATCTTTGAGTTCCTTAACCACCCTAATGTTTTCACACAACTCATCATACCGTGCACTCATGAAGTTAATACTATGCGTGATTTCACACAACTCTTATCAATTTTGTCTAATCGACCACTTACATCACTATTGCGGCTGCCTGAAAATCTTCCTGATACCATTCCAGCTATGCTAACATCCATTTTACGTTCCTTATCAGCAATTTTCACAGTAGAAAAGGAGGCCTCCTGTGACTCGTCGTTGTTGAAAACAGTTGAGCGTCTGCAGTCACCGCATCTCCACTCAAGCTTCTTTTTCGCTGATTTGGCCCTCCATATGCTCTCAGATATTTTAGAGCATTTATAATGGAAGGATCCATTGCATCCATCACAACACACAAAAAGACCATCCTTTGGCAGAGGGTCATTGCATTTGGCACAAGACATGATGCCCAATTGTTGAACTTGGATACGTAAACAAAGTTTTGCAATACAAAAACAGAACTTATAAATTTTATCAGAGTACCTTTAGCAGATCCACAATATCCAACGGAAGCAAGTCACAAGCTGATACAAACACATTTATCTAAAATGTCAAATTAGTGTGAAAAACACACACACTAAAAACACACTCCAAACAAAACGCAAATGAGGGTCGCTAACAACAGTCACTCCAATGAATTGCAAACAAAATTTTAAGTTTGCAGAAATAAAATGTTCCAGCTGATTTAAGAAATCCACGAACAGACACACAGAATCTATTAGTAAAGATTCACCCGATAACACAAATAAGCCAAGCTAGAACACATATAACAAGGCCTAAAACCACATAATCCGCAGAGGCTAAGAAGACTTCCAGCACACGCATTTAAGACACAACCTAATAAAAAAAAAATATATATATATATATATATATCGAATAATTCTTCTGCAATTTATCAGTTGATAATTCACACGTTATTTAAATTGGAACTGAGTCGCACTCATTTTTCGGTATTTTGGATAATATTCATTAATTATACTTTCACTTTCAGTTATTACCTACGTATTTCATGCACATTAGATAGATAGAAAAATATTTATTATTCAGGAAAAATTCAGTGAGAACAAAAATTATATTATATTACATAAATAAATGACATTTTGCATTATATTAAATTCAATATAAATTATTAAAATGATTACTATGATGTTCCATTTCATGACATAAACAATCATAGGAAATGCATTAAATATATTAATGCCATATTAAACGTTTTAAATATGACAACACTTTCATTCTTACAGATATTCTTGCAGACAGAACTTTCATTAGTACATAGGAGATTAAATGATATCCTTGATATCAAAATGAAAAGTTATTCCACAAAAATTTGGGTACCCATATTCGTGCGTGATACGTTTTCTATTTGTTTGGATTGATGATTATACATAAAGGGTTAATCATAATTTTTTTGGCAGGAAAGTTACTACACATTTATTGTAACCGCGTGTAAAATAATTAAGTCTTAATTAGAGTTTTTGTTCATCGGCTAAATCGGTCATTCGAATTGCTCAGAGAAGCGCTTGTGGACCGATAAATCGTAGTATCATATGAGTAACGCCGCATTTACACTATGTAACAATGTTCAATAAATAAATATGTAAAATTGTTAAATAACTTCTTTCGATCTTTTACAACGCTGGACGGGAAGCGTGTAACACTGTCATATGACACATTTTCGATTCTATGCATCAAAGTTGCATAACTTTCTTGGTTTGCAGAAGTGCACTGCTTAAAAAGTGTTTTAGGACGTTATTTTATA
The DNA here is from genome assembly GCF_921293095.1 of Ischnura elegans. Classification (NCBI taxonomy): domain Eukaryota; kingdom Metazoa; phylum Arthropoda; class Insecta; order Odonata; family Coenagrionidae; genus Ischnura; species Ischnura elegans. The sequence goes on from NC_060254.1 coordinate 72,520,599, forward strand.
GCATTTTCATTTAGCATTTCCATTTCAAAAAAACTACATTCCATTGCAGAAAGTTATATAACCTTGTTATATAACACAGCTTTGTTACACAGTGAAAATGCGGCTTAATCGATGTCCCCTGGAAGTAGCGATAGGGCTGGAAGACTGTTGCAGAAGTTTCTGTTTACTTCTTTCCTCTTTTGCTTCCGACCATTGGAGATGAATGCCAGAATGTTCATCGAATTGGACATTGATGCGAGACTAAAAAAAGACCGATTCCCAGTTGATCTAATATTTTTCCCTCCACGCTCCACTCCAGATGGAACAGCCGGATGGAGTCTCTAGGCTCCAAGTCTCTTTTGATTTAATTTTTGCTCCTTCGATGCACCCCTCGGCTGGAGCTGATTTATGGACTCCCGTAGCTGTGATTTTTCGAAGCTAAGAACGCCGTCTCCCTTCGCTCTGAGACGGCGATGCATCACCTCAGGAGACGGGAGAAGTTCGTCCATGAGAGAGAAAAAAAGCACACTTATGAGCGAAGAACTAGAGGCATTACAAGACTGTATGTTACTCCCTTTTTACAAAAGTAGGATCAAAATATTTGAGGTGTAAAGCCGCATTTACACTATGCAGCAATTTGTTATAATACAATACTTATAAGGAAAGTTATATAACATTTTCAGACACCCAAACTTGATTGCAAAAAAGTGATATTACATTGTTAAATAACTTCTAAATATCATTACCAGCACTGGATGGAGAACATGTAACAATGTTATATAACAAATTTTCGAACCAATATATAACCAATTTACTTATATATGCCTTTTCTGGGTTGCCAAAGTGCATTCATGAAAAAGTGTTATTTTACATTGTTGCATAGCATTGTTGTAGAAAAATGTTACATGACGGGGTGAGAATCCAAGGGGCACAAGTGAATTTTTTTAAACAGCGTTAGGTACAGAAATTATAGAAGAAATATGCAAACGCTTGAAGGGATACGAGTGAGTCTCTGTTCTGTGCTGACATCGAGTGAAAAACGAAATGCATTACTAAATACCTAGTTCATCTCGTTTATTATATTACATCTATTATACCTAATTTCTATACCTAACTCTATTTAGGACAAAATCATTTGTACCCCTTGACTTTTCACCCTTACTTACTTTGACCTTAACGAACACTGGATGGGAACATTTAACACTGTCTTATGTCACATTTTCGATAGCAAAATAATGTAACTATTTTGGTTTACCGAAATGCATACCTTAAAAAGTATTAAAAGTATTACGTAACATTTTTGTATAACATTGCCATATAACATCTCGATTTTGAAAAACTGTATTTAATTGCAAGAAGTTTTATAACATTGCTATATAACTGTGTTTTGCTACGTAGTATAAGTGCAACTTTTGGGCTCCCGCTGCTGTGCTTCTCGGAGCTAAGACCCCATCTTTTTTCGCTCGGAGAAGACGATGCATCACCTCACGAGACGGGAGAAGTTCGGCAATAAGAGAAAAAAGGCATTCATATGAGCGGAAAACTAAAGGTATTACAAAGTGTAGGGGGAAGTATGTCAGAAGGGTATTCCCTTTTTACAAAAGAAAATGGATGTGAAAGTTTGTGGTATAAAGCCGCATTTACACTATGTAACAATATTATAAAGCATTTTTTTTTATTAAACAAAGTTATATAACATTTTCAGACGTCCATACTGTTGCCTAAAACAGATTCGCATACTGCAACAAAGTTATGTAACATAGTTATATAACTTCTTGTTATCTTTACCGACACTGGATGGGAAATATATTACACTGCTAATTAACACATTTTCGATGCTATATAACAAAGTTACATTAATTTTATTTGTTATTCATTTATTCCTGTATTGGCCTTTTACAACTGGGTTTTTAATTTTACAACTAGACGTACACGAACATCCATGCCCTGGATATGAGCAACATACCCAAGCGGGAATCGAACCCGCAACCTATCATGCGGCAGGTAAGGACTAACCCGCCACCATCGAGGCCGGCAGTTATATAACTTTTTTGATTTGTCTAAGTCCATTCTTTAAAAATTGTTATATAGCATTGTTGCATGGCATTGTTATGTAACATTTTGATTTTGAAAACTGCATTCCATTGCAAAAAGTTGCATAATATTTTTATGTTACATTGTTTTGTTACATACTGTAAATACGTTTTAATCGACTCCGATTATTGTGATTTTTTCGGAGCTAAGAACTCCACCTACTTTCGCTCCGAGACGGCGATGCATCACCTCCCGGGACGGGAGAAGTTCATCCATAAGGAATAGAAAAAGAGCACTCATATGAGCGAAGAACTAGAGGCAGTACAAAGTGTTAGGGGGGAGTAAGATAGAAGGGCACACCCTGTTTACAACAATAGGATCCGAAAGCTTTTGGTGTCAGAGTCGCTCGCTATCTCGGCAGTGCTCGTGCTAGTGATGGAAAATTGTCAGTGAAAATCAATTTTTCGAGCGATCGATTTTCAATCGAAATTAAAAGCTCGACTTCCCGACGAAAATCGAAATTTGAACCGAAATATCGATTAATCGAAAAAACGGACGTTTCAATTTTGAAAATATAAAGTTCGTACAAAAGTGCATTTATTATTAATTCCATGAACACTCAAATTACACTAATCAGAAGTAGGAAAAAATATACCCAGAACATATGATAGAAGTATTACTACTATTGGCGCAAAAAGGAAGAACGCTGAACTTTAAGTATTTGCATGCAATTCTGCCGAAGCTCTGTAGCAGGGGTGTCAAACACGCGGGCCGCATGTGGCCCGCTCCCTTACATTCTGCGGCCCGCGGCACCATGACTTCTTCAATCGCAAACGGCACTTCCTTTGCTCCTTTAAGATTTACAGCTCTTGCAGTTGTAAGATCAAAACTTACTGGCACGTCATCCATATTGCCCAAATGCATTTCTTCATGCACTTGTACAGGCAAAGGGGTGTCAAGTATCTGGGAGCATTAGTTCCAGAGATTAAAGTAAATACACTCTTTCTTCTCTTTCAGTTGCCTTTTTAACTAATAATAATTATAATATAGTTGCGGTAGTATTTTATATAACTCTCCTGTTATTGGTCCTGAAATATGCGGCCCTCGAGCTGTTTGAGTTAGCTAATGTGGCCCGCCAAGGTGAATGAGTTTGACACCCCTGCTCTATAGGGTCGTGTCATATATCATTTTACTCATTGATGATGTGGTATTATAAACCGCTGCCATGCTTAATATCCACTCCCCTGCCAGATACTCCTATGGCTATTAGCCGTTTCATTGAGAGTTCGTTTTGCAGTGGAAGATTCAGGAGTGGACGCCTGCTTCTGTTTTAGTCCTTACCAGGTCAGCTTGAGATGCATACGGTTGCGAGAAGGAATTGACGCTTGGTGGTTTGGAGTCAAAAAATGATAAAAACCACTGGGATTGATTTCCATCAGAGATACATACATTTAATTGGAGATAGTTACAATCGGCACACGCTGATCATGGTTACTGAGTCACAGTGGAACCGACTCCATGGGGCCTGAGGGGACCCGAGCCCCCTCAAAAATTCGTTATAGGTAGAAGGAAAAAATATGTCAGACTTGTCGATTTTCCCCGGAGTGTCCAGATATCGAGATTCGAGTTATCAGGGTTCTAATGTTGATCATAATACTCTTCTAAAATGCTTAAAAAACCTAAAACTCACTACTTATAAAATTTCCCTGGGAATGATTCCCGTTTTAGCACCCCCCCCCCCCCCCCCAATATTTTTTGTAAGTCGGCATCCCTGCTGAGTCATGCATATTGCGTGGATTTTCAGTCTTACTGGAAAGGGTGATCCCGTGACTACCGTCACTTATACAATCTTAAATGCTTCTGTAACGCAAAATTAACGATGGCAACATTTGAGCCATGCATTAGTAGCTCCCTGATCTGGGAATTGTATTTTCCGCCAACTTTTAGGGTCTCAGTGAACAAGGTGGAGTTCAACGTACGTAACGGAAATAATTTTTTACATTTCATCAGAAATTTCTTTTTCTATCAATCATCATTAGTCAACAATACTCGGATTGGTTTGACGCAGCTCTCCACTTCTCTCTCCTATCCACTAGCCTTTTTGTAGCGGCCTTTTTATCTACGCTAACCTTTATAATCTAATAATATTTATCATATTTAATGCCGTATTTTAAATGAACAAGAAATCGAGTAAGTTAAAATGGCAACAAATTTTAATCATAACAGGTACGCCTTAATTCTGCGAAGTGATGGCCGAAGTTGCCTCAATATGTAACGTTTCTTAACTTATTTGCTTGGTGAACGGCAGCTGAAATCATTCAGAGACTTGCTTACAGGACCAAGATCCGCTCGTACTTTAGGAATGATAACCCTCCAATGCATTTTCATTCGCCGTAACTGTATTAGGTCAATAAATATTAATAGGGTGGAGTGATTTATGTAAGAGTTCATTGCGTCGCTGTCCAAATTTTCTAAGTTTGATGCCTTTATTGAGCTCCGAGGAATGGTTCCGAGCCCAGCATCGAAGAGGAATCAGTCATCATGGACTTCAAAGGGCTATCCCATGCACGATGGAAGAATGATTTGTGCTGCTCGTCAAACTTGGCCCCAGAATAAAAAATGAAGTCTTCTATAATGGTCGCGGAACTCCATCTCAGTCCTTGTGCATCACAGATTCGTTCTTATACACACACTTTGATTGTATACGCATAAGATATATTTGCTCAGCTGACAACGATGGAAGAGTTTATAAGATGGTGGCAGTTAAATTTACGGCGGAGGATCTTCAAAGGAGCTGAATGGCTGTAGAATGCGATGGAAATTTGATACAAAATTATCCCGGGATAAAAATGTCCATATTTATGGCCTCTGATATAAAGGATGGGATATCAAAAGCCAGCCGGAGGATTTGGTTCCTCTATGCTTCGCGTGCTGGGTAAAATTATATTTGTTTCGTGCGTTCATATTCTAAAAAGCTCTGACGTATTTTTAAAGCGACATTCTGTTTGTTTTGCTTGCATTACTCCAGTTGAGATTCCTTCGACCACTATTATTAAGGATAAATATGTAGATGATATCTTCATACCTATTTCCAATCCACGTCATATTGGTCTACGGGTATCATTTTATTGCACCGAATAAAAGCATTTTTAATGGAGTTCAATTTTTACCATCCTTACAACTTCATCCTGTATACTTTGAATGCCCTTCACTGATCCAAATAGGGATCGAAATGCTTAGTGTATAACACACTAAAGGCCGTTTACACGGGGCTCGAAATTGCGCACGTTTTAACTCCATTAATTTCTAATTATGGCGTGCAATTGCGGGAATGCTCAAAAGAAATTTGAACAGGGGCTATTTTGCCACCTCACGTCCATGTACTCTCGCACGTGTTCTACCAATTCACCGCTATACGCGGCGCAATTTTTGACTGCGCGTGCGTGCAAACGTCACATTGAGTAACTCGTGTAAAACGGCCATAATGCATTGTTGTCCTTTGCTGTGGCGATCATGAAGGAAAATAATTATGACGGGGCTTTTTCTTCGTCTTGTATTGTATTTTGCGCATTGAATTCCAACATTTTCCACCTTATCCGGCGCAATTTTCAAAAAACCTCTGCTTGCTCCTATATTAAATATTGCTGCTCACCTTTGTATTATATATAGTATATCCGAAATCTTCCCTTCATCGTACAGTTCCCATACACTAGTGTATTACTCCAAACGGGCTCTCACAAGAAAATTACATCATCGTTCCTTTGCTTTTTTATCGCATATGCCTATAATTCTTTGAATAATTCCTAATTTGCGATTTTCATGCCCGCACATTTCCTGAATTTACTTTTCACAGGATAAGTCCTGATTTAGAGTTTCTCCTAAATTGCAGATGCTTCAATTAACCTGGCGTTAGCTTGAAGAAAGAATCTTAGCGTTCATTGCAAAATCACCCTGACCTTTTGAAGCATCCTGAAGTCAATATCATGCGATACTTATCTCATTCGTGATATATTCATGTACTCGTTTTCCATGTACACAAGATGAAACTGTTATCTCGATCTTTTGAAAGGTGACGACACTGTAATATGAGAAGATTATGTTGCAGCTTCCATAAACTCCATCAATGGACTCCTCTAAGTTATCCAAGAGCTAGGACTGGGAGACGAGAATATTCGCTTCGCTGTCTGTGTTGTAATACCTTGCTTGGTTTGTCTCCTCCTCCCGGAAACCGACTCTCGTCACTTGCATTCCGCAACTTTAAAATACTCCATCATGCAAGCTCGGCTAGCCATTCAGCGTGGAAAAAAGAGACGTGTGAGTAAGTGAAAGAGTAAGCGGAAATGCTTCAATTATCCTGGCGTCAGCTTGAGGAAAAAAATTTTAAACGTTCTTTGAAAATCGTTCTGACCTTTTGAAGCGACCTTGCGACAGCATCAAGCAACACCTCTTTAATTCGTGGAATTCAGGATGTTTCAGAAGGCAAATTTTAAGCTAATTTTGTCCATAAACATGATGTCGCAACTCCTTAGTTACTGAGCTATGGCAACGCGAGCATATTTCGGATGTACTTCGCAGTTACCATAAAAATTGTTTTTCATGGGTCTACATACAGTCTTTTCCTCATTCTATTTTTCAAGGGCATAAAATTATTAAATTTACTATTATTATTATAATTGTCTGGAAAATGTTATCTTTGAGCTTAATTAAACGAGGGCTTTGAGCGAGTGTCAAGAATACGATTGCGCTATTTCACCCATTTTGAGATTAATTTTTGCAATTATAATCGTACACTTTCGCCCAATCTCAATTATTTAATGTCCTTAAAAAGTGAGAGTTCTAAATAAAATGATGAAAATTTTGAATAGGTACCCAAGAAAAACCGTTTTCATGGTAGCTGCAAAGAGCGTAAATGGTATCAGAAGTGGATAAAATATGCTTAAAATTGTCTCCCCTACCACCTCCTGAAGATGGCGGGGCAATCAATTTAAGCGTTTGTCCATAAACATTGGGGTCGCAGATCCTTAGTTACCGAGCAATGGCAACAGAAACACTTTTGGATGCACTTCGCAGCTGCCATGAAAACTGTTTTTCTTGGGCAAAAGCCTTTTTGACATTTTATTTAGTATTCTCAATTTTCAAGGATATGATATATAATTGGAGTTGATCGAAAATGTACGATTATAATTGAAACAATTTATTGGTATTTACTCAGCACTGGTACGTCCTATTGTTGAATATAACAGTGTTATCTGGCATCCTTATAACAAAGTACAAATAAATAAAATCGAGAGAGTACAAAACAGATTTTTAAGAATAGTAAATTTCTATGCTGGATTTCATGTTCAATACACCCCATATAGAGAAACTCTTCAAATATTATATATGGAACCTTTACTGGTCAGAAGGAAACTTAACGATCTGTTGTTTCTATTTAAACTATGCCATAATTCGGTATATTGCACTTGTCTCAATGATATTAGTTTAAATTGGTTAGTTACCTCAACAAAATATTGCAACACTTCTTTGTTAAATTTTGTAAAAACAATATTGTTTATAATAATTTTGTCACCAGGGCAATGAGGTTATTTAACAGTGCATCACATGTGACTAATGCTGATATATTTTATGATTCTTTTGACTTATTAAAACGAAATATGTTAACATATTTGCTGTTAATACACTACCTATCGACTTAATGTAACTTGTATATGATATGCTACTTTTATTGCAATATAATTGTAACTGTAAATGTATTAATTTTCTTGTAATTTTCCTTACATTTAATATTTGTAAATTGGGTTTACTCCCGTAAAATAAATATTATTATTATTATTATCTCAAAATGGATGAGATAGCCTAATCGTATTGTTGATTATTTGATTACTAGCTATTGTTTGATTATTTACAGACACTACATTAAATTTCGGCCTTCTCACTTGAAATTTAGAAATTTAAATGAAAAGATCTTTCAGTTCAGCTTCTAGATCCTTCTTTCTGCAATCACTCGGTAAGAGGAATCAAAAGTAATATGTTGTCGCTCAATTGCTCGATTTCCTGCCCGCTACAGTTTTATCGACGATCGTAATGTAAACTGAAGCGATGGCATCAAAATATATTGACTCTAGCGACCGTGGCATACTGACAGGGGGTCGTGTCGCGGCTTATTCAACGCGCCTGACGTAACGAGGAGTGATCGCTTGCTCTCTGGCTTCCCGAACTGTCGCTCATACCGATGCTACACAAAATGAAATGGGCCCGCTCCCCCCTTCACACTAGATTGATAGAGACTTGGCATGACCCACAAAGGAATAAATTCGTTCCGAAGCGCCTCCCTTCCATGTTTCCTGAATGAAATGATGCTATCGCGTTTCCCCTCGCGAATTTCGGCGAATTTCTCGCCACGTTTGTCGTCGATGAAGGGTATTCTAGCTTTGAAAAATGAAGGTGGGACTCGATCGTTCATGCAGCGTGTACTTGTGCGTTTGAGGCAAATTGGAGAAAAGCGCTTTGAAGCGAGTCATCCGTCACCAATATTCGGGTGACCTTGTGGTGACGTATTGTCGTTGTTATCTTCAAGTCTCCCGCCCCGTTCATAGCAACTTTTAAACTCGCGAAACTTTACTTATTGCTAACCAGACCGAGTAGTCACATATTCCATCAATTATAGCCGGTGGCGTTGCCAGAAATTTCGTTCGGGGGGGTCCAAAACCAAGGGGGAAATTTTTTGAAAAACAGGGTACTAAATAATGGGTTTTAAACTTTTTTAACACTTTTCATAACCGACAAAAACTTTATTTGTTAAAGAAATATTTTGTAAATTCATGATTTTTCAATATTTTGTTTTCTTTTATGAAGGAAAATAACTGTATTTTTATATTTCGAGGGGGTCCAGACCCCCGGGAACCACCTCTGGCTACGCCACTGATTATAGCGCAAACACAATGAACTTCAGATAATGGAATACCGACACTCCTCCCCGGTGCAGCAAATATATAACTATATATTGCGCATCTGGCCATTATGGCATTTGTAAGTATTCCACCCCCTTCAGAAATTTTTCTTTGTAAATATAACCTCCTTGGACAATCTACCTGTTATGTTTGTATATGGAATTATGAATTTTTTCAATAAATGAGACTCGATTGGCTCAATCGGCACGCCCTCTACCCCGGCTTCTCAAGCTGCACTTGTTTAGCTCGGAGCAGTTGTCTCCTTACCCTGTCGTCGGCCTGTCGGCTCGTTGAACTCTAAAACCACGGTGTCTAAGTCAATGGGTTTAGTATACCACACTACCCTCCACAGAAGTCTTACCCTGCGGCCATTAGACTTGCTGCAAATTTCCTTAATGAAGTGAATTTCCTTAGCGTCGAAGTCCTGCGACTAAGTCAGCATGAACTGTCGTTCATTCCGCTGAAATGAAATGAAATGATCCATATTGAAATAAATTCGTTTCGGAGGGCCTCAATCCCATCTTTCCGAAATGAAATGATGCCCTAGCGTTTCCCCTCGCGAATTTTGGCCAATTCGTCGTCACGTTTGTCTGCGATGAAGGGTATTCTAGCCTTGAAAAATGAAGGTACGACTCGATCGTTTCAGTCAGCGTGTATTTGTGCCTGAGTGAAGCAAATTGGAGGAAAACGCTCTGTAGTAGGTTATCCGTCACCAATATCCAGGTAATCTTTGTTGACGTATTGTCGTTGATATCTTCATTCCTCCCTCAATCCCTTTTCATAGCAACTTCAACTGGCGTAACTCTACTTATAAATCACAGGTATGCTCCAGGTAATCCCATATTCTATAAATCACTGCGCGGAAGAAACGAACAATAAATCCTGTATGAAAACAGCTTTTATCATATGGAATTCACTGCCAACAGAAATAAGAAACTTGCCTTTAATACGAGTATTCAAGACCAAAGTATACAAATTACTTGTTAATAATTCATGGGAATTCCCTGTATGCTAGAATGTCAACTTACTAATGCGATGAGGAAAAGAATATTTTTTATGTTTATTATAGGGTTTCGATTTATTCCTACTAGTGTTATGTTTTACTGTTAGCTACAAAAATATTGTTCAATAAATAATAACACTGTTGCAAATATTTTTCATATGTGCGGATTTTTTGGCAGCTAAATTCTCAGGTATTCACATTAAGGATAGAAATGTATGTATTTATATAGATAAATAAGTATTTTCTTCTTTCCTTTTTTCTTCCTATTTTATTTACACCAAATGAGCCTTATTATATAGACTTGGCATGGCCCACAAAGGAATAAATTCGTTTCGAAGTGCCACCATCCCATGTCTCCAGAATGAAATGATGCCATAGCGTTTCCCCTCCCGAAATTTGGCGAATTTATCGCGGACATTTGTCCTCGATGAAAGGTATCTAGCCCTGAAAAATGAAGGTGGGACTCCATCGTTTCATGCAGCGTGTTATGTGTGCATCTGATGCAAATTGGACAAGAGCACTTTGCAGCAAGTTATCCGTGACCAATATTCTGGTAATCTTGTGGTGGCGTATTGTCGTTGATACCTCCATTCTCCAACTTTAGCCCCGTTTACAACGAATTAACTTAGCATAACTTTACTTATTATGATTTTGATTAAAGTTATTGGTTAGTGTGGTCTATCCTAAGTCGAGTTACGTCATGCTGGGAACCAACTGACGTTCAATTTGAGTTTTCAGTTCCATAGTTACACCAAATTAAGAAAAGTTGAGTTGTTGTTAACAAGGCGTCAATATTTGACCTTCATAGTTGAACTTTATCACTGAAAAATTTTTGGCTTATATTGGCTACGGTGACAACATATAAAAACTGGGGAAGAGCGTCTGCTAGAACTTCTGTATGTGACGTATCAAATTACGATGCCAGGTTCACATCATAATATAATTTGTTGAGTAAAGCTCAACTTATTCTTGAGCATGACCAGTAGTAAGATAGGTTGTAATATAAATTCTTAAGAGAATGATTCGGTCCATCTCAGCCAATATTGTTTATCTACAAAGTACTTGTATGAAACACTAATCATGAAATGGAAAATTGCAAAGTTTTTTGTTTAGACTTTTAAAAAATTTCCTTTCCTATGTCTCCATTTAAAAAGTACTCTTCATTATAATTTCTGATCTATTACTACGATTAAAATTTGAGATACTATTCTCAGTGTACTAAATTTTGAGATGATTATAATGATACATAACTTATGCGAGTAATTTGTCACTAGGTCTTGACAATAGTCATTTATTTTTAGATATATTTTTCCATAAATATTTTCCTATACTCTTATTTGTCGATTCTTTTATCGATATTTCCTGGCGTTGTGCCTTTACGTAATTTATAAAATAAAATAAATGAATAGATGTTAATATCATTCCCCTGGGATTCAAAAACATATTGCAGAATAAATAAATAACTGTAATTAAATAACCTCGAAATATAGCCGACATAGGCGACCAGTTATTGAAATTCCGGTCGAGCGAAATAATGATAACAACTAAAAATTTTAAATTGAATACCATTGACCTTTTATTAAAGTCCTTCATTGTTCTGGGGAAAAATAATTCCCATACCTATCCGTTGGGCGAAATGTCTCTCTTAATTTATCGTTTCTGCCGGACCTGGAAATGAAGTGAGGTCCTCGATATGATGTTCTCCGTATCGCTCTTAAAGAAACTATGATTCATGCAATGATGGGTGTTCATTTGTGATATCGCTCGGTTAAGGAAAAATGCATGAGCTATTGTGTGTTAATCCACCACGGGTCGGTGCCTCTGACGGGTGAACATATGAATAAACTACGAGATGGATCCCCGTGCGAAGCCACTCTTTGAGCTTCGTCCTTTACCTCGGTCTGTCACGTTATGTTGTAAACTGGTACTTCAATTATTCCATTTGCTACAGAATTGGCAGTCAGGAAACGTGGTTAAGCCTAGCACAGAAACAGTGTGTATATTTACCTCAGAACTGTATTGAAACCATTTATTCCTATTAAGTTATTATATCCAGAAGCATTTCGGTCCATCACCTTTAGGTACATACATAATGCCATGCCAGATCGATCACCTTTTTTTTAATTTCTCCTTGCTTGGGAAAAATATGGATAAAACTTGGAATGATCAAACCGCTTGTCCAATTTGGCGGGAAATATTTAATTGAGCAAGAAATATGAGCGGAGGAAAATTCAATCGCGAAGTTTGTATCATTCCTTGGTAAATTCTCCATCAAGGATTTTGATAATTAATTCTTTTTTAATGTTTAAATACATTTATCCATTAATTTAATATATTTTCTTTATTATTTGTACATTTCTCAATACTTTCTGGCACTGTGAAATGAGTGAATACGTGTTTTATATGATTTATTTTATTTATTATCCAACATAAAATTCTTTTGTCGCATGCAAAATCAGAAAGCTATTGTTTTATGGCGGAATTTTACTTCGCACATCCGCGAAGAAGGAAAATGTATTGGATGCGTAGCGTACATTTTTCCACTGTTATATTCTGGTCCAAGAGTTTTATTTAAGGTCAGTAGTTCTACGCGCTAACTGCAAGGCTATGGTGCTCTTCATGCAAAGTGCACACAACCTGAAATGCACACTAATTAATTTTTAGTTTTTGCATTGGGACATTTCTTTTTTATGATCGGTATTTATTATTTTTAAGCTAAAATTATTTTTACGATAATTTTCTCCATTTTCTTTATTATTGGTTCATTTTTACATAATCCCTGGCACTGTGCTTTTCCGCAATTTATAAAAAATTATATGGAGAGATATTAATACCAGACACCTGGGATTCAATAACAGATTAATTTGCAAAATAAATAAATAATCGGGATAAAATAGCCTCGAAATGTAATCAGTATAGGCCACGAGTTATTTAAATTCCGGTAGACCGAAATAATTCAGTAAAAAATGTAATTTTCATCATATTGAATATTTATCTGCAGTGCTGATATAACGAAAAACTTTGTCAATATTAATAATCATAAAATAGCACCAGTGATTCGTTGAAACCTGGGCAGTATGGGTGTGAATAAATGATTTTAAAATAAATGAATGAGGATTGAATAAATGCTTTTTTAATGATTTATTTTATTGCTTTACCAGTATAAAATTCTTGCCCTAAAATCTGGAAAATGTTGTTTTATTGGGGAATTTTATTTTACGCATGGTGTATTGATTGCATATAATGATGGAAAAATGTCGGTTAAAATCTTTTTTTAATCGAAATGATAGCTGAACTTTTTAACAAAAATTCCAATTTTTACCAAAATATCGGAAGCATCGACGGTTCTTTCATTTAAAAAGTACAGTTCGTGCAAAAAAATTATCATTCATTCTATAAACACTCAAAATACACATTTTAGTACCTGATTAAAAAATCCCATCATAATACTCGACTGAATTATTTGTAATAAAAATTTACAAATCCACGCACATTAAAGTTTTAGGATCACCATTGTCTTTTGTCATAGTCATTGTCAAAACTCAAGTCTTTCACTAGGGACGAATGATGTTATCAGATACCGATAGTGACGCTACTGAGATTAAAGGAAATGGTCAAGATTGATGTTAAAAAATCGAGTTTCAATAAAAATTCGAAAATAATGGCTCGATCTCGATCCTTGACTATTTTCGATTAAATTCGATTTGCGATTTTATTCTAAATCGAATTTTCCATCACTAATTGCATATCTTACATTTTTTCCACAGTTATTTTCTTGTCTTAGCCTAGTATGGTCAAAATTCTGGATCCTTTGTCTGATTTTAAGCCTATGCTTGTGATATAAGCAAACACCTAGCGCCTGAAACTCCAGAGTGCCTAGAAACCAATGGATTTATCTAGGATGACCTCCTTCTCTTGAGGTGTTGTTTATAAAAACCCATGGTGTTCAGGAAACAGGTCGAGACGCATTTAGGTGAAGGTGTTGTTTGCACTGTGCTCGTTTATTCGCCTATTTTGGCTTCATTCCCGTCCATTCCGTATAAACCTATTCTCCACGCTCGTTCACCATTATGGCGCGGCTGCCTTCGTTTTCTCGTCTAGTTCTCTGATTCGTTTCAGTGTCTTCGTGATTTTTCCTGCGTGTCGAGGTGGCTTAACTCATTTTTTTTTGGGCTGATTACGCGATTGGTATGGTAATTTACGTCAACTGTGATTTGAGAAGCCATTGTTACATTTATATTTTACCTTTTCAGCCAAACATTTGTTCTATTTTTGATAGAATTTTGCTTTTTTTGTTATTTAAATTATGTGTTATCTGATGAAATCAATCGATTTGGCTTTAACTTTGTTAAAATCCGTGTTGAAATAAAAAATATACAACCTTGGTAACTTTTCATAGGAAATTTTTATTGGTACGGCGCGTTTCAACGCTGAGGCTTAATTTTCGAGTGAACTTTTTTACACTTTAAAATGACGCTATTTGTTTATTTCAGTGTGTTTTAAATTTTTTTATTCAATGTGTTATCTTATGGAAAATTTATGCCGAAACGTTAGGCTATTCCATTTAGTAAATTTTGTAGTCTATGTTTGATAATATGGACAGATATTTTAATTAGGGAGTAAAATGCCTTAAAGGTTATGTCCAATTAATGGACTAGAATAATGAAAGAAATGCTGTTATTTATTGTTGTCAGGGATTTCTTCATTATTAAGATTAGGGGTTATTATTTTAAGGAAAGGAATAGAAAAAGCATTTTGAAAAAGTAATGAAACCACTGCAATTTAAAGAAAATAAAGATGTTTTTGGAAAAAAACACTCCTCTGGCATTACACCATCGCAGGACGAATTACAATTGAGGGAGTGAGAAGCCAGGTTGTACAAGTGATTTTTTTCCAAACAGAGTCAGGCAAAAAATTAGGTAAATAAAACAAACGACATCAGCTAGATATTTAGTAGGGCAATTGATTTTCCACAAGATGTCAGCACAGAGCAGAGACTCACTCCTGTTCCTTAGACTCGCTTTGCTCGCTGGGGGGGCTCTGCCCCCCCAGACCCCCCGTAAAAGGCCTTCGGCCTTGTTTTGGTAGCTATGGAAGTTCTTATACTTTTTGTATGCCGCTTGCTACTTACGGATCTTTTACTTTTCAATTGGCTAGATTAGATATAAATAATATTTCTACTTTCAAGTAAAACGAGCGTATAGTACGTGGGTTACAATATGAAAGTAAAATATTAATGAAGAGGAACGTTTTTCTGAGGGACTAAGATAATAAAATGGATTTTTATGAGTTTGACTGAGTATCTAACTTATTCAATTCAAATACAAAATAACGTCGAGAGCATGTTCCCCTGTAACACTCAATTTATACCTACTTAATATCATAACATAACGAATTTACGAAATACAATGAACTACAGTAAACTACATTTTAATTGATAAGTGAAGATCCTTAGCATGAATTGGGCCTAGTAAGACGTATTTAGAAATGACGATTTTATTAAAAGATTATTTGTCATGATCGCGAATGATACCACTCCAGGAAAACCTCAATATTTTTTTTATTGAGTCGGTATATAGAAACATCTCCTTACAGCTTTAATATCCAATATAATGCGAAATTAAATCATCTGGTGAGTAGCAGATGACAACTTTTAATGAACAAGGCATCATAAAGGTCATGATTTAGAATATATTTAAGCTAAATAACTTAGTCACTCAATGAAACGTGCTTTTCGTAAGACAAATAATTGAATAAGAAATACCTTCTTATTGAACTTATCCTCCATATTCTATTATTCACTTCCTATGATGCACCAGATCACGGATAAAATTACACATAAAAAATTGTACACAAAAAATAACGTAAAGAAAAATAAAACGCTAAAAATAATGTTTACCTACCTATCTTTTAAGGAAAGGTTGTTTAGATAGCTTTCTACTGCAATCGTGTATGGGCAACAAGAGGGGAACTACATTATGTGCACTTGTAAACTATGGAATTAATAACAACCACATTTTCGATTCTATAATCGCACGTATTCTTCATATTCTATTATTCACTGCCATTGATGCACCAGCTCACGGATAACATTGCACATTAAAAAGGTTAGTAACAGAAAAAGGACGTAAAGAAAAATAAAACGTTATCGCCATCACAAAGAATGAAAATAAAATCATTTTTACCTACCTATCTTTAAAGGAAGGTTTGTTTACCTTGTATTTCTCCTCTTTTCCTTTGAATACGCTTTGATGTGATCAAATTTTTGTTCATACGGAAAGAAGCCATTAAAAGATTGACTTTTCAAAAATTGCTGTTGTGAGTAAATATCCTACCTTATTTTTATCATCCTTTCGTTTTAATTCCTTTATCTTCTTTCCCAGTTTAGCTCCTCTTGTTTGCATAAACAAATATGTTGCTATGATTGTTTGCTTGTATGACTGCCGCGCCGCCATTGGAATTTGGTGCCCATTTTTTGAACTAATCCCCATACTCAATTTCATATGAATAGACAGAGAAATAATTGGAAATTTATAGTTTTCATAATTTTTCCTGGGGTTTCAGACAATTTTAGAGGGGGTCTTCATAAGACTTTTTGTCGTATCTCGTCTCGTTCACCCCAAACATTTGTATGAGTGAGTGAATGAATGAGTGGTCGTAAGTGGTCTTTATGGTGTATAGAAGACACCAAGTTTTTTATCGTAAAGCACTGAAACATTTTTATGTTTGTTGCTTGATAATCTTTATTTTGGTGATCATCAATAAATTATTCCTATTTATGTTAATATCCCCGACGAACCATGTTTTTTATGGTTTTTTAAATGTTGATCGGTTTTCAATAATCAATAAATATGATGGATGTATAATGTGGTATTCTTGGAGTAAGATGCTAGCGTAACTGTTTCTAATAATGCAAAACAACCTTCCGTGATTTATGGGGTGGCAAGTTCATATCTCTTGCATCGCAATGGTTTTCCTTTCTTTTGGTTTTTCGATAGCTTAGAACGCATCCTAGGACGCATATAACAGACAGCTCATGAACCTTGGGAAGCGTACTTGAACGGTTTCGTAACTGTCAATAAATATTTCCGTGGTAATTGCATAAAACCCTTCGCACACTCCCTAATTTCCCCATTTCGTTTATGTACTGCTCAGATGCAGCTTTCTGAATGGCGCTTTGGACGAGTTCCACGCTTGAACTTCACGTGGCCGGCGATAATGAAGCCGGTGATGAAAAAGACTCGCATAAACTTTTCTTTGACCAGGGGACGGAAAATGTAGTGAATATTATTTCATCAGTGCACTGAGTACTACAAGTTCTTTCAGGTTTTTCTTTCCTAATTATTGTAGATTTTCCTTTCATTTTTAGATCATCTCAGCCATCCAAAAAGAGATAGAAATAATGCCATTAGTAATGCATTTTATTCACATTTTTTTCACAAATAGGCGCTACCTATCACAAAAATGAATGAAAACGTTTTATAAATCGTTGGAGGATTGGAGGAGGAAGATTGTTGAAGATTCTCAGTTGTAAGGATTTTTAAAAAATTTTCATTGTTTTCCATTTCAGAATCCATCGTCAGCTGGTAAGCTGAACCTCCTGCCATGTCTCAGAATAAGCCATATGGTGAGTCATTGTCATTCGTGACATCATTTGAGGACCCTAGAAGCCAAGAGGTACTAGTGCACTTAATATATAATTTCGGAGATAAGTGCAGATAATGAATGGTTGGTGGAGTACACAGTACTGTTGTGGCAAAGGAATACAAGCGAATCACTTATAAGTATAAATAATACATATAGATTCAGTGATTCACTAATAAGTATAAATATTACATACGGGGTGGGGCAGAATGGACTCCCTAGTAGGAATCGACTCTGTTTTTCTGGCCACTTATTCTTTTCTACATTTCTATCAAATATATCTGATCTTACTGAGTTGTAACCCTTTTGTTCCTTAAACGTGGCGACTTCAGCCCTTTAAGGCTCACCGTCCATGCACTGAAGAAAATTAATTCAATTCCATGGAGTCAATTCTGCCCCACCCTGCAGATTCGGTGATTCACTTATATCCCTTTGACACAACAATATTGTCTACCCCACCAACCATTACTTGCACTTATCTCCAAAATTATAAAAATTGCAAGTGTACCGCATGGCTTGAAAGTTCCTCATTTAATGTTCAACTTAGTCTACAAAATTCCTGGCAATGTCCCGTATTGTAGAATGTATTAACGTTTGACGTACCGTGACAAGCCATAGGATTAAACAGTTTGGATAGTATAATTAAAAATTATTAGAACCTAGCATAATTTTCATGCTTCTTGAGAAGCCTGGATTGCGTATTGGTCTGCAAACTGGCCTTGGAGGCCAAATTTCCATGGTTTGACTTCTGGTCCAGCAGAGTGTTATTCTCATCGAAATTGATTTAGAGTCACCAGTTCTTCTGAGAGACAGGCTTTCTTACTTAGGAAACTGGTTGATGATTCTTTTGATCAAGATTTCTTGAACATCTTCATTTTCTTTCAGAACTCGTGGAGTTTTCCATCGTAAAGTGGGTCGAGATCAAAAAATGATGGTCAGAAATGATTTTTTCGCTTTTAATTTTGGAAAAAACGATGATATTTTCTAAGTATAGAATAATTATTGGACACATTACTGAAATAATCTGATTTCTAAGTCATTTGTTTAGAGCAGGAAACGTATAGTAATAGACAATGATCCTGCTTTTCCCTTTTTAATAGAAAATTGACTAAAGTATTTTGCTAGAGTTGCGTTTTGTCTCAAGATGCCAAAATTTAAAGTGTACCATAGTAAAAATAAACATTTTAAAAATCCTTTGCATTGTAAAATTTAAACCCATTTATAATTTTTTGCTTTTTATTTAACAATTAAAATGCCCTATTATTCACGTCTTGTATATCTTCAACATAGTGCAAAGGAAAACTTTGTTTTTCGCAACGGTACGAAAATATTTTTACACCACATTATAAAATAAAGTGTCAAATTTAATTCTAAGAGGTAAAAATCCTACCCCAACCTTCCACTCCACTTCTCCTATCAAGTTGTTTGTGCGAAGGTCTCACCGCCTGACGCGGTTATTCTATGCGGGAATGTAAGACCTGGTTAAATTTGAGGATAAGTCGCTAAAAGAGAGACGACATTACAATTTCCTACACTTGTATACGTTATCAATTCCATATGAGTTTTATTTTCTAATTATTAAAATTGGACATTAAGATTTTATTAAAAATATGTATTCCACGGACATAATGATTCATACGGGCTGATACATCGGTGGCTCTCACATTCATGTTTAGCTCGAAAAACATAGCGTCATCAATTCACGGAACGGGCACGTAAGCATTGCTTTTGCACTTTTCTTGAAACCTTACGCTCCTCTTGCACACGTCTCTTATCATAGCGGAGCCTCCACGTGTTCCCTCTACTCTCATTTTTCACTCCTCGCAGTATTTGGTCCAGCCCAGCATCCCCGCCACGCGTTAGGGCGTCCATGGCTACCCCTCCTCCGCACTCCTTCCCAATACGTCTCTCCCCTCCCCTCATCACCTTCAGACTCTCCCCTCCTATCCCCACCCCTTTTTGTCCCCCATTACCCTAGATTCTCACACTCTTCCACCCACACTGCCACGAAAAATCTTTCATCGTCTAGCCTCGTTTAAAACACCGTCGAATGTTACGGGTGTACGGTGAGGACAAGATAAGTAATTTTCATTGTAATACTGTTTATGGCAGCAATTCCTATATTTATATTCCAATTGGTCGTCAATGTTTAATCACCTAATTACGATCTGTAAGCCTGGAAAATATTTTCCACAAGAGGTATGGATTGTGAAAGAGACTCGAAAACTGGATTTCCAGAACTTGTAAATGTTATTTCATTTTATATTGTTGGCGCATTAGATGTTTTGAAAATTGATTAATGCCGCCACACGAACTATTTTTCATGAAAAATAAGTTAAGCTTGCCCTTGATTGAAGTCTCTTCCATTTAGTTTCTGTTGAATACGTAGTATTTTGTGGCTTAAAATTAAGGCTGTAATCTATACAACTTAACATGCATGCATACTTTGTAACTATTTGATGAATTTTTTAATGTGCTCCTATAGATATCCTAGAAATAATTTTGCATTTTTAAAATTGAATAGATGAGGCAGATACTTTGTGGAGATCCGTTATGAGATATGAAGTGAAACACTTTGCACTTTCCACATAATTTTTTTTCAAAAACAGCAGAACATTTTTTATTAGGAAATTGCAAGGTCTTTCACTTCATATCTTTTCATTTTCAATTGAGGTATCGAAATTATAAGGAATCTCTCTATTACAGAATTTTTTTTTAATTATTCCAATGGTAAATGGGAATGTTGTGAATACTCTGAGAATGTACTTAATAAGTTATAACTCTCAGCGTTTTATTGATGTTTTCATGAATGTTTAGACTATTCCTTTTTTCGAAATTAAGAATTCTTTCCTTATCTTTTCATCACCTTTTTGCAGTTATTTTTATTTTACAAACAATTTGATTAAGAATTCTTTCCTTATCTTTTCATCACCTTTTTCTTCTAATCTTTTATTTTCATTTTTCTAAGTTTCGATTATTTTAATCAACTCTAAATACTGATAAAATGGTAACCTACAAATAAAATTTCAAAAAATGTAAAAATCCAGTAGCGATATAATTACGTGATAATATTATCGAACGCTGGGAACAACGTCCGTTGGTGTCTGGTGTCAATTTAATTCCCTTATTTTTTATCTGACTAATGGCATGAATATTAGAGCATGTAGCTAATTTTATAGATATGTTGATTTTAGGGTGTTTAATGCATCACGTGCCTACTATGGGTCGCCCGTGCAGTCCTTATACCATCCGGTTATGTTTTTTCAGCTGTTGCTTATGCATCTCTCTGATGTTCCCGTTAATCGCTTGAGAGAGCTCAATGGGCATCTCAAAGCGAGGTAACAGCTATCATAAATTTTCTGGCGTAATTGACATTTCGCCTCCAATGTTTTTTACTTTTATGATGATCATCATCGTCAGTGGTCAAATATCCTAAGATTGGTTGACGCAGCTTTCCACTCAATTCTTCTATCAGCTAATCTTTTTACTCCTGCGCATTTCATCTCTTTCAAACTGCATGGGGCTTGAGATCCAGAGAACCAGATCACCATTCAGCCTCGTAACTGCCAGTAAATTAGTGGAAAATTAGGTGATGTGATTGTCGTAATTAGATTCACTCAATGTAAATGGCAAATGATACTCTACACCAATGGCGCCGACTCCATGGGGCCTGAGGAGGCCCGAGCCCCCTCACAAATTCGTTATGGGTGTGAGGAAAAAATGTGTCAGGCTTGTCGATTTTCTCCGCAGTGTCCAGATATCGAGATTCGAGTTATCAGGGTGCTAATTTTGATCATATGACTCTTCTTAAATGCTTAAAAAACTTAAAGCTCACTACTTATAAAATTTTTCGGGGCAAGATCCCCGGTTTGGGCGCCCCCAATATTTTTTGTAAGTCGGCATCCCTGTCTCTTTCACATGTTTCTTTACCTGTTCCATGTATTTTGTTCGAGGTCTTCCTTCTCCGTTCTTGCCATTCAATTGTCCCTCGACGATTGTCTTCATCAGACCATCAGTTCTCAAAATAAGGTTGTTCCGTCTTCTTGTCAAGGTCTTCACGAGGATTCTTTTTTCTCCTACTCTTCTTAATCTTCCTCATTGCTTACTCGGTCGATCCGTCTGATCCTCATCATTCTTCTGTATCATCCACATTTCGAAGGCCTCTACCCTTGATTTCTCCACTTCTATCGTTGTTTATGCCTCACTTTCGTAGATAATTATACTCCAACTGAAAGTTCTGATAAATTTTTCCTTATTTCTATGTTTATATAAAAATACATATGTAAATATCTCGTTTGGTGGAATTCTTTATTCGCCTGGGCTATTCTGCATACATAACATTTCTTGATTTTCCTATCGTTAGTTATCCTGCTGTCCAAATAACATAATTCATCTACCTCTACTAGTTTTCTTTCCTTATTTTAATGTTAGTCCTGATTTATTCACTTCTGCTGCTTACAATTATTTTGTTTTTTTTGTGCTTCATTTTTATGGGTCTGTAATAATAATAATAATAATAAATTTATTTCACCATTGGCAAATTATACATCTGCAAGGCTAAAGTCAATATGCGATACCAGCATACATACATGATTGAATATGAGATACCAACATACATACATGATTGAAAATTTTCCAGGTTCTTGGGAATTCTCAAGATAATCATTTCACTATATGTACAAAACATTAGAAACAGAGCTGAGAGGGTTATAAACATACTAACAGAAAGTATGGAAAATTATAGGCATTCAAGTTGCCATCTAGAAAATTTCCTTTATAATGCATCCTCCAGGTATTCATTAATACTGTAATAGCATTTTTCAGCTAGGAGGCTTTTTAGTCTCCTTTTGAATTCGGAAGGTGATTTGCAATTTTTTATTTCATCGGGAACTTTATTGTATAGGATAGTATTTTTTTATACTATAACATTTGCGACACTGCTTGTCACTGTAATTAGGTAATTGAAGGGTGCATCTTGCTGTAATCGGCTATTTCTGGTTTCATTTCTGATTGGTGGTCTACGTTTCAACACCTGTCTCTCCAGTTTCCTGGAAGCCTGGACAATATTTTCCATAGGAGGAATCGAGAGTAAATCCGGAAATTGGGTTTTCAGTGCTTGTACATGCAACTTGGTGATGTCAATTAATTAAATGAATATCCTATTTATACTAATGAGACTTCAGCGTTTTTTTTACAAAGAGAGCGCAACTCTGGGAAAACAAGAAGATTGATTTTCTCATTAGGTAAAGAAATGGAGACAATAAGTTTATGAATGCCACATTAAATCGCAAGTTACCCACTAAACTACCACTTCGTGCGAGATACTAGAAACGTCGAGACAAATTGACACTAATTAATATTTTATATTCTCTTTTGATCTTTATTTGAATATAAATCTCGGTCGTTTTGTTCATCTAACATTACTTAGGTACTGTCTCTCCGTTAAATTTCCTTGGTGTGCATGTTTATCTTGGTCCATTAAGTATTAAGACGAGTTAAATTTTCGTTTTCGTGACGTGAATCGAGTGCTGCTCACTCAATAACTAGCTAGGTGAAAAACGTATTTGCTTTCCTAGTGTATTTTTCTTGACAACGCCACTAATTTCCAAGTAAATTCGTAAACAGAAATACGAAGATTCTTATTGTTAGCACAATATTTAAGACATCTAATGGAACTAATCAAATATTATCATTTCCTACAGTCTCATTTGTTTTTTAGAAGTGAGATGAGCGATTTTATGTCGTCCAAGGTGAAATTTTGTTGTTTTTGAGAAGGTGAGAAGGATATTCTTACAAAATTACCCATCATAATTGATATAATCCTGTCTATCAAAACCTATGATTTAATGTGCACGGATATCTCAAACGTTAAATTATCCGCTACTTTTTCCATCCATCCTCGCGGAAATTTTCATTTTCAAGGGTAGCGAAATCAGAGTTTTATAAATACTCGAGATCTTTAAAGCAAGTTATAAGAGAGAAGCTGACAGGAAGATGAACATGACGCTCGTTTCATTATTTGAAATTTTTATTGAGCACAATGTAGGTATAGATATAAAATATTTTATCCATTGTGGAATTTTTTCGTTTTCGTGGATTGAAAACTGAATATTAGTTGTTCTTAAAATATCTCTTATATAAATTCAGTTGTAGCCACCCCTCCTCAGCTCACTGACATCCTTACCTTCCTGATGGATTTATTTATCGCTTGGTTCCTTTTTTTTTCCTGTATTATTCCGTTCACTTCTGGCGTTTCCAGGTAGCTAGTATCTTGGACTTTTTTATTGCTTATTTTCACGGAATTCACTGCCGATTTAGTGTTCTTATCTTCCAGACAAATCATTTTGTGTAAGGATTTCTTTGAACTCGCAACGGTATCTTTGATCTGCCTCATACGAGGCACTGTAAAAATGCTGCACTTTTTCTGAATTCTAAATTTGCCTTGTTGCACGGTCAATTTTGTACTTTGAGGAATTCCTTTGAACGCGTCATAGTATTTTTTGGTATTTCAACTGGATTTCTAAGGAAACTTTTCAGGATATTCTTGAAAAGTTTTGAAAATATACGGATAACTTTGTCGTCTCATCCATTTTCTAAGGATTCCTCAAAGAAATTATGATAATTTGTCTGAGTAAACAACCTCATTGAAAACGTATTATCATTTACCCCATTCCCTACACCTCCTTCTGTCCCCTCTCTATTTCTCCCTAAACCCGTGCCATGCGCCTGGGAACGAGCTAATGTTTACTTTTATTAAGGAATTTGTTAAAATTTCAAGTTTGGCTAAGAACAAATTTGTTTTTTTTTCCTTAACTTTCGTTTTGATATCTAGCATGATAAGTTTGATTGAGTTGTTTTGACCCAAATTCCTCAAAAATGGGCGCTTACGGGCCTATTTTATAATGAGTTCATTCATTCTTTGTTTTGTGATTAGGCATCCCTTAATTGAGGTTCACGTATTCCTGGTAGATATGCAACTTTCCGATGATTAAGTCGTTTCATCCATTTTTGAAGGATTCATCAAAGATATTACGATAAGTTGCCTGAGTAAGTAGCCTCATTTCAAATGTATTATCTCATCATACTCCTACTGTTGTTTTAATGACTACCATTTGGTTAATTTTTGCGTATTCCTCATCGTTATGCAACTCTTCCATGATATGCTCGTCCGATCCATTTTTTTAAGGATTCATCAAAGAAATTACGATAAAAATTTGTCTGAGTAAACGATCACATTGAAAATATGATTTGAAATATGAAATTTCTCATCTATTTTTAGGACTCATCAAAGAAATTGCGATAATTTGTGCGAGTAAACAGCCTCATTTCAAACGTATTATCCTCTCCTTCATTCCCCTACATCTCCTTCTAGCCCCTCCCTCTTCCTCACGCAACCCCTGCCACACGCCTTAACGCACACCACTGTTCTGCAGCCTCGGCTATTTATAGATGCGCGAGCTGCTCACGTTTACCGTCGCCCTCAGCCCCCCCCCCCCCCATCTCCCCCACCCTTCCTCCCGTCCCACAATGCCCTTACAATCTCCCCTTCTCTCACAAAACTCCCTTGCCCCCTTCCTCACCCCCTCGCACGGAAAAAGAAAAACACCTCAGGCGCGGTGGAGCCGCTCCCTCCTCTCCTGCTCCTTGCCAGCGCGTGAGGTTTCCCCCTCAGCTTCCCTAGTTGTGGAGAGGAGGCGGCTGAGATCGCCTCCAAAACGGACGGCCGTCGCCACGATCAGGAGTATACCTATGCATGCATTTTCATAGTGAGTCATTTATAGAAGTAAATAGGCCTAAGTTGACATTATATAAATGCTGTTTTCTTTACATGTGGCCAAAGTTATTTTTATTTACTTCCCGCTAGAATTTAAAAAAATAAATCCTCAAATGTAATGTTAAGACTTGCTAAAGACTGGCTTTTCTCGCAAGATATAATTGAAAATTTATTTTGATATCATTTATTTATAACACTCATGTATCATCTACTGCATTATTATTTTTTTATTGGCATACATTTAGTTATTTGATGGTGGCTCAATTATGGTCCTATGACCTTGGAGAACACCAAAAGCACCTCTTGTTATTTTTTTATTCAGATATATAAACAAAATGTAGGAGAAAATAAATTATTATTTTTTTTCTACTCAAGAAGTAAGAACACTGGTAATTTTTCCCCACAAAATATTAAATTATTTTATCGATCTTGGCTTCAATATTTTTCTGATTAAAATAAATCTTACTTTATGCATAGTATTATTTTATTAAGCGCATAATAATGATAATATGACAGTAAGTCTCTTGTACTAAATAAATACACGTAAAGGGAACACTCACACAGGAAAAAGTAGTGTCCAAAGCTTTCGAAGCCATCACAGCAGGACTGCACAGTGCACATTGGACAACCTTTCAGACTCTTAAATTCGTTGGTGACCTAAGGAATTAATTCGGATACAATGGATGGGACTCTTTCGAAAATAATCCAGGCTGACTCACGTGTATAGATTCAAATCCTCAAGAGAGTAAATTTTCACGAAGAAAGGAAGTAATTTCAAGTTACACAGTATTTCTTCCACTGATGAAATGCACATTGAAAATCTTCAATGAATTATGCTTCAATGAATTATGAGAAATAAGCCGCTAGTAACTCGGAGGGTTTGTGCTAGGCTTATTGTTCTATTGCTTGACCTATTGAGAAGAGATATCATTAATAGCGAGAATGTATTATTTATAACCCCACTATATTTCCTGGCGCAATAGAAGCGATAAATTAAAATATATTTTTGCCGAACGGCTAAATATGGGAGTTCGCTTTTCCTCCGAACTATTGGGGACTTCAACAAATGTTAGTCGTAAATTTGTTTTCTTTTTATACGTAAAAGGCTAGTGTCGTGACTTCCCCTGCCATACACCTTTTTAGATGGCTTGCGTGGTAATGTGTAGATGTAAACGGAAGAGTCCAGTTCCTGTCTATAACTAGAAAAACGATAATTGTTCCCAACCAAAGATATACATGACTTAACCTTCCTCGGTGTCAGTGCTTGCTTAGTGCTTATATCAAGGTGAAATGCAAGCATAGTTGCATTTCTTTATATTTTCGAATCAAGAGTTGAAAGAGGTTGGATACCTCCATTACGGAGTGTGTACTGTCTAGTTTTCATTACCCTGCCTGAAGTGGCATGTTTGGCTATTTCTGTGGACAGCTGGGTTGTCATATGTTTTTCCCAGGGTGGTGCCAAGTACACAGCCTCATTTCTACGCAAATATCCCCAAGTGATGTGTACTCTAGAAACAGAAATGAATAGCACCTACACGACCTTCTCGCCATCAACAATTGTATCTTTTTTCGCTCGCAGAAAAGCAAAAATATTCTTTTCCTCTAATTCGCTGCCTCTTTATAAAAGAGAATTTTAAAGGCTTTTTTTTAATTCTAAACTGCAATAATAATTTGCATCATTTGCTCTGATTTTCCAGGAATCGAAAGGTTTACTTTTATAATTGCAATAGGTGCTGAAACCATGGCCGGTAAAGTTATTTAAATATTGTGTGTGGAAAATTACCTCCATTTGGCGCAATGTTTACTTTTATTAAGAATATAATTTAAAAACAGTTCATGAGAATTAAGGATTTATTAGTTTTTTCGCGCACGTTGTAGCAATGTGTAAAATTATCCCAAATCTTATCCATTGTAACTACACTTGGGGATACCTATTAGCATTATGAGATTTTGCCAAATGTTTCTATGCGTTGGTGTGGCAAGTGGTCACTAAATGACGGCATTGTAAACCTGTAACAATCAGTGTAACTAAGGTTTACTCCAATAAAATACTTGTTGATTAGGTGCTTACATTGCGGAATAAAAGTTTGACTCACAACAATTTTCGTCAACAATTCTAAGATCCTAAGATCTAAGATTCTCCCGGGTCAAGGCGAATGATTTTTTCTCTGTGGATCTTTCGCAAGATTGTGCATTGTGGGTGACTCCCGTAAGTTATCACCGCGGCTAGTCCCGGTATACTTTAAACAATTCTAAGATTGGTTAGACGCAGTCCTCCATTCCGCTCTCCTATCTGCTAGCCTTTTCAGAGCTACGTATTTCTTCTCTCTTACGTCCTTTATAACCTGTCCTTTGTCACTCGTTCGGGGCCGTCCCATGCCCTTCTTCCCTTCCACTGGTCTTTCTATGATTGTTTCCATCAGGCCATTAGACTTCTAACGTGGCCAAGCGGCGGTGGGCTTAAGTCCTCGCCTGCCAAACCACAGGTCGCGGCTTCGAATCCCGACTGGGTAGGTGGTCCCTATCCAGGCCATTGGTGTTTGTGTCGTGCTTTGTCAATTACTCCGTTGTATAAGGCTTCTATATGCTGTGTACGGGGAAGTAAATAAATGTAGGTAAATAAATGAAAATAAATTAAAATAACTAAGTTGTCCCGTCTTTTTCCTAGGGATTTTAGAAGACGCATCTCCCACTCTTTTAAGCACTTCTTCATTGCATACTCGATCTATCCATTATATATTAATGGTCAATTCTTCTTTTTTTAAACACTTATTACTCTTTATTTATTCCTCATCGATAAGTAACTTTCTTTCAGCTTCCTCTTTCATTGGTACTTCGTATTTCCTCGGTTATTTCCTGCATCTCTGTACGAGTGCGATTTACTCAGCATAGCTTCCAATTATTTCTAATCAAAGCGATTAATTCAGCTTCGTTTCGCAGTATTTTTTATTTAAGCCTTTATCGTGTTTAATTCCAATTCCTGAGACTCATACGAGGATTTTCCGCCTTATAATCCGTGTCTTCGCCGAATTACCCCCGGAGGGAGTGAAAAATACTGCCCTAATGATACTTCATGTTCATCCGGGATTAATGCCCACTGTCTGGGCTAATAATCAGGGATAATCCCGACCCGTTTTGGGGTGAGCGTTGGAGATAGGCGGGCGGAACATTGCTCCCCCTCACGACCCGTTAATCGCTATCACGGTCTCGATGGGGATGTAGGTATACCACCCTGCGCTGGAATCGATCCGAAGCCCCGCCCATTGGTGAACGGGTGCGGGGGTGGAGGAGGACAGGTGATCTGGCAAAGCAGGAAGCTGGAGCGAGAGAAAGGAGTCTTGTTTACCCTTCAGATTCATATCAGAAATCATTTTTCGTGAGTTAACACTAGAAGGAGCGGGGTTGTATGACTACCTAGTAGAAATAATTAAAGAGGTGACTATCCGTCATTTAGACGGGTAGTCATCATTTTAAATAATTATAAGTCCCGCATGAGTCTCGGGTTTAAAGGCGAAAAAGTCTAAAATAACAAATAATGCGGAATAATGCTGGATTAATTACTTTGATTAGAAATGATTTGAAGTTAGACAGAGAAAAGAGCACTCGAGCACTGATGCAGGAATTAACCTGAAGTACTAATTAAAGATGAACCCACATGAATGTTACTGATTAATCAGGAATAAGTAAGGTTTAATCTTGAGGTTTAAAGAAGTAAGGAAAGAAGCAGGATGGTAATGAATGGACCGAGAAAAAAATGATGAAGTGCTACGAAGAGTGGGAGAAAAAAGAAGTCTTCTTAAAACCATGAATAAAATACGGGACAACTTGGTTGGCCACGTTATGAGACATGATTGACACTGACAAGACGTTGAAAACAGTTGTAAAAGGACAAGTGGTAGGGAAAAATAAATACTACCAGTCATTCTGACCAATTTTCAAGAATTTGTAATTATTTTAAATATTTATTCGTTTATTTTACAATTAAATTGATAAATTCATTAAATATAACCTATTTCTTCACTTATGCATACAACTGAGTATTTTTTACAAATCATTTCACAATAAAAATTAACAATGAACGGCCTGGGCGGTCACGTCGATCCTGCTCCCCCTGCCGTGGCCTACAATACGCCACTTGGTATGGCAGATATGCTTCTTATATCCATTCAAAATGTAATAAGGAAATTGGAAAGCATAAATGTTCTAATTAAAACATCAAAATGGCAAGAAGCAATATAGAGTAGTGGTTTCCTGAATAAAACATAAGTTAGCGTTGCAAATAAAACAGAAACGCCTAATTCATCATTTTGGCGGATGTTAGTTTTTTAAGGAAGACAGATGGTATAGCTTCATTTCTACGTGACAAACTTTTGTTATATATTAAAAGAAGCCTGACCGCGTTATATTAATTTTGTTACCCAAGGTCATTGTTTTTAATGCTTGACCTTGAATAACTCAAACACCACCTTTATGTTTTTTTATATATATTTTATTTTTCAATTTTATCGCTATTACTCTCTGTGAGGTTGCAAATCAGTTCATTAAAATATGACACATTTCGCATTAATTTTATGTGAGATTTTTACAATTACTTTAAATTTTACCGGCGCATTAGTTTTTTTTAACTCCCATTAATACATACTTATGATACTCCGGGATAACTCAAAGTGGCATATGTGTTAACCCCATCCTCTCCTATTATTTTCAAATTTGTCAAAGTTCTGAGTATTGCGTGAAATAAATATACTAATCCGTAGGCTTTTGCAGAAATCCATAAAATTAAGTCGAAGGACATCAAAATTGCAATATTATTGAAATTTGAGTGTATCTACTTGTAGGTAAACGTTTGTAATGTAGATACAATATTTTAAAACACATTTTTGAAAAAGGAATGAAACAGAGCTACAAGAAACAAAGCAACGTGGCCTTAATGTTGTGATTTTCAAACCAAAGCTACTTGCTTTTAAACCTTGACTTAGAATAACTTAAACAACCCCTTAATTTTTTAAAAAATATTTAACTTTTCCGATGGTATTGATATTATATCTTCTAAATATATGAAAAGGGAAATATAGAAACCGGGGATACATTCATTTACAGTTTTCCATATTACGTTATTCACCTTTTCATCAGCCTTTTGAAGGTTAATAGTTAATAAGAGAACGCATACCTTGAGAACGCATGCCTTTCGCCCTTCCTGTTATTTTTGGAGACGGAAAAGTCACTTAAAACTCGTCTTGCAAATTCCAGGGTACGAAAAAATTAACGCTGATCAGCTGTTTCCCGTGCATCGAAGTTGAAATTTTACCTTTGCATTTTCTCGGATGCATTTTTAATTTTTTTAATAAATAGGTACCGAAGTATTAACAAATAATCTGAAAATATCACTCTTTTACATTGCCGACGATTCGATGATCATCGTCGTCGTCATCAGGGCATCGTCATCAGGGCAGGTGGTTGGGGTACCTAAAGGCCGTTTTACACGGGGCACGGAATTGCGCTGGTTAGAGCTGCATTTATTTCTAAAATGGCGTGGAATTGCGCGAATGCACGAACGAAATTAGAACAGGGGCTGTTTTGCCGTCTCGCATCCACGCATTCTCGCATGTGTTCTAGCAATTCACCGCTTTACATGACGCAATTTTGATATGCGCCTTCGCACGTACGTCAGACTGCGCAATTCCGTGTACCGTCTAAAACGGCCTTAAGAAGAATTCCTGCTATTAGTTCGCCGGTAGAGCCCACGAGGCTAAATTGTTAATAGTATTGATGTGCCTCGCCACGATTTAGGTGGTACGCTTGCCTAAAAGGGTTCGGAAAACTATCGTTGCTTGGTGAGATGAACATTTCCCCGGATAGTCGGCAACAGGAACACGGTCGGTGTATCACGTTGTGGAAGGGAAGGGCTTTCTTGGGACTGTGACGCGCACAAACGTCGGAGACGAAATCCATCCATGCTGTCGTCGCTCGTGAAATCTGCCAGCCAACACCCACGCCGCCCCCGCGCCAAACCGAGTCTTGGACTGACCCCGTCCCACCCCTCCTCCTCTCACGCCCTCCCTCACCCTCGAAAACAGCCTACGCTACCTCCGCGTGAGTTGTGGTTTTGAATACTAACGTCGCTGCTTCTGTGGAATAGCATTATTTAGTCAGTTTTGCTTAATTCAATTTGACTGGAGTGATTTTATTTCTATGCTCGGATTTGTCGGATATTATGTTTGGTCGTCCTATTTTGTGGAGCATAATAACAGAAAAAGATAAATTGCACTTTCTGCTTATTTATCTGAATTTAATTTTAATTTTTAAGCATAGTTCTGAGGAATATGAGATTTGAAATTTTGTATTTGTAAGACGCGTCAAGTTTCTTCTGCCTTTCTTTCGTGAACATTTACTGGTTTCCATAGTGTTCGGTTTTCTTTGGCCTTACACTGCATCCCTTGGAGCTGAAAAAGTAGCCCGATAACTTGCCTTCTATTTATTTTTATTGGGATTCATACTGTTTGATAATGTTTGATAAACATATAATTTTTTCGTCAAAATGGCGTGCATATTCCAGAAGTGGTCAACAGAGTTCTTATGCTTAGGAGAATAATACCATGCAGGTCGGTATAGAACTTCGAGTTTTCAAATACAATTTATGAATAGGGTAGTTTCCTTCATCAAATAAAACGAAAGGCATTGATTGCGATTCGTTACCCGACATTAGTGTATTCATAATATACAAATTATTTGGTTTTAAATATCCCAGTTTAGACGAATATTAACGGTCAATTTCAACCGCATTTGAAAAAGGCCAGATTGGCGCCCATGCGATGTCACTCCACGTGACGTTACAGGGACCTAGTTTCTATACGAGAAGATAGGAGTTATGCGTCGTCTGAGGTTACCAATGAATGCATGAGGCGCAGAGCTCAGGGAAACATGTCTTAATAATCACTTATTAAAACTAGCTAAGGTCGGAAAGTTTTCTTCATTTGATAAGGTATTAATAATCCTTATTTAAGCCAAGCACTACCATCCAGCAGGGTACTCAGCTACCCGCTAGCAGCCTGCGTCGCACAGTGGGCTGAAATCGAAAAAAGCTGGCCAAAAATCATATCTTCCATATTTTTATAATTAGCTCGACGAAATTTTTCCTACTATTCATATTTGGGTTATATAACGTGAATATAAAGACTTTTTGCCGAAAAATTGATCCTGGGAAATTTTTTAAACAAATTCGCGGAGACGAAAAAAAAAGCAAAAATCGACTATTTGGACGGCTTCAGTTAAGAGGGAACTTTTAATTGAAATTAATAGTTAGGAATAAAAAAGTAAGTAGTTTACCATGAAATTTAATAATTTAAGTAACAATGTTCATACAAAATACATAAATTATTTTTTTAAACATTATTAATGATTTAGTCAACTAATTTTGCGTTAACACTTTGAAAGGACACACATAAGAAATCACCTAGCAAAAAATTTATGCCATAAACCAAAATGCTACATAAAATTATTTATGAACCATAATATATTAACATAAATATATAAAACATAAGAAAACATTAGGGATAAATTTACCAGCCCACTACCAGTTTTCATCGGATTCCCAGCCGTCACTGTCCTCATCAGAAGTTGGCTCCTCTAATGCAAGTAAGTTTCGTATATCGTTTGAAACATTTCTTTTAGCATATGTACCTACATACATAACTATTGGATATTAGATAATCCGAAGTAAGGAGGAGCCTTCGGAAAAGATCTCCCATTTCTTCTAAGCGCAAAATTTTTCGCGTGTGGTGCGCTCCGAATCTTTGATATCTTTGTGGAGAGATTCCAAAGCCCTCCTAAGAAAATTGGCCAATTGGAAGCACTACTACCTTGGCAAGTGATGCTGCATGAAACTGCACTTTGTGCACCGTGGGAGGCATGTAGTATCACGGATACATATCCACAAAAAGGGATGCAGTTTCTGAGCAGTACCCGCTGAAATTGGCGTAATCTATCTCAAGTCCAGATGTCAGAGCTTTTAAAATAAAGGCAAACCTTGAGATGAGTTCCTCGCTAATGCCTATTTAAAAAGGAAAAAAAGTCCTCACCAAATCCTTCTTCCAAAAAATTTTAAATATTCATGACAAATTTTGGAATTAATAAATAAAAATCTATATAATATGATTTTTTGATGGTAAACATACCGGTAATTTCTGATGTTAGCTTAGGTTCAAAAAATACGTCGGGCTGTGTTCCCATCATTAGTCGTGCCTTGACCATGCTTTGACAAGGAGTCTCAAGAAGGGATTCATGCATATCTGTTGGGAGCGGTATATCCTTCTCTAAACAACATCGAAATTTTACTACAAACCTGACACTGGTTCTCTTGCATTCTTTCCATATCTGGATATACCCATTGAAAACGTATTTATCCATGACATTCTTCAACATTTCCTTTGTCTTCTCGTCTTTCACCAATTTTAACTTATCTGAAAGATATTGAAGGGCAATTCACGTTTTGAAGACAGCGAATTTCCACTTTCATTAACAATAACGTCATGTATTTCTTTGCAGGTTACTTTCATGCGCTCCATTTTCTCTCATCCGAAATATTAACAATCTAAATCACCGCGTAAGGAATGCGAAATTAGAACATATTTCCCTAAACAATACACACGATCACAGAGATATTTTACTTGGAAAACGTACCTTTTTATCGTTCCGAGATATCCTTCACTAGTGGTACTTAGTTCGGCCTCAACGCTGAAATGTCACGATATAGGGAAAAAAATCCTCGCTCTTCGCTTCCATAGCACAGGCACGCACATTCTTTCGCACTCACGAAGACAAAATGACTAATTTTCTCGGTGAAATTGTGGAAGAGAATAGTTTTCAACCAATTGGAGAGAAGCATTTGTGGAAAACCCCGTGCGAAGGGAAGCGATCCTCAACAGTGCAATAACTCTTCCATAGATCGAGGCAATAAAGCAATAAGCGGCATTTCTACAAAGGGACAGTTATGAAACGAGTACAGAACTTCTTTAACGCCAGATAAGAATCATAACACGGTGGTTGGGTTTTCGGGTACAATAGGGACGCGTCGTATCAGCGCTCAACTCGCCTCAAGGTTACCTCACAGGGCGGCAGCGGGAACCAGAAATACGCCACACGGAGAGAGATTTCCCGGCATTCATACTTACGCGTCTCGTTTTCGCGCGCTTGAAATTTTTCACTTTCCATTTAATCGCGAAAAATAGATATCGTCACTTAAAAATCTAAAAGCGTGAAATACGTACTCCAGGACTAATAATCTTTCGATTTAGGCAATAAAAAAATAATAGGAAACCACCCTTTTATACTGAAGTGAGCCTAAGATTTTGTTACCCAATGCTTGGTCCCACGCTACTTCCAAAGGAGTTGAGGTTTTGAACACTAAAATCGCTTTTTTTGTTGAATAACTTAATCAGTCATTTTTATTTTATTCAATTTGGCTGGAATTTAAATATTTTATTTATATACTCGGGATCGTGCGAAATTTTGTTTGGGGGTCCTTTTTGTGTGAGGCATATTGATAAAATGATTGATTACTTACTACAACAGTTTACTCATTTGATCATTATTTAAATTTTTAATGCGTATCTCTGCGGAATATGATACACCGATGAAAGTATAAAATTCGTTTGCTTGCCTACATATTTAGTAATGAACTCATAATTAATTATTGAATATTCCTACAATTATTGGGTTATGAAACAGAATAATAGTCTCTAATGGCAGTGATGTTAGGTGTCACGGCATACCTACGAGACAAATTACTGTGTTGGTTAGCTGGAACGGGAGAATTCGCAGCAGCGACCAACCCCTGACTCTCAACTGGAAATCCTTCACAAGCACTCACCCAACTCAGA
The DNA here is from genome assembly GCF_921293095.1 of Ischnura elegans. NCBI lineage: Eukaryota > Metazoa > Arthropoda > Insecta > Odonata > Coenagrionidae > Ischnura > Ischnura elegans. The sequence goes on from NC_060254.1 coordinate 72,555,861, forward strand.
GGAAACATTGCGGGGGTTGAAGGGGCCTTGCTAAGGATGTCTTGGTTGTGATATCACTCACTCACACACATTGCAAACTACTTTATTTTCCTATTATTTCCGAATGTCATTGCCAGGGACCCTTCCATTTCCGCAGTTTATCCTGTGAAATTAAGGCTCGTTGCCACGTTTATATCTCACGCGGGACTCAATGCATTTCAGCTATGTAACATTTCTTTCATAATAGAAAGGTCTGTGGACGCGGCAAAGGACATTTTGTGTCCGTTGTTGGAAACCCAAAGACATGAGGGTGAAGTTACGATGATCGTCGCGGTGCGGTCTCTTTTCAAATTATGGACGTGATTATTATGGTGATGCCAAGGAATGAAAATTGTAAGCAAGGGTAGCCCCATCCTCTGCACGTAGCTAAATGTTTTACTTTTACCAAGTTAATGATTGAGCTTTTTAACAATATCAAAAACGTTGTAATAGTTAAAGCATATTAAAAATATTAAAATGATATTAAAATCATTGAATTCAAGCTAATCCCAGCTCGAGTTGAGTCGTAAACAAACACTTCACTACGTGTGTGTAAACAAATATCCAAGCAGCTGTTGGTAATGATCGTGTTCCTGTTGATGAATCGAGCAGATTGATTTCATTTCCTCGTAATTTTTATCAATTTTGTTTCATTGAAAGATGAGTTAATCAACCGAGAGTTCACGGAGATGATTGATCGCCACAAAAATCACAAACAGTTCAGTGACCCAAAGACAAGAGGATTAAGTTACGGTGATCGTCGCGGTGCGGTCTCTTTTCAAATTAAGGACGTGATTGTTATGGAGGTGCCAGGGAGCAGTGGCGCAGCGAAGGTGGCAGCGACCAAACACAGAGAACTCATATTTTTAGGAAGGGGACATATTGGGGTTGAAAGGATGTGATCCAAGTGGTATAATTTTTTAGCACAGAGAGAAGAAATGAGTTATCAACTCTTTTGTATGAAAATTTATATGTAGAAATCCAAAACTTATGGGACTTCTGCTGTAGCTACCGATGAGTGAGGCATGAGAAACTTCTCAAAAGAAGAATTTAATGCCAAATATTTAGTGAGAAAATTCATCTCTGGTAATTCTCCATTAATAGGGATCAAGTTTCAACATCATAGGCTTAAAGAGATAGATTCGCGACTGTAATATCTAGAATAAATACTTGTCTGCATCGTAAATAACGCAATTTTCATCTACCTAACTTCATTCTACTTGCATTACAGTATTCAAGAGCTAAAACTCAAGAAGCAGCCCGATGTCTTTCCTACTTTATTTATTTAACGTGATTTATGCGGTTTAGTGAAAATTTATCAGTGTGTTTTCTTAATTTCAAGTATGTATACAAGCAGTATTCATCAGATCTCTTATGCTTAGGCGAATAATGAGAGAGAAAATCGGGTTTTCAAATGCAATTTCGGAATAATGCGGAAGTGAACCTTTTTTTTGTCGGTAGATGAGTTATAGGTTTAGCTTTCAAAATAATAACATGAATGACATGTCTAGTTTCTTTTGCGGGTCGTTCCGCGTGGTTCAGGTTTTATCCCGATGTTTCACGACACCTGAAGGTTCGTTTCTTCAGAAGTGAATGAGCTGGTCTCGGTATGGGTTGAAATGTATAATCTTCAAGTTGGTAGGTTGGGTGCGGCCCTGAGGAATGAGGTAAGGGGGAGAGATTGAGGAGAATAGTCTGCTAAAAACAGGCATCCAACCCACCAACTTGATAACTGGCGATAAATTTGTTTTTAATTAGTTAGTAGAGTTTGCTGATACGAAAAAAATCACTTTCATCAGACGTCGTATTTTTCAAAGCTTGAAGAAACTACCAGTATAGTTATAAATATTAATTACGATTATTCTTAGTGTGATAGGCATTGTTTTTGTTAATATTTATTCTCAATCAATAATATTACAAACTGCTCAATGATCATTCCTCTCAACAATCAAATCAAATATCCTTGTCGAATGCATAGATGAAAATGGCGCAAAGCAGTTACCTATCGGTTTTTAAAAATCTTGTTCCAATATTCTTAAAAGCCTGAAAAAATAAGGATTATACTTTGATGTAGGGATAATAATGTCTATTTTTTCGGCGGGTCTGTTGCTTCCTAAAATTTTACATTTAATTTTGAAAATTTCAAACTAACGCAAAATTTTAGTTTTCGGTCAAAAAATGTTGAAAAATAAAACAGGATGGAAGAAGGTAATAGCAAATACATTTTAAAATCAAGCAAACGTTTTTACAAAAATAAAAACTGAAGATATTGTTAGTAAACGATAAATCGCGTTTCAATTTTTTTGGGTTAATTTAAAATTCTAAGGACTGAAACATTGGGGAAATACATAATTTTTGTTGGACTTTTAGTGTATAACCCTTAGTGACCCTTTGTTAGTGATCCTTTACCCGATTCCTTCGTCTTCGTTGGGTCTTCCTCTGCATCACTTTAGGTTCGTCCCATATTTTCGACCATATCTCCCTTCCCAACTTCCGTCTACTGCGGTAATTTACCTCACCCTGCCCCTCCCCTAAACCGCCGCCACACACGTTTTCATTGCCAAGATCCAATTTTCCGCGGTGTCGCGCCCGGAGTGCATGTCTGTGCTCTCACGTGAGATCCGCCATCCGCTTCGCCTTTGTTTTTCCTCCCGTGTGTTGCGTTTTACGGGGCGGCGCGTGATTACGGCTCGGTTATACGTGCGATCGTGGTTCACTGCACGGAGAGGACTGCTGAGTTTTTGATTGTGATGGATGCGTCAGGCAGGCGTCGCTCATTTATCCTAGGGGTGAATTCCCATGCTATGTAGGTGGATGATTCAGAACGGTGCGTAGGGCGAGGATGATCCGCAACGGTCTGCTCTCGGCTTTATTGTTTCGGTGAAATGGACGATACTTTGGGCACTGCCCTCGTGTTGTGACCTACTGCTGAGTTTAGATTGTGTGGCACTAATTAGTTTTTTCACATTTATCCCTATTCAATGTAATAATGTCTCCCTACTGATGAATTTTTGTCAATTATAAAAATTATGGCTCTATAATTCCGCACAGTTTGAGTAAAATATCCACCAGAAATAACCTGCTACCATCAATGCCAAATTAATCTCTTGATAAAAATCTATATTTTACAAAAACTATTATTGAACGATGTGGAGTAAGTATATTGAAGCGTATTCGTACACTTATTGCCCCCACCATCTTCCGTGGCATTTAGTTTAAATTGTGCAGCTAAAATTTATTAAAATAGCTTAAAATAATACGAGATTTTATTGAAACGTAAGATCTCCTATTTTTTTAATGGCAAATCAATTTATTCCCAAATTGGTGTATAGCATTTGACAATCAAAGCATTTAATTATTTTTTTCGTATTCGCCTTGATGATCAAATACTTTTTGCTTCCTTGTAACCAGTTTTTTAATACTAGTGTCGTACCACTCTCCTGCCGCGCCGCGTAGCCATCTGACATTGCATCTTGCAGTCCCTCGTCTGACTGACTAATCTCTGTCCCCCAAGTAGATTTTTTAAAGCGAGAAAAAAGTGGTAGTCGCTCGGGGCAACTTTCGGGTTGTAAGGAGTGTGGTCGATGATATGCCATCCGAATTCATTGAGTAGAGGGGTCGTTTAATGTGACATATGTGGACGCGCTTTTTCGTGTGTTCATCGGTGAGCTGCTTACGGGCCAGCCTGGTAGACATCTAGTCGCAACCGAGGACCTTCGACACATTATTCTGCGCATCAGAGAAGTATCCATACTCTTCATTAAGACCTTTATGTATCTCATGAAGGGTTATTCTCTGGTTATTGCACACCATCTCGCCGAGCTGCCTTTGATTCTGACAATACCGGCCTACCTGACTGCTACTCACATGGACGTTTTCCCGTCCATCAGAAAACTCCCGGCTCCACTTCCCCAACATTTTGATGCCCATACACTTCTCATCGTACAATTCCGCTAACTGGCGACGAATTTCTTTCGGAGAAAATATTTTTGATTTCAAAAATCGAATTACTGAGCGTAGTTTGAATCTGGTGGGCGAGTAAAGCGGAAGCTCCATCCTAAACCCCTGTTTCGCAGCAACTGGGCGGCCAAAGGTCACGTGGATGGCTCCACACTTTGGTGAAAGAACCAAGGAATGCAGTGCTGTAGTCAAATTTTGCCTAGCGACTCGCGTTCGGACATGGCGTCCTTAGAGACATTACTTTTCAATAACCCCTCGCAAATTTTCTAATCTTTTGATAACAACCCGTATGGCAGGCTTTCGAGAACAACCCGACCAGCCAATATAGCAGGCTTTTCTGCGAATCATCCCCGATTATTTGCTTTATTATTATACCACCAAATACTTGTATGTACATTTATAAATACAGATATGCATTGTAATGAATTCGTCGTTGATGCAATCATCACGCACAATGTCGCAGCATGAAAACTTTTCCAGGGGTTTCATGAGTAGAGGTGGAACGTTTCGGGAGGTTTATTTGGAGGAAATGCCCTAATGGCCTTACATCCCAAAACATTTCGTTGGGAACTAGTACCCCTTGACTCTTAGCGCTCGCTGTGGCTTGTAGCAAATTAACTGTTTTATATTAACCTACCATCAATATTCTTCTGTGTGGTTCACATCCGTATCCAATTTAGAAATCGTGTTAATATCCGCAAAATTCTCTAATTTCTCTGTAAATTAGTATCGGAGGAGGGTTAAGTATACCATATAGTTACCAACCAATACGGTTTTCACGCTTTATAATATTTATTATTCAAGTATTTATCACTGATAAACGAACTGGTAAGACCTTTTTAGTTGCTTCTCTTTAAATATGAAATAAGCTTTTGGGGAATTGTATTCAGTATTATAAAAAACTTATATCGACCATTATGCTTCGTCTACTTATGTCAATCACCAATAAAAAGCTTTATTAAGGTCAGTGAAATGAAAACTTGCTATCTTCATTGAAAAAAATAATCTGAATGCCCCCTTTTTCCCAGTAATGAAATCATAAATTCGTGTAAGCTTCCGCCTGCTCCAAACGTGCGGATGTCATGAGAGGTCTAATTCAGAACTCTATTCGCTCGCTGGAATTCGAGGAAAGATGGACTTGATTACATAGTGTAAGGATCGGAAGACAAGAAAATCCGAATGCCAATGAGGTCTTGAAAAAATACAGGGCGTTTTAAAATTAATGGTGGGGATTTAACGTTTTATAATATTTATGGCTATAAATAACAGCTACCTATAAAGAATATATATATATATATATATAATGAAATGTCAACTCAAACAGTTTTATAATAAAGTCTACAAGTGTTCAATCCGAACCATTCGTAACACGGCACACGTCAAGAAGATATGTGCGTTCCTCCCAAGCGCTGATTATTGTCTATCGAGTAATTGTTGCAATACCTGCTTTAATCCTGTTACTTAATTCGGAGAAGTCAGCATGTTGTGGAGGTTCGGATGTTACTATCATTGAGGATCATAACAGAGCTTAGTACGGTACGTACGTTGGACAGTAACTACAGATTCCCTCTTTGAAAACTGTAGAGCACAATAAACTTCTATTCACTAGTCGCTATGCTACTAGCGCTTTCCAGCGGATGTAGACGGAAACATTGGGCGCACATACGCATTATTGCCACCATAAAAACTGTTTGAGTTTCTTCTTCATTTGATGTATCTTTTGTCGTTGTAAGTTAACTGTAATGAATATTACCTAGCGTTAAAACCCCGCTATTCATTTTAAATCACCTGGAATATTTTAAGGGAGTATTTTTTTAATAGTTCTTAAAATCAGAAATGATCTTTTTTTTACTTTGGAATTTTATGTTGGCGCACTGCGTATCCTTATTAGCTACGAAGTATAGTATCAGAGATTTTTGAGCCATTGACTGCGTTGAACTAAATGGTTATCCATTTCCTTCCACTCTTCCGCATTGGCAGGACTTTATTAAGCCTCTTCCGACACCGTGCCTATTTTCAGATTTTTTATGACTTTCAAAAATATTGACCGGGAGATAAATTGCTCAGCGCCAACAAAACCAGAAACGATCCGGGGAAAAGTTCTATCGTTTGCTCGTAAAATTTCACCATGGGAAAACAAGGATAAATTGCCCCTTAAACAGGGGTGTTAATTGAAAGCTGGCGAGATTGGATCTATTTCAAGCATGTAAATTATATGATAAAAATCTTTCCGCCAACGGAAAAAGTGGGAACTTTGGGATCATTTCCAAGAACAGCATTTGCCTCCTTACGGGTGGCAGACCTGAGCGGTTTGGCGTCTTTCGGACTTTTATGCAGCCTTTTAAACGCCTTTCTGATGTATTCGTTCAGGTGAGCAAATTTCAAGCTCTTCGGTCCCAGAATATTGTATAAAATACGTCGACGGTAAAAATTTTTCCCGCTTGGCGAGGTGAAATGTCGTTATTGCAACTAGTTCAGTACTTTCCTGACCGATGGCAGAATATAGCAGGAGCATGATTCACAGAAGTTGCTAATTTTGTTTGTTAACATCTAATTAACTAGAAAACATGAAATTCAGACCAAAAATTCCGGTAAATATGTCGCAGGACTTGTGGCGGATACAGAAAAAACACAAGGGGGAGGGGCGCAAAAGTTATCTCGAACTACCTTTCCTTTTAACGTAATAAAAAATTATCATGTGCATTATCATTAAAATTTAAAGCTTAAGAAAATTTTATTTTAACTGATTATACACCCATAAGAGACAGTGCCATATCATGATATATAAAAGTTACAATGTGGCACTGCGATGATCGGCAATTCAGGCGGCCCCGCAATGCATCCGCTTCTGCCCCGGTTAATGACGTTATGCTGATAATTTATGAGTTCAATCGGATGCAAAAAACCTCTTTGAAGATACATTCACTAAGTCTATGAAATTCTTATCTCAATGGTTAAATTATGACACATAATTGTCATGCGTGCTGTATTATTGGAGTTCATGCATATTCGCTCCTAATTTTGTCGTCCAGTGAATAGTTTTAAACGGAAAATCGATTAATTGTGCAAATAATTTTTTTTATTATATCGAATGCCTTAATAATGAGTTCAACGAAAAATTCCCAGGATTCTGATATAATTTTGTATCTTCATAAATCTTTCGTGTGTCAAAGAGTATTGAGATCTTGGCATCTCAAATATCTAATCAATCATTCTCTTCTTCTCAAAATATTGTATCAAGCGATATTTTTCTTTAAAGTTATGAAAATAGGAAATTAAATCGCATCATTTGCATTTGGACTTGTTATTAGAAACATAAGTAATGAAATGAAGAAATGCAGATAATTTTAATTAATCGGTTTAATAATAATAATAAGATTTCTTTTTTTTATGGAACACCTTTCATCAACCATATTTTGATCGTTTAGATGACTTTTCCAGTTGGAGTAAGAATGACTGAATAACTTGTATGTGATCCTGCTTGAAATCATTACGCCACACAGTAGCTCGCATGTAGGTATCAGTTGACATTACATTGGTGATAACTATTTTTCCATATAAGTACCAAGATAATTGAATTTTGTATATGGGTTATTTAAGTGGCTAATCATTATTATGGTACTAAATTTTACATCGTCCTTACAATGCGAGGTTTTATCTTAAAATTATTACCATGGGTACCATATCAATTCGTATATTAATATATTATATAATTGAAGTGTAATATTTCTTTTCCACCATTTCCCCATCCAAGGGATGCATTGAATAGTTTGACCTGAGATGGATATGAGCAACATAAATTGCTGTTATCGCTCCGTATGCCACAAAAGTGAGAACGCTACAAGCCCCAAGTTTATTGGACAATGAGTCACGAGTTTTCAAATCTTAATATTTCTGTTTAATACTTACCGTGCTGACCTTAGTACTGTCGATCTCTACCCAATTTCTGGCCATTTTCAATACTTTCGCGTTATTTCTTCAAAGCCAACCTTAGATGCGAGGAATAGGTGTTTTTGGTACCATTCTAAATGATGAATTATGCTTTTGCTTTTTCATTTGTTTATTTTGAGGCTTACCCCTTTATTAAAAACAATTGCAAACTACGATTTTTCAAAAGACGGATAGCGTAATATTACAAGCATTAGTAAAAATCGAAGGATTTCACGCTGCGTAATATTACGCCCACAGCACTCAGAGTGTTAAATGTAATACTACGAGATGCATTGTGCTTAGGCACTTGGCAGGTATTCATACTCTTAGAAAAATAATACGAAGTTAGGATGTTGAGCGGTTAGAACAATGGTTTTCCCCTTGGGATGAAACCCTTTAACGCTCTCATGTGAGCAATCTGTGCGAAGCTGCAAACGGACTCTGAATGGACCAAGGGTTCTCGCAGAAGCCCTTAAAACAATACGTGCTCGCTGATGATGGAGTTTCCGCCCACCCCCGAGCGACAAACTGGTTAAGTGAGGCGGTACACCCAAACAATAGGTCGGCGTCTGCGCAAACATCCCCCGTGAGAGAGTGAGGACGCTATGAGACGTCATTCCATTAGCGCCAGCATTGATTTGGCATTCGCAGTGGATACTCGGTGAAAACTGTCTTAATTAAACAATAGGGTAGTTTCCTTCATCAAAGAAAACGAAATGCATTGATTGCGATTCCTTACCCAACATTAGTGTATTCATAATATACAAATCATTTGGTTTTAGAAAGACCGGTTTAGACGAATGGCAATGGTCAATTTTAACCGCATTTGAAAAAGGCCAGATTGGCGCCCATGCAATGCCACTCCACGTGACGTCACAGGGACCTAGTTTCTATGAGAGTAGATAGGAGTTTTACATCGTCTGAGGTTACCAATGCATGCATGAGGCAGAGAGCTCAGGGAAACATGTCACCTATTAAAACTGGCTAAGGTCGGAAAGTTTTCCTCGCTTGATAGGGTATTAATAATCCTTATTTAAGCCAAGCGCTACCAGCTAGCAGGGTACTCGGCTACCTGCTAGCATCCTGCGTCGTATCAGCGCTCAAAGCCTCGCCCCAAGGTCACCTCACTTGCGGCAGCGGGAACCAGAACGACGTCACACGGAGATTTCCCGGCATTTATACTTACCCGTCGCGTTTTCGCGCGCTTGAAAATTTTCACTTTTCATTTAATCGCGAAAAATAGATATCGTCATTTAAAAATCTAGAAGCGTGAAATACGCACTCCAGGAGTAATAATCTTTCGATTTAGGCAATAAAAAAATAATAGGAAACCACCCTATTGTGGTGAGAAAGCGACGTCCAATATTTTTACCTAGAAACACGTGGCGTCACTGCTGCCACGCCACGATATTTTTTCCGATATTTTTTACGACTGTGTTTGAACATAGCAATTGCAATTTTGGTCATTCAGTTTCTTGAAGTATTGGCCTTGAAAAATAGGCGCTCCAAATCGTATCTTGGCTCCATACAATACCCCTGAAGACGAATGCAAACGTAGCCGTTGAAACTTTTGGACTATGCACCCAAAATAATACCCGTTGGAAAACCCGATAACTATTCCTGCGGATCATACGCCGGGAAAAACTTAAATTCTGTAGAGGGAATGATAGGAAAATCCTCTGGGCCGAGTACCTGGGCAATGGAGTGAATTTTAATGTTTCGGTATATTTATACACCTTCATCAGGGCTATGAATGAATATAAGAACATAATTTTGTCGCATAAAAGGTTATAACAATGTAAATACAATTATGAAATAAAAAAATAATTCAGTTGCAAATTAATTGAAAAGAAGAGAAAAGGATTTTGATGTACCTTTTTTTGCAATGATATGCATTCTTTTATTGATTTGATTATCGTCTTCATTCTATACCCCTGAAGGCGATGGTAGACTCAGGCGTTGAAACGTTGGGGCCACGCAATACCCGGTGGGAAACCCGAGAACTATTCCTGCAGGCCAAACGCAGGGGGGAAAAACTTAAATTCCAGAGAGAGAAGGATAGGAAAATCTTTTGGCCCGAGTACCTGGGTAATGGAGTGAAGGGATGACTTGAGGCGATAATGCTGGAATGCAAGCGTTCGTAACTTCCTGCCTCTCCAACACTCTCGTCCAGCTGATCTGTCCAGTTTCTCTTTTCCGACTGCAGAAAGAGCCCAAATGGCATTCAACCCGGAAGACCTGTCTAATCGCGCTCCTCTGCGATGTATTTCCCGCGACTGTTTATTTGCCAGCGAACGGTCGTAATGGCGGACAGCTGTTCTGAGGTTTACGGCGATATTTCTTCAAAAATTGCATGGGAGGAGGGATGAGGGGGGCTTCTTACGAAATTATGTCATTCGGCCTCCTGAGCGTTCGACCTACGGTCAACCTTAAGCTTATTTTTATGGGCTTACGTTATATCCTATAAATTCTGTTTTGAATTCCTAGATAGTATTGGTTATTGTTGTTAAGACTAGAGTTAGGGGAAATCTACATCTACATAATACCCTGCGAGCCACCTCTAGGGTGTTTGGCAGGGGGTGATCAATCACCAGCATGCAGCATGCATTTGGACTCCCACATGCACACCACACCGTCCAAAAACGTCCCGTATAATAACAAACTATACAACTATATGCTGTTAGAAATAATAATTGAATTAAGAAACATGCATTAAGTTTTACATATGGTAGTAGGCTACACTACAAGTCATGCAATCTATTTACGAGTTCTATTGCTGCCGTTATAATCTCTTATTGATCGTGGAAAAAATGACATTCGGAATCTGTCTGTTCTACAATCTATCTTTCTTATTTTATTTATATGATCTGATCTTCCGTAGTATGTTGGCGTCCGTAAGATATGGTTAACTTCGTCAGAAAAGACAATTCTCTTGAATTTATCTAAAAGGTTTAGTCTATTTTTCAATCTACGGTCCAACAGAGATTCCCATCCGAGTTTATCTAAGAGGTCAGTTACACTAACAAGACTATCGTAACGAACTTTCAGATACCTGGCAGCTCTTCTTTGCACACGTTCTAACTCTGTTATTAAGCCTTTTTCATGAGGGTCCCAAACACTGGCAGCGTATTCCAAATGTGGTCTAACGAGGGAAAATGATATACCTACTATGGATAAAGTCAAAAGATCAGCTGATGAGAGAATTTGATGGAGAGCAGCGTCAAATTAATCGTCAGATTATTTATTTCTGATGACTTCCGATAATAAATAACCAGCAATGTAAAAAGGTTCGGAAAAAATTGAACCATTTGCCTCTCGCTTGGCGTGTTAGGACCTTTAGTTTTTTTTTTCTTTCGAGTGGTGCCAGCATAGCTATGAAGCATAACCGTGAAACAAGGTTGCCAAAAAACATTAAACACGCCCTTTGGAGGGAAAAACTGTGAAGAAACAATATTATGAAGCTGGCGTACGGCATTTTTGTTTTCGTAGAAAGTATTACACAGTCTGCCCATGATAAACATAATGTTGGAAATATAAAATGAATTCAGCGTGAGAATCGACTCTTTAAATTGTAAATATAATCCGATTTTTATATTACACTATGGATTTATTTTCATTTAACTGGTAGATCTAGAAATTATTTGGTTCCTCCGGAAATTCTCAAAGAAATTAACCTCGAATGCTGGTTTCAAGTTAATTACCAAATGCAGGGAATAAAAAAATGATCATGCAATATGCAGCTGAGATATAAAAGCAAGAATATCAAAATGATTCCAATGATTCTGGGTCAACATTATCTAATTTCACCTTGATGATATGAGCAAAGGAGTTGTATTCTTTGTACTGATACAGTAAGTTTTGAAACCATTCGGGTTGAATACGTTGTGAGGATATATATTATAAAGAGGTTAATAATCGTCTAGAATATAAAATATTTCTATTATTTTAAGGAACATGGGGTTGAAGTGAAATCAATCTTATCACTATCGTCTCAGACTCAACTTTGTGGAAGATCAACTTAATGATAAAATGACAAAAAAACTTTGATCTGATGGTGACGCCGCTGCGTCGAAACTAGCCATGCCATTAAAAAATTGGTGTAATAAAACAAAGTCTATTTTTCATTTTAACATTGAGACTCATCTTTTTTAAATCAAGGGATAGTTTGAGCTCTACAGCCTTTCAAATGTAACAAATTAAAATGGCCAATTTAGACCCTCTTTTTATTTTTATTTATTACATTCTTTCATGTATATCTCTTTGAACTCGCCTGGATTTTAATATTTTAGATGCTTTTGAGCCAACGATATGACGTTAGTTGTGTTAGGTATGTTATGTATGGCAGTCAAAATTTATTGCTCTGGCATTGTACGGAAATATCATTCCTGTGCTCTTCTTTTCTTCGGTTGGTCAGTTATGAAAGGGATGAGATGCGGCTAATATATTAACACCATCGATGGCAGCTGGCGGATGTGGCTAGAAGATCGGCTGTGGGTGGAAACCGCGTCAAATGCCCAGTTGGAGATGAATATCAGGGCCTGGGGTTTTGTGGCTAAAGATTTCAAGCTGCTAATCGATAGCCTTAAAGTAAACACAGTAGAACACACAAAAATTGTTTTATCCTTGTTTTTTTCATAGTTTTCTTGGTAGACGCACTCGGTAGAAGTACTCATTGCAATGCAGGTATAATTTAACATAAAGTCAGATGGAAACTGGCAAATTTTTTTTCTGATTTAAGCGAAAATATCGAGGGCAAGGGAATTTTTCCACGCTGTAATTCGACTGAATCTTTGTGTGGGTACTCTTATACTGAAATTAACCAATTCAAAATGTAGAAAATTCCATCACATCATCAATATCTGTCAGCATCGTATGTTTTCCATATTATTCCATTCATACGTATCAGATAAAAGATTGAAGATATTCGTAAGGATTCAATGTGTAAATACCGTCTCGAGTAAAAAAAAGTACCAATCTATCTGCAGAATATTCTAAATCAAATAGTTCGTTTGTTTATTTTTTCTTGGTTAGTAGGTACTTACTGCCATTTAGGAAGAAGTTATTAAGAATCGGGGTAAAATGTCAATATTTTTCTCGTTTTTTCCCAAGTTTTGCTATTCAGAGGAGGGGTAGTTGATCATTAAATGATGAGAGTGTCAATTTATAGCTGTCAGTCTAACTAATGTCTACTCCAATAAACGACTTTTTGTTTGGGTGAATGGATATCGAAATTAGTGTGGCTCAGAAAAAGTTCGCCTTTTTCCTTCCTTTGTTTTGATTTCTTGCATGGTTATTAAACGTTTAAAGATCTTCTTTACCATGTATTATATAATTCTTGTTTTTCTTATAATCCCACATCAAAGCTTTATTTATACCTCACCGATAATTAGCTTTCATGCGGGCTGCTCTTTCATTAATAAGTAGGGTTTATTCCTGTATCACTGCGCGAGTTCTCTTTTCTCAGCATAACTTAAAATATATCCAATGTAAGCAATTAATTCAGCACTGTTTCACAATATCTGTTATTTCAGACTTTTTTGCCTTTAATTCCAATTCCTGATACTCATACATAGGTTTTCCTCAGTATTATACGGTAATTCGTAATGTTACCCAAGAAGAGAGTGAGAAAATATTGCTACATAGCCGTGAGGTTTTGTGGGAAAGGATTTCAAGCTGGTAATGGGCAATCTGGAAGTAAGCATAATATATGCATATGGAAATTTTATTTAAACCTTGTTTGTTCATTTTATCTTTGCACAGTAAGTATTTAATGATATGCAGGTAGCATAATAAGGATCAGCAAGGAAAATTATTAATATTTATATTCTAATTTAAGGGCAAATATAGAGGCTAAAGGAATTTTTCCACGATCTAATGGGTCTGAACCTTTGCATGGGTATTCTTAAAGTGGAATTAATCAATGAAAAGGTAGCAAAAAAATCCATTGCATAATCAAATCTGTCTGTATCACGTATCACTAAATATTCATCAAACTATGTTATTCAAACGTGTAAAATAAAATATTTAAGATATTCAAATCTGCAAAGCTTTTCTCGAGTAAAAAAAGTATCAATCTATTCGTGGAATATTCTAAATAAACAAGTTCAACCATCTCAACTGGAAACAAATGTTTATTTATCCAAAGATTCGTTATTTTCTTCAATGAATTCCAATCAGAGTTTCTGAAATCTCTTTACTCGACGCATTTCCAGAAACTTTCCAACACAAGTTCTCTGATGGTGTGTTTGAAATTGAATCGTAGATGGCCTTCGACGCTATCTCCCAGTGATTTCATCAATTTTGTCTCGAGAAGGTCTTAGAAATTTTTAGCCAGAATAATGGAAAAAGTTTGACAGAAAATGAGATCGTGGGTTGCAGCGTTTGAAACCTATGCTGTAGGATAGGGTCATTTTCCGGAATCAATTTTCCGATAAGTTTTTACGTAGAACTATGAACGTCTTCAATAGGCTTGTAATAGTTTTATTGTGAATTTTCATTTACGCTTCTTAATGTGATTCATTTTTGTATTTTCTATCTAATAATTAATATTTTAGCCCTTTTCGTTCGCATAACGTTTTCGCGCCGTATTTTTTTTTTTTTTAATTTCCACTTTTTTACATTCTGTAATTTCCCTCATCCTTATTTAATTTTCCAGTCCCTTAACTCCCATAAAAGGAATTTTTCTTCACCTCCATCATGTTTGTCATCTAATTGCCTTGCCTTTGGCATAATCAACTCATCCTCTTCTTCTTTTCATTATGGTGCTGGTCCTCTAAAATGACTCTCCCTATCACATTCTTCTGCATTTATCATCGTATCTCAGTCATTAATATACGAAGATATTTATAGAAGAATAAGATGAGGAAAACTATGTACACCAATCGGGAGGTCCGGGTTCGAATCTCGAATGAGCCAATTTATTTTTTTGTGGCAAATCAACTTTGGCAGCAACCTCCTTCAGTACAATGTCTCAAAGGCATACCGTGTATAGAAAAATGTAATTATTAGTAAGCGCACAGCATAGAACAAGTGACTTTGTTCGCAGTCACGCGCACGGGTGCAAAGTATATACAGCAAGGATGAAATTCGCCATTAAAAAGTCATTTCTTTCAGCTGGGATTCGAACCCAGATCTCCCGATTTATAGTTAAGTATGAAACAAGTTACATCATCAAGCCATCTTCTTTCAAGGTGTAGCTCAGACTTGGTTAACCAAACAAGGTGTTGATGTTTCAAGTCCACAGTGTGGCGCAGAGGACGGAGGTCGCTCTCTCTATGTAAGCATCTGTCGAGGAATAAACCCCTCTTAGTCGCTATTCCACGACGGACTATTTCCAAAACACTGCATAGTACAAGTATTATTGTACGTAGTCACGCAAATAATATACATCAATCGGAAGATCCGGGTTCGAATCCGGGCCAAGGAAAATGATTTTTTTCATGGCGAACACTATCCTTGGTGTATATGTATATAATCTATAGGCGGATCAAGACACTTAAAAAATGGACGATATTTGTAATTTTTTATCTATTATATTAATTTTTATATACATTAATTTATTTATATATATTATACTAATAAATATTAATATATTATATATTTTAACATAAAATTTATCTATATTTACACATTAATAACGTTTATGCTAAATTTGAGAGTATGGTTAGTAGAATAATTTTTGAATGTAGTTTTTAATCCCAAATATGAGATTTGCCTATCAGACCCATTGTGCCCCTCAATAGAAGTATCCTGAATCCATCCTTGATATAATCATTATTCTTACGATTTATGATTCCCTCCCTATGGTCAATTAAAAACTGTGCTCTTCACGAATCCATCGTTTGATCAATGCTCTCTTGAGGGCTCCAATTTCTCTCTCTTATGATTGAACACATTTCATTATGACGACTCTCCATTTCAGGATATCGCCATTAATGAACCCGAATGAATGAGTTTTGGATTTGGAAAGATTTTAAGGGGGAAATCCTCCAGATTTATCCCGCTCAAGCCTTGTTCTCCCTAAGCCAAGACCAGGCACACTCCTAGAACAGACTCCCTCATTGACTTCAGCTTGCTTTAGTCTTACCCAAGATACTTTTCTCTTTCGGAAATGATTTCTGCCTTCAAACGAACCGGTGTGCCCTGGGGGGCATATTTAGCCCTTTGTCGACTGCTTTTTCTCCCCTTCTACTTAATAAAACTTTTTTTCCGGATTCGTCTGAAAGGTGATATTTCTTCTTATTTTTAAACATTATCAATAGCTATAGTTTCTTTATGTACTCAGTTTGAACGTAATTCAATGAATTACCTGCTGATGATTCTATCCCTAAGACTTATTCACTGATATTAATTACGCAATATGCACATAAATTATTATTGGAAATTCATATGATGATATTCATTATTAACTTCCTAAAGAATGCCTTGACTTTGTACAAGTATCCCTATTATATAAACATGCCCGACTAAACGTACTTATTTTATGTTCCATGATTATATGCATGCACCTTCAACGTGAATGCTGCATTATGAAATAGAAGTTTTCTACCTATATTGCCGGCAGTACTTATTAGATTTATTGTACTAACATTTCGGATACACGGATAACTGGAACAGCGTGGTAGTTTTCAGTGGCTCTTTCTACCAGTTACTCTGAGCTCAAAATCTATTTCTGCTGTACCTTATATAATTTAGATGAAAAATAGCTGTATGATGATTTAAGATAGTAATAACCCAAGGGAAATCCAGTGCTCACTTTTCTCCGTGGTTTTATGATGTGCAGATTAGAGACTTACTTCCTGGAGACGTATGGTTTTAATCACGGGCTCTTCGACGAATGTGTTAAATAATTTGATCAAGGTTAACGTGTATCATGTGACTGGCAGTTACTAAGGTTTAAGGTATGCGGATATAAGACAAAGTTAGGCTGTTTTCTTGTATCAAAATGCGTGAGAATGCGCAATCGTATTGTTGATACTGGGTCAAAGCACTCGTTTAATCAGGCCCAAAGATTGTTTCGGACACTAGGGTAGTTTCCTTCATCAAAGAAAACGAAAGGCATTGATTGCGATTCGTTACCCACAATTGGTGTATTCATAATGTACAAATTATTTGGTCTTAGAAATGCCAGTTTAGACGAATGTTAATGGTCAATTTTAACCTCATTGATAAAGGCCAGATTGGCGCCCATGCGATTTCACTCCATGTGACGTCACAGGTATCGAGTTTCTATACAAGTAGATAGGAGTTTTTCATCGTCTGAGATAACCAATGCAGGCACAGAGCTCAGGGAAACATCTCTTAACAATCACCTATTAAAATTACCTAAAATCGGAAAGTTTCCTTCCTTTGATAAGGCATTAATTATCCTTATTTAAGCCAAGCGCTAACTGCTAGCAGGGTACTCTGCTACCTGCTTGTAGCCTGCATCGTAGCAGCGCTCATAGGCTCGCACCAAGGTGGCCTCACACGGCGGCAGCCGGAACCAGAATGACGTCAAACGGACTTTTCCCAGCATTCAATCTTAGCCGTCGCGTTTTCGCGCGCTTGAAATTTTTCTCTTTTCATTTAATCGCGAAAAAGAGATATCATCATTTAAAAATCTAAAATCGTGAAATACGTATTCCAGGAGTTATAATCTTTCGATTTAGGCAATTAAAAAAAAAACAGGATACCACCCTATTATAATCGCACGTTTTCGTCCAACCTGAATTATTTAATGCCGTTGATGGTTTCTGGCGATACTTAATGAAATTTACTCATTTTGAACGAAAAATTAATCATTTCTTTCCACAGAATATTTTTTTTCTGCACTACCGTGGTTTCGACGCGCCGCGTCACGCTCAGGCGAGGAGTATATTGGTCCATCATCTTAAAAATCTGATATAAAAACCAGAGGGAGTAGGAGGGGGAACTGTAGAGGTAGGGGGAGGTTGGGAGGGTGGAAGGGGAGGGATTGGGTCTTCCCCAGGTTGTAAAAGCCCAGGGGATGTGGGAGTATTGGGAGGAAGGTAGGGCCGATGCACTCTAACTGACTAACTGCAGTGAAAGGTGGGCAAAAGTGGGAGAGGTCGGGGGAGATCGGGAAGAATACAATAGGGCATTAACGGAGTACAAAATTTTCAATGTGCGAGAGCGTCAGCGGATGTGAAGGTGGGTTACGGTTGAAGGATAAGGAGAGCGGGGAAAGGGGAAACCAATAATATATATCTACATCTACATAATACCCTGCGAGCCACCTCTAGGGCGTTTGGCAGGGGGTCGCCAATCACCAACATGCAGCATGCAAGAGGACCGCCACATGCACACCGCACGGTCATAGAAATAATGTGTGAAGGTACGGGGTTAATGGAAGGGGGAGACTCTCCCCGGGAGAGGTTGAGGAGTGGAGAGCGGGAATATTTAATGCCCTTAAAAATCCCGAGTATTAAATAAAATATTGAAAAGTGTGGATGCCCAAGAAAAAAAACCTTTTTCATGGTAACTGCATAGTGCACCCAAAACATTTTTACGTTGCCATAGCTCAGTAGGTAAGGAGTTGCGACCCAATATTTATAGCACAAAAAATGCTTTAAATTATCTATTCTACCACCTCCTCAAATAATGCAGACTCCTCCTGAAACACCCTGTATTACGTATGCAAAAAAGTAGCTCACATATGATAATGAAACATTTGGGCATGTAGCGTAATGGACTGAGTTTACCCTCAGCCACCCCGTTATCTAATCACATGTTATACCCCGTTGTGCATTGTGGAAAAAGCAGCTCACATATGATAATGAAACACATGGGCTTAAAACGGAATAGCCTGAGTTCGACAAATAGTTCCGGTGAAAATATATTTGCCGCCGTATACAACGTAATATTCAAATATTCTATGCATTATACAATGCATCTCGTCGTGAAAATATATTTCCTGCTTTATATTGCGTAATATGCAAAGAAAAGTAGCTCACATATGGTAATGAAACACATGTATTCGGAAAGGAGTAGCCTGAGCTCAATCTACCACGTTGTCTTACGATAGTATGTGGCTCTTAGCATCCGCGCTTCTTGATGATGCATAGATCCGAGGGCGGACTTTTGGACGCGAGCAGATCGGAAGGAGAAGAAGCTGGAGCCCAACTCCCCCGATTATGGACCCAAGGGAGTGAGAGAGGAGGATAGCGAGAGAGAGATCCAAATATAGGACGCGCATCTACCCACTAGGACGGGAGAGTGTGGGGAATTAAAAAGGACTTGGGGAGAAGGTGGAGTGGGTGTTTAGGTGGATATGAGGCTTCAATACTCCCCCCAACCCCTTTCTCTCACTCACTCCCTCATGGAATGTTCACTTAGGGTGATTTATAGGATCTGGCGCCGTCGAAAATAAAAGAAGGTCGGGGGGGAAAAAAACAAACGGCGTACGAAATATTCCCGTGCGTCACGGAGATGCGGTGCATTCCCTTCGGATGGATGGTCTATCCGCGTTTTGCCTTTCGCGATGGACTGATCCGCGTCAATCGTGCCGTTTTGACGAGATCGAACGAACGGCTGAAAAAACAAAAAGGTCGATGTGCTCCAGCAGTATCGCAAACGGATAGCGTAGATAGTTGGTGAAAAAAAATTTGAGCCCAGAGGGGGAAAGGCGATAGGCTTCGTCGGCTTCGTTTACGTGAATGTCAGTCAAAATTACTTCATAAAATTCTTCCATGCTAATCCTACCTACCGATATAAGTTTATTTCCTTGCACCCAATGAATTTTCACACATGTAGCTTTCATGGACCTGAATCGCTCATGATTTTCGCTACATAGGGTACAAAATATGGTTTTTAGATTTCAAAGTCAAATGCCAGTATCATTAATTGGCAAACAAATAATGCTTCGCATGAAATTGCCAAGCTGAAACATCAAACGTATTGTGCACGGGTACTTTCTCTTTTTGTCTTCTTTTGTTTTTTATATGTTTTTTGTCACTCTATATTTGAACAGTAACTTTTGGCTACAAGTAACCTAAGGTTTCAAAAATGTGTTAGGCATATGCTAACACTGTATTAAAACGACCAATTAAAATGTTCACTTCAATAGAAAACATATTTGCCATGTTTTGTGTCATCTCAAAGATGTGTATTCTCAATACATTTTAGGTCGAGAAATAATTTCGTTTTTTGTGGAAATGAAATGTGTTTGTGGGGGAAAAAAATTATTGTGTCAATTTTTCTGCTAGCCAATAGGGTAAATGCTTCAAGCTTTACATAAGATTCAGCATGCAAATTTGCTTCCTAGCCTGTTTTTTCACATATCAGAAACTCCTCATCATATTGCTAAATTTCAATATTTCATCAGTTTCCATTGCCTCTTTAGTTCTTTTTATTCTCCCCGGTTGGCCACTGTGTCTTAGCACCTTTTTTACTTCTATATTTGTGCAGTTACTTATTTCTATCATACCAAAAGTAACCTAAGGCTTCCATAAATTTCATAGGTAATATAAAATGAGAATTGCAACAGAAAATATTTTACCAGTTGCCTTCTTTTCCGTGGGATTATTAACCTCCCAGTAACCCTCTTCCTTGTCCAGGTACCAATGTTTCGTATCTGGTGGGTTTTTTATTATTAAAAAAATATGCAACTACTCAATATAGCATACATTTGTTGGTGGCCTAAAATTTTGTACCACATAGGAAAGTGGATAAAATTCATGAAAGTTAAAACTAAAATTTTTTAAGCTTAACTTTAATTTTTGATGAATATAGCCTTCGGCTTAAAGTATTGAAAGGAAGATTTTTTTTTACTTTTAATCCTATATTTTGAATTTAATCCTGATAATTTACGTTTCTTTTAGCTGTTACCTCACTGTCAATGGTGAATTATTAATTTGGGATTAAAGTGGAAGAAAATTATTCATATTTGTAGCAGTGTCATCTTTTACTTTACGAAGCACTACGGGTTACATTCGGACGATTTGGGGTATCTGCATTGGCATTTTCTCCCAATCTCACCTTGTGTTGACCCGTTCCTGCTCATCTGCCGAATCAGCAAGCCTACATCCCAATTCCACCCCCATAACCTTCCTCAGCCCTCCATCGTCCCCAGGGGGATGGTAGGTAAGCGAGTAACTTCCTACCACTACAGACATCGCTCTCCCTGAAGACCGATCCATTTTGCTCTTAGCTGTCGGTACCGTTGGCACTATTCCTCCAAATGTGCACTGGTGAACTGTTTCCTAACTTATTTCAAACGTCCTATTACACATACTAATGCTTTTCTGGCAGAGTTTGAAAGGAAATATTTTTGGCTGTTTCCACTAAATATTCCGTTATCTTGTTTTCAATGGAAATAATCATTAAGGAGACGCTGTATTTCTTAGTAACCTCATGTACAGTCAGGCCATGTGATACTAATCAAATTCCAAACATCATTTTGATCTGTATTTGGTATTAGCAATTTTTTTGACTTACCTTAATGTTGTGGAACCACTAAAATAGGAGTATATTATTCATACGTTCCACCCTCTCGCTTTATTACCCACCATCATTTCGAAACTAATACTTCTCCTCTAATGGTTCGTGGTAAATTATTTCAACATTTATTTACTGAAAAAAGTAAAACGTCTTCATTTGTCGAGCTTAGCTAGATAAATACAATATTACTGTATATTTATCATACCAGTAAATATTTCGGTAATATTGAATTAGCCAAAACTTGTGAAAAGATCAGTATGCCGCGGCTAATGTTTAGCTCAATTGGAATTTGAATGACTTTCTTTTATGATAGAAGATTTTAAAAAATGTTTTCCAAAAGCTATTTTCATGATGAACACACTGGTCTTTAAATTATTCTGATATCTTTTAAAATAGGTTCGAAATTAAACTTTATGCAAACCACGTTTTTCATTAAAATTTTCCCAGCCGCTCTTTTAAAAATAGCTGCCAAAAAAAAAGTATGGCTTGTAAATTTTTTCAAATGGTGTTTTTCAAATGGTGTAAATTTGTGATTTTCTACTTGTAGGGAACCAATAATATAAAAGTCAGGATAATTAAAAATGTCGAGCAACATTGCCCGGGTGATTTGAAATGGATTGACCCCAATGTTATCAATACAAGCATAACATTTTCAAGGTATTCGATCATTTCTCCAAACCCCGAAACAGGAAAATTACTTGGTGGGTTTGTGCTTTATGTTTGGTATAAAAAAGTATTCTCGAATGCCTATCAATGATTTCGAATGGCCCATATTTTGTTATGGGTTAATTTGATGGAATACTCGAAAAAAATTTAAAATAATTTATTTTAGTCCAATATTTTTTATACATCCGTATAGGAAATAGGGTGTTTATCGTTGTAATTATTATAGGTCGACACTCGTTTAAGTTAGTGACAAGAAATTAGTGAATTTCGCTACGACTGTTTATGATTTTCTTATACCTAGTAAATGTTATCTGTGGCTTACTATTAGCAAAGAATGAATCAGAAGTAATGCCGTAGGAGTTGATTTGGGATGTTTTACGGTCGCTAACGCAAATAAATGAATAAATTAGCTACTCTGGCAAAGATATTTGAATTACCTTCTTAAGGCCAGCTAATATTAGCTGAAGCGACGGATGAACCGGATTACATGCCCAGGTTTTAAACAATATCATCGTTTTGTGATAATTTAATTGGCCGTTTTTAATACCATGTCCAATACTTTATGCGAATATTTATTTTCAATTATTTTTATGAGCATCGTGCCACGCCATGATTATTCACAACTTGCATTTAATATCGACACTATAAATATTTTTTTCGATTAATCGCATTATATACTATCGATATTATCTTAACCCGTCCCTATTCTCACCAATCGCATGCCCTAGTTGTCCCCTTTCTCTCCCAATCGCCTGCCTGTCATGATTATTTACAACTTGTGTTTACTGTCGCTACTATCGAATTGACGAATTTACATTTTATCGATATATCGCATTTCGTATTCTCGAGATATTCTCACCTATAGCATTGCCTAGCCGTCCCATTTATCTCCCGATCGGCTGGTTTTGCCCCCTCCATTCGCCATTTTTGCACCTATCCGTGCTCTGTGTACTTTACAACATTTGTTTGCTATTGACTTGACGAGTTAATATTTTATCGATTTATCGCATTCCGTATTCTCGATATCTTTGTAACTCGTATTCTCACCTATCGCATTTCCTATCTGTCCCCTTTCTCTTCCAATCGCCAGCCTGTCATGATTATATACAACTTGTGTTTACTATCGATTTGACCAGTTAATATTCTATCGATCTGTCGCATTTGGTATTCTCGACGTTCTCTTAACTAGTGTGTTCTCACCTGTCGCATTGTCTAGCCGTCCCCTTTCCCTCCCTTTTGTCTGCCTGGCATGATTATTCACAATTTTTGTTTACAATCGATACTATTGAATTGACAGGTTAATATTTTATCGATTTGTCGCATTTCGCATTCTCGATATTTTTGTAACTCGTAATCTCACCTATCGCATTTCCTAGCTGTCCCCTTTCTCTCCCAACCGCCTGGTCTATCCCCATATATCCACCAATCATGCACCTTTTCCTTTAGAAATAGATTATCACTGAGCATCGTACGGAGCTCACTTGCCTCCCACACCCACACGTCGGAATCCAAGGGGTCCAGCGGTGTTTGGAGCCGACCCCCCCGAGGCAGTCTGTTTGAGAGTTCATACGCCCTCACCGCTTCGACCCATGGCGTACACTTTTCGGTCCAAAGGGTTGTTCTCCCGGGGGTTTTGGGATGAGGCAAGATTACTTTACGAGGTGCCGTAAACTCTATGGGCAGGACGGCCTGTGCACCTCCACCCGCCCTTTATTGAGTGCGTCCATTATCCAAGTGATCTCCATTTACCCACGTGCAATCCGAGCCCGTAGCCTGCAGCGCATGGGATAACTCTCCGTATAAATAAAATAGCAGGGCGTTCGCTTGCGTCACGAAAATGAACACCTTGTTTGTAATTATAGATCCGGCATTGAATTTTTTATTTACTTCACCTCGTTTCCGTCATTTGTAATTGGTTAGTGGGTGTGCGAGCCCAATCAATAACATTCGCCCGTATTCATCCAAAATATTTATTTTACACCATTCCTTCGCTTCCATGTTAATACGGGTGATTCCGTTTTTACTGGAAAAATACCTGGGTGGTCCTCTGTTTGCGCTATCTGTTCGGTATGGAAAATAGTTTTTATTTGCGCACTGATGTCTTTAGGAGAATAAACGTAGGTTCAATTAGGCCGTGCTCATTGGGAGTTGTCTGGCAGCTATTTTTCCAATTTTTCGAAATACTCTTGTTGTCTTTTTGTAGTCATGCTCGTTAAATTTCTACCGAACCTATTCCCCTCACTGCCCGCCGCCTTTTGTTATGGGTTAATTTTTTTCTCTCTCCGTAGTGTTTAATTTTACTGCTTTATGTTTTTTGCTTGCATCCGTTTCGGGGTCAGGTCGCAACTTATTATTCACGCGTTGTTAAAATTTAATGAGAAATTTCAAAAACGATTTATCTCCAGCTTTGTTTTAGCAATTTATTTTAGTAGCTCGGGTTCGGGAGTCCTCGGCATCCTGTAATGTCATGACTATGTTTGAACGTTTTTGCAGCCTTTATAATACCCTTGAGCAATTGGAAATTAAAAAATTACTTGTGTTGGAAATATGATAGAGGGAATGTTATTTCTCTTATCCCAAAAACTGAAAACTTGGATTTTGTCCCTTTTCAGAGCTTTTTTTTCGATTATACTCTTTACAAAATTGACACCCTCATACGTGAGAGTAGGTACCGTCCCTTAAATTAGAAAATTTTAATTTAAAACGCCCCTTCACCAGCTTTCCAGGGTTTGTTCAATTTTAATAAGATGGGAAAGAGTGGATAGCTTTCAATCGGTCTGTGTTGGTATTTATTATTATTATTATTAAATTAAAGAACAAAAAACATACAAGTCAACCATTCGGTCGGGTGGTAACATAGATACAATTAAATAAATAAACATATAAACAAGTAAAACTATATAAACGTCAATCCAATCATAGTGAAACATACAAAATTAAAACACCCTTACCATTCAACATTATTTAACTTTCTCATTGAGAACTTAACATTTGGCATGAAGGGATCCAAAACTACCTTAGGAAGACCGTTCCAATCCCGTGCAGGAAAGAGTATTTCACCAAATCCCATAGCTGTTTCGGAGGGCCTATTTTGTGTCTGTGATCTTCTCTTGACATATAGTGCGGCTCTTTAAATCTATTTTTAATAACTATCAATGCAAGATCACCAAAATAGGATTTAAAAATCCCTTTCAACCGCGCTTTTTTTTCTCCTTAATTCAAGGTATTCCCATCGTAGTACGTTTATCATTTCCGTTACTCTTGTGTAGAATCTATTCTTTATGGCAACTTTCTCTGTAACATTTAAATATATCATGTTGGATTAATGCATTACCTAATTCATAAAAATCATTTTCCTTTATCTCTGTGAGTGAATAAAAGCTGATGGAGTGCTTGAGGCATAACTTTTAAGGGCACATCTCAATTTATCATGCATTTCCCCTTCTCATTTGGGCATTTCAAAAACATTTTATTTCAATTTGTTGTCATTATATAAATATATGTGGATTCGCCCTTTAGATTATTAAAAATACTTGTACTTTGTCATACTTTCTTACACGCTACCTTATGTCCACTTAAAAGAGCATTTTTCGGGATCTGAATCGAATTGCTGTCGATCTGAATCGAAACGTTTTAGCGCTTAAAATTCAACTTTTGCCATTAAACTGTGTATGTCAGCAGTTCTTATCGTTTTTCCTAAGCAGCCGAAAGCCACATGTAGTTAAATTTGTTTTACGTTGTCCTCAATAGGGGTGAAAAGAATAGCGGTGATAGTCTCCGTAGCATTTCATAGTTATTTATCGGAAGAACTTAATCTAGCTTCTGCTTGGGAGGAGATTCTTGTTATTTATTTAGGTAAATTTGCTTTACCCAGGTTAAGAATCTGAGAAATCCTCGTTAAAATAATAAATATGCTCGCCCTCAGAGACATATTTATCTGATTATTTAACCCTTACACTGGAGTGTTTTCATTGTAGTGAGGCGAACAGAACGATTTACACGGGGAGATAATGAAAGATAAAAACTCAATGCGACGGACGAATTCAGATGACATTGGGAAATAGTTATTACTTATTTCATATAACGACCTAGGGGAGTGGAAATCTGAACGAAAGTTCAATCATTTCAATGGTAACCGAAATAGAACTCTTTTAGAAGTCGCGCTAACATTGAAGGGATATTTAGAAACCTAATCGTTGAATTCGAGTGAGGCTCAAGATTAGTGAATTTGGTGTTTCAAATTTCTTACAACCCATAATAAGGTATAACTTCGTCATAATCTTAAGTCAGTAATCCTGAAATTGGTTTGTCGCAATTCTCCATTCTTTTGTCCTATCTGCTAGCCTTTTCATGGTGACGTATTTCTTCTCTTTTACATTCTTAACATCCTGTCTTGTGTAACTTAATCGGGGCTGTCCCTTGCCCTTCTTCCCTTCCACCTGTCCTTCTACGATTCTTTTCATCAGGCCATCATGTCTCATAATATGACCAACTAAGTTGTCCCGTCTTCTGATTAAGGTTTTCAGAAGACTTCTCTTTTCTCCCACTTTATCATTTCCTCACTACTTATTCGATCGATCCATTTTATCATCATCTTGTCATGATTTGCCCAACTAAGTTTCCTCCGTCTTCTCTTTACGGTTTTCCTGAAATCTATAGCCACTTAAATTAGGTTTTAATGTTACATCTGTGGAAGCGTAGACTTGCGTAAAAGTGCTTCTCCAAGGCTTAAATAACTTTAATTTTCCCATCCTCAATTTTCCACTCACTAGACCTTTATTTTTTACTTCATTTATATTTAATTAGGCTGATCACATAAAGAATTTCGCCAATTTACAGTGAATTAGTAACATGATATAATGGATATACGCTAGGCGCTTACAGGATAAACAAAAATAAAGCATAAGGGACGAGATAAAAAAATAAAGAATTTAGCAAAAATGTTGGGGGAAGAAGGGAGAGAATTTAGATTTTTACAGATGCATGGGGCATAGCAAGGCTGATGAAAGAGTCTGGTGAGAGCAGGAAACGATCGACTTTCCCAAAAAATCAATTCCAAGACGCTTTACTGCTCTATGGCTCCCTTAAAAGGTGTCTGACCCGGAGTTCTCAAGACCATAAGGAATCTTTAGTGCGAGAAAAATGAATATTTACGACTCCTTCGAGAGAGCAGATTCAATAACAAGCATCTCAGTTTTAGGACAGAGACGCAGTTACCGGCCCGGAGGTCGTTTTTCAAGCTCACGGTATGCCAAGTCCAACAAGGTTTGCAATTTTGGCTTTCAAGTCCGCAATTTTTGATGCCCACATTTTCCGAAAATAATCTGTTGGGCACACAATCCTGCATAATCTGCTGGTGCCCATGGGCATAATCCGCATTGGAACGCGGGACTCTTTGATGTTCGGCCTGATTTGCAGCCCCGTAAGCCACAACTTCCTCTGAAGTACCCAAAATGACCGTTCTCATTACTCCATAAAATGGAATCTTGCTATCTGACAGAGTTTAAAGGAGTGAAATTCTGCATTACCAATACATGAAGAAAAATCTCTGCTTAGGGCATAGTGAATGTGAACATTTTTCAGATGAATCAGAGAAGGAATATTTTGGTCGGTAGTGTCCCATAATAATTTTTGAATTATTTTACATTAATCATTCATTACCTGTCCTTCTATTAAAATAGTAGTTTTAGCGTAGTGACTGGAAAATCCAATTTTTTTCACTAATGACAGGACTCAGTGAAGTGCACTCATTTTAAAAAAATGTATCAAAGATGAAATTTTGCATTTTCCTAATATAGGTTTGTTGTTTCGTGGATCGATTTGGGCCTGTTCAGAAGAGAATGGTTTTCTAAAGCAGAACGGGTGTACTTGAATCGTTACAAACTAGTTATTCCGGCACGTATTCCCTTTAGTTTACAAATAATACATTTCTATCTTGGAATGTGACCTACTAAGTTTCCTAAGTCCAATTAATAGTCGTCACATAGGTTGAAAAAATTCTAAGCCTAAATGCCATCATTTTAGGAATTGCAGGGCTGAAATCCATGAGAGGCTGATTGCTATTTTTCTTCCTTTCCGTAGATTTTAAAAATAAAGAAAAGATAAATTACGTAACTGTCACTCATGAAGCGACTCAGCTTCTAATTTCTCCACAGTATGGAGTTCATGGAATGCCTAGCAACCCTATCTCGTTCCCTAAGCTTAAAGTTTGGTCTAGTGTTTTGGAATCGTACGAGTTGAAACAACGGGGCGTGGATATAAGGGAGGAGTATCATGGAGAATAGGCTACCCTCAACGGGAGTGAGGAGAATTAATTTAAAAAATTAGTTTTCAATAGTTTATTGAATCATGTAGTCATATTCTGTTTCTTTTTCTACATTGTAATGCTCTACGTACAAAGTAGTGCCCTTTTCGTTATTGAGACCGTCTTAGTTTGGGATATAGAACGCTTATCTGCTACTCTGGCTTTTATGTAATGCTATACGCACATATTCAAGTAAAAAATATTATAAGAAATAAAACATTACAATTTCCTTGTTCCAAATGAGTTACCCTAACCTTACATTTTCCTTGGCCCACCCTAAAGATATTGTACGCATACCTCATGTTGAAACGTCTGCCATTCTTTCGCTCGTATACCACTGGGGCAAAAATCCTTCCTGGAATAAACCCTATTGCCCTTGAGTCGTGCAAACACTTTCCACGCGTACTATGGACCACCAACAGCCCCATTGAGACGGAGGATGAGTGATTTATGGTACCCGGATTGAACACCTGCATATAGTATCAGCAATGCAACCCTCGCCAGATTATATTGCTTTTTCCTGACCCTTGGTGAGTCTGAGCATCATCTTTTAAGTAGTTGAAGTACCCATTTAGAACCAGTGAGTTATTGACTCTTGTTAAATCCGCTTCATGATTTGCCGTTTATTTCCCGCGTGATGAAGATGAAATGGACATTGAACCCAGTAGCGTTCATAGGCGGATTTAGGCGATAGGGGTACGTGCCCCCCCCCCCCCCCCCCCAGATGCTTGAAAGGTAGACGAGATTTTTTATACGGTTATGATTATGATAGTTGTATTTTGTGTAAAACGGATCTTCAGTCATTTAATTTAATATTAACAAATTTCATATCAAAATAAATAGAATATTTTCTACAGTATTGTTGTATCTTTTAATCTCAAATATGAGTCGACCTGTCCGACCCATGTGCCCCCCCTAGAAACAGATCCTGGATCCACCCTTGGTAGCGTGTATGTAGATTCTTGGTTGAGGGTAGGGGCAATATCAATGTAAGACTGCGTTAAGTCATTTAAAATAAGGACACTCATTAATATATTATACTTAAAGTTGGCACTTATCATTCCTTCGGTCTTTTTAGTCTTTAGCGACGCTCTTAGGCGCTGCCTACTTTATAAGATACGTGAATAAAGCTTCTAAGCAATAAATTGATGGAATATCAAGCGAATACTTGATGATCATGAGCTAATCGTTTGAGTATTTTAAAATAAATATGAAGTTATAATTTTATTGGATTGCGACTTGATCATAATAGCGTTTAATAAACCATTTTCGTATGCAAAGTTGGCACTCAACAGTCCTTAATTTTTGACAAGAAATATTGTTGCATAGCTTTTTTTTAGACAAATTCCATTTGTTTTGCGCGCATCTTTCTATTTCAATATGGGCGAAAATAAAAAAAAATTAAGGCAGCATAAAGTTACTACTTCTGGTCGATGTATGGGAAGACCTAAAATAGCTCTAGGTGGCGGGCGGTAGCAGCTTGAAGCAGAGTCCTCTATATTGCCATATAATAACTATGAAGAGAGTAGTGTTGAGAGAGCAATCTAGAGGACTCTGGCTTGAAGTAAAAAATAATACTCTCATTTCGCGGTACCATGAGTCTTCCTTTATTTACGAACCCGATGGAACCTGTATCAAAGACAAGAGTCTTAATAGTCTGAACAAGAGGTGTTGGCGGACCAAATGCTAACACCATACAGTGATTTGGTTTGATACTCGTATATACGGAGTGACATCGGCATATAAAAAAGCTTGGTGTTAGATGCTCCATCAGCAATCAGGAAAAATAGTGAAATATTCCTATAAAGTGTGTGCTTGAGAAACTTAAAATTTAACCCCTTGCCTCTCGGATATGTAATATTTCTGGGGCATGTTTTCCAGAGTTTTCCTGAAACCTTATGCTCTTATGGTGCTTTATGCTAAGTATATATACTATTAGTAAATACGAATTGCAATATATATAGGCAAAATGAGGTAATGTTTTCGAGAGTTATAAATATGTACAAGTCATTGTTTGTGAAATGCATGAATGAAGGCTTTCGGAGACTATTTCTTCCGAGCTTGCCTTGTCATTTTTCAGTCAATAGTGGTACATATTTCAGCAATTTATTTCTAAGTGGATATTCAAATAGTTCATTATTCTGGAATATATATTTAAGCCGCTGCATCTCACCAAGGAATGGGGAAATCAATTTTTACGGAAGAGATACTTCTGCATTGCTTGTTTAGGCAAATCTTATCGATTTTTTGCGTATGTTAATTCCTTGTTTGCTATAAGTAGGGAAAACTAATCCTCTGCGAAATTATATTCAGATAAATATTTTCAGACTCGATAACATAATAGGTGAGTATGAAACATACGTGCTGCGGTGAAAATGGTGAAAGTTTGCGTTGCAAAATGAGTCTTGCCTTCAAAATTCGTCTGTAAAATACAGAACGCGTTCCCAAGCTGGAGCGTCACGATTACGTGGAGAATGAAGATTTATCCTCGAGTTCCGCTTTACATACGCTCCTTGTCTGCGATGGAGGGAGAGGTAGGACATGAAGGTTAGTGGGGTAACTGGGTTCATTTTTGGGCGCAAGAGGACATAGAATCTTGCCAAGTATGACGCATAGGCCACGACTGTCAGGTGAACTAATTCATGCAGGTTTGTATAAATCATTTCATAATTGAAATTAAGTTGGCACTCGCTCACCCTCACTGAGATTCAACACCGCGCGCTTAGGCTGTGTGTATTTTGTAAGCCAGGTGCAAAATGATTCAATGGATGGTCAAACGAATGCTTGCTTAACATGAGGTTATTACTTTTCCTCTTCTATTCTTGACCTTGTTCAATTAACTTTTTATGATGTTTCATGGAGTTTAGGTCAAATGAAACCAAGTTATAGCCAACGTTTCGATTTATGTAACATTTTTATGTAAAACTATTGTATATCGTTGTCATCTTTGTATTTTGTATTGTTCATGTTTTCACTTTCATAGCCCTGAGGATGATTTTACATAAATCGAAACGTTGGCTATAACTTGGTTTCATTTGACCTAAACTCCATGAAACATCATAAAAAGTTCATGAGGTTATTGTTTGAGCATTGTGGAAGTTAATGTGATGTAGTAATTTTATTGAATTGTAACTTGATCAGAATAATTTTTTGATAAAACATCCGTAAAAAATTGGCATTGGCATGACTTCATCCCAGCCTATTCATCATGCGTGAGTTATTATTAAGTGAATATACTACCTATTCTTTTATGGTGACGAATACTGTGCATACTTTGGAACATGTACTGGTGGTTAAATATTTGTAATTATTCTCATTTGCCTGTGCCAATTTTCCATTCGTAAAAATCAATATACGCATGGAATTTTAATAAGCATTAAGGACATTTCGGAAGACTGCTTTATGATTTCAAGACTTTTGATCGTGTATAAAATATGCATCTTACCTAGATGCTGCTTTACACGTTCACTTTTATAGTCTACCCTATGGTTACTAATTACCCTCTCAGTTTTGTCCCCAACTTCATCAAAATAGAGTTTAAATAACTTTTTTACGAGTAATTCATTTATTTGGACAGCACCAATAAATCAATAATTTAGACACTAAAATTTTGGATCTTAGCGTTCAACTTGCCTCTTTTAAAAAGTAGCCAACGTTTTCACAATTAAAAAAATATTAATTACTTTACATTGCTCTTTACTACTTCCGCCATAATAATACGGGTAATCGTGCGTGTTGTGAACAAATCGTAAAATTGGCACTGGTTACTGCATACCAAGCTTATCGCGATAAGCTTATCCCGGAACTCATCTTGGCTAAATTGTAGCTTAGTTAACGAATGCGAAAAAGGTATTTTGAAGATGGATTTTAAACTTAAGTAAGTGGGTCTCTACGTCATAAATAGAATTGCTTGAAAATACGAAATAATATGTCAAAAATGCGTTATTCGAACATTTTGGGCTCACTGAAGTGATTTAATGGGAGTGTTATAGAAAAGTAAAGTTTTTAGTTCATGTGATTTGTGGAGTAAGCTTGATTGATGGCTGTAGCAAAGTCCAATGCTTATATTGAAATATCTCTCGCATATGTGATATTTTCCGCGGCTACAAAGGAAAAGAAGAGATGCTTAAGTGTGATAATAAATGTCTCCCAAGTAGATTGACCATAAATTGGGTTTGGACCCGTCGTAATTCTTCCCAATGTGTCTGAATCTTTATCGTCGACGTGGAGACTGGCGGTATTCTGAGTCCTCTTGTGAATGCATCAGTCAAAACAAGCAGCAAATTTCTCATAGGAATTCATGCCACGGAATCTAACGCTTTGGCTGAAAGCATTCTTCATAGTATTGCAAGCATAAATAAATCTAGCGCTGACTTTATAATTAAGATCATGTACGCTTTAATCAAGCTGCCAGGTATGGGTAAGTGAAGAAGTAAGTAAGGTACTTTTGGCTCATTGAAGCACTTTCACGATTTTTAGCTCATTAAAGGCATTTCTCCCTGTCAAGTCCTTGCCGGAAATCAAAACTGTCCTGATCGTTTTTATAGTTTTTACGGGTACCATTTCACATTGAGTGATTTTAAGAAAAGACCCGTGCTATTGTGATTCTATAACTTTGTATGAATATGGGTTGAGATACTTCATTGTTGTTTTTTTAAATAATGTATGGCAATAGTTTTAAATTATGCTTCCGTCAAAGATTTATAGTTGTATGACCAAAATAATAAATGAGGGAATGTAAAGCACTTGCCTGCATAAATTGCCATTAAAATTCCTGTGAATAAGTTTCATCTTCAGTAGAGGATGTCAGTATAATTCCTAAAAATTTGACTGCTTATTTAATAAGCAAATCAATGACTTGTGTTACATCCATTCCGAGAAATTTAATAGCAGAGCGTATCACGAAAAATAAAATCGGCGTTGAGAGTATTCCGTCTAGACTGAAATTTTAGTGCTATGCGCAGTGGCTGGATTGTGAGATAGAGTAACTTTACAAAGCTATCAAAAGGTAATCGTTAAGCTATTTTACATAGCTGCAGTCGTAAAAGTTCTTCGTAACGTTACTGCCATAAAACAAAAAATTGCCTCATGTTCAAAAGTTACTCCCATCAAAAACCTTGCTTTTTTTCTTTTTTCAGAGCTTAGAATAAAACTTACTTGAAAAAATTGGTTCTAAATTTAACAGAAAAATATACCTCTCTACAATGACTTATTGATTTATGACCTGTCAATAATATTTTGCATTTTTTTCGAATAATCAGTTGTCTTTGGTTTGCGCTCGTAATCAGTACTCTTTACGGCTTCAAATGCAGGATTTGTAAGCTGAGCTAGCACCTTTCATTTCTGTGGGTGTTTGTTTGACATCTAATTGGGCAATTTTCTTAATAACATATTAGAAATGTGAGTGCTCTTGGGCCCCATTTTTTTTCTTCCTCCGTTTCAATCGATGCTCTATTGTTTCTTCCCGTTTCCCCTTTTCCTCTTTCTACTACTCATTACTCCGCAAACCGTCTTGTGGCGGGGACACCAACAGTTGACAAATATGAAGAAAATGCTGTGACGAAATCACCATTAGCATTTTATTTAAGCCCTATATTTTTATGGACAAAAAGAATTCCCATTCCTAACCGTTCTTCCACACATCTCTCTTAGTTTATCGTTTCTGTCGGATATGGGTTAATATTGTGGTTCTAATATAATATTCTCCGTGTCACTCTTAAAGATATCTTTTTCGTGCTCCCTAATCACTCTTCACTCTATCCATAATCTGAGAATACGTTCCGCTTCCATATCGTGCTAAATAGCGCTCCGTATCTATATTCGGTTGTCATATTTCTAATCTCTTACGGCTTTTAATGTCGGGTTTGTAATCTAAACTGGCACATTTTACTTTTATTCCTCTGTTTATTTGGCATCTGATTCGGAAGTTTTCCTACTACCATGCTATAAAATCAAAAGTATCACAAATGAAGACGTATTAGGGTGAAGATATCAACGTTTACATTATTTTTTATTGGAAAGTATCAACCGTCTATGACCACCGTGAGTTTTACGTCACTGAAGACCTTACTATAATTACCTTGTTTACTTTCAGGGAATAATCTCTTCGAGTACTCCACGAATTTATTGTCAAAACGAATTCCGTATTGGGATTGAATTTATGCTGTCGAATAGTATTTCGATGGTACTCACAATTGGAATATGTTAATTGTGAGGGTAGATCCTTTAATGAATACCATCATTTATAAAAAGCATTGCAAAAATAATTTCTACATTGGGGAAGATATATAACCAAAGGTACGACATTTAAAGAAAGAGAAAAGGTACGACATTTCTTAAGCTTTAAAAGAATGAGTAGTAAATTTGGGTTAAACGCCTCCTAAGAAAGAATTATCTTGGTCCTATCAAAGTTCCGTTTGATATTTCGTTCAACTGCAACACTCACAAAATCCAGCTCACCTCAGTTCATATTGAAATGAGAAAACTGGTAAAATTACACACTAGCGTATTTTATACACTGACTAGCATTTCAACATAAAGTGAAATCATATAGGTAAATTCAGCTCACGAATTTCAGCGACATATGTATAAACGGGGAGGAAAAGGGAGGGTGTAAACGGGGTGGAGGGATTCAAGAGGGAGAGAAACATTTTTTTTAACGGGCAGAGAAAGGGGGGAAACTTTTAACTTCAAGGCAAGGAATGGCGTAGACACCTAACGTAAAGAAGTGATTAAGAGATAGCAGATTAAAAGAAAAACAATGGAAAACAGGCCGCACAATCGACAAACGGTTGACAGAACACCAGAGATGCCTACGCTTGTTCTACCCACAGAAATCAGCGGTGGCAGACTATTGCCTGGTCCTCAGCTACAGAATGAATTTAAAAAATATAAAAAATAAAGGTTCTATACCGCAAGAACAATTATTGGGATCGCATCGTCAATGAAGCGATAAAAATCCGTCAGTTTCCGGTCCCCACCCCACTGTCTGCCTCGGCTCTCGCTCGCGACATCTGGTGTAGATAAGAGTGGCCTCTCTCTCTGAAAGAGCTTAGTGTCAGTTGAGACGTCAGTGTTGGTACAACATGCCTAAGTATCGTTCTATAGGAAGAGGGGCTCCGCGGAGACCTGTGGAGAAAATAATAAAGGATTGTACTGTGTTGAAGGCTAATCATTCTGGTGCTGTTAACGTGTGGGCTGGTGATACCATTGGAACTCTTTTTGGATTTAAGTTTACGTTTGCTGTTGGTAACGACCATAATGCACAAGGGTCTTATTGGCTCACTATTTGCTTTGCAAGGATTCCTAATAATGTTACAATGAATATTATATTATCAATGAAAAACAGACCAAGGCTTCCAGCTTAGCAATGCATCTACATAATCTATGGAAGAGCATAATCAATAACTAAATACTAAAATAACACCAATCGAGAAAGAACCGATCAGGACACTCGAGGATATAAATAATTAAAATACCGACAAGAACTTATCGCCATATTCTACCCGTGAAGACTCATCCTTCGAAACGTTGCGATCAATTGCCCAAAACTACACTCGGTGGGAGGCCCGAACTTTATACCTTCTGAAATTATAAAATGTTTATAATGCAGGGTTTAGATAGCAAGCAAGTTCATAAAAATGAAGACGTTGAAGTCAACATAAGTAAGGACTTAATGGTCACAGTTCAACCAAGGGCCTAATGGTCACACAAGTGAATTTCTAGGAAGAGCAATGATAAAATGTTCATAATAATGTCAGATAGCTAGCAGGTTCATAAAACGAAAGACATGGAAGTCAACATAACTGAGGACGCTAAAGCACAGTTCAATCATGAGCAAATTAAGAAAAATGCTTATAGAGAAACCAGGTTAAAAGAAGGAATCTGAGGGGAATGTGTGGAAACGGAGTTCAGACTTTAGGGTTTAATTGCCACCGAATAACATTGAGGAACGCAAAATTTCTCCTTGTCGTCGTTTTCCCCGGCGGAAAAATCGCCTCGTTACTGTTTTCCATTGCACTTTACGAATTCAAACTCTACGATAGAGTTTTAAAATGAAGGCACTAATGAACCAACGTAATAGATAAATCTGCACCAATGTATTGGAGTGTGGTTCAAAAAACGATGTATGTTGAGTGAAAAAATACGATAGATCCATGGTAATTTTACGTGCAAATACGATATTTACGCACGCAATGGATATTAAAGAAGTGGATGAATTCTGTTATTTGGGAAGCAAGATAACTAGTGACGGGAGAAGCAAGAAAGAAATTATCAGCAGAATAGCCCAGGCGAAGAGAGCATTCCACCAAAAGAGAGACCTGCTTACAGCGGGAAACTTAAATATGGAAGTAAAGAAACAATTTAGAAGAACCTAAATCTGGAGTATGCTCTTATACGGAAGTGAGGCATGGACAATGACTGCAGCGGAGAAAGCAAGGATAGAGGCCTTTGAAATGTGGTGCTACAGAAGAATGATGAAAATCAAATGGACCGACCGAGTTAGTAACGAGGAAGTCCTAAGAAGGGTAGGAGAGAAGAGAAGCCTCATGAAAACCTTAATAAGAAGACGGAACAACCTTATAGGCCACATCTTGAGACATGATGGCCTGATGAAGACAATCGTCGAAGGACAGGTGGAAGGCAAGAATGGAAAAGGAAGACCTCGAACAAAATATATGGAACAAGTAAAGAGAGATGTGAAAGAGAAGAAATACGTAGGAGTGAAAAGATTAGCTGATAGGAGAACTGAGTGGAGAGCTGCGTCAAACCAATCCTAGGATTGTTGACCAGTGATGATGATGAATGGATATTAAGAAATAAATAACAGATAATGGAGAAATATTGCCTTAATAAGCTCGTCGCTATCAAATATATAAACACAATTTATCACCATTGTGTCGGCCATTTTGAAAATTTACGTCACCGACGCTAGCGCCGCTAGTGGTGATTTGAGTTGCCAATACGCCGGGAAAACTCAAATTCTACGGATAACAGGTATTCTTTTATGTTCATCTTGGTTCATCCGATGGATTTGGGTATATTTGCATAAAGAATGAATGTTACCCTTTTACCTTATTAGTTAAATTAGGAAATATTTCTGATAGGGGAGGTCAAACATCTTCATTCTCTCCCCTACCTAAGCCACAGTAGGTATGTCGCAGTCCAAAACCCCGGCCTGCATATAGGTCACGCACGCATGCATTGAATCGCTCCATCCTCCTGTGTTTTAATTGGCTCGGATCCCACCGTTCATTCTCCTCTCATCGAATGCACGTGTCATTGTGTGAGTGCTCGTGACGTATGCACTCACGGCACATCACCCTTTCTATCCTCGGCCCTCTTTCTCAATGAGCGCTGGCACTAGATCGATCCTTCGTCTGCGTTTTTTCTCTCTTTTATTTTTACGATTCTCCGAATGAAGGCTCACTACGTGCACATGTGTGTGAACAGGGGAGCCCTTTCCGCGCCGTCGTCTTGCCTTGCGCTGAGGGGGCGTTGGATGTTTAACCGCGGCTTCCTTTCCGTGAAAGTAGGCTGATCCCCTCCTGCTCAGAATTATTCACACCTCTCCCACACTCTCACCTCGGTGACGACATTCGGTTCACCGCCTCAGAGATGTTTCAGTGGTTTTTCTGGACGCGTGGGGTTTTGTTTTTTGGTTTTCTCTCCTCGCAGGAAATCAAGTCTATTAAGAAAGACCCTCTCTCATCAACGGAAATATTCACCTATAGCTAATAGCCTGCTCAGCTTTGTTCATCTACATCTACATAATACCCCGCGAACCGCCTAAAAGGCGTGTGGCAGGGGGTGTTAGAACACCAGCCGTTTACAACTAAAAAAAATTAAGTGCTCTAACGAGGTTGGGACTAGCGTTTATTAAAGTTCTTCATGGTTCGGGGGGAAAACGAATTCCCATATCTATCTGTTCGGCAAAACATCTCTCTTAATTTATCACTTCTATCGGACCTTGAAATATAGTGTGGCTCTAATACTATGTTCTCTGTGTCGCTCTTAAAGATAGGATTAAGATTCATCTGATGGATTGGGGTGTATTTGTATAAAAGAATAAAGGCTACGCTTTTCCTTTATTTAATACATCAGTCAAAACAAGCAGAGCACTTCTCATATTTTCTCAAATCGTGCCACGGAATCTAACACTTTGGCTGTAAGCGCTCTTTAAATTGTTGAAAAAAATATTTATCTAGCAATTACTTAATAATGACGATTATATAAGCTTCACGCGAGCTACAAAGTGGAGTGAAGTGATCAAATACCTGAATTTAGTCGAAACTAGAAGCCTGAACGTATTGGAAGACCTCCCTATTAGCGATGACCTCACTTCGTGACTTTCACAGTTTATTAAAATCACAACCGGTTTCGGCTATCAAGCCATTATCAAGTACAGTATTTTTTTGAAGATAAAAAACAACGTTTTTCTCTCCTCATTCCGATCCTTAGTTCGCTATTAATCTGCGCTACTCCGTTAAACACTTCGAGTGCAATGGGCGTAATATTACGCCGCGTGAAATCCTTCGATTTCTGCTACGGGTGTCCATCTGTCTTTTGAAAAATCTTAGCCTGCTATTCTTTAAAAAAATGGAGTGAACCTCTAAATTCATAAATTAAAAAAACAGAAGCCAAATTCATTCTTAAAAATGCTACGAAACACCTATTCCCCGCATCAAAGGTTGGTTGTTAAGAAATAAAACAAAAGTTTTGAAAACGGTCTACAATGGGGTACAGATCTACAGTATTAAGGTCAGCATGGCAAGTGTTAACCGTCTGTCCACTGTGTAGGGATGCAATCGGGTCGCAATGTGATCCATGAAAATAGTATAACAGACATTTAGGTAAAACATACAGTTTCCGGCGTAAATTGGTGAAAACTATTGATTTTTAGAGTCATTGATAAAAGTACTTTTGCATTTCCCACACTTCTTTATCTCAACTGACCCAGGATTCAGCACTCTCACATTGAAATAAACGCATAGGTTGTCATCCAAAGGCGTGTCCCTTGAAAATGCATTTATGTGCTGAAACCTGTTTGAAGTAAAGAAGTGTGGAAATAGACAAGTACTTTCATTATTTTAATAACGGAATTTTGTTATTGTAGCCTAATTTTATTAGTGAGATATTTTATATGCGTTAACATTGTTATATTTCTAACTCCTGAGTTTTCAACTAGGCCTTTGATCATGTAGGCAGTATCAGATAGAAACTTAAGGATTTTTCCACTTTTTTTATTTTTTTAAACCCACTACTAGTAAATTCTACCGATTCAAGCGTGATAAAGTGGAATTTCGGCGTATTGAATATTAATGGTAATTGCACTTTTCATCATATTGTACTAGTCTTGCACCAGATGATGGCCCTGTGAGGCGGGACGCGTCGCTCGTACGCATGAAATAATTGTGGGAAAGTGCAACTGCCTTTTTTTTCAATTTGTCGAATTGCCACCATATCACGCCTGGATCGATTTCATCAATATAAATGTGTTATTGCAACCTAATTTAATTAGTGAAACATTTTATATACGAGAACGTTATCATATTGCTAGCCTCTCAGGATTAAATTTGGCCTTTTTATCACGTTAGCAGTGAATGATAAAATTACTTTTCCACTTTCTTAATTTTTTTTAACTTGCTAATGGCCGTTACTCACAAAGCACTTTTCACCAGATGATGTGCCCTGAAGATGTCTCTGTGATCTGAAACTAGTAGTGTTTTTTTAATAAAATATGGAAAATTGCTTCTATTATGGATATCTTCAAAGCTTTAATTTCCGTTATTTTCTGAACAGACCTCGTATGGAGTGAATTGTCCCACATAATATTTTAGTTATAATTTGATTGCACTGTAAAAAATTAATATTGTGTTGATGCCAGTCTCTTCAGCTATTAATTCCAAAATTAAATGTTATATTTATTCCACTCCCCGTAATTATCTCATCAGAACATAATTAAGAATTAGTTGTGGCTTAAAGAAGAAGGAAACTCACGTGCTTGCATAAATAACCTAAAGGACTTTTTATGCGATACATATTGTAACCTCAATTTTTTTATCACAAAGTTTGCGAAAACATTCATTTTATTTTGAAAATTTCCAATGATTTTGAAATCTAGGAGAAATTCTATTTCCTAAATTTCGAGTATATAGGGTAAAAACAAAGTGTCTACCGTAATATTTGTGAAATTAAAATGAAAGTATGATAATTTATATAAATAATACTTTATATTTTATGTGACTCCAAATATTTTGTTCAAACATTTTCCTAGACCTTCGGAAAGGTGTTCATGACGTGATATGTGTTATATATAAATAATAGGAAGGACTTCAACCGTTTTTCTAAGATATTCCTCTGCATAAAAAGTAATTACTTCTTCAGCGTGGAAAGTGGTTACAAAAAACATTCTTGTTTTGGGGATATATTTTAGGTGTCAGAATGAATAACAATATAGTAATGGTTATTTAGACAAGGTAAAAATTTATACATCATGTATACAAAACCAATTTCGGAACCTTTGGTAATTTTTCATTTATATACGCTCAAGTACTAGCTGCCATGGCATAAAACTAATTTCGAATTTAGAGTACATATTCAGGGTCAGTGTTCTGAAATCCATCCTTGAATCATAAAAAATGGGTTTACAAGAACTCTATTATTAGTAACTCTTGCTGCAAGAATAGTCTCTTAACGGACACTGTTTTTGGAACGGGGTAGCATACTTTCAAGGTCTGGATCATAGATATGATGTACACATACCCATCACGTCCTCTTCTTTTCTGTTGGTGGAGTCAAGTAGGTTGTTTACAGATGCTCGACCCAGGAAGCTGCAAATGTTGTTTTTAACGATTTCCTCCTCTCTGCCAAATCCAGGCATTCCTCCTCCGTTACGGTTTAATTCAAGAATTGCCTCATACTAAGCCCTTCTAATCCACTTCCTCTGCGCCCTTCACGCAAGGAAAATCTGTCGTTCTTGTAAGCAGCCAAGGCCGACCCAATCTTCTAGATGCATGCATTCTGAAATGTGAGGTTCTAAAAATAGATTCGAAGAACCGGCAAAATAATATTGTTCGTTAATGTTTTTGCAAATTGTTAACTTTATGTGTGGCAGCCCCTGAGGTTGGACGTGTTTTTATGAGCTCGGCGATAATCTTTTGTGAAAAGAAATGGATCGAAGAACGATTGCAAAGCAAAGAATTATCAGCTAATAAGGTGTAATAAAGTGTGTGAAATGTTAAAAAAGACTTATGGTGGGACTGATATATGAATAAAACCAGAATTTACATCTTCACCTCGGCTTGCCTGCATCTTTGTCTTAGAATGGTACTACATCCTCGGAGGTTAGGTTTTTCCTCGCATAGTGAAGCTCATGATTATTTTTATGGGTTTAAGATGCGATATTTTCATAAAAAAAGCATAAATATTGCTTTCAATTCTCGTGCCATTTATTCCTTTACTCATGCGACTTCTCAACCTCTCCTCCTACCTCAGGGTCAGGGGCAACAACTGAAGTTCACGGATTCGAATCCTGGCTAGGTAGGTTGTTTTCACTAACAATGGCAGATCTATGGGAGGGGGGAAATAGGGGGCTATAGACCCCCCCCTTGGGTATCCGATTTACACTAGATAGAATGTAATTTTTTTCTGATCCCTACTACTGATGGGAGATTACCTTGTTCCTATCCTGGATTCGCCACTGTTCACCACCCAGGTTTAGGCTGTATATGATTGTCCAACAACCTCATTTGTGTTAAGAACACTGGGACTTTTATTCTCTTGATTTAATAAAGAGGTAATTATAATTATTTTTAATAACTATGCTTTGGTCATCACTGATCAGTTCACCATTCTGAATCATTTTTTCTTGTTCAAGAATTCTATCATAAAATTATCAATCACGCTCGCTCTTAAAAAGTAACCTGCCGACGTACATTCCATCCTCTTCCCTCCATGGTGAATTATATACAGCATGATATTTGATGAAAGTCTTTTTCTATTTTTGAGCTATAATTTTTCTCCAATTACTTTTGCATGGTGGAAAATCAGAATAGTTCTACTCTATCAAATGTAAACAAGATGTTTTTAGGCTTATATTTGTTTGAAAATCAATCATCAATCTCCATTTTTCTCGACTAGTGTCTCTCTTAATCATTTTTACTTAAAAAAATAAACTTGCATTAAAAAACTTGAACAAAGGATAGCTAGAAACAGATATTTATATTTTCGTTTGCCTGGCATTTTCCTAAGACTCCGCTGTTTACCACCGTTTTGTGACTCAATCCATTGAGGATGTTATTTCATTATCTTTTTTCCATTTTTACCTAAGGCAAGTGATTCTATTTTATCGGAAAAAATTAGTATCTATTTCTTCCTTGATTTTTGAAAAAAATTAACAGTTCTTTGCATATTTTAAGCTCTGTGTAAAGTGCAACCATTGTGCTATCCCCGATAATTAAATACCATGATGGAAATTCAATGATATTCAATGTTTATAGCATAAAATTTTATAAGAGATAAACTTTAAAGACGCATGAACACCGAAGCGAAGGTTTAATGGTTTTAATGAATAGAATTTAAATATCTCTAGAATTTGAAACTTAATATATATGCTAGTAGGTTCTTAGCTTCTTGTATCTCTGGCGAAGAATACTCAACCACTAGAGATTTGCGTCTTTTGCTCTTTTGTGCCCTCACTTCATATCCTGGAGTAACTCTCCGAGGATTCTGATTTTTTTAAGGGAGTAGAATTTTGTAGCGAATTTTACTCATATGCTGACTCTATTTGAACTTCTCAGGTTTTCATTATCCTTCTTCTTTCATTCAAATCCCTACTCCACATTATGTGGGTGGCTTACAGATAGTTTTTTCTCTTGGCTCCGTGAAAATGGAATGCTTTTTTATACGCTTTATCTTAACTTGCTTCTCCATTTTATCTGTTTCATTTCTGGCATCCTATAATTGATTTTTAATCAAGTTTCGATTGTCGGATAAGCTTGAACTTTTGCACATTTACTTGCTTCAGATGACCATATTAAATTTAATAATTAAACATTTGCAAATAAGTTCCATTGTGTTCTCATTAATTAACTAAATTCCCATATGAAAAAACTGCTTTCAATCTTCGATTGATCTTTAAATATTAGGTAGCTTCACCGATTACATAATTCACCACCAAAAAGTTTATAACTTGCCCTAAAAAGTAAAATATAAGCTTATCATCACTCGAAAAGTAAAAAATGGTTGTTGATTAGGTTTAGGTATTATTATTGCGTGCCAATGCTCACGTACTCACCTACTGAAACATTTAAATTACTTGCTATTTTATTAAAACTGAGGATATAGTATTGTAATACTAACATTTTTAAGAAATGTACTTTTTAGGCCATTTAATTATTTGTGTTAACGTATTGCATTTGATTCTTCATTTCTTGTATGCAATTCAAAGCAACACTACAGACATATAAATATCCCACATGCTAGTATGAATAAGAATCAATGTATTAGGAATCGAGAGTAGGAATCGGAATTGAAAAAAAGTGAAATTGACTCATCAATGATTTAAATATCAAACGTTACATGACAACTCTTTTATGCGAGTCGTATGTCTTAAAAATTAGAGGCGTCAAGCGGGCGTTGTCTAAAGTGGAAATTGAGAACTTTATCCTTGCCTTCGCCGGAGTCTGGAGGACTGCGTGGGTGTAAGACCAGTAAGCCCTTTCTTCATGCCTCTCTCCAACCCGACGAGTAAGAGAAGTCCCGATTCGATCCAAGTAAAATCGGGGGTAAATCCCATTCCGTCCGACTATTTCTGGCAATCGGATGTGAAGTCATTCTTTGGGTTCATTCCTGTCTGCACACGAAACAATAATGAAAGCTCGGTGTCTCTTCTAGCTGAAAGCTTTCCTCCAGTGCGAAGATTAGACATCAAATGCTGTGGCGTGGAAGATTTATTTACAGTCAAGTGTGAGGAAATAATTATTGGCAACGCAAATGCTTGCTATTATTTTCACGCGTTTTTAGCTCTTCCTCAACTCCAAAATTTAAACTCCTAACGCGATCAGATATTCAAACCTTAAACGCGATTCAGATGCGATTGTGCAAAAAATTAAATGAATCTAAGGCACCATTAGAGATTATCAAATTCCATTGCAATAACATCGATTATATTTTTTTCATCTTCACGCAATTTATGATTTGCTATGGTATCAATGATAAAGTATGCCAATTGTTAAAAATTTGTGATTAATAACAAGTCTTTTAGCCCATCTAGCAAATATCTGATTTAATTACTAGATAATAAGT
Source organism: Ischnura elegans (assembly GCF_921293095.1). Lineage (NCBI taxonomy): Eukaryota > Metazoa > Arthropoda > Insecta > Odonata > Coenagrionidae > Ischnura > Ischnura elegans. Next base: position 72,600,487 of record NC_060254.1, read on the forward strand.
TAAAGAAGACGTGTATTAGATTTATATCTTAAAATCTCCAAGCTATCATCGCTTCATCGGCTCTTTTTTTAATCGATTTCTGAACTTATAGTGAAAACATCACCTAAACTTTTGAAATTTTTTGTGTGGTGACAATAAGTTACTAAGCGTAAGCGACACAATTTCAAGCAAGGAAATTCGTGGAAAATAACAAAAACATAGAGACATAATGTAAAGTTTTAAAACATAAGCAAAATACTTTCAGTATTTACGAATTGGAAAGTTATTTAAAGATCATTGAATGATTACGCGTTATACAGTTTGGAGAAAAATTGTATCACGAAATTGTAACACTGTATAGCTGATGCCCGGAGGAAATAAAATGATTTGATCAAAATCGCACTATTTTCAAATTATAGACACTTTGAGCCAAGCGCTCCGATTAGCCACGAGTTTTGCCTGTTGCCGTATGCTCTGGATATTTCATGCTCTTCATGCCGGAGATCGCAATGTATCCGAGGCATGCGGCAACAGTGCATACTCACGACCAATCGGAGCGCTTGGTTCAAAAGTTCAGTAGTTTAAAAATGGTGTGGTTTTGTCCTGAACATTATCGGTAGTTTTAGTTCTGGCATCTTGCATCAGTTACCTAGGATTGAAATTTTGTGAAACATCATTTCTCCACCCTGTACATAAAGTTGTTAATCGCCTTAATAATCTTTGCTCTGTGTCTCATATTTTGCGAGGTATCGTATTTGGTAAAGCGCTCGGTAGTTGATTGCAGGGTCTAGGTACATACGTCAATAGTCCGAAGACTTGACCCGAGGTTAGTATCTATTCAAATCTTCTCTGATATTTTTATACTAATCTATGTCTCAGGCTCTCTACGTTTTTCTCTAAAATAATCATTCAAATTGTGAAACCTATATCACTGTATCATCCATTTTATCTCCATAAATTTGAGATTGGCTAATAGCATGCTTATTTACAATTTGTATCTAAAGCCAATACATAAATTTAGATACAAATTGTAAATAAGCATGCTATTAGCCAATATCAAATTTAAATTTGCTTTTTTTTCACTATAAACCATATCTAATTTATCTATGAAGCCCCGCAAACTCTTGCGTGTTTATCATTCTCATACATCTTCTTGCCGCAATAATTTCTCCTTGAATTCCAAATATAATATCTTCCGTTACATAGAATTCCTGCCTTCATTACGCCCTTTCATATTCATACATTTGGCGCTCGGAGGTGTTTATAACTGAATCTCGACGATATGCGCGACTGTGGAACAGGGAGCATTCGGAGAATCTCTATCTTGTATTAGGGAAGTTGTAAGTTGAAGCTCAAATAGCATTTCCTCTGCTGAGCGTTCATTCAAAAGCTTTATCAGTGTAACCCTACTCTCAAAATTTAAGTCCATTAAATGTCTTTGCAGTCCCACAGGTAGAACTCCACAGTGGTGATAACATTATTTTCGGTAATGGTTCAGGTTACAATCAAGAATTTGCTTCTGGGATGTATTATATCAGGCTGAAGTAGTGTCTTTTGAAAGAGAAGTTTCCACCTTGAGGCGTCAAATTCAGCGTGAATTGCTGTTGTTAAGGCTGTTACGATGGGAAATATTTTTCCCACTACGCAGAAGGGAGCACTGTAAGAACGCTTGCGTTTTTCTATGGCTGATAAAACGAAATTATATCCCCCTTCTTTGCTGGGGAAGGTAGAGACCGCTGAATACAGAAACGCTTCGAGTAATATTTTAGGTAAGATTTATTTATCGACCGCGTTTTAAAAACCTCTTAAGTGCTTCATACGTGTATTTACATACCATCTTCCTTTTTTGTTTATGTATTTCCAACTTCCCCGTAAACAGCGCATAACAGCCTTTACGACGGGGGTGCCAACTTTGGCAAAGCACAACATATACATCTATGCCCTGGATAAGGATCACCTACCCAGGATTCGAACCCGCGACCAACGGATTGGGAGGCGAGGACTTTACCTCAATGCCACCGAGGTCAATAATTCTTTATTTAATTTTATTTCCACTTCTTTTTTCTTTAGTATATCTTCATCGTAAATTACTTATAAATCAAAAGTTCATCTGGAAAACATTTTTCGTCTTTCGGCAGTTGTTCAGTATTACGATTGGTATTTCTCAAGGTGATCCCTCCAGGCCTCTGGGGTCACCTAAAGCTCCAAAATTGGTTTTGTACCTATGATATTTAAATGTTTTCATTACTTAAGGAGCAATGTAAAATAAATACTAGCGCGTTTTTTAAGTGCCGTTTTGAACATTAAAAAAAATAAACAATAAAAACATTTTTAAGAAACATTAAAAACACTAAGCTCTTTGTGAATTTTTTTCCGAAAAATCCCACCCTTAAAACATTGTTTGTTTTTAAGGCACATTTTTGTGTTCCGTCATCATAGAAAATTGCTACCTGAGTTGACATCGCCGGCAAAACTGTCGTTTTTAAACTATCTTGGGTGATGACGGATGCCACAATTCCATATGCTGCAGTTTTTATGCAGGTGTAACCAATTTTTCATTGCCTGTGACAATTTTACTTTTAAAAATCCTGGAATTTAGCATAATAACGTTGAAAGAATTTCAAGACATGCATGACAACTCCCATCCATATGCAGCCAATTGAACTCAAGATATCATTGAAATCATTTGGTTGGGAACGATTTTATCATCCTCCATACTCTCCCAACCTAGCGCCAAATGATTGCTTTTCTTCATCTGAAGAAACACCTACGAGTTGAGCGCAATAATGACAATGAAAGCGTAAAAACGACATTTTTGCAGTGGCGGTCAGCTCAGGCGTCAATGCTCTATTACGACGGAATACAAAAGCTGGTTTTTCGATATGATAAGTGCCTTAATATGATGAATAGAAGCGGTCGTAGCTTTGTGAAAATCCTTTATCTAAGGAATAGAAGAAATAAAAACTTGGCTATTTCCAGATGGTCCCATGTGAAAAAAGTTTAGGTCGGCCTCCGTGGCGTCGGGGATAAGTCTTTTCCCACCTTGCCGAAGGCCGCGGGTTCGAGTCCCGACTGGATAGGTTTGCACATTCCAGGATATGGTTGTGTGTCATCGTCTGTTGTAGATTGTTAAAATTCCAGATTTAAAGGCCTCATTGTGCTGTTTTCGGGGGTAATTGAAATAATTTTTTTTTTAATTTACTACTTCTATTATTACGAAGTGCCTTAATATTGACGGAAATTATGTGGACAAGTAGTTAAAAGTATGGAATGTTATGTAAAAATTAAATTTTTACAAAAAATTTATTGTTTTTTATAATATTTCAAAATGCTCCTTATTTAAAAAAAATCGCGCCTAGTCTGTATAAAAAGGTGCGTTAAACTGTTAAATTTGATGAACCCTGCGTTCCTTTTTCATCCTGTTTCGTAAAAAGAGTAATTTAAAATATCCGTTGATTAATAATGATTTTTTAAAGAATATGATTATTCATAATTTTCTTCTTATCCTATATCCTATATTTATTATCTTTTTTGAGTGGTGACCGAGAAAGAGAATTTTCAAATTTATTTTTGCGGCTGAACTGCTAAATAAGCAGTAAACAGCCTTCCGCGGATCAAAGCGGGCAGGATATATACGCGATCGATACATGCAAATCGCCTTTCAAGTCTTTTATGCTTGCAATGGTTTATTTATCTGCCGTAGACTTTTGAGGCCGACATGAAATTCCGAACGCTATATCACATAGCAGCGGCTATTTCCTGGTACTTGGTGGTTCTGATTCACAGAACCTTTCCTCTCGGAGCCTTTTTTGGCTACATTCTTGCAGCTTTGAAGATAGTGCTCGATTTACGGTATAATTGAGGCCTTCACATTGTAGAATTCCATTGTAGAAATTAAATTGGTAAAGAAAACTTTGCTTTCTACCAATTCAATTTTATTGTCGGCAAACTTCGATACTTTAGTCTTAATGATGATACAGGGTGTCGAAAGTAATCGGCGAAAAAATCTTTTTAAATAATTTTTTAATCAATTTTAATAAATTAGAAAAGAATTTAGAAAGCAAAGTTTTTATTTTCGTAAATTAACATAGGGCTCCATAAAAAGCGTAGCACCAGGAGCATTATTCATTGGAGGTAGATTTTCGAGCACTGAATTCGCCTTGATTTATCAACTCTTTTTTATTTTTCTATCTAGTCTTATGTTTGATGAAACATTATAGTGGAACAGGAATATTGCCACAGCTCCATATATTAAAAAAAGGTCTAATTATATTAGTTTACAAATTTTGGAAAATAATTTCGTCGTAAGGTAGAGAATGAAAAAGAATGCGTTGTCAGATTTGTCAAGCTGTTATAAATGGTTTGAGAAAAAAGTAATGGATTCATGGATGGATGTGATGGATTTGACTTCTATTTAGAAAGCATAATGGAAATCATTTTATAAGGTAATTTTTAGGAGCTTGGTCTCAATGGTCTAGTCTTTTTTCCCATACATTCATGATATAAATAAAATAAATAAGTTCAACAATGAAACTGGAGAGTTAAAGATTGAATTCATGAGGCTTTTGAAGGAGGTAGCCACAGTAGCGCTAGCATTAAGTGCAAAGCTGTTTGCCCGGTTTGTAAACCCTTCAGTGATTAATACTTACTTTTTAATGTTCGATTTCATTTGTGATTGCGTGATCGTTATTTAATTTAAATCCTTACATTGCATTTTTCAGAATATGCAAATACTATATTGGCTACAAATGTTTACTGGATTTTCATACATGCATATACCCAGCGTATTTTATTGTTTTATTTTTTGCCTATTGTGCAAAACTTTGAAAATATATATTAAGTATTCATTGAGCTTGAGAGGATGCAATTATTTATTTACAAGATAGCACACTTGACCCTCCCTTAATTCTGCATCAATAGCTTACCTGTAAGTTTTAACGTGCATTTACTCAATAAATTTCCAGCAGCTTCTGACGACGGCATCGTTGACATAGCTACAGGTTTGGGATTTTACATAAGCATGGGAAAATTTAAAGTTCAATGAAATCCCTTGATAATTCATTTTATGTTTATTTGGCGTTGAATAGAGCAAAAAATAATTCTTGCCGATTATTTTTCGTGAAAAATAAGTAAATTGAACTGCAACTCAGCACCAAAACAATAACTATTACATAAATTATCATAATCATTGGTCCTTTGACACAAACACACTCTTCAATGAACTCATAAGGGATGGCTTTATAATGGAGATCGGTCTTTTTTATTATATCTACTTTTTAACATGATAGAGGCACTTTCCCAATGGAGGAAATATTTTTTGCTGAGAAAAAATTGGAAATTTAAAAGAATGAATTCACATTTACGTAAAAAATTTCGGCAGTGCATACACAGTTGGATGTCATTAACGCCCACAAAATGACACTGGTTTTTAGCATCATAAGACTCGATCATAAAATTTATAAATTAATCTACGTGGTTTCACTGAAAATATACCACGAATCACCATCATATTGCGTATAAAAATGCACTTCAATTAACACTGGATCACTATTGTCTTTTTTCACTGTTAATGTTATTTTTTTATCACACATGTGCGGCCAAATTCGCTGTTCTTTGTTCTTTTCAATCTTATAATTCTATTAAACACGCACTTAATTACAGTTAATGTAATTTTTTCTGCCTTAACTCACATTCGTAATCGTGAACTTACCACAGAAAAATAGTCCATCCACAATACTATCACGTAGTAAAAGTGTCAACAATTTCCAAATTTGCGATTAATTGGCATGTAAAATCCATTCATACCCTCTTGGCGATGCATTACCCACACATGTCAATGAGCATTGAAGGGATCACGCCACATGTTTTATATTTCGATAGGGTCAAACGTGATGATAGTATTTTTCATACCACTGAATGGTCGAAAGACTGTTGTACGTACATTTGTGCACACCTGAAATTTTATGAACCCTGTTGCGCATAGTTCCATTGCGAAAAATTTTATTTTTCGAAACAACGCGAAGAAAACGCTATTTTGACATTATTTTGAGAGATTTATGCCCAGATGCGTTTTGTGGAACACCCAGAAGCCTAAGGAATAACGTTGTGTTTTTATTTCTTTTTTAACTATCTCAGAATTACTGCTCTTGTAAAGACAGATTTCTTTGACTATTTTACTTCGTTTTCTTGTGATGTCGAAATTGTTTTCAGTGCATTACAGCATCCATCCTTTGATCCGGATTCAGACCTGCATATTCATGCAGCAACGTTACCAAAACATCGTCGGCATGAGAAAAATACAGGGTGAGCTTAAAGTTTTACCCTGATTATAAAAACTTACTACAGAATAACTGTTTGCCATAATATTTTTCTGGGGCTGTACCAAGGACAACATGTTCACCACACCAGTTACTGACGTCGACGAACTGAAGACTAGGATACAAGATGCACTGGATAATGTGATGGGACACATGTTACAAAACAACTGGCGGGGACTGGAATGCCGCTTCGACATTCTCCGAGCTACCAAGGAGGCACTTGTTGAAGTTTTCTAACGTAAGTGGTCTTAAAATAAAGTATTAACATTGACGTATGTAAAAGCATCAAATTTAAGTTATTATGTGAAACCGCTATTCTGTAATAAATTATTATAATCATGGCAAGACGCTCACCCCATCTAACGTGGGGTATCATCCCAGTCAACTTCGTTTTTGTTTGAAAGGTGATTATGGAAGAGGTTATGGACCTCGGATTTGGAGTTCATGAAGGAATAATGATGGCGGCAAAGTGGTCTAATACGAATAATAAGGTTTTCTTGGATTTCCAACCGGGTGAAAGTGTCCAAACCAGAGAAAACATTCTCCAGTTCATTCGCGGGGAAAGCACAATATCTATCTCCTGGTCTTGGAGAAGTTTCATGCAGGATGATACACACGATCAACCATCTTCCAGTGTTACGAAACATGCCGTACTCGACTCACAAAAATATCACGACTTCTGAATAAAGGGCCATAATCTTCCAGGCAACAATCTTCCACTCTCCTCGAGCTTGCGCGCGACACAGTACGAGAGCAGAAGTAGAAGAGTTTTTTTTTCGCCTGCGAGACGGAAAAAAAAGCACAATTTCTTACACTTCGCGTAAGAAATAAACCCTATGCTACGCTCCCATGTCGTGCTCGTGCTTCAGCTTCACGGAAAGGTCGGTGAGAACGTCTCTGAACACGAGCGAGTCCAAGTTCTCCCCCAGAGTCACGAGCAAGAACCAGTCACCCAGCCTAGTGTTCCTCACTATCGTCTCACATATCTCGCGGCTGACCAGCCTGAAGCGACGGTTCAGCAGGAGGACTCTGGTCCTCGGCGAGGCTATGGCCAGGAGACGCCACAGGAGAACCAGCGTGGTGAGGAATCCCAAGATGAGGAACCAGAACCAAAGGAAGATGTAGATCTTCTCGTTGACCACGTTGAGCGGCAGGATGCACACCGCGTCGTGCCTCTCGACTTCTCCGGACGAACCGAACTTGTGGAAGGTGCACTTGGCCATCCTGGGGAAGATGATTATCATGGGGTCGATCCTGTCCTCTTGGTCGCTGTCCATGAATTCGATGACTTCGAGGCCGTACGTGAGGAATGCGCCGTCAAAGAAGCGGTCCATGAGGAACATCTGACCTGGAATTGGAAAAGGAGAGTCAGCCAGAGAGTCACCTTGCGATACCATTGAGCTTAAAGCAGTGTTCACAAATATAATAATATTAATAGTAATAATAATAATAAAATGCCTTTATTCGGGCGAGGTTGAGACTAAAAAGTCCCCTCTTCCACCTAACCCCTCAGTAGCGTCAATGTAAACATGTTAAAAAATAATAGACAAACGTTTATAATGCAAAGGATATATTATATACAATATCGGGTGTTTCAAAATGAATAGCGGGGTTTGAACGCATAATATTATGTATTATTCTAAAATTACAGCTATAAATCATGCATCAAATGAAAGATTAGCTCAAACTGATTTACAGAAAAGCCTACAAGTGTTCATTGTGCGCACCATTCGTCACACGGTACGCGTCAAAACGATATGCGATTTCTTTCCAGCGTTAATTTGTCTCTCTCAAGTAATTGTCGCAACAGCTGCTTCAATCCTGTTTCTTAATTCGGAAAGGTCTTCAGGTTTGGAGGCGCGGATAGTATAATACCCTGAAGGATCACAACCGAACTTAATACGGAACGCACGTTGGGCAGTAAGTACAGATTCCGTCTTTGAAAACTATCAAACACAAAAAGCTTTCTGTTCACTTCTGTTTCTTTCTGTTTCCGCCATCTTTTCTACGAGTCCTTTCTTAAGGATGATGGCAAAAAAATTGGGTACGCATGCGCATTGTTGCCAACAAACAAAACCGTTGGATTTTCTCTTTCGTATGATAATTCGTTTAAAGCAGCAAGTTAAGTCTAATAAATATTACAAAGCAATAAAAGCCCCTATTAATTTTAAGCACATGGTACTTTACATGGCGTAACTGGACCTATTATGAACAACAAAATGCATCTATGGGATGTACCTTCAATTGCAGTATAAACGGCGCGTCAATATTGCCATCGTATTTTTGGATAGTGGGTTTTTATGTCCCTTGACAAGACTATTTTCCTTGCGACTAGTCAATTTCAAAGGTTCCGCGTCAATAAGCAAATGTCTACTATGTAACCAACATTTCGTAACCGACATACCGTAAACGGACAGTTCGTAAAGAATGACATCTCGAAACCGCGACAATTGGTAACCAGACAGCTCTTACTGAATGAAATCGAACCGTTAGAGCCGCATTTGATATTATTTTTACTACACCTTTGACTTTGATTGATTTTACTATGTAAATATTGCATTGTATTTTTTTTATTTTTAAAATTCAATTTTTTTAATAATTTGGTAATATAAATGTCATTTATTAAGAAAAAATAACAGAAAATTCGGCCACAGTGAATGAAAAACAGCATTAACAAACATCGTTCCTGATAAGAATGAAGTTATATCGCTACCAAAAACGTGGTTGATATCAAGGAGGAAATCACTTAAATGTATGTACAAAGATCAAAAAGTATGTTTTCTCTCCGTTTGATGGATTGATAATTTAATTAAATTTTTGGAGTCAATTGTCTTAAAAATTCAATTACAGTAGATAAATTTCATATCGATCCTTATTATTCAAATCGAATTAAAGTTCTTGAGCCAACAGGTAGAGGTCCACGTTTTTGCACACCAGACAGTAGTCCTGTAACTAGCGTTTGCAAAATTCGGACCATCCTTTTGTCGTCTTTTCCGGGTCAAATCCTCCAACTCAATTTTAACCCACTCTCCGATTCGCTATCCAGCTTAAATTTTCAGGATAACTCAGAACTAGATGACAATGCAATGTTCTAACACTTTTATTGCGATTGGAACTGTATCTCGATTTTTATTCAGAATTTAAAGTTTTAATTGAGATTAGTTCAAAAATGGCCACCAAAGTAAAATGGCGGTGCTGCGTTCATTAAAAGGAAGGAGAATTATAGTAAATCATTACGACAAATTGAAAAGTTGAAGTTTGTTGAAAATTTTTCGCGAGAAAAGCGCAGTTTTTTGTAAAACTTTATTTTTATATTTTTATATTATTAATTTTTATTAAAGTTGGGATAGTAATTGTGAGATGAGCATAAAACGTGATTTTAGTTAAAGCTGACATCTAGGAAACCCTTACAACCAAATCCATGTTCCTTAATGGCAAATTACTCCTGTTATTTCTCGCCTCTCTAACTAACGTTCAAGCAGTCAGAGCCTGTTTACTTCTACATGCTCTTGGGCTTGTTTCCAGATAGTCATACGGTTCCGTGATCAATTAGTCTGTCCGTCATTTAACGTTAACCTAAGCCAGGGATGTGGATAGTTGGAAAGGCTGCCAGCCAATTACGGCATCTGAACAATGCAGTGCGGGTGACGTATAGTCGATCCAGAAATTATGGCGAACCATGCACAGATTTCGAATTGACCTAAATTCTTTCCCGATAATTATAAAGCGAGAAGATCTTTTCTCCATAATTTAAGGCAGCGTTAGTTCCGTTTGGTTCTTCTAAATTTGCTTAGCCCGTTATAACCCAATGTTTCTTCTAAGTATATACAAAATGATTACATATTCAGCTCTATTCAAGAAAGATTTAAGCTACGTGTTTTTTTGTGCCGTAAATTTTAATGGCGAAATATGTAGCTGCCACAATAATTATGAATGAGTAGAAAATGTTCACATCATTAAAATGAGAAATCTTGAAATTTAATTTCTCTAAGAAGAAACACTGTGTTAGAAAGTGTTAATGGATACCCTGATCAAGCCATGATGATGATGGACGACACGGCCATCGAAACGCCTGCAGAGATGGAGAACATCATCCGGTGGGAAACCCGAAATAACTTCAACATCATCATACGCCGGAAAAACCTCAGATCTTGCTTCAATGGATACCCGCCTACGGAAATCAATGTAGGCATTTATTTATATTATTATTAAATGTATTATTGCTATAATCATTGTAAAAATGTTGCGCACATTAATTCATCTTCTATAACCTGAAAGACTTCTGCTCTATGAATAAGATTGTAAAGTTTTGCAGTGAACTCTCTTCTCATTCTTCATCTTGTATTAAGTTTCCGTTAGAATATGGATATTGTGGTAATGCTTTGGTGTATTCTTTCTCGTACTCCTCGCTCATTGGTAATTTTAATAGGATGACTTATTATTTTGAGTTTGAGCCAAAGAAATGAAGAAGCAAATAGTTGACTGAATTTATATTATTGACTGCTGAATACCGTTGGTACCAAACAGAACCTGCATGGTTCCAACCTCAATAAAATTAACCTTTCTTTAATTTGGCATATGATTCGAAATTTAGGTGTCATTATAGAGGCACTATAAACGGATGCAGCAGGAGTAAAAGTGGGGTTAATGATATTTTAATCAAAGGGGTTCATGGATGACCAGGCGTTGATTAGCCAGTCAGCGAGGGGGTTGCGAACTCTGGTGAATACGTTAGACAAGCATTGCGAGGGCATGGGATCGGGATTAATCGCAAGAAGACCAAGGTTATGCGATTTTGTGAAGCATTGCCAGCTAGGAATGTGAGACTTTATATAAAAGTAATTGGGCAAGAACTTGAGCAGGTAGAGCAGTGGACTATTTGGGCAGCACATTAGAGGAGAAGGGATACAGCAGCTAGGAAATCAGAAAGAGAAATGCATTATCGGAGAAGGTATGCAAGAACAGAAAGGAGTTCATAAGAGGATGTAAAAATTAAAAGAAAATACTAATGAAAAGTCTGATTCTGAGTGTAGCGCTTTACGTTGCAGAAGCACTGGCACGTAGGAAGGAGGACTTGAGAAGACTGGAGGTGCTCGTGAAGTGGGTCTGGAGAAAGTAAAGTGGACGAAGAGGAGGGGGAACGACGAAGTGCTGGACATGGTGGGTAAGGTGAGGCAGCTTCAAGATGAGATACGGAGGAGACAGAAGTTATGGATGGAGAGAGTACTTAGCGGGGAGGGTTTGTTGAAAACGGTGTGAGTGAATATTGGTTAAACGAGGGAGAGGAAGGAAGATAATATGATTTGTAGATAGAACGAAAGAGAGTAGGCCATGTAGTGAATTGAAAGGGTAGTCTATGATGGGAGGAGAGACAGCCAGAATACTTCTTAATTACTCCATGGGAACACATTCCATTACAGAGATGGACATTTCGAACGCCCGAATGAATTTTTCAAAGCTTAATAAACACTTTATTAGGAAAAAATTATTTCCAAACTGTAAAATAATAATATTTTGAGATATTGTCTCATAACTGACGATTTAAGGCTTAAATTTTCCATTTGATATGGGAAATGAAAGAATAAACATTGTGAGGTTCACTAATGTAATTGAAAAGTACAAACCGGGTTTCATAACATTTTCAAAGCTTTAGAAACTTTATTAGGAAAAAATTATTTCCACACTGTTTAATAATAATCAAGGGATGGAGGTGTTGAAATAATATCAGAAAATTAGACTGATTTTCGACGAGTTGACTTTGTGGAAGTCCATGGATAATAATAATTGAAACAGCTGTAGTAATTTTACATACACTCCTTTTATCTTTCCCTACCGGTTTCAATGCTTACGCATCATTTTCACTCTCAGGTCTTGTCTTTTGTTTTTAAGAAAGATTAACTATGATTAATTAAAGATGTAAAAAATTACTACAGCTGTTTCAATTTTTAATATCAGAAAAGTTAACTCCTGTGTGGAGTCAAAAATTTATTCCCTTTAAGATGACATTTGATAGATATTTTCAAAAGTGTATGCCGTTCAATATTACCTGTATGTTAGGCGAGTACTTACCTACAAGGTTGAGGAGAGCGAGTAGTTCGCAGAGGTAGTATTTGTACGCCCACCAGTTGTGGTTATTTCTGTTCTCCCAAAGATAATCTAGGAGCAACCTTTTCTTATGCTTTCGCTCGCCCTCTGAGCAGATCCCAACGTCAAGGTCCATCATCAGAGTGGTTATTTTTCCTCCCTCACAAGATTTCCAAAACCAGCGTGGAGCGTAGAACAGGATTGCCTGAAGGAAAGAAGCGATCATATTTTGAGAGTGATCGACATACTTTTCTGAAATATCCGACTTAAGATTTAAAACATTAAATGAAACACTATTTTAAAATACGGTTTTTCTAAAAGTAAGTAAAGTAAGTAATATACGATTTTTCTAAAAGTAAGTAAACGGTAAGTGTAACCAGAGAGGAGAAGTGTAACGTAACTGTTTTTGACAATTTATTTGAAAACAGTATAAAATGCTTTAAAAATTAAAGTAGTAAGCTTCTCATCTCTCGGATAGTATAAGCTTGGGTGCTGATTATTTCTATTGGAAATATGTGTAAAAGAGCCTAGTCGGTGAGCAAGCTTTGGTATTCAATATTATTGTCTACACGTAATTCGCACGCTTTATTCTCCGAAAGATAAAAAAACTTATTTTTTACTTATGCTGTTTTTGGAAAAAGCGTGTTTTTTACCTTTTTTATTTCATTTGTATTTTCTACTTTATACTGAGGAACCATTTAATCGATTAAATCAGAGCTGTTATAGAGATTTGAGCGAAAAATATAATACTAACGTCATCTATTGTCAATGATAAACGAAGATTTCGTATTGTCCACAACATATCAACCGAGTGTTACACGTGTTTCAATTATTATACATACAATCATCCTCAAGTACTAATAGAAACTAACCTGAGGATGTACCTTAGGTATGTTGTTACCTGAGGATGACTGTTTAACAATTGGAACACGTGTAATACTCGGTTAATAAGCTGTGGACGATACGATGTCTTCGTTTATCATTATCGTTAGTTATGTTCCACGACATAACTCCTAAGAAAGTTTGCCATCTATCTTGACAATTTAAAAATATTTTCCATATAGATATTTTGTTAATTAATTCGAGCACGATGTGACAAAATTTTAAATTTCTAGTCATTGAATATTGCATAGCCATCAGAAGCAGGCACGTGTGCAACATTTCATACCGATCCAACAATGGGAAATAGGTCAAAATCGATTACAAAATTTCATTGATGAAACAGACAAATAAAGTTAAGATAAAGCGTGTTATAAATACTAGGTAACAAACATGGAATTTCATGAAGTTTCCGTAATACTTATAACGTTTCAATGGTTTTAACGCTGTTGACTCTTTGGTATCTTGAATACCTTTGGTGTCCTATAAGTAATAAATGGCCTAGCTGGAAGGCAGGTGGTAAATTTAGTGTCACAACGTCGCGTCAGTCAGATTACAACCGTTGGCCCTGCGGCACATCTGTTTGCCGAATAAAACGGTTTAAAGGGGTATTCGAGTAAAAAGGTTCCTCGGAGGAAGTAAACAAACTTAGCGAATTTAACTCAAAAATTGTATTCCAAAAGTTTTTTTTTCAACTTTCAATTACACCTTATGCAGCAAATACGCCAGTAAGACTCCATACTTAACTTCAAAATTATACTAAAACCTGCTTTGCGTAGTTCATCGCGTGTTTCAGATTAAAACTCTAGAAATTCGAGGCAAAACAATCATATTAAACTTGTATGAATCACAACCGAGGTCTTGCTTAGACCGGTCAATTATCATGGCCAATGTGAAAGGCCATACAACAGTCCTATTTGGGGCTTTAAAAGGCAATGAGTTATCGTGAGTAAAAATTGCTCACTTACAAATATGTGCAGTCAACACTTAAATTAGAGTTGAATTTAAGTATTGAATACTTGAAAAGTATGCGAACGGGGTTGACTTTTATTTCCTTAAAGAAATGCTCCATCATCTGCCTTTAGCCCGGGAATATCAAATTGGTGAAAGTGTCAAATTTGTCGTTACGTTCACAGAAAGTTTTTACCGGCCAAAATTCTATTGAAGCACTTTCATCCGTATAAAATATATAATTCTCGAAGTAGAAAAATTAATTAGGAGGAAGTCATATGGAAACTATTTCCACTTTTTCGTACAACCTATTCTGTATTCAATAAATCCAAGTCATAATTTCATTTAAATATGTCTCGCTAAATTTCTCCTCTATATTAGGGAAATATCGAAAATATTTCAAACTAAAAGTTTTTATTTACGTTTTTGATCCAATTATACGAAGTTTGAAAAAAATAATTGCTAGAATTTCATCTGATTCAATATTCTGATGACAACTTTTTGGAGCAGCAAGGCTAGTTAAGTTTCAGCTTTGTTTTGATGACGTAAATGTACCATGTTGTGACTTAGTTGAATTTTTTTCATAGATAACCGTGGCAATGTTTACGGTGGAGACAAGATCTAGGCATCCCTACCGTTCGCTGACAGTGGAATCATTTGGATTCTAGTTTTTATTTATTGTTAGTAATTAAATCTTTTTTGGTGTACTGAAAAATTATTTTTGAAACTATTAAATTTTTGTGAAAAGCGTTTGGATCAGTGGCGCCGACTCCATGGGGCCTGAGGGGGCCCGAGCCCCCTCAAAGATTCGTTTGGGGGGGCGTAGCCCCCTCAATAATTCAAGAAAATAATTAAGTTATATTATGCTTTGTGAAATCACAAAAATATATTGGTAACTTTTTTTCCCATGTTTGACGATAGTTACCTTTTAAAATAAATTCAACAATGTGTTAAAACAAATAATTATAAGGTTAACTGAATCAGGTGGTGTGAATCATGACAGCTTTTCGGCGCTACGACACACTTTGAATTTAACCTCTTCCCGGGGAAAGACCTCCGATATGGGCCCCCCCAATATTTTTTATAAGTCGGCGCCCCTGGTTTGGATAGTAAATCAACGAACTCGGCTGTAGAATCTGGAATGTTGCGTGATTGAGTGTATTTATTCCTACATTTTACTGTATTATTTCATCAATTTTTACGGCGTTTTTGACTAGCAATATTTGAAGTGTAGATTGCCCGTGCATTCCCGGATGGGTTCTGTCTATAAATTTCTATGTGAGGATAGGGATTGAAGAGTGTATTTTCTGTAGGTCTTAGGCATCCAAAGAGCACCAAAATTTTAAAGCCCTTTGTGTATAGGTTGAGATTATATGTATACACATCGCATTCATTACCAGCTCTTTCGAAGGAATGTGAAACATAAGATCGTAAAGCTGATACGGTCATAAAATAACATTTTAACGAAATCCAAAGAGCATTGTAGCATAAAATGTCGGGCTCTACCTACCTCGTTGAAGACGAGAAAAATTCCATCTTGGATCAACATTTATCGATGAAAGTTCCGAGTTCGTAGCCGCAACTTAAGGAAAATGTAGGATTTCTAAATGCTAATGCAGGTGCGGTTCTCATAGGTAGAGTTCGAGGGTGCTGTAAAGCTATGTGAATGTATAAAACTTCGGTTGTTCAGTTTAGAAAAAATTCTCTATTCTTGCATAAATATGCTATCTATTTACAAAATGATCCATTTTGGGATAACCAAACGGCCTTTTCATCTCTGTACCTTGTTTAGACAATGTCAAATATGATAAGTTGAGATTTGGCTGAAAATAATATCCTCATCACATCATGATCGGGAGAAAAATAGCAGAAGCTGTGGATTGCCAGTGTACGTGTTCCCTTGTCTCTTCGAAGATACCTTCGTTGCCTCCCTAGGACTTCAAATAATCCTTTTGAAAAGTTACATTTCCGAACTTTTGATGTTACGGGCTACGATTGTTAGTGCATTGATCTTTTAATTTCGTACAAAATGTGTGATGACCACTACTAATACACGACGATTATTTCAGGATAAATTACTATTGTATATTTCACTTAATAAACACTATTTAATTCTCTAACGTGTTTTTGTGATGCCAATTTTATAGACCAGCTTTGGACACCAGGTTCGACAGTGCGAGCGATGGAGTGTCGCCATTGAATTTCGCAAGTTGCCTCTTCAACCATTTCTAACCCAGAGCTGCTTCTGGGAGAAATCAAATTTCAATATTTTTCATTTTAAAAACTTGAAATTTTGAACTCAATGATTATTATCTTAGGAGCTTAATATTTTACCATTACAATTTATACTACAAAATAATGCGTAGTAAAGATATTTCCTAAAAAGAACAGGAAATGTATGCATTTTTGATGTTGCTCAAAAACAACATAGGGTTGTACTAATGGGTTAAGGCATTTCTTGCGTACCCTCGAACTATTATTTTTTAAATTCTTATCAATGATCGGCTCTTTTGAAGGATTCTAAAAAATAATTTTGCCATATCTATAGATTTAAAATTATATATTTCAATTTTTCTTAATTTTTTGGATATCAGTAACTGAGGTAGGTAAGATATAGTGGAATTACATCTTGAGTTAACGAAAAAGTGAGATGAGACTTTTTCCACAAATTTATTGTGTAGCGTACGATGCATTTAGACCGTCAGGTCATTCTCAAGTACACTGATTTTCACAAGCTACGAAATTTCATCTTAAAAATAGCTTTACGCAGCTAATCCGAAAACCATGGAGAGAACTGTAATCTATGGCTGCAAAAGCCTCAAAAGATATATGACGAGGGTATTACTTTCACCTAAATCTACTCTAATCGCGTTTAACATTTTTTATGCAAACTACAGGAAAAAAGGCCGTTTGAATAGCCCCTGATGGATCATTTTGCATTGTAGATAGCATATTCGTGTCAGGAACGGAGAATATCTTACAAACGATTTGCCAAAGTTTTCTACACAGTGCACTTGAGAATGATCAGACGGTTGAAAACAGTGACTTGGAAGAAATTCTCCGTTCTTGACATGAATGTGCTATCTATGACGCCAAACGATCCATTAGGGGCTAATCAAACGGCCTTTTCTTCCCTGTAATTTGCCTAAAAAATTTAAACGTCATTAGAGTAGATTTAGGTGAAAGTAATACCCTCATTATATATCTTTTGAGGCTTTTATAGCAATAGATTGAAGTTCGCTCCATAGGGAGGTTTCCGGGTTACAACCCGCCTTGAGCCTTTATTACCGTATTTCTATATACATACTTAATTTTAACAAACACTTGAACAAAATTACTTTTTTTGAGCTCTAAAAATACCGTTTTCAACATCGAGAATCCTGGGATGTTTTCCATAGATTTTGGAAGGGCCCCAAAATCATTGGTAAACCATTTCAAAATTTATATAAATATTTATCTACATCTACATAATAACCCGCAAGCCGCCTAAAAGCTGTGTGGCAGGGGGTGTTAGGACACCAGCCGTTTACAGCTAAAAAAAAATTAAGTGCTCTAACGAGGTTGGGACTAGCGTTTATTAAAGTTCGTTCGGGGGAAAAACGAATTCCCATATCTATCCGTTCGGCAAAACATCTCTCTTAATTTATCGCTTCTATCGGACCTGGAAATATGGTATGGCTCTAATATTATGTTCTCTGTGTCGCTCTTAAAGATATCCACTCTCAATTGTTCAAGCAATCTAAGCCTACCGCGCAGCCTCCGAGGAGATTTATTATTCTGTTATTATTATGTCTGCATATTAACCGATGCAAAAATTATGACTCGGTATATTTTCCCGAGAGAGGGGATCGTTTCAAAATTCTGGCTACGGTTATGGTTGAAACGCGTCGTACGGCACTCAATAAATTTGTGGAAAAAAGGCCATATTTTTTTTCTTTAAATCTTCAGAATGTCAGAATATGAGGACATTCTCGATATTAGTGATGCTCATTCTATAGATCAGCTTCAGGAACTACATTCTACCGCACGGGCGAGTCCCCGTCGTCGCGGCGGTGAGTCGTCGCAAGACCACGAATTGTCTCTCTCGTTCGAAAATTTCGAGAAAGGGGGAGTTGAAGAGGGAGAGTCGTCTTCTATGCGGTTAACCCTTTTCGGAGGAGCGGAGTAAGAGAGGGGAGGGAGCGTTTATAAAGGCGAAATCTGGCTTCGCGCCAGCTTCCTTCTTCTCCTGGGGACACGTCTGTATTTAAATATACAGTTACCCAAGTTATCCGTTTTCAAAGCCAGGGTCCCCCGGGAGGCAGGCAAAACCCTTACCCATTCCATCCCACCGACGCCTGAGGAAGACTTCAGCCTTGGTCTTGTCGAACGGAGTGATGAAAAAAGATTTCCGTGGCATCGCAGCTTTGAAACGTGAAAATGTTCCGACGGCTATTGAAAGAGATTCGTTCATGCATCGCAAAATAGAAGAAGCCTTGATTAGATTTGGAGCGCGTGGGCGAATATGAGTACTCTTAATATTTTTAGAGCAACATTCGCTCTCTCTCGGGAAAAAATACTCGTACAAAATTAATAAAATAAATTTGTTGTTTTATTACTAATTTTATTCCGTGTTATAATTTTCGCATCGGTTAATATTTATATAAATGTATTTACTATAAGGGCAAGTCCATTATTATCCGCAATTTACATACATATTTGTCTATTTTTTATAACTGCGGTTTCACGTTAATGATGCATGCTTTGTTTATTTGTTGTCACGTCTTTGCAAGTTTCAAGTTGCTAGGTTACTTTCTTTATCACTGTCGTAATGTTAATCGTGGCTGCTCCGCTTTCTATTTGCATCAAAGAAGAGCAACGGTCAGTTATCCTTTTTCCGTCGTCGGAAGGCGTATCAGGGGTCGAAATTCATCGAAGACTTTCGGTACAGTACGGGAACAAAGTTTTGCCACAACAGAGTGTCTACGAATGGATTGAAAAATTCCAAAATGGTCGCGCAAGTGTCCCAAAGAAGTTGCCGGACGACCTTTTACCGCCAAAAATGAAGAAGACAATGAGTATTCATATGAAATGATTCTCTTTTACTATTGACGAAGCGGCACATACCATGCAAAATAGTCACATTTCTTCCTACGAATATTATGTACTTTTATGCAGTACTGTAGTATTGCATATAATTTTAAAAAATAGCCAATTTAACTATCTAGGAGTACCGTTAACGGACGACAATAAAGAAGAGATAAAAATTAAAAAGCCCGACCTCCAGCAGCTGTCAGTTCATACTGGAGCTTATTAAAATTATGAAGAAATAAACTCTTGTCAAAAAGAACAAAAGTGAGGATTTATAAAATAATAGCCATGCCTTTAGTATAATACGGTCCTGAAGTGTGCGCTTTTACAAAAATATCACAAAAGAAGCTCATAGCGTTTGATAGCAAAGTTTACGAAGTAAAGTCGGTGCCATGAAAGATGGAGAAATAGAAAATTAGCAGAGCAGAGAGAATTGTACAAAGAACCAAATATTGTGGGAATCATCAGAAGCAGGAGATTATAATGGCTACGTCCATAGAAGAAGTGAAGAGACAATGATGAAACGAGTTCTTAATTGGAAATCAGAATGTTTAAGACCGGTAAAGAGACCGAGAAAGCGCTAGGACGGCGAAGTAAAAAAGGATATGAGGAAGATGGGAGCCCAGCTTGATATAGCAGACCACCATAAAATGTGGAGGCGCCTAGATGGTGAGGCCAAATGCCATTTAGGTTTCCAATAACCACAGGAATAAGTAAGGAAAAAGAAGAAATATTTATATAGAATTTTTATGCTTTTAACCCATAGTCCCCCAGAAAACGTATTGCTTGTGATTTTGAAGATATTTAGGTACTCTGCTCCTATGGTGGTCTTTATCTAGTGAAACATTTTGCTGATAAATCAACTTCTTTCTTTAAAATGACCCTTGGCCATATGGCTAAACTGGGTGGTAACGAGGTGAGAATATAATGCTGTTTAATATCTATAAGTGACCTTGATAGAAACGATGAATAGAAAAGAAAAGAAAATTTTTGGATGAGGGAAAGTTAAAATAATATCGACAATGCCGTTTCCAGTTTACTTTAATGATACTTGAATGTATTTTACAGACAGTAGCGTCCATATAAAACTTCATATTCGCACCCGTCTCTTTACGTTAGTGGTCTTATTTCGATCGGCTTCAAAAATAAACTAATCTGTGGATCAAAGTATTACAACCTTCAACAATATAGCTGTGACAGCTCGACAGCAAAAAAGGGGTGCCGGTTTTCTTCAAGAGCCTTATATGCTCAGAATTTTAGGAATGTATCCATATGGCTGCGGTGGACGGAAATGGGTTGATATTCTAGAGAAATATTGTCTCATAACTGACCATTTCGGGCTTAACTGTGATACTTATATATGTTTGGTATGGAAAAAAAGAATAAACTTTGTTAGGTTCACTAATGTATTTGAAAAAGTACAACCCGGGTTTCATAACATCTGTTTCGTAACTCCTGATAATGAAACTACGTTTTGAAATCCGAGTCGAGCTTTTTGAAATATATTAGTGAATCTAACAAAATTTATTCTTTCATTTCCCAGAATATTGTCTCTCACGGCGAAATGTGCCAAGTATAACGTTTGCATTGGTTAAGATTTACATAGAATTTTATGATCGGCAAAATATCTTTCAAATTATGAAAAATAAAGTGGTTACCGTGGGTAGGCTGCACATCAAGATTTTTATGGTAATTTTTGAGAATATTGAAACGAGGAAACCATTTTACTCCTTCTTTTTAATTTGCCAAAAAGTTTTTTTTTAATTCAACTCCAGCTATGCATTGAAGCATATATTTTCATAGTTTCAATTGGATAAAATTCTATTTATTTACGTTATGCTTCATCTCAGTACCAGTGATTTACTGGGTACTCGAGTCTCCGAAGGGAAACGAATCTTTTGTTTCAAATCTCTTCTCTCAACTACAGCCAAAAAAATACACAGCTGCTAATCGCAGAAGACAAACTCTTTTTCATTCCCCTCTACCTTGGGAAGAGGCTTCAGCCCTAAATTGTTTGAAGGGTTTGGTGAAAAAAAGATTTCTAAGGCATCGCAGCCTTGAAATATTCCATGGGCTATTTGCAGAGGTTCGTTCGTATACAATGGAAACGCGGTGTTAGATTTGGAGCGCGAGAGATAAAATGGATAACTTTAATATTTCAAGAACAATAGTCTCTCGTGGGATAATGCACCAAGCCACAGTTTTCAATCTACTCGATTTTTCTTTCTTTTGTTGCTAGAGGGAAAGATTTGCTTCAAATATAATAAGCAAAGCGGTAACAGTGACTTGGAAGCAAATCGAGCTTTCTGATTAGGTATTAAAACGAAAAATATATAAACTTCCCTTCTTATTCATCTGATTTTGAGGGCAATGTAAATGTAGATATGTATTGTATTTTTGCTGATTTGGTACTATGTATACGGGGACATGTATTGTGTAAAAATGTTTTTTTTAAGGGCTTTTTAAAATTTTGTGGTACTAAGTATTTTGTTTTGCATTTTGGTTTATGTATATTATTTTGTAATAACTTTATGTTACCACCCGACTTCATGGTCGACTTGTAACCAATTATTTAATAATAATAATAATAAATAGTATTTTTAGCTGGTTCATTTATAAACCCTAGCTTTACTTCGAAATATCCCTTGACCTAGTTTATATCGGATGAAATTCTATTGACGTATTTCTTGTCTTCGTAAACTAGTCTGCTTGTAAGTTTTATAACTCTAGTATATTTTTTTTGTGAATGTAATCGGTACTTTCAGTATATAATCTCTTCGCAACTACTACTCCAACAACGAATAAAAGATAATTGGCTTCATCATAATCGTCATATCAAAAAATTATTTGCCATAAATATAGAAACGGCATTACTTCCATACCCATGAAGATCGATGCATACGATATCCTGCACTTAACCTTCTGGAATGGAAAAGATTGCTATTTAATTGAAGAATAACAAATTTATTGCAGTTTTTATCTGAGCTGGATGTAAATTTATTCCCATACTTGATTGTTCATTTCCGGTGCTTTTGAATTTTTAAATTCATCGAAATTTTAGTCAAATTTAACTTCATTTTTAGTTAGAATCAAGGGAACAAAAACATGCTCGGTGACGCTAGTAATATAAAAGCAAAATAACTTTTCATCCTATCGGTACTACATTTTAAGCATTAAACTTTGGTGATCTGTCGGCCAATATGATCCACATGATGGGTAATTCAACTTAAAAGTTGATGAGTGAAATACGAACTCTCCAATTTTACCATCTGCCTCACGCTTATTTATAATTTGAATTGATTAACAGTTGGACATTTACGAAAATTAATTTATCCTCGAGTTGTCTTTATTTCACCAGAGCTTTGAATTTACATCCGCGCTCTCTTTTAATGAGAGCTCATGTTTCTCTCACAAAATTTCCTGGGCGTACGCATTAGCGTTCCACATTAAACGCATGCTTAGATGCTAAAATGCATCACATTCAGCTAAACTCTGGCTTGAATCTATATTTGCTTTTGTTTATCAATAGGATTAACTGTTACCTTTGCGGGTCGTCAAGGTGTCGGCGGTGTTTTCCGTGCGTGGAGAATGGTCGCCGGCAATTGCTAACGGATTAACTTGGGTCTCACGAACCTTCAGTTTTAGGTTCAGACATTATATTTTCGGATGTGCAATTCACACATAGCCTTTTCATACTCGACCCTTCATGATGTATCGCAGAGTATTTTTAATGATTTTTTACGTTGAACGTGAGAGAACATAATTGTTTATGTCGCCAATGTACAACGCCTGACATATTTCTTATTGCACACTTTTTCTTGACTTGTTTCGTCTGTTTCTATGTTTCATCGCTGTAATTTTTTAATTGATTTCTAACCCATTTCCCGTCGTTGCATGGGCTTTAAATTTGCGCTCTTAATTGCTTCTAATTACAATGCAATATTTAATTATCAGAATTTAAATTTGTCCGACTGCGATTTAATTATTTAACTAAATTTGCGCATGGAAAAACAGTTTACATTTTCTCGATACATTGCCATAGTGATATTTTTTACACATTCATTTCTTATACAGAATTTCGTATAGAAAATAAAATAAAAACAGATTTAAAAAGACGTGTCTTTTCTAAATAAACAGTATAAAATGCGCTAATAAGTAAAAAATAAGCATTTTGTCACTCTTAGAATTAAGCGCGGGTACTGACTGGACTTAAATCAAGGATGGCAATTGAAACGAAACGACAGTCTGAGGGGATCGGGTTGGTGTGGTGGCTAGAGTGTTGGCTTCCCACCCGGCGGGCTCGGGTTCAAATCCCGGGGGTGGCAGAGAATTTTCAGCGACTGCCCGATCCCTGCTTGAATGTTGTGTGGAGGACATTTCAAGCGCAACACTCCATCCGTCGGATGGGACGTTAAGCCGTGGTCCCCTTGGCGCCTTTCGTTAAGAGCAGGCTAACGCCGACGCCAGGTTTCTCTCCACCCTTCCTTACCTATCCCTTACCTCATGGCGCAAATGACCTAAGCTGTCGGTCGCCTCCTCCAATTACCATACCATACGAAAGTCTGAACCAGTAAATTTTCAATAGTACTGGGAACGAAACGTAGAAACGAAACGAAATGGATTTAAACCCGTAGACCTAAACGCAGGGTCGAAACGAAATCGGAGTTTAAACTACTTCGGATCGAAACTTAACTAAACCTGTGGGATGAAACGACACAAAGATTATGTTCCGCATCGGGGAAACCGATTGCTTCCCCTTCGAACGGTTTAGTTTCGACCCACACACCGAGTACGAAGCATGGTTAAATGAAGTAGAGGTTCGGCCTACCGCCATACCGCCATGGGGAACTCATATTTTTATCTTTAACAGGGGAACGGTGAACGCAAACTGGCCATTCGATTTTTAAGCTCAATGTTTTAAACTCTCTACACGTATGCCAAACGTAATGGGTCGAAACTATTGTCTCGTATACCCTTCCACTCAACTTCTGGGATCGAAACTCAACTATGAGCAGCGGAGATTCGATTAATTTATTCTTGCTCCCAGGATTAAACTTTGTTCCGGGTCGAAACTAAACTACTTGGTGACTTTTGGATATTTTCGTGCAGGAACGAAACTAATTTTATTTTTATTTTGCATAAACTGTTACCACCTGGCATATAGCCAACTTGTAACTTGTACAATATAATAATAATAATAATATCCTAAACCTAGGACTCATATTTGTTTTCCTCCAGGTTGAAACGAAACATTTTCGTTTCGTTTCACTTGCCATCCCTGGTTTATATATTCATATTGCGTTCCAATCCTTAATCCCGTCTTTTTTACTCGTTTCTAATAAACCTAATCAGCCCTCATGCTTTACTATCCAATGATAAGCTTACCTTTTAGTGCATTTTATATTGTTTTTGGAAAAATAGTATTTTTCTTATTTTTTTATTTTTTTCCATCTAGACAACATTGACATTATTTTAACGGCATACATCAACAGATTGCTTCATGTGTCCATTTAATTACCTTGCATCACAATAATGATGCAATTATCTTCTCTTCTCAGTAGCTCAATCTCAAAATTAATGTTCATTTATTGATCCTAAATTATTTTTATAATGAAAATTGCATACTAATAATTTCCAGAAAAACTGTGTTTAGTTGTGTAAAAATGACCCAGCGAGTTGTTATGTGCTCTTCTAAGCGTTAAAATACTCCACAGATTAACGCCTGTCATATTCATGATAAAACCGGCCAAGCAGTGCAATAAATGAAACCGTTACATTTTTATCTTCATTTTTATATATGAACAGAATCTCGTTTCTAAGCAAAGTCAAAGATCCTCCCTCGGCTTGAGAGTGTAATTTAGCAGTCTCCAGTAATGAGACGCATCTTGAACGTAGAGGAGAGATTCCCGATTTTTTCTTTATTTCTTCTTTTTAGAGAGCTAAAAAATAAATTTGAGGGCATGAATCGTCCATCCACATTGAGAGGGATAGCGAGATAAAAAATTTTTTTAATGGAGTACCAACCCACGTGATGGAAGCTATTATTTCTACTCGGGCTTCCCGCACTGATAGCAGTCTTCATTTCCATTCCCTAGCCTCCTACTAGTTTTTTTTTCCTTTCTTTCCATCTTTCTATCGTAGCACGGCCGAAGGTCATTCGTCCATTCGGTGCATCCAACGGATAAAGCGGGGATAGTACCGCACAACAGTAGTTGCCATTTGATGAGCGCCTCCTTCCACCAAATGATTTAAAGGATCATAAAATGGAGCCCGTGGCCATTAACGTGGAGCTCAGTTTTCCTATACCACCCTCGCAAAATCCTTACTTTCGTTCTCTCTGTTACTCGGGCAACACAAAGCCTGGGGTCCGCCATTACGTAACCTTTTCCAATTTTAAACTGCCCTTAAAATCGGAAGGATACGAACCTAGTTTATGCCCGAGAAAGCTGGGTTGTTTGGGGTTTTCAATTTTATGGTCGCTTAGATGTGCTCCGTTTACTCTAATGGTGGTGCACCTTACCTTTTGGACGGAAAAATTGCTGATAATAAATTTTACTTATTAAAAGTTTTTTTACGGTTCTTCTGTAATCCAGATATCTTTTATTTCTCTTACTTAACCCTTCCTAATCCAGAGCTGCATCTGGGAGAAATGAAATTTCAAGGCTTCTCATTTTAAAAATAAGAAAATTTTCTACTCAATCATAATTATTGAGGCAGCTCCATATTTCACCATTAGACGTTAATGCGCCAACGAACAAGTAGTTAAAATCTTTTCAGAATAGAGCTGAAAATGTATGCATCTTTTATATTATTAAGAAGCAACATTGGGTTATAATGGGTTAATGCTCTCTTCTCATCATTCCGGTACTTGTTGTCAAAACATCTTCCTTTTCCTTATCATCATTTTGAACCTCGTAGCTAAAAGCTTCGTGAAATTATGCGAAATATCTCAGAAACTCAGGTCATCGTTATATGAATCTTTTGAATGAGAATTAATATTCATCAATGATCCTAGGTTATATTTTTCGATCCCGTCGTTTATATGTATATCAGTGTTTGTGACTCTATAACATGAGCATGAAGGTATTTATGTCAATAAATACCTTCATGCTCATACCTTCAATCTCTTCCAGTATTTATGACAATATTGCTACATAAAGCGTTCTTGGAATACATTGCCGTTTATAAAGTTCAGTGGCCAAAATTTTAGGCGAATTCCTCAAATATTTACATTGATTTGAGCCCAAACTTCGACATGTGGTGTTCGAGAAATTATTGGATATATGAACAGTTTTATATTTTGCTTCCATGAAACATTCAATCGCGAATTCGGAAAAGAAAGAAAGCTTTTCAAGTTTAATGAAATCATTGTTGTGTACATAAATTATTGAGTTTTCATTTCTCATATAGTTTAATGAAATAGGCTGTTGATTAGAAACTAAGCATACAAATTTGCTTCGGGCACTTTTCGATGCTTTCATCTTTATACCCTCCTATATTTCTGAGCATCCTGCTTTTAATACACATGTCCATTGTTTTATTAAGGATGAAGTATCTACCGAATGATGTGTTTATTCGTGTAACAGGTCTGTAGCATTTTGTAGTCTGTAGCATTCGTGTAACAGGTCTGTAGTATTTATGCATTTTGTTGGTGCATTGCCGTTGCCTTGAATAATTCAGCTTCCAAAACCGCTTCTAATCCATGCATTCGTCATCAAATATACGGATGGGCTGTAGTATTCAAGACAGGAACGGACAACGATTTCATTCCGGTCGTTAACATTGTTGCTTCACGTTTATCACCTCATACTGTTTCACTGTAAACATTTATATCTCTCCATTTTCGTTTCATGAGGGCCCAGGGGGCTGTAAAATCTTCTAGCCTCTCGCCTTATGCCTCCCTTTAGAAAACAAGCTCTATTGTCGGAGATTTGATGAGCAGTAATTAACTGCTGGCCATCTCAATCGTGTTTTCGCTATTAATCCCCGCACGTAATCCTATTATCAGCGTGGTCTTGAGTCTGCCCTCGCGCTCTCGTACTTATCTTTTGAAGCAAGGTCATACGAAGGATCCATATACACCAAGGATGTAGTTAGCCATGAAAAAATATTTGGCTTAACCGGGATTCGAACCCGGAGCTCCCGATTGCCATTCAGGCGATTTAGCCAATTACACTGCCAAGCTTACTCATCTTGGCTTGAATAATGAAGCTCTCTAATACGCTAGTGGCAGGAGGCGAGGTTTTGGCCAATATTGGCTAATTGGTGTCAGGACTAACTAGCAAATGGGAAATCTAGGTTCGAGTCCCAATTAAGTCTAATATTTTTACACGGCCAACTTCACCCTTGGCGTATATAACTTAGCATCCGTGCGCGCGTCGGCGTGCTGAGTCACTTTTTTCATTCAGTACTACTTAGGATTCAATTTTTATTGGTGGATGATATAATTCAAACAGAAGCTTGAGACATCAAATATTTTATCCCCTAAATTCAAAGTGGATTATTCTCCTAGAAGAGGCCTTTCCTTTAATTCTGCATAATGTTACTCGGGAAGGATTTTTTATCGCAGTGTTTTAGGTACAAGTTTTTCTGCTCAAAGTAAAGAGTATTTACCCTCAGTCTCAACAAATTGTATACTTAATTTGGCTATGGTACTTTGCAAAGAGTAGATGATGAGATCATACTCCACTTAATAAATTAACATCCCAAAGTACTCTGAAACTGCTTTTTTCTCTTATTTTGAAAAAGGCCATGATACTGAGTTGGTACGGTTGTTCCGTCATAATATTTTACTTCACAATTCAAAATACCTTCGGGCTTTCCCTAGTAATTTTATAGTGGGTTATTTCCATTTGCAAGCTTATGTTACCAGAAAACTTCCATTACCAGATTCCATTACGTTGAATCTCAGAACTGTTATTTCCCCTCAAGGTAATATTTTTTCTGAATGCTCCACGAAACTGGAAACCTATTTCGTTCGTAACAACATAGCAAAAAATTTGTGTGAAATCCAAATTGTATTACTTCAACAAAAAATAAAGGAAATTTTATTAAGACCTAGAATAAGACCTGTTACCAACAAACACAAGCCTTAATTTATTTACATAATTGTTTATTCTTTCCTCCTCATGTATTTGGGAATGCTCATCGTTAGTGGATCTATGTGTGTCAATAATATTTTGAAATAATATCGCTGAAATATTGATATGTTTCTGCGTCTTACGCGAAAGACTTCGAACAAATCCTTGTTTTGTTCAAGTCGCTTATCGAGATCATTTTAGGCATATTTACTCGGTATTTTTTGGATGAAATCTTACGTTCACTCGTGTTCATAGTAAAGGCTTTCGGAATATATTCGTCTTTTCTGGCTAGTATTCATCTCTCTCCAATTAAATCCATCTATTTTTCTGACTCTCTCTCTTTACATGTGCGCGCAGTTACCTATTCATACGTGATTAATTTTGTAGAACTAGAAATATCGATGTAGCGTCATTTTTTTCCATTTTTCCGACGAAACTGTTATGTACCGTGATTCCTCATCCTCTTGTGAATACTTGAAATGCTCCTTCTTTGGAACATTACGTAATAGATTTTAAGCGGAAAAAAATATTCATATGGACATGGTTGTGTTCAGTATAGCATATATTTTGTCAGTGAAACTTGGGTGGGTTCAGAATGAGTAAATTATGCATAATTCTCTATAAAATAATTCATTTGGATCAACTTTAGCCATATGTTGATTATACTGGACAGCATGATTCTCTGAACCCTATTTATTGTTTATTGTAATTTCTTTCCATAATTTCTATGGTGACAGAGTATCTCCCTGCTCCCATTCAATGTATAATATCTTCATGATCTCAATTTTGTATGTAAATATTTAATTCTGTGAGTTACGGCTTCGTTGAGTTGTTATTAGCCGAAACTTATATAAGTTTCAAAATTGTCTCCCCCGTTGCGTTAAAATTGACTCTATCCCTCAACTTATATGCTGCCTTGCCATTTAGGCGTCTTATTAGGCATTACTTAAGGGCGTGTGAGCCTAGTTGATATACTATAGTTGAGGTGTTGATACCAGGATTCCTTGTTTCGAAGTTCAGGTCAAATAACTTTCCATGGGAGTGGCCTAGCGCCTGGCCGGCTAAACATGATTGTGTGAAACTCACATGCCCGTAACTTAATTTGGTGTGAGATCTACCATCATTAATCCAAAGCAACCTTCGCGTTGAATCATAGACAGTGAAAGAATATAAGTTTTATCGTCTTTATAGTCTAAATTTTGTTTAGAAAGGAATATCTTCATGGCCGTTAAATTGGAGAAAATAATACCCATATTGTTATATACTTGCAGTTATAATGGCGTATTCCAGAAAATCTAGCTAAGAGATATCAGGCTTAATGGCTTCAGGAGGGCAAGATTAAATGTTTCCTAAATAATATCGGTATCAGATGACACAATTAGGGTTTACTTCCGACCCTTTCCCTATTATTGTCATCTTTTTTAATTAAATAACTCTTGGGCCGCCGTAATGCAAAATATTTCTTTATTAATCCATTTATCTCCTAGTGTTTTGTCGTTAATTATGACTTTTACCTTTGACATACGATTTTTATTTTCATTTATGGTACATTAATAATATTTTTGTAAGTACTTAATTTATTGAAAAAGTATTATTGATATTTTTATGGTATTGGGAAGAATAATGCTCATAGTAATTGCTCAACTTCAACTTAATCCCCTATTACCTACTACTTTTCATTGTGGGTGGTCACGAACTGTTTATAACTTTAGTTACCGGAGTATTATTCTTCTTTCTTGGATAATATTTATCTCACTCTAACTATATTCATCCTTTTTTCTCTCCTGATCAATATATGTAATCCCTTGCAATATCCTTTAACGTCCCGTTATGTCTGCTCCTTCCTTCCATACATCCCTTTGCGTTCCTTCTTATAATTTCCATTTCCTTTAAATATGCCAGGAGCTCTCTAGACCGTTTACCTTCTCCGTCATTGTCTTAACCTACTTCTCAAAGACCTTCAAGCTATTCTCATCCTCCTTTCTTAGAGTTCAGTTTCAGTTGAGCCAGACTATACGCTCTGTATCACAGTGTTCACTAACCTTTTGTTACGGTCTATATTTGGCGTCTTAGTCATCAGCGTTCTGATAGAAAATGTCTTTTCCTACGTACCTAATTAAAGATAGTTTCTTCCAAAAGAAAATCTATTGATTATGACTTCAAATTTATTCTACTTAGCTTTATCGCCATAAATAAGCAACTTTCAACGTTCTCTCCTGAAATAATCAGATTTATTTAACCATCCGATGGTCAGTTTTACATGAAATGATATGGTACTCATTTTATCCGTCATGAAGTAGCTACTTCAGAGGAAAATTAAATGGCAGCTGTGGTAGTGAAAATTTTTCTCGAGGTCGTATTCGAGATTAAAGCGCTATTCTCCAATACTAGTGCTGTTAATTGAGGATATATGTCCTCTCAATTGAAGCTTATCTTTCCTGTGCTGTAACACCATACATTTGCGTGAAAAATATACAGAAATAAATTCAAAAGCGTGTCATGATTCTGCATTTAAATTACTCTCTGACCAGTATTTAACGTAGGCATGTTATTATTCACAAGGTAAATCTTTAAATTTGCCAGTGATTACTATGTGGACTTTGAATGTCGGGGATGTTGTTATACTTTTTTTACAGGTAAAATCGAAAATTATGAAAAAGAGAAAAATGAAATGGTTAATATCATATCCCTATCTTCTGCAACCATCGGTAATGGTCTTTATAGGTCAAACCAGGGTATAGAAAGGCTATCCTGCTGAGGATCAGTTTAGTAGTCAGAGAAGCATTTTTTCAACGCTAATATTATTTTATACATGCCCTTTTTAGGAATTGCAGTGTGTTAATGAGCGTGTGACAGTTGTTGGCGATCATTTTTCGTGGTTCTGGCAATGGTCGTGTGAACTTAATAACAGTCTCACTAATTACAAAGTAAATGTTAGCCATACAGTGTACTACCTCATGTCACCATGAGAAGAAAGTGCCAGTAGGGTTCCTAACATCGGCAAATGTTTGTAGAAGACAGATCAGCTCGTCTCTCGATGGAAGATCCAGAAGAACTGGTAGAAGAGATGGATAACTGATAGATTTAGATAGATAGACTGACAAGACTGAAAATACTAGATATCTTTAAGAGCTAAATGAAGAGCATCATATGAGAACCCCACTATATTTCCAGGTCCGACGTAAACGATAAATTAAGGTACAATTAGTGGCGTAACTAGGAATACGCTTTAGGGAGGATATAGGGGCCTGGGGGGCGATCCTTCCCCTAGGCAACGGAGGGTCTGGGAAATTTTTTGAAAAAATACTCATTTCGATGGCTCAAATGACTTACCACCATGATATTAATACGTGATCTTTAACTTTAAGCAGATGCAGTTGTTATATGTCAAAACAAGACAATAGTTATTAATATTTTTTTTATTTCTCTGAAGATTTGGGGGGGGATATATACCCTCATCCCCGCCCTTGGTTAAGCCACTGGGGACATTAAAGAATAATTTTTGATCTACTAGCAATGTGATGTAATCAGAATTTTGACTTTGATCGAATTTAATAATATAGATATTAAACGCATAGCAAAAAGTAATACTTAAGTTAGCGATCCATTTATTTTGCATTTGGCCGCCCCTTACGTTCATCCATCAAGTTCCAACATACGCCACAGATAATAAAGATAATAATGCTTTTCCTCCGAACAATAAAGGACTTAAATAATTGCGGGGTGTACTTTCATCAAAGCATATTAGCATAACATTTTTATTTGTAAACGGATGGTGTTCTAAACCCTCTTCCCCCGCCACACGCCTATTTAGGCGGCTTGCGGGAGAGTATGTAGATGTAGACGAATTGTCTGAACGGTTTTTTTCCGGGAAAAGTATTGAATTTTACAATCATCTGATGTATTGCACGTAGGCGTGAAGCCGATGGGTCACAGTGAAGAATTTCTCCCTCGCGAATTGAGACTTCTTTCTCGCACCATTTCCTTTCCACTCCCCAGTTCCCTCCCAACCCTTCACCCATCTTTCGCGATCGCATACACGCATATGCACGCGCTATGACTCTATACTCCTATTTTTGGACACACCCTCCCCAATCTCCTCTCCCCTCTTCTGTGTATATCCCTTGGCTTCCCCGCGCACCGTCTTCTCCCTAACTCCTCGGCTTCCTCTCCCAGGATCGCCCCTTCCCATTCATCCCCCCTCCTCCCCTCACTTCGCTTTCCTCCTACCGTTACTTTCAACTCTCCTTACTTCGTTCCCACCCATAACCTCACCAGTTTATTCTTTTTTTTTCACTCTTTTCTGATGCTCTACTCCCCTCAACAGCAGCGATTCCTCTACGTACACACGCAGTCAGAGACCCCTAGCCACCCCGATCCCCTTTTCTTCTAAATATATACTTCACTCCATACTCTCTCCATTTGCAATATTCCTGTCACTCTGTGTCCCTCCATAACTCAACTCCTCCTTAAAGTTCTCTCTTCTCTTTTGGTTTCTCTTTTTTATTTCTCTCCAGCCTCACAGAACGACGCGTGGTCTCTCATGTACCCACGTGTTCCTCAAGGGAGTGATTTCGGACCACTTTTATTTTCCATTCCTGTCTACTACGTTGACTTAAGAATTGAACGTGCGATTTTAGTATCTTACTGGTACTTCATGATAGCCTTAGTGTTTTCTTTTTTAATGCATGTTTCAGTACTCAAAAGCTAGTTTTTCCGTCATTTTCTTTGTTACCTACAGGAGTCAACCTCGGCTTCGGTGACTCTCCTCGCTTTTCATCTTCTCCGTACCACTCTCCCATTTCCTGTCTCGGTCTCTCCACATGATCTCCCTTCTATCCTATTCGTAGCCTTCCATGTGTACCTACCTCAGCGGGGGGTGTACATCCCTACTTTTTATTTTTCCCTTCGAATGTTCGATCTCATGCCGTTGAGTAGCTTACAAACAGTAACTGCGTTTGGATAAGGCCTTTTTAAACGTTTCAGTCAATGTCAATCTTTGTCTATGAAGTCCCTCAAACTCATAATAAAAAAGAAAATTTCAATTTGTTATCTGGTAATGGCATTATCCACGCCTAGAAAATTGTTATATTTCCGGACTCGCGTAATTTCACTTCCTCTTTTTCGGTGATAATTTCTGTTCGTGCCTTAGGTATTTTTTACTTCTTTGTTAAAACTTCCCTCGGTACGTTAAAAAGTGCCATGTATAAGTGTGATTAGTTAAAATTGCTGTAGGTATTTAATGTACTAGTTTTAAAAGGCTTACTAGAAATTTCTACCATATTTAATGTATATATAGAGTCTTAATTATCATATGGTTGGTGTGTGCCAGATAATGTGAAACCCATGAATACGGATGTTTTAATTAATAATTTCGGTGTTATTTCATTTATCATGAGAAATAAATTGATGTAAACCTAATAGTATTAAGTAAATCAACTCTCAATGCAGCTTAAATCTCAGATTTTTGGGTTGGCGTTCGATAGTAATGAGGAATAAATTAGTCAAATTCTCAAGTTATTCCTAGAGTCCAATTTTTTCCATCCCTCGTGAACATGGACGATTTTCATTCATGGATTGTCAGCGTCCTCATCTGATGTCCTTCCTCTGAATGTGTTTCGCTGTTATTATAAATTTGACCATAGAGCCTCTTATTGTATTTTAAATTATTCTTATCTCTTACGGCCGGTTTTGCGATGTCTAGTTAACGATAACCGTAACTCAATGCACGCATAATCTTTACTTAAAAATAGTTGGAAGTCACATCAAAGATGCGTAGTTCGTAATAAAAATAAATTGCACTAGTGGCCTTTAACGGAAGAATTTGTCAACTTCAGTTTTCAAACAAAGTTCTAACTAGGGATTATAAAACCAATTCTGCACTATCTTCTGGTTGTCTTTTTCCCTTTCTTTCCTTTCCTTGCATCGCCTTGAAATCTTCGGTCATGATACTATTGTTCTCATCGTGTCTTCAATTTATTTTTCCTCCAAAATTTTGCCTATTGTAAAGAAGTGTGAACAGCCCCGTTTTTCACTTATCTATATATTTGTTTTCAGAAATCGACTCGTATATTCCATGTATTTATTACATGGAATTTTTTTCTCCATATACTTTTATACTCCATATGTTCATTCAAAAGTAATTAAAGGTCATTTTATACTGTATAACTCCTTGGCGAATGCCCTTGAATGAATGCAGATCATTTGACTCATGATAAATCTTGACGACGCTTTTTCTTGATGTCGCGAATGGACAGTTGAACTTCATCCAAGGTATTTAGAGGTCTCTCGACTCAGGTGATGGGATTCAAATTAACGTCCGGTCTGCTAAGTGTAGGGTGTTGATGTAATTTTAACTAATGGAGACAAATAGCGGTGCATGCCATCGACTCAAGCCTATCGCACGAACAGCACAGAAGAAAACATCGCAGGTTTAATTGAAAGAAAGAGAGGTTTTATTTATTATCTATGGTATACTGCGTTGTAAAGTGATGAATGGTCGTACGGGGCGCCCAATCGCAAAATAAATTGATTGCTAAGTTGAGTAGTTCTTTTTCAATGCGTGAAATACCTATGACATTAAAATTGGATCAAAATCAAAGTGATCAGTCGATCATAATTCTTCTACCTACTGTCAGACAATCATCCGTGAGTGTGCATAACAAAATCACAGGATAAATATGTATAGAAAGACTTATTTCATCTGTCCTTATTTGCTTTTTATGCCTTTTTCATTTTGTTGGAGCCGCTACCGTAGTAATAGATTTTGTCCCTGTATTCATAAAAAAAACACCTTTTAGTTAATATAAACGCAGAGGTAATCCTTACGCGTGTAAACCTTATAACTCCCAAAGAAGCTTTGTATTTAGAAAAGAGATGTGTATTTTACAGCCTCCATCTTCCCCTAATACCTCCGGTATGACTTAGCATCAAGAAAGCAATATCTAATTGATGGAAGTATGGAATTGATATCTCCCGAATTCGTGAGTTGTCATTCTCTTATTTCGACTTCTAACGCTCCTTGCTCCTGGTTCCTGTCTCGCAATTTTGTCCTATCAATTCTTCCACGATCGGTAGTTGGCTCAACCTGATCGATTGATCTTTTCGTAATGTCTTCTATCTTTAACCCTTTTATTAATCCGCCAAAACCTTATGTCATGGGCCTTCACCCATATTTAATTCATGGGCCAAAAATCGATTTTACATCATCCGGAGGGCCACAATGCTCCACGTCACTTTTCCACCACATCAATAAAATAAAAAAAACATTATTTCAAAGTGCAATAATCTTTATTGGTTAATATAAAAAGTTCAATCAATCAATATGATATTTGATATTTTTATTTTTGACGAGTGTGTCGATATATATTTTACATTGTGTGACGCGATAGAATATTTTCTTAAGCCTCTAGGGGCCGCAAGAAATTAGCCGACGGGCCGCATGCGGCCCGGAGGCCGCTGTTTGATGACCCATGCCTTATGGGCTTCTTATTTAATTTTTGATTGAAATTGGCAAAGTTGCTAACATAAAACTCAGCATAAAGTGTTTTGAAAATAGTTCGTATATCTCATATAAGCTGCTAATTATTTTTGAAAAAACACAATCTTTGCTTCAAAATTACGCGCAGGTAACCGTAGAAAAGATTGTTTTTGTGGACTTTGAATGAGAATTTTCAATTTCTGACTCAATTGCACTTTAAAAATAAACGTTGAGTCTATTTCACGATTTAGACGTTTAACCGACTACCGACTCTTAGGAGGTTTGTTTTAATTATTTTTATGTAATGAGCCCTCATTCCTTCGCCTTTATCTTTTGAACGCTTCTATAACCTTTAAACCCATCTTTTACCCGGTTTATAAAGGACGGAGGGCTTCTTCTCTGGTGCAAACCGTACGTTCTTATGATGCGGCCACAAGTTTCCCATGGAATGAATGTTTTCATTGTACTTTAAAGTGTAATCACCCATGTTAAAGAGAATTTCGTGATCTCCATTATAATCCATCACCAACGTTAGATATCTCCACACAATTTACTATCGGACTCAACATGTTAAAATAATAAAAATTAAATTTAAAAAATAATATAAATAAAAATTCTATTAATAATTATGTATTTACTTATTTGGTCAAAAATGATGATACAATTAAAATTTGAAATTTAATTAATAATTTTAAATGACATATTTATTTTTAAAAACATTTAAAAAAATAAATTAGCTATATAATTGAACCTTTTTCACGTTTTTCTGCGGAATTTTCCCGTGGTGTTAATATTTGGATTATAAACTTGGCTTTAATTAATTAATTGATTCCTCAAATCTTCATTCTAATCCATCGCCAAAGTTAGATCTTTCAACAACTTTGATTCCGCACTTCGTGTTTAAATTAAATACAACTTTTTAACGCATAAATATACTTTTTCACGTTTTTCTGCTGAATATTTTATTGTGAAACACATTGTTCTCCATATATTTTAGCTATAGCAAAAAATTTCTATTACTCAGGACGGCAAATTCATTTCTTCAGGCATATACAAATATCAATTCAATGTATGCTTGTTGTGACGTGCCTAGTGTTAATATTTGGAACACAAACTTGGCTTGAATTGATTTAATTTTTTCTTTCGATTCCGATGCGTCCCAAGCAATACCATAGTATCAGTGACAGTCACATTTTAAATGACTCCACCAACAAGTCCGCACTCCAACCAAGCTCTGGTAATCCCATTTAACCAAAATTGAAAATACAGGATTTATGTGGTGGATTAATAATCGGTTTTTTCCTAAATCTGTCCACAAGAGGTCGCATAAATTATCTCCCTTCCCCTGCCGAATGTCACATCTATCAATAAATCATGTGCCCCCAGGACGGCCGCATTACAGAAGAAATATGGGTTTTCAAAAGTAAATCTGCAGTCAAAAGCTCGCTTCAAACTGTCCAGGAAGACGAATGACTTTAGGAAGTATTCTGAATGCCCGCTTTTTTTACTCCTAAACAAACTGAAGCGCTTTCGTATTTCAGCTAGACTATTAGTCGTGGGGCTTAATTTAAAAAATAATAATACATGCCTCTTTGATGTGTTTGCTTTCTACTTCCTCTTTCCTGTTTTAGTAAATGTTTTCACTTCAGCTTACTCGAGCTTCCGTCTGCATAGATGTGACTCTGAGCGGAAATAGCCCTGGATCATGGTATTTCATATCCCGTCTCTTCTCGTTTCCATAGATATCAAACTGTAACCCACTCCTGGTCTCACGAGACGTATTCATTAGATCCATCGAATAATGGATACATTTAACAAACCATACATCGTTGTATTTAACCGATGCAGGTCTTGTAAATTTAAGAAATCTACCATTTTTAGTTTTATAATTTGGGGTAATCAAATGGCTAGAAGTTTTAAGAATCTTTATTCTACAAAACTGACCTCCGACTGTTGAGTTACTGACTCATACAAGTTTGGGGTAAACGAGACGAAATACGGTAAAAAAGTTGGTCAACCGACCCCCTCCAAAATCGTCTAAAACCCAAGGAAATTTTTTCGAGGTACTAAAGCAAGGGGACTTCATAGAGGAGGCCCAGTTCTATCCTATATAAGGCTGATTTCTATTACCACTTCGGTCGCATTTTAATCGATTTTCAAGAATGTCCGCGGCGCGGCGATGAGTGCCACGCGATCCACTTTTTCCAACATGTTGCAGTATAATATTTGTAATTGCGAGGAATAGCTTTGAAAAGTAATAAATGTGATAGATCACATCATATTGTGTATAAAATTCGGTTATTACCCCTAATTTTACCTTATTTCCTCGTGAAACTCGGATCAATTCGTCCGTCAGCGACACGAGCGGCGACTATTGTAAATACCCATTTATATGCGCGGTGGGTAATAACGCTTTTAGACGCCGACATGAGGGTAATATTCGTGCACTTAAGTTTCCATCTATTACAGTGTTGCCAACCACCTTTGATTTTTGGTGGCCTTTGGGGTGAACGAGACGAGATGAAACAAAAACTCATAGAAACAACCTCCCACAAAATCGCTTAACCCATTATAGCCCAATGTTGCTTCATAGCAACATCAAAAAATAAATTTTCAGCTCTATTTAGGAAATATCTAAACTTTGTATTATGTTGTGGTGTAACCTTTAATGAAGAAATATTTATCTGCCACGATGATTATGATTGAGTGCAAAATTTTCAAGTTTTCAAAGTGAGAAATCTTGAAAGTTGATTTCTTCCAAAAGCAACTCTGGGTTAGAAAGGGTTAAAACCCCACGGAAAACATTTTCTAAACACTACTATTTCTATCCAAAACTGTTTTGCCTACTGCCTCTACTTTTTTGGGCATTTGGGGGTCAAAAAATCGGTGGCAATGCGGAATTTGAACATCGTGGAGAAGCTTGTTAATCGCACCAACGTCATTGTGGCAGCGACTAGTCCACAACTTGTAACAGTATGAAAGCATGGAAGCCAAGAACTGTTTGGTTTTCCTAGGATTCAATTTAATTAGGTCTGCAAATGTTTTTAGAATGATAAATCCAATTTTTTTTATTCTAACGGTAGTATTTTTATTTCACAACTTCAGAGTATCGAGTGGTCAAATATTGCATTCATGCTTCGCTGGGCCATGTCCTTAAACTGTAATTATTTAGTGTTCATGTATTGTTTTCACCATACGTATTTGGAATGGTTCTAAGGATAATGGGTTATCAATCAGCTATCCAAATGGAGCGGAAATAACCCGCGCAACTATCACTTTTTGTGATAATTATAATTAGAAATTATTCTCAGATCGGCATTCAAGGCACGAGAGATCGTTTGCATAACCTCATTTATGTATGAAGCATTGTTTTAATTCCAATGGGGTATCCAGCCTTGTAGATATTTTATTCATTACTCTGGATTTTTAAGGATATTAGTTATTAATAAGGTTGGACGAAAATATGTGCGATTCAAATTGTCTGAAATTGTCTTGGGGCTTAAATAAACGACAGCTTTGAACGAGTATCAACAATACGATTTCGCCTCATCTCACCCATTTTGAATTCAGCACTGCTACCTCCTGAAGTATTGCAATCCTAACTTTGGTCAGTTTTAAGTATTGTGCCCTTTGATAAACTTGTCCGTAGTTCATGCTAACCACGGTATGTTCATGTGGATATAGGTGTAATGATTTTGAAGCGCGTGGTTTTTTTAAATCATTTTTTTACCTTCAGTATAATCACTATTGATGGAATTCCTCAACAGCGAGTAGGTGCGCAAGGAGCCCAGAATAATAATTCAGTTCCCCCCCCCCCCCCCCCCCCCCCCCCGTCATCTCAACCTTAAACTTGGGGAGGCTCGTCTAGACTAATAATTTTAACGCCCACGTGCCAGCAGCCCCTCCGGCCCTCAGCGGGGCTCGGATGCGTCTGGTCTCCTCACGCGGAACGTGCCCGGACTTAGATTAATGCTCCGGCCCACGCTTAAAATCGGCAGCGGTTTTTCAACATCACGTCGTGGAGACAGTTTCCACATCGGGCCTGTGAACATTGGGCCAAAAAGGGACAAGATGGGTCTCGTAGTTACTATTGTTGAGGAGATCCGAAGCTAATTAAATAAAAGTTAATTTCCGGAGAAATTAGCTTTCTAAAATTTAAATTGCCCTCATTATAAGCATCCACGGTTAAGTCGCAGTGGAGGAAGGGCTTGTTACTTCTTCGTTAAAAGTTTCGCGGTAACTCGTTACCTAAGTTTTTAAAAACTTTATCTGCTATGTTGCCATGTCAATTTTTGGGTGGGCCCACCGTTTCCCGGCCGATGCTGGTTATTTTTTCAAGGGAATCTGTTTTTCTTGTAATTTCCTTTTCAAGGGAATCTGACCATCATCGGTTGGGAAACGTTGGGGCCACCGCGGCGACATAGCCCAAAAAGTCATGTTACTTCTTATGCATAGTTTTCAAAAATTTCCCCATGCCCGTAAGGCAATACTCGACCCCTCCTGTGGTTAATGTGAGATGAACTTAAGGTTCAATTATACCTACATCTAGATACTACTTTAGAGAAGTAGGTATATATATAATAGAAGACGTATAATAATATAAGATAGAAGTCCTTTATCGTGCGAGGGAAAAATGAATTCCCATACCTATCCACTCGTCTAAATATCGATCTTAATTTATCGCTTCTGTCGGACCTGAAAATATAGTCAGGTTCTATTATGATGCCTATGTATCGCTCTTAGAGATATCTATTCTCAATTGCTGAAGCAATCTAAGCCTAGCGCGCAGCCTCCGGGGTTCTAGCGGCTCCCTACATATTTCGTTTAGCATCTGTGTAACTTCCCATATCACTTTTTGACGTATCTCCCAGCTCTCGTTTGTATTTTTACTAAGTTCACGGTTTAAGTCTTTCTGCATTGAATGAAGGTTAAAGTAAAAATTCTTGGTATTCTGTTCTTGGCCGCGACTGAAAAAAATCATCAACGGACGTGTTCCAATTGTGCACTCCGCCAAAATGTATGAAATTGCATGTGTATGCTCATGTATATTATCCCTATCGCATTAAGTGAATAAAATTATTTTCATACTTTTTATTTTGGGCTTCAGTCTTAAGGTCGGTTCATATCAATTTTGACAAAGCTTTCTTTTGGCTCCTCCATATGAATTTGAAATATTCAGGGCAGGGGAATAATTCTTTTTCCTTTCGACTTTTGGACGAATTTTCTTGGACAATGACACTTATAATAAATAAAATTAATATAATAGTAAAAAATTAATTTTCATAAAAAAATTTTAATCGTGAAATAAAAAGAATACAAGTAATTTTTTGTTCAATCAATTTATCAATGAACTTTGATGTAAACAAATTTTTTGTTATGACTATCATTCTCATTCCTTTAAATTATCGCAGCGCTGCCATCGGATTTTGGTGGCCATTAATCCGACTAATCTCCATATTTAATTTTTAATTCTGAATAACAATCGAGATACAGTTAAAATCATAATAAAAGTGTTAAAATATTGCATTGCCGTCTGAGTTGTCCTGAAAATTTCAGCTTGATAGCTAATCGGAAAGTGTCTTAAAGTTGTAAGATTTGAACCGGACAAGATGACAAACAACAAAGCGAGTTTCTAAAAATGTAAAAAAAACTTGGAACCCATTGGCCTTTTGAACGAATTCTCTTGGGTAAAATGCGTACTATAAACGGAGGATTACGGTAGCTGATTCGCCGTTGGAGCGTTTTATGTGAGTGTTCTCGTCTACCCTGCCCGTCTCCTCACGTCGGAAAGGATCGTCCGCTGAGCGCCACGTCGATGAGTCTTCTCCCTCGGAAAGGAATCCCTGGGTGATCTTGGGGGAATCCCCTTCTCCATCATTTTTTCCATCTTCTTGCTCCCCCTTGACTGGTCCGTCACCTGCCGCTATCTTCGCCTCACATCTCTCACTCTCTCTCTCTCTCTCTCTCTCTCTCTCTCTCTCTGCCCAGCATCCTCTCCATCCACCTCTCACTCTGAGGTCCACATCGCCTTCCTCCCCAATATTACCCTCCTCTACACACACTCTCTTTCCCTCCTGGATCTTATCTCTTTGTATGCTATTTCAGTCCCACTACGGTTTTATTCTGGATCCACGCCTATAAGTTTCCTCCCTCTTTCTCTGTAACTGTCTCTTTCTCTCTCCTAGATGCCTCAGTCCGGTAGCATCTAAAAGGATGCATCCTGAGATCTCTTGACTGCTATATGGAAATTTGAGAAGGATAGTTTTTCTCGATTGTAAAAATCGTCCCTGAGAAAAATTGGTGTATCAATACCCAGTGGCTTTGAAGGATATCTCACGCTGATTCTTTGGCAAAAATTGTGTTTTTTTATATCGAATGCGTGTAAACGAAGTTTCAAACAAGATTTACCACAGCAACTTACTTAAGAGAATTGATTACTTAATTATATTGAGTATTGATATTGGTACTTAAGAATATTGAGCCTACAACTATCTGATTTAAGCTTCATAGCTACTTTAAAACAACTCCTACGTTTCCAAAAGGATAATGTCTCCAAAGTGGGCAATATTTTAGCAAATGCGGTATGAAGAAATTATCCTTATGGAAACGTTCGAGTCGTTTTTAAGTGGCTATTAAGCCTGAAACTGTTCTTTTTAAGCCCTATATTCTTAAATGATCCGTTGAACCGGTTAATCATGTTTGAAACTCATAGACATGCATTCAAAAAGACACGCCATCATTTTGCCAAAGAACCGGCGTGAGGATTAATTTGGAATTTAATTGCTAAATTACAAGTGGATATTAACATCCACTGACTTCATGAAAAGGCATAATTTGCTGCAAGATAAGGTACCTCGTGAAACATTAAGCGTAAAATCTACTTAGTTATTGAGTGCGCTGAATAGTGTCATTAGAAAAACCACCGTACAGCCAAAGAGATAATTTCTACAATTTATAAATCATTTTTTTCGGAATGTAATATCCAGAGCATTTTTGACGAAAGAAATGGCAAAGGATCAAAACAACAGAATTTGGCAAAACTGAAATCACTGGGAAGCCAGTAAGAGATTAATTATGCGGTAAAAATAAATTCATTTTTACTTCATATTTGTACTCTTCTCATATGTTTTGGCGTCCTGAACACCCAGCGATCAAATTGCTTATTTCACTTTTGATTTATAAAAGATATTTTTTTATTTCGTTTTCGAAGTTACGAAATCTAAATGCCTTCCAGTGTTCCAATTTTCGTAATATTAAGGAACATTAATTTTTTACTTCGCTGCGACATGTTTCTTAGCTTTAAAACAAGTGCAGCGTGTCCTCTTGACTCCAGTACTTAATTTCACCGCTGGTCAATCTAAATTCCTGCGAACAAATATTAACAATTTATTGCAAGGATATTTGTATATTTCAGGATAATTTGTATTAAGGGGACGAAGCTAACTCATAAAAAAATTGACGCTTGACGAACCATCGGAAGGGTTTTGTTGCGCAGTACAAATGCTCTCACTTAATTTTGCTAATTCATACCAACCTAATGAACCATCATTCCAACGTTTCCGTTTCTACGATCAATTTGACATTTACCTTGTCTTTAACACTAGACACTAGAGGAGTCAAAATGACAATGGCGGAAAAATAAAAATCGCGAGAGGTCAAAATGACTCCATCGGTAGTTCTAGTGTTAAAGTACATTTGATTTAGCATCTAATTGAATTTACTTGATAAATCATTTTTCGGCATCAGATAATCTATGCATTAAGGTCCTTCAATTTAATGCTGGATTAAGCGTAGTCTTGGTCATAATGAGCTATGAGCTGTAAGCTGTGGTACTAAAATCAATGAAAGGATGGTATAGAATTCTTCGAGATAGTTCCAAAGATTAAACAACCTTAGCTAAGGTATTCGTTTCCCCAACACAAATATGGAGTGTGATGATGAAGCTCAATTAACTC
Source organism: Ischnura elegans (assembly GCF_921293095.1). Taxonomy (NCBI): domain Eukaryota; kingdom Metazoa; phylum Arthropoda; class Insecta; order Odonata; family Coenagrionidae; genus Ischnura; species Ischnura elegans. Next base: position 72,644,282 of record NC_060254.1, read on the forward strand.
CACCGGGAGTAACTCGTTATGAGTCTTCCGAAGACGTTATCGAAACCCTCAAGCTAACTCCAGTACCTAACTCAAAATGGAGTTCTGAATACCTTCCATAGTTGGCGATGGAATAACGACGACCTAGTCATTAGAATTCTGCTGCCATAATTTAAGTTGTACGTCACATACTTGCTTAGAGTTATTACCGGCATATAATTTTTATTCCTATAATGACTGTAAGATTTGAATTCATTATTCGGAGGCACTCAGTTCAGCTGTTATAAAGTTCATAATTAGTCATTGAAATGATGTACGTCCTCTAATTTAAGCTGAGATTTGCAGTCTAAATTAATTTTATTCCCCATGCTTGATTAATAATAAGCTACTTCTTAACTAGTTCCTCATTTTCATTTCTTCTTTCATTTTCCAAATCGGTGTTCGATCTTATTTCAAGATATCAACTTCGCGGCATTTTTTAGCTTGGCAGTGTCCTCAAACATGTTAATATCCGTCTAATGGTTGATTTTGAGGTATAATGTGACTTTTAAGTTACTCATTACCTAAGAAATTTATGATTTCAAGAGTTCTTTCTCCTAACAATTTCCCGAAATCAAGAAAGGGATTCAAAGAGGTGCCCTATTTTTCCGTTTTTATTATTTTCACTTTTCCTTCGCCTTACATCCTTACAACTTTCCTTAAAGCATACTACTCCTCCGTAATTGATAATAATAGATCTCCCACTTTGACATTTTTTCCCCAAGAGAAATAATAATTATGGGTGGTTGCGTTGAATTGGCGAAATAATGTAGCGGCCAATTTGGAATGTTTTGCGGGTATTCTAAGATGTAGAATTGGTATTTGAAGGCCAATTTCTCTTCAATACTGGTGTAAGAATTTACTAGCTTATTCTGCTATAAGTTCCTGCGTTGACGTTCCTACGAACTTAATGATTTCTGCTATCAAAGAGAATTTTAGACTGGGCTTGCTAATCAGTGTAGAATTACACTTAACCTAGTCACTCTTACATCACAAGTTTGCATTTTTCATTACTACCTGAGCTTCTGTTCGCACTTCCCCACCAAAGTTTTCGGAAAATGTATAGAGATATTTGTTATTGTTATTTTTGTTAAGCAGGTTTCCCTATCTTATTGATTATTTGTATATTTGGAAGTTCAGTGGTATCTAGTAATGATAGAAATATGAGTCATATCTTTCTTCAGTCTAATCATGTATTTTTGCCTTAGGATTTCATCTTAACGTATTCGTGATCTTGCTCCAAAGTGTACGCAAAATGCTTGTGCTAATTATATGCATATGGTTAACAAATTTAATGAAGAAGATGAAGGTTAACCGTCAAATAAGTTATGTTTAGTGTAAAATTTTCTTATATAACTTCTCTTTCTTCCGGAACGAAGCAGGATATTTGCAGGATTTTGGATAAAAAAGCATTCCAAGGAATGTAGATGGATACTATGTAAATATTAAAGACCTTTGCCACATTTTAAAACTTAGATAATCAATGCCAGCATTGATTGCTCTATTATCACACGTTTTCATTCTTATTACATCAAAACTTAGCAGCATTATATGTACCGGACTTCTTTACGCTTTCTATCATCCAATGTTTTTTTCGTTGCTATTGAAAGTCTTTGACTTCCCCTCAAGTATTTGTACCTTATCTCTTACCTTATCTTTCAACACTCAACAGACGTGAGTATCTTGAGTCAACGGCCTAATCTAAATCATAACCCCTCAATATCTCATGCTGCAGACATGCTGCACATGTGACAAATATAGACTTATCGGAGAGAGCCGTATTTTCTGTCTGGAGTGAATCATCTGAATTCTGTTTATAGGTAGAAATCTATATTGTTGGATGCCAGATATTTTAACCCTATACGCCAGGGGTATCAAACTCATTCACCTTGGCGGGCCATATTTGCCAACTCATACAGCTTGATTGCCGCATATGTATTTCAGGACCAATAACAGGAGAATTATATAAAATACTATTGCGACTATATTATAATTATTATTATTTAAAAAAGCAACTGAAAGAGAAGAAAGTGTTTATTTACTCTAATTCCTGGTACTAATACTCCCAGATACTTGACACCTCTTTGCCTGTACAAGTGCATGAAGAAATGCATGTGGGTACTATGGATGAAGAGCCAGTATGTTTTGATCCTCCAACTCCAAGAGCTGTAAATCTTAAAGGAGCAAAGGAAGCGTCGATTGCGATTGAAGAAGTCATGGTGCCGCGGGCCGCAGATTGTAAGGGAGCGGGCCACGTGTTTGACACCCCTGCTATACGTATTTTAGGGAATCAAAAAGGAATCATTTTTAGAGCATTTATTTCCCAATACTCTCCATTAGTATTTTTTGACTTCTTCATAAACAGAAAGAAATAGCTAATAATTTTACATATTTAGTGTTGTGTTATCCATATCTTTCTCAGATTTGGTGATTACAACATTAAACTTTTTTCCCAACCTACACTAATGAATACAGAGTTTTCAGGATCTCGCTGATTGCCTTATTAGGATAGAATAAGATAAAGATATGTAGACAGGAAGAGTTGGGAAGGTAGTTGGAATGCTCGGCCTGAGAAAATCGGATACTCTGACGATCAAGTACGCTAAGCCCAACTTTTTCTTATCCTATTGGTTATTAAATCTTACGTGGAAGGTTTTACCATCGATATTTTGGATATTGTTACTAAACACGAGAAAGCAACCGGAATGACATCTTACCTCAACGACTGCAGAGGCTTGCTTAGTAAGCATTTTTGGATGAATTTCTTCCTGATGATAGCTCCGCATGTTACGTTATACGTCATCATGATTGAGACTTATTTGAAAAATTAACTTTTTTGGGATTTTGAACAGCTGAATGATGGCCGATGTATTTGCAAATAAATGCAATCCAAATAAATATTATTTTATCATCAATTTAGTCCCCAAAAGGGAATATTCGAAAGTATATTGTCGGAAAAAATGCGTTGCGTTGTGCAGGTGGTCTATGCTTAGCATATTCGGTTTATTCGTAGACATAGTTAAAGTCATAGTTTTTTTTCAAATTAACTTTCCCGTGATAATATCTTGAAAGAAGAGCTAAATAAGCTCTTATAAAAAAATTTTTTTTTTAAACCAGCCTTTATATTTAGATTACAGGGGATGAGCAACGTTTATATATGACACAAAGCAAAAAAACTCAGTGACCCCGAAAAACCAAAAGTGACGTATTAAAAAAGTCACTATATTTATTAAATTTTCAGTGAATGGTAAGCCCCCTATGTTTCAAAATGCCACCCCTATGCTTTTAAATGCCTACCCCTATGTTAAAAATGCCACGAAACACGAAAATCGACCATTTGGAACTTCTTAGATCAAAAACATGTTTTGGGGGGCTATAGGTTGACTGGGGGGTGGTTAAAGGGGGGTTGGAGAGAAAAAGTTATATTTTCATGTATTGTCATCGGAAATGAAGAAGTGTGCAAAATTTCAGCGTTTTTGCTTCACAGGAAGTGAGTCAAATTTCAGTTACAAGATTTGTACCAGACAAACAGACAGGTTGGTGAGTTGATATAAAGACTGTAAAAAAAGTCCGTCTACCCGATAGTTCACGTCAGCCTACCAATTCTTGCACTAGATGTCTCGCGTGTTCATTTCGTATCTAGTATTCGGTATCATTTGATCTAGTTTCCTTCAATCTAGATCTTCTAGTTTTGTCTTCATCGTTTGAGTAGTCTTTGGCCGTACTAAAGACAGAGTTAGAACGCGTGCAAAGAAGAGCTGCCAGGTACGTGAAAAGTCGTTACGATAATCTTGTTAATGTAACTGAACTCTTAGATAAACTCGGATGGGAATCTCTGTCAGACCGTAGACTGAAAACTAGATTAAAACCTATTCGATAAATCCAAGATTAGCGTATTTCTGACGAAGTTAGCCATAATACATATCTTACGAATGGACGCCAACCTACTACGGTGGATCAGATCATATAGATGAAATAAGAGAGGGACTGTAGAACAGACAGATTCAGAATGTCTTTTTTTCCACGATCAATAAGAGATTATAACGGCAGCGTTAGGACTCACAAATAGATTAGATGACTTGTAGTTAAGCCTACTAACTTATGTAAATCATAATGCATGTTTATGAATTTTCTTATTATTTCTAACAGCATATTTAGTGTATTCTAGCTTTATTGGCCAATAACCTTAGTGAGTAGTTCGTAAGTTTTGCCTTTGCATGAATGTGGTAGTATAGTTTGTTAATATGCGAGACGTTACTTGGACTGTGTGGTGTGCATGTGGGAATCCAATTGCATGCTGGTGATTGACACCCCCTGCCAAACACCCTAGAGGTAGCTCGCAGGGTATTATGTAGATGTAGATGTCTTTTTCTTCAGTGTTACATTCATGCTTCCAGTGGAAAATTCCAGTTCTCCATTGATTTTTTTCTCGAAAATTCAGAAAGGTTTGTCTTGCAGATTTCTGGGAAATGCCTCTTAGATTGAGATATCTCTCTTACAACCGAGCTGTGCACACATGGGGCATATTTGTGTACCGCCATCGCGATTCGTTAAATGTGCGGTACTCAACGTGCGTCAGCTGTACTTATGCTATTATAAAATGAATTTTGAGACTTAGAATATTGGTATAGCCTCACAGTTTTATTTTTATCTTTCAATGAGAATGTCAACAATTAGAAGAAGATTAGTCTCTTACTCTCTAGTCACTCCTCCCCTCTTTCCTAAGGTTCTGGCAGTCATATTTTTTCGTTTGCAGATGGTGCTGTTATTAGCTGAATGGGGTAGTTAACATTCCATCATAACTTACAGTTTTGTGGCCCTTCCTATGAAATGCCAAATGGTCACTTACGAAAGTTGGGCTCTAACGCCAGTCAGGAAAAATAATAAAAGAACCCATTCCTAGCTTAACTCATCCACGAATTGCTCAATTACCAGGTTCCTCGAGCTATTTCTAGCGTGCTGAAGAGCCTAACTAGTCATCACAAAGCTATGCATCCTAGGGTGTCAAAAACTATCCTCAACAAATGGCTTGCACGGAGGGAAGCCATCTTTCAGTTCCATGCCATTGGGTTGTAATGGTCGGCAGTAATTCAGCTATAACATTGAACCTGATCTTCTAGGAGAGCGCTGAGTCTAATTTAATGCAAAGAACAACCAAACAGATCACCCAAGAAATTATCATTAACCGAGGAGTTAGCCAGGGTTGCAGCCTATCCCCAACCTTGTTTAATCTATATATATATGACGTTCTAAGAATGTGGAAAGAGAATAATGTATCACCAGGCATAGAAATAGGACCATCTCAATACTTAAATACGATGCTGTTTGCTGACGATCAGGTTATAATACAAGATAAAGAGGACAAACTCGAGATGGCAGTACACAGACTACACGAGTTGAGCAAGCTATACAACCTCTGAGAATTTCAAAAAACAAAACAAAGACTATCTCATTTTTAGGCAGCAACCCGATAAGAACAAAAATTGTTATTGAGGATCAAGTCCTGGAGCAAGTGTCGCACTTCCAGTACTTAGGATGCGAGTTAACATATGACGAGGAAAAAGATATTATAAATAAGGTTAACACTTTCCAGAGAATATGTGGCACTATCAGAAGAACTCTAAAGAACAAAACAAGAAAAGAAACACAAATAAAATTTTACAAAGTGATGGCAGTCCCTACTGTACTCTACGGATCAGAATGTTGGGTACCAAAAAAGAAGGAATAAAGGCAGATAGAATCGTCTGAAATGAAATTTTTAAGATCAGTAAAAGGCTGCACAATATTGGATAAAATAAGAAACACTCAAATAAGAGATGAACTGGGTGTCCAAGCAGTCACTGACAAATTAAAAGACTACAAACATAGATGGAAAGAACATTTACTTCGAATGCCAAATGAAAGAATTCCAAAGCAAGCGATGGAATATCAACCATTTGGCAAGAGAAGTATAGGAAGACCAAGGAAAAGATGGTGATGTGGAGCCGGAACAGGCTTAGTAGCCTAATCCTGGAAGGAAGAAGAAGAACAACCAAAAATTTATTGCACGAATCAAGTTATGAATAAAGATTCTATTAATATCTTTGTAATTTAATTTCAACCGGGAAGAAAGGTAAAAGGTTTGAGTTACTCCAATCCTTAGGAGTCTCCCCGTGTAAAAATTACCCTAAATTGTTATTATTTTTAGTACATTTCATAGGTCCACTTCATATTTATCAGGACAGGCATAATATTTCGTACTTTTTAAGTATTCCACACAAATATATCTAATGTTTTCAAAATCACGGCCTCATAGTCAGGGATTTTTAGGATAAATTTTAGTACCAAAAATTAAGGAAATGGTTTGTAGTTTTCCGAGAGTAATTTTTCTCATCCAAATAAGTAATTTTTCTTCCTATTAGAAGCATTTTACTTTTATTCGTTTGGCATATATGTGGCTATCTCTTGCATGGCGCTATTAATGAAACTAATGATGTATTTATTCCTCCACTGTGTAAATTGCTTAGTTATGATCTCAATCATTCATTATGGAACAGCTCTACCTTGTTAGCTATTGATTTTATAGTATATACACATAATTTTGAATAATTTTCTTACCTTAGAAAACAAAAACTTAGATTAAACTTAGAATGTTAACCGTTTCAAATTTTACTGCTTCGACTGTATTTATCAAATTTAATTTAAGCTAACTTTTTTTCCCTTCAATCTGATATTTTAGCCAGATTACTAATCGCGCTTAAATTATAATTCATTTTTCTTCATCCCATGTCTGTTTGACTAGCTAATATTTTGGAAAATCACTCAGGCAGATGGTTTGTAAATTTTCATTGATGCTGCAGACGCGACTCGTATCTTCCATATCTTTATAACAAGGAGCGTGCTTCTATTAAATTTTCTTGGCTAAAGGACGCTGTTTCAGTTGTCGGCATCTGCTTTAAGATGAGTGCCTTATTATCTTTTATGAACCTTTAAAAACCATATGCTCCCTTTTAATTTATACCCTTTGCTTTGATCTTAATCATTTGATAACCCTTTCCTATCATTCTATCCCAGTGTTCTTGAGGAGTCATGCCAAAAGTAATACGCATTCCCATTGATAGAGTGCCTGTGACTTTTCTATTATTGGATCTATGGTGCTGATAAAGGCACTGGGTCGCGATGACCACTAGCGTTGTATGGGCATACTTTTTAACGTCACCAACAGCAAATTTCAACCGTGCAATCGCATTATGTACGTACGATGCCGATGTAAAAATGGAGTATACTTGGAGTATAAGAAATATTATTACTGCATTAAGAGAGGTAGCTTCGCGACTTTATAAAATTATTTTTAATTCTGGTGTTACGGATTGATAATGTGAAATGTTCGAATTGATAGGGCGATAGTGATGCAATGACACTTAACATTGAGAAGATCGTCGTAAATCTAAACCGGGAAAAGAGCACCAGAAATATTCCATCGTTCGCCGAACAATCACAAAGAGTTGATATTTTCACGAATGAACCTTGGAATAGGTTTCCTCCGTAAATAATCAAAATCGAACCCACCGCTCATCCAAAATAGAAGTAAAGCAATTTATAGCATCATCCCGAGAAGCGTACTCCAGAAAAAAAAAACTTAATTCATTCGGCCACTCCTAAAATCTGGAATTGAGAATGCCTCGCATTTGTCTTAGTTGAACAATGCACATTAACATCGCTTCTAACTCCATCTTGCGGGGCTTCAACGCATTATCATAGGGTATGAACCTCAAGGCAAACCTAATGAAGCTCATTATTATGCTCCGTCTATTCTTAAGTCCTTTGTACACTAGCAGCACTAGATCTTAAGCTTCATCGGTTTCATGTCTCATTCACGTAACAATTCAGCCCGTTACCGTCTCGCTGCTAAGGAATATTTCCTTTATCGACCCCTTCAGTGGTAGTCCTTTCATTAGATCGCACCTGCCTCTGTGTCAGCGCGAAAATACTCGTAAACTTCTCTAGATGACTTTCTCTCTTCCATTGCTAATCAACATTTATCTCATATCACCCATACTTTTTCGCTATGCTAGCATGAGCTCATAAACAAGTGGTTGCAATGAAAATATTTCACGAAAATATCTTGTTCTCAGTCATTTAATAAGCCTTTCCACTTGGGAAGTGGATTTCCGAACGGAACTCAGAATATAGAAGGTTAGCAGTACGTATGTTAGTATGAGCTCTTGAATGATTGGATGAAATAAAAATATTTCAGGAAACTGCATTTTCATTAGTTGTTAAATAAGCATTACTACATTGAAAAAGGCTATCAGGCTAATTTTTTTTCAGCATCGGGCTAACTATGCATTTAGGTACTTTATTGTACTGCTAGATTAAGCGTAGTCTTACTCATTTTGGAATATGAAGTGTGAGCGGTGGTACTAAAGTCAATGAAACGATGGTATAGAATTCGTGTTGTTAGTTCGGAAGATTAACAAGCCTTAGCTGAGGTATTCGGTTCCCCAACACAAATATGGAATGTGGTGATGAGGCTCAATTAACTCCACCTGGAGTAACTCGATCTGAGTCTTCCGAAGACGTTATCGAAACCCTCAAGTTAACTCCAGTACCGAACTCCAAATAAAGTTCTGAATGCCTTCTATAATCGGCGATGGAATAGTGACGACCTAGTCATTTGAATTCTGCAGCCGTAATTTTCAGTTGTAAGTCACATAACTCATACAGTTATCGGTGGCAATGGACTTTTATTCCGATAATGTCAGTAAGATTTGAATTCATTATTCGGTGCTCAGGAAGCTCTCAGTTGAGGTATTATGAACTTCATAATTAGCCAGTCAAATGATGTAAGTTCTTTAATCTAAGGTGAGCGTTGGTGTCTCAAAACTAATTTAACGAATGTTTAAAAATAATGAGTTATTATTTTATAATTTTCTTATTTATAATTCTACTTTCACTTTTAATATAGATGTTCAATCCTATTTTATTGCGTGATCGACTATTTTGCAGACTGTATTATACAAGATAAAATGACCTACCATTTGAATTCTGTTGCCATAATATTAAGTTGTACTTCACATATCTCCTTAGGCGTCATTGAAATTTTATTCCGATACTAATACCCTGAATATACTGGTTTTCTCTCGAATCCCATACCAGGAATCCCAACCGTCACATATGAGTGCAGTCCACGGGCGTCTCCCCCAAATAACCAACCACCCGGAGAAGTGTATAAAGAGCGGCAGAAAAACATCAAATGGATAACCGCAAGATTAAAAAAGGGCAAGTGAGATTGGGAACAGATGAAGTTTCAAATTTATTATTTCCGACGCATCTCGTACTATTAAAAGAAACACCGTTACCAGCTGCGTCCGTTTGATCAACTAAAATGGGATTTTTTTTTTCTTCCTTGCATTTCTCCGAACGGTCCCCCCTCTATCGGGGCAAGGGTTAGGGTCGAGTGAATCGAAGCAGGTGCACCGCAAGTGGATTCCAACATCCACTCTCGCTTTCGGGACTCCCCACGGAGAAACATTAAAGGGATTCATTCGAGGATTCCACCTCCTGAATCATGCGTGAATCACCCGCTTCAATCCTTCATGTATTTTGGGAACCCATTTGAAAAAACAGTATCGGTCTCCGAAAGAAAGTAACTGAGACAGGCGAGATGTATTGGAATGACATCCTGATTAAATGAAAAACATAACTTCCTGAATTAATGAAAAAGTAGTTCTTCCGGTGATCAACTATTGCTCCCCAATTTGGTCAATGTCTGCCCCCACTAATCTTGCCACCCTTAACAGTGTTACAACTTTTTTTGCAAAAATTGTAAAATTTAGAAACCCAAATCTCCGCGAGTCACCTACTAGTGCAGTTTTATCCTCTTTATCCGTCCCTAGTTTATCCCTTCTCCGACTTCAATCAGACATCAAATTCATTTATAATACCCTTAACTCCCACTTCGACAGTCCTGACATTGTTTCCTTCCTCAACATTAGAGTACCTTCCCGCCACACCCGATCTACTTCTTTGCTCCACATTCCTACACCCAGGCTATCTGTAATTAAGCGCTCTCTTTTCCATAGGCTTTCCCTTTTAATAAATACTCTGCCCAGTGATATTGATCCGTTTGGTCTGACACTTAAAAATTTCACTCGTCGGGCATTAGCATATTTATCGCATAAATGACTAGATAGCCGGATAAATGTTTGTTTTTCTTTTTTATTCTATTTAAATTTGTAATCAAATCATTATTATTTAATTATTTAATATTTGTTGTTATAAGTGCACTTTAAATTGGCAGTATTGCTGTATGTGTATCTCTTTATTAAAATTAAAATAAAATAAATAAAAAGGACGATAAGAATAGGCTCTCTGAAATTTCTTGCGCTGGAAGAGTGTATAATAGGAAAGCAAGAAGCGCACTTTCCTACTGTACATCTGGACCCGCTCTTATTGAGCTTTTCAGCTTTTTCTCCCGGCACTTTTAGCCTGTATGCTTTGGTGTCTACGAGTGTGTGTGAGTGAGTGACAACCTAGGCTTGCCGGTTAAGAGGCTGTGTTTGGTCCCTGCAGCCCTTTTCCATCTTCGCAAAGCCGTGTCGGTATAAAAAGGACAAGTGTAACTCGTTACGGCTTTTGGAGCAACTCATTTTGCATTAATCTGTCAAGGCCGTAGAGCTAATTCCCTCATATTCAACTACAAATAGCAATTTCCACACTTTTATAAAGAACTCCACAACCGACCATGGTATCGGCACTCTATTTCATTTTCAATGTCGAAAAGGGTTCGAGCCGAGATAGAAATTGGCTCTCTGAAATTTCATGCGCTGGAAGAGTGGTAGATGACAACGAATTTCGTGTGTATGATTTTTTTCAGGTTTGTCTTGGTGAAAATGCAATATATCCATGATGAAATGAAAACAACAAATGGTAATTTCCACTCTTTAATGTATAACTCCAGCGCCGACCATAGTTTCGACATTCTACGTCACTTCCAATGTTAAAATCTACACTCCTTGTCTTCACACCCAAAAGGAGTGTCATTTTCAACCTTGAATATGACCTAAAGTTTGGAAATCGTGGTTGGTAGTTCTGAATATTGGTGGTCCTACTGAACAAGATATGGTTAATTTTGGAAAAAGATGCGAGGAAATGAAATTCAATTGAATGTTTAAGTGATACTGAAAACATAAGTTCAGCATGATGGATAAGAGAAAGTTCAATGACCGTGGTTTATGAAATTTCAAGCGAGAATCGCTTTTTCATTCACCACTACCATATACTCTATCAGGCCTAGATCAAATAATGTGAAATCATTTTGTAAAGAATATTTTAAGTGCGTCTTTCACAACAAATTAACATTTTTAGACTTTCCTCATTAGCAATTTGATCAATAAGTAAAAAGTTTCAATAATCACTGTGAACGCAGCTGTATTCATGAAATTAGGTTTGAAAGACTTCTAGTTGTTTTTAGACCTATCAGTATACCTAATTGCTATTTCCCTAATTCCTATTCCGTAATTGCTATTTATAAGATGAAAGAAAATAATTTTTCAGTAGACTCCGAATAATCGTATACATTTCAACTATCGAGGCGATTAGCAACAATAGTAGTGGCTTGACCCAAAGGAGGAATTAAAGGTCAATGAATACACCGCAAAGTTCGGGCTTTGCAATCATTTGAAAAATAAAACAACGCAAACGTTATAAATGAAATAAATTTTTCGTTTTTTTCATCCTTATTGCCCATCACTGTCTCCACCACGACATTCGTGACTTTTTTTATGTAGGCGGAGTGATTTATGCATACAAATCGAAAATGTTGCATTTATTTACAGTCTTATTATTTCTATCTTTTCCGCATTTAAAACGAGGGCCCGCCCTACATTGAGGTTTACATGTGGAAGCAGACTCTTTAGGACTTTTTCCAAGCCCCATTGCGAGAAAAGCCTTTGAAATCTAATTTTCGAGAAATCGAATGTGAACCAAAAGATCGATTAAACGAAAAATATCGACCGACATTTTCTCATGCCTCGTTCAGAGTACGATTGTTCCAGCGATCGTTGGAACTATCGTGCATTCACATAACGATGGTTAAAACCTGTGCTGCCCTCCGGTGCTGTAATCTGAAGTGTACAATAAAGTGACGGCTAGCAAAGCTGTTGAGGTATTGAGGGGAAAAATATTACTGAGTTTAATGCGTATTTAACGTATACTTTTTCTTCCGCCCATATTCTTTCTTACTTGGACAAATCCATATAAAAAATGGAGCGATGGGAACTACACAAACTTTTCGTCCTTCTTTTGTCGCTTCCTCTTCCGGTGTCGCAGCGCCTGACCATCGTAAAGTGGCAACGTTAGGAACTACGTGAACTATTGTCCGGACATGCATTCACACAGTTAGTTCTGCCAACTATCGTTAGGATGATCGCTCGGACTATTGTAATCTGAACGGGCAAGAAAAGTTGAGCTTTTCATTTCGATTAAATATCTGATTTTCGATAAATCGATTTTGGACCAAAAGATCGATTAATCGAAAACCATCGACCGGCATTTTTCCAACACTAAGCTCTAGGTATCAAATATTTCTCAGTGCACACATACCTGGAAGAAGAGACAGAAGCACACCCACTGGTAGTACTTGGCGTACTTTTTCTCTTGGTCACCGGAGTTTCGGGAGTTGTCCACGCCCGGATACGGCACCTCCAAGCCCACGATCTTCCCGAATGCGCTGGGCAGCGTGTACGTGGAGTGTATCCAGCAGTAGGTGTTGAGCACGTCTTCCGGCACGTCCTTGGTGTGGATGCAGTCGATGGGGTTGCCTACGTACTGCCTCGTGGTCACGATGAGCGAAAACGCTAGCAGGATCATTACGGTGATGCTGTAGTGGAGCCGGAACACTGGAGAATCGATGTGAACCCTTCTGACCTGATTGGTGGGAATCGCACGGACAGGAAGAGAAGAAAGAGAAGAGAGTGGTGATTTTACTTTCCTTTTTATTTATTCCGTAGTTTTTGGGACGGTGGAGCTATATTACAGGGAAGTGGCGGATCCAGAAAGGGGTTAAGGTGGGCTATAGCTCCCCTTATACCAATGGTCCAATCCAATAGAAATAATACAAAATACGAGGTATACTCATGAAGTAAGGGCTGTTTGGTCACAGGAGAAAAATATACTCATATGAAACACATTTTTTTGGCACTTTTAGTTGACTAAAAACCTACTTCACTCCTCAACATAATAAAAATGGCCACCGAAACCCGATGGCGGCGCTGCGATAATTTAAAAGAACGAGAATGATTGTCATAGCAACAAATTTGTTTACATCAAAATTCAAAATTATTTGATTACACAAAAATTTACTCGTCATCTTTTTGGTTCGCGATAGAAACGCTTTTTACTATACAATCGCCGTTCACTTATAAGCATTTTCGGTACCGCTGCACCAGCTTCTTTAACCCCTCTGAACAGAAGCTCGCAGCCTGAGAATTGTACCTATTGACAACACCGTTTAGTTCCTCTTCGTTTTCTAAATGTTGTCCACCGAGCCACTGATTCAAGTGCAAGAAGAGGAGGTAGTCGCTAGGTGCAGGGTCAGGACTGTATGGTGGGTGGTCAAAGAGTTCCGAAGGAAAATCTTAAATTTTCTTATTGGTTTTGACAGCAGTGTGAACCTGTGGCTTATTCCAATTGATTCAACTCTAAGGCGGCAAGCTTCTGTGCGGAGGGATTGAAGAAGCTGGTGCAGAGGTACGAAAAATAAAGAACTTAATGGCGATTGTATCGTAAAAAGTGTTTTTATCGCGAACCAAAAAGATGATGAGTAAATTGTTGTTCAATAAATTTTTAATTGAATTTTGATGTCAACTAATTTGTTGCTATGACTATCATTCTCGTTCCTTCAAATTATCGCTGCGCCGCCATCATATTTTGGTGGCCATTTTTTTAACTAATTCATCCATATTTAATTTTAAATTCTGATTAACAATCGAGATAGTTAAAATCATAATATTTTTTTAAATATTGCATTGCGCTCTGGTTCCGAATTATCCTGTAATTTCGGCTTGATAGCTAATCTTAAATTGGGTTAAAATTGAGTAGCAAATTTTGACCCGGGCAAGATAATAAACAGCAAAGCGAGACTATGACTACGTTATAAAATACCAAAAATGTGTATACTGAAAATAATTTAACAAAAAGGTAATTGAAGAAATAGTAGGTATATGTAATTTCGAAACCGAAAATAGTTGCTGGGAGGTGACCCAGCTGGTCCCCCAACTAGCCCCACCCCCTTGTCCCTATCCTGGATCAGGCACTGTGACATGATTATCGTAAAAGAATGGCGCGATTTCATTCATTCATAGGAAGCTAGTAGGGATATGATGGCAGATATTTTTCAGAGGCTGCCCTATCCCTGCTTGAGTTCCTTGAGCAGTGCAGCACTCCGTCCGTCAGATGGGACGTTATGTCGTGGTCCCCTTGGCGTCTTTCAATAGGAGTAGGCTAATTTCGACGCCGGGTTTCTCTCTTTTCGAGCGACTAAGGGTCCATCTATTGAATTTTTTTAACTATGTAAATACACTGTTTGAGACGACGAATTACAAATTAAAAAATAAAAGCTGTAAGTAATTCTGTTTTCAATTACATTATGTTCAAAACCGCACCATTCTGTTACGATAACTCTGAATTATAAAGGATGGTCACATTGTTACACAAATGAAATATCCGACATTTTCCCAATTTCTGAAATATAAGTCACGTTTCCATTTTTCCCGTTTAATTACAGAGCATTTTCTGCTCATTTTATATTGTGGGGAAAAGATTGAATATTTGTTATCGTCAACGATTTATTTCATGCATAGAGTGTTGAACTTAACAATTATTTGATCTTGAGGAAATAGACTATATATTTTAAGCGTATCATCTGTATGTAGAGCGGGATGTACACTTTCAGGCTGTAAAACAATGCGTGTTACATGATGTTTAATTTCAGGATTTTCAGCTGTTTGCATTTCAGAGAGTTACAATAAGGAATGATATGTTAAGAAATCAGAATTTATCCGGGTATTACAACGATTTACTAGGCTATGGCCAAAAATTTCCAATGTCATACCGATCTTTTTACCGATTTTCCGACATTTTTACGAGAGCTTGGCCACCCTTATTTAACACCTTTTGAATGTGTCTCTTTGGGTGAAGAAGGTGCCTTTAATTACGGATCTGAGGAATAATAATAAGAATTCTTAGATTATTTTATAGATAAAAGAAAATAATTCTCATAGACTTTAGCAGACCAAAATCTGGGGATCTATTAAAGAAGTCCGCGACATTTTTGGCGACATGTATATAGCATCGTTCAAGACTTTCAAGTTCCTACTCAAATAATGAAAGCGAAAAAAAAATCGAGATTTATCGAAGCTGCGACGTCGCACCCGAGAAGATCCCTAAAACTTCAACGTTTCGGCTCATTACGGAATATGATCCCTGATATCCCGCTGTTACCTTGTATTCCTACAACTGGCTTTGATCTAACAATTGAACAGGATGGGATGATCGGCTTGTTGGATACCTAAGTTGAATCAAGTAGAATTGTGTTCTAATTTTTAAATAACTGAATTAGGCTTATAGTTAGATGCATTTTAGCTCATGATTACTGCAGAAAATTACTTGATAAAACTCTTTAGTTTTTTGCTCAATAGAACAGAAGATTAAATAGCTATTCGTATATAATCGTGATATTTAAAATAAATGCAGACGGATCTTAATGTTGTGGAATAGATATCTGAAATATAATAAGAAAGTACCTATTTTCCGTGATCACCAAGAGTGACACGAATTTTCATTACTAATAGGTGAACCTCGAGATTACGAAGTTATTATTAAAATAAATGCTTTTCTGAAATTCTTTGAAAATCGTACAGCATCAATGTTACTCATTTAACGTGTTTTTTTTAAATCGTCGTTCTCCTATATAAATAAGCACGTACGTGAATGTATTAGTATTCGTTCAGCTTCCTAGCCAGTTTTATTCCTGATCGATTGGTAAACTCTTGGTAATAACAAAAAATAAATTGACGCAGTGGCCAAAAATATTGTTCTGTATTCATAATGCATGAAACTTGAACAATCGTTTTAAATAGCTCATGGGAAACACACATTACAAAGACTTCAACTACTTTAGCCTAAATTTACAAAAACTATGTGTGATTAAAACAAACAACTGTTTTACGTTGAACTACCACCATAGTCTACAACATTTTTTTGGGCTCAAAAGGGTTTGACACACTAATGAGAATTATTTGACAATAAAACAGAAATCAAGCATTTAATCTCATGAATTGAGTAGGAAAAAAGATATTGAAAAATGGAAGTAGATATTTGAAAAGTAGATTTAAAAAAATATTTTTGTGCCTCTACAGTAAGGATAGCACACGTTGAAATTCAATTATACACTGGGGTAAACGTTTTCCATCTTAAAATGGGCAGCACATTAAAAAACACATAATAGCACTATCCTATAGAAGTATCTCCTCTCATTTTTCTATGAAATTTCATAAGCCTAGAGTCGGATAAGTGGCTGTAGAACATTTAATTTCTATCTCGATGTCCGCCTGCACTGGAAAACCTCTTTCCATGAATCTGCTTTTTATCCTTTCCCTGGCAAGAAATAGTTTACAATTTCTGTATTTCGGCTGTTGTATTTGCTAAAAAAACATCTATGACCGATCATCTGTTTTGTAATAATCTATATATAACTTTCATATAGAGAGTTGATATGAATATCCTGCGCTCTTTTCAGATTTTAGTAAAGTCATTCATGCGTTGTAAATTTTTGTGATCTACTCCTCTTTTAACCGTCGATAATCGTTGAATAAATGACTGCCTTTCTTCAGTTTACGTCCTTAACGCATGTAGTGGGGAGCGTTCATTTTCTGTAATTTTAGTCAAAGTAGTTTTGACCGGGTGAAAAGTAAAGATAGCAATTTTTTTAGTTGTTCAGGGAGATAAATGCTATAATGTATTCTTGCTTCACTGTTTTGAACACAGACTGTAATGATAGATGTAGTGGTAGAACAAAAGGGGCATGAATTTAAGCTGGTATTTGATGATCAAATGAAAAGAAAAAGATTTTGTCCTTTTCCACCAATTTATTTTCACGGTACCACTAGTTACGACGCAGCGGCGTCATCTTCAGGTACAAAAGGTTCAATCATAGAATAAGTCCTTTTATATCACAAATGGTGATTTCAGTGGGGGAGAAAGGAGGTAAGTGGAAGGGGTGGCTGGGGAAATGTCAAGGAGGTGCTTTTGCCTTGCGAGCGGGTGGTGGGAGTAGGAGAGGGTCGGGGTGTGGATGACCGTTGGCAGAGATTTTTGGAGCGTTGACGGTGACTAAAGGTAATGGCGGGGGAGTCCGTAGGAGTAGGGGGAAAGAACGAAATTGGTGGAAAAGTATAAAATTTTCTTTTCGCTTGCTGAAAATGAAAAAAAAAAACTTCCACAAAGTTGAGCCGGAGACAAAATAGATTAACTGCTATTTGATATTCTATAATTTTAGCAAATTAATTATAGATAAAGATATACGTGAGATATAAAAGTAGATTTAGAGTAATTTATTTGATTATTGAAGTTGCCTAATTGTTCACTCGAGAAAAACAGTTCTCCCCGTGATTCCTTATAAAATATAAAATTGTTTTCTTGATGAAAATTTTCCTACACAATTTGTATTTCACCAGTTCAACATAAAATGCTGAAGAGTTTCTTTTGTGTTTATTTTTCAAATGAGATGCTCCTGAACTCCAATTTCGTTAGAACACATTGCGTGTGTCCCTTTAACTAATAATAAGCCCCAAAACAACGGCCTCAATCGCTAGCATCAGGCTGGATGATAGCTAAAATGTCGGAATTTCTGATTGTGGTTAAAACATGGGTGAGTTGCGAAGGGAGCTAGGCAATTTTAGCTTCAATCAATGAATCATGGGCTTCTTGGCCGCAGAAGAGAGAATAAATGATGAGTCGCAAGCCCCTTTGCTTATACCAGGATACTATCGGAAGCTCCTCCAATTTCTACGAAATCTGTTGGAAGGCATTTTCGCAGAAAATTGGAATGAGTATGAATCAAGTTTCGCTGAAAATTATGTAGCAGGAGAGAATGCGAAATGCTTCTACCTATGAAATTCTGCCATGCAATTTTCCTAACTTCCATCTCATTTTGTGAACAGCAGCAAGTTTGCGAATAATACAACATACTGAAGCTATAAGGTGTTCCCCTCTAGTCTTCAAATGGTCATTGGTTGCTCTGCCTCCTGGAATTAGTTTTTGCAAGATCCATTATCAGACTTAAGACTGGATTTACAAGTGAATTCCTAAATTCTGTCCTTAGATAGATTTATTTTCAGTCTGGATGAGGTTGTTAGTGAAATACTGGTAGAAATCTGTGTGTGACTTTTAACTAGGCAGGATAAATGGCATCAAAGTTATACAGTTAATTTATGCATGAGAAATTACGGA
The DNA here is from genome assembly GCF_921293095.1 of Ischnura elegans. Lineage (NCBI taxonomy): Eukaryota > Metazoa > Arthropoda > Insecta > Odonata > Coenagrionidae > Ischnura > Ischnura elegans. Next base: position 72,662,792 of record NC_060254.1, read on the forward strand.
CAGATTTTACGATACTTGAATCCATTTCATATCATTTTGTTACACTGCGCTCATTTATCGAAAATATTTTTGCAGAGCAAATAAACACCTTCCAGACATAATTAAGAAACAAATTACATGAATATACGCTTCCGGAATCCTAACACCATAAAACTGATGTGTTTGCGGTTAATTGGGAAAACAGTGTTCCAAGTGGTTTGTTATCGAGTATTAGAATTATAGCGATATTTATTTATTAAAAAATTAATATTTTGGCCTTAAATTGCTGATTGCGGCTACAACATAGGTGAGTTGGGATAGGAGCCAGGTTATTTCAGCTTTAATCAATGAGTCATGGGCTTCTTGGCCGCAGAAGAGAGGACAAATGATGAATCGCATGCCCCCTTGCATATCTCCATATATACCATGATACTATCGGAATCTCGTCCAATTTTCTACGAAATCTGTTGGGGGCATTTGTATACATGTATGACTTATCATCAGTGGAAAAGATACAGAAAAACAAAGCTGGTGGTTTCTGGCGATACTTCGTGGAATTTTCTAATACATTTTGCATGAATAACTTAAACTTGGTTCTTCCCCAGAATTTATTGTTGAATCACGACCATGGTTTCGACGGTTCACCTTCTGGTGAGGAATGTATGGAAAACTGGAGGAAATCTATTCCTCACCAGAAGATGACGATAACCGCCGAAACCGTGGTCTTGCTTCAATAAAAATTCTGTGGAAAAACAGAGCTGAGGTCATTATTCATTCATTATTCATGTTCAGAAAAAACAATCTAAAAAGCAGTTTTCTTTCAGAAAAAGGAGAAGAGATTGATTTAATTAGTCGCAGTGCTGATTTTCCTTGCTGAGGAGCTGACATCTGGTTTCTCTGGATTAGACGGGGGCATTGTGAAACAGAACGACGTTCGCAGACGCTAGACAGGATAATGAGGTCGAGGGTTTCAAAAAGGTCTCAGATTACGCCTCCTTACCACATGTGACCTTAAACCCTGACCTTGTTACCCTTCCGACTAACCCTCCCGCACGCCTGTTCAAATGCGTTCACGGGAAACTCTTAATGTCATCCCATTTAAAGCACACGTTGCTTAACTTGGTAAAGATCTAACTCCTTCGATTAACGAGAGAGACAAGGACACCACCATGTCGCAGTTGGGTACTTAACCACGGGCTGTTTCAGAAAAGAAACTCTGCGCTGTTAGGAAGTTCCTGTGCGAATTGCTTGGGATTACAAAGAAAAGAGAGCCTTCGGTAAGAATTTTCTGCTGCTTTTCTGACTCATTATCGGCTCCCTGAAGGTGAAATATTTTTCGTCACTGGCTTTCCTTCATATGTACATTATAAAAAGTTTATTTAGCTCTCCATCTTGCCGTCTAATAGGACAATCCATCATTAAAACCACATTTTTGTGTCAAAAAAATTTTTTTTTTTATTTAATCTATATCTTAAACTTCAAATGGCTTTAAACCGTCTAAGAAGTCACGCGCGAAAGAACGAATAAAAAAAGAAGAAACTAGAATTTTGTAAAACTAGAAAAAATCTTATTGTCAAAATTCAGGTATCTTCTTTTTTGCTAATTTATAACTGAATTTGAATAGAATGGAATGGTCTTATTATGAATCGAAGAGAGAAGTCCACAAAGGGAGGGAAAACTGCTAGGATACTTCCTGAGTATTCCATCTAAATCTACTTTAATCGGTATAACATTAAAATATTATTATAAATTATCGCAAAAAAAAACATTTTTAAAACAAATACTACATTCCATTTCCGGGTGTACTGCTGCGTGCTGAATATTGAACTTTTTTATGGTTGATATTTTAAAGAAATTGGGTTATTTATTTTATTTTTATTTATATTTGTAAACCCATGGCAACAATTGACCAGTTTTTCAATGGTACGAGACAAACATGTTAACATCTTCAGTCTCCTGACGACATAGGTACCCAGCAGGAGGAACGAAACGTTGAGTTTAAAATTCAGCTCGCAGGTGTACACCCGGAAATGGAATTTAATAGAGCACCTAATCGCTGCGAAAACCTCAAAACCATTGTTTTAACCCTTCATTTTGTATATGCACCAAAATTTCATACTAATTTTCATTTTTTACCCTGATGAAAGTTTAAAAATAAACTGAATCGTTGGAAAAAAAATTGCATTTCAATATTTCGAGTCCCGCAATAACTTCAAGATGCTGAGTATACAGGGTGGAGAAAAATTGTGGACAGAAGAGAAGTATCGTGGACAGTTGATCCGAGTACGAACCAATATCCTCAAAGATATTTAGGTCGAAAACGCACCATTTTTAAACTACTGAAACTTTGAGTCGAGCGCTACGATTGGCCGCGAGTTTTCCTTGTTGCCGGATGCCTTGGATAAATCACGATCTCCGGTTGGCAAAGCATTCGAAGTCATGTGTTGTCCAGAGCCAATCTGAGCGTTTGTTTAAAAATTTCTTTAATTTAAAAGTGGTTCTTTTTTCAACCTAACAAAGTCCGCGGTAGCCGAACACGCAGCGCTTGGCCACATCATTGACATCAAGGAAGTCAAAATCCTCGCCAAAGTTAAAGGTTTTAAACAGAGACTCGTCAGAGAAGCCATTGAAATATCCAAAGAAAATAAGAATAATTTCAACAGACACCGGCATTAAAATTAGCCGTACTTGGCAACCCGTAATAAGAAGAAACAAGCAGCAACCCACTCCCCCAACCTCCGGCTCCCCTCCCTCCGCCTCCTGACACAGATACCTATATAAAAGACCTTAAATTCCCATCTCTCCATAATCCCTTGAAAAAGCGACCAGCATCGGTCGGGAAACGTTGGGGCCACCCAAAGCATTGACGCGGCGACATAGCCCAAAAGTTTTTAATCATAAAGATATGAAGTGGTTAGAAGAAAGAGGTTATTACTAATGACCATGTTTTTCCCTTCCATTCTCCGATCCTTGACCTCCCTCAGCTAACGGGAAAAAAAAAACCCTTGGAGCACCTGACAATAGTCACCATCCCCCCCTCCCCTACCTCACCCCAGACCAACGGTCAGGTTAAAATTCCCAAGCCTCCTTTCCACCTCCACCCCCAATTTCTCAAATGTTTGCGAGTGTGCAATTGTGTGTATATATATTGGTATGGTTAATTTCTTGGTTTAGTCCTGATAATGCTGTAGTGCAGCGAAACATGTCGACTCTATAAATGAAAGTGAAAAAACTTTGTGAATGTCCACAGTATTCATTCAAGTACGACGCGTTTCAGCGAATCATCGCTATCATCAGGTAGAAATGCATGGTTTACGTCAAGAAGTCTTATATATACATGCGGAAAGGAGGGGTTATGGTTATGAGTTGGTGGAAGTGGGAGAGGGGTTGGGGGGTAAAGGATGGGGGAATGGAGTGGGGAGCCTTGACGTAAACCATGCATTTGTACCTGATGATAGCGATGATTCGCTGAAACGCGTCGTACTTGAATAAATACTGTGGACATTCTCAAAGTTTTTTCACTTTCATTTCATCATCATTAGTCAACAATCCTAAGATTGGTTTGACGCAGCTCTCCATTTCTCTCTCCTATCCGCTAATCTCTTCATAGCTACATATTTATTCTCTTTTACATCCTTTATAACCTGTCCTATATAACTCATTCGGGGCCGTCCCTTGCCCTTTTTCCCTTCCACTTGTCCTTCAACGATTGTCTTCATCAGACCATCGTGCCTCAAAATGTGGCCAACTAAGTTGTCCCTTCTTCTGCTTAATGTTTTTAGGAGGCTTCTCTTTTCTCCCACTATCCTTAGCACTCACTTTCATTTATAACTGCAATGTGTTCCACAACATCTCGCCAAACACCGTTGAATACATATGTCGACTCTAGTTTAATAAATTTTTATGTGGAAAGTGCAAAGTGTTTCACTTCATATCTCGTTAAATATTTAGGTCAAGAAGAGAAGAAAATACAAAGAAGTGATTCGAATCGACTCGGATGCACAGCAACCACCCTTCCCACCTCACGGTTGGGGGGTACGCCCCCGTAGTCAAGTAGTTTATTGTCGCGGTGGCGCCTCGCTCTTTGTTCGTCTCTCCCCGTGCCAATTGGCCGAATGCTGCACGCCTCGTTATCTCGCAGGTTGTGCACATCCACATCGAACCACACACATCCGTTCCGCTGAGGTAGATCCGCCCCGTTCCCTCTCATTACCAAACTCCCACCCCTTTTGTGATGCTCATAGCGGCGCCTGAGTCATCACCGATCCGGGCCACGTTAATTTAGCTCATTCTAGATGTGACGGGCGGGTTATAATTCTGGACCCGTGTCATAAAGTACACCCTTCGGCACTCCTGATCAATTTTGTAATAGTCCAATCGAGCCGGGGATAATTATGGCTCGGATGGTAGACGTTACGATATAGCTTTCCACCCCATAAAGGATCTAGCATCGCATTTTTGGAATCGCTGGAATGTTTTTACGAAAAGGGTGACATGTGGATAATATGACGGCGAGAATAAACGCAGACTGAGTGAGAGTTTTATAGCTGCTTTTAGCCTTTGCTAGCTTTTCATCCAGCCTTCGTAATGAGATGTGCATAAAATATTTTACTGTAGTTACTTCCTTTTTGTTAATTTATAACTGAATTTGTATAGAATGAAAGGTAGTAATCCTAATTATGAATAGAAGAGGGAAGTCCATGAAGGGAGGGGAGAATATTTCCTAAATATTCCACGCCAACCTACCTTATTTGGTAGAATACTTTAATAATAATAAAATAAATTATTCTAAAGAACGTTTTTATAAATCTTCATTTTGTTTCTGGCTCTTAAACAATTTGGATATAAAAGAAATGTATTTGCACATAAGATTTACTAAGATTAATATAACTTACAGTAAAATTATTAGAAATAATCACTGCTTATACAAATCATACGCACGTAACTACCTTCGATACTCCTGTTCAATTTTGTAAAAGTGCAATCGAGCCGGGGATAATAATGGCTGGGGGTAGACGGTACGATATACCTTTTCAGCTCTTGAAGGATCTAGGATCACATCTTGGAATTGCTGGGATTTTTTTCGCGAAAAGGGTGCCATGTGTATAATATGAAGTGGACGCAGCCCTTGTGAAAGTTTTATTTCTGCAATTAGCCGTCGTACTGAGATGTGTATAAAATAATTGTCAAAATTTTCATTTCTACTTTTTTTAACACATTGTCAACATTTTAGTTTCTTCCTTTTTGTGTTATATTATTACCGAATGTGTGAGAGAGTAGGCCTCATTATGAATTGGAGAGGAAAGTCCATGTCGGGAGGGGTAACTGCTAGAATACAGCCTAAAAACTTCATGCAAGCCTATCTTCATCGTCATCATTAATCAACAATCCTAAGATTGGTTTGACGCAGCTCTCCATTCCTCTCTCTCTCTTATCAGCTAACCTTTTCATAGCGACGTATTTAATCGGTAGAATAATTTAATTATAATTCCCACTTTCGGATTGGCTCATTTTTTTTCATTTTGTTTCTGGGTCTTAATGACTTGCATCAAAAGAAATGGAAATCACTTCACCTTTCCAAAAGATAATTTGATGAATCATTTCAACGCCTTTTAACGCGTCAAAACGTTGAATTGAAAGTTGAAAATGTGAAATTGAAGGGTGTTATTTAATTATAAAAAAGTCTTAACTCATTTACAGATCATTACTATTGAATGGAAATGAATGCACGAAGGTAGGTGGCTGAGAAGGGATGTACTTACTATAAGTCGAACGCTAATTTTGAAATCATAGTATCAAATGTCATTACATGTCATTGTGACAATTTACAACTCTCTCTCAAGAAATGAATAGACTTCGCACTAATTTTAGCACCTCAAGTGATTTAGCATTTACATATCTGATTTCCTAAGATTAATATGGCTCCCACAAACATAAATAGAAATAATTACTGTCAACACTAATTATAACACTCATTCTGTCTCATCGAAAATGATTTCATGCACCTTAACAGGACCGGAGACAATAATGGAAGTTGAATTTCCCATACAGTAATTTTCATATGAATCACCAAATTATCAATGACGGATTCATATTTTATGATGGCTACTTAAAGTTTACATCCACTGGCTCTTCCTCAAACAGTCCTACTCTGTCATTAGTTATTGATGGTATTTTTAGTTTGAACAATATTTCCTTTCGTATTTAAATTCAGTATTTTGAGCTGTTTGCCTGTGACTGAGTGCGTGAGATTAATTTATGGGCCCTAATTGTCAACATTATTTTTTGATATTGAATTATTTTTAAATGAGCTGTGTAAGCGCGTCTTCTGTGCGGTCAAAATAAAACGTATGTAAGATTTCAGGTCCTCTAATGTCCCAATATATTCTCCGTAGGCGTATAATTTCGATGTTAAGTTTTAGCCTTGAAATCTTTAGAACATATTAATTAATTTCTTTATTTGTTACAATTTTAAATTTCTTTTGCGCTTAATTTTGTCAAAATTTAGTTTATATTCGCTGAATACGCTATTTTTTTCATCTTATGGAATTGAAATTGATAATTTTGGTAAATTGTCGCTGTAATGAAATAAATCTGCATAATAGACCCTTCATATAAATAAATCTGCATAATATTCTATTCCGCTAGAGTATAGGTTGCGTATCAAGGATGCAAATTAAATCCCTGGTTTATAAGGTGTATTAAACTATTTTCGTTGTTTCAAAAATGCAACTTCAACTGTTCCGCAGACTATATCATTTATCTCAGTCAAATTTCAAATCGCAGTGACCCGCTACAATTATCTCGGAATTCATTAAAAGATTTAAAAAAATATTATATTGAATCTGATTTTTTCTGTCCATCAAAGCGTCAAGATATTAAAATCGTCACTTAGTCCGTTAGATCGTACGTTTTAGAGTAATTTTTACTCCTGCTTTCAGTCCAATAATAAAAAATACCTTTACATATGCATTCAAAAAATTTCACTCTGAGAAATAAATATTCATCGCTGCAATGGATCGTTTGATTCACTTCCCATATTCACGGAAAGAGGTCTTCCTGTAAAAAAAAAACAAAGTATGCCATGGCAGCACTTTCATGAAAGCGATATCGTGGAAAAGTACACGTGAAGTTTAGTCGAGTGAAAAATTTTGCGGAATTTTCTTCTGCTTTTGTAATTGCCAATTACGGCGTTTCCACGTTAGTAATTTGAGCAAGGCCTCACACTGTACGCTCAAAGTGAACACACAAGGTACCCCGTCGAGGTAATATTTTGTGAGTTCTCACCGTTGTCCTTTAATTACCAATTTATTAGCTCCTCACCACCTTGGGAACAGATATCTCTTTTCATAGAAAATTTATCTGGAGAGTTGCAAAAGGCTATTAATTTTGGTCTGAATGCCGTCGGTCGCTTAAATGCTTACAACCCTCTCAGAGAAGGAATCACTTCCGTTGTCGCTTTCAGCGCGCGGAGAGGAGATTAAAATGTCATATTTTTCCCAACTGTCACGGATCTTCTTCCATAAAAACCAACTTGCTAATTGCACATAATAATTAATCAAAGCAAAGGGCTTTTCAAAATATTTGCATTTATTTTACAAATCATTCAAACCGAAGTGAAAATGAAAAATATCTCTTAGCGTGCATTCCTTAATTTTCTTGATTACGTAAGGATTCTCGTGGTCATCTACAGATTCTAATTGGTCTTCCCTTCATTTTTACTAGAGGATCTTGCACAAACATACATAGAAGATGTGTCAAACATATAATATCTAGAATATCTATCACACACACAAACACAAAAAATATACGAGAGGTAAAAATAGAGAAGGAAGAAAGCAGTCTACAGTCTCATATGCGTCTGCTATCACACTGTTTAAAAATTTCGTTCATTATCCAAACATATTCATCCTAACTTATCACAGACACTAACGATGATTGCATGACAAATAAATACGCAAAGAGTAAGTCACAAACATGTAAAGTGTAGAGGGCACAAGATAGAAACATGATATGTTGACGATGATGCTCTGTCCGGAAGAAAAGTCTTCTATCTCATACAAAAGTTTCAGAACTACCACATTCAGCTTAACTAATCTCAGACACTAATAATGATCGTATCACAAATAAATACGCAAAGAGTGAATCACAAACATGTAAAGTGTAGAAGGCACATGAAAGAAGCATGACCTGTTGACGATGTTTCTCCTTTCGGAAGTATATCCACATTTCGAATCAAATATTTTCTGTGGAAGTCTAAATAATCTTATATCTCACACAAAACTTTTCAGAACTAGAACATTCAGCCTAACTTATCTCAGGCACTACTAATCATTGTATGACAAAAAAATACGCACAAAGAAAGTCACAAACATGTAACGTGTAGAAGGCACAAGAAATAAACAGGATCTGTTGACGATGACGCTCCGTCCGGAAGTAAAGCAACATTTCGAATCACATGTGTTCTTTGGAAGTTTAAGTAATCTTTTATTTCACACAAAAATTTGAACACAAAACGCACTACAACAATAAAGAACATGCCAAACAGGGCGCTCAAAATATCTTTACTATATATTATTATTATTATCACTGTGATATAGAAAAATAAAACCACATACAGGATCTCACCTTCAGCAGTGATTTCAGTCCCAAGAAGAGTTCCAGCATGGTAAGCAACCGCTCGTTCTATAGACCTCCGGCCCCAGCTCCCACTCCTGCCGACAGCTGTGTCACGAGAAAGCAAAATATGTGTCTACACACGAGAAAACCCCGGATAGACCCGCGCTCAAAAATCTTTGGCGGGCTAGAAAGGAAGGTTTTCAAAGAGACTACCGCTAGAGGAACGGGGCATGAGCCAATTGCTAATGTCATTCATTCCCTTGAGAAAAATACCAGCCCTTTTTATAATGACTAGACTTTACTTTCCCCTCAACTTTCCTGTAAGCATTTTCAATCGGAGCGACATGGAATTGGACTTGCGGATTCACGAAAAAAACTTAGGTTATCTTTGATGCTTGCCGTGAGTTAATAATATATTTTGCTAAAACAGATTGAATCTTATTAGTGAGTGATGAAATTCATTTGATTGCTATAAATTTGAAGAGAAAGACAAGCCCGGCAATCGGGAGATCCGGGTTCGAATCCCGGCTAATTGTAAGTCAAATATCTTTTCATGGCGAACTTCATCCTTTGGTGTATTTAACTTTTTAATGGCTAGGCTTTACCTTCCACTCCCTGTTCTATTAAAATTTTATCTCACGTTTGACTAATATTAATTTGGAGGGCATTACCAGCATATTTTTAAGACCAGACTATACTTTCCTCTCTACTGTCCTACAAACATTTTTATCGGAGCGGCATGCAACTGCACATATCGGCTCACGAGAAAAATTTAGCAGTGACTATGACACTCTTCATGAGTTTAAATTATATTTTGCGAAAACATGTTGAATTTTACTATTGATTTACTATTTATTCACCCGGATGAAAAGGTCAGTCCTCTTTGACTTTCCCCTCCACTTTCGTACAAGCATTTTTAATCAGAGCAGTTTGGAATATGGCGTACGGGCTCAAGAGGAAAATTTATCAGTACCTTTGACACTGTCCATGAGCTAAAACTGTATTTTTTACCATAGCAGATTGAATCCTACTGATGATTTACTATTTATTTGGAGGAAAAGATAAACCATCGTTAATGGATAGACTTAACTTTCCCTCCACTGTCCTACAAGCAATTTTAATCCCTGAGGCAGAAGGTGTATTTAACTGAATTTGGCGTATGGGCTCACGAGGAAAATTAAACAGTAATTTTGACGCTTTTCATGTGATAAAATTTGTATATTTTATCATAATGAATTGAATTTTACTAATAATTTACTATTAATTTGGAGGAAAACTCCAGCCTTCTTCAATGGATAAACTTTACTTTCCCCTATACTGTCCTACTAGTATTTTTAATCGGAGCAGTATGTAATGTTGCGTACGGGCTCACGAAGAAAATTTAGAATGATATCGACCCTCTCCATGAGATAAAAATATATTTTTCCATAAAATATTGTATCTTGCTTATGAGTTATTACTAATTTGGAGGAAAAAGGCAGCCATATTTAATGTATATACTTGTCTTCTCCAGACTTCTATAACTTCACCAGACGCTCTACTGTCCTTAAATAATTTTTAATCGGAGATTGAACGTACAGGCTCACTAGGATAATTTAGAGTATCTTTGACGATCTCCATGATTTAAAAATATATTTACCCATAAAAGATCGAATCTTATTAGTTAGTGATGTAATGCGTTTCATTACTGCAATATACAGCAATAGGACTACCATTGGCCGCCCTGCAATAGGAATTTGTTAACTTTGGCGCTTACCTTTAGTTAAAAATATATTCTGCTAAAAAGATTGAATCTTATAAGTGAGTGATGGAATTCATTTCATTTCAATAAATATAAAGGAAAATACCATCCCTTTTTAATTAGACTTTATTTCCCCCCCCCCTTATCCCATTAAAATATTATCTCACGTTTGACTAAATCTCCAATAATTTTGAGATCCGTTTTTTTCCTATTTTTTTTTGTTTCTGTTCACATTTATTTCTCGCATCATTGGTGTTTTTACTAGCCATCTTCAGTCAAAATTCCCCATAAATAGTTCTGTTCGTCAGTTAGTTTTCGTCATTTCGTCATGATTGACGATGACCAGCCCTCTTGAACCCTTTCTAACCCACAGCTGCGTCTGAGAGAACTCAAATTTCAAGATTTGTCACTTTGAAAACTTTAAAATTTTGCATTCAATCATAATTATCGCGGCAGATAAAATATAAGGTCATTTCAATTTACACCACAAGATAATAACTAACCCATTATGACCCATTGTTGCATAGTAGCAATATTGGCTTATAAAGCCATTATCTTGGAGTGTCCTTGAGTACGGGATCAATAGGAATTTTTAAGTGGTAATTTTGATGCTCTCAGTGAATTACAGGTGTATTTAACTGATTCAAGTTAGATTATTGTTCATTTTGAGACCTTACACACGGTTTAGCCATGTTTATTAGAGGAAAACTTAAATTCTCCTGGACTACCTCGGCACATTTCTCGCGTTTTACAAGTCAGGGTTGCCATGTGTGTTGGTAAGTAAATTTTTCGAGGGTTACTTATAAGTATATATAAATAATGTATAAAAAATGATCTCTTCAAATGGAATCCAATTTATTGATTAAAAATTATTTAAACATTCCCTCAGTTCTATAACGGGTTACCTAAAGAGATTTAGAAAGTTTCGTCTGGTCACAACGTAGAACTTAGGTGTATGTACTTCTACTTTTATTATAATTAACATGCTACAACAATATCTTACCGATAGCGACCAGAAATCCATCAGTGGATCTCAATTTGAAAGATAAAATAGACAAGAATTGTAATTTTATAATTTATAAAGAAAATTTGATTTTAACATAATTTTATATTCTTTTTGCCTGCTCCATAATTTTCCAGCAAAAGTTTTCGTGTATGTTTCATCCATACCAATGATAAACTAGAAATTTTACTCTGTCGCATTTATAATTGGGAATATGGAAATGGGGAAACAATAAACAGAAAGCATTTTTATTGGACCGATTATTAGTTATCTAATTTTATTTGGATTTTAATAAGTTAACATTTTTGGTCCTTAATATCATTCTATGAGATGATTAAATCTATTACTATTAAGGTCAATTTAGTCTAAAATTGAGTTATGTGCTGGCTTTCGTCCATTTTTGTTTATTCACTACTACTAAGGGATCGAGACAACTGCGGTAACTTTTATAATGCTTAAAACCGAGCTCCCGGGTTGATTGCCGTGATAATTTGAAAGTTTGTCAAGAATTTTGCTACAATATGCAAGACTGAAATTCTTTAGTTTCCGACGAAAAAACTTAGTTATGTATAGAAAAGTGTGTTGCCAAGCCTGCTTATTTTTGCATATGCATTCATTTCGCTGTGAACAATGTGAGTGCTTGAAGCTGGAATGTTGAAAAAACTCCAAAATGGCAACCAACATAAATTTTTAAAAAGATTTATTGTGATGGCAGTGAATAAATTTTGTCTTATTTTGTGCCTTTTGTGCTAACGAAAAGCTCTCCTAAGCTGTAGATCTGAATTAACGTTAAAGTCATGGGGCATAAATAAACTATATTAATTCTTCCGATAGGGTATATTTCATCAGGCTTCTACAATCAAGATAAATTGCATCAGTCCTCCTGATCCTCTTTATTGAACTCTATATCCATTTCGTAGCTATGCGATATTATGATCGATTTATATATAGGGTAATAATGACTTCTTGATGATAGGTGATGGAGAATAAAAATTACTGACTAGCAAAGCTTCCATTACTTCTTACTGGCGTGTTCGAAAATTTCATTGAATTTAGAGAATCTGGGCCTTCGACATTGCGTTGAAGATTTATTTTAACTCAGTCTGTTTAAATTTGTGTAACTCTACATCCTCGTCGATAATTGTGCTTTAGTTGTTGACGATTGACGAATTTCTTTATATGAAACTTAAAATCACCCTAATTAACTAGGTATAATGTATTTGGCGCAATGTACTTGACGATGAATAGCATTGAATATTCCTGTTTGAGTATTAATTAAAAATTTTTGTGTAAACTCGGTGAAAAGTAATGCTCACTGATCAAATAAATTGACATTGCCATCATCAGCAGAGATTTACTCAAATCCCTGCCTCACTTCAATAGAAGTTTCTCTCTAAATAGAACTAATCTCTCATTACCTTGTGGTCCGTTGTTTCCACGGCTTATTGGCATCTATTCGTGTTTATTTCCCTCGTCATTAATGGTTTTACTAGCCATATTTAATTTAAAAATCCCCCCTCCAAATAGTTAAGCAGTGTTTGTGGATTTTTTTCAAGTTCTGTTAGTTTTCCCCATAATTTTTTGAATTTCAGAATTAGTGTAGGAATCTTGAAAGACGTAATATACGATGGGTGTTAGCAATAAATATCATTATTGATATGGATTACACATGGTGCTGAAAATTATTATATGCGTATACCATAGTGTAGGTCGTTGTTACGCAACTCTTAATTGTAATACGTATTACAAATCAAACAATTTCCTTACACCGACAGAGAGTGGCGTACATTGCTGCAATCTGGTAAAAGCAGAGAGCTCTTTTTCCCATCCGGAAAAACCTGGTATTACTCAATACTTAACTTTAGATATGTTCATCATAAATATGCGAAATAGCGAAAAATAATTTAAAGACAGAAAGTTTTCCAACAACTGTCGGCAGTGACCACGGACCTTTATCGACCCTTTTTTTAAAGATATAATGCAAAATTCCAGTGGGGAAAATTTATCCGACTTACCTGAATCTAAACCCGATTTTTTTGCAGTCTTTTTAACAACAAAGCTATCAAGGTTTTTTTAATCTCCACTGATGAATGGTACGCCATTTCAGCTAAATTTTAGTACGCAAAATCATTTTATATTGTTTTGGCTCCTGAAAAGGCAAATAATTTTCCATGGTATGTTCGCAAGACATTCCTCCTCAATTCACACATTTCACAGTAAAGAAAATTACAAAAAAATCACTGTGCGTAAAAGAAAGCATCACTCCAACTCGACCCCTTATTTTTTCTGGGCGTATTACTCGTTTGAAATTAAGGCTAGCATTTTGAAATTTTCAGGGTTTACAAAGTGGGACCCTTGAGAGCATTTTACCTGAATCTCAAATTTGAAATGTTACTCTGGTATTTTTTTAATTTTCAATTTTTATTTTACAACGTTTTTATAAACTTGGTTTTTTTTGTCTCCTTATCGTATAGTCAAAAGCAATTTTTAGGATAACTCAGAACGAGCTGACAATCCAATATTCTACGCTTTTATTATGATTGGAACTATATTCTGATTATTAATCAAATTTTAAAAATAGTTATGGAGACTATTTTTAAAAATTGTTACCAAAATATCGCAGATGACAATAACGGCGCTGCAATCATTAGAACGAAATGGAATGATCGAAAATTATAACAAGAAATTTGTCTGCATCAAATTTTATTGGAAATTTTTCGCGATAGTAACGTTGTTTTTATTAAAAAATATTTTTATATTGTCACATTATACTTGAGATACAGGTAACTACAGGCATAATTGGCGAGATTAAGAATAGAGAAGTTTTTAAGTATCTTTGAAACTTTTGCCCAATTTTCTTATTAAAACTTTATTTTTTTAGTATAATTTACGTTTATTTTCAGTTACATTCCAGAAAATTTTAATTTAGTACCACAATTTAGATATCATCAACCCTATTTAATTTGAAAATACAAATATTAAGCCCGCGGTCTTCAAGCAATTAATGCGTCAGTGAAATATTACTATCAAAGAACTTAAGGTCGAATAGGTGATTTTTATTGATATATTCAATATATTATATTATTAACCAAGGAACTTTAAGTATTTTAGAAATTTTCTACCGAATTTGCTTATTGGAAAGTGCTTTTAATATAATTTAAATCTATTTTAAGTTACATCCGAGCAGATTTTAATTTTGTAGCATTATTTAGATATCATCTACTCTACCTACCCTGAAAATATCAAGATTAAATCCACGTTTTTAAACGAGTAATCCGTCACGAAAAAAACGAAACACTACCAATCGACTGAGAGTGATGCTTAAGGTGATTTTGATTAATATATTCTGTTTGAAACTCCACACCATTGGTGTTACATTTGAAAAAAAATCAGCAAAACTCGTAAGTAAAAAGGTTCAATCCATGCGTTCAAGGGGACAACCTTGAAATCCATGCCGGGAATTCCTCCCATGTGAGTGGCAGGTCTCAGCCTGCTCGAAATCTTTTCAGGGTCCCTGTCTGTCTCGTTCGTTCCCTTGCAAACCGTAAAGGACGTACCGTGTGCGTCGGTTCAGCTTTGGAGTCCTTCGAGAAAACAAATGCATCACGTCAACTTGTCACGACACCAACAGTTCAAACCTTTTTTAAACTCTCAAACCGTCGGCTGCTTGGCGCTCCGTCATCCTCGATACTCCTGCCACCTCTCTTATCTTTCGGGTATAGTTTCACCTTATGGCTTGGATTTCACGTCAGAAGTCAAGGCAACGGAAACAAATTTTAGTGGTTCAACCGAGGGATTGCAACCTTTCCCAGTCTCCGTCGAGTGTTTTGAGAAGTTGTTACAAGCTTCCATCACTGTACAGCAGAGGTTAGAAGGAATTTTAACCGTTTTGGAAACGTTTTTCCGCATCATCATATTGAAAAGTATTTTTAATATGATGAAAAGCCCTTTTCTAGTACATTCGAGTAGCAGATTTTTTTTTAAGATTTTGGATATCATTTATTACATGTTCACGTTATGTAATTTCATTTCAACTCAGAATTTGATAATTGCCTCAGCTGTCGAAATAAAACTTCATTTCCTGATTTTCATTGATTTTTTTTCCTGATTTTTACGACGATGCCTTTTCATAGATTATAATTATCCTTATTATAATTATGCTTTTCATTCCTCAAGTCTATTATTTCTCTGCATGAAGGCACAAGAAAAACACTTCGGTTAATAGTTGTATGACTCTTCAGTTCAAACAACGGGCATACCTATTGATGTCCTCAGTAAGCAAGCTAAGTTTTTATAAACAAAATCGGTAGATGTTGTGTCGAATGTCGTGTGGACTTAGAAAAGGGCCCACTACTTAATGAAAGTGTCTGATTTGTTTTATTTTCTTAAGCGAATCGCTATATGAATTTTAAATTAAATTTAATGTTAAGAGTGAGATATATAAGACTATACGTAAGCCGTTGACTTAATTTGTTTGAGTGACAAAAAAATTAGAAGTCGTTCTTTGATCTTTAATGAAGTAGCTCGGGAATGAAGTTATCATTTCCATCTCCAGCCATTTGATTTTGTTCAAGTATAGAATCCATACTTATCGCACCGCAACTCAGTTATCTGTGATGTTTTATGGAAGGTATCTGCATGTTTGCATTACCTTTTTCGATAAATATAATAGCCAGCAGTAATTACAATCGACCGAAACTATCCTCGGCAAAATACGATGAACTCTGCCGCACCTAACTTGCGAATCGTTGCTGCGTCATTAATTACCTGTATAGCATGGGATACACAAGTAGGCACGCTATGAAGATCTTTTTTTGGATAGAGGGGCAAAGTCTACAGCAAGACTACAGCGACTATTCAGTCTTACCCTTACAATGCTGATATTGGGCAGATCTCCTTGGTGCATAACGAGGATTTATGAAGCCGCAAACGAATTAATTTTTTTAGACACTTTTTGCAAAATATTGCATTAAAATAAACGTTTCACCTAGGCCCTTATAGATAAGTACACATAATATTTTGTAGACACGGTGTGATTTCTGGGGGGTTGTGGAATAACTTCAATTACTTTCATGGTGAAACAAAACACAGTACTATTCCACAAACTTATATTTTTACAGTCTACTAGTTTCGACGTTTACACCGTCATTATCAAGGCTAACGTTGATTTTATTGAGTAACTTTATTTAAGAATTTTCTTAGATATAAGTAGTTTGCTAGCTAGGGAACCAGCCAGCTATCTTCTGCTAAAATATTTCCTATTTTTCTTTCTACTATCATTATCAGTTCTTGTCTCTACGTCGCTCCGGTGGCCCTTAAAGCCCATTTGAGATAAAGCTTCAAAATTTTCGTCGCGCATAACGTCTGCAAGCGGTGAGTTAGCAAATTCGATTTTATGCTTTTACTAAGATTTAATCTCAGTGAAAAAACTAAGATTACTTCCGTAAAAAAATGCAAATTCCCTTCCTGTATCTAAATATGAAAAAATCATGGTAAATACCTTGACGAGTCCTCTCAGAGATGATAAAAGGCCAAGCATTTCTCCAAATAGGGATAAAACTCCCGGCCCTTCGGATGCTTTCCGCCATACTGATCGTTTTGCTTCAACTGTGGTATCATAATTCTGGTTAGCACATGATATCGGGCCCCAACAATGAATCCTTTCATTCCGAAAGAGATACGTAATTCCCTCTTTCAGATGTTTACTTATGTTGCTCCCAAAGAAGAGGGTTTGATTAGGAGTGACCAACTAGATCCTTTTCGTCCGGGTGAATCAGAGCCTCCACTTACGCTATCCGAAGTGGTTATATTGTTGGTTGCTTTTGTTAAATTTATCAAGAAGTATTTGTAACTTAATGATTGTTGCACTTTCACAATTTTCGCCGTGGTTACATAGTAGAATCACTCCGCCACTCAAGTGCCTCTATTTTCTCGCCGGAAAAGGTTTTTGCTTGTGCCCCAGAGGACAAAAATAGTGGTTGATGATCTACGGAATGGAGTTAAATGCATTATTTGCATTGTCAACGGGATATTCCTCAAAGAGGGTACTCTTGAATCAGGGTTACCGTAGGGTTTTATGAAATCGCCAGTATTTCTCGGATGCCCACCAAATTTAAGATGTATCACTCATTTCACCTTGTAAATAACCCTGGAAATGTACCTAATAGTCCACCGATTGCAGGATTATATACATAAAGAAAGGTGACTATTCATGAGAATAAATACTGATTACGATTAAACCACGGGGAAAAATAATACGAGAAATGTGTGGCTTTTGTTAAGGGAAGGTAAGGTAAACTAAGTATTTGCTGCTGTGATGCCCTTAAAGTTCGCTGCATGTCAACGCAAAATCTAAAATTTCGTCTCGTTTCTGCAGTGGGTTTCTGTTCAAAAACAGGAACTTTAGTAAGCACCGCGTAAATAGTACTTGAAACTTATTTCTGTGTCTATCAAATACTTTTTTTAACCTTTTCACGATCATTTGGATCTCAACTTCGGCCGATTAGGGAAAACTATATAAGTTCCGCATGGTAGGTAACTAAGTAAATACATAAGATAGATTTTCAGCTAGAAATGGATATAATAAATCTTAATGGACAATAAATAAATACTTAAAAACGTTCGTAAAATAATTTTCATAACCGCATAAATATTTACCTGCCTTATTTTACTCCCGCATCGCGCTAGTGACGAAGCAATCACTGTTTTTCGGAAAACCAGCCTCTATAAGGAAGTCAACCAAAAGTAAACTGAGGTATTTTGCTTTCTTAAATCCCTCTTAAGTCAATTTGTCCTTTTAGGAACTACTACAAAGCTCGACGAAGATTTTTACTTCGATATCTTTCATTCAAGGCTCTGTCACTCTACCCTCTTAGCGAAGTGAATGGTGTACCGTGCGATGACGTCAGAAGGCGTTTCAGGTCACGTGACTTCAAGCGATATTCGAGCATTTTTAATTAGCATTTATTGACGTTTGTGGAGCACTAGGGGAGTTTTGGTTTATACATTTGGACTCGTGAGAAAATTTACTATTTAATGAGACTAACTAGCATGATGAAGAAATTTCATGCATGTTCCCCATTATTTCACTGGAAACGTAAAATGTAAACGAGTTTCATGAAAGCATCAAAAATATCCTGCTGTAGAGAAACAGAAAGGTGATTACTTAAGTAGTCTCGAAGAGTATTTTACAGGGCAAGGGAACGGAAAATTTTCCAAGAGCAGCTTATTTTTCAGGATGATAATGAAAACGCTTCATGTAGTGGAAAAGTTTTAAAATCGTCCGTTGTAATTAATTAAAGCTTCTGTTTCTCAGATCCTTATTGTTCTTGTGAAATAAATATACTGATGCGGTGTATTTATCTTGTTTGATGCGGGAGATATTTGCGCTTGTAAGTCCATATTTTGTCTTTTGCTTTCAGTTTACCTCTGCAGCGCAATTTTTATCAAAGAACTCTCTTATGCATGTCGAGGAAATAAATCAGGCAAATTTGTCCCTGATGACGGCCACTAAAAGTTTAGAATACATAAAGAATTTTACGAGACGTTCCCTCATCTTTTCATGATCTCAAACTGGTATCACCCTTTTGTACGTATCCGCTAAAAGATTATTAAAGAAGGTTATTTATTTTTTTATTATTGTATCACATGGTATTAGCTAATGTCTTTGTGAAACTTGCTTCGCTTGAATTATGGTGCTCCTTTAATATTATTTGCTGCAGCAACTATTAAAAATTGGAGTTATATACTCCAAGGATGCGGTTCGCCATGAGGGGTTGTGCATGAGATCCTGTGACTGGTTGAAGACCTAACCGTTAATCGTGGGAACCGGGTTTGAATCTCGGCTAAGCCAAATATATTTTCGTGGCAAACTTCCTTGGTGTGTATAACTTAGTACCCGTGCGCCTGACTACGTACAAAGTCACTTGTTTCATGCAGTGCTTTGAAACTAAATTACTAATTAAAAGCTACAATGGCAACCTATTGCAAAATTATGCTGTGATACAGAAGCAACTCGCATTTCAATTTGAGCTGCTATAGAATGACTCATCTTTAAGAAATAAGTAGAGGCAATGAGTACTTAGCGGTTGCCTGAATTGCAGAGTTACTTCAGTCCCCATTCATGTTTCTATTAAATTTCGGGAGTACAGAATTTGACGACGTGCTCATGGATCCCATCTTCGTTTGTTGTGACAAGCTCATTTAGGTGAATTTCTCTTAGATCACACGATTTCTTCCCGCAAAATGTTTTTTAGAGCCCAATTCTACTCTCCTGATGTAGATATGAAAGTGATTAGTCGAATAAGTCGGTAGTGAATCCACCAACGTACTTCTTTCAAATATTATGGATTTTATTCCCTTGTATGAGGAACAGATTTTTTTCTGCCCATCTGTCCATGTATCTGCATGAATTTATCCTCTAATATTTGGTCAAAAGTCCAAAAGGTTGTTGTATATTCTCCCTCCAGCTAATTTAGTTGCATTGCTGATTATGTCCCGTATTTTTATCCGTGGTATGAACGCTTATCTTGGTTGCATTTGTAGCATCCCATTTCCTGAAGTGAGGTGTTTCTTGCTGTTGGCTTACTTGGTATTTAGTCACCTTTGCTTTGCCTTTCGTGTCAGCATTTCTATCTTTATATAGTTTTGCTAGTAACATTGGTTTCCTTGAAATTTTGCAATATATTTCATATCTTCCGTATCCATTCTTCAATTAAAATACTTTTTTTTGATGCACTGTACCTATTTTATTCATCGGTTATTTTTCTGACGAAGCATGTCACCATCAGCCTCACGTATCGTAAATTTTTGTGAAGTCGTTGCTATGGACCCTAAGATAGCTTCGTACCTACGGAAGACTAAAGAACGAGAGGGTGGAAGTACAGGAACGTATTGGGTTCAATCAGCGAATCGAAGAAGTGCGAAGAACTTCAAGAGAAAATTTTTCAATGGAAGCTGAAGGATTGTACTTTCAATTTCTTTCAATATTAATTCTCAAGCTGGGATAATGCTCAGAAAGAGCGCCGGAATTCACGTGACAAACTTCATGAAATAGTGGGTGGAAAAAATTTATTGTTGAAGATCGTGACCAAATCTGAAGCTGTCTCAGCAGTGTAAGCGTATACACCTTCTAATTTCAAGAGTTGGGAGGGCATGGCCGCGAAGATGGCTTGGAACCAATGAAACAGTTTTGGGGAAAAAATATATATTTGCCTAGGAGACTATAATGCTGTATTCGTCAAAGAGCAGGATGGAAGAATAATTTTAAAATATTTGTCGAGAAATCATAGTATAAGTTGAGAACGGCTTTTGGCTTTCTGAAAACAACTCAAGTCGCCAGCACAATATTTCGGAAAATGTGTTGTTAGAATATGCAAGTTAAGAATTCCGAGTTAGAAAATAAAGGTTCAAATGGGCTACGTTTAGATGCAGCAGAGATTTAGGATCCATGTATAGGACCAAAAGAGCTACCTTGAGGCAGGTGTCGGTAGTGATTAATTAATTAGTCATTAATTTTGTGATGAATGTGTGCTATTTAAAATTCAAAACACTAAAGGAAACCGTGAAGAATCTATGGCAATAGAAAAACTAGAGAACACTCTGAAACAGCTAACATTTCAATCAGCAGAGAACACAATAGCTGAGGACAGAGAAATCGGTGGAAAATGCACGGAAAAACTGTGAAAAGTGACTAATAGAAGCCGTCAAAGTAGTTCTTGAAGAAGAAAAACTGCCTTAACAAGTCATAAGAAAAAGACTTGCGCAACATTAAAGGAAGAGGACAGTGCAAAATTCGAAGAATGAGGAAAGGCAACCTAATAATAAGAGGAGGAGCTCGTCAGAAATTGAGTAGGGAAGTGTGAAAAAAGGTTCATTGTAATAATTTACAAAGAAACCTTGCACCTTAAAAACTGAATGTTGATTTACCAATAGAGTGAAGTGAAACCTGTCGATGGAACTGAGAGCATTGTTTAATGTAAAAGGGACAAGAATACAGAAATTTTGATTGAAAATGAATTAAGGAGGTACGACGAAAATGAAATAGAAAAGAGTAATAAGGTGGGCTCAGTCTTGAGATCGGAATTGGACGCATCAGTGAAGAACTTACCGGTAAATAAAAATATTGAATACATGATATTACTGCGGATCTAAATCAAACTTTTAGGGGGAAAAAAACTTGACTATTCTCAGTGAAACCGTCTTTGGCCACGTTATAAACCTCGAGACCCTATCATGAACCTAGAGTAGGCCACCTTCATTTCATTCTCAAAAAGATACCGCACGGAATAGAAATTCTGGGACAAACAGCCTCAGAAAACATGTATCTGAAATACTAGCAAGAATCGTATACAGGAGATTTGAGCGAGGAGCAGTGGAGTTCTTGGATGAAAATCAACTCGAATTCAGGAAAAGCAAGGGGTAGAAGGGAAGCAATATTTTCCCTTAGACTACTCAAACAAGAGAGAATGGAGACGAGCAAATATGTTTGTGGACACAGAGAAGACTTTCACTGGATGGATTGGAATTCAATTCTCCGACCAATCTCAGAATTGTTGACCAACGATGATTATTAGAGTTGCTGTCGGAATGCAAGCATGAAATATGTGGAAAAGAATGGAGACGACGATCGATGTGTATGAGATAGGAGGAGAAGGAAACCAAAGAGGAAGTGGAGGAAGAATTAGTTGAAAAGCGGAAACTACTGAAAATGATTAGAAAAAGAAACCGTGAAATTATTTTTTTTAAGTGTTTCCAATAGAGACTATGCTGTAGTCTGTGGTACAGTGAAGTATGGAAGAGAAGCAATATTTTCCCTTTGGCTACTCAAGTAAGAGAGAATGGAGAAGAACAGATGTTGAGTTTGTAGACTCAGAGAAGGCTTTGATTGCGTGAATTGGAATCCAATGGATTTGCAAGGCAGTAGCTTGTAGAGAATATGGTTTATAGATAGGGTGAAGAAAGGTAGACATGGAGAAAAATAATGAAATTATTTTAAAATATGTTCTTCGAATTAATGAATATTAATATTAATTATCCTCGTACATTCGCTTCGAGGAGGTGTACATCATCGCTTTTACAAATGGCAGATGCGACAGATTACGATTTATAAAAGTAGTAAATTGAAATCTACACTAACTTTTATTGTGCCAACGGCTAATATTTCTGACTTAGAAGCTAATAAGTTCCTATAAAAGTTATTTCTAATTGTTTAGGTCATATTCAGGATTGACATTACTATATTTTTGATAGTGAATCACATGAGATACAAAACAGAATAAATTAAGCCAATAGAAGTATGTAAGCCCTGATCAAGCTGCTAACATCAAACATTTTATCCATCAGAACCAAAACAAAAATTTGTAATAGCATAGTAAAACAAATCCTTCTCTATGGAACTGAATCATGAGTTACCGACAAAGGAACGGTTAAGAAGCTATTTACCATAGTAAATAAAGTTTTTAGGAAATGTTTTGGACCTGGAAGAAAATGGAACCTGACGAAAAGAATACAACAGGGAAATCAGGGACTTTTTTCAATTAGCCAGATGTAGTTTCTGAAGCTGAGAGCCGTAGATTGCGATGGCCAGAGCACATAATACGAAGAGAGAAGAGGCCCTTGTAAAATAAGTCTGGGCAGAAAACCCTGATGGAAGACAACCTCCAGGAAGACCGAGAAAAAGATGGAAGGATGAGGTGCTGATTTCTGTGGGAAAAAAGGGAGTCAGCGAGGCGGATTCAGAGGAAAGAAAGAGTTGGAGGCAGACTGTTGGTGAGGCTAAATATCACCTAGGGTATAAATGGCCATTGGAGTAAGCAAGAGTAAGTATGCTTTAGATAGGACCATAGCCTATCGACTTCATAAATATATTGCTATATCACAGTCTCAATTATTGAAGCAATATTTACTCGGATAAAATTGGTCAAACGATTTGATCGTGGTGTCGCTTAAGTAGAGGAATCTTATTTTTTTATTAAATGTCTTTGACGTATAAATTCGTTGTGGTGGAAAGTTGCGGTGCTTTTCTTTCAATTAATTAAGTAATTAATTCTTAGTAAGCTATTCGGTGTCGCAACAGCCTCAGATCACATTATATTGTGCTATTGTTTTCGTAAAAAAATAGCTGTATTTTTTGAGGAGATTTAATCGAAGAGATGCATATGTTTTTAGAGAAAAATTAACTCAATTATTGCAAAAACATGGTAAAATATGGTCTCAATGTTAAGTTTGGTCGAGGTCAAAGCCCTTTTATCGGCATCACGAAAGGTAATTTTTTAACCGTCCTCTTTTTTTTCTTCACTTCATTCTGCCCTTCAGAATCAGGTCTCACTCCTCGGGGGCATAATTTCTCAAGTGGCTCTACTAACCCATTCTAATTGACGGGCAGATGTAAGGGTAGGTCATTTTACAACCACTCCCCTTCTTTATCGTCAAGGTTATTTTTAAATAAATTGTTTCGGCAAATATAGCCCACTTCAACTCTCTCGAGGAAACGTGGTTAAGGTTTTTCCCATCGTCTGGCTGCTCGAGTTGAAGTTTACTTTACTTCTACATGTTTAAGATTCTTGCTCTCGTTATACTGGAGAAGTCCACTAATATTTTGCTTAAGGGAATCCCTTCACGTTTAATATTACACCACACGGTTAATGTTCGGTTTTTCAATAGTTTTTAATTTTTACTACCGCGTACAAAATGTATAAACTGCTCATTACTTCAAATAAAATACTTTGTTGTTATCTTCTTGATAAATGAAAATAAACAAAGCAACTATTCACAACCATCTTTCGAAATAATTTCATTATTCTTACCACTAGTATGTAATTGCAATTCATCATGATTATTCCGTATTAACTTCCCTAATATTTGCCGTTTGTATCTAAGAGCCAGTTGATAAGTTAAAGTAAGTTTGTTTTTGTTAGTACCATTAGTCGTCTTGTCTTCGGATTCGGCAAAAATTGTCTTGGTACATATTATAAGCTTAGGTCATACATATTGGTGTCAGTCGAGTTTTTTTCCCAGTGATTAACTATCTAATTGTAAGTCAATCCTCTGTATTATATTGTCATGCACTCAGTCTCGCAACAAAAACTGCTAAATATCATACTCGGAAATCATTTTTATTGACCTGGATTGAAACCAAGACTTGAATAATTCAAGCCAGGTTGTTTTTCTCCAAGAGCACATGGTGCGAATATGGTGTATCCTGGTTTGAATCAAGGTGAAATCAAGTGATTTTTTCTTTAATAAAAATTATACTTTTTGTCGATTATGCTATTTAAATATTCACCCTCCGATAGTTCTTGGTACATTTTTTGGTAGATTCCACCGTAGAAGTCATTTGCGTATGATGAGAAACTTAAAAGTATGTAAGGCGTATTATTGCATTACATGTTATTCCTCCTTTGTCCTGTATCATGCAATTCCCTTTCCCCGATCAACTTCCATTTAACCTTGAAATTATTTCACGATCGTAAATTGCAAAGATGAGAAAGTGTAGATAGGATGACCCGTATCTTTACCCTGCCTTAAAAGCTGGCGGAGAACCAAAAGTGATCATAAAGATGTTGAAATAATCATCAAATATTGTTACTCATCCAAATAACATGATTACCTCCAAATATTTTTTGGGTCTGAAAATACTCCTTAAAAATGTTTTGTACGGCATGAAATATTCTATTTCTTACTTCGTCCTGAAACAGATGTTCCATGAATTTTACGCGTCGTCGGTTGCAATAGACCCCGACGGAAACTTGTGCCAGCTATGATACAGATCATTGGACAAGACACCGTGATGATATCCTCTGCCAGACGTAAAAAATTGGGAAACCTGAAATGCTTAATCCTTGACATAGCTTATAGCGCGAGATGCCGAATTTAGATCCCAATTGAAAACATTCGGTTGATGAGTTCAATTTAGTTTCTCTCTCGCATTTCATTCTTGTTTATTTCTATTACCACCATATTGTATTGATTTCACGAGGTCCATTAAACCGAGAAATAGTTTTTGGATAATGTGCAGCCTACTGAATTCGATTGAGGAATTATTTTAGCCATTTTCAGTTTTCGTAGTCGAATTTACCTGCCATCCCATCTTTGTGATCCCGAGGAAACTGACGACCTTAACTGCTGGTCACCTCCTCCTTAAGGCAAACTAGAAATCTGTCGTTTTCAATGTAATGACGACTCACGCTTTAGTCTTTTACGACTAAGAAGCTGGATGACGAACGGTAAAGTACTTTGCTGTCTATTTTATTGTCGATAGACTATGCTAAATTGGGACCGCGAAATATGGTCTAAACTCCTCAACAAGCGGACCAACGGAAAATATGAGTCAATGAAAGTAAATTAATGGCTCACTCACTCAAAAAATAATCGTCGAATTCCAGAATAGATTTCATCTATGCTTTCCTGTTCCACAAAATTCCTTTAGCTAATTTTTCGGCGTATCAATGGCAAGATTTATAGGTGATGAAAGTAATGAACATTTATTTTTCTCTAGATACGCACAAGTTTCTGTTTTAATAATATATGCTATTCATAAAATTTATTTCCTAAGCTTTCTCGTATCTCAATCGTAAGGAAGGTCGTGGGAATATATATGTTTGTATTTTAAAAAATTATGCGTTTAATTCAAAACACCAATCTCAGGGCTTCATTCCAAATATTATTTCATAATGCCTTAAATATGCCATAATGGCTTAAAGAGCCTTCAAGTATGAATAGCCGAGAAAAAGAGAACAGTAAAATCAATAAGCTTTACAAAATAGCGAGTGCAATATGAGACTATTAGTCCTACTCTTCATTCTTTCGGAGATGATGTCTTTTGTTGATTCATACAGCCCTCAAGTGTTTCTTAATCTTTCTGGTATTGAGTTTTGTTTTGAGTGAGCCTTTGTTTTGAGAATTCTGCTTGAAATTTATGACAAATATTTTGGGAACTGGAACTGGCCTTAAAAAAGGGTCAAACTTCATTGCTTCCAATAAAAGTCGTAAATCGCATCCGTATCGTATAAGTCAGAACCTTCTTTAAGCAACTCTCAGGATGTAAGGATCTATTGTGCCTAAGTTTTCCGAGTTTTTCCTGGCTGACTAAGTTGACTTTTCCCATTTGTCCTTGTGACCAGCCAATAAATACTAATAATATAATATTTTATGCTGAATAGCCTTATTCGGTGTACTTGTTATAACACTATGTTTACGGTAAGTCTACTTTGAATAAATTCATAGTTTAAGATTGCGAAGCAATCCTTATGCCCAGTACCGATATTTCTGTCTGGAACCTTTTTTTAGAAGTAACTTTCGAAATGAAATTGTAATAAGATTACAAAATACAAATAACTTCTAGGTTTGTTGACTTTAAAAATACGAGAAAGATCGATTTCCGTTTAGATAATATGAAACTTTGATTTCACTCAAAATTCCAAAAGAACTTCATACAATTAATTAATAATTGCAGCATCGTTGAAGCATCTTTGGTGTGAAATATACCAGATTTTCAAGTTGTGAGTATTTTTAGCTACTTTAAGTTTAGTTTGCCCGGAAAAAGTTCACACACTTGCCTCGGAGTCAATGGAAATTGAACTTCTGAAAATCGACTTTCTTCCATCAATATCTGTACCTAATTCAGTTTAGAAAACAAACCACTTGTACTCCTTGGTTTTTCACACCCTCACATATAATAATTTATTACTATTATTGAAGCTTCATATACATTTAGATAAAGTGATATTTAATTTTTCTGAAATTTTCAAATTAACTTCATGTGAGTAACAGCATCTTTGAAGCATGTTTGATGGGAAATTTTCTAGACTTTCCAGAAGTCTTGAATATTTTTAGCTACTTAAAAATATTGCCTCCGGAAAACCTTCACTTTCTTGCCTCGGTGTCAATGCAAATTGAACTCTCATTTTTTTCCTCTCGAACAAGGCCGGCGCATTGGAATGGCATTACCCAATGTTCGCATTAATTCCTGACGGGTGGGTAAACACGATCGCTTTTTAGTGCTTAAGAGGAGAGCGCCCTACTTAAAGCACCCCCGATCGGTTTTAAGCAATCCATTTATTGTTGCGTGTGTTTTTCTTGGCGCCATCTACCACGCTTTCTCCCATTCAGTGTATTTAGACCTCACCATTCCCGTTCGCCGAACGCGCACTGACAGTATGACGGGTAACTGTAATGGCCATCGGGACGGGTCAGTCGTGAGAAGGGTTTGATGCTCACCCGTATAACATTTCTGAACCGCGGCGTAGTCTAATGGGAGGGGGTAGCGTGAGCGCTCTTACTTACAATTAGCATTATTGTTATCAAATTCTGGATCGGCAGAGTAAGTAATGAGGAAGTCCGAAGAAGAGTAGGAAAGTAGAGAAGCCTCATGAAAACCTTGCCAAGAAGATGAAACAACCGTATAAATCATATCTTGAAACATAATGACCTCATGAAGACAATCGCCGAGGGACAAGTGGATGGCAAGAACGGAAGACCTCGATCAAAATATATGGAACAGGTAAAGAAGGGTGTTAAACGTAAGAAATATGCAGGTGTGAAAAGATTAACTGATAGAAGAATTGAGTGAAGAACTAATTTAAACCAATCTTAGGATTGTTGACGTGCGATGATCATGGTGATGACAGGTAGGCTAAACTACCAATGGCTATCGACAGCTAATAATAGGGGGCCGCTTGAATACCTTAGAATTTCATCGAGAGGATGATAGTATTACACAGCAGCTGCAGCGAAAAAGTAACTGCTTCACATTATGCATGATGCAGCAGAATTCGTCGTCAGTTTCCTGAGTAAATGTAGAGAAAGAATTTTCATCAGTATGGAATGGCGAAATCTTGCGAAAACCTTGAGTAAAAGAGTCATTGCAGTGATTCCGCAATACAAAGTCACGTTGAGTTAGTAATGAGGAAGTCCTAAGAAGATTAGGAGAGAGGAGAAGCCTCATAAAAACCTTGATAAGAAGACGGAAAAACCTCATAGGTTCGTTCATCTCTTGAGACATGATCGCCTGATGAAGACAATCGCCGAAAGACAAGTCGATGACAAGAACGGAAAAGGAAGACCTCGAAATAAATACGAGAATACTCGTATATGGAAAACTAAGGAAGGATAAGAAAGAGAAGATATACGTAGGAGTGAAATCTTCCTATTTCCCTTTCCTTCCAATTGAATTTTTGTAGTAATTGACTCAGCCAGGAGCACTTTTATACGAACAATCTTCAAGGGAAAAGTAGATTGCCAGAACGGAAAAGGAAGACGTCAAATAAATTATATGGAATAGGTAAATCAATAAGGAATACGTAGGTGTGAAAAGATTAGCTCAGAGAAGAATTTATTGGAGAGCTGCGTCAAACAAATCTTAGGATTGTTGACCAGTAATGATGATGATGATAATGAAAGTATTCCATCGATTAAGGTAGAGATTATGTGCATTGTTTAAAATGCATTTTCCATTCATCAAGGGCATTTATTTTGTAATGGCAACATTTTAATCATATTAAACAATGAATAATGTGTGTTTCTTACTTAAATTCATAGAAGTCTTCAGTACAAGAATCATTATCATATAATTATCTAAAAACACACTTCCCTATTCATAATAAGGCCTACTCCCTTTCATTCTATCTAAGAATTCTATTTTATTCCTTCCTCTCCCTCGTTTAGCCAAAATTCTACCCTCTAACATCGTTTTCAACGTCCTTTCCACGCTAAGTACTCGCTCTATCCATTCCTACTCTCTCTTACGTATCTCAACTAGGAGCTGCCTCACTTCACCAACGATGTCCAGCACTTATTCCATCCTCCTTCTTTCCGTCCTTGTTCACTTTACCCAGTCTTCCTCAACAAATAGTATGAACGTAATAAAAAGTAACGATTAATGTTTTTTTATTGAGGATTGGCCGGTTCCTCTTTTTTTATCGGTTCTAATACCGATTCTGATCCTGTAATCGTTTTTTAGTCCCACTTCGCCGCTTAATCATTTCATTTTTATAGCTTAAAGTTGGAAATCTAAATGTGGTTCAAAAGTTTCTGGTTCAATTTAGTGGAATTTCATCATGATGGGAGTGATGCTTACGAAGTAGTGTTCCACAAAATATTTATCAACCCAACCGATCTCGATAATTTGCGCGCCATTATCATGGAGGTGAGTAGGTAGCCGTTTAAAAGTGAGATTCCGTTGAATGAATTACAAATTACGTTTTTGCCTTGATCTAGGCCGCGAGGAATACTCAAAGACTTGCAGTTTAAATGGAAACGTATGGAAGGAAATTTAAATATTGCAATTCCTTAGACAAAATAGTAGAGCTCAAAACCTTGATAACTCCTGGAATTCTTATTTGATTTCCTTTTATTTTTACTTCCATTCAGCTTGTATTTTGTTTAGATATTGATGAACTGGCTTTTCATTCTGGCGGTATCATTTGGCCGAAATTTCTAAAATTTACATTTTCTTTCTTTATATCAAGTTTGTTTCCATAAATAATAATTACTAAATAAATGTAATATGATCATTTTACAAATATGTAACTGCATTGCACGAAAGTTAAAAATACATCATTGCACTTAAAACTGCAAAAAAAGACCCTTAATGAAGTAAATATACAATTTCCGGAAAATTGGTCGTATGGTTTTTTAATAGTTAGTCCATCATTCATAAAAACTAGTGATCAATCAACAAGATATCTTGAGAACAGAATTCTTTTAACTTCCCCAAATAAGTCAGACTATTTCGTTTCTTGTTACTTACGGTATTTCAATTCTACTTTATCTCCAGATGCCATTGGAAAAATTTATTTTGGAAATAATTCACTTATTTATCACCTTGCTTGATATCGTTACGTTTCCACGAAATGTTTTGTGGCCTATAACGTCTCTTTAAGATGCCAAAATCTATGAATATCGCCAGTAAACTTCGATTTTATCGATTCATCGCTTCTTTGGTAGCTGAAGTGTGATGAATTGAATTTAGCAACGGGATTTTTCTAAAACATCCTTCACTAAATTAAAATTTTATTACCTTTCGATTCTTGGCTGCACATTATGCACTTGAAAATGTTTTTGTAACAATAAAACGCGTCGTGCTCAAATAAATTCAGTGAAATTATTGCAATGTTTCATTTAACTAAAAGTGACATTTGATTGTGTTTTAGACCCCGAATTACAGAAATAACACTGTCTATACTCTGTGCTGTGCTATAATTTGGTGCTTTTTCATTTTCCCGTTATTTAAAACGTGAATTCTCTTTACGGTGGTATTGAAAGTAATTCAACTATTTTCTTTCAAGGTACACAATCAAAATTTTTAGATTCATAGGTCAGGATCGTTCTCTCAGGCAAAATTTGTCATTAAAAAAGAAGACTTCACTTAAATCACTGTCTGAAGAAATTAATGTATCCTATAGTTAAAAAAATAATTTTCGGCCCCTCTCATGAGCATTAAAGAAGCATTACAGGAAATATATCAAACGTAGTAAGCGTTTGACGTTAATAATGAAAGTAAGAAAATTTAAAATTGCAGAGAGAAACGTTTGATGTTTCATTCTCCTAATATACCGCAGAACTTTGTTCACTGTATAACTTTCTTATAATAATGCAAAGAGATATTTCTAGTATACGGGAGGATATCAAAGCAACATGAAATCTATTGGAGGGAGAAGTTGTTGTCAGTGTTAATTTGAATGCAAGTAATGTATGCTTAAGATATGTACATAACGTCAGGCAGTTGAAGAGTCACATTAAAGAAAAATCTCGATATTTATCGGTAAATTGAAAAAGAAATTTCATTAGTTTTTGGTTTATGAATATCTAATTGTGAAAACGTTGATTATTAAAATTTAAAAAACGGAACAGTAGACGCTACGACTATTTCCTCGTCGTAAAATAATGCGTTCATTTTGATTTAAGATACAGAATCTCTAGTCCAGAATGAATTTTACGTTATTGAGAGCTGTAGTGTGAATTTTCTGAGAAAACTTTATTTATTATCTGGAAATATTCCCCTTACGTTCCTAAAACACAAAAACTCCGAGTAGAATTGAAGGAAAAGTAAAGTCTTTGACATTATATTTACATTTTATATCGTTTGTCAAGCTTGGTGAACAATAATAACATATAATTGACTTTGAAAAAACTAAAATCTTATCGCCAAGTGACCAGAAATTGACGTACAATAACCCAAAATGGGAAAAGTGGGAACTACATACCGCTTTTCGAAGACAGTCCTCTAGATCTCGATGGCGAAAATAATTTTTTAATGGGTATGATGTAGTATGTAGTTTTCGAATAAATTTTTCGGAACTGAGACATCACTACTGAAGGAACCACCGAGTGAAATATCCGCTGAAGTTCTCGCCTGGATGTGTCTGAACGTGAACAGTCTCAGGAAGTCTAAATTATCATCCCTTGTCGCATGCTTTATATACCGGGAGTGCAGGCAAATATAGGGAGTGGGGGAGTAAGGGTATTGGTAGATGGGTAACGGTCCGAAAATGACCCCAACCCCTTTCCTCCCCTCCCTTCAAATATAAAAAAAGAAATACCCCAGGGCGTGGTGTTGTGCATCTCAGGAGCTTTGTACTTCGAAATTTTTCTTTAGTGATTTCTTTTCGAAACTAATACAAAAAAACTGCGTCCGCCAAGCAGTAGGATTATCACAACTTCTAAGGGGATTAGGTGGGTGACTTCCACAGATTCGAGGTCAATTAAATGACCTGTAATAGCGGCGGAAGGGTTAATACGAGGCAAGCCATTTTTGAAGATAATCTCTAAGACTAGATAATCTCTTACTTAGGAGAAAAATTTCTTAGCAGTATGATGGTCATGAGGCATAGAATGCTTAATAATTCTATTTATCTACATTTCTATTTGTTTCCCTGGACTGTTGAGGCCTTGATCTTATAGAATTCGATTTAAAGTTAGGAAAAATAATAAACATCTACAACCTAACATTTAACCGTCAGCTAGTAGTATCATTTTCGATATTCACTGTTTCTTTTTTTCATTTGCATGGCATTTTCAGTCTTGAAAGCAGCCAACGATTAAAAGTCAAGTCATATAAAGAAAATTCGTTTTTTTCCTGATTTTCTATTTCTTCACACATCTCTGCAAGCAAATTTCGGAAAACGGCAAAAAATAGCCAATTTTAAACACTTAATTCTTTATCTTTGTTATCACTACCTAAATTTTTCAATCCAATCAAAAATTTGACGACCTGCGATTACGGTATGTACACACTCTTTTGCAATCCGTGAAGGGAAAACACGTCCATGAAATTTCACATTAGTCCATAAAGGACATTCTTGAGATGCTATGGCCATGCGATGTTCACTTTGGAAAAGAAAATAAGAAATAGAATCCCCCCGAAAATAAGAAAGCCCCTGAACTTCATGTGTGGAATACACGATATGGATAAATTTATGTATTCCATTGGTGGAAATTTTCTCCGTAAAATGAACTACAGCGTATGCCTATCATCATTTTATAAATGTAGTTATTAGCATCACACCAAAGAAAATAGTAGTAAGCGAAAACATTTTCAAATACTAGATTAATAAGGAAGTCTACCCTGCGACGAATACAGCCTAGAAATTTTTTAATAATTCCATTTCATTTCTGTTTCATTTTTTGCACCTTCAGTTTCCATCATTCGCTGTGTAGATTGAATAAACCTCTCAATCATTCCTGAAATCAGATTGAATTCTTAATTTTAAACAATTTCGCAACATAAACGTCAGCGAATATCTTCTGCTCTTCAGAAACTTCGCCTTATCTCTCAATCTTACTTTTCTCAAGTTGAGTCGAGAACAACTCGAGAAAAGTAAGATTTTTATTCTCTTTTTCGGCTACTTTTTTTACTTTTACTAGGGGTTTGGAATATATTTTTCGCACACGATGTGAAAAATCTTCTTCCCTACAATATTCATTGGAAAAATATCGGTCCAAATAAGATCGGAATGATACTTTCGCGTGCTTTCGCTTGTATCGAGAGGTAGTTCAGGAATTATAATTCTGGTTAATCATGTGTCGTTCACTCTTGCTTCAAGCTAAAATCGTAAACTTTTCCCTGGTTTGTTTCCAATGTATCTTCCCATAAACATCCTATCTCATCATATGAATCCTTTACGCCGTATTCTGATGTACTCACCTTTATTAGGTTTTTTAGTCCCCTAAAGATGTCCAGCATGGTTGTGCGTCTAATTGTTTTTGGCGTCCACGCGAATGTCCAAGGGCACAAGTCTTTGAATGGTTCGATGTGGCACACCTGTTGCGCAGTATCACCCGAAGATGGAATATTTTCATCATTTATTCCGAAACTGCGTCCAGGCCACCGTGTCGAATCACTTCTCTTATCCACTGCCGCTATTTTATCCGCACAAGATCTTGAACCAACCGCCGAAAATTACTCGAGTAGGATTCCTTTCCTCATCAGTATAACATATCCACTTTGCGGAGCACTATATTCGGATTCCATTGTCTCGCCACATGCGTTCACTTTCCTATTCATCTTTCTTTGTCCTTCTTACTTGATCTAAACATAGACAATAGACCAACTGAGACATGCCGAGGAGCTCAAATATGTCGTTTCTTCGTCTATCAACTAAATAATTGTAATTAAACAGCATTAAACTCAAGGATCAATAACATGCGGGTAGAAAAATTGGCATCGTGTAGTTAGCTATTGAATATTAACGTCGAAATTGAAAATATTATCAAATCAAGTCAAAATATCACAAAATTTACGGGCAGTTAACAAAGTTTTCGGAAAACATTTGGTGAATTTCGTTGATTACTTTTTTAAAAAAATTCAGAGATCAATTTTCAAAATCAACTTGGCTCTGTGAAAAAAATCGATGAAAAAATATTACATTTCTGTTAAATCAAACATGATCAAAAGAAGGAAAATGTCAATATTTTCGTTATGTTGCATTGTTACCTGGCGTTCACGAAATATTTAGTTGGAACGTCTATGGAGATCAATTGATTGAAATATTATCCCTCGAATGAAATAGTAAAGAGTGCGAATAAAAATTGAATGGTGTCAAAACGAGCCGTTTCACCGAAACATTTAGATTTCCAAATCAGACGTGATTTATAGAGAGCGCTTGCGCAGACCCTTGCTTAGAGTATTGGAGGCAGCGTGAAGTTCGAAATATCCTCTGTTCTGGGGTTGAGCTTTCATGAAATCCACCTCTTAATGTGGCTTACGATGCTATTTTCCGCTTAGTCTGAGCTGGGAAGATCGGAACTGGATAAACAAGCCCCGCTAGTCGGCTACTGAGCTATACCCGTAGCCCGTGAGCTCACAGCGAGACTATCGGGAACACAAGAAGGCGCTAGCAGGAATATCTTGACTTTCCCTGAAACCTGAGGTTGTTCTTATCCTAAATGAACGTAGAACTAGAAACTCTTATTGTGAAAAGTTTGGATTTTCTGAATGAATAGATGAAGGAGGTGAAGAAGCCATGCGTAGTGATGACACCACTACCCTCAGCATTACAAGTCATTACCTGATTACGCGCACGAGTTACTGTCATCTGAAAAGTGATTTTAATGGTCTCATTACAAAACAAAAAGTTGAAAGCTTTATGGGAAAGAAACTTGTGCTAACCACGCTAACATTTAATCCACTCCCAAACACCATGCATAAGTATCACAAATTTCCTTTAATTTTTATTTTCACAATGAAATCGCCTGTTTTTCTCTTATCTTGTTAGTATACAGTATTTTCATGCGTTTGGCAGTATCGAATATTGTCAAAGTCACTGAATAAATGAACTATGCTCGAATTTTTTTATCTATTGCATCACTTCTCTGAGTATTCAGTCTCCTTTTTCACTATTTTTTATTTCAATCGAACGTCGATGAGCGATTCGTCACAGCCGTAAAGAAGGCAGTGTAAGTGGTAAATGCAGGGTGAATAAAGAGAAAAATTACGAGGAGTATATTTTTTTTAAGTAGTGAGTAGTTTGAGAATCAGAAGTGAAGATTAGCTACTAATTTAAAAAAGAACGTGAGATTTAAGATACTTTTTTTTCTCATTCGACGAACACACACACCAGAAGACAAGAAAAGAGGTCACTCCCTTCCACCCAACCAAACCGATCACAGCGTTTCTTTTTTTATTATTAATTTTTTTTTGAGGGGATGTTATCAAACTATCCACAAATCACTTTGCTCTTTCGAGATCCGTCACTTCTCTCTTCTTTACCTTCGCGTTAACTTCAGCTGGGATGCTCTTAAGCGCCAACATCGCGATCTTCCCGCTTCACTCCCTAGACTCTCCATCCAGAAAATAGGGCACAACAGGGTCGAGTCCTCTAAGAATCTTTCCCCCCGGACAAGGGAGCCGCGTAATGGAAGGGAGTTTTTGGAGTTGAACCCAGTACGGTGGAAACACTCCAGCGAGGTTCTCTGACGCGAATTCACCGCGGAGTTGGCCCCATGTTCGCCGCGGAGCGATGGCAGAGATGCCCGCCACACGGAACTTTAAAATATCGCCTGGATCTTCGAAATCGGGCACCAGACTCGCTGCTCCGAGCTGCACCACTGTCTAATGCATAACACGCAGCATCCTCTCCCCAGACTGATTTCTCCTCCGCTCCGGCGTGATAGGTTATTTTTTTCTCAAAGTTTAATGCTTCCGCCTATTGTGTTTACGTTTTCTCCGCGTGGTCCTGGGATGCCGTGCGTGAGGAACTGTAGGATGGGTCTTCGGATGCGTCGAGGCTTCTGCTTTTTTAAAAGGGAACAGGTTCGACGTTCACGCGGGAGAACTTATTATCCGGGGAAAACTGACTCGTTTTTTTCCGTTTCGAAAGCGTGCCCGAGACTTGGATAAGTTGGAATCCACTCGCGCGCCGTGGGTTCCGCGAGGCGAGGACTGTCTGGTTCGGTGTTATAAGGATGCTCTATATCCGTCTCGGCCGAGTCCGGAGCGAACAGCAGGTCGGATTGGTCGGCGTGAATTTTGCCCAATGGGGAAGGAGAGAAGTGGTGGAGGGTGTTATATATACATACGCTCGTGTCGGGCGCGCGGTGTGTCTGCCTGCTTTCCTTCGGATTCGAAGATTCTTTTGTTTTCCGTCCGCCTCTACGGTCAATTAGGGCCAGATGATGCAGACGGGAAAGTGATGGCGGAGCACATCTGCATGGCACCCGACAATCCACCGCTGGAGTGTTTGGCAGGGGGTCAATCTGCCCAAGCAGGTGCGCTTCGTGTGAAGCTGTTTAACATGTTACTGTAATTGTGCGGGGATGTGTTTTACTCAGCACACTTTATGCTATTCAAGCTATACTTTATTGCTCTAATTACTTCTTTCTCCTCCAAACTACGATTCCGTTGTAAGAATTGAAATAAATACATGGTTGAAAGACTATTACATTAAAACGTAATTTCACTTCTCCAAAATTATTTTAGTAGCAAGCGTAGCTATTATAGTAAATTTATTTAGTGAATGATATTTTTAATCGTTATTAGTCAGCAAGCCTATGATTGGTTTTACGAAGTTTTCCATTACTCTCTTCTATCAGTTAGCTTGTTCATAGCAACGTATTTCTTCTATTTTACATCCTTTATAACCTGTCCTATGTAACTATTTCGAGACCGTTCCTTGCCGAAAATCGAAAACAGAACAAATGTGCTGAATGACACTTTCGAAGTTGCGTTTTCCATGGAAATTTGGTTTTCTCACCGTGAGGAATGCGATCTTCGTAAGGAAGTTTTCGAATCTGACGTAAATCTGTTTTCGCCCCCTTGTTTACACATGGGCCGATTCTGCTACCTCACAACCAACCTGCCTATCACAAGGAATCCACCCTTCGAAATGAAGAGGAATAATCCAATTTTCAACCTCGATTGAACATTCGATGAATCGCACGAGCGGACTTTTCAATCTGTGTGTCACATCAAGGATGTCTTTGAGGTATTGAGTAGATGCGAGCGAGAAAAACTAGCGATTCCCTTACTTTTCGCATTCCCTATATACAGTGGAACTTGGTTATAACAGCATCGGCTGTAACGTCAACTCGGGTTTAACGTCGCATTTTATACACACCAGCCAAAATTGAACATTTTATGTTGCACGAAAATCCGTTTATATCGTCAACAAATACTGCGACGCTCGGGTATAGCGTCAAAAATTTTGCGATTCTTAGGTTGCAACAGTGGTAGTGGTAGTGTATTATGTCCCAAAGTTCACAGAAACCATATGTAGAAACATCAAAAGCAAAAACAGGTCACAAGCTGGACGTTGAGCTGGTGACGGGATGCAACTCTCTTGTTTAATTGGTGTCTGGAGGGAGCGGGGGCTGTCCCGCATACCTGGGTCTTATCCCTAAGCAGTGTTGTATATAGCAGAACATTTGCGTTTTTACTTTGTCCTTTCACTCAGATTTAAGGCTTCTTTATTTATATCGTCACTCGGATATAACGTTAAAAATCTTCTGGTCTCTTTGATGACGTTATAACCAAGTTCCACTGTATTTACATTGTGCCATATTTTAAGAATAACTCATGTTTATCTATATATTTATACAAATGTGTGAGTATAAATGTGTGTTATGCATTGTGTAAAAATGGATTTTGAGGGCTTTTTCAAAAAAAAGTTTTTTTTCTTAGTATTTTATGTTTTGTACTTTGATTTTTTGGATATTTTTGTGTGTGATGAAACCTATCGACCAAGCTGGCACTTCGTATCTTATATTTTTGTCTTTATATATTTTCGGATTTATATTACCACCCGACTTTATGCTCGACTTTTAACCATTTTTGCTATAATAATAATATAAAAGGGGATGTCTGTTGAATGAAAACTTTTGGGCTATGTCGCCGTGTCAATTTTTTATGGGTGGCCCCATCGTTTCCCGACCGATGCAGGTCACTCGAGAAACAACCCAAAAATTGATGAGGCGGAATAGGCAAAAAGTTTTTATTCGACATGACGAGTACCCGCGAAAATCCTATATAATAATATTTATTCTACTTATTGATGAATTGCAAAATAATTTAATAGTCGATTTAAGCCATTTATTCAAATTTCAATTCGGAGAAAACAGCAGCCTTCCTCTATTTCTTCCAAAAAAACAAATCCAAATTCGTGCGTAGGTTTCCGCGGCGTTGTTCACGATGACTGCTAATTTCCGGGTTCTCCTGCCGCGTCTGTCGTTTATGGTTGACTACAGTTCCGGATACCTCTTCATATGTGAAGAACTCAGCCCATTTCGTGAATATGATAAAAGGCATTACCATCGAGAGAGAAGACATCATGGTGAGCTTCGACGTAGTGTCGCTGTTTACGAACGTGCCCATTGAAGAATCAGTGGAAATTGTGAAAAAGCTGACAAGCTCAGGAATTCCCAAGGACTTGCCCAAGCTTGTGGAGCACTGCCTGAGGAACAACTTATTCCTATGGAATGACATTGAAACAATCGCTTAGTCACGAGTCAACGAGAATTCAACAATAGTACAACATCTCTAAACTACAAAATCATACTTTAACAGATTATTGGGGAGATTAGCGATTGTGATGGCCCTCGTTTATTGCAACTATTTTTATCAAGATATGGCGTAGGAACATAATATATTAAAAATTTTAATAATTTTTGTTGAAATTATTGACGTCTAGATAGTGGTAACGTTATTTTAATATCAAACACAAATACAATGAGAACTTCTTCCTCACACGAAACAGAATTGACTTCAACTGAGCACATGGTGTGAATCGCACAGCATGCTACAACCAACCATCGATATATCGATAGTGTCTAAGCAGACTATCGAATGTAGTTAATTTGCTTTTCAATACTTCCTCTCAAACTAACTACACACAAGTTAAATTTATTGCATCAACTAGACCCAGCATTTCACACAAAGTCTTAAATCGTGGCCCTGCCAATGGCTTAGTGAGAATGTCAGCCACTTGTTTCAAACCCTCGACATGTCCAATGTTCAATGTTCCATCACTGCACTTTTCCCGTACAAAATGGTATTTAACATCTATATGTTTCGATCTCTTATGAAACTCTGGGTTATTTGCAAGTTTTACAGCGCTCATATTATCAACTAGTAACTTTGGTGAGTCTTTTAAACATGTCACTTCAGAAAATAATCTTTTCAACCATACCAGTTCTTTAGCTGCTTCACTTGCTGCCACATACTCAGCTTCAGTGGTGGATAATACAACACTTCTTTGCTTTTGACTAAACCAAGAAATGGCACCCCCTGAGTACATACAAACCACCCCAGTCCGTGAATGTCTAGTTTTTATATCACCAGCATAGTCTGCATCACTGAATCCATGCAACACTTGCTCTGGGGAATCAACTTTATACAACAATCCATAGTCAGCTGTGCCACGCAAATACCTGAATAATCTTTTCACATTTTTTCAGTCTTTGTTTGAGGGGCTCTCAAGGGATTGGGAGACAATACTCACGGCATAGGCTATATCAGGGCGTGTAGCCACCATTAGGAACATAAGGCTCCCTACAGCCTCACGATATGGTATACTGGCATCCAAGGGTTGATCCTCAGTGCCATTGTCACCACCAGAGGCACCAGGTTCGGCGGGTGTCGAGACAGCATTTGCATCAGCAAACCGGAACCGCTCCAGAACCTTCTTCGTGTATGAACCTTGGCTCACAAAAATTGAACCATTGCTTAGCTGCTGAATTCCCATCCCAAGGAAAGAACTAAGAGGGCCCATAGTGATTTTAAACTCCATCTTTAGATGCTCTAAAAACTCACTCATTTCCCCTTCATCTGTTCCAGCAATCAGCCCATCATCCACATAGATTACAATTAACAGTTTTTTGTCCATCCTATTCCTCACAAATAGGCAATGGTCAGCAGAGCTCCTCTTCATCCCCTGTTTTGCTAAAAATGCAACCAGTCTTTTATTCCAGCAGCGAGGCGCCTGTTTCAGTCCATATATGCTTCGATTTAAGCGACAAACTCGGTTTGTACCATCCTCATACCCCTGAGGTTGCTGCATGTACACTTCTTCTTTAAGTTTTCCATAAAGAAAAGCTGTTTTCACATCAAATTGTTGAAGCTTCAATCTTTCCTCAGCAGCCACACTAAGAACCGATCGTACAGTCTCGAATCTTGCCACTGGACTAAAAGTTTCTTCGTAGTCAATACCTAGGCGTTGAGTACAACCTTTCGCTACCAAACGTGCTTTGTAGCACTGGACTGCCCCATTGGCTGAATGTGTTTTCACACGAAAAACCCACCGATTATTTATGACCTTTTTTCCATTTGGTAAATCAACTAGAGTCCACACTTCATTCTCTTTCAAGGAGTTCATCTCATCTTCCATGG
The DNA here is from genome assembly GCF_921293095.1 of Ischnura elegans. NCBI lineage: Eukaryota > Metazoa > Arthropoda > Insecta > Odonata > Coenagrionidae > Ischnura > Ischnura elegans. Next base: position 72,703,454 of record NC_060254.1, read on the forward strand.
CACTCTTCCACAAGTCTCCATCTTTTGAATTTATCGCTTCACTAAAAGATGATGGAGATGTTGACTCTGCTGCCATGACATAGTCCTTCAGATATGCAGGCTGCTTTACTTGCCTTTTGGGACGCAGCTGGGGCATCTCTTCATCTTCAGATGGTTCTTCCTCTACTTCTGAGTCGTCCACGGATTCAAGATCTCCTACCTCCTGATTATTGTGTGGTTCAGTATTATTCTCATCCACATTTCTCTTCTCAGGATGATTACTGATTCTAAACTCTGACTTATTGGGCAAAACTTCTATTGGTTTAAACAAAACATCTCGGCTCATTATTACTCTTTTTGAGTTTGGCAGCCAGCACCTATATCCATCCCTTTCATCGCAGTATCCTACAAATCTGGCATATGTTGATTTCTTGTCCCACTTCCTCCGGCGTTGCTTAGGAACATGTACATAGCATTCTGCACCAAACACTTTCAAGTGCTCTACATTAACAGGACCTTTTTTCAGCCATACTTCCAGAGGGGATTTTCCATATACCTTTGACGGACCCGTACGATTCAAGACAAAGCATGCTGTATTCACAGCTTCCGCCCATAGTCCTTTAGGAAGATTTTGTGCATGCAACATAGATCTTGCACTCTCCACTAAAGTTCTATTTTCACGTTCTGCCACTCCATTCTGTTCTGGAGTGTAGGGCATGGACATCCGTATCTTAATACCTTTCTTTTGAAGGAGTCTTCTAACACGTGCATTGTTAAATTCAAGTCCACCATCACTCATAAAAGTTTTTATCTTGTTACCTTCATTGTCTGCCTCATTCAAAAATATTTCAAGGTAATGAGGAACCATATCTTTTGTCTTCAAAAAGAATACTCGGCGGTAACTGGAAAAATCATCCTTTAGCAGTAAGAAGTACCTACTTCCTCCAAACGATGAGGTCTCCATCGGCCCACAGAGATCAGCGTGGATGATCTCACCAACGGTATCAGGTCTGCAGTCTCGAGTTTTGTAACTATCACGGTGCTGCTTTCCCATCACACATCCAACGCAGAAATCTTCTTCTTGTTGAACTTCAATACCCCTACTTTTCAGTACCTTCTTTACGTGCTGTTTACTTTGATGACAGAGCCTTTCATGCCATAATTGAAGACTAGCATCGACTGCTGTAACGTTGACTTCATTAGAGTCCTTTGGACGTTGGACAGTCATTTTTAATTCGTACAACCCAGTCTCCGTCTTCACTCCCACAAGTTTCACTAGCCCATTTCTTTTGAAGATGCACTTTCTCGCATCCGCACTAAATTTAAATCCCTTTTCTACAGTCCTTCCTACAGAGAGTAAATTCCTTCCCAATTCTGGAACATACCAAACATCTCTAATATCACATGAAACAAGGTTTTTGTCTATTGACGCCTTCACACTCACAGTCCCACAGCCATGCGCCTTAATTACTTCACCATTTCCTATCGTGATATTCACAGGCTTAGTAAAAGGAGTGTAGTCCATGAAGTAACCCTTATTATTAGACATATGCTGAGAGGCACCAGTGTCTGCAAGCCATGCTTCTCTAGGCACATTATTACCCTCAACTAAGAAAGATAAAAAACTTGCACCCTTGCCTGAAAAATGTTTGTTCCTCTTTTTACCTTGTTCAGGGCACTTGTTCGCTAGATGACCACGCTGATGGCATTTAAAACATTTTCTAGTCTCTTCTTTACCTTTCTTCGATTCGGCTTTCACAGCAAAAGCAGATGAGTCTATTTCCTTTTCCGGAAGCCTCATCTCAATTAATCGAAGTCTCTCAATCAGAAGATTGATAGAACGATCAGGAATGGGTATACTCTCCCACACACTTTTGAATTCAAAGTATTCCCTGGGTAAAGTCGACATAATTCTGCTCATCAACAGCAATTCAGGGAGCACAGCATCGGTCAATCGCTTCAGCTCGTCATTCAGGTCCGTGAAGTCCTTCTGGAGACGAGCAACGTACGCTGCGATGTCTTCGGATTCCTTTTTCTCCGACGAGAAAAATTTCTCCATCAACCGATCCACTCTTTGGCCCGAACTTTGCTCATATACTGACAGCAGCTTCTTCCAAATTTCTTCAGCAGTGGCACATGTCGCAGTCAATTCAACATCAGCATCACCCATGCTACTCACGAGTATAATTTGTGCCAGAGAGTCGGCTTTTTCATACTCTCGCACAGCAAGTCTATGCGTAGTAATTTCACCTTCAGAAGCAGCCGTGGCAAGTATACCGGGATATCTTCCTCCGTGAACTACATCGGCCACTTCGTGATGCTTCAAGAATAATTCTATTTGCCGTTTCCATCTACTCCAATTTTCCGCACCCTTCAGTTTTTCAATATTGGCTCGGAAATCCATTTTATAGTCCGTTTGGAACATAGAACCGAAGAACAAAGTTGCGATTGGAGTTCACAAAAAATAACGTTCTCACTAAAACTGACCGCACATTTCCGGTGATTAAGCAGTCTGGGTCCATAACCTGTTGAAATTATTGACGTCTAGATAGTGGTAACGTTATTTTAATATCAAACACAAATACAATGAGAACTTCTTCCTCACACGAAACAGAATTGACTTCAACTGAGCACATGGTGTGAATCGCACAGCATGCTACAACCAACCATCGATATATCGATAGTGTCTAAGCAGACTATCGAATGTAGTTAATTTGCTTTTCAATAATTTTCAACGTGATTTCGAAAAACGACTGGACGCGAGTACAATATGGCGGACCGAATTTAACTCAAATAATATCTGCTACGTGGCTCTGTTCTGTTGAGGACTATCACAACTATACGTAACTGTTGTGGAATCGACCTGATAAAAACATATCCTTTGCATAAAATTTTGAAAGTGCACATTATAATTTAATGACATAAAATATTAACATGAAATTAAGAAAGGATAAAATTGAAAGTAAGGCACTCGTTTTCTTCAGCACCCCGAACTGGTTTTAGCTATAGTGGCAAGAAGAAAAAACTTATGTATGTAGCACAAATAGCTTCAGTAACAAATAAAGATACCGATTGTTATGAGGTACTGAACCTACGCCGAAATGACGGCAAGGGGATGGTGTACATATTTCCGGAGGGAGAAGACAGATGCTGGATTGACAAAATGGACGTCGTTCACCTTGATCGTCAGCCTAAACTTCACATGGTTGGAAAGCGCACTAGTTACGTTTTTCATAATGCAGTGAATGTACAGTAAAATAAAAATTAGTGCAAAAGAATAAAAATATTTTTCACCTTTAACTATTGCTTTATGTCATTACTTGTTATTTGATCATGCAGAGGCTACATTTTTTGTTTTAGCTTTTCATAATTTTTGAGTGTTAATTTAGAGTTGTTAGAAGTTAAATGGTCTTATATTTTGAGTTTGAAATAAGTCTAAATAATTGGTTATTCCGTCATGGTAATTCCGTCACAGTAATTCCCTCAAGGTATTTCCGTCACGGTAATTCCGTCACGTGTTTGTTTTTGACTATTATATGCATATTAATAATTTCTAGTTTTGACAAACTGTGCGATCTTAAGCAATGCCTCAAACATTGTTCATAGCCATGTTGAAAGTTTTAAAATTCATCTTAGATTCACAGAGTTTGAAGATGTTTGAAGTCATTGCACCTAGCAGGTTGACATGAAAGTAATTCCGTCACAGGCATACTTTACACAAATTTAGAAGATATTTGATGATTAATTTCGTTTCTCTATATGATCATCATCTTCATAAAAGAATTTTGACTATGCATAGCGAGAAGTGTTTCAATATTTTATTATTTTACAATTTTATTGAAATATCGTATTGCACAATTCTGTCCAAAGGTAATTCCGTCACGCATGGAATTGCCCAACTATTATGAACAATCAGACGGAGCAGCAATGGGTTCGCCCCTTTCCCCTGTGTTGGCCAACCTCTTTATGGAAAAGTTTGAGGAGGAGGCCGTGAATACCTACCACAAGCAACCAAAGCTTTGGCTTCGGTATGTTGATGACACGTTCATCGTATGGCCACACGGTGCAGAGGAATTGGACAAATTTTTTATATATCTCAACAAACAACACCGAAGGATCCGCTTCACAATGGAAAAGGAATGCGAAGGCAAGTTGCCCTTCTTGGAGGTGATGATTAAGAGGAAAGACGATGGCAGCCTTGGACATGCGGTGTATAGAAAGGAAACGCACACGGACCGATACCTGAACGCAGCATCACACCACCATCCCGCCCACAAGGCCTCGGTGGTAACATCTCTAATCCACCGAGCCTTCATCATTTCCGACGCCGAATCATTAGATTCAGAGAAGAAGCACCTGACCAAAGCACTAATCAGGAACGGCTACGACCGGAAAATGGTCCTCAAGAGGGCCGCTAAGGTCAAAAAGATGCACTCACAACCATCTGAAGAACGCCAGGCCACAGAGGAGGAGGAATTGACCAAACCTGCGGCACGGCTTACAATTCCATTCATAGCAGGAGTGTCAGAATGTATTGCTAGGATACTAAGGAAGCATGACGTAGTCACAAGGTTCAATTGCGTGACCAAGATACAAAACATTGTACCTGGACCAAAAGATCGTATCCCGCAGGCACTATGCGAAGGCGTGTACAGTGTACACTGTACACAGTGCCATGCTCCTGCGGAAAATCATATGTTGGCGAAACATGCCGAGGAATGGCCACAAGGATGAAGGAGCATGTGAGAGCTACCAATAAAAAACAACTGCACTTGTCAGCCATTGCAGAGCATGTTTGGAGTGAGGCCGGCCATAACATTGAATTCGAAAAAGCGAAGATAGTGGCAAAAGAGAGTCGATACTACCCAAGGCAAATCAGGGAAGCAATTGAAATTCACAAAAGACAAAATATTAACAGGGACAACGGCTACCCAATCAGCAACGTTTGGAAGAGAGTTCTGACCAATCAGCGCACAGGAGGAGATCGGCCAGTGCTATATAAGACGGCAAAAAATGAAAACTTCTCACCTTCGACCTGAAGACGGAAGCAGGATGGCTTCCGAAACTGTAGTCAACCATAAACGACACACGCGGCTGGAGAACCCGGAAATTAGCAGTCATCGTAAACAAATCCAAAATAACAAAATGCGTAACTTTTATGTCTTTCTTGTCGTTACAATGCAAGTTGAATGCATAAATGAACAGGATAACATAAATAAAACATATCGCAAAATGTTAGAAGGAACTTATCTGACAAACAAGAAACCAAAATACGTAACTTATCCCTAACAGTGCTGACCTTAGTACTACGGTGCCGGCCATTTTCAATACTTTTGTGTTATTTCTTAACGATCAACCTTTGATGCGAGGGATAGCTAGTTTGGTATCATTTCCAAGAATGAATTTTCTTTTTTTATTTGTATATTTAGAGGTTTACCACTTTGTTAAAAAAATGGCAAACTTCGATTTTTCAAAAGATGGTTGGCGTAATATTACGCTTGTAGCGAAAATCGATAAAAAAGATAATCGTAATACGAATATATTTTTAGTAATGGAAAATTCAGTATTGTTATTTCTGCGTCACTCTTTTTTCTCGCCTTATTTGAAAATTTCTACTCATTCATCGTGCATTTTGGGGTATCATTGATCAGGAAATTCATCCCAGGTGAACTGACTTTGGAGGAGGACTTGTAAATATATTTAGAAATAAAAGATTACCCCTCGTGAATATATTGAAATGAAAGGTAATTGCTTTTTCCACTATGATGACCCCTGGTGGATATTTTTGCAATCTTTTTCCACGTTTTTAAATTTGCATTCCTTTTTTGCAGAAGGTTTATCCTATATTAATTGCTTGTTTTGTTATTTCAATCTTATTTTTAGTAATGGTAAAGTTAGTTTCTTATCTTAGTACATTATTAATTATAATTATAATAATATATATTATATAGATAATGATTTTTGGCCAACACACCCTCAAAATGGTTCATGAAAGTTTTCCTGAAAACGTTTTTCTTCTGAAAAGGCATGGTTAGCGATTATAAATGGGTTTTTAACGTCTGTTATCGAATTTGTTTTCGCTATTTTAAACATTTACTTGGCAAGGGGATGCCTAACGCTATGTTTTATCGGAGTAAATATCAGGCCCAGAAACATTTTCGCAGCAAATTCTTCTCTCGACAGGTATAAATCATCCCGGTGGGTGGTTTTCCTTTGAATGAATGCTCCTAAAGAGAGATGGGTTATTTATGGAAAGTCAAAAACCACGTGTTTAGAGTAACATTGCAACTTGCTCAGGAGATAAATTACCCTAAGGAGTTCAAGATGCCCCCTCAAAATTGCGAAACTACCAGCGATCTATAGATAATAGGGTGGTTTCCTATTATTTTTTTACTGCCTAAATCGAAAGATTATTACTCCTGGAGTACGTATTTCACGCTTTTAGATTTTTAAATGACGATATCTATTTTTCGCGATCAAATGAAAAGTGAAAAATTTCAAGCGCGCGAAAACGCGACGGGTAAGGAAATCTCTCCGTGTGACGTATTTCTGGTTCCCCCTCCCGCCTGGTAGGTGACCTTGATCGAGGCTCTGAGCGCTGATAGGACGCAGGATGCTAACAGGTAGCTGAGTACCTTCCTGTCTGGTAGCGCATGGCTTAAAAAAGGTTTATTAATACCTTATCAAGCGAAGAAAACTTTCCGATCTTAGCCAGTTTTAATAGGTGATTATTAAGACATGTTTCCCTGAGCTCTGTGCCTCATGCATGCATTGGTAGCCTCTGACGATGCATAACTCCTATCCTCTCGTGTAGAAACTAGGTCCCTGTGACGTCACGTGGAGTGGAATCGCATGGGCGCCAATCTGGCCTTTTTCAAATGAGGTTAAAATTTGACCCTTGCCATTCGTCTAAACCGGTATTTCAAAAACCAAATAATTTGTGTTTTATGAATACACTAATGGTGGGTAACGAATCGCCATCAATGCCTTTTGTTTTCTTTGATGAAGGAAACTACCCTATTCTCTCATTTCAGGATTTAGGATAAGATGCATTCAAAATCCTATTATCGATATATTCGTACTAGAGTATGATTGTCATTGATATTTTGTGGCCCCATGTATATCATCCAAACGCATCAAGCAGTTAAGCGTAAGAGGTTTGTGTATGTTAACCTTTGTGTTTAATCATGTGCCAGCATTGACTAAATAGGACAAAACGGTCTATTTCTTCATTTCAGATGGTAGCGGTCGCCAGCAGTAATTCCATACTCCTGGACATTAGAGTGGAATCGGAATGCGCTGAAGAAAATCTTGCTTTTTCATGCCCTAGTCTCGTAGCAACTGCAGTAGCCGAGGGCTAAAAGTCAGAATAACAATGAAAAGTTTAGCAAATTATAAGTGTTCCATTGGTTGATGTAGAATATAAGTGAGATTACTTTTCCTTTGACTGTCCTACTTTTTTTACAATTATGCATTAGACTATTCAATGATTTCCTCGTTCACTAGCATATTAGCAAAAAAGGTTGACCTGACGGTTGTGCGAAATGTAGAGTCCCAATTGCAATTCATCTACGTGATGTGGAGAATTTGTTATCATGTAACAATACAGTTGCAATTTAAACTCAAGGAGGTACGTGCAATTTCATCTCCTTGTTTTTACTAAGTTCTGAATCAAATGATCTACTTCTACCTATCTGAAGAATCGCTAAACCTTTATTTTCATGGAACGTGAATATCCAGTAAAAGAGAAGTTCGTCTGAGAATTTTCAAAGTGTGATGCAGTCCATGATTTTCTTCATTAGGTACTTCGTATTTCATAATTGAATGCTTCCCTAATTGCATGAAAATCCTCCTGCAACAATGGTTATTTCCCTCATCGCTGGCTTGCCGATGCAAAAGGAGTGATAGAGTGGTATATTCTCCTAAAAATTACTATTTTTAAACATTTACGGTCGTTTTGGAGAGATTTTGTCATTTTCAAAGGTGAGAATGCCTTCGTACTATCCAATAGGTTTTATTCCAATATATAATTGATTTCAGCCTTCACAATATCAGATTGGTCACCCATTATTTTCTCCTTAGATTTATCTCTAAACCGAAGCTATGTAACATACTCCTCTTAAATGGGATTTGATAAAATCTATGAATCATAGAAGGATGCTCTATCCAAGATAGGTTTTTTGCAGTTGACATAGATCATACGTCCTTCTCCATCTTACTCGGTGGTTTTGGCGCCTCTTTTAAAGGCTCAAGGGGAACCTGTAAAGCCTGGAAAACTATCCACCCCCCCCCCCCCCCCCCGTAGTTATGCCTCTGATGGTGAGAGTAAAGCAATCAAAGTGGTTATTTTAGCCCATTGGTCCTCCAACCATTTTCTTTAGAAGATTAATCTATGAAGATGGATAAAATAAGGTAATTGAAATTATTATACATTGTGACGGTTCAGACCTTTCACAGTCCTTATCATTTTTTCCATCCCAATTTTTTCCTCATCCATCTTAACCCTCACTCCTTTTTTTGTCCTTGGCTCCTGGCATCCATTGGTGGATACCATTCTGTGAGAGAGGTGTAGTGTGTTTCATTTTTGTGGGTATAGTCCAGTGTGACCGTAAGTTAGGGGGCTAGATGGGCTTTTCAATTGGCCACGAAGAATTGTGTAGGCCCTACTAGAAGTGACTACCCCTCATATTCCTCCCCCTTCCCTAGTGTTTCCCCGCCCCTAAAAGGCATCTACATAAGGCTACTAATGAGTAGTCCAGGGGATTACTTTTTCAAGATTATTTGAGGAGAGACTGCTGGATGGCAAAATAATTTAGCTCGGCGCCGTCCAACACGGACAGACTCGAGGTTTCCCCAAGGATTGGGGCACGAATATTACTAACGGGGATTCTCAAGTCGGCCTTAAAATGTGTTGTCACCCACCGCGCATTTAAATGGTTTTAGGAAAGTCGAGACACGCGTCGCTGACGGATAAAATTGATCCGAGTTTCACGGGGAAATAAGGTATAATTGGGGGTGTCGACCGAAATTTACATTCATGATGATGTTATTCATCAAATTCATAACTCTTCGATGCTATTCCTCGCAAGGACAAACATTATACTGCAAAATATTGGAAAAAAAAGTGGACCACACTGCACTCATCACCGCGCCGCGGTCATTTTAGAAAACCGATTAAAATGCGACCGAAATGGCAACAGATATCAGCCTCCAATGGGACAGAATAGGGTGGTTTCCTTTTATTTTTTTATTGCCTAAATCGAAAGATTATTACTCCTGGAGTACGCATTTCACGCTTTTAGATTTTTAAATAACGATATCTATTTTTTGCCATTAAATGAAAAGTGAAAATTTTCAAGCGCGTGAAAACGAGACGGCTAAGAATGAATGCTGGGAAAATTCCGCGTGACGTCATTCTGGTTCCCGCTGCCGCCGTGTGAGGTGACCTTGGGGCGAGGCTTTGAGCGTTGATAAGACAAGTTTTAATAGGTGATTATTAAGACATGTTTCCCTGAGCTCTGTGCCTCATGCATGCATTGGTAATCTCAGACGATGTAAAACTCCTATCTACTCGTATAGAAACTAGGTCCCTGTGACGTCACGTGGAGTGGCATCGCATGGGCGCCGATATGGCCTTTTTCAAATGCGGTTAAAATTGACCATTGCCATTCGTCTGAACTGGGATTTCTAAAACCAAATAATTTGTATATTATATGAATACACTAATGGTGGGTAACGAATCGCAATCAATGCCTTTCGTTTTCTTTGATGAAGGAAACTACCCCATTTGATCCGAGTTTCACGGGGAAATTAGGCATAATTAAGGATGCTAACCGAAACTCATATTCATGATGATGAGATCTATCAAATTCAGAACTTTTCAATGCTATTACTCGCAATTAGAAACAATATTATACAAAATATTGAATAAAAAGTGGATCGTATTGTACTCATCACCGCGCCGCGGACATGCCCCGAAGATGATGGTAGAGGCAGCCATCGAAACGTCGGCCTACAGTCATCACACCCAGTAGAAAACCCGAGAAGAGTGCACCACCACTCCATGTGTATTTATAAGGGTTCATGGGGATAAGGAGGTTGAATGGGGATGAAGGAATTATTATATTATTTTTATATAACGTCATAGAGGGATTCCGCGAATGGCTGATTTTTAAGCCTCAGTCCATACAGTCCTCAGTCATCTACAAAAAAAACAAATATACATTAAGAAAAGTGCATCTGTATTGAGAACAACAAACAATGCATAACCTCAAAAGCGACACTTCATATATTCATAAAACAAATGTTTCCTCAGGATATTTTTTACAGATTTTTTTAATTTCTTGTATTGTAGGTATTTTATTGCAGATGGCAGTTTGTTAAGGCCGCTATACCCGGCGAATCATCATACGAATGATCACGTGATAATTCGCAGGATCATACGAGCAAAATAGAACATGTTCTAATTGTCACTGAATGATCATGCGCATGACGTCGAATTATTTCATTTCATGATCATTCACCGTGTATAGCGACCTTTATAGAGGTGAAAATCCCTGGTATGTTACGCTTTGCAATCTTTTTGTTGTTCTACGGCTTTTTTTTATCGATTGTTATTGATGTTCTGGCCGCGTTTCCGAATTTCCAACGCCTCGCAGACTAGTTGGGGTTTGAATTTTTTTTTTGCCTTGGCGAATGAAATCAAGATACTGTGTCGATGAATGGGCTGCGCATTTTTTCGCGAAAGGTATACATGCAGCGGATCCATTTAAAATAATTATTCTTCCCTTCAGATAGTTAATAGGCATTATCAGAGTTAATCGTGCGTGCCGAGACCGCATGTTTCGCCACCGCCGACTGCAACGGTTGTCCCAGTCAGTGGCGCAGCGAGGGGGGGGGGGGGGCTTTGGGGGATAAAAAAACCCCCCAGAGCTCAGAGAAATTTTTAAGTTTAATCCATTTTACTTATTTTGATCAGTATTATTTATAGAATAGCGTTAGGATTTATCAAATATCCCTCAGAAAGCCGTAAAACTCGCCATTTTGAACCATTATTCTCCAAATTTTTCTGGAGGAGGGCCCAAACAACTCCCTCTTACCCTGGTGGGTATGCAATACCCCCCACACCCGTAAGTATTAGTTGCGCCTAAACCCCCCCCCCCCCCTAACCTTAATTCCTAGCTGCGCCCCTGGTGCCAGTCGAATGGTACGCATTTGTTCGTCGGGCAACAAACCAATACGCACGCGGGACGCACCCGAAAAACTTCATCAACAAGCTGTAACGACTCACAAAAGCTTCAATGTCAGTGATCTTAATTAGGTTCCGCTCCTCTTCATTTCCTGAATCATCACGCTAGTGCGTGCCAAGAGAAGTGGAAGTCAAAATTTTCTAGTCGGGTGAGCCTTATTTGGATCTCCAGTGAAAGAAAAGAACTGTGATACGTGTATCATCCCGATTAGACCTTGGGGAATGGTCTCGCGTTGAATGAAAAAATTGCCATGTCCACCCAATGTAAACGGCTGGTGCCCTAACATCCCCTGCCACATGCCTTTCGAGGCGGCTTACGTAGTAGTATGTAGATGTATATAAATGAAATCAAGATACTGTGTCGACGAGTACTGGGCTGCTCATTTTTTCGCGAAAGGTATACATACATAAATCGGATTCAGTTAAAATAATTATTTTTCCCTTCAGATAGTTAATAATAAATTTTTCAGGATTTTTTCTACGCACATAGATATTATCCCTTATAAATTGGATCAATTAAACGAATAACATTATTGTTTTCCATTAGACAAAAATACAAATTTAATGAAAAATGAAATTTTATAGCTGGATTCTTCATCAAAGTCTTCAGTTTTAGAAATTTTTGTCTATTCAGCTCGTAGCTTTAAATTATCTTGAAAATGTAAGAATGCATAACATTCAGGAAATTAATTTTCTCCCCCTGGAATCGCGTTTCACCCACTGTGCGGCACTTGAATGTTTCATCTCGTTAATCATATAAATAATCTATATAGATATGACAGCAGTGCTGCTCTATGAAGTATGAAAATATCGGTCAGACAGAAAATTTCATAGAATACAATGTCAGCAGAATGGTATATTTAAGGAGGGAAAAAATAAACTAAGCTCATATTTCAAAAAAATGAATTAGCAAATTTTCTCGTCTATTTATAATAATTTTTCATAAATAATTCATCATCAAAAAACATTTAAGTTTAGTTACTATTCCATTATTAGCAACTATGAACAGGAGCAATAAACGTTGCTCTTTATCACTGGTCAAACACATCTACATTTTCATTCTACCCCGAAAGCCGCCTAAAAGGCCTGTGGCAGGGGGTGACAGGACATCAGCCATTTACATGATAAAGACAAGTGCTCAAACAAATTTACGACTAGCACTTATTGCAGTCCTTAATCGTGCGGGGAAAAAAACGAATTCCCATACCTATCCGTTTGGCAAAATATCTCTTAATATATCGCTTCTGTCGTACCAGGAAATATAGTGGGGCTCTAATATGATGTCCTCCGTGTCACTATAAAAGACATCTATTCTTAATTGCTCAAGCAATCTAATCCTAACCTGCAGCCTCCGAGTTTCAAGCGGTTCCCAGCCTAATTCACTTAACACCTAGGTAATGCTGTGTGCACATCCATAGCAGTTTTTGACAAGTCGCACAGCTTTCCTTTGTATTTTATTAAGTTCACAGATTCCATTGGCGTATCCAAAATCAAAACTAGGGGGGGGGGGGCAAACTAGCTGTGGTCATTCAAGCTGTAACTTATTTGCACAGAAAAGTTTAATGAAATCAAAATTTTAAGGAAATTATGACAGCAATTTATTAGTTTTTATAATTATATGCATGAAAAAAATGATGATTTTTTTATTTTGGTTCTGTCTTATACGAATATCATATTTCTTCAAAAGAAAAGTTGTTCATAACTTTTGTTTTGAACTAAATTTATTTTTTCTTCTAGGGGGGGGGGGAGTTGCCTTCCCCTGCCCCCCACTGGGTACGCCCATGACAGATTCATGGAATAATTCTCCTGTAGTATCCCTTGTACTAATTGTATTGCTCTTTCTGCTGTAACATTAACAGTTTTGATGTTTTTGACTTCTACTTTTTATGGTCCAATCTACCTTCTGGCCCCCTCTAGGTCATTTACTATCCTGTAGGACCCTATAAGTCTGCAAGAGACAATATTCCTGGGGCTCATGAATCTCCCTGACTCAGATGTATGTGCATGGCGGCTTATGGGTTTTGCACATGAGCTATCTAGACATTCTGAGATCACTGGCAGCCAAACTTACCAGCCTTCAAAACACTTACCAATGGTAAATGAAAAGGTCCAAGTATTTCCCTCAGCCCTCTTAGGAACATGAGATGGGTGATGAAGATGGCGAAAGATGTATTGATTTCCTGAAAAATCAAATGCATGAACTTTTATTGGTTCTCCCACCATGTGAGTCACTCCATTCCCGTCAATGCTTCGATTGCCAACTGGATAATCATCCAAAGGACTCCTGTATGCCATTATGCAACAGTGAAGTCAACGAGAGGTTATTCCACTGCTAACAACAAAATATGTCATAAAAATCTGTCAATACAGCAAATACTTACTTATCATCTTACAACAACCTATCCATAGAGCTGTTTAGGCTTACTCCTCTTCATCAAATCTGACTTCTCTGTCCTATGTACTCTCTGTCAGGAACCTGGTACCTCCTGATTGGTCACGTATTGGATTCATAATGATAATATTTCAGAAAATTAAATATATTATCTTTGTTTTCTGGCTTGCCTCGTATTTAATTTTTAAGGATGGTAGCTTCAATGATGCTGTTTTTTATATTGAAGCTACCTAAAGCTCCTTTTATTTGTATTGTTTAAAAAAATGTTAACATTTAAGTTTGGAGTAATAAATTCATTCATTCACTGTGTGAAACTCCCCAGCCCTCCTGGATCTTTTTGAGGATTGGTCATCAGGTGCTGCTTAACTGGTAACCTGAATGTCTTTTCGTGCAGGTGGATTTCAATTACCTCTATTTAAGGCCTGTGAGGAACTTATGTATATGATGTTATGCTGATATCATTTTGGTTGGTGTGGGAGCTACCAGATCACCATTCAGTCTCGTAACTGCCACTAAATTAGTGGATAATTAGGTGATGTGTTTGTCTTATTTAGATTCACTTCGTGTAAATGTCAAATGATACTCTACACACTTCAGTTTTGGATTCTCCATCTAGCTTTGCATAACCTTGTGGCCTTAAAGCTGGTTAACATTTCTTCATTGTCTCTCCCAGATTAATGTTAAGCCTAAGTTAGTGGACAACTAAGAGTAGTTGCTTTCTTAATTAGACTCAGATCCTGTGAATAGCAAACAATATTCAACACACCTCAGAGTACATGGTCTAACAAGCTTGATTTCACCTCTTTTCCTTGATGTCGGTAGCCATTTTCTCTTTGTCCCCAAAGGAGCTCATAGTTCACCTTCAATCATTCTGAGTGGAGGGAAAGGGGGAAGAATACTGTGTAATGGAAAGTGAATGAAAATTGGAAATCCATTGGGAATGTGGAATGATGCCGGGTGGCTACTCAGATCACTTGCTTTGATTTTCAGTTTCCTTCTTCACCAGCTTTTTGGAGAAGATGTTCTGTATTGTGCGCCTCGATACAATTTGGCAAGTGTTGAAAATTGTGGAAAACTCTTGGATTCCTGCTGATTGGCACTGTACATAATAATTTTAATGGTAGGCATGCACCATGTAATCATATCTACAGGAGCTTAAGTTAAGGTTCTTGATAAATTGCCTGCAAGGGTATTAAAAAAAATTACTCCCTGTTTACTAATTCGTCTTCACATCCTTTGAATGCTGCAAGATCATTACTCATCAATTTTCTCAACCTCGTACTTATACACTGCAAAGAGTAAAACAACAGGAAGTGTTTAAATTTACCTTGTCCAAATTTGTCATAGCAGTAGCATGCCACCATAACATCCTTAGGAGGAGCAACCAATTTTCTTGTAGGATAAATCATTGAAGAGAAGTAAAAATTACAAGTACATTCAATATTTTTTACTGTCAAAATGCAGTATTCAGTTTAAATTATTTAAGATATAGTGTGTTTTTTTAACCTCACCTCTGAAAATAAAATACAGGTAGTGTTATACCCTTTAAAATAACTTTTAAAACTATAAAGTGCGAAAGAAATTACAATAGGGGAGTGTCAACTGCTTCTGAATACCCACGGTAGAAATTGATTAAGATTGATCAATTTTCTAGAATAGACATGTACTAACACTACAACTATAAACATATTTCAGGTTATGTCACGTTAATTTCTATTTCTTAATATTATCGCAATACACATTTTAGTGCATTTGAAAAGTGAAAGAGCAAGAAAAACCAGGAACCAGAAAAATCACTCCAGTGATCTACATTCCCGATTTGATTCCTATTGATTAATTAATTTAATTGGTTGGTGTACTAATTTTGCTGGGGTGATGATGCTTGGTAGACCTCAGTAGTTTCTTACGTTAGGATTACAGATCAAATATCCAAGGTTGGATAAAAATGCACTATTATAAAGGTCTGAAACAATTTATCTTTGAGCTTAATTAAACAAGAGCTTTGAGCTAGTACCAACGATATGACTGTGCAGTCTCACCCATTCTGAGATTGTTTCATACAATTATAATCGCACATTTTCATCCAACTTTAATTATTTATTATACTTAAAAATCCAGAGTACTAAATAAAATGTCAAAAAAGGCTGGTTACCCAAGAAATATCATTTTCATGGTAACTGCAATGTGCATCCAAAAATGTTTGCATTGCCATAGCTCAGTAACTAAGGGGTTGTCAACCCATATGTTTATGCATAACAAATGCTTAAAATTGTCTTCCTTACCACCTTCTGAAGTATTTCATATTCCTCCTGAAATACCCTGTATATGGAATATGTTAGGTGAAGCAATGCAAGACTTACCATGGAGTAGATATTGACAGTGACCACATCCCAGTGGCAATAGTAATTCACCTGAGATAGAAGAAGGTGAGAGAGACAAAGAAAGAACCGAGATGGAATCTGAATCTAATGGAAGATAAGGAAATTAGGAGGAGGTTCACAGTTTCCATTAATGATAAACTATAAAAGCAAGGAAGGTGAGCCAATGTGAGGAAGAGAGATGGAATAGTCAGCAAGACCACTACAGAGGAAGCAGAAAACAACATGTGAGTAGGCCTGTTGCAATCAAGAAAAAATGGATTACCTACTGATTGCATCATAGCTTACATAGAGGAAAGGAGGAACTACTTGAGTGCAAGGAATAAAACTGAAGAAAGAATCTACTTGAGTATAAGGAATCAAGCCATCCGAGACATGAAAAAGGCCAAAGGGAAATGGATTGGAAGCTGCTGTGAGCAATAACAAAAACATGATGAATAAGAACTTGTAAATGTCAAAATCCTAATCAGGGGAATTGTCAGAGTCAGGAAACCAATCTCCAAGGAAATCTTGGAGATTCCAATGGGAAATTGTGGATGGAAGAGATCAGCAATAGATGGGAGCAGTACATAGAAGAACTATAAGTAGGTCTGAAACCTGCGGCAGCGTAGCATTCCCAGATGACCAAGTGGAGGAAGACAGCTGTGGTCCAGATATTCTGAGCAGAGGATTTGAGACAGTTATCGAACTACAGAATTGTAAAGTTCCTTAAGAAAATAAAATCAGCACAGCTCAGTGTTTGGGGCTTAACTATGATAGGAACCATAAAATTATGGAGGTTTCATTTTATATACCAATATTAATATCAATTAAATTTTTACAGTTGTAAAAAGTTGGGCTAATAATGAGGACTATGATACATAAGATTGCTTTCATCAGGAATTAAGTCATAAATTCTATTAAGCTAAACTTTTAAACAATTATAGTAGCAATGGGGTCATCAAATTCTTTTTTTTTTGGAAGTTCCTAGTGCAGATTTTTTTATGTTTCTTTAGAAAACAAACCAGAGAAATAAACAGCTTCAATGCATAATATTTGAGCCAGATTAATCGTATTTAAAAATTGCAGCTTTAATTTGACCGTCTTTCTGGGAGACACTACGTGAAAGATGAGATATCACAATCAAAAGTCAGTCCCCACATCCACAGTTAGGAACTATGTACTTTTATGGCAGAGCTGAAAGTTTGGGTATCGTCATCAGTAGGGTAGCCAGGATTTTGAAATAGGGGGGGGGGGTTTACCAGAGATTTTGCGGCCCTTGTGGGGTGCATGGAAAACACCCTAGGGCAAATGGAGGTCCTCCCCAGGAAAATTTTGGGATTTTTGATATTGAAAACGTGATTTTTAAGGTCTCAAAAACAGTAATTTTGTTCGAGTATTTATTAAAATAAAGTAAAAAAAATTACACCACTTATTTTCATTGCCCTGTATGGCTTGAAATGGTCAGTGGGACACTGGGGAGTATCCCGGTGCACCCTCCAGCTGGAAATCTTCGTTACCCCCTAGCAGTCCTTCCCCTGTATAGTGCTGGTACCCTCAGGCCATGGCCGTCCACCGCCCTAAGAAGGGGTCCAGCAAGGCCCTGGGTTAGGAACTATGAAAAACCCTCCCATTAGAACTGTGCTGACCTCTAGAAAATTTGTTTACATAAGCCTTTGAGAATGGAATTTTAAGTACTATCTAAGACAAAATTCACTGAAACTCTTGGTAATTTTATTTTCATTGTACTTTAATTTACAGGCTTTGTACTTTTTTTGGACAAATTACCATTTAATTTGGGGGGGGGGGCAGGATTCCCCTGGCTCCTCCAAAACTCCTCCCAAGGTCATGACCCACCCTCCACATTTTATCAAAATGTTTTAATTTTAATTAGTTCAGTATTTTTGTATTCTTGTGAAAGAGTTAAGAGATTGTACTTGAAATTGAATGGCTACAAGTCCCATACATGAGAAAAGTTTGAGTGGTACTTATCATAGAGCATAGCACCCTACTGTAAAAAACATGCTCAAAAATAAAATAAGCTGTGTTGTTGAGAGTAAAAAAAGAAATTTTAGAGTTCAAAATGCATAAAAACTGGGTATTTTAAAACAGGAAGAATGATCGTAGGCTTTCGTGGCATATAGAATCTTGGAAGTTTACCCAGGATTACCTCCCAGTAAAGTTCCCCATCATGGCCAACGTTTTGATGCACAAGGCTTTCATCGTCATCAGAGCATCTGATCATCATCATGACAAGTTGGACGACTTGTGCATCGAAACGTCGGCTGTGATGGAGAACCTCACCCGATGGAAATCCCGAGTAACTTTCCATGGTATTTTATTACATTTTACTCAGGAGAACACCCCTATCCTTCCGCACCCAGATCATGACCTTCCCTCCCCTAATTTTCTACTGATCCGCCTCTGGCTACAAGGCAAAGCATAAGTTCCTAGCTAGGCAATTCTCATTCTGATTGGTAATTTGATATATGTACCTTCAAACATATTAAATAAACCCTCATTTCATGGCACATTTGATTAATGAACAAAAAACAGAATTTTCACATGAAACAGAGTCTAAAAGGATGTCAATGTAATAATTGTCTTGATAATGCCTGAAATAGGTACCTGATTACTAAATACCATCATCATTTATTGCTCCTATCAAAGGAGTGTCTATAAATCTTACAATATGATTTATGGCTTAAAGTAGTTGACTCTATCTCCCACTGTGGTTGAATTTGATTGGGATGAATAAGAAGCTGTGTGGAAAGTACAAAGTGGTTTCTTTTAGCTTATTTAACAAAAAATTGATGTATTGGAACATTCAGTTAAAGTCCGGCCTCATTAAATTATTACTTTTACCTATGTAGGAAGGAGATAAGAGGAAACTTAGTAACGGTTCTAGGCTGATCGTAACAAAAGGCACCAGGGTACTATGGGTTTACATCGTATCCAGTCAAGCTCATACAATGTTCATTGTATCACACCAGCAATTATGTACCCTTTAAATAGTTACATTCATGTTAAGGGTGTTAAAAGCTGTCACCCATGCTGATTCATATATTTGCAGAAAAGAAAGTGAGCAAGGTCTATAGGAGAAATTAGATCTGGAGATTACTGTGGTTGGATTTGAGGTGGTGTCAGAGGATGCTCACAGATTTTTCAAGATTGCAGAATTATCTGCACATATTTATGTCCTTTATGTATTCTTAATAAAGATATCAACATAAGGAGCCAGTATTAATCTGGCATAAGTGATGCATTTATTTGATCCGTTTAACTTTATGAACCCCCACCCTTCCCTCAAGTTTGATCCACAAAACCTCCCTGTGGCTTCTTCAGTACACTGCAAGCTGTGAGACCTACATGTGGACACCCCTGATGATTCGGGGAAGGATGATTGATGAGAGAGTATGAGAGAGAGAGAAGCATGGGTTCATTGCCAGTGGAGAATGGTAGGTCATCTTCCCAACTATAGACATAAAATGCTGTGGAATATGGGACTGGTTTGGATGACAGTGAAATGGATATCATATTCAATGCAAATCTACAGTAACTGAAAGAAAACTTGAGATATAGTTACAACATTTTTCAATTCTCTATGCCATAATGTGTTCTGATCATGAAATAAACTTTATACATTTTTCTACTGATGGCATGTGAATCAGTGGTGCAGCGAGGGGAGGTTTTGGGGGTTAAAACCCCCCCAGAGCTCAGAGAAATTTTTAAGTTTAATCCATTTCACCTAATTGGATTGATATTACTAATAGAATAGTGTAAGGGTTAATAAAATATCCCTCAGAAAGCCGTAAAACTCACCATTTTCAATCATTTCTCTTAAAATTCCGCAATTTATTAATCTCGCACCTACCGCTTATCCTGGTGGGTATTCCATACCCCCACACACCCCGGTATTAGTAGCACCTAAACCCCCCAGCCATTCCTAGCTGCGCCCCTGATGTGAATATTATCTGGTATTGAAATACTCTTTGCAACTGTTTCAGGGAATTTGTCTTGTAAAAATTACTGAGCTGTACTTCTATATCTTCTCTCTTATAAAAGTTTTTAATGATGGAATTGTGTATACAATCATTTTTCTGTCTTAACTAACCTATTATTTGTTGATATTTCTAAAAAATTGTTTGCCAGTGTAACACTCCTTAATGATTTGTCATGATTTTTGTCATGGCTCACGTTGTTTGAAACTCATTTATACCCATTATTTCACATAAATTTCTTGCATTTTCATAACGTACCTGTACCAACACTTGTTCTTCTCATTTAATGTCTGAAACAATTCAAATGAAGTTAACTAATGTTATGTTTCTTTCTATTCTTTTTTAAGCACGTCTTCATGAAGAACGTCATTCAAGAAATATTTTATTCTGCACTGACTTATGGTTTGCTAACTTATGTTATTCTTATGAAACTGTATAGCGGATACAGAAAAAACTCAAGGGAGGGGTGCAAAAAATATCTTGAGCTACCTTGACTTCTATCGTAATGAAAAATAATCAAGTCACATATGCAAAGTTTAAGAATGTTTTACATAAAATGATTATACACATATACAAGACAATGCCATCTTATGATAGGAAAGAGTTACAAATGAGGTTCTGCAATGTTTGGCAATACGGTCGGCCCCGCAAGGGGAGGGCATACGCCTCCTGCACCCCCCATATGTATCCGCCAATGTTATAAAAGATTGTACATACAAGTTACCAATAAATATTACTGTTGCCTTGTTACCTTTGCTTTCATTTATATATGCATCTACTTAAGGTAACCCTAATCAGTGGCACAGCAAGGGGATCTTGGGGGATAGACCCCCCCCCCCCCAGAACTCACAAAATGTTTACATTTTACTTTATTGGATAAATTTTACTTAGGTACATAATAGTTTAAGGATTAATACAATATCCCTCAGAAAGTTGTAAAACTAACCATTTTGAACCATTTATCTTGCAAATTTTATGGGGGAGGGCACCCGTACCTCCTGTACTCCATACCCCCCAGTATTACTAGCTCCTAAAACCCTCCCTAGCTTTAATTCCTTGCTGCGTGCCTGACCCTAATGTTTAGACTGTACTAAGGCCTTGGTAGGTCTTCCCTTCAAATACCTAACCAATGAAACTACCCTAATATGGCTTAGGCGGAAGATGGGACTGTTTAGTCTCAACCTTGCCTGAATAATAAAAAGGCATCTCTTAATCCTCAGAAACAGATATTTGGTGATTACCACTTCCAAAAAAGGAGTTAAGGTATGTTTACATCATACAATTACTGTGAAAGGCCAAAAATAATAGACTTAATAAAAGAATGGAATCAAAAGAGATCGTATTTAGTGATTTGTATTTGATGGCAATTGTTAAGCAGCTGATGCTAATGTAATTTGAACTTGTTGTAGGCAAAACTCTTTCCTAGCAATGAGGTTTTCCATGGAATGGGAACCTTATGCTCTAGGCACTCAAAACATCATTGAATCTCAGCGAAAGATGGGCACTTTAACATGTGCCATTTGGGAGTCTGGTCGCATCCAGCTCACAAGCTACCCACCGAGGATCAAAAATACTTCATCTCAATGTGCCGAATAGGTTTTCCAAAGGCTTGTAATGCATGTTCTTCTTCCCAGTGAATTTGGGCGTAAGGAAGCTGTTTTGCTTAAAGATGAACGATTTTTTTTTCTTGATGAAAATCCTTTTTCAGCAATTGTTTTTTTTAATGGAAAATAAAAGAATAAATATTATAAGGTTCACCGATATATTTTTTTAAAAGCACCATATAGTTGGCAGTTCATCAAGCATTGGGTGTTTTTTTTAAATATATTGGTGGCCCTTGGAACTATTTTAAATACACTAGGTCCAATAGTTAAGCATAATGTTACAAATATGTAGTGAAACAGGAAATAGACAGCAAACCTTCGCATACCCCTTTCGGAGAAATGGGATTGACTGATACAGAAGCTCTTGGTCCATCTGACGCATGTGCAGTCATTGAGGGTAACCATACACCCTATTAACAGCATGTTTTGTGGTGGAAGACATTTCCAAGTTTTTTTAGTTGCTGTCCAAGAAATACATTAGCTATCAGAATCTTTCTCACACTGTTTTTTTGGACAAATTATGTGATATATGCAGTGCGGCCGACTCCATGGGGCTTGAGGCTCAAAAATGTGTTATGATGATGAAAAAATAGGTGTCAGGCTTGTTGATTTTCCCCAGAGTGTCCAGCTATCAAAAGTTGAGTTTTCAGGGTTTTAATGTTGAATACATGACTCTTCTAAAATGTATTGAAAAACTTTAAACCTCACCACGTATTTATAAAATTTCCTGGGGCCAGCCTCATCCTGGTATGGGCCCCCCCAATATTTTTTATAATTTGGCACCCCTGGACCCATATTGTGTGATTCAGCATCCATTTGTTCAGAAATCAATCTGAAATTCCTACCGGTGGTATGGTCATGTAATATTGCTTAACTTTTGGACACTTCGGTGTATATTTTATTAAACCTTACATAGTTTATTCATTTATTCTTACGAAGTAAGGCCTGAAGATATCAGTTAGACCTTTTATTTCTTTCATTTATAAGGTAAGTACATATCAATGCAGAAAGCAGAGGAGAGCATACAATTGGCATCTAAGTAACTTAAAATAGGCTAGTAGGTAAGTGAATTGCATCGAAATGCCAGCCATGTAAACATATTTCACAAAGTGGCGTAACAAGGAAAATGTTTTGGGGGTGGATGGGATGGAGTTGGGTGGACACCCCCCACCACAGGCACAGGGTTAGGGAAAAGTTTTGAAATAATTAAATGCTTAGAAATACATTTTACATGATATTAGCACTAATTGTTGAACATTATGCAGATGCAATTATTACCTGTCATAACTAGACAGTAGCTTCAAATACTTTTTTAAATTCTTTGAGGCTTTGGGGGGGATCTATGTATCAGTCTTTAGCTCTCGACATAGCATAAAACACCAACAGCTGGCTTCGAAAATGTCGTTTTCAGCCGTTGAGGGGAGGACGATACGCCAGAAGATATGGGTAGTCAACAAGCCCGAAAGTTGCGGGAGGCTAGGAAAAACGTAAACAAATTCTAATGACACCATTTACGAGCTAACCTCCCGACATAGCATACGACACTAATATCCAGCTTCGAAAATGTTCATTTTAGCTAAAATCTGCGAGAGTTGAGGCTGGTATCTCTGCGGAGAGGATAATATATAAGAAGGTATCCCTGCAAGTTGCCCCACTTAACTTGAGCCGATGCTGTCCGGGGGGGGGGGGATTGGGTGGGCGACTACTCACCCTTCTTCTCAATGCACTGATGCATTACGATCAGCCTGCCGTTGAGGGGAGGACGATACGCCAGAAGATATGGGTAGTCAACAAGCCCGAAAGCTACGGAAGGCTAAGAAAAACGTAAACAAATTCTAATGATACCGTTTACGAGCTTACCTCCCGACATAGCATACGACACTAATATCCGGGTTCGAAATTGTCCATTTTAAATATAATCTGAAGTCGCAGATGCTAAATCTTCGAGATTTGAGTCTTTTATCTCCGCGGAGAGAATAACATGTAAGAAGGTAGCCCTGTAAGTTGTCCCACTTAACTTGAGCTGTAGCTGGTGGCGGACGACTACTCACCCTTCTTCCCAATGCTCTGTTTGTGGTGCTCAGCGAAAGAGGGTATAGGGAGGGGGTGGAATGCGATCAGCCAGCTGTTGAGGGTACGGCGATCTCATAGATACAATGGACAGTCAACAAGCCCGAAAGCTGCAGAAGGCTAGGAAAAATGTAAACAAATTCTAATGACACCATTGCGAGAATACCTCCTGATTTAACATACGACACTAATAGCTCATCTTGGGAAATGTCCATTTTTAGATAAAATGTGACGTCCCAGATAATCTGAGAGTTTTGATCCTTGTTTCGCCACGTCGAGAATAAAATACTAGCAGGATTACAATTCAGGGAACCTCTTTTGCGTCGTAAGATCTCTCCCTGTATTTTGGGATATTTAAATTCTGGCAGAACAAGATGAGATGCCAAACTGCATCATCTGACAGATTAAAATGCTCATATAGCGATTTATATATGTTCTCACCACGGTTTTCGAGAGAATTCTGATAATTAAGTCTTCGAGTAATTGGGAATCATCACGTTAGAGAATAGATATTGGTCACAATCAGTACCTGATCAAACCTAAAAATAGGTTTCCAATATATCAGCAAAAATCAAAAATTAATCATATACAAAAAAAATCAATCATATATAAATTAATTAGTGAAAGCTTTATTTTCGTAATTTCAAAATCCAACCAAATACTACATCATGGTTGGCTTAGTAATAAGGCATACAATTACTTTGGTCGGCCGAATCTTTAATTATGCTTTTCTCTTTCACCCGGGCCATGATGCTTATTCTATGTATCCTCAATATTTTCAGAAAATGACTTTGCCATTTGAATCCCAAAGGTACCTCTCTTGACTTTGCTTGTCAGAAATATAAATATCAATCATATATTTCCCTTATCTACTTCCTTTGAGAGCCATTATGTTCTCCACTAGAAAATACCTTATGTATACACTGGATATGATAACAGATTGGATATTTCACTGATGTATGCAGTTTCATTTTAAAGAATTTAGGAATCAAAAATGGACAACTCATTTTTTATTTACTTGCCGAAACAATGAATTTATGTATCTCATTTTATTCCTACAAGTCTTTCCTGAATGAATTATATCCTACTCTACATAACTAATAATGTGAACTTACCTTAGGTTCCCTCCTTGGAACCTTGAGAAAACAGATGCTATAATTCATACTTTGCATTCAGGGTCCAATCCTGCAGTATACAATTGTAATTTTTATTTTATGATCAAGGACAATGAGGAGTGAAAAGGGTTATTAACCTGGGGGTGTTTTCACCAACCGATAGGCATTCCAAAAGGTAGATACCACTCCACTAGTGAAATAGTCCATTTCCGGCAAGACAGTGGCTTTCTTTCCTAAAATAGTGAAGTAAACATTTCCCAACTTCCTACACCAGTTCTCACAGCAGGAGAGGTGTTAAAGTGAGATTTTGTCTCGATATGATTTAATTTAACTAACAAGTAACTTGTAAGTATTGGAGGCATATACTTGTAGGTTTGGAAATATTCAGTGTTTAACAAATGGATGAAATATGATGCAGCTAAATAAGGAATGCTACAGCATTGAAAAAATCCCTGTCAAAAATGAGACCAGAAGTAGGTAAGGTCAAAGCTAGATTAGATATGGAACTGAATTTCCTGATCTCGAACTTACAGGTGCAAGAAAAAACTGGACATTTAATGCAATGAGATAATTCTACGAAAACTTGACAATAAATTTCATGTTTACAACATCAAAAAATAATTAGTGCTAAAAACATGAAACTACCAAATAGTATCTCAAAATTTTTAATGTTCCATATCATTTCCCTGCCAGTTCCAAACATTTTCCATCGAAACATCACATTCCCAACTTTCCCATTTAAGACCTGAAATTTATCATTCATTAAAGTGGGTTATAGAAAGAAAGGGTTATAAAAGAAAGGGTTACATTTAAAGACTTTTTAATCACTGTTATCTTAAAGAGAGAGCTTGTGAATGGTATAAAAAAATATGCAGTATATTTGACTAGAAAAACCATGTTCATTCCTAATTTAGTTCAAGTAGAACTTCCTTTGTGTGAAATAAGCTTTGCACACTATTTTTTTAACAGAACTGTCAAGCAAGAAAATAGTGAACTGCGTCAACCCTAAGAGAATTTTCATACCACACATCGGAACACATCTAACACACAAGTGAAGACATCAGGACTGGACTAAGAATAGTGAGATCCGAAGATCAATATAGGTATTCCTCAACGCTATTGATGTTCCATAAAATAGAGAATTGTTAAGTGAATTTCATGTTAAGTACATGTCAGGAAGTTCAATTTCCAATTTGTGCACCATAGGCTTCCTTTTCTGAGAACTATTTAAAATCCATGAACATCAATGATTTTGACATAGCTTAATGATGAAAAATTCAAAAGGGTATTACATGTTGTAGAGCCAATTAGGTCATGAATAGATAAGGTAAATCATGTTCTTTGCTTTTCCCATGCTTATAAAGAGGTGGTATAAAGATGTTAGTATTTTCAAGTTCCTAAATTGTGGTAAATCAGAGAGATTGTTTGAACAAATAGAGACAACAATCTTGAGAACCAGTCATGATGGAGCAAAAAAAGAGTGAACTCATCCTGTCAGGGGGCTTCAGGACATTCAGGATGAACAAGGTATGCGTTTACAAACCACTACTATAGATTAAATTCCTCTGAAATATATGAATTATATAGAGTGGCTATTATTAAATGGTTGCACAACAACAAAATACATATTTAAATATGCAGCAAGAAGTCACCCCTAAGAAATTGAAATGATTTGGTACACTTCATGTAGCTATGCTGTTATTCACTGTAAAATATTTAAAAACTTACTATGGATGTTCAGATTTGGAATGTTCAGTATGACATGCATTAATTTTTAAAACAGAATAGGTTAGCCCTTAGGAACACAAATTTCTAAAGGCCGTTGTACACGGTATACGGAATTGCGCAATCTGACGTACGTGCGAAGGTGAAATCAAAATTGCATCGTGTAAAGCGGTGAATTGCTAGAACACATACGAGAATGCGAGACTGCTAAATAGCCCCTGTTCTAATTCTGTTCATGCATTCGCGCAATTCCACGCCATTTTAGAAATTAATGCAGCTCTAACCTGTGCAATTCCGTGCCCCATGTAAAACAGCCTTAAGACACCCAAAAATTTTGTTTATGGCACAGACCATTTCCAAAAGTGCCTAGAAAATTACCTTTACAAAGCCAATATCAAATCCATTGATTTACCTTCAGAAGCACTGAGTGATCCCCTCTGATCACTGAGCAGGTGAACAGAGTTACATGATGGAACTGATCAAACCCATGATGTCCTAACAACCACAACAGAAAAATTCATGAATAATTAGCGGTTGTCCAGGGAAATTTTACAAATTTTCAGGTTAATCTTACGTGATTACTCTTATGTAGGGAAAGAAACAATTAGGTATTATAATCCCATTATGAGATAAAAAAGGTTTATTATTAAAGATATACTTCTTGGCTTCCAGAGTGAAGCCAAGAAATTGTGTACACCTACACAAGGACCTCAAGAATTTAGCTCCATTCAAATACTAGAGAAATTGAGCAACTTAGCAGATACGGCTGTTCTACAGTCTTTCTCATATTCTATTTTTATGATCTGATCAACCTTAGTATTTAGGCGCTTGAAAGATATGGTCAACTTCGTTGTAAAATGAACTGCTCTTGAATTTAGAGCTGAGTCCAGTGTTCAATCTACGGACTGATAGGTATTCCCATGCCAGTTGTTCTAAGACATCACAAACACTAATAAGAGAATCTATGTATATCTACAAGATCCAGAGTTGAGATACATTAAAATAGATGGGAAATCATTCAACTTCAAATTTTTTTCTCAACTTGTACATTTTGAATGAGGATTTGGACTTGGATCCCAGATAAGTTTTTTCCCTCAAAATACTTTCTTTCATTCCCATGTTGTTCAACTTCCCATTTAAAATGCATTTGATTCAGCATGTTTGAAGCGCTGGAATAGGCTTCAGCCAGGCTTCAACTGCTCCCATGCACACTGCATTGACCAGTAATCCATCGTTTTCAGTTTAGTGCCACTGACACATATCAGAGTCAGTTTCCTTCATGACAGTATCATTGTTGGCACTAATAGAAGTAACTTCACTGTCTACTTTTCAAGCTGCTCTACCATCTACTTAGGGAAAAACACAATTAAATTATTTTAATCCTACAAAGAGGCAAATAAGGCTTATAAAACTTCATTTTTCAAGTTCTCTAAGTAATAATATTTATTGTAGAACACATTACAAGTTCACTTCATGCACGTGCCTTCTGCAAGGCAACAGTCTTCATAATTTGAAAAAAAAAATAATATCATAATTTACACACAATTGAAAAAAACAACGATTTCAAATGAAATTCCTCTTCAATTGGCATTTCAACAATGCAGGAACTGTATCAGAAAAAATTACTATTATCATAGAAGCCAAAGAATCTTTCAGTTCACCAATGTTTAGCATCACAAAACAGCCACCATGGAAAAGGTTATAAAAATTTTTCTTGCGTCTCTCACCTAGCATAATAACTTTGTAAATATTTATAAAAGACTATTATCAGGCTTGTGTCGGAGCCCAGGAAGGCAATAAAGCACGGGTAAAAAATACCTTTTTACTGTGAACCAACTTCCTATTACAAAGACGTGTGTATACAGCTCTCACTTCACCAGACAAATACATTGGATAGTACACTCAAACATTCTACACTGTGTGCTAACATAGTCAATTAATTTCTCAATTAAAATGCTTCCTGAATCACATGAAAAATTCAGTGTACGAACTCTGTTCAATGCCCAACCACATAGTAGCACAAATATGTTATATCCACCATAGTACATGGGCTGGAGGCAGCACCACTTTTTATCAATCGACTGGTCTGTGAACATCTAAACATTTACCAAATTTTGTCTTTTTCTTTCGTAATTTGCTACAAAGGAATGTTCATGTTAGTAAATGTAAACATTCAAGAGTGAAAAATGTATCATCCACAGTCAAAAGTATGTATGTCTTAACTGCATGAATGCTTGCTTGCTTGGAATGATAAAATCAATAGAAAATTGGAGAAGTCACCTGGTTAAAAACCATCTTCACAAAGAAAATTTCCTGAAAAAGTGTGAGCAATCACCACAGTGTAATATTTGTTGTGCTCCCTTGCACTTCGCGCAAGGGTACAAAAATTATGCATACATATTTATGCACAAACTTAATACAAGCTACATAATATGATAGGCTAAAAGGCCTACCCCATAATACTTGGAAACACTAAACAAGAGTAACTTCGAAAAATCATATTCACACACAAGTCAATGATCAGTCATAAATTCTTGAGCAATCAGTACAGTGTTCAAACCAATTTGAAAAGATTTAAAATGAATTATAGACTTCCACTTTTTTTAAACCTATGCAGTAAATGTTGAAAGGCACACTTTTTATAAGTCTTTTAAACTTTTAAATAACAGCCACTAATGAACTTAATTATAATTAGCCAAGAGGAATGATAAATAGACAAGGCACCTAGTGCCAAGAAATGATACGGAGTATTCGGACAAAATGTTGCAAACAGCAGTCATAGAAGGCACTTTAAAAAACTAAATGAATACAATAAATTTAAAAATGGAGCAGAAGAGCAAAAAATCTATCATTTTGTCATTTCTTTTAAGAGGGCAGATGATCTGAAATCTATTAATTCTACTAGATTAACAGGCAATTTCTCATGACCAATGTAGCCATCTTAGCCTCCATGCTTCAGTACAATATCTTTGAAGTTTGTACCTTCTGACAAAAATAAGAGGGGTATTTAGCATTGAAATCGTGCAACTTAGATAACGCATTTTTTTTTAATTTAGACACAACACTTCTTAATAACTTCCCCAACTTCAGTCTTATTGCAGCTTATGATATCATGCATGTGTGTGCATGCCTTTTAGAAAATACCATTTTCACATGGGAATACCCTAAAAGGCAAATAAAATATACTTTCCGACATCTGCAGCACTTAATGGTAAATATGTGCTAAAAACCTTTGTGATACAAAATTTCCCCACAAAAACTGGCTTAAAAGTGGATTTGTTCCCTCAGCAATTCAGTCAGAAAAATTGTAAATACGATCAAAACCACAAACCTTCAGCTACCCCAAATCTATGGCAAGAGGCAATGCGCTCAATGAGGAAGCAAAAAGCTATGTCATGTGATATGGTAAAAATTTCTAGAGTGCACGAAAAGCTGCTAGTTTCAATACGAGTCGTACCTTCTATACAATTGCATGCACCTTTCTCACAATTGGCAACTGGTTTGTATCACAATCTGGGTGATAAATAGAATCCCTCAAAAGCATTAGAACACATTAAAAGGTCATCTTCCTCTCAACCAATTAACCCTGCAAAATGATCATATACGCATCCTCCCGAGGGTCTCTCTCTTTTGATGGAAAATAAAAGCATAAGCATATTATTACGGAGCCAAGGAGGCTCTTCGTACGTCATTTTGAGTCCACAAAGGGAAAAATCGGTCCCTTTCACTCTCAACCAAATACCTCACACCATGGGAACCTTGAACGTAGAAGGTGGGCCATGAACACCTGTAGTCTAAAATAAGTTACACGTCAGTGAGGGAGTGTTTCTCATGAGGCGGAAGTGCATCATAGCTGGAGGGAGCTGATGGCATTTCTCTTGGCACCCGTGGCCCACTATTGGAAGCTGCGGTCTCCATCTTCTTAGCAAGTTCCGCAACAACCTCTTTGTATATGCATGGATCTATGTTCCTCCCAAGCATATACAGGAGCCACCAATCACCAACTTCAGCCTCCCGCGCCACAATATCGGCAGTTTCCCGAGGCACACTGCCACGATGTCTTGCTGACAGCAGCCGTGGACGAAGTGAGGGGGCAGCCAATAGGATTGCACGATAGAGGACCAGGGCTGACAGCAGTGTGGCAAGTATAATGAACCAGAACCACAGGAAGACATACGTCTTCTCATTGACGACATTGAGAGGGAGGACGCAGAGGGAATCGTGACGAACCAGGGACCCAGAGGGACCAAATTTATGGAATGTGCATTTTGTTACTCGGGGGAAAACGTATACCATAGGGTCGGCACGTTCCTCTTGTGACTGCTCCGAAAATGATGCCACCTTCAGCCCATATGATATGAATTCCCCGTCAAAGAAGTGGTTCATTAGGTAAAGCTGCCCAATTATGTTGATAAGGCAAAGAAGTTCACACATCCAGTACCTCAGGGCATACATGTTGTGCCTCTGTAAACAGAGAAAGAAAATATTCCCCATTCAACCACACTGAACATCTCAATGCCACTTAATCAGGGCACGTAAAAAGAATAAAAAGCCACTAATCTAATAGCATCTAAACATTACCTTGTAGCATGCTTCCACAAGATAATTAAAAGCAGGGATCCAAGATCTTAACTGGTTCAAATGTGCATGACAGATGTATTTCCCATCCAATGTTAATGAGCATTAAACTTGGGTACTGACGAGAACATTACATTGATGCAAAATCCTTAGGCTTTTAATCTCAACTACAGTGCAACCTCGATATAACGACACCCCACGGTGCACTAACAAACACTCGCTATAGCGAATTGTCGCTTTACCGGAGGTGGAGCAAATAATAGCCAATATACCTGTTGCGAACAGATATACAGGAACAGGAGTGGTGCGGCGACAGATAAACATCTATCCGATAAACGTAAGCATAAATCCAGACGATAGGCGATGTTTTTTTGCATCACTAAATTTCCTTACTCAAATAACGACTAACTATTCAAACAATTTATAAGCGCCGCACTGAATAAAAATCATGCAAAGCATTGTTTCGTCAATCATTATATTTATCGAACGACAGTTTACCACATAAATTTGAGACTGAGCACTCCATTAACTTCATTTCTAACAGATCGCTAGCAATTACAGAGGTTAAGGAGTCTTGATGAAAGTCTTCCGGCGGTGAAACCCTCGCTATGGCGAGAGCCAACACCGAAAGGGTCTCGTAAAAACGAATTTTTTAACACGCTCATTATAGGGTCAATTGACGGTGCATCGGCTATATCTCGTAATATCGGGGGTGTCGCTATAGCCCGTACTCGCTTTAACGAGGTTCCACTGTATATCCATTCATAACGCATTCATTCCATGACTGATCTTAATGTGAGTTTTCATTGGCAGCGAGTTGCAGAATAAACATGAAGTGATATTTCGTGAAAATTCTGCTGTTAAAAGGATGAAAGAACAAAGATTCTTTTATTCCTTTGCTCAATGACCACCAATGAATATTTTTATTATTCCCAGAACAATTAATTTTTCATGCTTAAGTAAAAAATTTATCTTGAAAGTTAACAACAGTACTTCGGAAATTGGAACCATGTTAAAAATATTAATGCATAGCTTAATTAAATATTTAGCCAATTGCATTGAAGAACTTTAGGTAATTTTACTATGAAGAACATTTAGGTAGGTAGAAAGAAAATTTAGGTAATTTCTGTAGCAATATTTTTTCTTTAGTTTCTAAACTCACCACCAAGGATCAAGTTTTCAACAAAGAACAAACAAAAAGAAAAGTAAATATGATTTCTACATATAAATATAAAAACTCATTGCACAGATACTTCAGCAACACCTCATTTAATTAGTCAAATATGATCAGGATAGAAAGAAGAAACCCAGCATTGATTTTAAAACTTTCCACTAATCTGCAGTTGGTAAACATAGAAACCCTTGAGTACACTGAACCAGGCTTGGATGTAATGACATTTAAAGTTTTTTTTTTCAACAAAGAATAAATGGTAAGCAAGTAGATTGTATATATGATTAACATAAAAAATTGCTAATTGTCAACTCAAAATCTCATAGACTATATTTAGTATTTGAAAATATGTATTCTCTACAAGAAAAAAAAAAACAACCGTAAAAGCTAATTTAATTTTACCTAAAGCAAAAGTTCCCATCAAAATTGGTAAGTATGCCATTCCAAAACTATGAATCATAATCAAAACTAGCATGATATTTGGCAAACACCAAGAGCTTAAGCTGCAAAAATTTGCCGTATTTTAAAGCACTGACAAATATAAACTGCATTTTTGCACACTATGTACTCTTACAATCACCACACTAGCACCTTATCATCATGACATGATCACTGAGAAAAAAGTAGCTTAATGCCACAAAATTTTTCCCACCTTAAGGTCACTCTGCAATAAATCCACTTTCTACTACTAAAGGTAAAAAATTCTTTCTGAGTCAGGGTCCATAGGAAAAACTCAACAGCATTACTTCAACCACCAAGGAAATATAAAATATGCACAAAATTTTTCCATTAAAGCAGAAGTCCAACCACAAAATATAGCAACCTACCCTAAACTTGAATCAACATATATTTATTACATATATCTATACTCTATCACATACTATTCAACAATTTCGGAGCACAGAGAGCAGCAATATAGCAAGAACACATTATTTTCACTTACCTATTACTATAAATCTCCCTGGCCAACTGTTCTTAATTGAAGAACTATTTACAGGGAGTTCTCTTTTTAATACAGCAATAAAAAATGTTTTTTTTTGCATCACAGCAACAGTTAAATTAACTCAATGATTAAGAAAAATGATATCTCAAAATTCGTTAAAAATTTTACAAAATTTCATATGCAATCATTTCATTCTTTTAAAAATCACAGTAAAGTAATCTACATGAATCATCCTTTCAAAATTGGGGAACTTAGAAGCCAATGGGATAAGGGCAATTTTTATTTTTGGAGATAAGTACAGATAATGGTTGGTGCGGTACACAATTCTGCTGTGGTAAAGGGATAAAAGTGTATCACTGATGAGCATAAACATAGTCAGTGATTTACATATAGCTCTTTGTTACAACAATATTGTGTACCCCACCAATCCTCATTTGCAATTATCTCCAAAAAAAAAAATATACTAGTACCCATTGGTTTCAAAGGTTACTGCATTTGCTCACCCAATTTGTGGCAACAACATTTGGAATAGTATTTTATTATAATAAAACACTAATCTATTATATTATTTATCAGGAAATGTGGCATACCTAAAAGGTATATCTCTTATGGTAACTTAAAAGTAGCCTGAACAGTTAGCCATACATATTCCATGTTAATTGAGGAACATATTTAATTTATCAACCTAAATCAGTATTTAAAAAAAAACTAGTACTTCATATTTCCACAGTACAATAAGAAAAAGGACAAAATCTTGTTCCATTTTAACCATTTCCTTTCAATTTTAGCCTAGGGCAGACAAAATTGATTGCTTCAGTTTATTAAAAAAATCAAATGCCAAAGTTCGCATATTTATAAAAATGATGATATACTTACTTTTATGTGCTTGAGGAGGTAATCAATTAGCACCTCTTTCTTCTTCTTCTTGTCCTTTTCTGTGTGCAAGCCGACATTCAAGCCCATGACGATGGTGCGCATCAGACCACCCTCCCAGTTATCCCAAAGCCACTTTGGCGTGTAGCACAAGATGGCCTGTAAAAATAAAAATCCTCCATCAACTGATGATCAACTATACACTATTTCTGCAACTTGAATGGAATGACAAGTAGGTAATTTAAAGACCAAATATTTTCAAACCTACGTCATCAACATTTTCTCTTGAATACAATACACAGATCCAAATATTAGTGTTATGTCCCTGAAATATTTTAATAATTCATGATATTATATACTACCATTTCAAATAAAATATTCACTTATAAGTATTCAAGTCAACAATTTGCATACCCAATAAAAAGTAGATAACAATACCAATAAGAAAACTAATTATAAAAACCCAATAAAAGGAATGTTATGACGCAACAGTAAAATATAATTAAGAGGCTAATTATATAAAAAAAAATATTAAATACAGTTTTAACCTTGAAATCATTGGCATTCAAATATGGTAAAACCTGTCATGCATAGAGCAAAAAATAGAAGAGAGGATGCCAGTTACAAATATAGTAACAAATGAGAAATGTCAATTGTGAGGTACTTGAATTTGTCAACGGGAAAAAAAAGATATATCAAAACCAGAAACAACTAATAGGAACAAAACCGCACGCCATAAATATACAAAAGTCATACTTACATTTATCCACATAATTAAATGGCACTATTGCTATGCAATGGCCAGAAGTTTGCTTAAACTTACATAAAGACTTAATTGTAAATGCTATCAATTTCTTGAAGACTACCTGGGATTCCATTTCTATTTCAGCGGCATAAACAAGTGAGAAAACATTGAAACAAGCAAAAAAAAAGGCACATGGCATCTATCATCACTAACAATATGCCTCAATTCATGAGAATATAAATATTAGAAAGCAGTTTGAACAGTAGGATTCTTAAGATTCCATAAAAAACAATACCATGACATAAAAAAATAAAAGTGCAATGCATGCACATTGCAGAGTTTGCAAGTAAAGAAACGGTTCGAGCATTCTTTAAATGACAGAAAACAGCCCCCTAATTACCATAGTGAACTATGGAGTGGTTTAACAAAGGTGCCATGCATCAAAAACGGCTGAAATGATTTAATATAAAAATTATATGCATATCTATGGTGCAACCCAGGAATAAGATCATTTGGCCGCTAAAACATCAACCAATTGGTGAAGTACTCCTATGAAGTAGGGTAAGTTATCAGAGGTACCCTTTACGAAAAAAAATATGGCGGCCTTTGTTTACATCAGGTGATTCGGTTACCATAGGTAAGTTTTCATTGATTTCTTGAGAACATAAGAAGATATAGTCAATATTGTGTTGATACATTCATAAAATTGCAGAGGAAATCAACTGTGCATACTTCTGTTGGCTATATATGACTGCTTTTACATTCAGATTAACATCTACTGCAGACACAAGCCTTTGGATTGGGAGTTCTATCTACCACCTTCAATTTGGCTACAAAATTAGCTTCATCATCATGAGCAAGTATCTTTAATCCATTACCTCCCTGTGACCTCATATGAGATCACTTAAAAATTAACATTTTGCAGGCAAAAGCTTCCATATCAATTAATTCAAAGCAAAAATTTTGAAAATCTCATGTGGTTATCAGAGAAACATACCTAATAGATACAGCATGGAGGTTAGATATGCAAATATACAGACAGATAATTACAAAATCTGTTAATATTTAAGTGATCTCATGTGGTTTTACTGTGACGTACTGCATTAAGTCAAATAATGATAAATATACTGCAGCGTTCCGCGACATCTAGTATTAGCGTCCATCTTTGGATCATATGTCGCTTCAGTTATCACGAAAAGTCAACCGACACGACATATACCTGGAAGATGGACGCAAATAGTGACAACATTACCTCAATGAATAATGTGCTAAGCCAAGTGCCATGAGAAGTCGGCAAAGGAGATCAGTTTCCAATCTGATCACTGACCTGGAAAAACAGCACAAAACACACCCACTGATAGTAGGTGTAGTATTTGCGTGGGTCATCTTCAGCCCCTCGCCCATACATTCCTCCTCCAGGGACGCCCCTCGGTATGTCGGGCCCCACTCCGGGATGTGCCACTTCCACGCCAGCCTGTCTGTAGAAGGCATCTGGCATGGTAAACGTTGACGTGATCCAACAGTAAGTGTTGATCACTTTCATCGGCACTCCAGAAGCAATGCACTGAATAGGATTGCCCACATATTGTGTGGCTGTAACAATGAGTGAAAAGGAGAGCAGCAAGACCGTTGTGAAGAGATTGTGCAACCTGAAGACAGCATTGTCTGTCACGATGTCTTGCCACTTGAGGTAGTCTTTCAATCCACCAAGAAGCTTATACATTGCGGCTGTTTATTGTCACCTATGTTGTTGCAATATCAGATCCTACAGAGCCCCTCACTGGGGGCCAAACTGCAATGAAAGAAAAACAGGGCATTTAATCACCTATCTCAATTGAAAAGCACAACCAAAATACAGATTCATTTCAAAATAAAGATAGTGAGTAATGTCAACACTAGCCTGCTATGTCACCATGTCATTAGTCGAGCATTGAATTAGAGGAATATTATTTGTTTTGAATAAAAAGTAGTACTATTTTGTTTTTAGGAAGCCTCGACAACTAAGGTCATTTGCACCACAAAAGAATTGAATAAAAAGAGCTTGTAAATGTCACAGAAATCATTTTAATAACGACCAGTTCTGTATCCTGCATTTGCACCTGACGATGTCACTGGGTGACAAGACTGGTCATTATTAAAATCATTTACCTGATATTTTGAATTCAACATGAAGCAATTTAACCAAGTCCCGCCTCAGACTATCAATTGAATTTAATTTATTGACAATTAAAGAAAAATAAAGTAAGATAAATGACAATCAAATTTTATGGAAAGCTTACATAACTCATTTTGTGACCAGATAATAGGCAAAAGGTCATTATCGAATAAACAAAATGGCCTACATTGATAGCATCTCACACCAAAATGTACAATTCACAATGAAGTGATTTTTAAGCGGATACCCTGCATCAATTAGATTAAGCACCAATAATATGTGTACTTTAACGTTAAAGCCCTTCTTCAAACAAGATATGAATGCTATTTCTAGAGTTGGAACAATGTGTACCCATTTTATACATGATAATGAATAACTCCAGCCCTGCAAACTATGAAGGTGCTAGGGTTCACATATCTTCTAGCCTGAGTAACGAATCGCATCAATGGGGCTGAAGAAAGCATAAGTCATTGCATAATCCATCTAGATTAAAAGACTAGCTACTATGGAACAGAAGAAAAGGAAATAAGAATCCAAAGAATAAAAATTCCACAAAATACCATATTATTAACACTGAACATCAATAAGCAAGAGCATCAATCCTCATATCTAGACAACTGAGGCAAAAACATGGGAATTATGCCTGTATCAGATAAAGAGAAGCCATGCTGAAGCTAGTTCTCCTAAGACAGCCAGACCTCCCAACATAACCCATTAATATGAATGGGAAATCCACAAAATTCAAACATGAGGTTCATTCAAACTCAATTATATAGGATCCAGGTTTATACACAAACTATAATATGGGATACCAGTAACAAATCTTCCAACAACATCCAAATTATCAGCATTGAGAAAAATATTTTTAAGTGGCATGATTACCTATGCACTTAAATGGAGCATAATAATTGAGCTTCTACCCATTATGGCCAAATGCACAATTTCTTGGCCATAAACATTGCATTAATGATTTCAGTGATTTATGCTGATAATTTTGATTACGACGACTTATTGCTTCATAAGTGTAAACTTAAACGGTGTATGACCTCACAACATATTCAGGAATAGATTCTGTGCAATACTTCAACAATTCAATCAATACAACAGGCAGTGATATTGAAGCTACATAATCAAAACAATGCCAATACCTATTACATAAAATGATACCTAAGTAACAGCCAAAACAGAGCCAGTCTTGGTGCGATTCTGAGGGAACAAGATAAATTTTGCCAAAAGTAATTGAATAATGAAGTAGAATGATATGGAAATGAATGACCATGGACTTTAACAAGCCATTTATGACTTCAGTGCTTTAGTTTCTTCATATTTGTTTACATTGCTATTCTAAACTGTAACTTTAACAATTGATTTTTTATATCAAAGTGTAAAAAGAAATGCTCTAAGCAAACTAGCAAAATTCCAGATATGGATAAATTATTAATTAATTAGGAAAATTTCAGAAAATTATTTTATTTACTGGGAAATCAGAAAACTTATCAATGAAATTATGGAGTCTAAGACTCCAAAACACTGAATTATATCTAAAGGACAGCAATTAATAATATACACTAAGAAACACTTAAGACAGATGATTCTATAATAATAAGATTCATGTACCTTGACATGTAATAATACATCATAATGTTATGATCATCATCATAGCATGCGACATCAAAATACACGTCATTAGAAAAAAGAAAATTAAACTCTAAGTAAGATAGAAGCCACATGAATACACATTCAAAAATTAGCTATTTCTGAGGGATGATTACAAATTGAATTCAGAACATCAACTGTAAGGCTAACAAATAACCTGCAATATTTGAAGACGAGAGAGTTAGTGTGTTCGGCAATACTAGCTAATAAACAATATACTAAAATGGACTACATGTGCCTCATACATTCGTATAAAGTACTGTAAACATTTAATTAGAGCAACACAGGATTTTTCTTCAACCAGAGGACGAGATTTATATCTTTAAAATTCACTAAACCACAAACTGCATTATATTTCCACGCAAAATTCATTTAGAACTAGGGCCCAAATACAGTCAACAATAACAGTGGTAACCTATCTCCCGTATCATTCAGTGCGGCAAATAGTAGCCGTTTAAAGAGAACACCAAGAAAAATGTCTGACGTGCATTAAATAACGAAGGTTATTTTTCTTTTTCAGACAAGGTATAGCGGTAAAGATCACGTAAGCGACGTAACAACAAAACAAATGCTCATATTAAGCAAATACATTAATTAAAAATCATTACCGAGACCAGCGCTCGAGTACGAAGAACTCTTGTCAAATAGGAAATGTTTCAAGTAAATCACTGGTTTCACTGATGGAAGCATAACGTAAGCCTGCTCCTACAAGACAAATATAACAAATCCAGCAATAAACATGTGTTTCGTTGACATCTCCCAACAGCTGATACATAAACAAGGTAAAACAGTTCCACCGTCCAGCCAACTACGTGCTTTACTGGCCGTCATCGCCAAGGTAATGACATTAAGGCGTGAAATTTAGGTCGTTTCAGGCAGCCACGCATAATAATCCTAAGTTCTGAGTGCAGGGGGAGACAGAATGCATACATTGGCTCACAAAATTACGTATACAACATCGGAGGCAGGGAACTGTGGTTCCATACAACGACCGCAGAGGATGGTCGTTCACAACCATGCAATAACACGTGCATCTTAGAGTGACCTATGCAGCGACATAAGGACTTCACCGCCAAAATAGTTCACCTGAGTTGAACGCACTTCAAAGGTGCACACAGGTTGAAGGCCATACAAACTCCCACACGTCTTCATACCAAAATATAAATACAACCTCCCCCACTTCCCCTCCCTGCACCCGACATCGAATAGTTGACTATCGAGTAGAAACGAACGTTGAAACCAGTATTAAATACCAAGGACGAGGCGCGATTTTTTTCGCACAACCTCGGGAGAAAACGAGATAAGACACAGATACATGGGTCGTCTTTTTAACAAAAAAATAACATTTCATACCTTTTTACTCCAGCCAGCAGTACAGCAGCAACTTCCAGCAGTGTTCCTCAAAGCGAGGATACCGTTCTACAGCAGCTCGCTACTTCTCCTACTTGCCGCCCTGCGCTGTTTTCGTCGGGGCATGCGTAGACGTCACTAGCGTACCTTCCCCTACCCTCCCTCCAAAGCTTTCACCCTATCCTCTCCGCCCCTCACCGCTCTCTTTCTTTCCCCTTCTTGACTTCCCCTTCCACGGCCTCCCCCTTCCCAGTAACCAAGGACCGCTGACTGTACGCTCATACAATGCAGAGAATAGTAATGGATAATCGGAGATG
Organism: Ischnura elegans; assembly: GCF_921293095.1. Taxonomy (NCBI): domain Eukaryota; kingdom Metazoa; phylum Arthropoda; class Insecta; order Odonata; family Coenagrionidae; genus Ischnura; species Ischnura elegans. Next base: position 72,743,733 of record NC_060254.1, read on the forward strand.
CAAGATCGGAGATCCAAACAACCATGCCATTTCCACATGCTCAATGCCTACGTTCGCTTCATTCAATTTATCGAGTCCACCTCGACATTCGTGGGTAATAATGAAACGAGTTTAACAACAACCCCTATAAAAATGTCCGAGTTTTCCGAAGTTTACAGCGTGCTCGTGTACAAGCAAGAAGCAGCTGGGTTCATAAACTTATTTGATTTGAAGTAAATCGATTAATTCACTCCGTTCTAATAGAAAGTGCTGTTAGACCTCAACTCTTACGACTACCTGAATTCACAATAAAGTCAATATTCGTTGTCAAGGAAAGGAATAATAAGTTTTAAGAAACACTATTTGAAAAAGTATGCAGACTGCAAATCTATCAAAAACATCTCAATGTACTCTACAACACAAAATTATTCTAAGTTCTTCTTAACTCAGGTTAAAAACATTTAAAGATTAGATTCCATCGAGTTGCATTACATAATACTGACAATAAGATGAACTGGTCGAAGAGGCAAATAATCATCACGGCAGCAAACCTTGGTCTTCAATTCAAAGCCTAATTCTTTCCGCCTTATCAGGTAATTTCATCCTCTCCCTATCTAAGAATAGAGTTATCATATCGGTTCACGATTGAATCAGATACGCATTGTTCACGGAAATGGCAAAACATAATCACACAAGTGAAACCTTCAATCAAAGAAACAATCAGTCATATACATGTTAAAGTATACATATTTTATTGAAATACTTTAACCGATCGGGTATAAAATTAATAAATCTCGATATATTTTCTCCGTCAAAAAGAACTATACTTTCGCTAGAATACACCAAAGAAATATTTTATTTAATTTTTTGTTAGTATGCGTAGTATTTTATTGCCGCGTAGTGTGCATGTGGCGATCCTCTTGCATACTACACGTTGGTGATAGATCACCCCCTGCCAAACACCGTAGAGGTGGCTCGCACGGTATTATGTAGATGTGGAAGTAGGAATAGAAGATCGGAATATTCATTTTGGGCGTAAATAAGAAAAGTATACGGCCGAAATATTTGACAATCTCGAAAGTTTCCTAATTAATGAAGGATAAATGCCACAGACGGTTTTAAATCAATGCCTTTGGAAAAGATTTCACATCGGATCTTCGAGAGTCTTTCTTCTTTGGGAGGCATGTCCAGCATCCTTTTTAGGACATGGAGTTCACCGATTACAATCATGTGGTGATGGATTCCCGCCGAAGATTCCACGCCAAAGCGAAAACTTCCAAATGCAGCAAATGCATTCCCAGAAGGTCGAGTGTGAAGGTTACAGATGCGAAGTTCCTTTCTTCAGTTGCCTACGTAGGCTTCCGCGGAGTGGTGCTGCAGGCGCAGCTTGGTTTCCCCGTTGTCCCCCGCGTCGATTCATCTCCGTGACAGCGACGAATCAACGAAGATCGTTGCGAAGATGCATCGACGCGGAGGACAACCTAACTCCACCCACTTTCTTGAGCTGCTCATAGACTAGCTTATGATCATCTTTACCTCCGACTAGGAGCTGCTTTATTCTCGGAATTGCTATATGTAAATCTAATTATTCTCAGAATTGTTATATGTAAATCTAAGTAGGTATAAATCATTTGGTTGTCTACTATAATGCTGCGAGTAGCCAAGTGTCCACCAGATTATGAGAGAGATCCGTGCCTGATTTTGCAGAAATGTATGCAGAAAATGAAACTTTCAACGTAAGACAAAGGCTAATAAATGTATACGTATATATTTTATTTAAATCATTAATTGTTTTACATAATATAAAATTGAAAATAAAACAATATAGAAAAAACTTTTTTACAAGGCACCAATAATGGCGTCAAAATACTGCCACTAGTGAGGTGGAGAATGTATTCACTACCATCTATCACGTAGGGAAGATAGAACTAATAAAACTTTGATATTTGCGCTAACAATAAGAGTAATGACTTTGTATTAACGCTATTCTTTTCTACGAAAGTGTATAGGGCTTGTATATTAGTCCACACGGCAAGAGAATGCACACTCATGGTCGAATAAAATAAGATAAAGAGTTGGGGGAATTTTATGTGATTTAAAAGTAGATTGTGAGCGGAGACCATATAAATATAAAACTCCATTCATGAAGATACTGGCAGAGTTATTTATCCTGATATGATTGACGAAAGTAGTAAAATGGTCAATTTTTCTCAAGAAATATATTTATAAGAAATATCAGTGTTCATAGCTCTGAAAGGCGTTATTAAGTAATGAAAATCGACGACGAGCATTTCAACTAAACCACTAAGAAAAAAATTTACGCGAATTTTGAGGAATTAGAAAAAATAAATATGAGCTGAACAGCTGGTAGGCTCACAAGTAATGTTAATTAGGCATTATTTCAACACGATATTCGAGTCATGAAACGGTGGTAGAGTGCGTATGAATCACCGATAAAATATCCAGTTACGTAGTGTGTTGTGTCTGCTATCTACGTATAGAACACGGACCGCATGTAAAGTCTCCGAAAGTCACGTACGAAATCGTTCGTTCAAGTCTCCGTAGCATTTACTGGAATGCGCGCAAAGGATTGGACGGAAAAGTTTGCTCTCACGGTCAGCGGAGTCTCTAAGGGTACAGGTACCTGCGTTACACTTCAAGCATGATTAGTGTTCTCTGTCACGGAACTTTGTCTCAGATCTGACGAAGCAACATGGCCTTATCTAGCGAGTCAGCGTATTTAACAGCGCAAATAAAATGATTCATTAAATGTCCTTTCCCAAACTCTGCCTGAATCATCAACGATCGATTTATATTTCAACGATTTATTGCGTGGAATCCTTTATATTATTATTACGCACTAACGGTAAACAAGGAGCTAATGAGTGGATCGTTACATAAGAGTTTAAAGGAAAGGTTAGTGAAGAGTTTGATCTGGAGTGTAGCGCTTTACGTTGCGGAAACGTGGACACTTAAGGAGGACGAGAGAAGGCTAGAGCCGTTCGAGATGTGTGTGTGAAGGAGAATGGAGAAGGTGAAGTGGACGGAGAGGAGGAGGAACGACGATGTGCTGGATATGGTGGGTGAGAAGAGGCAGCTTCTAGATGAGATGAGATACAGAGGAGACAGAAGGTATAGATGGAGCGAGCACTGAACGGAGAGGGGATGTTGAAAGCAGTGTTAGGGGGTTGAATGTTGGGTAAAAGAGGGAGAGGGAGGAAGATAATAGGATATTTTGATGGAATGAAAGGGAGTAATTTCCAATTGAAGAGTGAAGTACATGAGGGCTGCCAGAATGCTTCTTGAATATTCCATGGAAACCAACCTTAACCGGTTGAATACTTAAATAAATAATAATAAATTTTAAACAAATTACTTTACCAGTGAAAGCCCAAAATAATTCCATTTATAAGCAGAATAAAGATCCGCCTGGAAAATCATCCGAAATACATTATTTATACTCCTGACTATGTATTCCTATAGCTCAAACTTGCCCACGATACCCGAATTCAAAACTTCAACCTTGCAAGAGTCATAAGGAAAAAGGTAACAAGAGAGTAGCTGCGATAGAATGTATGCTGATCGGAAAAGTTGAGTCCAAAAACTCATTTTTCCCGTGAACAATTGTCCAAGCTGAATGTTAATCTGCATAAAATATAGTAATGAAAACGATTTTTAAATAATGTAGAAAGAACATTAAGAAATAGCTACACTGGATGACGAAATACCAGATTTAAAATCACGGTCGGTTAATTCTGCCGGTGATTTTTTTCATCTTTCGTGTAAAATGATTTTTATTATCGTTTATCAACCGTAAATGAACTTAGCTACATTTTATCCAGTCACACTTTCATTTATGTGGCAGTGGTTGGGTCTCACCAAGCAAGCACCATTATTCATAAGAATCGCAAAAGATATAAATTAGACACGAGTCAGTTGTTTTTTTTTCAAATTATCATCATTTTCATGGTTATAAAAACTCATATTCACCTCGACAGTTAATGTTTTCCGTTTACAATGAGTGGCAGCTCCTATGTAAAGGTCGACCAGATTATGAGTAGCACACAACAGTGGACTCAAGAGTCCGTGAATATCTCGTCAAGGGGATCTGGAAACGCATTGCAGAACATGAGGGAAGGGTAGCGTGGGAGAGGACATTCATTATGCGGGGGTTCCGTTGGTCAGATTTCGAATGGAGGTAGGTAGGTATTGTGCGGAGCCAGACATTTTCGCACGCCCGAGTTCTGGCTGAAACGGAATAGCCACCAGGACGCCAGCCGAGGAAACTGGGCTAATCCCACAGACACCCGCATCAACAATTATGCTTCTATCCCTCGGCCAGATGAGGTGACAGATATCTACATCTACATAATATCCTCCGAGCCACCACCAGGATGTTTGGCAGGGGGGTGATCAATCACAAGCATGCAAAAGGATTCCCACATGCACACTACTCGGTCAAAAAAAAACGTTGCGCATACTTACAAATTATACTACCATGAGCGTACCCAGCGAGGGGCAGCAAGGGGCAGCTACCCCGCCCCCCCCCCCTAGAAGCAACAGTAAATTTAGCTTAAAACGAAATTATTTTTATACCCAAGAAAAGTGATATTAGTGCACATAAAACGTGTATTAATAATAAAAAAATAATTTTTTCGATCAAATGATTTTAAAAACTAATAAACTACTGTTATATTACGGTTATATAACGCCAACATACTACGGAAGATCAGATCATATAAATAAAATAAGAGAGATATATTGTAGAACAGACAGATTCCGAAAGTCATTTTTTCCACGATCAATAAGAGATTACAACGGCAGCAATAGAACCAGTAAATAGATTGCATGACTTGTAGTGTAGCCTACTAGCCTATGTAAAAATTAATTCATTTTTCTTAATTCAATTATTATTTCTAACAGCATATATTAGTATAGTTTGTTAATATACGGGACGTTTTTTGGACGGTGTGGTGTGCATGTGGGAGTCCAAATGCATGCTGCATGCTGGTGATTGATCACCCCTTGCCAAACACCCTAGAGGTGGCTCACAGGGTATTATGTAGATGTAGATGTATATGTATATATATTTTGGTTTCCTTAACCTTATCTGTGTTACAACTTGAACGACCATGGAATGCCCCCCTCTATATTTGGTCCTGGGAACGCCCGTGTGTATACCGCATTCATCCAAAGGTAAAACTTGCGAACTACTCATTAAGATTATCTGCCAATAAAGCTAGAACACACAAAACATGCTGTTAGAAATAATAATAATTCAGAAACATACATTAAGGTATAAATAAGTTGGTCGGCAACATTACAAGTCATCTAATCAATTTGTGAGTTCTAACGCTGCCGTTATAATCTCTTAATGACCCGAAGTGGGAGCCACAAAGTGCGAGCCACCAGCAATCACCTGTCTACATCTACATCAACGAAGTACAGTTCAAGCCACCGCCAGGGGGTGTGGCACGGGGTGATTACATGCTAACTACCAGGAAAAAAAACTACTGGTTAAGTGAAAGGAAAAAAATTAAGCGTGGTAAGTGTAAGTAAGTCATGCATTGCTTTTAACATGCCAAAAAATGCATGCAGATAGTTAATATTATAAAATATAACATCTACATAATACCCTGCAAGCCACCTCTAGGGTATTTGGCATGGGATGATCAATCACCAGCATGCAGCATGCAAGAGGACAACAACCGCGCGACAGGACACACCGCACGGTCATAGAAATCTTCTTCTTCTTCTTCCTTCCAGGATTAGGCTACTAAGCCTGTTCCGGCTCCACATCACCATCTTTTCCTTGGTCTTCCTATACTTCTCTTGCCAAATGGTTGATATTCCATTGCTTGCTTTGGAATTCTCTCATTTGGCATTCGAAGTAAATGTTATTTCCATCTATGTTTGTATTCTTTTAATTTGTCAGTGACTGCTTGGACACCCAGTTCATCTCTTATTTGAGTGTTTCTTATTTTATCCAATATTGTGCAACCTTTAACTGATCTTAAAAATTTCATTTTAGACGATTCTATCTGCCTTAATTCCTTCTTTTTTGTTACCCAACATTCTGATCCGTAGAGTACAGTAGGGACTGCCATCACTTTGTAAAATTTTATTTGTGTTTCTTTTCTTGTTTTGTTCTTTAGAGTTCTTCTGATAGTGCCACATATTCTCTGGAAAGTGTTAACCTTATTTATGATATCTTTTTCCTCGTCATATGTTATGTCGCATCCTAAGTACTGGAAGTGCGACACTTGCTCCAGGACTTGATCCTCAATAACAATTTTTGTTCTTATCGGGTTGCTTCCTAAAAATGCCATAGTCTTTGTTTTGTTTTTTGAAATTCTCAGGTTGTATAGCTTGCTCAACTCGTGTAGTCTGTGTACTGCCATCTGGAGTTTGTCCTCTTTATCTTGTATTATAACCTGATCGTCAGCAAACAGCATCGTATTTAAGTATTGAGATGGTCCTATTTCTATGCCTGGTGATACATTATTCTCTTTCCACATTCTTAGAACGTCATCTATGTATAGATTAAACAAGGTTGGGGATAGGCTGCAACCCTGTCTAACTCCTCGGTTAATGATAATTTCTTGGGTGATCTGTTTCCCTGTGTCAATTACAATTCTGGTGTCTCTGTATAGACTCTGGGAAGCTTTTATCAGATGTCTAGGAAACCCTCTTTTCTGCATAACTGACCATAACATTTCTCTATTTACACGATCGAATGCTTTTTCAAAATCTATGAATGCCAGATGCGTTTCCAGATTGAACTCTCTTCGTTTTTGAATTATTTGTTTTAAAGTAAAAACATCGTCGATGCAAGATCTTCCCTTCCTAAATCCAGCCTGTTCTTCTAATAAAATGGCATCAGAGATAGCTTGTAGTCTAGTATTTATTATTCTACTGTAAATTTTGTATGCAGTATTTAGTAGGCTTATACCTCTGTAATTCTCTGGATTATTTCTTTTTCCTTTTTTAAACAATGAAACAACCTTCGCCACATTCCAATCCTTTGGGATTTCAAGCTTTTTCCAACACATGTTGTATAGATGGAGGATTCTTATTTGTAGGGATGTACCTCCATATTTTATCAGCTCTGATTCAATTCCATCTATGCCAGCAGCTTTCCTATTTTTTGTCTTATTCAGAGCACATTCTAGTTCTTTCAAATCAATAGGGTCTACTCCTATTGTTTCCTCTGGAGTGTTGATCGTATCATCTAATGTTGGATCATACCATAATCTCCTATAGTGTTCTATCCATTCTTCCTTCGGTATAACATTTAGTTGGGCAGTATCTTTCTCTGATTTGTTGAGTTGTTTCATCAGTTTATATGCTATTTCTTGCCTACCATGAATATCATCCTCTACTCCACTTATAAATCTATCCCATGATATCATATGTGCATTCCTTATTATTGCTTTCGTGCGGTTTCTGACCCTGTGATATTTTTCTTTCGTTTCCTCTGTTTTTCTCTGTAGGTATTCTCTGTATGCTTTGTTTTTATTTTCGATGGCCTGTGCTATTTCTTCGCTCCAGATTTTTAAACCTCTTTTCCGTTTCTTTTTATTTCTGGTGCCCAAAACTTCATTAGCTATTTGTAAAATAGCTTTCTTAAGATTTTCCCATTCCTTATTGATGTCATGTTCTGGTTTTATCTGTTCGAGCAGTTGTGTAATCCTGTGTTGGTACAGTTTTCGAATACTACTCTCTTTCAAAAGGTATGTTTTGAAGATTTTCTTTACTTGACATTGTTTCTTTTCCGTATTATGCTTCTTCCACCTTGCCCATAGTTGTATTTTTGCCTTAACAAGGAAATGATCGGTGCATATATTTGCTCCTCTATATACATGTGTATCCATAGGCGGATCCAGGGGGGGGGCACGGGGGCACGTGCCCCCCCCCAGACCCTCAAAAATATACAAGATTTTTAATACGGTCCCATTATCATTGCGTTCGTTTTGTATTACGAGATATCCTTGTGCCCCCCCCTGAACAAAATCCTGGATACGGCCTTGCTTGTGCCCCCCCCAGAAAGAAATCCTGGATCCGCCCCTGTGTGTATCAGTTATCCTCGAGGCTAATTTTCGGTTAACAATTATGTAATCAATTAGGGATCGGTGACCCCTGGCTGACCAGGTGAATTTATTGATATCTTTTTTCTTGAAAAATGTGTTCGTTACTTTTAATTCGTTGAAAGTTATAAATTCTCTTAATTTACTTCCATTTTGGTTCAGATGGTCTTCTCCATGTACTCCAATCAATTGTGGAATTGGCTCTTTCCCAATTCTAGCGTTAAGATCACCAGCTATTATTACGTAGTCCCTGTTATTTAACTTCCCTATTTCTTTTTGCAGTTGCTCATAGAAAATCTCCGTTTCTTCCTTTTTCCCATCTTCAGGTGCATATGTTCCAAGTATTATTAAATAACCCCTATCAAATTTGAGTCGCACCGTTATTATTCTTTCGTTTATGAAAGTGTATTCCCTGATATTATTTTTCCATTTTTTATCTATTAAAACACTCACTCCACAACGTGCTCTTTTATTCTGATCAACTCCACTGTATATCATTACGTAATCTTCCAAGTCTTTTGTCCCTTTGAGTTTCTTCTTTGTTTCAGTGATGACCGCCATATTCACTTTGTATTCTTTAAGGGTGTTGTTAAGTTCTAACTCGTGATTGCCTAAGCCTTGTACATATCATGTGGCTATGTTTAATATATCCGTTATACCCGTATTCATGTCCTTACTTTTGCCTAGTCGTCTGTTGAATCCTAACCTATTCCGAGGCTCTCTGTGAAGCTTATGAGTTAAAGAAGGTTTTACATGGGCAGGTTACCGGCCTGTCGCACAACCCCCAACCTGGAGGACCAGTGGGCTACACTTAGTCAGTCCCCTACCCTTCGACCTGTCTGGCTTGGGTGGCCCTACCAGGAGCATACGCTCCCGCCAGCATAGCTCTCCGGGTCATTGGGGCACTCAAACCTCTCCACCACGATAAGGTGGTAGCCCTGGGAGAGGGTCATAGAAATATTATACATATTTACAAAATATACGTGCATATTCATGCAAAGCAAAAAACTTGCCAATGGTTAGTAATTCCTACAGCAAACCCATGCAAGATGAGAGTATTGATGCAGCCTAATGAGGCAAGCCACTGTTATGGCGTGTGGCAGGGGACTCCTTGGAGAGATAGGAGCGAGAAACAAAATGGGGTGGTTTCCTATTATTTTTTTATTGCCTAAATCAAAAGATTATTACTCCTGGAGTACGAATTTCACGCTCTTAGATTTTTAAATGACGATATCTATTTTTCGCGATTAAACGAAAAGTGAAAATTTTCAAGCGCGCGAAAACGCGACGGCTAAGTATGAATGCTGGGAAAAAAGTCCGTGTGACGTATTTCTGGTTCCCGCTGCTGCCGTGTGAGATGACCTTGGGGCGAGGCTTGAGCACTGATACGACGCAGGCTGTTAGCAGGTAGCTGAGTACACTGCTAGCTGGTAGCGCTTGGCTTAAATAAGGATTGTTAATACCTTATCAAACAAAGAAAACTTTCCGATCTTTGGCAGTTTTAACATGTGATTATTAAGAAATTTTTCCCTTAGTTCAGTTACACTTACTCATTTTAAATACCAAATTAATTAAGCTACACTGCTGATAATACGTGATAATGGCACGAAAAGTCGGCCTGTTTATCTCTCTGTAATCAACCGCAGACGTCTCTTCTGTAAAAGTACTTCGGTTCAACTTCCAACCGCTGCCATGCCATTTACTTAATTGATATTTTTATAATTAATTCAGTTACACTACTGATAGTACGTGATACTGGCTCAAGAAGTCGGCCTGTATTCCTCTCTAACGGCCGCTAATGTCTTCTCTTCTCTTCTTCGTCTTGTCTTGTCTAATGCCGCTCTTCAGTAACAAGTACATCGTCTTAACCTTGAGCTCCTGTGCAGCAGCGAGCGCCCAGCCTTCTCACCACGGCACTACAGCCTCTTGTTGCGAGCAACGCACAATCGGGCTTTCTTTCTCCCTCCGCGGAGACGCGTTGCAAGTGAATCATCAACACGGGTATCTCGCTCGAAACTTAGATAGAATTGGGGAAATCCAGGAAACTGATGCACAGTGGACTGTTCCTTAGTGATAAGGATTCTCTTCCTCTACTCGAAGACGGGAAATACATTCCCATTCCATAGTACCCTAGTTGAGTGGAGCCCTGTGTCGAACCAATAATATAATAATATACTGGTTGTTTCAGGAGGAATCTGCCTCCAGGAGGTTGTAGGGGAGAAATTTTTAAGCGTTATTAATAATATGCATTATGGTTTTATTTTTATTAGTTTTTATGTCGTCTTTGAATATTTAGTCCTTCTCGATTCTAATGTCAGTTTTAGAAACAAATGTCTCTCTCAGAACAAATGACAAAACGGGAGTGCTTTGTACTCGAAAATTACAGATAAAATGGCTCTTATTTGTGTAAATGGCGGTAACACTTGCATTTAGATTCTCAGCTACAATGTTCCATTAGAATCATTCGAATATACGCGGTGTTTCAGGCGGAATCTTCAATGCCTCAGGATGTGGTCGGAGAGATAATTTTATGTATTTTTTGTCCATAAAAATGGAGTCGCAACTTCTTAGTTACTCAGCAATGGCAACGGAAACATTTTTTTTGACGCACTTGTAGTTATTATGGGTATCCAGTCTTATCGAAATTTTATTTAATACTCTGGATATTTAAGGGTATAATAGGTTAAGGTTTGGCGAAAATCATATTTTATATGTTTTATATTAACATTATAATTGCCTGAAACAATTTACCTTTGAGCCTGATTAAGCGATAGCTTTGGGCGAGTATCAACTTTACCATTGCGTAATCTCACCCATTTTGAAATAAAGGTGACGTTAAGAGAGGGGCTCAGAAATGAGGTGGTTTCCCGGCGTTAGGATATTTATAAAAGCCTCTTGAGTTCCAAAACTTGACAACTAAGAATCGATTTCGATAAAATGTTTGGAAACCGGACAGCAGTACATAAAAAACTTGTGTTTACATTAAACCGGACAGAAACTATGATACTTAAAAGCAAATAGTGATTTTGTTCTTGTTATAGGAACATCTCACTACTCAAATCTATGCGTCGATTTTAAAAGCCGTTAAGGCTCATAGATACTGCTCCAAGAAAGTTGTTAAGAGATGCAGCTATGTAACCTGCCGAAAAAATCGTGTCAAAACAACCTGTCAAACAGAATGGAAAGAAACTCATTTACATGTATCATAAAAGAAAAAGAAACACTTGTTCAAAAATATTTTTAAAACCAAGAAAAGCCAAAGGCAACAAGTGATACAACGAAAATAAAATTTAATCAGGAGAATGAATACAAATCGGCCTCAGAGATATATTATATATTACACAAATTACATATTACAATAATTTACAACTAAGAATAAGGCCTATTATGAGTCCATTCAGTCCATTTATTTGCGCAGAAAACAAAGTAAACGATTAGCTAAAGAATGCTTGAAAATATATCGAGGAAGTAATTGACTGCGTACTAAATATTTTGAAAGAATCAAATATCACGACTGGTGCGTACATTATTGTGCGTGCGAAGTTATTGCATTCATCATACGCGGACGCAGGCAACAATCTATCACATGAACGAATCGATAAGTGGTGAATAACTGATGGCAAAAATACAGTCCGATTAACATCTACATAATACCTTGCGAGCCACCTCTAGGGTGTTTGGCAGGGGGTGACCAATTACCAACATACAGCTTGCAAGAGGATCGCCACATACACACCGAACGGTAATAGAAATACTACTCATATGAGTAAAATATATGAGCATGCATATTCAAGCTAAGACAAAACAATGATAGATAGTATGTGCGAAATGTCCTAGTAATTGGAAGCCCCCAAAAAATCAATACTATTACTTGAAAGCTTAATGTTAAAGGATATAATTGTATTTTTTTCATTTTGACGCCTAATTTTTGATAATTGAAACTGCAATATTTCATTCAACTAATATTAAGAACGTCCACCACATCTTGCTGCGTATCATGCAAGATATAATAGTTTCATTCAATTCCTATCATCTTTCTCTTAGTAAACGATGTTTCCCGGAGAAAAAAAATTTCATTTTCTAAAAAAATGGAATCATCCATATTTTGAAACCTATTATTTTGGTCGTTACGATAGTCTTGTTAGTGTAACTGACCTCTTAGATAATCTCGGATGGGAATCTCTGTCGGACCGTAGATTGAAAAATAGACTAAACCTTTTAGATAAAATTAAAGAGCAGTGTCTTCTCTGACGAAGTTAACCATATCTTGCGGACGCCAACGTACTACGGAAGATCAGATCATATAAATGAAATAAGAGAGATAGATTGCAGAACAGAGAGATTCCGAATGTCATTTTTTCCTCGATCAATAAGAGATTATAACGGCAGCAATAGACCTCGTAAATAGATTGCATGACTTGTAGTGTAGCCTACTAACCTATGTAAAACTTAAAGCATGTTTCTGAATTTCTATTCTATATTCTATTTCTAACAGCATATAGTAGTATAGTTTGTTGTTATACGGGACGTTTTTTGGACGGTGTGGTGTGCATGTGGGAGTCCAAATGCATGCTGCATGCTGGTGATTGATCACCCCCTGCCAAACACCCTAGAGGTGGCTCGCAGGGTATTATGTAGATGTAGATGTATTACCTTCACTCTTTAGAGATAGACATTTCTCCGCTGGCTCATTAAAGAATCTTGAAACGCTACTCGGTTAATCTCAGCAAATCTTAACAGCAATTGTATTTGATGTTCCCACGTAAGCGAGACATGTTAACTGAAGCCGAGAGTCTCATCTCCCTTGTATTATTCTCACGATTCTCAGCAGTTTTCTTTCATCATGCGTTTTGAGTAAAAAAATTCATAGTTGAATTGAATACTCTGCTGTCATATGTATTACTCGAGACACTTCCCTCCATTAAACCCAGTATCGTCGAACTGAATTTTACAAGAAATTTTTAATATATATTCATTTAGAGTAGATATTTATGTCGTTCCCTCTTAAACATTTTTCATTGTCTTTTAGATTTTTTTGTAAAAAATAACCTCGACCGCCTACGAAGCATCCTACATCTACATATTGCCCTGCAAGCCACCTGCAGAGGTGTTTTGCAGGGGGTAAAACATCACCAACACGCAAAAGAAAATTAAAATTTACTTCTACGAACACACACTTCGCAACATGCACGCTACATATGATTCATAATCTACCATATCCGACTTATGAAGGCAATTTGCCTATGAAGAGAGAACGTGTAAAACATAAGTTTTCCTGTATAATAAGAAAATATAATAGTTAATATGGATAATAGTTTTTCCTGTAATTGTGTGATATCCAGGACAACTTAAAGTGGAATACCACAAAGTTAATCAAGAGTTAATGAACTTTGTTCGTGTTAAACATACTGTTAGAAATACTAGGAAAATTAAAAAACATGCATTAAGGTGTACGTAAGTTAGTAAGTTTCACTACCAGTCAACTAACCTTTTTCTGAGACCTAACGCTACCGGTACAGTCCTTTATCGATCGCGGAAAAAATTGCATTCTAAATCTACCTGTTCTATCGTACCGTCTATTTCTCTTATATTATTTTTATGGTCTCATCTATCGCACCGTTGGCGTACGTAATATATGGCTCACCTCTCCGGAAAATAAACTGCTCGTAAATTTACATAATAGGTTAAGTCTAGTTTTTAATTTACAGTCTGACAGTGATTTCCACTCTACAAGATGTGGATGTGGTGCGCAGAGTATCATGCAGATGTTGATGTATTTATGGAAGTGGGACTCACATCAGTGGCATCTACATATACAATTCTACATATTAGCCTGCAAGCTACTTTACTGAGGTTTTTGGCGGGGGATTTCGCGTAGCTACACTTAAACACTAGTGTTTTCGTAAACGTTTTCAAAAGTAATTTAATGAGTCAAGAGCGAACCCAGTATCAAAACCAGGGGGGAAAGCCATGGTTGTTCAATTTTGTAGGTAAGATTTAAGCATGGCAAAGGTGAATGAAACTAAGATTTTAAGAAAACTGTAACAGCTCTTTATTAGTTTTTAAAATTATTTGCTTGAAAAAATATTATATTCCTAAAATACATTTGCGATTTTTGCTGCTAGGGAAGAGGGGGGCAGCTGCCCCCTCCTGCCCCTCGCTGAGTAGGCCCATGAAATGAGTTAATAATTGTATAAAGGCGAATTATTAACGGAAGTACAAATCATATTCCTTGACAGGGATGATATTTCGTCATGAATTTTCGCACATTGAGTGAACTAGCGAATGACTCCGCAAGGATACGCCAGTACCTGCCAGAAGTCCGCAGGTGCCCGGAAAACGAAAAAAAAATCTTAACTCTTTAAAATTAAGTCTAATGGTGTTTTGAAGGATTTAATGTTGACTAAATCTGAACTTGGTCCATCTAACACCTTCTATAATCTGTTCGCGACCGTTTAAGGAGAATAGGGTAGTTTCCTTCATCAAACAAAACGAAAGGTATTGATTGCGATTCGATACCCACCATTAGTTTATTCATAATATAAAAATTATTTGGTTTTAGAAATTCCAGTTTAGACGAATTTTAATGATCAATTTTAACCTCATTTGAAAAAAGCCAGATTAGCGCCCATGCGATGCCACTCCACGTGATGTCACAGGACCTAGATGCTATACGAGTAGTCAGGAATTTTACATCGTCTGCAATTACCAATGCATGCATGAGGCACAGAGCTCAGGGAAACATGTCTTAATAATCACCTATTAAAATTGCTCATATGGTCGGAAAGTTTCCTCCGTTTGATAGCCTATTAATAATCCTTATTCAAGCCAAGCGCTACCAGATAGCAGCCTACATCGTAGCGGCGCTCATAGCCGCGCACCCAGGTGGCCTCACACGGCGGCAGCCGGAGCCAGAATGACATCACAAGGGATTTTCCCAGCATTCATATTTAGCCGTCGCGTTTTCGCGCGCTTGAAAATTTTTCATTTAATCGCGAAAAATAGATGTTGTAAATTAAAAATCTACAAGCTTAAAATACATACTCCAGGAGTAATAATCTTTAGATTTAGGCACAAAAAAAAATAAAAATAAACCACCCTATCCTCGGCCTAAAAATAACGCGTTAACAGAGCATGTCCATCGCTCACGGCTAGGACATTACATATATGTATAATGGACTGCAAGACCTAGTAGATATTCACCAGATCAATATTTCGCCAAATCATGCCGTTACTACCACGTTGAACACAATGAGCTCCTGGTATCTTATATATAATCAGGTACCTGGAGCTCAAACTCAAAAAAAAAACTTTTTGCCGAGAATATTTGAACACATGTGCATGCCCCTCATATTTTTACATAAAGTTGGATCGTAAAACTTCACAAAATTTACCTAAACCAACATTCGAATCAAATACCTACGAAGCCGTTATATTAATAGGAAAATTCATTTGAAGTTATAGATCAGCACAGATATTTAGAACGTCCAAAGTTACCACCAGCGATGCATTTTGAACAGTAAAATATAGTATTATCAAAAGGCGTAAAAAATAGTCTTACTTATTCGAGACGAAAATTAAGCTGCTATTTTTCGCTAAGCCGAGTTCAGCTCATCGCTGATTTTCAGATTCAGATCATTTTCTATAAGAGATAGATTTAGAAAGTCGTTTTTCTGCGATCGATAAAATACTATTACGGGTTGGTAGTAGTGCGGTTTACTAACTTATATTGTCCTTAATACACGTTTCTGAATTTTCCTAATATTCCTAACAGCATGCCTTCCATGTTCTAGCTTCATAGGCGGAGTTCCTTCAAAAGTAAGATAAAGTACCTTGTGTGTCATATGTAGTACATGTGTAGCAGCGGAGTAACTATAGGGGGGATGAGGGGATGGATCCCCCCCCCCAAAGCCTCACAGAAATAAAAAAAATATCAATGCTAATGCCTAGTTTTTACATGTAATAACTGCATCTGCTTAAAGTTAAATCTTTATTGCCAAAATGATTAAAATGTATTTCCAGGCATGTCATTTGTCAAAAATTTTCCAAGATGCCTTGGGAGTGGGTGGTCATTCTATCCCCCCTAAAAGCATATTCTCAGTTACGCCACTGATGTGCGGTAACCATCTGGAAATCGTCTAGCATGCTGCATGGTGGTTATTGATCAACCCCATTTAAACACTCTCGAGATGACTCTCAGGGTATTATGTGTATGTACATAAAACCTTTCAGCTGTTGATAGCAGCAATAGGGTGGTTTCCTATTATTTTTTTATTGCCTAAATCGAAAGATTATTACTCCTGGAGTACGTATTTCACGCTTTTAGATTTTTAAATGACGATATATATTTTTCGCGATCAAATGAAAAGTGAAAAATTTCAAGCGCGCGAAAACGCGACGCGTAAGTAGGAATGAAGGGAAAAAGTCCGTACGACGCATTTCTGGTTCCCCCTCCCGCCTGGTAGGTGACCTTGATCGAGGCTCTGAGCGCTGATAGGACGCAGGATGCTAACGGGTAGCTGAGTACCTTCCTGTCTGGTAGCGCATGGCTTAAAAAAGGTTTATTAATACCTTATCAAGCGAAGAAAACTTTCCGACCTTAGCCAGTTTTAATAGGTGATTATTAAGACATGTTTCCCTGAGCTCTGTGACTCATGCATGCATTGGTAGCCTCTGACGATGCATAACTCCTATCCTCTCGTGTAGAAACTAGGTCCCTGTGACGTCACGTGGAGTGGAATCGCATGGGCGCCAATCTGGCCTTTTTCAAATGAGGATAAAATTTGACCCTTGCCATTCGTCTAAACCGGTATTTCAAAAACCAAATAATTTGTGTATTATGAATACACTAATGGTGGGTAACGAATCGCCATCAATGCCTTTTGTTTTCTTTGATTAAGGAAACTACCCTATTCAAGCTCACTTTTAAATTGTGGCATGAGGACTGATATTGGGTATATATCTGTTGCTTCCACGAGTAAATATAAAATGAATACACAAGGAGAATTATTGCGAATCCACTCAGATATTAAAATTAAAATCATACGTAGAGATACCACCCCGAAAGAGGCAGTTTTTTAAACGGAGAGATGACCTCTGATAACATATATGGAAATCACTTCCACGAAGGTGTTTACATCGAGCGAAACTCTTGGCATGTACGAAAATTAGTTATGGACGAGGCAATTTTTCAGCTCCCTCTACCACCATTTGGAGGGCTGCCGTTTCGTTGGTATTAATAATTAAAAGACTTCATTATCACGCCATCTCACTGCGCAGGAAATGCCCGAATCCCTGTTTTTATTTTCATTCTTAAAAGGGTATGTTTAGCCATAACAAACTAAAGCATGCTGAAAATACTTCACCTTGAGCCTTTTTACTAAAAGGGAAATTACGAGGATTGTACACGGCCTTGGAAATATTCTTATCTTGGCACAATGCGCGAATACAATTATTCTGTGTTATTTTCAACGCAAAACAGCTAATTACCATTTCCCTGAAACTTTCCATGTCAGAAATTATAACGAATATGCATTAATTTTCTATCCTATCCATTGCGATCCATGGTAAAGAGCATTTAGATGCCTTCACAATTAAATATTTTGACTCAAGCTCCAACCAAGTATCTTATAAAATCTAACTTATGAAATCATGCCTCATAAAACTTTGTGAATCCGCAAAAAGGTACGTTTCTTCCACGGCGAATGATGCACCACATACCTCACATGCAACAAAGACAAGCTCAAGGGAATTGAGTAACAGAAACCCTCTAGGTGTCCCCTGCCAAACACCCTAAATGTGGCTCGTAGGATATCATACATATAAGTAACTATCTAATGGTGCGAGACAAAATGCTTATTATTATAATACTATTCGCCGGCCTCAGTGGCGACGGGGTTAAAGCCCTCGCCTGACAAACCATAGGTCGTGGTTTCGAATCCCGCCAAGGTAGGTGGCATGAATGTTTTTGCTGTACTTTGTTAATCCTCCGTTGCAAAGGTCTTAATGTGCTTTTTACGGGGAAGTTAGAAATAAATAAAAGAACACAAAATATCGCTGAGACTAGAAGATAGCGCATCTTTGGTGGTTGAAAGCGTCATAGAAGTAGACAATCAACGTATGATTGTACTAATCTGTACACAAAAAAGCGGCAGATTCTCCTATATTTTACGAAATATATGTTCCCTACATATACATAACACCCTGCGAGCTGCTTCTATGGTATTGAGCTGGAGATAAATCACCAGCATACAGGAAAACTTGCCAACAACATAATCCTTAAGAACAGCTTCCTTAAGTTTCTTCCCCAAGAAAATTTAACTAATCCCTTAAGCTGAGTATCATACTGCGCAGCCTGGCTGTTGGTTTTCCTCGTATCCTGCTCCACTTCCTAGATGCAGCGGAAATAATAAAACCCCGGGTAAAATTTGGACATAGATTGCGTCACCAGATCCTCATCTTTTATTTCCTGTTTCAATAGCGTGGGCTTCACTTCCTCGCAACCGCTGCGACTTCTCAAGCCGCGCGTTTTTTTTTTGTTTTCGACGTGGAACGGACACGTTCTAAGAAACGGCTTTTACGCTTGTGAGGGTAATTTTTTGCCCATGTCGTCCAGAAGCGACCCCCGTTCTTTGACAGCATGAAGCAACGCTGTATAATACGGGGACAAATGACTTTACAAATCCCCACACGATTTAGCACTATCCGAAGGCTAATTTATTAGCCGAGAGAGGATATCTATCGTTGCCGCTCTCGGACTTCGTGTCGCGTCGCAAGAAAGGAACTCACTTAACTCCATATATCAAATGCCTATGCAAACAGCGCAAAATCGATACATTCCAAATAGTACCAGGAGATGTGTAAGCTAATTTTTGATAAAATTATTAATGGAGTATAAGCCAAGACCTATACTCCAAGAATTATTTTATCATTAATTAAATGAGGCAAAGATAAGAGAGAAAAAAATCTAATTATGCTAATTTTATGATTAGTATTACATATATATCCACTTGTCAATTTGTCACTTTTGTATAGAGCAATGAATTGACCCCATTTAGAATACGCTGCCAGTGCTTGGGATCCTCATGAAATACGCTTAAAAACTGACTTAGAATGCGTGCAAAGAAGAGCTGCCAGGTACGTGAAAAGTCGTTACGATAGTCTTGTTAGTGTTACTGTCCTCTCAGATAAGCTCGGATATGAATCTCTGTCAGACTGAAGACTGAAAAATAGACTACCCTATTAGATAAATTCAAGAGCAGTGTATTTTCTGACGAAGTTCGCCATATCTTACGGACGCCAACATACTACCTAAGATCAGATCATATAAATAAAATAAGAGAGATAGACTGTAGAACAGACGGATTCAGAATGTCTTTTCTTCCACGATCAATAAGAGATTATAACGGCAGCGATATAACTCATAAATAGATTCGTTGACTTGTAGTGTAGCCAACTAACTTATGCATACGTAAATGCATGTTTCTAAATTTTCTTATTATTTCTTACAGAATGTTTTGTGTGTTCTATCTTTATTGGCATAAAACCTTAATGAGTAGTTGGCAAGTTTTTCCATTGAATGAATGTAATAGTATAATTTTTTATCATGCGTAACATTTTTTGGACGTGTAATCCTATTGCATGCTGCATGCTGATTTTTGATCACCCCCCTGCCACACACCCTGGAGGTGGCTCGCAGGGTATTCTTTAGATTTAGATGATCGATGAGAGCTCACACCGCCTGCTGGCACGTGCATGTGTTATGACCTTTTCTCGATGACAACGAAGACTTAGCGTATTGCATGCT
This sequence comes from Ischnura elegans, assembly GCF_921293095.1. Classification (NCBI taxonomy): domain Eukaryota; kingdom Metazoa; phylum Arthropoda; class Insecta; order Odonata; family Coenagrionidae; genus Ischnura; species Ischnura elegans. The sequence continues at coordinate 72,763,605 of NC_060254.1, forward strand.
GCATGTTGGTGCATGTTCACTCCCTGCCAAACACCCTTGTGATGGTTCACAGGGTATTTCATAGATGTACATGTAATTACATGCAACCTCTACGAGTATATGCTTTGATGTAAACATGAAATGTACAAAAAATGTGTGAGAGTTGGTCAAACTTATACTGCACAAATCTAAAGAAAGTAGAGAAGAGGGAAACTGCAAAAATTTATGAATTTTGTTTGAATATTATATTTCCACTTCTCATGTCTTACTTTCCCGGATGAAAGGTATTGAACCTACCCATTTTACAGCTCAATTGGTTTTCTCATTTAAACTTATAAGCTTTAAATGAATTACCAATCTCGCATGCATAGCCTTATTTTCAACGCTGTATTTTATATTTCTTAGTGAATTAATCCTTTGGCCTTATTTGTGAAATGGAGCGATGCATACTTGCGAAAGCTAACACCGCTCGCGTACATTTTCGATATTTATGCAATGTAATTTTCATAAATATGAATTTCATGTGCTGCATATTCATACTGTTGATAATTCACCCCCTAAAAAACACTCACGATGTGGCTCACAAGGAATTATGTATACGCATATGTAGAACAACTAGCGTTTATCTACATCTCCATAACAACCTGCGAGCCATCTCTAAGGTGTTTGACTTCTGGCCTGGTCTCCTGTGTGCAACAGTGATCTACCACCAACATGAAGCATGCAATAAGATTCCCACATGCACACTACACGGTCTACGTTTCTGAATTTTCTTAGTATTTCTAACAGCATTTATCCAGAGCTTTATTGGCAGATTACTATAATGAGCATTTTTGCCTTCGTATGAATTTGGAAGTATAATTTGTTAGTATGCGTAACATTTTGATGACCGTGTGGTCTGCATGTGGCAGTACACTTGCATGCTGGATGCTGGTGATTAATCGCCCCCAGCCAGACAACCTTACTAGTAGGTGGCTCGTAGGATGTTATGTAGATGTAGCGTAGCAAAATACGAAGTGTATAAAAAATGAGAGTCGACCTTAGACACATATGTACGCGTGGGTCAGTATGAAGACCTTAAAATTACTGTAACACGTGAGGTAATTCTAACGTTGGGCACAACTAACACTAGGGTTTGCAGGAGGAGAAATGCGTAGATGAAGATAAAACGGGTCAGCGAACGAGGATTTTCACAAGCTGGCCACAAATTCATGCCGCAGAAACGACAAAACGTTGATGATTTTCCTTACGAAAAATATCCTACGTACTCGGATTAGTGGATAGGATTTCCTATAAATACGGGGCACAAAATATTCCACGAACTCGGGACCAGTGAATTTGATTGCATCTACATCTACATCTACAAATTACCCTGCGAGCCACCTCTAGGGTGTTTGGCAGGGGGTGATCAATCACCAGCATGCAGCATGCATTTGGACTCCCACATTCACACCACACCGTCCAAGAAACGTCCCGTATAATAACAAACTATACTACTATATGCTGTTAGAAATAGAATATAGAATAGGAATTCAGAAACATGCAGTAAGTTTTACATAGGTTAGTAGGCTACACTGCAAGTCATGCAATCTATTTACGCGTTCTATTGCTGCCGTTATAATCTCTTATTGATCGTGGAAAAAATGACATTCGGAATCTGTCTGTTCTGCAATCTATCTCTCTTATTTTATTTATATGATCTGATCTTCCGTAGTACGTTGGCGTCCGCAAGATATGGTTAACTTCGTCAGAAAAGACACTGCTCTTGAATTTATCTAAAAGGTTTAGTCTATTTTTCAATCTACGGTCCGACAGAGATTCCCATCCGAGTTTATCTAAGAGGTCAGTTACACTAACAAGACTATCGTAACGACCTTTCACATACCTGGCAGCTCTTCTTTGCACGCGTTCTAACTCTGTTATTAAGCCTTTTTCATGAGGGTCCCAAACACTGGCAGCGTATTCCAAATGTGGTCTAACGAGGGAAAAGTAGCTAATTTCTCTCACTTTGTCGTCGCACTTTCCTAATATTCTTTTAACAAAACCCATTTTACGATTAGCTTGACCGGTTATTTCTCGAATATGTTTATTCCACGATAGATCATTATTGAGTCTAACCCCTAGATATTTCACAGATTCAACTGCCTTTAACTGCGCGCCCCGAATGACATAGTTACGCTGTAGGGAGTTATTCTTCTTCCAGAAATTCATTACGACGCATTTTTCCAAATTTAATTCTAACTGCCAAGCATCGCACCAAGCTTGGATAGCAGCAAGGTCATTCGTTAGTTCATCTATATCTTTGCTGGAACGAATTTCTCTGTAAACTACAGCGTCGTCTGCAAATAATCGTAACTTACTCTGCACTACTTCGCCAATGTCGTTTATATAAAGAAGGAATAGGAGTGGGCCAATGACACTACCCTGAGGAACGCCAGAAGTCACTCTAACCTCATTGGAGACTGCACCGTCTAATACTACTCTTTGGACGCGGTCGCTCAAAAATTCCTTAATCCAGGAAATGACATCTTCGTCTAGACCATAAGATTTCAGTTTTAATATTAACTTTCCGTGGGGTACTTTATCAAATGCCTTTTTGAAATCAAGAAAAATCGCGTCTACTGGAATGTTATCTTCCCCGGAGACTAAAATATCGTGGGCGAAAAGCGCTAACTGAGTTTCGCACGATCTGCTTTTCCTGAATCCATGTTGATTTCCCATTAATAAGTTTTGCGCGTCTAGGTGTTTCATTACCGAGCTGACTACGATGTGTTCAAGGACTTTGCAAGAGATGGACGTTAAAGATATCGGCCTGTAATTAGATGGCTGTTCCTTGTCTCCACTTTTAAATATAGGCGTTACATTAGCGATTTTCCAGTCATTAGGTACTTCGTGTTGCTTGATGGATTTACTGAATATTAACTGCAAGTAGGGGGCAAGTTCTGAGGCTAGTTCTTTATATACACGAGAAGGGATTTCGTCTGGACCAGGTGATTTATTTGGACTAAGCGATTTCAATATATTTTCTATTCCGAGCGTACTAATGTCAATAGCTGGCATCTTATGAATACAGGGATTGTCATCGGTCCCGGGTGAGTTTTCGGAAGGCTCCGTGAACACGCTCTTAAAGTAGGAATTTAATAAATTGGCTTTATCGTAACTGCTTGTCAACACATCTCCATTGTCGTTTCTCAGCGAACATACGGTAGATCGTTTACCTTGAACTTCCCTAACATATGACCAAAATGCTTTTGGGTTATCCTGTAACTGCTCTACTAGTGTTTTTCTTTTAAAATTCGTGAACGCATTCCTGAACGCTTCCTTCGTGGCGGCTTTAGTCATCCTATATTTTTTAATTATTAGCTCGCGTTCATTAGCGGATAAATCCGTGCTGACTTTTTTCATTTTAGCATGACACGCTCTCTGTCGCCTCAATGATTTTCTCACTTCCGCGTCGTACCATCTCGGTTCGCTGCCTTCTTTTACTATTTTACTAGGGATGTAGCTATTTATTCCCGAAGTTACGAGCGAAAGAAAAGCTTTCCAAGTATTCTCTACATTTAACTTTAATACTGATTCTTGAAACTCGGGGAAAGCATCTTTCATATGACTCTTAAACCCATCAAAATTAGCTCTTTTAAAAATGAAAACTTTACGCTCTTTTTTAAAGTTTACAGCGGTATTTAGAGAAAACTTTGCAGTTACTACCCTATGGTCACTTATTCCTTCGACAGTGCCAACGTTTATTACCTGATGTGGTATATTTGTCGCTAATAAATCAAGAATATTTTCTCCTCTGTTCGGTGCGGATGCTATTTGAAACAATGAATTAGATGTGAAGGTGTGTAATAAAGCCTCGGAGATCACTTTATCCCTCCCACCAGGAATGAAGCTATAAGTCTCCCAATCTATAGAAGGTACGTTGAAATCTCCACCCACAATCAAGTTTCTTTCAGGATACTTGGATGCTACGCTGTTTATTTGATTTTGAAAATCCAAAATTGACGTTATATCTGAGTTAGGTGGTCTGTAATACGAACATAATAAAATAGTTTTGAATTTTGGACATTTAATTAAACACCACACAGATTCAACGCTGGTCTCAGTTACGGTTATCGCTTGGCTGACGATTGAATTCTTTACAGCTATAAAAACTCCGCCCCCAACTCGATTAATTCTATCTTTCCGATAAACAGTGAACGATTTTGGGAAGATCTCATTGTCTGAATCATCATCTGTTAGCCAACTTTCTGTTCCAAAAATGACGTTACACTTCGTACTATGAATTAAATGGTGGAATTCGGGAATCTTATTTCTTAAACTACGGCAATTAACCACAGCCACGATTAAAACTTCGGAACTAGTATTATTGCGATTCGGGAATAATTCTGATTTGCTTTTGTCGAATAGACTATTCACAGGCTCTATACCGCTGATAAATGGAAATGCATGTCTTATTGACACACTATCAAAATGACTTGAGCCTTGACTGCCTTTGAACGTGTCAAAGACCTATTGCCGTGTCAAAGACATATTGCCTAAAGACGAGGCGGAAATTACACAAATCCCGCCAAAAAAAACTGATTAATCAGTAGCTGCCACTGAGAAGAGATTAACAAGATTGCGTAGATTCAAATGAGTCTTTTTTCGTCAATATACCTACAAAGAATATCGAATGCATCCTTTGCTTTCGAATAATATGAGGTCCTAAGGTTGTGCACGCGTTAATGTGGCAATAATTGACAACCTTCATCCATATAATTCGCAGCTGTGACGGGTTTTTCGGTGAAAAATTGCTCTTTTATGCTTCAAAAATTTCTTCTAGGGCGTGAGACTCTCTCGCGAGGCTAGATTCGAATACGTGACTAGATGACTTCGCCCAAATAGCATTAGCCACCGGACATCTGGGAGCCGAAGGCGTCAGGAAGGATTCACACAAGTTAACGACTGAGGTTGTTAAATAGCGATTGCCATTTTCGAGAGAACTCCTGGAAGGCATATTCGTTGTCCGGCCATCTGAATGGCTGGCGACTTATCGTCCGCGGGTTAACTCATTAGCGACAACGGGAGAAAGGGTGAAAGTAAGGATTAGAAGGGCGAGGTTAGTGGCAGTGTGGTTGACAACGAAAAGGCACCACTTCCTCCCATTATATTCGCGAGCATTTCCCGGAAAAGCAGACTTTTAAGAGAGATACACTGCCCCCTTTCCCCAGCTAGGTCTATAGTGTCCCAAAAGTGTCCTTGGGAGGATCTTGCTGGAGTTTCCCAACTGCTTCCTGGGATAAGCGCGGAGTCAACCATTATATATACGCGCCATTGTGAAGAGGGACTCCGGTCATCTAGTCGATACGCACGCTTCCGTAAAGCAGGAATTTTGGAAGGAAAAAGACTCGAAAATGTGCGAGCTCAAATTTCTCGAGTAATTAGCAGCCACACGCAGAGCGCAGCTTGCAATTTGAAAGGAAAAATTCCAGGAAAATCCAAGACTGACAGAGTCAATTCTTCACCTGCGTTTCACTCGAGTTTCAAATACTTGCATTGGTATAAAACTAAATATGTTTATCCCACGATAGAAATAAAAACGTTGATATTGCTTCAAATTCAATATAAAAAATGAAAAAATAAAAGAGATAGGCTGTAGAGCAGTTAGTTTTAGAATGACGTTTATTCCGCGATTCATAAGAGACTTTTAAGGCAGCGTAAGGACTTAGAAATAGTTTAGTAGACTAGAAGTGTGGTTGAATAATTTATGCATTCCTTAATACATATTTTTGTATTTTTCTAGAATTTCTAACGACGTTTTTTGTATGTTCTAGCGTCATAGCCAGATTTTCTGCTTAGATAGGATATAGATTAATCCAATAGCTTATGTGTCCTAGCGTATACGTTGCGTGGTGCATGTTCGTGGAATTAATTGTTAATCCTCTGGTACATGTTGATGATGTTTCACTCCCTAAAAAATACCCTTGTAGGTGGCTTGCAGGATAATATGTAGATGCAGAAGAGCGCTCAAGGTAGCTACGCAGTGATAAAATGCTGACGCCGACATTAACACCCCAAATTGAGTATTATTACGGGAAATGGAAAATGATAACATATAATACGCTCATAAATAGGCCATTTCAACACTATGGTGCGCCTCCTTTTTCGTGAATGTTACCTTTAGTGGAAATTAAAGCATAAATAAACTAAACGAAACTAGCCCTATCGTTGGAATCATCCAATCGGACCCATTGCGGCATATCGGATCTGACCTCCCAATTTTCATGACATATGCAGCGTGGAAAATTAAAGCTCACTGCGAAAATTATACACGTTGAACCAGCCTGAAGATATTATTAGGGTGTAAATTGCTATCGCACCCTAAATTCAACTGATTCAGGCATGACATAGTGGAAAATCGAGGCATTGAAAAAAAAGGTATTTGTACTTTTCTACAATTATTTTAATGCGTATGACGCGTTTCGGCTCGAAGTGCCATTATCTGGTATTGTACCAATAGGGTGGTTTCCACGACTACACATACCAAAGATTATCACTCCTGGAGTACGTATTTCACGCTTTTGGATTTTTAAATGACAATATGTATTTTTCACGTTTAAATGAAAAGTGAAAATTTTCAATTGCGCGAAAACGAGACGGCTAAGTATGAATTCTGTGAAAATCCCGTGTGACGTAATTCTGGTTCTGGCTGCCGCTGTATGAGGCCACCTTGGTGCGAGGCTATGAGCGCTGCTACGATGCAGGCTGCTAGCAGGTAGCAGAGAACCCAGGTAGCACGTAGCGCTTGGCTTAAAAAAGGGATTATTGATACCCTATCCAACTAAGGAAACTTTCCGACCATAGACAATTTTAATAGGTGATTATTAAGTGATGTTTCCCTGAGTTCTGTGCCTCATGCATGCATTGGTAATCTCAGACAATGTAAAACTCCTGACTACTCGTATAGCATCTGGGCCCTTGTGACGTCACGTGGAGTGGCATCGCATGGGCGCCAATCTGGCCTTCTTCAAATGAGGTTGAAATTGACCATTAAGATTCATCTAAACTGTGATTTCTAAAACCATAACTTGTATAATATGAATACACTAATGGTGGGTAACGAATCGCAATTAATACGTTTCGTTTTCTTTGATGAAGAAAACTACCCTATTGTATAAAAGTGCAACTACCTTTCATTTTAACATATGGCAACCTAGTTTAAAACTTACTCCATAGGATTAGGCACTCCTTGTCCGAGGCTTCGACAAGAACAGCAGTCAAGAAGTAGAATGTCGTTGACTTATAAAAACGCCGATCGTTTCACCAAGCTGGACTCCTTCATTTCTACGAATTGACATAAAAGGTCGAAATAACGATCTAAGCGATAATTTCGGCGAAACAATAGACACCGTGATGCTTGAATTTCGCAGACAAAATTCTCTGTAAATTCTCGGCTTGTGACCTTAGCGAGCCGTTGAGACATTTCCGGTTTGAAGTATCGGAATTATGATTGACTCGCCGACCAATCTCGGCTTAAGTTACAATCAGCAAGTAAAATGTTCGTCCATTTCAACATGTATATGCAAAATAATTACTACGATGTGTGAAGATAGGTTATCATTAGAGCGCGGAAGAAAAGTCTCCAATTTTTCAAAAAAAGTCGCCTAAAAAGTCGTCAATATTTTTGAAAAAAGTCTCTTGAAAAGTCTGAGTTATTTTCATGAGAAAGTGGCTGAAATTAACTAAATTAATGGAGAAAAGAGGGTATAGATGCGGATTTGTGGTTTTACGTGTTATATTATGGACTTTTAAGACAGGAGATCACCATAATTTACAAAATATTTTGTTAAATTCTGAATAACACTTGCTTTTATGATCAGCAATTGTTTAAGAATATAGTTGACCCCTGTAAATATTTAGCTGATCAATAGCTATCTTCATTTTAAAATAGGGATATTAAAGTCAAGTTAAAGGCTATGGATAACAGATTTTATTCATTAATTGCATGATATAAAATACAGGAAAAAAACTTATTTTCATTCAATTTGAGTTGTATTACCAAAAAATTATTTAATGTAGTAGTGATAGATAAGGTATTTTTCTATGTTTTCCATGGTAAATGTTGTGCGACGTTCGGTGAAAATAAGTTTACACGTCGAAAACGATTGCTCTACTTCACATGTTGTAATAGGAGCATATCGCAGCGTAGCCACTTCACTTAAGGTGAGTTTTTGTAAAACACTAGATGTCTGCCCCTTGACCTCTCCGTTGAGAATCTGAGCTATACCAGTCATTGACTTGAAGCCTTCGTTTTTATCCAAAACATTGCACAATTTAGCATAAACACTTACGGCTTGTTCACCCTTTACACATTCAAGTTTCTCCTTCTCATCCATTTATGTTGACACCGAATCACTGAGGCTCAGGATGGAAGATTCAAGATATTTGATTTTTTCTACCAACAACCCAAAGGATGCTGAAATACATATCATATTCAATGGGTGTGTTCTATCTTCAAATACTTCTAGAGCATTTTCTATACATTCTGCATCGTCTTCAGGGTCAATATTCTGTATAAACTGAAGTAAAAAATTAACAGCTTTCCTCTTCTACGTGTAGTTGTAGTTATTTTTAACTGAGCAAAATTGCAGGAATTCTATTTCGTATAATGAAATTGATTCATCAGTCACAATTATAACTACAAATAATTGCTTACATTCTTCATTTTCTCGAAGTGTTGTGCATTGAACACGCAAGCTTCCAGCCATGTTCCAAATCTCGTGATGACTGGATTCGGAGGTAATGGCAGATCACAACAAAATGTTTTGTATATTTCCATGCGCGATAGTGCTTTCAAAAATACCTACAAAAATATAAAATATTATTTCTGCAGTAATATATTGGAAATTTTATTTTTATTTTTTTAACAGCTTGTACCTACCTTCTTAATGGTAGAGACCCACTTATTTGCAGTGGGAAATATTTTGCGAATTTCTTCACATACTCTGTGAAGATCATGCACTTTGCAAGTGATGTGAATCACTTTAGGGTAGAAAAACACCAAAACATTGGCGGCTTTAACCATGTACGCCGCTCCATCGGTTAGGAGAAGTAGTAAATTCTCTCTAGCATTATTATCTCCAAACAAGGAAGCTTACTTGCAGGTACTTGCATAGTGAAGCATACGCGGTCTGCTTGGCTTCTGAAGACGTCTGTCCTTTCACCTTGTACATTTTCTTGGGCTGGGCTGCACAAACGAGCGGACGATGGTCTTGCTACGCTTGGGGACCTCAGCAAATGACTGAAACTTTACGTGGCTTACTCGAATATATAGAATTGTTATTCAAGTATACCGGGACAAGCCACGGTGATAACTTTTTTTGGCTAAATGGTTTTTCCTCTGTGGATTTTCGCACAATTTGTGCGTATAGAATTGTGTTCATACACTGTATGCATTCACCAGTCCTTGTTGAGCCTTCATTTTTCCTTTTCGACCGAGTGCCAAGAGCGCATTGTTTGCCTCTCTACAATGTAGGCTCATTTCGTAACAATCTACATCAACGTGAAACATTCACTTCGTCGGAAATTCTTGATAACCTTTCATATATTTGTATTTCCACTAACTTTATTCATTTCTTCACTAATCTCCTGCAAAAAAGTAGAGTGTAGATAGCATACATATGTAGATAGCATGCATAGATAGATAGCTAGCATACAGTGTAGCGCTGTCCCCTTGTCAGCAGACCACCCGGGTTCAAATAAGTTGGTTCATAATGTCCCTTTGTGAAGTCTCTGGACACCCTTAGCAAAAAAAGGGTGAGGTGGCCCAGGGAAAGAAACAATATGAGAATTTAACATGCAATTGGATAAGTACGTGGTGAGCTCTACCCTCACATAACCAAACAGCCTTCGAGTTGAAGCACTGCATGGGTTTACTTCATGAACGGTGGAGTAATCGAGAGAATTCATTGAAGTTTCCGGAACTATTAATAAAATTCCGCGTCAGCAATGGGGAACTTGCATGAATTTTTTTTATTTCATAGGCGGACAGAAAATTATTTTCTGAATACAACAAAGAAAACCGCATGTAAATCTGAGTTTTCCTTCGCGAGATATTTAATGATAAATATAACGAATTTTAAAGCGCGGGAAAAACTCCCTCACCGCCCAAGCCACTGCCGACGAAGCCTCGATGACGTCAAAGGTGCCTAAACATCACGCGAAGCTATTGTTGTGATTGTTTGTAATAGTTGCCAGCAGTTGTGAGAGCTTCGTTTGTTAGACGTGTTGGTTATTTTATATTTAAAGATAAATATCCGACGATAGAGGCTTGGAAGCCCTCGTATTTTGCATTATTTATAATATTAATATCTGAGTAAGGGCATAAAATATAAAACTGGAGCAGTTAAACCAAAAATTTTATAATACCTAAATAACATCGTTGTAGGAGTCTGAGCCACGGCCATTGGAAGGGGGATACGTTAATTGTAAGTTGATGTTATCGACGGCATATCATTCATTTAAGTATGTAATTAGAACGATTTTGATGTTTACTAATGTCCGCTTAGCTTTTATATACAATAACTTCATCCGTTTATTCGTAGGTACCGGAGAATTCGTCGTTTAGGACTGTCTGTGCTTGTATTATGGGGTGAATTCCAGTCAATGCAACTTTTGCTCGCTGATTGGAGACATCTAGGAACATTTTTGTGCCAAAATAGTGTTATTTTCAACGTGACATCTCCCGTTAAGCTACTGCTAATAATCACAGTGCCAGTGGTTGTAATGCACAAAGTTTGACAAGGTTGAAAAATATCGGCCATGAGTTATCAGTGTTCCATCGTGATTGAATTGTAAAAAGTGCTACCACGCTATCGATAAATGTCTAACAGTAGTGTAAAAATTGTCAGTGGCGTGCTAATCTCCGTTGTTCACCGTAGATATGACATTTCACGATCACGCTATTGAAATAAAAACTGTGTGTGAAGTTTGTTATTCCATTATTTCAACGAATAGTAGTGAGAAATGTCACCTGTGTCACTTGTGTGGGATAATTTAAGGGTTTAAATCAGTGAATAAATAGTTGTATTCATCATAACGAGTTCTGTTATTGTAAGTTGTACGTGATGAATATAAGAATGTGACAGTGACATCCAGTTTTTGATAAGAGTATTTGCCTATTTCCCACTATATTATTATGGTATATGCTAGTATATTGTTTATGGATTTACCTATATTATTGAAATAGGTTGTAGCTTGTGTGTGTGTTGGCAGTGGAACCGATTAACGATCTCACATGTGGATTGTGTGCAGACTGTTTTGCTGTGAATTCGTACCGGAGGACGGAAAGGACTACCTTCTCCGTTAATCCGGCGTTGCCAAATTCAACAGCACAGCTTACTCTAATGTCAACAGCACAGCTTACGATCGTTATCCTCCAGTATTACAAGTTTCTTTTACAACTCGATTTGCCGCCGACGTATAGCAATAATTTGTCTTAACAAATTCCATGAGGGTCGTGGCATCAATTTTTGGTGTCCTAAAAAAAGGCTGGTGTCCTAACACCCCATGCCACACGCCTTTTAGGCGGCTTGCGGGGTATTATGTAGACGTAGATGAATTTCAGGTGTACTATTCGAACGAGTGGCAACGTTATCATCCATTTTTCTGATAACCAAAACACACGAAGTGAAACGCTTGTACTTCATCATCCCGATGCCGCATTATTAATATCCCAAGTAATAATCTAGGCACAATAGCAATAGGAAAACTTGCCCAAGAATAACAGAACAAAATAAAGTGACGATGAGCGTCTAAATACTCCCTCAAAACAAATTTTACACCATGCGCTCAGCGTATTTCCCTACTCCCTACGGTTGTTTAGGCACCTATGACGTCACGCCTGGCCTCGGCAACGCTCGGGTGTCTTCGCGCAGTGGTCGGCTATGAGAAATTTTTCTCGATTTTAAATGCAATTTTTTTAATTTCTTTTGATGTTGAATGGAGAAACTGAAGGTATTTTTGCGAGCTAATGTATCCATTTGACTTATTCAAAATAGTTTTTAGAGCAATCTACGACCCATGCAAGTTCCTCTACATTTTACGGTAAATATCTGCTTCGTGTAGTATGCACCGCATAATTAACTAGATTTGTCCGACACAAAGTTGAACAAGTGTGGTAACAACAGCCAAATATTAACTTTGGCAAGTATTTTCAATGAAAAGTCCCAGAAAAGTCTCTTTTAATCGGAAAAGTCACGCCACATCAAAAAAGTCCCAAAAAGTCTCTAAGAAAATCGTTAAAAACGGTTTTATTTAATGAGATTGGCGAAGATTTGTATTTAAAACCACAAAAGTCCCACTTTTACAAAAAGCCGAAAGACTTTTTTTCCGCGCTCTAGTTATCATACTTTTCTATCAATTTGGCCGCGAATAATTTCCAAACTTCAAATGGTGATAAAAACGTTCCGGGTTATTCCGCTGAAGTCAGCTGTTTCTAACTAAATACGGCGCCTTCAAAATACCAACAAATGGCAACCATAGTTTTTATCGCCATGACGAATTCATTCATCATTATATTTATTACCCGTGAAGGCAACAAAATGTTAGCCAAAAAGATAACTACGTGATGACAAAAACTCTTTGCAAAGGCTCCGGCGAGATTCCAACACACGATCTCCTGTTTACTAGGCAGGCGATTTAACTAACTAAGCCACGGCGCCTACGAGATACTAAAAGGATTTTAAAAACATTGATTAGTCTCCTGTGATGGTTCCAATAAATGGAGCGACATAATAAGAGCATTGAGTTAAATTATCAACAGTAATACTAGCAACGAATAATGTCTTTCTAATCCCACAGTAAGCTACCAAAATAACATCAACGACACGCGGTCAGACCAGAAACTATTTATTTATAGAAAAACGAAAATTTAGCGTAGTAAGAGATACATGCATGAGTATATAGTTAAAAAAACATATATATAGTTTTTACAAATATAATTCGTTGTTTACCATTTATGCAAAGCATTTTATACCTAGTCTGAGCCAAGCTATCTCAGAGCTGAACTATCGCCGGTTCTACTGGCCTTTTATTGCACGCGAAAAAAGCGACATCTAAAATCTATCGGTTCCGCAGTCTATATCCCTAATCCTATCCTTGTGAACATTTCTACCGTAATAACTAGACTCTTTCGACCATCAAGTATATGTAAACCATAATCATCAATAAAATAAATAAATAAATATAAATCAAAAAAATAAACCATAAACATCAGGTAAAAAGTATTCTACTTGACATATAAAATCGTTTCAGACTTGATTTTGGTGGAAGTACGATATACCCATTATAAAAGAACAAAAATGGTACTTTTCACACCTTTGATTCAAAACTAAACAGCCGACCCTGGATTCCACACATTGTGACCTTGAAAATGACACATTGTGTTGAAACCATGGCTGGCTGTTGAGTTTTGAATTAAAAATGTGGACATTACAATTTCTGTTCTTTCATCATTGATATTCTATTTGAATTTTTTCGCAAAAGTTTTAACCTGAGTTTTTCCCTTCGATCGTTTAGACTTTCTAATTCTAAATTCCTAATCAATTCAGTAACACTACTATGTTTATCGTAGCAATTTTTAACAAATCTTGCTGCGCGCCTCTGCATTCTGTTCAAATCCGAAACCTCATACCAAATCAAATACTAAACATCTACATCTACATAATACCCTCCGAGCCACCTCTAGGGTGTTTGGCAGGGGGTGATCAATCACCAGCATGCAGCATACATTTGGACACCCACATGCACACCACACCGTCCAAAAAACGTCACGTATAATAACAAACTATACTACTATATGCTGTTAGAAATAGAATATAGAATAGAAATTCAGAAACATGCATTAAGTTTTACATAGGTTAGTAGGCTACACTACAAGTCATGCAATCTATTTACTAGTTCTATTGCTGCCGTTATAATCTCTTATTGATCGTGGAAAAAATGACATTCGGAATCTGTCTGTTCTGCAATCTATCTCTCTTATTTTATTTATATGATCTGATCTTCCGTAGTACGTTGGCGTCCGCAAGATATAGTTAACTTCGTCAGAAAAGACACTGCTCTTGAATTTATCTAAAAGGTTTAGTCTATTTTTCAATCTACGGCCCGACAGAGATTCCCATCCGAGTTTATGTAAGAGGTCAGTTACACTAACAAGACTATCGTAACGACCTTTCACATACCTGGCAGCGGAGCGATACAAAATAAGAACATAAGTTAGCAACACAAATGGTGGTAACGAACAACAGTATTCGGATCCAATAGGAATCTACTAAAATAGCACAGCGCACGAGATGTTTGGGCGGAGATCGGGGAATAAGTTTCGAGAGAAGAATATTTCATACTTTGAGCAATGATAATGGAATTAATTTTACAGAGGAAAAGACGAGCGGTGACGATCTCAGTGATAAAAAAGCGGAAGTTCATGCATGCATGCAAGCAAAATATACGTGCATAGTCATTTTAAAAAACTTGCCAATGGTCATTAATTCCTATAGCAAATAATTGCAAGGTTAAATCTATGGAAAAAACATGCCATGAGTCATCCTAGCGAGTAACGATATTAATCATATTAATTGAGACGACGTTGCTATCCTTAATAGTACGAGGGAAGAATGACATTTTAAATCTCTTTTTTTGCAGTTTATTTCTTTTATTTTCCTCTCATGATCACGTCTACCATAGCACGACGGTTAACGAAGGATATGATTCACTTCGTCTGAGAAAATATCTTCTTCTAATTTACTAAGTAAATTAAGCCTATACTTCGATCTACGCTCCTGTAAAGATTCCCAGCCCAACTCGAGTAACATACTGGAAACGCTGCACTTTTTGTCGTAACAACTCATCACAAACACTACAGATGACTCGCACGATATTATTTAGATGTAGAATCTATTGTACAAATCTAAGTCAAGTAATCACTAAGTATGAATTTTAGAATCTATTTTCCTTAATTATTATTACAGCTGCAATGAGAAAAGTATCCGTTTTTGAGAGCGTTCGAGCAAATAAATTTCTTGCCAGTTTCTACCTATTACATTAATTATGGAAATAGTTTGGCAATGGAATGATGGGTTGTATAACCAGGGCGAATAACACAGCAAAGGAAGTTAAGAGGATCTCCAACTAATCTTCTCGCGAGTTTCATTGCGGTCCTGCAGGGAACTGCGGCTCGCGAAGAGAGCTGACAGGACGTCTCAGCGAAAAAAAAATCACCTCGCAGAAATCTTCGCGGATATTTCACCGTCAGCTTCACGCTCACGCACGACTGCTGTTTTTTTATTTCGAACACATCTCTCCCTGGGAGGGTTGGGTGAGGGGACAACAGTAGCTAGGGGCTTTACGATGGAACCAGCGGCGACACGACGCACATCCTCAACTCGGCGGCTCAGATAGCGAGTAAAGGGACGGAGAGAGATTCGCTCAATCAGCCGCACGACCCACAATTGGACTCAATTGGTCCAGCACCGCACTCATCTGCCGGGGAAACTGCTGGCCGAGGCTGGAGAGAGATAGCGCGGAGGGAAGAAGTTGGGGGATGACGAGGGCCAATGCTCTGTGTGGTGCCACGGGCCAAGGCAAGCAGATTCCCCACGAACGCAATCTCATCCCACGAACAGAAGCTTCCACCACATTCGGGCTAGCATTGGCGTTACATAGATGTTAAAGGAATAGGGTAGTTACCTTCATCAAAGAAAACGAAAGGCATTGATTGCGATTCGTTACCAACCCGTAGTTTATTCATAATATACAAATTATTTGGTTTTAGAAATTCCATTTTAGACGAATGACAATGGTCAATTTTAACCGCATTTCAAAAAGGCCAGATTGGCGCCCATGCGATGCCACTCCACGTGACGTCACAGGGGCCCAGATGCTATACGAGTAGTCAGGAGTTTTACATCGTCTGAGATTACCAATGCATGTATGAGGCACAGAGCTCAGGGTAACATGCCTTAATAATCACCTATTAAAACTGCCTAGGGTCGGAAAGTTTTCTTCGTTTGATAGGGTATTAATAATCCTAATTTAAGCCAAGCGCTACCTGCTAACAGGGTACTCTGCTACCTGCTAGCAACCTGCATCGTATCAGCGCTCATAGCTTCGCCCCAAGGTCACCTCACTTGCGGCAGCGGGAACCAGAACGACGTCACACGGAGTTTTCCCGGCATTCATACTTAGCCGTCGCGTTTTCGCGCGCTTGAAAATTTTCACTTTCCATTTAATCGCGAAAAATAGATATCGTCATTTAAAAATCTAAAAGCGTGAAATACGTACTCAAGGAGTAATAATCTTTCGATTTAGGCAATAAAAAAATAATAGGAAACCACCCTATTAGGCTGGAAGCCGCTAGAGATTACGAGGGTGCGTGCTAGGCTTAGATTGCTCGATAAATCGATAATGGATATCTTTCAGGGTGACACGGCGAACATCACATTAGAAACCCGCCACATTTACAGGTCCGAGAAAAACGATAATTTATGAGAGAGATTAATATAGTGAGAGTATTGTGCGTGATAAAATCACCACGCCGCCGCCAGTTATACATATTTACAGGCTGATCCACTAGAATTTGATATTGAAGAGGAGCAAATGCTCAGCCACCAGTAGCAGTTAGTAGTCGTACATCAATCAAGCTATCTTCCAAGAGCAGCGGTTAGATCCTCACTATTCGTCTTTTAGCTTAAACTGGTTAATATATCGATGATACGAGTACATATCGGTTCGGTTAACTCTCTTCATAGTTTTAATAGTATCAGTCGGACCTAGAAACTAAGGAAACTTCCACGATGTTGCTCTAAGGGTTGTTATGAAAGTTATCTGATGTTCACCTGGTAGGAGCTCACACCGAATGCATGAACGTGTACGTGTTGTTTTTGTAATTATGGGTGTTTTTCATGACGTTGTAATGTGCAAAAGGGCATCCTGTTGCTTGCTGGTGATTGGAAATCCCCTGCCAAAAACCCCTGACGTAGTTCGCAGGATATTATATAGATGTAGATAGATGTATTGCAAAAATTCGAGCAAGCGGGCTCCAGAGATATCGTGGGGAAAAAAGGATGGTCGGCAGACGTGCCAATTTTCAGCATTGGGGGCAAGGGGAGACATACAGAATCAACCGTATCTCAAGCTCGTCCCTCTCGCGAACTTCGACCTAGATAGGGGGTCCCTATCTCCCTTAAATTCATATCACCACCATACTTACCTCATTTACACAATACGATATTATAAAGGGTCAGGTTGGGCACCTGTAGATACTCCGGCAGTACAACACAAATTACACTACACTATAAGGCTTTCTACATCAGCATAACGTCCAGTTGTCCACCTCAATTCTGCATAAAACTAGTTTAATACCGAAAAGAGAAACAAGGGCCAACAAACTAAAGCCAGAAAACGAAAAAAACTAAAGACATGCATTTGTCGACCAAGCGAGTGCAGCGATTTATTGCATTGATGGCAAATCTGTCACTATCCCTATTGGTTCTAAGAAATAACGCCATCTTAAATCTCTTAGCCTAATAACAGGCTTCTATTCAGGCTATATTACTTTCCTGCATGGTAATAATTATCTGGCAGAAGGTGAGATTTTACCCTCAAGTTATTGGAAGCCCTAACCTACATGAGTGACAATGACACGTTCGTATACGCGCCGGGGATTAGCTCTCTTTCGAATCCGAGGGTTTAGCTCGAAACAGAAATTAGAGTATTGACAGAAACAAAAGCCTGTCACGCTCATTTAGAACAGCGATATTATTTTTCATAATATCATATCATTCTGCAACGACGCGAGCAATGGAGCAAAGCTTTTAAATGTAGAGTCGGTTAAGTGTAGCGTTTCCAAAGGTCAGGTGAGATAGCATGAAAATCTTTACAGGAACGTAGAGCGAAGTATGGACTAAATTTACTCGTTAATTTCCGGGAATTTTTTTTCTAAGACGTCATGAAATATAGTTTTGATTTACCGTCGTACTACGGTAGACGTGATCATGAGAAGAAAATAAAAGAAATAGACTGCAAAACAGATAAATTAAAATGTCATTCTTTCCTCATGCTATTAAGGATAAAAGCGGTGCCTCAATTAATAGAATGAATGTCGTCACTAGCTAGGACGACTGATTGCGTGTTCTTTTTCTCAATAGTGCTAACCTTGCATGGATTCTCTAAAGTAATTACTAACCATTGGCAAATTTTGTCTTTGCATGACTATGCACGTATATTTTGTTATGCGTAATATTTCTATGACTGTGTGACGTGCATGTGACGGTCCTCTTGCATGCCGCAATGCAGTATTGCTGCATGCTGGTGATTGTTCACCCCCTGCCAAACACCATAGAGGTGGCACTCAGGGTAAATTAGATGTAAATTCAGATAGCTGGTACTTAAAAATAGTTAGTATTTAAAAATATAATACCTAATTAACTTCACACATACAGTGCCTATTTTATTTGGTCATAATCAAGCTACCATAGAGCTTAACTATCGCAGGTATAATGGTTCCATATTGTATGCGGATGAAAAACATCTTATATGAATAGGTTCCGCAGTCTAATTCCCGAATCCTATCCTTCTAAGCGTTTTTACCATAATAAATAGGCCTTCCCGAAACATTACGTATATGTAGAAGTAGATTTCAAAGGACTTGATTTGCATGCTGCGGCTATTACGCTGGGCGTTAAATGCACAATGATGGGCTGCCAAGCTCCACGGTCGCAGCCAGTGAGGTTGGCAATCACTGCTCTCCCCATCATGCAGCCAGGAGTCGGCCAAACGCTTTATCTGGATCTATACATCACGATTATCTCACCGCAGCAGTGCCTACTTGCTTGTGTCGCCGCATGTGTGACCCGACCCGTTTTCGTCCTTGGAGCATCCTCCCAACCCCTTATCACCCAACTACCCCACCACCCTTATGGGGGGGCCTCTCTTCCTGTCCCGCCCTGGCGAATCAGCTTATCGTCCTGATGATTGTCCGGGCCCTGCAACACGATAACCAACACCCCCCCCCCCCCACTCCCTTGACTGTGCACATGCGTCGCAACAACTCCCGACCCCATCGCACATTAAAGAATTTTTGACCCTTCGACTTTGGCATGCGTGCCGGGTGAGGTCCCGCACTATAAACACTGGCAATAAAACGGAGAGCGGGAGAGGATATGAAGGGAATATGTGCGCCCTCCTCTTCCCATGGATTCGTCCTCTTCCTCCGTCCCAACTGTACCCGACCTTTGCCACCGCGACGGACAACTGATTTTCGCAGCAAGGACATTTTGCGTGGAACTAATGGGCTCGTTCATATTTTTTTTATTGTTGTCGATTTTAAAAGTGTATGTTAGATGTACTTATACATTTTCCACTATTGAAATCTACATCGCCTTCAGCGCTCAAAACTAAACTTCTATTGAACAGCTCGTCCATTAAGCCGCTTTTATCGTACGCATCTCCAGTTTGGCTTCATGCCCATGCTACGCACTTAAAAGGCATCCAGACTTGCGAAAACAAAATAATTCGAAAAATAATAGCTGCCCCATGGTTCATTAGCAACCGCCAGATTAGACAAGATTTAAAAATCACTCCCATCTTAACCTTTTTAAAAGTTGAAAATTTTCAATATTCCTTTGGCAAAACAAACAACGAACTACTAAAGAATCTATGGGATTACATAATTCCAACTAAACCCAAACATAAAACTCCCAAATTTGCCCTAAACCCTTCCCATATTCCCTTACCCACCTGACCCCCACAATGCTCGGACGGAAACTTCAAAAATGAAGCCACCTTTTATAAGAAACGACCCAATTCCAGAAACCCGGATAAGACAGCCGATTGGCTGGGAGCTCAGAGGAACACCACATAAGAAAACTCCGCTGGCTTAGCACTTATACATTTGAGAGGTACTATCCTAGCCACTACTGTTTCGTACCTGAAGCTGGAGACTTTCCTCTAGGCTGAAGATCTGCATTTATTGCGCATTGGAGCATTATGTATGGTATCATCTGGCATGCGGGCAGCTAGGAGTTAAAGCTAGGGGGGTTTTAGGAGCAACTAATACTGGGGAATATGGAATACGGGAGGTGCAGGTGCCCTCCCATAGATAAATGGTTCAAAATGAATAGTTTTACGGATTTCTGAGGGATATTTTATTGATTCTTACACTATTATGTAAGTAATATTTATCCAATTAAGTAAAATAGATAATATATTTTAAATTTCACTGTGTTCTGGGAGGGGGGGGGGTTATCCCCCAAAACCCCCCTTGCTGCGCCACTGCTATCTGGCGCAACGGTAAACGCGTCTGGGTAACACTCGGAGGATAATCGGTTCGAACCCTGGAAAAGAATATTCTTTTACCCACCTGCATCTGCAAAAATAGCACCAATTTCGCTCCAATTGTTTTCCTGTTGAAGGATGTTTGCATGTTATATTTTTAAGTGTTGTTTACAAGGTGACTTTATTTATATTCCACTGATTTATGCTTTGCTATTTCGCGCCTTATATGAGGAAGTTTTCGGTATCATTATAGGCCTCACTTTTATAAAACAAAATAATGAATATAATGAATTGTAAAAAAATTAATAATATAAACATACATATATTGGAATTTTAAAGTTTTTACTTTCCATTATGTTAAGTTAATTCCATTAAATCACTTCCGAGCCACCCATTTATAAAATTATGAAATATAAAATATAATAATATAAAAATGGATTAAACATAAATTTAAAATTCACATTTATGCATCTAAACTAAAGAGAAAAAATAAAAATAGATTTAATAACACACTTTTTCCAAAAACGTATACAATTCAGAAAAAATACGTAATAAGCTTTTAATTACTCGGAGAACAGAGGGTGGATTACAATCCTAACTCATCTAATAGGCTCTTCTACACTCATTTCCAACAAACTTAATCTCCAAGCGATGAAAAGCTTATTTTTTTCCTTTTTAGTGCATTATACATAGCTTTTGGAAAAAACGTTTTGTTATTATTTATTTTATTATATTCTTAATTACTTTCGATTTTGATGGTGCATGAAAGATAAATAAACCCTTGTTTTTCTGTTTTTCGATCCATCACCGACATCTCGAGCAATTCGCGGCGAAAAATCGACTGGCTTTACCATTTCGCAGATGAGCTGATGACGTCAACGACTCTTTCCGAGTAATTCACCGCTTCTCCGCTACCCCTCATCCTCGTGCATCCATCTCACTTGGTTCATTGTTATTTTAATATTCTAGTTTCCTTTAAGGATCAGGTTTCTCTGGGAGAGTTGATGAGAGGAAACTCCAATGACGTCACCAACTTGATAGAACATTTTTGTATGATTTTATTTTATTATTTCGTATGATAAGATTTTCACAGCTTCTTTTATCAATGTTGTTGGTTGCTTTCGGGAAATGCTACGTAGGTAACATTATCTGCCCAACGTTACACTCCTCCTATTGGGAGCGTTATCAAGAGAAAAAATTCAAAGAGAAATTTTTCTCTTGAAAACGCTCCCAGTAGGAGTGGAGCGTCGAGCAAATAATGTTACCTACGCAGAATTTCCCGAAAGCAACCATCAACATTGGAAGAACATTTTTTTTTCATTTTAAATTAATGAGATCTCTAAATTAATTACATCTTCAATTGTCTTCATAGGTCGATAATCCTGGCTTTATTCAGTTCGACTTTCTCAACACTTATACTTTACATAAAATTGACACATGTTGTGACTTCAACTATCACTTAAGTCTCGCGACTAAGTCCCATGCACGTAGTGACACTGAAGTGAGCCAGCATACTTATTGCTGGGCAGCAGCCAAATGGAAGGCACGTGGTTGATTCGGGTCTCATTTTCCAATGAATGTTAACGACCCATCCTCTCCCGGCATTAAAACTCAATGATAAAACCCCCTCTCCTCGCCGTACCGTCATTCAATGACCGCCATTTCAGATCAAATGCTCAGCTCCTCGATTTAGGACTTGCCAATTCTAATTCGCCAAATATTTCTTAATCTATTTCTGTGTCATCAGCATGCGATCCCTTCCAGACCGGGGAAAATCCATCCATGGAAATAGATAACACTTTTCCTTCTTTCCGCGAATAACTGAAGACCGTCATTTGTGCTTTCAGTTTAAGGTCGGTCTCGATTTGGAAAATTAATTTTTTTCTTACAGATGGCGAAGAATGTACAGTACATTTTGTATTTTTTTCTTTTTCGATCCATGATTTCAATTTCAACCGGTTCGAATGGCCAGCAAAAAGGATCGTGCTTAGTAAGCCGATATTTTTAAATTTGCAGATTATTCCACTTCGAAAATATTTCGATTGAAACCGTTAGTTTTATATTGTAATTACATTATAAACGTAATCTCAATGCTTAAAAAAATACCTACAATCATATAAAAGTGAGGACAATTTTTCAACCATTGAAAGCTAGTTATGAAGAAATATATGATTAGAGTCACTGATGGAGATATGAGCGTTAGTGCTTAGTTCTCATCCAGCACAAAACACCCTCAGAGAGAAAGGTTTTCAAACCTATGAACAAATTTAAATTTCGAAAACACGTATAACGATCATTTAGTGGTAAAAATGTACCATTTGGCCGAGAAAGAGAATTTTGTATAGAATGAAAATATGTATTTTATCCAAAGTACTTGTTCTGCACATCGAGAAGTAATACAATTTCTAAACTATCAGTATACACTCGGCCACGTGCAAATTACACCATGAAAGCTGAAGTAGACTCCCTGTCGCGCGCCCTCGAGTTGACTGACACAAATTTATGAAGAGTCAATTATCCATCCAAGAGCTCCATTATCGGCCTAATTACCACTCTTAATGCTATTTATACTTCCTCTATTCACCCCCTGAGACGTCAATGTGTCTTTGAATTTGGCGGATTTTAATTACAAAGGGCACTTTGGATTTTTCACGACAAACTTAATTTTTTTAACACCTTAAACGCAGGTAAAATGTCTATTGGCAAAACTGGCAATTTTCCAATTTTTTGGAACGTCATGATGACTCGGGCTTAAATCGATGCAATCATTCCATCTCAATAAACACCCTCCGCCACAGATAATTGGATGTTAATTTTTATTGACGGACCATAACTTTGAAACAGGAGCCGCTTCACTCAAGGTAAACTTATCACCTTGAAAATGACCGTTTCGCTTAGGAACCCATGAGGGCCAATAAAAATTAATGACAGACTAAATAAACAGTTGGTGCGCCCACTGAGGTGATACTGTTTCAATTTTTTGGGAACTTAAAGCTTCCGCTTTCTTCTCTGATGGCATTCCCATCTCGTCGCAGAACTATACCAAGTTTCCTCCATCAATAACATCTCTTTTCATCTACTCAATAATAATTGAATTACATATTCCTGGATCATACTCTTGCGTAATCTGTAATTTACAAGGATGATGAAGATAAAACGGACCGAACGAAACAATGACCAAAGATATAGATGAACTAACGAATGACCTTGCTGCTATCCAAGCTTGGTGCGATGCTTGGCAGTTAGAATTAAATTTGAAAAAAATGCGTCGCAATGAATTTCTGGAAGAAGAACAACCCCCTACAACGTAGCTATATAATTCGGGGTACCCAATTAGAGACTGTTGAATCCGTGATATATATCTAGTTAGACTCAACAATGATCTATCGTGGAATAAACATATTCGAGAAATAACCGGTCAAGCTAATCGTAAAATGGGTTTTGTTAAAAGAATATTAGGAAAGTGCGACGACAAAGTGAGAGAAATAAGCTACTTTTCCCTCGTTAGACCACATTTGGAATACGCTGCCAGTGTTTGGGACCCTCATGAAAAAGGCTTAATAACAAAGTTAGAACGCGTGCAAAGAAGAGCTGCCAGGTATGTGAAAGGTCGTTACGATAGTCTTGTTAGTGTAACTGACCTCTTAGATAAACTCGGATGGGAATCTCTGTCGGACCGTAGATTGAAAAATAAACTAAACCTATTAGATAAATTCAAGAGCAGTGTCTTTTCTAACGAAGTTAACCATATCTTACGGACGCCAACATACTACGGAAGATCAGATCATATAAATAAAATAAGAGATATAGATTGTAGAACAGACAGATTCCGAATGTCATTTTTTCCGCGATCAATAAGAGATTATAACGGCAGCAATAGAACTCGTAAATAGATTGCATGACTTGTAGTGTAGCCTACTAACCCATGTAATCTTCTTACAGCTGAGAATACAGGCATAGAAGTAAGGAAACAATTCATCAGGTGCTACATACCGATGGCTAAGTTCTAACAACACGTATATAAAAAATATCAACTTTTCAGGAGAGCAAAAAACTTTGTTATTTTACTTGCATACTGAAATTTTTAAAAAATCATGAAACTGAAAAAGAAGCATTCATTTGCAAACAAAAAGTTGTTTTTTTTGCTTGAATTTTTTTTAAAGGTTATTACACTCGGTTTAAGATACCTGTCTCAAACCGGCCAAATTTTGAGATACGCGTAGTTAGAACTTAGCCATCGATATGTAGTACTCTTCTCCATGGAGGCGAGGCTTGGACGTTGACAGCAGCGGTGAAGTCGAGATGGGAATCATTCGAAATATGCTGCTACCGAATAATGATGAAGATAAAATGGATCGACTGTGTAAGTAATGAAGAAGAGCTAAGAAGAGTGGGAGAAAAGAGAAATCTTCTAAAAACCTTAAGCAGAAGACGGGACAACTTAGTTTTGCCGCATTATGAGACATGATTAAAATAAAAGTAGGAGGACAGTTGGAACGGAAGAAGGGCAAGAGACGGCCCCAAGTGTGTTACATAGGACAGGCTATGTAAGATGTTTGAGAGAAGAAACATGTCACTATGAAAATACTAGATGATAGGAGAGGGGAATGGAAAACTTGAACCAATCTTAGGATTTTTGACTTATGATGATGATGAAGCATAAACTTACTGTTTTTAAGCTATTTGAATAAATTTTAACCGAATGACATTGAGATATAAGTTGGTGAGGTGCAGTGAGATATAAGAATAGGAATACATGTCGGAATTTAAAGCTAATTTGACATACTGAAAAGAAAATGAGTATTTAAATAGCAGAAACCACATTTACAGAAATCCACTGGAGACAGCCAGAAGGCTGGGGCTAGTGTAAATAATCAAAACAGAAATTCCGGCGAGGCGAGGCGGAATTTAAAGCTGCGTCAAACTAAAGTTAAGATTGTTTTAACGCGTGTTGCACACATTTTGCGTAGTTTGCGTAGTCTCGCTGCGCCACTGATGGCTATGTATCTATTTAACCAGCATTGTTTCGGTGATTCTGTAGACATTTGTGGAACATGGGCCGATGCATCATTTGTAAAAATCTGTGGACCATACAACTGTTTCTGTAAGGGAAGTAAATTATCCTCTGGTGCATGTTGGTGATGGTTCAACCCGTGCTAAACAACTCTGTAGGTGGCTTCCATGCTGATATATAGATATACATACAGATGTACATAATATCCTGCGATCCACCTCTAGGGTGTTTGGCAGGGGGTGACAAATCTTCAAAATGTAGCGTGTGAGAGGACCGCCACATGCACACCGCACGGTCATAGAAATATTATGCATAGAGCAAAATATACATGCATATTCATAAGACAAAAATTGCTAATGGTTAGTAATTCGTAAAGCATATAATAAAAGCAAGGTTAGAACTTATGGAAAAAAAATCACATGCAATGAGTCATCCTAGCGAGTGACGCCTATATTCCTAATAATTGAGACAGCGTCGCTATCCGTTATAGTATAAGGGAAGAATGACATTTTAGATACGTAGATGATATTGCGTCTCGTAAAAAAAGTCACAGAAATCACTTTGCAGCAATTGAATCCGCGTCGAGTGCTTATGACTGAGTATAGCGGGCGTGAGCAGGGGCGATGAGATTCACAAAGTCACTCGTGCCTAATGCCGCCGACACTCGCGTGATTGTCACTCTTGCTCTGATGGGACGCGCGAAGGTAGAGGGTGGGGTCTGGCCCGCATTGCACCCCCTCCCCCCCTTCGCCAATCTTCTCTGACGAGGATTTCCTCGCGTGCTGCACGGGCCTCTGACGCAAAAGAGCGAGGGATGTATAGTGTGTGGGAAGAGAATGAAAAATAATACACTTCAATTCAGAAGGAGAGGGGGGGGGGGTCGAAAAAAGTCCCAGAACCTGCGTCAGTAGCCCCACACAAACCCACGGGGCCCCTTAAAATGACGCACTCCGTTTAAGTGCTTCTCATTTAAAATGAAACAAGATCAAGGACCTCATCACGCATTAATGCGAGAGACACACTCATATCGAGCAAATTAAAGTCCTTTTTTTTTAGTTTTCGCAGTGGGTGTTTTAATCGTTCTCCAAGGTTTCACAACACACGTGTGCCATTATAAACGCAATGCTATCAAGGCCTATATCATACCTACATACAACCCTGCAAGCCACCTACAGAAGTATTTGGCAGGGAGTATGGTCGGTATGATTTTTGGAGGAGGCGACCAACAGCTAAGGTCATATGCGCCTTAAGAGAAGGGTACTGGAGGAAGGGTAGAGGCGCCAAAGGTACAATGACTTAACCTCCCACCAGAAGGACGGAGTGTGGCGCTTGAAATGCCCTCCACACAACATACAACCACTAGTCTGCAAGTTAGGGGGAGATTTTTCTACGCATGCACTACGATCTAAATTACAGTGTTCAAATGCCACTAATGGCACCAAAACTTAACATAGAAGTGACTGAATTTAGAAACATTTTACAATCATAGGACTTTAGTAGCGTTCAGAGTAATTGTACTAGTTTTCCTGGGACTTTTTACAACTTAAATCATCAGTCTAAACACAATACAGTCTCTCCTAAAAATCCTGGAAACTATTTTTATCCGCTCCAATCTGATGAGACATGATCTAGATGTAATGACAAATATTAATCCATTCCAATGAAATATGATTTCTCTCTGTTAATCAAGTTTCAGGACATACAGCCAACCACACTTAAAAAATTATTACATATATTTGGTCTTATTCAAACAATATCTTCACCCTTACACAGAGCACCGAGATTTATTATCCACACAGCTGCATACAATGCTTTGCGGTCGGGTACATCACAAACACCAAATACGAAATTACGAATAATAAGGAAGAAAAAAATGAAGGTTGTGAGACAGGTTAAAATTTTTCTTAATATTCCTTTTTTTGTATCTATTGGCAATTGTGAATAGCCCGAGCAAAATAAAATTACAATGATAATTAATATATCATCCTAAATGTCAAACCCTTTGAAATATATTTTGAATAGAGTAAAAACAAAGACCGTTGTTTTTTTATAGGTATCTTAATTCCATAAAAAAGTAAAGCAACATTCAATAAAAAATATTACTTTCGCTGCAGACATATGTGGATCAAGGACTAAATAAATCAATTTATCATCACCAAACTACTACGCATACTCTCCTAGTATTATCTAGTATTTCTCTATGATCATGTTACCAGTTAAAGGGTTCCAAAATTTATTTTTATGCAAATAAGTTGCCTTAAAGGAAAGGTGTAATTTCGTATTGGGTAACAGATTATTCCCACAGGTGATTCAAGCCACATCATAAAAAATGATTATGGAGGAAGAGTATTATACAGTCATAAATGCTACGAGAGTCCACGAAATACAATTAATAACCCTATAATAAATAAAATAGTAACCAAGGTGAACTGTCGCCCATAAGTCACCGCGTGACCATCTGCCTAAAGTGATTTGAAACGGATTCAATTAAGGCTGCCTCCGTAACACAGGTGCTGAATAAGGGCTAAAGATGTAGGAGTATTGCGTAATAATGACGTGGCGGGACGCTAAGAAATAAGTAAAAAGGCAGACTAGAGATGATGAAAGTATAGAGAGAATTTTATACATGTTCTAATAAAAGATGGGTGAAAATATTCCGAAATAACTAAGAAATTGGAGATAGAAGAAAAAATAATGGTATCCTAAGTTCCTCCTCATTACAGATGAATAGACAATAACTACATGAAAAACAATCCAACAATGTTTCCCAAGTTGCAAAGTGAGTTACATTGAATGGTAAATGGCTAATGAACTTATAAAGCATAGCAAGTAAGGAAAATTTTCAATCAAAATAAATCGAGTTCAATGGAACGATGGCAGAATACAAACATGACGATAGGGAAAAAATAAAAATAGGCCACAGAGGGAAAATATGAAGACGCCATTTACTTATTGAAAAATGAGGGTTATTTATAGCATAAAAATAGATTCAATCAATGTTCCTTCTCTCACAGATAATCGCATACATTTTAATTCATTATTTTTTCCATTGAATGGACAAAACCGTTCGTGGCAATATTTATTTTCACAGCAGAAATGGTATTGTAGTAAAAGGCAGTTGCACTTGGACACAATTCTTTTAATGCGTACAACACGTTTCGGCTTACACAGCCATCATTTAATACAAGATACCGCACAGTAGATGAGAACATCACATTTATACCATTGAGGAAGGGATGGGGAGGATTTGGCAAATTTGAGGAAGGGTTGGGAAACAGACGTACAGTGTGGAGACAATGAGAAAGCAGACAGCAGGAGAGATACGGAAAAACCGGGGTAGGAGGAGGACTCTAGTAATAGCTGTAGAATAACGACACGGAAAATAACTACAGAAACGAGAAGAGAGGAAAATAACTACTGCCTTTTATTTCAATACATCATGCATCAACTATACCACGCCTGAATCGGTTGAATTTATCGAGAAATGGTATAGCTATCAGGGGCGCAGCTAGGAATTAATGCTAGAGGGGGTTTCAGGTGCACCTAATACTGGGGGGCCTAGGGATGTGGTATACCCACTAGGGTAAGCGGGTACACCACACCCCTAGTGTGTTTCTCGTTTAAATGATAGGTGATGAAATGATATTTTGTAATCAATGTAGCACCTTGAAATAAAGTGTGGTGCGGGAGCCCTCCCCCAGAAAATTTTTCAGATGAATTTTTCAAAATTGTGAGTTTTACGGCCTTCTGAGGGATATTTTATTCATTCTCTCACTATTACTTAAGCAATATTAATCCAATTAAGTAAAATAGATTTAACTTAAAAATTTCTTTGAGGTCTGGGGGGGTTTTATCCCCCAAAACTCCCCCTCACTGCGCCACTGATGGCTATGTATCTATTTAACCAGCATTGTTTCGGTGATTCTGTAGCCATTTATGGAACATGGGCCGATGCATTAATTGTTTGTACTAATCTGTGGACCATACAACCATTTCTCTGTGATTATGTTACCTGTTAAATGTTTCCACATAATAATGTCATCTACTCTTCAGTTAACGAGCTTGTTAGTGCAACCAATTTTAATTCGTACCACCCATTCGTCAAAAAAAATCCGAAATAATTATTTCCTTGAACAAATGGCAATTTATCCTCGCATAAGTTACAGTTCAAACTTGAGTGAAACAGTTATCCTCTACCCAGTCTCAGAGATAAGGCTAGGCGCGACGACTTCCACCTTGAATACTTTAATGATAGAACTGGAATGCGGTTAGAAAAGAAAACTTTGCATCGTTAAATCCAAAATTTACTTTTACCGACCATTGTTTCAAAACAATGTGTACTTACAAGTCTCGATAATGCTGCAGTGGAGTGAAACATGTTGAGTCAGATGAAATAAAGCTTTATGTGGAAAAGTGCAAAGTAGTATCACTTCATATCTTATAATGGATCTCCACATAGTTTCCGCTTCTTCCATTCTTACTCACGTTCATCCTATAGATACCCACCATCACAAAAAGTTTCCTAGCCTTCGGAACGACATTAACCTGCCACTCCATTTGAAGCAAAATGTTTTTACGCCTGCGGAAAAATGCGCGACTGTAAAATTTTTCTTGCACTCTGACTATATCCCAGACTAAGGTGAATAGGTCCAAATCTCTTTCCTGAAGATGAGATGCTGAAATCGAGACGGCAATGCTGACCGACGTATATCAATTAACACCCAAACGCTCTAAGTAAAAACGAAGGTGACGGATATCACTTTCGTCATCCAAGCGATTAAAAGGCACTAATCGTCGTCACTCCTTGCTCTAATGAAAAAAAATAACGTCCCAAGGCTTTGTGACGAGCGAAGTCACTCGGAATTTTTTTTCGTTCGCCAAAGCGGGGTACTCCTGCAGACAGGAAAAAAATAAATGGTCCTTTTGACGAGATGAGAGAAGAATTTATTGCTACGAAGAGAGGAAGACCTGAATCCAGCGCATGACGCCCAGGTCACGTACAAAAAAGTCAGAGGAGGGGAATGAAAACTTCATCGGCTGGGTCGCGTGGTGACCAAGCGACCTACATAACGACGGGACCCGGGCATCAGACCTTTTCCTAATGGAGAGCCACGGATCATTTAAGGACTGCGATCTACATTGATCTCCGCACCAGAAACCGATAGCAACGGAGAGGGAGTACTTAATTACCAATATTTCATCCCCCAACTTCGTTAGGCTCCAATATTTTGTAGGATAGGAAAATTTTTGTCAGGGCTAGGGGGGGGGGGGTACTTTGGGTGCTTCAGCTCACCCTCTTCCGTTTTTCTACTCCCGCCCCCAAAAGTTGTAGTGGACCTCTGTGGCGAGTACCCGCGGTACATCTGCTTAGGAGTCCATTAGCCATGGCGGATCTATTGGGGTGGGGGGGCTAAGGGGGCTATTGGTATGAAATAGTAATATCTGTACGAGAGCCAATCCATGTTAAATGTGCGTATTGTAATGTTATAGTAGATTTTATTACGAATCATTAGGTTAAATTGTGCTTGTCAGGGTGTACTGTTCCAGACTATTATTCAATTTGTCCTTATTTAAAAATTAAAATTATTGGTAAATTGACCTATTAGTTTTGTTGGGACCAAAGAATGCATGGAAATATTCTAATTATTCATAGATGGTTGTTTTGAATGCGAATGACCCCTCTCCCCCTTGGGTATCCAATTTACACTAGATAGAATGGTAATTTTTTTCGACCCCCACTACAGCTGGAATTTTTACTCCCACTTGTCCCTATCCTGGATCTGCCACTGTCATTAGCCAAGGGGCACCTCTCCTCAGGCAGTCCGTTGTTCCATACAACTAAATTTGATGCAGTCGTTACAAAGTAATTTGAAGAAAAATCTAAGCTACGCTGAGTACCGCTATTGTTTCGTATGGACTCAAGTTCTCGGCTTTGAAGAAACATCGATATTTATCTAACCTCCGAAAGCAGTACAACGAAGCCTTTTCATCCGGTTCAAGAATAATTAACAACAGACGATCACACAAATCCATGCTCCCGATAGGGGCAACCTGTCCAGGCTGGACTCGAACCCGCGACCTTCGGATGATAGGCGAGGACTTATTACCGCCGCCACTGAGGCAGGATTTATAGCTCAAAACTAGGGATGGACGGATCCAGGATTTTTTCCGGATCCTGATTCGGATCGGATCCTTGATTTTTCGGAGCCGGATCTTTCGGATCAGATATCTTTGGATCCATATGCATTTTCAAATTCCTGACGCTGAGATTCCCCCGATGCTTGTTCAATCTCTTGGGAAGAGTCACACTATGTGCCAGTCGTATTTTGCCTTTTTTATTTTCCACGGCTGAAATTCTCCTACGTAACCTCTGCGAGAGCTTTCAAACAAAACGGTTCATGAGTAGGACAAGAATCGCATGCGACGGCGCATTCGAAGAAGATAGAATCGGAACTCTTTCCACCCTTATCGGACGTTTTATTTCAAATTTCGGATCCAGATCCGATGTCTTCCGCGACTTTGGATCCGATGTATCCGATGAAGGGCAATATCCGCGGATATTTGGATCCGATGTATCCGATCCGACCATCCCTACTCAAAACATTAAAATGTTTGCGAAAATTCGGACGGATTTCGGGAACAAATGCCTCTGGAGATCAAGCAATAATAACTACGTCCGTTCTGGTAAAAGCCAACGATGGCGATAGATCTCAACACTACACAAACGATATTTACAGCTTATTTGATGACATTCATGGTTTTCCCATGCGTGCGAATTAATATCCCGCCAGAACAGGCATTTCGCACACTACCAGAGCACACCCGTAGCAAATTTCTGGCGAAATTTTCTGACTTTTTGCACCAAAACGAGCTATATATTTTTTAAACTTTTTATAACATAGATTTCGTGGCACTGAACCTTTTGCATAATCTAAGCCGACAATGGCGTTCACGAGCCATTAATAGGGTGGTTTCCTATTATTTTTTTATTGCCTATATCGGAAGATTATTACTCCTGGAGTACGTATTTCACGCTTTTAGATTTTTAAATGGCGATATCTATTTTTCGCGATTAAATGAAAAGTGAAAATTTTCAAGCGCGCGAAAACGCGACGGGTAAGGAAATCTCTCCGTGTGACGTATTTCTGGTTCCCGCTGCCGCCCTGTGAGGTGACCTTGACGCGAGGCTTAGCGCTGATACGACGCAGGCTGCTAGCGGGTAGCTGAGTACCCTGCTGCGTGGTAGCGCTTGGCTTAAATAAGGTTTATTAATACCTTATCAAACGAAGAAAACTTTCCGACCTTAGCCAGTTTTAATAGGTGATTATTAAGACATGTTTCCCTGAGCTCTGCGCCTCATGCATGCATTGGTAATCTCAGACGATGTATAACTCCTATCTTCTCCTATAGAAACTAGGTCCCTGTGACGTCACGTGGAGTGGCATCGCATGGGCGCCAATCTGGCCCTTTTCAAATGAGGATAAAAATGGACCATTGCCATTCGTCTAAACCGGTATTTCTAAAACGAAATAATTTGTATATTATGAATACAGTAATGGTGGGTAAAAATCGCAATCAATGCCTTTCGGTTTCTTTGATGAAGGAAACTACCCTATTATTATTTTTTCTCGATTTCTCGAACAAAAAAGAAAGGTGAAACGAATGATTACTCCAATGGATAACTCCAAACGAAAGGTCCCTTAAATCCAACGTTTTTCGAGCCTATTTTTTTTAATAATAAAATTTTGCTTTCTGTAAAGTCTTGATATTCTTGCAAAAACTATCATTTTTGCCAAATAAATACATTTGGCTGATCTTCTGAAGCATGCTTAACAAAAATAGAAGTTCAGGTTAGCATGATCGAATAATTAAAAAATTCTCATTCAAAACAACCATCCATAAATAATTATGATGTGTCCTTATATTTTTTGGTCACAAAAAACTAATACGTCAATTAACCAATATATTCATTTTTTTAAATAAGGACAAATTGGATAATCTAGAATAGAAATTTGGAACAGTATACACTGACAAGCACAATGTAACCTGTTGATTCGTAATAAAATATTCTACAACATTACAATACGCAAATTTAACTTGGATTGGCTCTCGTATAGACATTACTATTTCATACAGTGGAACATAGAATGAAATTATGGAGGCGCCTCACATTTTGAAGCTAGATTCACCGATTACGGACAAATAATTCTCTTCGCGCAAGTCTTGGTGGGTGGAAATATTTTGATCAGGAATAAAATTTTGTGCTAAATAACCTCACTATCAATGTGTATTTAATCCTCCACGATAGTCTTGGAACTCTATGATTGTTCGAGGGTAAAATGACTTTTAAAACCTATCCGTTTCGTGACCCATTTCCATTAATATCCAAAATAATTTCAGAGAAAAAAATTGCATTTCAAAGATCGCAAGAATCTCTTTTCTACCGATTACCTTCCCTTTTCAATTCCCTCTCGAACACTTCCTCTCCTCTTGGCCTCTTTGCCTCCCGCACCAGTGTCAACAGCCAACTGCAAAGCCTTTCATTCTGATACCACCCTTGTTGTATATATTTTTTTTAATAGAATAGAATAATAGAATTTTATTCCACTCATATTCAATACATTACATCGAGAAAAATAAACCCTGTAATAATTGTGGAATATATATGTACCCCTTTGTGGAAAGGTTTTGGGGCTACCATGATACACTATTGAGAACATGACTGGTGCTAGCATACATAAAATACATTTATTTCGTTTAATTGAGATATTTGTTTTCTTGACAATTGCATTCGATTGTGAATTTACAGTAATTTACACATGGATAACTTTTCTTAACACATACTATCATAACACACTTTCTCTCATAACGCATAAGAATTACATACAATATAGCTTTATTTGAAAACGTTTATAACACATTTCTTAGCAGAAACTCTACTTCCTCATATTGCATAAGCCATTTTTTAACTGCGGATATAAAACCCCATCTCTTCTCCTTCTTTGCCACATTTTTTGGCAACATACTACATAATTTTGGCCCCAACTATTGATATGACTGTCTATATATTTCAGTCGTCGGCCTAGGTATATCAAAGTTTCTCCAAGATCTGATGTCATAAGTTTGTGGTCCGGCCTTTTCACCGCTACGGTTATAGAAAACTCTAGGGACTTTATAAATGAATAGATGCCTTAGTGGGAGGATATCTAATTTTTTGAAAAGAGGAAATGAGTGGCTTTTGAGGAAAGAGGAAATGAGTGGATTTCATTTGTTAATCATCGTTGTGTTAATGAGATTCTTCTTGGTATTTTAATCACATTTACATAATTTTTGACTATTTTATATAACCCATGTAAAGGCCTTTTTTGTGTGCTGTGTTTGGTGTTAAATAAATACATGTCACTTCTCTCTCAGGTTCGAAGATTGCTTACCAACCTTTCCACCTCTTCTGGTTTCACATGAAAGCTGCAAAAATGTTTCGTAATCGTATTACTACAATATTTTCGGTCGCCCAATATAGAGCGAGGGTTTACTGATGCAACGAAAGTAAGTATCAAGCGACATTACCAGCCGATAGACTCGCAATTAGCTGACTGTGACGAAATTCCCTCGTTAGTGAATTTCTCGAGAGGGAATCTATGTTCACAGCAAACAATCACACGGGCATTTGACCTGATTTCCAGTCAATCTTACTCTCATGCCGCCTTATTATTAACGTCAAAATTGGCCACGCAAAATCGTTTCTCAATTTTCCTCAGGGTAAAAATATTGCAACAGAAAGTTTTGCTTTCGTTCGAAACATTTTCTTCTTTCATTTCATTTTGTTAATTTAATCCTACTATTTTTTGGAATGGATAATCATTTAACACTGAATATTAGCGTGGCATTTTAATATTTCAGTGCGGCCAACGCAAAACTTACATGGCAATTTTCCTCTAAGAAAAAATATTGCAACAGAAAGTTTTTCTATCGCTTGAAGCATTTTTTCTTCTCTTTAGTTTATTTAATCCTCATCTTTTTTGGAATGGATCATCATTCAACAATGAATTTGAGTGTAGTATGTTTTACATCAGTGTGGGCTAGGCAAAATTTGCATCGCGAATTTTCCTCGAGGAAAAAATCTTATGACTCTTACCTTATCTTAATTTAGTATTAAGTATGGGACAATGACTTTCTGTATGGTAATGTGCTCAAAGATGCATGCTCTAGACAGGAGCTGTATATTGAAAATATGTACTTAATTATAAGGACCAATAGAGCGGCGATATATCTGAAATACCGTTTACCAGAAACATTCAGGGAGTAAGGTGTTCTTAATCTCTGGTCAGCCGACTACTTTTTCCATTGAATGTAAAATTGGCTAACCTAATTTAAATATATAGTCCTGCTATTGCCGAAGCTTCCGCAGAAATGCGTAATATAGCGTGAAGAATAGGAAAAACGCATAACTATCCTTAACACCGTGTAAGGGACGTCAATGAAAAAACGTAAATCGAGAAATGTTACAACATGCAATCCACATTGCAATTATATATCCAGTAAAGGAGGATTATCGAAGAAATATTCCAATGAATGGCCTGTCAAAAATTCATCCTCTCTACATTACCTGTTTGAAGATAAAATACAGATAGGGTGAAGGTCAAGCTGTGTATAATTCTGAATATTGCTCTACTTCCTCTTCGCTCACAATTTCTTGGGATATGGTTGCCAGTGTGGTATATCTTTTCTGAGCACCTATTTTCCACACCATAGCATTATCAAGGTCCATAAACACTGCGATCTTGATCACATTTCTGATTTTTATGGATATCCCAATGGGTAAATATCCCAGTTTGCAGTTACCATATTATGTAAAATAATTTTGTTTTTTTCACACACATAATTTCACACAACCGGTCTCGTCACGGTAATTAATGTTCGCACCCCTCATGGCTACGCAAATAGCATTCAGATTCCTTCATTAAGACAGACCGATGGATTACATGGGAATAAATTATCTTCTCCTCATTTAAGCAATCATATGGATAATTTCGCACTGCGACGAAACTAATGCAGTGTAAATAATCAAGTTTTTTTATTGAATGTGAAGGAACTTCACCAAGTAACGTGTCAAGCTATTGAAAATATCTTCTGCTACCAGTGAAGTCAATTAAATGTTTTTTTTTATATCGCTCAGAAATATTTCTCCGCGAACACAAATTACGTTGCTTTAGTCGAAGTGATGGAAATTTTCTCCCGTTTATTGGTTATTATACGATACGTAATCATTTTTCACTTTTTTTAAAACTATTTAATGAGACAATCGGTTTCAATACACTGCGCTTCTCTGATGCGAATTGGTAATGCTTCACCCTCTGCCAAATACCACTGTAGGCGGCTTGAAGGGTAATATGTAGATGTAGATCGTGTACTGGTAAGTGTACCCTGTACTAGCACACATGATCCAAAAAGATACAGGGAATCAAAACTGGTCGTCTCGCTAAATAGCTCAAACAAGTGGAAAATTTCTATGTATTCACCGGTTAATTTCCCCATAAAACACATTGAAAAATTCATTCCATATTTCACGTGGTACGCAGTTCCTTTCTAGTTAAAGCCCCGTTCTATAGCATCATAGATTGTACTTAAAATATTCGTATCAACAATTGGCATTTATAATCATTTTTATCTTTCTGAAGTTTCGGTCGAGGAGGGAATCATTTTTTCAAGCGAGGCCAACGTTAAGGCAATATTATTTGTCATTATAAGGGCTCACTATATCCTTCCTATAATTTAGTATTGGAGTTATTGCGACCAAGATTTCTTTGAAGACATGTTTTAACGGTTGAAAAAATCTGTAAAGTTGTTTTCGCTCGAAAATTAGACATCTACATCTCATATTACCCTGCAAGTCACCTACATAGATGTCTGGCAGGGGAAAACATCAATTTAAACTTCATACCCGGGCCAAATTATATTTATTAATCTTCACCGCCCCAAAAACAGCAAATTTATGGCCTTTACAGCTGGGGTATACAACAAACAAGGTAAGATGATCACACCAATGATCGCATGCTTTCCCGGAGTATAGAATTGCGGAAAGTTACTCGGGATTTCCACCGGGTCAGGTTCTCCAACACCATCTCGGCAGACGTTTCGATGAACGAGTTGTCCATCCCTGCCCTGATCTGATGCCGATCGTATGCCCTGATGACGAATGACAACTCGTTCATCGAAACGTCGGCCGAGATGGAGTTGGAGAACATGACCTGGTGAAAATCCCGAGTAACTTTCAACGATCACACCAGTCTACCCAGGCAGGACTCGAACCCGCGACTTCGGTTCGGCAAGCGAGGACTTTATCCCGCTGCCGCCGTAGCCGGAAAAGTTTCCTGATGATAACAATTTTTACAGATTGAAATATCTAGAGAGCATTTCTAAAGAGTGAGCTCGAAGTTAATTCTATGAATAACGAATTTCTGGGAGAGCAATTCTTCCTCTCAGCCCGGTTTGCGTTTTCCTCCACGGTCTACACCACTGAGTCAACTCGATGATGCTCACGACTCGTTGCCCTGCCTTGACGTCCTTCAGGAGGACTCCCAACAACCCGTGTGACCCGCTGAAACACTTTGTGTAAAGGGAGGCTTGGTCGTAATGCCACCCTGGGTCTTTTAAATCCCTCTCGCTTTCTCACGCATACGTGTTAACGACTCCCGCCATCACGAGGGATCTCTTCCCGCCAAAAAAGAAGACGGCGGAAGAAGCGTGGAGTAAAAATAAAACGCGATTTCCTTAACGGTAAAGATTGTATGCAGGATATTCGAGACGGCCGTCCCACCACCGCTCACTGATAACACTTTTTTTGTCCCATTCTAATGAGCGAATGAGATGGGACGATTATCTTCCTGGGAAAAGAGGCGTCGAGTCCAAAATATTCCGCCGTAATGTGAAGTGAAAACACGATACGGAAATGTAGCATGTTTTAATGTATCGTGTCACAGCATCAGGTGCGGCTCAAAGGGTGGCGAGTGGGGAGAGAGGGGCTAATACAGCCCCAAATTAGGCCTAAAAATTGCATTACTGTCCGCAAAAAAAAGCTAGACACTGGAGTTTGAGGAGCGCTGTCGCCTAAACGAAGAAATCAATTTCAATGCAACAAATAGCATACGAAAAGAGAGTTGATTTCTACATGCGATCATTTACTTTTAAAAAATCTTTTCGTCTTCATAGTTTTCTGAACTTCATTTTTTTCTCAGAGAAGTAACCATTTGTGCGCGTAAAATCAAGTTGTCCAACTTTGAGCGCTTCGCAATTTTGATATAAGGAAGCTAGTATTAATAGTTTGACGAAGACAAATTGTAGACGCAGATATATAGAGTAGGGTTTAGAATTATTATTAGTCGTGAATTCATTAGTATATGACATGGATTCAGCATGTTTTACGTATAGATACATAGTAATTCATTCTGTGCTACTGATCTGATACAGAAGGCATTAAATGATTCATCATCATCAATGGTCAACAATCCTAAGACTTTCCACTTAATTCATCATCTAACCTTTTCACACCTACGCATTTCTTCTCTTTCACATCCATTTTTACCAGTTTCATATATTTCCATTGGGGTCTTACTTTTCCGTTCTTGCCATCAACTTGTAACTCGACGATTGTCTTCATCAAGCAATCATGTCTCAAAATGTGGCCTCTGAGGATGTTCTGAGTTCTAATTACGGTTTTCACGAGGCATATCTTCTCTCCTAGTCTTTTTATGACTTCCTCATTACTAATTAAATGATAAACAAGTCTCGTGGAAACAAATATATTTTGCTCTTGTTGAAAGTTATATACCCCCTCACTCAACCTCCATAGATCACTTAGTCCTAGAAACGCTCCTGCTAAGTATTGCTATTAAAATCAAATTTGTCCCAGAAATGTAAATATTGAGAGATTCTGAAAATTTGTCCATTCACAGACACAACTGGGTTTCCTCAGGTCTTTACGAATTGACTGTTCATGATGAATTAATTCTCGCATTTTGCATGGCTGCGCAAATAGCATCCAGATTCCTTTAGTAAGGATGACTGAGCGATTGTATAGTAGACACTAAATATCAAGCACCTCATTTGAGTAAGAATAACTTCAGAGAGATGGTATGAAGGCGTAGATAAATTTCGAAGAATCGAGTTTAAATTACCAGGTCACGCGAATATCAGCATACTGCAGTGGATCCGATCATAAAAATTAAAATAAGAGAGATAGACTGTAGAACAGATAGATTTAGGATGTAATTTCTTCCGCGATCGTTAAGAGACACTAAAGGCAGAGTAAGGACTTAAAAATAGGATGGTTGACTTGTAGTGTACCTTAATAACTTATCCTTAATGCAATTTATTGAATTTTCCTAGTTTTTTCTAACAGCATGTTTTAGCTTCATATAAATATGGCCTACAT
This sequence comes from Ischnura elegans, assembly GCF_921293095.1. NCBI lineage: Eukaryota > Metazoa > Arthropoda > Insecta > Odonata > Coenagrionidae > Ischnura > Ischnura elegans. The sequence goes on from NC_060254.1 coordinate 72,803,345, forward strand.
AAGAAGGATATAGATTAATCGCATAGCTTATGTGTCATATGTAGCGTACATGTTGCGTAATGCATGATCGTGGAAGTAAAATTTAATCCCCATGGATGATGTTGAGCAACGTGGGTGCTGGTGACGGTTACATGTTGGCGATAGTTCATCCCCTGCCGAACACCTTTGCAGGTGGCTTGCAGGGTAATATTTAGATATAAATGAATGAAGATAGGTATCAGGAACCAGTCCCAAGTAAAGAAACAGTTTTTGATAAAATATTTTATCAAGTGCGACTGATGTGGAATCAAAAATATCAATGAGAAATAAAATTTTTTTCCTTATTCCAAACGACGAAACGGTACTGAGAAGTAAGCCACAACGAGGAAGTCCACTGAAGTGATGCATCACCCTAATTACTTGAACACGATAAACAAATGACTATACAGAAGCCATTAATGCCATTTCAGTCTTAAAGGAAAATATAGATAGAGGAAAGAGAGGGACTAGTTTCAGCGATCAAGCATCGTCACTGAGCTGCAATCTCCGGAGAGCAGTCTAGATCGAAAAAATATGCTGAGTTGGGTTCGGTTATCTCTCGCCACGGCGCGCCAGTCCGTTCTAATCGAAAGTCTGTTGTTACGTTAATCTACCCCACACAAGATGATAATGAAGGAGATAAAACGATACCTGATTAACGAACGCGTACAAACAACCAAAAACAAAGCGGGCCATTCATAAGATAACTCATCTAACTTTTCTTACAATCAATCTGTTTCTCTAACGGAATCATAACTAGAGGTACGAATTGTCTATCTTATTATGAATGCCTATTATTCAAGTTATCCAAGTAATTTAGCCCAATAACAGGGTTAAGCACAACTCACATTTTTACCCCCAAATTATAATAATAAGCTAAAAGGGTTTTTCAATCACTTTTTTTTATTCACTTCTCGGCGAAAAAGAACGTATACGCTGTCCAAATATGGTTGGTTTATGAAGACAACATACCATTTTGGAATTCTCTTAACTCTTGCCTGTTTTTCTTGATTTGAGTTTTCCTGTTTCATAAGTAGCTTACAAATACTACATTCAAAAGAATAAAAAAATAATTTAAGCTAGTAAAATTTTAACTAGTTATTTAAATCTAAAATTTATCAACGCGTTATATGCCGCAGCATATAACACTTAAATAATTGCTTCCCTACAGTGGCGGATACATATGGGGGGCACAGGGGACTCGTGCCCACCCCCCCTTCATAAGATATGTGCCCCCCCCCCCTCCATAAGATATCATTGCCTGGGCAATGATATCTCATGATATAAAAAGTATTTATACATTTTATGTATTTTATACATTCTTATACATTGCCATGGCATGTACAAGAATATATAAAAATTTGACACAGGTTTATACAATTTTTTCATATGGGCTTGTATATACGTATTATCAGCGTAAATAAAGCTATCTTCAATTTTGCATGTAACTTGATTATTTCCATTACGATAAAAGTATAGGTAGGTCAAAATTTCTTTTGCGCCCCCCCTTGAGTTTTTTCTCTATCCGTTACTGCTTCCCTATCAAGTAGCACCACAAATCAAAGGTTTATTACTCATGAGTTAACAATTTTTATCAAATTATCAACGGGCAATCTAGAACTATATCAAATACAGGCAAAGTTTCCAAACGCGTTAAGAGATTTGAGAAAATGGAGGACGTAGAAAATATTAAAGGATGATGCGAGGTGTGTAGAATATAATTATAAAATATATATGGAAAACTACTCAGCTGCTTAAGTTCCGGAGATTCTATTTAATTCAACAGATTGTCGTGCGCAGGCAGCAGATAATGCGGAGAGATTGCGGACTAAATAAACAGCAAGAACACGAATAGGCAAAATACGTCAATTGAGGATGAAAATATGTAAAATGGCTTTCATATTGGACCAGCCATCCATCTAAGCTACGCAATTGGTTCGATCAACACTAATCGTGGGGTCAAAACGGTCTTTTAAACCTGTCAATCATCATCAGAGGCCATTAATGCGAGAATTGGCCTAATACTGCTTTTCACTCTGTTTCCCTGTGAGCTAATGTTTTCGCCTTACACATTTTTCTTATTACCATCATTTTTAATCTTCCACCAGCGTTTCATCCAAAATTTTCCTCTTGGTCTTCCTTCTATCAATGGTAATACGCTCCTTCATCGAATCTCTATCAGCCACCGAGTCTGAATATGAGCGACAAAGTAGTTACTTCTTCCTTCCACAATGAACAAAATCATCAGCATATATTTATTGCATTTCATTTCAACCCCTCTTGTGTATATTCCACTAGGTCGCAGTTTTTCCATGCTTAACTAGTCTCATATGAACTTTACAACACGGCATAACTCTTCCACGCCCAGCTGTAAAGCCATATCAAATTCTGCAACTTGCCAAAATCGCCCTGACTACGAGCACCAAAGCTGCGCAAGTTGCAGGTATTCTTTTGAGTGAGTGACGGTTGCAGACAAGTGCTCGACCGCGAATACTTCTTGCGCCACCAGCGAAAACCTCACAAGAAAGTATACAGAATAAATTATCGAAATTTATACCAAATCGTTTAAAAAATATAACACATACTCGACCCCATACAACACTCTTAGAGATCTTACGGCAAACTACCGCAAAAAGCTATTCTACATCTACAACTACGAGGTACCGTGCGAGCCACCATCAGGGAGTGGCACGGGGTGATTCCTCACCAGGCATGCAGCACTCCTTCGAACCTTAATCAGAAACACGCTCGCTTACCGGACAAAGCCAAAGAACACAGGACAATGACACGAGGTCAGACCAGAAACCAGGGGAGTTCTAAGGACACGTACACAAAACAATGCAAATTAAACTACCAGTTGACAATAAAAAACGAAAAGTTAGTAAAGTAAGTTAAATAAGACTACCAGTTAGTAATACAAAAACGAAAAGTTGGTGAAGTAAGAGATTCATATATGAGTATGATATACCTTTCCAAAAAATCATGCAGATTGTTAGTATTCACAAATATGATAAGTTATCAACCGTACATGCAAAGCCAATTCTACCTAGTCCTAGCCAAGCTATCCTAGCGCTAAACCATCGAGTGTGGTCTCCACTGAGGAAGATCAAGGATCTAAACAACGGCCGTCTCCGCGAAGACGGCCGAGTCTAAGCCGATAGCTGGACCAGAGGCATGGGGATGGTCCAGGCAGATGGGAAGGCGTTCACCCTTCCTTCTATCCTCGGGGTACCCTATAATTTGGATGGTGCTCTACTGCAGTGGGATGATTGCTCCTACTTAAAAAGCGATCCGCTCCAAATTCCACAGAATCCCACCGAGGCTCCGAGCGCTCGCCAGCGGGCGGAACATAAGAAAAAGCGAGAGGAGGACTTGATGCCGTGTTCCTACCACTATCATTGAAACATGGTAGTCACTGAGCTCAACACAAAGGAACGGTGATAGTTATTCGGAGTGCGCGGGATAAGTTGAAGCAAGGCTAAACAAGGGATCATTACAGGCGTAGCTTGGCTTCCCGGTTGTCCACCGCGTCGTATCATCTTCGTTACGACAGTTTCGTCGGCGGTGCACCAGCCGTCTTTGAAGTGATTCATGCATGAGTTATAACTTGCCAAAAAGGGCATGCAGATAGCTAATAATACTTACAATTATAGTAAGTTATCAAATATATACTACCTAGTCCGAGTCAGGCTATTTTATTAATTTATTTATTTATCAAGTTTCCACAAACAGCATATTTGCTAGTTTCCAGTAACACAATATAACATACATAAATAGTGCAAACACAATATAACATAATAAATTTAAATAAATAACAATGCATTGAATCTAATCTTATTGACCTTGAGAGTTTCTATTAAGATAGGAAAGAGCGCGGTTTGTAAAAGTGTGGTTAGGAGAAGAGAACGGGTCAATGCGGTCTGGAAGAGAATTTATGAGGGAAGAGAGGCGGAAGAGGATGTAACTTTTGGTCAGTGTTATCTTATATTAGGGCCGTTTTTCACGGGGCACGTACTTGCACAATCTGACGTGTGTGCGAAGGCGCAGTCAAAATTGCATCGTTTAAAGCGGTGAATTACTAGAAAACATACGAGAATGCGTGGACGTGAGATGGAAAATAGCCTGTTCTAATTTCGTACATGAATTCGCGCGATTCCACGCCATTTTATAAATTAATGCTGACCTAACCTGCGCAATTCCGCGCCCCGTGTAAAACGGCCTTTAGAGTTGTCGAGTGTAGTCTTTACTGAGGATGCTTCAAACCTGAAGACACCAACTGCAACGCTGGCGAAACTGTCGTAACGAAGAAAAATCGACGCGGAGGACAACCTGGAAGATAAGCTGCGCCTACAGTACCACTCCGAAGAAAACTCCATCAACAAGGGATAACAAGATATAGTTTAACTCTAGCTAACACTTGCTATACGTTATTTGGTATCAGGCTCAACTATGCGGAAGTTGATATTAACAAATGAAGTCATCTTTTAATTTGTGAACACTTGCTATAACTTATCTCTAGGATAGCTCAATTCGGACTAGGTACAATAGGCTAGCCGTATACTGTTAATGCCTTATTTCATTTGTAAGTACTCTCTTTTTGCATGTCATAACTTGTGCATTCTTCACTTACTACACTAACTTTTCGTTTTTCTATAACTTACTTCAAGCATTTAATTTAGTTTTATTTGCGTGGTAGCAAGTTCGTGTCCTTTGCATTCTTCTAGTTTCTGGCCTGACCGCGTGTCGTTGTCCTGAGCGCTTGGCCTGCAAAAGTCTTCTTGATTCTCTTCCTGATATCATAGCCGCTTTTCCCGTTTCCCTCTCGTGTGATTCCCAAAAAGTTAAACAGCTCCCCCTGATCGATACCTATTATGCCCACCCAATACCAGTCGACCAAATGCATGTAGTTTTTTTCTTTATTTTTTTCATTTTCTGTTTTGGGCTTGTTGGTCCTTGTTTTCCTTTTCGTCATTTAACTAGTTTAATGCAACTACATGGATATTTATCCACTTAGTAGTTTGTATTTTTTGCATCGTTATATTGAACTTGCACCGGAAAATACGTGATAAGTGAGAGCTCACACCGCCAGCTTCCATGTGTTGTGACCTATTTCCTCGACGGCTACGAAGACGTAGCGTGTTGCAAGCTGGACGTTTGTGTATATTCACCCCCCTGCCAAACACCATTGAAGTAGCTCGCGGGGTATTATGTAGATGCAGATATGTTAAGCATCAAATTCTTCAGTAAAACAGTCATAAAAAAATTCTCCACAAACAATTTAATTTCACTTCACGACAGGTTTCAATGTATTTTCTATTATCTTCATGGGGAAATACAAAATTTATTGAAAAAGGTCGTGAAGTAAAATCAGAGTATCTATGGAAAACTGCCAGTACCTTATAATTTACTTTAATGCTTAAATTCCACCAGATTAAGTCCGAAACAATTCTCTGTACCTACTCATTCCTTGCTCTCGAAGCTTAACAAAACTGGATCACTCCTCGTGATTAATCTCAACGAGGCACGAGGCGCAAGAATTTCAGAGAATTCCACAGCGTCTAGGAGCGCCCGCTCGCCCAGCGGGGAAAGACAAAAGAAAGGGATGAGGCGAAGACGAGACGAGTCTGGTGGAGCTCTGTGTCCGAGTCAAAAGATCTGCCTCCGGAGGAAGCGCTCGAATAGAGAGCCTAAGGAGTTGAGGGGAATTAAAAATAATGGAAAGAGGAAAAAAAGGCAATGGGAACTGTTTCGCAACAAGTCCACGTGGGCATTCCATCTGCACCAGTTCACGGTTTTTGGTGTCGACGGAGCAAAAGATGCGGGCCACTTAGACGCAAGATACTAATTTCGAGCATTAAGTCCATCCCTAGAGGGTGAAACGGCCGCTTCGGATCTGATCACGCGAACCCAGAGAAGAGGAGTTTCGAAGATTTAAAAAAAGGGAGTAATTAAGAGGAAAAGGATGACAACAGTGAACTAATTTCGAGATTGCAATCATCATGATTAGAGATAAGTGAAAATCGCACTTTCATTTTTATTTTATCGCACTTTCAATAACAGTTTATCGCATTTTCTAGCGTCTATTTTTGTATTTTCATAATGAGGTAGATGAGGATAAGATGTAGTGAAACACAGTTATATGACAAAATACAGAATATTTTAAATAATTTTGTTGTATAAAAATTATAAATTAAGGAGCAAGACATAAAGTGGCGGAGGTGTAGCTTGCCCGCGCCCACTTGTAGTTCGCGGCCACGTAGAGTCCCAGCCAACTAGCAGCTGGCCAGTCGCCCACATGCTTCAAGCGGTGAGTGTCGCCGGAGCATTTAAACTGCACTCGGCACAAAATGTACGAATTTTGCCGTCGAAAAGGAAAATTTGCGTAAAAAGATCATAAAAGTCCAGTTATCGCATCTATGTCGCATTTATTTGCGCACATCGCATCTATATCGCATTTGCGATTTTCACGCATCTCTAATCATGATATTCACTTACATCTACACGTACATAATATCCTGCGAGCCGCCTCTAGGGTGTTTGGTTGGGCGTGATCAATCGCCAGCATGAATTATGAAAGAGGATTCTCACATGCAGGGGCGCAGCTAGGAATTACGGCTGGGGGGTTTAGGTGCAACTAATACCGGGGTGTGTGGGGGTATGGAATACTCACCAGGATAAGCGGTAGGTGCGTGATAATAAATTGCGGAATTTTTAGAAGAATGGTTCAAAATGGTGAGTTTTACGGCTTTCTGAGGGATATTTTATTAATCCTTATACTATTCTACTAGTAATATCAATCTAATTTAGTAAAATGGATGAAACTTAAAATTTCTCTGAGTTCTGGGGGTGGTTTTATCCCCAAAAACCCCCCTCCCTCGCAGCACCACTGCCCACATGCGCACCACACCATCATAAAAATGTTAATTAACTAACAAAATATACTTCCACACTCATGAAAAGGTAAAACATGACAACTACTCACGAAGGCAACATGCCTAAGAAGCTAGAAAATGAAACATGCTGTTTGAAGAACTAGGGAAATTCAGAAGCATGCATTAAGGAATACATACGTTAATAATAAACTACACAACTATTCAACTAACCTATCTACATCTACATAATGCCCTGCGAGCCACCTCTAGGGTGTTTGGCAGGGGGTGATCAATCACCAGCATGCAGCATGCAATTGGACTCCCACATGCATACCAAAAAGCGTCACGTACACTAACAAATTATGCTACCATATGCTGTTAGAAATAATAATAAAATTGAGAAACATGCATTAAGTTTTACATAGGTTAGTAGGCTACACTACAAGTCATGCAATCTATTTCTGAGTTCCATCGCTGCCGTTATAATCTCTTATTTATCGTGGAAAAAAAGACATTCTGTCTGATTCTGAAGACAAATCTGTCTGTTCTACAATCTATCTCTCTTATTTTATTTATATAATCTGATCTTCCGTAGTATGTTGGCGTCCGTCCCCAACTTCGTCAGAAAAGGCACTGCTCTTGAATTTATCTAAATGGTTTAGTCTATTTTTCAATCCTATCAGTTATGAGGAGTTGGGGGGTATCAAAAATGATGGGAGGATGCGGGGAAAAAAATGCAAAGGGAACTATATCGCAACCAAGGCACGTGGAGTTGTCAGTGGGCATTCCATCTGCACGAGTTCATGATTTTCTGTGTCGACGGAGCCAAAGATGCGGGCCACTTAATAGGCGTAAGAAAATAATTTCCAGCACGAGTCCATCCCTGGAGGGTGAAACGGCCTTTTCGGATTTGATCACGCGAATGTTGAATCGAGGGAAGAGGGATTTCGAAGATTAAAAAAAGGGAGCAATAAAGAGAAAAAGGATGACGAGAGTGAACTAACTTCATGATGGTAACCAACTTGATATACCCCTGGAAAACTAAAGATTAAAAAACTTTATTTACAATATGGACAAGATTACTACAATCCATCAAAAATCCTTCTGTTGATATAACATCATCAATTTCATCATTTACTACTGCCATCAGAAAACTTCCCTCAATCCCCCTTCCTTTTACCGTCTCTTCCTAAATTAAAAAAAAACCGGGTGAGTCGATTAAATGCTATAATATTATAAATGAAATAATGCATGATGCCCCAGGGTAATTTGTAGATGTAGATGTAGATGTATTCGATGTGTTCTTATCATTGCTGTTGTTATTTCTTTTCGGACTATATCATTTTAACCTTTTTTACTAATCCCATGTAAAAGTTCTTCCACACTATTTTTTGATTTAATACAAATAAATAATAGACTGCAGAACGAATAGATTTAGAATGTCGTATATTCTGCGTACAATAGGAAACCATAATACTTGCGATAGCTCTAGGACAGCTATCTTCGTACTGGAAAATTTTTTTTAGATTTTAAATTAAATCGATTTTTCCATCACTAATTCGAGTGGAAGATTTAATCCCTTCACTGCCCATGCTCTCTACAGAATTATAGAGTGGGTATTTTGCACACAAAAAACTCTTAACAAGAAAAATAATAGTCGTAGATAGCCTATTCTACGAATGCATTTAGAGTAGCGATTTGACAAATGAACTCGTGAACATCTATCATTCAAGGGTAGGAAGATTCAAGATAGCTAAAACGAAACAAACAAGTCAAATGGTGGAATACCGTAAATCAATCTCAGCATCATCTCGGCAATGTTGACAGATGACACTTGAATTCCGGCCAAGCAAATTTTTTTCAAGACAAATTTCGCTTTTGGCATAGATGAGATAGGAACTGGTAAGATATTTATTTGCTCGAACGCTCTCAAAAACGGATACTTTTCTCATTGCAGCTGTAATAATAATTAAGGAAAATATATTCTAAAATTCATATTTAGCGATAAATGTGTACAATAGATTCTACATCTAAATAATATCGTGCGAGTCATCTCTAGGGTTTGTGACGAGTTGTTTCGAAAAAATGTTCAGCGTTTCCAGTATGTTACTCGAGTTAGGACGGGAATCTTTACAGGAGCGTAGATCGAAGTATAGGCTTTATTTACTTAGTAAATTTGAAGAACATATTTTCTCAGACGAAGTGAATCATATCCTTCGTTAATCGTCGAGCTATGGTAGGCGTGATCACGAGAGGAAAATAAAGGAAATAGACTACAAAATACAGAGAATTACAATGCCATTCTTTCCTCGTACTGATAAGGATAGCAACGATGTTTCGATGAATGAAATTAATAGCGTCACTCCCCGTGACGACTGATTGTATGTTTTCATTATTCCATTGTTCTAACCTTGGATGGATTTACTACGAGAATTAATAACCGTTGGCAAGTTTGCCATAAAATAAATTTCCACGTAATTTTTTCTCGTTGAGCGTAATATTTCGTTGATCGTGTGGCGTGCACGTGGAGATCTTTTTGCATGCTGCATGCTGGTGATATATCACCCCCTGCCAAACACCATACAGGTTGCTCCCAGGATATTACGCATATATATATGTAGATGAATTACGAAGGGCAAAGTTGTGACGATCCAGAGGATGCCGAAAATTAAGGGGGGAAAAAAATGAAATACCAAAATCAGTGGCTTCGTAGCCTTTCATAGCGATATTAACCCTTCCTGAACCGGAGTTGTTTGTTTTCCCGAGAGCCATATTTAGTGACATGCAATGGACTCTTTTTCTCATTCACTGACGTATTTTTGCCACTTCTCCAAATTTCGACCCCCTCCCGAGTCCAAACTTGTGAGAGGGAGAGGTTTCCATCGGCGCATGCCTGTAGCGTGTGACCCCTTTTATGGCCCCTTGCCGACTTTGGAAGCGAGCGTGTTATCCACACATGGGCAACCAGTTGAATTCACACAAGCAAACACACACACACACAAACAAAATTCACCAGCGTCTTTCCCTGCAACTATTCTTACTGGCACTGCGTTCTTATATTTCTATCGACACAATATCGCCTTTATACTTTAGCACCTGTCTTTTATATGAACTTGTCACTAGCATACTAAAGATAGGTTTATATTTAAAAAATAGAAATAAACTAGCCTATAGAAGTAGTTATCTAGGGAATCTATATTTTACGGACGCCTCCATACTGCGGTACATCAGATCATGAAAATAAAATAAGAGAGATAGATCGTAGAACAGATATATTTAGAAAGTATTTTTTCCGTTATCGATGGGACTCTACATCGGCAGCGTTAGGAGCTACAAGTAGATTAGTTGACTTGTAGTATAGCTTACTAGCGTGCATGCGTGCTCCTTGCTCACATTACGTGCTCCTTGATGCACGTTTCTGAATTTTCCTAGTATTTCTAACAGTACGTTTTGTATGTTCTAGCTTCATAGGCCTTATGGTAGGATGGTAGGATATCGATTAATCCCATAATAGCATACGTGCCATATTTAGCTTATATATTTCGTATTTCATATTCGTGGAAGTAAATTTTAATCTTCTGGTGCAAGTTTGTGATGCTACTCTCCTTGCCAAACACCTCTATATGTGACTTACAGGTTAATACGTAACTGTAGATGTACCATGATAACGGCGGCATTCGTGGAAAAAATATTGTGCGTAATCTGATAACATTAACGAGAAAATTAGAGCGGGGCGTGACCGATTCTGAATTAGCGCGAGATTGTTTTCTTCGCGCAGTATAATGTCAATTGTTTCCTTCGCTAGTATTTCGTATTTTTCAAAACTCAAACCGACATCTCGAGAATGAAAATTACACGTATATATTTATGGAATGGAGGAATTATCTCCGGAAATGTATCTAGGCAGCTACTCAACTCAAATTTATAGCGTGTGTGCGGAAGTTTGGTGTTCGTGCTTGGAAAAATGATCGACGACGTTCATTACGCGTATATTTTGTAATATTAACATCCCAGAGCTACGAAATTTGCATTTTAGAAAGATTTTCTTTTCATCTTTTTTTTTCTAAAAAATAACGGCCAATAAGCCTGAATCATACTATAAATTTCACGTCACAATTAGGATGGCTCCAGCTATTGCTTCGCAAGTACTGAGTAGGAGCATAATAATTTTCTGGATTACACGGTTATCCTTTACACGCCCGCGTTTTTTTATATAATGCGTAATATTTTCATAAATTTATTTATATTATGTGTGCGGGAATTGTCTTTTAAGCTGCATGCTGGTGTTTGGCCACACCGTGTTAAACATGCTAGAGGTGATAGATTTGCAAGGTATACTGCAGATAAGCAAACTTATTACATTTTCATAAACAATTTTCAAGTTGGGGTTCCCATGATGGATTCTGCTTTTGGTATTGCGTAGCCACCTATAGTGTTCTTGTACATAAATTCACTTTGAGTATTATATTATGCATTTTTTTGAGACGGAAGGAATGGGTGTAGCAAGTACTTAGCGAGGAGGGGATGTTGATAACAGTGTAAGAGGGTAGAAAGATGGTTAAACGAGGGAGAGGAAGGAAGAGAATAGCATTTTTAGATGGGAGGAAAGGGAGTAGGACTTATTGTGAATTCAATTATTGTCGATGAAGGGAGATGAGGCTACTAGAATACTTCTAACTACTCCACGTAAACCTACCATAATCGGTAAAATATTATACATAATAATTTGTTTCGTATTATTCAAGAGAACTAATTTCTCTTTCTCAACCGCTCTTATTTTGTCTTTTTTTTGTTACCTATTACGTTTTAAGCATATGCAACATTCTTAGAACTTTAGGGTACATAGAGTAAGCCACTATCGACAATTAACTGTACCTCAAATATGAATATTACACTATTCCACCACTCCATGGAAACCAACCTGAATCGGTAGAATACTTAAATACTTTTCACTTCACATTCCCACCCGCTCCTTCCGTAATAACCACCTACTACACCAACCTAAATTCCGTCTTCCTGTCTCTCAGAGATCACTTTTTCACAGACTCCCTACCTCCTTCAATGCCATTTCGAGTACTCACCCTTCCCTGGATCTTTCAATGCCCATGAGATTATTCAAGAGGCAGCTTCGAAAAGCCATCCTCTAAACCCCTTTTTTTCTTTTTTTTATATCCTTTTTATAGTTTATATTTGTTAAAGCTTCAGATTTTATGTTTTGTATTCAATGTAAAGGCCATTTTGGCTGCGTTTGAATAATTTAATAAATAAATAAATGCACCGTAAAAGGTCGTAGTCTTTTCCGGCGACAGATAAAACCTTCTCGGATTTGGTAACGGGTAAGTCTTTTTAAGTCACCGACATGTCTTAGCCCTTACTTCGATGAAGGGGTTTCTCATCGAAACGTTGGCCTGTATTTTAATAGCCCAACCGGTGTCAAACCCGAGGATATTTTGTCTAATGCACCGTAGCTTGGCTCATATCAGGGGCTCAGCTAGGAATCAAGGCTTGGAGGGGGGGGGCGGTGTTGTCCTTGCGGGTTTAGGCGCAACTAATACTTACGGGTATGGGGGTATTCCATACCCACCAGGGTAAGTGGGCGTTGCGGGGGCCCTTCTCCAGAAAATTTTAAGATTAATGGTTCAAAATGACTAGTTTTACCGCTTCATGAGAGATATTTGATTAATCCTTACGCTGTTCTATAGGTAATACTAATCCATTAAGTAAAATGGATGAAACTTATAAATTTCTCTGAGCTCTGGGGGGGGGTTTCTCCCAAAACCCCCCGCTCTCTGCGCCACTGGCTCGTATTGCATCGCTGTTTGATTCATCCCCGTCGAGACCTCAGTGGGCCTTTGGGGACGGTGGGAAGAGGAGGACCTTGTCGCGTCGTCGCACAGACGGTCGTGCCTGGCGAACCACGTGAGACTGCACAATGGATCAAGGGAACAACTGACACAGACGAATATGGCGCCTCCCCCCACAGCTGTTGCCTCTCCCCCTCCCCTCAAAACCCCCCCTAAAAGAACGCCAGCCGCCACTACCTCCCCCCCCCCCCGTACTCCTCAATACAAAACTCGACCTCCACTTCCCGCCGGGCAAGAGCAGACATTCGTTCCCTCCCCCAACTCCAATACGCGTCCTTCCCCGACCTTCCCTCCTCCCATAGCCCTTCCCGCCCTATGAGGTTCGTGGGTCCACGGTTGCCAACGCTACGGGGTCCTTCCGGATCCGTACAATTTTCACTGTGATCTCCCGCCGGAGAACTTCGTCGCTCTGCAAGGCCTTCGAGATCTTCCGGGTGGTGCGACCAGGTTAACGACACCTCATTACATCATCGATTATATCAGCGGTCATTCGACGGAGTTCCTTAACATTAAGATACCTAATAAAGAAAATATTTCGCAATATCCACTTAGAATTTTAAGTGATCACAACGCGTTTCAACGCTACTGCGTTATGAACAGGTACACTGGTTTTACAAGGTACAGTGAACCTGATGGTGAGGCAGTAGCGTTTAAATGCGTTGCAAACAATTAAAAGCCTTATTGACATTTCAAAATCTTTTCTTCATTAATACTCTTAACATGTTCCATAACATCTCGACTGAATATATAGAGATACCTCTCATTTCAGACGAATAAACAAATAATTTTTTTAAGGAAAATAAAAGACACCATATTCCTAGTAGATGAATAACCGAGCATTTGTTGTGAGGAATACGGGATATATATTTAATTAAAGAAATCACGGAAGGCCATCGATTAGCAGTCAACTAAAGCTTACGTCAACGTACTACTGAATATTTTATTAAGTGTCTGACGACAACGTTTTAACGAGTTATCCACACCCCAAATAAATATATCTTTTAAAAAACAATAACTGAACAGAAAATAGTTACTAGCAAAGGGTTCTGACTGAAATACGCAAAAATATTTCAGTTGAAATGTTCATGTACACCGACAGTATGAAATAATGAAATTCCTTGACCAGAAACGAATATTTGGTGAGTTTTCCCCAAAAAGGGCATCAAAAAGCAAAAAAAAAAAAATACGGCATCAAAATGGCTTGAAAAATCTCAATCTCATACTTTACATCTACAAAGACAGAAATTTCAATAGCACAGCTGTTGAAGCGAAATTTTCCGAAGTTTGTTGACAGCATCAAATTGAATTGTTGCTAAGGCAAAGAATACAGCAGATTTATCGAGATCAATCGGCGAAGAAAACGCAAATATATTGCTAAAACTTGAAAGATTACGTATTGTTGCTGGTTGAAGTGAATACGCGAATGTATAGATAAAAATAACTTCGACGGGTTGTACAAAATTATAAATTATATACGAAGATTCACGCAGGATATAGTGGAATTTTTCCATAGGGAAATAAATACTTGCAATATTCCAGGATTATGAAATTTAATCCGACCTAAGTTTCAACGTTATTTCATCATCTTCGACGTGATGTAGTAACATTGAAATGTAATTTGGAATGAATTTTATAATCGTGAGAATTGCAAGTGCTTGTTTCAATATGTATTCATAAAATTATATTACAAATCAAAGGAACATATATAGAACGTGGGGAAAAACGCCGTTTTCATTGATATATCCAAGGACGGTCAAGGATGTCACAATGATATTATGGTTGCGTCACTAATGTAAACATTGAATATCCCCATATTTTTCTCCTCCCTAAAAGAGCAACCAGTAGAATGAATCCTCGAGTGGTTGGCAGCCCTTACTCCGCGGTCCTCCTGGTTCATCCTCATCTTACCCATCCTCCGGCTGCCGTGCGCGGCCGAGAAAGCCGCTGCCAGGCTATTCTACCCTCAATTGCTCATCCCTGTATAACCCAACCACTCTCTTCTCCTTCAAACACTTTCAACCAGACTCCTCCTGAACCTACCCTCTACCCAGGGTCCTATTCTAAAAGGTTCCCAACCCCCATTTTTTCCACCACCCATCCGAACCAAAGGTAGGTACCCAACTGTGCACCGACTTGAGCCCTCTGGGGAACGGAATGACCATTCACAGCGAGAGCACGTTTTTCTCGCTCGGTCTGAGAATTATCTGGCTGCCGCGTGCTCTGATACAGCCGCAGATGAACCACATACCCCTCCCCTCCCACCGCACCTCACCCCCTGCCGTACACGAAGCATTATCACCACGCCTCGCCAGCAGCGTGGCTATTGAGTTCAGCCGAGCGGAGATCGAGTCCCGGGAAAGCGAGGAGAGACGATTACCTGTTTTTTGCATAATGTATTGATCTCGGTCCGCATCCGAAAGAGATGCATGCGATCAAAAAAAAACTTGCTGAACCGCAGAGAAAGCTAAAAAGAGCAATTCGATATTACCGATGGCAGAACTTATCGATCAAATTCGGAACAGAACATTTTCATTATTTTAAATATCTGTTTTTGCGGGTACATATTCAAGGGCGTACCCAGGATCATAACTAGGGGAGGCAAGCCATGGTCTACGGGATAGGGGCAAGCCAAGTTGTGACATGTGTAAAAATAGTTTTATTTTAGTTACATACCTTGTACTAATACATATCATTTTTCGTGGATTTAAAGAAAATTTGTTGAATACTTTCATTTCAATTCAGTACTGATTTTGGTTAAAGACTTTTGCGATTTTTGCTTCTAGGGGGGGCAGCTGCACCCCCCCCCCTCCTGCCCCTCGCTGGGTACGCCCATGTACTTATTAACTTTGAGCTAGCGATTCTTCAAACCATAACAACAAATTAAAAGAAAACTGTGCATTTACCCACCAATTAATTCTTGCGGTACAACTAGTTTCGACGCAGCGGCGTCATCATCAGATAAAAGATGTCTTGTACCTGATGATAACGCCGCTGCGGCGATTGTACCGCGAGAATAAATTGGTGGATAAATACATAGTTTTCTTATCATTTTTTAGAATGAACTTCCGCAAATTTGCGGCATAGACTGTAGAGATTATTCTTCAAACCATTTTTAATACTCCAGATTTTTATGCAACTTTTGATGATTAGATTTATGAAAAAACTCACGGAAAGTTCGCTTCTGCTCGAGAAACTTAATTACCCCCCACGCTGTTCGCATGAATGAATATTTGCTTAGAGATGTTTTTGCACATCTCAGACAATTTTTTTCACTTCCTCGTCATTCCTCTCCAGGAAATTGAATAATTCACCCGTTTCATTTTATTGCCAAAATAGAACGTTGTTTTTGTAGTTTTGTGTAGTTTTTCATTTTATTGCTCTGTAGTGCTTAATCTGTATTCAAACTTTAGTTATCAAAACAAAGATGACTTATAAAACTTAAGCACCACGGCAGAAAATATCACGAGGGAAAGTTAAAAACTAATGGGCAGTCAGACGTATCTCTTATTTCCTTGAGTTCTACGGGGAATAACATCTGCGATATCAATTCGTCGAAATGCTGTCCTTCCTAGACCAATATCAGACGCATACGTTAAAAGTCAGTGCTATATTTCAATACATATGAAGCCTTATCTGTTGATATTTCTATATATTTCTACCCTCGTGAAATTAAAATATTTATCTATCTGAAGATGGCCTTTGTTCCCTAGTTATTTTGTGGAATATATAAAGGCAGAAGCCTAGTGTGTACTTGCATGGGCCGTATTTAATTTCATGTGTTTGCTTTATTATTTTACATAACAATTGAATATTGATATCCTGAGGAAAATAAAAATGTAAACAGCAAATGGCAACTTTTTCTTTTAAAATCATTGGTATAACATTCCCACTTTCACCAACGGCGCAATTCGACGACGTCGCTTGAACGACGATTTTCCGGCGGAGTAGAACATCAGCGGGATAAGTACCTCATAAAAATTGTTGAAAGCTAATACATTCCAATTATTGAAGCCTCATTTCGATTCTTCAAACAACTACATCTACATCTACATAATACCCTGCGAGCCACCTCTAGGGTGTTTGGCAGGGGGTGATCAATCACCAGCATACAGCATGGTGGTGATTGATCACCACCATGCTGCATGTACGATGTAGTATCAATTTTAATACTAATAAACATAGGTGGATCTAGGGGAGGCACGGGGGAAAGGGGCCCCTCCAGAACCTTAAAAATATAGGGAAGATTTTAATGAAGTCCCATTATATTTGCGTTCGTTTTGTACTACGAGGTAACCTTGTGCCCCCCAGAACAAAATCCTGGACACGGCCTTGCGTGTGCCCCCCAAGAAAGAAATCCTGGGTCCACCCCTGCCAATAAATGCAATAGTCATTAAGGATTTCATCATCTCGTACTTGTACTGCACACTTCCTCCAGACTTTTAGCGGATTAAAAACATTATCATCTAAAATTATTCTCTAATATAAACAATGACTAGAATCAAGACAAAATGATTACTTAACAATTTCTTGCTCACGTCGCGTCGACCGTTAAAAAAGCCAAACTCCAATATATTGCCATGTTATAAAGGGATTAATTGGAATATTGTTCATTCCCTAGATCTCCTTTGCTGATGAGCTTGTTCAACGCATAATTCATTAAATAAGATACAAACAGTTGTAGTCCTTACAGTTGTAGGCTTGACACATATCTTGATAATGGCGTGTAAACGCTGAAACCGGCTGAGCGAATGAAATAGTGTGGATTCATCTACATCTACATAATACCCTGCGAACCACTTCTAGGGTGTTTGGCAGGGGGTGATCAATCACATGCAGCATGCAATTGGACTCCCAAATGCACACCACATTAATACTATTAATATATATTATTACTATACTATACCTATTGGTATCTTGTTACTCTGAATTTTCATGAAGTGAACTCGTCAACAATCGATATATAATTCATTAAAATTTGCAAAGTAAAGAAAAACTGGGCAAAATGACCCCACATAGATGGCAACCGCAAATGACGAAGACTGATCCCTTTCAAAAACCAGAACCAATAGCTCGCGGATCATGTAAAAGTTATTGCTCAACGGCTCGCCCATTTTCACAGCGACTTCCGTCTCAAAATTCCAGATATTTCAGCCCCCCACCCTCCCGGGCCATTTCGATTAGTCTCGAGCGAGCGCGGTCTGATTTCAAAACATCTCGCGATCAAAATCACACGTCTCGAGATCTGGGCACGGGGTTGCGTCAGCCGATTTTTCGTCCCCTTGACGACGAACCGTTCACCCCCCACGTCGCACAACCCCTGACACGCCAAGGGGGGGACATCTCATCCGCCCCGGAACATTTTTTAGGCACCCCAACTAAGGTTAAAAGGTTCTAACCCTGTCAGACGCTGAAACTCCCGTTGAAATATTTTTAACGTAAAATATAGGAGCATATTTGCATCAGCGTAATAACCTGCGATCCACAAATAAGGGTTTTTGGTCGGAAACTTTTGATAGCTTTTATATTATTTCCATTTATATTCTGAGAAAATATGAGATAAAATGCACTTTCAACAAAATTGATTACTCCAAGGGGTGATTCTAGAAATATATCAATAAATAGCACTAAACATCGAACCCACGATCCTGATATGTAGAATCTCTTCTGACTTAAGTATCCGAACACAGAAGAAAAAAGCTATTATTTTTACTGACAACGAAAATTAAAAATTTCTGCTTGATGATTCTAAAGATAAAAAATTATCCAAATCAAGAAAATACGAAGACCCAATCCAGAAATGAATATTTTTACCAAATTCCATGGAAAGATGGAACGAAATCGCAACAAAATAAGCTACATGAGAGCTACAGACTGAGGGCTTATTTACTGCATGAATTATGCCGGAACGTTTATCTGCAATTTTACATTTCAATAGATCATACGAGTAGCTATCAAAAGCAAGGTATTCCTTTTCAAATGCTTAGCATCTCAAAATCCATTTATGAGTGAGGTCAACCCATTAATTCTACATCTAAATAATACCCTGCGAGCCACCTCTAGGGTGTTTGGCAGGGGGTGACCAATCACCAACATGCAGCATGCAAGAGGACCGACACATACACACTGCACGGTCATAGAAATATTACGCATGTGTTTATTTATACGGGACGTTTTCTGGACGGTGTGGTATGCATGTGGGAGTCCAAATGCATGCTGCATGCTGGTGATGGATCACCCCCTGCCAAACACCCTAGAGGTGGCTCGCAGGGTATTATGTAGGTGTAGATTTATTTAATTCAACCCAAAACAGCACGAGACCAATTACTGAGGGGAGAGAATAGCTAGAGAATAATTTACTAATATTAAGCAAAACGTAACCAACAATGAACAAAACAATGTTCAACAGTATTTACAAATAAATAGCAAAGAATGGTAGACTTCATCGGGTGGTGCGAAATATACATGCATAGACATAACTTGCCAATGGTTAGTTAGTCCTATAGCTAATCCATGTAAGGTTAGAACTACGGAAGAAAAACAAAACGTGCCGTGAGTCGTCGTAGCGAGTGACGCCATTAATTCTATTTATTGAGACACCTTTGCTATCCTTAATAGTACGAGGGAAGAATGACATTTTAAATCTCCCTGTTTTGCAGTCTATTTTTCAAATGAGTAGGATATATTTCATGTCGTCTGTGAAAACATTATCTCCGAATTTAGTGAGTAAATTTAGCCTTTACGTCGCACTATTCACCCGATTGACATTCGAAACCATGTAAATATCCTACTTAAAACACTGGTGGCATGTAATGGAGTGCACGTGATCGGACACATTTCCACTGCTTGACGTGACAAGCAGGACACCGTGCACTGGAAAGGTCTAGGTCATTAAAAACACGCTCCAGTGAACGTGAAAAATCCCCCCAGAAATACAAAAATCCCGACTGGTGACTCTGCTTTATGAGGGTTCTCTCCGAGAAGTCTTCACTCGGCACCTCCAGGCATTCTCCCATCCGTCCCCACTTCTCCTGTTTCAAGCCGCTCTTCCCCTACCCTCAGTTACTTACTTCCTCTCCTTACTTGCTCCCCACGCCACTTCTCCGAAAACATCCCTCAACCAAGCAACCCCTCCGGAGCGGACCACCGCCACGGCAAGTGGAGTGCTTCCGTCTGGTCTCTCTGTAAGATCCCTCGACCGATTCCGCATAGCGAGGAAGGGTGGAAGAAAGAACTCGAGGCCTGTTTCAGGAGGCTTACGAAGATATTATTTTGAAGCGACGAATTATGGTGAACTCGCCGAGAACAGACGTAAAGAAATTATGTTAGAGAGTACTTAGCGGGGAGGAGATGTTGAAAACAGTGTTAGAGGGAAGAATGCTATGTAAACGAAGGAGAGGAAGGAAAAGAATAGGAATTTTAGATGGAATGAAGGGGAGTAGGTGTTATTGTGAATTGAATAGGGAAGTGCATGATGGAATTGGAGGCTCCCGGAATTCTTCTTAAGCTCTTCATAGGAACCTACCTTAATCGGTAGAGTAATAATAATATCAAAATATCAAAGGAATTTATCCATTGTTTCTGAAAACAATCGTAATCGTAAGATCCTCCGAAGTAGCGACAAACAGGTCGCGAAGCGTCGGGATATAATGTGAACTACTCATTAAGACCTGAAAAAGTTCATTTTTATCAACCATGAACGAGCGAGAGTCTTTGGAGAATGTGTGCGACGGTTAACCCCCTGCCAAACACAAACTGTAGGTGGCTTGCCGGATAATATGTGGACGTAATATACTCTCCCCAACCAACCAACAAGCCTTGGCGAAAAGCTTCCATTTAGTACGCAAGGGTACAAAGTATATAAGGTAATACTAAAATGGGACATAGCAAACCAAAATTTGTGTAACTGAGGAATTTTCAGGAATTCGATTTTAATGGAAGTACGCAAAAGGTACATTAATGATCCATAACAGGGAGACGTGAGGGCGATCCCTCCTCACGCATACTCATCTATTTCTAAATATTACCCTGCAAGCCACCTAAAGTGGGGATGAATCATCATCAACATACACCAGACGATTAAAATTTACTTCCACCAATAAGCCCTGCGTAACATGCACGTTGCATAACCTACTATATCCTACTTATGAAGTCAATCTCACCATGAAGCTAGGAGATGCAAAACATGCTGATAGAAACACAAGGAAAATTCAGAGACATGCATCAAGGAATATGTAAGTTAGTAGGCTGACTAACAATAAAATAACCTATTTTCATAAGTCCTAATACTGCCGTTAGAGACTACTAAATCTCGGAAAAAAGGTATTCTCCTTCTATCTGTTCTACAGTCAATCTCTCTTAGTTTGTTTTATGATCTTACCTACCGTAGAATGGGAAAATAGTAAACATGAAGTTGGTGTTAAAACGCACGTTTATATATCATCATGTCAGCTTAAAATGTCATTACATTCCATGGAAATTATCTTTTTTCTGAAGAGATTCTACGAAATCCCCATTAGATGAGAGGTATTACATGTCCTCCAGGCATCATTACAAGTCGTGAAACTCTCCCTTCCCCAAAAAATAACGAATTTAATGCGTTCTGACTAGTGTTCCGTAGCGGAGAAAGGTTATCAGACGCATCGAAGTTGCATTGTGGGCAAGGTTGGAGCGCCAGCTGCTGGTAAGAAAAATTTTCCGACGTGGAAGTCGGTCGGTCGCCGGTCGGCTCATAAAACCGATCCGCTGCCGCTTGGGTTGTGTCTGTGAGTGAGGTTCCGGGTGGAGCAGGGGAGAGGAGCAGAAGCCTACGTGACCGAATCTGTGAGACGTGTTTAAAAGGATTTCATTCAACTCCGTCTTCGTTCGCGCAAATGCTAGGCAACATAAACATCTCCACAACTAAGAAACATGCACTTTAGAGAAATTTTAGTTTGTTGCGATTAATCTAGGTAGCATGATTAATAGTCTCCATTGTGGAATTTTAAAAAATAATTAATTATGTATATAATTTTAATTAGTGATGAATTAAATCACCGCATAATTATTTTTAAAATTAAGTGATTAAAATCAAATCAACCGAGGTAGCTTTATGTATGTGCAAACTACTAGAAATGCATAACTGGTGATTTCAGGCTTAACTTTGTGAATATTCCCTTATGGAAAATGAAATAATAAACTTTGTCGCGTTCACTAATATATTTAAAAAGCACGACCTGAGTTTTTAAAAATATGGTTACCAGAAGATGAAGCCATGTTACGAAACCCGGTTCGTACTTTTCAAATATATCAGTGAACCTTACAAATTTCATTCTTTTATTTTCCTGCGAAAAATGCACTCTGACGTCAAAAACAAGGTATCATGAGTTCTTTGTTTCTAGAATACAGTCCTTGCTGAACGTGCAAAAAGATAAAACTATCTATTATTAAAATCTTAATTCTATGAATACAAACACCATACCACTATTTTTTTAATACCAATAATTATTTGTACACAGGAACATTATAGAGGTACTGAATACAACGAGGAAATCAATAAAGGAAATTATAAAAAATAATCATTCGTCGTTAAACCGCTCTCGAAAGGACAAGTAAGATCAGCCTCCTGATTCCATCGAGCCCAAAGTAGATAACAGCACTCCCTCTTTCAGCTATCCATCAATGTAAAAGCTTGATTTCCCAATTGACAACGATAAATGCATACATGGTGAATCATTTATGACATTTCTGCATTTATTTATATCCACACCTCCGAAAACAGCACAATTCGGCCTTTATATCGGGGCTTCAGATAACATTTAACAATCAAACGTGCACAAACATCACTGCCCTGGATAAGGGTAACTTAACCAGGCGGGAATCGAACGCGCGACCTTTGGGTTGGCAGGCGAGGACTTTACCCCTCTGCCCCCCAGGCCGGCTGTTTCAATCAAAAGGCTTGTTTAGAAGGCGAGGGTCGAGATCATCCTGAAGTAACTCACTACGCAGCATACTTCCTTAATAGGGGGTTGGAGAATCACAGTATTTCCCTGGCTTATTTGGGATCAGCCACGAAATTGCAAGCATCGAAATATTACGCCACATACATTTTCGTAGGGGCGCGCCAACAAGAAGAACGCAGGTAGACTTCACCCGAGTCAAAATCCAGGAGCCTCTACAAGTCAGGCGACTATAAACCAGTTCATTCAACAGCTGAGGGGGCATTCGCTTGCTGGCAGAAGAGAGATTTTAAAAAGTGAAACCACCTCTCGAAGCAAGGGCGCCGTGGCTTAGTTGGCTAAAGCGCCTGTCTAGTAAACAGGAGATCGTGAGTTCGAATCTCGCCGGTGCCTGAATTTTTTCCACCCCCTGATCGATCTCATAACCAAAAATTCTTAACGGGAACTTACACTGAATATATAATTTGGCACATGAAATTCTGTAGCACATTTTGAAACATTTTTATAAATCAATGCAAGACCTACCCAGGAATAAAATTAGAGGGGAGTAGGCCGTGGTTGTACAAGTTGTAACACAGAGAAGGTTACGAAACCAAAATTTCAAGAAAATTATTGCAGTGCTTTATTATCTTTCAACATTATTTGCTTGGCAAAAATATTGTTTTAATTGCATGTTCAATACTACAATCACTTTTCAAGGATTTAAAGAAAATTTGCTCAAAAATTTCGTTTTCAACTAAATTAAATATTGCTAAGTCAATATCTGAGGGAGGGGGACGGCTGCCTCCTCCTGACCTCCGCAGGGTACACTTATGCGAGCACCTACATCTACATGTTACCCTACGTACAACCTCTAGGGTGTTTGGCAGAGGAATGCCCGCAGGTGAAAATTGAAATTATTTTAAATGATGGATATAGTGTTTTCTCATTTCTCTTTGAAACCGTAAGGCATGTTTATGTAATTCACCTTTCCATATCTCACATCTCTTTGCCAATCATTTACTTCTCAGAGCTAAAATTCGTATCTTTTTCTCGTAAAATATTAATGCATTCCCATTTGTAGCAGAAAAATACGTAAAGTGTTACAGATATTATATTTGATAACAAGAAATTTTTATTTTTCCACACCTTCATCTCGTCCCCTTACGGCCGATTTCCGAATTCTACAATTACACAAATATATGAATATTTTCATCGTGAAAATGATCACCTGAGGAAAAATTGAGCTGGCTGGGAAAAAAATTAAAATATGAACATTGAACAAAATTATCTTGAAATGCATAGTGCCTAAGGGGAGCCTACATCCGATCACGAGAAGCTTTTGTCATTATTCGCATCGGATCAAATTTTGCTAATTAAACCGTTCATCGAACTCTAACAAAGATAATCGTTCAATTTAGAAAATCTTCCCGTTGTATGTCAGCAAAAGTGTTTTTTTACAGTATGATTTGGAAGACAGTCCTTCGTAAGAGAAAGCGACCAAGAGCTCCTCATCTAAAATAATTAACGATTGTAATAGTATATTCCACATATAACAAGAAGAATGGCTGAAAACCGAGACATTTTTAAAGCCGTAGCTACAAGTATACACCTAAAGTAGATGAATTGAAGGAAACTGTTCACAGAAATGCAGACGTTGCACTTGGTTACGCAGACGCTTTAGTACAGCATTGCTACTCATGACACAAGAATAGTCTCCATGCTGTCACGTAAATATGTTTTTATCCGAATATGCGCATAGGGTTAATTTAATTAATATCAGTCACCGCTCTCCGCGTTTCTTTATCCGAGAGGTAAGGTTTAAACCTAATGAACCTCAACTCGACAAAAAGCAGCTTACGTTCCTTGTATCTCGGAAACTGCTCCCTCGACAGTCGTTTTTGCTGACACATGTCTCCTCCGGAGCTATGGTGAGACAGCCATGCCTTGGTGCGCAAGCGTGTAAATGCAAACGATGCATGAAAAATACTCACTCGACGTCTCAAGATGATTCACTGTCGAGTGTTTTCTTTTCTTGATCTTATCTCGCATAAAAGCTTTGAAGCGAGCACATATCATCTCTCGAGTTCCGTGATTCGATCATGCCTCATAACACGACAAAATCAAAGCAGTTCGAGTGGATTCAACATTACCACTCTGTCGGCAGAGAGTAATTAAATCTTTTCTGTCTATATTTTGCAAAGACATACATTTTTTATGGATGTAAAACCATTTCCATTTCAATCTGTGAGCAACTCCTTAAATAAATAAATTATATTCATTTTATTAAAATGTATTATGACAAAAAATTAAATAAATACTCATGACACGAGAATAGTCTTCATGCTGGCACGTAAGTATGTTTTTATCCGAGTATGCGCATGCGCTGAATTTAATAAATAGCAGTCACCGCTCACCGCGTTTCTTTATTCAAGACGTAAGGTTTGAATACAATCGTTGAAGGACAGGTGGAAGGGAAAAAGGGCAAGGGACGGCCCCGAATGAGTTATATAGGACAGGTTATAAAGGATGTAAAAGAGAATAAATATGTAGCTATGATGAGATTAGCGGATAGGAGAGAGAAATGGAGAGCTGCGTCAAACCAATCTTAGGATTGTTGACTAATGATGATGATGAAGGTTTTACCCTAATCAACCTCAACTCGACACAAGACAGCTTACTTTCCTTGTATCTTGGAAACTGTAAATGAAAATTTATTTATATTTATTTTATTTTTATGTATTTAGCTGGCCGATGCTTCAAGGATTAAATTAATAATATACTTGATAGTTAAAAATTCAACATACGATTGTGAGCGCTCTGGCTAATTCAATACGCTTAATCCTCTACCATTGCGCAGCCTTAAGATATTCAACAATGTCCTTATGAAATGAGTTAACTTTCGTTTTCGCATCCGACCGTCACGGATAATAAAAATGTTTTTCAGACTCGTGGACAGTCCATTCCGGGGGAGTAAAACATTTTTACATCAGCTTTTTGTTACTGCCGCAGAGGAAAGGGTCAAAATAGATATTAAAGATCGGTGCCCTTGTGAGTGGCCTCCATTGCTAACGGTAGGTTTATTCTCCCGGAAGATAATTCTTCCAAAATGAGTTTTTGCTACAACATCATAGAAACGCACTATATAACAGTTTATAAATAAAATAAACCAAAAATCACATTCACCTCCAATAGCTGTCACTAAGACCTCTGTTGAATTATAATCTCAAATGTAATGACTATGTATTTGAATATCCCCCGCCATTACGCTTATATTATTACGTTGTTCTTTTTGTCCTTGTTTTGATGCATGTATTCCCTTCCAGTGTGTTTGTGATTTCATGATAATAGTGGAATAAAGCTTCTTGAGAGTAAGAGTCCGTTAATCCGTTTACAATGGCCTAATCCAACCACTACGCGACTCCAGCTACAACAACCTCATTTGCAATGGATACACTTGATGGTGTAAAGACAGAACGACATGAGAGATTAAATCGTTTGAAAAGACTATGACCATAAGTTGAGACCGTTTCCTCAAGTAGCAAAAAACTTGCAAACAAAGCTGTAAAGGCAATATTAAGCTATGAGCTAAATCAAAACACAGTAATAATAACGGTAGTTTATAAAAAATCAGCAATTAACCAAGTCAACAATTAACCAATTCGATAGCTGAAGGAACCGCATTAGAGAGTGCTAGAACGCTGAGGATTTTTTTTCCTTATATAGAACTAGAAACAGATCCGTTAACCCTCACATCTATTTGAAAACCCAAGTAACAGGGTAGAAATAAAATGTTTCCTCTAAAAATTTCTGCTCCTATTTACTGCTCCAGGTGCACACCTTTATAATCTGAGCCTTATTAGCAGAACAGTTTCAGGTCTCCTCTTTATGGAAGATGGCAAAATGACCTCCTCTTCAGCGCTCCACAGTGGAAGTAATTTTCGGAGGAGGCCCAAAACTAAATTAATTGATGATATGGAGCCAGTTTATCGTCCCATCCGATGGACTTAGTGCTTTATCTGAAGTTTCCCAAATTTAGTGTTCACTCTGAAAATCCCCCAGGATATGAACTCAAGTCCCCAAGATAGAAAGTAAGAACTGAAACCACCCCGCTCCTCCGTTGTAGATTAACTTTCCACAGACTCGCGTCATATGTATCATAATCTACCATCCCCATATCATTATCCTCGATTAACACATACGAATAGCCAAATCAGCATTGAAAATCTAATGGTAATACCTCTTTTATAATCAAGGTTATACAAAGTCGAGCGACTAAGGCTTCTTTTGAAGGTAACACATAACACTCTAAGTCCATAAAAAAACAAGCAGGTTAAATAATCTTTCAACGAGATCGAAGCACTGAGGATAGGAGATTTTAGTGGGAAGATTAATCTGAATCTAAATTCGGGCAATAAAATGATAAAATACTCATGCGTGCGTATATAAACCTACAAGCGCATGGAAAGTTAAGAGTAGGGTGCTATAATACCTCCATTGAAAATTTACACACATCTTGAAATTATATTCGACAAATTTTGACTTTTGTTTCGGCCAAACCGAGCAGAAATAATAAAGTCCCCCTTGTAACGGAGATAGAAACAAATAAAACCACTATTACGAATGAATTTTTTAGAAAATACATTTTTCAAATATGAAATTCTTTGATATAAAAATTAAAATGAATATAGCTACTACGCGCAATACATAACAGATTAACTTTATCCATGCATTAGATCTGAGTGTACCACTGCTTAGACTTAACACGATTGCTAATTTCGACATCAACTTTAAAAACAAAGTTAGAGTTCGTACAGACAAGAGCCGCCAGGTATGTGAAAATTCGGGTCTTGTTTCAATTCGAGTACAGTTTATTTTCCGACATCCGAAGTTATCCATATCGTACGGACGTCAAGTAGATTACGGTAGATAAGATCACGAAAATAAAATAAGAGAGATCTATAAGAGGGTATAATGGAAGCTTTAGTATTTACTTAAACTTATGCCAGTATTCCTTGCACGTTTCTGAAATTACCTTGTATTTCTAACAGCATTTTTTTCATGCACTACATTCATATGCAGATTGTCTTCAAAAGTAGGATAGCAATTAATCCCATAGCTTATGTGTCATATGAAGTGCACATGTTGCATAGTGCACACTAGTGGGATTAAATTTGAATCCTCCGGTGCAAGTTAGTGATTGTTCAACCCCTGACAGACACCCTAGGGGTGGTTCGCAGGGTATTATGGATATTTAGATATTATCAGAGAGAATATTTGCATTTGAAGAGAGAAAACATTCAAGTTCTTCTGCGATTGATTCGCTCTAATGAGAAATGCATCTCACTGCCCACCCCTAAACTCCGTCCTGCGAGACTTTTTCGATTCCATGAATCGGGTAAGTATATGCAGTGCCATTTTCCTCCGCCGTTGACGCATAAAATTCTGGCCCGCGCGTGCAGTCACTTTCGAAATATGTACCTCCTTTCCAATGATTGGAGCGTGGAGGAGCAAATGACTCCTTCATCTCACTGCCTTTTCCAGGGCGATCGCCGAAGAAGATGGAGGAGGAGAAGGAAAAAAAAGTGCTTCGAGTTCTTATAAAACGTGAGTGCGACGGCCTCAATTCGCGAAAAATGAAAGTTCGCTGGGAGTTCGTTCCTTGCAGCGCGGGCCACAGCGAAAGACGGAGCTGAAAAATCGCTCCGTATACCGAGACACGCCCAAGCGATAAAGCTATGAGAGAAATATTCCAATGGCAGGTTCAAAATGAAGTTAATATTTCCATCGCAGAAGACTCTACATGGCGCATATAGCTGCGACGACACATGAAACTCAAACTTAAACGTTGCATATACACATAGGGGGTAACTATGGGCGGGGATGTATCCCCCCCCTTCCCCCAAATCCTCAGAGAAATCAAAAATTATTTTAAAATCTTGTCTGGATTTGATATACAATAACTGCATTTAATAATGAAGGAGCAGGAGCAATTTTCACATTTTTAAATTTATTGGTACTACCGGTTTCGCTTTACAGCATCATCAGGTACAATACATCAAAGTGTACAACGTCTTAAATAGGAAAGGCAGGATGGGGGTGGTAAGACGGGAATAAATTTAAAATTGTGGAAATTGCTCCTGCTTCTTCATTATGTTCCGTTTCCACTCCATCTCGCCTGAAACCTCAGGTTATATAACTGCATCTGCTTTAAGTTAAATTTTAAGAGCCAAAATGATGTGAAATGCATTTTCAGGGATGTTATTTTTCAATTTTTTTCCTGGACTCACCGTTTCCAGAGGGATTAGCCCCCACTAACCCCCCTCCAACCCCCCAAAGCCCCCACATCCCCCCCAAAGCATATTTCTAGCTTACGCCACAGCATCTAAATCTACATTAATGCACCAGTGCAATTCAAAAAGTAAGGAATGCTTTCGTTTGCCGTCACTAGGCACCAACCAGTCGCGTATGTTTTGGTGTCCGTGAGCTTGGCACATAAGTCAGCGTCCAGCTGTCAGCAGCTTGCTACCCGTTTTTTCGATAAACAAAATTGAAAATGTGAGCTGCAATTGAAAATCCCGCCAGTTGCGAGGTGCGGTCAGTGATATCGTTTTTGTCGGCCAAAAACTTCAAACCGATAGAAAATTATCGTCATGTGTACGGATAAAATGTAATGAATTAAATTTCTGTCCAGAAATGGTGCATTCTGTTCAAAAATGGCCAAAATAACATTCACAACGAAGAGAAGAGCGGACATCCCTGCATTGTGACTGACGAACTGGTCGCTAAAGTTGATGATACAGTTCGTGAAAAAATCGTATTATCCTGCAAGACACTAAAAGAGGCGTTTGGCAGTGGGTGAGCCATCACCGACATGCATCAGAGGATTAAAATTTACTTCCGCTAACATGCACTACGCGTCATTGACGCTGCATACGACTTGATTCGACGCGTAGTAATTGATTCATGCATGTAATACGTGGCCCAAAAAAAATATGTCGTATAAATTCTGCGGTCGTGTACTGGGAAGTCCACATTCACATTTTTGAATGGCCTTTGTGCTTGAATGAAAGTGACCGAAAATGTTAAAGCACTGGTATTAAACAACGCAATGAGGGGAAAGAAATGAGGAAAGAAAGTGAAAGAATGGCCAATGAACTTCACTGAGCGAAGACCGTTCCGCTTGACAATCGTCTCGCTCTGGTTCTTCCGTGAAGCTAAATGGTGCGTTGAAAACAATTTTGCCGAATTAATGGAAAGTCTTTTTTCAATATACACATTATCGTTTACGCCATGCTGGCAAATTTCGCTTTCAATTCTTTTCCTGGATAAAATCAGACATGTGTTAGGGCATGACCGCATGTCTAGCCAAAGACATTCCATTTCAATTTTTTGCATTTCATAAAAATAAAATCGATCTAGCACATATTTAAATTTTGACACGTGATCAGATTCATATTCGATTACGATTAACCTGGAGGAAAATAAAATTTCCATAAAAATGGGTATATTCAAAGATACAGGGTAGAAATCCATCACAAAACCGCAAAATATAAGAATACATACTTGAGTGAATGGAACATATGTGTCCCTACACTCATGAATAAAATCCAACCGTCTCATGCATCGAGAAAAGGTCTTCAATAAATGAATGTCTTCCGAGGAAAAACATGATTTGCCAGCCAGGCCATGATTGCTCTCCGGACAGAAGGCATGCGTATCATCATTACCGGTCATCAACCTAAGAGGTCGGTTTGTCGCGGCTTCCTAGATCATTTTTTTACCGTCTTATCTCTTCAACTCTGCAGATTTACTCTTTGTACACCTCTTATTACTTTTTCTACGCGTTATGCCTCATTTTGAAGCTTTTTATTGCGTTTTTCCCTATGATACAACGCATCACTTCCGTTTGACCATCTGTTTTCGTAGGTAACGGGTAAATGCCTGGAAATGTAAGCTATCACTTTGAAACTTGCAAGGAGTGTGTAGAGTGGACCGTTGTATACATTTTCCTGCATGTAAAATTCGAAAATTTTACCTTGGAATTTTCTCAGATGTAATAATTTTAAGGTTTGAGATAAAGGAAAACGTTGACAAGGGCGGAGGTGATGCTACCTCTGACCTCTACCGGAAAAACTGTTTTCGTTTTATCGTGGTCTCTAGCTTGCGTTGAGATGTCTTGAACCTCCTTTCCGGAACGTTTCATTGTACATTTCAGCGGCCCTGATCTTCTCAGCAAGTCTTCCCTGGAAATGCGATCGATCCACTGTGTCGTCAATGTTCTGGTGATAAATTTTGGCATTCCAGTATTGTTAGTTGGTTGGTTGGTCAGTTGGTCGGGTGATACTATCCAGAAAAAAGAAATCTCCAAACCACTGGCGGATACAAACATGGGGGGCGCGCGCCCGAATTGCCGAACATTGCTCAGTCACAATTGCAGCTGTTTACATCATAAGATGACTTTGTTTTGTATACGTATACAATCAGTTTAAATGAAAATTTCTTAATATTTGCATGTAACTTGATTATTTTTCATTACGATAAAAGTATAGTTAGCTCAAAATATCTTTTGCGCCCTCCCCCTTGAGTTTTTTCTGTATTCGTCAGTGAGAATGACCCCAACAATGATACAGTACAGGGTAGAGAAATTTGTGAAACGTATTTTTAACCCTACATAGCTGATGCCAGTATGAGCAAAAAATTTCAATGATGTTTACGTCCAAAGCACACCATTTTTAAGAAGCAGAAACTTTGAGCCAAGATCTCCGTTTAGCCGGGAGTTTTCTCTGTTGCCCGAGGCTCTGGACAAATCATAGCTTCGAATACTTTGCTTGCCGGTTATCCTAGACTAGGTTTCACTTTATTCAGCTAGGCAACGTTTTCTGGCATTGCTGACTGAATTGTGGGTATGAATGAATGCACATGGAAGTAAAACTTGTGTTCGATTTTGTCACGTAATGGGAGGGCAAATTATGGAAAGAAGTAATGAAGGATCTAAGGTTTTCCCGGCAAATAGACTGGAGGAACAGTTCTCGGGTTTCCAGCCGGGTCCAAGGGTTTTTCAGCGCCGACGTTTCGAGGGCGAAGTCTGCCATCTTCTTCAGGGTCATTCACCCTGAAGACGATGGCAGACTTCGCCCTCGAAACGTCGGTGCTGAAAAACCCTTATGGAAAGATATTTTTAATTCCAGCTTTTTAGAAAAATGGAATTTTCTTGGCTTGAGTGACATCTCGCGGCTTGAGTGTCATTTGTAAAGCGACCCAACTCGACGTCTGTCTGGGCGAAAGGGAAGGCGCGGTTGAATAATATTTTGGTCCTTATCAGTCTTGCCGTGGAATCGTCATTAATTTCGTTGGCTCTAACAATTGCCAATTGAATCCGGCAAAACTACAAGGGGAAGTAGGGGAGACAATTTAAAAGATTTTTGTCCAGTACTTAAACATGAGATCGAAACTTCTAAGCTGCTGACCGATGGCAACGCAAGCATTTTTTAGGCTGCACATTCCGGTTACCATGAAAACGGTCTTTTCTTGGCTATGCACCCTTTTCGAAGTATTAGTTAATACTCTGCATTTCTAAGACTATTAAATAATTAAGGTTTGACGAAAATGTGCTATTTTAATAGCCTGAAACAGTTAATTTCAAAATTGGTGAAATTGCACATTCTTCTTGGAACAGTTCTCTGCCAGCCTCCTGAAAATCTCAACGAATAGCAACTTCGTCGTAGGCTTTAATGAGACCTTATAATTAGGGTTAAAAACCAAACACGATCGGTATTTGTGTTTCATGGAAAATATAATTATGTGAAAAGAAAGTAATTCGTACAGTTGAAACTAGCTCAAATCTCTTGTTTAATTAAGCTCAAGTGGACTACCACGCTCCCCTACTTAGCAAGTGATAACTCTAAAAAAATAAATTGGTTTTACTATACATATTTTCTTTATTCATCTAAGCAACGTTTACTGGCCTTGCTGACTGAATTACGGGTATGAATGAATTCACATGGAACTAACACTTGAGTTCGATTTTGTCACGTAATGGGAGGGCAACTTACGGAAAGAATCTTTTTTATTCCAGCTTTACAGCAAAAGAATTTTTCTTGTCGTATTGGCCGGTTTTACATCGTGATTAAGCGAAAAATGTCGTGAATATCCAAGTTGATCCCAGGGAAAGACAATCAGGCATCCGTTTTTATTGTGGACATAATGTGGACATTCGTGCATTACACAGGGTGGAGGAAAATTGTGTCGCGAAATTTTTAACGCTGTATAGCCAACGCATTAGGAACCAAAATTACCAATGATGTTTAGGCTGAAAACACACCATACAGAAACTATGGGCCAAGCGCTCCGATTAGTTTGTTCAGTGGCCGGATGCCTTGGACACATCATGATTAGTGATACGTGAAAATCGTATATGCGATGTTGATGCGATACACGCGAATAAATGCTACTTAGGCGCGATGACTGGACTTTTATGATGTGTAAACCGCAACTATGCCTTTTCTCTTCCCACCTCAGATTCTCTTCACGTGCCGAAATACTTCATTCACTAGGATTATTACACCCCACCCACCGCCGATTGTATCAGACAACAAATTTCTTTACTGCATCATGAATGGGTCCTTCAGATGCATTGATCTCCTGGCATTCTTTTCACTCCGCATTCCAGCTCGCAAAACCCGCAATACTGATCTACACCAGCCCAATTTCCGTCTGGCAATATCTCATAGATCCCCCTTTTACCGCTTACCTTCTATTTTCAATTCAATCTCAAATGTTTCTTCTTCTCCTGACCTCTTTGCCTCCCGCACCACTTTTTTTTTAATAACCAACTGAAAAGACTATATTTTTGACACCGACATTTTGTATGTATTTTATATGTTGAAAATGGTTGTTATTTATGAGATTATTTTTATAAATGTTTATTAATTATGTTTATATAATTTATTTTGTTTATAAACTCAATATAAAGGCCTTAGTGCTGTTTTTGGTGTTGTATAAATAAATAAATTTTCGACGGCAAAATTCGTAAATTTAGTGCCGGGCCCGCCCATCGCTACGCCACTGGACGTTGGGCCTTGCTGCTTCATAGGTGGTAACATGTATTTTCATCGCCAGCTACTACAGAGAACCCTGGTATCTTCAGCAATATAAAGCAAATATTTCCAGCGATCTGCTTGGAAAAAAACTGAGTTTGGTGATGCTGCGCGCCACACATTCTGGACACCAGTGAAGCACCATGGATGAGGAGAGGTTTTTCAGCCAGTACAATGTAGATGTGACTGACAGACGCAGCCGGTTGAAAGAAGAAAGTGTTGAAACTTGTTCCATTTTGATGTTCAACTGGTGTAAATGATATTCAGGCTTTTATATCATTTTTTATTATTAACTGTATTAGCCCGGTCAAATTAGCCCAAAAAATAGGGGTACCCTTGCATAAATTGCCAACAAGCTGAATATTTGCATGAACCTCAAGGATACCACTCTAATGAAATCCTGAAAAGTCACCATCGATCCCGTGTGTGCAAAAACTTTTATTCAAGGTCAAAGGTCACAAAAATGAGTTTTTTGCATTTTTTGGCCAAACGGTTAGTTTTGTGATAAAAATTGCTCAGATCAAAATTGTAGATCAGAAATTTATCTACAAAATTGTTATTTTTTTTCTCTATGATTTACCGTTTCTGAGAAAAAGCCATTCAAATGCATGCGAGTTACGCGTCCAATAATATTCGGAGAGCGCAACAATATAGTCATGCATATTAGGAAGAATACAGCTCCAGCCTACATTCGAATGGCTTTTTCTCAGGAACGGAAAATCTTAGAGAAAAAAGTGAAATCACAATTTTGTAGATAATTTTGTGATCTACAATTTTGGTCTGAGCAATTTTTATCATAAAACCAACAGTTTGGCCAAAAAATGCAAAAAACTCATTTTTGTGACCTTTGACCTTGAATAAAATTTTTTGCACACGCGGGATCGATGGGGACTTTTCAGGATTTCATTAGAGTGGTGTCCTTGAGATTCATGCAAATTTTCAGCATGCTGGCAATTTATGCAAGGGTCAATGCCTATTTTGACCGGGCTAGTATGCCTTATTCCTTGATATATTGTTGCTATACCCCTTAATTATTCAAACCAGTGGCGTAACGAGGAGTATGCTTTGGGAAGGATGAGGGGGGATGGGGAGGGCGACCTGCCACCCCCCTCCGTATGGGAAAATTTTGGAAAAATGACATGCCTGAAATACATTTTACTTAATTTTGGCACTTAAAATTTGGGTTTCATTAAGAGGTTACGTTAAAATTTACTGTATGTCAAAACTAAACAATATTTTTTTTATTATTCTTATTTCTCTGAGGCTTTGGGGGAGGATCTATCCCCCTTAAACCCCCCTCGCCCATAGTTACGCCGCCGACTCAAACTATTCCGTATTTTTTTTAAATAACTGTGTTTTATCACACTTTGTCGTCAACTACTTGTGGTACATTATGAAAACATCGATGCTACAAAATGCTATAAACTGTAATTGAAAGTGCTATAAAATTAAATTGAAAGTGCCATTTTCACGTAGGTATCTCTAATCATGATCTTCGGCAGGCGAGGCAATCGCGATCATGAGTTGTTCAGGGCATCCGGAATCAGGGCAAACTCACGGCTAATCGGAGCGCTTGGCTTTAAGTTTTTGTAGTTTATAAATGGTGCGTTTTCTAAGTAAACATCACTGGTAAATTTGCTTCCCATTGGCATCAGCTATCCAGGGTTAAAATTTCGAGGCACACCTTTTCTCCACCCTGTATAATATACATCTTCTTAAATAATTAGCCCAGTGGAAGTCTACACCCTCGGGGAAGAAACGCTGGCATTTCAATATTTGACGCGGACATTAAGCCAAAGGAAACATCGGTGTACAGTCTAGTGCTGCAATTTTATTTTTAATAAGATTGATTATTTTTATAAATGCCGCAAATTGAATGAGTAAACTTGTTATTTAATAAGAAGATACGATTCTTTCATTGACATGAATGCGATTAACCCATTATAACCCAGTGTTGCTTCTAAGCAAATCAAAAATTTATAAATTTCCGGCTCTATTTAGGAAATATCTAAACCAAGGATTACTTTGTGGTGTAAATTGTAATGACGAAATATTTAGCTGCCACATAATTATGGTTGAGTGCAAAATTTTGAAGTTTTCAAAATGAAAAATCTTGAAATTCGAAACTTCTCCCACAGACAGCTCTGGGTTAGAAAGGGTTAAAACGTCATCATCACTGGTCAACAATCCTAACATAGGTTTGACGCATCTCTGCACTCCTTTTTCCTACCAGCTAATCTTTTCATTGCTACGTATTTCTTTTCTTTTTACATCTTACATAAAAAATGTATTCATGCTAATATTCCATGCACATACTTATATTTAATGATTATTCTGTATTATTACTAATATATATTACTTTTCCAGTTTAAATTAATTCAGCCCAAATAAGAAATTGGAATAAATGAGAAATTAATGATCTCAAAATGTAATTATTCCTCAGGGATATCATCAGCAGTGCTCCTCATAATGAAATAACATGAGCAGAAACCGGTTGGGGCTCATCATTGCTTCCATGCGCAGCAACGAGTGTTTTATTCACGACGCATCCCAAGTAACAAAGGACCCAGTATTTGCATACGTAAATATATGCGCAATATTACGGTACAGCATGGCTCAGCATCAATTCGAGAAATCTTGCGTCGCCAAAATGCGCAGTCAATATGCGTCTTGAGGGAACACAATGGAGCCACGTCCAAGTACCATTACATATTCTGAGCGTATAGGGTGATAGTAAGAATGGGAGAGGTAGGTGCCATTATTAGGGTTTAAGGCCTCTACGCATTAATTAACTCTTACCGAAGGCAGAGACGGCTCTGCGAGGGGGTTCCCAAACCCCCGTTCACAACAACTTAACTTGGAATTAACTTAGCTCATTCCGACCAAAAACAAGTAAAATATTCCACCAATAACTACGCTGAATCACGCATCAATTTACAACTCGGATGGGAATCTCTGTCAGATCGTTGACTGAAAACTAGACTAAAGCTATTGTGTAAATTCTAGAACTTTCCGACCAAAATATCCATATTTTCCGAACGCCACCATAATATAATAATAAAATAAGAGAGACAGGATGTAGAAGAGACAGATTCATAATTTCGTTTTTTCCACGATCAATAAGAGACTATAACGACAGCGTTAGAATAGGTTAGTTGACTGGTGAAGTGTAGATTACAAACGTATGCATTGAGAAATGCATATTCCTGAATTATCCTTGAACTTTTAACGTCATGTTTTGGATGTTTTCGCCTCTTAGGCAGATTTCCTTCACAATTATCTAGCAACTTTTGCCATCGTATGAATGAGAAAGAATAATACGTTAGTAGGCGTGACATTTTTATGACCGTGTAGTGTGAATGTAGGAATCATGTTGCATTTTGCATGCTGGTGATTCATCACCCCCACCAGAACACCCCAGAGGTAGCTCGCAGGATATTATGCAGATGTAAGTAGATAAAATATTATTAAATAGGCACCTATTATGCATTTCAGTCATGGGTGATACTTGAATGAAAATTAATGCAGGTTGAAGTACTTTCAGCGCCATTCCTGGCTACGCGCCTAAATGTACCTATGCTGCACCCACGAGGCCAAAACGCCCCACCAATCGCGGAGAGAGCGGATCTTAAAAAAATACCACGTAAATATAAAATATAAAAACAAACTTGGGGGACGAAATTTAGCGCCTATACCTTATTCTATATTATAATACACGTTTATTGGTTTGGATCACAATAAGGTTAAGTTGTTAACGAGACTCCAATTGTCACCCTAAGGAGAGGATGTACTCATATGTGCGCGCCATCGCCTCGCGGTGACATTAGAAGGTGCACCCGGGGTGATCTCCCTAATCTATATGAGCGGTACGTTAGCGGGAGAATAGAGTAGACGGGGAGACAGACAGAGAGTCAGTGGGAGAGCGAGACACAGCAAGAGAGGAGACAATGAGAGAATAAGGGAGAGGGGGGCTTTTTTAAAGTGGTGAGCGTTCGTTAGGAGGGTGACACGTGCCAATGAGGAAGGTGAGAGAGGAGGGGGTTGAGTGATAGACAGGAGAGGGGTGGGGGGAGAGAGAGAGAGAGAGGCCGCCTCCGAGAGGAGGGTTTGACACGTGCTGCTGCGGTGACGGTTATCAGGTAGGATGCAGCGGAGGATGGAATTGTGGAAGGATGCAATACGGTGGTTTCCTATTATTTTTTTATTGCCTAAATCGAAAGATTATTACTCCTGGAGTACGTATTTCACGCTTTTAGATTTTTAAATGGCGATATCTATTTTATTTATTGACTAAATGAAAATCGAAAAGTTTCAAGCGCGCGAAAACGCGACGGCTATGCATGAATGCTGGGAAAAGACCGTGTGACGTCATTCTGGTTCCGGCTGCCGCCGTGTGAGGCCACCTTGGTGCGAGGCTGTGAGCGCCGCTACGATGCAGGCTGCTGGCAGGTAGAAGAGTACCCTGCTTGCAGATAGCGCATGACTTGTATAAGGATTATTAATACCTTATCAAACGAAGGAAACTTTCCGACCATAGGCAGGTTTAATAGGTGATCATTAAGAGATCTTTTCCCTGAGCTCGGTGCCTTATGCATTCATTGGCAATATGAAGATTTGTAGTACGAGATTCCCTGCGGTTGGATGAAATACGTCAGGCAAACTAAAAGGCCTATCTCCGTCAGACTGAATGAACACCGCAGGGATCTTAAAAATAGGCATTGTGAACAATCAGCAGTTGCAGAACGTGCGTTCCTTAATCCCTGGCATCATATTATGATTGATAAAGCAAAGGTCCTAGCCAAAGAAAAGCATTACTTCCCTCCCATCATTCGGGAGGATATTTAAATTGAAAAGGTGGCAGAAAACTTCAATAGAGATGCTGGGCATGGAGTAAATACCACTTGGAAAAGACTCACGCAACAGCACGCCAAAAACGGGATCCTTGACGCTGATTGGTCACTCTCCGGACTTTGTATGCATAGAGGGCCAATTCCCTAAGTGAGAAAGGAGTTAGCGGGTTTGAAGACACTAAGCTTAAACTACTGCAGCCATCGCGAGTTACGATGAGAGCAAGGAGAAATTTTTTGGCTCTAATCCGAGGGCTGACCCTCTTACATGGCACTATGCCATATTTTCACCATATGATTATTCGTGCAAACAGATAATAATAATAATTGCCTTCCCTTAAAAATCTATAGCTGAGCCAAAATAATTAAACATAAGGAAACACGATAATATTCAGCAACCACGGTCAAATTTTCAGGCATAAGTCCTTCGAATATTTTTTAGAATTCTGTTCAAATCTGTTGAGCTTCCAACCACAGACACCAATCAAACTTCAATTTAAAAAAATAAATAAATACTTCAAGTATTTACGCTTTCATACTAAATCATTGAAAAAATTCCAAATCATGAATGCACGAAGCAAGTGTTTACATTATATTTGGCGCGGTATTATTGTAGCAGGTGTAATTGTGAAGCGATTTGGAGATAATGTGTTCGCAAAATTGCGAAATAGACTACGAACCGAACTGCAAAATTCACAATCAACATTTTTTAGTTGACTCAATAGCATTCCCAATTCTTTGTCTCGCAATACATTGTATCACAATGCTTTGTCGCGTTAATACGATGAATGGTGACGATAAACCGGCGAGCAAAAAAGAAGTCACGTAATTTTTTAAATCTCTATGATGAAAAAATTGCATAACTGCATTCAGCACAACTTGCACCTCGCAAACAGGTAGGCAATCTATGTGACGATGTATTTTTTATGAAAACTGTAATTATTGCAAGGGAAATATTTTTACGCAAATGACAGTGATTTGAATCTTTGGCATCTATCTAAAGCTCCATTTCGGAATACCACGTAGCCCTACGCTGAAGCCTGAGGATTATATCTAGTTAAGAGGCGATAATTCCGCCAATGAGGAAATGCAATTTCATTGGTAATTTTCTCGGGGTCTGTTTGGTTATTGATGAAAGGAAGGCAAATTGTATGCATCTACCATATAAGAATACCGTTAGAACAACCTAAGGGTAGAAAGGAAATTCCGAGAGGCATTGAAATGAGACACAGGTGCAAAAATTGGTTTTCAGCCCCAAAAAAAAATTGGTTTTGCGCGGTGCAGAAAATAGTTTTCAGTAAAATGGTTTATGATGATAGTGAAAGGAAGAAATAGCCGTAGATAATAGACTTGCACGTAAAATCGTGTGGATGTGCGCCTTCGACAAGACTATTCCCAAGGTCTGCCGCTTTGCCTGGATCACGCTTTTCTCAATTACTCGCGTAATAGGCTAAGCCATTTTTCTTGGTACATCGCCAGACGGCAACGTTTAAGTATCACGAGATGGAATAGAAAAGGCATACTGGGGAGCTGGGATGAAATGAAGTACCGCGCAGGTTCTTCTTCGGTGGCTGTAAAGAAATTTCCCATCTTTCATCTCCCCGAAGCGGTTAATTACCGGTTCCGCAGGAGAATATTTCCAGCATTCAATGTGTATGGAAGGCTCTAGTCGGCACAGTGAAAGGCACAAATATAACTGGAGTATGCATGCTACAGTATTTTTTTGTAAATGAAAACTTAAAATAAAGAAAATAGAAAGACATTTTGCAAAAATTCAACTAATTATTACACCTAGACACTGTTAAATACATATATACCGAGTGCGCGTAAAAACTACAATAATTACTAAATAACAATTATGCTCTAAAGTTATTTTTTTTTAATTACACATAATGCTCTTTTTCTGAGTTTATTTAAGACGACATCGCCTTTACAAATCAATACATTAACTTTGAATGAAATATTTTTGTTTTGGGGGAATCGTTGACATTTTAATTGATACAGAATTTACCATCGACACATTACCCCGCAAGCTGTCTCCATAGGTGTGTGACTGGGGGCACTGTAGGACATTAGCCTTGAGAAATGAGAAGGAAATGCTGGAAAGAAATTACGAGTGGCATTTATTAAAGTCCTTTATGGTTCGCGGGAATACCCATATCTACCCATTCGGCTAAATATCTCTCCTAATTAACCGCTTTTATCGGACCTGTATATAGTGGGGCTGCAATATGATGCTCCCCGTGTCGTTCCAAAAGAAATCCATTCCCAACCTCACAAGCAATCCATGCCCAACGCGCAGCCTCCGAGTCTCCAGCAGCTCCAAGCCATATTCGTTTAAAATGTGTGCAATCGTTGGGACCTACGCAGAACTTGTTTCCCTTGGAAAATTTGCTAGGCGAGTGTGAGCATGCACGTTAGTGTGGATTATAGGGTTTTCAGTCGTTGTACTTCACCCCATTGACATCCTTTCTAAATTTCAAACCCCCCTCTTCCTACAAACGTATTCCTAAAAGTATTTTAATGTTTCCTTGTATTCACCAGGGAAAATTAAAATCGTTTATTATCTCCCTCTTCCCGTTCCCCCTTTTGTCGCCCAGTAAAAAGTGCAGTCTCGGTAAATTTATTTCTTACAAATGTTAAACGGCAGAAGAACGTTCATTTGTTTACATCTGTGCAACGCTAAAAAAATTCCCATACCGGGAATCGAACCCGGGCCTTCTGGGTGAAAGCCAGATATCCTAGCCACTAGACCATATGGGATATACATATTAGCTTGCGATAGAACTCTTAATAAAGCCTTGGAAATTTATTTTCAAATGAAATTCATTACGATGCATGGTTTAATGTTGCTGAATATAAAGAGATGCCATTATCGTAAGTAAAATCATAAAAAATTCTGCGGCAGTTTCCAAATGATGTGATCATTTCCATTAGCTGCCCATGTTTTCTTCACTATGTGAATATCTATTGGGTTTGGTTTAAGAATAGAGAGGGGTTATAATGTAAAAAATCTAAGTTACTTTGGAACATTTGAATTCAGATCAGATGAAGAGAAATTACATGTTTTTTGCTTCTTCCAACTTCTCCATTCACCACCACTCCAGGAGATCTGTGGATTTGCCTACAGTACGTGTAACAGAATTTTAAACTGTGTTCCCGGGGTCCCAAAGTCAATGGGATAAAACAATATAATGCAATTCCATGCCATATTTAAAAGGGACTACTTTGAATGCCTTCAAAAGACATGACTTTCTCCTTGAGAAATGTCTCTATAAAATTGGGGACTTAATTATGTATTTCTCAGTAAATATATTTTTCATTTTTCTCGTTATATATGTTGAAATGTGACGTGTTCTATGCATTCCTTTTAATGCCTGAGTAACAAAAAAATATAATCTCAAAAATCCCCCTACACACCAAGAAACATTCAAAAATCCAACTAAAAATGAGAATATTTTAAGTATCCAAAAATTACAGAAAACATTAAAACATTTAAAATTGCAAATATAAAAAGCTAGATGAAACATTCTCTTACCATAAGGGAAGGATTTCAAATAGGCCACGGTTTTATTCCGTTTATTCATTTCCATGCTAATTGTTAGCATAATTACGTAAATGAGTCAATTTTACTTAAGTCGGTTTGCAGGTTATTATAAAAACAATAAAAAATACTCAGCAAGCGACACAGTTCTCGCCGAAAATAAAGAGGTTTGAAATAAAATCACTTACTGGAAGGCTCATCAGAACTTATATTTAGAGTATGCTTCTCTACGGAAGCTTGGATAATAGCAGCAGCGGAGAAATCACGGGTTGAGGCCTTTGAAATGTGGTGCTACAGAAGAACGATGAGGAGCAGATGGGTCGACCGAGTAAGTAATGAGTAAGTCCTTAGAAGAGTATGAGAGTAGAGAAGCCTCATGAAAACCTTGCCAAGAAGACGGAACAACCGTATGTAGCGATTGCTACGCTGAATAATACTCTTGTGTTTTGCTGCATTGGAACGTTTATTGCCACTTCAAAGTACAGACTGCTCTGGTATGACGACGACGATCCTCAAAAATTACCGGCTTATATAGCCGTGGATAGTCCTGCTGCCGGTGAGTATATATACATCTTCAGCGGCGATTAATGTACGCAAAGTGCGTACGCGGGACAATTTCGACGATACAAATGTAAAAGGAACAGTTTAACCTTTCCAGTGTTAGTGAAGGAGAATGAGAAAGACAGGCTTCCAGTGAGCGCGTGCAAAAGCGCACTAACCGACATCGGAAGTCGGGAACGGCCCTGATTGGCCAAAAGCGTGCGAAAATTAGAAGTACATTTTTTTTTGATGGATTTTGAACATTTTTATCATTTTTTTGATGCCTTAGTATGCATTTTGTAAGTTTATTTTTTGCAGTTCTTTTACATTTTACCATTTTTTTTCTTTTCGAAAAATTTTATATAAATATTTTTTTTGCTGTATACAGACTGCTCTAGTAGCCGAGATGGCTTGCTTTTATAATAGCGGCGAACTCTCTCGAACGGTGCGCCGGAACTTCCACGAACATTCTGGAATTTCTCTGGGAAGAGAGAGAAAGAAATTCCTCCAAGAATCGAACGCGGGCCGTCCGATTGGGATTCGAACACCTATTTACCGATCCAACTTCATATTATGGCGGCTAATGTTCCACACGTCTTGTCTTAAGACAGGATGGCCACGTGAAGACAATCGTCGAGGGACAAGTGGATGGCAAGAACGGAAAATGAAGAACCCGATCAAAATATATGAAACAGTTAAAGAAGGGTGTTAAACAGAAGAAATATGTAGGTATGAAAATATTAGCTGATAGATAAATTGAGTGAAGAGCTGCTTCAAACCAATCTTAGGATTGTTGACCATCGATGATGATGATGATGACAGGTAGGCCTAACTACCAATGGCTGTTGACAGCTAACATAGGGGGCCGCTTGAAGACCTTTGAATTTCATCGAAGGGATGATAGTATTTCACAGCAGCTGCAACGAAAAAAAACTGCTTCACAGTATGCATAATGCAGCAGAATTCATCGCCAATTTCCTGAGTAAATATAGAGAAAGAATTTTCATCAGTATGGAATGGCGAAATATTGCGAAAACCTTGAGTGAAAGAGTCATTGCAGTGATTCCGCAATACGAAGTCACGTCAGCATTGGAAAGCGGATAACACCGCCCAGAGAGCAAACT
This sequence comes from Ischnura elegans, assembly GCF_921293095.1. Lineage (NCBI taxonomy): Eukaryota > Metazoa > Arthropoda > Insecta > Odonata > Coenagrionidae > Ischnura > Ischnura elegans. The sequence goes on from NC_060254.1 coordinate 72,847,167, forward strand.
TTGAGGAGTTCCATGATAACCACTAGATGTCTTCATCTTTGACATATAGAGCCCACTGCTTTTTATATATATATATATATATGTATATCTGGCAATAGCTTCATGACAGATTTTAAACCTTAAAGTAATAGTTCAGAGTTAATTTTGTGTCGCTGAAATCGATCCTTTTTTTCATCCCTCAACTATCTTGCACCATTCTCCATCGTAATTTTCCAAATACTCCTCCTATCTCTAGCTCATTGAAACCTCCATTTTTTGTTTGTAATTTGATAATAATGTTGAATATAGCTTTGGTAATGGTTTTCAAAGTTTTGTTTACTATTTGTTATTTGTTTTCTTTACCATTATGAGTCCTTTGAAATTGCCCTCGTGCTGTTTGTGGACTGTTATTAAATAAAAAATTCCAAGAATATACCCTTTTCCTACCATACCGACTGTCGCGGGTTCGAGTCCCGCCTGGATAGGATGCCCGTTCCAGGACATGGGTGTGTGTGATCGTATTTGTTGATTGTTTAAAATCCCGATGTAAAGGACACATCGCGCTGTTTTCAGGAGTAATTGATACAAACAAATAAACAAAGAGATGAAGAGGGTCCTCATTTTTGCCGAATATTTTTCTAAGAATTTATTTGTATTAATTAAATTATATATTATGTATGCTATATTTAAGGCGCTACGTAGAATAAGAAACGTATGAGTTAAGTCAGCTATAATTGATGCCAGGATTTTAAAATATTAGCAGGTTACGGCAGCGATTCTTCCGGGTTTCCTTCCGCGTTTATCCATTTTACTGGACAATATTTCGCCACGTTCCAGTTGACTGGAAGACTTGGCTGGTTCCGTTCGCAGAAAGCCAACTGGCTCGTAGTAATCATTACTCAAAACACGTGTCGTAGAGTTTGTGAAATTAGAATTACGTAAACAGTACGTACGCTATCTTAGTGCGTCATTTTTATCTCAGTGCTTTAGCCAGACTAGTAGTACAGTTAAGTCAATTAAATTTGGCTAATACGATACCTTTTGTAATATTTCATTTGATGTATGCAGCTATATATCATTATAATTTATGAAGCTTAGATGCTCCAATATTGTTTTAAAACAGATGTGAGACTTAGTGTGATGAGATTGAAATTTTAACGTATGGTTCATAATTCTTTCCGAAGGTCTGAACTAAAAACGTAACAAATCATGTGACCAGGGCCGCAGCTAGGAATTAAGGCTGGGGGGTTTAGGTGCGACTAATACCGTGGTGTGTGGGGGTATGGAATACCCACCAGGATAAGCGGTAGGTGCGAGATTAATAGATTACGGAATTTTAAGATAAATAGATCAAAATGGTGAGTTTTACGGCTTTCTGAGGGATATTTTATTAATCCTTACAGAATTCTATTAGTAATATCAATCCAATTAAGTCAAATGGATTAAACTTAAAAATTTCTCTGAGCTCTGGGGGGGTAGGGGGGTTTATCCCCCAAAATGTTGCGCTCGCTGCGCCACTGCATGTGACCGAGGATCTCTCCTCTCTGATGTGACTGAGTAGAAATATGCGTCTCAAGAACACGCCATCGCAGCGGTCGAAAGCGGAAACCACCGCCCAGAAGGTAAACTTTGGGCAAATCACGAAGATAGCCCGGTAAGGTGTGCACGCACGTATTAGGACACCTCGTTGATCACGAAAGGAAGAGTGAGGGAGACATTTTTAAGAAACCCCACGGAGAGGAAGTGAAAGACTATATCGCACGCGTACGCCCTCTCGTGGAGACCACTCTCTCTTTCTCTCTCCCTTTCTCCCTTAGCGACGCGTCGCCAAAAACTACCCCCGAAATGGAATTTTCGGACAAGGTCCCGCTCATGCTCCGTGTACGCACTACGCAACAACCCCCTGCTTTGGTATTGATTCTCCCTGCTCGCCGCGACCCCTCCCCATCTCCCTGTCTCCACGAGGAGAAACGCGTGCCTTACAACGAGAAGAGAGGACCCAGGAAAGGGAAAAGGTAACAGGATACGATGGAGTACCAGGCAGATGAGTCAGTTTGACCAGTTTCCCTCAAAATTCGTGTCTCCTGGTGAGAAATATTTACTGGTCAACTTAGGGGAGGGTTCATAATGCCTGCAAACGCGAATCGTAGCATCAACATCTTCATTTAGTGGCTTAAGTACTGGTACTTCAGTTCGAAACAAGTTGTACAATTAATTCAATTAAAGTTGGAGATACCTACACATAAATACGATACCAATTGTAATATTTCATTTGAACCATGAGGCCGTATATCACTTTAATGTATGATGCTTACATCTACATATTACCCAGCAAACCACCAATGCAGGTGTTTGGCAGGGGGTGAACTATAAACAAGATGCACCAAAGGATTACAATTTAATTCCACAAGCATGGAATGTGTTATTTGTACGTTGCCTGTGACACATAAGCTATGGGATTAATCTATATCCTACTTATGAAGGCCGTCTACCTATGAAGCTAAAAAATGCTGTTAAGGCCGTTTTACACCGGAACGTAATTGCGCAGGTTAGAACTGCATTGATTTTTCATTACGGCGCCCAATTACGCGAATGAACGAACGAAATTATAACGGGATACTTTGCCATCTCACATCCATGCATGCATGCGTACAAGCAACTCACCTCTTTACACGACGGAATATTGACTGCGTCTTCGTACACGCGTTAGATTGTGCAATTACGTGCTTCGAGTAAAATGGCCTTTACAGATACAAGGAAAATGCAGAAACATGCATTAATTCTTTAAAACAAGGGTTTTAAGAGCTACGGATCGATTAAATAAATAATAGCTACTTACATTAGGTAATACTTTACACTGCTAGAAGGTATGATCATATCATAAACTTCACAATGGTAATAAATAAAATATGCTCCACCTTGGACCCTACGCGTACGCTTTTATAGATAATACACCGCTATCATTCTACATTGATGGTGAGTTAAGGAGCCCCAGTGGTACCCATAGGGACTCCCAAAGGTATGGCAATGTTCGACTCCACTTATATGTAAAATTTATGAACAATGTCAATTTCTAAAAATGAAATTGAGTTATATACTTTCTCTTTACTTATTGCACGGTCACATGAATAGTAGACAATAAAATTAGATTATTTCCAGACGACGCTGTAGTGTGAAATCCGTAGCTATACAGATGAACAAACGAACGACCTTAATACAGTTAAGCATGGCGTGATGCTTGATAGCTAGAGTTACCTGTAAATTTAAAAAAAATCGTAGTAATGTATTTATTGAAAAAAACACCAAACAACATACTTATTATATTCAGGGTGCCCAATTATGAGGAATAAAATATCTTGGAATTAGATTCAATACATCCAGTAATAAAAATATTCGGGAAATAACAGGTCGAGCTAATCGTAAATTGGGATTTGTTAAAAGAATGGCGATAATGGCAGCGTTACTGGTTAGAAATAGAATAGTTGACTATTAGTGTAGCTAACTAATTTACGTACTTATTCCTTAATACATGTTTCTGATTTTGACTAGTATTTCTAACAGCATTTTTGTATATTGTGGCTTCATAGACAGGTTGATTTATCCCATAGCCTATGAAACATACGTAGCGTGCATGTTGCGCAGTGATATGTTCGTGGTAGTAACCTTTAGTCCCCATAAATGGTGTTGTGCGTGGTGGATGGTGGTGATAGCTCACCCCCTGCCAAACACCTCTGCAGGTGGCTTGCAGGGTAATATGTAGGGAAAGCATAGGCTATAACGCACAGAGAGTTACAGGGATAAAATGTTTACCTCTTTCACCTTCATCCTCTGTTGCCTTCACGTTCCCCTTTCACGAAGAGTGCGCCATTTTGTAAAAACGTACATTTTGTCATGTAAGTATTTAGATTTCAGAGCATTTTCTAAATAACCCCACCTTTCTGGAAGTATCTGGAAATTTTCGCTTGCCCCCCCCCCCCCCTCTCCCTCTATCGATTGTATCTACCCAGCAAACTCCTCGTCTACTCCCGAAAAGCTCCGATTCTACCGATCGGACCCTTTCTTCAGTGGTCAAATTCCCCAGAGATATTAGACTACGCCGCACGTCTAAGTCTTCACTTTACGTCTTCTTTCTTATGTTTCAGTCATCAATTTCCTCCCTTTACCTCCCTCCCTTAAACTTTCCATTGGTCACATACTTTTCCCAAATTTGTGGGTACGAAGACTTTCGCGGCGTTGATCACATGATCTCTGCATTTTCTTCGGGTTCTCTGCTCTGCTATAGAAAAATACGCGAACATAAGCTAGTTTGAAAGTGAGATCGACCATGCTGTCTCTATTTGGTCCACGCGATAACGTTGTAATTAACAGCATATACTAGTATCACGGACCATTCATAAAATAAAAGGTAATGACATTCTTGAAAACCTCATGTTTTTGTTTCATTTTATTCTTGAACAAGGTCAAGCGATTTAAATAATAATAGCATTTGTGCAAAGTACATCCTGGGTGATAAAAGCATAACAGATGACAAATGTAGAAGATTTTTTCAAGTACCAGAAACAATCCAACACATTATATCTGGTTGTAAGATGTTAGCTAATACAGAATAGTTACATAGGCATAATCAAGTTACAAAAATTATCCATCAAAAACTGGCCTACCAACACGAGTTAATAAATACCATGACTCCATATTATGAATATCACCCCGAAGCAGTGCTTGAAAACAGTTCATTTAAACTTTACTACGATTTGCCGATACAAACAGATAAGACTATAGTCAATAACAGACCAGACATAATGTTCATTGACAAGAGATATATAACTTGTTACATACCAGATATCGCTGTATCACTGTCGCATAACATCGAAAAGACAATAGCCGGAAAGATAAATAAGTAACAAGAATTGGTAATAGAAATAAAAAGAATATGGAACAGGTTTTTATAGCATTTTGTCATCTCTGCTACCAGTACCACCCCAAAAGATGCACAAAATAGTTTCAAAACACTCAACCTTCATCCAAATACATTCATCAAATTGCAAAAGGCTGTAATAATTTCAACCTGAAATATCACGAGAAAATTTCTCAACGCAATAGAACTGTAAAGAGTTACCTTGGTGAAACCCGTGCTCTATACTCTAAAACAACTAAGTAAAAACTGAAGAAAATTTAAGGAAAAAATATAATAATAATAAGATTCTTTCAAAGATTTTACAAAGACTTTTCCTGCAATTGGATGCTATTTCTTGTGGGTGAAGGCATTTTTTTGTAATGGAATTTATACTACTTAAATGAGAGATATTTCGTTTGTTGTAAAGGAAAATATATTATGTTGTATATTAACTGAGTGTTAACTCCACATAAATGGTTATGTTTCTTCTGTATGGATTGGTTGTATGGAAAAAACAAATCAAAGGTAAAAATACCAATGATTTTAAATGATCTACCTGAAAGCCTTAAATGTCTAAATCATTTGTGTGAATTAAAAAGGAAACTAAAAGAATATCTTAGCACAAGTTAGACATTAATCTTTCTGTACAAAGATTTTTTCTGCAATGGACACTATTAATTTGTGGGTGAAGGCATTTTTTTGTAATGGAAATTGTACTACTTAAATGAGAGATATTTGGCTTGTTGTAAAGGAAAATATTATGTTTTATACTGAGTGTTAATTCCACATGAATGGCGGTGTTTCTTTTTGTTTTTTTTTTGCCTGTGGACGCACTCAATATGTATTCTTATGGATAATTTTATGTTTACTGTCTGGAGCCACCTTAATTAGTCTAATACGGCACCTGCTGACAAGCCTTGATTGGCTTAGCAGGACCGTGAGGATGTATTGCTGCTAATGTTATAAGTTTTTTTCTGTTATATTGTTTAAAGCTATTGTTTAAAACTATTATTATTATCAACATTATATACATTATTTTTATTATGTAAAATCACTGGCAATAAAGCTATTATTATTTTTTTTTAATTATTATAAGAGTCCACTTAACCCCTCGAAATCGCCAATTAAGACATTTAAAAACGGCAAAGAAAAGTTTAAAATACAAAAAATATGCAATACACTATTGATAAAATGTCAAACAAGATAAACAAGTATATGTGGAAATTTGAGTGCAAAAAAAGATTTCTGTTTGTGGGAAAAAACATGAGGATAAGGGAGTAGTATCCTTCGGTGAAAAAACCCACTGCAGGAAAACGCCCAGAAAGAAGAAGGGCATGAAAAGTTATAGAGTGGAAGTTCGGCATAATGAAGTTAAAGATACTTGCACTTTTCCGCAATAATTTTAATGCGTGCAACGCGTTTTAGATCACCGAGCCATCGTCTGTTACAACCACGATCTTAGAAAAAGAGAAAGGTTACAACACTGGTCTTGTACCAGAATATGGCTCTATGAGCCGAAACGTGTCCTACGCATAATGTAATTGAGGAAAAGTGACTCTACTTTTCGTTTCAACTTGAAAAAATGTAACTCTTCCCCGTGAATGCACGTATGATTTTTTTAAATCACTAATTTATTTCTCATGACGTGTCCCACATTTGGGCTATTTATCTCAAACTATGGACAGATATACTACTAATGTATAGTATATCTGTCCACTATATATATATATATACTACATATTTATTTTATATTTTAGACTGTGATGTGATTAAAATTTTTGAAATCTATCCGATTTGTTTGGTTTCTTCCACTAATCTATGTGAATGGATCCATCGTGATTTCTTATAGTTAGCATGTCAAGAAATGGAAGTGTATTATTCTTCATATTCTATTGTAAATTTTAACTTGGGGGAAAAGTATTGTAATAATTTAAAATAGTGTCTTCTTGGAAGTGCCAAATACATAGCTATGCTATAAATCATTAAAATACCACTCCACGTCAAACGTTCTCGACTTATGAGAAAATAGAAACAAAAAAAGAAGAAGCTTTAAAGAAAAAGCCTCTTTACCAGCGGCGAAAAAAAATCTCAACGAGAAAGTGACGGGATTAGAAGGTCGTGAATTGTTGCTTTCCAAGAGTCTAGGAAGGCGACACGTGTCACTAGCATTGGATAGAGGAGAGAAGTAGTAGAGCGAACTAGATAGAGAGAGGTGGTCAAGCAGCACGGAGGCTGGAGAAGAGAAAGAAAGAAGGGGTGCGGCAGTGCAGCTAGGGGGTGCAGGGAGCAGAGGACGTGAGGTGTTGCCAGGGAAGGAGCAGATAAGGAGAAACGCTGATAAGCGGTCGCTGGTGGCCAGCGCGTGTGCGTACGAGGCAAATAACTCCAGCCTTGGTGGCCCCAACGACCAAAGCCTTGGGGCTCTACAGAGAGAGACAAGTAAAGCCATGAATCTGGATGGTTGGATAGCTCAAGTATTTATATACAGTGAAACCTGCCTTTAGCGGAACCTGAGTTAAGCGGAAACCTTTCTTAGCCGGAAAATATTTTTGGTCCTGGCGGTCACAATAGGGTTTTACGTGCATTGGTGTCCTCTGTTAAATGGGAACTGTCAAACGCGGAAACGGAATCGATTCCCGGGCACTAGTTTCTTCACTTTCTTTAACCCTTTCACTGCTGTGGACGTACCTAGTACGTCCGCACGACAGACTGCGGTGGACGTACTTTTTCTTCCTCCCTGCCATACGGTCAGCACTTCCACGAAGCACTTCGAAGGGACCCACTAATCCAGGACCCTTTCCTCGACGAACTCACCCACGCAAGACCGTCTCATCGGCCCTACCAGCGGGGGCCCTACCTCCGGAAAAGTGACCGCTCTGACTGCAATTTGAAAATCAATCAATCAATCCGATCATCACAATATGATTGTTTTCATCGCACTCCTGCCAATCAAGCAATAAAGTACTTCCACACAGCTCTCAAGCAATAAAATACTGCTTGAGAGCTGTGTGGAGGGCACTTTCAGTGCAGTACTCCGTCTGAAATAGGACTTTGATATAATGGCCATTTTCCGGTGGTCCGCAGCCACGTTTTGTTGCAAAGTTAACAAAATCGTTATTTTTTATCGCAGAGACACGGTTCAAAGACGTACTTGATTGCTTGATTGGCAGGAGTGCGAAGAAAACTATCATATTTCGATGATCGGATTGATTGATTGATTTTCAAATTGCAGTCAGAGCGGTCACTTTTCCGGAGGTAGGGCCCCCGCTGGCAGGGCCGATGAGACGGTCCTGCGAGGGTGAGTTCGTCGAGGATAGGGTCGGGATTAGTGACCCTTCGGAGGGTGTACCACACCCATCCTGGAAGTACCTGCTCCATGGGCCCAGGAGACGCATTTTAACATTTTCGCCGCATGTGAGGAGAAGGTTTCCGGAGATAGAACAGCAGTGAAAGGGTTAAGCACTTCATTCCTGTTCCAAACGCCGAGGAAGGTAGTAGTGCCACCTAAAATTTAGTCGTGTGAGTGTTTTTTGTGTCTTGCATTTTCTTCTATACTGTGTCTTGCCAAATCTGGGTTATATTTATGTTAAATACCGCATTGAAGAATATCAATAAGTATACATATATTAAAAATATTTATGTAAAATATGAATTTTGTACATTTTATACTTGAAAAATATAACTCTTCTCTATGATTATTTAGAGAGAGGTGAAAACAAACCATGGTTCAAATCCCGGAGTTTTCATAGAGACTGCTCGATTCCTGCTTGAGAGCTGTGTGGAGGGCACTTTCAGTGCAGTACTCCGTCTGAAAGCGTTGACAACGGATGATAAAAGAATTAGGCTGGGAGCCGCTAGACACTCGGAGGCATCTCGCTGAAATTAGACTGCTTGAGCAATTGAGAATAGATATCTTTCGGAGCGACACGGAGAACATCATATTAAAACACCACTATATTTCCAGGTCCGACAATAAGGATAAATTAATAGAGAGATTTTACCGAAAGGATAGGTATGGGAATTCGTTTTTCCACCGCGCAATTAAGGGATTTAATGAATGCTAGGAGGAACTTTGCTCTTGCATTTCCAATTGTTTTGTAACGACTGGTGTCCTAACACACCCCGCCACTTGTCAATTGAGGCAGCTAGCGGAGTAGTATTTAGATCTAGATGAAAAATTAATACTAACCAGGCTTCGGCATAAGTCTGCACAGTCTACACTTATCAAATGGCTTCAAGTGGACCACGGCTCAACTATCTCAAGCTCACGGTCCTATCCCATAGATATCCCATGTCGAACTTGAGGTTCCTACTGCAATGCACTCAAACAGGGCCTAGGCAGTCTATTTGAAAGCCTCTGCCTCTGGCGATATTTGAACTAGGTTCTACGCGGTGTGAAGCCAACACTATAGCCAATACACCCACCCAATCCCGTTGAAATAAATATTTCTAAGAAACGCCAACTACGGCAAAACCACCACGTACAACAGCCCGGCTAGCTCAGTCGGTAGAGCATGAGACTCTTAATCTCAGGGTCGTGGGTTCGAGCCCCACGTTGGGCGAAATATTTTTTCAATCGATATGTATACAAAATTTTCCACTTTTTGAGTGAGGTCCATTCCCTAATGTAAATATTCGTCCTCAATTTTAATTTAAGAGAGGTAACGGGAAGGGCTAATCTCAAAATACCCTTGTCTAACATTAATGGTTCTCGGGAAGTGCGATGATTGTATCAGAGTGATTGGCAACTGTCCCACGTAAGGCTCTTCAAGTACGCTTTCAATGGATGGTACCTCACATCACTTAATTCCGTGGGTGCCCAATTCAGGAAAACTCACCCCCTTCCAAGACAAATACAGGTGTTTTTTCAGGGTACCATACACTGATGCACATGCGTATTTCGATAAGTGGCTTTACTACTACCATAGAGTAAGTATATACTTACTCTAGGCTACTACTCATAGTCTATATCTACGTCTACATAATACCCTGGGAACCGACTCTGCTGTTAAATAAAAAAAAACTGATTTTGGCGTAAATCGGTGGAACGATGAAATGTTCATGGTGAAACAACACCCAGTACTGTTCCACAAACTTTTTATTATTAGTTGTCAACTATTTTCAACGTCTATACCGTCATTATCAAGGCTAACAGAGCACAATATTTGATGACCCTTTACATGAATTTGGACGTATAAACATACGGGCGTACGGACATATAAAACTAGTTGACAGCTAATGATAAAAGGTGTGTGGAACAGAACTGGGTTTTGTTTCACCATGAACAACTCTTCGGTGTTTGGCAGGGGGGTCATCAATAACAAACATGCAGCGTGCAAGAGGACCGCCACATGTACACAATACGATCAAACAATATAACGAAAAATAATAATTTACGTCCACATTCATGTAAAGGGTCATCATATAGTATGCATAACAACAAAATATGTTTTCACATTAATGAAAAAGCAAACTTGCAAAATTTATAAAAGAAAAAAAAAAAAAAAAAAACGTCGACTACCGTACCCGACCGTCTACCACAATCTTACATGTCTGTACCTCTAAATATTACCCTGTAAACTTACAGAGGTGTTTGGCCGGTGAAACTCCGTTCACCAAACCGATTCAGCCTTTTCGGACATAAATTGATTCCCGGAACCGTAAACAGGCGCATCTGTTCATCCGGAAGTGCTGCTCCAGAGAGACACGGAGACAAAAGCGCTGCGTCTCTCCCACGTATGACGTCATCCACGCACATAGCGTGAGAGTGACGACTGCCCGCATCTCTTCTGCCCACGGAGTTTGAGGTCGGCACGATCACAATAATTATGAACGGAATAGTACACAATCGACGGATCGCGCATTGAGGCATCCGAGAACTATCAAGGGAGGTAATAGAGGCGCAATCTATCGAATTGATCACTATACTCGCAATTGAAAGAATGCAATAACCCTTCAACTTTCTAAAATATCTAGGAGTCAGACTCAATAATGATCTATCTTGGAATAAACATAATCAGGAAATAGCAGGTCAAGCTATTCGTCAAATCGGTTTTGATAAAATAATACTGGGAAAGTGCGACGAAAAAGTGAGATAAATTAGCCACTTCTCCCTCAGTAACTAACTTAATTCAGTTTATTTAACTGAGTTATCGGTAATTGAATACTGGTGCTCGACGCAATATCAATACAGGCATGGAGAGCAAAAATTCATTTGTAATACCCCCACTGGAATGCCAGCAAAGCAGCTTAATAACTTAAGTATTCTTTAGCGCATGTTTCTGATTTTTCTTAGTATTTCTGATAGCATATTCTGTGCGTTCTAGCTTAGTAGGCAGATTGCTTTTTAAGTAGGATACAGATTAATATCATAGCTTATGCGTCAATTGTAGCGTACATGTTGCGTAGTGCTTGTTCGTGGAAGTACCACGTTTTAATCCGATGGTGCATATAGGTGATGGTTCACTCCCTACCAAACACTTCTGTAGGTTGCTCGCAGAGTAAAATGAAGGTGCAGATATAGTAGTTGCGCAATTCATTGAATTAATAACCACACTCGCTATTGAAGGAATGCATTCCAATGTCTAGAGTCGCTTCTGAGATACAGCAAATTTTGAGGTTTATCAAATTTAGATATGTAATTCAATCTTAGTAAATATGGCAGCAAGAAATGTGGCCATTAATTTTTCAGCATGAAATAACGCTTATTATAGATCCATCTTTCATGAAAATGAAAATGCAGATATTTTTTTATAAATACGGATGTAAATTTAGGGTATAATGGGTTGAGTTTTGAGGCGTTACTTTTTGGAATTTATTCATATTGAATGATTTCTACGCACTGCGTCATCCTCTGGACAGAGGATGACGCAGTGCGTTGAAACCATGGTAGTTAGTGATCTAATAAATATTTTATGTGGAAAAACATTTAAGTTTAATTTTCATTCAATATAATGTGTTAAGTTCTTGGTTATACGTTCCATTTACAACCAGTTCACGCACATTTCCGTATTGACGGAACGAAACTCATGCGAATCCATGAACCAAATTATAACATCTGGGATGATTCCTCAGATTCATCGAGCCTCTTTCCCAAGGGCATCTCTGCTATAAATAAATTCACATTTTCTAATGGACTAAACGATGGGAAAATATCAGCCCCACATATCACCTACAATACCTACCAAACAATGTAAAAAAATATTTCGAGTTTTGTGCTCTTCATATAGGTATGCTACCACCTTATAAAATGCTCAGCAGACCTCATGGAGCAAGAAAGACTGAAAAAACGGCAGCGTTTAACGACTAGGTAAGCGAGCTTAGCTTATAGTCAAGCATGGGATTTTAAATTATATATTGAAACGGATGACAAAGGCAAATACTACTCATTTTATTTCCCAGAGAACAAAACCATTTCCTGGATTCAAGGCCTTCCGAGTAATTTCACGGTGAATAAAGCATGCATAACGCCTCTTCTCCGAACCGTTAAGAACACAATGGTGGTCATCGCAAGGCCCACGTTTACGACGCCGCCAGAACGGTGATCAACCTACCAAAAGGTTTTCTCAATGAGATGGAAGGAATGGGTGAATGGCGGTGTCAAGGAAATACATTTAGGGGTCAAGCCTAAAAACAACGTACGATTAAATTTTACCAACACCTTTGTAAATAGAATACAAGCCTCATAAATAATCATTTATCAGTTAAGCTTGAATCACACGATACATTCACTTTTCCATCACCTGTCCACGCCAATAACCGAATCCAGACAGATCTAGAACTAAAGGCTTGGTACGTTATTCCTCAACAGTCAATATCATTGTATACATGGGCGTAGCCAGTGGGGGGTCGGGGGGGGGGGGGACCTGGCCCCACTAGAAACGAAAATAAAAGTTCAAAACAAAAGTTATGAACAAATTTTCCTTTCCGTAAAATATATGGAACTAAAATAAAAATCATTATTTTTTCAAGCAAATAATCATAAAAAATAATTAATTGCTGTCATAATTTCCTTAAAATTTTTGTTTCATTACCCTTTTCTGAGCAAAAAAGTTACAACTTGAGCGACCACAGCTAATTTTGCTCCCCTCCCCACCCTAGTTTTTATTCTGGGTACGCCCATGATGGCATAATAAAATCAAAGTGCTTATGTGTGGATGAGAGAAAACAGGCCGACGCGACTTCCGCCAGGAGAGTGATAGGAACAATTCTAATTCCATTTACCTACGTCGCGACGCGTCGGAGCACATTTACGGCGTATGATAAAATCAAGAAGCACAGCATCATTAAGAGATGAGTAGCCCTGACTAAAGCCTGAATCACACGATCATTTTTTCCAGTCCCTTTTAAGGTACAGCTCCAGCGATAGCTCCAATGATGGCAGAATAAATTACTATTTCACGTGATTCTTTTCCGCGATGGCTCGAGGGCTGGAAACCCCATCTAATTTTCCATCTCTCTGCACGTCCCTTTTTCCGTCGCTGAACCCATGCACCGCTGCTGTCGCTGGCACCAGGGGCGCAGTTAAGAATTAAGGCTAGGGGGGTTTTAGGAGCAACTTATACTTTGGGGTGTGGGGGTATAGCATACCCGCCAAGGTAAGTAGGAGTTGCGGGGGCTCTCCTCCAGAAAACTTTTAAGAATAATGGTTCAAAATGGCGAGTTTTACGGCTCTCGGAGGGATATTTGATTAATCCTAACACTATTCTATGCTTATTCAATTGAGTAAAATGGGTTAAACTTAAAAATTTCTGGGGGGTTTCATCCCCCCAAACCCCCCCTCTTCGCTGCGCCACTGGGTAGCACCGTCTTTCAGCCATTCAGAACGCTCGTCCGCTAGAAGCGATTTTTTTACGCCACGCTTGGCTTTTAATTGAATGGCAGTTTTAAAATAGCAAAGTGACGGAATAATGAATGGAAAAAGGAACAGCAGAAATGACCGTAGGCTTTAGGAAATGATGGCTCAAGCGATCACCCCTTTGGTCCCTAAAAACCTATCGCTGGAGCTATCATTCTGAGAGACAGAAAAAAATGATCGTATGATTCAGGCTTTACATCTTCCAAACAAAGCGGTTTAATTGATGAATCGAATAAAATTAATGAACATTCGCAACTTATTGGGGAGAGCGAAATAGACAAGTGGGTAGAAATTTCACTACCGATCGAGGGGGCTTACGTTCAAATACTTATTGGAGCATGATGATGTTAGGAAAACAGACTTCTCCACGTTTAGGATTGGTTCGGGATGGTGTGGAAAAGAGAATTCGATCCGATACGTGCAACATCGCGCGAAACCAGGTGTTTTCATTCCTACATGGGGATTTTTTAAATCTTTCAGATCGGCGGGATCAAATATTAATTCATTTTCTCCAGGAACGACGAATGATCATTCACTGTCCAAAAGGTTACGGGTTCAAAGCGTGGATGGGGGACTTTGGACACCATGAAAAGTACCCTTGCGCGGTGAAGTATCCCAAGGACAGACATTGGACCCCAAATACTGAATACATATTCATATACATAATACCCTGCAAGCTACCACTAGGGTGTTTGGCAGGGGGTTGGCAATATATATGTTATTCACACGCCAGTGGCTTGTTTGGGGTGAGCTCTATCCTGTCCTATTCAAACTAACTTTTGGTTTGAAGCATGGAGCAAGAGAGAGCAATGGAGGACCACCATATGAGTAACAGATTACCGAGATATGGGTTACCAGATTGATTCGGATACCAATGTCAAGAAAAGATTTCCGAGAACGGAAACGGTTATAGTGAGAACTTAGTTTAATCAGCGTGAATCAGCTCGTAGAAACGCTGCATCACAGCTGCCTGGAGTGCGTGGATGACGAAGGAGGGCCACTGGATTGCGTCACCCGTGTCGTCACACCCAGGCGGCGTTGACTGCCGAAGGCAAGTGCTGCCCCAAGCGGCAACTTAGCAGCGGTGACGGCGAATGTTCGTCTCCATTTCTCCCGCCGCCGCTACAAGAGAGTATAAAACCGGATTTATCGATGTATGCGCACGCCTGGTTGGAATTAAATGGTCCTTGCGTACGTCGTCAAAGTTCATGGATCTCGACCCTCCACAGCTGGAAAGGACAATGTTAGAAAGGGGGATTGGATGCGCTCGGGAAAGCGCTGGACGATTCCGTTGCTAATTCCGGATCTAAATACCGCAATATGATGTATTATTAGACAGTTTTTTCTTCCAAAACCTCTTCCTTCTTTTAAAAATACAATTTTCTTTTCTCGTCTCCTTTCGTTAAACCCTTTTTCTTAATACTTCCCTTTCAACAATCCCCCTCTCAGCTCCCAACAACTCGTTGGCAACCTTCTATCCGTCTTCATTACACATAAACATTAATTTCAACATAAAAATCAAATCAATAACAGTACTCATTGAATAAAAACATGAATATCAAACGTTAAATTGACAATGAGGAAGAAATTCATAAACCTTGCGTAGGGCGCGGTCTGGGATTCTCAAAATCGGTGCGCGGTGAGCCTGACAGGTAGATGACGGAAAAAATCCCTAAACCATCGTATTAAGTTTAACCAAAAATTTTCCAATCATCTCCAGGATGTACAGGATTTAAACAGCAAGGGAAAATACGTTTTTTCTGAGTTTTTATTTATGTTAAAAAACAAAACAAATCAAAATGTAAAAATCGCCCAGAAAAACCTATGCCTGTGCCTGTCAGATCTACCGCGCCCTACGCACGGTTAAAGATTAAGAGAAGGAAGAAAGTTATTGCAAAACGTGCAGAAAATGGTGGGTCTAATGAATATGTATTCTGAGGAAGTCCACCGATCTTCAGCTGTAAATGATGGTTTCCACTTACAGAGCCCTGTGTCAACTTTCAAGTAACCTTTATAGAAATTTCAAGAGAAAAATGCCTCGGCTTAAAAAAAATTCAAAGGAAAGACGATATTAAATGCATTAAAAAATCAATGTAACAAGTAATTACATCTAGATAACACGAAGGTAAAAATGATATTCCAGATTCGTGCGCGCGGTATGGCTATTTATTTAATCTGTGAGCGAAAATGAACCTCAACACATATCGCCGCAAGAATAAACAAGCAACTTTTTTGGATAGTTTATTTTAACTATTATTGATTGATTCCCATTAAAATGCTCAGTAGTACAAGCAGTGCGATTTGGATAAAATGGTACGGTTCATTTTGACTCAGAATATGATTGAATCTACAAATCCGATGAATGGATAGGAAAATGCAACGGAGAAAAATAGCGTAGTTGAAAGTATCACACTGATCCTGGTTGAATACCAATTGGAAAGAATAAGGGGAATCTAGGTTCAAATTTTGAGAATCCTAGATCGTTTTTCAAGACACAGCCTGGTATTATGATCCAGGAGTTGGGTAGTAGCATCCTGGTTAATTTTACCAGACAATGGCTTAGGGGTCAATCAAGTTTTAGGTAAAACCAGTATCTCGCGGTCGATTTATTTACTAAAATATCAAAAAACCCAAAAATCGTAGTAACCAGATTTCTTTCAACTACAAGGTGTAGTAACTGTAACCATGAATCTAGTTGGTTCATATTTCATTCACTGTGTAGGAAAATATAACCAGGTTACTAGTTATTCTTTTCAGATTTTTCCCGTGCACCTACACAGGTTAATGATTAGGCATGCTACAAAAATACCTACATTTGGAAATCACGTGTTACCATAGAGACGCTTGAATTGCCATTGCGAGGGATGAAGTTGGAAATGCGTGTATCTTGAAAAATACAACGCATAAGGAAAGATTCTCATGCAATGACTCAAACGAAATGCCTCAGCCTCTCCCATCACGAATTTCGCGAGGGGAGAGGATGAAAAAACGAATAACGGAACTGTATTACAAGGAAAAGTGAGCGGTGATTGAGGACGGCTCATCTGTACTCCGCACATTTTACCTGCAGCGGTAGATTAGACCGTACGTTTTTCCACACATTCCCTGACCGAGATCGTCTAAACTTCGCATATTGTTGATAATACAACGACAATAGGTTGTCTCTTGAATCTAAAGTAGCTATATAGTTGTATATGTCTGGTATCCATGGGCCGAGGTACGCAGCGGCCTCATCTTCAGGTACAAGTGGGTGCCTGAGGATAACACTGTTGCGTCGAAATTGGTTGTACCTGAAAATAAATTGGTAGAATATTACAAAGTTTTTCTCTTCATCTACGATAAAATTAACTTCTACAAGGTTAAGTGTGATACGATAGACATAAAGCAGAAAAAAATTTGATTTGTTTTGAAAAAAATGTTTACTAGCTGGTCTAGGCATATAATAGATATTAATGACCAAGTCAAAAATCAAACTTTCAGTTTAAATTTTCAGTTTTAATCTTGAGCTACCTTTACTTTTATCGAACTAAAACATTAATCAAGCCACGTGAAAAGTTTAAGAAATTATTATTTGAACTCATTATACGCGTATATAAGACAATACAATCTTACGATATAAAAAAGTTACAATTGTGGTTCGCTTCAATGCGAGTGGCCCCGCGAGAGTGAGGAAAGGGCGCCCCCTTCGCCCCCCATCTGAATTCGCCGTTGAAACTAGCAGAAATATCCCACGTACAGCTCGCTCGGGAACAACTACCTATACCGGTCATTTGCGGAATACAGACGTAGGGATTGGAGCACCTTTTTTCGAGCCCTTTTGACGGTCATAAAATGTGCGAAATACGGATGCAACCACTGAGGAAAGGGTGGACCGTTAAACGCATGGGTGAACAATAAAGAAAATGCTAAAATAAAAATAAAAACATGAGTCCTAAGGGTAAAAAAACAAAATGACGGAAATCACGAATGTTAATAAGGTGATGGTGATATTCGAGGTTAGGGCGACATACAAGAAACTACTGCTTCATATACGAACGGTGTAAATTCTTAAATCTTTCGAGGTCTTCCATAACAGAAACTGAACAGTGTGATGGCTTCATATTTATACGATAATTCAAGAAGGAGAAGAACTTTGTGAAACATACGATCTCAGTAGACGTTGTAGAACAGACAATCTCAGTTAATTTGTCTGTTATTCTGTAGTCTAAAAAGCTAGATGTGAGGAGATATGATACGCATAAACTATAACATTAGTACTATATAACACTCGTATATTAGTCGTGATATCTTTTTCACAAAAATAATTCAAAAGAAATTTTGGGTAATTAACTGATATCCACAATCAAACATAAATCCTTTCATAACCAAAGATTCTTCTATATGCATTTGATCGGAATCATAATATATACTGTAAAAATAACTCTTCCTATTAAGGATAGCAATAGTTATTAATAAAATTTATGGCGTAACTCGCAAGGACGACTAATTGCATGTTTTTATTTTTCCATTGTTCCAACCTTGCATGGATTTCCCATATGAATTGCTAACCGTAGGTAAGTTTTGCCTTGGCATGAACGTGGGTACCTATATATTTTTTTATTATGCGCAACATTTTCATGACCGTGTGGTGTACATGTGGGGGTCTTCTTGCATGCTGCGTGCCGAAGATTTACAAACAAGTTAGTGATGGTTCGAAGGGTATTGTGTCTATTTAGATGAACTCTAAATCAACTTCATAATCAAATAACATGAAAATGTTTCCCAATAATCGACAAATAATGAGAGAAGAATTTATTGTGAAATTGGTGGCAGATTACGCCAGTAAGATAACACGTACATTTTGAAACCCGATCAACCACGATCACTATTATTTTCTTCCTATTTCTCTTAGGAATATTTTACCAGCAGACCAGAACCCGTTTTTCGACACGGAGATCTTAAGCTAAGCAGATGGCCTCATAATTGGCTGATATTCAGGTCTGACCTACCCTACCCTGACCTAAAAATTATACGATAGAAACTTAGGGGAATGAGGAAATGTAGCAGAGGGGAGATCGTAAACGCTAGCACGCAACCACGACAACCTACCTGAAAACTTCAGAAAATAACTCTTTAAAAACAGGTGAAGAGAGTTTAACAAAGCTCATCTACTTGTATCAATCCAACTATTTTTCACATTACTCACCCAATGATAATTTTAGGGGGGGGGGAGACACAAACTGTTCACGTAGAGTATTCACCAATATTTATTCATTTTATGTCTTTACTGCCGTACGAAAGCGAACGTCAATCGCTCCAAAAGATTATCCCATTAGGTGACAGACTACACACAAATTCACTTAATTATATCTAATCATATTCTACACTTATTGTCAGGCGCTAAAATATTTTGTATTGCAAACATGGAAATAACACATTGTTGGAATGAATTTATCGATCACAACTGCAGCACTTATAGCTAACTTAATTTGTACTAAAATAACTCGACTATCTTAAACCTCTTATAAACCTCTGGAGTAATGCCAAAACTGATCATTTTATTCTCCACTACTCAGTTACTTTACATTATTTGGAAGCCCAAATGTTGTTTCTCCCTTTTTGTAAACGTAATTTAAATTTCGAAGCCCTGCAGATAGTATTGAATTTGCCAAAAAAATAAAATAACAATTAACTCTTACCAAAACTCATTACAGAGGTATATCAGTGTATCACTTTATTTAAGTATTCTGTTTCCCCGCGTGATAGCATGTAAGCTACAATTAGCTGATCCAGCTTCTACGACGGTTCTCGCCTACATTGCAATAAAACTACACAAATCAGTCTTTGGTGAAAACTCTTCCCTTGCAGCATGAACTCGAGTACGTAGCGAATATTGTGCAAAAAACATACATAGAGTTCAATTTAAATAATCAATGCAACAAATTACCATTGCTGTTATAAGCAAACATTAGGTTAAGCGAATAAATTCATTATGAGAGAATTAAGAACTTCCACATAAGCTTAGGAATGCCTATCAAAATACCGCATAAGATTGAGGAGAGGAGATATGAACTCCTCAATTTTTTTTGAAAACTTAAAGACAAGTTCAACGATCAGCTTAATGGAATAAATAATTCCGTACAATATGCCTTTACAGCTGATGAATTTTACCCCCTGATAGTAAATATAAATATTACATCTATAGGATACTAATAACTTTTGGATGTGGCGGAAACGATCTATAATAAATAAAATAAAAATAATGCACTTAAAAATAACGCGAAATCGCTGAAACGTATAGTGTCATAAAATAATGATAAGTGGAACTTGAAATATTTCTAAGACCAACACATAAATCTAAAGGTAAAAATAATTATTAATTGGTCAAAAAAATCCAGAAGATACACCGACCTCGTCAGAAGAAAAGTTCAATTGAACATGAATATACGAGAAAATTTACTAACAATCACAGGGCTGCATATTAGAATACAACATCACAAGTGCTACGAGTAAATAATTCACCAACAGAATACAATGCGTTCAAGGCAAGCCATTTCTGAATCACGCTCCCAAATTTAGCCAAGCTAGGAATTTTGGTTGAGATAGGTAGATGGTTAAATAGGCTGATACCTGAATTAGGTAGGGAAGATTGGTTTTAGTTAATCAGTATTGGTTAAGGAATAAGAAATTATAATATCTTGAGCCGCAGTAGTGGTAATTAAAGGGATGAAAGGGTTTCTCATTTGTGAACTCTCTCTCCCAAACGGGATTTCAATTCTCACATTTGGCTTACGCATGGTTTTAAGTAAAAAAAAAGTAAGAACACAAAGAACGAAGTGAGGACGAACGGCACTATGACGATATGAAACAGCTGTATGGAGTGAGTGGTCGGAATGATAGAAGACATTTGGTAGGAACTAAGCCAAAAACTAATGATGACGCAACCAAATAATTTAGATGAACAACAAAATTGATTAAAAAGAGGCGAGATGCATGCTTATCGACGGCCTGCGGTCATAGCACAGCGTTAATAGCTTACAAAATCTAACTTATAGACAAATATAAAATAATTTTTTCATAAAATGCGGGAAAAACCTCACTAGGCTACTGGCCACGATACGTTCTCTTATCGCACGAGTTTGTAAGTGACGCTATGCACTTCCTGGATGCCATGTCAAACAGAATTCAAGAAGGAATAATATTGGTCGAAGATTAGTTTGAACAGGGCGTGATAACGACTTTTAAATCAAACAAGTTTTTTTTTTTAAATCCCAAGAGTAGGAAGTAAATATTAGAAGAAAAACATGGAAGTTTCCACGGTATCCACAGGAATACATGAAAAAAAATTAAATAAAACTGATACAACACGAATTATAGGGTAAATGATTACATGAAGAAGAAAATTTACCAGAAAATTAAACTTTCTCAGCTTTAAGAACTCATAAATATTAATCATATTCAACCTCAGAACTACTGTTTCCGTCAGAATAACCCGGACGGACTAAAATTTCTCCACATACCCCGACCCACCAACCATTACCTTAATTCCTTCCCGATCATAGCATTCAAGTTCTGGAAAACATTCTCCCCCTCAATAAAATTCTCCTCCACCCCGGAATATTTTAAGAGAAAATTGTATGAATACTTAAAGTAGTAGCACCATTGTTTTGAAATGCAAGAATATTTGTGCTAACTGATTTGATTTTTTTAAACTCTTTGTATTCAATTTTTCTTATGTTCATGTTATGCTTATATCATAATAATTGTACCTTGAGCAGAATGCTGTCTGTACTTATGTTTTTGCTCAAATGAGTTTCCAATAGCATTAATAAAAGCATTCGTTCATTCACACAAGGCAAATCATATGGTATAATCCTCAGGAAGCAAATAAATGGCTTTGTTCAGTTGTGCACATTCTTTCCCAGGGTAACTAGCAGCATTACTTCCTCAAGGAGACGGAATATCAAATGCTAATTTGGAAATGATGTAGGTAATAAATTCTTCGTTTAGGCTTTCGTGGTTTAAGGTTGATAAAATAAACTTCTTCGGAACTTACCGCGTAGTACAAGTTTTCCCGACGCGACGTTTCGCGACCTCTGCGGTTCGTTTCTTCAAAGGTGATCAGGCTGCTTCCAGTGTAGGTTAAAATATATACTTTTCAAGATTATAACCCACACCGGAAGCAGCCCAACTGACCAGCAGGGGGTGCGAAACGTCGGGAGGTACCGGTACTTCGTGGTAAGACCCGAAAAAGTTTATTTTAAATGAAGTACATTTAACTTTTATTGAAACTGTTCTCCTAAAGTACTCATTTCAGGAATTTACCAAATGGCTAGGTTAATGCATTGAACACTTTGCGTGCATGAAAGCATTACCGTGTGTGCCTATGCAAACAATGGACCAATGAGATAAAAGTAAATTAGCTGAAATTTGATATGAAGTATGCCTCTTAGGCTAATCGCCAAACGCAATTTGTTCCTCACCGCCGACTCTCTTTTCTTTGAAAGCAATTGGTAGTAAGCGATCTTACTGTATATTTGAAACTGAAATTGCAGAAAATACCTTTCTGGACAAAGCTGTGAATAGCTAATGAGGCAAGAAAGTGGAATATCTAAGAACAACAATTGATTTTTAATTTCTTCCACAAAAGCTAAAAATTCAGGCAGAAAAAAACCAATGATGATTTTCGTGAGATGTTTTTCTTTAATTCAAAGTTAATTGAGAACATGAGACGAAACCACATTATAGTGGGTATTACTTGAAATATAAATCTCTTCTCACGAAAAATGAAAAAGCAGGAGCAATTTCCACAATTTTAAATTTGTTGGTACTACCGGTTTCGCTATACAGCATCATCAGGTGCTGTTGTAAAGCGAAACCGGTAGTACCAATAAATTTAAAATTGTGGAAATCGCTCCTGCTTTTTCATTTTTCACTATGTCAGGTTTCCAGTCCATCTCGCCTGAAACC
Source organism: Ischnura elegans (assembly GCF_921293095.1). Classification (NCBI taxonomy): domain Eukaryota; kingdom Metazoa; phylum Arthropoda; class Insecta; order Odonata; family Coenagrionidae; genus Ischnura; species Ischnura elegans. The sequence goes on from NC_060254.1 coordinate 72,869,846, forward strand.
TCAGATTATCTTCTCACGAACTTTGCAGCGGTTAAAAATAAGATTCAAACCTCGAGAGCAAAGGTTAATGTTAGAAAATTCCTCCATTACCTATTTGGCAGCAGCTGCAGCGGACCTTGGGTCAATGACTGACGCAATAAAAGCCACTTTGGACATAATGGGATTGCCTGTTTTGCTGAAAGGAATGGGTTGATAGGCCAACGGTCCAAGAGCTCCTCCTCCTAATTCTGCATCCTCAAGATGCTATCTTCAATTGGTAACCTAAATAAGTGAAGAACACTAGAAAAACCTCAAGAGCATTAAACATTTGAGTTTTGTAGAAATAAGAACTCAGTCTTTGAAAATTGAACGTCAAATTCCTCCCTAAATACAAAGTGTAAAATAAGACATCTAAGTATGGAGTAAAGATGATTGTAGGAAAAATATTATTATAAGATAATATATGACGCAAAGGAATTCCATTGGAATGATACCTAACTTTGTATGAAAGAAATTAAATTATGAAACTAAAAACCAAACATTTTTAAGAGAAAATGTATAAAAACAATATTAATAAATTATGATACTAGCAAAGTCCTTTCTTTCTATGCTTAATTTCTCAGGGGCATAACGCAAAAGACAGCAGGAATTATATCTTGACTACCGCAAAATCGTTTAGTTAATGATTAAAAAAAAACTATCCAGTTTCAATTGTGGAGAAATATTAGTCGGAATGTGAAAATCTTCAGAATGACTGAAAATACTAAAGTTGACTACACCGAACTACTAAATCTAATCAGATGGAAAAATGGACGGGGACAGAATTAAACAAAATACCTAGTTGTAAATATGTGCTAATCAATACGTCTCTCACTACTTTTGAAACAGTGATATTTTGCGCGACCCTGCTCTTCGCCCAATATCATTTCTTCATCTACATCTACAAAATACCCTTCGAGCCACCTCCAGGGTGTTTGGCTGGGGGTATCAATCACCAGCATGCATCATGCAACTGGACTCCCACATGCACAAAATACAGTACAAAAAACGTCACGCATACTAACAAATTATACTACTATATGCTGTTAGAAATAATAATAGAATTAAGAAACATGCATTAATTTTTACATAGGTTAGTTGGCTACACTACAAGTCATGCAATCTATTTATGAAATCTATCGCTGCCGTTATAATCTCTTATTGATCGTGGAAAAAATGACATTCGGAATCTGTCTGTTCTACAATCTATCTCTCTTATTTTATTTATATGACCTGATTTTCCGTAGTACGTTGGAGTCCGCAAGATATGGTTAACTTCGTCAGAAAAGACACTACTCTTGAATTTATCTAAAAGGTTTAGTCTATTTTTCAATCTACGGTCTGACAGAGATTCCGATCCGAGTTCATCTAAGAGACGTCTCATTACTTCTTCTTGCATGGTCATCAAGTGAGACTTATTAACTTCTTCTTGCATTCTATTAAATATGACATCCAGGAAGTGCATAGCGTCGCTTATAAATACGAGAGATTAAAAAAATGTTGTGGTCAGTGGCCTCGTGAGGTTTTCCCCGCATTTTATTTAAAAAATTATTTTATATTTGTCTATCAGAGTGTATATTTGTCTATGAATCAGAGTCTGAACGTTTTTACGCTACACTATGACCCCTTCGATAAGCAATCATCTCGCCTCTATTTATTTTTGCTTTTCAATCAAATTATCTAGTATCATCATCACCATATCTTACGAACACCACAATGCAATGGTACGTCGGATTATAAAAATAAAATAAGAGAGATAGACTGTAGAACAGATAGATTCAGGATGTCAATACTTCTGCGATTGATAAGGGACTATAACCGCAGCGTTAGGCCTTAAAAATAGACTAGTTGTCATGTAGTGTAGCCTACTAACTTATCTAATCCTTAATGCATGTTTCTTAACTTCATTGGTATTTTTTATGGTTTCAGGTTTATTTCCTTCCAAACGTTTTTTGTCACTCCGACCAACCACCTCATAACGTCTCATTGATTTTATAATCTACATCTAAATAAAAATATGTGAGCCACCTCTAGGGTTTTGGCAGGGTATGATCAATCACTATGCATTCAGCATGCAAGAGGATTCCCACACGGGTATAAAAATGTTACTCATACTAACAAAGTATACTTCTACATCCATACAAAGGCCAAACTTGCCTACCACTTAAAAAGGCAATCCACCTATGAAGGTATAATATGCTAAACATGCTGTTAAAAATTACCAATGAAGTTCAGAAACATGCATTAAGGAATGCATAGGTTAGTAGGCTACACTCAGTGGGGGTGGGGGGCGGCCAAAACCAGGGGGAAATTTTTATTGAAAATCAGGGTAATGGGTTTTAAAAAATTGTAACACTTTTCATGATCGAAAAACTTCAATTGTTAAAAAATATTTTTTAATCCATGCTTTTTCAATATTTTGTTTTCTTTTATGAAGGAAAATAATTGTGTTTATATATTTCGGGGGTGGGGCAGGAGCCACCGGAAACTCCCCTGGCTACACTGCATGGCAACTTTTGTATTCTTCAGTCATAACGCTGCGGTTATAGTACTTATCAATCGCGGAATTAGTAACATTCTGGATCCATCTGTTCTACAATATATCTCTTTTATTTTAGTTTTATGGTCCGACCTACCATTGTATTTTGGTGTTCGTAAGATATGGTGGAAAATAAACTAAATAATAGCATATTAGGAAACGAACGGATCAATTAATAGATTTCACATCTTCTTTTCTAAGGCCTTTGCAACAGAAAGCAGTAAATAGTACTAACATTGAGCAATTGGAAATTTTATCACTTGGTTTCATTATCATTAAATTAGCATTCTACCATTGAGAGTAATCGAACACACCATTAGCACTATTAGCGCAGTGATAGCTAGCGTCGAAACAAAACAGCGAACCGCCTAATGAGAGCTGATAACCTAATTCCAACCAGCTGGAACTTTCCCAATCGAAACCATTGCCATATACTGTAAACGGAGGGCAATTAAAAGCGTTTAGTAAACGTCATATCTATGATTCATTGAACTAATGTATTATGACTCATCCGGAATGGATAAATAAACACAATAAGGAAAATTTCACAATCATAATGACCCATTGAGAAATAAACCAGGTATATAAAAAAGTGAAACTGTGATTTGAATATTGTGTTAAAAAAACATTAAAACTTGATCACTATCAAAGCTATAAGTTATAATTATAATTTTATAAACAGTATCAAATTCACTAAAAATTAAAGAAAACCAGGGGCGGTCTGAGGTGATTAGGGGCCCTCGGCTAGGCCTCATGATGAGGCCGTCCTTCATGAGGGATTCGGGGATCATCTCCTTTAAAATTTTAGCAAATCCGGAAATGTGTTTTAATGATATTCTGCCTCTTAAAAACTATGTAAAAGTAAAAAATAGCAATTTTTAATACAGAGAAAAGTGAGAATTTCACAGCTAACAAAGTGTAATAACTATTATGGTTCTATTATTATTTTTAGTGAATTTATTCCTTGAAACTTCCTTGAAGCCAAAAAGAACTACAAAAAAACCTTTTTGAATAACCCTCTCAGAAAAACATCAGGTTCTCTTTTATCTTCTGGCAACTTTATTTTATTTATTTTTTATATCTTAATCTTCTTATTTATTTATTTATTTATGTCACACCAAAAACAGCACTAAGGCCTTTACATTGGGCTTATAAACAAAATAAATTACATAAATATAATAATGAACATGTAAAAAATTAATATCATAAGTAACAATCATTTTCAGCTTATACAACAGATACAAAAGGTCAGTGTCAGAAAGATAGACTTTTCACTTGGTTATTAAAATTAGAGCGGGAGGCGAAGATGTCAAGAGAGGAAGAAGTATTGGAGACTGAATTGAAAATAGAAGGTAGGCGGGAAAAGAGGGATCGTTGAGATATTGCCAGACGGAAGTTGGGCTGGTGTAGAAGTTCAGTATTGCGGGTTTTGCGAGCAGGAATGCGTAGTGAAAAGAAGGATAGGAGATCACTGGATCTGAAGGACCCATTTAAGATGCGGTAAAGAAATTTGATGTCTAATATCAGTCTGCGGTGGTTGGGGTGTAATAATCCAAGTGAAAGAAGTATTTCGGCACGTGAAGAGAATCTGAGGTGAGGTATGCGGTGTCGAACTATTGCTAAGAAGAAATTGAGTGGACGGTTGATTAATTTTAGTGTGGTGGGAGAAGCAGTTGACCAAATGGGGGAGCAATATTCGAGGATGGGTTGCACACATCCAATGAATACTGATTTTAAGGCACTCGGTTCGGATATCTCGCTCATGCGATAAAGGGTCCCAACCACTGCCATAGCCTTGTTAACAACGGTTTTTATATGTTCGTAAAAGGTTAACTTTTGGTCAAAAGTGACGCCTAAATCGGAGTGGGATAAGACAGAGGGAATGGGTTGATTATTTAGTGTATAAGTGGAGGTGATAGTGCTCTTCTTCAGCGAGAAAGACATCGCAGTAGATTTTCCAGGATTCACACACAACTGCCATTTATTGCACCATTTCTCTAGCGATTGAAGAGCAGTTTGTAAAACCAGGGAATCAGCCGCGGTGTTAACCCTTTTAAATATTTTACAATCGTCGGCATAGAGGAGAACACCACAACTAGAGGGAAGAATGTCATCAACAATGTCGTCAACGTAAAGAGCAAACAGAAGTGGGCCTAATACACTGCCTTGAGGCACGCCAGAAGAAACGGGTAAGTAATTCGACGAAAAACCTTCTATTAGAACTCTTTGGCTGCGGGAACTCAGGAAATTAGAGATTAAACATAAGAGAGTGCCATGAATATTAAAACGCGACTGGATTTTATGGATGAGGAGGGTATGATTAACAGAATCAAAAGCTTTAGAAAAGTCAATGTAACAGACATCCAGCTGGGACCTGTTTTCGAAAGCAGAAATTATATGATGGTGCAGTATAGAGAGATTGGTCAGGCAGGACCCCCCAGGAAGAAAGCCATGCTGCGAAGGCGATATGTAAGGGAGAGTGAAATGAAGTATGCGGTTATGGATAATGCGTTCAAAGATAATAGATAAAATTGGTAATATTGAAATGGGTCGATTGTTCTCAACTATGTCCCTAGGGCCAGATTTCAAAATGGGGGTTACATTTGATTTTTTCCATTGAGTAGGAAAAATTCCAGATGAAAAGAACCTGTTGAAGATTTTTGAGATTGGAATGCAAAGACTGGTAGATGTACGTTTGAGAAATAATGAACTAATGTCATTGGAACCAGTTGATTTCGCCGTGGGCAACGACGACAAATAAGATAACACTTCTGGAGGAGTGGTGGAGACAGATCCGAGGGAATGAGTGGAAATAGGCTGTACAGGAGGGAGATAGGTGTTCGGAAGAGAATGGGCGAAATTGGAATGAAAGTAATTGTTGAATGCTGAAGGCCTAGAGTCCCCTGTATACGATACACGACCAGCAGATAGTGTGCTAGGGATGCGAGCTGTTCTTCTTTTCGCCTTAACGAGGGACCAAAACCTTTTAGAATTAACATTAATATCGTCCAAAATCCCTTTCACGTAGTTAGCGTAGTCACGGCGAAGAAGGTAGCGGGTGTGGCGACGGAGGTTTGCAAAGGTCTCACGGGTCTGAGGACTGGGGTGACGCTTACATAGTTTCCAAGCGGCTCGTTTATTTTTTAGCGCTAAAGAGGTTTCTCGGGTTAACCAGATGGGCCGCTTCTTCGACACTCGTCGCAAGGGGACGTAATCCGCGATAACAGCATGAAGAAGGTCATAAAATAGTTGAAGGGCCTCGACAGGGGACCCGCACTCCAGGAGGTCCCAAGGAAGAAGAGAGAGTACGCGGTTAATGGCTGGCCAGTCCGCTTTGTTCCAACACCGGAAAACCCTGGCAGGCGTTAATGCACTTACAATACAATAAAGAAAACGAAAGGAATTGATTGCGATTCCTGACCCACCATTAGTGTATTCATAATATACAAATTATTTGGTTTTAGAAATCCCAGTTTAGACGAATTTTAATGTTCAATTTCAACCTCATTTGAAAAAAGCCAGAATGGTGCCCATGCGATGCCACTCCACGTGATGTCACAGGGACCTAGATGCTATACGAGTAGATAGGAGTTTTACATCGTCTGAGCTTACCAATGCATGCATGCGGCACAGACTGCAGGGAAACATCTCTTAATAATTACCTGTTAAAATTGCCTAAGATCGGAAAGTTTCCTTCGTTCGATAGGGCATTATTAATCCTTATTTAAGCCAAGCGCTACCTGCTAGCATCGTACTCTGCTACCTGCCAGCATTCTGTATCGTAGCGGTGCTCATAGCCTCACACAACGGCGGCCGAAAGCAGAATGACGTCACACGGGCTTTTCCCAGCATTCATATTTAGCGTTTCTGCGAGCTTGAAAATTTTCAGTTTTCATTCAACCGCGAAAAATAGATGTCTTCATTTAAAAATCTAAAAGCGTGAAATACGTACTCCAGGAGTAATAATCTTTCGATTTAGGAAATAAAAAAATAATATGAAACCACCCTATTAGTACCTTGTAAATAAAGCACCTGTTAAAAAAGTGTTATTTTCTAACTGCAAAAGAAAACTTTGGTTCAAGTAATCTGAGTCTTTTTTTAATTCTATCTTTCATGCGTTTCAAGGTAGACACGAGCGTTGTGCCTCCCCCCTCCTTAGGATCAGTGCCCTCGGAGATCGCCGTCCAACCGACCTGGCCAGACCGCCCCTGAACAAAATGATTTTCACCACACGGAGAATAAAGTGTGGGTGCTGTTTAGGTTTAGATACTAATACAACGTGCCTATCCTTGCTCACCTATCAGACTCTTCTGCACTAAAAAACATAATCAGCACCAACGCCTTATTCTTCAAGTGATGAAAAGCTATTTTATTTAAAGCTATTATTACTGTTATCATTAACTACCTTTTTCCTCAAGGTTTACATGCTTAATCGTATATTTGATACGACATCCTATTAGTGATCTCTGCAATAATATGTACGGCTGTACAATAAATTCCAAGTTTACAAAGAGTTTTTTCATTTCTTTTTTTATTTTTTGCTTGCCTGTCATCATTGTATAACTGAGTCTATTTCGTATAATGAGTTTATCACTGTATTTTATCTAGTTTTTGAATTTAAAAATATTATTATTTGAGATATCCTAGGTGTTTTCCTAGTTATGCTCTCTGCAATAATAGGTACTGTATTATGAATTCGATTTTTTTTATTTTTTTATTTTGCCTGTCATCATAGTATAACATAGTATTCTATTGTGTATATTGAGCTTGTCACTGTATTACTAATCTAATTTTTGAATATCAAAATTGTATTAATTTGAAGAATTTTACTTCATTATTTCAGGGGCGAAGAGTAGCCCACGATAATAAACGTTATTATTACATTTTTATGAATGCATTTTATACCTATTGTTTCTGGAAAAAGCGTGCTATTTACATTTTTTATTTATAAAGTATTTTCTACAGCTGTAAAGCTAATTTCTCGTCGAGTATACCCTTTCTATTTAGCTAATTTTATCCAAAAACCGGTATAGTGATTCACTGAGTGGAGGTTCTCCACACCGACCAAGAACCTGGAGGAAAAATAAAAGTCTTCACTTGGATCCAAAGCGGACGACAAGTCTAAAAATGGTTTCGACGAATATGCGAGAGACTGGTTCGGCTGAAAACAAGAAGAAAAACGAGATAGAAGTGTCATAAGTCCTTCCTGAATCCTTATTGCAATTCAGTCCCCGTCCAATGAGAGGTCCTTCTTAATCAATAAGGATCAGACGCTGACAATGCCTAAAAACCGGGTGGACAAATGTTCGAATATCAACCTCCAATGGGATGCGGACTCACCAGAGAACTAGTAAGGTCATCAAAAGCCTTCAGATACCCAAAGAGGAAAGGATGAGCCAACTTTGTTTTGGATGCCCTTCTTTGGTGATTTGAGATCATAAACAAACTTTGGAGTTTTCGCAGAAACAATCTGGGATTCACAAACCACATTCCGACACAATGTCCTTCGAATCATTATGATAAAAGACAGAATTCATCAATTTTTTTAGGGTAAATTGTATTCCGATCAGGTCCAATTTGGTCATTAAGAACGAATTCCAATGGGAATTCCATTAAATCGGTTTAAAATCGTGTTTTTAAATTTATGTGACTTGACGTATTTAAATCGTAAAAAAATATCTAGAGAAAAATGAAAGGTTGGCATGTGCTCCCGATTACTAAGGGCGTGGTGATTTTTAGACTACCCCACGAATGCATAACTTTTATGTAAGCATTTTACGGAATATTCAATCATAGCTCTCGCCTGCGTGGTTGGAGCTGGTTTCTTTCCACGCGTACATAGTCACGTTGCCGATCTAACGCGAGGTAAAAAGTGGAACAGATGTAGATTAATGCTCACGACGATCGTTTCCTTTCAATTGGTTTGATAATGTGTCACATATGGAATTCAAATGGTCTCGATTCGAATCAACAATGGAATTGGAACAGTGATAGCAATACCGCACCAGCAAAGTTGAGGAATGAGAGCATGCTGGCAATATCCAGAAAATATTCGAACAGCAAGGACCCAAAGTAAAATAGATGAATAGGTTTATTTTTTCGTTCTAGAGCGTCCACTGCTTATAATATATACTATCCACACACCAGTGAAGAAAATATAAAACGCCTGATATTAAGGCTTAATATTTCAACACTTCATAAACAACTCCGATTATTACCAATATAATATCACACAAGCATTTACAATATCAATATAAAATTAATATAATTATTTACTAAACATACACTAGAATATTTCAACTTTAAGCAGCAACCTTGACCTCTGCAAATAGCTAATAGGAGACCTCCCAATCCAATCATATAAACATATTCCATCAAGTATGAGAGCATCTTTTTTTTCCAGTTCAAGCGAATACACATCTACATTCCACGGTGCGAGCCACCTAAAGGGTGTTGGGTAAGGGGTGGCTAAATACAAACATGCTTGCTGTTTCATTTTGTATTCCCCGCATTTGGGTAGACACCAGAGAGATACATCATGGAAAAATACTTGTGAATTGATAAAGGAAAGCATACTTTTTCAGATTAATATTTGTTAAGAAAAGTGAAAAAACTACTTGCATCTGGTTTTTGCAAATTTTAAGCATTAATGTCACAGATAAATGACTGCAAATATTGGTAGTAAATAAAATATTTTAATTAAAATCTTTATAAACCACCTCCGTCTTTATATCCTGGGAAAACATACAGATCGCCGCAGAGGTAGAATAACAGTCAGCATAGGCGGATCTAGGGGGGGCACGGGGGCACGTGACCCTTAAAAATAAGCAAGATTTTTTACGGCCGCATTATCATTGTGTTCCTATTGTATGACGAGGTATCCTTGTGCCCCCCTCAGAACAAAATCCTAGATACGGCCTTGCTTGTGCCCCCCCTCCCCCCAGAAAGAAATCCTGGATCCGTCCCTGGCAGTCAGTCAGTTGATTAGCTCTCTAGGTGTGGCTACAGCTGGTAATAAGATGAACTAGTTACATAAATAACACAATTACGGAATTCTCCCGATGAAAATTTTTATATTACTCGTAGTATAAATGCTATTTTTTTCCATAAATGCAACTGCTGTAATTACCAAGAGCTAAACAAATTTTGAATATAATCAAGCTGATAACCAAGCATCGATAAAACAACTAGCATATTCATTGATTTATAAACTGGAAGAGCAGTTTTTAGTGCAAACCACTCGCCAAGGTAACATTCACATACATACCAAGGTATAAATAGCCTAATTATAATGGCAGAAACGATCACAAGGATGTGATTAGGGAAGCTCTGCAGAACCAATAGATTTAAGATGCCGTTTTCTCCGCGTACAATAAGCGACCAAAATACACGCTCAAGTTTAGTCCTCGGATAGCTTAACTCGGATTAGGTAAAAAAGCTGTACATGCATAGTTAATGACTTACTGTAATTGTCAATACGAGCTATCTGCACGATTTCTTGGCATGTTAGAGGGCATTCATTACTTGAGGTGATTTCGGCAATTTTTAGACCCTCCCTCCTCCCTTAGTGAGATATCGTGAGATTTAGCACGACCCCCTAACCCCCCCCTGTAATCCCACGTGAGATTGTCCGAAATGCGAATTTTCAATGTAAATACGTTAATCTACGCTTCATTGGGTTGGATTTATAAAAAAAACAATTTGTTTAATTATTTTTATTTAAGATTAGTTAAGACTTGTATTTGCCCATTTGAGTGCCAACCGATTTTCCTGGTATTATGCTAAAAGTGCCGAGGCATTTTTGCTGGTTTTGCAGTAGGTTAGGAAAACAATTAGGTCACAAAAACAACTGAAGGTATATATTAAAAAACTTTAGGAAAACTTTATTATACGTGGTTTCACCTTTTTAATGTATTATTTGACGGATTTTTGGTAATATAAGTTAATTTTTATAATTTAAAGAAAAAAGTTAATGTTAAAATAAAGTGAATATTGACTATTGAATGATTAGTGAACTATCAGCATCTAAGAGTGACATTGCAGGAGGAGCGCTATCCCGCTCCTGGCACTTTTCGCGAGAGACACTCTGAGGTTTAGGATTGCTAAGATCGTAGTCTATAACCACATTTTGCAATGTTTCTTGCGGAAAAAATACTAAGTGATACTTACGAGTATGTCCCCCACGTGAAATTAGGTTAAAATTGGTATGACCCCGTACCCCCCTAAATACCTCACCTAATTAATTGAAGCCCCCTAATTACTAATGTATGAATTACGTACTATGCTAACTTAAATTTTGTATTACTTACTACCTGTTACATTATTTGCATGGTTGCATTTTCGTATCCTTAGCACTTTCATATTTTATGGTCTGAACGCGTGTCGTTGTCCTGTGCCCGAGAAGCGAGCGCGTATCTGACCAGGATGAGTGCTGCATGCCTAGTAAGGAATCACCCCGTGCCACACACCCTGGTGGTGGCTTGCACTGTACCTCGTAGATGTAGATACAACAGCGCTTACAGCTGAAAATTTCGACTCTCCGATTCTTCTTCCCTCAATGAAACCACGTTAGTCTTATCTCTACTCATATCACACTAGCTATCATTCTTCCCTTTATCACAAAGTGTGGTATTATTTTACCCTTTCCTCAAGCTGAATTCATCTTCGGATGCTTCCTGCAACTGGGGGCGCCAGGCAACAGAGAAAATCCCTTTCTTCATCTTCACCACGACTCAGCATCTCCTGAGCTTGCTATTGTCAACGCTTATCTCCATGCGGGCAGCTGACGTAGCTCCACGAGCCACAAAAGATATTCTGCTGGTACCGAACTCGGACAAACATCTCTCTGAGGACGACGCGTGGAAGAATAAGATGGTGAAGTCTCCAGACAATATCTTCCCAGAGAAAATGGATCCTACCGCACTACTTTTCACTAAGGTAAAAAGCGGTGGCCCCCAAATCTAACGAAATAAAGGCAGGTTGCGCTTTCCCAAACGACAAGTTTCGCTAATCTATCCATCATTGTCTCTAGGAAAATAAAGCTCTTTACTCGAAAAATTATTTTCTATAAAAGAAAACCTAAAAATGAAATATTATGCGGTCATAAGAAACGTTTATGCATAATTTTTAGATAATATTTTTAGAATTATGTCATAGCTGCTAAAAATCGTATTTTTAAAGACATTACAAGAACAAAATGAATCTATCTATGATACATAATTATAATTCGTATTATCAAGAAAAAGATGCACACCGTGTTTCCCATGACGATTCGGCCCATGTAAGACATATGCTAACATTGGAACTAGTAAGATTTGAACCTGCAATCCATCTATTCCATCAAAAGCGACCACAGACAAGCCGTATAGTAAATTGCCAATTTCAACTTGTGAACAATAAGGGGGTGAATATATGTTATATATCGTTTTTTATGAGAATAAATCACACAAAATTAGCTAAACGCTAAGGAAACGTAGAGAATAGTACAGTGATTCAACCACAGCTCAATCGAAAGATAAACGAATGTTTATTTCAGCAGAAAAGGAGATTTTTGATAGGTTTTAGATTGATCCTTCATATTTTTGTAACAGTGACTTTGACAATACTTATTTAAGCGTTGCATCGAGGATAAAAATGGAAGATGTATCTCTTGATAAATTACCCGATAACAGAGTAGAGAGGAGAGCGATTTCGATGTTCGAGGTGGCCCAAAGAAGAGAATTGGCCACCCTTCCCTGAATGTATAAAAATTCAAACGGTTGTAACTTAGAATGGGATGAACTCCACCCTCACCTATGCAAAAACAATCTTCGGGTCGAATCACAGAGTAAGCGACTTCACTTCACCGCGTTTTGCTATAAACATGTTCCTTTTTCTGGAAACTACCTGGGAATTTAAATATAACAACTAAGGCACAAATTAAGATTCTCGCCTCAGAATATAAAAACTGCTGATAATAACAAGAATATTACAACATTAATATTGAGTGCAACATCTTTATAAGAGACTGCTTACGTGTTCATTACAATATATTGATAGAATTATCACAAATATAAAACGTATGGTCATATCGAAACCAGTTTATTGAGTACTTAGCTAATCCATTCTATAAATGAAATAAATTCAAGCCATTTTCATGAAAAAAACGCAGAGACTGGCTCATATATCTTGAGAAAGCATTGTTTTAAAGATGAGAGCATTGAATTTATAAGAGTATGAAAACCACTCATTTGATTTATGACAACAGTGGATGTCTTATGAGTTAGCAAAACATATTTACAAAAAAATTTAACTGTTTTTCTTAATTTGCTCCGTCACTGGGAAGCTCTGAAATTGCTTGTCCTGAATCTTACTATTATTTATTAGTCGTCATCCTTAAATGATTTGAAACAGAGGAGTCAAATGTTAAAGCCAATTAAATGGTTGACGATTCCACGGCAGGACTAATAAGGACCAAAATATTATTCATCCGCGGCTTCCCTTTCGCCCAGACAGACGTCGAGTTGGGTCGCCTTACAATGACACTCAAGCCGTGAGATGTAAAGGCCTTTCGCTGTTTTTCATCCTCTGCACTTCCGTGCAGCGTTTGATGTTTTCTGTGAATTTCACATCGCGCGCAAAGAAAGCTCGCACACACCTGCAACTTTTCCCCGTGAAAAACAACCACTTACGGAAGTATTTTTTTTCGTCAGCCAGACGAGACGGCGAAGGTAGTTGCCAGGCAAATAAGGCCAGTTGCCGGTGCTTTCAACGTCTTGTCGGTACTAAAAGGGCTGTGGCTTCGGCAGTCCTAGTGCGTTTGCTCATTTACACAACGGTCAATAAACTGTCATACGATTAATAATGGGGCGAGGTGCTGAATATATAGGGTGGAGAATAATTACGACAAGAAATTTTAATCCTGAAAATCTGATGTCAGGATGAACCATATTTACCAATAATGATTACGTAGAAAACGCACCATTTACAAACTAAAAAAGCATAAAGCCAAGCACTCTGATCGGCCACGAGTTTGCCCTGTTGCCGGATGCCCTGGTCAACTCATGATCTCGATTGTTTCGCCTGCCGGAGATGTCCGGGAACTGATTGTGAGCAAACTAATGGCTTACCGGAACGCTTGGCTCATAGTTTCTGTACGGTGTGTTTTCGACCTAAACATTATTAGTAATTTTGGTTCCTACTGGTCTCGGCTTAATAAGGTCAGAAATTTCGTAGCACAATTTTTCTCCACCATGTATAATGTACGAATAAATTATTTCTGCAACAAAAAGGACGCCTGATTGTATTTCCCTGGGATCAACTTGGATTATCACGCAATTTTAAGCCTTGTGACGATGTATAACCGGCCAATACGGCAATAAAAATTCTATTGCAACAAAGCTGGTATTAAAAAAATCTTTCCATACATTGCCTTCCCATTGCGAGACAAAATCGAACTCAAGTTTTACTTCCACGTGAATTCATTCATACCCACAATTCAGTCTGCAAGGCCAGTAAAAGTTGTTGCCTGGCTGAATAAAGAAAATATCTATAGTAAAACCGACTTAATTTTTTAGAGTTACCACTTGCTGAGTAGGACAGTGTGGTAGCCTGCTTGAGCTTCATTAAACGAGAGCTCTAGTTTCTAGCTCTAATGAGCTAGTTTCAACGATGCGATTCTGCAATTTCACCCATTATGAAATTAACTGTTTCAGACAATTATAATCGCACATTTTCGGCAAACCTTAGTTATTTAATAGCCTTAAAAATCAAGAGTACTAAATAATATTTCGAAAAGGCTGGGTACCCAAGAAAAACCGTTTTCATGGTAACCGCAATGTGCATCCAAAAAAAATGCTTGCGCTGTCATGGGTCAGTAACTAAGAAGTTGCGATCCCATGTTTAATTACACGACAAAAATCTTTAAAATTGTCTCCCCTACTTCCTCTTGTACTTTAGCCGGATTCTTCCTGAAAAAGCCTGTGTTTTAAACATTCAAGATATATCAAAGATAAAAATTTTCTCAATTCGGCGAGAATTTTCACGTAGTTTCGCCCTAGACGATTGACTTCAAGTTGCCTTACCTTTCCGCAAACGTCGACTGAAGCCTGCAATCATCCACATACAATTCCTTGTCTGCTAAGCCACGCCTGCTTCTCACAATTTCCTTCCCACCCCTCTCCTTTGCATCACCTTCAGTCATTGTCACGCACGGGTATGTCCCCTTCACCTCCTCTTCCACTAGAATGGAAAGAAAATCGAGGGATATTAGAGATGGATAGCCGAAGGAAATCACTCCACTTACCACGCATATTTTCCAAGGGGTCACGTGGTTTTCAGTAAATGCTAGCGTTAATATTATTGTGCACGACTCATTGACACGAATACATTTACATCTACATAACACCCTGCGAGACACTCAATGGTATTTGACAGGGGGTCAGGAGGGGATGGACCCACTCAAAAAGAAAAATCCAACAGGCAACTTGTCCCTGGCCTGATGAAGACAATCGTCGTAAGACAAGTAGAAGGCAAGAACGGAGAAAGAAGATCTCGAACAAAATATATGGAACAGGAAAAGAAGGATTTGAAAGAGAAAAATGCGTTGGTGTGAAAAGATGAGCTGATGGGAGAATTGAGTGCAGAGCTGCGTCAAACCAATCTTAGTATTGTTGACCAATGATGGCGATGCTGCATGTAATACGCTAAGTCTTCGTAGTCATCTAAAAAAATAGGCCATAGCACATGAAATCATGCTGTGTGAGCTCTCACCGATCATGCATTGCTTATATATTTCTTAACAGTGGCGCAGCGAAGGGGGGGGGGGCTTTGGGGGATAAATCCCCCCCCCAGATCTCAGAGAAATTTTTAAGTTTAATACATTTTATTTTATTGGATTGATATTACTAATATAATGGTGTAAGGATTAATAAAATATCCCCAATAAAGCCGTAAAATTCACCATTTTCAACCATTTATCTTTAAATTCAGCTATTTGTTAATCTCGCACCTACCCCTTATCCTGGTGGGTATACCATACCTTCACACACCCCGGTATTCGTTGCACCTAAATCCCCCCCCCCAGCCTTAACTCCTAGCTGCGCCCCTGTTTCTTAATGTATATTCAAGTTGATATCAACCACCCAAAAACTACAAATTACTCACAGGAAAAATATCCACGCAGCTGCATAAGAATAGTTAAATGCCGAAAAGGAAAATAAGGACCAACTAACACAAACCAGAAAAGGGAAAAAAAGAAAGAAAAAAATACAAGCATTTCGTCGATCTAGCGAGTGCAGCAGTTAATAACATTGATGGCACATCTGGTATTACCCCAGATAGTCCAAGGAAAGAACGACGATAAGGGGAAAGTTGTACCCACTGCCAAGCAGCCCCCTAAGCCTAAACGCAAAATGTTAATGTTAATTTTCGAAAGCTGATCATCTGGATGTAATTTCATTTTGTTACTAATTGTAAGATAACGAAAATCGCTCACCTAATCACGCTTCAAACAACGAGATTGTAACCCCTTCGCCGTCTTATCAATGAACTGAACTTACTCGATTGAATATCAAAATAAATATGAAAAAAATTAGAAAGAGACTGCTGATTTTGTGATCCTAATGATTAGATATTCTATATTTATATATATTCTATATTTCTATTTTCATCTATATAATATTTAGATATCTAGAACAGATAGAATTAGAATGTTGTATTTCCCGCGATCGATAAGAGACTATGACGTAAGCGTTAGGATTTAGAAATAGATTAGTTGATAGGCAGAGTAGCCTACTAACTTATATTGTTGAATTTTTCTAGTATATATTTCTATCAGCATGTTTAGGACATTTTAGTCTCATAGGCAGAAACAGCCGCCAAGGTAAATCTCAATATTCAACAGCCCGGCTAGCTCAGTCGGTAGAGCATGAGACTCTTAATCTCAGGGTCGTGGGTTCGAGCCCCACGTTGGGCGAATGTTTTTTCCTATCCTGGATTACGTTTTACTTACGCGTATTTTACACTTTTCGAGTAAGGTCCATCCCTAGCCAATATTCGTCCTTAATTCTATTTCATTAGAGGTGGCGGGAAAAAATAATCCACGAAAATTATAAAAGAGGATCCTCAATTTGGCCTCTAAATGTGTTGTAACCCACCGCGCATTTAAATGGGTTTACAAAAGTCTCCACCTGTGTCGCTGATAGATAAATTGACCTGATTTTCACTGTGAAATAAGGTATAATTAGGGGTGTTAACCGAAATTTACATTGATGATGATTGTGATCTATCGAATTAATGGCTTTTCCATGCTTTTCCTCGCAATTACAAATATTTTGCTGCATAATATTGAAAAAAAGTGGATCGCATTGCACTCATCGGCGCGCCGTGGACATTTTTGAAAACCGATTAAAACGCGACCGAAGTGGCAACAAAAATCAGCCTTCAATGGAATGGAATTAGGGCTTCTCAATACAGCCACCTCGGGCTGATTTCAAAATACGTTTGTCGAATATAATGGTTCTCAGGAAGTGGGATGACTAAGTAGGAGTAATTGGGAAATATTCTCCGTGAGACTCTTTGATTACGCTGTCAGTGAATAGGATCTCATGTGGATGCTATATTGAGGGAAACTCACGCTCTGCCTTTTTTCTTTAATGTACCTTATAGATATGCACTATAACGGTAGCGTAGGCACTTAGAAATAGGTCAGTTGACTTGCAGTGCAACCTAATATCTTATGCATTCGTGAATGCATGTTTCTGGATTTTCCTAGTATTTCTAACAGCATGTTTTGCATGTTCTAGCCTAATAAGAAGATTACCTTCATAATTAGCTGACAATTGTGCTTTGGCATGAATTGTGGAAGTATATTTTGTTAGTATGGGTAGCATTTTAATGACCGTGTGGTATGCTTTTGGGAATCCTGTTGCATATTGGTGATTGATCACCCTATGCCAGCGGTTCCCAAACTTTTTCTTTCTGCGACCCATTTTAGCCCATACGTTTTAGCCGCGACCCCCTAAAAATGGTTGTCTAAGTTTAAGTACATAGTTCACTTTATTATTCGTATACATCTCGCGACCTCTTTCCGAACGGCCCGCGACTCCCCTGGGAGTCGCGACCCCCAGTTTGGGGACCGCTGCCCTATGCCAATCACCCTGAAGCGGTTCGCGGGGTATTATGTATATGTAGATGAACGGCAGAGTTAGGACTTAAAAATAGGCTATTTCGCTCACAGTGCATCCGACTAACTTATGTCATATTAACAAGAAATCTACAGGTGTTTTTTCAAGGTAAATTATAGATATGTACTATAATGGTAGCGTTAGTATTTAGAAATAGATTAGTTGACTGTTAGTGTAGCCTACTATCGTTTGCATTCTTGAATGCTTGTTTCTGAATTTTCCTAGTATTTATAATCTGAGGTTTCAGGCAAGACGGAGTGGAAACGTGACATAATGAAAAATGAAAAAGCAGGAGCGATTACCACAATTTTATAAATTTAATGGTACTACCGGTTTCGCTTTACAGCATCATCAGGTACCTGAAGATGTTGTAAAGCGAAACCGGTTGTACCATTAAATTTAAAAATTGTGGTAATCGCTCCTGCTTTTTCATTTTTCATTTCCTAGTATTTCCAACAGCATGTTTTGTGTGTCCTAGCCCTATAGGCAGATTGTTTTCATAGTTTGTTGGCAAGTTTTGCCTTCGCATTTATGTAGAAGTATTCATATTTGCACATACACCTGCACATTTAGTTCCACGTGACCAACGGTGTTCTGTCTTTATTTTTCTGTAGCCTGAGCTCTTTCGCCTCTTTTGTACCATACAGTGGCGTAGCGAGGGGGGGTTTTGGGGGATAAAACCGCCCCCAGAGCTCAAAGAAATTTTTAGGTTAAATCCATTTTACTTAATTGGATTGATATTACTGATAGAGTAGTGTAAGGATTAATAAAATATCTCTTAGAAAGCTGGAAAAATCATTTTTGAACCAAAATTTTGAACCATTTACGCTAAAATTCCGCAATTTATTAATCTCGCACCTACCGCTTATCCTGGTGGGTATTCCATACCCCCACACACCCCGGTATTAGTTGCACCTAAACCCCCCCCCCCCCCCCCCAGTCTTAATTCCTAGCTGCGCCCCTGGTGCCATATACGGGCGTTAATGAGCAGCCTGAAAACTGACACATGCCATTTTATGTCCTCCTTTGAAGGTCCTTGTGAATGACCGACGCGATACCAATGTTCTGAATATTTTTGCTTTCTTCTGGATCGAATGAAGTGAGTGTGAAAAACTCATATTTTTTAGTTTCCTTTCCAAATCAGCCCATAATTTTGATCGCGAGAGGACGATAGTTATGCAGTTTTGCAAAGCGTCACCAGTAAGAAATTTGGCTCTACAGAGTTAAAGTTACATTAAAATTACTAATAGTTTACTTGACTAACCAATATATTAGCTATCTTTTAGTGTAGCCTACGAACTTATGTTATCCTTAATACAATTTTCAGTATTCCCAACAGTATTTCTAATAGCAAGTTTTGCATGTTCTAGCTTCATAGGCAGATTGCCTTCATGAGTGTTTTTATTTGTGAGAGTTTAAGAGTTGCCTACGCGTGAATGTGGAAGTTTATTTTGTTAATATGCGTACCATTTCTATTTCCATGTAGTTTGAATTTGGGAATCCTCTTGCACACTAGATGCCGGTGATTGACCACCCTCTGCCAAACACCATAGAGGTGGCTCGCAGGGTGTAAGTATATCAGTGGTTCTAACAACACGGGTCTCAAAATTTGGTCGGTTTGAGACAAGTGTCTTAAACAAAGTATAATAGCATTTTTTAAAACTAAAATTGGAGCAAAAAACAACTCTTTTTTTTTGCAAATGCATGCTTCATTTTTAAGTATTATAAATTTTTGGTTTTTCATTTCGGTGTAAAACTAAAAAAAATATATGTATTTTGGTCTCCTGATAAGCTGCTAATTTTTAGATACGTGTTGTTAGAACTTAGCCATCGATAAGTACGTATAACTGTGGCTATGATTCTTATTCTACAGCGGTTCATCCCAAGCCATTATTTCTCTTCGTCCAACCAATCTCTCCTCCCTCATCTTCTCTCAGCCCTAGTGACTCTGTCCTCCCCGTCGCTGACCCATAATTGCCCCACAAGTTCCCTCCTTATTGGGGTCCATTGCTTGAATTGATCGTGTCAATCCGTCGGCCTGTCTATTGCTTCACTTGCATCCATCCTTGAGAGCCTCACGCCGGCCAACCGTATAGTCTTCCAGCCACGGAGCGCATAGAACACGACGTTTATCTCCATTCTACTCATATTTCGCTCGGCTCCTTATTAGGCATTCCCCTGCGCAAGATAGCAGAAAACTGGAAGGCAAAAACATGTCAATTATTCGGACCTCAAGCGGCACCGTTCGTTGCATCAGCTCCTGGACATTTTCTGCTCTCTTGTTCCCATGGGGCTTATGACGGGTAAACATGGTTTTCTCGCCATCTAGAATTTACGATCGCCAATTATTGAGAGACTATTGCTTCTCCTCGTGTCCTTGAGTTACTTGCGAAAACCCTGGTTAGAGTTCTATAGAGAAGTAAGAGTTTTAACCGCCAACCCATCTGCGATCTGGATGTATGTCGCGAGATAATTGTGAAGCTGTCTGTTTCTCCAATGAGTGAACATACCGCAGCTATCCAAGTTTCGCATTGATCGCAGGCTAAAATAATATCAAAAGAAATATTAGGTAAATTTTGAGATAAAACGTAAATCACCAGTGAGAAATAACACTTCATGATCCCAATACTTAATGAAAGCGTCTTATTTCTACTTTACAAATGAAGTCTATTATGGACAACAGTGTTTACTATAAAATTTTCGCAGTAAATTTAATATTATTCATTTTAAATCCTAACATTCGGTTGTATGTTATTGGAAAAATCATAAAATAATTGAACTTCTTTAAACATGAGTTGATTTTAAAGAGGCCAATTGTAGTAAGAAAATTAAAAAAAATGCCAAATAAAACCTAATTATATTATATTTTTCTGTGAATACTGACGATTTCCGATTTGTGTCAGCGACTAATACCAAGCTTACCGAGCTTAGTCAATTCAAAAATTGTTCTTTAGCTTGAGTAATTATCCATGGATGAGCAGTGAAGTTCACTTGGCACAGAACTGAACGTGAAACAAGATCACAAAGTCTTGCGAAGAGAGAAACTCACTTAACTTCCCAACCATTGTTGCAGTATGGAAAGCGGCAGTTAAAGCTAGGAATGATTTCTCCTCATCAATCTCTGACATTCCGCTCGCTACCTTCAAAGAAGAATGAGCCAGTGATCATTTATAACCCCTTTTTTTTACCTTTCCTAGCACACAAAATGAAATTATGGTGCCAACAATCTGCCTGAATGGCAAAAATTCCCAGCCATAACCGAAGAGGGGCATTCTAAAACGACGGTCATCGGCGCGAAGAAAAATTACGAGGCCACAATTTCTTGGTAATAAACCCTCTGGAAAACAATCCATATCCAAGGAGCTATAAGCATGTTTCTTTCCCATTGTTCGCGAGAAAAATACCGCAATCTTGAATACCAGAAAGGGAAAACGAAATTGGGTTATCCGTGAACAGAAAATTTACATTGCAAACTACACACAGAATCGTAAATGCATAGTAGGCTCAAGCTGAAATTCTGAAAAAGTACGCATGTTACCACTTCACGTTCTTTTTTTAATCCTATAAACTTTCGTCAAGATAAAGTTTTCTTTTTTGCCGCCCTACTTCGATCAACTTTTCTTTACTTTTTATACTCAACAATCCCCCCTCTTCCGTAAATAAATAATTCCATAACAACCTTAAATATCAGCATTCATTACACAACAGCAGTATTTAAATATCCACCGCTACCCCAACTACATAGAATGAGATTTGTGCAAATCTTGTGCAAATCCACACGAAGCGTAAAAATAGAAAACATTACCACATTCTCCCCAAATATTTACAACCAGGACTAGAAATATATCAAGCAGTTGGTTAAACTTGATATTTTCATCAATATGGTGCTCCGAAAACATTCTCGTGGCTAATATACTAATATCACATCCGTATTGGCAGGTGGTGTAAGGATGCCAACCAGATAAATGAAAATGGTAGGCGAAAATGCGGCGAAATGTTAATGGTTAGTAGGGCCATTTACTAACAGAGAAAGAAATCCGCAAGTTCGGCAACGTGAACTCGACTACTTCTGCGATGACAGAAAACATGGCAGCATTGAAAATCTCTTCGTAGCACTGAATAATCAGAATGCCTTCAGGAGAACAAGCAAAAAGTAAAAACCGCAGATTATTCTGGTATTAATACTGTTAGTCTCCCTGTCCTTAACTCATACTAGCTCTAAACTTTGAATTTGACAATTTGGGCTTCATTCATAGTTTAAAAAGGTCGAAAGAGGATCGAAGGATATAAAATATGTTAGCCTCATAAAATATTACCGTCTTCGACACATTGATAGTAAAATAATTCAATTCAAATATTATAATTACCTCGTAATACGGTGGTTTCTTATTATTTTTTTACTGCCTAAATCGAAAGATTATTACTCCTGGAGTACGAATTTCACGCTTTTAGGTTTTTAATGGACGATATCTATTTTTTTGCGATTAAATGAAAAGTGAAATTTTTCAAGCGCGCGAAAAAGCGACGGCTAAGTATGAATGCTGGGAAAATCACGTTTGACGTTATTCTGGTTCCCGCCGTCGCAAAGTGAGGTGACCTAGGGGTGAGGATGTGTGCGCCGCTGAGATGCAGGCTGCTAGCAGGTAGCAGAGTACCCTGCTAGTAGGTAGCGTTTGGCTTAAATAAGGATTATTAATACTCTATCAAACGAAGGAAACTTTCCGACCTTAGCCAGTTTTAATAGGTGATTATTACGACATGTTTCCCTGAGCTCTGTGCCTCATGCATGCATTCGCAATCTCAGACGATGTAAAACTCCTATCTACTCGTATAGAAACTAGGTCCCTGTGACGTCACGTGGAGTGGCATCGCATGGGCGCCAATCTGGCTTTTTTCAAATGCAGTTAAAATTGACGATTGCCATTCGTCTAAACTGGGAATTCTAATGCCAAATAATTTGTGTATTATGAATGCACTAATGGTGGGTAACGAATCGCAATCAATGCCTTTCGTTTTCTTTGATGAAGGAAACTACCCTATTTCATCATTGGTTTTTACCCCGACATAAAGGAGATATTTATACACTATTTATTTCTGTTGTTTCTGTAACAATAAACATGGTCTGTCATACAATTGAAGCAGTCAAATAATTCCCACCTTCGCAAAATAAATAATTTTCGAAATTTACCTCAATTCAAAGGCTAAAATTCCATTCCTGTATGTTTTTTTTCAGAGCAATTAACAAATTTATCATTTGAAGTCATTTCCATAGCGCAGAAATTATATCGCAAAAAGTCAATTTGATTGGCCTTAAACTCATGATAAAATTCTCCAGAAGTAAACAGTTTGAAAAGTTGCTGCTAAGATGCTAAATTATAACTTGATAAACATTTATAATAAAAATAGTATTAAAATAGCATGATTATCTAGACGCTCTTAGTCACGTATTGTGGAAAAACATACGTGGAAAAGTTTTTGACCGTGGCATCAAATTAGACTTAAGAAGTGTTGCTCAACGCGGAAATTTTAATGGAGCTGCGGCGCAGTAATAAATGGAATTCGAAATCGTAATAATAAGCTCACTTAAGGACGAGGATTACTTGATAACAATATTTTCGTAGCACTGATACATCTCAGAACGAAGAGGCTTTCAATGTCAAGGAGAATGCGAGATAACACGATATCCTCATTCTTTTGAATTTTTAAAAGTAGAGACTTAAATTGTACCATAAAAAGATTAGATAACAATATAGCACCTACGACCTTATTCCAAAGACTTTTGTCCCAACGGAGGCAGACAGAATTATCTCCGCAGATGAATTTTCATGATGAAGCAACATGAAATGAATTTGATTGGAAATTATCCAATGGTATTGCATTATATCCTCAAACAATCGATTAGTTTTAAGAAATTTTATGAAATCTTGGAATGAGGAAAACTTGAATTTCCTGTTTATACAGATCATGCCGTAATTTTGAAATATTCACAGTGAAAAACAACGAATTTTTTCAGCACCAGAGTTCAGGAAAGTAATATCTCCTGAATTTAGTACCTATATCGTTAGGGACGTAAATAGACATAGGTCATCATTTTGAAAATATCTTTTTAATTTTAAAATTTAATATGAAGTTTTCTTCAAATATGTGGTGAGTTATTAAAACGGTTATCTAATATCGCATGCGGCGAAAGTGGTGCTGAGGATATTGAACAGACGAATGGAGGCGAGGGCAAACGAGTATTTGGGCGAAGATCAGTTTGGTTTCAGAAAAGGGAAGTCAACTCGTGATGCAATAGCAATAATGAGGTCCCTCGTGGAGAGGAACCTAGAAAATGAGCAGGACGTATATGCGTGGATTTTGAGAAGGCGTTTGATCGGGTGAACTGGGTTAAGTTAATGGACATTCTCAAGAGAATAGGTGTAGATTGGAGGGATAGACGACTGATTCGTAATCAGTTTATGGCGCAGACTGCGCAAGTGAGGGTAGCGGACGGAGAATCTGGGTGGGCAAGCATTGGCCGAGGTGTGAGGCAAGGCTGTCCTTTATCGCCGCTGCTCTTTAACGTGTACACTGAAGAGATGGTAAGGGAAGCGTGGGATGAGTTAGAAGCTGGAATAAAAGTGGGAGGAATGATGTTAAAAATCAGTGAGATTCGCGGATGATCAGGCGTTGATTAGCCAGTCAGCTAGGGGGCTTCAGGCTCTAGTGGATGCGTAATACGAGCGTTGTGAGGAGTATGGTATGAGGATTAATCAGAAGAAAACTAAGGTAATGCGGTTTTGTAAAGCATCATGAGCGAGGAATGTGAGACTCAAGATAAAGGTGGGTGGGGAAAAACTTGAGCAGGTTGAGCAATTCAACTATTTAGGCAGTACGTTAGAGGAAAACGGATACAGTAGTAAGGACATAAGGAAGAGAATCGCATTAGCGAAGGAGGCATTCGTGAACAGGAAGGAGCTTCGGAGAGGATCGTTGTGTAAGAGTTTAAAGAAAAGGTTAGTGAGGAGTTTGGTCTGGAGTGTAGCTCTCTCCGGTGCGGAAACGTGGACACTGAGGAAAGAAGACGAGAGAAGATTGGAGGCATTCGAGATGTGGGTATGGAGAAGAATACAGAGGGTGAAATGGACGGAGAGGAAAAGGAATGACGAAGTGCTGGATATGGTTGGCGAGGAGAGACAGCTTTTAGATGAGATACGGAGGAGACAGAAGGTATGGATGGAGTTAGTGCTTAGCGGTGAGGGGATGTTGAAAATGGGGTTAGAGGGTAGAATGTTAGGGAAACGAGGGAGGGGAAGGAAAAGAATAGGATTTTTAGATAGATTGAAAGAGAGTAGGCCTTACAATGAATTAAAGAAGGTAGTGCTGGAAGGAAAGGGAGGATCCCAGCTCACTTCTTGAATACTCCATGAAAACCTACCTTAATCGGTAGAATACTACTAATAATAAAAATCTGAAATTAAAAAAATCGTAAAACGCTCAATCAACATTTTTTTCAAAGCTTAAAATTCACAAAAATGAATCTTGTGGATAAGGGATTAGGGTTTTCCGAACTATATCCTGTACGTAAAAAAACAAGACAAAAATTGAACCATTTAACTCTCTGGAATTTATAACTGGAATCATTAATTTTCAAACAAGTTTTCGACTATCAAATGAAAAAAAAACTAATTTTTCTTCCGCCTGAAAAATTTTAAAGCCGAGAACTTCCAATTGCCAAGAAAAGCAGAAATGGAAAATCTGCGAGAAATCTATAATTACCTATCAAATAAGGAAAATATTTATCTGAAAGTACGAAAAATGCTAAATAAAGATTTGAATGCCTTGAATGAGGCTACACTTGGATTACGTATCCAGCGAGCGGTACCATTAACGGCCGTTTTACACGATGAATGATCATGCTGAATGATCATGCGAATGAAATCATTCGTCGTGTGTAACGGAAAAATTCGCGAATGAACCGTCACACGCATGATCATTCGGTGAAAATTAGAACATGTTCTATTTTGCTCGCATGATCCAGTGAATGATCACGTGATCATGCAGCATGACCATTCGCATGATCATTCACCGTGTATAGCGGCCTTAAAAGGTATTAAATATGGCTTGAAGAATCGATACCATGGAGGGAAGAGAGGGATAAGCGAGTAGTTGATACGATACAAAAAGCAACGTTTCTTGCCGGGTATAACAGCTAATAATAATACAGCATAAAGATTCAAAAGGCTTTTCAAAGCTACCTCTTAAATCATCCGAAGGACGTTGAGATATTCAAGGAGGGCTAGCTAGACAAAATGGTGTTAAACAATGCAAGAAGTCTCTTTTTGGCTCGGACTACTTTTGCGTCCGGTGTACGCTCAAAGTCTGAAAATAAAAAATTGTAAATTAAGCCATTTAAAAAGAAAAAGAACCACTTAGCATAACGCCAAGGTAATCGAGTGAGGTGTTACAGTTGGATGAATATCACCTGAGTTTTCAGAAGGGTTTCCATTTCTCAAAGTGGCACCAAATCCACTTAACGCTTGTTTTGGTGGTCGGAAATCTTCCTCCTCTCAAAAATTCTTCAGATATTTATGCTTACAAGAGCTCAACTGGGTTCTTTTGAAACAGGGTGGGCGTGAAGGAATGCGGAGATTTTTCAAGATTCTGTGGCCCGCTAAACGTGCTAAAACTCAACCCCACAATAGCCGATTTGAGACTGCTTTCGGCAAAATAGAATAATCGTCACGTTCTGGGAAGAAGAAAAGGGATCGATTTCCAACACTGCACGTGAGAAGGTACAAAGCAAGGATAAAGGGTACTTCAGGGTATCTTCCATTTACAACGGCGTACCTAGGATCACAATGAGGGGGGAGGGGGGCAAGCCATGATAGTAGAAGTTGTAACAGTTAACCACGGAAAAGGTGAACGAAATCAACATTTTAAAGAAATTATAACAGCGTTTTATTATTCATGATTAAAGCACAAGCAAGATAACTAGTGACGGGAGAAGCAAGAAAGAAATTATCAGCAGAATAGCCCAGGCGAAGAGAGAATTCCACCAAAAGAGAGACCTGCTTACAGCGGGAAACTTAAATATGGAAGTAAAGAAACAATTTATAAGAACCTACATCTGGAGTATGCTCCTATACGGAAGTGAGACATGGACAATGACCGCAGCGGAGAAAGCAAGGATAGAGGCCTTTGAAATGTGGTGCTACAGAAGAATGATGAAAATCAAATGGATCGACCGAGATAGTAACGAGGAAGTCCTAAGAAGGGTAGGAGAGAAGAGAAGCCTCATGAAAACCTTAATAATAAGACGGAACAACCTTATAGGCCAAATCTTGAGACATGATGGCCTGATGAAGACAATCGTCGAAGGGCAAGTGAAAGGCAAGAATGGAAAAGGAAGACCTCGGACAAAATATATGGAACAAGTAAAGAGAGATGTGAAAGAGAAGAAATACGTAGGTGTGAAAAGATTAGCTGATAGGAGAACTGAGTGGAGAGCTGCGTCAAACCAATCATAGGATTGTTGACCAGTGATCATGATGAAAGCACAAACGAGCGTTAAGTGTCATATTAAATATTGTGGAAATTACCATTTGTGTTTTGATCATGGATAAAGCAATATTTCACAAAATTAAGCCTGAAACGATTTTATAAGCGCTTTATTAGTTTTTAAAATTATTTGCTTGAAAATAAAATTATTTTTATTTTAGTTCCATTTGTCATACCAAATTCATTTCCGTGGGTATAAAGAAAATTTGTTCCATACTTTCGTTTACATGGAGTCCTGATTTTCCATGAAGAAGTTTGTGATTTTTGCCTCTAGGGGAGGGCAGCTGTCCCCTCCGGGCCTTCATTGGGTACGCCCATGGCTATATAAGCTAAAAACGCACTTATAGGGCATGGGCGAAATGGGTTATACTGGATGTCTCAGGAGGAATCTGCAATTCTTCAGGAGGTAGTAGGGGAGAAAACTATGTCATTAAGAAAAATATTTTCGTCTCGGACTACTTTGGTCTTAGCATTACACCAAGGTAACTGAGTGAGGTGTTACAGTTGGATGGCTACAACCTGAGTTCTCAGAAGGATTTCTATTTCTTAAAGTGGCACCAAATCCACTTAGCGCTTGTTTTGGTGGTTGGAAATCTTTCTCCTCTCAAAATTCTTCAGACATTTATGTTTACGAGGGCTCAACTGGGTTAGCTTTAAATAGGGTGGGCGTGAAGGAATAAGGTGGCAGAGATGATTCGCTGGATGCATCCGGTGAAACAAACGATTATAGATTCATGACAGCATTACATAATAATTGATAGTAAAATATCGTATTTTTGCCCATAAACATGGGGTCGCAAATCCCTAGTTACTGAGCTATGGCAGTGCAAGCATATGGCAGTAGATAGCCCTTATAATGCTAGATGAGCGGATTTGATTCAGTGGGCGATTGTTGAGCGTTTATGCAGTGGATGTATCGTTTTGGCTTCACTTTGCGGTTACCATGGTTGCGCAATCTCACCCACTTTGAGATTAATGTAGCAGAAAAATTATAATCGCGCATTTTCGTCCAGCCTCAACTATTTAATGTCCTTAAGAAATTCAGAGCATTACATAAAATGCCTATCTCTCCTCTACAATGAATTCATTTATTGATCCTTTTGTCCTTCTTATTAATAGGTTTATAACCACGGCCCTCATGAATCTGTCGCATACCTACTATTTCTTCCTAACTACGTTACTTTATTATTGTTATTTACAATTTTTGTTTTCACTTATGTACTGCCAGTGTAGGACGTATGTACAGTAACTTAGCCACTCTAAAATAGCGATTTTGATGTTTGTGGTTTTACTTATTCTTTCTAACTACGCTTTTTATTGTAATTAACATTATTGTTTATACTTATTGTTCAATTTCCAGAGTAAATATTAGAACGTATGAACTGTAACTTAGCCACTATAAAGTAGCGCTTTTGATGTACGTGGATTTAATTATTCTTCCTAAATACGCTTTATTATTTGTCATTTACATTATTGTTTATACTTATTGTTTAATTGCCAGAGTAAATATCAGAACGCATGTATTGTATCTTAGCCACTGTAAAGTAGCGCTTGTGATGTATGTGGTTTTACTTATTTAAAAAGAAAAAGAAAAATACATTTTCGTGTGATAGGACGGGAAGACAATTTTCCACGGTGTCATAAAGCCAAATACTTTTATTGCACCGGATGCATCCACCTATGCATCCACGTTCTCTTCCACCGCCAATTTGCGAGATAAGTGGCGCCCTCTCGATGTCGTCAATGCTGGCGGCGTGCTTGCCATTACCAATAGTTTCTCACGCGCTTTGACGTTGCAGATTTTCTGTGCTTGCAAGATGCATCTTCAACCCGTGTTAAATATGGGCAGAGTATGCTACTTTTTCCTTTTCCTTTATCGTAAGGAATTGGAAAATCATGGAACTATAAATGCAAGCTGTACTGAGATACTAAAGGATGTGCGTGGAGTATATATACACGTTGAGGGGAATGTTGTATCTGAAAGAATAATATAAATTCAAAGCAAAAATTCAAAACTTTCCTTCTGATGATTCCTGCAAAAGATTCCTCCCGAAACATCCTGTATATGGCGAGCATTTGCTATTTTGACAGAAATAATATGTTTCAGACACACAGAGGAAATTTGAGTTGTCCATCAAAATCTACCATTGGTAAATCGTATGCTTCAAATTGCTTACAGGAGATTTGGGAACCGCTTGAAACTCGCAGGAAAGGAGAGAGGCTTCATATCGCATTTATTGATTGACTTGGATAACGCTGGTATAATTATAGTTTGGCATGAGCAGTAATCACTCGCGAAATTCACACGTGCGATATAGCCCCGTCAAAATAGACATTGACCCTTGCATGATTCCCAATACGCTGAAAATTTACAGGAACGCTAGGAATACCACTCATATGAGATCCTGAAAAGTCCACATCGATCCCGTGGGTGCTAAAAAATTTTATTCAAGGCTAAAGGTCACGAAAATGTTAGTTTTTGCATTTTTTGGCCAAACGGTTTGTTTCACGATAAAAATTGCCCAGACCAAAATTATAGACAACATTATCTACTAAGTTGTCGCGTACCTTTTTCTCTAAGCTTCACCATTTCTGAGAAAAAGTCATTCGAAAATTAGCTGGAGCTAACCAATCATGTTCGAAGAGCGCAACAATATAGTCATGCATGCTACGGAGAATACAGTAGAGAGATACTTATAATATTAAGAAACAAAAAGGGAAAGGCTTATCGCTTAAAGTATACATTAAAATCGCAACATTTCCAGACCAAAAACAAAAACTTAGCAATGTTTTACTGATTGAAAAAAATTAATATGTTCGAGATGCACCTAATAGTAAGTACATACTCGCCAATCGTGATGGATCGGGCATGTAAAGAAAGATTCCTGACCAATTAAGGGAATTGTGAGAATTCATGCCTCGACTATCTACACGAGGTATGGCAAGTAGGGATTATTGCGACACTGGATTGCCAAGTCCAAGATCGAGCCCAGACTTCGTCGATTATTCTAACCTTGGAGTGCGACTAATCAACCGGGAGCAATGACGCTCCATGAGGTATCCGTTTACTTGTCTCAGTAGCGATGCACCAATTACAGCTGCTTTTAATTACCCTTCACAGTAATGCGACCGTTTCCTCAGGTTTATGGCCACGAGCTCGGTCGGTGTCATAATTTGCTAGCCCTAGATATCTTTCAGGCGGCGCAGCGATGCGGTTCGTCCAGAAGTCAATAGGGCAATAGGCAGAGCGGTCGCCTAGTCCTGCTAGCATCACCAGTTTCAGCGGGTTAAATTCCTATGCTTCAATGCATCCGAAAGGAAACTTTCCTTACCACCAATAGGAAAGCCGAGATGAAGGGCCTCTTGATTCATTACTTATTCTATTAACTTAAATTCTTTCTAAAGATCTCCTCATCCCTTAATATTCACTAAATTCCAGGATAAAATGAAGGAAAAAGTAGATATCTATGGCCTCATTTGGTACGAAGCTATGAACAACAGATGACCATACGCACAGAATTGTTGAGGCCTTTACTTTGTAGAATTCCATTGCATGGTTGGAAAAAAATTACTTTGCTTAATGTTTTGTAGAAAAGCAAAGTAATTTTCTTCCAACCATATAGATGACCATACGCCTAATGTGATGTAATATGTTCATTCTCTGGGAATTTCTGATCACCATTCAGAAAAAAGCCTTGAAACTATTCTACACGGTATCTTTACTATTGCTAAGGCAAACGTAACTCTAACGTCATTTAGATAAAATCAGTAAAATCGCTAACAAAATCAACGATTGCTATATTGCCTGAACAACTACGATGAGAATAGAATCTATTTAGTGAAAACGCATCATGCATCAACCCAACATCATAAAAAACTTATAAAATTAATTTCTACAATTACTTATTTAAATGATTGAGTATAAACTTTCTCACTCTAACCAACATACGAGTAAAATTAATAGTATTTTTAGCAGCTGAGTAACAGGAAATGTAATTGTGACTAAAGTTTAATATGGAAAATATACAGGTACCTCTTCCTCAGGGGGGTCACAGGGGTCATCCCCCCCAATTTCATCACACATTTTTTATTTTTATTAGTTTAATGGTTTATATATCCTCACGTGTCTTAATTGTTCAATTTCATGCATTTTTAAGAATAAAAACAAAATTTTCGGCTCCAAAATGCGTAAATAACGGGTCACTTAGTTGTGATACATGGGAGAACGCCTCTCTCTCCATGGAGGATTTCATGCTCCCCGGACCCCAGAACATGACCCCCCCCCCCCCAATTTGATGCTGAATCCGCCCCGGCTCTTGATAATGTTGTTGTAACAACGAAATGCGTCGTGTTCGAATATATCCAGCGGAAATACTGCAATTCTTCATTTCACTAAAAATATATCATGATGATGATAACGCGGGACTCAAACCCAGGTTCTTAAGGAGGGGCAGACCGCGACTCCCAGCCCCATGCTCTATTTTATTCTTAACAAAATAACTTATTCGCGCATTATTTTCGCCTTCTATAATAGGCTGTTTTTGCGTATCGCCTGAACGACAGCGAAAAAAATCTGTTGATTCGGTCCATTGGCATTCAGCCCGCGACGGTTTCACTGACCGCAACTGACTCCACCACCACTTTGGCATTCATCGCACATGTCCGGTTGGAAGACGGCTTCGGGCTCTTCCCATTCGTGCACCTCAAATGGGACTAATGGAAGCAAATTGACGGCCAACTTCCTTAAGGATGCGCGCGTCCCTTGGGCAACGGGGGGGCGTTCTTCATTCGGGGTCCCATCTGCCCATTTAAGTCTACTTCTCCTCCTTTAACCGTCCGTCCGTCTACTCTAAACCAACTCGGAGAGTGAAACAAAAAAAAGATCAAGAGCGCGCATAGCCAACCGTGGACAGTTCCTTTCTGCGAGAGAGACGCGCTGTTTCGAAGTTTTGTCGCAGACGATCCTTGATCGGAGACTGCGTTCCTACGCATCTAGCCCCCTTAGGCAAGACTAGAAAATGGTAACCAGCGACTCATTCGTTCGGTATGCCAGCAAATATCTGCATAAGATCGGGTATAATTCCTCAAGAATCACTGTCGCCGCAGAAACTCTGTGCACCAAAAGCTTGGATACGAATAATAAATAATGAAAATGGACAAGATCGCCTCCCTAAACATCTTTACTTAATGATCGCACATTTAGCTATCCTCCACACCAGAGAAAAAGTCAACTTCTCACATTCATAAATAGAAGCAGGGATATTCCTTTTCATTCTACCTTGAAATCCATTACTCTTCCACCTTATTCTACCTTCACAATCATAACTCAACAACCCCCGTCAGCGCCTAAAGTTTTTTTTAAATCAAACCTCGTTCATTTTTATAAAATATGATATATATGAGCTCAGCACAATGAACACAATCCATACTAACTGAATAATAGAGGAAACCTTCCACTAAGAGTGTGCGCCGAAATGTACGCTAAAATTTACATATTATATGCATAGCAGGAGTATTGACTCGGCACTGCACTGGGTGCCATATGGCACCCATGAGCGTTGACGGGTTAAGACTAGTAAAATGAAACATTGCGATATTTCCACAGAATTTATTCAAACACGACGCATTTCGTTGCTACAACAACATAATAAAGAACCCCATTCCCCAATAACCTGGAACTTGACAATGTTGTCGCAGCAACGAAAAGTGTAGTGTCCAAATAAATTCTGTAAAAATATTGTAAAGTTTCATCCCACAAATATTAAGAACTTCCACCACATACTGACGCACATTATACAAAATAAACCTAAGATTGATGAATTCCTCCCGGGTTCTCAGCCAGTTTAATTCTTTCGTATAAGCCGACGTTTCTAGAGACGACTTGTCTCCCACCTTCACGGCCGTGATACTCTTTGGAAGTCCAATTTCTCTCGAAACGTCGGTTTTTACTAAAGAATTAACCTGGATGAGAACCCGAGAAGAATCCATCAATAGTATTCACCAGGAGAAAATAAAATCGTTAATTAAACCTAAGGTTGGTTAAACGCAGCTCTCCATTCTTCTATCCCATTCGCCAGCCTTTTCATAGTGATGCATTTTTTCTCTTTTTATTATTTCAAGTATTTTACCAATTAAGGTTTGTTTCCATGGAGTACTTAATAATAGAATTCTGGGAGCCTCCCCTTCCTTCATGTATTTCCCTCTTCAATTCACACTAAGGCCTACCCCTTTCATTCTCTCTATAACCTGCCATATAATATGCGACCTAGATAGTTGAAATGTTTCACCAGCTGAAGTCTGTGTCCATCTATTTTAATAAGTTCGACAGGTTCAGGCTTCAATTGGTGGAAGTTAGACATATTTGAATAAATAAAAGATCGTAGCACTTTTCCACATTTTTTTTTACTGCGTACAACGCGTTTAGGCTCGCTGAGCCATCATCTGGTACAAGACATCATCTGGTCAGTGAGCCGAAACGCGTTGTACGTAGTAAAAAAATTTTGTGGAAAAGTGCTACGATCTTTTATTTAAATCTATTTTAATGTTAAGAGTGAAATAACTTGCTATTGATTCTTTATGAAACTGTGAAACTTTGGCATTCTTGTGATCAAAATTATGAGCTAATTGGAAAGGAAGCTCAAAACTATGAATTTTTCACACTCAACCACACGAGGAGCAGCTAAAAACTATTCCGAAGATTCAAACCGCGTCGGTCACTCACGAGGACCTTCAAAGGAGAACATAAAATAGCATGTCTCAATTCTCAGGGTGCACATTAACTTATATATATGGCATAACACAGGGAAAGAGCTCAGGCCACGGAAAAATAAAGACAAAACATCCTCAGCCACGTGGAACGAAATGTGCAGGGTTGTGACCATCCTCAGGAGAGAAAAATGGTGGTCAAAATGTCCCTTTTTTATAGTTAAACAAGGAATGGATCGGGTTTTTGTTTTTAAGGCTATACTGATGGTCTGTATATGTTGGTCGTAATGGTCATGTTGGTCGTAAATTTTGGAACTCGCCCACGCCACCAACCTCATCCAATACCGCTCCATCCGCAACAAACCCTTATTTGTGAGAAAAGGATCCTTGCGAGACGAATTCCCCAGTTGATGCTTTTATTTTTATTTCGCCAGGGAAGCATCCACGAAAGAATTTTACTCGAGTGACGTGACAGCACTTATTTTATTTGCGTTGCCTGAACTCGTTACGGACCTCGGTCTTTTTACCTTATAAGTATGCTCAGGTGCAGCTCGAAAATTGAGACACACTACATTAAGCGTCCTTAAATGGACATTCGGTTTTCGTACCCATAGGATGTGCAAGGCCATGCATTAATTAACCGTTGTGGATTTTCAGCTGTTCTTTTGCATGAGTATTTGAAATTTCCGCTAACATAGGCAGCAGGGGATCAGCTAGGAATTAAGGCTGGGGAGGGGGGTTTAGGAGCAAATAATTCCTGGAGTGTGTGGGGGTATGGAATACCCACCAGGATAAGCGGTAGGTGCGGGATTGATAAATTGCGGAATTTTAGTATAAATGGTTCAAAATGGTGAGTTTTACGGCTTTCTGAGGGATATTTTATCAATCCTTACACTATTTAGTTACTTGTTTCATGTAGTGCTTCAATAAACACGTATCAACTCTCAAAACGTAGAACATATTTTCAATGAAATAATAGAGTAACAGTTGTTATTCCTGATAAGGCGAGGATAAAAATCTGTATATGGAACGCGGTAAAATACACGAATAATCATCAATCAACGTGAAAAGTCACTTTTGTTCAAATCCTCATACCTTTCACCTTTTCTTTCATGACGTAGTTTTTGCCACCTCATGAATAAAAACTTAACACCTCAAGCCAATATCTCTATAACTCTATTGATTTTAGCATTTATATGAAATACAAAACCGGTATGGGAAATAGAGCATTTATTATCTCACCAAGAACAGAAAGATATGACCACCTGCACCGTTACTGAGATCGCGAATTCTCACCTTTCACGTTTACAAGACCTCGCAAGCTTCCTGAAAATCAATTTGCACGATACTGTACCACAATGGAAACTGCTATTCACGGGTATAATGAGGACATGAAATTTCCTCCACATCCAAAGACACGTTTTCAAAGCACACTCCACTTTCCCATAAAATACTCTCTAGACCCCTTGCAGGATGTTGGAACAATGTAAATGGTATCTGAATTCGTTACACTAAAAATATTCCCACACATTCTCTTTCTAGAAGCCATACTTTCTAGAGCTCATGCTATCCGTAGCAACTGCGGTACATTATTTCTTTTTTAATTTATTATTAAAGAAAAAAAAATAACTTGCCACAATATTCATTACTTCTCCCTCGTGGTAACTAGCTTGGTAATGTGCATACTCACGGGTACAAGCTTTTATACACTACTTCGTTTTCCACAAATATGCGAATCCTTCTGTGAATTACTCAATCAAATATGTTTATCTGTTAAAAAAGTGAGGTGAAAGGTAGCCAAAGAATCCTCAAGAGTAACCTAGACGCATAGAGCCACACTATTACCAACTTTATGTGCCTTTATCCGATTTTAAGGAGAAAAGTTGCCTATAATGTGGGCTTATTCTATGAAATAACAAAAAAGTACTCATATATTCACACGCGGTGATTTATTGATACCCTAAAATTGAGAGCGTACACACCACACCAGAAGTTAAGCGTCAATTGCATACACTTA
Organism: Ischnura elegans; assembly: GCF_921293095.1. Lineage (NCBI taxonomy): Eukaryota > Metazoa > Arthropoda > Insecta > Odonata > Coenagrionidae > Ischnura > Ischnura elegans. The sequence continues at coordinate 72,905,829 of NC_060254.1, forward strand.
ATTTATTTCTGCTGGAATTGTAGAGTCAACGAAAAGGTAAAACACAAGCTCCTGTTTACCTAATATATGAAAGTAGGAATATGAGGGAATATAACTATGAGGATAAATATCATTTGTCAACAATGATATCTCAACATGTGGCGTTTATTCAGAGGCTTTCAAATTAAATATTAGTCTAAAAGTTTGGGACGGTTTCAATCAGCTGGCGATTTTCGACACCAGTGCACGAAAAAAATTTGAGCCGGCAAAATTGTGTTACTAAGCGTCCATCTATCTTTAGATCTTATCTATAGAAGTATCTCTAGATACCCACATCTCGCTATTCTAACAAATAAATTTGACTGAGTAATTCACAAAAGGATTCTCATATTTTCGGAAAACGAAGTGGTGTTTAAAGAAAATGTGTTCCCATAAGCATATACATTACCAAGCTAACGACGACGAGGGAGAAGAAATGGAATTTTTGCTATGTTAATTATTTTCTTCAATAATAAAATATAAAAGGAAATAATATACCGCAATCACTATGGAGAGTATGAGCTCATTAAAATATAATCGAGCCTCCCTGTTTTAACTGGCATTAATGATATCAAAATTATGGTCACAAGAAATATTGCAAACGTTGCAATCTACTACATGTTTAACACAAAAGAATTTTATCTTAATTAATGTTGACATCGCACCTTGATAGTTATAGAGACCTTCTACAAAACGTCCAATAACGGTACAATACAATAACGTCCAACTTGTCCATCTGTAATATTGATTGCGGTGGCAAACAAAAATATTTTTAACTTGGAGGTGCAAATGTACCTGTTTGTTGCCTACCTCATATGAGGATTTTCTGCTTTATTTTTCAGAATTATGCGGAAAAAATAAAAGTTCACCGATAGCGAAAAAATTATCACTAATGATTAAATTACTAGCAGTTATTCATCATGCGTTAAAAACTCATACATTATCTTGAAATGGATGAGGAAGCTTAAACTAATTGCATTCGATGATAAGATATGAGCACATACACAATAAAGCCTTCGAATACATTTTCATGCCACTCATTTTTCGATGGCTATTAAAAGACTCTTCACCGAAATTAAAACTCTTTAGCCACTTTAGGAATTGGCTCCTTGTCAACGACATCAAGTCATAAGTTGGAAGGAGAAAGCAAATGTGAAGAGAGACACGTCTTATGAGCCAAATGAATTCATTCGTCCAAAGAAAAGTGGGCAGACGACAAAGAGTGAGCATTGGACAAGAAGAGGATGGAATTAGAACGATTTTCGTTTAGTCTCATTGGGTGGGTGCTTACACAAATAGATTTTCAAAACTTCAGTCACCGGGAGACAGCTTAAACAATCCTCTAGAAGGATTATGTCGCAAGGTAAATGGATTTTAAATTAATTTTTGTATATTTAATACTTTACAAAATGATTATTGAAAAGAAATATTTACGATGGAAACTTTATCAACAAAGTAGCCCTTGCACCATCAAAAAGTATTAAATATATTCCTTAAACATTTTCACCGAAAGAAAAATAACTTTGTCGTCCTGGCTAACATATGTATGGAACTGTTTCTGTAATGATATTATTGACAGAATTATCACATGCAAATTATGAGACTTGTTTAGAGACTTGATTAGTCCCATGAAACTCAACATTCATGAAAACTAGAAGTGCGTTTTGATGAGCGAGAACACTCTTCGGTAAACCTCAATTGGTGAATCACTCAAGAGGTGGTACGACGTAAATTTTTCAATGCAAAATTACCCGCTCCTTCCGCGGCAGTCACTATGTTTCCTTTAGCTTATTCAAAACTCCATCGGTAAACGATTTAAGAATGATAAATTTTTAACACTTGATATTATTTTGTATCACCCAAAGCGAAGTTACCTTACGCATTCCCAGTTACATGGACGACTTCTATCAACTTCTTCACTAAATAGATTTCTGCAGTAATGAATTACTTCATGGATTTCATATTGCTTGTAGAGAACCTGCATGGATAATATGAAAATGTAAATTTATTGTATTTAAATCTAGGTAAACTTTTCAATAAATAAAACACTTGATTAGGTATCACTATTGAATTTTGTTTTCTACTGAACTGGAAAGGATAAGAACGGAAGGAATTTGATTTTACTTTCAATGATTCTTCGATGGATAAAACATTGAACCCATGCCTAAATAGAGTAAGGTATAAATATTAAATATAGCATGTGAAACGAGGTATAAATTATTGTGCTGCATAAGCCACCAGCTTGTTTCGAATACCTATTCACTAATCACTATTCAAGTGCCTGCATTCACTAGTATTATTTACGCATATCAAGCAGAAGTCCATCATTATTTATATTTATGTAACAAATCAGATACCTCTCATCCCTCAACAATGAAATGCAATCTTAATAATAAAACGTTATTGTACTTTTCCACACGATTTAATTAATACGACCGGTTTCGTCGCAGAGGCGACATCATCAGGTACAGAATCCGTTATCCGTTGGATTCTGTACCTGATGATGTCGCCTCTGCGACGAAACCGGTCGTATTAATTAAATCGTGTGGAAAAGTACAATAACGTTTTATTATTAAGAATGGATTTTCACAAAGTAAAGCCAGAAACAATCAAGTTTAAATGCAATCTTTCTAGGCACTAATCACAAAATAAATCTCGAAAGGAAATGCAGTGTACTTCCTCTGTAAGTGCGCATAAATTTCCCAGCTCGTCCATCCTCTGCAGACGATACAGTCAAGAGACTCAAGCATCCTCACCTCTTTTGAAAGGATCATTTCTAGGAGATGCTTCGAGCGTACTACGTGGTTGGCGGCTCGTAACCATCTCACAATCAGCCGAGATCTTGTATCTCGCTTTCGAGCGTTGCTTCTCTGGCCGTCGCTGGTGGCCTGGACACCAGGGTGAAGTTCAAGATCCTCCGTCAACACTTCCTCCTGAAAATATGGTGGTGGTAATGGAAAGCTATTAAAGTATTTTTACTTCTGCCTTGAAGGCGTTGCATTGTCGATATTTTACTTAGTTAGATAGAAAAATATTTATTGCTCAGGAAAATATCCATAAGAAAAAATAATATAACACCGTTTGCAGGCACATCAATTACAAACAAGATACACTTTTGAAAAATGTGTACGCACAATTTTTTTCCCATTTCATTACGTGAAAAACACATTAAAAATGAATTTACATTAGTAAAAGAAGGCAAATGGAGTAATACACCAAGCTGGATTTGATACAACACAAAAAAACGCATGCATTCTTAAATTAACAAATAATAAAATGGTACATCAAAAAAGGAACCATAACAACAAGAACACAATTTGAAAAAAAAGAGCAACTGATGCTATACCCGAGAAGGTAAATAATCATAATATTTTAGTTTAAATTTTTTAAGGGATAAGCAATTTTTAGCTTCGGTTGGTATCTTATTACATATACTACTTAGGAATACTTGTTAAGATAAAGATGAATATACTATTTATTACTCAGCGATTCTTGCAGTGACCAATGGCGACGGGTTTAATTAGGTTAGTTCGATGAAGCAACTTGTATTCTCAACTGGAGAGGTGAAGAAAATGATCCCAAAACTATATAAATTATTTCAAAAGTAAGGCATTGTTCGCACAAGTGACTATGAACGACAATATATTGGACTTCTCACAGGTCATCATCATCATCACTGGTCAACAATCCTAGGATTGGTTTGACGCAGCTCTCCACTCAGTTCTCCTATCAGCTAATCTTTTCACACCTACGTATTTCTTCTCTTTCATATCTCTCTTTACTTGTTCCATATATTTTGTTCGGGGTCTTCCTTTTCCATTCTTGCCTTTCACTTGTCCTTCGACGATTGTCTTCATCAGGCCATCATGTCTCAAGATGTGGCCTATAAGGTTGTTCCGTCTTCTTATTAAGGTTTTCATGAGGCTTCTCTTCTCTCCCACTCTTCTTAGGACTTCCTCGTTGCTAACTCGGTCGATCCATTCGATTTTCATCATTCTTCTGCAGCACCACATTTCAAAGGCCTCTATCCTTGCTTTCTCCGCTGCGGTCATTGTCCATGCCTCACTTCCGTATAGGAGCATACTCCAGATGTAGGTTCTTATAAATTGTTTCTTTACTTTCATATTTAAGTTACCCGCTGTAAGCAGGTCTCTCCTTTTGGTGGAATGCTCTCTTCGCCTGGGCTATTCTACTGATAATTTCTTTCTTGCTTCTCCCGTCACTGGTTATCTTGCTTCCCATTAGTAAAAGAATGGTATATATTTTTATTCTTAAATTTATTATATATTTTTATATATTTATCATATATTTTTATACTTAGATTTATATACTTAAACTTATTCAATATCATTCTATCACATAATTCCTTGTTCAAATACCTATTAGTAGAAGCTATAACCCACTGCATTAAACAAGCAGCTTTGTACGCAGCCACGCGCACGGGTGCTATGTTTTATACAACATGGATGAAATCCGCCATGAAAAAAATCATTTGGCTAAGCCGGGATTCGAAACCGGATCCTCCGGTCAGGCATGCAACCAGTTACGCCATTTACCTTTGGTGTACATAACAAAACAATTTTCGCGTCGATTCCAAAATTAAATTCATAAGCTCATAAACAATTAATTTCTTTGTGAATGACGATAAACTTACATAAAAATTTATTTATTATTATTATAGTATTCTACCGATTAAGGTAGGTTTTCATGGAGTATCTCCCTTTCCTTCCAGCACATCCTTCTTTAATTCTCTGTAAGGCCTACTCTCCTTCAATCTATCTAAAAATCCTATTCTTTTCCTTCCCCTCCATCGTTTACCTAACATTCTACCCTCTAACACCATTTTCAACATCCCCTCCCCGCTAAGCACTAACTCCATCCATACCTTCTGTCTCCTGCGTATCTCATCTAAAAGCTGCCTCTACTCGCCAACCATATCCAGCACTTCGTCGTTCCTTTTCCTCTCCGTCCATTTCACCCTCTCCATTCTTCTCCATACCCACATTTCGAATGCCTCCAATCTTCTCTCGTCTTCTTTCCTCAGTGTCCACGTTTCCGCACCGTAGAGAGCTACGCTCCAAATCAAACTCTTCACTAACCTTTTCTTTAAACCGATAAAAATGTTCTTGAGTCACCAAGAACACATTGCAGTTTGAGATTTTTCGTGCGGTTGATGGAAGTATAAAATTAAAATTGGAACAGGATTTAAGAAAAATGATGGCAACAAAACTCGGCATTGTAGTGTGTAATTTAACCTTCATTGAATGCACTTTTGGTTTCTCCACTACCGCGGATGAGACATTACCTATAACCAACCGCATTTTATTGATTTACAACTATTTATAATAACTATGGTGGTAATGGTGGTGAAAATTCTTTGCATCTACATCTACATCTACATAATACCCTGCGAGCCACCTCTAGGGTGTTTGGCAGGGGGTGATCAATCACCACCATGCAGCATGCATTTGGACTCCCACATGCACACCACACCGTCCAAAAAACGTCCCGTATAATAACAAACTATACTACTATATGCTATTAGAAATAGAATATAGAATAGAAATTCAGAAACATGCATTAAGTTTTACATAGGTTAGTAAGCTACACTACAAGTTATGCAATCTATTTACGAGTTCTATTGCTGCCGTTATAATCTCTTATCGATCGTGGAAAAAATGACATTCGGAATCTGTCTGTTCTGCAATCTATCTCTCTTATTTTATTTATATGATCTGATCTTCCGTAATACGTTGGCGTCCGCAAGATATGGTTAACTTCGTCAGAAAAGACACTGCTCTTGAATTTATCTAAAAGGTTTAGTCTATTTTTCAATCTACGGTCTGTCAGAGATTCCCATCCGAGTTTATCTAAGAGGTCAGTTACACTAACAAGACTATCGTAACGACCTTTCACATACCTGGCAGCTCTTCTTTGCACGCGTTCTAACTCTGTTATTAAGCCTTTTTCATGAGGGTCCCAAACACTGGCAGCGTATTCCAAATGTGGTCTAACGAGGGAAAAGTAGCTAATTTCTCTCACTTTGTCGTCGCACTTTCCTAATATTCTTTTAACAAAACCCATTTTACGATTAGCTTGACCGGTTATTTCTCGAATATGTTTATTCCACGATAGATCATTATTGAGTCTAACCCCTAGATATTTCACGGATTCAACTGCCTTTAACTGGGTGCCCCGAATGATATAGTTACGCTGTAGGGAGTTATTCTTCTTCCAGAAATTCATTACGACGCATTTTTCCAAATTTAATTCTAACTGCCAAGCATCGCACCAAGCTTGGATAGCAGCAAGGTCATTCGTTAGTTCATCTATATCTTTGCTGGAACGGATTTCTCTGTAAACTACAGCGTCGTCTGCAAATAATCGTAACTTACTCTGCACTACTTCGCCAATGTCGTTTATATAAAGAAGGAATAGGAGTGGGCCAATGACACTACCCTGAGGAACGCCAGAAGTGACTCTAACCTCATTGGAGACTGCACCGTCTAATACTACTCTTTGGACGCGGTCGCTCAAAAATTCTCTAATCCAGGAAATGACATCTTCGTCTAGACCATAAGATTTCAGTTTTATTATTAACTTTCCGTGGGATACTTTATCAAATGCCTTTTTGAAATCAAGAAAAATCGCGTCTACTGGAATGTTGTCTTCCCCGGAGACTAAAATATCGTGGGCGAAAAGCGCTAACTGAGTTTCGCACGATCTGCTTTTCCTGAATCCATGTTGAGTTCCCATTGATAAGTTTTGCGCGTCTAGTTGTTTCATTACCGAGCTGACTACGATGTGTTCAAGGACTTTGCAAGAGATGGACGTTAAAGATATCGGCCTGTAATTAGATGGCTGTTCCTTGTCTCCACTTTTAAATATTGGCGTTACATTAGCGATTTTCCTGTCATTAGGTACCTCGTGTTGCTTGATGGATTTACTGAATATTTACTGCAAGTAATGGGCTATTTCTGAGGCAAGTTCTTTATATACGAGAGAAGGGATTTCGTCTGGACCAGGTGATTTATTTGGACTAAGCGAAACGAAACGATATTACGGTAAACGGTATTTACGAAAACCACCAAGCTATTTATGCTAAACTTAATTTTCAAAGTCATCTCTTTTCATTTTAAAGTTAGTATCTAGTTAATAATGCGATATATTTGATCAAACAATTTATAAAACATAAATCAATGAGATATACAGAAAGGAGATGTTTCATAATATATTTCTCCTGAAAGATAATTGACCAAAATGCGTAATACCGCGACTTAAAGCCTGGTTTATTTTCTAGAGGTGAAGCCATTTATTTATACATAGATGCAGTCCCTGATATTAGTAGTATTAACAGGATGGTAAGAATAAAATATTTTTAAATAAAAACATGCCAATCTCCGTAAAATGTATGTGATAAGGGTTCAATAATGAAAATATATGGTATAGCATGATCCAAATCAGCATTTTGCGCGATCGCTAAGATACTACATCTACATCTACATAATACCCTGCGAGCCACCTCTAGGGTGTTTGGCAGGGGGTGATCAATCACCAGCATGCAGCATGCATTTGGACTCCCACATAATAATAACAAACTATACTACTATATGCTGTTAGAAATAGAATATAGAATAGAAATTCAGAAACATGCTTTAAGTTTTACATAGGTTAGTAGGCTACACTACAAGTCATGCAATCTATTTACGAGGTCTATTGCTGCCGTTATAATCTCTTATTGATCGAGGAAAAAATGACATTCGGAATCTGTCTGTTCTGCAATCTATCTCTCTTATTTTATTTATATGATCTGATCTTCCGTAGTACGTTGGCGTCCGCAAGATATGGTTAACTTCGTCAGAAAAGACACTGCTCTTGAATTTATCTAAAAGGTTTAGTCTATTTTTCAACTACGACGGCAGCGTGGAACAGCAGGACTTGGAAATAAGTTAATTGACTGGTATTGATGCTTACTAACTTATGTATACCATAATGCATGTTTTTGAATTTTCCTAGTATTTCTAACAGCATGTTTTGCATGTTCTAACTTCATATGCAGATTGCTTTCATATGTAGGGTATAAATTAATCCTATAATTTATGTATGATATGCAGCAAACTTGTTGCGGAGTGTAAGTTAATGGAAGTAAATTTTTATCCTCTAGTGCACGTTGCTGTTGCTGATGCTGACCCCCTGCCATACACCTCTGTAGGTGGCTGTAGATATAATTATAACGTTGCAAATTATAGGGAAGCCGTTCTACCAATCATCCTGGAGTACTGGAGTACTAAGTTCATCTTAACAGAAAAAGGTGGTGGCAGAAGTAGCCAACATCAAGGCCGACGGAGGAGTATCATCGAAAGTGAGCGATGGAATTGTGAATCTTGCGGCAACGAACCTATGCCTTTCTTAGAAAAATAAGCTCCACCCTTCAATGACCTCATACACTGAATGACGCATGCGCAAAACCCTTCACTCCCAAAGGTTTTCCCTAGAAATCCTTTCGAACGAAGAGCGCGTAGGATTCGTGTAGGAGAGAAAGAAAACGATGAAGAATGTTTTCCTTCCTCCACATCCTCCTCTCCCTCACACCCTCTCTGTAAAATGGACGTGGGGGTTTCTCTTCCCACCGTTTTCGTCCATCCACTCAACTCAGGAGGAAGAAGTAGTTCCCCCCGTCTCGGTCCCGTCTGGGCCATCCGAGGATGGCCTCTGTTGCACCACTGGTGCCATCTCTTGATCGCTGCGGTCCCTCACTCGCTCCTCCGCTCACCACCAGAGCGGTCGGTGCATTCCTTCACTGTTCCTTTCCCTACCTTCTACCCCCACCCCCCTCTTCCAAACTTCCCCTCAACAAGTCTTCACAGCCCACCTTTCCTCGACTTCCCCTCCCCACACTTTCGCCCGAGGGCCCTTTATAAGCTCCATACCACCCACCTAACTCCCCCTACCTTTCCCGTTAAGCGCTGCATTCCTTCCAACAGGCTCTCCGGCGGGCGTCTTCGACTTTTAACACCGCGCTGCCAGCCCTGCTAGTAGGAGGACTCTTCTCTCTCATGCTTCCAATCACCATTCGTTTTCCCGTAGCTGAAAGGTTTTGAATCTTTTTTTTTCCTTCCCATAAAAAGGGTCTTCCCTATTTTAAATGTCCACACGATCCCTTATTTATATCGGGTATACCCCGAGGAATTCCTTTCCAGGGGTCCAAAAATCCGTCCGCTGAACTGGAAAGGAAAGTTAAACTTGAGCACAATGCGTCATATTTTTTTATGTTCTTTTTATGCCTCACGATATCGGATCCAAGATATTGTATTCCAGAAAACGCTCTCGGTTTGTGGTTTAAAAGAGTATTTGATTTTTTTCGACAGTCGGAAAGTCAGCGGATCGTTTTCTCTGCGGGGAAAGTACTTGGAGTGGGAAAGACCAATTTTGGGATCGAAATGCATCCCTTACTTCTCGCAAACGAGTTTCCTCGAAACCACAGGACAACCTGTTTTGCATAGCATGTTTTCATTGGCTGCACAGCAAAGTAGTTTGTTATAATCTTGTAGCTTGAAATTAACTTATAATACATATTTCCCATAAGAAAAGTCGTCGCGGGACCACAGCAAGAGAGTCAAGGTTTGGAGACTGGCACGGCCGAATTAAATACGGTATGAGTCAATATTGAGGATTTCCTTTACGAACCGAACGGTTCCGGGGAAAAGGGAGTACTTATTTGAAATTGTCCCCGTTAGGATATGCCATTGACAAGTAATTTGAAATGCATTATTTATTAATTAACAACCAAATTAAAACATATGCATTGATGAAATCAATTAAAACCCAACGATCGAAAAAAAGTTGGTTATTATGAAGCCGGAAACTTTCTGTTGACAGCATTTACAACTACATGAACGCAGAATTTAGCAAATTCTTCTAAAAAACCGTATTCTTCTAAAAAACCCTTTTCCTCTGCTTCCCAATAAAACCTCATGGAACTTCCTTTCAATATCCTATTCAGATGCAGATGATGCTTTATCCATCAAAGTGTATGAAGGATCTAAATTTGTGGTAGGAAAAAATCACATCGTTTTTGCTTTTATAATTGTAAGACAATTAATTTTATTACCAAATTAGCATCAATTATTCACACCGTCTAGCCATTTTTTCACGAAAGATCTGAACCACGTGTTCTTTTGTACTGTAAAGTTTAATGGCGAAATATGTAGCTGCCACGATAATTATGATTAAGTAAAAACTTTTTCAGATTTTTAAAACGATAAATATTGAAGTTTGACATCTCCCAGAACCAACTCTGGGTTAGACAGGGATAAGAATATTTTGTTTTACTAAGTAATTAGCCTCAATTACTCACACCATCTAGCCATTTTTTCCACAGGCATGCCGACATTCCTTTTTTACAATCATAATTTTAAGAATAATTTTACTAACAAATCAGCCGCAATTATTTACACTATCTGTCCATTTCTCTCGCAAACCATGCGATTTCTTTCGCACCGTTTCTTAAACCCATCTGAGCCATTTAAATGCATTTAATTTCGGGTTCGACGGAACGAATTTTAACAATCCACTGTTCCCGGCTACCACAGAGATGCGGTGGACGATCGGGGAACCAAAATTATGGCGCACGCTAGAAGCATTTCCGTTCCAGAATCGTTCCGGGGGAGAGGTCAAAGCGGTCAAAAGCGTACAAGAGACGAGATCTGGACGGCCGCCGTTGCACCGCAGCGCCGGGCGATTTAACTCCAGGGCTGACTGCTTCGGCGATGCGGCGGCGGCTTGTGTCTGGCCTCGGCGTTGCCCGGCCACAGAAGACGACGACCCCGACCCGTGACTCTGCGGCGTCTGCAACCCCCTTCCTCCCTCCCTTCTATACCACCCACCACCTCATTCTCCTCTTCTTCTTTCCCTTTCTTTCCACGAAGTGCCCCGGGATAGACGTCGCCTCCATCAGGTGACGACCAAGAAAGAGTGGTTTTCTTCCTCCCTAGCAGGAAAAAGGATGCAACTTTCTATCTCGGACGAAGAGTCTATCTCATTTTCATCTTCGTTTGGCGTCACCATTTTATAGCAGGGTTATCCAGACGGTTTCCATGTCAACATTTTGAGGATAATGGCGCAATGGAGTTCTCGCGAAACTTCGTAGAATAGCGGGAAACGGAAGAATACTTCTGTTTGAATTACTTTTGTCTAACTTTAGTGTAACTGACCTCTTACATAAACTCGGATGGGAATCTCTGTCGGACCGTAGATTGAAAAATAGACTAAACCTTTTAGATAAATTCAAGAGCAGTGTCTTTTCTGACGAAGTTAACCATATCTTGCGGACGCCAACGTACTACGGAAGATCAGATCATATAAATAAAATAAGAGAGATAGATTGCAGAACAGACAGATTCCGAATGTCATTTTTTCCACGATCAATAAGAGATTATAACGGCAGCAATAGAACGCGTAAATAGATTGCATGACTTGTAGTGTAGCCTACTAACCTATGTAAAACTTACTGCATGTTTCTGAATTTCTATTCTATATTCTATTTCTAACAGCATATAGTAGTATAGTTTGTTATTATACGGGACGTTTCTTGGACGGTGTGGTGTGCATGTGGGAGTCCAAATGCATGCTGCATGCTGGTGATTGATCACCCCCTGCCAAACACCCTAGAGGTGGCTCGCAGGGTAATTTGTAGATGTAGATGTAGATGTCTTTTGTATTGCCGCCCTAATATAACGGTCGGATATCTACCTAAAATTGTTCTTTAGACGAGTTAGTACAAAATAAAATACACTATATGGTAGAGTCTTGGATATGGTACATTTTATTTGTGTACTTGAACAAAATCACTAAAAATTTCTAAAATTTCGGAACAGCACTGGAGTAAGGGATTAAATATAAAGAGCTAGCTCTAATAGTTTTAAATCCCCACGACCGAGATTAATTACCAATTAATGCAACCGCACGTAATTACCAGTGTGACTGCCATTTAGTTTCCTCAAAGGCATTTCCGATATTCCCTTCATCATCCAGCCAAGCGATACCATGACTTTCCTTTCGACGAAAATTTCTCGGTAAAACTTAAGGTCAAGCCAGACACCACAGGGAATGAGACTTCCCCGTACTATCCTGGTTCTGGCAAGATGGTTAAGCAGATAAGAAATTCAATGACGTAACTGGAAAACGTCTCGATATATCTAAGAACTCAAAATTTTAAAATTCAATTGCCTCTGAAAGGGATAAAAGCACGTTATACCTCAATTGAATATGGCAACGCTACATTCTGGCGTAAGCGCTGGAATAAACACCGGCATGCATCCTCCGTTGCAGTAGCAAGGAAAGCGTACAAAGAAAGAAGTGACATCAATGCGCTAATTTCATACGAACACTCCCGTTTGCACATCAGTGCACGCACTTCATCTACATAATACCTCGCGAGCCACCTCTAGGGTGTTTGGCAGGGGGTGATCAATCACCAGCATGCAGCATGCAATTGGACTCCCTCATACACACCACATGGTTCAAAAAAACGTCACGCATACTAACAAATGTACTATCATGCGCTGTTAGAAATAATAATAAAATTCAGAAACATGCATTAAGTTTTACATTAAAATTTACTTTAATGAATATTAATTTACAATGATTTAAATGAATATTACATTTACTTCAATGAATAGATATATTCCTTCGGATATGGGATGAGCGTAACACTTAGCTAAGTGACCAGCGCAGACCTGGAATAAGACTTCAACAATAAGCTCGATAGTCTCTTCTTCATCTAGGAATAGTGAATTTTTAAAATTATCCGCTTTGTTACACACTTAACTTACGTCATGCCAAAATTCATACAATTGTGCTTTTCACCTTCACTAGCATTTCCAAACTTCAACATAGCATGATAAAAAGATCGATTGAGCCTCGAAAGAAACTGAAATTTCACAGTCAAATTATGCAGACATTCAATTTTTGTAAACATGTAAGCAGTGAAGGTTCAATTCCTATTCCACTCCTTTTTTATTCGCTTGAAAAGTGCAATCTTCCACCTGAAATGATTCCCCATCTACCACATGGCTTGATCTGTTCGTATTTAGTTTTTCCTACAGTTTTTGTCCTTTATAGTATGCATAAAAGCTTATTTAAGACTATCCGTGTTTCGCAGAGTCATCTCTATTGAAGCGCAAACCCAATCATGCCTATTCCAATTTGCGATCCCCCATTCTCCCATAAGCAAGCGAGCATTGAGAAAACAAGAATGTGATTACGCTTTTCCTCGTTCATCTGAGACTGCACGCGTTAAAATTGCTCAAACATCGAATGCAATCATACCGGATCGAATAAAGAGGAAAGATGACCTGCAGCCTGATAGGCTTTGCTTGGAACTTCAATTTCCAGGAACCCATTCACGTCACGGAACGATATTAAATCTTCCTTGCAGCCCTTGGAATCCGGAGAGGGTAATAAAGGAGGAAAATGCTGTAGGAAGAAGTATAACGGTCGCTTTAAATTATTCCGAACGCGAATTGGACGTAGACGTGAAAAAGAGGCGATTCAACGCTTCGACCAATTCGTGATGCGCGGTCGACGAGAATTACGAAAGAGAAAACTGGTTTTGAGTTTTTCGTCGGAGAGAAATTATTTCATTTCATGGCCGCATTGATTCAGTTTTTATGGCATTGCTAAATATTTCTTGTCTCCAACGAGAAATATTTTAAAAGATATCTACATAAAACCTCGTGGAGGGGATTAATAATTTCTAATTATTATCCGACGAGATATTTTTAGAGTAGGTCTTGGGTTCACATCAAATGCTTAAAGGTGACGCCGTGACATTGATGCCTATATGATATAGAAAACTTTTTATCGCCTACATCCACATAATACTCTACAAGCCACATCTAGGGTGTTGCATACTGAATGATGGTGATTAATCACCCCGTGCCAAACACCCTAAATGTGGCTAACACCCGCAGGGTATTATGTAGATGTAGGGTGTTTGGCAGCGGGTGGGTATTTACGCGGAAAAAACTAATAATATTTATCAACCATGAATATACCATCGCAATTTCCTACAAGATAAATACAATGCGAGTAACACTAAATATTTATTTTCTCTTAACTAAAAGTTCAATAACATTTTCCCTCTTGTCTTAGTTAGTTATTTAGAAGGAGACATTCAAGAATGCAAAAAAGAATCAGTATCACCCATTGAAAAAAGGAGTTCCTATTTCCAACGAGATCAGATACGATGAGCTAAACATATAATTCAGACTATTTGGAAGAAGAAAAATTAACAGCTCTTGTACCTGTTATAGCACGACTTGCCTCCCCATTGGCATCGGTTAAAATTTCAGCAGACGCGTAGACGCGGTAGTATTAGCATAGCAACATCCGCTGTATTACGTAATAACACATACGTATCAGCTGAAGGAAGAAACCTTTTTCTGGGTGCATGATGAGTAAAAAAGCATAACTTTTTGCCGGACCACTACTGAAAAGTAAAAATACCTATACTATATACTTAAACCAAAAAATAACCCAAAATATAAGGAAAACATTTTTTTATAGTAAAATAGCCGTAAGCACTACTAAATGAAAACTTTGTGCGAATAAAAAGTTTTTCTCGTATATTTATTTTTTCTCTCATAAAGACTCATTAAATGTATAAAAAGAAGCGAAACTCACTCCCTTTCAATATTATTTTGAAAACACCTTTGAGATGGCAGTTATGCTATATACCATGATTGTATAAATCCAATACATGGGCATGCCCAGCGAGGGGCAGGAGGGGGCAGCTGCCCCCCCCCACCTCCCACCAGAAGCAAAAATCGCAAATGTCTTTAAAGAAAATAATATTTTTTCAAGCAAATAATTTTAAAAACAAAAAAGAAAACGGTTACAGTTTCCTTAAAATGTTCATTTCATTCATCTCTTCCATGCTTAAATCTTACCTACAACTTGAACCAACATAGCTTTCCCCCCACCCCCAGTTTTGATCCTGGGTACGCTCTTGATCCAATACACATCGGAATTGCGTTGCGAGGGACTCCATCGATTATCAATATCAAGTTAGAATTGTTACACCCATTCAAAAAAAATCCCCCAAGTATTCTACATACATCACAGTATGTATCAGGGGTCACAAGTGTGCTGGACCATGGTCCTGGCTTAGAATACCATGAGCGTATTGCCATCAGTGGAGTTAGAATAGAACTTAGAACGCGACGCATTGCTGCACAGAGTAAGCTTTCATTACGCTGGGAAGTGGGGACTGACCACGACTGCCAGGTTGGCAAAATGCCCGAATGTTGATCGGAAGGCCTCTTGTTCGCTCTCTGCTCAGTACGGATAATAGTCCAGTAATTATATCCATAAGCCAGAGGTTGCAGGTATTTAAGGGTCTTCTTGGCATCACTCAACCCCTGCCAGACACCCCAGATGTGGTAAGCTATGCAACACTAATGCTCACCAGGGCTACCTACATTGGCGAACTAATTTTTGTTAGAGTAAATAGTCGACAAAGAGCCATAAAAAGAACAACTATCTAATTCTATTCAGTATAGACGTTTAAATATTTATAGAACAACTTTTTGTACCACTTAGTGGCAGCATCGTAATCACGCTCTGCTCAGCATGGTTCATAGTTCAGTGTGTATAGTCTTAGGCCAGAGGTTACAGGCATTTAAGGGTCTCTTGGCTATCACTCAACCCCTGCCAGCCACGCCAGATGTGGTAAACTATACAATACTAATGCTCACCGGGGCTGCGGACTTATTAGCCATTAACCATTAGCGAACAACTTTTATTAGCGTAGGTAGTCGACTAAGTGCCACCAAATAAACTATATAATTCGTTCCAGTCTGGAACCATCAATACTTAAAGCAAACCTTATTATACCACTTAGCTGGTCAGCACCGTAATCGCCTTCTGCTCATTATGTGTGTGTAGCCTAAGACCAGAGGTTGCACATACTTTAGGTTCTTCTTGGCATATCTCTACATCTACATCTACATAATGCCCTGCGAGCCACCCCGAGGGTGTTTGGCAGGGGGTGATCAATCACCAGCATGAAGCATGCATTTGGACTCCCACATGCACACCACACCGTTCTCAACCCATGCCAGACACCCCAGATGTGGTCACCTATCCACTAATAACGCTCACCGCGGCTATCTTCTCAACCATTGTGGCGCAATCTTTCATTAGCGTAGTCAGACGACGAAGTTCCGCCAAATTCCTTTCAATCGAGACCAGTGGCAGATCCACAGAGGGGCTGGGAGGGCTGCAACCCCCTCCCTCTTGGGAATACAATTTGCACTAGAAAATATTGTAATTTTGTTCAGACCCTAACAACTGCTGGGAGGTCCCCACCTAGTCTGTAGACTGCATAGACTGTAGAAAAGACAGATTCAGAATGTCTTTTTTTCCCAATAAATAAGAGATTATAACGGCAGCGATGGAACTCATAAATAGATTAACTGACTTGCAGTATACCCTACTAACTTATATAAAACTTAATCCATGTTTCTTAATTTTATTATTATTTCAAACAGCATATGGTAGTATAATTTGTTAGTACGCATGACGCTTCATGGACTGTAAGGTTTGCATGTGATAGTCCAATTGCATGCTGCACACTGATGATTGATCACCCCCTGCCAAACACCCCAGAGGTGGCTCGCAAGGTATTGTAGATGTAGCCCGCCCTCCCCTCATCCCTATCCTAGATCCGGCGCTCGTCTGGATCTATCAATACTTTTAGCAAATCTTTTTATGCCACTTAGCGGTGGCATCGTAAAAGGGAAAAGTCACAAATCATAGCAGCAGGAGGTGGCGCATATATTACAATTATAAATCTCCGATCGCGAAATCAATCACCCCGGGTAACCGTCTGGGGGAGCTCCACCAATGGGGTGACGCGATGCCAGTGGCTCGGTCGGAATCCAGGCCGGTGGTATGCAGATGAGACGGGACCAGAGAGCTTGAGGACCGGTGGGTCCAGTTCATCCTGCCCAAGAGATCGGACGAACTCGGAATCCTTCCTCCAGGAGGCGCACGGAGCGCTAGAGAGCACCACCACTCTCGATACGATGGAATTGCGACAACCTCTCCCAGAGGAAGGCCGAGAAATTGCGTATCCAGCCATCTTGGGAAAGACTTAACGACTCCGATGAAATGCATGGGAAATGCGTGCAGCTTTGAAAATTATTTTATCCGCTCCAATATTTCTATGACCGCGCGGTGTTCATGAGGCGGTCGTCTAGCATGCTGCATGCTGGTGATTGATCACCCCCTGCCAAACAACCTAGAGTAGGTTCGCCAGACCCATAAAAACGATTTCACATCTTCTGGAGGGCCACAATTCTCCACGTTATTTTACCACAACATCAATAAAATAAATTAAAAAAAAAAACATAATTTCAAAGTGCAATAATATCTATTCGTTAAAAAGTTCAATCATTCGATGCGATGCGATCGTTTATTTTCGACGAATGTGCAGATATTTGGTTTTATTTTAATAGTTGCAACTCGCACACTACTTTCCAGATGTGCATCGGTACAATATTTTCTTCGGCATCTACGGGCCGCAAGAAATTAGCCGGTGGGCCGCGAGTTGAAGACCCTTGATGTAGGTGTGCCGCGCGCGGTGCAGGGCGATCGTCATTCCATCGTATCGAGTCCAGTGGCGAGCATCGGCAACCCCACGCCGAGGGGAGGAGCCAGCAGCTAGCTATAGCTGCTGCCGTCCTGAGGTCAAGGTCCCTCCATCCCAACGCCTCCTCAAAGCCAGCAAGCAACAGGCACCCTTCCCCCCCTTCACTGTGCCGTCCCTCCAGCAGGTCCTGGATGGGTTCACCTGCGTCTCGGTCTCTCGCTAGCCTCCCACACGGGGGCCACTTTAAATACGGGGGAGAGCGCTCCCACGAGACGCCAGCGGCCACCTTATAAAACCTTTCCCCCCATCGCCCACGGAAGCAAGTCTCAATCCAAGCCGGATTCCACTCGGAGTGGAGGGATTTATAAAATGGTGGAGGAAGGAGGAGGTGGTATTTTTTCGGAGTGAGGGGCGGGGGGAGTATGTGGAGGCAACACGTGATTGTTGAGCGGCTTTCTGAGTGAGCCTCCGTTGCCGTGGTAACAGAGTGGTGGCAGGTCCGGCGCGGGTGAAGTGGTGGTATTCAAAGTGGAGGGAGAGGGTTTATATATATATATATGTATATGTTTCGCCTGACCGAGAAACTCGCCATACAGGTGCATGAGACAAAAGCCCTTGCCCCAATTGGGAGGCTGGGGTGGATCTGGATCTGCACCCGTGCGGTGTCTACTCCGTTTTGTCACTTGATAGGTGACAATGATGAGTAATTAGTGATGCTATATATATGTTCCCACTCAGCAGTTAGTCTTAAAAACGTTCGTTAGAGATTTATTTGAAATTTATGATGATAATTTACCTCAGTAATATTATCCACCTTTTTTTTTTAAACTCTCCATCGAAATGTGATGCTGGTAAGTGATAGGGATTAATATATATCATTGCGTAGGGAACATGTATATCATATGTTTTCATCTTTTTATATCATTAATACACAAGTGAATGAGACAAAAGCCCTTGCACCAATTGGGAGGCTGGGGTGGTTCTGCATGTGCGCCTATGCGATGTCTACTTCGTGTTGCCCTTTGATTAGTGCCAAAGACGAGCAATAACAAATGCTTGAAATCCATTCCCACACATCAAATTTTATTTTATTTAGGGCCACAACACCGAAACCAGCGCTACTTGGCCTTTTACATCGGGGTTTTATAGCATTTAACAACAAAATGTACACGAACATGCACGCCCTGGATAGAGGCAAACTACCCAGGCGGGAGACGAACCCGCGACCTTCGATTTGGAGGGCGAGATCTTTGCCCCGCCGCCACCGACGCCAGCGAAATTTATTACTTTAGCGTATATTAATAATCATTATGCATCATATTTTTATGACCGTGCGGTGTGAATGAGGCGGTCCTCTTGCATTGGTGATTGATCATCCCCGGCCAAACACCCTTGAAGTGGCTCGCAGTGACAAGTGATTTGTCGTGATGGTTTTGCTCTCGTCCTACGAGGGTTATCCTTTGCCGGAAGTCCAGCCTTAAATATAAGATCATGGCTAAAGTTTTATGTTCATTCTTCCGGGCTGACAAGGGACGAAGCCAACGGCAGGAGTTCCACCAGCTCAGTCATTTCAAATTGGTTACTCCGGATCCCCGCAATAAAAAAACGTGAAACACAAGGGTCGCCCGTCATAAAGAATCTCAAATCAAGTAGCGGCGCCTGTAACTTACTTAGGAGACTCGAAGAAGATATTTTCTCAGACGACGTGAATAATATCCTTCGTTTACCATCGTACTATAGTAGACGCGATCATGAGAATAAAATAAAATAAATAGACTGCAAAACAGAGAGATTTAAAATGTCATTCTTCCCTCGTACTATTAAGGATAGCAACGTTGTCTCAATTGATAGGATTAATGGCATCGCTCGCTAGGATCACTCATTGCATGTATTTCCTCTAGGACTTAATAACAATTAGCAATTTTTTTATGAATATGCATGTATATTTTTCTAGTGTGCGTAATATTTTTATGACCGTGTGGTGTGCATGTGGCGGTCCTCTTGCATGCTGGTGATTTTTCACCCCCTGCCAAACACCCTAGAGGTGGCTCGCAGGGTATTATGTAGATGTTGATTTAGATGTATTTCTCTCACACACAAGACATCCCGGCCATTACTGATTTTGTAGCGATTAGGAATGAGATCTTGAGTACAACAAGTAATGGAAGGTAAAAATAACATCCAGCCGCACCCATTTCTGGCAATAGAATTACCGAAAAACACTCCTCCCTCCCAAAATTAGCTAGCACTCCAGGGTCACCAGCTTTCAATCGAACTGTACTTTTTTTAGGTTTTGGGTGCCTCTGGCCACAACAATGATGTCATCATGTCCTCCTTCACAAAGCATAATTATTGCGTCATTCTTCCAAAAGTGACAGTCAAAAAAGCGACCTTTGCACGAGATGGCTGACACATAATTCCAGGTAAGGTCTCCTGCTACGAAATTGAGACATGAATCAATTCCAATGAAGCCCATCCCTTTCCGTCGCAATAAGTGCGATGCATAATATCAAAGTATTCGTGCACGTTCATGAAAAGGCAAAAATTGCAAAAGGTTAGCAATTCGTACGGCGAATACAAGCAAGAATAGAACAATGGATAAAATAAAAACATGTAATGAGTCGACCAAGCTGGTGACGCCATTAATTATATCGAGATACCGTTTCTATCCCAAATAGTGCGAGGAAAGAATGGTATTTTAAAATCTTTCTTTTTTGCAGTATTTTTCATTTATTTTCTTCTCGTGATCACGTCTACCATAGTACGACGGTGAACGAACTATATCATTCACGTCGTGTGAGACAATATATGTATTCTCCGAAAAACGATTTTGTTCTTTCCAGGAATGTTATACTTGTGCAATCTTCTCAGTTGTCATCCGGATGAGTTGCTTCTGATATAGAAATAGACTGCAAAATAGAGAGATTTAAAATGCCAATCTTCCCTCTTATTATTAAGGATAGCAACGTTGTCTTCATTAATAGGAACAAAGGCGTAACTCGCTAGGATAACTCATTGCATGTGATTTTTTTCCCATAAGGTCTAACCTTGCATGTATTTGCCATGGGAATTACTAGCCATTAGCAAGTTTTGTATAGTGAATATGCCTGCATATTTCGCTAGTATGCGTAATATTTCTATGGCCGTTCGGTGTGCATGTGGCGGTCCTCTTCCATGCTACATGTCGGTGATTGCCTGCCAAATATCCTAGAGGTGGCTCGCGAGGTATTATGTAGATGTAGATGCTTGTAGGCCGACATTTCTATACCTACCTCAGTCAACGCCCTCAGGGCATGAGGTAGCTACCGATGAAACGGCGACCTACGAGAAACTCACCCGGTGGAAACCCCAAAAAGATGTCACAAGTATCTTCCTCGAATTAACGAAGTAAATTTAGCCGATACTTTGTCCTGCGCTCCTATAAAGATTCCCATCCAAAATAGGGTAGTTTCCTTCATCCAAGAAAACGAAATGCATTGATTGCGATTCCTTACCCACCGTTACTGTATTCATAATATACAAATTATTTGGTTTTAGAAATCCCAGTTTAGACGAATGACCACGGTCAATTTCAACCTCATTTGAAAAAGGCCAGATTGGCGCCAATGCGATTCCACTCCACGTGACGTCACAGGGACCTAGTTTCTAAACGAGTAGATAGGAGTTTTACATTGTCTGAGATTACTAATGCATGCATGAGGCACAGAGCTCAGGGAAACATCTCTTAAAGTCTATCCCTTTCTTATTCCCCATTTCGGTCGCAATATGTGCGACGCGTGTGAGCGGAGAAATCCGCGTTGATTCCAGGAACCCGAGGAAGAGGCAGAGTCACGGCTGCAGCAGCAGCAGCGTGAGAGGAGGTTTCGTGCCAACGTTCTCGGAAGCTCCCGCGGAGGAATCGGTGCTATCCGCGGCTTTATGGGTGCGCCGACCATATTTCGGTCACGACTTTCCATCGTGGAGGAAGAGTGGGGATTGGGGGGGAGAAGGAAGGTGGGGCGGTGGAAACACGTCGGCATGGCCGTCCCAAGAGGATCGACGTCTACATCCTCTGGGAGGAACCATGTGCATGTCGAGGCGTGTGGCAGGGGTTGTGTCCCAGCAGTGGCATAACTATGGGGGGGGGGGTGAGGGGGGTAGATCCCCCCCCCCAAAGCCTCATAGAAGTTAAAAACATATTTAAAACTATTGTCTAGTTCTGACATTTAATAACTGCATCTGCTTAAAGTTAATTTTTTGTGCGAAAATGATGTGAAATGTATTTACAGGTATGTTATTTTTCAAAAATTTTCCCCAACGGGAGTGGGGGATCGCTAGTTCTAGTTATGCCACTTTGTCCGAGTACCCGGGCGTAATGTAATGTAGCGTCAACGACTACAGTTTCTGGGAGGAATCTCGCATGTCGAGGCGCGTGGCAGGGGTTGAGTGTCAGTCCCAGGGTTTGATGTAATGTTGCCCCATTTCTGCGTTAAACCTTACCGCCGATCGACACAAACCGGGCATTGAATCAATTACACCAGCAATCACAAATTTGGATTATAATTTTGGGGGTCATTTTTAGATCTAAATCTACGAGGTACCGCGCAAACTACCTCCAGGGTGTGTGGCACGGGATAACTCCACAATACGCATGCAGCAATCATCCTGACCTTAATCAGACACGCGCTCGCTTGCCAGACACCTACACCTACTAAATAAGGATTTATGACACTCCATGGTGTTTTATATTTTAAATAAATCAAAAAAACGACCAGTATCACTGCATGCCGCAGTCAGGTTCTCGCGAAGATTTGATAAAATCAACCAGATCACGAAAAAATACGTTTTCATCATTTTCATCATACTGGGGGCGCGAGTTTCCTCCTTGTGCGTTTATACAAGGCTAGTACGTATATGATCAGGCAAAGATAGAGCTATTTACATTAGCTCGCTCGTTAAAAATTGGTAAAAATATGCATATTCCTATCATATACATCCATCTACACAAGAGCCATCTATAACAAGGTAGTCATGTACTAAAAATGATCACGCAACGTAATTCGAGTGGTGCATTATTATTGGAGTGTCAAATGATCACTGGAATACCTGTAATCAGGATTATCTAGCATCCCCCATAACCAGGGTTATTGGCAAGGGGTTAAAATTATAGCCTTGAGCTCGCCTCCCGTGATAAATTCTGGCTCTCGAAAGATCCCTGTCAGAGGAAGGTCGAAATATTATAAAGGAGTACGTATAGATAATTTGTGTAGAAGTAAGGTCCTGCCAAATGAGGATGTCTCCACCTTTTCTGAGAATACATAATACGCCTTACTTGCCAATACCGGAAGAAAAAAAGTCCGAGGAAAATCCAGACACTCCTACACGTAATGCCGCAGAGACATTGCAGAAAAAAAACTCGCCCAACGTGGGGCTCGAACCCACGACCCTGAGATTAAGAGTCTCATGCTCTACCGACTGAGCTAGCCGGGCTGTCTGTGTAAGGGATGTTTTTAAAAAGTTTTTTGCTCAAACTCGCCCTGCCCGTCTGTTGAGGGACTTTCACCAGGACCGGAGGCCGGAGGGGGTTGGAGGGAAAGGTTGAGGGGAGGTATGAGACGGGGTTGGGATACAGGTGAGAGGTATGCGGGTAAAAGACTTAGGGGTGGCTGAAGGGTGGTGGAAGGCTGCTGCTTTGCGGGCGGGCATAAGAAGGGGATGGTTTGGGGCTTAGAGAACGTGGTGCTTTCATAACTCTATGATTTAGGGTGCGAATAGTGATGGAAATATCGATTTCGACTAACATCGAAAATCGTGTTTTAATATTCAAAGATCAAGGAAATCGAAATCGATACTTGATCTTGGAGTTTCGATCAAAGCTCGATTTTTCGACTTTGATCTTGATCATTTCGATTGTTATCAGCAGCGTCATTCTCGACCTATGATAATCCGTCCCCAGAGAAAGACTTTTATCAAAGGCCAGTACATTAGCTTGGAACGCTCTTGATCATCAAGAAAGCATCGCACTCAGTTGACCTTTCTAAAATAATTAGTGACGCCGAATACCATGCGGCGTTCCCAATACTTTAACTTGCGTGCATTTGTATATTTTAATCACTATAATAATTCACGTGTATTCTAATTGTAAGTAGATTAAATCGGATTTTTTTCTGCATCCCAAATGCGATTTTTTAAACGTTTTTAGAACGTATGATAAAACTTTTTTGTGTACAACCTGTATTTAAGAAACGTCGATTTTTTTTAATATTTCGGTTCAGATTTCGATTTTTGGTGAAAAGTCGAGATTTTCATTTAGATTACTCTAAAAATCGATGAAGACCGACATTTTTCCATCACTACACATGAATGCGCGCCATGGAGTTTGGGATCCAACAACGGGCTGGAAGCGGTTGGACGAGACATTAAAAGGGGTTGGTATTACGTACTGGAAAGGGAAGGCGAAGGAGGAGAGGGGTTGGTATTGCAAGCGATTCTTACGAGGCGCGTTGGAGGAGCAATGTCTCCCCGTAAGACGATGGGGGAGGGAAATTCCTCGCGGAAAGTGATGATGTGGCTGTTACGCCAGGAACGAGTCAGCTCACATGTTAACAAAAAGGTGATTTTTGTCAATAAAACGTTTGAAACAACAATGGGAGAGTATCGAAGTGAAAATAGAAGGTACAAAATTCATTATAGAGACATCATGCGAGCCCACACAACAGTCGCATTTGTAGATATATATCTACATAGACACAGAAACCTACATGCCACTGATATGATGACTGGCAGAGGGTGAGTTGTAATTGTAATTACGTTGGTCCAGCAATCAACAACACGATATCGAACAGGTCAGCAAATCATGGCACAATTCACAAATCAAAAGCACCAAACATACTATTAAAATATTAAGTTCTATCGTTAATGAAATCAACGTATCACATTTTATGAAGAAAAATTTCCTTTATCGTGGGCTTAAAAACAGAAACTCCACGAAAAAGATGTTATTGAATAAATGGAGCTGCATGCATAAATTCTGAAACTATCAATATCATTCAGTACGAGTCATAATATCCGTATAGACCCAGATGTGACACCACGAAAGTATCTACATTACCTTCCTATCAACCCAAATAGAAATCTCTTCAGTGACAGTCTTCATATTTGAGAAAAACATAAGGGAAATTTCTATACGTTCAGTTACGATGCGAAAATGAAGGTGGTTGTAGGTGAATCTCCAGTCAAATATCTTGGAGATTTCAAAAACGGAATCTAGTGCATATAGATAAGTTTCTCAGATTGACTTACCCATAAACATTCTCGCGGTGTCACAAGGTGGATTTTTAATTGTTAAATGCAGATAGCTTGATTAAATTGAACCTTTAGGTGTGATATTGAAGTTTTGAAATGAAATCGGACTGTATGAATTGTGTATAATCCAGCACGTAAAAATAGCAGCAACACTAATTAATACAGTTTAACCTAATAATCCGATCACAATGGACCAAAAATGGCCCATCATTTGAGTCATTGTTGAGAACTCACGGTAACCAGAAGCATTATGATACCACAATTCATTCATCATCAGCATCACT
This sequence comes from Ischnura elegans, assembly GCF_921293095.1. Lineage (NCBI taxonomy): Eukaryota > Metazoa > Arthropoda > Insecta > Odonata > Coenagrionidae > Ischnura > Ischnura elegans. The sequence goes on from NC_060254.1 coordinate 72,931,071, forward strand.
GGTCAACAATCCTGGGATTGGTTTGACGCAGCTCTCCACTCAGTTCTCCTATCAGCTAATCTTTTCACTCCTACGTATTTCTTCTCTTTCACATCTCTCTTTACTTGTTCCACAATTCATTACAGATATTAAATTCCAAAAAAAATCGTAATCGATATCACATGATCAAATCAATGCACCATCGCATCTTTATACAAAAACTACGATATGCGATAAAAAAAGTTAAAACCACAAAAAGGTCTCCATGTAAAAACTACACCAACGAGAAAAGGAGTGTTTGTATAAGAAACTCTCCAAGAAAAGCCTTTAAAATTTAGATTCGCCCGTGAATGACGTTTGATTGTCATGGACGCACGTGATGTCCATAAAGATGGGGATCCGCATGAATTACGCACGATATCCAAGCTGCGAGAATACATACGCGTACCCTGGCGCAATAATTCATGTAGTAAACATCCGTTCACGTTCATCTCAGTCAACACATCATTCCATCATGATGGGGGAAATGAGATTCAGCCCAGAAAAAAACCATCTTCCTCGAAGATAGTCGCCACGTTTTGCAGAGAACAAGAACTACTTCTCGTGCACATCACGAACACATTCTTCTGGTATTACACATCCGAGAATTCATTCCGGAACGAAACTGATGTATCTGGTTAGGCGAGTTAGGATAAGAATCTTTACAGGATCGTAGAGCAAAGTAGATGCTAAATTCACTTTTTTAATTCGGACATTTCTTCTAAGACGAAGTCAAACATATCCTTCGTTTACGTTCGTGCTGTGGTAAACGTGATTACAATAATAAAATGAAGGAAATAGACTGTAAGACAGAGCGATTTAAAATGTCATTCTTTCCAATTAGGATAGCACCGGTGTGCCAAATGATAAAATTAATGGCGTCACTCGCTAGGACGGCTCATTGCAGGTTTTTATTTTTCCCGTGATCTAACCTTGCATGGATTTGCAATGAGAATTATTAAACGTAGGCAAGTTTAGCCCTATCAAAGAATGTGCTGTTTTTTTGTTATTATGGTTGGCGAGGAGAGGCAGCTTTTAGATGAGATACGGAGGAGACAGAAGGTATGGATGGAGTTAGTGCTTAGCGGTGAGGGGATGTTGAAAATGGTGTAAGAGGGTAGAATGTTAGGGAAACGAGGGAGGGGAAGGAAAAGAATAGGATTTTTAGATAGATTGAAAGAGAGTAGGCCTTACTGTGAATTAAAGACGGCAGTGCTGGAAGGAAAGGGAGGCTCCCAGATCACTTCTTGAGTACTCCATGGAAACCTACCTTAATCGGTAGAATACTATAATAATAATAATGTGTAATATTTCTATGACCGTGTAGTGTGCATGTTAGAACTCACAAATAGATTATACTTGTAGTGTATCTCAGTGACTTATGCACACCTTAATGCATATTTCTGAATTTTCTTAGTATTGCTAACACCATGTTTTGTGTTTTCTAGCATAATTGTCAGTTTACCTTAATGTGAAGTTGGCAGGTTTTGCCTTTGCGTGAATGTGGAAGTATAATTTGTGGTAGTATGCGTAATGTTTTGTGTACCGTGTGGTGTGCATCAAGGGCGTACCCAGGATGAAAACTAGGGGGAGAGGGGCAAGCCATGGTTGTTCAAGTCGTAGGAAAGATTTAAGCACAGAAAAGGTGAATGAAATCAACATATTTAGGAAACTGTAATAACGGCTCTTTATTAGTTTTTAAAATTATTTGCTTGTAAAAATATTATTTTCCTTAAAGAATTTTACAATTTTTGCTTCTAGGGGGGGCAACTGCTCCCTCCTGCCCCTCGCTGGGTACGTCCATGGTGTCCTACCAAAGCGTAATAGCAAGCAGATAAACAACAACAAAATAGCTGTTAATATAACGATTTCTGTACCTGAAGACGTCGCCTCTGCGACGAAACCGGTCGTCTTGAATAAATCGTGTGAAAAAGTGCCATAACTTTTTATTGTTCAGAATGGATTTTCACAAAGTAAAGCCATAAACAATCGACCCTGGGGGTTACTCGCAGGTTAAAATGCAGATGTGGATTGCTTCAAAGCAATATCCAAGAGGGCGTAACTGAAATCTCCGCTCTACTCCCATGTAAAAATACGACGAGCTTTCTATCAGTGAGATAGATGAATGCCTTCGTTGGCACGCATTCCGTAATCGCCCGAAGGCAGCTGTCAAAAGAAACAAAAGATTTCGTCGAATCCCTTCTCCCACGCCATCAAAGAGCATACACCTAACCAGCGGACCCCAGTTATTTCTCGTGTCTAATGCCCCCATCATCGCGGACAACCCTCTTATATTGTCTTATGGACCAAGAGTCCACCTTGGGAAAAGCCGGGAAATTCTCAACCCCTCACCAAAAACAGAAGAGAAAAAAATACAAAGTTGAACCGGAATGTTGTTCCCACGCGAGGCTTCTCTTCACACCCCCACCTCCCACTCTGTCCCAGACGATCCACCATCCCTAGTTCACGAGTATGTCGGTAGGTGGCCGCGCCGGTGTTGTTGGGGGGTTGCCTCTCGAACGAAGGAAGAACCGTCCCGAGGTCTCAGGGTATAATGGAAACGCTGCTTCCAAAATAAAATCACGCGTTAATAGCGTTTTCCCCGACACTAGATAAGTTGGAATTTAACAAGAACTGTCTAATCAAGGCTATACATGATCTATTATCGTAACTAAATGTGTAGAATCAATGTAAATCAACCATATCTAGTAACAGTGACTTCTTGAGACCTTAGCCTTGTAGAATTCCATTTTAAGTTAGGAAAAGCATAACAAACTTTGCTTTAACCAACTTAAACTCTAATCGAGGCTAGTTTCGATCCGTTGTATCATTTTCAACACTATTCTAGTCTTGGAAATAATAAAATGTGTTGAAACTAGTCGGCAATTAATTTTTAAATAAACATTAATAAATTATTAAAATAAATTTAATTCGCAGAAAGCAAATTTTGCTATTTTTTCCTAACTTAACTACACCTAATAACGCTTTGTCCCAACCATACATTAACCGGATTGGCGTTGCAGGTAGCGTACATCAGTAGCGGATACAGAAAAAGACTCAAGGGGGGAGGGGCGCAAAATATATCTGGAGTTGCCTTTAATTCTATCAAAATAAAAGATGATCGAGTCATAGGCAACGTATTAGAAAATTTTATTTATAGTGATGATACACATGTAAAAGACAATGCCATCTTATGTTATAAAAAAATTGCAATGTGGTTTAATATGTTCGGCAATACGGGCGGACCCGCAAGGGGGGAGGCGCGTCCCCCGTGCCCCCCATCTGCATCCGCCACTGGTGTACATGTATGCATATTCCGCTGTCTTGGAAAATTCCGATGCACACCAGCAATATTAGAAAAATAACACAAACAAGTTGTACAAATAACCCTCTGCCATTAACGAATGGTGTTTTAAATGAAAATAAAAATTAAATGATGACTATTGCGTGGTCATGAATTCATCGTCATCCGTATCGCTCGATTGTAAGATGCTCGCACATCAGACAACATGGGTTTTTGCTGATTTCACTACCCATACAACGCCCGGCTAGCTCAGTCGGTAGAGCATGAGACTCTTAATCTCAGGGTCGTGGGTTCGAGCCCCACGTTGGGCGACATTTTTTACTCGACTCCATTGTAATGGATAAGTCCTTACATTCTATACCTAAGGTCGTATGTTCGAATCTCGCCTGAGAGGGTTATTTACCATTCAGAAGTAGGAAGTAGCTGCACCTTCAAAAGTAATGACGACTTTTTATTCTTATTTCTCATGATAAATAAATATAAGATGATTATCAAATCCAGATCACTAATCCGGTCCAGTTAAGAGGAAATACTGATTTTAATTCTCTATTTTAAAATAGTAGGGAGGCAAAAATTGGCATCAATATATCTTAATTAGTCACAATCGTAGACGAAAACTATTTCAATGCCAGTGTCCTTCAGGGGCGCAGCTAGGAATTAAGGCTAGAGGGGTTTAAGGCGCAACTAGACCTGAGGTGAATGATACACCCGCCAGGATAAATCGGAGGTGCGGGGGCCCTCCCCCAGACATTTTTAAGAATAATGGTTCAAAATGGTGAGTTTTACGGTTTTCTGAGGGAAATTTTATTAATCCTTACACTCTTCTATAAGTACATTAATCAAATTAGCTAAAATGGATTAAACTTTAAAGTTTCTCTCAGCTCTGGGGGGGGGGGGTTATCCAACAAAATCCCCCCCTCGCTGTGCCGCTGGTGTCTTTGATATATCGTATGGAAGAAGCATTTACATGTAAATGTTAATACGTACTGACAGCATTGGAAATTGTATTTTTGAACGAACGGAAAACGATTATTGTTTCAACATGAGTACGTTTATTGGTTCATATTGAAGGAGTGTGTAACGGGGGAGAATATTAGGTAAATGGGGAAGAGAGAGGAAAAGAATGAGATTCATTAGATAGAACGGAAGCGAATAAGACCTAGGAGTAAATTGAAGAGGGATGTTCTTGATATTCGGGGGAGACTGGCCAGCATGCTTCACAAAATGATCTACGAAAACTTACGTTGACTAGTAGAATACCTTTAATGATAGAAGTACTTATTTTCGTTAGAAGTTGTTAATGTGATCTACCGTGTAAAAAAAACTCCATGATACCCGACGTTTCGGAGCCTGAGCCACCCAAAATCCGTAAGATAATAATATTTTGTGGTGTATTATGTAGAAGATTGATAAAGAGCATAACGTATCAGATCCTACTCAACGCCACATTTGTACTATCCATTTACTCTATACATTCACAATACCCTGCGAGCCACCTCTAGGGTGTTTGGCAGGAGGTGATCAATCAACAAGATGCAGCATGCAAGAGGGCCGCCGCATGCGAACCACAGCGTCATTAAATATTACGCATGATAACAAAAAATGTGTACACATTCCTGAAAAGGCAAAACTTTCCTAAGGTTAGTAATTCCTATAGCAAATCCACGCAAGGTTGGATAATGGGAAAAATAAAAACATGGAAAGAGTTGAACTTGTGAGTGAAGTCATTAATTCTAATCATCGAGCTACCGGTGCTTTCCTTAATAGTACGAGTAAATAATGACCCTTTTAAATCTCTCTATTTTGTAGTTTCTTTCCTGAATTTTCTTCTCATGATCACGTCTACCATTGTACGACGGTAAACGAAGGGTATATTTCACAAAAGAAAAGTACTGTAGGAACACATCAGATCCTACTCAACCAGTGGCGTAGCAAGGGGGTGGGTCCAGGGGGTCTGGACACCCCCCCCCCCCCCGAAATATAAAAACACAATCATTTTCCTCCATTAAAGAATACAAAATATTGAAAAATCATGAATTAAAAAAATATTTCTTTAACCAATGAAGTTTATTTTTATCATGAAAAATGTTAAAATATGTTAAACACCCTCTACTTAGTATCCTGTTTTTCAAAAATTTTCACCCCTGGTTTTGGACCCCCCCTCCTCCGAACGAAATTCCTGGCTACGCCACTGTACTCAACGGCCATTTAGTACTCATACACACAATACAATTAATAGTATCAAATATTTAAATAACCGTATCAAAGGTGGGTAATCCCACAATAAATGCCTCCATCAACAGGTCTAGACACGCACACCCCAGGATGACAAGCTCAATGCGGGAAGGAGGCGTCCATCCAAGCTTCGTCTGAAGGCCCCCACCTTTCTTTCGGCTGTCCACCCACCCTCCACCCCAAACAGCCTCCCTCACCTGCTCCCCAAACCCTCTGCTGCAGACCATCCCTCCCCTCCCCTCTTCCCGGATGCTATTCGCTCGAATCATCGCCATTCCTGAGACTGAATGAGTCTGCAAGCAAGGAGATACTCCCGAAAGGGCTGGACGCCTTGCCCGGCCACTGGCCTCACTTAATCAAGCCGCATTCCTTGCTCCAATAAAACCGAAAATCTAAACGCAAAAGGCGTTTTTGCCATATAAATGGTCGACCAGGGGTTGAAGGTTGGTGCACGTTCAACAAGGAGGACTTACAGGAATAGAAGGATCAATTACTTACGTTATAATGTTACGCTGTAACGAAACCATGGTCGGTCTCAATAAATTACCATATGGAAATAGCAAAGTTGTTGATCCTTCTATTCTTGCGATTATGGATTTCCACCAAGTTACGGCCGCTACTATTAATTATAAGAAGGACTTATTTGCTTAATTTCTCCGGTTAAATAAATATAAGAATATTATATGCCGGTCTCGGTGGCGGCGGGGTAAAGTCCTCGCCTGCAAAACAAGAGGTCGTGGGTTCGAGTCCCGCCTGGGTAAGTTTCCCATATCCAGGGTATGGTTGTTCGTTACGTGCAATTGTTGAATGTGTTGAACACCCCGATATAAAATGGCCCATGAGAGCCGTATTCGGTGGTTTGGGAATAAAATAAAAATTATCAATACAGGGCCACTTAGCCATTCCAGAGGAAAGGTTATACTGATTGTACGAAGTTGTTAAAACTTTTGCATCCATATACTGTCAATTAATAAAACGATTTGGGTTAACCTGCGTCTTATGGCTTAATAGTGAACGTTTCTTCCCCTCTGCCGGGAACCTCTTCAGGACTAAGATGGTAATGTCACATTAGTCCTGAAGAGGTCCCCGACAGAGGAGAGCAATAGTTGACTTTTAACCAACAAGACGCGGGTTAATCCAAAAATTTTAATTAATTGACATCATACTGATTGTAATTCACTATTTGAATAACAGAGCCTTCGATATATTAATGTATGAATAAAAGCATTGCTAAGTAAATGTTGATATGCACCGAAAACATTGAAAATTGCATTTCGCTGTTCTCTGATCAATACATATGTACACAATTCATTACATTTTCGCCCATTTTCGGTGTCTAAAATCGGCGAAAACCTTACCAAACTTGGAGATGGACGTCTTCATCGTTTTGTCTGCCATAGAAAGCTGAAAAAGATAACCTATTTGACTCTAGTAGCCCCATCTTGGAGTATGTATGCTGCTTTCTTGAGTACGTATGAAATAATTAAACTTTGAGCTTAATTAAACGAGATCTTTAAGCAAGTAATAGCGATACGATTGCGCAATCTCACTCATTTTGAGTTTAATTGTTTTGGAAAATTATAATCGCAAAATTTCGTCCAAAATTAATTACTTAATGCCCTTATAAATCCAGAGTATTAAATAATATGTCGAAAAGGCTGGAAAGAAACACCGTTTGCATGGAAACTTCAAAGTGCCTCAAACCAAATGTTTGCGTTGCCATAGCTCAGTAACTAAGGGGTTGCGAACGCAGTTTCATGGATAAAAAATGCTAACAATTGCCTCCTCTACCACCTCCTGAAATTTAGCAGATTCCTCCTGAAACACCCTGTACTTACGTATTAAATCGTTTCAGGCTTGACTAAAGTTTGATGTATCCATTATCCCTGCCCTGTGTATAAGCGTATGCCGACTATGAGAATTGCATTATCCATTAATAATTACTAAAATTTCGGAGGTACTGAAATAATGAGAAGAATAAAGTAATTTTTTATAAAAATAATCCACGAAGTAAACTTTACTTCACCCGTGTTCCGATGGCGATACAACCCTACTTGAAGAGTCCCGAATATATCTTTGCCTTGCAACCAATACAGAAGGAAGTCGAATTCCTCTCTTCATAAAATGGACACATAATCTTTCGTATATTAGCTATAGCTTCAGTGGTCTCCCAGGCTGCGAACCCATTCGAGCGTTGATATCTCCTCGGAGGCGACGGCTTTCGCTCCACAGTCTCGACGAGGGAGTCGAGTCTCCGGCTATCGAGCCGTGGGCGTGTTTGGCGAGTGGGCGAGGCGAATAACACACGCCAGCAGCTGACAATGCTCGCGTCCGCGCATCGGCTATTTGTAAATGATGAACGAACGGAGAAAAAAATATATACGGAGTGAAGAAGAATAAATATGAGCACTTTAAGAGGGGCAAATATAGTGGGCGCCGGTGAAACCAAGTTACGTGGATGTAATAAGCATTCATCGCTGTGAGTGTGCGATTCTATTGCCAAGCGAAATGGGATGATGAATGAATAATTCATGGCCTTTGTGGATGACGCCAGTCCGGCGTCGAACGACAAGAGTAAATGAAGCCGACAGAAGTTAACACGCTATCACGGGCCCCTACAAGTTAAGAGGACGCGTCACTCTACCAGGTAGTATTTTGTCTTTTTCAGGCGTCTTCGTCGATATAATTCGTTATCTCGGGCGTGAATTTATGGAATGACTTAACATAATGGAAAGTAACAGTTTGAAATTCCACTTAAATGTATTAAATGACGACCTATGTATCGTCAGAAGCTATATCATTCGGGGCACCCAATTAAGGACGGTTGAATCCGTGAAATATCAATGAGTTAGACTCAATTATGATCTCATCATCATCATCACTGGTCAACAATCCTAGGATTGGTTTGACGCAGCTCTCCACTCAGTTCTCCTATCAGCTAATCTTTTCACTCCTACGTATTTCTTCTCTTTCACATCTCTCTTTACTTGTTCCATATATTTTGTTCGAGGTCTATCGTGGAATAAAAATATTCGGGAAATAACAGGTCAAGCTAATCGTAAAATGGATTTTATTTAAAAAAATTATAGGAAAGTGCGACGACAAAGTGAGGGAAAGCTGCCAGGTACGTGAAAGACCGTTGCGATAGTCTTGTTAGTGTTAATGGCCTTTTAAAGAAATTCGGTTGGGAATATCTGTCAGACCGTAGATTGAAAAATTGACCAAGCCTTTTAGATAAATGCAAGAGCAGTGTCTTTTCAAACGAAGTTGGCCATATCTTTTAATATAATTAAAATATAATGGACGGTACATTTTGGAAAACAAGCACGCTTCTGAAGTTAATGCTATAATGTGAGAATAACTACAGCAACAGGAAATTTTTAAAAAATATTAAAAACTAATTTTGGAGAAGAACTAATGATCCCATAGAAATTTCAATATGCGCCAATACCGCTGTCTACCCAAGCTGCATGTACCATTATATTTTCGAAGTTAACTCATTTATTGAAGAAGGCTATTGGCTCCTCAAGGGTTAATTTGGCCGACTATTCACACATTTCAAGAGACGAAATGAAACAGAGGTAAATGAGGGTGACTAAAACAACTTTTGTGAATGTTAATTGGATGATTAAATCAACGAAAAATATATCATGGAGACTCTAAAGAGATAATATTTCAAATCCTCGTTAAATAAGTTGGCCTTGAATTAAATTCACAGCGAACAATCTGAAAAGCAGACTCCCATACGCGACCTTCAACTCAGGTGAATGTCTTTTCCCAATTCTCAGGCTAATTTGAAGGTAAATGACCGAGGATAGAACGCGATATTAGGAGATTTTTCGTTCCTTTTTAAACAGCCTATATCACGGCCACATCCATAAATTAGGCGTTGAAGTCACTCTAATTTTAGAATAGTCAAGTAGCGGAACCTAAAGAGGCATTCCACTAAAAAAGAATGGAAACTTGCCATACACAATTAGAAAAAGTTGGAATGATCCTTTGCGGACGAATACAAAAATGTAATAACGCATTTTTACAAATTATACTGCGTTTCATATTTTACGTCGCAGGACCTGCTCTAAATAAACGTGACGATTCGGCGTTACTGACATAATGGAATGAGGTTAATTTAGCATGTTAAAGCAATTGTCTATTTCCACACTTTTTTCTTATGGCAAGCATTTTCATACTTTTTTCAAGTGGCAAGTCGTGAAAATGGTAATACGTGCCGAAACCTGTATCGGTAGATATAAAGATGTGTGGAACTAGAGAAGTGCTTTCATGATGTTAAAAATCAAAGATTTCCTCCGAATTACGCCGGAAATTAACTTTTATCTAGAGAGAGCAAGGCTGAAAGGGAACTCAGTCACCATCAGTCACTCAGTCACCATCCAATAATGAAAGAAATGAAATAGATGATGAATCACAGGTAAAATAATCCATACGTAGAGCACTTGAGGAAAAACCTGATTAGAAAAATACGGGGACTTATCATGAATATTAATTTTGAGTTATTATTTCTACGAAATTATGAAGCAAATTTTCGAGAGCACGACATTGTCCACCACCCGAGTGATTTAATTATCTTCACTTTCCAATGGATTGACTACTCATTCATTTTTCTCGGAAAACCTGTTCTCCTATCCAACTTCCAAATAAAAGAGTTATTTGCGATCCCGGGCAGGGTGAGCGAACGAATTACGGGTACCTACATCATTCAGTCTATGAGAAAACCAATTCCGGAGATACTAATTATTTGGGTACTCTACTTCTTTTGCTGGCATAGATCGCCGCGTGGTACCCTTTTAGAGGGTGAATTTTACACTTGGATGCCAGTTAGTTTCCTTTGGATCAGCAGTAGTTCAGTGACTCACAGTGTTAGAATTCAAGTTTTTTTCTAAAAGCTTTCTCAAAGTTTAAGGTTATTAATCAAGTAATTCAGAGTTATGGCTTCAAACAGTTTTTCAATTCGACGAAAGTATTTTATAAAGTTTTTGGAGAGTTTACAAAGTATACAATATTGATACATAAGTTTTTCATTGATTATAACTGCGTACAATTAAATCAAAAACTGTAGAAGTAGGAACTGATATTTCAAGTATCATTGTCGCATCCAGGAAGTCGAAATACATGAGGAACACCTAGATTTTCGCAAAAAGTCTTTGTAGCCTTGCATTTTTCTGCAAAATTGTTTTATAGCATGAAAAGCTTGTAGTTTTTGATCGAGTTAATCAATTGAGTTTAGCCAGTGGATAATTTTAATTTTTCATTGAATTGACAAATATCACGTTGCTCGAATCAAATTCCAAAGGTGACTCCTCTTCACAAAGCAACCGCAAAATTCTTGGCAGACTCGTGAGGGAGGTTCGTGTAAAAAATGTTCAATCACCTCCCCACCCCGGTCCTCACGAATCTCGGTATCCTTCGCGTCGATTGTAGACGGCCATGACTGCTCCTCTGTCGGTCGTTAAACCCGTCACTCGTCAATGCATACAAGCTTCATTGAAAGCAACGGACGAGACAATACGTCGACGGCGAATACTGTCGCCTCTGCATTTACATTAGAGTTTACACAATTACGCAATACACTGCAAGCAACCACTAAGGTGTGGTGTTTTTCAGGGGGTGATCAATCACAAAGCATGCAAGGGGATTGCCACATGCAATTCCACATTCATCCAAAGGCAAAACTTGCCAATTACTCATCAAGGCTAATCTGCCAATGAAGCTATAACATGCTAAACATGCTGTTAGAAATACTAGAGTAATTTAGAAACATACATTACGGAATAAATAAGTTATTAGGCTACACTTTAAGTCAACTAGCCCATATCGAAGTCCTAACACAGCATTTATCTCTCATCAATCGCGGAAAAAACCACACTCTTCTGCCTAACTCTCATAATTACTTTTATGACCTGATCTACCGTAGTATCCTGGCGTTCCTGCGATATGGCTTAGGTACTTCGTCGGAAAGTAAAGTGATCATAAATGCACAAAATAGTTTTAGTCTAGTTTTCAGTCAACAGTCTGACAGAGATTCCATCCGAATTGTAAATTGATGGCCCCATGATTTTTTTGTTAGTCTTGTTTTGGATGGAGCGATGCATTTTTGGCGTAGGTCACACCACCTGTCCACATGTACACGTGTTTTTATTTTATTTCGATAACCAGGACGTACATACGTAGGGAGTCATATACTGCACATTGATAGAGACGAAATACACGCATCATTAATTCTGCTAGTAAGGAAGGAATGACCAACATAAATCGCAAACGATATAATCTGTTATAATCTAAGGTAACAATCGCATCATAAATGTATCTATTGAAAGTATTACAGGAACTTCATAAAAAAAATTGCGTCCATCTTCCCCAGGCTTCATTTCTGAGCTTACATAAAAGAGGCTAATTCAGGGAGGTTTCATAACAAGTAAGGTTTTTTTATGTGTGCGAGGATGTCATCAAGGCTATAACACGAACGTTCGCAGCAAAAAAAGGCACGAGTGAGCCAATGCGAAAAAATAAGCAGATAAAAACGGAGGATTAGCATCTTCCCATTCTATAGACAAATATATTCTTAGAATAAAGACTGCTGTCTAGTATCAAAAACGAATTTTGATTCCACGTAAAGCTGGTTTGCATTTTTGTGAATTTGAGCGAGCTGTCATAATCCGCATTTAGGTATATTATGCCGAAATGCTGGAATACCACTAAAATGGCTAACCTTTAAGACTAGATTGTCAGTAAATCTTAATTTGGCGTCGATTGAGTAATGTCTAACGTTAACTCATAACTATGAGAAGTGGTACTTAGCAACATGGTAAATTAAGTCTGAAAAAGGTATGTTCCAAAGTATAATTCAACATTGCAACACTCAATGCCACCGACAGTTCCACCAGACAGCTGCCCATATCAACATACGAGGTGTGTTCAAAAAATATCGCGACTTTTGTTTTTTTTCTTCAAAAATTATTTATTTATTCATGAATATCTATGAGTTCTTGCCACAGGGTAGAACGGTCAATAAGGAATATTACCTGCAAGTTATGCGCAATTTGCGCGAAGCAATCCGCCAGAAACGCCCGGATTTGTGGAAGAACAAAAATTGGCTTTTGCACCACGATAACGCCCCTGCTCACACATTGTTGCTTGTGCGCGACTTTTTGGCCAAAAACAACACACTGATGATGCCGCAGCCACCGTTTTCCCCAGATCTGGCCCCCTGTGACTTTTTCTTGTTCCCTAAACTGAAGAGACCCATGAAAGGACGACGTTACGCTACGATTGACGAGATAAAGACGGCATCGAAGGAGGAGCTGAACAAGATAAAAAAAATGATTTTTTGAAGTGCTTCGAAGATTGGAAAAACCGTTGGCACAAGTGTATAATATCTCATGGGGATTACTTTGAAGGGGACAAAATAGATATTCATGAATAAATAAATAATTTTTGAAAAAACACAAAAGTCGCGATATTTTTTGAACACACCTCGTATCATCTAAGTAAAACCAACACTGCGATAAATTTTTGAACTCCGTTTTTGCCGAATTGCCGAGAAAATAATACTCATGAAAATAGCTACTCTAGGTGGATGGGCGTTGTTTTAAGACGCAGTGATCAATTGAGAAAAATAATGGAGGTAAGTACTGAATAAAAAGTCCACATAGGCTAGCAGATTAAGTAGGTATTCGGGACAGATAAAAAGGACACAATGAAGAGGATGATTCAAGAACTACAAGATAAAATGGAGGGCTTCAGTACATCAATCTTATGACTGAAGTGAATGAATGAACACAGTTCTTGTCCTTCTACTCTCCCTAAGCAGATAAAGTTCTCCATTGAAAGAAGATATACATCTTTGGAAATCTTCACAGATTTTTTATTTGGTATCACGCATTTTGATGCTAAGGAATAATTCTCGAGTACTCATCACAATGCGTCATATCAGATTAGATAATAATCAGTAAAAATTTACAAAAAGGTTTTATGCCTTCAATCCGGCACGAATTTCACCAAATGAAAACCGAATCGATCGACTTCAAGTCCCCCAATAGTTGATGTATGTGTATTCATGACTGAAATCACTTTTGTATGTGCTTGGTTTGTTTTCTGTTTTTGAGTTAATTTGTTGTGTTTTATTTGTTTGTAAGCATGTTTGTTTTTATTTTGATTTCTTTTTGCTGATTTGATGGTGGTGGTGGCTATGGTGATAAGATATAAATAAGAGATTGTTGGTAAGATAGCCATCTTGAAGTGAATGTTATTAAGAAAAGATTAAAATACAGTGTGTCAAGTGATATTTTCCTTGTGTTAAATCGCTTTGATACGTTATAGTTACGCTATGGTTAAAAAGAAAGAACCTGACTCAACGCCTCCCTGTCTATCCTCTCTCGAGCTTGGTCTGATTACAAGGCAGGTCTCGAGAAATGTCGTTTTCCAACCCAAACCTATCACTCTACTTAGCAGGCCCATCGTTGCACCACTGAGCAGCAATGGGGCACACGCGACTTCTATTTAAGAGTACACGTCTCCGAGACACCAGCCCGCGAAAGGAATGAAAAAGTCACCTCACATGCCAAATCACGAGCTCAAAATCTAGATCAACGCATTCTTTTTGGTCGAGCGACGCGTGCGAATGCAGCGAGTCAATATATAAGGTTGGTTAGTTTTGAGTCCGTCCTAGTCAGGTTTCCTGTCGAATGACTGGCAAATATATGACTCATAAACACTCGTTTTCAATTTTTACACAAATGAAAAGCAATAAATAAAAATTGAATTGGGATGATTCAAAAGAAATACGAGCCGTAGAGTATTAAAATTAACAATAAAGTTGGGAAAAATACAAATTGTTTTAATCGTGTTAATTATGGCCAATTACTTTTTTATTTAATACATCACTATAATAAAATAAGATTGAAAAACAGATGCGTTTTCCCCGATCGATGAGACTATAACAGCAGCGTTTGGACTTAGAAATAGGTTAGTTGACTGGTAGTGTAGCTTACTAACAAATATATTCTTTAATGAAATGAAAATACACATCACTGGTAACTTTTCACTGGAGAATTATTTATTGGTACGAAGCGTTTCGACGCTGAGGCGTCATTCTCAAGTACAGTGACGCCTCAGCGTCGGAACGCGTCATACCAATAAATAATTTTCCAGTGAAAAGTTACCAGGGTTGTGTATTTTCATTTCAACATGGATTTTCGCAAAGTAAAAGCCGAATCGATTGATTTCATATTCCTTAATGCTTGTTTATGAATTTTCTAAGTATTTTTAACAGCATTTTTTTTGTATTTTCTAGCTTCATAGGCACATTACTTTCAAAAGTAGGATAAATCAATCCCATAGGTTACGTTACTTACGAAGCTCTGTTACTATGAAGTTACATATTACTCTGCAGTTGGCTTGCGATTAATATGAAGATTAAGAAGTAAAGGTCAAACGCTCTCTGAACAAGTAATTTCCCATTTATCCTTTCTTCACATTCATTATAATACAATTATTAATCTGAACATCTTACTCCATATTTACCCTCATCTCATTGTACCCAACAATGTGTATCAGTAAGGCCTATTCTCAGTCCACGACGATTATCTTTCAAAATGAATATTCCATGCCTGAATTGTAATGCTTGATAAGCATTTATTCACATAGTATTGCCACAAACAAAATGATTCCGCAATACTTATAGCATTACCAACGTTAAAATATTGACAGTATTGCATACGCAGTGAAATGAAAACGAAGATATGGGAAAGTGTCATAAACGGAAAAGGTGATGCAGCATCTTTTGTGTAGATGCTGGATGAGACCCAGCCTCTGTCAGATCTGTGCACGTGTCACTGAGGTAGCACCTACATACAGCCTTGTGCATGTTGGCTATAAATACTCTACTCACGCCAAACTCCCTAGAGGTGGTTCCCAAGGTAACATCTACTCCGCAAGCCGCCTCAACAGGCGTGGAGCTGGGGGTGTTAGGGCACCAGCCAAATGAGAAATAGATGCTCGAATGAAATTACGCCTAGCAATTTATTTTAGTCCATAATTGTTCGGGGGAAAAAAGAACTACCATTCCTATCCGTTCAGCAACATATATAATTTATTATGATCACATTTATCGTTTCTTTCGGACCTAAAAAGATAGTGGGGTTTATATATGATGCTCTCCGTGTCGTTCTTAAAAACATCCATTCTTAATTTCTCAAGCAATACAAAGCCAGCGCACAGTCTCCGAGTCTCTAGCGGCTCCCAGTATAATTCGTTTAGCATTTGTATAACACTTTCGGTACGCCCGATGAGCATAGGAAAAGTGAGTAAATGAAGCATTAGCATCAAATATTAGGTACTAAAACATATGTTGATGGATATGCATTCTCGGAAAGATAATTAGAGTTGAATAGCCGATTTTTCCGAAACGTCATGGTGTGTTTTATTGCCCCTCAAAAACGGAGCGTGACTTGAAGGTAAATGGGAGTGGAAAATGAAGGTCAATAAAATTACAGTGATGTAACATGCGTGGTAGGCCGCCAAAAAAATCCTTGCTCAAATTTCTTCCGAGAAGTGAATATCAGCATTTAAAATTCAATTTATTATTATTAAAAGATTCTACAGATTACGGTAGGTTTCCATGGAGTACTTAAAACGCATTCTGGTGGCCTCCCTTCCATAATGTATGTACTTCCATCTTCAATTCACAGTAAGGCCTCTTCCCTTTCACTCTATCTAAAAATCCTATTCTTTTCCTTCCACTCCCTCGTTTACCCACCATTCCACCCTCTAACACTGTTTTCAACATACTCTCCCCGCTCAGTAATCACTCCATCCATACCTTCGGTCTCCAATGTATCTCACCTAGAAGCTGCCTCTCCTCACCCACCATGTCTAGCTCTTCGTCGTTCAAAATTAAAGTATGCATATTAAAAACCTTTTTATCGATGCGTTAGCTGTCATTTGAATTGCGAGATCCCAAATATGATAATAATAAACTACCAATGCACCTAATGAAGGATAAAAACCTGTATACCTACGTAACGGCTTTAGGAGAACGGATGTTCGTTGAAAATCTTGAATAAAATCAATTACGTATCGATTTTCAACATGCTAAGAAGCTGAGTTGGATTGTAATGGATTGGTATGGATTGGATGCTTCACAAACCGACCATTTGGCGACAGAAAAGTTTTTACCAACGAAACCGGCCACGCACTTTCATCTTATCAGTGAAAATAACGCTGTACGCCAAAGCACACGTCGCATGTCTTCAAGTCTATGAAAACACTGAAGGAAACGGACTAGAATCACCAGCGCGTGCCGCATAGCGAGGAAACCTCAGGTTGTCGATGACTCAAGCGTCGGTTAGTAAGGTTCGGCGACTTATCCATAAGGCGTTTTTGCGTGATTCACGACTTGAATCGAGGTCTGAAAAAGCAGCCACAGAGTCGGGGAATAAGCGAAGGAAAATAGCTCGTGTCAGTTTTAACTGCGTGGCGAAAGAAACTTTACTGAAATTTTAGATTAAGCACGATATAAAAATGTCCTTTTAAGGCCCGTATAGACGATACTTTTTATTTATTTAATGCAGCCCAAAAACAGTACGAGGCCAATTATAGAGGACTCACAATAACAAGATAATAATTTACTAATATGTATTAAGCAAAAAGTAACCAACAACGAACAAAATAATATTCAAAAGTATTTACAAATAAATAACTAAGAGTGGTAGACTTCATCGGGTGGTGCGAGAAATTGGAGGAAAATTACCATAGAGATGGTGCAAGATGGATGAAGGATGAAAAAAGGATCAAAATCTGGAACACATTTGGCATAGGAGTTAATGGAAGAAGCAAGTCTGGATAGAAAAGAGCGTTTAGAGACAGAAAGGCGGGGGTGAAACAATGAAATAAGTCACTCGATCTCGTCATGCGTCAAGGAACACGAAGCGGGAAAAGAGAAAAAGTACAAATGATCTATATTTGTCATTAATAATATTTAAGAAGAGTCTCGAGTCATACATTAACAAGTAATGTATGACCGAACTAATGTTAATTCACGAACGGTTTTAGTGGATCGGAACCGAAAATGTACGAATGGACGAACCAAATTAGAATAGGTTCTATTTTTTTTCATGCAGTCGCACAAGATGGGTAATTTGTGCGTTTTTAGTTGCGTTTGCTTTTAGTGTGCAGATATTAAATGTGCCGTCTGCTCTGACAAACTTGGCGAAATCACACCGCTCGGTCTACTCTCCATAGTTCATCAATTCAGACAGTAGACATCTCGCTATCGGTGGGTGAATTTCCGATGAAATGGAATACACGACCATAAATTATTTGGAAAATGTGGCGAAAAATGTGTAAAACGACGGATACCTGACTTTAGCTCTTTCCTAACGTTTCAGCAATTACATTGTCATTTTTAGGTCTATTATGAAACCAAAACATTTAATCAAAAATAAAAGAAATGAGAGGTATCAAAAATATAAACTATGTGCCTGTTAATATTTGCTGATGCGATTGAAGGAATATTTAGGCGGTAGTGTTAGAAGGTAAGGGTGCGGTAGTCGTCACACTACCCAGGAAAGTCAAACGATCGTTGTTTGTTTACCAATCTACGTACGTTCATTTCATCTCGAAGCGTTTCGAATGAATTTGAGCGCAGCGAAATCATATGGCGAGAAGTCACCGCAGGAATCCCAAGATAGCTCTCTCTTTATCTCTGACAATAGATTACTTTTACGATTACGATTATAACACCGAAATACGTCATTTAGCTCTTCGCGTACCAACAGAAAATAATTAATCAGAGCGTGCAAAAACAGATAACATTTTAATCGGTTTTTTAATCAATAAAAAAACTTCTGAAAACAGTAATATAGGTTATCGAAAATAGAAACGTAAAACAATGAATTGATGAACACGGATATCTTACCTCATCTATTAAGGACGTTTAACATAACCCAATTGTCTGTGCTATCTTTTGCGTGATTGATAGCATGGTTGAAAATAGGTCGCGGAAAATGACACATTGTGTGACTGCTGGCACAACTACCTTTATGATTATGCGGAAAATAAAACAGGAAAAAAAATTATTTCACTTGAGTATATATTTCTACGTTTATTCGTGCGTGAGGAAACTTTCACTGATCGTAAGTGATGCTAAAGAGGATATTTATTCTGAGTTATAGCCTACCTTGAGGTACAAACACTTGAGTGTCCAATCTCCCGAAATGAATATTCAGAACAGGTAGCAAAGGAAACGAGTAACCATAGTGTTCTATCGAATAACCGAAGGATTCGAATTCCACAGACGGCAACCATTACACTAAACTAACGAAACACGTAGCCGAAAGCCAATACACGACCGTCTCAGTGTCTAGTAATATAACGATGGAACGTTGAAGGCATATCTAAAATGTTTTTTAGAACAAACTGATGGCTCCAAGAAATACTTTAAATCATTATATCGTAAAAAGTGTATCATACAGGCACATAATATAGAGTTCATTTCCACCACGCTCTTATCTGAAACTCACAAGGAAAAGTTCCAAAGTAGCGAACTGGGAATGTAGCAAAACAGGTGGGGATTACATTTCCAAGTCCCAGATTCCCTTTCGTAGTCAAGGTTAACACTAACGTAGAATATTTGGAAGATAATCAATACCGACGTTGGTAAATTAAGAAAAGTGACATAAAGCCTCGGTAAACTTAGTATCATCATTTGCGAGGCAACGTAAATATTTAGCAAAATATATATCGAAAGATGACATGCAAACTCTAAAAGCAATCTGATAGAATAAAAATAAAATGGAACACATTATTGAAACATTTTTTCGTTTTTTTCAAGGGGTGAGTTTGATCGTAGAATAGGTTTAAACATTCATCCCCATAATTATGTTCTTGGGAGTGACAACTGTTGACGGTAGTGGTAACTGTCAATATCTCAGCGATAAAAGACCTAATCAGTGGAATACACGGAAATAAATCATCAAAAGGGTTTGTTTTTGTGATTTTCTCGAGTCAAAATTTAAAATTGGCATGCGTGCCTTCTCCTCTATCAGAAAACACGTTAGGATCAGCATTATTCGACACGAAAAGTCAAATCCCACAAGCGCTTCTAAACATCACGAGTCTACTCGCCTTTTCCGTTCTCATCTCAAGTACCTCTTACCTACGAAAAATTCTGCAAAGTATGTTGTTGGCATCTTGACCCAACGTGCGAACACTATTTACGAGGCTAAATGATCGGAGACGTTTACGAGCTACTTGATTAAGGACCCGTGGACGGGATGCCGCTGGCGTGTTTGGGATAGTGACGGCAAAATATAAATAAAAAAATGTTTTTTCGAGCAATCGATTTTAATCGAAATGAAAAGCTCGACTTTTCCACAAAAATCGAAAATTAAGCAAAATATCGATAAATCGAAATAAGCGACGGTTCTTTTATGAGAAAATACAGTTCAAGCCATAGCATTTCCATTATTAATTAGAAAAACATCAAAGTACACCTTTTAGTAGTGGAAAAAAATCTTCAAAATCTACACAGAATACATGATTGCATTATTAGTAGTAAAATTTTACAAATGCACGCACATCAAAGTTTTGGGATTACCGCTTGGATTCAGTCGGCCTCCCTAATTTTTAAAGAAAGATCAACTGATTGAAATGCTTTATTGATGGTCGATGTCGTACTTTTCCCATTTTACCGGCCTTATATAAAAGTCCTTCATATGCAACGGATGACGGTATCATAGCTCGATAGTGACACTTCTGAGATCAAGCGAAATGGTCAAGATCGAATTTGAAAAATCGAGTTCGAATCGAAACATAATTCAAACGAATTCCCATACCTATACATTCGGTAAAATATGTCTTTTATTTATCGCTTCTATCGGACCTGAAAATATAGTGGGGCTCTAATATGATTTCCTCCGTTTCACTGTCATAGATATCTATTCTCAATTGTTCAAGCAATCTAATTAGCCTAGCGCTCCCCTTCGAGTCTCTAGCGGCTCCCAGCCTAATTCGCTTAGCATCTGTGCAACGCTTTCTGTGCGCTTATTTTGATTTTTCCATCACTAGGTGGGGACTGGAAGTATAAGATAATTGCCCTCGCCCACCGCTTGCGAGAACAAACCTTCGAATATTAGCGCATGGCATCCCCTTCATCAGCGGAAAAGAGAAGCCGTTGAGTGGACTGCGAATGGCTTCCTAAGCTGAAAGCCGCGATTTCCTCCCGGTGAGGGCTATACCAACCCTTTTTAATGCTGCCCAAAAGGAAGAGAGACAGGGAGGGAGGTGTGAGCACTTTTCCGCGAGCGGAATTCGCGAGAGAGCCCGTGGCGATCCGAAAACAGTTGCCGTGCGATTTGCGGGAGCTTTCCTTCTCACGCAGTTGCCTTTGTTCGGCTTTAAAACTCAGTACTTACCAGATTCACTCTCGGCGGTTACTTTTGCACCCTTTTGCAAAGGCCACGTAACGTATTTTTCCCTTGTATCGCCATAATTCAATTATAGACTCTATATCGATGGCTAAGTCCAACAACACGTATTTCAAATTCGGCCGGTTTGAGACTAGTATCTTAAACAAAGTGTAATAGCATTAAAAAATAAAATACAAGCAAAAAAACAACGCTTTGTTTGCAAATGAATGCTTCTTTTTCAGTTTTATGAACTTTTGGTATTTAATTTCACTGTACAAGAAAAAGAAATCAATCGTTTTTTTTCATGAAAGTTTGCTATTCTTAAAATACGTGTTGTTAGCACTTAACCATCGATATACTCCGTGAAAATAAATGGATCAGCACGGAAGATCGTCTAGATTTTAAATATACCAATTCTTTTAAAAAGTAGCTTAACTTTTCGCCGGGCGCAATGGATCAGACATGCACAGCGCGAGTGTTTTTTTTTTCATTTCTCCGCGCCACTAGGCGGCATAGACCCTTGGTGCTCATAGTAGCTTTTTTGTTTTCACATGTTCTCAGCAGCCTTTTGCTTCTCGCATTTATGGCGACAGATCACTGGCGGATAATTTAGCATCGTTAAACAAAATAATGGCACGATAAAGCCAAATAAAATCATTATTAAAAAAAAAGTTAGCAAAATAAAAACAATGGTCTTATAGAATTCACATGCTAAAATACATTACATTTAATAATCCTTAATGGCCTAAAGAGCACGGTTAATCGCACCTTCCTGGATCGGTCCTGGGCCGTATGACGGTATGTAAAGGGGTATATACATAGCAAGTAAGATATCATTAAGTGTTCCTTTACACTAATAATGGTGATTTGAACTTTAAAGGTGTACCACTTAAGGGCGAAACCAGGATCAAAAG
This sequence comes from Ischnura elegans, assembly GCF_921293095.1. NCBI lineage: Eukaryota > Metazoa > Arthropoda > Insecta > Odonata > Coenagrionidae > Ischnura > Ischnura elegans. The sequence goes on from NC_060254.1 coordinate 72,952,967, forward strand.
TAGGGGGGGAAGCCATGGTTGTTCAAGTTGTAGGTAAGATTTAAGCATGGAAAAGGTGAATGAAATCAACATTTTAAGAAAAACTGTGACAGCTCTTTATTAGTTTTTAAAATTATTTGCTTGAAAAAATATTATTTTCCTTCAAGACATTTGCGATTTTTGCTTCTAGGCAGCAGCTCCCCCCTCCTGCCCCTCGCTGGGTACGCCCATGGTACCACTGAGCCATGTTAAGATAATGTTTTTTCACATCCATGCCTGTCAGGCACTTTCCACCTGAATTCAGCAATTCCAATATTGCGCCTGACGGAAAGTTAAATCCATCTACGTCTACATTATAACCTACTGGAAAACGGCTATAACGCCTCATAATGGACTCGAGCCGCTATCCTTACTGCCGCAGATATGACATAATGCTGATATCCATCTCCCACAAGACCCTTCTTATCGCGTGCCCCACTTTAAAAGTCCCAACGAATGTCTATCTCTCGTGTGATCAGCATCCCGCGTCCGTCCTCTTAAGGATGTAACGGAGGAATTAAAAAAAAACAACACCCCGACCCCTCCTTCCACCCTCACAAATGAAGTGTCCAATTCATCCATTTGCATGCGCTCTTCCCAAGCGCGTCAATTAAGGAGGCTTATTCGTCATTAAGTGGAGCGACAAGAGACCTACATTCAGGCCAGACACTCCGATGGGAGCGTGTGTGCTAGCGCACATATGCGCGCAACACAGTCACCACCGAATCACCCCCCCTCTCTCTATTTCGCTCTCTCTCTGCTCCCGTCCGACCCACGCGGCGGTCCACGCCTCATATGTATTTCTCCTCTATCGCCCCTACTCCTTCGCCTTCAATACTATATCCCACACATCTCGCAATCCCAACAGCTCCCGCCCCAGTATCTCCTATCCTTCCAGCAGCCTTACTCTTTCCACGACCTTCTCAGATAATACCATAGATAGAGACCACGTTTGATGCTTCGATGCATCGAATTCTCATCGATAGTTCGATTAATCGAAATTAATATATAATGCTCGATCGATCTTAAGCGTTGCCTCTCACAATCAGAAGGTATTGTAGAAAGAGGCCACGTTTGATGCTTCGATATATAGTAATCATCATCGATGATTCCATGAATCGAAACCAATATCCAACGCTCGATTAATCTTAAGTGTCACTTCTCAGAGGGTATTGGAGAAAGAGGCCTTACTTGATGCTTCGATGTATCGAAATCACCATCGATGGTTCGATTGATCGAAACTTATAGCTAATGCTCGATTGATCTAAGGTGTCACTCCTCACAAGGCATAGGAGAAAGAGACAACCCTTAATTCTTCGATCTATCAAAATCATCATCGATACTTCGCTTCTGTAGATTCCTATTCTAATTCGCCTAACACCTTGGAAACGCTGTACTTTTGATCGTAATAGCTCATCACGAATCTGATCGCCCTGCGCTCTAGTCTTATGGTTTCAGCTATCAATCCTACCAACTAGCAATCAGTATTAGCCAGCGACAGTCAATGGTGATAAAACGGCCATCAAAAGCAAGTCTGGGACCCCATCTCCACGCAGCGTCTGGTCCAGACGAAGTGACCCTCTTTAACGGGCCGCGAAATACATTATCCCACCCAGCCGCGGGCGGCGCGGCGTCCCCACCCAGCCCAATGGCACTTTCTCCCGGTTTGCGCAGTCGCTGGAGAGATACAGAGGCTGCAGGAGGCGGGACTATCGTTCGTTTGAGGTCGAAGGTGCACCGCAGCCGCCAAGGATGCGTCAGGCAGGCGGGAGAACGTTTGCACAATCCCAACAGTCAAGTCGCACGAGAGCTAACCACACTAGCGATACACGGAATCACCAGAATAAATGGAAAACTGTATAGGTACACGCAAACAGGTTTTAATATGAATTATAAGAGTTATTTCACATCCTTAAGTGAATATGTCACTTTTTGTTGTACATACATGAATACGTGTAGGGGAGGTCACGGCAAGACGCATATTTTAAGGGAAAGTGTAGATAAAAAGGTAAAAATATATTCAAATGAACCGACATCTAATATTTTTAATGGTGAAGTTTGAAGATTATGATTTCACTCTTAAATGATGTGAACAACGAAATTATCAACAATTTCAGAGAAGACCATTTAGAGACGGAAATATATAGTATTTTCTGAAACATTACACTTGAAAATTTGCAAAGACACCAAAAATACAGCGGCTAAAACTCACCGAAATGTCTTTAAATCCGAAATCGAAATCTAAAAAATGTGTAAAATGCGTGTTAACCGGTAATTAGGAAACACGTTTTCGAGCAGCTCCCTTGAAAGTTTGAAATACCGGTAATATTTCTGAGCCTTCAATAAGTGATGATGGATTTTTAAATAATTAATTTTACATCCATTATGAACGCTTCGTAACTAGATTACTACCTTAGCAAATGATGCGAATTTAATCGGCATTCGAAATTTTCGGTGTGAATTCAAGTAGCTTTCTATTTTGCAACGTTTTTATAAACTCGCTATTTCTTGCCGTTTTGTCCGGGACAAATCTTGAAATTCAATTTTTATCCACTTTCCGATTAGCTAAAAAGCTGAAATTTTCAGGATAGCTCTGAACCAGATGACAACGCAATATTCTAGCACTTATAATATGATTGGAAGTGTATATTGTATTTATATTAGGAATTTAAAATTAAATATGTAAATTAGTTTAAAACTGGGCCACCAGAATAAGATGGCGTTTTTGTTCACATGAAATATTATTGTAATATTGTCGGGAGGAAAATAATTTTTATATAAATTTATTTTTATGTTCCTCATTTCAATTGAAGACCTGAGCATTAATATTCTTACTGTGATGTCGCAACCGTTTTCCTCTGAGACAATAATAATCACTTATACCTACTCTTAAGCGCTTTATTTCATCTCCTCCATCCAAAATGGCTCTCTCTATAACAATCCCCTTTACTCCTCATCACCATAGCGCCATCAACTCCAAAACAGCGAAATAAATACAAATATGCATACAAATAACAAAAAAAAATTTAAACATCAGTGCATAATTAACTACGCCAAACATCATGGACACGACGTTACATTACTTCTATTACTAAAACATACTCAGTACATGGGGAGAGTTACTCCTCCTGAATTTATGCCATCTTCATTTCTCTTTCCGCAATGATTAAGATGGCTAAAACCCCACGTGCAAAACAAAAGTGATGGCTCTAGGTCAGGATAGTATCTAAAGGCACCCACACCGAATTCAGGATGAGCGCGTTGTGTAATTGGATTGGATACTATCAGGAAGGATATTATTTATATCTTCTGACAGGCGACGTTCGGAAAATGACCATTCAGACGCCTTGAGGGCAGAACCGTTCGCAACGTTCAAAAACCTTTACGAGAGATTACATTTAATAAATTAAAAAATCAGGGACCCTTAAAAGGCAGCCCGCGGACCCGTCATGTCTGGCCCACCCACTTTTCGGTAATTAATGAGGTTTTCAGACGTCAGGAGGATATGTTGGGACGGTGGCGGGTAGTCCGGTAGTCCGAATGGAATCTGGACTCGTGACCGGGTCTACACTAGCCGAGAGAGGGCGGCTGCGGACGGCAGCCAACAACACTTGCTGCCGGCTCCATCGCTCTACACCCGCGCCCTCTGGAAGCGACGACAGGGTTGGAATGAGGAAGGGGCGATCCAGAAGGGTTTGTTTACAATCACAAGGGGAGCAGTATGGGATGGGGCCACGTAGGTATCCAATAGGGATGAGTTAATAGTATGCCAAATGAATTACAGCATGCGTATTCGAGAGCAGAGATGATACTCCAGCACCAAGACACTATGTTCGTCAGTAGACGTAAGCAGTGGCGGATCTATGGGGAGGACTAAGGGGCTATAGTCTATAGCTATTGGTAACAAATTTACACTAAATAGAATGGTAATTGGGGATCGGGTTGGTGTGGTGGCTAGAGTGTTGGCTTCCCACCCGGCGGGCACCATTGTTGTAGTAAAACAAAAATGATGAATCTAGGTCAGGATAGTACCTAAAGGCACCAAGAGTCTTCCCTGACGATGTCAGCGGTAAACACTACAAACATCAGCATCATAAGCTCTTAAGATGTTGGGAAAATCTCCCAACGAAACGTCGGCCCACAACATGCAGACCCTAGCCACCCTTCCTTTTCTAACCATCCCTCACGACGTAAATGACCATTGCTGTAGATATTTTCCTCAAAATACCCACAAAATTATGCAGTTCAGAAAATATTGACGTAAATTTTTCATGTAAAAGGCACAGACAAAATTTTCATTACCTACCGCATTCAGACCGTAACCCAGTAGGAAACCCGGGAAGAGTTAGTTCATTGTAGGAGGTTGAAGAGAAACTCATCGCGTCGCGTTTAAGCCTGCTCTTGAAGAAAGGCGGCAAGAGGATCACGGCTTAACGTCCCATCTCATGGACAAGAGGCTACACTTAAGTGCCCCCACAAAGCACTCAAGTAGGGGTCGTACATTCTCTGAAAAACCTCTGCCATCGCCGGGATTTGAAACCGTACCGGCTGGGTGAGAAGCAAACACTTTAGTCACCATACCAAACCGATCCCAAGGACACTAGATTACCCAAAAAGATACTACTCATTTACCCAATTTGGTACTGGATAACTCAATTAAGTATTGGATTACCCACTGAGTAGCCCGATTACTCAATGAGGTACATCTACATTTACATATTACCCTGCAAGACACCTGCAGTGTTGATTGGTAGTGGGTGAACCATCACCAGCTTCCACCAAATGACTAAAATTTACTTCCACGAACATGAAATACACGTCATGTACGCTACATATAATACATAACCTACTTTATTCTAATTGTGAAGGTAATCCGCCGATTAAGCTAGAAAATACAAAACATGTTTTCAGAAATACAATTAAATTCATAAATGGTGCTCGATTAACCAGACAAGAACTTGATTATCCTCGACAAAATATAAACAACAAATGTAAATTATAAATTTATACAGTACAACGACGGAAACAGCACGTCAGAATCCTAGGAGGATTAAAATCACAACCAATAATTACAGAAATAAAAAAGATAAGACGGGAGATTTTCGTCACTTACCAACCAAGGGAAGCATAGGTAAATCGTCATGCATGGTTTCGATTTCCCCGTAAATATAACGGTAAATGCATTCCTTCTGACCGTATTAAATATTTGCTTATTCAGCTAGACAAGAGCCCTAAGATTATTTACTCCTGCGATAAGCTATTTTTGGATTGGCGATACGATGGCTACGTTATCTGAAACGTCTACTGGAAGTTAGGGCTGAACAATCTAAATACCAATCATGAGACACTGGCATCCTTGTATAGGAGCAGCGAGGGCAATCAAACGATAAGATTAAGACCATGGGCATAATTTTCGTTTATTTAGTCTCATACCATTGATATAATTTAACAACAGCGTGCGACATTGGCCTCTGGCTGGAATTCATTGGAATGATTCATGCCGCAGCAAAAGGTCTCCAGCGAATTGGAAATACAGCGATTCCGCCAAAATTTTTAGCAAGAAGTATCTAAAGCCTGAATCACAAGATCATTTTTTACCGTTCCTAAGAGAGATAGCTTCAGCCAGTGGCGTAACTATGGGGGGGGGGGAATGAGGGGGATGAATCCTCCCCCCCAAAGCCTAAGAGAAACAACAAAAAATATTTATAACTACTGCCTAGTTTTGACATTTATTGAAGTCATCTGCTTAAAGTTATATTTTAAGAGCCAAAATGATGTAAATTGTATTTCCAGGGATGTAATTTTTCAAAAATTTTCCCGGAACCCACGCTCGGTTCCTATCCCCCAAAGCGTATTCCTTGTAACGCCACTGGCTTCAGCCATAGCTTTTCAGGTACCAAAAGAGTAATCGGTCGACCCATCATTTCCTGAATCACACGTCCATCCCCATTGGAATTTTCTATGATCTGATCTACCGTAGTACGAGGCGATCTCGTATGTAGGCGTTCGTAAGATATGGCTAACATCGTCGGAAAATAAAATGCTCGTGAATTTATATAATAGTATTAGTCTAGTGATGAAAATAGCGACGGCGCACTTTCCGTTTTTCCGTAGGCTTTTTCATCACTTCCTGGTCTTGTAACTGTCATTCAATTGAACGCCAAGCGTGAAAAACAATCGCTGTTAGCGGCCGTGCGTTCTGATTTGGCTGTAGGACGCCTATGCGTACCCAGCGGGGGACAGGGAGGGACAACTGCCCCCCCCCCCCAAGAAGCGAAAATAAATTTAGTTCAAAACGAAAGCTATGAACAAATTTTCCTTTTGAAGAAAAATAATATTAGCATAAGACATGGAACTAAAATAAATATCATTATTTTTTTCACGCAAATAATTATAAAAACTAATAAATTGCTCTCATAATTTCCTTAAAATGTTGGTTTCATTAACCTTTTCTGTGCAAAAACGTTACAACTTGAACGATTTAGGCTAGTTTTGACCCCCCGGTTTTGATTCTGGGCACGCCCATGGAAGAACGTTGCAAGATATCGTTTCAACGACGTTCAAATGATGCCGAATGATGAAAAAAGGGATGGATATCCCATCCCTCGAGCAATTGCGGAAAATGAAAGCAATAGAGTGTCATTTTGTCCGCCATTATTGGATCGATCGCTGGAATTGTCCCTCTAAAGGGATGGGAAAAATGATCGCGTAATTCAAGCTTAAGCTTCAATTAGAGAATCGGAATACCGTGTTTTACACTGACTCAGAAAAAAATACACATACCTTTCCTGTCATATTTAACGTAGGGTAACCTAACCTAGAGATAATGTAGATGTTATCATGAAACATAAAAAAATACAATGAGTTGTATTTCCCACAAAATTTTAATAGACTGACCCAGATTTCGTCATGCACAATATGTCATTTTCAAGGTATACATCTTTTATTACGTTTCCTGTCACCAAGTTCCACCAAATATCGCAATCAAGCATTAAGTTGGTGAGATATCATTTCTAAAATACTAGGAAATAACGAGAATACTCTTAAAGGGCCTCTTTTGGTAGAAGTAATCATTATAGGATGATAGAGGAAATCCCATCCCTTGAACCATCGCGGAAAATGATCGCGTGCAAACGTCATTTTTCCACCATAATTAGAAGGATCGCTGCAGCTGTCCTTCTATGGGACGGAAAAAAATGCTCGTGTGATTCAGGCTTAAATGTAATCAGTACTCAGTATGGCGTGAGGCGGCGCCACCTTAGCCCCAGGCGGAAGTGTTTTTACGCACGCGACTCGGCCACTTAACGGTTGAAATGAAAGTGGCTATGAGAAATCGTTGAACTTACATTTTAGTTCAAACGACGAAGAATTTACACGTGCCCCAGAAGCGGAAAACGATTATGGGCCCGAACAGGGAAAAGTGAATTGGCAATCTTGAGTCAACTCACTCAATGAACTGTGCGTTTGCATAGAATTATAGCGTGCTTAAGGCCTTTAACGAAGCTTCAAGGCTAGATCGGAGCTCATCGGATTTCGCGATTTGCATGAATAAGAAGACCAGCTACGCATATGGGAGCTATTAAAGTCCCACTATATTTCCAGGTCCGACTGACGCGATAAATTAAGAAAAATAATTTGACGAACGGCAACGGGAATTCGTTTTCCCCCCTAACCTTAAAGGACTTAAATATTAGCTAGTCGTGATTTCGTTTGAGCACTTGCTATTTATATGTTAACGGCTGGTGTCGTAACACCCCCTGCCACACGCCTTTTTGGTGGCTTGCGGGGTAGTATGTATTTGTATTACTTTAAATCAAGCGCAAGAAAAGAAAGTCTAAACAATACAAAGGGAATAGCAACAAAAAATGCTCATCAATAAAATCCTGTTGGATTTGCCACAGACAAATATAACGAATGAGTTCGCAATTCACTAATTTCAAATTCTAAATTAAGGACAACCTTGAAATTTTGATGATTTCCTGATAAAGACAATCAAATAGATGGCAATAACTAAAAAGGAAGGCCTCGAACAAAATATATGGAAAAGATAAAGGAGGATGAGAAAGAGAAAAAATACATAGGTGTGAAAAGATTAGCTGACATATGAATTGAGTGGAGACTTGCATCAAACCAATCTTAGGATTATCCTGCATGATATGTAGCATGATTTGGAGAGTGTTATTAACATAAATTAAATGAAACGTTGTAATATTTCCATTGAATTCATTTGAGTGCGAATGTTTTTGTGCTAACGAAACGCGTCGTGAAGTTTGAAGAAGTTAGTGAAAATATTGCCATGTTTCATTTAACTAATGTAAAGGCCGTTTTACACGGGGCACATCATTGCACAATCTGACGTATACGCGAAGGAACAATCAAAATTGTGTCGTGTAAAGCGGTGGATTGCTAGAACGCGTGAGAGAATGCATTGATGTGAGATGGAAAAATAGCCACTGCTCTAATTACGAGCTCGCATTCTCGCCATTTCAGAAATGTTTTCGGAGCTGACCTGTGCAATAACGTGCTACGTGTAAAGCGGTTTTTAGGATTGTTGAAAATCGGCATACGTAAATCTAATTGGGTGATGATGATGACATTTTAAATCTACATTTATAAAAGAGGATGTCTGTTTGTCTGTCCGATATGCGTTTCCATACGGCACGACGGATTGCAACCAAAGTATATATAGGTGCATCTCATGCTCAAGAACCCCGTAGTGCTACTTTCGGTTGCGTCCGAGGCGTCCTTTTCTCATTACCATTTGTAACACGTCATACAACTTGTGGTTAGACATCCTACCTGGTAGGCACACCTCCTCACTCGCTCATAGGGAAAACATAGCTCAAAGAATTCTACACTTAGCTATTAATCCTCTCTGTGCAAACCTTTTTGCTGGGGTTCACACGACGTTTTTGGTCAACAAGCGTACGGACACACAAAATGATCAATGCTGTGGAGCAGGATGTGAGCTGATCCCGTGCGCGGTATGCGGCAATCGTTTTTTTTCATTGCTTGTAGTTAAATATGCACACCATCATCATACCTGCTTTTCTCCTTTACCAAAAAATCCTGCCATGTGACCATGAATTCCAAGTTTCCCACTTATCAGGGTTTTATCCTCCCCGAACAGCGCCGCGTGGCTTGCTTGTTTGAAATAAAAGTAGATAAAACGACGGATAATTATTTTACGCCTCGACTATGACCTCGGGCAGTGGCGTAGGTAACAAGGATTATGCCTTGGGGGGGATGGAAAGGTTTGGGGGTGAGGCCCCCCCTCCGAGAAACGGGAATATTTTTGAAAAATTACATGTATGGAAATACATTTTACATCATTTTGGCGCTTAAAATTTCACTTTGAGTAAATGCAGTAGTTATACGTTATGTATTACTATAGTTTAAAATATTATTTTTATTTCTCTGAGGCTTTGAGGGGGGGATCTATCCCCCTCATCCCCCACCCATAGTTACGCCACTGCCCTCGGCTATAATTCATTTGAAAAATTAAGAATACGGTACATTTTTTCCACATTCCTCATTTCGAGAGGGCACAAGGGTCCCCGGCCTCCTTCCCTAAAACTTCGTCCCTAGGTGCAGTGGAGTACGTGAGTCTGAGCACGTCACCTCCAACACACCCCAGCCTCAACACACAAATGCTCCATCCCCGTTCAACCTTCCCCTCACCCCAACCTCCCCCTCTGTCGGCGAAGAGGAGAGTGAACTTAAGAAGACCCATCGAGCGTTCCAAACATGGCACCTTGAAAGATATAGATGCCTTCTCCATAGCGTGCAATGAGCTACATGTCAATCTATAACATAGATTGCGGTGGCCAAAAAAATGTTGTTGACCATCAAAAATAACTGATGCCTAACTCACATGGGAATGATCTCCTTTATTTTTCAGGATTTTGTTACAAAAATAGAAGTTCCCCGAGAGACAAAACTTAGGTTAACGATGATGCTAATGCCGATGCCGAGTTTCTCTGCACCCTTCAATCCCTACCCATCTCTAATGCCGTAATTGACCTTTGCTGTCGGTCGCCTCCTCAAAATACCCACAAAATTATGCACCTTAGAAAATATTCAGGTCAAATTTTCACAAAATGGACACGAAAAAAATGGCTCACAAGGTTCAGCGGAGAGGTTTACGAGATATGCACCGCTTGTGTCCATCATCGTAGAAGACAGTTTCTACGGCGCTGAAGCTGGCTTCTTCAGGTCACTGAAGCGCAGAGAGATTTGATCAGATTATTTGTCGCGCCGTAAGTGGGTTGCAGCTGTCCCGGTAAGCCATCTTCACCCCAACCAGCCAGTTAACAATTTGAATACAATTGTGCGCATTTGTCTATGTTGTGGGTGTAGTATGTTTGTGTAAGCAGACACTAAAAATTAACTAACTTTGACAGGAGTAAAAATAACATAAAAATTTTCACATTCAAACAAAAATCAGATATTTAACATTAGCTAATAATTATCATTTCATTGTTTATTTCTTTTTGATATTTTTTCAGTTTTTATTGAAAATAAACACAATTTGTACATTTTCACTGAATTTATCAGCAGATAAATTCAGTGAAAATTTACAAAGAGTGTTTAATTTCATTCATCGTGAATTTTCACAAAGATGAAGCCGAATCCATAGATTTCATTTTTACAGTTTTTTATTTATTTTTTATTGCAAGTAGCAATGTCATCATTTCGTTTACATTTTTTGTCATTTTTCCCATGCTAGAATGTTGCACATTAGATTGCATCATAAAACGTTAGCATATTAAATAATTCACTTTTTAAATCTACAAGAAGGAAAGACATAGAAAAAACTCATAGACGAGTATTTTGTTGAGGCAGTCTGCATGCAGTTCGAATTGACGGGTCATAATTCCAAATGTCTGTAATTAAAGTGCCATGTGTTGCCCCGAGTTCAGGTTGATGAAAAGCAAAGAGGTGGTTCTGACCATCTTTATTCAAATTCGTCGGAGTCAGGCGTCTTCTCATTGGTCAAAATAGGAGAGCGGAGACTTCCAATTGGTCCGCTAAACCCTACCAGTGGCATTGGTTATCGGTCAATCATGTTTTGTTTATATGAATTAGCTATATGGATAATTGTTGCTTGAACGTAAATTGCAGACTTCGAATTGAATTCCTCGTTTTATTTTGAGAGCTATCAAATTTTGAACGAAGCTCTATCGTCATTATCAACGCATGTAATGCAGCAACAATTTCCATGCTGATGTTTATACTGATGTCGAGATACAAGTTAATATTTATCGTAGAATTTCGTTTAAAAATTGGTCCATCTTCCATTGCGTTTCCCGTTTTCTTTTTATGCCGAGTTTGTTTAAATAATCTTTTCCACGAGTTAGATAGTTGATCTCTGTCTTCTCTATTGAAGGTTTTCGTGGATTTTATAACCTGTATCGCTTGCCTTATGCTACGTTTCTTCTCCTTAACAATTACTTTTGCGTTGTCATATTCAATATTGAAGAAATTATCGTCCACAAAGATGAACACACGCTGTGCATATCCCAAAAACCTCTTCGAAAGCTGAATCTTTACCACACCGCAAAAACCTAGACAAGGATTACAAAGGCCGACTGCATGTACCTTGAAAATTTCAAGATGATATCAAAATATTTAAATGAGCGATTCGTCCCGAAAAAAGCCAATCGAACGGGTTAGATGGATCCGCAAGGGAAGTTCTTGAGTGCTGAAGCAATTTTTACCTGAGCTTCTCATTTCCTTCCTCTATTATTCTTTCGTCTTCTTATGATAATGGCAGTACTTGGTTTCCTCGATGTAAATCATCAATTTCCTTTCTCCTGTGGAAGGAAATGGCGGAATCATAAATCCTTCTCCGCTTCACTAAATGAGATGAGGAAAAAAACAGCAATTTTATTGCCCCTCGGTGGAAGTGGAGCATAAATGATTCTGAGAATGCCCCTTTTTAAAAGAAAATCGTTTTATATTCCAATACAAAATGACTGTATTGTTTTTTGCTCAAACCTACACCTTATCACATACGAATGGCAATGTTTCTTCGAAAAAGAACTTGCCTTTTTCGGTAAAAAAAAATCACGTTCCTCCGGTTATTGAGTGCAATGCACTCAATGCTCAAAAGACCATTTCGTATTATATTGAATGGTGAAGGGAAAAGGTTAATTCAGCGAGACGTGGAGCTTAATTTGAAAAGCAAATCTTTAACTATATTGCGACCAGTCAATTGCAACAATCCAATCCTTCACTTGAGGTGCAGATTTCCCTCTTTGTACTGTGTTTAATTCGGAAAAAAATTCATTGCTGATGGAAGTTTGACGACTTCATCATCACTGGTCAAAAATTCTAAGATTTGTTTGACGCAGCTCTCCACTCAATTCTCCTATCAACTAATCTTTTCGCACCAAAGATTTCTTCTCTTTGACATCCTTCTTTACCTATTCCATGTATTTTATTAGAGGTCTACTTTTTCCGTTCTTGCTTGTACTTCTTCTGTACTTGTCCCACGACGATTGTCTTCATCAGGTAATCATGTGTCCAATTACGGCCTATATGGTCGTTCCATCTCCTCATCAATGTTTTCATGAGGCTTCTATTCGCTACTACTTTCATTAGACCATCTTCATTACCAACGCAGTCTATCCATTTCATCCTCATCATTCGTATGTAGCATCACATTTCGAATGCCTCTACCCTTGATTTCTCCGCTACTGTATTTTTTTGCAAAGGTTTAAGTAAACAAGTATGTAATGATTATCTGTATATATTTAAAGAAATTTCATAAGAATAATGAGATGATATTTCAATAGAATGATATTAGGATTCAGATAATAATTCAATTGCCATGCTACACTAATTTCTCACTCATTGGTAGAAAGACGTCATTAGTCTACAGTTAAAATTTTAAATTACTACAAAAACCAAATGTCGACGATTTTCACAAGAAATGTCTTATATGAAATTCATTATTGGCAATTTAAATGTCACAATTACCCACTGCAGTCATAAATTATATGAATTAATAGTACAAATGGAAACAGAAAAGATGTTGAGGTGAATTGGGTATTGTAGATGTATATTTAACGTGTATTACGAAAAAGGAAAAAAGCTGTGTGCACAGAGCTTTCGCATAATTAAGAAAAAAAAACTGTCATAGAGAAAATATTACAACTGAGTGGCACCTAATTTTCAAACAAGCCCAAAAAATGGCACCTAACAATGAAAAGGCCTCGTAGTAGTTTTCTTACATTACAATATATTAAACACAGAATACAATGTCTTTTTCTTCGCTGTTAAAGGAACAATAAAAATCAAACAGCATTCTTCGGCATTTAGATGAAAAATATATAAAGATGAGTTTCCAAGCCGATTTGGCAGCGTTGCTGTTTAAACTTCAAGCAGCGTGCGCGCATAAGCAGTCAACGAGATATCCCACCTAAATAAAACACTACCGAAATTAGATTGCTCCTCATACATAGAGATTTCCAAAGAAGTTTCTTTCCGCTATAGTACTACACAGGTTAAATTGGAAAAATGTTAAGATTTACCGCCCATTTGTACTCAGGTGGTAATATGTTGTACACTTTTGTCCCAATGTGTATGAAATATTTCAGAACAGTGACAATTTGGGCCTCGGTAAGGGCGTCAACATCCTACGAAAATACCACTTGCCCGCCCAATTTGACACCGGTGTTTTCGTTCCACTCCTTACAAAAAAGAGTACTTTAAACTCGTACTAGGGATGAGTCGATTCCAAATGTCGATTCTCGATTCCATCGATTCTCGGGCACCGAATCGGAAACGATAATCGATCGCCTAAAGTCAGATCCAATTCCATCGATTCCAGGGAGATAAATATTTTTTAAATGGACTATATAGGCTGGGGCATTAAGGAAGGCCGCTAAAAACCTCAGCCATTGTGCATTTTACATTATTAAGGTAACAAGTTATGCCTGAACCATTTAAAGGGTCTATTATTTTATTAAAGCTGGCGCAAGATTACTTTTACCTACACTAAATAGATAGTTTTGATAAATATAATTTTTGTCCGCTTAATTAACTTTGTTATTATATTCCATTAAATTCCTAACTTTTAATGACAGCAATGCTACTGAAAAATCAGTAACCCACCTGTTAGTAGAGTAGAATAGAAAATAAAAAATGAAATCCATCATTCCGGTACAAGTGTGTCCCGGAACATGTATGATTATAAATATACTACAGTCAAAATTATTACGTGCAATATGAAGATATACATGATGCATCGATATCACAGAATGCAACATAATATTTGATAAAGCAAGGCAAACGTATGAATACAAATTAAAAACATCTTATTTTGTTAATGTGGCACAATATTCAGTTCACTTACAATATTCAATTCACGTGTATTTTTTTTTAATTGACCTGCGTTTTCAGAATTTTGTTACATCGCCTAACGATTAATTTCATGCCTCGCAACAGGTGACATGGAAAGACCAAGCGTAGACAGACTTTCGATAGTGTGATATTTAAAGTTCTTCCAAGCGGCGTGTTGGACGTTTATTTGTTCTAGCGTCATATTGTACATTTCGGTGTAAATATCTGGGAAGTTCTGTCGTTATTAACTTGTGCATGAATGTTGCCTTATAAACTAAACGCCTTTTTTGAATTCTTTACCATCTTAGTTTCCTTTTAGTGTGAATAAGAATCGATGGAATCGGGATTCAATTTGGAATAATAGGGATTTGAATTGGAATCGAAAGCGAGTGGAATCGACTCATCCCAACTGAATACACATACGCTGGGAGCGCGGACAAGCGGAGCGAGAATAGGGGGGAAGGGAAGCCGAGATTGTTGCTGGGGGAGAGAGAGGGTGCAGCGTTTGGGGTGGCCTTAATTGATTTTTAACCTTTGCTCGCCGTTGTTCAGCCTCGGGACACGCCATTCTTCTTTCTTCCTTCTGCCATCTCGAGAGCTCGTGAATTTAGCACGATTGGTGTTCGAGTAATTTTTTTTTTCGGATTCGTTTCAAGTCCCCACGGACAGGTTCTCAGTCGTAAACATCCACGTGATGCCTTGTTAAGCACCTCCAAAGTATTTGGTTTGGATATCGTGATTTGGTAGAAATACAAATCGCTTCTTACCATATCTTAAAACAGAGAAAAATCTGACTTAGCGGCCACAGAAAGGGGTGATGAAAAGTGGTCATATAAAAAGTATACCTGTAAATAGAGGCGAGAGATGAAATTTTTTCAAAGAGGAACAGTAAAAAATGAGCTATTTTTATGCCATATTTTAACCGCATAAAGGTTAAAGTTTTTCATTAAATGTAAAAAAGCCATTGCCAGGCTAATGAATGAAACAGTAGTGGTTGCAGCCCTCAGAGGGTTGACCGTGTTATGTTTTTTATTAAGTCAAGCTCTTCAGAACGCTCAGTATTCATATTTTTTTTCTTTCTCTTGACATCTAAGTGTTAAATATTATATTAGCGTCTTAGAGTGTAGGTCTTGAAAAAATTTTAATATAGTTGTTGCCAACGTTTTGGTATAGTTATACACCCTCTGGACTGTACTCTAATTAGTAGTTAATATGGCGTTCTGCAGTTTGGTAGTATAACCTGTCTTTTTTCTCCACCATTTTTTCCCTCCCTATGTATTGATGTTCCATTGACGTTAGTGAATGGCTTAAAATTTCCTACACCCTAGTAGCCTGCGATTTAGGTTTTTCTCATGCTCAACTTCCACTGCTAACCCGTTTTGCATAATTTTGGAGTCAAGTGCGAGAATTAGTTGTGACTGTCGCCGTCTTCGCCAATGCTTTCAATCCGAAGATTGATTTACTAATGCCGGCCATTACTCTTGACACCATTCCTTTTCGGCCGCGTGGTTCTTCGTTCCCACGCAGGTACTGCCTATTTTTTCGTACACCATGTATTTGTCCCCTCGTCATGCTCGTGCAACTTTCTCTCTCCTTCTTTTTTTTCCTATGGCATGCTACCAGTAAATCTTTTGCACGCGCCCTCCGGGGGGAAATTTCATTTTGTTGCAGCCTACCTTTTTCTTTCCTCTGCTTATGTCGCTCAAAAGATCGCTTTCTTTTACGTCTCGTTAGAATGGATCCTATGCTTCTCATTCCGTTTGTCCGTTTGGTCCTTCGCATTATTGTTCTTCAACGTTCATTCACGCTTGGCTTACATTTATTTTACGGTTAAGGTCCTACTGTTGAACAGCTGAATTTTCGCTTATTGACTGCCAGATTGTACGCATGGTAGTATTTTTCAAAAGCCCCTCTTATGCTTACGAATTAGTTACTGGGCCATCTAGTTAACTTTCTGCTTGTTCCCATACCCGTAGTTTATGGAGGATTGATGTAGCCACATAATGTAACCAGTGTAGTACAATGGTGTAAAAAAGTTGGCTTTTAACTTAGGCTAAAATTGAAGAAATACTTAGTTCAATAAAAATTGATAGTTGTAATAATATATTTGGTCAAATATATTATTTTTGCTAATGTTGGTACGTGTACCATTTTCCATTGTTTTTAAAGCATTGCACGGAAGATAACTATAAAAAGATGGTAACCTAAACATATGGTTTGCCTGTGAGTTACTTAAAGCTCCTCATAACTAATTAATGGGTTTTATTTGTAATGAATATGTAGTAGAAAAAAATATTGTTTTATTAATGTTACTAAAGGGGCGGTCTGAGATGACTGGGGGCCCTCGACTGGGGCTCATGATGGGGCCCTCCTCACCTTATACCTCCCTCGAAAACGTTTAGGACATTGCATGCCCAGAAATGGATTTTGACGCTATTCTGTCTCCTAAAAACCAGATAAATTTAATAAAAAATAGCAATTTCATAATAACAAATACTATAAACAAAGAAAATTTCACAGCTTATAAAATTTAATGATGTATTATGATTCTATTATTTTTGTAGTGAATCTGTTATTAAGTGAAGTGAAAACTACACCGAAATCTAAAACACCTCTAAAATATCCTTTTCGGACAACCCTTTCAAAAAAGCATCAGGTTCTCTTATATCTTCCGACACCTTTACTTTATTTTTTTTAATTTAATCTTTTTACACTATATTGTGGATAAAGAAACTGATGAAAACGTAGAATTTTATAGTTGAAAAAAGAAAACGTTGGCTCAAGTAATCTGAGTCATTTTTTTATTACACCTTCCATATCAATGGCTAAGTTCTAACAATACGTATCTCAAAAATAGCAATTTTTCAGGAGAGCAAAAAAATTATTGATTTATTTACTTGAACATTGAAATTAAATACCAAAAAGTCATAATACTGAAAAAGAAGCATTTATTTGCAAACAAAGAGTTGTTTTTTGCTTGTATTTTATTTTTTTAACGTTATTACACTTTGTATAAGATATCTGTCTAAAACCGGTCGAATTTGAGATACGTGTTGTTAGAACTTTGCCATCGATATACGATAGGAGCGATACGATATAGCTTCACGATATCAGCGATTGTTGTGGGGGCCCCCTAGGCTCGGGGCTCTCGGCGATCGCCGACCAGCCGATCTGGCAAGACCGCCCCCGATTATTACAAACTGGTCGCCCCTTTGAGCTGCACACCGGACTACACGCGATATCACCTCCCCTCCATTTCCCAAGGCATCGACATTTGCACCCCCTTCTCCTCCAGGTCCGCCAAACGCCACGAAACAACCCCTACCACACACCCATTTATACACGGGCGCCACCGCGGACGCCACACCCATGTCGGCCGACAAAAAAAACAAGACACCCTCCTCGGGGCTAAAAATTCGATAGCCATGTGCCAAGCACAAATTTTGATTCAGTTCCTTCTGCAGTTACGATGCAAAGGGATGCTAGGCTGGTGTAGTTGCATCAAAAAGGTTATCTTTTTCAAAATATATATGCAGGAGTGTTTCGAGTCAAACAAGAGGAGATTGACATTAAAAATTTACTACTTACCGTCGCTATAGCGATATTGTTTCTAGATCCAATTTTCTTTATTCGATCGACTGGATTATTAATAGTTTACCGAATTCATTAGTTTCCGCGATGAAGAAATCAATTTCTTGAGTTACAATTTCATTTACAACCCTTCTGAAAATTACACCTTTCACACATATTTAATTTTTTACTACGGCTTCATCATTTTATATAAACTTTTGGAAAAGCCCACATTAAAAAATGCCGTTTAAAATAATGCCTCCCAAAATATGATGATCAAGTTAAGATAAAATATTAGTAGGGCTCAATGTAACCAACAGATATAAACAACGACATAGGAAATGTTAGACAGTTGACAATGACATAGGTAATGTTAGACAGCTCAAGATAAACATTAGTGCCGGACAGTTCAAGGTATCTAATCCAAATTAATTTGAAAGGGTGCGAATACCATTAATAAACCAATATGAAAGAAAGGTGGATCCATTAAGAGGAATCATCATGTTCCATCACCGACAGTGCCTCAGCATTGGAGAGAGCAAACATCGTGAGCACAAAATGACATGTAATCTGTTTACCAGTATAAGAGAAAGCGTGCACACAAGTCATGTGATGTTTCGCCACAGCAAGTACTTACGTGTCTCGCAGCGATCGAGAATGACGACCGATTGCAGCAATTAATGACGAAGCAAATGCTAATGCATTTAACTTACCAATGACTAGACTTCGAGCAATCATTTCACATTTTGCAAAATTCCATTCGCTTATACACAAACTCGAATGAGCAAGTAAAACTCAAGTTAATTGCACATTTTATATATTAGGAGTGATAAAAACGAATAGCATAGCCTTATCATTAATTTTATTATGAAAAAACAGCAATAAAGAGTTTAAAAATATTTTTGTAAGCAAAGTAAGCTACGTCTAGCTGAGGTCCTAAATGAGGAGAATATACCAAACCTTCTTGTTGTTTCTGGAGGCAATGATTTCCCCTCTGGCATGCTTTATGGGCGGAATAAACAATAACAGCGGTTTGAATACTGGTAAGAGCCTTCATTTCCAGTGCTAAAATGCCGACCTGCCTTCTACGGACCTATCTATGAATAATTGTACAATGACTACCGCCTTCTGGTAAAAGCCTCCTCCCAGAAAAACGCACCCTGAGCATAACGTATAACAAGTTATAGAATTTATTCCATGCACAGCACACACAACCTATGAGTTATTTCATGTGAAATGGTGCATTACATACGTATAAAGTTGTTTTGGAAGCCAATATTAATCAGATCATACGACAAGACTTGTTCCATAAAATAAGAATTATGACTGACTTCCTATATGATAGATGTTATTCCACGCATAAGGCACGCAACGTATACTTAAGTTATTTCATGTGAAATGGTGCATTGCATACGTATTAAGTTCTTTTGGAAGCCCATATTATTCATATCGGAGGAGAGGACTTGCTCCATAAAATAAAAATTATGACTGATTTACTGATGAAGTAAGTGAACAATAAAGATATTAATTTATTGCGTAATAACGTCTTCGAGAATCCTGGGCGAACTGACACCTGGATATTCATTGAATTCCGTTAATAAGATTCAGGTGTCATAGAGGAGGGTTGATTAGGAGAGAAGAGTTTACCTATACATTTTTTAACTGATAACTTCAGGCTTGACTTTAAGAAACCTCTCCACATTGGAAATAAAGGAATAAAACTTTGATAGGTTCACTATTATATTAATATGGGCACGACCCGGGTTTCGTAACGTAGTTATCTGAAATTGTAACTATGTTACGACACCCGGGTCGTGCCCATATTAATATAGTAATAGTGAACCTTACTAAGTTTTATTCCTTTATTTCCTCTACATTTTTATTCATTTGGAAAGGCATTAACGTATTTGCGCAGCATCAACAACGAAACAAATTAAAAGTATATGCCTACTTAAATGGATGCCAAAAAAGATGAGGGTTAGACATGTCGAATAGCATATTTGATGCAATGCTGTATAACGAATGAAGAAAGTTCGAAGATAACCCTTAATTCAGCTAATAACGGTTTTCATGTACGCTTCTGCTTTCTCCGAATGGAGATGAAGTGGTGGGTCAAACTTTATCGTCAGCTAAAACTTTCACTGGTTGGAGGCAACAGAAACCGATAGATTTAAGATGTCGTTTTTTCCGTGAACAATAAGGGATTTGACCACAGAGTGGGTAGAGTTGTGAGAAATTTTCTTCGGAATCAAATCTTATAAAATAGCTCACTGGGCTCAAGTTCTTGAACAAAATAATACCCAGGGCTGAGTTGCATGAAATTTGCTTGGGAATTTTTATGCTTCGAAAGGAGCTCACTTTTTCTCGCAGCAAATACCAGCAAGCTTGTTCATTATTATCATTATTAAAATATTCTACCGATTACGGTAGGTTTTCCATGGAGTACGGAAGAAGTATTCAGGAAGCCTCCTCTTCCTTCATGTACCTCCCCCTTCAATTCAATGTATGGTCTCCTTCCTTCAAATATCCTAATCTCTTCCTTACACTCCCTCGTTTACCAAACATTTAACCCTCTAACACCGTTTTGAACATCCCCTCCCCGCTAAGTACTCCCACCATCCATACGGACTGTCTTCTCCGTATCTCAACCAGAAGTTTTTTTTCCTCACCCGCCATATGCAGCACTTCGTTGTTCCTCTTCCTCTCCATCCACTTAACCTTCTCCATTCTTCTCCGGTGTCACGTAAAAAAATTGTTAGAAACGAAGTGGGGAACCGTACCAACTATCTCTTCCCTGAAAAACATGGAGTACAACTAAACCTTTTCATGCCCGAGGAAAATTAATTTAAATCATTTCGTCGACATATAACAACAATGGCTAGCGGGTAAATCGAGGACTTTCTTTGCATTTTAAATTAATGAAAAGTACTTGTCTATTTCAACACCTATTTATTCATTCCAACCGACACAGGTTTCGGCACAAAATATTCTTTTCATCCTTGAAATAACTGTGGAAATAGAAAAGTACTTTTCATTATGTTAAAATGCATAACAAAATCCTTCCTTTACCCCCTAATCGTATTTTTTTACCTGTCTACGTAACAAAAAAACAATAAATTAATTTTACTCGAGTATGTAAAAGTTGGTATGGTTTTGGCACATAATGCCATTTTCAACCTTGAAACCTGGGTCGGTTGGAAAGAATTAATAAATGGAAACAGGCAGATACTTTACATTATGCTAAATAACAACGACTTATACCGAATTTCGCCGGAAACTGTGACTTTAAAACTTGGTTATGCAAAAAATCTCATGAGTCAGGAATGGGAGACTCGAGGTAAAAGTAGGCGGGGAAAAACCTGAGCAGGTAGATCAATTCAACTACTTGGGCAGCACATTAGAGGAAAACGGGTAGAGCAGTAAGGACATCGCGAAGAGAATTGCATTAGCAAAGGAGGCGTTCTTTAACAGGAAGGAGCTTATGAGAGGAACGCTAAGTGAGAGTATGAAGAAAAGGTTAGTGAAGAGTCTGGAGTGTAGCGCTTTACAGTGCGGTAACGTGGACACTAAGGAAGGAGGACGAGAGAAGACTAGAGTGCTCCAGATGTTGGTGTGGAGAAGAGTGGAGAAGTTAAAGTGGACGCAGAGGAGGGACGACGAAGTGCTGGATATGGTGGGTGAGGAGAGGGAGCTTCGAGATGAAATACGGAGGAAACAGAAGGTATGGATGGAGCGAGTACTTAGCGCGGAGGGGATCGGGTTGGTGTGGTGGCTAGAGTGTTGGCTTCCCACCCGGCGGGCTCGGCTTCAAATCCCGGCAGTGGCAGAGGATTTTCAGAGACTGCCCGATCCCTGCTTGAATGTTGTGTGGAGGACATAGCAAGCGCAACACTCCGTCCGTCGGATGGGACGTTAAGCCGTTGTCACCTTGGCGCCTTTCGTTAGGAGAAGGCTAATGCCCTTCCTTTCATACCCTTCCCTCATGGCGCAAATGACCTCAGCTGTCGATCGCCTCCTCCAAATACCATACCATACTTAGCGGGAAGGAGATGTTGAAAACGGCGTTAGAGGGTAGAATGTATGATAAACGAGGGAGAGGAAGGAAGAGAATAGGATTTTTTTATTTGGAATGAAAGGGATTAGGCCTTATAGTGTATTAAAGAGGTAAGTGCTTGACGGAAGAGGAGGCTCTCAGAATGCTTCTTGAGTACTCCATGGAAAACAACTTAAATTCGCAGAATACTTTAATAAAAATAGTGCAACCAATCCTCATTAATTTCCGACGCAGAAAAAGAGAGAGAGAAGGGGGCCATAATCCATCTCGGAAGGTTCTCGGGATGGACCTCTTCGGCCACCCAGGAGAGACACCATGCCGCCGCCGCCGCTATCCTATCTATCCCTGTGGAGCCGTGAGAAACTCCAGCGATCTTCCCTTGCCCCTCCCCTCACCTCGCTTCGTCCCGGCGAACCTTTAAAAAGCCACCCATCCACCCACGCATCCAGCCGGCCTTTTGCCTTTCGCGCCCAACCCCACCTGCTTAACACCCACAATACAAGTCAGGCCGTCCCCTCGGGCTAGATAAGAAGCGGAGAGAGAGACCCTGGTCGTGTTTTCCCACACAAAACCCCCTTCGTCTCCTCAGCAATCGGTCACGCTCATCCCAAAGCAGGCCCCAATACTATCCGTCGCCGGTTTCGGTGACTAATATCTCAAAGACCGTTCATTCCATTATAAAATAATTAAGTACCGTAAGATGGGCTATACTTTGGCCCACTTCACTACTTTTGCGTACAAGAAATATTTTTAAATCGGTAAATTTGAATCTATGCGATGCTAAATATTTTCCATTTTACCTTTATACTGTAAGTACCGTAAGATGGCGTTACTTTGGCCCACTCCATTTCTTGTACGTAACAAATTATAGGTTTAACTAAGTAAATTTGAATCTATGAGAAACTAAATATTTTCTATTTCAACTCCGAATCCGTGAATTTCACACGCCTTTGGCTTTGTTCGGGGTAAGCTCTACCTTCAGCTATCCAAACCAACCTTCGGATTGAATCAATGAGTTTGAAATTTTCGAGAAAATGACATATACTTGGTTTCTTCTCTCTTCAACAATTATTTCAGGGTACAAGAACGACGCGACGAACTTCTCAGATCTAGAAAAAATCAGAGATCCCACCTTTTTGGTTCCTATTCAAAGTTTGTTCCCAATTTTTATCATTTTTTATCCCTCATCTATCTTACACCATCTGGATCGTTTTTTCCTCTCTCCACCCTATGAGCACCACCATTCCTTACTTGTTATAAGACCATACTGCTGATTGAATTGTTTTCTTTGCCATTACGAGCTGGTTTTATGGTGTCTAGTCAGCGATGACCACAAGATGATACACTGATACAGCCTTCCACTTTACCTGGCGGTGGCTGAGAGTTCTCATAAGCTTGATGTCTGATCTTATACAGAGGCCAGTTTAGAATTCTCAACTTCCTCTAGGTAAAGTTAAAGGCTGTTTGATTAGAGTTAATTAGACATTATAATACCGGTCCTAAGGGTCCTTTGTGATTGGCCTCGTGCTGTTTTTATTATTATTATAAAATGGTTACAAGAAGGTCATTGGCCTGGTGGTAACATATACATATTATGCAAAAACAATAGAAAACATTATAAGAAACCCTTGGTCCCTACTTCTTCAACCTCTTTTTTAAAATATTTAAATTTTTCGGGAAGGGCTCAAATAGTTTTGCTGGTAGGTCGTTCCAGTCCCTTATGGTCCTATTCAAGAACGAAAACTGTTCTGAATTTGTCCTTTGTGATCGGCACTTTATCTTGAACTGGTGATCATTTTTTCCAACAAAGCTGGGTTTTGAAATGTCCTTCCCAAACTCTTTCCATGCATTTTCCCCACTCATTATTCTAAACATGCCACATAGCCTGCTTTCCTTCCTTTGGACTGCATTAAGTAAAAAAATAAATTTACCCTGCTGGTGAACACCAGTAGGCCCGTCGCCGCAGGGGCGCAGCTAGGAATTAATGCTAGGGGGGGTTTCAGGCGCAACTAATACTGGGGCGCTTGGGGTATTGCATACCCACCAGGGTTAGCGGGGGCTGCGGAGGCCTTCCACCGGAAAAAATTAAGATAAACGGTTCAAAATGGTGATTTTTACGGCCTTCTGAGGGATATTTTATTAATCCTCACACTATTCTTTAAGCAATATTAATCCAATTAGGTAAAACAGATTTAACTTAAAAATTTTTGCGAGCTCTGGGGGGGGGGGTTTATCCCCCAAAAACCCCCCCTCGCTGCGCCACTGCGTCGCCGTGCACGACTCCAGCACCACATCAAGGGGCGCCTTGAACTAGAGAGGGAGGATGAGCAGGAGGAGAGGTTACGTGAATTTTTTCGCCACCCCCTTTTTTCCCTTTTGCAGAGGAGGGGAGCATTTTATTTTCACCGTGAGAGACAAGTGGGACAATGGAATCGATGTGCGGAGAAGCCAAACTGTTTCCACTTGCCTGGCTCTTACTCTTCTTTGCCTCCTCTCTCCGCCGCGGGAGCGTGGGAGGTTTTGAGAGAAATGGGAGGGAAAGCAAAGGGGATGGGGGTTGGCGGCTAGGAGGAGGAACGAAGCCTTCCCAGAATGCCTTGCGCGGCCGGAAACGAGGTCGAGACTGCGATTAACACAAGGTGCTCGCGGCGACGTCTTTTTCTTCACTCCTTGACTCCTTTTTTTTCTCCTTTACCTTACAGAGCCTACATTTTGAGGGCATTATTTACCATGGGCTCTTCTTTCTAGACGCCGCGCCAGTGTCCCGACGAAATACGGATGAGACGCGGAGATTACGTCCACCCCTTCTCTCTCTCTCTCTCTCACGTGTTCGAAATAAAATAAAACGGCGCTACACACTTCCTCGCAAGTAAATTAATGCACAAATCATTTTGTATTTCATGCATGAATTTTTTATTTTCGTTGACAATCGGAATTCTTGTATGATGAGGGTCATGGCATGGTGGAAGTTCTTAATATTAGTAAAATTGGACATTGCAATATTTCCACTGAGTTTTATTATGACACTACGCTTTTTGTCGTTACAATCGACTTGATAATGTTGTTTAAGATTTTACACTTTCCCGGCGAGCAACATGTATAAACTCTTCCTGCGATACCGCGCGGGTAAGATTATGTAAGACTGCGGTATCCCGAGAAGAGTTTATACATGTTGTTCGCCGGGAAAGTGTAAAATCTTAAATAAAATTAACAAGTTGATTGTAACGACAAAAAGCGTAGTGTCATAATAAAACTCAGTGGAAATATTGCTATGTCTAATTTTACTAATAATCGGACATTCATTTATTCGGAAACATTCACTTGAAGCTATACATATATCGGCTCGCTTAAACACGTGCGATCCGAGGTACACTCTGGAATTTAAAATAATTTACTGCCCTTACTGATGCTGCTCACAATATTGCCTTCTCCTCCAATATTTAGGGATAACTAAGAATCATCACGATCATCATCAGATGAGTTCTAGTTATTCACCCTTTTGCACGAGGCAATTTTGATGGTGCTTTCGCAAACAGGTCATATTGTGCGAGTATGTACCCCGTGTTAACCCATTATTCCCCAGACTGTATGTAGGGCTTTTCACTTCGGTTGTTAGGCCTTTTCCGATTTCTTTTGGCCTAATTAAGATGAATTTTTGGTATAAAAATATTTTCATCATATTGCATGATTTTCAAAATGTTGCGTATACGCAACGATGGGAAAACCCCGGTAAATAAATATAAGAGAAGTAATTAAAAAAAATTAAGTTACATCTTTTATATTTTATCTTTATTTGTACACTCGACATCTTGACGGGGGTTACCACTATTCCATTGGAGGAAATGCCCCATTCCGCCTTAACAGGCATGCTGGGGAATGTATACTTTCCTAGGGTGTCTCGTATGTGTGCATCGGCTTTTATGCCAAACGCCATCAGCGATAAAAATACAATTATATGAATGAAAATGTAGGTGAAAATAACCAAATTAGAAGTAGAGATACTTAAAAAAAAGTCAGTAAATCGAAGAAAAAATTATTCTGAGGTAGAAACTTGTTCTGAGAATTAGAATTCAATAATGTTGCGTTAACGCAACGCTGGGGGTTAATGGGTTAAACAGCGTTTAGAAAAGAGCGTATGAGAAAAATAACTACATAATCAGCATTACTATCTCGCCAAATCCAGCCATAATAATGTCCTCTTTCTTTAGTTCGTAAGCCCATTCAGGGGCATTTTATCCTCCCTTAATATGAAAACGCTGATGAGTGACATACAACCTTGCCCCTTGCGGAGTTAATTGCAGTCGAGCGGGACTCCACACGGCGAAATTTGAGTTGTCAAGGAGGGATTTAACCTCCACCATCACCGAGCCAGAGATTATGCAGAGAAATAAGAGCATAGCTAAAGAATCAAATTGAAACTTGAAGCACGAACGTGGTGGAAGAGCTGCATATTAATAATGAAAGACACTTTATTCCTTCCACAGAGTGGCGTAACTAGGAATATGCTTTGGGGGGGATGACGGGGCTTTGGAGGGGGGATGAAGGGGGTAAGTGGAGGCTACCCCCCCCCCCCCAGAAAACGGGGAGTTCACGAAAAATTTTTAAACATAACATGCCTGAAAATGCAATTCACATCATTTTGGGACTTAAAATTTAACTTTAAGCATATACATTGGCTATATATCAAATACAGACAAGATTTTAAAAAATTTGATTTCTCAGAGGCTTTGGGGGGGATCTATCCCTTCATCTCCCCCCCCCATAGTTACGCCACTGCTTCCACCAGTTCATAAAAATTTCTATTTTATTACCGGTTTCGGCTGTTACACCATTATCAAATACAGACAATGTGTGGTGGGGGCAGGTTAATATATACTGTAGTTAACAACCATTATAAAATAAAAATATTAATAAAAACAACCGTAATTAAATAGAAATTGTAATAAACTTGTGGAAGAAACAAAGTGTCTTTCGTTATTTATATTCCTAAAGAACTTGATACATAAATTATAAGAGTGCAAGGGTAATAATATTTATGACAATGGATATCATTCAAGTAATGTAATAACCTATCGCTAGAAACCGGAAACGCGAGCGATGAAAGAGACAAATTCAGAGGAAAAGCCCACTTCCATCATAGAGCTGCATTATAATGGACAATACCTAAACACGTCCAGATAGAGAATCCACTTACAATAAATTTGGAAAAGGGTAAAATCCAGGATGATAATTAAATGTTGAAATAAGTTTCTGCAGATTATTTGCAACAAAAGATGACAGCCCTTCGATGTGATTACTAACGAAAAGACAAAATAAAATATTACGGAGATTGATCTAAACCCTGTTCCAAAGTATGAAAAACTATTCCAAGTAAGATTTACTACATCCAACTATACATCCAAAAAGGTTTGCAGCATGAGGCTTTTTCGTTCATATATCAATCTACTGCAAATCAGTATTTCAACGGCTAGTATTTTGTCAGACAACAAATGAATTTTGTTTTCTATTCACGTGATAGAGGCGATATTTGGTAAGCCTCGTTTCGAAAGCAATATTGACTGGTGCGACCCAAAATAGTCATTATTATTTCCTTTCCACAAAAAAAAACTAAAGGCAGTCACGTTTACCCCATCACTCTGGCTCTAGATCACGAGGAGGATAAAGAACTTACCGCACTCTTGTGTGCCTTCAAGGTCTTCCGTAACCACTGACTTAGTAATAAAAATAAAAGCCAAACACTAAAGCAAAGAAGTAGAGTTGGAGGCAACAGCCACCTAAGGTTTTATTTTACATGAGTTTAGAACCGCGAACTAGCAGCGCTGAGTTAAAAATTCGCCGAAATTTTCAGGAAATCGCTATTAAACAAACATATTTCACTTGGAGGACAGTGTAGTATCTGAGGAAAAATATTTACCTCAGAGATATTTAGATAGATATGTATAAAAATATGTACAAATTCTTCTTGCCCTGGGGTGGGTATCCACAAAAATACTTAGATAGTATAAAATGAACAAAAAATGAAATTCTCTAATACTCGATGGGACGTAGCCCACCTTTTTCAAGAGAGGAGAAGATTACATTTTTACATACAATGTATGTATAAGATACATAACTTTTTCTATTATGTTAACCTCATTTTCACACTTAAAATATCCCAAATCTACGAGTTCGAGTTTGTTCGCTCCAAAATGCATGAAAACATAATGATTTTTGAGACACCTGGAGAGAGAGGACGTATTCCCAGAGACCGGCCGAGTATCATGACATTTTAGTACAAAATGAGCTTATGTTATAGTTTACATGGAGCGATACCACTGACGTAAGTCTTCCAAAGAATGTGCAAAACTTTAGTTAAAAAGGGCTTAAAATTCGATATGATATCAATTCTGTCATGATTAACGGGAATGTGGAGTTTTCCATTGAAATATTTTTCTATACCTAGCAACCAGGAAGTAGCGGGAGGGAAAGAAAGCGGGTGAGAATAGCTTGCACATTTCAGTCCATTATTGTACAACATTTTTACAGCGTATACATCTTACACTGCCTGCTCGTCCTGATTTTTCTGCCTCTAGGAGCAGCTTAGAACGGCAACAAAAAAGCCTACGATGAGACTTTTACAAGGTCGAAGCTATCGCGATGATTGGGACTGAGCGTTGCACTAAGGGACTGAAGCCCACGTTCGCAAGGAAATAAGTTGCTTAGATAACTCTCCTGAAATGATACACCTGACATTACGGTCGAGGACAGGAAGTTTAGACTGCGGTAAGATAACGACACGGGAGGGGGGAAACTGACGCGTGCAATCGCCTCTTTTAAAGACCGCTTTCGCATTCATTTTTAAGTTTTGCTATGTGAGATCCCGTTGCAGGCAAAGCGACTTTTTGAGGGATGAATAAATGCTATCTCCACTGCTGAGCGCAATAGGGGGGAAGTTTACACATGCGACGAACTACCTACGCCGACATATTACAGAAATGTCGACGAATCGCCTACAGAGCAGTAAATATATACACATTCACACACAACATATCTCAGGGATAGTTTAAATGATAAAAAAACAACAATAAAGCACAAGTCATTATAAAGAATGTTTCAGGAGGAAGCTGCAATACTTCAGGTGGTAGGGGAGACAATTTTAAGGATATTTCGTCCATGAACATGGGGTCGCAACTCCTGTTGCAGATTAGAAATTGACAACAAAAACCTATAATTCTTAGCATTATAGACGTGCTGAATTTATTGGTATGCTGATTTTAAGCGAGAAGTTGGATCAAACTTTGATAAAAAGTTTTCATTTACAAGACGGATTTGCTGTGGAAATATTCTTCTTAAATAATCATTGCTGCACACATACATATTGTCCTGAAAATGAAAAAATGTTTTTGATTAATAGCTTATTTCTTAAAATTTCGGCGAACTGGAAGTTTGTGGGTCTTGCTCATGTAAAAAAAAACGTATGTGGCTGTTGTCTACAACTCTACTCCTTAGCGTTAGTGTTAGGCACATATTTTAAAAAGTGAGGGTTTGCGGCTAAATTTCATCCAATTATGTCGTAGATACGAAGGTGCGAAAATGTTAGCTGATAATAGAATTTAGTGGAGAGCAGCGTCAATACAATCTTAGGATTGTGGACTAGTGATGATGATTAAATTACTAGAAAGAGAAATTATTTGAGGCATTTTGATAGTTCATAAAGAGACATAGATTAAAAAAGCTTCCAACTTCGTAGCAATTGAGGAAGATATCAGTTAATATTTATTTTAAGATATTTATCATTAGTTAAATGAGGCATTGCAATATTTCCACAGGATTTATTCGATCACGACGCGTTTCGTTGTTAAAACAGCATATTCAAGTGCACTAATATTAAGAACTGCCACCAAATCCTGCCGCACATCATACAAAATATAATATATTTAGTCTTATATATACCGGATAGACTCTTATAGGTCCCAAAACTATTTATATTTGAAATAGTGCATCATCAATGAGAATCAGTTGCTAACGTATAATATATTTAGTCTTATATACTCCGGATAGACTCTTATAGGTCCCGAAACTATTTATATTTGAAATAGTACCTCATCAATGAGAATCAGCTGCTAGCGTATAATATATTTAGTCTTATAAATGCCGGATAGACTCTTATAGGTCCCGAAACTATATATATTTGAAATAGTACCTCATTAATGAGAATCAATTGCTAACGTAGTAATTTCGGGAATATTTCCGCTCACAAAAAAAAACACGTGCGCCCAGCGGCCGTATTCCCTGCCCTTCAATCTGCTCCTTGAAAGTTTCTCACGGAGAGAGCTATTTTGCTCAGAATTAACGACACACATGCTGTGCTGAACTCCCTCCTGTACTCCCACCTCAAGGTGGCACCTACAACTAGTTGCCACTTGTACATCTTCCCCACACCGCACAGGGGAGGACTAATTGGTCCCACACCTCTCCCTCCTTCCCTCCTTGACAATGACCCCGGGAGAGCGTGGGCTGGCCGACTGCCACCGCGTGCGGTAGAAGACGTGGTCCGGCGGAGCGAGGGCGACCGATGGAGGGGGCAATGCTCCCGTCCCCGAAACGTGACGGTCCCCAGAACGCGACGCGATTCCCGATGAAAGAATAAAGAGAAAAAAAATTATCCGGAAAATTTTTAAAAAATCGTGCGTATAGTGGAGGATACATATTACAGGGGGGCGCGCATGACCCCACCCCTTTGCAGGGCCGCCCGCATTGCGGAACATTACATAACCACAATTGTAACTTATCTAATATCATAACATGGCATTGCCTTGTATACGTTAATCGCGGCAGCGCACAGTGGTCCCAAATTGGAAATCGCCGGAAATTCTCTATCTCAAAAAAGCCGTCCAAAAGGGCTTTTTTGGGATAAAGAATTGAAACTTAGCGTAAATACTCATAAATGATTACCAATTATGAATATATGTATTCCATTTTACATAAATTTGTTCCGTTGCTGAGATACAGTAGCCCAAACATGACCAATTTTCAAAAACAAACGCGATCTCGTTTTTCTCCGAAAATCTT
This sequence comes from Ischnura elegans, assembly GCF_921293095.1. NCBI lineage: Eukaryota > Metazoa > Arthropoda > Insecta > Odonata > Coenagrionidae > Ischnura > Ischnura elegans. Next base: position 72,984,009 of record NC_060254.1, read on the forward strand.
TGAATTTAAGCAGATGGTGTTGCGGTGATATGATTTTTATGATGTAAAAAACACAATATTCCTTTGACCAGATGCTTTTGCTTTATTATCCACAATTTTTTAAGATATTGATTCACATTTGCCTGGTTTTGCAACGCAAAATGGCGTACCCGTTTTTCACGTGAAATTTAACGTAAAGTAGACATTGTCTTTCGTTTACGAAATATGTATCTCGGAAAATTTACATCACGGTGTGAAGTAAAGATTCCTTGATAATTTTAGGAGGAAATCTTGGAAATGTGTCTGCTACTAAGGAAACGAGAGCGATTTTTTGATCGCGCGTCAAGTCTGAGCTACGCAACGCGGACCCTGTGGCTCGGTAACTGCGGTCATTACAAGTTGCTTTATCAATATTAATCCTTGAAAAACGTCATTTGAAGCACGGAACATAGTCAGTGTTGGCCTATAACCTATTTCCAGGATTATGGAACGATCGACTTGACCATTTAACGCATTACTCTAGTGAAGATGGAAAGGATTATATATTTGTCGGAAAAATTCCACGTACACGAATTGTACTTCGGATATTGATGTATTGCTAAGAGATTAAGTCGGCATGCAAAAGAGAGGGAAATAAACAGTACCTACGAAAGGCAACATCTTTTACTCTTTGTCCATACGCTTCCTTTTCAATCCTCGCCGAGGAGGATCGCGCCGAACGAGGAGTTTCATGACGACGCACAGCCTTTGACGGTATTTGGGTTCTTCCATAAGGGTTTTCCTTTCCCCGACAGAAATACGAGTAAACTTGCAGTGTTTTGAAATATCGTTGGGCGAAGGAAGGAAGGAGAAGGTACCTCAGCAATTGATCAAATTGATGTAAAATGGCACACACATTCATGATTGTTAATCATTTATGAGTATTTACGCTGAGTTTCAAGTCTCTATCTCAAAATAGCCATTTTGCACTTTTGTTCGGAGATTTCCGATTTCGGACCACTGTGCGGCGCCTTCTTCCTTTTCACTTCCCCACCAAACCCCTCCCTGGGATGACTGGGCGAATCAGTCAAGTGATAATGGGTCCCGGCCATGGTGGTTGTAGTCTTCCTAGGGCCACCATGGGTCCTCATCCGCTGTCTTTGATATGTGTATAACCAGTTTCAATAAAACTTTCCAAAACTTCGCATGTTACTTGATTATTTTTAATTACGATAAAAGTAAAGGTTGCTCAAGATATACATTGCACCCCCACCTGAGTTTTTTTCTGTATCCACCTCTGGAAACAAGACAAATCCGTCGTATTCGTAATCGATGGTTTCTCAGCCCGTGGTATGCGCAGGGGTGCCCGATAATATGTCTCATTTTGGCACTCTCTCCGCGGCGAATTTATTCATTTATTTTTATTATCAACCGCATTTTACACTGACATAATGCTTAAATGACTCGTGATTTCCATCAAAAGGTGCATAAGAAGGTGGCCTACTTATTTCAGCTGTTGATATACCTCAACAAGCTAATTTGAACAAGTTATTGAAAGAAGTTTTTAAAAAAACTTCTTTGCTTCCACTGGAAAAATAATGGAATGGGAGTATTAATAAAATTTGTATTTCAGAGACTCAAACACTTTTCAAAAGCATTCCACAAAGGGAAGATACAATTTATACATTTGCCGTAGGATGGTGCTGCAATGGAATAAAATTGGACCCTTATTGCATGAGGATCGCTATGGATGAGCTATTGATTGAGCAAATGATGCAGCAACGATGGAGATCACATTAGACCTAGGATTTGCGTAACCGCAGACGGCAGCATTGAAACCGCTGCATGCCCATTTGATCTCATGATCTTTGGATTAACTGTTGAGCACGTGGAACGTTGAGAGCCAAGAACATCGACTTCTCTGATCGGGTAGGTTGTCTGAAGGTTTAGCCTGTTCACAGTGCATGTATTCAAATAAGATACTTCGTTATGCATAAGCTTAATCAATATTATGTGGCATTTTTTAGTGTTCCCCCCCCCCCAAAATTTCTGGTACCCCTCCCCCCCCAGAAATTCTTCGAACTTCCTCCGAACTTATCCGCAGAACTTCTCCCGCCAAGAACTTTTCGCGCTAAGGTTTTTTCGCGCAAAGGTTTTTTCGCGCAAAGGTTTTTTCGCGCAAAGGATTTTTCGCGCAAAACGCCTGTAGCAAAACCCTGTCTCGCAAAATCCTGTCTCCGGAAAATGCTGCCTCCGGAAAGCAGCATCCGAAAGCCAGCACCGGAAGCCAGCACCGAAGCCAGCACCGAACCCAGCACCGAACCCAGCCTACCTGCAATCCAAGACTTATATAGGACTACTGCGGAGGAATACTTACTCCTTGGCAAGCAAGGGGAAATCGGTGCTAAGGCCTTAGTATTGCACTTGGAGTGAGAAGTTTTACCATTGTCCTATCACAACTCTCTCTCCCTCCAACACCTCACCCCAGTATCTCCTTCCCCTCCATGTGTTCCAATGAACTATCCCCCTGATTCCTCTGATGTCTCCAACCCAGAAGTTGAGGGGAAAATTCTGGGTGCTGTGCGGTTGTCTCAAAACCAGGGAATGCTGATTTTGTGGAGCGGCCGTTCTATGCAGAGTGGCGCCGTAGTTGAATTCGCCTGCCTACCCCTCCACTCCCTGGAAGAATCCCTCCCCTCAAATCCTGGCTTTTCCTGAATAGGAGAGCCCTCTTTCTGATCGTGACCTGCTGGGAGTCACATGTCTTGTGAGGCATGAGATTTTTAGAGCAATTTTCTGCTGGTATTTAGCTGGTAATGTTTCCTTTGGGATCATGAATTTACTATCATTGTTTTCTGTAATACTTCTGATTTTTTGAATACTCTACTTTGAATAGATATCGTACGGTAATAACTCGTAAATTATTTTTGGCTACCTTTTTCTTGTGAGCTGTTTTTCTTGTTTGTGGAGTCTTTCCCTGATCCAGCATGTGACCGACGGTTGGAGTATTTCCCTTGTCTGGACTTACGTGAAAAATCAACCAGATTTTACGACGTAACGTCACAATTAAATAGAACTTATCGCCGATAAATGCCATAAATCTTGGGGGAGCAGTACGTCATAAAGGCTTGTTTCCATCGATACCCATAAATCAATCCAATAGCAGTAGGAAGTATTTTATTAACATTCTCTTGCTCATTATATTTATCGATATTCGTTACTTAATCCTCACAAAATGACTGGGGACACACATCTGTTACAGAATTAAGTAAATTAAAATCAAATGTAACGATAAAATATAAAATTTTAACGACTTAGCGACATGATACATGCACCTCCACAGACTCATGAGCTTGCGAGTCTTATGCATATAAAAGTTCATCCAGATATCCCAGCAACATATCCCATAATCCGAATGGATAACTGATAAATATGAAAATTCCAATTTTATAGCTATCTCTTCCTACAAACATAAAAGCCAGCATCGTTAGAGTCTACATCAAAAACAGATTATCGTATAATAACATATTTCGATGATCGAGATTTTACTCCCCTGGAAAAATGGTGACAAATTACATCTTTTAATGGCGAAAATTGAAAAATGTTCAATTATTTGGAGGAATGGGCAAATAGAATGAAGGCTTGGCTTGATAAATTGTGCCCATAGTTTGGGTAAAAGGGTACTAAGTGGAAAGAGAATTAATAGAATATCCGTGAATGAAATTTTCACATTAAATAATAGTTTCGCCAATAACTGCTTGCGGAAAAAAATGAATTTTTTACATAATTACCATAAACTAATGTTATACATCCGATCGCCAACGGATAACTTTGCAGGAATAAAGACACCATAACACCCATGAACTCACGTAGCAAAAACGTAATGTAAAAATAACCAAAATAAAATAATAGATAAACAAACCAAAATAATACAATTTAAAATAAAATAATAAAACTAAGAAAAAAACAAAATTCAATCTCGCTTAGCTATTTATTATTTTCTCCAAATCCGAAATAATAAAATCGCATAAATGCATGATGTAAGCTGAGAAGGACCATACCTTACATTTCGCCGATGAAATGCCGCCCGGCGTGACGATAGATTAAGCAAAACAAATGATAATCAGGCGGCGCTAATAATTGAATTGATGCCCAGGAAAATAATTCCCGAGTAGCTATCACTTTCGTAATAGTTTCGCGAGAAAACGCCAGGAGTTTTAGATTCCGAAATCGCTGAAATTGACCCACTTGGAAAGTGATAAATAAAAGCGACCTCCTTCTTCCGCTAATGGGCTCTAAACGGAATGGCGTACAAGCGCCATCGATCTTCTAAGCAGCGTAACACATGCCACGCTGGTCCTGCATTCACTCACTCCTTTCGAGCTTCAGATTGCAGAAATACTAGGCAAACATCTGCAAACGTGGCAACTTGCTTCAAAAACTCTCACCTCAACACTCAAAACCTACAGGTTGAGGGAAAGCGACGGACCTTCGGACCAGTAGAGATCATTCGCAACTGCATTCGCAACGACACATCTTCAAAAAGCCATCAAAAGGGTAGTTCCTTCCAGGGTCGCAGCTAGGAATTAAGGCTAGGGGGGGGTTTTAGGCGAAACTAATACTTACAGGCGTGGGGGTATTGCATACCCACCAGGGTAAGCAGGAGTTGTGGGGGCCCTCCTCCAGAAAAATTTTAAGAATAATGGTTCAAAATGGCGAGTTTTACGGCTTTATGAGGGATAATTGATCAATCCTAACACTATTCTACAAGTAATACTGATCCAAACAAGTGAAATGGATTAAACTTAAAACTTTCTCTGAGCTCTGGGGGCTTATCCCCCAAAACCCCCCCTCGCTGCGCCACTGGTTCCTTCAACAAAGAAAACGAAAGGCATTGATTGCGATTCGTTACCCACCATTAGCGTTTTCATAACATACAAATTATTTGGTTTTAGAAATCGCAGTTTAGACGAATATTAATGGTCAATTTTAACCTCATTTGAAAAAGGCCAGACTGGCGCCCATGCGATGCCACTCCACGTGACGTCACAGGGACCTAGATTCTGTACGAGAAGTCAGGAGTTTTACATCGTCTGAGATTACCATTGCATGCATGAGGCACAGAGTTCAGGGAAACATCTCTCAATAATTACCTGTTAAAATTGTCTAAAGTCGGAAAGTTTCCTTCGCTTGATAGGGTATTAATAATCCTTATATAAGCCAAGCTCTACCTGCTAGCAGTGTATTCGGCTACCTGCCAGCAGCCTGCATCGTATCGGCGCTCATAGCCTCGCACCAAGGTGGCCTCACACAGCAACAGCCAGACGTCACACGGGCTTTTCCCAGCATTCATACTTAGTCGTCGCGTTTTCGCGCGATTGAAAATTTTCACTTTTCATTAAATCGCGAAAAAATAGATATTGTCATTTAAAAATCTAAAGGCGTGAAATTCTTACTCCAGGAGTAATACTCTTTCGACTTAGGCAATTAAAAAAAAAAAGGAAGCCACCCTATCGAAAGAGTGTGGAACGTATACATTGGAATGATAGTTTCTTCTATTTGTGCATGAGATAATTTATGCTTAAACGGCTAGTAATTGCCATTAATAGGTGTATGTGAGGTTGGTAAATCAATTTCAGCAAATGATATGATATGCCACAACAAGGTAATTTGGACAAGAAATTGAAGACGGTTTAAAAGAAAACTTCTGCGCTTCTACCAGCAAAATTAATGAATATGGCAAATGCGAAAATTTGATTTTCGCAGATCAAACACCTTTCAAAAGCATAGCACGGAATTTGCCTCCCAAGGAGGATGCAATTTATACATTTTCCGCACGATAATGCAGAAATAGAAAAAATGAAGTTGGAACCTAATCTCATGAGCGTCACTATGAATGGGCTATTGGTTGAGCAAATGTTGCAGCAATGGCGGTTTTCACACCACACCTTGGATTACTCATTAAATATCACTATCATCAGATATTTAATAAACTATACATTGTATATCTACTTAAGCACAGCAAGAGGTTAATGTAGGTAATTTATAGACAAAATCATATTTGTACATGTTTTACAATATGTTTTCAAATTTGACGCTATGAATGTTTTTAATGGACATGCACAAAGAAAATACAATACTCAAAAAACGCTATTCGGGCTTCCAGCCGGGTGGTCTCCCTCCATTCTGGAAGCTCGAATAGCCTTTTTTGAATATATTCGCCGGGAAAACATCAGATTTTACTTCACAGAAAATACAATAGTTCACAGTACATGAGTGAATATTAAACCTAAGTTTCATCTCCACGGTTTAAAAATTGATTCCGAAGTTTGGGCCAACTTTTTTCGATTTCATCCAAAGATAAAAGGAGCACTTTTCTCTTTCCGTTTCATCATTTTAGTTAGCTTACCCTTTATGCCTCTCGATAATTTATGGAAAAAAATAAAAATGGTAATTTATTGATGGCTTTCAAATGCATTTTTTTATATCACAGCTTAATAAGCGATGTTTAAAAATAATGTATGCATATCTTTATAAAAGACCCCAAAACTATATGACCATAATCCTCCCCTATTCTGACCACCTTCTTTTCATTATAAATCTGCGGGTAATTGTGCTTGCACAGAAGATTCGCCGGTCTTAGGGGTTTAACGGAGCTTGTAAGTCTTTGTTTAGCGATCATATTTTTTGCGTTGATAAAATTTATCAATCATGTATAGAATTTCTCAATTAAAAACCATTAATTTCTGCCAATAAAAACGTTTTGCTACCATTGACGACACCATCAGGTATTTAAGATCAAAATTAGGGTATCTACACAGAAAGTGTGTAGTTCAATCCCCATGTTTTCACGATAACACTTTTTCCTGGTATCTAGGCCGGTCGCAGTGCCCTTCTCACGTAAAGAACTTGATTTGACCTCGAATACAGCATTCATTTGCCAATAATTCAAGAAGAAGATCGATGACAAGCCTAAGTTTTGATGTAATTATGATTCAGTAGGTATAACGATTATCGTACCGCTTTTTTTCTTATTAGACATATACATTCTAGGATAAATCAACATCTTCCAATGCTTAGACCAAGTACCGCCATGAGGTTCTGCATATAAAAGTGGATATTCCATTGAAACTTTCAAATATTACACGACAGAAAACTTGGTTTGTAGTCGTCAGGGGATTAAGCAATATAAGAGGGTATATTTTGAAATTTTCATGAATTTGACGCATACTTCGTTTCTCAGTCCATCTTCCTTCAATGAGCTTGAAGTTGGACTTCAGTGGTACGTTGGGAATAGTACCCATTAGGGGAAACATCTAGGGGACTACTCGAAAGAGGCTATTCGGGCTTCCAGCCGGGTGGTCTCCCTCCATTCTGCCGACGTTTCGGAACGCGAGTCGGGTTCCATCATATCGTGGAGATAAGTGCAGTGCGATCCACTTGTTTCCAATATATTGCAGAATATCATTTGTAACAGCGATAAATAGCATTGAGGAGAGAGGAATTTGATGGATCATAACATCACAAATGTAAATTTCTGTTGACAACCTTCTTTGCACCTTATTTTTCCGTGAAATTCGGATCGCTTAGCACGTCAGCGACGCGAGTGGCGACGTACATAACCTAGTGATGGAAAAATCGAATACGATTTAAATCGAAAATCGATCGGATCGAGACAATCAAGATCGAGCCTGGGTCTTCGATTCTCGGTACAAACTCGATTTTTTAACTTCTATCTTGACTATTTCGACTGATCTTAGCAGCATCACTTCCGGCCTATGATAACGCCATCCTTCCCAAGTGAAAGATTTATCTATAAGCATATCTTCGATCATCAAGAAAACATTTCATTCAGCTAAGCTTGCTTAAAAATTTTAGTGAACCGTAATGGTCCCAAGAGGTGAACCCAAAGCGGTAATGTGCGTACTTTAAAAAAACAATTGACCGAAACATTCAATCATGAATTCCGAGTAGATTTTTTGAGATATTTTTCAACCGTCCAAATATGTATTTTGAGTGTTTTTTGAATGAATAATAAACATGTTTTGTACTAACATTTTTGTTAAAGAACCATAGAATTTTCGATTAGTCGATCTCTTGGTTCAAAATTCGATATTTGTTTAAAAGTCGAGCTTTTCATTTCGATTAAAAATCGAGCGCTCTTAAAAAAAACTTTTTCTATTATTAATGTAAACCCATTGAAATGCGCGGTGGGTGTCAACACATCTACAGGCCGACTTGAAGATCCTCTTTCGTAATATTCATGAGAGACATAAACGAGACTGGAGGCAGACACCGTCTCAAGTTCCTTTTTCCGCCATGGTCTTAATTCGATAACACGGCAGACCTTGAGGAAGCATTCAACTATGGAGACACAAATTACTACCATTAGCACTCGGTCGGAAAAAAATTTACACCTTTCCATCGGCGTACTTGATCCCAAAATTCACCGCTTTCATTCAAAAGAGACCTATTTCCGGTCGATAAGAAGATATATATTTTGAAAATTACGACTGAAAGACACGGAGCATATCCTTTCGCTCCACAATGGAGGCGGAAAGAGGATCAGCCGACTAACGAGAAAGCTCTGACACCCGCGGCTTCATGGGCCACTTCATCCATAGACGGACTACCTTGGCTTCCCCTTGAAAATTAGTATAGGACTCCCTCACAATACAACTCCCTCTCGGCAGAAAGCTTAAGACGGTCACGAGGTAGCTCGCCTGAAACTGAGCCATTTGAGAAATATTGAGAACTCACATAAGAGGCGTTTGGGAGCTCTCCGAGTAAACACGTACGTAGGATATGGGAGAGTGTTTACTGCGACTCTCAAGGTGGTTCCGCATTAACAAAAATCTGAGGCCAACGTGAAACCCCAAGAGAGCCGTTGGAGACAAGGAGGCTGCGCGCTAGGCTTAGATTGCTTGAGCGATTGAAAAAAGATATCTTTAACACGTTGCGTACGGATGGCGAGAATGCTCGTCATTTTTTTCCCGAACGTTCCGGACGGATGACGAAGATTCTCGTCATTTAGGCGCGTGAACCTAAACAATTATAAAGCGTACAATACGTATTCGTTAGTACGTTTTCGGTTGTTGTTCGTTATTCATAATGACTTGATGCATCATAACGTTTGATTGGATAAAGTTATATTCTAAACATTAGCTTTTTAACCATGTTTAAACCAAAGGCATTACGCCCTAGCAGATATATATTTCCAAATCGGCGTTCCTAGGTATATAAATACCCCGGTACGCAACGTGTGAGCGACACGGAGAACACCTTATTAGAGCCACACTATATTTTCAGGTAAGATGGAGGCGATAAATTGAGAGAGACATTTTGCCGAACGGATAGATATGGGTATTCGTTTTTCCCCCGAAACTTAAAGGATTTCCATAAATATATGTCGTAATTTTATCTTGTATGACGTTAGGCACGATGTGGTGGAAGTTCGTAATATTATTAAAATGAGACATTGCAATATTTCCTCTTATAATTTTATTCTTACGCAACGCGTTTCGTCGTTACAAGTTTTCACACTCGATAATGTTGTTTGACGAAACGCGTTGTGTAAGAATAAAACAATTAGTGCAACTATTGCAATGTCTCATTTTTATAAAAAGGTCGTAATTTCGTTTGAACATTTGCTTTTAATGTGTAAACGGCAGGTCTCCTAAAAAAAACCCTGTCACACGCCTTTTTAGGCGGCTTGCGGGGTACTATGTAGATGTAGTTATTACGAGAATCGGAAAAAGTTGACAAAATTGTAGCGTTTCCAATATGTTATGCGAGTTACGATGGGGATCATTACAAGAGCGCAGAGCAAAGTGTAGACTAAATTTACTAGGTGAATTCGGAGAAGATTTTAGTTCAGACGACGTGAAACATATCCTTCGTTTACTGTCGTTCTATGGTAGCCGCGATCACGAGAAGAAAAAAAGGAAACAGACTGCAAAACAGAGATATATGTAATGTCATTTTTTCCTCGCACTATTAAGGATAGCAATAGAATTAATGAAGTCACTCACTAGGACGACACATTAAATTGTTTTATTCCACTGTTCTAGCCTAACATTGATCCGTTATAGGAATAACTGACCGTTGCCACGTTTCGCCTTCTCATGAATAAGCCAGTATTTTCTGTTATTATGCTTAATATTTTATGACCGTGTGGTGAGCATGTGGTGGTCCTCCTGCATGTTGCATGTTTGTGATTTGTCATCCCCTGCCAAACACGCTAGAGATGACTCGAAAGGAAATTTGTAGATGAAAATGTAGCTAATGGAATAATTTAGTATCGATTTTACGAAAATCCTGATATTTCTTCTTTTTTCTAAGCGTTCAATTTCATAAAAATACAGTTTCTAAAACTCATAAAAAACATAAAAATATAAGCAATCTTCGCATCCAGCCGATGAGATTAATCAGGTGAAGTATATCAGAGGCCATATCATATGATTACCAGATATAATAATGTGTTGAGACAAAGAAAAAGTTTGGGTAGGGTATTGGCTAAAATTAGGATATCATTAGGGTAACGTAATGAGTCATGAAATTAATGTAAAATGGGCAAATATTTCGCATGCCGAGGTTTTAACACCAATATTAAGCGTAACTGATTTCCACCTGCCTAAAACTCAATGATCAAAAATAATAAAAACATTTTGTATTCTTTTTTGTAAAATTTCAAAACTTACACATAATAATTCAGATAGACGATATCAATCAAAGTTATCATATCACAGCAGCATACGCTATATTCATACGAGTTGTAAAATTTACCTGGGCATTAAAATTCATAGAAAATATTGCGCGAGGCAATCTAGTAAAGGTGACCCAATAATATATACCTTATACAAATACCAAGTACTATCTAAAATATATTATTGATTGGTGATAAAGACTTAGGTTAGATAGGGAGTAATGCTTGGGGAACAAATAATATAATAATAATAATAATAATTCGACTTTATTGGGCGATATTGGGACTGGAAAGTCCCATCTTCCATCTAACCCGATACATGAGGACCGATGAAGTCGTTGCGTCACGACTACGAGGCATTTGAACTCACAAAGGGCCGTTAAATTCCTGGACGCATAAGACAACTGGTTGAGTCAACGCTTACCAATAAGCCAGTCCAGTTTTTGGCTCCCAGCTTGGGACCTTATCGCCTTCAACGGAAAGCGCCATTCAATTCACACAGCCAGCAGGTTGCCAAGATCTTTCGCACATTTCCGGGCAACGACGATAAGACAACGGTGATCCAGCCATAGGTTTGGAGACCATACGCATTAAGGCTGCGCACTGCGCAGAAACTAAGGACCACGAGGAAAACTTTAAAATCCCCAACTTTACTGCTATCGTAGAAAACGGAAAAAGTAAATTTAACACACAAACATGCATTGCAATTAAATTCATGAAACCTCCCCTCCGTGCGTGTTACATTTTAATGTAAATCGTAATCGATCAAAATAACATCCACATAATATCCAGCGAGCCAGGGTGTTTGGCAGAGGGTGGTCAATCACCAGCATGCAGCATGCAAGTATAGATACCCACATGCACTCCACACGGTCATAAAAATGTTACGCATACTAACAAATCATATTATCAATAAAAGACACCTTATTACTTCTGCAATATATTTTTTTTAATTCCAACCGATTTCGGCTGTTAGACCATTATTAAGTACGGAAATTATAAAAATATATTAATTATAATATAATTAATATATTTTAATTATTATATATTAATTAATTAAATATGGCGAGGACAGGTTTATGAGCAATGAGACCCCCACTCCCACAACCCGAATGACAAACTTTGTTTCCCCCCTTCCCCCTCTTGGAATTACCAAACCCAGCTCGGAACCAACCCCCTCCACCCTCCATTAGCAACAATAGTATATGTAAAACTGTCCTCGCCATATTTTTTTATAATTGCTGTACTTGACATCAGTCTAAGAATCAGTCTAAGCAGTCAAAGCCTATTAATATACTAGTCATTAACAGATACGAATAAATGTCCAAATAAATAAACGCGATAATTAATGTCAAATTCAACGTGTAACTACCCAAATTCTACGAATTTATGAACATGAAATATAACCTGTTCTAATTTAGTTTATATATTCCTATATGTTCCATTGCGTTCCACCAAAATTGGTCATGCATTTGGACGTTAACTCGAACTCATGGTTTGTTTTTATTATTTCTGTATTGAATTCCGCGTGCAGCCTTTGGTGTATTGGCAATACCAAAATGGTGAAACCTCAGATCTTAAATATTGCTTCCTTACACATTTATTAAGAGACTATAACATTAAGCATTAGAAGAGACTATCAGGGCAACGGTAGGACTTACTAATAGGATAGTTGTCTTGCACTAAATTATGTATTCCTTATCGCATGTTTCTGAATTTTCCTAGTACATCTAGCGGCACGTTTTGCATGCTTTAGCTTTATAGGCAGATTGCCTTCAAGAGTAGTGTGCAATTTTTTCTTTTGCATGAATGTGGAAGAATGATTTGTTAGTAAATCGAAACTTGAAGCTTGTACGTGGTGGAAGGGCTCCATATTATCAATAAAAGACACTTTGTTGCTTCCACAACATGTTTAAAAAATTCCGACCGGTTTTGGCTGCTAGGCCATTATCAAGTACAGAAATTATAAAAGAAATATGGCGAAGACAGTTTTACATATACTATTGTTGTTAATGGAGGGTTGAGGTGGTGGATTCAGAGCTGGGATTGGTAATTCCTAGAGGGGGGAGGGGGAAACAAAGTTTGTCATTCAGTTTGTGGGAATGGGGGTCTCATTGGAACGTATTACTAAAGCCTTCCTAAGTCTTGAGAATTTGCGTACGATCTAGGGTACCGATTAATAATACTAAATACGACCTAACAGCTGCATCACTGCCAGTACGCAGACAACAAGAAATCCATTCCAAAAACTGAATGAATACATATCTTTTTGGAAAATGGACGAAAAGAGCAAAGACTGTTTATCTACGACAATGAGTTCAAAATGTAGATTGTCCAAAATGAGAGAAAAACATCTTCTAAATTATTAACAAAATATATGTATTTACTCTACATGGAAAAAAGGAATTAGAAATGTTTAATTTAAGTCCACAGCCGTACCTAGAGACAAAGATGTTATAAATGTATAAATACAAAATTGTCCGATGAAATATATTTCCCAAAAAATATTTTTTTAATTGCGCAGGAAAGTTTTTATAAAAGTTCTGCAACCTGAAGAAAATAATGAGTCCAGTTTATTCCTCTTCTACAAGTGGAGTAATTATACAAACAAGGAGGAATAAAACGATCACTTTATGGATGGAAATTAATTGATGACATAGCAGCAAATACTTTCATCAATAAATTTTAACTTGTTCCAATAAGCAAGGCAATAAACAATCGTAGTGGTAACCTTCCGCATGGGGATATATCAGTGGTAATAAATAAATAAAAATATTTTCCACAATAAAACTTCCAAATCTGCCAATATAATATAAGGCAAATAAAAATGGCGCATTTTATACACCTCATAACTATAAACTCTGGAGTCAGACAGGATAATTTAGATTCAGAAAGATGAACACGTTCAAGTCCAAAATGATTCATCCTCCCGTATTAAGTGTTATTTTTAATGAGGGTTAATCTGAAAGTTTGCGGTACTTTGACTAACATTTTATCTCATTTCATTCACAATGAACTATATAATCCCAATAGACGGTCTTACTTATCTCTACTTAAGTAAACGCAACATGCAGAGCTCTCTAGAAAAATATGTCAAGGCATCTAATTCAAAACCCACCGTATTCAGGTCTTAAATGAAGCATTCAAAGCCCGTTTAATTGCGTAGAGAATAGGAGTAGGCGACGCGATGTGACAATTCCAGGGTTAGTTTAACAACGAATGATGCCATTCACGAGATGCGCCACAGTCTTAACTGTCATCAATTCGAAATTGCGTTCTTTTCCACCGAAAACTTAGGGCGGTTAGATTGAATCAAAAACGGGTTTAGATTGAAGATGGGACATTTTAGTTCCAATCTCATCCAATAAAGACGAATTGTTATTATTATTATATTTATTATTAAAACTGAGGTATTAGTACACGACGACGTAATAAATCCACAAATTGCTGGATATTTGATGATGTTGAAAGTAAACAAACCTCTATTTTCATCAAGAACCACACCAGGATATAACCTAAAAATGTCAGCGGGCTCAAGTTTGCTCGTTGGTAAGACAGTGATTTGATCTCGTGGGGAGAAAATAGACCACTAAGATTTCCGAGTTCTAGGAAGCGGGAGCATAGAGCAAACAATGACTATTTAGCAATGGAAGCCGTCATCAAACATCAAGAACGATAGTCCCCCGTCTCTTGCTTGCTCAGTCGTGGCATACATCTCCTGCATGGCGACTGGTGTCTTTTGGAGGCGCGTGTTTGACTCTGAAATTAGAGCATCGGCCGACCAAAAGGAAGATATGGGTTTTTAAATGAAGCCAAGATGCTATCTGTACGAAGCGGCATAACCTCCAGTGTGACTTAACTCCAACCAAATCTCCATCCATATAAATATCAGCAGAGAGAGGATACGAAACCCTAGGGCGGGCTCGCAGGGTTACTCGGCCCGAGGTCTGGAAGCGTTAGCTTATCACCTCTGCACCGCAGAAGGAGGAGGACAGGAAGGAAAAAGGAAGGAGGTGCCGCCGCGATAGGAGCCCGAAGACGCCTCCTGGGATAGGATAGGGAAGGAAGGGAAGGGAAGAGGAATCCCGCACCGTCACAAAGGCGGGCGGGTCCTACTATTAGCGAAACCTGGAAAAACCATTACTGTGCCAGCGATTTTAGAGGATTATCCTACGAGGAAGAATAATCCAACGATCAAATCCCTAGACATAAATATCAGCAGAAAACAACGAGAATGAGAAACTTAATAATGAACTTACCACGCTGCAATGGTGTGTAGGTTCTAGGATGCATAGTGAAATGCACGTCACTCTTTCCGTTGCTGGCCTCATCCGTTAGCAACAGTTGATCGGTGGTCAATAGTTTCATTCCGCTACAATAGACGAAACATTATAGAATTTAAAATAGGAAAAGCAGTAGATAACAAGAAAAGTAAACTTTACTTACTCTCGTATTATGGTGGAAGAGATCTACATCTACATAAACCCTGCGAGCCACCTCCATGGAGTTTGGCAGGGGGTGATCAATCACTAGCATACAGCATGCAAGAGGATCGCCGCATTCACACCATACGGACATAAAAATGTTACGCATACTAACAAATTATACTTCCACATCCACGCAAATGCGAAATTTGCCAAATAATCATGAAAACTATCTGCCTATGAAGCTAGAACACGCAAAACATGTTGTCAGAAATAATAAGGACATTCAGAAACATGCATTAAGGAATACATACAGATTAGTAGGGTAAACTACGACGCATAAAATGTCCGTGTTTCCTCTGAGTATCATGGATAGTGACAGTAGAACAGTAGGGTGAATCGTTTTCTTCGGAACCGGGTAACGTTCTAACAACTATCAAATTATGTGATTATTGATAACCTAAGAGGAATAATTTGAAGCCACTGATAAAGGGGAAAAGTAAATCTTTGGGTAAAATCTTATGGGTCAGACACAGGCTGATTGACGAGCTCTCCTTCACAGCAAAATTGCATTTGGCGAAAGAATCCATGGTAGCTTGTTCTGGAATACGAAAACAGCTGGAAATCATAATATCCATTTTCATAGAAATTGCATAACAAAGAACATTACCAGTTTGCCAAAAATATAAAGTAGGAATTAAAAAATGTTCACCCCATTGCCAGGCAAGCAAGGTATTTATATGGACATGAATTTAAAGTCTTTAATAATTTATAAGCGGTACTTTTTAGAGAAAAATAATATGTTTTGAGCTCACAGCTCTCAAAATTGATATATAACCACATGAAAAGAAACTGGTAGTTCATTGGCAAAAAATCGGACAATGTATTTCCCAAAGGAAGTCCCAGCATAAAAAAATCCAGCAGAAACTAACAACCAGACAAAGTCGTTAGATCGCATTATCTCCGTAAGAGATGCCGGTATTATCAAAGATAATTCATTTTTTTATAATTCATTGGTTTATACAAGCGATCCAGTTTTTCTGTTTACCTTTGAGGGTTATACTATTTTCCACTTGTTCTTTCTTACAGCTGCTACCTCACAGATTTTTATCGTTTTATTGCCACCTTTACATGTAAGCCCAACCTTTTCCCGTGAACTACGTACTATTGCCTATCTTTTCCATTCCCGCAAACTCAACATTTTACACTCTCCTCCTCTTAATTGGAGGGCACAATTTCGTATCAGCCACAAAGGCTAATCAACGGTAAGATAGTCCGTTCAGGGAACTAAATTCATGTCGCAAATTCCAGTAAGTATAAGTATATACTATTATTGCGACTTATCAATCATCTGCGCCTTGACAATAAGTGAAGAACTGTAGGAACCCACGTTGTTTATTTAAAAATTGTGAAATGTCACAAGGTGATTACTTTCATTTCTACATCTACATTCTACCCCGCAAGCCGGCTCGATAGGCGTGTGGCATGGGGTGTTATGATACCAGCCGTTTACAAATGAAAATGAAATGCTTCAGCGAAATTACATCTAGCATTTATTAAAGCCCTTCATTGTTCGGGAGAAAAACGAATTCCAATACCTAACCGTTCGTCAAAATATCTCTCTTAATTTATCGTTCTTTCGGGCCTGGAAATACAGTGGGGTTCTAATATGATGTTCTCCATGTCGCTCTTAAAGATAACTGTTCTCAATTGCTCAAGCAATCTAAGCCTAACAATATGACATTAAGTTCTTTCAAAGAGTCACGCGAACACCATCAAGTCTAGCTCCCTCGAAGGCCCGTTCGTATCATATTGACACATTTGACTTTGCTACCACCTGCTTTTTTTCGAACGTGTGAGTAAAAGCAGAGCAAAAAAGACGAGAGGAACCTATTTTTCACGGATGATCGGACACAGTGCTTCTGAAAACATTCGCAGGTGAAGCAAATACTTCGAAAAAGCTCGTCCATATAGGATGACAATAGGTTATTTATTTCCAGGCACGCGTCAACAAACTTCCCGAGTGGCTATGAAGTCCTTTCATATCTAATCATAGAGTAAACATCCACTCCACAGACTGTGAGCCAAGTCAAAGGCCGAATAAGGAGGAGTATGATTAAAAAGTTCGACAAACTCCGGCATTAAAACCCGGTGACTTCCTTATTGCCTCTTCCTTGGTCGATCATGTGCGGCATTCCTGGCAACGTGGTTGATTCACCTATCAACGCATATATCGTTTGTCTATGTATTCAATGAACACGGATTAAATGCCTGCGATTAAACACACGTGTATCAATCAACTTATCTTTCCAGCTATTGACCCTTAAGGAAATGATCGGTCCACACACGAGACGAGTTCACTACCGCTGACTGCGGATACTCACGAAGAAAAAAGTGTGGAGCAACACTTCGTGGTTGTCTCGGACAGAGTCCACTTAGATTGGAGAATAACGCTGACTGTGAACTCCATACTTACTATTTTGGGTCATCAACTACGCCACACAGTTTATCTTCCATTAGAAAGCCTGTTACGTGTCTTTCGTAACGTATTTTTATCGCGGATAAGGTCAACGATTTACTCGAATTAAAGAAATGAAGATAAGGTTCTTTACTCAGACGGGCCTCCAATCTAAATACAATAGCATGAGAGAATGATATCTTTGAATTGTTCCATGGCTTTGACAAATACGAGACAGGAACATCACTACCTCCAACAACACGACGAGACAAAACAATAATATGAAATGGGCATTAAAAAGTAAGCGGTATTATCATACAACAGAACCACAAAATTTCGAGTATGTTTAAATTAGTAATTACCGATACCAATATGTAATTCTCCTATTGAGACTAAATCCTTTAACTATTAGCAAATTGATATGCTATAAATAAAATACTTAAGCTTGTCTACGGACTCTGCTCAAGCTTAGTGCAACAAGCAACTTCACGGCTCAATTTTAAAGAAAATTTCATGATTTATCGTATTTTTTTATATTTTTCCACCATGGAAATTCAGTAGCATTCAACCACGGAATATCTGAATGAAGGTACACAACATTTGCAAATTTTCACAGATTTTTTTTTGTTACTGAATACCAAATAAAAAATCTGCGAAAATTTACGTAAAAAAGTAAGAAAAAAATCGGTGAAAATTTACGAAACGCACTAGGACGAATTGATCGATTTAATATGGAATATTTATTTTCACTAAAAATTCTTGAGATGAATACAAAAAATGCAATTGATCGTGGAAAATTTTTAAGGAGAATAGGGAAGGAAATTTTGAACAAGGGATGGAAAAGGAGTCTCTTTCCCACTTACGACAGTAAGTTCATAATAGGTTTCAGCGCTGTTTACCTTTCTTTCCACACCAGAACGATGCTAAACGACGAGGCAAACATGAAGGAAACGGTCTCTTAAAAGTTGCAAATGTGTCGGAAGACTAAGCACCAATGCTTACACCCGGTCAACTTCCCTTGCAAAAGAAAACAAGGCAATCATAAATGTCTCCGTCGCTACAAGAATATTTTGCCACGGAAACAAAAGCAACGAAGACGTAGCTATGTTACCGTAACTGGCAGCTGAAGACCGTCCAAACATTGGTATTCGTAGTAGCTGGTGACTCCAATTACTTGTATCCGAAGATCAAAGTTTACTTTGCGATAAAAGGAGCAGTTTTACGGATTCTTCTAGTACGTCTCTCTTCACTTCTTCGCGACTATCTTCCTAAAACTTTCTTTGATATCCACCAGACTGACAACATATAAAATTAAAATAACAGAAAATAGGGTAAAGTTGTAATTTTCTTGATCCAACAGTTAATGCTGAGTAATAAAGTCTGAGAAAATACATTCCATCAGTTTTTGAAACACAAAGGAGTTTGCAATTATTCATGCGCCTAAATCACCAACTAAATGAAAATTCGATACGCAGATTTTATATTTCATGAATGATGATGAAGGATATACAGCAGATATATGAAAGTCTTACATTTTTACCAATAAATACTTCCAATTTTTAATCAAACCACGGCCACAGTTCAAACAGTTCACTTGAATTGCAACCTCATTTACAACAGAAGAAAAGTTGATAAACGGATTATCCTATAATAACATTTATTTTCATCTAAAAACTAACGAAAACTAACATCATATACTAGCATACACTGGCTGTAAGATAAAGTGACCGTTTCAAAGCATTTCTTAACTAAATCCAATAGCAACAGAAATTTTATTATACGGTAAAGTGCAAGAATCGCCAATTTCCAAGGATTACAGTGACATTAATTTTTAAGTAGTGTTTAAATTAAGAATGGAATGCCACAGTTAATTATATAATATATATAATACAGCCACTCATAATTCCGAGATTAATCCAGTTTTTATTCTAAAAATCATTTCCTTGGCATGCAGAACCGTTCGTATCCGCCATATGGATGATAACACTTCGCGACCGCAATTAGATCCAGGAACTTGTTTTTGGACTGAATTCATGGACGCAAATTCTTTATCGCATGCGATTAGTATAATGATATATCGCTGGGACTAATTAAGACATGATTAGAACATTCCCATTCATATTTCGAATTTTTCATATATTCTTCACAACGCTTTTACTATTAACCGATTGACCACAGAAGAAAATACGAGATACTAAAATAATAAGATTTGAAACTGTGAAGTTTGGGTTAATATCCCACATCCTGAATTCATCGTTCCTTATCTTCACCATTAGTTAGTGTATACTTTGGCGTACGAAATAAAGGCGACGTAGCAATTTATTCTCGAACGACTTAAATGACATAATTTGTGCCACTAGTAATGGCGTACCAAGGATGAAAACTAAAGGGGGGCGAGCCGTGGTCCTTCAAGTAGTAACACAGAAAAGCGTAAGGAAACCAAAATTTCAAGAAAATTATTACGGCGCTTTATTAGTTTTTTTTATTATTTTCTCGAAAAAAAATATTTTTGCTTTACACTAATATAATTGTTCTTGGATTTTATGAAAATCCGTTCAAAACTTTCGTTTTGAACTGGTAGCGATTACTACGCTGAATAACACTTTCGTAACGATTACTACGCTGAATAACACACTTGTGTCGTTTCTGCAGTGGAGCCTTTATTACCACTTCAAATTACAAACTGACTGACTGACTAATTGTTGGCCGAGATGGCTTATTTTTTATATGATGACGGCGAACTCTCCCAAACGCCGCGCCGGAACTTCCTGGAATATTCTGGACCCTTTCTGAAAAGGCCGGCGTCGGGAATCGAACGTGGGCCGTCCGATCGGCAGTCGAACAGTGTTATAGTGGAAACGGCGTCACAAACTAAATTTACTTTTCCTTCTGGGGGTGGGAAGCTGCCCCATCATGCCCCACGCTGGGTACACCCATGGCCAATAGATGATATGAAAAATAATGTTGATAAAAACTACTTCCATCGCATGAGTAATCACTAACCATATCGCGCTTCAAGTCTCCACATACGGAAAAGCTCTTTCCCGTATTAAGTGTCAAAGGCTTTGTCGGTCCAGAGTGTACACGACTATGTAAACGCATGCAAATACACAAAAATGGAGTAAAATCAATTGAAATAAATACTTTCTCCTCCGCAAACAACGAGATAGTTTGAGCAAAATTCATAGCAAGGTCTTTCAGCTTCTGCCTGAATATTCTATGCATGAAGTCTTCCTCTGGCATCCGCCAAGTTAAGAAATTGCTACATCTACCTAATGTCCTTAAGCAACCTCTTTTGTGCTGCGCAGGGAGTGAATAATTAAAATCATGGAGCTTGCCATAAGTACGCCAAATTCGCACTTAATGGTATTCCGAAAAATGTAATAATAAAAATAACAAGTGTACATGCATGAAGTCAGTGTGTGCTCCCACTAAACATACATGGCTCCGTAAAAAATAAGGCTACGTTACACAAACACTCAAATAGAACGCTAAAATTTGTGAACGGTTAGTAATAAAAAAAATAAGTGTATCCATTCAAGGTTAGATTCAAACAAACGATTCACCGTGAAGGAATGAAGGTCAAAATATAATCAAAATTGATGACATGGAAAAACACGGTGCACATTAGGTAACGTAATAAATAATAACGGAAATATAAAGAAGGTGCAATCAGTCGTTCAAGCGTTAAAATTCAATAATTGTAGTGCTACTTCCATGATGGTGCGAGAAAAGAATGATACCTCTGTTATGCAGTCTATTCCCTTCATCTTCTCGACATCCCCGCGGAATAATAGCACGTCGGTCAGTGAAGAATACTTCCTCGCTTGCCATACTGAGGTCGCGGCTTCGAGTCCTGCCTGTGTAGGTTGCGCCTATCCAGGGTTTAGGGGGTTTGTGATTGTCCATTGTTGTTTGTAGAAGTCCCCGAATATAAAGGCCAAATTGTGCTGTTTTCATGGCGATAAGTGTAAATAAATACTTTTTATCGCCGATGTTGAATATTTTGTTAAAATGATACGTGTATCAGAGCAAATAATGGTATGTAATTTAATTTTTTTGCTCTTACAGATTATCCTAGAGCATTAATAAACATTTACTCATTCATTCATCAACGGTGAAGTGGCAAACTCCACCACTAAATCCATCAATTTTTCTACCACCTGTAAACGTTAGATTCACGTGTAGGCCAAGAGAACTGAACTGTCAAAATACGTTCAGAGTGAGAGCGTGGTTCAGTCATAGATCTCACTGATTTGGCTACATTAAAAAAAACCGGCCTACTTCATCGTGGCCAATTCAGTCACGGACCCAATGAAAGCAAATTTCCTGTTGGTGACCGGTGAAACTGTCATCTGTACTTTCCACATGGACAAATGGAACTGATTGGAAAATTAGACGCTTAAGGCGACCCAACTCGAAATTAAATAGCTGAATGATTTAATAAGACGCATCACTTTCGATAGACTGGTCGTAATTTACCTTTTTCGTGGTTTAATACTATTGTAAAACGTATACATTCATCTTTGAATTTTCAGGGTGTGAAAAAGTATAAACCGCTGTCAATATTTTGCAGCACATACAATACGGGGTATTTCAAAATTAATAGCGGGGTTTTAATGCTTTCTTATATTCACTAAAATAATTTTAGAGCTATATATTATACATCAAATGAAAGAGTAACTCAAAATGTTTTACATAAAAATCTACAAGTATTTAATGAGAGCATTATTCGTCACACGGCAGAAATCAAGGCGTGAGTTCTACCCAAACGATGATTTAAACCAAAAATACTCATTAACTAAAGAAAAACATTGAATAGAAGTTTTTGAATAGCAATAAATAAATTCAAAACCATAGTGACTGTAAAATGAATTACATTAGAGAATCTACAACACATACACTCACAACTCAAAAAGTTTTATATAAAGGTCTGCAATGGTTAAACGCAAGTACTATTCGTCACGGCACACACCAAGACGATATATGAGTTCTCCCCAAACGTGGATTAGAACAAAAAATACTCATTGTACTCATTACCTAAAGAAAAACATCGAAAGGAAATGTGTGCGTAAAACTAAATTCAAATTGTAGTGACTCTGTAAAATGAATTACAATATATAACGTTTCAATAACATCAAATATTATTAACCATTTTTTATAAACCTAACGTATCTATGAAACAATATTTTCTTTAATTGTAGTAGGAAGGATATTATACAATTTTGGTCCCATATAATATTACAAGAAACATCTCCTGTACATAGTTAAATTAGTCTTGGGCACAGGGATCCAGATACACCTACGAAAATTAATTAACTGTTGCTTCAATATATAATTTTCGGCACTATGCCAAAAGAACATTAGTAAAACATTGTAATAATACAAATATCTCAACGAAAGTATGTTTAGTTCAATGAATAAAGGGCGGGAAGCGATCATAACGTTATTATTAGCCTTACTATTTTTTCTGCTCGAAGCAGGCTGATTCAATTTAATCTGATTCATTCTAAATTTAATCGAAGTTTTCCGTTTACTTTTATGATACGCTGCGACCCAAGAGGTAAGCCCGTATTCCAACATAGTGTGTACCAAGGCATGGTTAATCATTTTCCGGACAGAAAGGGGACATTTATTGCAATGAAATAAAATCTAGTGAGACTAAGGTTTAAAACAACATTTACATTAGCAATTTGCTTATCCCATTTCAGGAGATAATATAATGTTACTCTCAGATATTTCACTCCATTTGCCACTTTAATGACATGTTAAAACTTTATGTATTTTCAACGAAACACTACGAACAGAAAATGATATCACTCCTCGGTTTGCAAGTGCACTTTATGGAAGCTCTTCAGTTTTTTTTCAGGCGGTAACGATCAACCAAATCTAAATACACGTGCTGTAAGTAAGCTGTTTAGCTTGACTGCCATGGTGAACCACCATGGCAGTCAAGCAGTCAGACACCACCCCGACTGCTAGGCGAATCGACGCCGATAACCCCACATATGATAAACATTAACGCGAGAATTAATTTTAGCTCGTAGATTTGAAAAGTAATTTGTGCGGGGTCAAAGCCACATCGGGTCAGGACCAAGGTTTCAAATTGATAGGGGTCGAGAAAAGACCAGCGTCAGAATGTTACTGTACCTAATCTTAATTCTTAAGAGCCTTAGTTAGGGAGAGAAAATGCATTGATTTTATCGGTCCAATCACGCTACTATGTGCAAGATCATCTGTTTGCGGGGAGAGTGATAAGATATCTCTCGCTCGTAACGAGATTATAGCACATCCCGATACTATTAATATCGGGGATTAAAAATGAAATTAAATACTATCCATAAATAAAATCGAAGTTTTCTATCATATTTGTAACTCATATTGTATTAAAAATTGTATCTCACTATGTCAACCCATTATAACCCAATGTTGTTCCTAAGTAGCATCAAAAAAGTGTACATTTTCATCTCTATTCAACAAAAATTTTAAACCACGTGTTCTTTTGCGCTATAACGTTTAATAGTGAAATATGTACCTGCCACAATATTATTATTGAGTAGAAAATATTTACTATTTTAGCATGTAAAGTCTTGATATTTAATTTCTCCCAGGACCAGCTGTGGGTTTTAGAGGTTTAAGTGTTAGTATAATATAGCATGATGCATTGTAAAAAAAGGCGCATGTATTCCTACTCTGTTCACAAACTGGCATTAATGAAGTGGTCCTTACTTATCTGGTTTATATATTTATTATACATGTCGGGAAAACTTCAGTTATTGTTCAACTACACCAGCAACGGCATGTATTCATTAACGGAGGGCAGTCTCGATAAAGTTGCTCGTAACTTTGAGGCTGCCTAAAACACCGAATTATTTTTACTTAAATAATGTAAACAGTTATGGAGTAAATATGCATCATTATTATTGTAATTAAAAAAGATAAAGATATCTCAACAAAGCATTCAAGTTCAAAGTAATAAGCTATTGTTGAGTACATCAATTTTAGTCTTTTTGGATTTTTTTGGATGTAAAATCAAGGCTTAAGAATGCTGCAACTGATTTCGCACCAAAAATCAGCATCGGTCAGTGTAAAATACTTTTGGCCTAGATCTGGGATCAAATACTCCAAAGTGCATCTGATACCAATTCTTGCTAGATTCTTCGTAACTCACTAATCAAATTGTGAGAAATAAATTTGAAATCAAAGAAAGGGCTCAGGAGTGAACGTACATGGAAGAAAAGTTGGCATGCTGCGATTTCCCGATATTATAGCTGTCATAGCAGAGACAGAAAAGAATTTGAAAAATATTCTGGTTAGTACGGGTAGGATAATAAGAAGATATCAGCTGAAAATAAGCCCAATGAAAACCAATATATCACGTATGCAGCAGAAGAGAAGAAGTCAAGACTTGGGTACATTAAAATAGGGAAACAAAAACTAATAGAGGTGAATGAATTACACCAAAAGGAAGATCTACTTACAGCGGGAATTCAAACATAGACGTAAGGAAACAGTTTATCAGAACTTACATTTGGAGTATGCTTCTACATGAAAGTTAGGCATGGAAAATGACAGCAGCAAATGAATCAAGGCTTTTAAAATGTGGTGCTGAAGAAGAATGATGAGGATCAAATGGATCGACCGAGTTAGTAATGAGGAAGTCCTAAGAAGAGTAGGAGAGAAGAGAAGCCTCATGAAAGCCTTAATAAGAAGACGAAACAACCTTTTAGGGCGTACCTTAAGACAAGATGGTCTGATGAAGACAATCGTCGAAGGACAAGTGGAAGGCAATAACGGAAAAGGAAGACCTCGAACAAAATATATGGAACAGGTAAAGAATGATGTAAAAGAGAATAAATGCGTAGGTGTGAAAAGATTATATAAGCGGAAAATTCAGTGGAGAGATGCGTCAAAGCAATCTTAGGATTTTTGACCAGTGATTACGATGGATATTACATACATAAACATGTTTACATACATTAACATATACTGGATTAATTCGGAGAGATTCAGTAGGTATCTTTGAAAGTATATCGAAAAAGCGGCTAGTCTCAGAACTTCGTGGAATGGATTAGTGAAATTATGGAATTCATAAACTCCATCGATGGTTATATGAAGGTTGATCGATTATTAAGAGTTAGCTTTGAAGATAATAAAGGGATAGTCACGGAACGTTGTAGAATGGATTAATGAAATTTTGGTATTCATAGACTCCATCGATGACTATATGGGGTTGATCGATGCTTATCAGTTGGTAGCTTTGAAGATGTATAACAAAGCAGATAATCATACAACTACGTAGAATGGATTAATGAAATTTTGGAATTCATTAACTCCATCGATGATCATGAACAATCAAAGGCATTGAAAACCCGCTTAGAATCAATCATAAGATTGATGAGTTTCCTGGATATCAATTACTTATACCACTTATTTTAAAAATAAGTGGTATAAGTAATTGTCTGATATCCAGGAAACTTATAATGGAATACCACCAAGTAAAGCAAGAGTTAGTGAATTTTGTTCATAGAATTGATGACCCGGGAATAAGAAAAAAATTAACAGGATTATAATCTTCGGGAGAGAATAAATACATATGTAGATGCATCACACGAGAAGTAGGAACTGCGACAATTCTTCAGACACACGAGTGTCTGCTACGCAAGATAACGTGACAGATCAATAGCGATGGATAGGGCATGGATCACCGATCTCAATTTTTTTCGCCATACTTAACGAATTGGAAGTCACATCACGGCATCTCACTATAAACCCTCCTTGACATTTACCGTGAACCCCACTTCTCCAGAAAGACACTGACGCAGCAACATACCTCTTCCCGTGCACCTTTCACTGAATAGTTCTCTATCGAGTCACTGCCACTCCTTTCGCAATGCAAATACCCAATCACGCCTAGAAAATTGTACGCATGAATACGCAGACAGCAGTCACGGATTGAGTAGAGTATAAGAAGACATAAAAATTACCATAGAACTAATGTGCTACATAAAAAATTTCAAGCATAGATCAAACTGCATTACACATTTGAAGAACATACGGTGACCCTTCAAAAAATAAAAGAATTTTTTTATGACATGCTTTTTTTTAAAGAGCATAAAATGCACTATGATGCACAAATAGAAGCTTTTTACCATTCTGATAAAAAAATGGGTGCTAACTACATTTACTAAAAACGAATGTGGAAGAACCTATTCGGTTATCAAGGTTTGGTACGCAATATTAGTATCTAAACCTAATCGGCACCCACGATTAATTCTACGAGTGATAAAAAATATTTGTTTTACTTTTAAGTGCATTTTAAATTGTTAATGGAAAAAGTTTATTTTTAAAATTCCCCTTTCTTTGAAATTTGTTTTCAAATTTTACGTGGTAAATCATGAAATCGGCTTTACGAAAGCTGTAAAATAAAATTCTGCCAAAAAAATTACAACTAACGCCATCTATCGCAAATATTTAAAACTAGTTTTTCACGCGGAAATTTAGTTAATTAATTAAATCACAAAGGAAGAAAATTTATATGATCATATTACAGAATATGGAATTGTCAACAGAAGCAAGCGAGTGTGCAAAATTTCAAGCCAATCCGACAATAGGAAATGGGTTAGAAGTTAATCGTAAAAATTCCTCCGATAAAGGCCGCTCGCTATACACGGTGAATGATCATGCGAATGATCATGCTGAATAATCACGTGATCATTCACAGGATCATGCGAGCAAAATAGAACACTGAATAATTTTCACTGAATGATCATATGCATGAAGGTTCATTCGCGAATTGTTCCGTCGTACACGGTAAATGATCATGCTGAATGAAATCATTCGCCGTGTATGGCGGCCTTTAAACAGTCAATGCATGGCTTCAAGTCCCAAACGTGAGAAAATTCTGAGTTGTAGTTACGGTAGCACTCCCAAAAAAATCTTACACAGGAGAACCACTCTTCCGGGGGATAATACCATTATTCCCCAGACCCAGGTCATGACCCATCCTCACAAATTCGATGCTGAATCCGCCCCTGCAGAATACCAATCATAGATTACAATCAATTACTGTAAATGAATGAATAATAATTATAGGGTATGGTATTTGGAGGAGGCGACCGACAGCTTACGTCATTTGCGCCATGAGGGAAGGGTAGGTAATTAAAGATGGAGAGAAACCCGGCGGCGGCATAAGCCTGCCATTAACAGAAGGCCCTAGTTGACCACGGCTTAACGTCCCATCTGACGGATGGAAATGCGCTTGAAATGTCCTCCTCATAGCTGCCGAGGTATGCAGGGTCAAGATATTACTTTGCTCGACGTGTATTTAACGAATAATTTTTTTCCGCCCATATTCTTCATTGCTTGTACAAGTTCATTAAAAGAGTAGAGCGAAGGGAGCTTCACGAACTTTTCGTCTTTCTATAGTCGCTTTCTATTACGGTCTCCCAGCGCCTAACCATCGTAAGGTGGTAACGTTCGGAACTTCAGTAACTATTGTCAGGACATGCATTCACACTGCTAATTCGGCCAACTATCGTTTGGACGATCGCTCGGACAATCGTAATGTGAACAAGCAGGGATAGGGCAGTCTCTGAAAACTCTCTGTCACCACCAGGATAATGAAAATAATGAAGAAGCAGGAGCAATTTCCACAATTTTAAATTTATTGGTACTACCGCTTTCGCTTACAGCGTCATCAGGTACCTTAAAGGCCAATTTAAAATTGTGGAAATTGCTCCTGCTTCTTCATTATGTTCCGTTTCCACTCCATCTCGCCTGAAACCTCAGATTATATTCCACCATCAGGATTTGAACCGAGGCCCACGGGGTGGGCCTCTACCACCAACCAACCAACACTCTAGCCACCACACCAACCCGATCCCCATGAATTATTACACAAAGGTCTATTTGTTCACGGATGAACTGTCCCCTGGACGGGCGTCTCAATCGCAGCGCAATCTCTTCCTCTCGTTCGTTTCGCCCGAGGTCGCATGCAGCGGCGGAGATTCGCACCGCTTTTGGACTCGCCAGCAGCTGTAGCAGCCGTCCCCGATCCCCCCCCCCCCCGTTTCCTCCACACCCCCTCAGTGTCTCCTTGCCGCTGCTGCTGAGTTGCATTCCTGCTCGCCTGGGTGGACAGTGAGTGAGCAACGAGCGAACGAGTCCAAGAGACGCCGAGATATGATGACGTGTCGCCCTCTCCACCGACCCCGGCTATCTTGTACTAGCATGCCCGAAGGAGGCCATGAAGCAGCGGAGCGCATGAATTATTCATAAGAATAATATTGAGGAAATATGCTAGCCTGCTCTAGGAATCGAACTACGGACCTTCTTGGGCTTAGCAATCCTTCCAAATACGATAGATTTAATATATGGTTTTTTTCCGCAAGGGCATACCCAGGATCAAAACTGGGGGGGGGGGGGGACTGGGGACTGGGGACAAAACTGGGGACAAGCCATGGTTGTTCAAGTTGTAGGTAAGATTTAGGCATGGAAAAAGTGAATGAAATCAACATTTTAAGGAAACTGTAACAGCTCTTTATTAGTTTTTAAAATAATTTGCTTGAAAAAATAATTATTTTGCTTAAAGACATTCGCGATTTTTGCTTCTATTGGGGGGGGGGGAAGCTGCCCCCTTCTGCCCCTTGCTGGGTACGCCCATGTTTTTCCGCGTACAGATTAAGGGACTATAATAACAGCGATAGTTTTACTAATGCCTCGCAAAGATTACGATTGTTCCAGCATTGGTTGGAACGATTGTGCATTCACGCAACGATGGTTAAAAACCTGTGCTGCCCTCTATAGCTGACATCTAAAATGAACGTTGAAATTGATGGTTAGCAAAGCTACTTAGGTATTCAGGGTCAAGACATTAATTTGTTCAACGTGTATTTAGCGAACAATTTTACTTATTCTTCCTTGCTTGGACAAATTCATGAAGAAAATAGAGCGAAGGGAGCTTCACGAACTTTTCGTCTTTCTCTTGCTGCTTCCAATTCCTGTCTCCCAGCGTCTAACCATCGTAAAATGGCAACGTTGGGAACTACGGTAACTATTGTCAGGCAATGCATTCACACTGCTAGTTCGGCCAACTATCGTAAGGACGATCGCTTTAACAATCGTAATCTGAAGGAGGAATTAAGGAACCATAATCTTGGTCAGGTAGTTTACACTTCATTTCAAAGAATTTTTCGTTTCATGCATATAAAGGTATGATCAAAAGAAAGGTGGCCGTAAATGGGCCATATGAAATAACAGCACCTGCCGCCCTTTCCGAGATGCAACATTCACTTACCAACGGCTTAGATCAAGGCGAGCACTATCCTCACCACGATAAACCAAGGGGGGTGATACCGTTGTGCTAGTAAGTAAGTAAGTGTGCAACTCTCTATAGCAATAATGAAGAGCCTAACCCGAGTGAAAGCCCTACAACAATTTATCAGCATCATGCGTAGGCAAAATATTAAAATATTTCTTAACTCTCGTTTACGTTGGGGCAGCAATTAGGTGCACGTCAATGACGGTGCGATCAAAGGGGAAGTCGTGGGATTTGAACCGTAAGTAAAATAACGACTGTAGCCCGTTACAAACAGTAACGCCCTCTTACCAACGACTTAGATCAGGGCGAGATCTATCCTCACAAATAGTAAATAATGTAGTGACACACTTATGCTTTCGAGAAAATCCCACGCTAATACATATTTTTATGATTAATTTATTTTATTTTTTATTCAGTTTATTAAATACCGACCATAGATTTAGGTTAATACAGCTCAGAAATCTCAGGTTCTTACACCATCAGAATGTAGTGACACACTTATGATTACGAGTAAATCCCACACTAATACTTATTTTCACTATTAATTTATTTTATTTTTTATTTATTTTATTAATTGCCAACTATGGTTTAGGTAAATACAGTTCAGAAATCAGAGGTATCTATACCATCAGAGAGGACAACCCGCTCCCCTGTCATTCCTGATGGTTTATACAAGGTGTTTTAGGAAGAATCTGCAATATTTAAGGAGGAGGTAGAGAAAACCATTTTTAGCATTTTTTGTCCGTGCACAAGGGGTCGAAACTCCTTAGTTCCTGAGCTGTGACAATGCAAACGTATTTTGGATGCACTTTGTAGTTACCATGAAAACGGTTTGTCTTGGGTATCCAGCATTTTCGAAATTTTATTTAATGCTCTGGATTTAAAGGATATTAAATAATGAAGGTTGGACGAAAATGTGCCATTATTATGGCCTGAAACAATTAATCCCAAAATGGTTAAGACTGCGCAATCGTATTGTTGACACTCGCACAGAGCTCTCCTTTAATTAAGGTCAAAGATTAATAGGGTTGTTCAAGCCTATCAGAACGGTCTCAAAAAACGAATGGATATCACTTCTGATGTAATTTCATTTTGATTGGGATTAATTACAGATGCGTTGAAAAAGTAATGGTGGAATTATTAGCAATCAAAATTCGAACAATTTCAACGCCGCCAAAAACGGTCCGCCATCTTGAAATAGAGGTGATGACGAAACAAGCCTGTACGGCTGGCCTGTACCCTCGATCGCTCGATGCCAAGCTGAGCACTCTGCATGCCGACTCGACATTGACCAAGGTTATTCCTTATTTTGAAATGGCCTATGTTGTGCATGAAACTTACGGATGGATTAAGGCGACATAAAATCCATTCTTCAAGTTAGGCAGGCAACGTATGTAGCGTTGACAGGAATTGAAAGTTTTGTATAGCTGCATTTGCTAGGAAACTACGTGCAGTGAACTTTCATTATGCCTCTAGTGCAAGTGAACACAGTTTGTGCCCTTAATGTACCCCTTAGTGAATGATTGCATATAGACGATAAAGTAAAGAGTGAAGCGACAAGTGACGTGAGTTGTGAATTTAACATCTTCGACGAAATTATTTATTTCTTCCATGCTGGTTCAATCAACCCTATACATTTCGATCTAAGGTATCTATTGCGAAGGGGATATGTTTCATATTTGAGGTAGTTGTACTTTAGGGATACATCGAACGCATATTAATTTTCATTCGTTTGTTCGCTTCTAAGTTCTGTTTGATTTTATTACCTATTGCCAACTCATTTTGAGCATTCGCCAGTGTTTACATTTCACGAATTTCGTTGCGCTGTTGTTTGTTTTGGTCATATTTTGGTTACGGTATGAGTGAAAGTGAAATTCGAAGTTTTTTGATGTTACAATAACTGGTTTAGCTTGTTTAATAATTTGTTTCAGCCTATTCATTTCATTGTCTTCGCAATGTCAATGTGAAATAACGTAAACTGATTCTAAGTCGTTAGTGATGAGTGGGAAGTGAGGTGTGGAGAATCCTTTCGAACTTCAAGGAGTGCAAATTCTTTTAGTGTGTGCAGAGTGATTGGAAAACCGATTGTCATGTTCTATTAGTGTTACATTATAGTGTTTTATATTTATTGTGAGCCTAGTTTTTCATTGAATCAGTTGATTCGGAATATACTGATTATAAGAATCAAAAAGGCAGC
The DNA here is from genome assembly GCF_921293095.1 of Ischnura elegans. NCBI lineage: Eukaryota > Metazoa > Arthropoda > Insecta > Odonata > Coenagrionidae > Ischnura > Ischnura elegans. The sequence continues at coordinate 73,016,073 of NC_060254.1, forward strand.
TCGTGAAATGTGTGCGTTGTAGTGCTATTTGTGATATGATGAGCAATAAATATGTACAAGTAAGGGTAATTTTGCTTATTATTACTCTTATTGAAGGATAAATTTGGATTTTCTTTAAACACTGATCTAGCGGCAGAAGCTGTAGATCTTTAAAAAAAGTGGAATAACCCTGCTGAGCCACTTAAACAACACTGCAGTAGGGCGTCTACAGGCTTGTGACGTCACACATCAATTCAAGATGGAAGAAGGGCTTTTTGGCGTAACGTAAAATTTGTCACTATTTAAAGCCTTCTCTAAACATGTACAATGAAGAAAATAGCATAATATAATTGTCATTGCTCCTTCTGAAGCACGATCTTTCGATTTCTTAAATAAAAAAAATATGGTGAACAACCCTATTGTTTCAGACAATTATAATCGCAAATTTTCGTGCAATCTTAATTATTACAAATTCTAAAAAAGAGCGCCCTTAAAAACTCCTTCTGAATTTAGCACTATTGCAGCCTGTAGTAATAGTATTCTCCTCCGGTAGTATTGCAGATTCCTCCTGAAATAACCTGTATATACCTGAACAATGGCGCACCGAGGGGGGGTTTTGGGGGATACACCCTCCCCCAGAGCTCTGAGAAATTTTTAAGTTCAATCCATTTTACTCAATTTGATTGATATTACTAATACGAATACTATACGAATAGTGTAAGGATTAATAAAATATCCCTCAGAAAGCCGTAAAACTCACCATTTGGAACCATTTATCTTGAAACTCCGCAATTTATTAGTCTCGCATCTACCGCTTATCCTGGTGGGTATTCCATATCCCCACACATCCCGGTATTAGTTGCACCTATACCCACCCAGCCTTAATTCCTAGCTGCGCCCCTGTACCTGAGACTTGTGAGCTGTAAGTATTTACCTTGATAATAGTACTTTGTGTTGAAACCATAGCCGGATTTTAATAAACGTTTAGAGTGGACCTAAACTAGCTTTCTCATTTCAAGGTGTATCACCATTACTAAATGCTGGCTTTTCGGTGATTGCTGATGACGGTGTCATCAAAGACGAAGTGATGGTATTCGGACCACGAGTGTAACATGGGGTACAGCACGTTCCAACCTGCCTGCCCCTCACCCCATATCCTCCCGTCATCCCCTCCGTGTGCTCTCGGGTCAATTGACTTCTTCCTCACTCAACCACACGCTCCGTCCCCGCGTCATACCCCTCCCCCAGTCCGCCAACTCCACCCGCCAACTGACATTCGCCCCCGCTGGGACCACACCACCCATTCCCGTGGCCCATTCGACCCGGGACTCCATCGGTCGAGTTCTGTACGGTGTCGCAACAATGGTATACGGCGCAGACTCCAAATCCCTACACTAGTGAGAGAGAGAGAGATACAACACGTTTCATTTGCGCGCGATTGCGACAATGCGTCGTAATCGTAGGCGATAAATGCCATTGTTGCGACAGACGTGCGGGAGAGAGGGTTTCTGTGAGTGTCACTGATTTGCGACGCCATTACTCTCTCATTTGGTGTGAAAACAAAAGTTATCTCGCCGCGGTTATCAAAAGAGTAATCGAATAATGATAATTCTGAAACCAATTAGGGGTTCATTAAGGAAACAGAATGAATTGATTTCGTAAAAATTCAATGGTTTTCGGCTCAACTTTGTGGAAATTAATACACGAAAATAAAAAGGAGACTTCGTTGCTTTCCACAGATTTATTTCGTCCGCACGACATGTTTCGACCATAGAGGTCATTATCAAGTACAAAGATTTCTAATTTTAAGCAAACATATATACTCTGGCCTTTCCCTTGGGCTACAACCTTGTCGCGGTGGAAAGGCTTGCGCGTTCCTATGACCCTAAGAGCTGCACTGGCGGGATTAATTCGCAATTATTCCCTGTAGGGCCACCCATGCCAGAGAGGTCGAAGGGTAGGAGCCAGACGAAAGGTAGTCCACGTGATGGTGTCACGTAAAAAAACACTGTTGGAATGGAAGTGGGAAACCCTACCAACTATCTCTTCCCTGAAAACATGGAGTTTGATCAAACCAGCCTCGGATGGTCTAATCGCGAGACCCAGCCCTTAAGGGCGGGTGTCGTAGGTGGCAACGAGATCGGCAAGGTCCTCGGGGTCCGTATCATGCGAAATCCTTGCAGAGACATATCATCATCACCTTTTTCAGCATCAGCAGTAGCATCCCAGGAGCAGGACAAGAAGACCAAGAGGATGGGGAAGAAGAAGGCATCGATGAATATAGGGACATGGAATGTGAGGACTATGATGAGGGCGGGGAAGTTAGAAAATATCAAAAGGGAAATGGATAAAGGGAGGATAGATATCTTAGGATTATGCGAGGTGAGGTGGAGGGATGGCGGGGACTATTGGAGTGATGGGTATAGGGTTATATATAGTGGAGGGGAAGAAAGCCAGCGGGGGGTGGCTTTAGTACTAGACGGGAAGATGGGTAAGCGTGTGGTAGGTATAGACCAGGTAAGCGATAGGATTCTGGTGGTAGAAATTGAGGCGCGGCCCACCAACCTTGTGGTGGTCCAAGTTTACATGCCCACTAGCAATCATAGGGAGGAAGAAGTAGATGAGGTGTATGAACAGCTCGAGGAAATAATTAGAGACACACCGGGTAAGAAAAATCTGGTAGTAATGGGGGACTGGAACGCCTCAGTCGGGGAAGGCAGGGATGGAAACGAAATAGGAGATTTTGGTCTGGGAAAACGGAACGACAGGGGAGAGAAAGCAGCAGAATTTTGTAGGAGAAACAAATTATTCATCACAAACACGTGGTTCAATCATCATAAAGGGCGAAGGTACACGTGGAAAAGTCCAGGGGATGCGGGGAGATATCAAATAGACTACATTATGGTAAGACAGAGGTTTAGGAATAGTGTGAAAAACTCGCGCAGCTTCCCTGCAGCGGATGCGGATTCGGACCACAATCTAGTGCTCATGAAATGCAACGTAAGATTCAAAAGACTTATGAGAGTTAGGAAGGGGAAGAAATGGAACGTAGAAGCCCTGAAGGGGAGTATTAGGAGAGAATATCAGGAACTAGTGGACATTAGTATGCGGGACATTGACAGTACCAAGACTGTTGAGGAAAGATGGGATAATATTAAAACGGGAATAGTCAAAGCGGCGGAGAAGTCAATTGGCTACGTGGACAGTAGAAGGATAAAGAAACCGTGGATAACGGAGAAGGTGATAAGGGAAATGGAGGAGAGGAGGAAGTGGAAGAACGTGGACACAGAACAGGGAAAAAGAATGTACAGGGAACTGAATAATCGATTACGACGTGAAACTAAGAGGGCAAGGGAGGCTTGGTGGAAAGGACAGTGCGAGGAAATGGAAAAGTTCCAGAAGGATGGAGAAGTAGGCGCGTTGTACGCCAAAGTTAAATCGCTATCGGGCGGCAAAAGAGGACAAGCCATGTCTAAAATTAAGGCTAAAGATGGGAGGATGCTAACCGAGCGAGAAGAGGTACAGAGTAGATGGAAGGAATATGTGGAGGACCTGTATGACGGAGCGAACAGACCAGAGAGATTGACTCTAGAGGAGGAAAGTGCAGTGGAGGAGGATAATCTTGGACCGGAGATATTAGATTCAGAAATAGAGAGAGCACTTCGTGATATGAAGGCTAGGAAAGCAGTAGGCGTGGACAATATCCCGTGTGAGCTTCTGAAGAATCTAGGGAAGGAAGGTAAGAAAAGGTTTTTCGAACTAGTGCGCAGGATCTACGAGGAGGGATGTTGGCCGGAAGATTTCGTGAAGACGGTTTTAATTCCGCTTCCGAAAAAGAAGAAAGCTGTGGAATGCGGAGATTATAGGACTATCAGCCTAATATCGCATGCGGCGAAAGTGGTACTGAGGATATTGAACAGACGAATGGAGGCGAGGGCAAACGAGTATTTGGGCGAAGATCAATTTGGTTTCAGAAAAGGGAAGTCAACTCGAGATGCAATAGCAATAATGAGGTCCCTCGTCGAGAGGAACCTAGAATATGACCAGGACGTATATGCGTGTTTCGTGGATTTTGAGAAAGCGTTTGATAGGGTGAACTGGGTAAAGTTGATGGATATTCTGAAGAGAATAGGTGTAGATTGGAGGGATAGACGACTGATTCGTAATCTTTATATGGCCCAGACGGCGCAAGTGAGGGTAGCGGACGGAGAATCTGGGTGGGCAAGCATCGGCCGAGGTGTGAGGCAAGGCTGTCCTCTATCGCCTCTGCTCTTTAACATGTACGCTGAGGAGATGGTAAGGGAAGCGTGGGATGAGTTAGAAGCTGGGATAAAAGTGGGAGGAATGATGTTCAAATCAGTGAGATTCGCGGATGACCAGGCGTTGATCAGTCAGTCAGCGAGGGGGCTTCAGGCTCTAGTGGATGCGTTATACGAACGTTGCGAGGAGTATGGGATGAGGATTAATCACAAGAAAACTAAGGTAATGCGGTTTTGTAAAGCATCACGAGCGAGGAATGTGAGACTCAAGATAAAGGTGGGTGGCGAAAAACTTGAGCAGGTTGAACAATTCAACTATTTAGGCAGTACGTTAGAGGAAAAAGGATACAGTAGTAAGAACATCAGGAAGAGAATAGCATTAGCGAAGGAGGCGTTCATGAACAGGAAGGAGCTTCTGAGAGGATCGTTGTGTAAGAGTTTAAAGAAAAGGTTAGTGAAGAGTTTGATTTGGAGCGTAGCTCTCTACGGTGCGGAAACGTGGACACTGAGGAAAGAAGACGAGAGAAGATTGGAGGCATTCGAGATGTGGGTATGGAGAAGAATGGAGAGGGTGAAATGGACGGAGAGGAAAAGGAACGACGAAATGCTGGATATGATTGGCGAGGAGAGACAGCTTTTAGATGAGATACGCAGGAGACAGAAGGTATGGATGGAGTTAGTGCTTAGCGGTGAGGGGATGTTGAAAATGGTGTTAGAGGGTAGAATGTTAGGTAAACGAGGGAGGGGAAGGAAAAGAATAGGATTTTTAGATAGATTGAAGGAGAGTAGGCCTTACAGTGAATTAAAGAAGGCAGTGCTGGAAGGAAAGGGAGATACTCCATGAAAACCTACCTTAATCGGTAGAATACTATAATAAAAAAAAATAAATATACTCTGGAAGGAATTGGGGGAAAGAGTGGAAGGAGTGGCTCCCTCCTGACACCCATTCCTTTCACTCTTTCCCCCAATTCCTTCAAGAGTATATATGTTTGCTTAAAATTCGAAATCTTTGTACTTGATAATGACCTCTAAGGTCGAAACATGTCGTACGGACGAAATAAATCTGTGGAAAGCAACGAAGTCTCCTTTTTATTTTCGAATTGATTTCGTATTATGTCCAATTTGGATACATGATTATCTTTTTTGACAATCAGATCAATCAGAAGATTGGTTTGACGTAGCTCTCCACTCAATTCTCCCATTCGCTACTCTTTCAGCACCAACATTATTTTTCTGCGTCTCATTTTCCACAACCTGATCTATTTATCTCCAGTGGCGGTTCGTGAGTCAAATGCTGGGAGGGGCACACTCCACTAGGGGGTCGAAATTTATTAATAATTTGTGTATTTTAATGAGTTTTTAAGGCAATCTAGAGGCCATTATGACTCAGTAAAACACTAAAAATCACTGAATCGATTAAATCACACACAACTAGGCCTATTTACATTAAAACAATTTACACATAATAAGTCAACTGGTCACCAAAACAAGGTATTCTGCAACACTGCAGATGGATTGGGACGTTCTGGCCAGCTCCCCGCGGCTACAAATGCGAACTACTCGCGATATTTTGCGTGTTTGTCCTACATTTTCGATGTATGCGATTGAAAAAAAATAAGTTCAACAGATTCAGGCTTCAATTGGTGGAAGTTAGACATATGTAAGTAAATAAAAGATCGTAGCACTTTTCCACAAGAGTTTTTAATGCGTACAACGCGTTTCGGCTCACTGAGCCATCATCTGGTACAAGACACTTCAGAACATGTGAAAATCCCTTTTATACCCTTGAGAATATTATAGGGGGGTAGGAGAGGATTTGACATCTTTGAGGATGGGGGATGGAGGACGGGCGTACAGAGTAGTATACTCTGTACGCCCGTTCCCATCCCCCATCCTCAAAGATGTCAAATCCTCTCCTACTCCTTTTCTTTCTCCTACTCCTTCCTAATCCTTTCTCAAGGGGGTAAAAGGGATTTTCACATGTTCTGAAGTGTCTAGTACCAGATGATGGCTCAGTGAGCCGAAACGCGTTGTACGCATTAAAAACTCTTGTGGAAAAGTGCTACGATCTTTTAATTACTTAAATATGAAAAAAAAATACTTTGGTTAATTAAATGTATAATTATAATTGAGTGGGTATTTAATTTTTTGTCCTTTTTCAAATCTTTGGGAGGGGCGGCGACCGAGAGTCGTTATGAGCAAGCCGCCACTGTGTATCTCGTCGCAGGCCTTCCTCTGCCTATCTTTCCTCCAACGTTTCCTCCAGCCATAAATTTTCATCTGACCATCGCGTCTCGTGATGTGGACAATTAAGCTTCCATCGGATCATCTATTGCTTCCAATGTATGTACTTCAACAAGACGCAACAGACCCTCTCGTCCGGTCTTTTTTTAAGACGTACAACTGCTTTAAAACTTAAGCCCACGTATTGATATGCTTAGTGGATACCGAATAGCACCAATAATTTCAAGATGACAAGGAAAGTGTTTAACGTCGTGGTAAAAGATAAAATACGATCGGTCGAGCGAGTGAGATATTTACTCCGAAGCTTATTATTATTATTAGTGTTATTATTAAATTATTGTACAGATCAAGGTAGGCTCCCATAAAGTCTTTGGAAGCATTCCAGCAGCCTCTCTTCCCCTCATGGACTTACCTCTTCAATTCACAATAATGCTTACTCCCTTTCATTCCATCAAAAAATCCTATTCTTTCCTCTCCCTCGCCCCCCAACACTGTCATCAACATTCCCTCGCTGCTAAGTACTCGTCTCATCCTAACTCCGCAGATCTAGACTATAGAACCACGCAAAATTAACCTCCAATCTAAGATATGCAAATGTGCTAATCCTATCGCCATTATCTGACCAAAAAAATGCATAATGCGCCTGCCCTATCTCCTCAAGCTGGTAAGATAGTTGCAAGACAATGCATCTCTAGACACAAAAAAGGATGCTGATAATTATAAAAAAACAAGTAAATCAGAAAAAGAATCATCCCATAATAATATATCCTTTCCTGAAAGAAGCATGCCAAAAATTCTTGGTGGAGCACGATAAAAAGGAGCATAAAGACTTAATTCGCGAACTTTATAAAATAGGAAGGGAAGCCGCGAGATTCGTCAAAAACTGCTAGGGGCGAATAGAAAGCGTTACACAGATGTTAAACGAATTAGGCTGGGAGCCGCGAGAGACTCGGAGCCTGCGCGCTAGGGTTAGATTGCTTGAGCAATCCAGAATAATTAATTATCTTTGAGAGCGACACGGAAAACATCAAAGTAAAACCCCACTTTATTTCCAGGTCCAACAGAAACGATCAATTAAGAGAGATATTTTACCGAACGCATAGGTATGTAAATTCGTATGGTATGGGCTTTGGAGGAGGCGACTGACAGCTGAGGTCATTTGTGCCAGGAGAGAAGGATACGGAAGGAAGGGTGGAGAGAAACCTGGCGACTGTATTGGCTTACTCCTAACGAAAGGCGCCAAGGGGACCACGGCTTAACATCCCTTCCGACGGGCAGAGTGTTGGGCTTGAAATTTCTTCCACAGAACATTCAAGCAGGGATCGGGCAGTCTCTGAAAATTCTCTGCCACAGTCGGGATTTGAACCACAGCCCACGGGATGAAAAGCCAACACTCTAGCCACCACACCGACCCTATCCTGGGAATTCGTTTTTCCATCGAACAATAAAGGATTTTAACCCTTTGAGTGATAACCGATTTTCTAGGTACTATGCTAAAAGTGCCGAAGTGCCGAGTGCTTATTTTGCAGTAGGTTAGGAAAAAAGTTAGGTCTCAAAAACAGCTAAAGGCAGTGGCGTAACTATGGGGGGGAGTTGAGGGGCATAGATCTCTCCCCCCCCCCCCCCCCCCCAAAGCCTTAGAGAAATAAAAAAATATTCAAAACCATTGTCTAGTTTTGACATATAATAACTGCATCAGCTTAAAGTTAAATTTTTAGTACCAAAATGATGCAAAATGTATTTATTGGCATGCCATTTTTTTTTAATTTTCCCGAACCCCCCAAGGGAGGAGGGGGGAGTCGCCACCCCAGGCCATCTCATCCCCCCAAAGCATATTCCTAGTTACGCCACTGACTAAAGGTATATATTCAAAAACTTTGGGAAATCTTTATTAATACATATGGTTTCACCTTTTTAATGACGAACTTTTGGTAATATGAGTTAATTTTTTATAATTGAAAGAGAATAGTTTATGTTAAAATAAAATTAATATTGACTATCGAATGATTAGTGAACTATCAGTTTCTTAGAGTGACATTGCAGGAGGAGCGCTATGGAGTTCGTATAACTTGTCGCGAGAGAGCCCGGCACTCTGAGGGTAAATGATAGGCGTAATTTCCTTAGAGAATATCCTTTTTATTTGTAAACGGCTGGTATCCTAACACCCCCAGCCACACACCTACTCAGGCGGTTTGCGGGGTTGCAAGTGTATAAAAAAAGAAAAACATTGGGAATACCGCGAAAAAAAACATGCTCACGAAATCCTTGGGTGAGCAACAAATGAAATTTACGGCAAAACTTTCCGAGCTGCATCTTCCCGAAGGACAAGTTTTCTCAGCACAGAGGGAACCCCGTCGAAATATTCCACGGATGGTTTGGCCCAAACCAGATTATCCTTAACGGGCGTCGGCCACTGCAAGCACACACGAGAGTGAGACATTCAAAACGTACGACTCATTCCAATGAGCCTATTTCCCTTTCCTTCCAACTGATTTTTCTTCGTCAATTCACTAAGCAAGGAGCACTTTTATGAGGGGAATCGTCGAGGGAAAAGTAGATGGCAAGAACGGAAAAGAAAGACCACGAAAAAAAATATATTGAACAGTTGCAGAAGGTTGTGAAAGAAAATATACAGGTAATTGTGAAAAGATTAGGTGATAGAAGAATTTAGTGGAGAACTGCGTCAAACCAATCTTAGGATTGCTGACCAGGATTGCGATGATGATTGATGAGAACTTAGCCATCGCGCATCAAATTTTTGGTGTGGAACTGAATCGATCATTTTAACATTAATATTAACTATGGATATGCGAATTAAAATCACCCAAGTTAATAATGATCACTTCACCTGCGAATTTCACACCTCAATGTCGCACACGTTTGTTGGTTAACTTGGAGAGTTAACAGCCATTTACCAGGTCATACGGACGATCACCTGGAGTCGAGCCAAGACCCAGTGCTTTGATTTCGGATGTTAATCAAGCTGACGACGCATCCCGTAAGTCTTTCAAATGTGTATATTATTTTTTAGTCACTTCACAAAATGTCATTGCTCAATATAATCCATTGTAGAATCTGTAATTAACATAAGAGTTACTATCTACGAAGGATAGAAGAAATATAAAGAGACCTTTGAAATATTAAGGATTAGTAGAATAAAACCTGAATAAATTCTTATTGAAGAATACCAGTAATTCAACATCACTGCACGCGAAACACGTAAATGTGCAATTAGGATAGGGAATTAGACGAAAATAGTGGTAGCTTTGCTAGAATGTTACACCCTTTGATTTTCTAGTAAAATAATGGTCCTCAGAATGGGTCAACCAACAGACACATCTATATGATACCCTGCGAGACATCTCAAGGATGTTTGGCAGGGGGTGAATATACATCAGCATGCAGCATTTAATGTCCTTGTAGTCATTGAAAAATCAGGCAATAACACATGCACATACAAGCAGGCGGTTTAAGCTCTCCCGATCATGCATTGCTCCATGCAAAGCGACATCAACCATGCAAAAAATATAATATTACTGAGCGGATAAATATCCATCCAGATGCGTAAAACTAGTTATATGCCGAAAAGGAAAACAAGGGCCAGCAAACCCAAACTAGAAAAGGGAAAAAAGAAAGAAAAATAAATACATGCATTTGTCCGACCTAGTGAGTGCAGCGATTAATTAAATTGATTGCGAATCTGTTATTATCCCTGATAAAGCTAGAAAAGAATGACATCTTAAATCTCTGCGTTCTGCAGTCCATTTTTTTATGCTTTCTCTCGTGATCACTTCTGCCATAGCACGATAGTTTCCTCTTGTCATGCCGAACCAAATATCGTGGTTATTTTCTACTTCTTCTAAAACTGCCAAAGCCAATCATTTCCTTGCGCACTCTCTTACCCGGTAGACAGACGAGGTCATTTGTAGTTCGGTGACCCCGAAATCGTTTCTAAGTATTAGCAGTGCTGTAGTTGGGCCGGTACGGCGTACCCCCTAAAATACAAACTCGTTATAAGCGTACCGCTTAAACTACCTTTTAAAATCTGTAAAAAAATAGCCCTACTGTAAATTGTTCAATGGATTTCAGAAATAAAAATCAGGAAATGATTAATTACTTGTTCAGAGTTATCTTTTATTAGAGTTATAAAGAATTATCAGAGGCACAACTTGGAGTTAAGAGTTGGCGTTTGACATTTCGATCGCGGCCGGATGTATAATACATGTTCAGCTGTTGGCAAATTCTGGGGAGTACCGCCTAAATTTTACTCCCAACTACAGCACTGAGTATTAGTAATGTGCGAAATCGATCTCCTGGCCATACCTGTAATTATAGGGTCCATCAATTTCTTCTCCAACACGGAAATCTTAACCCAATGGAAATTCTCCAGAACCTTTTTCGGTTCTAAAGTTTTTCTATTCCTCCTTTTTTCCGCGAATGCTCCGCGAGGACCCGTAACCGTTTTCACAGGTAGCGCCTTTGCATGCACGCTGAAGCACTACTATTACCATCCCCTTCCAAACTGTTTTGTAACAGGATAAAATGCAGAGAAGGCTGGGAGTGGGTAAGCGCGTGGAGGTGAAGGGGATGGAGAGGAGAAATCTTTTCGAAGGAGAAAGGTTTAGTTGCCCTACAAATAGAGACAGGGTCTCTCCCCGTGTCCGACACTTGCAAGATTCTCCCAATGATAGCATTTTTTCAGGACAATGCTGCGTGTTAACACATTGCTGATTATGAGCAATATCAAAATTGCATCATTTTGAGCACTATCGAGGAAAGATTAACACTACGTGTTCTTTTGCGCTGTTAAGTTTAGAGGCGAAATATGAGGCTGCCACGATAATTATGATTGAGTAGAAAATTTTCACATTTTAAAAATAAAAAGTCTTGAAATTTAATTCCTCCCAGAAGTAGCTCGGGGTTAGTAAGGGTTAAAATCCTTTGATCACGCCGACCTCTATGAATACTCTCAGCTCAATGAGGTACGTATCCGGGGTGGGGGACTTAACGGGCTTCTACATTTAAAAAGTTAAAATATTTATAATTGCATTTGCGGGTGACTCCATAAAAGTGCGTCTACTCACAATTCCGCATTTATTTCTTTGAAAAATATCAAACAATGGATTTAACAAAAACTAGCATGGAAGTAAGGAGACAACTAATCAGACGCTACACATCGATGACTAAGTTCTAACAACACGTATCTCAAAATTTGGCTAGTTTGAGAGAGGTATCATAAACAAGGTGTAATGACATTATAAAAAAATAAAATCCAAGCAAAAAACAACTCTGCTCGCAAATGCATGCTTCTTTATCAGTTTTATGAATTTTTGGTTTTTAATTTCTGTATTCCGCTAAAAATATAAATCGTTTCTTTTGCTCACCTGAAAAGTTGCTATTTTTGAGATACGTGTTGGTAGAACTTAGCCTTCGATATGTAGCTTGTTTCTCCATGGAAACGAGGCTTGAACGTTCAAGTTATTAGGAAAGTATTCCATTAATTAAGGCAGGTTTCCGTGGTGTACTTACTCCATTCATGGACTTCCCTCTTCAATTCACAATAAGACCTACTCCCTTGCATTCTTTCGATTATATCCTATTATCTTCATAACTCTCCCTCGTTTACCTAACATTCTACCCTCTAACACTGCTTTCCAAATCCCATCCCCGTTAAGCACTCGCACCATCCATACGTTCTGTCTCCTCCGTATTTCATCTAGAAGCTGCCTACCCTAACCCACCATGTCCAGTACCTCGTCTCTCCGTTTACTACGCCTTCTCCATTTTTATCCAAACCCACGTATCGAACGCCTCCAATCTTCTCTCGTTCTCCTTCCTAAGTGTCCATGTTTCCGCACCGCAAAGCGCTACACTCAAGATCAGACTCTTCACTACCTTTTCTTTAAACTCTTACATAACGATCCTATTATAAGCCCCTTCCTATTCATGAGCGCCTCGTTTGCAAACGCAATTATCCTCCCGATGCCCTTGCTTATGTATCATTTTTTTTAATGAGTGCTGCTCAATTGCTCTACCTGCTCAAACTTTTCCCCCCCCTACTTTCAGGGGCGGATTCAGCATAAATTTTGGGAGGGTGCTCATGCTCTGGGTCGGGGTAGTATGGGATACCACTCAAGGAGTGAGGGACAATTTTACAGTAGGGAGTTCTACGCTCTACGATAAGTACCTACAAGTCAAACTTCTCTCACGTTCGGACTTATAGCCACGCGTTTACATATACACTCCCTTTACTTCTCTCTAAGGGCACATAAACTATTATACTATCACAATTTTTTTAATTGTAAAATCTGGGGGATCAGGGCACCTGTGACCTCCCTAAATCCGGCACAGCCAACTCGTTCCTAGCTCACGATGCTTTAACACTAGAATGCCGAAGGGTGTCATTTTGACACCTTACACGAACATTTTTTTCAAAGCTGGCTTTCAAAGATTGTTGTAGAATGAAATATTTCGTGACTTTTAATCATTTTTAAGGCTCAATAAGACGACAGTGTGTGGGATACCCCCCTCTCTTTTTTTCCGGCCTAAAAAAATCAAATTTACCTTGGATGCCGGACGGTGTCATTTTGACACCCAGTATATTTTATCATTTCTTCGTTCGGTTTTAGGCGCATCGCGGGATGCAGTTTGATTATTACTAGCCAAATTAGTATTTTAGCATGGTACACCTTCGTGATTGTTTATGTTTTACATAATTTCAATAAATAGGTATCCGCTGTTCATCATTTTTTCGAAAATTTATTAGTTAGTGAGATAAGTATATTCCGCTCTATTTGCGAATGATTTTCTTTGAAACCAGCCACATTTTACCGCGACGACACTTATTTTTTTATACACTACACACGACGGCGTACAAAAAACATAAGCGTAAAAAGACTAGCGACTAAGAAAAAAATAATCCTCAACATAACACAGAACATGGGTGTCAGAATAGACACCCTCCCGGCATTCTAGTGTTAAAAAATCGCATAACCTTGGTCTTTCATTACAAATAATAGTTACAATTTTTTCAAATGTAACGATTGCAATTAAAATGTAATCTTTAGCTGTAACTGAGTTCAGGGGCGCAGCTAGGAATTAAGGCTGGGGGGGGGTTTAGGTAAGTACAACTATTAATAATACCGGTGTGTGTGAGGGTATGGAATACCCACCAGGATAAGTGGTAGGTGCGATATTAATAAATTTCGGAATTTTTTACAATAAATGGTTCAAAATGGTGAGTTTTACTGCTTTCTGAGGGATAATTTATTAATACTTAGCACTATTATATTAATAATATCAATCCAATTGAATAAAATGGATTAAAATTAAAAATTTCTCGGAGCTCTGGAGGGGGGGGGGTTTATCCCCCAAAATCCCCCTGCGCCACTGACTGAGCTGATTCTACTTAGTCTCTCTCCACCTCTAGTAATAAGGAACGTTTCTCATGAGGGATGAAAGCCACGTGAGTGACGCGGAGGTGTGCCAGCATGATTCGCGATTGGGCGGAGAGGAACTACAGGCGTTCGTGAGGGGAAGGGACGCACGCTACCTCCCGTGAGTAAGTCCCTTCGGAGCCGCAATGCCCGCACCCAGCCCAACCGCGTGCTGGGTACTCGGGGCATAGACCCTCGTGAACCCACCAGTAGATGGTGCGGAAGCCACGGCTACGACAAGCGGAGCGGAAAAACGTTCGTGCAACGAGGCGTGAATGCTTACACGAAACAGTTTTCTCACGGCGATAAGAAATGGCTCAACTTTAGTGGAGAGCTAGGCGAGGAGAGAAAAAATCAAATGGAAGAATGCCGGAGAAACCATCAGGGCTAATGATCGTGTCGTCTTTATTGATCATCAAATTTAAATTGAAAGGTGCAATGCACCACCTCTAAATTGACGATCAGTAAAGGCGACACGGTTAGCCCAGATGAGGTCTCTGGCATGGGAGAGGAAAAGTTTGCCGTTTCAAAAGTCTTAATGCAGGTTATCCCCAAAATCCCTTAATGTCAACAAACATGGACCGCGAAATGTTTAGTAATTTAACAAATAAAAGAAAATTTTCCACTTGATTTCATCCTCTTTTAAAATAGAATTCATTGAAACCTCGTAGTCATCGAATTGATAATTGTATGCAATTTCCTGTCACTCACTCGGTAATTCAACTCAAAGGCTAGCTTAGACAGGTGAGGGACGAGCTCACCCCTAACTAAGCCATAGGCGTGTGAATTTCACATTTTCATGGTCATCATCAACAGCGATCAACAACCCTAAGATTGGTTTGACCCTCTTCACTCAATTCTCTAACTGCAAATATTTTCGTGCCAACGTATATCTTTATTTCATATCCATCTTTAACCGTTTCATATATTTTGTTGAAGTCTTCCTTTTCCGATCTTGCCATGCCATCTACTTGCCATTTTCAGGTTGGCGGAGGGGGGGCACAATTTCTTTTTCTGGATTATTTCATAGCAAAGAAATTATCATAAGCACTTACAATTTCTATAATCGCCGTGCACCTGTCATACAAATGAGTCTGTATTCACTTAGGGGATGCCATAAAAAAAATTAGCTATAACTACGCATATACAAATTAAACAAAATCCAGCAGTTCCATCCTTAGGTCGTAACTCACGACTTAAGCGCTTTTCAGATTCAGAGTTCTAAAATGATCGAACCGATAATTTTTTTCCGCAAGCACTCGTTTAAAGCTATAATCTAAATAACGTATGATTCGCTTACGAACAATGAAGAATAAAATTGCTTAATCCGTGAAGAATAAAATGCTTCAAAAGCCATAACTGGCATTTAAGCTAATAGCTCACAATGCAGCATTAGCATTTATCACGCCGACGATTCCCTTGAGATTATCGTAATCTTAAATAGGAAATCAAGATATCCCAACGATTCATAATGATAACAATCAGAAAAAACTGAAGAGCGTAGCGCACATGATGTAAGAATTGTCCCTCCAACTTAAAAGCAAGGTAAAAAAACCACTCTCGGATTTTGAGCCAAGAATTGCCTATTTATTCATCCCTTAACAAAGGAAGGCTCCCATGCTAAGAATTAAATGCTTCACAACGTCCATGCTCGCATTATAGCCCGGTCAAAATAGGCATTGACCCTTGCATAAATTGCCAACAAGCTGAAAATTTGCATGAACCTCAAGGATACCACTCTAATGAAATCTTGAAAAGTCCCCATCGATCCTGTGTGTGCAAAAAATTTTATTCAAGGTCAAAGGTCACAAAAATGGGTTTTTTGGATTTTTCGGTCAAACGGTTGGTTTTACGATAAAAATTGCTCAGTTCAAAATTGTAGAGCAGTTAATTTTCTACAAAATTGTCAACATACTTTTTTCTCTAAGATTTATCATTTCTGAGATAGAGCCATTCGAGCAATACAAGTGTTACGTGTCCAAAAATGTTCAGAGAGCGCAATAATATAGTTATTGCATATTACTGAGAATACAGTTACGGGTAATTTCGAATGGCTCTATCTCAGAAATGATAAATCTTAGAGAAAAAAGTATGATGACAATTTTGTAGAAAATTAACTGCTCTACAATTTTATACTGAGCAATTTTTATCGTAAAACCAACCGTTTGGCCGAAAAATCCAAAAAACCCATTTTTGTGACCTTTGACCTTGAATAAAAAAATTTTGCACTCACGGGATCGATGGGGACTTTTCAGGATTTTATTAGAGTGGTATTCCTAACGTTCCTGGAAATTTTCAGCTTGTTGGCAATTTATGCAAGGGTACCCCTATTTTTTGGGCTGATTTGACCGGGCTATTATAAAAATCACTCCTTTTAAACTATAACCATATGACATCGCAGAAATGATACAGAGAATGAAGATGAGTAGGATTCCTTAACATTACGACAGAAAAAAACAGCGCTTACGCGAAGGCATTTGGTATGATGTGTACCAAACGTATTTTCCATAGGGAAGCCCATTTACATGATGATTTTTAGATCCATCTTTGTCCTTAGTCGACTTATTACTTTTACCACTGAAATGATGTGGATATGCTTAACACTCCTTTGTGCAGAACATATGAATAATTTTATCATTGAGATAAGCAATAATTAAATAGATAGGAAGAAAAATATTGTTTTTTTTTATTTAGAGAATAAATCGAAACTTGAAGCTTGTACGTGGTGAAAGGGCTCTATATTAATTATGAAAGACACTTTGTTTCTTCCACAATTTTATAAAAAATTCTATTTTATTACCGTTTTCGGCTATTTCACCATTATCGATACAGGCATTTGATAATGGTGTAATAGCCGAAACCAGGATAATAAAATTGAATATTTTTTATAAACTTGTGGAAGAAATAAAGTGTCTTTCATTATTAATATTAATTTAGAGAATCTAGTAATTTACAAGAATTTTATAGAAGATTTTTTCATGATTGCAGTGAAATTCACGACAAAAAATAAACTTATATTATGTGAAAAGCCCTGCATAGATTAAACCACATAACCGAAACCTCAGCGAGAGAAAGTTTTTCCTGCTCGTATACTTACGGAGAAATTGGCAAATGGCTTCCGGAATAATAAACTTAAGCTAGGAATAAAGCTTTTAAAAGGAAATTGGAAAACAATGGACAATTTTCTGCTAACCTGGAAATTTTTTAAATGATCAGTCAGTCACATTCGTATGCAATTGTAGATAAATACTATAAGAATGCAAGCCGTCAAGGCCTTATCAAGAGACCACAGTTTTCCTTTAGCAAGTCATCAAAAGCACGGAGAATAACAAACATAGATTTGAGTTTCGTGAATGCAATTTCACAACCACTAAAGCAGTTGAAATGACCATGCCCATTAGTTCATATTTCTCAACATATAATAAATGATGACGTAAATGAAACAAATCCGCGAAATATTCTTCCCTATCATTCTGCAAAATTTTCATCCCATATCTTATAGTATTTTAATCCCAAATAGGGGTTTTCAGAATCAAAGAAAGCAATGCCTGCGGAAGCATGAGGAACACACTCATTTTGGTGTTGAGTAATTCGCAATGTATTTCACGTTAAAAATTCGAGATAGAAAAGCAGGATAACAGTTAGGGGATTTTGGCGATATTTTAAGAATGAGAAGTTATTCCATTCTCTTAAAAATAGCGCGATTTGAGGAATTATTACATTTTGTATTTCATACCCTTTATCATGAATGTCACTTTTGGAAAAATATTCATAAAATTTTATTTCTAAACCCATCTTCAGCTATGTTTGCATAAACATCTTAAACCACGCAGAAAAAAAACACATCGAACAGCATATTTGTGGCTAACAATAAGATGTAGCTTTCTGATGAAATTTACTGTCACATTTATTGGTGAAAGATGATTAGCAGAAAAGGTTAATGCGCATATTCCCAAAACAAATTCGTACTATCACGTACCATTTTCATTAAAAAATCCATGGATGTTGGTACCAACTCCTGACGGAAAACAATTGCACCTCTAACCAGGGATGGCAATGAAAACTAAACGAAAGTCAAAACCAGTAAAATTTCAATAGTTTCGTTCCCGGGAGCGAAATGTAGAAACGAAACGAAATGGATTTAAACCCTGGGAGCTAAACTCAGGGCCGAAACGAAATCAGAGTCAAAACAACTTCGGGTCGAAACTAAAATAAAGCTTTGGGACGAAACTAAACGCAGATTATGTTTCGCAACGGAGGGACCACGTGCTTCACTTTCGAACAGTTCAGTTTCGACCCATACGCCGCGTACGAAGCATGGTTGAATGAAGCAGAGGATCGGCCTACCGCCATTAGATGCACGGGGTACTCATATTTTTACCACGAACAGGAGAACGGTGAACACAAACTGGCCATTTGATTTTTAAGCTCGATGTTTTAACCTCTCTACACGTATGTCAAACGCAATGGGTCGAAACTATTCTACATCTACATAATACCCTGCGAGCCACCTCTAGGGTGTTTGGCAGGGGTGTGATCAATCACCAGCATGTAGCATGCAATTGGACTCCCACATGCATACCACACGGTCCTAAAAACGTCACGTATACTAACAAATTATACTACCATATGCTGTTAGAAATAATAATAAAATTAAGAAACAATATGACCTCCTTTCCCCCTCCACCCCACTTCTGGGATCGAAACATAACTATGAGCAGCGGACTTTCGATTAATTTAGTTTCGTTCCTCAGAGTAAAGTTTCGTCCCGGGTCGAAACTAATCTCCTTGGTGATTTTGATTTCGTGTGGGAAGTAAACTAAACATAGGCCTCGTATTTTCGTTTCCCTCTGGATCGAAACGAAACATATTCTTTTCTTTTCACTTACCATCCCTGCATCTAACTCACAGAGGAAATTCGAATTCCACAACCCTTGATGCATTGCACAGGGACCACATGTCACAATTGGACGTTCCCATCCCATAAGCACAATTTCCATCAATTTTCTCCGCGCACGCTCGATTTTTTCTGGTTCACATATCAGCATGTGGCAGCGCATCGTAACTGCAAAGGTTCCCTGCTGCGGCGCAGTTCCTGGCGTATCAAATTCCCGGCCCGGCCCCGTGAGCTTGCGAAAAATATGTCGAAGCGATTTTCACCGCAACAAACACCAGTAATTTTTGGCTTCCTGGACTAACTTTCCTATCCATAGGAAATAGGACCCCTGGGAATAAGATAATCGGGGCAAGTGATGTAAACCGTTTCCAAAACGCATGCGACACATTGTGCATCCCGTTGCAGCAATATATCGAAGACTTCAGGAATTCTTCTCGGGCTCTACACCACGTTAATTCAGCCGTATTGGCCGACGTTTTGGAAAACCACTTGTCTTCCATTATATTATATTAATTTCATTTTGATATGTGCCTATACTAGCCTTCTGGGTTCAATGATGCGTAAATTTCCCTCGTCATGTGATAAAAATGATTGGTGCACATGTTCACCGAAAAGGGGGTTATTTTATTAAATATTTTATTCTGTAATCATTGGATACAGCTCTTACAGGCCATTTTATACCGGGGTATTCAACAAGTGTAACAAATAAACGAACAACCATGCCCTGGACCGGGGAAACCTACCCAGGCTGGACTCGAACCCGCGACCTCTTGTTTGGCAGGCAGGAGCGTTACCCCGCCGCCACCGAGGCCGGCAACCCTGACCTACCCTACTACCAGAAAATATCTAACTGTTTCTACATGTACAAACGAGTTGCGTAACTATGGATGGATGAGGGGGTAGATCACCACCCCTTCAAAGCCAAAGCCTCATAGAAAAAAAATTATTAATGCTATTGTCTAGCTTTGAAATTTAATAACTGCATCTGCTCAAAGTTAAATCTTTATTGCCAAAATGATGTAAAATGTATTTCTATGCATATCATTTTTCATAGACTTTCCCTTACGCCTGGAGGTGGGAGGTGGCCATCACATCCCCCCCAAAGCATATTCCCAGTTACGCCACTGGTACTAAAACATTCTCGTTACGCTCAACATGTGAAAATGCGCACGAACAAGAATACTAAAACTAATCCTTACCTAAAGGGTAAAAGCCAGTGCTGGTAAAGGTACCGAGAAAAAGTAACTGGACTCAATCACAGTTACTTCTTTAAAAGAGTAATTAACTACGAGTACAAATTACTAATTTTAAAAAAAGTTATCAGTAAAATTACTGTTACAATAAAAATGACTAATTGTAAGATTGTCCACTCTAGAGACCACCTGGAAACTGTCGAATAGTGCAGTAAAAATGTGTAATAATTGCGTCATAGAAATTGCTAAAGTTGCAATTTCTCTTGCGATCTATTATATAATTATAACTGCTGTAACATCACAAGGGTGTCTATACCCATCATACGTATGCTACAACATGAGGGTGACTGGACCTAAACAAGCAAAATAAGGTAAGTACTCAGAAATTCGAAGCTATGTAATCGTCTGTTACGAGCAAGTGTCCATTACAAACGGAAGTAACGATTCCTCTTCCGCTACATGGAGTATATTACAAGTAAAAATTACATTTAATAAAAAGTAACTTTACAAGTACAAATCATTGCCAATTTAATCTTCATGAGTAATCCGATTACTTTTGATCAATTACTTACCAACACTGATAACAACGCATCGTTCATTTACATTCGAAACGTTGACGCAAAAAATAACTGGTGAGGTCGTATGTACCGTATCCATGAAGAAACGTCTTGATTGTGGGAAATCTTGCGAATGTATCCAGCTGCATGAATGGATGAATGGAAAACATCTCGAGAGTCGAAATTTCACATCTCCATTTATTTCCAAAAGATGACAACACTGCTCAACTTCTCGGTTCCCGAGCAGCAGAGGTGCCTGGCGTAATTCGATACGGATTCGACCTTGAGGGGTATAAGTGATACAGGAAACCTAATAATAGGCAGGGTTCTAAGTGGAGGACACTCCCTTGAACAAAGCAGTTGTCACCTTTCTGATTACAAGAGCGCCCATATCGAGTTCCAAAGCATTCTGCCACATCTCGCTGTCTCCAATTACGTATGTACGTGGAAGTGACCAACTCCAGGTCAAATGAGAACTACCATGAATTCCGCCGCATTTGACCCGGACTCGGAACATTCAATTGCTGGAAGAAGGATGCTCCATTCTTCGCCAGTTTTCGCAATGCTGCACAAGCCTCGTAAATTGGTTTCCAGTTACACTACTGGACTCGACCCAAAGCTTCTCGCGATGAAGCTTCATACTTGACCAAGTAGGTTCGAAAAATATCTATGGAATCGTACCATTATCGTTAAACGAAAGCTAACCTAATGCACAGCAGAAGTATTTTGACACAGCGGATGATAAAATTGTATGATTAGCTGCTCACAAGCCTTTTTTTGCTTGAAATTAGTAAACTTCAAGGAAAAAACTAATAAGGATAAAATCACTTCGAACATGCTCGTGGGCTAGGGAATATAAATATATATATATAAACTTCCCGCACGTTTAGCTATCATGCAAGCAATCATTTCTGGCTCAACTTTGAGGTAGTTGCTTGCATTCATAATGAAACTAGCTCTTTAAAATTAGCACTTTAAAGGTTGAAAATAAACCTGAGTTTCAGGACAGTTGCGACTTCATCTTGGTCTTCTTGCACAACTGGTTTGTAGGTGGTAAGTCGGTCAAAATCGATTTTTCAAGCGATCGATTTTTAATCGAAATTAATTGTTCGACTTTTCAACAATAATGCAAATTTAGTTAAGGTTTAGGGATCACTGCCGGTAACAATTCGGCTACACTAAGAGTTTTATGAAAGATCAACTGAGATACTTTCTTCATGACTTTGGGCGTGCCTTACCGACTTTACCGGCCTAAGATTAGTCTTTCTCATAGGAAGGATGACGTGATCATAGGCCGGTAGTGACGCTGTTGAGATTAAACGAAATAGTCAAGATCAAAGTAGATAAATTGAGTTTGCATCGAATCTCGAAGATCATGGCTCGATCTCGATTTCCTCGTTATTTGACTATTAAAATTCGATTTTAATCAAAATCGATATTTCCATCACTAAGTTGGTTTGGAAATATAAATTGTGGGCTTGAAACAAAGTTAGTTTAATTATGAATACGACCAGCTCGTGTGTTGGGAAGTTTAAACTTGACAGATAATATTCTTTCATGTTTGGTTCATTTCCCATACTATGGGAAATCATGACAGTCACCTCTAATAAAAGTAGGCCACACTAAATTGAAGTGTAATTCCTTTCTAGTCGTCCATTCAGAAGTAAGAAGGGGGCTTTTCACTCGAAAATTATCCCTTGTTATCACGGGAAGATTAGGTAAGTATGGCATCTAAACATAGGGAAGTATCAAATTGACGTCGACTTCCAGGAAAATCATACTGCCGCCGAGAAAAACTTTCGATAAACTTCACGTTACAGCCCAGCTTACGTTAGAGACGACCACAATAGCGGTATTCCATTGTGCAACAACAGTTCATAATTCTTTCCAGGCCATTAAATCATTCGTCCGTGTTTTTTTTCGACAATCGTTCCCAATTTCCCCTGACTAGCATCAACGATGCGTGATCCAATGAATGAGTCCCTCTTATCAATTGCAGACAAAACAATAACGGGCCTAGTGGCGGGAATTCCCTTATCTCGACAGTAATACGCTCAATTTCCCCCGATAACGTCGGAATGTGACGCGCGTTTCATGTTATGACACCATTTCTCACTCTCATGCTGACTACATCGCGAGATTCCCTCGTGAAAAAATAGCAATCAGTTACAAATTTAAAAGCTTATATTTGATGTTTTGATGCGTGAATATCAAACGCTCACATCACCATTATTAATAAATTCGACTGATTCAGGCGTGATATAGTGGAAGTTCGACATATTGAAATCAAATTTACTTGCACATTTCCACAATTATCTCAATGCGTATGACGCGTAGACAGAGCCATCCTCTGGTACAAAACATCAAAGTACGGCGTAATTGTACTAGTTTTGCACTAGTACTATTCTGAAGTGAAAAGATGCTATCTGTTCACCTGGACTAAGAGGTTGAGTCTATTCGATGCCAGATACATTACTGAAATAAGACAAATTATCAGTGTAAGCAAGGAAGCTATTCACATCAAAGTACATAAATACTATCACTTCACTTTTAAAGAATAATTTTTACCACTAATAAAAAAGTATCTCAATCGAAAGTCATTGATAAATGAAAATGTTTACTCAAATATAAAATAATATTTAGAATTTCCTTACGGATGAACCGGCACAATAAAGAGCTGTTATCATGAGATTGATTAAATTGGTGCTTACGACTCAATTTAAATAAAGTAATGATCACTGTATATTACGCGAAGTGAGGTGGCCCAGGTTGATTTTGTGGAACTCCCACGCTAGTAGCATACCATAGGTCGACCTCTACCCACACCAACTGAAATGAGCATTCAGATAGTAACATTGAATGGAATAATCAAATCTCAAGTTCTAAACATTCTAGGAACTCATCTTGCAGGGTATGAAAAACCTTCCGCCTCCATTGCTCAACACCTGATAGCCTTGTTACTGCACCAAAATTTAACAATTCGATAAAGTTTTTCTATATTCTAAAATAGGTTTTTACAAGAGAATAAAAACATTTGAAAAAATACACTTCACTGCAGGAAATTATAGAAGATTCACTTTCCAGTCAGTCACCTATACATTTAAAAAATTGACTAATTTGCAATGGTAAACTGTTCAATTCCTCTCATTCAAGCTCTCACGCAGACGATGATTCATGTACCTACCCTAGTTAAAACGTGTGTACCTATCTTCCATTCATGCACTCCGACATTGAAGGTACTTATCACACAATTTACTTGTTCTGAAGGAATGCAAAACACTGTACATGAATCATATCAAACGGCATTAAGATTGACCATCAGTTATTTATCTACTGTTTTCATGCACCACGCTTTCACTAAGTCCACCATTGAATAGTTACTTCACTATTTCAAGCGATAGGAAGAAGAAGATTGCACTATGAAAAATCATTTCACGAAAAAAATATAAACACTTCTGCAAATTCCTAAATGACTTCGCAAACTATATTTCCACCTTTAATTCTATCCATAAAAGTGTGCAATTCAAGGAGCATTCATTTTTGTTAAAGACATCATCGAGTACAACAGCCTTGAAGCTTAATCGATACCTGAACACATTTGATAAGTTAACATAACACCTGATCGTCTGTGAATCTAATTCACATGTATTTAGCTGATAAACGCTGCGCGGCGCAACTAATGAATCAGAATCTGAAGAATACTGATGTTTGGTCAATTCTTGAGACCTTACCAACGAAAAAAAAAAATTTCCGTGAAAACCCCAAAATTTCTACCCTCTGTTGTTTATGCCTTATCGACTGGCCATTTAATAAAGAGGGTTTCTGAGTTATATTTTCGGCAGAACCCCCTCAAAAAATAGAATATTGACATAAGGTGTAATGACGAAAGAAACAAAAGAAATACATGCCTAAGAAAAATGTTGATTACAGCAAGAAACTAAATGTATGGTTACAAAACACTGACATGAGGTTGGATTTACTACAAAGGTCATAATTTTAAAAAAAAGTGCAAGCATGTCACCGCACTCCTCTTAGGGTATTTAGCAATAAGATTCAGTAACTGAAGTCAACACACGCTATCTGCATAATGATGGTGCAACGGTCGCCTCAAATTTCTCGAAAAAATATAAATTATGCAAGCAGTATTTAACTGCATTCTTCACATTCTGTGTACACCTGTTTTGTTTTACACTGTCAAAAGATGTCGTCTATATTCACAAAACTATTTAAACAAAGTATTTAAGGGAAGCATATTTCCTTTTGGTTATTCAAATGTGATGAAGCCACGGTAGCAGTGGTAGAGCAGCTTTCTTCGCCATGATAAAATATTAACGAAAGGTAATTTCCACAATTTAATATAATTTAATATGTAATACATTAATATAAAATACTGGGGATCGGGTTAGTGAGGTGGCAAGAGTGTTGGCTTCACACCCCGTGGGCTCGGGTTCAAATCCCGGCGGTGGCAGAGAATTTTCAGAGACTGCCCGATACCTGTTTGAATGTTGTGCGGAGAACATTTCAAGCGCAATTCTCCGTCCGTCGGATGGGACGTAAAGCCGGTGTCCCCTTGGCGCCTTTCGTTAAGAGCAGGCTAATGCCGACGCCGGGTTTCTCTCCACCCTTCCTTCCATACCCTTCCCTCATGGCGCAAATACCCTAAGATGTCGGTCGCCTCCTCCAAATACCATACCATACCAATATAAAGTACTTATACAACACTGTGTTAAAATACTTCAGATGTGCATCAAGTTAGCTTTTTTAACTAATGTCTTCAGGCTTGACTTTGTGAAACATCTCCATATTGGAAATAAAAAGAACTTCGTAAGGTTCACTTGTGTATCTGAATTGGCACGACCAGGGTTTCGTAACGTAGTTACATCTTCAGGTGTAACTACGTTACGAAAGAACTTGAAGATGTAGCTACGTTACGAAACCCGGGTCGTGCCAATTCAAATACACAAATGAGCCTTACGAAGTTTATTCTTCTTACGAAATTTATTCGCATATATAAGTTAGCTTCTGTTAGACGATGATGGAAAGACGCCATAGATATATTTCGAACCTACTTGGCCAAGTTTCAACCTTCATCGCGAGAAGCTTTGGGACCAGTCCAGTAGTGTAACTGGAAACCAATTTACGATGCTTGAGCAGCATTGCGAAAACTGGCGAAGAATGGAGCATCCTTCTTCCAGCAAATGAATGTTCCGAGTCTGGGTCAAATGCGGCGGAATTCATGGTAGTCCTCATTTGACCCGGAGATGGTCACTTCCAAGTACGTAATTGGAGACAAAGAGATGTGGCTGAATGCTGTGGAACACGATATGGGTGCTCTTGAAATCGTAAAGGCTTACTGTAAGTGGGTTTTCTCCTGTTAAAACCTAGCCCATCAATAGGTATCATATATCCCTTCTCATCCTCAAGGTCGAATCCGCATCGAATTACGCCAGCACTGCTGATGCAAGGGAAGCCATGAAGTAGTATTGTCATCTTTTGGGAATGCATGGGATATTTTGACTCTCTCGATCTTTTCCTTTCATGCAACTGGTTAGATTTGCGTGAATCGCCCCAATCAAGGTTTTTCTCCATAAATACGGTAGATACATATGACCTCACGCTTGGTCATTACATGCTTTTGTGTCTGCGTTTCGAATGTAAATTAACGCTGCGTTATACCCTGAGAGTAAGGCCTGTGTTAACAAGTAAAATATTTCGTAAAATATCTATTATAAAATAAGATGGTATATCTATTATAAAAGTTTTGAAGAGTAAATCTTTTGTAAAAGCTTTTGGACTTCTACTAAGCTACTTACAAAATGTGCGTCAAAGAAGTTACTTTCACATTGTTGAAAAAATAATTATTTTTCTCTAACCATCATATTCTCCCTTAAATATTGGCTTCTCAGTCAATTTTTTTATATATCCTAAATGTTCAGTCCTCACTTGATAGTATTTCATCAGCAAATTGATAATGACTATATAATAGTTTGAACACAGGGTAGAAACAATAAAAGTTTTTATGGAACATTACCATGTGATTTTTTTCTCACTACCCATTTATTTTTTTCTTATTTATGGCTTAAACCGTATAAACAGGTTTCACGATATTCATAGGGTATGCAATGTTTTGATAAAGTTCTTGTCACTAGTTTCCGCATTCATAATATGAATGTTTCGGTTGAAAGAGACCCCCCACCCCAGAAAACGGGGATTCTCGGAAAAATTTTTAAATAAGTACGGCATGCCTGGAAATACATTATACATAATTTTGTCATAAACAATTTAAATTTAAGCAGATACAGCTACTGTGCGTCAACACTAGAAAATGTTTTAAACATATTTTTTTTTCTCTGAGGCTTTGGGGGGGGGTGGAATCTATCCCCTCACCCCCATAGTTACGCCACTGGATATACAGATGTTCATGGCATTGTTAAAATCATTAAATAGGTGCAACGAGCCCGTCTACAGACATTTCATAAGTTACCTTCGTGGTGACAGTGTAGAATCAGATTCCGTTTTCTGATAAACGCGCCGTTTTCCCGCAACTCTGCGCCGTTTTCCCGCAAGAATCTGAATCGGCAGGGTGTTTTAAAGCTTTGAGCATTCCGTGGGAACTTAAGCCGCTTGGCGAAAAGAGAGCCACACAAGTGAATCGCCCGCTACTCGCAATCCCTTTCCCTCCAATAATAATCGCTTGCAGAGCGCCTCCCTACCATTTCCCAAACCCCGGTCACCTCTCTTATACGTGTATATTCCCACAGAGCACCGCAGCCCAAGCATGAGCGTCCCGCCTCAGGCCTCGCTCACGAGCTCTAAATTGGATCTCCCACCTGTTGCTCCCGCTTCTCGCGGCTTCTATCACTTCGCTATAAAACGGGCTTGTGACTCAAGCGACTGGAATGGAATGGAATTCCACATGGAGCGAATGAACAATCGGCCACCGCGAGGTGACCTCAGGGAATAAAGAGAAGCCGTTCATACAGATGGGGTACCTTGTCGGATACACACGCATGAACAAGTGTTCCTCAAGGAGGTTAACCAGGCCCAATTCGCTTTCGAAGGGTCAAACATGAGTGGGAGAAGTAATTTGACTATGTTGCGGATAGGAAGCATTACCTCGCAAGCGCTCGTTGGGGAGTGACCTGCCCTACTAAGCCCCCCTACGGAAAGGGCTTGCAGCCTTTTATGGCCACTCTGCTAGTTCTGACAATTTTTGTCTGCCGTTTGTTGCTTAAGAATTGTTTCTTTCAAAAGGCTCGATTTTAAATAAGTAATAGTTCCCCTTTCGCTGATTAAACGAGCTTATATTAGGTAAGTATATGAGTTCAACAGATTCAGGCTTCAATTTTTGAAAGTTAGACATATTTAAATGAATAAAAGATCGTGGCACTTTTCCACAAAATTTATAGGAAGAGTGCTACGATCTTTTATTTATTTAATTTAGGTAAATAGATCATGGAAAAGAAATAAAATTTTATGAAAAAAATCAACGATTTTCTTAGAGGCTAAGAAAAATTAAAAAATTGTCGGAGCCTCAAGGAATCTCTAAAACTTTTGCTACCTATTCAACGAGAAGCGTTGGGCGCAGGTCCAACTATAACATTCAATTTCTACTTAACGTCATGACATAATGTAACTTCAAAATAAAATGTACTACAGTTAATTACATTTTTATTGATGTTACGTATAATTTGAGCGCCATTTTGGAATTTGAGCACTATTTTTTCAATAAAGCGCTGTTATAATTTTCTTAAAATGTTGGTTTCATTCACCTTTACCATGCTACAATTTCACAATTTGGCTTTCCTCCCCCCCCCCCCCCCCCCCCCCCTAGACCATGGCTTGACCACCCTACTTATGTTCCTGGGTGCGCCCTTGGGTGGCTAGATTATTTATGAAGATTACACCCACACCTACGTGGCTAATCTTAAGGTCAGAGACTTCGTTGTAGTTTTGTCTTCACTTTCGGATCCCGGCGGCTTCGTGGATGCGGCGGGGATTAATGCTCTCAACCTTCGGGATTACCCTTGGGGTTTTGATGAGTATCACGCACTGCACAGAGGCTGGCGTCCGAGGATACACGCTTCGCTAACACAAACATTGATAGTTTCCTAAGAACCCGTTCACAACAAGTTAACTTGGCGTAACCCGACTCATTACACCCCGGACGGGTAAGTGAAATATTCCACAATACATGGCTCAAACCGTGCACCAATCGTGAAATAGACATTAGTGGGCTGTCGATGATACAAGACTGTGACTAGACGTAGCTATCTTCCTAGGATATTATTTTAAAACTTAATTTTAACTGAAAATTCAGCGGTTTACTTCTCGTGACCACGCTGCGACGAGTTACACCGATTTGTTGCCGTGAACCAGGAGAAGTTCAGGTTAGTAGACTGGTAGTGATTACTGGTAGTGGTAGTAGTGGTTACAATTCGGTTAGTAGACTGGTAGTGTATCTTAATGACTTATGTATTCCTTATTCCATGTTTCTGAATTTTTATAGTATTTCCGATAACATGTTTTGCATGTTCATGCTTCATAAGCAGATTGTATTTATAAGTAGGATATAAATAAATCCTATAGCTTATGTGTCATATATAGCGTATTGCCTGTTGGTGGAAGTCAATTTTAATCCTCTGGTGCATGTTTGCGATGTTTCATTCACGTCCAAACACCTCTGCAAGGTAATATGTAGATGTAGACTGGGAATCGAAAAAGCTCGCTTCCTTGAAAACTAATTAAAAACTTTATTTCAAGTGAAAATTCAGCTTTTCACGACTAATGAGTGTGCTACGACGAGTTACACCGCTTTGTTGTCGCGATCCAGGAGAAGCTCTTTTCAATTCATCCATCCCGTTCACAACAGCCCAACTTAGGCTAACTTAAATTTGTATGAACGAAAACAAATTAATGAAAAATTCCTTCAAAAGCAGAACCAACCGCGTATTAATCGTGAAATCAAGTTTTTGCCTTTTGGGAAATTTAATGTCTCCGGTAAAAAAACTATAAAGCAGTAAAATATTAATTAAACTATAAATATAACAATAATAAACTATAAATATAAATAATATAAAAGCTATATTCCTTGCTGAAATTGGATCTGAGGCTTTCCGGCGGATCAGTCACACGAATTTTTGCCGACTTCTTCGCTGGATCCGGTTTTTCATAGTCGACGTTTCGATGCTGCACTCATGCATAGAAATACTAACCCGGAGGAGAGTCCGAGAATAATTCGAGTATCTTCCTAGGTACTCGTTAATTACAAGAGAAATTAGAGCTTCTCTCAACTAAAGCCAACCCTATGATGCGGTCCGCCATATTTAGTTTTTTTTTTACATCAGAGGCTTTTTATGAGTTTCCAACTCCATATTTAGGTACGCCACGTTCAACTCCATATTCAAATTGCCTGATAAAATAAAATAGAATCACTTTGTACTTTCCACACAATTTTTATATTTTGCATTTTACAGCAATCTAGCTTGAAAATGAACTAGAACACGTCGAAGCCGGTCGTAAAATATTACAATTGAGCGGAAAGTACAAAGTGATTTAATTTAATTTATATTGTATAACTTCCACAAAGTGAATTTACCAACCATCAACTTCTCTTCAAATTGCCTACAACGATTGCATCTTCGTTCCTCATTACGAGTATTAAATGAGTGTCACGCCCAGAGAGTCTAGCACATTTTCCTTTCCTTAAGTTGGCTATACGTATGCATAGCATTTCCTCCAACAACGGCCACAGTTTGTAGTATTTCAATAATAATCTAAATAAAGACAATACAAGAAAAGGAAAAATTTATACCAAAATAACCCTAATTCAAAAATGAGCCAGCAAAATCAAAATATTATTAAATAGAGCTAGCAATCAGTGCGGGCTAAACTAAGAAGTATCAATACATTTGCACGTATTCATTATATTATGGTTTGCAGAGGAAATCAGGAAGACAATTCCAACGTCTAACACGTGGCCCCATAAGTATGTAAGGTATGTATAGACCTTGGTGAACACCGGCGATAAACATTTTGCCAAATCAAGAGCGAACCGCCTGCCAGGAAAATGACCATGGACAACAGACATTTCACTGAAATACGCTTTTAGAGAATACTAAAAATGTAGACAACGCTTAGATAACAATAAAAATAACATAGACCATCTACACATGGGCGTACCCAGCGAGGGGAAGTAGGGGGCAACTGCCCCCCCTAGGAGCAGAAATCGCAAAATTCTTTCAGGAAAATCAGGACTGGGTAGAAACGAAAGTTTTCAACAAATTTTCTTTGGACCCACGAAAAATGACATTAACATGAGACATGTGACTAAAATATATTTTTCAAGTAAATGATTTTAAAAAGCGCCAACAAAAAAACTAATAAAGCGGTGTTATAGTTTCCTTAAAATTTTGGTTTCATTCACCTTTTCCATGCTTAAATGTTACAACTTGAACAACCATGGCTTGTCCCCCCCCCCCCCAGTTTTCATCCTGGGTACGCCCTTGCACCTACATGTACATAATAACATCTCCCGCCACACGCATACGTATTAAGGCAACTTGCAGGGTAGTATGAAAATATAGATGAATACCCTGCGAGCCACCTAAAGGGTGTTAGGCAGCGGATCCATGATGGGAAGCGGACGAAACGAAGGGCATTTCAACACATAACTCTCATCAGTGGGTTTATAGACCCTTGCTATGGGAAATAGATGGATTGAAATGAATTATATAAGTAGATATGGACCGGAAGAATTTTACAATAAAGCACATCGGGTATATTCCAGAGCATTACTGTACATTTGTGGACATAATTTCAACGGCGTTCGGCAGTGGGCGAGTTTCCACCAACATTCACTGCGCTTACATAATGCTGCATTATGCAAAACATTACGTAAACTGATGGACATACATGCTTATCATGCAAGCTTTCCACAAACACGATTAGCTCCATGCACCACCTGTGGAACCTCAGACAACTGCCAAGAAAAGAAAAGGTAAGTAAATCCAAACACGAGATTTGTAATGCGGATGGAAGTATGTGTACAATATCAGTCCAGTTAAAGGTAAAACCGTGTTGATAACAATAAATCCCCATAAATTCATCACCTCTTTGTTTGTAGGCCATTTGTTACAGTTCTTAAAGATTCCACGTATCTACTACTTGTGGGTAAAAAGCTATCTATGGGAAAAATAATATGGAAGAGGTCAGGGGTATTTATTCACACAATAGCATGTTGGGATCAGTGACGTAACTATGGGGGGATGAGGGGTATAGATTCCCCCCCCCCCCCCAAAGCCTCAGAGAAATTAAAAAAATATTTAAAACTATTGTCTAGTTTTGACATTTAATAACTGCGTCTGCTTAAATTTATTTTTTAGTGCGAAAATGATGTGAAATGTATTCCCAGGCATGTTAATTTTCAAAAATTTTCGCCAACGGGGGTGGGGGATCGCAACCCCAGCCTATCCCATTCCCCTCCAAAGCATAGTCCTAGTTACGCCACTGGTTGAGATAATTTCGCTCAATAACGGACGCATCGTGTGAATAAGGCATCATTTTGAGGTCATTTGTTTTCAAACTATATATCATCTAGGCTCATGATTAATTTGGTGATCTTTTTGACCTTTAGGAAAACAGATTGAAATATTGCAAGGCAAGAAAGCTTTTCAATTCCAGTCCGTAACATACAAACCACGCAGTTCATTTCTTTTTTACACCTAGTCAACTGATGTGCACAGTATCTGGAACCATATTTGTAAATCAATAAACTAATATTACTAAATAATTCTCGGGTTTCTAGCCGAGTAAAATAACATTTGGCTGACGTTTCTGCTGTAGCAGTATTACTACTCTGAGGACGATGGAAGAATGTTCCACTGCAACGTCAGCCAGAAATTATCTTACTGGGCTAGAAAGCAGATAATTAATTATTATCAATACTTTGCGTGCTATGGGCGTAGTACTATGCCACGTAAAATCCTTCGATTTTTGCTACTGGGGTAATATTACGCCATCCGTCTCTTGAAAAGTCGTAGTTTGCCATTTTTTAACAAAGTGGTCCTAACCTCTATATAAAGAATTGAAAAAAAAACAAAAGCAAAATTTATTCTTTAAAATAATACCAAACACCTATTACTCACGTCTAAGGTTTTTCGTAAATAAATAGCACAAACGTATTGAAAATGGACAGCACCGGAGTACTCAGGCTAGCACGGTAAGTTTTAACATAATTTTCCGAGAAAAAAGCGACATCTTATAAGGAACTACTTTTTACGACAAGTATCACATGGTATCATGCACGAGATCAATGATTTGTAATTAAATCGCAACCTGAACCCAGTGGGCAATTTCTCACGTTCACGATACGTTATTCTCCCTTTCTAATTTTAAAAATAAATTTTCACCCCTGGTGAAGCGACATGCAAGGAGGTTACGAAACAGCACGACTCGATCCGCTTGATCATGCGAAAATCTCCCGCACCGTCGTCTCGCCAAACCGTGTTTCTCACCTTGCTGCCAAAGCGAGTGTCAACGCTGTCGCCGAGATAAAATCTGCCGACTCGAAGGCCAAAGCCTTGGGAAATTGCAAGCATCGTGCAAAATTAGACACTCCTCCGTCTCCGCTCCGCAAATGGGTATTCCAATCCTCGTAAGCTAGATAAGCATATATCCAAGCACATTGCTTTGGTTATTCGGAGAGACAGCCGTGGACTGTCGTTATTCGAGCCATTAAGGCATGGAGGGTATGCTTGCAAACGAAAGTATCACACGGGAAAAGATAGCAAGGAAGTATTACAAAAATTACGGCATTGCTTCTTTTACCTTCGCTTCATCATCACTGGTCAAACCCCAATATTTGTTTGACGCAACTCTCACTCAATGACCCTATCAGCTAATATTTTCACACACGTATTTCTTCCATTTCACATCCTTCTTTCCCTCTTCCATATACTTCATTCGTCTTCCTTTTCCGTTCTTGCCATCTACTTGTCCCTGGAGGACCGTCTTCATCAGGCCATTATTTCTCAAGATATGGGCGATGAGGTTGTTTCGTGTTCTTATGAAGGTATTCACGAGGCTGGGATGAATATACTCAGAGTAAATACAGTTCCTAAAAAGCCTGAGAATGGCTTGAAGCAGCTCTCGACTCGATTTTCCCATCAGCTAATCTTTTCACACAAACGTATTTATTCTCTGTCACAGCCTTCTTTCCCTTTTCCATATATTTTGCCCTAAGTATTCCTTTTCCGTTCTGGCCATCTACTTGTCCCTATTCGAATGTCTTCATGAGCCCATCATATCTTTTGATATGGCCTATAAAGTTGTTCTATCCTCTCATCAAGGTTATCGTGAGGCTTCTCTTCTCTCCTACTCTTCTTAGAACTTCCTCATTACTTACTCGGTCGATCTTTCGCGTGCCGAAATATATAGAGGGGTCGAAATTTTAACGCCAAACCCTACGAACAAGGAATGTACCACGACCTAATGATAGGGCAAGGGCCTCGTCACACCGTATCCCGTAAGGTCACCGAAGGTTATTTAAGAGCTTGGAATGACTACCGTGTAAAAGTTAACCTCATGCACTTTTCCCCTATCTGCAAGTGGCGGGAAGGTTAAACGTGAATGGCTTCAATTAGGGAGGGAATCTCATAATCCCATTGTATAGAAATTAATGACAAGATGGCTCTGATGGAGTATTCTTTCAATGAACCGGGACTTTAGAGCACTGGAACGAACCCGAAGTCAATACCAGATGACGCATTATTTGTGAGTATTAGCTGAAGGAACGTTACTTACGTTGGTACGTAAGCTGATACAGCGGCCGATTCAGCATCAAAATATCCCGCTGGCTAAACTTCTATGATTAAGATGAAAATAAAAATCTGCCCACGATTATAATTTGATAATAACAGTCGACAATCATTGAGAATCCAATACGCACGAAAATATCATTTCGATATCGAATACCTATGTCGATCAATTTTTAGCCTTGTTCAAACATCCGAGTTGACTGATATTGCAGTCGACTATTAAGCCCGACTCGTAGGAGTTGATAGCTACTTCGAAGAACTGCAATGAGAATACGATGTGATTAAAGACGTGATAGACTTTGCTCCGATCTATTATCGAAGTTAAAGCAGTTCAACTTTGAACGCTATAGCAATCGATGGTTATGGATGTATCGCCAGCGGCAAACTTTGATTAATATTTATGAGGGATCTTGGGTAAGTCAAAATGTAATACAATTTTTCACAAAGAGGGGATGAAAATATTTCTCGATCGCAACCGTAGATGCGTCTGTTTTTCTACATGTGCCACCAAAAAGTGTATTAGCACTCCTGTAACACTTCTGTAGATTACAGTTGTGATATATCGTTATTGAAACACTGTTTTTGCAGTCTATTTCGTAATGTATGCTAGGGTTTAGCCAAGTGAACTTGATGGCGATAATCTACATTTGTTGAGTCCCAATTTAATGAGGGAATATTCCTGATAAAATTATTTTTGAGCCAAAAAAAACACATTTCCTCTTAAAATAGTAAATTTACAAATAGATTCCAAAGCAAAAACTTTTAAGAAGGATGTGAAAGAGAAGAAATATGTAGTTGTGAAAAGATTAGCTGATAGGAGAACTGAGTGGAGAGCTGCGTCAAACCAATCCTAGGATTGTTGACCAGTGATGATTAGGAGCAAAAAATTAACAGGGCAGTCCTTACTAAATACCAGAAGTAATTTCCAGAAAAACTTCACAGCTGAAGTTAACCAACACTATTATTCAAACTAATAGATTCCCCGAGAGCTGGCGCTCGTATAAAATTGCTGATTTTCGTGATTGATAGCAAGACAAGAGATGGTATCCTACATTTCTTGCTGTATTATTTTCCGCTCCGATGTAAAAGACAAGATACTGAATCAAATAATGTCTACATTAAACATAAAGCGAAAAAATCTCATCAGCTGATAACATTTGGGTTAAAAATTTCGAAAAAAATAGCCTGGGCTATTTTGTGCGAGAAAAGTGAAGAACCGCAATATATACGAACTCTCTCTGTGGGAATTGCAGTATCGTCTTTCGTATAAAACCTGAATTCTACCTCATTTTATTCTAACAGGAAGCCAACTCGAGGAAATCTACGAGATACGAGATACTCGTAGATAACTGAAAAGAAAGAAATTGGAATGTCGTACCACAATTCATATTTCATGCAGCGATATACGTACTCTATTCGACATCAGTTTATAAGTCGAATATTGCATAAATAGATAGAAATCGTATTGAGGGGGAAATAAGTCACATCACCATCCATATCAAACTTCGCGGTCTAGCTACCCACTGCGGTAAGCTGGTTTCTGCAGACATAGCGTATCTCAATTACATCACAATCGTGAGGACATAAAATTTCGTTCGTCACAACACAAAGCATCAGTGGAAGAAAAAGATATGAAAAAGTAAGGAAATTATGACGGTTTACGCAGAAGAGAGAAATATCAGGTTACTGAATATAGAGCATTACACAATTAGCAGTATTGAAATTCCACCGATTTAATTGCAAAACTCATTCTTTTACGATTGCTAAAAATATAACTGATAACTCAGGCTTAATTGTGTAAAAACTTTCCATTTTGGAAAATGAAAGAATTATCTTTGTTAGGTGCACTAATATATTTGAAAAAGCACGACCCGGGTCTCATATATAACATTGTTACTTCGTCAGGCGTAACTATGTTTTGTACGTAGTTCTACCTGATTGGATGAAGATGTTAATATGCTACGAAACCGAGGTCGTTTTTTTTTAATATATGAGTGCACCTAACAAATTTTATTCTTTCATTTTTCATAACTGCTAAAAAAAAATATTGTTTAAATTTCCGCCTGCTAGAAAACCAGTTCCTCATCCCTCCGCTTAATTGCAAAAGAGATAAAGCGATACGTAGCCGCCGTTATTAATAAACTTAATTTCATTTTTCAACTGATTTTGAACTGTGCTTGCTTATAATTTACCCTGATTCAGACAAACACAAAAACCTTTCTAAGTAATATTTCTATGGTTGAAACATTAAGTCATACGGGTTCAAAGAAGCAATGTATATCAATAGGAGAACTTTTTCCAAGCAGTGATATGTGGAATGCAAACAAACATAAGCACAAGTAATGAAAAGTCCTTGATATTCAGGCAAAAAAATATAGTTTATGAGTCATTAAAACGAGAGGCATCTCAAGCATAAAGGACAGAAAATAACAGAGTTTACGCTTCACTAAGCTCCTCGGGCCGGAGAAACCGTACAGCGTAATAAACATAGCAGAATCAATTTATAAGGCAGCGTTTTACTTCATAGAGCAAAGAATAATTGCAAAAATGGTGCTCAAAATGTTTCATGAGGAAGATCCTTATCATTGTTAAAAATGAAGCGATTAATATTTAAATGTACCCGATGTCATGGAATCCCAAGAACAGCTTACGTTCCACTGTCCTTCATAACGATTCCCTGTCGAAAATATTATCCTTTAAGTCACGCTTCACGAGCGACAACAGAGAAAATCGTCACTAGAACGTGAAGACCTTCGTTTAACTGTCGCTTGAGAGCGAATTATTAAGACATCGAGGATAGATTAAGAGAAACTTCAGCCTATCTAACTGCCGACAAAGATAACTAAAACTATCCAAGATAATAATAAAGGAAGACAGAGGAAAACAAATTGGTACAGCTTCGCCTGCAATTGAGCAAAATATGGGCAGCCTGATTTATAAAAAAATTGATTAGTAGAGAGATTAGAGCTTCAAATTTATTAAAACAATGACAAGGGCGTGTCACATCGATTATAACTAAATGGCTTTAAAAAGGGACAGACTCTTCCCTAGGAAAGTAATTCGTTTCCGAAAAATATGAGTACTGAGCATATTAATCGAGAAAAAATAAATAAATATGATTTAATAAGCTGCCTTAACATTTTGAGAGAGCCTAATCATTACGGTATAATGATCACAACGATAAGATTAGAGAAATAGACTGCAGAACCGATAGATTTAAGGTACTTCCTCCGAGAACAATAAGGGACCATTGGCTCTATGATAGTTTGGCTAGGTAAAATAGGCTCTGCAAGTGCACTTAATAACTTACTATATTTGTCAATACTAACTATTCGGATGATTTGTTGGAATGTTATAAATTCTGCCTTATTCACTAACTACGGGAAACTTCTATTAACATGTATCACGCTTCCCACTAAATATCTCCGCAAAGCACTAAAGCCTATCCAACGCGTACCATCGCATTACGGTCTCCAATATCTCTTTATAATTAGACTCCAGAATGGACATTCATAGGAAATTATTCTTTCTTCAGACCACCGCGGACAAAAATTGACTGGAAATACATGGAAAGGTTACAGATATTCTGATCTCGTTAAATCTATCGAAAATAGCCTTTTCTATCGTTCGTAGAATACTTTAATTATGTTTGTAAGTAATAGGCAATGCCTATCAGTTAATGCTAGTATCGTATGTATGTGTAACTCACTTACATTTATAACTCTGCACAAGTATTTTTCTCGGTAGTTATTTTATTCAGAAGATAACAAACAAATAAGAAATATTCACGCTCCTAAATTATTTAAAGATAAAATAATAATAATAATAACAACGTCGCCTTTATTTCAAGAGAAACATTGTACTCGCAAAAGAGCTGCAGAAGGAAGATAAATGAAAAAAAGCCCAAGAAACCCTCAAAGGACAGGACAGGTAATAGTTTAAAAAAAGGGTAAATCCTTGAATGTAGAGAGTCTACCAGACAGAGGATAATTATCATAAGAAGTTGTGAAAAATGAAAAAAAGAGACTTTGTGGTTTGTGTTTCTTCTTTTTCATTTTTCATAATGAATCGCTTTCACGAGGTTACGCCTAAAACCATCAATTTTGTAAGAAATTGTGTCAATGATGCAGTATGATTGATAATTTGTAGTGATGATTTTAAAGGTAAGCAGCAGTTGATTTCATTTCAACCCTCTTCATTCGGTAGATCAGCACCACTCATAAAAACGATAAAAAATCATCTTTTAGAGGGTATGCATCGTCAACGACGCGCACAGAATTCAAATGCTCATCTTTCCCAGAATTGTTCACCGAGCTACTTTGACGCTGATTAGCAAATTAAATATTTGACCCGGCGTCTGAGGATTTCATGGTTTCAGAAAAAAGGGAGGCAAGTGCTAACTATGAGAACGCCGACGTGATGTCACTACGCATACATATTCAAATCTCACGTACAACTCGCGTGAGCTCTGTCAACAGGACGTTAAAAAAATGACATGCGCCGGCAGACGGACAAAATATCAAAGAGGAGAGCAGAGTTCTTCACCTGTCATATGGAGATCGTGTTGCTAGGCGAATGATCCTGTCAAGCCAGAGAGGATGGAGATCAAGTAATTCCATTATTTTGAGAAATTACACGCAGGGGAAAATAATAATTTAAGAAATACCTTTCATTCGTTAGAATACTATCTCATTCAATAAAAAAGCCAACCTAGCATAACTAACCAATCCATACGCTCGAACGATTTGCGTAAATATCAAGCAGGCTACCATTGGAAATAGTAGGGCTCGAAACTTACTGCAACTTATTTATTGTGTTTCTATCGCATTTAGCATGACTTTTGGCATAAGTACGTTTTCTTTCAATGCAGTCTAACGGTAAGCGCAGGGGCGGATCCAGGATTTCTTTCTGGTGGGGCTCCAGGATACCCCGTAATACAAAACGAACGCAATGATAACGGGACCGTATAAAAAATCTTGCATATTTTGCAAGGGTCTGAGGGGGGTGCACGGGCCCCCCCCCCCCCCCTAGGGTATGCCTATGGGTAAGCGTACTTTCCATTTGGGTATACTTAGAAAGAGTATCAACATGCAAGCTATGTGTGCTGTAGATATTTACTTTTTAACTAAATATCTACAGCACAAATTTTGCTCTCTTTGCCTGGGCTATTCTGCTGATAATTTTTTACTTACCTCTCCCGTCTTCAGAGAGGTTACTGATTATATTTTCCTTTGAAAACCCCTGAAATTTCCCGTTCACCGTCCAATATTTGTCCAAAAGGTCAATTTTATTTTATCCTGATTTTATTTCAGCCGTATTTCGAAAAAATTAATTAAATTGAAGTCTGTATCAAAATTAATGATAAAATTGGGTGGAGCAACAGGGTGATCGATTTTTTTCCGAATTAAAATCCAGGGTAAATCCCTCGAAAATCCCATGTAAAAATACACT
The DNA here is from genome assembly GCF_921293095.1 of Ischnura elegans. Lineage (NCBI taxonomy): Eukaryota > Metazoa > Arthropoda > Insecta > Odonata > Coenagrionidae > Ischnura > Ischnura elegans. The sequence goes on from NC_060254.1 coordinate 73,055,906, forward strand.
TATGCAAGGATTGGCCCAGAGAAAATAAATTTGTGCCCCATACCCTGAATGGCAGAATTCTACACTCTTGTAGCTTATTCTTGGGTGAGCTCTACACCCATCAATCCAAAACAACCGTACCGTGTTTCCAAAATATTCTCCAAATTTATAAAATACACATTATAATACTCACTAATTTTAATATATACATATAAATATGAATTTCACAGAGGCGGAATAAGGTACTATAAGTTTCCTTCGCAGGGCCAACTACGATTTCTTATTAAACTATTTTAATTTTAAAAAAACGCAACGCGACCATTCCTAACTGTGAGTAGAGGGTGTCCAACGACTCCAAAAAAATTTGATCCACATCAAGTAGTCCAGCGTTGTTAACCACCAGGCCACCACATATAAAATAACTAATTCACATAAATATCAAAGGCTGAATCATTGAATGAGTGAAACCGTCAGACTTCAAAATCTCATTCAAATCGAGTGACTACTCAATTCATCTTCTCATTTTCCATTAATATTCAAAACCGTTAATTCTCGTGATGCAATTGTCTGAAAGTCAGAAATACGAGATAATTCTCAAGAGTGGCCGAGGTCAAGTCAACCTAGTTCTTAATGTTAAATTTAGAAAGAAAGCCATGCACTTTTCTTTACGCCAGTAATTCACTTAAACTACCAGCTGGTAGCACGAAGCCAAAACATGGAAGACCTCCCGGTTTGATGGTTTAAGGAGTTTCGGTATTTTCGGAAATACGTGAGGTAATGGTGGTGTGGAGTTAACGAATGTCCATAGGGATCAAGCTTCTATTCTATCGGCGCATCTCATTGGAGAATGGTTTTACATCTACATAATAGTATGCAAGTTAACTTTAAGGGGCAACTAATCACCACCCTGCCACGGGCACTCAGCACCACATGTTTTTCAAATCAATAAGAATAAATAGGGAAATAACACGTAAAAATTTGTGCAGATTTTATGAGCTCTCAGCAAGCATTCCTGGCGCTCCACAGAACAAGAGCCTAGAGCATTCGGTCCATGTAGGCCCCGGCTAACCTAAAATCATTGCATCCCTCACTTATTTGCCAAAATAGTTAGGCATGGAGTCCCACATTTACGCGATGTGTCTTCTGATGCTTGTGCTGTCTTCTCTCCCCTTAAGTTAGGAAAAATAACAAACTTTGCTTTCTCCAACCAAATCTTTAATCGTATTTTCATTGTCTGACTCATTTTCAAGACTGACCAATCTTGTAAATGATACATGGTATCGAAAATGGTCGACAATTAAAGGTTAAGTTGTAGAAAGCAAAGTTTATTATTTTTCCAAACTTTAATCGGAATTCTACAAAGGTAAAGCCTAACCAATTCAATGAATGAACTCTCCTTAACTAACCTACGGAACGTCAGGCTTAAAATAATTTTAAATCACTCCATTATAAATTAGACTTGACTTCTGACTGTCCTGAACTCCTTTCTCTGCTGAATTTTAGAAATACCCACTCGATCCACCCGTTCGTTAATTATATGTACAAATGTATTTTTTTTTTGTTCTACTCAGTCATATATTTAGTCGCATTCTGTGAAATCGATGTATAATGTAAATCTACTTATTCTTGTAATATGTCTGACTCTATTATATTTATAACCATATATGTTCCCAAGGGACAAACTTATCCCGGAATAATAAATTTCATTTTCTATTCTATTCTATTCTATTCTCGTTCTCCCTACTCAATCTGCCTATTCCCAGACTCTCCCTGACCAAGCGCTCACCTTTATATCGCCTCTCCTCCCTTCTAAACTCAATCCCTCCCTACATCGATCCTATTTAAGAATTATGCGACAAATTCACCATACATGCTTTGTCCCATTTGTCAGTTAGTTGAATTTTTTTCTTTCTCTCCTCTGATTTATTCTTTTTTAGTTTTTATATTGCTACTGTATTTTTTCTCATTCAAGTCTTGTTAAAATTTTCACTCTAAATAGTCGTCACGGCTGAAAAACTTGATTTGAATAAATAAATCACTTAGACATGAAATCTAAAATTTTCAAACAGTTAGTATTTAACATAAGTCTATCCAAAAAATCTATGAACCAACAAAAGAAAATATGCAGTCACTTGTCCCATATAATAATAAGCCATCGTTAAATCCTTAAATGCGAAAAGTTTGCTATACCTGATAGTAGTGGAAATAATGACATTTAAATACCTATGATCTGCATACTACTTCCTTCGCATTCTCCTCGTGATCTCACCTACCACAGTAAAACGGCGTTTGAAGTAGTTTTTCGCATAATTCGAGAAAATACTCCCTTCCGAGTTTCAGAAATTTTCTCCAAATTTACGAAATATATAATGGTAAAGCTTACTAATTTTATTACATTATAATAAGTATTATAAACGGGATAAATGACTAAGTTTCCTTCACAGGACCAACTGCGATTTCCTACTAAATTTTTTAAAGTCAGAAAAAAGCGCAACGCAATCATTTACAAGTGTAGGGAGAGTGTGTCCAACGACTTCAATCGAATATGTTCTAATGTAAGTAGCCTAGTGTTGTTAAGCACCAGACCGCCACAAATCAAATGTCTATGACACTTACACTTTGAGGCATTTGTTTAACATAGAACATTCACATAGCCACCCCTATGTAGCATTACCATCGCATTTCGTTAAAATTTTATGAACATAAGTAATGCATAAATTCAGATTTTAAATCGAAACAAGTTATAGAAGTAATAGGAGATGACGTCATAGGCAGATTGCCTTCATGATTGGGATGCAGATCAATCCAATAGCTTATGTGTCTTATGTAGAGAACATATGTAGTGAGTTGCGTGTTGCAAGTTATTGGAAGTAAATTTCAATCCTCTGATGTATATTGGTGACGGTTCATCACCTGCCAAACACCTCAATAAATGACTTTCAGGTTAACATATAGATGTAGATGACTAATATGGGCTCAAGAGGATTGTCAATTAATAAAATTACTTCCGCATCAAACCATTTTCTCATTTATTCGACATAATTAATCTTCGGCTTCCTGAAAATAACCCTCTTGGCAATCATCGATTCGAGCCTCGTTTCCACACCATTGTGTCACATAAAGTACCCAATTGCTTCCCTATTGTCATAGTCGCCACCGGGTTCACCCCCATCAACCCTTCAAAAGACTTCCCCAATGAAAGCAGCTGCATCCTATAGTGATGTGACGTTCAAGCTGTGGTGAGGGCAATTTATTACGTACATGTCAATTCCACTCGCATTCTCTTCCATGTGATACGGAACTGATAAAGCCAAGCAGAGACTTCAAATAAGACTTCATAGCGATGCCTCACCAAAAACAATTATACTTATCTTTGGAATTATGACACCTAAAAAATACACTTCAAATTAATTTTTCCAATTGTACACTCCTAATCATTAAAATGCGGTAAATTCTACTAGTTAAGAATGACATTTTTTATACAACATTCTTGTTCTCAATACGGAATTTAGGATAAGAACTTCCCCACATTCATGTTCTTTTAATTTTTTAATTGATACGGCCATCAAAATTCTAGCCTATATTTATAGCGTATTTATGCTTCTCTGCCTCAACTGCAACGAACTTGGAAGCTTACTTGATACGTGTCTTTCTTTCAACGATCAATATACCAAAAATAATTTCTCTGTCTAGTAACATATTCATCATTACTGGCCAACTATCCTAATAATGGTTTGACGCAGCTCACCCTCCATTCTCCGATCAGCTACTCTTTTCATACCGACGTATTTATTCTCTTTCACATCCATCGTTATCTGTTTCATATATATTGTTCGAGGTCTTCCTTTTTCGTTCTTGCCATCTGCTTGCCCCTCGATGATTGCTTCATTACGCAATCATGTCTCAAGATGATGGCCTCATGAAGGCAATCGTCGAGGGGCAAGAATATAGCAAGAATGGAAAAAGGAAGACCTCGAACAACAGTACAGAGCAACAGTAATATATTGTAGCTGATTGAAATTACATATGAGAGTAACTGATTTCAGGGATGAGAGGGGAGGGTGCCCGCCAAATCTATCCCGGAAAAAGAAAATGAAGTCGAATCAAACCTATGAACGAACCTGGGAAAGAATTTGCATGGATTATTCTAGGATTTTCTTCTACTGACATCGCAAACTGTTACAATAACCTTTGGTATCTTATGATTATTCATCACTTCGGTTCATAATAATCTCTAAGCATTCAGAGAATAGTGATTATAAATTATAGGCGAAAATTAACTAAACACGATAAGCACACCCTATCAAAAAAAATAACATCACAGCGATACGTGTAACTATTCCGCGTTTTTATTTAAGAAAATTTCAAAGCTGACATGATCCCCCAATTCAATAGGAAAAAGAATGGAGCATATTTTATAAATAGCACCATTGCGATATAGGATTAGATATATATTAAATATATACGTGTATTTTAATAAATTAAATAATAATTTTTAAAAATATTTTGCAAATTCTGTGAATGTGCCTTTTTCTGTGTCTCTATGCTTCGAAATCTAGTTTTCAATTTATTTAAGTGTAATGACATTAATTAACATTTCAATATATAATAAAAATCAACACGATGAATATAACTGTATGCATAATATTGCTAGCATAGTTTCTTGTGAATGTAAGTGCTACCTACTCTTCATGACCCGTGTAGTCATTAAAATGACTTGAATTGAGTGACTTAGGGAATCAATGATTTTAGCCTCCTGGTGCAATGGTAGGTCCACTTGAATATTTAGACACTTGTTCGCCATAAAAATCTGCCATCGAGGAAATAAAATAGCATGAATAGTTCAGACTCCGCGGTTTCTCACGATTGTCAAATTCGTGAGTGAAGACAAGGTGTCCAAAGTCGGAAGGCGGTAACTCACACGAAATCTATAAATCAAATGCTTAACGTGATGGCGCATACAATATGAGAGTAGACGGGAATTTTTTGGCCTGAGGCCAGTGCAAGATGTGACTGGAATGGATAGTGACAGATAGGGTGAGAGGTTTTTCATACGCCACGACAGAGGGTGCGCAAAGTCACGTATTCCCATAACGGGGGACCATTCCTTTGTAGTGGTCCCCTATAGCTGCCGATATTAATGCGACAAGAATTACGAATACCATAGCTTGAGTTAAGTATGGGACATCTTAGAAAGAACCACCAAGCCGCCAACCTTGCAGAGTGCAGACCAGCCGCCAACTTTGCAGACTCGGGATGGAATTTTATGTATATGCTTGTGTAGGTTAAAATTTGTTTTTCCGCCTCTGTCTTTTTCATTTTTTTTTGTATTTACTGAGTCTTTCTGTTGTGTTTTTTTCTTTGTGCTACTGTCAAATGCTTTTTCCTGCATTTTTGAGCTCTTATAAAATATCTCATGAGCCAAAAAGGCCCACGATAATAAATTAATTGAAATTTAAATTGATATCAGTCAACCGTTCACATTGGAATGGTATGGTATTTGGAAGAGGCAACCGACAGCTGAGGTCATTTGCGCCATTAGGGAAGGGTATGGAAGGAAGGTCGGAGAGAAACCCGGCGTCGGCATTAGCTTGCTCTTAACGCAAGGCGGCAAGGATACCACAGCTTAACGTCCCACCCGACGGACGGATCGTTGAGCTCGAAATGTCTTCCACACAGCATTCTAGCAGGTGTTGTATTCTAACAAGCCTCAGAGCATTCTCTACCACCGCCGGAATTTTATCCTGAGCCCACGGTATGGGAAGCCAACACTCATGCTACCACCACAACGATCCCCCATGCACATTAGTTGGTCCATGCTACGCCTACAGGGATAAACGCTGGTCACCATCAGCATCAGTGGTAGACAATCCTAAGATTGGTTTGACGCAGCTCTCCACTCAATTCTCCTATCAGCTAATCTTTTCACACCTACGTGTTTCTTCTATTTCACATACCTCTTTACTGGTTACGTATATTTTGTCGGAGGTATTCCTTGTCCGTTCTTGCCATCTACTTGTCCCTCGACGATACTTTTCTAATGATGCCTCTACATATGTATTCTCCCCAGAAGATGATAATCCCATTATTTTTTTCTTCATCCCTGGTCATCAATCCTATTGATTCTAAGCGGATTTTCAATGCTCTTGACTGTTCATAATCATCGATGGAGTCTATGAATTCCAAAATTTCATTAATCTATTCTACGAAGTTCTGTGACTCTCCACTTTTTATATATCTTCAAAGCTACTAACTGATAATCATCGATCAACCCCCTTACAGTCATCGATGGAGTCTATGGACTCCATAATTTCACTAATCCATTTTACGAAGTTCAAAGACAAGCCGCTTTTTTATATATCTCCCAAGCTACCACTGAATCACTTAAACTTTTCGCAGTAGATAAATATGTTAAATAATGTATGTAATATCCATCATCATCACTGGTCAACATACCTAAGATTGGTTTGACGCAGCTTTTCACTCAATCTTCCAATCAGCTAATCTTTTTACACTTACGTATTTCTTCTCTTTCACATCCTTCTTTACCGGTTCCATATAAATTATTCCAAGTCTTCCTTTTCCGTTCTTGCCATCCACTTGTCCCTCGACGATTGTCTTCATTAGGCCATCATGTCACAGGATATGTTCTGTATGGTGTTCCGTCTTTTTATCAATGTTTTCATGAGGCTTCTCTTCTCTCCTAATCTTCTTAGGACTTCCTCATTACAAACTCGGTCGATCCATTTGATCCTCGTCATTCCTCTGTAGCACCATATTTCGAAAGCCTCTATCCTTGATTTCTTCTCGGCTGTCATTGACCATGCATCACTTCCGTAGAGAAGCATACTCCATGTGTACGTTCTGATAAACTGTTTCCTTACTTCTATGTCTAAATTCCTCGCTCTATATAGATATTTCTTTTGTGATCTCGGGTCATACCATCCCATTATTATGATATGATATAATTTCGTACTGAGAAAGTAAATCAGTCGACAAAGCGCAATTGCGACATCTCCTGACGAACTGTGAAAGACATCAGGTCGCGCAGGTGAGTCAAAAACCTCGGGGGAAACCCAGCTGAAGTGCTAGGAGACAACTCCGAACATGTCACTTGACTCATCAGATTTTTACGATCAAATGACCTCTGATTTATAATTATTTTTTTGGCATTGTTTTACGAAGAGTCTTGTTTTTATATTCATTGTGGTTTTTTTACTACTTATACGATTATTAAGTGGGTGCAAAATGGCCTTAGTCGCGGATATACCTTATAACCTAAATACTACCTATTGCAACAAAGCGAAATAATTTTATCATCTGAAATACCATGACAATTGATTCATTTCGCAACCACGGGACTGCAGATCTTTTCTAATCGTTAATTCATCGCTACTGGCCGCATTAATGACATTTAATAGATTCGGATTGGGAAACCACATAAACTCTCCTTCCTGAATTCGCCCATCTTACTCCTCTAACCAAAGCAGCTACTTGACCCATATGGCGCAACCATCCGTCCTCCTCAGTCGTTCGCTTCCACGGATAACAACGGACCAACCACCTAGCCTATTTCTTCATCGTCATACTAGGCGTGGTTAACTTGCTTGTAGCTGCGATCAATTTTGATAGTCCGAAAAAAATTTATATCTCAAGCGAACCTCAGCGCTTTTTTGTAAAAAACGGTAAAGTTGTAGCTTTCTTGTTTAAGGAATAATCAGTGTCGACAGCCTCTTGAACCATCAAACTTGATCACAACTACGAATAAGTTAACCGCTCCTGTTATGGCTGATAGACGATGAAGAAATGATAAGGCTTCAGCGCTAAATAACTTAGCTATTCGTTCTTTTCTTGTGAAATGATAACTGATGCGGACCCCGTGAATCTATTATGTAGAGTTTCATACTGTTATTGCCGAATGGTACTACAAGTATTGGTCGATGATTTGTACTGGTCCTCGCTCGGGATGTAAGGAGTTTTGGACGTTTGTTACGAGGGTAGCACCGAAAACTGTGAAGCATATATTGCTTACAACACGTTGGGAAAAATACCTTAAGAGTAAATCGCAGGGACTTCATGTTATAGTACAATTTATTAGATAGATAATTTTTTGTCACAATGGATATTGATGGTGTTTTTTATAGTATATTTGTTTTTTTTTTCTGGCCCAATTGTGACGAATATGGGAGCTTATATAATCCATATGTCTCTTTTTTGACGGTCGATGTCCCTTAAATAATTTCTCTGCCTAGTTATATATTGTAACTGATTAAACTCTTATAAGAGAGCAACTGGTTTGGAGGAAGAAGGAGGGTCCTCACCACATTTATCCCGAATAAATAAAATCAAGGCAAGTTAAACCTATGAACGATCCTGGGTAGGAATTCGCGTAGAATATTCTAGGATTTTCTTCTATTGTCATCGCTAACTGTTACGAATACGTTTGGTTTCCCTTAATAATTAATCACTTCAGTTCAAATAATATATCAGCAGAGAAAAGCGGTTATAAAATAGAGGCGCAAATTAACAAAATACGATCAAGCACACCCTATAAAATTGTAATATGTAGGTACTACCTATCCAACAATAATAGTTATGCTATCCATCCAACATCTATCCAACAGTAATAGTAATGCTAGCATGCGTAACATTTTTATGGCCAGATGATATGCGCGAGGGAGTCCTCTTGCATGCTTCATGCTGGTGATTGATCACCCCTGCCAAACACCCCATAGGTGTCTCGGAGGGTATTATGAAGACGGAGATGAAATATCATCCGAGCAATACGCATAACTATTCCGCGTTTTTATTTCATAAATGTTCAAAGCAGATATTAAAATTAAGTGATTTAGAGTACCGATACATATTTTTAGAACGTCGGTTTCCCCGGCGATGGTTTGATCTCTGCATTTCTTCAGGGTTTCCTTCCGCGTCAGCGAAGAAGTGCCTGAAGAAATGCAGAGATCAAACCAATACGTATTGCTTCGTGGTGCAATGGCACGGTCTCTCGCATATTCCGATACTTACACGCTATGACACTTATTACGATTGATAGTGTATTGTAGAGTTCAATGGCCAGGTATGGGCTCTAGCGATTATGCTCATGACTATGGTCGATAATTCGCACGAATAGGCATTTACGGACGATAAAAAAACTTCCCTCAAACTCGGAGGGATCGGGGCAAAAAAAAAATACGGCGACGCGGAACACCGGTTGGTCTATCATCGCTTCCTCGGAGGCTTGGTGGTCTACAGTAGTGGGGAAGAGAGGGATATAATTGCCCGACCGCAAAAACCCCGAGCGGAGAGAGCGAAGTTTAAAAGGCACAAAAATCGAGAGCGCACGGCACGACTCGAACTGGAATATTCAAAACGACCACCGCTCAGACACGATGACGACAGCGCGATATCGGCTTCACTGGTCGCTCCTATAGCCAAGTTTACGTGTAGAAAGCCGACTACTATTCGAGAATCCAGGCAAGTTGGACGCCAACTATCGGTCGAATTCGGAAGTAGAGCTCCGAGGATAACAAGCAAGCACCCATTTTTTACAAACCCTAAGCTATTATTTCGGATAAATAAAATTTAAACTTCGTTTTTACACAGAACATTATTAAAACACGACCATGGTTTCGACGGTTAACGTCGAAACGGACAGAAGATGACAACGAGCTTTAATTAAGCGATTAACAAAATAAGATCAAGCACATCTTATAAAACTGTAATACGTACTATATATCCAACAATAATAATATAATCCGATAATAATGTGGAAAAACAAAGTTTATATTTTATTCATCCAAAATATTCCGCAACTTCCACAAAGTAAAGCGGAAAACCACCAACTCAATGCTAATACCTAGAGAAATCATTTGCATTGTTGACTATTTTCACAACTGTTGAGTATAGTTCGTCTCTTTTTATTTTTCTGGTATTAGGCTTAGGAAAGTTGGGTTACGGGTAATGTACAGAATACGAACAGTCGCGGACAAGACAGCTTTGGGCACTGCGTGGAAAACGGATGTTCTTATCTACGGTGGCAGGTAAAATGTGGGGAGCAGGGATGAGCCGTCTCAAAGCACACAAGCAGGTATCGGGCAGCCTCTGAAAAATGTTTTCCGATCTATCGCTGCTATCTTCCGATGAATTACCGAAACGGCACCACTCTCTTATGATAAGCGTGTACTATAATAAATGGTTAGGCGAGACTCTTTGTGGTGCGAATAGAGGAGATCCTCTTCAATACAAAGAGACATCAGAAAATACAGATTCAGATGTGTCCGCTTCAACACATGGTGACATACTTGGTCACGATGAAAAAACTAGCAAATATAGAGCGGAATGTAGATGGTAGAAAAGAAACATTTTCGTTTCGTCCTCAACAGGGACGCAGCTAGGAATTAAGGATGGGGTGGGGGGGTTTAGGTGCAATAAATACCGGTGTGTGTGAGGGTATGGAATACCCACCAGGATAATCGATAGGTGCGAGATTAATAAAATGCGGAAATTTAAACCAAATGGTTCAAAATGGTGAGTTTTACGGCTTTCTGAGGGGTATTTTATTAATCCTTAAACTATTCTATTAGTAATATCAATCCAATTGAGTAAAATGGATCAAACTTAAAAATTTCTCTGAGCTCTGAGGGGGGTTTATCCCCCAAAACCCCCCCTCGCTGCGCCATTTCTCCTCAACGCACTCAACACGGATTGGTTAGCCTCTGAAAATCTCTGCCATCCTATCCTAACTATCTTCCAATAAATTACAGGAATCCGATAACTCGTAGATGTAGAACCCCCACATAAAGGCCTAAATGTGATGTTTTCGGGAGCAATTGAGTCAGGGACGTAGCCAGGATGAGGTGCTGTAGTGGCACGACCTGAGGGGTTCAGGGTGGTATAATATGAAGGCGGGTGGAATCCCCCTCTGGTAAAAATGTGAACATTTTTATCTCTAGAAATCATATTTTATGCTATTTTGGCACTTAAAATTACGCAATTGATGGTCGCTGGGTAGCTGTTTTGGTAAAAGACGTTTTGGTGGAGTAGATTAAATTTGTTTTAGAAGTTTAATATTTTTCTGCTAAAATAAATTTTTTTGGGGGCTCGTGTCCTTCGCCCCCCCCTGATTATGGTACTGAATTATGATATGATTTTTTTATCTCTATTTTCAAGGTGCGAGGACATCACCACCGGTTCCAGCGCGCGGAAGCGAAAAACATCGTAAGGTTGGCAGCTCGAATTGCATCACCGCGCGCACACACTCACATATATTCCCCATACTCCGCGAGCGACCGTCCGCCTTCCTCGGCGACCAAGCAGAAGACGGGCGGTTCGCGGAGGAGAGGAGAAGGAATACTCGGTAAGGAGAAGGAGGAGGTGAAAAGGGGGAAGGGAAGCAGGGAGGTCCGCTGATGGAGAGAGAAGAGGTGACTGTTCACTTCGCCCCTTCTCAGGTCATCGCCCCCCCTCCTCCTCCTCCTCCTCTCCCTGCAACCCCATCCCCAACCCCCCTCCCACCTCCGACCATTCCCTGACTCTGGCCATGAGACCTTTCTTTCTTGCTCGCTGGCGCCGTGCACTGCAGTGCTATACGGCGAAGTCGAGGGAGGTCACCCAGGTCTTTCGGGGAGGTATTGGATGGTTGCATGAATTACTTTCGGGTTCTCCACCGGGTCAGGTTTTTCGTGGCCAACGTTTCGATGCTTGACTAGCACATCTATAGGTCGGCCATGGAATACCTCAACATCTTCATAATACCCTGTGAGCCACCTCTAGGGTGTTCGGCAGGGGGTGATCAATCACCGTCATGCAGCAAACAAGAGGTTTTCCAACATGTACATTGTATACCGCACGGACATAAAAGACGACAACAATGAGAAATGGAGTAATGAACATACGTCGCTGCAATGGTGTGTAGATTCTAGGATGCAGTGTGGGATATCTATTACCGTTGCTCGCCTCATCCGTAGGCAACAGTTGATCGGTATTCGATAGATTCATTCCGCCACAATAGAAGAAACATAAAAGAATTTCTAATAGGAAAAGAAGTAGATAACATGAAAACTATACTTTACCACCCGTCGTATTATGGTAGAAGAGACCTACAACTACATAACATCCTGCGAGCCACCTCTATGGTGTTTGGCTATGGCTTGGCTTGGCTCTTTGGCTATTAATCGCCAGCATGCAAGAGGATTCCCACATGCACACCACAAGGTCATAAAAATGTTACGCCCAGTAACAAATTATGCTCCCACATTCATGCAAAGGCAAAACCAGCCAATTACTCATGAAGGCAATCTGCCTATGAAGCTAAAACATGCTGAACACGCCGTTGACAATGGTCGCGTTCAGCAGATACTCACCGGGATCAAGAGATCCCTCACCGGTGAGCGACCGGTCGTTGCGATCTGCTGAACGGTTGCCGAGCAGTGATTGGTCACGTGACTAAATAGCAGAAACAATTCAAAATGGGCGGTAATGCGATTCCAGTAGAAGCGCTGGCAATTATAATAGCAGGAGACGATGATATTATGAACAATTTGTTCGGCTTAATTCATCGTGAGGCGGGATTCTTAAGGAGAAATCCCTTAGCCGTACGCCGCAGAAGAAATAGGCCGCGGAATGAAAATTATTATGAAAGGATTGTCCCTCGTTTTCAGGACGATCTGTTTCAAGAGCATTTCCGTATGTCTAGGGCAAGTTTTCAGGTAAATTAGTAAACGTTTTTAAAAATTATAATGTTCTTTAATTTGTCATGGATGATTTTTCGGGTTATTAAATCTCAATAAGCAGCCTGCGTTATACAACAGTCGTGTTTCATACCAGCATTAAGAGAATGATTTGAAATATTATATTTTAGGAATTGGTGAATGTCATCGGCAATGCCATAAACGGAAACAGAAATAGGCTAATTGAATTGCCAAAGAAAGTTATGGTGACGGTGTGGATCTTGGCTAAACAGGAGAGTTTTTTGGCAGTAGGCGACAGATTTGGTGTTGCCAAGAGCTCATGCCATTATGTCCTTAGGGAGATTGTAGGGATCCTAAAAAATTTAATTCCAAATTACATAAAGTGGCCAGAACGTAGGACTCTCCTTGATAATGCCAATGTAAGTCGTTATATCAATCCAGTGCTACCTTATCTCAGTATAAATTTGTAATTAAAAAAAGGAAGAATATTTCCTTGCTAGAGTGAGTGGAGTACAGGAAATTCTCAAGTTCGAACTTCAACCTGACAGTTATGTTCATTTCAGGCATTTAGAGTAAAATCTAATGGCTTCCCAGGAGTAGTGGCAGCTATAGATGGTTGTCATATACAATGTAGGCAACCACCACAAAATGCAAACGATTATTATAATCGTAAAGGAACACATTCAGTGATTTTGCAAGGTACCTTATAATAGCTCAAAAAATATTTCCACAGTATTCTATTCGAGCACTTGATACGACACCTTATTACTTGCAGAGGATTTTTGATTTGGAGTTTGACACATTTCTACTGAATTTTCCAGGTGTTTGTGACCATCGTACATTATTTTTGGATGTTTTTATTGGACTGCCAGGGCGAATGCATGATGCTAATGTCTTCAGGCTGAGTCCTTTATATGACCATCTTACCAGTGATGCAAATCCACTATTGCCTCAAGACTTGCATTTAATTGGAGACTCGGCTTACCCTTTGCTCCTCAACTTGATGACACCATTTCGGGATACAGGACACCTGAGCCCTCGCCAAACAAATTATAATACAAAATTAAGTGCTATTAGAGCAGCTATAGAGAGGGCCTTTGGATTCCTAAAAAATAAATTTCGGCGCCTAAAATATTTAGATGTACAGGATATAGATTTTGGTAGTGACATAATAGCAGCATCTTGTGTTCTACACAACTTTCTTATACTAAGAGGTGAAATTGATGTTCATACTGAAAACATAGATGAAGATGTGATTGGAAATCATGATGTAAGAAATGAGAATGAAGGAAATCTACCAGAGGCAGTTGCCAAAAGAAATAATATTATGGCCATTCTTTGACAATATTTATTATGATTTCAGTTCAAATATTTATAAAGAAACTGCCAAGTAGCATTTTTTTCTTGCTATACCAATAAAAATAAATTCAATAACATTTATAACTGAAAATAATGATTTACAAACTATTTGCAATTTAAATACGGCCAATTATTTATCAACAAGTGATTGGAGAATTCTATTTCTCTCCCTCTGTATTTCGTTGGACTCCTCTATAGCCCTGGTCAACTTATTTATTGCTTCTATGTGGTCTTTTTCAACTTGCAACTGTTGCTTCCTCAGACCGTATAACTTTCTGCCTCTCATAGCTTTTTCGCAAAGCTCAGGTAGGTCTTCCATCTGATTAGCTAATGCATCTGCAGATACATGGGTAGTAGAAGTGGAAGGAGAAGGCTGCACGGGGGAAGAGTTCGATGAGGTAGGAGGAGGGGGTTCTATGGAACTTGTGCCGGGAATAGGAGGCAGAAAAGACGATACAGTATATCCAGGGTTTACAGTTTTATCATCATTGAATATTTCTTCCATCGCTTCGTAGTGACTCCAACTTATTCTCTCCCTTCCAGTTGATGCCTTGCTATTTTTAATGGTTTTATACGTTTTCTTCATGTTCCTCATTTTTGAATCTAAAACATCTTCTGAAACATTGTACCCCTTTTCTTTGAAAACAGAAACAATATCCCTCCACAACAACCTCTTCTTAATTTTTGGATTTCTGAATTTATCTTTTCTTGCCAGGTACTCATGGAGCAGGAGTTTGTTTAGGGAAGGGTTCCATGCAAAGGTTTCAGGTAGGGTTTCATTTCTCTCACAATTGATCTCAACATGGGGTTCACATAAACCTGCAAACTTTAGCTAATTATTTCACTGAAGCTAATGTAACTACAATGATCATTATGATCTACAATGAATATTAACCGTGGAAGGTAGAATAAGATTCCATGAATGTATTTTACAACCCAAATTTGAATCAGGGCCTTTGTGGCTATTTATTTCCACAATAATGCCAAGAAATGAATTAATTAATGAAATACTTACTAGCAGAATTCACTACCGGAAATTCTGGGATGTTTTTTTTCATGTAATTAATAAAAAATTCTGAATCTGTAAAAATGACATTTGCAATTTAAATAATTCATACAAGTTATCCGATACCTCACAAATATTGGACTTAACAACAAATAGTTACTTCACGAATGTCTCATGATAAACGATGATGAAATACCAACAAAATAAGATGTCATGAGCCAGAAAACGGAAAAAGCTGTTAGTAATCGCACATGCTTTATTTACGTCAAAGTGTTCTTAATTGTTAATACAGACGTTCCAATCTCACAATGAAGTGACTTCATATGAACTTTTCTCACGATCACAAGCAATATGTTAATTCGCATCCGTTCACGCCTGTTTTTTTATAAATAAAGCCGAGAAAAAATTCACTAATTGAGAAAACCAAGGGAAACAGGAGAGAAGATTCTCAGCATAGAATGAATTTAACTCGTGAGAATCTGAGAATGACTCGGCTACAATTTATACGTATAATTCAAATGAACGACTTCAGTAACAAATTCCCTTAATTAGCAGATGACAAACCTGAAGCCAGTTTAATTTGTACTTCTTCGGTATCCATAATTTCGAAAGTCATACCTTCGTATGAATATATTTTAGCGACAACGGCAGCAGAACACGTACTGGCACTGGGCGCAGCCATATTGCTTCTCAACATGTTCCACCGGTGATCGTTGATTTTCTCCGGTGGAAAAAATGGCGTCTGATCAGTGACACCGGTGAGCTACCAGAGGGCGTTCAGCAGAAAAGGTCTCACCGGTTCCGCAACTGTTGAGTCTGCTGAACGCGACCAATGATAGGGAAATTCAGAAACATGTATTATGGAATACATAAGGAGTTAGGCTAAATTACAAGTCAACTAACCTATAAGTAAGTCCTACCGCTGCCGTTGCAGTCTCTAATCAATAGTGGAAAAAAACGACATTTTGAATCTATATGTTCCACAGACTATCTCTCTTATTTTATTTTTATCACGTACATGGCAGCTGTTCTATGTTTTTAAGCCTATTTCATTAGAATCCCAAATATTGGCATTGCATTCCAAATGAGCTCTAACGAGGAAGAAGTAGCTGATTTATATCATATTGCTGATTTTAAGAGTTCTCATTTCTCCTTTCTTTACACGATAATCTACAGAATAATCACTTGTCTAACGTCGCATCTGTCGCCGCAATTATAAAATTTAATCCCCATGGATAATTTTGTGCATGGTGAATGTTAGTGATGGTTCACCTTCAACCAAAAACCTCCATAGGTGGCTAGCAGGGTAATATGTAAGCATTTTTATAGTGAAAAATATTTGCAATCTGCTATTTAGGCGATATAAATAACTTTTTAACTACTGAGCTGATAAATAAAGAAATTCCACACAAGTACAGCGACAAAAACGCAACTAAGTAAGAGTGATTTAAAGTACTGCATGATGTAAGTTACTTCGCATTCACGCACACGGGTGCCACGTCATACCAATGATGAAATTTTCCATGAAAAATTCCTTTCTAACCTATATAAGGCAGTCGAACCTCAATAAACGCAGCCCCGAGGGTCTTTCCTTACCATCACAGCGTTTGAACTAACGTTCGGAGTTGCATTGGCTGTAAAATGTGAAGTGTCATGAGGTATTCCGATTTCTGGAGGGTTAGCGTCTTCGGCCGTTATGTTAACTTAGAGCTGAGTGTCATTTACTCCGGCATTCGATCATTGTGAAACGTATACCGACAACTGGAAGCACTTGAGCGATCGTTGAAACGTAGTACATCCACTTGCTTCCTCCTATTTTGCTGCAAACAAGCTGGTGCTTCGTGAAAAAGCGGGGTAGCTGACCTAGCTTCTCGATGTTGAGTGTATTAACCTTAGTCGTTACTGTAAATTATTGAGGATGAGTGGGAACTTTTGCTTCCGGGTACTTCTCTATAGATTAATCTCTAGTTAGGGTTTTATCTTGTTAATAATCGTTGAAGAAGTGAAGCCGTAAAAATTATACATTGAAGATGAATACTCTCTCTGAAGAAAGTTGCGATTGGTTTTGATTTGTAGGTATAATCTCTGTAATTTATGGGCAAGGTAGTTTTATTCTATATCTTTAAATCCTAGGTGTAGATTATGTTTGGAATACGAGGACTCTCATTTGCCTGTTGCTCGGCATGCGTTGGAGTTCGATGCAAATACTTCCATCGCATCCAATCTCCACTATCACTATTTAATCCTTGTTCAAATAAAACAACAACAAGAAAGCAAATTAGGGTTTAGATTATATTTAGTTTATAGTTAAGATTCTACATATACGCGGTGAGATTGTTCCATGATGAACTTTTGAATGATGTTCGATTTACCTCTTTTTATGCAATGATAAAATGGAAAATAGAAATTCATTCGATGGAATTATTTGTATACGTACCTACTCTTTAAGCGTATCCTATAGCTAGTATTCATTTTAAGTGTGAGCAAAGATTATCGAACTGTTATAAAATAAATTTTTTAGGCGATTTTCATTTTATTTCAAAATTTTGGAATTCCTTCACGCTTGGTCAGAAACCGTTAATTTGATTTGAGCTCATCGGTGGAAGTGACATGCGCTGAGAAATTAATGTTCCTTTTACTCCGAGGTATCTGATCGGCTTCTCTTTTTTTCTCCATGAAGGAGCGGTTCAATGAAAGAAAGGTCTATGCCGTTATTTTTTTCCCATTTCGTATCCAGCTGAACATCACTCGGCGAAGCCTTCTAAATATCTTGCCGGTGCGCGTTTGATCGCGTCGCATTGTCTCCGTCCAATGTAGCGCTCATGTTCGAGGCCGTGAGGTTGGTCACTCGTGAAGAATTGAGGTGTGGATTGATCTTTTATTGCATCATGTGATTATGACAGATTCCTCCCTAAAGATTCTGGAATTAAAACTTTCTATTTTAACGGGTTTCATAATAAGACCGTGTTATGGGATTCAAAGGAGAAATATGCAAGGCTAAAGGCAAGGCAAATTCATCTACATCTACATAATACCCTGCGAGCCACCTCTAGAGTGCTTGGCAGGGGGTGATCAATCACCAGCATGCAGCATGCAATTGGACTCCCACATGCACACCACACCGTCCAAAAAACGTCCCGTATACTAACAAACTATATTACAATATGCTGTTAGAAAAAATAATTGAATTAAGAAACATGCATTAATTTTTACATAGGTTAGTAGGCTACACTACAAGTCATGTAATCTATTTAGGAGTTCTATCGCTGCCGTTATAATCTCTTATTGATCGTGGAAAAAAAGACATTCTGCACCTGCCTGTTCTACAATCTATCTCTCTTATTTTATTTATATGATCTGATATTGACATTAGATGTATCCATGCAAGGCGAGAATAATGTAAAGTGCTCACCGCGAAGTAGTAGAGGTAAAACAATGGTAAAAATAATATGAGAAAGAAAAACAAAAGCAGAGAAAATGCAGAAAAACAAAGAAAAATACAAGTGGTAAAAGAAAAACATGCAAGCAGTCGCCATAGCGAGTGTCGACATTATTTTTATCAATCGGGAAACCGTTGTTATCCCTGTTAGCACGAGGAAAGAATAACGACTTAAATATCTCTGTTTCGCAGTTTATCTTCTACTCGGGATCCCTTCTCCTCTATTGCAAAAGCGGAATTTCGACGGCAAACGAAGGATATTTTTCACATGGCCTGAGAAAAACTCCTTCCCGAATTTGCTAAGTAAATATAGTTTATGTTTTGATCAACACTCCTGAGTTTGAACCGGAGATCGTCCACGTGGAGATGAAAGGCCGAAGATTGGACACTTTGGAGAAATTGGAAATTGTGCAAGAAGGAGGCATTTCACTGACGAATGAACAACTATTTTTTGGACATTCCCCACTCCTGGCCATACCATTCCCGAAGCGCTCCAGCCAATGACACATACCCTTCCCCAACTTCCCCTTCCACCTGTCACCCATCCGTTCTATATAAATACAACCCCAACACCAACCATTCATTATTGTACTTGATAATGACCTAACGGTCGAAACGCGTTGCACGGAAAATAAACCTGTGGAATATTGCCATCTTTGTGTTATTTTTAAAACTCCTGTAACTGTTATCCCAGCCTATCTCGCCCAACGAAAAATATTTTCCTCGCCAGTCGAATAAATTCTTTGGCTTTCCTCGCTGAAATTCCGCTTTTGCAATACATTTTCATCGCTCATTACTAAGTTACGACAGTAACCTATGATTACACTCGCGTGCTTAAGACTGTAAAATAAAAGTATTTTCCTAGATAGATAGATCGACATGATACCCTGCGAGTTATCTCTTGGGTGTTTGGCTTTGAGGTAAGTCTTTAATCCTCTGGTGCATGTTGGTGTTTGTTCACCCCCGGCCAAACACCTCCATAGGTGGCTTGCAAGGTAATGTGTAGGATAAATGTAGATGCATACTATTTTCATTGCAACATATGTACCCTATCGCCTCTTCACTTTTTCGCTCTGTGTACATTGATACCACCACTTTTCACTTCGCAGTAAATGTCCACGTCAACCCTGCCCGCCTGTGTTGCATACCTGAAAATTTCCCCTAAGTGGAGGTCATAGGTATCTTATTGCCGCCCATCACGTTCAATGAATTCCTAGCCATCAACTTTATTTCGGTAGCGGCTCGAGTACTCCTGGAATGCCAGACAATCTTAAATCACAACACTTCTTTTCCTGTTTTCCTGTCGAGCTGTAGGAAGTACATAAATGCTATCAGTTTTACGCCCAGATGCATCCATCCCGAAATCTCGAGAGCTTGCGATAATGAAGACCACCTACTGGGTACGTAGCAAGCATTTTTGATCCTATAGAGAGAGATAAAGCATGCGAAACGAACCGCAAGTAATCAGAAAAGTTAGGATATTTTAAAGACATACCAAAGTAGGGCTTTAATTTACCCCTAAAAGTCTGAAGTTAAAGGAAAGAAAAATTAGGAGTTAAAATTTAATATATGTATGGATAACCCATTCATCATCGCTCATTTTGTACATCAATTGTGGGAGAAAATAGGCACATTTCAAAGAAAGAAAGGATTGGAAGTGTCAGAAAGGATTATTGACAAGCATGTATTATTTATAATACGCAGACAGTGTTACATAAATAAAAATATCGATACCACGAGCGATTACTTAAAGTAATGAGGTTTTGGAGTTGAATTCAGGTCAACGTGAATAGCTTTTTGAGTAAGCGATTCAGCAGGGATAAATAAATGAGACATACCTACATTATTTAAATGATATGTGGAAAACTTGCATTACATACACCTACTACGAGACGAACTACAGAAAAGACCAGCGGCCTTTTCTAGTCACTCTGCCTCTTCTTGCTATTTTTGTCTGCCGTTTCCCTCTGAGGATCGTATGTTTCGTTGATTTCTAGCATATTTAAATTGAATCCAAGGAATACCAAACGGCTCTTAGTTTCCAGGCTTATTATATGTACAGAATGAGACTCCATACGTATATAAAAGAGGATGTCTGTTTGTCTGTCCGCTATGCGATTCCATACCGATCCACGGATTGCGACCAAAGTTACCACATAGATGCATCCCATACTCGCAAACCTCGTAGTGCTACTTACAGTTGCATTCAACGCGGCGTTAGAAATAACGGCAGCGTTAGATCTTACAAATAGGATAGTTGACTTGTAGCGTAGCGTACTAACTTATGTATTCCTTAATGCATGTTTGTGAATTTTCTTAGTTTCTAACAGCATGTTTGGTGCAATCCGTGCATCGATATGGAAATGCATAGCTTTATTAGCAGATTGCCTGCATGAGTATTCCGCAAGTGTTGCCTTTGAATGAACGTGGTAGTATTATTTGTTAGTATGAGTAACATTTTTATTTATGTCTGTGAGGTGTGAATGTAGGAATCATATTGCTACATGCTGGTGATATATCACCCCCTGCTAAACACCATAGAGGTGGCTTGCAGGGTATTTTGTACATGTAGATGTCCTTAGCGTCATTTGCTCATATACGTTTGTTACGACAGGTCGTATAACATCCGTGTGGACATCCTGCCGGGTAGGCACACCTTTTGACGCGCACAAAGAGAAAATATTAAATTCCTACCATGCGACCATGAATTCCAAAATCCAAGTTTACCACCTCCCAGTGTACTATCCTTCCCGAACAACGCTGGGTGGCCTGCTAGTAGAATACAGATGTGGGAACACCTCATGAGGTTTACTTCGGATGAACAAGGGCCCATCAGTCTTAGGAGTTTAAAGGGAAGACCCCCACCGCCTTGGCCTCCGTCGTCATCCAGATGAAGAAAGGACGAATTTGCAGATAAAGAGGTGCTGACGTCAGACGTGAGCGGGTCGTCGACGCGCCGCACATGTGATGCAATGGGGGGAAATCGCAGCGGCTGTTAAAAGTGGCAACCCCGCGCCATTCATTCGGCACCGAAATCGCGGCCTCTTCCAAATCCGTGACCTTCCCTCCCCGTGATTGAATCGCACATGTCCCGAAACACAAGGACCTAAGCCCGCAGACAGCAATCAGTTTTGAGGGAGGCTGAGGGACGTAAGAAAGTTAACATGAAAATCTTTACATCTACACCAACATCTACGTGATACCGTGCAAGCCAAGCCACCTGGGGCACGGATTAATTCATTACCAGGCATATAGCACTCTTCCACGCCTTAATCAGAAACGCGGTCTTTCGCCGGACACAGGCCAAGCACACAGTTCAGTGAGACGCGGTCAGACCACACACTAGGAGAGTGGTAAGGACACGAACATGATACCACGAGATTTCCACATAAGATTTAAATTTTAGTCTTTCCCCTCGATCGGCAAGACTTGACTATTCCAAATTCCTAATTAATTCAGTTACACTACTGTGTTTGTCGTAGCAATTTTTAACCAATCTTCACAGGACGTAGAGCAAAGTATTGGCTGAATTTACTTAACAAATTCGCAGAATATTTTTTCTCAGATGACGTGAAACTTATCCTTCGTTTACTGTCGTACTGTGGTAGGCGTAATCACGAGAAGAAAATAAAGGAAAAAACAGCAGAACATATTTAAAATTCATCCTTTCCTCGTACCATCAGGGATAACAACGATGTCTCGATTAATAAAATCTACGGCGTCGCTCGCCAGGACGACTCATTGCATGCTGTTATTTTTCCATTGTTCTAACCTTACATGGATTTACTAAAGGAAATAGCAACCGTCAAATATGTTATATAACCGTGTGGTTTGCATGTGGGGAGCGTCTCCCATGATGGTGATTGCTCATCCCCTGCCAAACACCGAAGAGGTGGCTCGTAGGATATAATGTAGATGTAGAAAGGTGAATACTAGTTTTGGGCTATTTCTTGCCAATCCAAGAGTATTATGAAAATTGTAGAATGAATCAAATAGCTAGGAGTAGGATAAAATAATGATCGAATTTGAATTAAACACATCAGAAAGATTTCGGGTCAAGTCCATTGCAAACTGGGTTTTGTGATAAGAATTCTTACGAGGAGTGAGGGCAAAGTCAGAGAAACTGCCAACTCGTCCCTCGTGAGACCTCATAAAATCGACTCAATAGCTTAAAACTAAACCGCTTAATAAATTATGTACTCCTTGATGCATATTTCTGAAATTTATTCCTGGTATTTCCAACATCAATTTTTTTAGCTTCATAGGCAGATTGTTTCCATAAGTAGGATATAGAATAATCCCACAGTTTCTGTGTCATAGGTAGAGTTATGTCGGCGCTTATTGTTTTCGAAATGGTCCGATTAAAAAATTCCTGGTCTCAAAATGTGCGAAATGGTCATTTATCATTCACTCTAGATCCACTGCCAGCACGTAAGAGGAAGGAGGGAAGATACACGGGACTTAGTAGTGTCCGCGAATCAAAAAACGCGCAGTGCGCCTGACGGCAGAGATGCATGGGGAGTACGGCGGGCACCTTTGAGGCAGCGTTTTGGCATGGGGGAATCAAGATACGACAAAACGGTTGCAATTTTTGTCTAAAGGGCTCCTAAATACCATATTTACGTAAGAAAACGTTTTATCCGGGTCGAAAAACTCAACATTCAAAATAACTGCATTGAGACCCTACAGTAGCATGTAGCATTGTTGGGGGCTGACACTTGCCACAAAGGTATGTGCATGTGTGTCATTTGTGCACGAATGTCATTTTTTCCACGATCAATAAGAGATTATAACGGCAGCAATAGAACGCGTAAATAGATTGCATGACTTGTAGTGTAGCCTACTAACCTATGTAAAACTTAATGCATGTTTCTGAATTTCTATTCTATATTCTATTTCTAACTGCATATAGTAGTATAGTTTGTTATTATACGGGACGTTTCTTGGACGGTGTGGTGTGCATGCGGGAGTCCAAATGCATGCTGCATGCTGGTGATTGATCACCCCCTGCCAAACACCCTAGAGGTGGCTCGCAGGGTAATTTGTAGATGTAGATGTAGATGTGTGTCTGTGTGCCACCTACATGTAGCTGAGAGCACCTTATCACCCCAACACCCTAGAGGTGGAATATGAAGTAATGATACTTTGCACTTTTCCACATAAATATTTAATTCAAAGGAGTCAACATGTTTTACTGCACTACAGCATCATCAGGACTAACATAGTGAACTAAGTTAAACATGCCAGAATATAAGTTACCCGCAACCTCCATGCGTGAGGAAGGAGATTATTGTCCTATTCCTGCGTTAGAACGTCCTCACCCTGTATTTTGGCTCCTTTGAAATTAAGATTTACATGGCAAAGTGCAAATAATCATATCTTCTTATCTTACAATGAATTTTCCACAATACATATCAGGCTCCACCATGCATTTCACCCTATAACAGGCTCGCAAGGTATCAAGTGGATGCACATGAATCCACCTTGGTCACTTATAAAATCCACCTGAGCTCGCGGAATTTGGTTCTAGGTTCGTTCAAGACATTTTCCTAAAATTGCGAGGAAATCATGCGGAAATAGATGTCCTAAGGGTAGAGTAAAAAAGGAAGGAGGGGATGTGGGGCTTTCTGAATAGTTACAAAGCATCACGTAATGTAGTTCCGTCCTTCATAGAGCGATGTATTCTTTGTGGGAATTCACACCGCCTGCATGCTGGTATATAATTTATTTTTGCTTTCATCGATACCTATGGAGTGAATGTATGGATACCTCCACGCTGCACGGAGGCGAAATCTCACCCACTGACGAAGACCGCAGAGATGGTTTGCTGTGTAATGCGTGCACGTTTTACTACGGTGGTACCTACATGTAACTGAGAACATGTTTGGGATAAATAATCATCAATTCAACACCCTAGAAGTGACACGTAGGGTATCACGTAGTTGTTTATTTTCGCTGAGCTTTGTTTCAGCAGGCCCATAGCTAAGAGAGGGGTTCATCACGGCTTTTGGAAGTTCCCATTTTCTTTAAGAATTCTAATATTGTTCTGTGCAAATAAATTCAATACAAAAAAAACCTAAGTTCATTTACTTTCCATTATACATTTATTACAAAATTTACGTACAAACACATGCTTTTGGGATTGTTGCGAACAAATGTCCACCATGCGACGATGCGGAATTGTTCTTTACTCTATCCATGATAAAAACACAAACGGTGATTTCCGGGTCATTCCATGTGAATTCAACACACCACTCAACCCGACCACCTCAGATTTCTTTCAAATTTGGTGTATTCAATGGTACTGGTAAGTGATGGAAAATACCAATTTGTAGAGTTCAATGATGATTTTGACAAAAGTTACAGGTCCGCAAATGTTGTGAATTTGTCGAAATTTCAGCGTGTCTCTCTAAAGGTAAATGACTATAATTCCGGTTCTATTCAATATAGAAAAATGAAACTTATGTTTTTGGAAAGGTATTGTATAGGGCTTTACAATGATATACAACACGGTCTATTTGTAATAATTTTAATACTCGAGGTCATTGACCTTTGACCTTGAATAACTCAAAACACCCCCCTTCAATTTTTTAAATAAAAATATATATTATTGCTCATGCATTTTACAACACGCACACACATCAAGATGGCACACTTAAGGCATCATGCCCAAAAAATTATTTATCTACAGAACTACACGAGCAAAATGTAAAACTACTATTCAAGGTGAAAATGGCACAGTGTTGAAACCATGGTCGGTCGTTGAGTGTTATATTAAATAGTGTGGAAATTACCATTTGTGTTTTTATCATGGATATTGTAAACATACACAAAATCTAGCCTGAAACTATTTTTTACGTTCTTTACTCTCATATTTATTGACTTTCTTAACTCAAGGTCGAGGGCAGATTAAATAGGCTCCGTATTTATCACGGTGACCTGGAGGTACTCAACCCCCGATAAGACCCTAGCGACAAAAATCAATCGCAATATTCCCTTAAAGCCTTACCTATTGGGTACTATCTAGTAATCATTGACCGTTGAAATGTGGTTATCATATTCATATACGCTTTAAAGTCCCGTTAGGAAATGAGTAATCTCCAGACAAAGACATAAAAAAATCTACGTCTGAAAAGTTAATTGCGATACATTTCAAGGGTTTTGGCAGAGGGCGAATGCAATCGTTCCCTTAAATAAGTGCTACGTAGCTTCAGGTGCTACCAAAATGTCACCTGCACTTAACACTGCAGGTGTAATCTTTAAATATGCATTCAAAATTCAATGTCCACATATTATCCTGCGAACCGCCTCGGCAGGAGGTGAGCTTTCGCCTCTACTTACCCTATAGAGAAATTAGCGACTTTTCCCTCGTTAGACCACATTTGGAATACGCTGCCAGTGTTTGGGACCCTCATGAAAAAGGCTTAATAACAGTTAGAACGCGTGCAAAGAAGAGCTACCAGGTATGTGAAAGGTCGTTACGATAGTCTTGTTAGTGTAACTGACCTCTTAGATAAACTCCAATGGGAATCTCTGTCGGACCGTAGATTGAAAAATAGACTAAACCTTTTAGATAAATTCAAGGGCAGTGTCTTATCTGACGAAGTTAACCATATCTTACGGACGCCAACATACTACGGAAGATCATATCATATAAATAAAATAAGAGAGATATATTGTAGAACAGACAGATTCCGAATGTCATTTTTTCCACGATCAATAAGAGATTATAACGGCAGCAATAGAACTTGTAAATATATTGCATGACTTGTAGTGTAGCCTACTAACATATGTAAAAATTAATGCATGTTTCTTAATTCAATTATTATTTCTAACAGCATATAGTAGTATAATTTGTTAGTATACGGGACGTTTTTTGGACGGTGTGGTGTGCATGTGAGAGTCCAAATGCATGCTGCATGCTGGTGATTGATCACCCCCTGCCAAACACCCTAGAGGTGGCTCGCAGGGTATTATGTAGATGTAGATAGATGTATAAAATTTCACGATGATCGCATACGTTATACGAAAGTAACCAATCACCAAAAAAAACGGTCTAAAGGGAGGTAAGCGTACAGCAGGTACTCTCACTGTCAGAAAGAACGCGAAGTAGCGATCTAATTCCAATGTTCTGTTTAGAGCACGCTAGGATCTGATCATGTGACCTTAAATGATACGCCGCTCACAGTATACTTCAACAAGGAGGCATTTGACAATAACTTTAACCCAGACCATTGACATATTGTTTATATTTAACCATGAGAGAGACATTAATTACCAAGGTTTTAGGGAAGTCTTATGAGGTTACGCATATAGGAGTTAGGCCACAAGGTTAACGAAACCAGTGGCGCAGCGAGGGGGGAGTCTTGGGGAATAAACCCCCCCTGAACTGAGAGAGATTTTTTTAGTTTAATCCATTTCACTTAATTGGACTAATGTTACTTATAAAATAGTGTAAATATTAATGAAATATCCCTCGGAAGGCCGTAAAACTCACCATTTATCTGAAAAATTTTCTAGTGGAGGGTCCCCGTACCTCCCGCTTACCCTGGCGGGTATTCCACACCCTCAGACACCTCAAGTGTTTTGCGCCCTAGCCTTAATTCCTAGCTGCGCCCCTGAACGAAACTACCTAATGCCATGTGGATAAGAGGCATGAGACGAAAAGTTAGTATCTCTCCGAACGGAAACGTTTATAATAATAAATAATGTTTATTGCTCCACACAAATATAAATTTTAAGAAATACATGGCTGCAGGAACATACGTCGGAACTTTCGACAAAATCATGAGGACGCCTTAATGCCGGTTTCTATCTCCTACTCTTATTGATTCATAACGTAATATTACTAAGTTTTATTTAAAATTCCCGAGTACCCCTTTTAAATTTTATTTAAAATTCCCGATAGTACTCCTCAAATCAATAATTTAAAAAAATACCATTAAGCAGCATTTAATGCATAGAACTATTCCTGCAATAATCATTTCCATGGCAATCAATTTGGGAAGATAAATGCTAATAGTATATAGACATTACAAAGGAAACTAGCAGGCTAGCATAATTAAATGCAAAAAAAATGGAATGGAGAATATGCAAGCAAGCATAATGCAATCATATTGAATTCGGTGAGGATAAAGGACCACGCTGAAACCGACGTCGTACAGTATTGAACTTATGTGGAATTACGAAGTTTTCAACATTTTATTTATTACGTCGATTCCATAAAGTCACGCCCGAGACAACGAATTATAGCAAGCTAACAGTAGATATATGGATTTTACAGATGGAAATATGTCCACAAATTCCCAATTCGATTCGTACGCCTAGCTGATATGCATGAGACAGGCGATGCAATATTCAACATGAGCATACTACATAGATAAGAGGCCTTTCATTGGGTGCAGAGTCCTAATACTTGAAATTTTAAAAAGTAAATTTATCTGGAATGCGAAAACATGTTAACCAAGAGGAGAAATCAGGAGGCGCGTATGATCAACAAAAATTTCGGAGGAAATACGCTCTTCCATATACATTAATAGACCGAAGCTGGCTACAAAAACACTGCAGATCGATTGGAATTGCAAGACCTTAAGGTATTACGAACACAAAGAAGGTAAGAGGAAAAAATAAGCACACAAACACTCACAAATAATTGTCTTAAGCGATGTAAATTTATTCATATGAATATATACAAAAAAAATGGGCCATTACCTCGGTTGTACAAATGGAAAACTTTGTAGAGAATATAACACTGCAACAATTCAAGTCTACTCATGGAAATCCAACAACTTGGAAGAAAAAAAGGAATGTGTTACAATTTATTTTTTACATGAAATGAGCCTTTTTCTTGACTATACAAAAAGATTGGTCCCAAAGCGTAGGCACATTATAAACACAAAAAAATGGAACATCGCAAACATATGCGTGTCAATTATAAATCATCCTTCATTCACTTTCTCAAGACTTTTTTTAAAAACGTTTGTGTTACAATACAGTTATTAAATAGCATTTTCTCACCTTGATCTTCTCATCTAATAAACTCACACAATCAAAAATATAACGTTGATCAAAGTAAGGCACAGCACTTGCGTTATTATTTCTCATTTTCATAAACCACAAACACTCTTTTTTTTACGTCTATTCGATAGATTTAATATCGTATGAATTGTTTCAGGCACAGTTGGTAAAGTATACGATAATAAATCACTGATTATACCTATACGAGGGACTGAAGAATAAACAGGAGATTCGATATTGTGCTCTAAATACAAAACAATTGAAAAAAATTCTTCGAACTTGAGCATGGAGATAATGTGTGGATAGAAAATAAAGTAAAAACTCCTTGGCATACATTTCACAAATTATCCAAGTGAGGTTCAGAGAGGAGGAACCCAGTCTGAAGTCAGAGAAAAGAATTAGCAAGCCAACACGGAATGGCAAGAGAATCGAGAAAGGGTATGGAATGCTATCCAACTCATGAAAGTAATAAAAAAAAGGAATCATATTGGTCCTCTCCACCAATGGCAAAAGCGTGCGATGGCGATGATACTTAAAACAACAGGTCTCGCGAGTCCCAAGTGGAAATGGTGATATGAGAAGTAGCTGCACGGATGATTTCGGGAGAAACTGAAGGAAGGGAATACGACACACCTTCGATTAAGACATCGCGAAAAGTTGTTCCAAAATCACATCTTTCGTGAGCAAGGTGGCAAAATAACACCCCAGAAACACCCCCATATTCTCATTCACCCCCCCAGTCGGCTGTTAGGTTAAGCCCAGCGAAGGAAAGGGACAGAGAGGAAAAAAAAATACTTGAAAACGAATGTAAAAATAACCTCTCCCGTAGAGCAGTGATCACTTGAATTGCATAAAAAAAAACTTCAACAACGGATTTGGTCCCCGACGGAATCAAAAGGTCCAAGGGGAAAAAAAGACATTTGAATCCAGCATTCTTTGCAAGCAGTGCCTTCACCTGAATGATTGATTTTTTTACACACACAAAAGAAAGTTTACAAAATATATATCATTTATATATATATTTATATGTATAGTGTCTTCCACAGTGGAGAGTATTTCCTTTTTTACGAAAAAGAAGGGTCGACACTTTGCATTCAAATATCTCCTCTCCGTAACCTTAAACCTTAAAACATCTTGCAAGAAAAAAACTTAATCATCACATTTTGCTAGAGATTTGGACAAATCCTCAGTCAAACCAAGAAAGAGGCACTTCTTAAAACTCTTTTTGCCATTCTGGCGCCCCTCTTCTTACACTTATATAATAATTAACATTAATATCATCATATCATAGCTCCCACTTCACATAACTTGGTCATCCTTTTCGTTAGATCAATGCAATTCAGCTGAAGTAGGCGAGCATATTAATAGTAATACCTCCTGCCTCAGTTTTAATCGAACCGACAATGACATCAAAACCTCGGTCGGATATAATTTTCAACTCTACTCGGGTGAACACGTTTTTTTTAACAAAGCGTTTTCAAATCATTATTTTCCACGCCGACCAAGATTAAAATGGAGAAATTACCAAGCTAAACGAACTCAAGACGAGAATCTTTGAGTTTTACTGGTCCCTGGAACCGTATTCTCACACACCTCAGGCTGCAGCCGACTTACTTTCCACACGTGAAAGGTCGACAATGCAGCTTCAAGCGGAATGCATAGGAAAAAAAAAACTATTCAATAAATACGAAAAAAAATAATAGTTAGGAATCTGGGAATCGCGAAAAAAAGATAATCAACCAGGAACCTTTTTTTTCTTAAATGGCATTCCCTTAGTTCCCTTAAAAAATGAGAATTACAAGGCCTTACTAAATGAAAAATGAAGAGCTATATTAAAGCGACTGGAATGAGCATCTGTGTAGGATATGAGCGCTACTGGCGAGGTGTTGTTGTTGAGCACCTCCGCAGCCGACGATACCACGTCGAATTAGATATATTCATTTATAATATATAATACGCGGTGGACAATGTTGACGGAACTGATAACGTACCCCGCTCATTAAACTAGTGCAATCAATATCTTATTTTTAAAAAGCTCAGAAGTATCAACAAGCAAAATATTGTTCTTTTCACAGTCTTTCTTTTGAGCTAATCACAGGAATACTAAAAAAGTCATCTCCCCAAATACTTGGGCATAGTATTAGAACACATCAATTTGTGCTGACGTCACTATTATTGCATTACGTTTCCTACAGTTACATTCAAATCCCTTGAATGGCACGTCTACACTTCAAACGCTACCAAAAATCTCAGTAGGTTATTGGAGAAATTGCTGGCAAAAGGCACTAATACTTATACATATAAAAATTCGATCTTGGTTGATTCCTGCCCTCTGGCAACGTATTTCGATTGTCGTTTCGCGTCAATGCTTAAAACGCAAACTGAGTCCATTTTACCACCATCGATTCCCAGAAAGACATTTTCTCACAAATGAAAATTCAACAAACCGCACCCTTAGTGATGAACATGGCAGTGGTAGGTATCTCATGTACCCAATCTCATTAAACTCACAAACAGCACGCTTTTATTATCTCCTGCCTTTCGTCAAAAAAAATTGCTCTAAAACCTTTTCAAATGGACAGTCAGGATATTATCCAACTTTAGTAAGGAAGCCTTATTCTTTAACAGCCTTCAAATATATAAACGTCAGTCTAGTTTTTTTGTTTATTTATTGTTTTGGGAATGATTTAATCACGCGCCCATTCTCTCATCACCTTCGTTTTGCTTCTACCGCAGATAATCAGCTTTCGGAATGTCGGCTGATGGATAAACCCCAACAAACGTCCCAAACAAGCAAACCCCTGTATTGGAAGGGCCACGAACGTGGCGTTTTGGCTTCTTCACGACGACCACTCTTTGAAATCCAAAACCTTCCATCCTCCAGAGACTCGCTTCCACACACTGCACCTCCATGTACCGTTCAGTCTTTCTCCTCAAAGGCTGCTGAAACTCAAAATGCTTCCCCGAGGACAAACAAGTCACAACACTCTACCACAAAACCCTATCCTCTCCTATCACCCCAGTGACCCGAAGCATTCTCGTTTCCAACAAAACCGATCACTTCACTCTTCCTTAAACCCCGGACACAACCAGGACACTGCTCGCTGGACAGTCCAAAAATCTCCCCTCTCTCTATCTCTCCTTCTCGCACACACTCCTTCAACGATTGTCCAGACCGAAAACGTTTCCTTAAACATTGTCTTTGCCATCCAACTTGGCGGCCAGGTCCGCCACCAGCTCCTTATAAATAAGCGGGTCTATGTTCTTCCCCAACTGATACAGGACGAACCAGTCACCTATCTGGCACTTGCGCGTTATGGTCTCGATCTGGTCGTGCGGTGCGAGCCTGGACCGCGCGCGGAGCAGGTAGGTGCGCACCTGCGGGCCTAGGACGACCGCTGCGCGGTACAGGATGGCAACGCCCGTGATCACGGACAGGACCACGAACCAGAACCAGAGGAACACGTATATCTTCTCGTTGACGATGTTGAGCGGGAGAACGCACAGTCCGTCGAACTTCTGGACCGAGCCGGAGGGACCGTATTTGTGGAAGACGCACTTGGTGACCTTGGGGAACACCCTGGACATTGGGTCCACCCTCTCCTCTGGTTCTCGCTCGGTCATGGCGATGACCTCCGCGCCGTAGGTGGTGAACTCTCCGCCCAGGAACAGGTCCATGAAGTATATCTGGCCGACGACGTTGATGAAGTTGAGTGCCTCGCAGATGAAGAAGCGTATCGCGTAGAAGTTCTGCGCGTGCAGGTTGGCGGAGAAGTATTCGACCAAGAGCTCTTTCCGGTCCTTCTTGCACTCTTCGCTGACCACCGGGCAGTTCAGGTCAAGAACGAGCATCTTTATCCGGCCGCCCTCCCATGTTTTCCACAGGTAGCGGGGAACGTAGAACAAGATCGCCTGCGAAAAAAGAACGGCACAACATTAAACACGATTCATAAAAAATCGTTAGCAAAGCGTTAACTGTGTGAATAACTTCCTACATGCATGGTTAGTATCAAACAAAGAAATGCCAGAAGGAAATGAAGTAGAGCGAAGCTTAAATAATGATCAAGAAAAAGAAAAATGCTTTAAATCGTCCTCGTAAGACCAACTTTTACCATTGAAATAAAATCCGAAGGTTCAAGCGTGATGTAGTGGAAGTTTTCCATATTGAATTAAATACTTGAAATCTTCCACGATTATAAAATTTATTACGACCTCAGTTTCACCGTTTCTACATCATCTTCAAGGCACAAACGGTGTATAGTGCATTCAATTCATGAAATTTATTAAAATTGCATACTTTGTACACAACTGAGCAATTAAATGAAAATGACGATAGGAAAATATGACGATAATGAAGAAAGATGCACAAACACGAAAGAAAAGAGCAAAATTTTTTTCCATCTCGACAGCTTCAAAACGTCAAATTGATAATGAGACATTGTGAAATCCCTGTGGTATCAACGAAAAATTAAATAGTTAATATTTCTTTCGAAGATGCCGTCTAAC
This sequence comes from Ischnura elegans, assembly GCF_921293095.1. Lineage (NCBI taxonomy): Eukaryota > Metazoa > Arthropoda > Insecta > Odonata > Coenagrionidae > Ischnura > Ischnura elegans. The sequence goes on from NC_060254.1 coordinate 73,088,904, forward strand.
TGCGAACAAGCTCACTCCTTCTGCAGGGGAAAAACTTACTGGAGATGAATGTAAGAAATTAAGTGCCTGAGACATAAAAATCTACTTCAGTTTTTCAATAATCACCATGAGACTTTACATTCGGAAAACGTACACTGTCATTGTTAGATCACAATGCCTATATTTGATAAAAGAGAAGGTCTCTGGCGAGATAAGCACCACCCTATAGCAAAAAAGATGAAGAGAATTGCGAAGAGAATGACTCATTCCCACCCGTTCCATAACTATATTTCTCCGTACTTAAAAAAAAATTACAAAGCAACTCCAAGCTTTACCTTTGAGCCGGCTTCTTAAGTTTCCCAGACATTTATCGGTCTATGTTTGAACAAAAACGAAAAATAATCTGTACCATCCTTTTAGTATCAAGATGAAGTACTCAAACATTCATACAATGAAAGCAACTTAGTAGATTAGATGCCATGAAGATTCTTCGTCCAACCTCAAGCGTAATTTTCGAACGATCACGTAGTATAAATATCGAAGGCGAAACTGATTAGAATTATTATTTTTTTTAAAGCCCGAAGAGGTGAGCAATGAACCATTCCAATAAAATTGGTCACCCCTTCGGTCATAGGAAATTTTTGTTCCTTAAATTTAGAAATTAATACCATAGGCGAAATATAATGGACTTAAAATTTTAAATTAGTATCAGATTTATGCAACGCGCCTTTCCGAGCTCAGTCGTCTCTTTAGTTCATGTAATTTTTATTCCATAAGTTTAGGAAGAATAAAATCTGGAATGTTTGGTCATAATTTGAAACACACTCCCCATCTTTTCATCGTCACCAAATAAAATAATCATGCGCACCACTGAACGGAGACACTGTGGAGTTTCCATTTAGAATCAAGTTCAATCCTAGCAGGATTAATAGTGAATAATAAGGAGACGTATTAATGGTCAATTTCCCACTTGAATAAAGCTTTTTACCACGAAATACGTCAATTTTCGTAAAATCGCAAACTTAGGATTGCAAATTACTACTGTAGTGAGTAGAATTATCCCCACCAGGTTGACCACATCTAACACTTGAAGACATTCTTGTTCAACAACTTTTGAAAGAATAACATCTACAAATTTTAAACAGTCAAAATACATGGGTTAAGTTGTAAGATCTCTCCTCTTTAGATTGATTATTCGCAAGATTTTTAAATGGAATATCATTGACATTCGTGGATTCGGAAGTAGGTTTCCCATTCATCATCATCGTGGCCTCCCATTGACTTAGATAAATTGTATTATACTAATTTTCACAAATATTTCCTACTTTTTACGCAATTGGAACAATCATTAGGTTCTCTGAAAATAAGAACAAGGCGTTGTTATTTCTTTGAGATGCAAAAACCAAATATAATATTAACTTCCAGGTACCAAAAGCGTAGAAGTTTATCTTGTGAAAGAAAGAAGATTTCGGTCTAAGAATTAAAAGGAACACGACTGCAGAATTCTAGCTGGGACTAGAATCAATAGTATGAGATCATCGTTAGTTATAAGCAGCCAACACCCACCATTCCTTCCGGCGCGGGAACAATATGTTACAAAATATTAGAAGCGCACGTGCGACAAACATTCAGGGAGAACATAAGCCTCCCAATTTGAATGGGTGATTGACCTGCACCCGGAAACGAATACTATTTCCAAGAAGTCCTGAGAAAGTTCACGTTTTCCATTGATGATCCGTATGGAAACAGTTCGCTGAAACCTATCACCAAACACGTGAATAACAATGACGAGCAAAAACGAGTGTTGGCTGGCTATGATACCAACGTTATCTTCACGAGACCTTGCGGGTCGCTTTTACGAGAGAATTAACCTTGGCTTTTCAAACTGCTCAAAAACTGAGCCACGAGTGGAGAACTCCCAGCTGGTAAGAGGGATTTTACGCCTAGAAATGAACAATTTGGTACAATCCTAGTTAGGTACATCGTAGTCGTATTCTACATGCTTATCACTCCCCTAGTTTTGGTCTGGCCGCGTGTCGCTGTCCTGAGTGCTTAGTCTATGCCACGAGAACGAGCGCGTTTCTAATTAAGGATAGGATGAGCGCTGTATTCCTCGTGTGGAATCACCCCATACCACACACCCTGGTGGTGGCTTGCACGGTAAGTCGCAGATATAAGTGTATAAAAGGATCACATTAGCATTCAAATATATGCTAACGAAGCGATCCGCCAACTCTAAATAATTTAATAAGGCTGTTTTGGTCAGATATAACATAAAGTAATGTTGGCTTACACGATTCCTTGTAGATGCAGATTCGAATGTTGCACAGACATGCACAGCATTAAGAGTTCACTGATATTTCCTTTTATACATTAAAATGCTAATTAATTCAATACAAAGTCCAATTTTCGGAAGTCAAACCGTAAAGGACAGTGAAAGGGACATATATTGAAAGTTTCACGTGCATTAGATTTAGTTCGTATCCCAGTGAAACCTTGAAAACCCGAGAACCATACAGACGCCTCCGTGTTATCTAATTCATGCACACCTTTCTGTATGTAGTGCTTATATAGGCAGTCGAAAAACTGCACGATGAGTGACGAAATGAATCGGTAGCACAACCGGGCGAAGCACTGATTGAACTCGCCAATCTCCATACAAACTGGCCGTGAGACGTGGGTTCTATTTGTACCGTTTCAAACACAACAAGACATTTGTACTGGAAAAAATCCCCACGATCCCAACGGGCGCCTGCCTAAGAGGTGTGACGTGAAAATCACCGGTGAGCACGCTTGCTTTGGCGGCTAATAGTGAGCATTCGATGACCTCCTAGTGTCACGGCTGCGACGAAGACCCGACTCACGCGCCCCCACCGACTACTTTTGAATCACAATCAGGCAGCCCCAGAAATGAGAAAGGCCAGTGCGGAGGAGAACGCCTCGCGATCGGCGCAACATTGCTATGTAAAACAATAGCAAACCGCTTTGCGGAGGCGATTTGATCCATGAGCTAAGGCCACAATTGTAACCCCATTTCAGCATTAAAACTGCGGAAAATGGGTTAGGTTAGCATATGAAACATCTGTAAAAATACTTTATTAAAATCCTTTGATTTCTCCAAATGTATATAACGTGATGAAAAAGACATTAACACCCAACGCTTTCATCGTAGTGGCTCAATCAAATCCATCCCATCATCTCACGTTAGGTATTTAAAAGTGCCAAGAAGAATAATTTTTTACTCATGCTCAAGATATTTTAAAAGAGCCACTGTTACGGTAGAAACGGTTACATGGTAAGATTAGGGAAATAGCAGCAGAACATTTCTGAACGGTTAGGTATACGATTGCGTGATTTCCAAAAAAAAAAATAAAAACCATAATTAAAATTGGTCTACAATCACAATTGAACCCGCGAATGCAATCACGATTACATCCATTACTTTTCTGCGAAAAGACATGTGAATAAATACCCCTCCCTCTGATCGGTTTTCCCTTCCAAGCTCAGGGCCTCTCGGAAGACTTAATGTAAATTGTGGCGATTTCAACGGCAATTTCGCAGATTAAGTAACTTTTTACCGCGGGCTTGAGTGTTCTCAAAAGAAAAATTAAGCTCTTTTTTAAAAACTTCACTACTTAGAATAAATATTACGTGATAGTTAACATATTTTTTAACTATCACATATATTAAAATGGTAATCGACGTAGACTGTTATCGATAGTGTACATCGCATATTGAAGCAATATATACCTCTACCTGAGCTATATATACCCAGCCACCATTTAGATAAATTCAAGAGCAGTGTCTTTTCTGACGAAGTTAACCATATCTTACGGACGCCAACATACTACGGAAGATCAGATCATATAAATAAAATAAGAGATTATAACGGCAGCAATAGAACGCGTAAATAGATTGCATGACTTGTACTGTAGCCTACTAACCTAGGTAAAACTTAATGCATGTTTCTTAATTCAATTATTATTTCTAACAGCATATAGTAGTATAGTTTGTTATTATACGGGACGTTTTTTTTGGACGATGTGGTGTGCATGTGGGAGTCCAAATGCATGCTGCATGGTGGTGATTGATCACCCCCTGCCAAACACCCTAGAGGTGGCTCGCAGGGTATTATGTAGATGTAGATATTTAAAGGGCGTAGAACGCGGTAACCGTAGGAAGAGGCCACGATTGTAACCCCAATTCAGCATCACGATTATGGAAAATGGGACAAGCCAGCAAATGAAACAATTCTTAAATATTTCATTAAAATATTGAAGCTCACAATGAAATAAATGACATGAAAACCGACCGCTATCATTACAATCGGTCAATCAAATCCATCATGTCACCTCACGCTTCGGTAATTTCAGTCAATCGCTCGCCCGAGAGCCGAAAATTGCACTAGTTCGAGTCCGACGCCTTTATACTTCCAGCTAGGGCCATATGCTACGCTTCGTGGCAAGCCCGTCGGCATGAATAATGAGGAGGTGCTGCGGAGATTCCCTCACGGGCTAGGACACATGCCCAAGACCAAAGATAGGGAGTGGCAGACGCATTGGCTGGCCTCTTTGCGACCCGAGAAGCACGCAAACAAGTAGACCTCTTTCTCTCTCTCTCTTCCTATCCCTCTCTCATGCGTGACAATCCGAGCCGCAGTGCACAATGCCACGGAGGCAAAAAATATAAAGCAACCCAGAACTGCTGGGACTGACTGCGTAGAGGGAAGGGGGACACACACACTGCACAGTAGACGACGACCTCCCTCCCCTGTCAGACGGAGCAACGCGCAAATGAAAGGAAGGGGGGGGAAGACCCCGTCATAAAAGCGGTGTCCAAAATCGCCAGTTGGGCATCCCAAACCCAGGATTTGGGCTGGACGCCATCAAGGAAGGGAAAGTAGTCGTATTATCTTAAGAACGCCAACCTATTTCGGTATATCAGTTCAAATAGCCAATATAGGAGAGATAGACTGATTAACAGACAAGAGTCATAATATCGTTCTTTCCATGATCAACAACAGACTATAACGGCAGTTTTAGGATACGGCACATCTCGTTGCAATATGAAAACGCACTTGATAATGTTATTGTAACAACGAAACACGTAGTCCATGATAAAAAGAAGAACACAATGGTAATTTCCACACTTTTAATATTACAACTCAGCACCGACCATGGTTTCAACACATAAGTGTCATTATCAAGGTCCTTGATAATATTAAAAGTGTGGAAATTACCATTGTGTTCTTTTTATCATGGATATAAAGAACTTCCACAAAATCGAGCCGGATACGATTTTACACGAAACACGTAGTAGTCGTATATATCTTGGGGGAATATTACAATGCCTCATTGTCCTAATAAACATAAATATTGAGTACGATATGGAATGTGAAGGGTATCCTTCACCATTAGTTCAAATAATTACATATTTATCTTGTTTTATTTCATTGGCTTCACGCCCAGCAGATGGCATCACCTGCGTTATGATGCCCCAATTTATTTAGCAAGCTTTTTGGGTTGGGTGCTCAAAATTTGGCCTCCTAAATCCACGCTACCAAATGACTGACGAGTTGGAGCTGTACGCTTTTCGTGGGACTACAGAGCGTGGGCCAGTTCAGTGGGGTTTCGAAGGGGAGGGGGCGCAGTGGCAAGAGGGGGGGGAGGGATAAGGACGGAAGCGACGAACTGGAAATGAAGGGGGAGAGGGGGAGGTAGGGCGGAAGCCCCAGGGCCGTGAACCGCTGGCGCTAAAGCTGCCACCGCGATCCCTGCTAGTTTCCGGCTACCACTGGGAATCCCCACCAACCAACCACTGGGCCACGCAAGAAGCCGCGCGGAGTAAAGGCAGGTTTACAGGAAAAATCATTCGTATCCGTTTATATCCGTTCGAAGAACTTGGCTTGAATTTACACTAGCCATACGACAATGGTGACGTTCACAGAAAAAATTATCGTGAAACTACGAGAGGAGGAGTGTCTCATCCATTTTTTTCGTGAGCATTGCCTAAGCCTCGGCATCTGCAGTGGTAAATAAGTATGCTTTCGTGTTTGACGGTCTCGGTGCCGGCGGGGAAAAGTCCTCGCAAGCCAAACAAGAGGTCGCGGGTTCGAGTCCCACCTGATGAGTGTGGAGTCCCACCAACACCCTCGGCATAGATACCACTCCCACCCACAGAATATTTTGCTCAGCATTATTAAATTGATTTGACAATTTAACAGTAACTCAAACCGTAACGTGCATTATTTTTACTTTAAACACCATTTTTTAATTTATATATTTTCCATTACCTCATAAACAGCACATATAGGGCCTTTACAATGAGAAATTAAAAATTAACAACGAAGGACATTCACACACGCCCATGCCCTGGATAAGGGTAACTTACCCAGGAGGGACTCGTACCCGCGACCTTCAGTTTGGCAGGCGAGGACCCGCCACGGAGGCCGGCAAATTTTCACGAAAATATTTCTGCACGAACGCAGTCCAGACCGAATTCAGAAAAATGGGAAACACACTTCAGTTTTTGGCAAAAAAAATAGAGGACCACGATGGAAAAGGTGAATTAACTGATAATTTATTTAAATCTGACATTTTATTAAATTTTTATTTAATTATGTCACACGTCAATATAAAGCCCCACTGGACTCAATAAACAACGCCTCCCCTCGCTACAAAACTTCTTACTTAGATGGAAAATTCAACAACGTCAGTCTCTCGACGACGTCTTCCCTCCAACGAAGCCTGAAAATGGTTTCCTGGAAGTCTGCGGTCTATCGTAGCGGCGAAGGGAAATTTAAGCGCGGAAAAATAACAAACAACACGGTGAGACGCAAGCGTAAAAGATACTTGAAGCAGAAAAAGCGATACGACAACGAACACCCACCTGAAAGATCCCAGAAAAATTCTCACGAGCAATGATTGGTCCCAAACATCCCAGCAAATGAACAATTTGACTCAATTACAACACTTGCATAAATAATCTATACAACGCATACACGCAAGAGAATGAAGAAACAAAGAGTGACCAGCAATTTGTAGTTATCGAAGAGCAACACCACAGAGGAAGATACAAAAGACTGATACAAATAGTTTGGTTTGTTTTGGTGAAGTTCCAGCAAATTAACGTTTCAAACTAGCCCTTCTCATTGATATATCTTAATTTATCATGCACGTTGCGTCATTAAAGAATAATTCCAAGCCAATTCAACAGCCAAACAAAGAGTGCAAGATAAATGCAGAGAAACATAATAATCGTTTCAAAACGATCACAACTCTCATGGTGATGACAAGGATGATATTAAGAGGAGAAAGTTTTTTCACTAAAAGGATACTTCAAGATCAAGAGTAATTGACGATTAAGATAAACGTCGATAAAAATTCACTTTCGATCTCGAGATAAACGTCAGAATGAATATTACATAAGTCCTTTGAGATTTCCTATTCTAAAAGAGATCGCCGAGATTCCTAATACGCAATTGTGAAAATCTTGTACAGAGATCTAAACGCTAATCAAAAAACGTTCACTGGTGTCAATTATGATAGTAGTAACCTCAAGAACCTATCGCAATTTTTAATATAAAATAAAACTCATTAAGAATGAGTTATTTCTTCACTCCGAGGAGAGAAAATACATTTAGCGAAGATAGATTGCATGGTAAGCTCAATTGCACGAGAACTAGTTGAAAATAGGCACATAAAACAAAAGAGATCTTACACCATACAGTAAACACATTAAGTACCCTTCCCTCTTCTTCAAAGAATAGTACAAATCATAGCGTTAAAATCATAGAGTAACGACATATGATTGCTATTGTTACCATGGTGCATCTTCCAAAACTAAAATCTTTCCATCCAACACAAGTAAAAGCATATGAAGCAGGGCAAAGGGATTCCACCCGGGCGTGATGCGGTAGGATGACGTATGAATGTTTACCAAGCGTCTTAATTCGAGGCGGGGTGCTAAACGTTAAAGCTCGCTAGTAATTCCTCCCTGGTTGACGAAGGCAAGGATTTTTAGCACATCTCAGCACAACCGAGGGACCAAATAGCAGAACAAAAAAGCGCCGAAGCAAAGACAACAGACGCCTCTAGCGGGCAACCAGCCAATCCAAGAATCAAAACGTCCTTACTACTCTTTTACCACAATTATCGATTTCAAAGGGTCCAAGGATGTTTGTACAAAATCCAGTAGAAAATCCTTCCACGGAACAAAGGATAAATCACTAACAGAGGTCCACATCAGTGTGGTGTCGTGCCTAGCCACAATTCAATAACATTATGCGGATTACAGCCTGGCACAGATAACAAATCATTATCAACCGAAGAGATCTTTACAATTCTTAAATTAATGAATTCCCTATAATAACAAAATGAAAATGGAATTTTTTGTACTGATGGATGTATATGTATATATATCAATGGAAAGGTAACTTTAAAGGAAAAATATTCAACAAATTGATGAAGTACAAAGAATAATGTGAAACACGTTACCATGTGACCAAATTCGGTGAAATTTGAAGCCACTTACATTATTTTCATTTATGTACCCAACATAAATAAATGTCACCAAATCAACACAAGGAAATGTAGAGTTAAGAGTCGTGTTGGATACACGAAAATTTCAACAGCTTAAATGCAAAAGTTGTGATTATTAGACATGAACAAGCTAACATGGCGTGGTATTCCATATTATGAGAGTAATCACTTGATTGTGAAGTACAAGTGAACCTCAACATAGTAATTTTAACGTGTTACAGTTATTACACAATGCTTATGAAAAGAAGTCACTACCTTCAATTAAAATTTATAATATTATATAAGGAATTGCTAATAACTTATGAATATTTTGATTAACACTGATCAAATGGTTGCAGGCTCAATTTTGCGAAATCTTAATTCAGATAAACGAAGGCTATCTAGGTATTTTACGAAGTTAACCACAAATTTATTCACAACAAAAACAGGTATGACCGGTTTTATCGAAGACCGCACCGGTTCCAGTCGACTTTACGTCGAAACAGGTCGCGAATGGCATACTAAGTGAATGATATTTTACATACGTTAGATATTAATATCATAGGGAGAATGAAAATCGATGAACCACGCAATATAGAGAAACCCCTTTATAAAACTATGGTATAACTGACAGCCAATAAGGAAAGTGTTAAAAAGATACGATGCTTTCCAGGCGAATTATTGGCCTTCTAACACGCTGGCCCTCTATAATTTCTCTTGTGGAAGACATTCGGGATGATGGACCCGGGGTACGGACCAAGAAGAACTTGACATCTACATAATGCCCTGCGAGCCACCTCTAGGGTGTTTGGCAGGGGGTGATCAATCACCAGCATGCATCATGCAATTGGATGCAGGATGCAGTTAGAGTCCACGCAATTGAGGTCCTTGACATGGGTTCCATTGACCAGTTTAAATGGTTGGAATGTGTGTAAATGGAAGATGGGACTTAGAGGATGTAGAGCTAGTGAAGGTAGTGTCATACGGCCAATTTCCTAGAAACGACATTCAGTAGCCCCAGGGATGACCCCCGAGTCGTATCTCGAAACTTCGGCAGAAATTCGGTGTCCTTTTAACATGGTGGGAATCCCGAGAAAAGTATACCCACACGAAAAATTAGTTGCACCCATAGTGCTCATACGGTATGAAGACCTAAGAACGCAATCTCCCACCGTAACGAAAGTGAACGAACGGATATACTTCCTCAAAAAATTGACTGCTTTCTGTAAACATAAACCCATGATCCCACAGATGTCACCACAAAAAATCTCTATTAACGCATGCTAGTTACGCAATGATTTCCTCCATCATTGAAGAACATGATTTTGTAAAACATAACGTCACACTCAGGGCCAATTCCATAATCTCTGCTCAACGCTAACCATAATATGATATAGCCTACAGCCTTCAAGCTAAACCAGAACTTTCATCCTCCGCCTAGTAGAGTGGAAGGCTCTCTCATCTTATGGTTACTGATAACCAGACATCATAAAACCTACTGTCAAAGCACTCATCGATAAACCGATGGCCGCTGCCGAGTAAAAACGCTAACACATAATCGCAGATCACTGTGGAGTGGTACTACTAGAGTGGACATACAACGGAAGATCAGATCATCTAAATAAAATAAGAGAGAGACTGTAGAACAGACATATTCAGAATGTCTTTTTTTCCACGATCAATAAGAGATTATAACGGCAGCGATAGAACTAATAAATAGATTAGATGACTTGTAGAGTAGCCTACTAACCTATGTAAAACTCAATGCATGTTTCTTAATTTTATTATTATTTATAACAGCATATGGTAGTATAATTTTGTAGTATGTGTGACGTTTTCTGTACTGCGTGGTGTGCATGTGGGAGTCCAATTGCATGCTGCAAGCTGGTGATTGATCACCCCTGCCAAACACCCTAGAGGTGGCTCGCAGGGTATTATGTAGATGCAGTGAATTCACAACCTCAAATAAAATCCTCGAAGCACAAGGTGACCCACAAGGAAAGGAACTGGTCCTCTTATCCGGGATATATGAACAGCACACGCCTGTGGCTGGGATTGGGGTGAACTCTACCCTCTCCTATCCGAACCCACCTTTGGGTTAATCACCGATTGAGTGGCCACCACCATTATAGGAAATACTGGATGAATGGGTAAATCCTAACTGGGTAGAATGGGATGCAATTGTGAGATAGAGACCAAGACAAATAACAATACCCGTCTTCGAAATGGCTTAGTGCATTCCTGCCATCGTTCATTTCCTTACTTATGTCCACTCTTGTCTCTCCCTGAAGCCCTTTACCTCGTTTCAGAACTCTTCCCCATTGTCATGGGAACCACCAGTTATTCGAGTCATCCCCATTAACGAGCTAAGCCTGACTGAGTCCCAGCCCAGATAATGTTCTAACATTGGAGGCCCCACCAGCGTCCTGTAACCATGAGTCAACGTATAAACTAACGTTACCTTTCCTTTTATCCTACTCCTCCATTTGCACACATCCCATCCCATTCAAACTGGTCGTTGGCCTTTATGCCAGGTTCTTCCTTGTCTACATATACCCATGGCCCCTTGCACCGAATGTCTTCCAGAAGGGAAATTGTTGAAGGCCAGCATAAAACCTGTTGTCTAATAATTCGGTTTTACGTGGAAATAACCCATTGGAAGTAAGGGTAAGCCTTGGGACAAGGCAGCAACTGACCGCTCAGATTTTTCCATTTTTCGAGACGAGAGTTAGATTAGCCAGAATTATTCGCCTGTATCTCGGAACAAAAAATTAGAATCTGAGAAAATAATTACATATACATACTTTTAATCCGAAACACAAGTAAACGTTAATAATGATCTTTTTAATACAAGACTACCGTTAAATTTCAAGGCAATAGCAAAATTTGTACACAATTCATTTATTACGAAAAACGAATAGGAAATCAGGAGTGACATAAAAAAGGGAAGTCTGATAGTGTGCAACAATTATCTGATGATGTAACTACAGTCATAATCGAATTAAATGGAAATTCTGTAACGCCATTACTCAGAATAAAAAAAAAACAAAAAAAAACTCTCATGACATCAACTACGCTTAAAGATACTCTATAAAAATTCCCTTAAATTCCATTCAACAACGGAATATTAAAAATTAAAAAAACTTAGCAGCAGCGCACACCAACCGACCGAGACGCTAAAAAAAATTCCTAAGTACAAACAGGTCCTTAATTATAACTTTTAGGTAAAAATGATTTATGGTTTTATAGAAATACAAAACTATTTTTGTGAATGCAAAAAGCATAACGAATCGTCGAAAATAACGCCATACTGAGATTATTGTGTCAGTCTAAGATGACAATCGTCCTAGATGAATGAGAAAATGTTTCGCCAGCAATTAATCAATCCCAAATCGCTACTAAACATAACCTCATCGAGTAACAGAACAAGCCACAAAAAATGAAAAACAATCCCTTAGCAGACCTTCTTTTAATGATTTGGATGAAGAACCATTTACATGGCATAACTAATTTCTACGATAGTTATAACATTCAGTTGTAACCAAATTCACGCCTATGAATGTCCTAGGGTAACGTTGATTTGAATCGAAAAAACACCTTGGCAAGCACCTCTAGCCAGATATTACACCCCAAACCACTCGAAATATTAAGCTGGATACTTCGAAACTCACTTACCTACTAGTAAGTTTCTATGCCTGTCATCCACAATACCAGCTCCGACAGAAACGATAAATTGAGATATTTTGCCGAACGGATAGGTACGGGAATTAGTTGCTCCTCCGAACAATAGAGGACTTAGCTAGGCGTAACATCGTTTTATTTGTTGAAAGCTGGTTTCTTAACACCCCCTCCACACCCTTATGAAGGCGGCTTGCGGGGTAGTATGTAGATTTAGTCGATTCTCAAGAGGATGTAAATGATGTAATAATATGGCGTTCCTCTTACCATCGCCTATGCATGCACTACGTCAACCCTCAAGACCACTACGACCATTCTACCCCTTCATGAGCCTCACAGAACAGAATTCTGAACAGAAGGCAGACCGAACGCAAAGGAAGTGCCCTCACGTACTGCATTCAACGACAAGATACGAGTCCGCTGTCCGCTCAGGTATCACGTATGCGTTTGATTTCTAAATCGCATCAATTAAGGGCAGTGCCCGACCGCTGTGCCCGACCGCTATGCCCTCCGCTGAATACCTCCGGGGACGTAGGCATCAAAAGGCGCCGGCCACACCGCGTTCAACTCACACGAGGAGTGAGTTAGCTTTCACATATTCATGCGTCCTCACCAGAGAAATGAGCAGACGCAATGAAACACGGTATTCGATAAAAGAATCCCAGGGAATGGCGATTGTAAAGTCATGAGGCCTGTTTACACAATGCATTAACACGCACAAGTTAACGTGCGAATGAATGAACGATTTTTGTGGAACGGAACATGCGCCAATACATTTAGCAAATTAGAACAGGTTCTCTTTTCTGCCTATGCATTTGCGCAAGTTGGGTGGTTACGAGGTGCATTTTCGTGTTCATTCAAGCTTTCATATATTTAAACATAAACTCGTAGGGGTTAATAAACCGCGAAAAACAGGCCTATAGAAACGAGCCTTTCTTCCCTCACGAACCTAATTGGATACTTTGAGGGTCGATGTAATTATTTTATACGCGCAAAAAATACGGTTCCATCAACTCTGCCTCTCCGCGGTTTGAATTTTAGAATTAATATTTTCAATGCGTTGCAGAAAGGAATATTTTCAAACGACTTCCCAGGCGTAATGAAAGAGCCCATACTTACTATGGTTGGTTGGATGATGCTCAAACAATCAAAGAAATTGATTGGAAAACGGGAAGGTTCGATATTCAATTTTTCTGAGCATGATAAAGACAGCACAGAAACTACTCGATATAAGTAAACATAAGCGCAAGCAGGAGATGATGTCTGTAAACTAATATCAATTAAAACCTTTTGCCTTCTCAGCATGCTAGGATTGTTAGACGCGAGGAATCGGAGAAAAAGAAGGTTTTCCCGAAGGAAGCTATATTCATTGACCTCCTTCTGTTCAAGATAAGAGGTAAACTCACAGGCATGTTTTGAAAAATAATCTGCAAAAATGCTGAATAAGGCTGCAATGGGGGAAAAAATGGCCTATTAAAAAATCAACAGATACGCAAGGCAGGGGAAACGAGATAACCTCTAAGACTCATCTCGCCAAGCGGATGAAATAATACGTCGAAGATGGCACGGCCACAAATAATCTACACAGCAAAGGCAACCCAGGAAAAAAACATTGCCTTATTCGCAGCCGGCGAGCTGTCTACCGGAATCAAATTTACGCAAGACTGAAAAGACAGTCCGACACTTGGAAAGATGCCCATGAAAAAATACCACCTTGAAACTTGAGAGACTTCCACGATAAAGTTCTTTGATCGCTATCGCATTTGAAGAGGGTGCGTTATCAAATCGAATACTCATTGTCGTTTTTTACGTCAACTACCAATTGTTGGTAATCAAAATATTCTTCTTTGTCAAATGTGAAGGTTAGGTATGATGACAAAGTGTAGAATAGCGAATGAAGACGAATTAGAACGGTGTATTTTCCGACAGAAATGAAAGTCCTATCATACATTTAAACAGCTACGATGGTTTCAATAAATGATCACAAATGAAAAAACGACTTCTTTTTCTTCCACTAATTTATTTTGACGGTACGACATGTTTCGACCTTGAGCGGTCATTTACGAGTACTAGGGACATTTACGAGTACGAAAGTACGAAGTACTCGTAAATGATCGCTCAAGGTCGAAACATGTCGTACCGTCAAAATAAATTAGTGGAAGAAAACGAAGTCGTTTTTTCATTTGTGAACTTCAACTTCCACAAAGTTGAGCATGACACCATTGAACGTATCAATAAATGATCCTATTTTACTCTTAAAAACGAAAACGAAGAACACCAATACTTTCTCAGGTACCTATATAATGTTATTATTTCATACGTAATAGAGACTATCATTTCGTAAAAAAAACATTTCAAATAAACCATAGGGGTACATATAAACTTATGATAGAATTCGCCTCCATTAGAGATAGCACGACATTACGCAAAATTTGATGACATAGAAAGAAAATTCTCGCTTTTAACATCCCATACACCGCATCGACAATGATTCGTATTCTGAGCTCGTCTCCCTTGGGAATAATATTGGAAAAAGTAACCAATCAATGCACACAACGATCTCATTTCGTACTCTTATCTCATACATAGCGACTTAAAGGGCGATCCTACGGGTAAAACATAATGTTGCGATGCCTAGCAACGATCAGATAGTCCAGACGCAATCAATGAGCAGGATCGACATCTTGTCTTCTACATGCGGATTGAATAACAACGAATAGAGACAGAGATCAATGTGTAATTCAGAGCGGCTCCGTTAACGTGGACAAATCGACAGTCTGTTTATGAGCAGCAATGAATTGACATGGATCATAGCAAGGGCATGAGTCGTAGATTATCTTGAACCATGAACTGCAGGATAAGTGCCTATAATAGTGACGAAACCAAGAACGATGCATTAACTATTTCTTGGGGCGAGAACTCACTTTTTAAACAGCGTATGGAAGAGACGAATGAACAGCTTTCGTAGGGACTCAACTGAAGAAAAGGATCAATATTCAACCCATTTCAACGAGCCCTATATCCTAAAATAAACAAACTATACGTACAGCTACCAAAACATTAAAAACTGGCTTCTTTCGAAGGAAATACAGATAAATGTCTATTTCCTTCTCCAGTGATTTCACAAACAACAGCTCCATAGCAATAGAATGTCACTGACGTATGCTATCTGTTTTAGGGCCATGAATACATGGAAACCTATGCTTCAACGGAGCCCAGGAGTGTGTACAGTAGCAGCCCATGAGAAAGACGCCTCCCAAAGGCAAAAATCCATTTCGGATTCATGGCTTTGGGAGGTACGTGTGTTTATAAGGTTTATTTTAGAAAACAATGCACCGACTACGAAATGGTGCGCAAAGCACACCCCACATGGACCCTATAGATCACTTGCTGGATACTTGATAAAGCTCCAGCTAAATCAAAGCACTAAAGACTAAACATAACATAACACTTTCCCACTAGCTATTACACGTTACTCTTTGAGATAATCGACCAATAGAAGAGCACACTTCTAGTTGCCACTTAAGGCTCGCAAAATACTATCTCGAAGCATTATCGCGAGATAGGAATCAAGATTTATATAACCAAGTCCATATCTCTCATCTATAGCGTCTATAATTTATATAATACTATTCAATTTTTCAACTGGAGGTAGATTTAAATAGATAGCTTCAGTAATTATCTCGCCCGACTCCCCCCCCCCCACATTTGACTTTTCTGTTCAGTTCACAATCTACCTACATGATTACATTTCAAAAAGGGCGATTTCATATAGTCGTAGGGAGTTTATGATTAATAAGGCACATCAAAAAGACAATCAATACACCATTAATAGAGAATATGTGCTGTTTTCAAACTAAAAACCTATTTATAAAACACCTCATCAAAACAACGAATCGGAAGTAAGACAATAAGACTTGAAATTTATTATACGCTTATTACACAACAGGCATTTACATAAATGGGCACGCATGTATTTTTTATCGTATTCGTTGTATTACTACGACCATCTGGTGAGCATGTGAGGATTGTCTTACATGCACACCAACATGACATCCGGTCGTGGTGGTTGGTCATCCTCTGTGTAACACTCTAGAAGTGGATTGCATGGTACAATTTGAATACATCTACATCAACATAATTCCCAGCGAGCCACCTCCAAGGTGTTTGGTAGGGGGTGATCAATCACCAGCTATAGCTTAATACTGCACACGGTAGTCTAGGGTAAGGGGTAAACGCCACATTTTCCAGCGATCTACAGCGAACAGCCTTATAATCCCGATCGCAGACAACCAAGAATCAAAAACGTGAACTATGCTTAAATTGCCATGAGCAGACAAGGATCAAAAACATCACGTATATATCTATATAATCGGACTTCTCATCGGGCCTCCTCGTAACGTAAGCCCAAAAAAATCATCACCGGGCATTGATATCACCTGCGCGGATAATCAATCACGCAGCAAAAGGAGACCCTAAAACGCTCTAAGAGATTAATATGGTGAACTGTGAATAATAGCAGCAAACAAAGGCACATGTCCATGCATGTGAGTGAGAACTTCTAAGATAGACGTCCAGACGTCGGTCCACTGACGCAGGAGGGAGAGGGAGGAATGGTAAAACTGGTAGCCAGCGCAACCGGTTGCCCGTAGACACGGTTTCGCGACCAGCCCTCTGCAATTGACCAGCATCACTCTTCGATCGACCCGAGCACTTTAAAATTTAAGATGGCCGCCCAGCGGGTTGCCGGCGAGAAAACATGACAGGTCCACGAGGAACCGGTCACTCACCGCCCACAGATTCAAACGCAAGGGAGACCTTCCGAACGGTATGGTAGAAAGCAACATATGGAATCCAGCTACCGTCCTTATGAAATCCGAAAGAAACGGATTGAATTTGAGACAGTTGGCTAGTAATAATTGCGAATAAAATAGCACCATTACCGATGAGATGTATCTGATCACTTTTTTAAATTGATAACCTTAGTACAGTTAACCGTCAATTTTCATTCTAATCATACAATGTTCATCAGGTAAAAGATAAAAAATACAAAATGTCAAACATCTGTGTGAATAAGCAAGTTTAAAGACACACAGGCATATCTAACGTGATATAAATAAATTAAGGTTCAAGTGAATCTAGCATGTGTTTCCACAAAATCTGGTACAAAAAATCACATAAATAACAATATTTGCTTTTAATTCCTTAAATTACTTTTGCCACAGATTTACAATTGCTTCCAGAACCACTTTTGTCGCTCGAAAAATATATCTCTTTCGAATAACAAAATGAAAACCAAATTATAAATCGGATTAAATATTTCCAAAGATTCCTACACCCCTGAAAAATCAATTAGCAGAACAATGAAATCCATGGAACAAAAACACACCTATAATCAGCAACATGAAAAGAATGATCTTAGGCTTTCCCGGCGTATAGAATTGTGGAAGGTTACACGGGATTTCCACCGGGTCAGGTTCTCCAACTCCATCTCGGCCGACGTTTCGATGGGCGCCTCTATTTCCGTCATGCCCTGAAGACGATGGACAACTCGCCCATCGAAACGTCGGCCGAGATGGAGTTGGAGAACCTGACCCGATGGAAATCCCGTGTAACCTTCCAGCAACATTAGAGTTGCATTTATATACGTGATATGTGCAATGAATCAAAATATTTGTTTAAATAACTTACTAACGGAAGGACAAGACGGCCCTACACAATAAGTATCCAAAGAAGTTACTAACCACTCACTGAACCTCAGTCCGAAACTTTGAACTAGTAAACATAGCGTGACAGTCCAGATTTCCCTCAAGTTGCGTGCTAAAGATGGCTACGCCTCTAGTTTCGTCAGGAAGAACCTGATTGCTATTAAGTAAATTCCCCATGAAACTCTTCAACCTTACAGTCAATGATATCTTACATTAGGTTCAATTGCAAATTTGCTGCAGTTGAGCCTAAACTATTCCTTATGTAAAGGGTCAGTGAAAAGGCTCCCCTAGCGAGGGGAGAATATTCTGGATTGATGCGGGGGGCCAAAATTAGGGGAACCGCTCAAAATCGATACCGCCTGAACTTTCGAGAAAATAAACAGAAAACATCCAAGCATGGTGAGAATACAATGCATTATACCCTACAGTCAAGCCGTCAGGCAAATTAACAACTGTAAACTCAATTCGTATGAAAATTGGCAACGTAGCGGCAGCTTTTGATACTTTGAATATTGCCATTAACACCGCGGTGCCAAGGTAAAATCATCATTGCAGCTAAATAAGATAAAACAAAGAGCATAGATAGATTCCTAGCAACAAAGGCAAATTTAAATTTGGGGTGAAAGTGAGCTAATGCCTTGTCCTTTGAAGATAAAAATAACGCATGCATTGCATTGGCAATGATAACAATATTTCTGTAACATTATTTGGTATGGAAGTAACCGTTTCCCTACATCCTAAGTAAGATCCTATATGCAACACTGTTAGCATCAAGCATACTACAAAACGGACATCACACGAGCCAAACAATAGATAATTTCCGAACAGTAGAAATTAACGCAAATTTTAAATCAACGCAAGCAAATCTAAACAAAAGCAACACAATTGCGAGTGGCTATGCACAAAAATAAAACAAGGAGAAAGGGTAACCGTAGTACCTTAATCTGTTGCCATACCCAAAAGGTGAATGAGGAAAAATCCAAGAAATAGCAACGAAAACATGTTTTTAAATTCATCCAAACGAATTCATGCAAGAATTTTTCGACTAACAGTAAAAAAAATATCACGCGTGATTACGCAGGAAAATTACAAGAGAAGAAAAAATAAAAAATATGAAAAAAAAACACCGAGAGAAGGTAAATTCTGATGAGCGGACAATAAACAGCACATTCGTTTTAACTGAATGTACGATAACCCGAATGAGCATTAAAAAATGATCTAAACGGGGCAAATGAGATGCAAGTCTTTTTTAATGTTTACAAAATAAGCCTAATAGATGTGTACATTAATCAGAACTTTTGACGGATGTCCTTCGATAGAAAGAAAATAAAAAACGAATAAGTCAAAATTCCACACACACGACAGAGTTCAAGCCTGCCTTCTAAACGCTCTACCCTCCATCTTGTGTAATACCCCAGAGAAAACAACCCCCTCAGTGAAGACTCGACCACTATAACACTTAGAAATCAACCACGTTTACCTATCTCGACGATGGAGTACATCATGGAACATTGATCAAGAATCAGCTTAAGTCATAATACTTTCACAAATTCCTCTGAAAATTATTAATTGATAATAAATAAAAAAATCACATCGATCCTCTCTCCTAGAAACACGTCACGACCACCGTTGAAATCACTGCGGTCACTTGAACAATAATCTAAGGCTAGTCACCATAGAAACGAAAGAACAATGTACGTTACACATACAGAGACCAACATTTATATCGAAAATTCTCTTTATTAAGAGATATTGCAAAGAAGTGCGGACTGTGAAATAATTTTTCTTTTTTATCCACATGACCAACATATCGATACTAAAGAATGAACATAGCTAATGATTAAATTTACAACGGAAATATGTAACGCAATTGGTTTTTGGGCTGTAAATAATAAAAACAACGCCCAAATGAGGAAATCACAGATGTTACTCTCCAAAAGACACAAGTGGCTTCGCCCAAAATATGTATCCTAAGAAATCTTATCTCCGAACCCACAAATATATAAGGCCGTATAACGGATACACCATCCAAACCAATAAATAAATAAATACATAAATCCATAAGCATACCTTAATTTTCGTAATGATGGGACCAATAAAAGTAAACAACGAACATAAATTAGGGATTTTTTCAATACCTCAGCAATGGAAAAAATGAAGTAAGTAATGAAATGGAATAGATTTTCTGACGAATAAAACTGAAAATCCGCCCACTTAAAGATATAGAGTTTACATTCAACATGCATAACAATAGAAAGGTCAATACAAGCAAGAAATGATACCACAATATTCAGTATTAACTAAACGGGAAATCCTGAAACAGCCCAGCCCTCATTAATAGTTTTTTTAATGCAATTTAAGCTGATTTCATACTTAAACCCCTTAAAAATTACCGTTAAAGGTAAAAAAAAATGATGTTATGAATTGAAATTAATTTTCGAAGACCATTTTCAAATTGAAGCCAGATTTACTACTGTAATCGATGCCAGGATATTTTGGTTTCACAATGGTTTGCATCATATTGCACATATAAACAAAGAACTTTAACCTATCTTCACCAATTGCATCCCCCCCTTTGCCCGATTCCAAAATCTGAAGACATTACATCAATAAAATGGCGCACATAATCAGTTGACCTATAGCTCAAAAGAATAGCATTATTACGTCAATACCAAGCAATTTATAGCAAAGTTTAACATGACACTAACTCAATTAAGACGTCAGCAATGGCAGTGAGAAAATACTGTTCGATGTTTTGTCTTTGTTTCCTCACCAAGGAAACGAACACAGCGACTCCTACACAAGGCCAAGCAAATTAGAGCCGTAAATAACGGTTTACCTAAACTCCTAAGTACCACTTTTTCCGACACATGAAATTGCCAAAACACGAATTCCAGAATTCAAATGCGCCGCGATGCACCAACGGGAGCCTACTGATCAGTGGGAACACGCAATTGTAAAGCGACGATCGAAATTGTACGGTTATTGATCTTGGCGCCACCACGTGCTGACTCCCCAGTAACAGCAATGGCGTAGGAATACGTAATGCCCGGCTTCAAATAGCGCCGCCTCGTCATATAACCACTCAAAATTTCAAAACCAACGGTGCGCTTACAGTTGGGAAATATGTAAATCAAAACTCGGAATCATCCCGTGAACCCAATAATAAAATATAATCTGAGAACTTCAAAGCCATACGAAATGTTGACAAAACAGAAAAATGGCACCAAATACGATTTGAATGCTAATATACGTTAGCAGCATTATCAGTATTATTGAATTAAACCCCCTCTATATGCCATTTTACCATATAAATATCTACGACAAGGTACCATTCAACAAATGCAGAACTCAATATCTGCCAAGAAAACAAATGTTTTGAAGATCATCGGCGTACTACAAGAAGTTATAACCGTATTTAATTTCAAATTTTAAATTATAATAATCGAATCATAGCAATATTCTGAACCAACATGGCAATATCATTATCAACAATTTTCAGGCACAACAACAGCGAAGATGATCAAGGGTTAAAAGTAAAACGATAATTCAAAAGGCGTCAATAATAGCAGCAACTCAAAGCGTCGATAATAATGTCTAGCAACAACTTCGATGGAGAGTAAATATTACCTTACTCTTAGTTGCCTATCGCGGTGAAATGTGAAATGACATACGTAGCTATTTCGAGACAATCACCATGTTGCGGTATATCGTACGATAATATTAAAACCAGATGAACGAATTCGGATAAGGTTAAAGGAGGTTAATGAAGTCACTTTCCCGTGGTATGAAACGTAGTCATTCGCCAAGAAGGACAGCTACTTATTGTAATTCCATTCCTCATTCAACTTTTAACACATCTACTTCCCAGTAACCGATCTATATGAATAAAACTTTTAGTGGGCCCTAAATATCCTACATGTAACTACATGCCTAACTTCTTCACGCGAACGATGGTGCAGAAAGATGCAAATCAGATATGGTGGCCGACGCAGCTCCCACGAGCGAGAATCTTGTTGGGGACAGGTTCATGGTTCTACAGCCGCCGCTAGGTGTCTCGCCGATCGAGGTCTACCCTCGTAACATCAAAAGGCACTTGGAAGGATATGCTCTGGTACGAACAATAATTAGTCATTATTGAGATTTTTGATGAACAAATGGAAATAAATATCCACGGGTCAAAAGCAAATATTCAGTATTTTACAATAAAACCGGGATAGCTACAATAAAAAACACTATTTTACGGAATAATTGCAGAATTAATTCATTGTTTTGATGAGCTTCCATTCGATGTTTTACGACTTGCAATCTCAAGAATATATATATCGAAAAGAAACGAAACAAAAAATTCGTGATGCTAAGAACAAAAACTGACACAGCGAACCAGAGGTGTTTACGTTACTATCAATATGAAATGAGCAACTGTTTCTAACCGCGTTATCACACTGGAAACGAGGTATTCAGAAAATTAGCATGATTATCTTTTCGGAGACAATAAAGAGGCTTTAAGTGAAGCGAGGATTGCTATGATCGGCCATTTGTGGGCCTAAATTTGGACCAATTTCATTTATTTACTCAAGGTTTGTTATTGCAAACATAGCAGTGACTATTCTGTCCAGATTTTACTTACCAGAGCCTCAAAAATGGGGCAGAAAATGAGTTGACAGTCAACTGGCTTTCAACTTTACCATCCAAATATCCTAGCATAGTGAGATCTATCTTGAACTTGACAACAAACAGCTGTACAATTACTTTATCTTGGTTTATAAACATGGAAATATAGGGTACACAATGTATTGCATATTTATCAGGAAATATTAAACAAAATTGTTTATTTTGAATGGTTGGGGTAAGGCGTTTAGCTTGAGAGGATTACGTACCATTATCATCTGTATTCAATAAATAAAAAACACTAAACTATTAAGACCTCTTCGTTATTAAACAACTCCTATCAATATCCATACGAATGTTAATATTTTACATTTATTTCATTATCAAAGGCCATATCCTGTAAACAAGTAGTACTTCTATGAAAAGAAAAATGAGGGAGGTATTTTGTTCTCAGAATTTAAAATTCGGCATACAGCATGTTCTGCTTAGTGGTGCAAAAGATTTTTACCTTGCACGATTAATCCCCAAGCAGGATTTAAACTAAGTAACTTATAACTTAATCTAGTTCAGATCGCATTCGTCATCAAAATAAAAACAACCCGTAAGTATCACAAATTAAGATAAACATCTGAACAGTATAATTCACATACATATGTTTTTCCTCGGATTATGCATATTGATAGCATCTGATACTTAAGTAATATTTTCAGAAAAACTAGGTTTTTCATTCATCCGCATACGAGAAACGACGTTTTTGATTATAGAAAGAGGAGAGGGCAAGATACACAACCATAAACTCAATATAAAAACAAACTTTAGAGAACAAACAGGCATCCCGCGACGAACTACCAATACGTTCGGTATGAAATATTGGATCTTTAAAGATAACTGAATCTTTGTTATTCCAGAAGATGGTTAATGTGGATCCATTTCAAGGCTTTCTTCAAGAATCAACGGATTAATTTGACAATTAATTTTATATATATTTATTTGGTGAATATGCTGCTTAAGAATTACAAATTTTACTAGCGAAATGCATTAAATTTTCAACAACACGCTGAATGTATGCAAAACAATCCGCATCCCACTGCAGTCCCCCATTATTCCCATTGGTTTACAAGCTTTACTAAGGGAAGAAGCGATCCGTCATCGATCGAAGCGCACCTAGCGGCCTCCGGCGAACCACGAACCAGCCGATTTGATTTCACCTTCCCCTCGAGGTTGTTTTCTGTTGTCCGTTCCTATGGGCGCATAACTCAGGGGTTCCCAATAACACTGGAAACTCGAGAGTTGGCTCGCAAGGAATAATTCGAAATGTAGACTACACATCAAGCTTCACAACAATGAAACTCGCAATCAAAAGCGAAACAAACAACCGATCCCTTAAGGTGATTTATCGATATTACCAACTTGCATTACCCAGCTCAAGGTAAAAACAGGCCAATCAATAATCACAAACAGAAGCGAACGTACAGCAAGCAGTAAGGAAGTAACCACTACTATCAGTATATTATTCTATGCAAAGATGTCATCATTGTTTACATGGTTAAAATATTCTACTCGAAGCCTTTTCAAGAAGGTTTCAGTGGATACATGCATAGTGTAATTGTTTATATAATTTTAATTTTTAGGTTATTTTATATGCATAATACTGGTATGAATAGGAATGAAAGCGATGGCATTTATTTTATTACTTTCTCTTTTTAATTACATGAGTAAAGGTTTTAAAAAAAACCTCTGCAAACATAAATCCATCACTACAATATCTCATCAATGTTTACATGGCTAAAATAATCTACTCTAACCTACACTACGCCCACTAACCAAATGAGTTTCAACCACATTCCATTTTACTCTACAACAAAAACATATCGTGCAGAATGGAAAATAAACTCACCTGGAAAAATAAGACGAAGCAGACCCACTGGTAGTACTTGTGGTACTTCAATTCCTCACCGCTGCCGTCTGGTCCGACTCCGGGATGTGGCACTTCAATACCGACCTTTCCATTAATCCGGTCTGGTATCGTGTAAGTGGAATGGATCCAGCAGTAGGTGTCCATAACATTCGGATTGATCTCGTCGACGATGCAGTCGATCGGATCACCGATGTACTGTCGCGAGGTCACCAACAGCGAGAACGCGATTAGGATAATCACGGTCGCTTTGTAGTGCAGCCGGAACACGTTGTTATCGATGCACACAGAGTCGAGCTTCAGCAGCCCTCGAACGGAGCCGAAAACGTCAAACATGGTGGCGGCTCAACGAAGACTCTCTCTCGAAAAACAGGAACAAAAAAAAAACCAAGACCTGGCTGTATATCCCGTGCTAGCGACTGCTGCGCTAAACCACGGATTTCCCGGGTTTTATTCGGCGTCCTCTCTTTGCAAGGAAAAATGAGGAAGATATTTTTTTCGAACAAAAACGCGTTCCACCAAAAAAATTAAGGCTCTTTACCCGAGAAAAATTCTTTAGAACCCCTTTTTTTTAACAGTTTTCGTTCGTCGAAAACCTTTCGGTTAAATTATCGATTTCGTAGTCGGGAGGTGGGAGATTCTTTTAAATCTTCTTCAGCTAAATCTTCCTCGTTTCATTTTTTCTTCTCTGAGCTGAGCCACTTGCAACGGCTTTGGAACAGAAGTGCACACATGTACGCGTCGGGTGTATGTATATATTACTACGAACTTCTCAGTCAGGACTGCACAAACTGATCACACAAGTTTCACGACATCCAAGGGCGCTCTTCAAGAATCCAAATATCCTTCCGGCGAAGAGGAAATTTTTATAGCCTCCCACCTCCTCTCAAGAAAAGTCTTCTCGGAAGAAAAAACACGTTCACTTAGGAAAAAAACCACACTTGTTTTCTTCGGTCTCCTTCCGAAACGAAAGGCTTGACCAAAGAAACAAACTCCCCTGCCGGCTAAGAGTACACGACGCTACCAGCTGATACTGGAGTCGTCATCGGGAGTCGTGTAAGTGGACCAAATTTAACACACTTTTCGAGACAAACCACCTTCGCGTTTTGATGATATGACTTTAGCGCAAGCTTGCTTCTGTCTGGCTTACAGTACGACGGGCCTCTACGAGGCTCTCAGGCACAGCCGATTGAGGGGAGGGGAAAAGCTTGCGAGGTGGTGGGATGGGGCGCTTACCATTGAGCCAATGGCTTCGTCGCGCGCTCGACGTTGGAGGGGAATGGGTGGCGCTGAAGGCAGTGCGGCCGTTTTCCGTAGTAGTAGCCGTGTATTCCGGTAGCTGTGGGGAAAACGGAATGGAATTCCACTCGTTTTTCGAATTGAAAATGCTGCTGGTCTTTACCCGAGGGCAAGTCAATCCGCCTCGAGGGACTAAGCTGATGTTCTAGCCTCGGTTATGGCCCCGGTTTTAGGAACCAAAGAGTGGCAATTCCACATCTTCGGATCAATTGAGGAAGTCTCCTCCCAGTACTTAAACTTGGTGTACGTATCCTTGCGCTGAACACATCTTTTTCCCCATTGGTTTTCCCGCTTTTAGCCGCGAAATTCACACGGAGTTCGGACAGTTCCAAGCACGCGTGGATTTCCCGTCGTCCATGCCTTACGCCGAATCCGTTATCACCGCGAGCAAGAAATGCCCAAAAACTGTAATGGGCCGACCTCTACACTCCGTTGAGGCTATTCGATAGTTAGGAAGGAAATAAACGGTTGAGCTTAACTACTAACGTTAGCTTTCATGTTATTGAGAGTTTAATATTGTTCCGAAATCCACCGTTCTGACACACACCCTTTTCCCTCTCAAGCTGAATGAAATTTCAAAATGGCTGAATAGTTTATCCTCAAGTCGAAACTTTAAGGTTTCCAAGATAAAGAGGAGGGAAAAAGTTATGTTTTATGTCGTAAAATATCCAAATAATCTTTTGGACGAATTTACGCGTCTTAAGGGAGTAAAAATCCTTAATTACACAGATGACCGAACCATTTACGCATTGAGAAGTACTGGTTTTTCTCATGATAACTTTTTTTCTATATGAAACCATTATTACAATTATTTAGAGCTTTTCAATTTAAATACCTACTATTAAACAACTAATTCTATCCATCAAAACCTACCACAAGTAAAATCGACGGAGGAATTTCATTACAATTTGTGAATGTAGAGAAAATGCGATGAGCCATAACAGTATTTTAATAATTATTGGCATTTAAACAAGGCGCGTAGTGCATGTTAGAGGAAGTAAATATGAATACTTTGTCCCACGTTGACCTTTCAAAACCCACCAAGAAGATGATTGAAAAGTTATCAGATAAACTTTAAAAAATATGTTGGGTTGGCTTTGATAAATTTTAGGCCGTATTCCGCCGCCCAAAAAATACTATTTTTGCAAAATTATTGGCAATAAATAATAAATACTGGCAATTAAACAGCAGTTTCAAATTAGGTGGTAAAAATATAAAAATAAAGAATTGATGTCCGAAGATGGCCTCTCAAAGTCAAATAAAAAAATGTACTTCGGAAGAATTCGTTTCACGTCATATCCAACATTGATGTGACCGTATCGTGCAAATATGAGAAAGATAAAATAAAAACGAAAAAATCATCAATAAACTGTATTGACATGGAAATATTAAAAAAGAAGGCACCGGCGAGATTCGAACTCACGATCTCCTGTTTACTAGACAGGCGCTTTAGCCAACTAAGCCACGGCGCCTTGAATTTCATACTGCAGACTTCACTGTGTAACACAGATTAATCACTTCTGATATAAATACTCCTTTGACAGAAAAATATCGCACCCCCTAAAAGGAGTTAAATATATCATCTATCCGCTGCGATGAAGTCTCCATCGTTTTAAGTTCTTTAAGACTTTGGATAGTAAAATGTGCTGCGCGTAAGGATTACGTTTTTGCAAATGTGTGTGCACATGAAATCAATTACTGAGCTTGGAGATGTTAAAATTATATGGCGATGAGTCACGCGTGGTTTTACAGAGACTAATATTTAAATATGCAATAACACTAGCTACTGACATTTCAATTCAATGGTCATCATCATAAGTTAAAAATCCGTGGGGTTAGCTTGAAACAGCATTCCACTCTTTTCACCAATTAGCTAACCTTTTTAAATCTACATACCTCTATCTTTTCTTTGTACGTCCTATTAATTTTACTTGTGCGAATCGCTCGGGTACTTATTATGCCTTCCTTCAATGATATAGACCATTTATCGGCTACTGTCGAGGACGGAGTGAGGTTACGGAAAACAAAAATATTAAACCAAAATAAGAGAAATATCTATAACTCATTTGGAAGACAATGTAAAAGGTATCCGACGGAATCAATATGGATTTTCCGAGCGTTCTCAAAATACGCTTGACATTGCAGCTTTTGTAAGGTCCCGTAAGTAATTTGGAATTGCAAAAAATATCTCGAGATGTCCAAAATTGAGCGAGCAAAAAGAACTACCTGTTGAGGTACAAAATAAAAAAGAAAATGATATGAAATAACTCCATTATATAGTTAGCTGCTATATGGGATATGGTATACACCATGAGAGACGATATCAGTAAAAAATACACGTTACTAGGCGAATACACTTGAAATTGGAACGTAGCAATAGAAATATGATGTTTATAGAAAGCTATGCAGTACTACAGTCCGCATTTCCATTGGCTTACCGTGGCATATGCAGATTGCCTTCATAATTGGTTGGCAAGTTTTGATTTCTCATGAATGTGTAAGTATAATTTGTTAGTATACTGAAACATTTTTATGACCGCGTGGTCTGCATGTGGGAATCCTATTGCATGCTGCATGCTCCTGATTGATCACCCCCTGCCAAACACCTTGTAGGTGTTTCACAGGATTATATGTAAACGTATATGTCATGCAAAGAAAAATGGATGCAGGGGCGCAAGTCTAAAAAATTAAAGAATCCGACGCTTTCGTATGCGTTATTGATTGGATATTCATGATCAAGCAGATACTTGCTTCAAAAGGATTCCATCTTACCAGTCGTCAGAATACAAGTTTGACCGGGTGTAACTGGTCATCTGATCCCAGGGATGACGGGGGCATTTCGTGAAGACAAGAAGGTGTATCCGCTGGCAGTCGGATGGACGTAGCCGCCTTAAATCACGACTTGTGTCAATAACGAGACCAGTGAAGCGATGACCTGTAAAGAAAAAAGTAAAAAGGCATAGAATAAAAAAGTTTGAAGAGCCTCTCGCGAAATCGAACAAATGAATTTCATGAAGGAATCGTAGGATTAATTTTAATTAAGATTTTTCAGTATTCCGCAAGAAATATTCCAAGCGTAGAATTTATCGTGATTAAAGAGAGAAATAATCTATTAACAGAGAGAAATTAATAACTTTTTAATTACATGAGTAGTAAGCATAATAGTTAAAGATATAATAGGATAGAATACGGAGGCGACAGCTTCTTAAAAATTGTTACGATAAACATAGTAGTGTAACAGAATTAAATAGGAATTTAGAATAAGTAGGTTTAACTGATCGAAGGGAAAACTTTATATTAAATCTTTTTTATGAAAACTGTAGGTATAATAGTTTTTGCCTGTTGTTCAAGATATTTTCAGATAGCTAATTTTTATGGTAGAAACAATTACAAGGATAAATTAAGGAAAGAATCAGTGGAATAGACTGCAGAACCGATAATTTAAACTGCTGTTTTTCCGCGTATAATAAGGGATAATAATGCTTGGGATAGTTTAGCTCTAGAGAACGGCTCTTTTATTTGGGGTACTGTATGATCAATTGCCAAATAACTATTATGACAATATCGATATATTGAAACATAATCGCTAATAAACTTTCGAGATACTTAGAATACTCGAGAATAAGGAAAATCTACAGCACAGAACGTTATTTAATTTGAATTATTGCGGACAATACTGGATTATGCAGGATCAATCGATTAGATGGGTAGAAATTTATAAGGGAACGGAATATTATCCATTGCATTTCGAAGAATAAATTTTGGGCGCAATGTTCATTGTTAACACGATAACAAGTTGTATCAATCGTCTCACGAACGCAATCCTAATCTACTGGAGTCATTATTAGGATTTTTTCTCCAGGAAATGATCCATTCCAGTGATGGCGCACTGAAAATCAGTTGGTGGGCTACTCCCTAATTAAGTTCGGCCGAAATTAAGTTGGGAGTCACTTGAAGCCAGCGTAATGGTGAACGCAGATCAGACTCATTAAAATCAACAAGTTTACCGCGAAAGAAGTTTATTACGATAATTTCAGAGGCTTGCCTCTACATGATTTATCGCCCGCCCAATTTTCAATAATATAAAAGCGTCTGGCAAGATGATTCGAACTTGACGGTTCGAAACGAAATTTTATGATCCGGGTTCAATCACCGGTCAAGGCAATGGGTATTTTTTTCACTTCCCCGAACATCAACTGCCTCCTTCGCCATTCGCTTTTAATGAACGAGAGAATTCCTTCGGATCATGAGAAATTCGACACGTTACGAGTAGCCGAAGTAATCTCTCAGCGCATTATGGAACACCGAAAGCTACCAATTGAATGAAGCCTTCGCATCTGTAACGGTCAAGGATACTGCGAATTCCCGTCAGCAATAAATAGGGTCGAATAGATGTGGTGGAATGAGGTCCAACGCGGGTCGAGAAAAATCTGAAGTGCTGATTTACGCTTTGAAAGCTTTCAATTTATGAAACACAGTTTTCAATTGAATTACCCAGAGCATGTGAAGTCATGAAACACATAAATAAAAAACACAAAAAGAAACAGTACAAAATGAGCAAAAAAGTTTTTAAAATGCTTTCATTCACTTGGAGAGCGTGTAATAATATCTAAAGCTAATCAGCACCCACGTTTTAATCTCCGAGGGATGTAAAGTTAATTTTTTACGATTAAGTGCGTTTTACACTTTATTGGAAAAGCGTGGTTTTTATCTTTTATATATTCACATTATAAGTTATGAATCAGATAATATATTACATCATAGCTGTCAAAGAAATTTATGAAAAAATTTAACTAAAGCCATCTATTGAGCAAATTTTAAACGAATTTTCCAGAAGGAAATTTAGTTAGCTAATTATAGCACTAAGGAACAAAGTTTGAAATGCCTGGTTACTAAATATTATATTATCATCAGAAGCAAGCAGATATGAAACATTTCAAGCCAATCCGATAATGAGAAGTGGATTAAAAAACAATTATCAGATTTCTTAGATGAAAGAGACAGACATGGCATTTTATTTGCAAATAAATACGATCCGTCTATGATGGCAAGTAATATGTGAACTGGAAAGGATTCCACACCTTCAAAATTTGGTAAATAAATAAACTAAATTCCCAGTGTCAAATGACAAAATTAAATTCGCTCTTAGCAATGCTAAGGATATGATAGCAATGCTAAGGAATCAGGATAGATTACCTACTAGTCCACTGAAGAACTCTGGCAGGTATTATTCCACTAAAATCGCCACGGAGATGTTGCGCGAGAGAATTTTATTTACTGTTTTTATGAAATTAACGTATTCGTTATGCTGCATCAAATTATTTTGAATAACATTACACATCCCAAAAAGTAGACAACTAAATACTTACTTCTCTGTCTTATTGTCGGTATCCAATTTACTTAATACCGCGAAAAAAAACTTAAAAGATGGAACTTTATGTAAATCGTACTATTTTCATTAAATTATAGTAATAGATTTGACATTGAGTAGTTAAAATTCCATCCATATAAAGGTACACCTATTAATGACTCTAACCGACAACGATAGTAAAATAATGAAAAACATCGTTTTATACACAATCGCCGGACACAAATATATCTACGCAAGCAAACACAATGATAGAGAATACTTCGGGCGCCTCAAGTTTATAACGAAACGATTATGCTGTGATGATCAATGGTTTGATTTTGAGCTAATGCAGTTAGTCACGCACCGTTCGCTCGGATGACCAGAAACCTTTTTCATGCAACATGGAAGAAGAGCTCCTTCCATCCGGGAAAATCGTTTGGAGTAGCGTAAATTTATATGGCATAGAGATCCTCATAAGTAGACCCTTCGACTAGAAAGTAAGCGGATTCTGATGAAACAGATAATCAGCATCAAACAGATAATCAGATAATCAGATGAAACAGATAATCAGACTTACAAAAAATATTGGGGGGGCCCTAACCGGGGATCTTGCCCTGGGAAATTTTATAAGTAGTGAGTTTTAAGTTTTTTAAGCATTTTAGAAGAGTCATATGATCAACATTAGAACACTGATAACTCGAATCTCGATATCTGAACACTCCGGGGAAAATCGACAAGCCTGACACATTATTTCCTCACACCCATGACGAATTTTTGAGGGGGCTCGGGACCCTACAGGCCCAATGGAGTCGGCGCCACTGCATAATATAACTTAATTAATTTCTTGAATTATTGTGGGGGCTCGAGCCCCCTCAGGCCCCATGGAGTCGGCGCCTATGTGTGTTAAAAAATGATGATAGCAATAATTTAAGAGTTACAGTTATGACGTTCATGCTCAGTTGTCAAAACGATTTGATTCGAGGCATTCGCTTTAAGACGAAACATAAAATAAACTGGTTTTTCATAGCAGAAGAAAATTCATGTTTTGATCAAATTCAGTCGTGCCGCACAGATTAAACAATAAACGCATTTTTCATGAATTAAAAATAAAGCGCGATCTATAATTGTTCATAGCTTTCGGGCGTTCCACCGCGTAGTCCTGTCAAAAGACGACGACAGTTCCTCCACTCTTCAGTTTCACTTCAGGTCTGAAGACACTAACTGGCTTCCCCCGCCAAGCGAAGGGATCTCTCTCAATTCTCTCCTTCATGGGCACTTTGAACCCAAGGAAACGAACTATTTTAGAAAACTTTAAGGTGCCTCAACGAGGTTCTGTCGAAGAGGGAGATTAGATAAAAGTTCAAGTTTAAAGACCTAAAGTGGACAAGAAACTTGATCTAAGAGAACTAAGTGCCAGTTAGAGCTTTCAGTGACAGATATACCCGGCTTTATCGTTCGAACACGCGCGTATGTGGCTCAAAACTTAAAACTTCCTTTACATCAGCAAACGGTGTTTAAGTTCCCATATGCAAGTTAAAAAATGTAAAAATATTAACATTTTCTCGTATTCTAAAGTGCGCTGGTTATATTTACATACAAATATTTACATTTACATTTTCGGTTAATTTGAATCCTTCCGCAAAACGGATGACTAGGGGAAAAATAATCAACAACTACCTATTTTAAGTAAAAGATGCAAAATAATTTTGAGGAAGTTGAAGATTGTGAGGAAGGAGAATCCTCAAAATCCTCAAAAAAAAATTGATTTCAACAACACCAATGTCATAACAAAACGGCATATAAAATTTATGGAAATGATACACACATTGCATCAGATCATATAAATAAAATAAGAGAGATAGACTGTAGAACAGACGGATTCAGACTGTCTTTTTTTCCACGATCAATAAGAGATTATAACGGCATAAGCGATAAAACTCGTAAATAGATAATATCTACATCTACATACTACCCCGCACGCCGCCTAGAAGGCGTGTGGCAGGGGTTTTAGGACACCAGCCGTCTATGCATAAAAAATGAAGTGCTCTAGCGAAGTTGGGACTAGCATTTATTAAAGTCCTTTACAGTTCGGGGGAAACACGAATTCCCATGTCAATCCGTTCGGCAAAACATCTCTCTTAATGTATCGCTTCTATCGGACCTGGAAATATAGTGTGGCTCTAGTATTATGTTCACCGTGTCGCTCTTGAAGATGACTTGTAGTGTAGCCTGCTAACCTATATAAAACTTAATGCATGTTTCTTAATTTTATTATTATTTCTAACAGCATATGGTAGTGGTAATCTGATGATTGATCACCACCTGCCAAACACCCTAGAGGTTGTTCGCAGGGTATAATGTAGATGTAGATTACCTCGTTTAATTCAAAATAAATTCTCAACGCAGCAAAATAGAAATGAGGTGTTGTTTTTCAATTGTTTTCCTCGCAAAATAAAAAACGTTCATGCCAAATGTAAGAAAAAAATCTTTAAAAACAGCAAAAATCTTTTATTTTCGTCGTCGTACCTTTCCGTACCGGTGCCCAAGGCAAGCCAAATGCATCGAGTTTTTTTTTTTTAATTCGCCACACAGAAAAAAGATTTGTGGATCTAAGGCATTGACGAGAAAACTTCCTCAACATACGACTCAAAAGATTGACTATTCTCAATGAGAAAAAAATTACGTGTTTGAACGGAAAATACACGATCATGGTTATATATATATTGATCATGATCGTTATATAAGATCATGATCAGGACAGCGACAGAGCATCTATATCTACATAATACGGGACGTTTACATTATGCGGGACGTTTTTTGGACGGTGTGGTGTGCATGTGGGAGTCCAAATGCATGCTGCATGCTGGTGATTGATCACCCCCTGCCAAACACCCTAGAGGTGGCTCGAAGGGTATTATGTAGATGTAGATGAATACCCTGCCAGCCCCCCCTTCCGGGGCGTTTGGCAGGCGTTGGTCAATCACCGGCATGCTGAATGCCAGAGGATTCCCACATGCACACTACAAGATCATAAAAATGTTGCGCCCACTAACAAATTATACTCCAGCATTCATGCAAAGGCAAAACCAGCCAACTACTCATGAAGGCAATCTTCCTATGCAGCTAGACCATGCAAAACATGATATTAGAAATAATAGGAAAATCAGAAACATCAATTAAAGAATAATTAAGTTAGTACGCTACAGTGTCGGTCAACTAACTTATTTCTAAAATCTAACTCTGCCGCTATAGTCTCTTATTGATCGCGGAAAAAACGACATTCTGAATATACATCTTCATAATACCCTGCGAGCCACCTCTAGGATGTTTGGCAGGGGTGATCAATCACCATCATATATCTGTTCTACATTCTACATTTCTTATTTGAAGTATATTATCTGATCTACCGTAGAATGTTGGCGTTTTTAATATACGCCCGACTTCTTCGTAAAATAAACAGCTCTTGAATTAACATAATAGGTTTAGTAATTTCAGGGATTAACGTGATAACTTCCTTAATATACGGCTCGAGAGGAACGACTCTTCTCAATAAGAAAAGTTACATGTTTGAACGGAAAACACATGGATCGTGGTCAGTAGGATTGTGTCAGAGCTCCATCGAAAGATATAGCTAGAAGTCATGGACATTTTCGCAGAAGTGAAGGAGGGGACTTGGCGGAGCGTGACGTCATTCGACTCGTCATCTGGCTTCATCCGAATCCGCGCCGGCCCGCTAGAGGACGCGCCGAGCTATCGAGCATTCGAACATTCAACAGGTGAGTCACCTGGGAACAGCGGGAGGCCGAAATAGAACGCCTTTGGAGACCCCCACTCTGCCCCACCACCCAACGAGCCAAGGGCCTTCCTAACTACGACCTCTCCCTCAACCATCGCCCTCCAAGACTTCACGTTTTTACCTCTCCGGGTTTTTTTTTATATCACCCACAAAAAAAAATCCTTCCGTTCGCTCCCAAAACTCAAGGAACACAAAAATGGTGACGGGGCTATCAGAGGAACTAAGTCAGGAACTGCTGAAGGCTATCCTAAGGTCACTCGCAATACGAAGTGGACTAGAAATATCCTAGCATAACACATCACAAAAGTAGGAGCTATTTCGGTGATTTGTCCATTTCATCTTGATCGAAGTGCTCAGTGGAACTAAGGATGTTTTTCCTATGATCTAGTTATGTAAAACTTAATGCATGTTTCTTAATTTTACTATTATTTCATGGTAGTATAATTTGTTAGTATGCGTGACGTTTTTTGGACTGTGTGGTGTGCATGGGGGAGTCCAATTGCATGCTACATGCTGGTGATTGATCACCCCCTGCCAAACAACCTAGAAAAGGTGGCTTGCAGGGTATTATGTAGATGTAGTTCACATATTTCTAGTCGATGAATGTAGCTTTGGTGGTTCCATGCTTATCTTTAAGTAGAGTATGGAATAGCGAGAATGACTCATATCTGTTTTGTATTCCGATTAAAAATTTGCCTAATTTAAGGATTTTCTGAGAAAAAACAAACAAAAACAATGTGATTTCGCCATTAGAGATATTTTGAAAGCTGTGCACAACTCTCACATTGTAACCAAATCTGAACCTTTGAGGCACTTCCTAACCGTAGATGTAGATGTAGGCTAATTTGAATCATTTTATCCGGACAAAAATATGCTGTTAAGCAGAAATCGACTTGATAGCAACATTGGTACGACTTGCTAAGTGTTCATCTACATCTAAATAATACTCTGCGAGCCACCACTAGGGTGTTTGGCAGGGGGTGATCAATCACCAACATGCAATAGGTTTACCACATGTACAAGAATTCTGAGGCGATTCTGAGGAGATTGTTCAAGGCGAACCCTGCTAAGGGTACAACGCACCGGGGCCCGGAACCAAGCCCGAGGCTTATACGCCAGGACACCCGGGGAGGGGCTGGAGAGGAAGGAAAAAGGAAAGAGGCGCCGTCGCGATCGGAGCCCGCCGACGCCTCCAGGGAAAGGAAAGGAATGGAAGGGAGGGAAATAGGGATTAAACACTCCAGCGCTATAGAAGCGAAGGAGGCCCTACCTAGCGAAACCAAGCATACGCAATTTTTCTTCTACCAATTCTAGTAGATTTTCCTATGAGGAAGAAAAATCTATCGATCGAATCGGTAGATTTTACCACATGTACAGCACGCGGTCCAAAAAACATTACGCAATATAACACATTATGCAACCACATTCAAGCAAAGGCCAACTACTCATTAAGGTAATCTGCCAATAAACCTAGCACACACAAAACTTTAAGATATAGATGAACTAACGAATGACCTTGCTGCTATCCAAGCTTGGTGCGATGCTTGGCAGTTAGAATTAAATTTGGAAAAATGCGTCGTAATGAATTTCGGGAAGAAGAATAACTCCCTACAGCGTAACTATGTCATTCGGGGCACGCAGTTAAAGGCAGTTGAATCTGTGAAATATCTAGGGGTTAGACTCAATAATGATCTATCGTGTAATAAACATATTCGAGAAATAACCGGTCAAGCTAATCGTAAAATGGGTTTTGTTAAAAGAATATTAGGAAAGTGCGACGACAAAGTGAGAGAAATTAGCTACTTCTCCCTCGTTAGACCACATTTGGAATACGCTGCCAGTGTTTGGGACCCTCATGAAAAAGGCTTAATAACAGAGTTAGAACGCGTGCAAAGAAGAGCTGCCAGGTATGTGAAAGGTCGTTACGATAGTCTTGTTAGTGTAACTGACCTCTTACATAAACTCGGATGGGAATCTCTGTCGGACCGTAGATTGAAAAATAGACTAAACCTTTTAGATAAATTCAAGAGCAGTGTCTTTTCTGACGAAGTTAACCATATCTTGCGGACGCCAACGTACTACGGAAGATCAGATCATATAAATAAAATAAGAGAGATAGATTGCAGAACAGACAGATTCCGAATGTCATTTTTTCCACGATCAATAAGAGATTATAACGGCAGCAATAGAACGCGTAAATAGATTGCATGACTTGTAGTGTAGCCTACTAACCTATGTAAAACTTACTGCATGTTTCTGAATTTCTATTCTATATTCTATTTCTAACAGCATTTAGTAGTATAGTTTGTTATTATACGGGACGTTTCTTGGACGGTGTGGTGTGCATGTGGGAGTCCAAATGCATGCTGCATGCTGGTGATTGATCACCCCCTGCCAAACACCCTACATCTACATCTACAAATTACCCTGCGAGCCACCTCTAGGGTGTTTGGCAGGGGGTGATCAATCACCAGCATGCAGCATGCATTTGGACTCCCACATGCACACCACACCGTCCAAAAAACGTCCCGTATAATAACAAACTATACTACTATATGCTGTTAGAAATAGAATATAGAATAGAAATTCAGAAACATGCAGTAAGTTTTACATAGGTTAGTAGGCTACACTACAAGTCATGCAATCTATTTACGCGCTCTATTGCTGCCGTTATAATCTCTTATTGTTCGTGGAAAAAATGACATTCGGAATCTGTCTGTTCTGCAATCTATCTCTCTTATTTTATTTATATGATCTGATCTTCCGTAGTACGTTGGCGTCCGCAAGATATGGTTAACTTCGTCAGAAAAGACACTGCTCTTGAATTTATCTAAAAGGTTTAGTCTATTTTTCAATCTACGGTCCGACAGAGATTCCCATCCGAGTTTATCTAAGAGGTCAGTTACACTAACAAGACTATCGTAACGACCATTCACATACCTGGCAGCTCTTCTTTGCACGCGTTCTAACTCTGTTATTAAGCCTTTTTCATGAGGGTCCCAAACACTGGCAGCGTATTCCAAATGTGGTCTAACGAGGGAAAAGTAGCTAATTTCTCTCACTTTGTCGTCGCACTTCCCTAATATTCTTTTAACGAAACCCATTTTACGATTAGCTTGACCGGTTATTTCTCGAATATGTTTATTCCACGATAGATCATCATTGAGTCTAACCCCTAGATATTTCACGGATTCGACTGCCTTTAACTGGGTGCCCCGAATTATATAGTTACGCTGTAGGGAGTTATTCTTCTTCCAGAAATTCATTACGACGCATTTTTCCAAATTTAATTCTAACTGCCAAGCATCGCACCAAGCTTGGATAGCAGCAAGGTCATTCGTTAGTTCATCTATATCTTTGCTGGAACGGATTTCTCTGTAAACTACAGCGTCGTCTGCAAATAATCGTAACTTACTCTGCACTACTTCGCCAATGTCGTTTATATAAAGAAGGAATAGGAGTGGGCCAATGACACTACCCTGAGGAACGCCAGAA
Source organism: Ischnura elegans (assembly GCF_921293095.1). Taxonomy (NCBI): domain Eukaryota; kingdom Metazoa; phylum Arthropoda; class Insecta; order Odonata; family Coenagrionidae; genus Ischnura; species Ischnura elegans. The sequence goes on from NC_060254.1 coordinate 73,127,254, forward strand.
GTCACTCTAACCTCATTGGAGACTGCACCGTCTAATACTACTCTTTGGACGCGGTCGCTCAAAAATTCTCTAATCCAGGAAATGACATCTTCGTCTAGACCATAAGATTTCAGTTTTATTATTAACTTTCCGTGGGGTACTTTATCAAATGCCTTTTTGAAATCAAGAAAAATCGCGTCTACTGGAATGTTGTCTTCCCCGGAGACTAAAATATCGTGGTCGAAAAGCGCTAACTGAGTTTCGCACGATCTGCTTTTCCTGAATCCATGTTGATTTCCCATTAATAAGTTTTGCGCGTCTAGGTGTTTCATTACCGAGCTGACTACGATGTGTTCAAGGACTTTGCAAGAGATGGACGTTAAAGATATCGGCCTGTAATTAGATGGCTGTTCCTTGTCTCCACTTTTAAATATAGGCGTTACATTAGCGATTTTCCAGTCATTAGGTACTTCGTGTTGCTTGATGGATTTACTGAATATTAACTGCAAGTAGGGGGCAAGTTCTGAGGCTAGTTCTTTATATACGCGAGAAGGGATTTCGTCTGGACCAGGTGATTTATTTGGACTAAGCGATTTCAATATATTTTCTATTCCGAGCGTACTAATGTCAATAGCTGGCATCTTATGTAGACAGGGATTGTCATCGGTCTCGGGTGAGTTTTCGGAAGGCTCCGTGAACACGCTCTTAAAGTAGGAATTTAATAAATTGGCTTTATCGTAACTGCTTGTCAACACATCTCCATTGTCGTTTCTCAGCGAACATACGGTAGATCGTTTACCTTGAACTTCCCTAACATATGACCAAAATGCTTTTGGGTTATCCTGTAACTGCTCTACTAGTGTTTTTCTTTTAAAATTCGTGAACGCATTCCTGAACGCTTCCTTCGTGGCGGCTTTAGTCATCCTATATTTTTTAATTATTAGCTCGCGTTCATTAGCGGATAAATCCGTACTGACTTTTTTCATTTTAGCATGACACGCTCTCTGTCGCCTCAATGATTTTCTCACTTCCGCGTCGTACCATCTCGGTTCGCTGCCTTCTTTTACTATTTTACTAGGGATGTAGCTATTTATTCCCGAAGTTACGAGCGAAAGAAAAGCTTTCCAAGTATTCTCTACATTTAACTTTAATACTGATTCTTGAAACTCGGGGAAAGCATTTTTCATATGAATCTTAAACCCATCAAAATTAGCTCTTTTAAAAATGAAAACTTTACGCTCTTTTTTAAAGTTTACAGCGGTATTTAGAGAAAACTTTGCAGTTACTACCCTATGGTCACTTATTCCTTCGACAGTGCCAACGTTTATTACCTGATGTGGTATATTTGTCGCTAATAAATCAAGAATATTTTCTCCTCTGTTTGGTGCGGATGCTATTTGAAACAATGAATTAGATGTGAAAGTGTGTAATAAAGCCTCGCAGATCACTTTATCCCTCCCACCAGGAATGAAGCTATAAGTCTCCCAATCTATAGAAGGTACGTTGAAATCTCCACCCACAATCAAGTTTCTTTCAGGATACTTGGATGCTACGCTATTTATTTGATTTTGAAAATCCAACATTGACGTTATATCTGAGTTAGGTGGTCTGTAATACGAACATAATAAAATAGTTTTGAATTTTGGACATTTAATTAAACACCACACAGATTCAACGCTGGTCTCAGTTACGGTTATCGCTTGGCTGACGATTGAATTCTTTACAGCTATAAAAACTCCGCCCCCAACTCGATTAATTCTATCTTTCCGATAAACAGTGAACGATTTTGGGAAGATCTCATTGTCTGAATCATCATCTGTTAGCCAACTTTCTGTTCCAAAAATGACGTTACACTTCGTACTATGAATTAAATGGTGGAATTCGGGAATCTTATTTCTTAAACTACGGCAATTAACCACAGCCACGATTAAAACTTCGGAAGTAGTAATATTGCGATTCGGGAATAATTCTGATTTGCTTTTGTCGAATAGACTATTCACAGGCTCTATACCGCTGATAAATGGAAATGCATGTCTTATTGACACACTATCAAAATGACTTAAGCCTTGACTGCCTTTGAACGTTTTTCTCGACTGACGCTTCTCGTGCTTAAATGTAATACCTGAAACGCTGATTTTTCTCTCTACTTCTCTATTCTCATTTCTGGAAGAATCTTTGTCTGTGAAAAGTTTTGAATTTACCCCTTTATTTTTCAACCCACTAATATATCTACACTCTGCCCTACTCTCTACTCTAAAAAAGACCCTAGAGGTGGCTCGCAGGGTAATTTGTAGATGTAGATGTAGATGTAGAAAACATGCCATTAAAAAAAATAAGAAAACCCAGAAACATGCATTAAGGTATACACAAGTAAGTATGCTACACTAAAAGTGATCTAATCCATTTGTGAGTTCTAACGCTGTCGTTATATTCTCTTATAGATCGTGGAGAAAATTGGAGAAAATTCACCCCATATCTAACAAATAAGGCGTCAGTCTTGTTATAGGGTGCCATGATTATGGAGCCACCTTCGACGAAAAATATGATTAGCACGCCAAGAACTCCTGCAGGGTGAGTCGACAAGAAAATAGTTGTATCCTCGCCACCCTCCGCTTCCGCCGACTCAGAAAAATTCCTCCCTATCCTCCATCCCCAAACCACAGAGAGAGGAAAATAAATACACAATAAAAAAAATACATGTTGGCATTCAATTCCCCCTGACTTAACCACTCAAACCTTCCGCACCGCCGGAAAAATATGCTACTTGTAAAAACATTCAAAATATTGAGACGATTTTCCCGGTGTTCGTAGGAGAAAATTCATCCCCTACCGACCACCATTACCCTTGTTGCACTTAACCAAGGGGACTGCATAGAGGAGGCCGAATTCCATCCCATGGAAGGCTGATTTTTGTTGCTTCTTCGGTTGCATTTTAATCGGTTTTCAAAAAATGTCCACGGCGCGGTGATGAGATCAGTGCGTTCCCCTTTTATCCAAAATATCGCATTATTAAGCATGTAATTGCGAGGAATAACATTGAAGAGCAATAAAATTTGATATTTCATATCATCATGTACATACATTTCGGTAAAAAACGCTGATTATACCTTATTTCCCCATGAAACTAGGATCAGTTTGTCAGTCAGCGACGGGAGTGGCGACTTTTGTAAACCCATTTAAATGCACGGTAATTGGCAACATATTAAGAGGCCGTAGTGTAGATCCTCTTGTGTAATATTCGTGCACTGTACCATGGTGATGTAGACAACATTGACGCAAAAAAAAACGCCGATTAAGGAGGGGTGTAAGGGTGGAGAAGCTAACACGTCGAAATGTCTGGAAAAATTGAAAACATGGTAATCTATGAGGTGGCTGGCCGAGGAATATTTTTATTTCACCAACTTCACAAACAATATGTGTAAACGTCTCTCGGGATTCCCACCGGATTAAAAACTACATTTCTGCTGACGTTTCCAACTCCGACTCGGAGCTCATTCTCAGGGCAGCTGAATGTCGTCTTTTCACATTCTTTTTCTGAACGTCGGCAAAAACGATGTTTTTACATCGGTGGGAACCCCGAGAGAAGTTTATCCACACAATTCGTCGGGAAAGCATCAAATCTTATTCCATTAACAATTTAAAAAAATAATTAATCAGTATTTAAAATCCAATTGTCTAAGAATTACCATAATTACAGATGAATAATCGATATGAAGTTTTGCATACTATCGCCACAAAAAAACTGATAGCCCATTCCCATAACAACGCCCTTAATCCGCCGCTGACCGAAACATATGTTGGCAATACCACGAAATTTTGTAAGTTGAGTCGATGAATAATATTTGTAGCAACCTTCCGGTTTTGCAGGCCCTCAGACAAAAGATCCTCCCTCCCATCTTTCCCGTAGAGAGAGGAAAAAATAAAAACGCAATCGAAAAAAGAAAAGTCAAAGCCGGCATTCAATTCCTGCTGACGTAGCCACTCAAACCTTCCACACCGTCGGTTTCCCATGCCTTGACCTCCCATACCCTTTCACTCATCCCACCCTCCACACACCCCTCCTCTTCTCCTGAACTCAAAACCTCCGCCCCACCTCGCCCTTCCACGCACCTCTCCGAATATTCTCCCGGCTCCATCGAAGCCAGCCAGCCACGAGAGACTTTCCGCCCCTCCCTCGCGTGTGTGATCCAAGTCAAGAATCGGCGAGCGCGTCAAGTCAAGTGGCGGGAGGAAGGTATTCGGATGATGATACACCTACACTCAAATTTAAAATAATGCCGACGAGCTTGATCATGTGCATTTGATGTTTCACTCCTTAAAACCAGAAAGAGGTAGAGATAGCCATGGGCGTACCCAGCGAGGGGCAAGAGGGGGGGGTGCAGCTGCCCCCCCTACAAGCAAAAATCGCAAAATTCTTTAAGCAAAATCAGTACTGAATTGAAACGAAAGCATTCAACAAATTTTCCTTAAACCCACGCAAAATTATATGTATTAGTATGATATATGTAACTAAAATAAAACTATTTTTTCAAGTAAATAATCTCGAAAACTAATGTCACAACTTGGTTTGCGCCCCCCCCCCTGGACCATGGCTTGCCCCCCCTAGACCACGGCTTGCCTCCCCTAGTTATGATCTTGGGTTCGCCCTTGGAAGTAGCATCTACATTTACACGGTGGGCTGAGAAACATGTTGGTGTACGTCAATTTTTGTTGACTTTGAGATATCCATGGAGGGCAACTCCAACATATGGAGTCTATCTACCTAGAAACACAAGGTGCAAGAAAAAATTGAGGAAGGAATAGTTACACTTGGGACCGTTAGGTAGCAGCACATACTTGGAGCCCTCGGCACAGTCCCAACTTCTTTGCGAATCAAGTGAAGTTAGTAAAACTTACACCATTGTGTATCTAAGCAGCAAACACCGATTGCTGAATCACCCATTGCATGATAAACAAAATTGCATAATCAAACGAAATAGTGAGGAACTGTTAAATATTATATATGAATAGTGATGATACCAATGAAGAGTAATAGTATAATCCTGAGAACAATGACAAATTCAAGGTTTAATTATAGGAAAAGTTTCATATTTGACTCACACCAATATGTTTCTTAGGCCTCCACATATTATCCTGCAAGCCACCTACAGAGGTGTTTAACAGGGAGTGAATCATCATTATCATACACCAGATGATAAAAATTAACTTCATCAACATCTACATGACACCCTTCGAGCCACCTCTAGGGTGTTTGGCAGTGGATGATCAATGCTGCATGCTGGTGATTAATCACCCCTGACAAGCACCCTAGACATGGCTCGTAGGGTATTATGTAGGTGAAGATAAGCTACTATATCCTCATGAAGGAAATCTGCCTGTGAAGCTAGAATATGCTAAACATACCGTTAAAAATACTAAGGAAATTCTTAATTATGCGTAAAGGAAGACATAAGCTTCACTTCCCGTCAATTAACCTATTTCTAAGTCCTAACACTGCCGTTATAAACTCTTATCGATCGCGGAAAAACGACATTTAAAATATATCATGATAGCTATTCATGAGAGCGTATGCGTGACACTGGGAAAGACAACTAAAAAGGGGATCGGGTTGGTGCGGTGGCTAGAGTGTTGACTTCCCACCCAATGGGCTCGGGTTCAAATCCCGGTGGTGATAGATCTTGATTTTGGCCCAATCGCCCTATCAGGTCAATCTCTGTCGGACCGTAGATTGAAAAATAGACTAAACCTTTTAGATAAATTCAAGAGCAGTGTCTTTTCTGACGAAGTTAACCATATCTTGCGGACGCCAACGTACTACGGAAGATCAGATCATATAAATAAAATAAGAGAGATAGATTGCAGAACAGACAGATTCCGAATGTCATTTTTTCCACGATCAATAAGAGATTATAACGGCAGCAATAGAACGCGTAAATAGATTGCATGACTTGTAGTGTAGCCTACTAACCTATGTAAAACTTACTGCATGTTTCTGAATTTCTATTCTATATTCTATTTCTAACAGCATTTAGTAGTATAGTTTGTTATTATACGGGACGTTTCTTGGACGGTGTGGTGTGCATGTGGGAGTCCAAATGCATGCTGCATGCTGGTGATTGATCACCCCCTGCCAAACACCCTAGAGGTGGCTCGCAGGGTAATTTGTAGATGTAGATGTAGATCACTGCTTGAATGATGTGTGGAGGACATTTCAAGCGCAATACTCCGTCAGCCAGATGGACGTTAAGCGGTGGGTTGATTATGGTATTCGACTCCCAACCAGCGGGTCAGGGTTCACATCTCGGCAGTGGTAGGTATCATTCAGAGATAACCCGATGCATGCTTGAGTGCTCTGAGGAGATAACTTCAAGAACAGCATTCCGTCAGTCGAATGGGACGTTAAGCCGTGGTCTCCTAGGCCCTTTTAATTAAGAGCAGGCTGATGCTGACGCCGGGTTTCTCTCCACCCTTCCTTCGATACCCTTCCCTCATGGCGCAATTGACCTCATCTGTCGGTCGCCTCCTCCAAATAACATACGACTAAAACTGATCACATCGATGGTTCGCGAGATCACTTCGTGAAATGGTAACATGATGGAGCACAAAATAAACTTTTTTACATTCCACACAGTGTTTACTAAAAACTCTACCGGTTTCAACCTTATCAAACAATTTTCAAGGGGTTCTTTTACCTCCATTCCACGAACCATCGAATTGTTGAACCATGGTGGATTGCAGGGTAATATGTGGAGGGCATAGAAACATATTGGTGTAAGTCAAAAATCATTTTTTCTATAGTTAAATCTTGCGTTTTCATTGTTCTAAGGATTACATCGTAATTAAAATCATCATCGGTATCATCGCTAATCATGAATAGAGTTATTAGTTTTCACTTGTTGATTTCATTATGCAATGGGTGTCATTATGAAATGTGGATAACATAAGAAAAGGTCGAAACCGGTATAGTTTTAATAAAATATAACAAAGTTTATGTTTGATGCTAACTAAAATTTAGCTTCTGGGTCCATTCCTCTGAGCAGACAGCGGAAATAGTTAGCTACGTCACTTCCTGCATTTGGTGGGAAAGGATCAGAAGTTGCAGGTCAAAGACATGACGTGGATTCCATCTCAGCTCGCTCCTTCCCATCCATACTTTCTACATCCCATTCCTGAGGATATCATTATTCCTTTATAATTTTTTCGCTCCTACCAACAGCTCCCGCGTCCCGTCTGTCTACCTCCTTCCACGACTACCTTACCTTCGCTCCGCCCCCGGAGGCGGCCCGGTACGAAACGAGTAAAAAAAAAGACGTACGGGAGGCGTGTGGAAGGTCTTCCCGAATCAAGCCTCCACCTTCATAGGGACCCTGACTGTGAGACGGGGCACTATAACCACCGGTAGCCGGCTCTTTCTCTCGAAACAGCTGGCACATTCCTCCTGACTCCACGCCGTACCTCAGAAAAGTCTGGAGGAAAAAAGTGACCCATCCTACTGCACGGGCCGGACTTGTAAAAAAAAACCTGCCGATTTGAGTTTTACGAGCGGATGCCAAAGAGACGATCAGGGTTGATTTCGGTAGGAAGGATGGTCGGATATATGGTGGGAGTAAATCTACGAGGCACCCATAGCGGAGCTATTACATTCAGTGTACCCAATAAGAGGCGGTAGAATATGTGAAATACGTAGGAGTTAGACTCAATGGTTATCGATCTTGGAATATCAGGTCAAGTTAATCGTAAATTGGGTTTTATTTAAAGAATACTCGGTTAGGTGCGACGAAAAAGTTAGATAAATTATCAACTTCTACCTTGCTAGACCTAATTTGGAATACGCTGCCAGTTTTTGGGATCCTTATGAAATAGGTTTGAAAACAGAATAAGAACGCGTACAGAGAAGAGATGCCAGGTACGTGATAAGTCGTACGATAGTCTTGGCAGTGTTACTGATTTCTTAGAACCACTCGGATGGAAATCTCTGTTAGACCGTGGAATAAAAACTTAACTAAACCTATTACGTAAATTCAAAAGCAGTTTATTCTCCGATCAAGTTAGCCATATCTTACAACCACCAGCATATAACGGTAGATCGGGTCATAGGCACGAGTCCAACTGACCTAGAGATAAACTACCGCAGGTATTATGGTCCCATATTGTAAGCGGAGCAGCGATGGTTTGGTCGTGAGCGATAGAAATACGAGATCCAGGGGCGGTCTGGGATGATTGGGGGCTCTCGGCAGGGGCTCATGATGGGGCCCTCCCCCGGAAAATTTTAGGAAGTTGCATGCCCGGAAATGACACTATTCTTGCTGTTAAAAACTATACAAAAGTTAATAAAAATAACCATTATTTCGTCTGCAGACAATTATGTAAAAAGTGATCTTTTCACATCTAATAAAATGTAATGATACAAATCTAAAAAACCTTTCAAATTAAGCTTTACGATAACTCTTTCAGAAAAGAATCAGGAATTCTATTTATTCTTCTGACACCTTCATTTTATTATTTTTTTCTTACATGACCGTTTTACACTGAGTATGTTTTAAATAAAGAAACATAATAAAAACTTAGAATTTTATAATATCAAAAAACTTTGGTTCAAGTGAATTGAGTTTTTTTTATCACACCTTTCATACACGCATCACGATAGAGGCTAGCCTTGCAGGGGACCACTAAGCAGGGGGGCCTCGGAGATCGCCGAACCCCAGTGAGAAATGAGTTATCGAATCGCCGTCGATTCGACGTCGAAGTAGTCATCGATAAAACGTCGATGGCAACTCATCGATCGATGTCTATATGGTCCGAAAATCGAAGTGTTTTCGACGTCGACGTCATCGACGTGTTTTCGATGTCGATGTCATCGACGTGTTTTCTATGTCGACGTGATACCGTCTGCTTACCTGCGATTCCTAATAATAATTACGGAAATATACATCTTTTCGGCTAATAAAGAGCATCTATTGCTGCCCCAACGACGGATTTCACTCGAGCACGCATTGTCTAAACAAATGAAGGCTGAAATAATTAGACTGTTTCAAATTTATTATGGTGAATTGTAATCTCAAGTCCTTCGTATTTATCTTCAATAATATTCAGTAACCCTAGAGAAAAAATGTGAGATGTTGATATCTATGACGCGAGGATAAAGGTATCGAAATGACTCGAAACGAAACACCGACAGCAACCGACACAGGTTTCCCACGGTTCAACCGGCTTATCAGATCGACAGAGTCCAAAAATTAGTAGAGACCGGTAGAGACTGTTGGAGACTGCCTTCAAGCTTCAACGTCAGGCACTTCCGATAAAGTTACAGAATGAAAAGGAATCAAAGATTGTTCTCCGAGATTAAGACTAATGTGTATGAGTTAATAAAATAATTATTTAATTTTAGCTTTATTATTTGTGTCACATATATTTTAATGGTCTCACCGTTAATTTTAAGACTTTGTCACAACATCACTTTGTCCCCCCTCAGCCAATCAACACGCTGACCCCGCAGACCAATGAGAAAAACACGTCTAAAAATCGTCGATTGAACAAATAAAATCGACATCGACCACATATCGATCTATAGTCGTCGAATCGACGAAGATTCGACGTAGATTCGATGATCCATTTCTCACTGGGAACAGCCGACCTGGGAAGACCGCCCCTGTCGAGATCAATTGTGTGGTCGATTGATGAACGGGATCAGCCCGACAAATGACAAAATTATTTTGGCCTTTCACGACCGAAGTCTTTCGTCCATCTTTCGGGATTGAAGTTATAAGTCTCTCATTCGCGATCGAAGACAGTGTCGGTCTTCGGTGATCGTGTTTTTATTTTAATAATATTTTATATGTAAGCGACAGAGTGTCAACTATGGAACAAATAATACGGATACTTAGGTATTCTTTTTTAATTAGAATTCACAAAAAGGATACCAGAAGGTACTCTGCGCGGTTTTTAAAGTTAAACCATCTTAGTTATTTATAATATCTTGTGATGTGGAAGTCCCTGCAAAGGTCAAAAATTAACTTAAGGAAGAAGTTTAAGGCCCGGTGGAAATGATTGAGGCTTAAAATAATCTCGGTCGAAACCCATGAAACTCATGTCGCAGTGTGACGTTGATAAATTCGGCGACAATTGCGCAAAGCGCAAATTTTTCACATCACGTTGTCACTGTCATGTGGATACAAATTTTGGCGAACCATTATACCAGCGATAAGGAATTCTAACCCTGAAAAGGAATTATTCGACCTCGGACATAGGAGCCAAGTCTTCCCATTTTCCTTATAAAAATGGCCGGAGGCTCAAATTACGTTCTTTCAATTTCACAAACGCTCCATAAATAACTCCCTAGAAGAATGAGTCCATGCATTGAGGCCTTGAATAATTTTGCACCTCCAACAAAGATTATACAGCACCAGCTCGAAATGAGTATTCATTCTGAGAACGCAGGTCGCCCCTACTGTCCAAATGAGGAGAGGTTTTTATTATAGTGCCCGAAGCAATAGAATCTGATGGTCCAGTTTGCAAGATAATTCGTCAAAACGAGATGCTATCAATGGCTTTGAAGTGGCGGCTAGCTACTGCTCGCCGTAGGCGTCACCAAACATAGATGCCACCCGTGATAAAGCTTCACCCGTGGGAACGTCATAATTAAAATCGAAAACTTTACGCAGTACCATCCAAGTTTGGCTCGTCTCCCCACTGGTTACGTTTTCATTCCATTTGAGCAGGGCCAAAAAGTCGAAATGGTGGTGGTATAAGCTGTGTCCGAATCGACTAGTTAGTCACAAGTATAGAGTAACTTCTATGGTATTAGTAATTAGTACAGCGGTAGCGTGGCCGAGCGGTCTAAGGCGCTGGTTTAAGGCACCAGTCTCTTCGGAGGCGTGGGTTCGAATCCCACCGCTGCCATATTTTTTTTCCGACCCCCGTGTCGCCGGAGTAACGTCCCCGACTGCCGAACTAGCGTCGCGGGTTCAAATCCCAATGTGTGGATTTATCACCATCACGAATGGGATTGTAACACAAGTACATTGTGAGAAAGGACAAAATTCGCTTGAGATGAAGAAGATATTATGATTTTGTTTTTCGCCGGCGTATGATACCGGTGAATTCTTCTCGGGTGAGTTTCTTGTTGGCCGGCGTTTCGACAGCTACCTCTGATATCATCCTCAGGGCATAACAATCCGAAAATGGTGCCGATCCGGTGATTATCATGCCCTCAGGACGATTACAGCATTAGCTATCGAAACTTCGGCCAGCTAGCAATTCACCCGGTGGAAAACCCTAGAAGAATTCACCAAAGAAGACATTATTATTAAATCCCAGGATTTGGACAGGACGTCATCTTGGAAGGGTGTCCCAACACGTTAGGCAGCATAAGGGAGCGAATTTAGCTACCTTTCTTTGGCGCCAGATTTGGGCATCAACGAGTGCATTTTTTACCCATGATTCATAGCGTAGGAAGCGCATTTGGGAAGAAATCAGAGGAAGTGCAACATGGCTGCCGACGAGGGAAAATATTTTGTTAATGAGTAGAGTTGGTATTTTAAAGCTGGTTCGAGTGCTTGTCAATTTTTGTTTCGTTGATAACAATGAAATATTGTTCCAGGGAATGTTGACACAACGGGGAAAATCATTAAAATTAGAAAAGAGAAGGAAAGCATCCGACCTTACATATACCAAACTATAGAGTAAACATAAATAGTGTAATTAGTAAAGAGAACGATTGAAATACTATCAACTACAAAAAAAGGAATGCACGTTAAGTTTTTGCAACTAAATGAGCGAATGCCTACAAAAGAAAGGCGATAAACTAAATATTGGCTTAAAGCTTCGAATAAAGAATACCCTAACTTAATCCACAACTACAACAAATGCGAGCGTACTCGTACATAGCCTAATTTACTTTAAGCAGGAGAAACTGCTTTTTTCCGAAATTCAAAACTTAACATCACTTCGGTCAACACACAACTGCACGATAACGTTAACAATGTGAAATGTGAAGGATTTTGTCCATCATTTTTCCAATTCATTCCAAATTTCCGTTGTTTTACATTGGCATCGAGCCCAGGAGATGGCAACAACTATGTCAGGATGTCCCTATTCAGCCAATAGACATCCACAGCCACCATTTGCCGAGAAAAAAAATTATCAAATCCCCATAGAAATAAACTTGATCATTGTACATCATCCTCACAGTTTTCAAAATTAAATCATTGACATTGCCAGAGAAGAGAACGACTCTTTAATGATTAATCAGCAAAAACCCATACGATTGGCAGCATTATCAAGGAGAAAGGCAAGATTGCATTCGTCCAAGCCCATATCGCGTCGATGACATCCATTACGCCCAGGTTTACAATCTTGCAATCTTTGATTCAAAGACTAGGAAAATAACTCAGATACCATTCCTCAGCGTGAATCATTGCGGAAGGACATGATGAGCACATTTTTGAGTGATGACAAAGAGCTATCCACCTTGGGCTAACGTCGGCATTCTCTGTAACGCTCACGTTTGGAACCAGCAGAGTGAATGTCGATGCAGGATACAGTTCCATACGTGATACCAAGCAGTTTTCGGGAAATGATAACAATGAGCCTCTATCCTTCTTAAGGACGTTTTACATGGGGCACGGAATTGCGCAGGTTAGAGTTGCATTAATTTCTAAAATGGCGCGGAATTGCGCGAATGCATGAACGAAATTAGAATAGGGGCTATTTTGCCGTCTCGCATCCACGCATTCTCGCATGTGTTCTAGCAATTCACCGCTTTACATGACGCAATTTTGATTGCGCCTTCGCACATACGTCAGATTGCGCAATTCCGTGTACCGCGTAAAACGGCCTTTAGGAATCCGGTGAATACTCATGGTATTGACTAACGCACAACAATCGATTGATCTAATGATGAGAGTAAAATAGCTTTGAATCTTAATACGCTAAAAACCACTACTAACGCTCCCCACTAAACCGCGGTAGCGGACATACCGCGGCTTTCACCATTTCCCCAAAATCATTTTGACTTTGAATGCTACTTTTCGTGTTACTTTCAGGCAAAATTCGTCCTATCAATTTACAAGCCACCAGTTAATATCAAAAATTTTCGTTAAAACCCGTTAAAATAGATTACCGATGGTACATTGATCGACAAAATAAAATTTTTAATTTGAATTCTGCAAAAAAAATGAGGTGAAATTTACGTTTAGAGTTATTTTTCCTTGATTCTCAAAAAGCATAGCATTCCCATAGCAACGAGGTTATTAACTCCTTTCCCCCGAGACGCGCGTTATAACACGAATATACTGTGATATACACAGACAGAGACTTCGAGGGTTCTGGGCGAACCCTCACCAGGGTTACAACGCACCGGGGCCAGGAACCAAGCACGAAGCTTATACGCCCGCGCACCCGGGGAGGGGGAAGAAAGGAAGGAAAAAGGATGGAGACGCCGCACAGTGGTCCCAAATCGAAAAAAGCTGGCCAAAATTAATAACGTCGTAATTTTAGCTAAAACAGCAACAAAAGTGGATGTTTATTACTGGTTTTGATCGTCTGAATCTGATTTTGGCATTATTTTTACGATGTCTCTTCATTTTATCATTATTTGAGCTGTTATTGTTTAAACAATTTTTAGCAAATCTCGATATAGATGTCATTGCGATTGGCGATAACTTGGTGTTCATGGATAGCTTAAAATAGTATAATTTTAAGGTAAAAGATGTATAAATTGTCGTTAAAACCCATTATAGAATTTACGACATGAAATTGGTGAGATTCGAACCCGCGACCATCAGCATAGTTGGTGAGATACCAAAATCGGAAAAAAATACTCACACTCGCTCATTTTTGGCTTCCATGTATTTGATAAGTCACATAAGATGAAATAAAATTACTGATATTAAGAACATTGAGGAAAATTATGTTCGAATTGCAGTAAAATCGCTTTCATGTATCACATAGAACAAATTTTAAAATAATCGTTGTCCGATGTCACCCCATCGGACTCATTGTCGCTCTGCGAATCAATTAAAATTAGCAAATTTTCACCTCACCTGACCGGCTGACCTCGTTTTTTTGTAACTCATGATGTAATTAAAATGTATGATTCAGATATTTAAAGGAGTCTTCGAAAGATATCTTCATAATTTAACATTCTTGGGTATTTTCTTGTACAATGCTCTCGGAATTTCCTCATGTCTATGTTCCTGGACTCCAATGCTTCCTCCGTTAAAACTTCAATTGTAAGAAAAGATTTTTTGTAAATTGCTGTTCCATATTTCAGCACTTTATGTACCATGAGCAGAATATAATACCAACCATAATCGATGCACTGCTCAGCTATTTCAATGCAATACTGGCTGATGGCTTCTTTATTAATCTCATTGCCGCAGTACAGAGATTTTAATATCACTGAAAGCCTATGAATAAGACTTTCATCGTGAAAATTACAAATCCCATTAATAATTACATTTCATACACACAAAGCATTTGTTCATAGATTTTTCAAAATGATGGAAACGGGTCTAATATTTCTTACTTGTTGATTATAATTTTATATTTACACGTAATTTCATCTTGTCTGAATTGAAATCCTAAATTAAAACTTCACTATTAAAAATATGATGATTGAGATTAATGAGTGATTATTTTTATACACTGCATATATTCGCCGACTGTGCATGCACGGTAATCATTTGCACTCACTAGATGCGAGAGGAACATATTGATATGCTTCTGGAGGGAATTTCATTTCCTTCTGCAACCAGCTTTTGAACGTCTCTTTGAAATGCTCATCTGTCCTTGAGCTTTGATTCCACTTTCTCAGGTATTTCGGGAAAATATTCTTCGCACAAAACGCGTCAGAATATTTTTTGCAAGCTTGATTTCATTCAGTCAAAATCTTGTTTTCAAACATTCCACGACTTAATCCTTCTTCTTCGCTTATTAATGTTCTTTTCTCTCAATATTTTTATTGTACACCGCAAGGTACGAAAAAAATTGCGGCACCCAGGATTCAAATTTAACAGGAGTATTTACGGCTGAAACGATGAATGTGATTTCTAAAAGTTGTCTATTTTTAACCAATAATAAACAGGAAATTATGAGTTGACATTGAATAAAAGATATACAAGCTTATATAGACTTGCCTCTGAGTTTCCGGCGTATCCTGAAATTTGAATGACAAACATTGGCAAACCAAGTGCTTTAATTATCTGGACAGGAGAAGCTTCTCGAGTTAGCCGTGTTAACTCAGTTCGGAGCACAGTACTTTTTCACTAAGAAAATCATTAAGTAAAACTGAGTGGGAAATATTCACCACATCCATGCACATGCATGCATCAGGGAGGCCGTCATCCTCATTCCATTATTATTAAAAAATGCACTTGCAAGATTCACGCTCCATTGGTGGGTTTAGACGAATTTTTCCCTCCGAATTCTATCCTATCTACGTTTAAGGGCTGTTGAAATGATTCTGTGAAGAATTCTTGGCATTAGGGAGCATTTATTTCCCTTAGCGCCAATACCTAATTTCGAAATAACGTGCTGACAACGCTGTACAGCACGTCAGGGATCTCTTCTCTATAAAAATATGAGGAAAGTTTTACAGAGAAAAGCATCTTGTGGTTACTTTAAGGTTCTCGCATAAGGACTTAAATAGGCGCTTTTGATCACTCATAATGTTCCTCATTAAGAGCATGAAAACCCGCTCTCATTGGCTTCATGAATATTTGAAGGTGAGTTCACAAACGAGAAGTATGCATACGATAGGCGTGAATCACTTGATTTATGTAATCGTACAGGATGTAGAATTATGGTAAGTATACACCATGCAAGTTTGACCACCGATACAGGAATATTTGAGCGATAATGCCACTGTCTCCCGCCGGCCTCCGGCCAGCCGCCCTCAGCGGAGCGGTGCACCGCTCAACTTAAAACCCTCTAGATGACGGATAGGCAAGTATAGGCAAGATTTTTTTTCTCCATCTTGTTGTACATACTCTTCCTAAGGATTCAGCATAGGAATCTTCGAGGGGCACGGAGGGGCACAAAACTATATCGACATATTTGACTAAAAATAGGCCCAAAAATAGCTAACATTATAAATAATTAAATATTGTTATAATAAATTCTAAAACGAACAAAAAATACTGTAATATTGTGAAATAATATGCAAACTTACCGTATTAAAATTGACAGATGAATCCCATGAAATTAAAATAGTCATTTATTAATTTGAATTACCCTAAAATCGACTAATTCTACGCATCGGGCGTTTTAGGCTGAACATGCCCATGTTTGACGGGTTACACAGGTCAACATAATAATCACACAGACCTATCAGGTACGAAATATTATAGGCCATATCCTGTAGAATCCGAATACATAATTCAAAACTTCCTCGTAAAAAGTCGAAAAAATTACTTTTGGCCAGCTTTTTTCGATTTGGGACCACTGTGCGCCGTCGCGATCGGAGCCCGCCGACGCCTCCAGGGAAGGAAAAGGGATGGAAGGGGGGAAAATAGGGATAAAACACCCCAGTGCTATGGAAGCAAAGGGAGCCCTACCTAGCGAAACCAAGCGATGCTATTTCTCTGCCACCATCCCGGGGAGATTTTTCTATGAGGAAGAAAAATCCCAATATAGGGACAGTGGGAAGATATACACAGACAATACACAAGGGAAAGTAATGGATATAAGGAATATTAAAATACAGAAAATTTATTACATCATTTCATGGAACTTTTTTATACATGGCCGTCATAATTACTATGGAAGAACTAGCGAAGAGAATGCCCAGAACCTTGGATGGTTAGGTCCATTTCAACCACCAAACCATTTCAAAGCAGCTGTAAACACTGATACAATGATTTGACGTAGCCTATTACTCAATCTTCATGTAATGAATAGGACATGAAGTGATGCTACTTTGCACTTTTCCATATAAACCTTTATTTCACCTGAGTTTCACCTGACTCAGGTGAAATACAGTTTTATGTGGAAAAGTGTAAAGTAGTATCACTTCATATTTTGTAATGGATCTCCACAAAGTATCTGCTTCTTCCATTCAATTCCATGTAATCAATATCTCAAAAATAATAACATGAATATTAATTAATTATTATTAATTAAGCTAATATATAATGGCAAATCGATATGCCACTGACTGACTCATCAATATTCGCAGCCCAAACTGTGATAGGTGTGGGTATTTGGCTTATTGGACGCAAAAGTAAAAAAAAATTCATCGGGAGAAAAAATCTGAAAACTTGAAAAAGTCGATTAGTTTTCGAGATATATCGACTTGAATTAACATGGGAGCCTTATGGGACTAAAATTTTTTCGCTTTTATTTTGTACTTTAAAACGTTTGAGGAACATGATATTCAATGGACATAAAGTAGATTTTTTGGTCGATTTTTTGGTACGGTTGTCATGGCGACCAATTGATATTTAGTATTTTTTATTATTTTTTGAACGTTTTCTATGCTTTTCTTATGGAAAAAGTTTAGGATTTTTTTTGACCAACTTGCAATAATCGTACGACAAATTCCTTGACTTATTTGGTGGAGGATTTTTTGGTTGATTTTTTGGCTATCTTGAAATTTTCATATGTCGAAACAATTCCGAGGAATAAACGATTTCGATTTTACATTGTCGTGAAGGGCGAATTTTCAAACTCGGATTTCAGCCTTGAGACATGTGCCATATGAAAATTTGGACTCTTCTGGAAAAACCGTTAGAGGGTACTTCGTACCCTCACGTTTAAGCTTACTTTCGCCGTAACCCTCTTGGTTAATTCATAATTAAATTCCGAAAAATGTCCTGCAAGCGAAAAATCATTGTCGCCATTTTTTTGTGGAGCATACAATCTTGAATATCTTAGCAACCATTTCAGCTAGATGAATACAATTTTCAGGGTAATAGCATCATTAAAATAGTCAACATTTGCAATGATTGCCATTCCGCTCGATCGATTCACGTGCGAGTTATATCGATACCAATCTCCTTGGATACGCTTCAATCGCTAATAACTTTTTTGTTAATCAAGATTTGAACATGAAAGTCATACAAAATACAACTGATAATGTCACTCATCCGACAAAAGTTAAATCAAGCGGATCGATTGATAACACTCGAAGTTATGATCGATACAAGGTTGTATCGATACAAGGTGTGTAGCGAGTAGAATCTTCGAGCATTGTAGGCCTTTTTTAGGTTAGTGAGTAGGGCAGAGTGTAGGGTAGATATGGGTATAGTAAATCGTGGGGTAAAAGGTTCCGTCCAAACAGCAATAAAGCGTTCAAAACGTCAAAATAGCCCTAGTGAAAATAGTGATAGAGCATCACAAAAATCAAATATAGCATGCAATGAGAAACTTAAATTATCAGGAAAGTCCACAAAACCGTGTATAAAAGAAGCTTTATCGATCGTAGTTGTAAATTGCCGTAGTATTAAGAACAAAGTTGCTGATTTCCACCATTTAATTCTAAATACAGAAACTGATGTAATCATAGGAACTGAAAGTTGGCTATCGGATGAAATACACGACCGAGAGATCTTCCCGAAATCATATTACATATACAGAAAGGACCGTAAAACGAGAACAGGAGGAGGAGTATTCATTGCCGTCAAGGATGAGATCAAAAGCAGAGCCGAGAATTTTGGAGATAGTGCATTGGAAAGTGTTTGGTGCTCAATCGAATGCTCAGCTAAGAGATACTTTATATGCGCATATTATAGACCACCAGATTCAAGCATAGATTCAGTTTTAGAGTTAGATAACCAGATAAGACGTTTTACTTCTCAGAAAAATCGTAGTAGTGTCATAATTGGCGGCGATTTTAATGTTCCATCAATCGATTGGGAAAAATACTGTTTTAAAAATGGAGGGAAAGACAAGGACCTGTGCGAAACTTTGCTATACTCATTCTATTCCAATTCCTTGACTCAGCTAGTAGATACACCAACCAGGGGTAACAACATACTAGACCTATTAGCAACGAATATTCCAGAGTGCGTTATCAGAACTGAGGCTGTGGCTGGTATAAGTGACCACAAGGCAGTGCATGGAAAGTTTCGTATCGTCTCCGATAGAAAACCTGTGTCAAGAAGAAGGGTCTATTTATACCATAAAGCGAATTTTGAAGGGTTAAAGCAGTACTTGACGAACTCATTCACTGTTTTCAAAGACGCCACTCTCAATCTTGGGGTAAACGAAGCATGGAAGAATTTCATTAGTATTATGCAGAAAGCCGTGGATAAAACGATTCCCAGTAAGTTAAAACGTTTTAATACTGAACCGAGATGGTACAATGCTAAAGTCCGTAAAGCTCTTAAGCGACAGAGAGCAATTCACGCTAAAATAAAAAAGATACATGCGGGACTTACCTGTGAGAAAATACAAGAAATGCGTGAAGATTATAAAAAATTGAAAAAAGAGACGAAAAAAACACTTAGGGAGGCGTTGAGTGAATTCAAAACAAAAATATTGGGCGAATATTTAGATGACAACTCTAAGGCTTTCTGGTCATATGTGAGGGAGGTACAGGGAAATTGCGCTACAGTCTCTTCACTCATTAATGAACGTGGCGAAAGAGTGACGAACAATCGAGATAAAGCTAATCTCTTAAATAACTTTTTCCATAGTATCTTCTCTAATTTCACGACCAATATGTCAACACCTCTACCTCGACTCTACCAAGAGCAGATGCCGTCTATCTGTATTTCAAACAGTGGTTTAGAAAAACAATTCAGCTCTATTGATCCAAAGAAATCGACAGGCACTGATCTCATTCCAGCTCGAGTGTATAAGGAATCAGCGTCAGAGATAGCGCCTTACTTGAAGATAGTGTTCGAAAAATCTCTAGCAGAACACACAGTCCCTAACGATTGGAAAACAGCGAACGTCACGCCTATATTTAAAGGTGGGGATAGGGAAAAGCCTAGTAACTACCGTCCAATTTCACTTACTTCCATTTCTTGCAAAATATTGGAACATATTATTTTCAGTTCGATAATGGCTCATCTTGATAGCCAAAATCTGTTAGCAAAAGAGCAGCACGGGTTTAGAAAAGGGAGATCTTGTGAAACTCAACTTACTCTCTTCGTTCACGATATCTTATCCGCGGGTGACAGATATGTTCAAGTCGACGCCATATTTTTAGACTTCAGAAAAGCATTCGATAAGGTTCCGCATTTAAAGCTGATTCAAAAGTTGGAAGCATACGGCATAGATACACACGTTATTGGTTGGATAAAAGATTTCCTAAAGGATCGCGAACAGAGAGTTGTTTTGGATGGAGTTAGCTCGGATACAATTCAAGTTACCTCAGGCGTACCCCAAGGAAGTGTTATCGGCCCTCTTTTGTTCCTTCTTTACATTAACGATATAACCACCGTGGTCACGAGCAAAATCCGCCTCTTCGCAGATGATGTAGTGGTATACCGTGAAATTTACGACCTTAGCGATAGATTAGCATTACAAAAGGACCTCGTTGCCGTAAATGACTGGTGCAGTACTTGGGAGTTAGAATTAAATCTTGAAAAGAGTATGGTGATGAATTTTTGGGAAAAGGATATATCTTCAAGAAGGAGCTACACCGCTAACGGGATTCCACTACCAAATACCGAATTCGTTAAATACTTGGGGGTCACCATTACCCGGGATCTTTCGTGGAGTAAGCACATACGTGAAGTATGCGGGAAAGCTAACCGTAAACTTGGATTTGTAAAAAGAATTCTCGGTAAATGCCCAAAAAAGGTGAAAGAAATAAGCTACCTGACTCTAGTGAGGCCTCACTTGGAATATGCTGCTAGCGTGTGGGATCCTTACGAGGTAGGACTAATAGGTGAAATTAATCGAGTACAGCGCAGGGCGGCCAGATTTGTGATGAGTTGTTACGACAAAAAGTGCAGCGTTTCAAGTATGTTAAACGAGTTAGGATGGGAATCTTTACAGGAGCGTAGATCGAAGTATAGGCTTAACTTACTTAGGAAACTCGAAGAAGATATTTTCTCAGACGACGTGAATCATATCCTTCGTTTACCATCGTACTATAGTAGACGCGATCATGAGAAAAAAATAAAAGAAATAGACTGCAAAACAGAGAGATTTAAAATGTCATTCTTCCCTCGTACTATTAAGGATAGCAATGTTGTCTCAATTGAAAGGATTAATGGCAACGCTCGCTAGGATCACCCATTGCATGTTTTTTCGTAGTTCTAACCTTGCATGTATTTGCTCTAGGAATTACTAACCATTAGCAATTTTTTATGAATAAGCATGTACATTTTTCTAGTGTGCGTAATGTTTCTTTGACTGTGTGGTGTGCATGTGGCGGTCCTCTTGCATGCTGCATGTTGGTGATTGGTCACCCCCTGCCAAACACCCTATAGGTGGCTCGCAGGGTATTATGTAGATGTAGATGTATTCGATTGAGCCTTTTTTTGGGCTTATTTACATAGTTACGGGGATAAAAATTTTAACAATATGTAAGGAAAAGAATGAATTATGCGCACACATAAATTATTTAGATGAATTACGTTTCCTAATGAAGATACATCGATATGAATTTATACTTTTTTGTATTAGGCCCCCGTAAGAAATACACGCATCCCGTCTATCTACGTCACCAATATAAGAACATAGGCTAAATTTTGAAAGCGGGGATAGTAGAGAAGGCAGGGATAACGCAGTGACCATAGAATGGAAGGGATATCAATAGGATTGCGGATGTTACTGTACAGATGTCACTATTGTCTAAAGTACGATTCGATAACTATAGCAAATACGCAAATTGGCATAACTTAATAAGTGTATACGTTAGACCAATGAAACTTGGTGAACGGGTACATCTTGGTATTCCTAACAATGCTCAATGGTAATATGTTTTGTATAAAGTCTCACGTTCGATATATATCGAATCTACTTTTTCTTAAAATATATCGTATTGCTATAACATGTAAGATTTAACATCCTAGGACATAGTTAACCAGGGATTAAAAAGTAGATACCAATAGACTGGATTTTAAACCAATAGCATTGCGGTATTTGCGGTACAGATGTCAGTATGATCGAAAAATCGATTCAATTATTATAGCAAATACACAAATTGGTATAACTTGAAAAGTATACCCGTTGGACCAATGAAATTTGGCGAAGGTGCACATCTTGGTATTCCTCACAATGTCCAATAGAAATATGTTTTTTATGTAGTCTAACGTGCGATATATATCGAATATGCTTTCTCTTCAAATATATCGAACTGCTATAACAAATAGGATTTTACATCTAGGGGCATAGTTGACCCGGTATTATATAGAAGATTCCCATAGACTTTAAGTTAAACCAATAGCATTTCGGATTTTACAGTACAGATGTCAGTATGATCGAAAAATCGATTCGATTATTATAGCAAATATACAAATTGGTATAACATGAAAAGTATACCCGTTGGACCAATGAAATTTGGCGAAGGTGCACATCTTGGTATTCCTCACAATGTCCAATAGAAATATGTTTGGTATGTAGTCTAACGTGCGATATATATCGAATATGCTTTTTCTTCAAATATATCGAACTGCTATAACAAATAGGATTTTACATCCAAGGGCATAGTTGACCAGTTATTATATAGTAGATACCCATAGACTTTAAGTTAAACCAATAGCATTTCGGAATTTACAGTACAGATGTCAGTATGATCGAAAAATCTATTCGATTATTATAGCAAATATACAAATTAGTATAACTTGAAAAGTATACCCGTTGGACCAATGAAATTTGGCGAAGGTGCACATCTTGGTATTCCTCACAATGCCCAATAGAAATATGTTTTGTATGTAGTCTAACGTGCGATATATATCGAATATGCTTTCTCTTCAAATATATCGAACTGCTATAACAAATTGCATTTTACATCTAAGGGCATAGTTGACCAGGTATTATATAGTAGATACCCATAGACTTTAAGTTAAACCAATAGCATTTCGGATTTTACAGTATAGTTGTCAGTATGATCGAAAAATCGATTCGATTATTATAGCAAATACGTAAATTGGCATAACTTCAAGACTATATCCGCTTGACCAATGAAATTTGGTGAATGGGTACATCTTGGTATTCCTCACAATGCCCAATGGAAATATGTTTTGTATGTAGTCTCACGTTCGATATATATCGAATCTACTTTTTCCTAAAAGATATCGAATTGCTATAACATATAGTATTTTACATCCAAGGACAAAGTTGACCAGGAATCATATAGAAAATACCCGCAGACTGGAAGTTAAACCAATAGCATTGCGGATTTTAAAGTACAGATGTCAATATAATCGAAAGATCGATACGATAATTATAGCAAATACGCAAATTGGCATAACTTGATTGCTATATAAGTTGGACCAAAGAAATTTTGGGAATTGGTCTATCATGATATTTCTCACAATGACAAATAGAAATATGTTTTGTATATGGTCTCACATGCGATATATATCGAATCTTCATTTTTCAAATTATATCGATTTGCCTTAACATTTAGGATTTTACATCCACAGGCATTGTTGACCAGGAATTATAGAGTAGATGACTATTGACTGGAATTAAAATATACAGCATTGCGGATTTTACAGTGCAGATGGCAGTTAAATCGAAAGATCGAATCGATTATTATAGCAAATATGCAAATTGGCATAACTTGAATAATATATGCGTTGGACCATTGAAATATGGTGAATAGGTACACATTGGTACTCCTCACAATGCCCAATGGGAAGATTTTTTGTATGTAGTCTCTCATTCGATATATATCGAATATAATTTTTCTTAAAATATATGGAATTGTTATAACACATCGGAATTTACATCAATGGGCAAAGTTGACAAGGAATTATATGGTAAATGGCCATGGACCGGAATTAAAATCAAAAGCTTTGCGAATTTTACATTACAGATGCAGTGTAATCGAATGATCGAATCGATTATTGTAGAAAATACGCAAATTGGCATAACTTGATTCGTATATCCTTTGGACCAATGAAATTTGGTGAATATGTACAGCCTGGTATTCTTCACAAAGCCCAAGGTGAATATGTTTTGCATGTAGTGTCTCATTATATATATTTCGATTCAGCGTTTTCTGAAAATATATCGAATTGCTATAACATGCAGGATTTTGCATCCGCGGTCGTATTTGACCATGAAATATAGGGTAGATGACCTAACGGGAAGATAAATCAATAGGATTGCGAATTTATATTTTCGCATGTGAGTATACTTGACAATTCGTTATGATTATGGTAGCAAATTACTAATTTCCGTATCTTTATTACAATTGATGTTAGACCGAAGAAATTTTATGAATATGTTTATTAAAGCATTGTTCATGCTGCACCTATGAAATATATTCGCTTTTAATTCTCCCATTCGACACATATCGAATCTACGTTTTTGTAAAATATATCGAACTGCTATCAACGGGGACAGTTGAACATTCTTCAATTCTTTCTCCAATTCAAGTTTCATAACCGTATTAATATATTTATTGTAATCATTGCGTTTTGTTGTTATAAACCTTCCTTAGATATATAAAAATGACAGCATTGAGAGACATACATCGTCAGAGAAATCGGAACATTACTTCATTATTCGAGACATATTCGGATAATCATTTCATTAGTCTCTGTTCGTTTATTTTCTAATACTTATGTATTTAATTTCATTAAGTCTGCTGTATTCAAACGTTAAAAATCAAAAATGGAGGTGATACAATCCTAGGGTAAGGGATAAAATAAGAAAAATCGGCTACATTTCATAAGTTCATCTATCGAACACTTTATATTTTTCTACATTGCGTAAATCATTCATATCAAAACGGTTTCCCGAAGCATTGATCACCGTGGTTACTAAGAAGGTCTTAAGTATTGTTGACAGTGAATGAGCGTATTGCCCGCCTATTTTACTCATTTAAACGATATTTGGGGTGTTTCTTTCGCTTTTTGAACCACTTATGGGCACATGACTCGGAAACACGTGACACAACTATGTTCCCACCCCCCTAATTACCCGCTTGATGAATTCAAGCGCCCAATATACTCGTTATAAATAATATTACGTGACGTGCGACGTAAGATTATTTCCATACATCACTGAACATTGTTTGACGGGAAAATTTCTTCCTATTACCAAAGCCATGAACTTCGATAATTAATAATTAAATAATTGATTTTATCTTAAAGGATGATGGTGAATTTCTTTTTTTTTCATTTTTTAAGAACACACACAGTACTAACTAATTCATGTAAAATAATTTAGCCATTTTTCTATGCATACTATTCAATTATTTAAGATTGGAAATGCTGTAGCGAATGAACTCCCGCGTATTTCGATTCCTTCGCAAGACCGATTTGTATTTTTCTTTGAAATTTCAAAATGAAGCTACATTATATTTTAAGGACCTTCACTTGAAATATATTTTTAATTTCCCAACATATAACCTCTTGCGTCACGTACCATTTTTGGCAATTGAGTGGGTGGCAGCTTTAATATGACAACTAATTAAATCCATTAAATCAAACGGAAAAAAAGTTCAATTGGCTCAAACTTGGCAATAAAAATTGTTTTAAAGTTAAGACATGGAGAGATAGGTCGATAAAACAGTCATTGTAATGTCATATACTTATAATATAATAATATTGTCCAATAAAATAGCCAATAGGCATCAAATACGATATTTGGCAGCTTAGCTAAGATAATTAACATTCATTTTATAAAACAGAAATAAAGTATCCTAAGCTCAAACTTGGGTTTTAATTTAGATTGGGAGTGAAATGTAGATATATTATTCATTAACTCGCCTTGATCTTAATTTATGTATCACACCGACCTAAAGGTAACAACTTAACAATTACGTTAACAGAAAAAACGCACTCAATGGAAACCATGTTATCACAGTTCTCACGCGCAAAGTATCGATGTAAGAGATTTGTTTAGTGGAGAAGAGATAGGTGTCCTCATTATAGAGCTGAGTGGTAACTGTGTCCAGGAAGTACTAACGCACCAGCCTCTAAGATGTCGACACAGCTCTAATAGAGTGTGCCGCAAGATACGATAACGGTGCTAAATATGAAGTCGCCCAACCATACGAGGCATCGCGGGCACCTTTGATGTACACGCATTGTGTCTCACTTCCTTAAGCAGAGCGCCTCACCGATGAATATGCATCGAAGAGGGTGGAGAGATCTAAAAAGTGACCCTACTGAAGGTGATCACCAAGGAATGCGACGGAGAAAGCAGCTGTGCGTTACCCCGAAGATATATCACGGATGATGCAATGGTTAACCCAAAGGGCCATGAGAATGATATTGGACACGAGGATCGTTTGATATGTCCGTGACTTTTTCAATGTCCCGCGTATTAACTATAAATACGATACTCCCGTTAGTTGCCATCCTATAGTAAACAGCTGCGAAATTTTGAGCTAGTTCCGTCGTTTAGTTCGCGATTGGCAGCCATTGAAAACAGAAGACCTCGTAAATCTAAAAAAATGGAAAAAAGGGAATTTCGTGTGATAATTAACAATTATTTCTTGCGTAAAAAAACCATCACCAAAACCAAGGAAAGGCTCGATAAATACTATGGAAACCCTACACTATTTATTTATATAGTGAAGAAGTGGTTCACTGAATTCCGTTTACGTCAAAACAACAAAAATGACGTCGAAAGTTCAGGACGCCGTAGTTTATAATAGACTTAAAATTCGTTCATGATACAGAACCACTGGAGACAACGGCCGAAAAATTTATCCCAGGTACTAGTCGACTTCCTCGAATTAAGTGGATACCAAAGAAAAATTACAGGAAATGAAGCTCGGAAGAGCATCCTCATCTGAGGATAACGGCCGCATTGGAGAGCATTCAAGAAAATATTACAGCAATATCTATATTAAAATGATAAATTTAAGGAAAGAATGGGCGTAATATGTATGCATCGGTACATGATATAAAATACGCAATTATAAAAAAATAACGTTTAAAATAAACGAGCGTACAACGGTGCATTTCTAAGGTTACCGGTACAGCGGTATTTTGCGCGAAAGACCTGTTATACCATGTTTACCATTAGGTATTTTTTTCTGTTACTGTGATTGTTAAGGTGTTACCTATAGGTCGGTGCGAAATGTAAATTAAGACCATGGCGAGTTAAAGAATATTTTATCGACCTTTTACTCCATAAATAAATTACAAGCAACGATGCTTCACCTTAAAAACAGTTTTCTTTACAACTAATGGTTGCAAAAGTATTCATTAATTCAAGCAGGTCTTATCTGTACAATGTGCATTTCCTCAACCCAAATAGAAAACCCAAATAAATATACCCAAATAGAAATAGCGAAAGGAAACGGAAACTTAAAAGCATAATTGAATAAAAATAGGATGATATGAGCCCTATCACATTTGGAGAGGATCCCAACTTGATATAGCATCGAAAATACAACAACTCAATCAAATAAAGAAAGAATAATCTTCACGAAAACTGTCGTCACTAGTTATTTTAATAACCTCAAGTTACTGATGAGGAGTCGAAAAAGAAACGAAATATTATAAATATGAGAGAAAAACAATTCCATGCAGTGGAGAAATAAAAATCTTCACGAAAACTATAGTTACTATTTAGTTCAGTATAATTTTGTAATAACTGCTTTAATAAATTCTAGTCATTTAAGTTTGGAAAGGATAAATATGAGAGATAACCGAAAACAGATTGAATCCATCAAAAGGTGCGAAGCAAAACATCGGAATAATAGGCACGAATACTCACGGGCAACCATAAAACTTGAGTGTCGGCACTTCAATCAGTCATGCACAGCACAAACCGAGCGAAACGAGATGCAAAACATATGCACCCGAAGACAGGTTATCTCCTCTGGTACTCCCATTTCCTCCAAATAAGACGATGAACTCCCATATCGTATCTCCAAACGGAAAAAAAGTCGATCGATGTCTCAATTGCGTCGGAGACGGACGACATTAAGTATAGTATTAACGACGGAGACACGTGGCTACGTTTTCCCGGGCTCACATTTCTGGTCCATATATGACTGGAGTCGTGCTTAGCGCGTGCTAATGTTCTCGGCCGCACCAGTCATGTCGCGGAGACACCTCAAGCAAGCCTCTCGCATGCATGGGCAGGCGCCACGGGATTTGCATTGTGGAATGGTCACACCCTGAGATCTTGTCACCCCATTGTTCCCCGTGTGGCACACTAACCGCCATTAGGACGAGACTGGAGGGAAAAAAGGTAACATGAATGCAGTGATCTCTATGAAGACGTCAGATCTACATCTACATACCACCCCGAAAGCCGCCTAAAAGGCGTATGGCAGGGGGTGTTAGGACACCAGCCATCTACGTTTACAACGCAAATGCTCAAACAATATTACGACTAACAATTATTAAAGTCCTTTATGTTTCGGGTGAAAAACGAATCCCCATGTATATCCGTTCGTAAAAATTTCTATCTTAATTTATCGCTTCTGTCGGACCTGGAAATATAGTTTGGATCCAAGATGACGTACTTCGTGTCGCTCCAAAAGATATCTATTATCAATTGGGCGAGCAATCTAAGCCTAACGCGCAGATTCCGAGTCTCTAGCGGCTCCCAGCCTAATTCGCTTGCTGTCTGTACGCCCGTAGCAGATGGAACGAAATATCCAAGAATCAAGGGAACTTCAAATCGACTATTATAAATACAATGCAGCTAGATTGCGAAAACGTCTTACCTTGAAAGGACACATCACTAGAATCTACTTACAGCTGAGAATACAAGTATAGAGAAGTAAGGAAACGACTCATCGGATGTTAAATATGGGGTAAGATTCTCAATGGGAGCGACGCTTGGATATTGAAAGGTGCAGAGAAGCCAATAATGGAAGCATTCGAAATGTGGTGCTACCGAGGAATGATGAAGATAAAATGGATCGAACGAGTAAGTAATGAGGAATTGCTAAGAGGAGTGGGAGAGGCTTATAAAAACCTTAACGAGAAGACGGGACAACTTAGTTGGCCACATTACGATACATGATGGTCTGATGAAAACAATCGTAGAAGGACAGGTGTAGGGGAAGAATGGCAAGGGACGGCCCCGAATGAGTTACATTGGACTGATAAGAAAGGATGTAAAAGAGAAGAAATACGTCGCTATGAAAAGGTTAGGGGATAGGAGAGAGAAATGGAAAGCTGCGTCAAACCAATCTTAGGATTGTTGAATTATGAAGATGATTACTATTGAACGACCGCTAGAATTTAGTCTCTTTTGGTGAGGTAATATTCGCTTAAAAAATTACGTCATCACATAAAATATTTCTTAGTGTAAAGATTGACTGTATCTTAAGCATAAAAAATCACACATGAGAGAATACCGAAGAAAAATTTACAATTTTTAGATCCAGACGAATGTTGCCGAAGGTAAACTTAATATATATTCAGGAAATTATACGATGGTAAAATAAGTTTCAAAGAAGAAATACGCCACCGAAAAGAACAGTCGAGCTGGAATGATGCGTACCCACACTGAAGACGAGTGCATGATACCACGGAGGAGTTAAGTCTGCCACAGTTAAATGTTCCAAGTATTCTGTAGACAGGAGTCATAAAACTATCGACAGACAACGGGTAAACATCTCGAAAATGAAAACATCTAGCTTTATTAAAAAAAGATACACATCCGGTTTAGGCATTAAGAGGCCTAGATAGATTTGCCGGATAGAACCAAGTGTTTCCGGTGTTACAGAACCGTCACGATTCCATCAACTACAGCCGCTTGCTCTTGATTTTAACGAGTAAACAGTGGAGTAGCGAATTGAAAATTTTTTTCTCCTTATGCTGGTAGTCATTTGGAGGAGTGATGACTCAATGGAAACCTACAAGAGATGTTTATCATAAATCCTTTGATCATAATCAACTAATATTTAAAATCTGATTTTCGTTTACTAAGTATATATGAAAGTAACTTGGGATGTAATAGGGCAGATATATCACAGCTAGATTTAATATTACTATGAGATGTATATCATTAAAATACTAATATTAAACTTTGCTCGTTATTTAATAAAAAGTTACCGGCAATTTTCCACGAATACTTGGACTTCACGACCGATTTCAATACATTTTGTATTGCTTTCAGTTATCTCCAACTGAAGAGAATAAAAATTGCTCGATAATGAACTGAATATTTCCCCACTCAGTGACACATTGCTTGCTTTCAATCATTACTTGTGCCCTTAAAAACCCATTGTATTTCTCACCTCCGAGAAGTCCCTGAGAGTGTTAGTTATATCCTCCGAAAGATATGTTGTGCCATTTTCACAGTAAGCCATTTGAGATCATCATGCTTTTACTATCGATTCCCAATATCCCTAAACAAATGATGCAACCTAGTTTCTGAGATGCACGAATACCCTTTTCACTTCTAACACTGATTTGCCTAGAACTTCAAATCTGACCTGAAATTCGGTTAAGTCCCGTGAAAACCTAATAGCACTAAACCATAGGTTACAGGTTTGCATACAATTCTTAATATAACTTCCCCTTCTCCTCCGAATCTGTCTCCAGATACATTTTCCACAAAATAATGATGATGAGCCTTTGCTAGGTAAGCACTGAGTACTAATAACTATTGCACCTGTCTCGTTCTGTTTTGTTCCACTGGAATATCTCCTCTACCCAAGCCTCTTTCGCGACGTGATGTTATATTGCTTTCGCTTTTATATATATTTGAATGAATGGACCTATTTTCATGCTGTTTACACTTTCTACGTGAACTGATGTAGTTACTGCATATAATTATATACTTGAAAATATATTACTAAGTTTGTGAACAGAAAAAAAACTCGTAACGTTCAAGAAGTCAATTTGCAAGGCTGCCAGCTAAATCCACCTCATAGCATTGAAAATTGAAAAACATCGTTCCACTAACACCATAGCAACACTACAGGTGGAAAATACAAATGTATAAAGGGACATCCAAGCAATATTCCAAATTTACGTTAAAGTTTTTGCGAGTTTCCTATCGATTACCTCACAAACGATGACGTCCATTAAAATGATAACGCCTGCCATTGACATATACTAATCCAAGCTTCAAAACTTTGAAATAGAATTTGATTAGGCCTCAAGTACAGTGCCCAAGCAGTGGTCGATCTATACGGCTCCCCAAATGATGAAAAGGATTCTGTCTCTTAGTCTGTTTTCAAGCAAAGATTTTTTGGCTATATAAAAACACTCGAATGTGTATAACCTCTGTAATTACCTCTTCTCTTTTATAAGGCTATTCTACTTGCAACATAAAGTATCCGCCCATCCCCATAGTTTCCCCACATACATTTTCTTATTTTTCTATTTTGAGGTCTATTGTATGGCATAATCCCATTATGTTAACAGACATGTCCAAGAGCAATTAATCATATTATTATTGTTATTCAATTTTCCTAATCTGCTCTGTCAAGACTGCTGTTTAAGAACCTTGAAAAATGACTAGTGGGCCGAAAAGGCAGGATAAGCTCAAAAATTCTCTCGACTGGATAGCCTTTAAAAGTGCAGGAAAAGAGAATTCTGTGGAAGAGTTGAGCTTAACAAATTCCACATAAGGCGACGATGGGAGATAGCGAATGAAGTCTGTATGCGGTATTCAAGCTACTGACCGGAAGGAACAATGGAAAAGGAGGCTTGACCTCACAGTGCGACGGCTGACGACGCCAATTCCTCCCCGCACGAGTCGACACGGAATGAGGATTTTTCTCTCCGAAGGCAAAAAGGTGTGGACAAACCTGCACCAGCGGAAGATTTTTTCTTTTGTTTTTCGTTCCTCGTCCGCAAGAACGAAGCGAGTGACACGAGTTCTGTCGCCTGGCTGGCCCGAGTACGGTGGGCGAAACGAGAACAGGGAAAGGGGATGAGTTGGAAAGCCAAAGGCCGGCGACTGAGGTTCCTCCTATTTCAACACAATTTGTATTATCTTTTTTTTTTTGTAAGTTTTGCCTTAGCATGTATGTGGCAGTATATTTTTTTATTATGCGTGCCGTTTTTTTGATCGTGTGGTGTGCATGTGGGAATCCTATTGCATGCTGGTGATTGATCACCAGTGGCATAGCCAGGAATTTCGTTCCGGAGGGGGGTTCAAAACCAGGGGGCAAAATTTTTGGAAAAAATTGTATTAATAAATGGGTTTTAAACTAATTTTAACACTTTTCATAATCGAAAAAAACTTCATTTGTCAAAGAAATCTATCGTAAATTCAATATTTTCAATATTTTGCTTTTTTATGAAGGAAAATAATTGTGTTTTTATATTTCGGTGGGGGGGGTCCGGACCCCCTGGACTCCTCCCCTGGCTATGCCGCTGTTGATCACCCCCTGCCAAACACACTAGAGGTAGCTTGCAGGGTTTTATACCTGATGTAGATCTTCAGTTATCTCCAACTGAAGAGAGTAAAAAATGCTCAATAAAAGAACTGAATATTTCATTACTTGCGACCCACTTGCTTGCATTCAATAATTGCTTATGCCACCTATCACCCAATGATTCACCCATTGTCTTTCTCGCCTCCGAGAATTGCCTACTAAAGGCCGTATCACACTAGCGACTGCGACCGCCGCTGCGACCGCGACTGCGGCTGCGGCTGCGACTACACCCCATCAGACATTGCGGCCGACGCCACGATCGCGCATGCGCACGTATGAACGTTTCTGCTTGTGGCTTGTTTGTTTACGAAAGCCCAAAGAATAGATAGAGAGCAGCAATTGTTGAAAATGTTCCTAAAATATGTTAAAACGTACTTCATTTTCATTCACCTGTGTACTCGGGTGCAATATCCAATATACTGGGCTTCCATCTTCACTTTAAAAATCCGAAATTATCTCAGCGTTATCTTATAACCTTCTTGAACTTCCCTCGCTACGGTAACCAAAACAAACAAACACGTCTGCCGCCAGCGCGCGAGATTGAAATGGAGCTCTCTGATTGGCTGCGACTGCGACTGCGACTCTGAAGAATAGCCGGTCGGCTATTCTTCGGAGTCGCAGTCGCAGCGTCGACTGCCTCGCTCTGATTGGTCGACGGGCCAGTCGCAGTCGCGGTCGCAGCCGCAGCGCCCGCGCCGGCCGCAGTCGCTAGTGTGATACGGCCTTAAGTATTTGCCTAGTAAGTGTTAGCCTTTTTCTCTTAAATGAAGGTTGTCTCATTTTACATCATATTTGTTTTTAGCTTCGATTTCCCATATCCGACAACAAATGGTCCAACCTAATTTCTTAAAAATTTTAGTGAATCCGAATGGTTCCAAGCGGTGATACGAAAACTTTGATGTGCGTGAATTTTTAATTTTTTTACAACTTATAATTCAAGCGTGTATTATAACTAGATTTTTTCTTCCACTCCGTGTTTCTTTTGGATCTAGTATTGTGTGCAGCTTCCCGTGGTGGTAGAGAAATATTGCATCCCTTATTGACAGAATCCGATTGATAAATAGATGTTCTTCAAATGGTTTACAATATGATTAAATTGAGGTCGGTATCTATATTCAACCGAAGGAAGCTGCACTAACTGCCATCCCAAACGATATTGGGACCGACTTACAAAGATCCGCCTCGAAAGCAAGAATATCAATAGAGATGAAGGATTCCACTTCATTAGGACCAGGAACCTTAACCTAAATAATATTAAAGTATACAAATAAAATTTTTATAAAAACCACGTTTTCTTAAAAAGAAGAAAATAACTGCCTACGGCCCCTTAAAAAAACTGAAATTTTCAAATTGATTGACGAGAAAGTAAAATAAGTTTTACAGGAACGTTTCAGACATCAAAAACGAAAAACGTGGAAAGGAATGGTAAATCGCAGGCTTATGTTGAAGATGGAAAATAGAAAAAAATATACAGGTACTTTACGCTTTACAAACACATTTAATTGCGCCTAATGTGATTGCAGCGCCTTCATTGGATTTAAGTGATCATTTTTAGAACTACATATTTAATTTTTATTTCTAAATATAACTCGAGTTACTCCTCCCATTGAGGTAAAAGTGTAAGAACATTGCAATCCAGTTCTGATCTACCCTGAAAATTTCAGCGCTCTAGTTCATCAGGATAAGGTCGAAAATTGAGTTGCAAGATTTTTCGCGGAAGGACAAACAAGAAAGCGAGTATAATAAAACGTGGTAAAAATAGCGGGAAAAAGCGAAAATGCACCTGCCAATAGGAACCGACCACACCTGAGAAACACAATATATAAAATAGGCCACTCGAGAAACGGCATCATTATCCCTGATGTCGATGAATAAGTCATTCATCGAAACGTCGTCAAGGATGGAGATGGAGAATATAACCCGGATGGAAACCCGAGAACTGTTTACGTCAGCCATTCGCCGGGAGATAGTTAAATCTCTCAAATTCTACTCGTTAAAAATCGCCAACCAAAAATAAACAAAACGCTCCCTTTCAAATCATAGGAAAAGAAAGGACGATTTGATCTCTAAACGAGGACCTTAATAGAACGGACTACCCTGGTAAGTGGCTGAAACTAATAGAAGCGCATTTCAAAAGACTTTCCGCCGCTCCCGCACACTGAATGCGCAGTGTGTATCAAAACACTGATCGAGCCGAACGAATGCTTCGGTCGGGATGAGGCAGAAAAAAAAGAAATTCTAAACCAATTGATCTCTCGCGCCCTGGAATACCATCACACGCTTTGCCCGTCTCCTCCGGAGCGAAAATTAAAAAAAAAGAAAAATAACGAGAAGGTTTGACCCATCATCGTCCATGATGGGCATTGGGCGGACGGCAGCTGGGGCTAAATTACCTCGCTCACGATGAAGCATCGGGAGTTTTTAGGGGGGGGGTCAGGGGAGGTGTCCTTTTCTCCCTTGAAGGAGAAGGAGGGGCAAATTGGGCGCTTCGCTGGACCACCGCCGGAGAGCGACTTCTCGGATACTCCTTCTCTTCATCCTCCCCAACCCTTTCCCGACATCTCACCCGTTCTCGCTGAGTGGTCCTAACAACTCCGTTCACACTGTCACCGCGTTCACTGAGCTAAATTCAGCAGTTTACCTAATAATTAACCCTCTAACAGTTAACATGGCTAGTTGTAACATCTTCTCCTCCACCATGGTAACCATGAAGAACAAAATCTAT
The DNA here is from genome assembly GCF_921293095.1 of Ischnura elegans. NCBI lineage: Eukaryota > Metazoa > Arthropoda > Insecta > Odonata > Coenagrionidae > Ischnura > Ischnura elegans. The sequence continues at coordinate 73,162,404 of NC_060254.1, forward strand.
CAGCGATCGAACAAAAAAAATGATAACCGACCTCAAAAAGGCAAGGGACAGATACAAAAACAATCGAATAGCATCGAAAATCGACAACCACCAACAAAGGGCTACAATCTCAAATCCAAAATGATTGAAAAGACGTTAGACGCCAAAGAGTTGGCAAATGATTTGTATGCACCCATTATTAACGTCTGAGCTAAGGATCAGCGACAATTACAATTACGAAATTGTAATTGTAATTGTCGCTGACAGCGACAATTACGAAATTGTAATTGTCGCTGATTACGATTACGATTACGATTACGATTGTTATCGAAAACCATCAACAATCGACTAAAATCATTAATCAATAATTACTGAAAAGTAGTTAACCACCAATATGGATAGCCAATGATTTGGCAACTGATTTTTTTACATCATTGACGTCTAAGGTGAGGAACAGCGACAATAACAATGGAATAGCATCGACAATCGACAATCATCAACAATCGACCTCAATCGTCCATCCAAAATGATTTAAAAGTTGTTAATCAGCAACAACGATAGCCACGAATTAGCTGCTGATTTGTTTACAACCATTATTGACGTCTGAGGTAAGGAGCAGCGCCAATGAACACTGTTTTCAACATCCCCTTCCCGCTAAGCTAAGTACCTCCATCCATACCGTCTGTCTCCGAATCTCATCTAGAAGCCTCTCATCACCCACCATGTCCAGCACTTCATCGATCCTCCTCCTCTACATTCACTTCACCTTTTCCATTCTTCTCCACACCAACATCTCGAAAGCCTTCAGTCTTCTCTTGTCCTCCTGCCTAAGTGTATATTTTGTATGTTATAACTATATTATGCGCTTAATGGACAATTCCCAAGAACAATAAATCATATTATTATTAAGTATCCACCTTTCCGCACCAATAAGCGCTACACTCCAATTCAAAACTCTTCACTACCCTTTTCTTAAAACTCTCACGTGACGATCCTCTCATAAGTTCCTTCCTGTTCATGGACACCTCCTTTGCTAACGTAATTCTCTCCCTATATTTTGTTCATAAATCAGTTTACTTCTTTACCTTCATCGCCCCGAAAACAACGCATTTAAGTCCTTCACAACGAAAGAATCTAGCGAGCAACAATATTGGACGATCGAAACGTTTTGGGCTTGGATAGAGGCAACAAACCATGCGCACACGCGGGACTCGAACCTACGATCCTCGGTTTGGCAGGCGAGGACATAACCCAGCCGCCAAGGAGGCCGGCTAAAATGACGCACTCTAAAATAGGTGGTGTAACTTGCATTCCCAGCTTTTGCTACACTACTTTTAAATAGTTATATTTAGTTTATCTATAGTTAGTACAATGGTTTCCACGTCGATGGTTTCATCTCGGCATTGTCTCGGGGTTTCTTCCGCGTCAGTTAGCTCGAGGACAACAGCTTCGCAAGTAATCCTGCCAGCGTTCACGGGTGGAAGTGTTTTCTCCATCGATTATATAACGTCGGCTGGCTGGGTGCTGCTCTTTCATTGTGTCTCGAGGATGCCTAATTCGCAGCACCTGGAAAAGACTCATCTAAGAGACAGGCAATCAATGAGCAGCACCCAGCCAGCCTACGGAATGTAAGCGAGGCAGAAACCACACGCCGGCACCTTCGACCCGTAGACGCTTGCAGGATAGCTGGCATGACTGTTGTCCACAACCCAATTAACGCAGAAGAAAACCCGAAAAAATGCAGATATGCTTGACATATTGTTTCTTCACTTGACCTAATATTTCCTGTAGCGGTGTATAAGGTGCACTAAGGTTGTTGCGGCAATCAAAGCGTTATCCTGGACTTGTTTTGGCTATTGAAGTGTATTAATCAATGCCAAGGTGGTGATGTAAATACCCTGCATTACACTGCCTTCCACCATTAAAGGACAATGTGTACTAGAACCTATGATTATTTCTTGTTCAATACAGCGGTAGACGAGGTGCACTTCGGTTGGTGCGGCTATAAAAGAGTTTATAGCAATGTCATGATCTTCTCAAATGCTATACTACGAACAGGTTTTACAGTTGTAACAAACAACTAGTGATGGGTCGATCATGAACGATTCGATCAAAAAGATTGAATCACTAGGTGAATCAAATGACTCATGATTCATTTCGTTAAACAAGTCGATCATCAATCATCAATCACTCCGACTTCCGGTTTCATATCAATCATCTCGGTTTCCGGTTTGATTCAAAATTTGGAACGACCGATGCTTAATCTCTTTTCGTCAGGGCAGAAATAGTTGTGATAAAATTAAATACTATGTTATGAAGAACTGAATACTTGTGTAATCTTTTTCTTAAATGTTTTCCAGCAGTTATCAGTATTAATAACACCAATACACGTAAAAGGAAAATATTAAGATGACTCCTGTAGGAGAACGTTAAGAAGTAGAAGTTAAAGCTGGTTATATTTTATTGTGCCGTTCATAAAATTATCCTGCAGATCAGATTCATGCATAGTGTGTGGTGTATTTTGTGTTATATTTTGATCAACTATAGTTAGAAATTATTTTATTAGTGTTAAGAAACTGTGGTAGTTTCGCCTTCCCAAATATTTTCATGACACTGCTTCCTTCATTTTTGCAATCTAATTTACTCATCTAGGAATTCACAATAAAAATAGAATATGAAATGATAATATGGATAGCAGTCAGCGTTACCAATGCTCTTCGCAGATGAGGCAGTATTTATTCGATTATTCAAAGTGATTTATTACATCCATTGATTGAGTCTTTCCGATCATGATTCCTTTTGAGTCTTTTCAATCATGACTCCTTTGAGTCTTTTCGATCATAGTGATTGAATCTTGATTTGAGTCTTTTCGATCATAGTGATTGAATCTTGATTTGAGTCTTTTCGATCATATAGTGATTGAATCTTGATTTGAGTCTTTTCGATCATAGTGATTGAATCAATTGATTGAATCACTTATGTGACTCGAGTCAAAATGATTGAATCACTAAAATGATCGACTTTGCCCATCACTACAAACAACACGTCTGCAGGAGATGAACTACTACGCTACCATTAACTCCTCCTTTTTAAGGAAATGGCAACTTTACATATTCTTTCTTGTGTCATAAACTGTTACACTGGACTTGGTTTGGCTGTTAAAATATGTGAATCAACGTTGAGATTGTGGATTCATTGTCTGCTACAATTAAAGGACATTATGTACTACGCATTATGTTACTTTCTTGTTCAATATAGCGGTAGACAGCACTGTGATTGTTACGGCTACGAAAGTGTGTAAAACGATGTTAGGAACTTCTGTTCTAACTTTAGGTTTTACTGTAGGAGCACTCAAACCGGTTGAAGGTGATTAGAAGATAGATTACTGACAGTGTTATCAATAACTTCTCCCTTCTAAGGAAAATAGCAAACTGGCCTATTTTCACTTGATTGATAAAGCATTATTCCTGGACTGGATTCGGCAATTAAAATGTGTAAATTAATGTCAAAATGGGGATGTAGATACAATGAATTACATCGCCTTCCACTGTTAGAGGACAATGTGAACTAGAACCTTTGATTCTTTCTTGCTCAACACAGCGGTAGACGAGGAGCAATGGGATTGGTCTGACAATGAAAGAGTGTAAAGCGATGTCACGAACACCTCTGCTTTCTTTAGGTTTTACTGCTGCAGCACTCAAGACGCCAGCGGAAGATGTATTCGCAGTGCTGCCATTAACTTCTCAATTATAAGGAAAATAGGAACTTAACCTACTTATTTCTTGTTTCATTTCTGGACTAAGATTAGATATTAAAATATGTGAAATAGTGCCTAAATAGCGATGTAAACACCTTGCACTACATCGGCTTCTAGTGTTATGGGATGATATATGCTAGAACCTTTGATTCTTTCCCGTTCAATACAGCGGTAGACGAGGTTCATTGGGGTTGGTGCGGCAATGAAAGAGTGTAAAAGCGATGTCACGAAATCTTCTTCTTCCCTTAAGGTTTTACAGTCGGAGGAGCACTCAACCCGCTCGAAGGCGGTACCTTGCAATGAGCATCCACCGCGGATGCATGTTCCTCCCTTCTCTTCATCCTTCCTAATGGACCGGACGCCATTCGTTACTGGATGCGATCGTGTATGAGGTGGGTGGGGTTGGGTGGTTTGAGTGATGTGATGGCTGTGTGAGGTTCCTTTATGTATCTCTTCCCCCTTCTCTGTCTCTCACGCTCTTCCCGCACAGTGTGTCTGTGTCCGTCCGCCCATCGGAAGCTCCTCCTCGGCGGCGAACGCAGTCTGGTCCCGCAGTCGAGGCGAATGTTGGAAGGGCCCCCCCCTCTCGCTAAAACCGGTCCATGGAATATCCGCCCTCACCTCCCACGCCGACGCTCCACACCTCTCCCTCCCCCTCTCTCATCGTCGTCATCATCATCTCCCGCGCTCAGACCATCTCTCTCTCTCTCTCTTATTCACGCGGGATTCCGACGCGACGGACAAATTCGAGGAGAGGATGCATACCTACCTTACCTTGCGTCTCAGTACGAATGGGCTCGGATTTCGAGGGCGAAATTTCGTCGATCGACGGCGATTTTTCATGAGATGTCATAGAAAGATCGGATGGACGGTGGTCGATAGTTTATGCAAATATCGATGATACATGACTTCATCTATTCAATAGAATCGACCCTCGATAACTGAAATCAATTATTTAAAAGATATTTTTATTACTTATGATAGAAAAATCGGAGGGCTAACATCGATATTTGGAAACTATTGACGCTGGTCGACGCTGGCTAATCGACGGCGGGTGATAGTCTTTTTTCGATTTTGATTGACTATCGATCCATACATGTAGACCAACGCAGGTCCCAGATTCTCGTTGAAGACTCTCGTTGACAAGCCTCGACCCATTGCCAATTTTTTAATGATAATAGTTAACAGCAGCATTAATCAAAACCAGAATCGCTGACTTGGGGCACCAACGATGCGGTGGCAATATTCGACGTAAGATGGCGCCATCTTCAGGTACAGTAAGAATTTGTTCCTGCGCAATGGTAACCATGAAGAACCAAATCCATCAGCGATCGAACAAAAAAAAAGCGATGACCGACCTCAGAAAGGCAAGGGACAGCAACAAAGACAATGGAATTGCATCGATAATCGACAATCTATCAACTAAGGACAACAATCTTAAATCGAAAATGATTGAAAAGACGTTAGATTCCAACGAATGGGCTAATGATTTTTTTACATCCATTATTGACGTCGGAGCCAAGGGACAGCGACAATTACCATCGAATAGCAATGATTATCGAAAATCGTTAATTATCTACCACAATCGTCAATCGAAAATGATTTAAAATATGTTAATCACCAAAAGCGTTAGCCACGAATTTGCTATTGATTTGTTTACACCCATTATTGACGTCTGAGGCAAGGAGCAGCGAAAATGAAAATCGAATAGCATCGACAATCGACTACTATTAACAATCGACTTTCATCAATAATCGATTACCATCCACAATCGGCTTCCATCAACAATCGACTACATTAAACAATCTACTGTCATCAGCAATCAACTACAATCATTAATCGAAAATGATTTAAAATATGTTAATTACCGACAGCGCTAGAAAACGAATTGGCTACTGATTTGTTTACCCCATTATTGACGTCTGAATCGGTCGATGGCCGAAACTGCTGATCGACGAAACGCCTAGACGAAAGCGCATATTAAAGACTGTTCCCTTCCTTCCCGCCTACACGGACACAACCATTTCAGCTGCACTTCATTCTTCCCTTACCGACTTCTCATCCATCTATCCAGCACCCTCTATCTCCTCGGCTCACTTTCTCCACCTCCAATCCTTTCACATCCTATCCTCCCCACTCCCATCTACCGCTCCCACCTTACACCTCCACCTCCAACACTCCCCTACACCCCCTACTCCTCCTCTTCCTCTCCAACCCTCCCACCATTCTTTCCATCTCCATTATATCGCTCCTCGTGCATTCCCCGCCCATTCCCACCCACAACACAACTTCCTTTTCTCTCTCACAAAGATTCCACGCCGTCCGCAAGGCACTCTCTTCCCCCTCCCTCTCTACCGCATGCCATTCGCACCGAAATCAAATCGCACGAAATATTCCCACCTTCCCATTCTCTACACAAAATTATTCCACATATTTACACCTCTCTCCCTTTCTCTTCCTTTCCCATCCGATGGCTACGAATATATTTTGTGTCGCCCTGCTCCGTCTCACCTTTGGTTTTTCTGCATCTCTCGCGCCGTGAGAACTCACCCCTAACAGCACAAAATGTCCATTGGATGTATATATAAATTAATAATGTCCACCACGTATCCATATCCATGTGAAATTTCTTACCATTATTGATGTCTGAGGCAAGGAACAGCGACAATGACAATCGAATAGAGCGACCATTGTTAACATCAGCAATCAACTACAATCGTTAATGGAAAATAATTGAAAAGTTATCAATCACCAACAGCGATAGCCAAAGAAACGGCAACTGATTAGTTAACATCGATTATATCGACGTATGAATCGGTCGATGGCCACTAATTCAGCGGAAATCTTTGGTAATTAACATACGAAAGCACTTATCTATTTCCATTCTTCTTTATTTCTACCGACTCAGGTCTTGGCACATATTGCCATTATCAAGGTCTTTTTTTGTGTCGAAAACGGCATTGCCGAAACCTGGGTCGGTAGAAATAAAGAAGTGTGAAACAGATAAATGCTTTCATTATATTAAATTCCGCCTTGACTGAATGCCAGTTTCCTCGCATGAGATTATGCTCCCGTGCTCTTTTCATTCTCCTGAAACGAAAAAAAATTGAATCTTTGATTTAATACAGTAAAAGTACTTGTCTATTCCCGCTCTTCTTTATTACTACCGACCAAAGTTTCGGCACGTTGTGTCATTTTCAAGGTCCTCTTTTGCCTTGAAAATGGCTCTATGTGCTGAAACCTGGGTCGGTAGAAATGAAGAAGTGCGGAAATAGACAAGTGCTTTCACAGTGTTAAATTCCGACTTGACTGAAAGGATTACAGTTTCCTCGCGTGAGGTTGTGTGTCGGTGCTCTTTTCATTCTTCTGAGTCGAAAAATGTAATTCCCCAACTCTCAGTCGCAAATACATTTGCGGAGGACAATGGAGTGACAGAAACTCGAGTCGCACCCTCCGCGATGAATCTGAGCGCACCTCCCCCAGCGAGCTAAATTATGTTCGGCGAAGTCTCCGGGAGATCGGCGTCACACAATTTTATGGATCCCCCCATAATACCCCACTCTTCGTTTCATGGTGGCTGTCCTTCCTTTTTCTCTCTTTCGACCCTTCCATTCCCACATTCGCACATTCCTCCGAGGGAACTGGACTCTGGTTCGAGCTCTGTTGCCGGCTAAAGGGTGGAGGTATGAGGGGTAAAGGCCGTATCACACTAGCGACTGCGACCGCCGCTGCGACCGCGACTGCGGCTGCGGCTGCGACTACACCCCATCACACATTGCGGCCGACGCCACGATCGCGCATGCGCACGTATGAACGTTTCTGCTTGTGGCTTGTTTGTTTACGAAAGCCCAAAGAATAGATAGAGAGCAGCAATTGTTGAAAATGTTCCTAAAATATGTTAAAACGTACTTCATTTTCATTCACCTGTGTACTCGGGTGCAATATCCAATATACTGGGCTTCCATCTTCACTTTAAAAATCCGAAATTATCTCAGCGTTATCTTATAACCTTCTTGAACTTCCCTCGCTACGGTAACCAAAACAAACAAACACGTCTGCCGCCAGCGCGCGAGATTGAAATGGAGCTCTCTGATTGGCTGCGACTGCGACTCTGAAGAATAGCCGGTCGGCTATTCTTCGGAGTCGCAGTCGCAGCGTCGACTGCCTCGCTCTGATTGGTCGACGGGCCAGTCGCAGCCGCGGTCGCAGCCGCAGCGCCGGCCGCAGTCGCTAGTGTGATACGGCCTTAAGAGCGTGGGAGACCCAGAAGGAAGGTGGCGTCGAGGCAAGGAAGGACATTTTTGGTATGGGAGAAGAGCGGGAGAGAAGAGAGACATTTACACGCAGGTTTTTCGCGCCCCCCTTGGATATATGTGGTATCTAACGTGGAATAAACATATTCGGGAAAAAACCGGTCAAGCTAATCGTAAAATGGGTTTTGTTAAAAGAATATTAGGAAAGTGCGACGACAAAGTGAGAGAAATTAGCCCATTTAGATACAACCCCATTTAGAATACGCTGCCAGAGTTAGGGACTCTCATGAAAAAGGCTTAATAACAAAGTTAGAATGCGTGCAAAGAAGAGTTGCCAGGTACGTGAAAGGTCGTTACGATAGTCTTGTAGATAGACTAAATCTTTTTAGATAAATTCAAGAGCAGTGTCTTTTCTAACGAAGTTAGCCATATCTTGCGGACGCAAACCTACTATGGAAAATGAGATCATATAAATAAAATAAGAGAGATAGACTGTAGAACAGACAAATTCAGAATGTCTTTTTTTCCACGATCAATAAGAGATTATAACGGTAGCATTAAACTCATAAATAGATTAGATGACTTGTAGTGTAGCCTACTAACCTATGTAAAACTTAATGCATGTTTCATAATTTTATTATTATTTCTAACAGGATATGGTAGAATAATTTGTTAGTATGCGTGACGTTTTTTGTACTGCGTGGTGTGCATGTGGGAGTCCAATTCTATGCTGAATGCTGGTGATTGATCACCCCCTGCCAAACACCCTAGAGGTAGCTCGCAGGGTATGTAGATATGCAGTAAGCAGCATAAGGGTTGGCATTTTGGAACTCCAAGCATGGAAGTGGGAGACTAAGGAGCATGTTTGCCGCGGAGGCCGTGCGATTCCTTACACGATATATACAAAAGTTGGATATATTTGTCTTCACAGCAGATACATCCCATACTATCGGCTGAAATAAATAAGAGTATCAGAAGGCAAGGGGTACAAGTGATTTATTTTTCTAAACAGAGTTAAGAACAGAAATTAGGTAAAGAAAACAAACGAGATCAATTAGATCTTTATTAGTATTTAATTTGATCTTCCTCTCGATATCAGCACAGAACAGAGACTCACCCGTATCCCTTGGCCACTAAGTTTATGTCTTTTTTTTACCAATTTCTGTACACAACTCTGTTTAGAAAGAAAAACACTTGTACCCCTTGGCTTCTCACCCCCTCAAATGATATTAACCACAACAACGGCTCTTTAAGAAGACTTCCATTCGTTGGATTTCCTTGTTCCATGTCCCACTGTCGGAAGATGGCCCTGATGCTTCTAAATAGTCCAACTACATCTACATTATACCAAACGTGTTATTCGAGGGTGAATGTGAGGAGTTAGGGCACGAGGGATGCAAATGATAAAAGGGTGAGTGTTAATCCATTTTTCTCGCGGCTATTTATTCTCAGTGTAAAAAACAATCGTGCTTCCTCTTGCACTCAGAAATGAGTAAATTATTTCATCGTTTTTGCTTACCTTATAAATATTGCGCTAGTAACATCATACGGACCTCCTCTTAAGTCAGGATGTTTGTCTTCACAGCCGATACAGCCCGTATAGCCCACCTTAGCAAAGAGTTTAACAAAGATTCAGGCTCTAAAATTAGACTACCTAGTATCCTTTCTATTTCCTTTCATGATGTCCTACTTCCGAAAGATGAGATGCAGAAGCACGCCTAATGGCAAACTTTCTCGTACTCTATGCCTACTTCTCATAATATACTCAAGACTACTTAAAATGGCCCTTCGCGAGAGGAACATAATTGCACTGCATAGACTCGTAGTTGCAACGAAAATAAAAGATTGATCGACCCATAGTACTCCAGAAATAAAAACTATTCAGATAGCAAAACAAAAATGGAAGTATAGGCAATTAGTATAGAAGAACTTACATGAGAATGAAATATAGAGGGAAAATCATAAGTTTTAGTGGTAATATCATGGAAGAAGATATCATCAACTTCAAGAGTTTCTCACCGACTACTCATCGAAACTTCCCACAATGCATTTCCCTCCTCTTAGGGCCACCAATGAGATCAAAGGTCTGGTTAACAAATATACACTTATAAAAAAAATAATGAGCATATAATCCTACCTAATTACAAAGACCCAAAATACCTAGGGAAATGGCTAGCCATGTTTCAAAGGCATCTTATGTTTAAGTTATAACCTGCACCTTATTAGGCACAAGACAACTTACGTAACATGCCTTTCGCGAGAGCAACAAAGTTGCACTGCATAAACTCATGGTTGGGACGAAAATAGAGGCTAGTATAGCCCAAAGACCTCCCGATCTAAATGCAAAAGATAGCATGCAAGTGCAAGCACAAGCGAAGGTGATCTGAAGTGAAGTGAGATCTGAAGTGAGTTTTAAAAATATAGAAGGCAATGCATACATTTTAGCGGTAAGATCATCAACTTCAAGAGTTTCTCACCGACTACTCATCGAAACTTCCCACGTACTTTCGAAATCACATCATCTGAAAGCCTGTCAATGTATTCCCTTCCTCTTAGAGCCCTTTTCTACACAGATCCTATATGGAAAGAGAAGTGCTCACATACTTAATACCCCCCTCGCATCTTTCCCACCTTATTCCATGGCCCTCCGGGCGTGAAAAATCTCCCACCCCTTCCCAAGTTTCCTTTTGAGCTCCTGCTTCACAGCTCTTACACTCCCTCTTGCACTTCCCTCATCGCAGCAAGCCTCGCATTCCACCGGTCCCGGACGTCCACGGCCACTTATTTCCCTTATCACCCTCCGTGTGTTCCTCCCCCTCTCGCTCGGCTGCCACCCCCGCGGCACCTACCTACCTACCTACAGCGTTCCTCCACTTTTATAACTTCATTCGCCCCAACCAGACTCGAACTCTTCCAGTCCATTCCGACCCCATCCCACACTTCTCTTCTCGAGAAGAAGAATTCCGGTCGGACCTGACCGGTGCGAACAAGTCCTTTCGCCCCCGCTCAACTGTCTCCGCCCGCCTACAAAAATAATCCTGCGCTTCGCCCCACGAACGAGGGAACAAGGAGGGAGTGGGCGTATTTAATAAGTGACGATTAGAACTTCAACGAGCGGCCTCCAGGCTCCGCCGAGCTTCAGTTTAAGAGCCTGTTTGACACGTCTGAGTTGACTGCTAAGATAGTGCCCAAATACATAATATTTCGCAACTATTATCGACACAGTATTACTTACGACAAGAGTGCCTAAACGATCCGAGTAACAATAATCACTATTATTATATTGTAGTTAATACAGAATATTAAAATAGGCAAAATCAAGTTGCAAAAATTATCCACAAAAAACTGGCCTACCAACACGAGTTAATAGATACCAAGACCCCTTACTATGAATACCACCCCGAATCAGTGCTTGAAAACAGTTCATTTAAACTTTAATACGATTTACCGATCAAATCAGATAAAACTATAGTCAATAACAGACCAGACATAATGTTGATTGACAAGAAATATAGAACTTGTTACATAGCTGATATTACTGTACCACTGTCGCATAATATCGAAAAGACAATAGCCGGAAATATTTATAAGTACCAAGAACTGGCAATAAAAATGAAAAGAATATGGAATAGGTTTTTATAGGTCCAATTGTCATCTCTGCTACTAGTATCATCCCAAAACATATACAAAATTGCTTCAAAATACTTAACCTTCATCCAAATACATTCATCAAATTGCAAAAGGCTGTTGAGACAGCTGTTGATAATGATGCGTAAGCATTGAAACCGGTCGAGGAAGAATAAAAAAGTGTGGAAAAATAATATTGCTTTTTCAATTATCACTACGACTGCCTACGCCGAATCCCAAGATCGCACTATTATATTTCCCGTCCGTGTTTTCAACGAACAGTAAACGTAAATACTTTTATGAACAAATCTTCGTATTTATTCAGAAAGAAACATTAGAACAAATATTGACATGAAAAGACGTATTTCCAAGATTTACCATGCATAATTTAAGAAATTAAAGCAAAATTCGGCTCTCATTATGCCTGTTAGTTGTGTTACCTCCCACATTATTGACTACTGTAAAATAATTCATAGTGACTTTCCTAGCCTGTTTGAAAAGTGCTTGTAAAGGGTAATTAACTCCTGCGTGAGATTCATTTTTGACTAGCGAAGAGATGAAAATTTTTCCAAGTTCTACATTGATTTGAACTGGTTACCTCTGCATTGCCGAAGGAATTAATTCCTGGAATCATTTCTTTTCTCCATATTCCAAAAATTATTTTTCGGTCTATATCAGTCTGCATAGGTCTACAGACATTGGACAACACAACACCAAACAAACTGCCACATGGCAACCACCACCGATCAAATGATTTATAAAATCTTATCACTACTTCAAACATGTAACTTACATTAAGATTTGCATAAGTGTATCCTATGCATTACTATTAATGACTGTCAAAAAAAGAACAATGCTTCTCATAGATTATATGGTTCTCAGCTGACAGAGTGAGAGAAATGGACGCTTCGAAAATTCCGCGTCAATTATGAGTATTCGGTAGCTCCGATTGATAGCGCGCCAAATCATCGCTACGAAAACATCAGCTTTGTCCCAGCACTATCAGCAAATAAATCAAGATATAACCTACCGGCGACTTCAAAATGAAACGATATCAATGACATAACTGGGCTATCTTGAGAGTATTTTACATAATCAATTTTAGTTAAGATAAGACGTGAATACAGGGCTTTCAAAGATATAATGTCTCCGAGGATTACCGCAAATCAGTACACTTTACCCACGCACTCTCACGGAAATGCATCAACGTGCCTATGGAATTCATAGATGCATGGTTCTTATTATAGATGAGATACAGAAAAAGCAAAAGGTAAGGATGGAGCGAGTGCTGAGTGTGGAGGGGATGTAAAAAACAGTGACAGTGTAGAATATTAGGTAAACGAGAGGGAGGAAGGAAGAGAATAGGATTTTTAGATAGAATGAAAGGTAGTTAGCCTTCTTTTGAATTGAAGACAGAAGTATATGAAGAAAGGGATGGCTACCGGGATGCTTCTTAAATACTCCATGGAAACAAACCATTATCGGTTATAGAATACTTAATAATAGTATAATATAGAATACTTAAGTAATATCATTTATAAGCAACTTCCAAACACTAACAGTCCGATAACCATATTACCAATAAGACTACAAGGTCTCCACTCACTCAGCGATTTAACCCAAAAGTGGGTATATATAAGTGAGGGTAGAACTCACCCCAGACTACATTGCGGGCATAAATTTTTACAAATTCAAGGTACGGGAGGGAGCTACTTTCCCTGGGCCACCTCGCAACTCAAGGATTTATTGCGGGGGTGTACAAAGGAGTCACCCAGGATATGTACTCGGTACCCTTCGATGAGTAGCTTTGCGCTCTTCCCTCCGGCTCCGGAAACTACGCACCCAAGTAATTAATTCATGCACCTATAATTCAGTACACTACGGCAATAAATAAAACAATAAAAACGAAACACGCCCGCACATTAACTTCGGGACGTAACTAAGATCGTTTTGGTCTCTTAAGAACTCTTTCTCCGCATTTACATTCTATAAAAATTACTTCCGAAAACGGATTTATACAAATGTTTTGGGTAAACGAGACGAGATACGACAAAAAGCCGTAGAATCGACCCCCTCCGAAACCCTGGGTAACATAGTCGAAACACTATATTTTGTATCAATTACATTGTTGCCAACTGCCTCCATACCACTGCTTTGGTGCCAAAAAATCGACGGTAATGAGGAATTTCAATACCGTGGAGAAGCTTGATAATGGCACCAAAGACAATGTGGAAGCCGTTAGAATATAACTTGTAATAGTCAGAAAGCCAGGAAGCCAAGAACTGTTTGGTATTCCAATAGATATCAATTTAAGTAGGTTAGATATCATCCAGAAAAAAACGAGCCTTAGGCAAAAAACGACAGAAAAAATTGAAAGAACTGAAAAAATGGCCAGAAAAGGCCGCAGGTGTCTGGGAGTACATAGTTCCCCAATGAGCGAAAGCGAGTCCTTCTCAATGACGTCAACTGGTTAGCACTGCAAGGAGAGATAACAAGGGGAACGATTTTTCACATTCTTGGTGTTAACATTTCTCCGTGAACTTTTTAAGGGGACTACGCACATATTTTTCCAGGAAACTGGGTGTCTCAGACATTCATTTTATCGGTTACATAAACTCACGGCGATTCCCAGGTGCACCCTGCTACGATGACTTTATTGCAATGAGGTACTGTTTTGCTCAAATTAATTTGTTCCGCGGAAGTGTTAATAATACCAAACACAAAAAGTCGCTATATTAGTATTGTCTACCACCTAACAAGTTCACCGACCTATCATCTTGACTACAACATTTTTAATCATCTTTGAGAAGGATCAAGGCTTTGAGAGAGAAGAGATGTATTCAACGCTCTGAGTACACACCCCTAAAAGCAACAAATACATTAATTTTCATGACATTTTGAGTAGTAATAAATATAAACAAAATGAAAACGCAATGGAAATTTACATAGAAACGGACATTAAATTCATGCTCAAAAATAGCTGAAACATTAAAGTAAAAACATGGATGGCTTGATTACTGCTGTAATAGGTAACTATATAATTATTACTTGGAGGTTCCACATTTCAAGCAGCGGTCCTCGGGGCTCTAGTTACAAGCAGCAAAAGTATATTTACGAGACACTAAGTATTTATATGAAGCAAAAAACTAACAAAAAGAACGTAATAAAATATGTATTAAAAAGAATAGATATGACAAATTTTGGGAATAAATGATACCGCAAACAATAGAAAACTTAAATTAAGATAAATAACCATGGTCCTTACATGGTCGAGACACTGAGTATTCACATGAAGCAAAAACTAACAAAAAGAACGTAATAAAAGATGTATTAAAAAGAATAGATACGATAAATTTTGGGGAAGAAATGATACCGCAACAATAGAAAACTTAAATTAAGATAAACAAACATGGTCCTTATAAGGACCATGTAAATAACATTTGTAAAGTTTTCATTCGACATGAATTTTCACCAAGAGAAAGCAGAATCGATCGATTTCAATACAAAACTTGATAGAGGCGAGAAGGATCACTTCTTGGTATATGGATATTCGATCAAGATCAACGACAGATAAAGTTACGATAGAACTCAATATCCTGTAAGTTGTTACGGAAGGCCAGTATTTTTATCGCAGTGAACCGAAGGTTGTTGAAACTTTGAAGAGCCATTGATTACCCATTAGCTGATAGTTGAAAGGCTTCCTTTATAGGAAACTCTTATGAGGGTGAATTAATCTTTAGATAAGTGGCTAGCACTCCAGAGAGCCATCTTTTCAAAACGGTTTGAAATTCGTAATCGCATTAGCTCAAAGGTACGACACTCTTGAGGCCTTAAGATAAAGTTTTACATAATTTTGGGATAGAATTGATACGAGCACTGGAGGAAATGTTTGAGTTCATAATTTAATATTGGAATACATTTTTTGGATACCAATCGACGAAACTTTACATAATATACACGTAAATTCAATGCAAAGGAATGTTTGCTATGCATATTTATAATGCTGCTAGAAATATGTAATAACTCTTCTGATAAATTACAAAAGGCACAAGCTGATAAGCCAAGAGTGGCTTATTAGGCCCATAACGCTTACTTTATTAATTGTTGTGCATTTAATTTTAAACTGCCATTTATAAAAATTTTGTTAGATTATGCAAACTATTTCCATGTTACCTACGATGTCAAAATCATTGACTTTCAGTATTAAATTTTAAAAAAATAAACGATAAATGCCACTATATTCGTTTCCTGGTCATAGGGATCATAGGGTGCTGATTAAGGTATCCAGGGCTTCAAGCGATATAATATAAACTACAATAATATAAACTACATGCTCTACGAACAGTTCCTTCGACAAAATATTACTGAAATAAACGGAGACGTAGAAATAAAGTTCTTGAAAAAAAAGATATAGGCACTCAATAATGTGCGTGACCTGGGCTGCAAAACGAGAATTTCTGTTACGACACAAAACACGATAATCGGGAGTGGTCGAAGTTTTAAATTATACTAATTTCGTTTAGCAGTAAGAACTAATTCCATTAAAAATGTAACCATGGTCAGGGCTCACGCGAGAAGTGGGAAAAGCTACAAAATGAATGAGCAATCAGCAATCGCAACTATTGACTTCCGGTTTTATTAGTATCATGGTTGTAACGAAACTGAATTTTTTAAATTCTTGAATATTCTAGGTTTTTAAAATCTGTGACAACTTTTTCCCTGACCTTTTTAAGACTAAAATATTAGTCGTGAAACACCTATTTCATGTAGCAGAAAATATTTTGTGAAGAGGAGATTCTTATTTTAAGAACCTAAAATCATATGAAGAGATTTCCTCCAACTAATAGATATATATTAACAGAATTGTCGAAACTGTAATGTTAATTCATAGTAAGTAAATAAGTAAAAAATTTATTGCCATTTTATAATGGCCGCCATATTTTTGACATCATTTGAATCCTAAAAAACATCTTATGGGCACTGAGTATGAAGAAGTTTCGTTGGGCCGATAGATTATGTGCAAAATCAATATTTATCATCCATTACTAAATTGCACATACAATTTCAAATAAGATCCAGAAAATATCAGTTTAATGGTTAACATAACTGCTTATTTATGCTTGATATGCGATCACAGCTAATCGTCGACACTCTCGTCACAAAAATTAGAAAAATCTGTATCAATTAAATCTGGAATAAAAAAATTAGAAAATTCTCGCAATAGAACCGTAAGAATTAAGCATTAATTGTTGAATAATGAACCAATTTCCAGGTAGTATTCAAGACTCCACCGACTTTTGAACGTTTTTCATGGACATATTAAAATTCCCTAGCCTTACTAGGTTTTCCAAACCTGCAATAACTTTGATAATTCAAGAGAAATTATCCCCGTCAAGGCAAATGAGTTTTCACCCTATGGAATTTTAGCACTGTTTCGGATTTTTCTCGATCATTGGGCCACAAGTCAAATTTAGATGAGATATCTATTCCTTTTCCAAACGAATGAAATTATTATCAAGTGAGGTTATTTTCTTGAAGCTAGAGGCCAAATATATTACCATCAAATAAAATCAATAGAATCTATAACATGTCGAAGATCACAACCTTAATCATTTTCACACGACCAATTTCTTATTAATACCTCTAGCACCACTATAATCGGTGAACAGCAACTCTAAAGAAATACAAAAACAGATTTAAAAAACACGCTTTTTCCAAAAACGGTATAGAATGGACTAAAAGAAAAGGTTTTCATAAAACGGAGAATAAAGTTTGGGTGCTGAATAGGTTCATTAGAAATGACCGAAGAAGAGCATCTTATATCATACGGCTGAAGGGGGTGGCTGAAGAGGGTGGTGAAGAGGGATTGGCGTTGAGCTGAAGAGGGTGATCAAGGGGACTGCATAGACAAGGCCCAATTCCATCCCATAGAAGGCTGATTTCTGTTGGCACCTCGGTCGCATTTTAAGCGGTTTTCAAAATTGTCCGCGGCGCGGTGATGCGTGCAATGAGATCCAATTTTTTTCCAATCATCATCATTAGTCAACAACCCTAAGAATGGCTTGACGCAGCTCTCCATTTCTCTCTCCTATCCTTTAACCTTTTCATAGCGACGTATTTCTTCTCTTTTACATCCTTTATAACCTGTCCTATGTAACTCAATCGGGGCCGTCTTTTGACCTTCTTTCCTTCCACCTGTCCTTCAACGATTGTTTTCATCAGGCCATCGTGTCTCATAATGTGGCCGAGTAAGTTGTCCCTCCTTTTCATAAAGGTTTTTTTTAGAAGAATTCTCTTTTCTCCCACTCTTCATAGCACTTCCTCGTTGCTTACGCGGTCAATCCATTTTATCTTCATCATTCTTCGGAAGCACCACATTTCGAATGCTTCCACTCTTGACTTCTCTGCTGCTGTCAATATCCAAGCCTCCCTTCCATAGAGGAACATATTCCAATTATATATTTCCATACTTCAATTATATATTTCTCAATACTCCAATACTTTTCCCAATATTTTTTATCACAATGTCTGTTAAAGCGAGTAATAGCATTGAAAAGTTATGAATTTGATAAATCACATCATCATGAATATAAATTTGGGTTAGTATCCAAATTATACCTCATTTACCCGTGAAACTTCTGATCACTTTTTCCGTCAGAGACACGAGTGGCGAGTTTTGTAAACCTATTTAAATGCCATAAATGCCCAGCCATCAGAAGCAAGCAAGTTTGAATAATTGTAAGGCGATACGACAATAGAAAGTGGGTTAAAAATCAATTACAAGACTCACTCGATGAAACAGACAAACATACTAAGCATACTCTCTGCCATCGCCGAACATGCATGGTCGGAACCCGGCCATGACATTAAATTTGAGGAGAAGAAACTTTTAGTTAAGGAGTGCCGATACTTCCCTAGACAAATCAGGGAAGCAATAGAAATTCAAAAAACACCTTTGAATTTCAATAGAGAAGATGGATACTTCCTTCACAGCGCCTGGAAAAGAGTGATCAAAGAGAGAGCCAACCAGAGAGAAGCACCCAGTCAGACAGCCAATCACAGTGCAGCTCCCATCCAGCCTACAGTATATAAGCGAGGCAGAAACCAACAGCCGACACCTTCGACCTGAAGACGCTGGCAGGATAGCCAGCGAAACTGTTGTCAACCAACAATCTGACGCGGAAGAAAACCCTGGAGAAATGCAGAGATCAAACCATCGCCGCGGAAACCTACGCTCTAACATCATACTAAGCAAGTTAAGAAAAAGTGTGTGATAAAGAAATGGCGTTATTCAGGCGGTCTTTATTTATTTACTTAATGCAGTCCAAAAACAGCACGAGGTCAATTACAGAGGACTCTCAATAACAAGAGAACACTTTACCAGTTTGGAACGCAGGTTTTCGCAGCGAGAGTCATCGTTGCTAAAGGCTTTCGGGAGCAGCTGCGTGTTGCGCTTCGTCGTGCGAGCTTTCGCGTTCATTACAGGGCGCATCATCAGGCGATGAATGAAAATTCGGAAACAGGTTGTAAATTAATATACTCGTCCAGTGGGGGTATACTCGTCGGATGGGGGAGGATAGACGGATATATTACTTGACAACCTTTTTCCGAATTTTCATTCATCGCCTGATGATGCGCCCTGTAATGAACGCGAAAGCTCGCACGACGAAGCGCAACACGCAGCTACCCCCGAAAGCCGTTAGCAACAATTTACCAATATTAAGAAAAACGTGACCAACAACGAACAAAATAATATTCAACAGTATTTACAAATAAATAACACGGAATGGTAGACTTCATAGGGTGGTGCGAGGAGTATGGGGAAAATTACGATGGAGATGCTGCAAGATAGATGAGGGATGAAAAAATGATAAAATTTGGAACACATTTTGAGTATTAGTTAATGGAAGAAGAAATTCTGAATAGAAAAGAGTGTTTATAGACTGAAAGGTGGGGGTGAAACAATGAAATAAGTCTCTCGACCTCGTCGTGCGCGAAGGAACACGAGGCGGGAAAAGAGAAAGAAGGTCAGATGATCTGTATTTGCCGTGAATAATATTTAAGGAGCGTCTCCGATCATTGAGGATACGGCGATCAGCTAAAGTTGCAATACCCAGAGAGGATCTAATGTTCTTAAGGAAGAAGTTACGGTAAGGCTTGTGGCGGCAGCGGACAATATAAAGGAAAAAATGTAATGAGCGTTCCAGGAGCTTTAATGAAGAAAGCGGGGCCGTAGACCAGATTTGGCTGTCAGTATTCCAGGACCGGAGATACATAGGAAAAGATGCAGTATACCACGCCTAATTTACTCGCGTTAAAAGTTTTGATTATTTCCGGAGACACACAATTACAATACTCAGAACCAGGAAACAAATTGCAGCAGAAGTCAGGCGTTGAAATCACTCACTCAAATTTTCGGACCTCCGGAAATAATTCGGGGCACAGTTGGCGTGAGGAAAAACTTGCCATTTCCTTCCGCTATACTTATCTTGCGTTCAAGAGAGGGAAGTTCTATGGTATTCAGCGTCATTACCTAAAGATCACTTTTCCTCAGAGATAAAACATTTCAACATCATTTTAAAACGCCCTTTTGGAGAAGACTGATGGACGGGACTGGCGTTTTTTCAGGACATTTCACCTCTCGAGGCCCGCAGTAAAATTTTCTACCTAAAAATTTATTTTAAAAATATAAAATATTCCGTAGGGAATTAATTTGTTGGCGTCATTGTTTTTTTTTCAAGGCCTACTAGTAGCTTCGTGTTATATACAGGGTATTACAGGAGTTACAACGCACCCCTTGTTTTGGGTGCTCTTTGCAATTGCCATGAAAATGGTTTTTCTTGGGTATCCAGACTTTTCAACACTTTATTTGGTACTCTGAATATTTATGGACATTAAATAATTAGGGTTGGGCGAAAATGCACCATTATAATTGTCTGAAACAATTAATCCCAAATTGAGTGAGATTACCCTCTCTCAAAGCTCTGGTTTAATAAAGCTCAAATAAGTATTAATTGTTTCAGACAATTATAATGGCACATTCAACGTTACCATATTTGTGGGTATGCCTATAAACATAATTAGTGCAGCACCAGTTCAAAAAATCTTAAACAGAACCTAAGATCCATCGTCTCACTAAGAATATTTAATTTCAATGAAATTATTATTCGTAAGTTTGTGCCTTCGATGCCCTGTGGGGCGGATGAAATTTTTTATGCTATAAAAAGTTAAAAACAAAAACGCAAGTAGCCAATATCGTCAAGTAGCTCCACAGAAAGTAAAATCATACTATACATGGTACTTTATATCCTAAGCTCGTTGATAAAATATAATTGGAGAAGGGCTTGATAATTTGATAGAAGACTTAAATTTAAACGAACACACATCTCCCGGGATGGAAATACTGGAAAACTATTAGCATCATACACAGCGAATACCAGTTAATAATAATAATGATATCGTCTTTATTTCACAAGCGAATTTAGGACTAGATAATCCTCTCTTACAATTAACTTGTTTGACAATCACATACATCCATGCCCTAGATGATGGTCAAACCACCCAGGCGGGATTCGAACCCGCAACCTCCACGTTAGCAGTCGGGGACTTTACCCCGGCGCCACCGAAGAAGGTAGGCAAGAGAGTATGTGGTAAAGGCAAACGTGTCATCCGACGAATAGTTCCAATCTGGAAGAGAATATGACTCTCTCCCTGAATAACATCACGAAAAATAAAAAATAATGCAAAAGTCTTAAAATTGATTCAATAAAGACATAGAATATAGACCCAAATAAAAAATAAAGGCCTAATAAAAGATATCATATTCAATTAATTCTGATGGAAGCTACAACTATGTTACAAAATCAATGAGGTAACAATTTACAACCCTCGTTCACCACCTCGACGATATTTCCCACTTTTTTGAGTGAAACATCAAGAAGGGTTGCCTTAAGGGCGAAGTGAAAAGCTAATTACGCCGATGAGGGGAAGGGGTTATCCTTTCAGGTCCTACACGGAGAAGGCGGAGTACGAAAGGTGGTCAAGCAGCACACTAGTAAATTGTATATGATTTGACCACGGCTAACAAGATGAGGTTTCGCATAAAACAAGTTCATTCTCCGTAATGTATTCTGGTTCATGTGGAAACTTACACGTAAATATTAAGGGTTACATCACAACACTCTCAACCAGTGGCGCAGCGAGGGGGGGGGGGTTTGGGGGATAACCCCCCCCCCCCCCCCAGAGTTCAGAGAAAATTTTAAGTTAAATAGATTTTACTTATTAGGATTGATATTACTAATAGAGTTGTGTAAGGATTAATAAAATATCTCTTAGAAAGCCGTAAAACCATTTTTGAACCATAATTTTGAACCATTTATGTTAAAATTCCGCAATTTATTAATCTCGCACCTACCGCTTATCCTGGTGGGTATTCCATACCCCCACACACCCGGTATTAGTTGCACCTAAACCCCCCCAGCCTTAATTCCTAGCTGCGCCCCTGCTCTCAACCCTTAATTCGAAATCTTTCTTCGATAGAGCATTCAGTGAATCAATTTTCATCGGATACTGAATCCCTCTCCCTTCACCAATCGCGTTTGCCATTTGCCATCCATCTCTCCTTCACTCTATAACTTCAACAACAAATTATTCCTAAATGCATTGTTCAACCAGGTACGATCTCTCATGCATTTTTATATAATATCCCAATTAAGTTCCACCTAGCATTTTTGTTTCCAGTCGTCATTCTCCGTTTGTTCAACTCAACCAAAATATAAGGCTAGGGATTCGTCGTTTAAATTTACAAATTTCGATGTGTATTAACGCCCTATTCATTATCTTCAACATTCGTTAATCCCACCATTGGTTTGACGCAGCTCTCCACTCAATTCTACCATCGGCCAATCTTTTACCACCCACATAATGCTTCTAATTCACACCCTTCAATACCTGCTATATGTTTCTCTTCCGTGGCCCACCTCTGCCGTTTTTCCCTTCCGCGATACCCTTCGGTAGACCATCGTGTCTAAAGGCCTGTTTACACGATACATTAACACGTACGAGTTAATGTCTATTTCCATGAATGACTTTTGTGGACCGGAATGGAACATGTACGAATGCATGAACCAAATTAGAACAGGTTCTATTTTCTGTGCATGCATTTGCACAAGTTGGGTGATTACACGGTGCATTTTGGTGTTCATTCTCGCATTCATACATTTACCCGTACGTGTTAATGTATCGTGTAAACAGGCCTTAATGATTTGACCGATAAAATTGTTCCATCTTCTTCCAAAGGTTTTCAATAGACTTCCCCCATATCATCTACATCAACATCTACATAATACCCCGCAAGCCGCCTAAAAGGCGTGTGGCAGGGGTGTTAGGACACCAGCCACATAGGAAATGAAGTGCTCTAACGAAGTTGGGACAAGCGTTTATTAAAGTCCTTTATGGTTCGGGGAAAAAAACGAATTCCCATATCTATCCGTTCGGCAAAATATCTCTCTTAATTTATCGCTTTCATCGGACCTGGAAATATAGTGTGGCCCTAATATTATGTTCTCTTTGTCGCTCTCAAAGATATCTTTTCTCAATTGTTCAAGCAGTCTAAGCCTAGCGCGCCGCCTCCGAGTCTAAACGGCTCCCAGCCTCATTTGCTTAACATCTGGGTAACGCTGTCTTTACGTCCGTAGCGGTTTTTGACGAAACGCGCAGCCTTCCTTTGTATTTTTTTCAGTTCGCGGATAAAGTCTTTCTGCATCCCATACGCTCGCTGCATATTCAAGGTGCGGTCGGACGAGTGTAAAATAGCACCTTTCTTTTTACTTTCTTATCCGAAAATTGTCCTACAATCCATCTCTTCCTAGAACTTGCGCATTAATCACACTATCAATCCATTTGGTCTTCATCATTCTTCTGTAACACCACATTTCGAAAGCTTCCAACCCTGATTTCTTCGATGTTGTCATCGTCCATGCCTTACTACCATACATATGCATACTCTAGATGTAAGTCTAAGAAATTTTGTCTTATTTTTTATAATTTTAAGTTTATTTAAAAGTTTATGATATAATATAACCCACAAATGGTAATTTCCACACTTTAATATAAAACTCCGCTACCGACCATGGTATTGACATGCTACGTCACTTTCTATTGACATAGTTATATGTGATCAATATAGTTATAAGTTATATCACATTAAGGTAAATTATGGTTATATCAAGGTTAATGACATTTATGGTTAATAGAATGTCGAAACCATGGTCGGCAGAGGAGTTTTATATTAAAGTATAAAAATTACCTTCTGTAGTTTATATTTTATCATGAATATAAAGCATTTACACCAAGTCAAGCCTGAAACGATTTTATAAATCATTTCCTGATTTCAACGCTCATATTTTCAGGAGTACGAAGACTTCTTTTGAGGAATACCGTCTTCACTTGGGCTATTCTTCAGTCTATTTCCTTTTTGCTTCGTCCACCGTTGGTCACTCGGCTACACAAGTCGGAGGAATTCTCAACCCCTTCAAGTGTACGGTTTCCTAATTTCAGGTCGGTCTGCGCCACTTCTCTTCCACCACGGACGTATACTTTTGTTTTCTTTAGATAGATGTTCCGCTTGTATCTATTCATTATGTTTTATATAGCTAAAATAATTTTCTTCAGGTCTCCCTTTGTCTCTGCTATGACTGTAATCATTCTATTATTATTAATGTATTCCACCTATTACGGTAGACTTTCATGGAGTACTTAAGAAGTATTCTGGCAGCCTCCTATTTCATCAAGCATTTTCCCTCTTCAAGTCACAATAAGACCTACTGCCTTTCATTCTATCTAAAAATAATAAAATCTTCCCTCCTCTCCCTCGTTTACCCTCTAACAATGTTTTTCGGCATCCCCTCCCCGCTAATTACCTACTATCTCCTTCCATAACCTCTGTCTCTTCCGTATCTCATACATGACGGCTATGCCGTCGGCAAATCGCAGCATATTATTTTTTTCATCGCAGATTTTCACTCCTGGCACTCTCTCTTTCACGGGGTACGCCCCTTTCTCATTCATTTCCTTATTCCTGCTCCTGGATCCAGATTTAATGACAGCAACTTCGTTTTTATATAAATTGTGGATTATTCTTCAGTCGTTTTAAAACCCTCCAATTTCTTTCAGGACTGTGAGCATTGAATCCCAATCTAGATCATCAAGAGTCTTTCTAAGTACACTGTGTTCGAAAAATGTAGATATGTTCCTCTACATGACGTTCGACCAAGCTTAGAGCTGAAGGACTAAAATTTCACGGCAGACAAGCTACACCATCTATTCGATATTTCTTATTTTCAATATAAACCAAATTATGAATGAACTCCAAAACTCTATCCAGCCGATTCACTTAATACAAATACATGGAAACACCCGATTTCAATTTAAGACTTGATGTAAAAATTTCCGATAGACGAGATGCAAGCCGAACTGCCACTTATCTGCCTCGTAAGGAAATTAAGATACTGGGCCACGTAAAAACCCCTAAAGATGCAAAATTACGGAACATCTTTTTTCCAAGGTGATCATCGGTTATACAGACGCACGGAAAAACCATAAGTCGACGCGAGAGTAGAGACGTAAAAAAAAAACGTTTGCGGATTTCCAGACTTGCTTCCATCCTCTCCCAATGCCCGTCTTCAACGCAGGACCTCACCGTCCAAGATTACCCGTTGCGCAACTCCTAATTATAAGGTAGTACCAACTGCACGTAACCAAGTCAGTCGCGGCATGGCATAATGATGCCTATAGCTGGCGCATTCCACGTCACATAATAATTAGCCCTCCTCCTCACTCGAAGGCGAGCGCTTTAATCATATTCATCCTTTTCGGCCACATTCCAAATAGCCAGCCGACCAACAAGACGGGTGGCACGGACGGTCGGTCCCACTATAGTGCGAAATACGAGCATTACCCGGGGTAATTGCCAGGTGAGGGGTTGATGGGCTCATATCCTCCTCCCGTTTCGTACTCGTAACAGGTCACTTTTTTCTCCAAGCGATACTCCCAAGAAAAGAGAGTGATTTTCGCACGAAGACGCTGGGTTAAAAAAAAACACCCACCTGGCACCATAATTACAATTTATCGACAGGTTTTACGTATTTTTTTCATTGTTAGTAAATTTTTAAAGCAAATTAAATTCTGAATCTGACTGAAGGACGAATTAACGCGAGGATAACATAACGTCCCTCGTTTTGAAAAAAAATGCTTGCAATTTTCCGCGATAGTAAAATTTATGACGACCGTACGTAGTAGCTAGATGCAGTAACATAGAAACCTATGTCGTACTAAATTTCATAACCGTGGAAAATTGCAAGTATTTATTTCAATATGGAAAAATTCCACTCCACTACGATTGAATCTTCGGATTTAACGACCACCTCGGATTATTCACCGTTGTGGCTGTCCGCAATGATTATAGTTTTTTGACTAGTTTTATAAAGGTATTTCTTTATTTTGGTAACCTTTTTCACGTAAATTCAATAAGAATCTGATTCCGTGACGAATTAACAAAAGGATAACACATAACCCTTGGATTATTCGCATGAGTGTCTGCCTAGCTTTGAAAGAAGCAACTCCAAATCCATTAAATATAAAAATTAGGCAACGTATAACAATAAACCTGCATCTAAATTCATCGGGAATTAGCTATTGGGCGAATCATGAATATAAATAATAGAAGGACGAAAATAATCACAACAATGTTGATGCCAAACGATTTCGAAGAGACTTCAAGATGGCGTTCTCCTTTCAAAGGAACCATTTATGTTCTAAATCTGCGATTCCAAACGCAGCATAGTGTTTGAAGTATTAACTAATTAGCGATGTGACTGGAGACAAAATGTGTCGATTAAATAAAAAAGCGCTAAATTAAATCGCTGGAAAAGAGCTGATTAAAAATATATATTCTATGACTACTGCGCAGGCTGCCACTTGCCTAACTTCACTGGCAGGATTTCAAATATGCAAGGAGTAAATGTGGTTATGTCTCAGCCTACTGCGTGAACGGCAAAAATATCGCATAAATTGCCAAGAAAAAAATCCCCTGGACTGGGAATGGATCAATGGACCTTTCGGCTTTCCGGTAAAATTGCCATGGCAATTAAAGAACCAGGATAGCGTAGAGGACTGCGCAATGAATAGGAAAGCCAAAGGTTCATAGTTCGATTCCCGGACCAGGGAAATTTTTTCTCACGGTCACTAATGTGGATGAAAGCTATATTCAAATATAAAAAATTGTGAAAATTTTTTACTTAGTCTTTATTTTGCAGTCACAGAGAAACAACCTTAACGTTCCCTCATGTTCGGATAAGTCAACGACTGTAAACGAGTCATGTAAATTTGACAGGGGAGAAAAAACATCACAGAAGAAATAAAAAAATCTTTTTCTTTTCAGCGTTTAAATGTGTAAAGGAAACCCATGAATGCCAGGATTTCCATGAACGTCATTGGAATGTGGTGGGCTTGCGGTGCCTGGAAACGTTTGCGGTAAGAGCAGGGAGAGATAAGACGAGGAATATGAAGGTCGCTTTAGGAATGCTTATTGGGTGAACTGGGGAACAATGAAACAAAATATAATAACATTACAATATAAAAATACGTATTTTTATAAAAATACCACGTTTTTTAAAGAAATGGCGGATTACGGTCCCTTAAATTATTATAAATTTGAAAGATGTTTAATGCGAAAGTCACAATTAGTTTTAGGAGAACATTTCAGGTATCAAAAGCGAAAAACGCGGAGCGCACGCAACATTATATTCACACAGACAAGGATGATATCTAACTAATAACTTCGGGCTTTACTTTGTGAAACCTCTCCATATTGGAAGTAAGGAAATAAAACTTTGTAAGGTTCACTGTTATTTAATTATGGGCACGACCCGGGTTTCGTAACTTGGTTACATCGTCAGGTAACCAAGTTACGAAACCCGGGTCGTGCCCATAATTAAATAACAGTGAACCTTACAAAGTTTTATTTCCTTACTTCCAAGGATGATATCTATTGACCAGAGATTATTAATTTCATAATCTTACATGCGCACCACATTCATCCAGTTCTGAACTATCCTGACAATTTCAGCACAAGCTAATCACGAAGTGGTCGAAATTTGAGTAGCAAAATTTGTCCCGTGAGGACAAACAAGACAAAAAAGCGAGTATAATAAAACGTGTTAATGTATTGACGAGAAAGTAGATTAATGAGGGCTTATAAAAACTTGACTTTGCCAGAAGATAGGCGACAGGAGGAGAAAATCTTGAATGAACGCACTTTGAAAGGCTTCAAACAGATATATTTTCTTACTTACTTACTTACTCCCAGGGCCATACATATCTAAGTAGATATTTGGCCGCACCAACAATCCTCTTCCATCTATCTCTATTTCCTGCGTCCTCCTCGGTCGCTCCTAATCGCTCCAGGTCTACCTTCACTTGGTCCCACCACCTTCGCCTTGGTCTTCCTCTTGGCCTTCTTCCTTCAGGATTCCTCATTATAACTTGTTTTAAATGATTAGTGTCCTCTCTTCTCAAAATGTGCCCAGCCCATATAATTCTTCTACATTTAAACTCGCACACTACATCTGGATCCTTGTATAGCTCTCTTAATTCTCTATTGTGTTTTCTCCTCCACTCTCCTCCTTCAGAGATTGGTCCATATATTTTCCTAAGGATCTTATTTTCAAAAACAATTAATTTTCTTTCTTCCTTTTTATCCAGTTTCCAAGTTTCATTTCAGCAGTGAAAAATTTAAACCCAAAATAATTACTAATAATAGCGGTCAATAAAGAAATCCGCGTACTTATTTGAGAGACAAGAGAGAAAATGGTGGGGAATAGTGAAAATTAAAATGTAAAACCATCCAAAGTCCAAATGAAACACAAGTTTAAATTTCGGTTTTCATTCGGTCTTGTAGAAAATAACACCTTTCATTCGATAAGCCTTTTGTCGACATAAACAAAACGATGAATGCACTCCAAAAATCTCTCCAATCGATTAACTAAATACAAATAGATGAGCACACCTGGTTTCAATTCAAGAATAGGGTGGTTTCCTACTATTTTTTTATTGCCTAAATCGAAAGATTATTACTCCTGGAGTACGTATTTCACGCTTTTAGATTTTTTAATGACGATATCTATTTTCCGCGATCAATTGAAAAGTGAAAAATTTCAAGCGCGCGAAAACGCGACGGGTAAGTATGAATGCCGGGAAATCTCTCCGTGTGCCGTATTTCTGGTTCCCGCTGCCGCCCTGCGAGGTGACCTTGAGGCGAGTTGAGCGCTGATACGAGGCAGGCTGCTAGCGGGTAGCTGAGTACCCTGCTGGCTGGTAGCGATTGGCTTAAATAAGGATTATTAATACCTTATCAAATGAAGAAAACTTTCCGACCTTAGCCAGTTTTAATAAGTGATTATTAAGACATGTTTCCCTGAGCTCTGCGCCTCATGCATGCATTGGTAACCTCAGACGATGTATAACTCCTATCTAATCGTATAGAAACTAGGTCCCTGTGACGTCACGTGGAGTGGCATCGCATGGGCGCCAATCTGGCGTTTTTCGAATGAGAATAAAATTGACCCTTGCCATTCGTCTAAATCGGTATTTCTAAAACGAAATAATTTGTATATTATGAATACAGTAATGGTGGGTAACGAATCGCAATCAATGCCTTTCGTTTTCTTTGATGAAGGAAACTACCCTATTGATCAAAAAATTTCCAACACACGAGATGAAACCCTAACTGTCGCTTAGCCTCAAGAAATTTACGACTAATATCATAATGGCCTCGTAATACGCCCGAGGGCCACCGAATACCACTAAAGATGCAAAATTACGAATAACCTTTTTACCAAGCAGGACAGAATAATAATAGACGGATGGAAAAACCAGAAGTCGACACGAGAGTAGAGAGTTAAAAAAAATGCGGATTCCCAGACTGCCTCCATCCTCTCACAATGTCCGTCTTCAACGCATGATCTAGATCAGTGCTTGAAAACAAGGTTGTTTCATTCAGCTGGTATACCAAGGGGCTAACATTGCTTAAATAAATTTGAACTGTGAATTAGATACACACGAATTCTTTTCCAATTCCAAGCTTAAGGAGATCAGAGGGTGTTCTCATTATTGATATCTATATTTTTAAATATAAGGTTGTGGAATAGTACTGTGTTTTTATTTCACCAAGAATATCTCATCGTTCCACCAAGTAACGCCTAAATCTGTTGATTTTATTGATATCTATGTTAAAGGTGAAAAATTTACAAACTGCCGAATATGTTTTTGGATGTTTTGATGATTATGTTATTTCAAATACTATTCCACAACTCCGGTTCCTGGAGCACGTTATACACTGCTGTTTAATTCAACCATAAACGAACTAATTTTCTTCTTTTTTGCCTACGTCATGGGCCGGCAGTAAGTCGAATCACGTTTTAATGAGACTAAAATATAAAATTTAATTAATTTATGGGTTCCCTTTCTACGAGATGAGTGATTGCTAACTGGCATTTATCTGTCCTTTTATGCACCATCAACATATCATTTAATACTATATCATATTCAAATAAACAGTTTAGTAATTAGTATAGGCTCTCGGGCGATAATAATTGCTCCTCCAACCACCTTAAGGACACGCATAACTCTCGCCTGACCGGATTCTTTTGTGTTTCATTACTTACAACTTTAGCATTAATCTTACAATTTTCAGGTAAAAGAGAGTTGAACTATATAAATAATTGCCTGCATCTTCAATACGAAAATTTAGCTCACTTTTTTCTTCGAATATTACCAAAAGAAGAATCTTCTTACAGCTGAGATTATAAGAATATAAGAAAGGAAACAAATCATCAGATGCTGCATATGGAGTATGTTTCTCTATGGAAGCGAGGCTTGGACGTCGACAGCAGCAGAGAAGTCAAGAGTGGGAAGCATTTGAAATGTGGTGCTACCGAAGAATCGTGAAGATAAAATGGATTGACCGCGTAAGTAATGAAGAAGCCACATTATGAGACACGATGGATGGATGGACACTGATGAAAACAATCGTTGAGAGACAGGTGGAAGGGAAGAAGGGCAAGGGACAGCCCCGAATGAGTTACACAGGACAGGTTATAAAGGATGTAAAAGAGAATATATACGTCGTTATGAAGAGGCTAGCGGATAGGAGAGGGTAATGGAGAGCTGCGTCAAACAAATCTTAGGATTGTTAACTAATGATGATGAATGATTTTATACTGTCTTTGGAGAAAATGTTTTTTATATCTTTTTTTTATTTTATTAGCGCGTAATTGATGAATCCCATTTTTAAGTTGGTAAAAAATTAGGCGGCCTTACATCGGAGTGCGATACCTAAGATAGGATCAATTTACATGAGAGTGCTCTCCCGCGCTTGGTGAATCCGGCGAAGCACGCACAAAAGGGGACCGCCAAGGCTTAGTCACGTGATACTGCACGGCACGGAGGCAAATGATGTCGCGTGCTTCCTCTCCGCGGAACATGCAAGTGGTAGTCCCATTGTCGTTGCTCAGAACCATAACTAGGGTGTGACGAAGGCCAAAGGTAAAGCGGTGGCGAAATGCAACAGAAACACCCCTCCGTCAAAGAAGCAGGATGATATTTTTACGCTAAGGCCACGAGAACAGACGGCGTTCTTTACGGAATGTGTGTCAAAGTACTACCCGGTCGACGCAATGATACTACAACAGGGATTTTAAAAATTGGTACTTATAAGAACGAATCATTAAGCTCGAAAGATCTATTTCGGAACTTATTATCTTTTAGGCCATCATCACAACATTTTTAAGACATTCAAAAGCCGGGGCACGTAATTGCGCAGGTTAGAACTGATACAATTTCTCGTGTTGACGCGCAGTTGCGCGAATGCACGAACGACATTATAACAGGGGCTACTTTGTCATTTCGCGTCCAAGCATTCTCGCATGCGTTCTGACAAACCACCGCTTTACACGACGCTATTTTGACTGCGCCTTCGTCAGATTGTGCAATTACGTGCCCCGTGTAAAACGGCCGTAAGAAGATTCTAATAAATTTTAGCCTGTTTATACAAATTATAAGTTTTACTTCAATATCTTTTCAGATGAAAACTCATTCTACTTGACATGCAGGCAGATACTGGTCAAAGTCTACACCACTTCTCTGTAATTCAACCCGAAGGTTGGTATGGTATTTGCATTGGAGGCTTTCGGGAGCAGCCGCGTATTACGCTTTGTCAAGCGTAGTAAGCGGCTGCTCCAAGATACAAATGAATCTCGTTACGAAAGCATACGTTTCCAGTTGGTATGGCATAGTTACAAGAGGTTAGAGCTCACCCCAAACTCGGCCACATGCGTGCAAAGTCAAATAAAAAACTTAGAATAAGTTAAGAAATATTTCGTGCTTTCCCGGCGAATAGACTTAGTGAAGAGTTCTCGGGATCGCCACCGGGTCAGGAACTGCATAACTCCCGACGTTTCGATGCCCGACTCGGCCCATGTCTGTGAGTGTCGAGTGAGAAATTTAACTTGCTTATAAACAGTCACTCTGGTGATCAGGTGACTGCTGATTGGCTGTCGTCAGCGGCACGCTCTGATTGGTTGGCATGATGGTTTTGCTTAGCCTTTTTGATAGTTGTGAGCCCAGGTTTCCAAGTGTTGCTCAATGCACATCCGGAATCTCTGTTGACGGTATTCATGGCCAGTATAATTTCAATAGACTCTTTGATGAGTCGATCCCAAAAGTCATTGGATCGGCAGAGCATCTTGGTGTCGTCAAACTTACAATAAGTTAGTCGTTAAATACCATAAGGAATTCTGATGTGTTTCAACGATCCATCATTAAATTCTTTCCCTCGATCGACATTTGTAACATCTACATACTACCCTGCAAACCACCTCAATAGGCGTGGTTCAGGGGGTGTTAGGACACCAGCCGTTCACACACAAAAAGTAAATGCTGTCACGAAAATGCGCCTAGCATTAATTAAAGTCCTTCATCGCGTGGGGGAAAAACGAATTCCCTTACCTATTCGTTCGGTAAAATATCTCTCTAAATTTATTGTTTCTGTAAGATCTGGAAACGTGGGGAGGTTTTAATATATTATGCTCTCCGTGTCGTTCTTAAAGATATTCCTAGTCCCTAACGGCTCCCAACCTAATTCGTTTAACATCTATGTAAAGTTTTCTGTACGCCATACAAATCCTAACGTCCATACCACAAATGCCTAAATACTAATGAAAAAAGAGGTCTTTTACATTTGTCCGCTCCGTCCAACCCACAATTTACTTAAAAAACTCGTGTCGTAATTGAGTCGTCAACGGTATCATGAATGACTGTCGGCCGTTTATAAAACCCTTCTGATCAATTAACATGTCCTTGTGTTTCGCCCACGAACAGCAGGCAGCCAGATGGCTATAAACCTGCTGAAACAATTATCACAAGTTTTCAAGATCAAAGAACGTGCTCTTGCACACTAACTGTAGAATTTTCTTCCTCAGTAATGAAGGCATGCGTAATTTATTTAAGACCGTTTAATAAACTCTGATGATCCTTGGAATTAATCAAATAACTCGAAAATTTAACCTGCTTGTTATATTTACGCGCCACGAAATGAATACTCGAAAATCTCAAAATGAAGGCACTATGAAAAAGAGACAAATTTGAAGCCGCTAATCCCAGAGTAAAATCTAAAGATGGAAAAGTATTATTCATTACACTGCCAAATACATCCGTATAGTGATGAAAAATAATGTCCGAAATAAAAGATTATCTTCCCTATAAAAGAAAGCTCTGAATGGTGTTACGCTGATATTTTATTTGTAGTTGCCATTCATTCACTTATATTTAAAACACACCAGGTACTTATTTACGCCTTTGATTTCGATACGAGGATTTTTTTCAAGACTTTCATCATATTCAGCTGCAGTTTTTGGCCTTTTCTTGGTGATCTAAGTAAATTTTGAAAGCTGAACGTAGCAATCCCATTACAGGAAAATCATTCTGGATTTCTTCTGAAAATGCAGAAAATATGATATTTTTTTAAATTCCAACAAAAACAACACTAAAAAACTTCACACTATTTACACTTTAACTTCAAGTGAAAATTATGCCTAAACACGCAACGGACTTCCCTCGGACTCATAACATAGCTACATCGTCAGGTATTCCTATATTATGAAACCAGAGTCGTGTTTTACAGATATATTAGTGAACCTAACTAAGTTTACTCTTTCATTTCCACCTAAGCCCATTAGTATCTCAACTTAATTCTTCTACAGTTGAAATTTCCATCTCCCTCTTATGGACGTGGACGAAGTCCAAGCATTCAAATCACATCTCGCAGGCACTCGTACGTGAATGTATCCCTCCTCAAGCACCTATACGTACGTAAGGGGATTCGGGATTCACCAGCAGCGGGAGAGATGGCAACGGCGCCTGAAGCAAACATTCCCTTTTCCCCCCAAAAAAGATGGTCAAGATTGCCCGAAAAAATGTGCATACATTACAGCGCGGCGGCATTTGGAAGTGGAAGGTCCTGTCGGACCAAACCCCGCCCCCCCCCCCCCCTCAACCCCCACCACAAAGCCGTAAGAAGCTGGCGGGCTGAAGACTTCATCTCCTCGCGTGTGCTATTTTCTGCTATTTATACCGCAGCACCCTATTACAACAACGCCGGAAAGACTTCGGGGATGCTCGAGTTTGATGGGGAGAACACGCTTGCGAAGGAAATCGAGGAATCTTCCCTTCCCTCCCCCCTTAACCATTATCTTTTCGAAAGAGGGGAGGAAGGAGTTGAAAAAAAAAACAACCAAAAGTTCCTTCCCCTTCCACAACCCCCTTTGGGAAACGGGCGGGTTTCCGCGAATCGGGCGAAATTCTGCAGGGTGGTAGCGGGTCGTCTCCGGGCGCGCGGAAAAAAAAACGAAAAAAAAAAAGACGATGAATTTTTCGGGACGAAGGTGGGCTTCGGAAAAGAGGAGGAATCTGGAGGAGATGGTCAGGAAAAGATAATGACCCTCTCCAACCAAGGGGACGCATCGCCCCCTCTCTGATATTGGTCGTATTTTGTCTTTTTTGCGAGGAATCGTCTCGTTTAAGAATTTCGTAATCACCATGAGATTTTCAAGGCATAGAAAGCAGTCGGTGTTCACAAACTTCAGCAGGTGTATCAGTTAAGATATTAGTTTTAGAGGAGCACATTAGAGGAAAACGGAAACATCAGTAAGTACAGGAAGAGAATTGCACTAGTTAAGGAAGCGTTTATGAAGGAATATAAAATGTATTTTGGTCCAACAACTTATTCAGTGATCAACAATAAACTCTTATAAAAAAATCTCACCAGGATAATATAGGAAATATGGTATATAACTAAGGCCCGTGCTGGGCCGCGAGGACACCGGGACGTGTCCCGGTGCGCCCTCCAGCCGTGATATCTTAGGCGCCTTCCTGTTCCGAAAGTGACAAATTTTACAGTCAGAATTCCAGGATTGAGCAGTTAACTTGATTTTAAATATGTCTCATTCAATAGCATAATAAAAACCATATACTTAGAGTAAATAAAACAATGATTTAAATTGATATAATAATTTAATCTAGAAAGATTCAATTCAATATCAGGAGGGTAAGGATTAAAATTTCAATATATTTATTATATTCCACAGCCCCAGATCCCCCCGTAGTACTCCCCTTGCACAGTGCTGGCGCCCTCTGGCCATGGCCGTCTATCGTCGTAAGAAGGGGTCCAGCACGGGACTGATATAACTGGTATATAATGAAACACTGACTTGCAATTTTCCACAAAAATAAAATTTAATTCGACTCGAGTTTCGATGTTATTACATCATTTTCAAGGTACAACTGTACTCCTCTCTCAGTTGTACCTTGGAAATGATGTAGTAACATCGAAACTCGAGTCGAATTAAATTTTATTTTTGTAGAAAATTGCAAGTCAGTGTTTCATTATGAATCAATTCCACTCCATCTCGCTTGATTCTTTGCATTTTATAACTGGTTTACTTTGCTAATGGGATTTCAAATCCTGCTAACATATCAGTGAAAACGCACTTTACTGACTTCCCTTCCGTTGAGCTGGAAATTAATGGAGCCGAGCCCGAAAATTACTGACGTCATTCTCATTAGTTCGAGAGAAAATTGTGATCAATTCAATAGGGTGGTTTCCTATTATTTTTTTATTGCCTAAATCGAAATATTATTACTCCTGGAGTACGTATTTCACGCTTTTAGATTTTTAAATGACATCTATTTTTCGCGATTAAATGAAAAGTGAAAATTTTCAAGCACGCGAAAACGCGACTCGTAAGTAGGAATCATGGGAAAAAGTCCGTGCGACGCATTTCTGGTTCCCCCTCCCGCCTTGTGAGGTGACCTTGATCGAGGGTCTGAGCGCTGATAGGACGCAGGATGCTAGCGGGTAGCTGAGTACCTTGCTGGCTGGTAGCGCTTGGCTTAAAAAAGGTTTATTAATACCTTTTCAAACGAAGAAAACTTTCCGACCTTAGCCAGTTTTAATAGGTGATTATTAAGACATGTCACCCTGAGCTCTGTGCCTCATGCATGCATTGGTAACCTCAGACGATGTATAACTCCTATCCTCTCGTAAAGAAACTAGGTCCCTGTGACGTCACGTGGAGTGGAATCGCATGGGCGCCAATCTGGCCTTTTTCAAATGAGGATAAAATTTGACCCTTGCCATTCGTCTAAACCGGTATTTCTAAAACGGAATAATTTGTATATTATGAATACAGTAATGGTGGGTAACGAATCGCAATCAATGCCTTTCGTTTTCTTTGATGAAGAAAACTACCCTATTACAACTGCATTTTTCAAGATCGATTTCCATGGCCGAATACCACCACTGCTCAAAATAAATTACAAACATAATTGCTCCAGCATGCACGCACGGAAAATTTTTGGACATGCACATTTCCACTTCTTAATAATCTACCTGATCTCTATATCTACCCCAAAGTTTTCGGGTTATAAAAACGGATGGCCGATGGAGAGATTCAAACGAGCGAATAAGACATGAAATCTTTAATGAAAACCTCTGATTTATAATCAACCCATCTTCCTCGAAATGTATTCAGCTTTCTTACAAAATAAGGGTAGAGTGCTATTTAGAAAGGTTCGTATAAATGTAAATTTGACAGGGGCTGTCACAGCGCAAAGCCGCCAGCTCTGACAAATCCCCAACATCCAATATTGAAACAGGGAAAACAGCGGGAATGGCAACAAAAATCTAATAGGCTAACTTAACTTTACAGTTCTACGATAGTTTCAGTCCTTTCCATGGTTTTCGGGTTAGCTGCGTTTGAGTTGTTTTCAAGACGACGTTTTGTCTCCCAAGCTGTCCACATCTTCATATCAGGTCTGATTTTCGGATATACAAACATATAAATATGTATGTATATATAAATATCGGAAGACGGATATTTTATCGGGCTTCACCACGGCTAATACCCTTCATCATGGCCTAAATAAAATCGGCTAGGACCGAAAGAAAAATTTATTACCCTAATATATCCAGAAGAAGCTTAATAATTTCATTTAGATTGCTAGTGATGAACCGATAATCCCTGCTGACTAATAGACCAAAGCGGAAGACGGTCTCAGACCTGATCTGAAGATGTGGCCAGCATAGGCCATGAAACGTCTTCTTGAAAACAACTTTGATGCAGCTAACCAGAAAACAATGAAGAGAACTACAATCCAGAGCTACGAAAGCCTCAAGCGAAAATTCTAGGGCAGTTCTTTAAATCGAATTTTTTTCTGTAATTTAGAGGGCCAGCGATACAGTGGTGATCATGGAACTCGATGAATAGATAAGATGAATATTTGGGTGATTTCATATGTTATCGGACTTCAACACGGGTGATAAGCTTCATCATGGCTCAAACGAAGTCGGTAAGGATCCAGAGAAAAATTTATTAACCGGCTATACACATGAAAAAACTTAATACCTCCATTTAAACTGCTACTGATCAACCGATAATCCCAGAAGACTTAAACAGCCCAAAGTGAAAGACGGTCTTCGAAAATCAGCAAGGACAACCGAGGACATTCGAAAATAAACGATAATTTAGAGTCAAAGGCCAACGACATCGAGAACAATCATTTATCATCAATTACTACCGACAATACAACCATTGTTGGCTTTCGACAACTGATAAATATTGCTAGCGCAGTGACCATCAACAATGGAGTGGTGGTCGATAATAGATAGGTTATCGAACATCGGTTGGCCATCAAAATAAAGTATTCGATGTCCATCGATATTGTAGTCAATTGGCTTAAGTACAAAAGTAAATTCGATGGCTAAAATACGAATAGACCATGGAGGACTTCCATTTAATGCCGACTCGTCGACTACCAACGACAATCAATGACCGTCGCTGGATATGGACAACTGATAACTATCTTCCGCTAACGAGTGGGGAACCCTTCGGTCGGACCTTATTGAGACGATCGGATATTGGTTAGCTATTGCAATAAAGTATTCGATGTCCGTCATTAATACTGGATCCAAATGGTAATTCAAGCCCGTAAAAGTCTCCATTTGGAATGTGCTACCAGTGTTTGGGATCCTCATGAAATAGGCTTAAAACCGAGTTAGAACGCGAGCAGAGAAGAGTTCCCAGTCACGTGAAAAGTTGTAACCATAGTCTTGTTAGTGTTACTGACCCCTTAGAACAACTCGAATGGGAATCACTGTCAGACTGTAGACTGAAAAATAGACTAAACCTATTATTTAAATTCAAAAGCTGTTTTTTTCCGATGAAGTTAGCCATATCTTACGAACGCCAACATACTACGATAGATCACATCATAAAAATAAAATAAGATAGATAAACTGTAGAGCAGGTAGATTAAGAATGCTGTTTTTTCCACTATCAATAACAGACAATAACGACGGCGTTAGAACTAACAAATAGATTAGTTAACTCGTAGTTTAGTCCACCAATTTATATATTCCTTAACGCATGTCTCTGAATTTTTCTAAGTATTTATAACAGCATGTTTTGTGTGTTCTAGCTTTTTTGGCAGACTGCCTACATGAGTGGTTAGCAATTTTTGAATTTTCATGAATATGTAAGTAAAATTTGTTAGCATGCATAACGTTTTTACGACCGCGTGTTGTGTATGTGTGAATGATTGCATGATCCTCTGCCAAACACCCTAGAGGTTGCTCGCAGGGAATTATGGAATTATGATTGACAAATCGAGTTTCTTTGGGTGGCGAATAAAAAAGAAAGTCGTTGTATTAACTTCCCTTGGGGACCGGCACGGAGGGGTAAGGCAGCGAAAACAAAAATGTTTTTTGCCGTTTTTAACGTTTTTTATCGTAAATTTGGCATTGAATGTTTTTTAATGCGAGAAAAATGCGTTAAAAACATTAGCTCACTTCTATTTTGCTAGAGGTAGCTCGCAAAACATTATGTAGATGTAAATGTAGAAAATTTGAAGGTAATAATTGTCTATAGACTAACATTTCCCGAAGAAGATCATCAGCAACGACTTAAGCTTCCTGATAACGGTCACCCTATTATCAGAACATTATAATGCAAAACTGGGCCTAAATGATATTACGAGGTGGCTTTCGAGGTATTATTTAAATGCAGAAAAGTCGAGAGTAAAAATTGTCTATAGACCAACATTTATCGAAGAAGATCATCAGCAATGACCAAAGCCTCCTGATAACGTCAAATCTGTTAACTGAATGTTATAATATAAAACTGGGCCTAAATGATAATGCGAGGTGGCTCGCAAGGTATTATTTAAATGCAGGAAAGTCGAGGGTAAAAATTGTTTATAGACCAACATTTCCCAAAGACGATTACATTTCAGCAACGACCAAATCCTCCTGATAACGTCAACTCTGTCAACTGAACGTTATAATATCAAACTGGGCCTAAATGATCTTACGAGCCTTTCACATCACTTGCGGCGACGGCGGCGGCGGGCCGGGTCTTCTGGATGAGGTGGCGGTCGGCGCAGAGGGGGTGTCAAGTTTGCGAATTCCAACCCCCATCCCCCATCATCATCGGATGGCCCAACCCTCTCTCGCGGATACTTGGGGCAGATTCCTCCCCCAGAAGAAGAAGAAGAACCTGCGCGCGGACCCACCAGCCAGCAGCGATCCCATGCAACCGCTCATCCGCTATATCCTCCTCCCATGGACACATCCCAACCTCCTCCAAGCGTTTCCGACGAAGCCAAGAATGTCGGCTCCTCGAACTCCCTCCTCCCCCTTCCCTCCCAATCTACCTGCGGAGGAGAGAGAGAGAGAGGCCGTCTCTCTCGAAAAGGAGTGCCCTGGGTTGGAGGCTAAGATGAAGTTGCAACTGCTCTCCACAAGAGGAGGCGATGAAGGGGGGGGGGGGGGGGAAGGCGCGACTCCACCACAGACCCATAGCCAGTGGAGGAATGGGATGACGGGAAAGGAAGGTTTTCTCTCTCCCTTTCTTTCTTTTTGTGTTTGCGTGTGTTCGACGGAGGAGGAGGAAAAAGACGAGTAGGAAGGAAGGAGAAGCGGAGGAAGGGGGTAAAGGAAAGAGAAAGGGATGTGAATAAAGAGAGGTGTAGGAGGAGAAGGAAGGTGGGAGGACGGATAGGGAGAGGATATATATACAAGTATAACAGAGCGCTCGAACGGAACTGCCAAGGTAGGGAGTAGAGGTGGGCTTCTCGATTCATTTCGATGATTCGAGTTATGTGATTCGATTCATGAAAATGAATCGCTCTTTCAAATCGCCCAAATTGAAACAAATGAAAAATGGCCTAGGGCCAGATATCCAGGAATTTTTTTCTTGGGTGAGGGGGAGGGCACATGGGACTGACAGGCAAACGGTCTTATCACATTTTACATTAAAAACAACATACAAAAATTACCGTACGAAATATTCTCTTATTTTTAATATGAAAGTAATTAATACGAAATTAAATTATTAAAAAAACAGAACGAGCACAAAACAAAAATAATACACAAAACAAAACGAACGTGACGATAATCTTATTAAAAATCATGTCTATTATCACAGAGCGTTCGAACGAACGGAACCGCCAACGTTTGGAGACTTAGTTCCCTCGCCACCCACCCATTCATTTGGCGATGGAAAAAACAACAGAAAACGTTCACATTCCACAGTCTCCACTACCTCACTCAAACAACAGCATCGAAAGCTAAACCCCTTGCGCTGAGATGACGAGTCTAGCTCGTCGTGAATATCCGATGCCAAATCGCGCAATGACTCTCGTTTAGCTCGTCAACAGATTTTCATACTTTTAGCGCTATTTGGGGGAACAATACTTACAAATAATATTAAAATACGATACAAATACTCTTTCAGATCATTACCAAGAGGTAACAGAGAATACTGTTGCCTCTTGATAATCACCTGAAAAGGTGGAGGTGAATTCCACAAAAAGAACTCTCGAACCATTGATTTGATATTTCTCATGCCGTTCCAGATTGCAAAATAAAGCTCATGCTACTCCCACCAGCTAGAACATGTCTATATCACTCAATGTCGGTGGACCACAGAATATTAATATTCAACAGGCTGACTGGCAGTCTATGGTCCATCAACAATCGACCGACCATAGACATTCAATTGACCACCAACAAAGGCGATGTGAGAAATAAAAATAAAACTTCGAAAGCAGAAACTTCGTAGATATCCAAACATAAGCGTGCCAAAAAGTTCGTATGGGTATAGGTCTCATAATGTCGACGCTCCGTGATGGTTCAATTACATGCTCCATATCCAGGTCCGACAGACACGATAAATTAATACATATATTTTACCGAACAGAATTGGCATTCGTTTTTCCACCGCACGATCAAGGACTTCAATAAATGACAGGCGTGATTTCGTTAGAGCATTTTCTTTTTACAAGTAAACGGCTGGTGTCCTAACACCCCTCGCCATAAGCCTTTGAATCGGCTTGAGGGGTATTACGTAGAGATAAATGTACATGAATTTCTGCTCTTCGAGTCGGTTACGCACTTTCATAATTGGAGGGCTGAAAAACAAATTGGTGTAATTCAATTTTTGTGGATTTTGATATATCCATGGCAATCGACTCCAAAATAGTATATCTACCAAGAAATACAATGGTGCAAGTCATAGTTACACTTGGGACCGACAGGTAGCAGCACATACTGGAAGCCCCCCAACAAAGTTTGAACTTAACTAGAGAATTATTATATTGCTGGAAAACTTCGATTTTTGACTAAAAACAATATGCATCAAATTCCTTCAACTATTTTGAGAAACTTCTATCATTATTTGCCAAATAAATATCTACGTAGAGCTCAAATACAAAATTAAATTTTTGAAATTTATTCAAATTCATCCGGGGTCCAACTAATCAATTCGGAGAGATGAGAAGCCAGAGAAAAACATCGCAAGCTAAAACACCACAACCATACCGAAGAAAGAAAACAACCGTGTCCCCAGGAAGGTTGAGACCTTCGCGTTCCCTTCCTATTGCTGTTTAAAACGAACACCACGATTTTCGGAAGCACCCATCGTCCACAGTCGAAAGCCATTCGACCAGCGAAGCCTTGTTTTTCTACGAAGACAGCGAAAGGAAAACATTGTTTGGACCGACCAAACACCCATGAAACCACAACCCGAGGCAGAGGTGAAGATAATGCTAAACCCAAGCCAGCTGCTGAAATGCCATTTCGTGAAGGTCAACGGTTTCTGGACAAGAATAAATCGCTAACTCCAAGAAATACCCAACCCTGCTCTTACGAGACGAAACGCATTGCTCAATTCCACCTGTTCGCTTGTGTTGTCAATAAAATTAAGGTATATATTCCCTAAAGGCATGTCTCAGATACATGACAGAACATCAGGAGTCAATTTCTTGACTAAC
The DNA here is from genome assembly GCF_921293095.1 of Ischnura elegans. Taxonomy (NCBI): domain Eukaryota; kingdom Metazoa; phylum Arthropoda; class Insecta; order Odonata; family Coenagrionidae; genus Ischnura; species Ischnura elegans. The sequence goes on from NC_060254.1 coordinate 73,204,962, forward strand.
TTATAGACACCATAGAGAAACAATGCGAAAATAAATTTAAAATAAAATAAGAGAGATAGACTGCATAATTGAAAGATTTAGAATGTCGCTATTTCCGCGATCGATAAAAGACTATAACGTTAGCATTAGGACTTACAAATAGGTCAGTTGACTGGTAGTATAAGTTACTACCTTATGTATTCCTTAATCCATCATAACTCAATGTTGCTTCTAAGTAACATCAAAACGTATTCTTTATCAGACCTATTCAGGAAAGATTTAAAATACGTGTTTTTCGTGCTCTAAATTCTAATGGCGAAATATTTTGCTGCCGCAATAATTATGATTGAGTAGAAAATTTCAACATTTTTAAAATGAGAGGTTTTGAAACTTAATTTCTTGAAGAGGCTGCTCCGGATTAGATAGGGTTAATGGATGTTTCTGAATTTTCCTAGAATTTGTAACAGCATGTTTGGTAAGTTCTAGTTTAATAGGAAGATTGCCTTCATGAGCAGTTGGAAAGTTTTGCCTTTGCATAAATATGGAAGTACGATTTGTTCGTTTGCTCGTATAATTTGTTAGTTTGCGAAACATTTATATGACCGTGTGATGTGTACGTGGGGATCATCTTGTATGCTACATGCTGGTGATTGATTACCCCCTGCCTAATACCTTGAAGGTGGATCGCAGTGAAATTACGTACATGTAGATGAAATTGAGCCGGAATGGAAAGTGGGGTGGAATTACTGCCAAAACTAGACAACGGAGCTATTTCCCTCGGAAATATCAACGCTATACCTGAAGCAATCAACACAACGGAAGTCGATGTATTCAGGTTTAGTATGCGGGGAAAAAACTAAGAGTACTACACACGAAACTATTTTTTTAAATCGATGAATTAATTTTTTCGTACCATTAATATTTTTAAAAATATGCATTAATTTGTACATACACTTACGACATAACGTAAGCACTCAATTTATTTGTAAAATTTACAGGTATATAGTAAAGGAACTAATGAAAAACATTTCAATCGGACATGCATAGATGCTAAAAATTTCTACAAAGACACTCATGGTTTGATAACGGCGATCAGTTTCGAAGCAAAGGCTGGTGCAGGTTTTATTCGGAAGGGTTTACGATGTAACGGTGAGCAATCGTATATTTAAAATTGGCGTATTTAAGAGTGTCAAAAATCTCCACTGCCAATAGCTGGATTCGATGCTTGACAAACATAGCTGCTGTAACCTAGTCTCAACATTTTTTTCTCAAAATATGGCAGTCGTAAAAAGAAATTTATCTCGCATATGAATTGCTTTATCAATTCAAACATTACTCTCAAAATTAATGTCTACAGCCAAGGCGGAAATCATTTACTAGCCATCTAACAAATACATCTCCACTGGTGAGCGGAGTAGTTTGTGATCTCTTATTTCTCGTTGATTTTTTAATAATAATATTAATCAACTGCGGGCGAGCAAAAGAATAAAATCGAAATTTCCGACTAAAAAATGATACAAATTAGAAAGCTTAGGTCCCGAGAAATTCTTTTTTATTTGCAACAACACATTATTTTCTATTGTTAAAAGAGGAAAGATTTCAATAATTTCTACCACAATAAGACTTAATATTTTTCACGGGAAATTTTTCCGTAATTTTATTAGGACTACTTTAAGGTTCTTAGCGTAAGAGACTTCAGAAAATATATAAAGGGAAAAGGCTTTACTTGGGACTTAGAGAAGCTCATGCGCCTATGAAATAGCCTTGTGGGGATCGGGTTGGTGTGGTGGCTAGAGTGTTGGCTTCCCACACCGTGGGCTCGGGTTCAAATCTCGGCGGTGGTAGAGAATTTTCAGATACTGCCCTATCCCTGCTTGAATGTTCTGTGGAGAACATTTCAAGCGCAACACTCCGTCCGTCGGATGGGACGCAAAGCCGTTGTCACCTTGGCGCCTTTCGTTAGGAGAAGGCAAATGCCGACGCCGGGTTTCTCTCCACCCTTCCTTGCCTACCCTTCCCTCATGGCGCAAATGACCTAAACTGTCGGTCGCTTCCTCCAAATACCATACCATTATAACATTATGGCAAAACTAGAAATTTTTAGAAATTTTATTCATATTTTCAGAAAATATTCGCCACGTTAATCCATTAATCCTTAAGTCCAATTGCATGTTTTAAACCTAATCTTTCTCTCAGAAAGCCACAGCGCATTTACCCACGCTCCAAATCAATGTCATGCATACATAGAGACGGGTTTTTCCTCGACGAAGACCACGATTTCAGACGATCGTACCGCGTCAATCCCGAAAAGGTATCCTGGGACGCATCGCGAAGAATCCTCCGCTGCAAAGAGGCGAGCGACGCTCTCGTTATATGGTGCGGAAAACTTTCTCCCCGCTAGATCTCCATTTCTGCGGTCTCGGCGACGCAGGTCACCAAACTGCCGGGCGGAACCTCCCTTCCCACCTTCCCAGCGTCGCGACTTCATTTTTCCTTGTCACTCAACACCTCGTTTCGCTCATGCCATTCGAGGCAGCTTCCAGCCCTCTTACTATTTGTCTCATTGTCAGTGATGTGCCTCACCCTTTTGAAGGCTTACGCATTAACGTTAATGAAATGAAAATATTTGTTGTAAATCCACCTATTTATTTTAGCACGACTAGCAGTGGCTGATCTACGGGGGCTATAGCCCCCCCTGCCCACCCTTGGACACCCAATTCACACTAAATAGAATAGTAATTTTTGTTCGGACCCGCAATGCTTCTCGAAGTTTACTCCATACCTAGCCCCCCTCCCGCCCCCCCCCCCACTCCCTCCCCTGGTACCTATCCTGGATCCGCTACTGATGACTAGCAAATATCAGGTATCTCATGATGACGCCGGTACGTCTGAACTAGTCGTAACTTTAAATAAACTGGTGGAATACAATTTTTTTTTTTCATTTTATCAAGGTTAAAATGGACTTCTACAGGGTTGAGCCCGAGAAGATTGAGATAAACTTTCGTATTTTTTTATTTCAATAATGGCCCTCTATATGGAGGACCATTTCCATCCATCGGCATTAACGTTAATGAAATGAAAATCTTTGTTTCATTCCACCGATTTATTTCAAGGTAAGACTAGTAAATATCTAGAGCTGACCTAAAGATGCGGCCAACATAGGCCACGTAACGTCATCTGAAATCAACATCGACGCAGCTAACCCGAAAACAATGGAGAGAATTGCAATAAAAAGTGCTTGTCTTCAAATATACAACAGAGAGAGTCGGAAGGAGTTAACGCTCGTAATATAAACGACTGAGTCACAGCCGTTAGATGGTTTACAATTCAATCCACTCGTCCACACCCCTTCCCAATACCCACGCAAATGGTTTTTCCCACGCGAATATTCAACGAATTGATCTTGTCAACACCTGAGGCGTCCGGAGAACATAAATGCCGAACCTGATAAGTGTAGGCGATGGCGCCACAAGTGGTAGTTTCCTGTCCCGTCGAAGGAACGGTAGCCCACGGTTGCGACGTCGGTCATTTCGCTATGTGAAGGAGACTCGATGGGCCTTTTCTCCGGCACGCTCGTTAATCGGGAGACAGGGGATGCCGACTCAGGGCCCCGGGCTGGCTTACGAGGAGACGACGATGACGACTCCGTAGGAGGGCGTGGCCGTCTGGAAAGATAACAAGTTTAGGAGGAAGATAAATACATATATTTAAGGCCACAGTGAGTCACTCACAATCTTCGATGTTACGTTGATTCATTACGGCAGATTCAGTCCCGATTCCACTCACAACCATGTGAATTGCAACGAGAAATATTGAGCTCTACGACTATTGAAAGTAAAACGAGTGTTTCAGCACTTGAATTCTTCAAGCGAATGTGCAAAGGGGATGGAGATATGGTTGTGTCATATGTGACCTAGTAATGAGTCTATAAGAAGCGTTTCAACTATTCGGAATTTCCCTGAACATTCATTTCATGGGAAGAAAAGTTCAATGAACTCCTTCATAGCCACCTAAAATCATCAAAAGCATTCTATTTCACTGATGACACATTGCTGATCCTGGTAATGTAGCGCACCCTATTGAATCAATAATCGCTTAAAATATTCAAAATTCCCAAAATATAGCCATTTGGTGAGGACATTTCCAAAATTATCGAAGAAAATTAACAATAAATAAGTATCGATAGGTATTACTTTCCGATCGCGTATTTAATACGAAAAATGAGATAGAAGACGATAAAAAGATATCCAAGAAACTTTCAAGCAATTGGGAATGACATTATAGACGCGAAGCTTGGGTAGGAAACTTAGAAAATTGGTTGGTAATGTGGAAACAATCGATATCTGTCGAAAATGAGCCAACCGAGTTATATTTTCTCCAGAGCGCGAGATAGCGAAACGCAAGATGCAAGGAAATAAGGGGGGGGACTCCACTAGCCGTAAAGGCCTTTTTACACGGGGCGCGTAATTACACGATCTAACGTGTGTAGGAAGGCGCAGTCAAAATTGCGTCGTTTAAAGCGGAGAATAGGGTGGTTTCCTATTATTTTTTTATTGCCTAAATCGAAAGATTATTACTCCTGGAGTACGTATTTCACGCTTTTAGATTTTTAAATGACGATATCTATTTTTCGCGATCAAATGAAAAGTGAAAATTTTCAAGCGCGCGAAAACGCGACGCGTAAGTATGAATGCCGGGATATCTCTCCGTGTGACGTATTTCTGGTTCCCGCTGACGCCCAGTGAGGTGACCTTGAGGCGAGTTGAGCGCTGATACGACGCAGGCTGCTAGCGGGTAGCTGAGTACCATGCTGGTCGGTAGCGCTTGGCTTAAATAAGTATTATTAATACCTTATCAAATGAAGAAAACTTTCCGACCTTAGCCAGTTTTAATAAGTGATTATTAAGACATGTTTCCCTGAGCTCTGCGCCTCATGCATGCATTGGTAACCTCAGACGATGTATAACTCCTATCTTCTCGTATAGAAACTAGGTCCCTGTGACGTCACGTGGAGTGGTATCGCATGGGCGCCAATCTGGCCCTTTTCAAATAAGGATAAAAATGGACCATTGCCTTTCGTCTAAACCAGTATTTCTAAAACGAAATAATTTGTATATTATGAATACACTAGTGGTGGGTAACGAATCGCAATCAATGCCTTTCGTTTTCTTTGATGAAGGAAACTACCCTATTGCTAAAACGCATGCGAGAATTCATGGGCGTGAGATGCCAAAATAGCCCCTGTTCTAATTTCGTTCCAGCATTCGCGTAATTGCAAGCCAACATGAGAAATGAATGCAGTTTTAACCTGCACAATTACGTGGCCCGTGTAAAACGGCCTTAATAATGTGTCGCAACTCTCGTCAAACAAATTTGTTGCGTTTTTTCAACGGGAACCACGCCAGGGACCAACCGCAAACTCTCAACCAGAGTACCCTCTGCGATGATTTACGGGAAATTAATCTACGTCAGGAACCATACACAGCTGCACACTCACTATCCTGACAGGAATCCTTAATGAGGCAGTAGGAACCCCGTTAAAGATTCCAAGGTAAATGGAATCCTTCACGAGGTTGCAGAGAAGACCCCGTTAAGATTCCAGGATATTACCAAGCACACCTTCCGTGAATAGTGATGGAAAAGTCTCTTTCGATGATATCGACAATCAAATTTCAATTATTACAGTTCGAGGCAATCGATATCGAGCGATGATCTTCGAGTTTCGATCCAAACTCGATTTTTCATCTTCGATCTCGACCATTTCGAAATCCCAGCAGCGTTACCACCGGCCTATGACAACGTCATCCGTCTTCTGTGAAAGACTTTCCTCTTAGGCATAAACACGCGTTTAATATGTATTTCGTCCCATTAGACGGAAATCTACTAATGAGCTAAAAGTCCACTGAGAAAAAAATCATTCGCCTTGACTGGGATTCGAAACCGGATCCCCCGATTTCCGGTCGAACTTTAGCCAGTTAAGTTACCGAGGCGTCATTCTTCCCTGTGGACATTTGTGGATCCTACCGGACAACATGTACAACATCATCGGGCGACTCCCTTAAAGTTATTACCGTGACTACTCCCGGTATGCTTAAAAACTGGGAAACTAGTAATTTGAGGATGGCATTAGATGACAGAAAAACATGATAGAACCTTATTTTTTTAAACTTACAACGTATACGCCAGAATCCAGGTCTTCGGGATGGAAATCCATGGTCACCATAATAGTCGCATAAAAATTTTTCTTTGAATTAGCAGCTTTCTCTATTGAGTTAGTTTACTGAGGGCATGTCACTCTTTAAAAATACACATCACTATTTTAAATATATACTGAGAAGTAGTACCTATCATACTTTTCTGGTTAAAAACGTATTTCATTTTGAAGGAAATGGCTTCAATAGACAAATTAATAATCACCACTGGTCAATTATAAGATTGGTTTGACGCAGCTCTCCACTCAATTCTACTATCAGCTAATCTTTTCAAACCTATGTTTTTCTTCTCTGTCACATCCTTGTTTACCTGTTCCATGTATTTCGTTCGAGGCCTTCCTTTTCCGTTCTTTCCATCCACTGGTCCCTCGACGGTTGTCTTCATTAGGCCATCATCATGTGTCAAGATGTGGCCTATTAGGTTGTTCCGTCTTCTTATCAAGGTTTTCACGAGGGTTCTCTTTTCTACTACTCATCTTAGAACTTCCTCATTACTATCTCGGTCGATCCATTTGATCCTCATCATTCTTCCGCCGCACCACATTTCGAAGGCCTCTACCCTTTATTTCTCCGCGGCCGTCATTCCATGCCACACTTACGTAGAGAAGCATAGTCCAAATGTAAGTTCTGTTAAACTGTTTCCTTACTTCTATGTTTAAATTTCCCGCTGTAAATAGATCATTACTTTGACGGAATGCTTTCTTCGCCTGGACTATTCTGCTCTGTTAATTAATAGGGTAGTTTCCTTCATCAAAGAAAACGAAAGGCATTGATTGCGATTCGTTACCCACCATTAGTGTATTCATAATATACAAATTATTTGGTTTTTGAAATACCGGTTTTGACGAATGGCAATGGTCCATTTTTATCCTCATTTGAAAAAGGCCAGATTGGCGCCCATGCGATGCCACTCCACGTGACGTCACAGGGACCTAGTTTCTATACGAGTAGATACGAGTTTTACATCGTCTGAGATTACCAATGCATGCATGAGGCGCAGACCTCAGGGAAACATGTCTTAATAATCACTTATTAAAACTGGCTAAGGTTGGAAAGTTTTCTTCGTTTGATAAGGTGTTAATAATCCTTATTTAAGCCAAGCGCTTCCAGCTAGCAGGGTACTCAGCTACCCGCTAGCATCCTGCGTCCTATCAGCGCTCAGAGCCTCGATCAAGGTCACCTCACAAGGCGGGAGGGGGAACCAGAAATGCGTCGCACGGACTTTTTCCCATGATTCCTACTTACGCGTCGCGTTTTCGCGCGCTTGAAAATTTTCACTTTTCATTTAATCGCGAGAAATAGATATCGTCATTTAAAAATCTAAATGCGTGAAATACGTACTCCAGGAGTAATTATCTTTCAATTTAGGCGATAAAAAAATAATAGGAAACCACCCTATTCCTTGCTTCTCCCCAAATTTCGAAGGCCTCTATTCTTGATTTCTCCACGGCTGTCATTGTCCATCCCTCACTTCCGTAGAGAAGCATACTCCAAATGTAAGTTCTGATAAACTGCGTACTTTTTTCTATGCTTGAATTTCCCGCTACAAGTATACCTTTCTTTTGCTGTAATGCCCTCTTCACCTGGACTATTCTGCTGATAAATTGATTCGGCCGAAAAATTGTTAGTGCTGAATGGTTTCTTAGGAAGTATCGACGAAATATACGTTCCCCTATAGCCGTGATTAAAAAATTATAGACTGAATTCGGTAAAATTGACGTATCCTTGGTTTCTCAACACCTGCGGGGGCTTCCCTTCGCCCCTGCCGTTCAGTAGATTGGATCAATTATTTCGTGCAAAAGGGGAACTTGCCGATGATTAAGCCAAAATCTGTAGCAAAACCACTCAACGTGGCCGCCTCTTCTCTCGCAGCTGAAGGAGATCGGCTTCTCCATCGAGAAGTATGGGAACCGAACTACCGCACGAGTAATTTGAACAACGACGTAATGGCCACTAAAAACCCAAGGAGGAATCCCAAACCGTTACTCGTCCGCGTGTAATTTCGCGACGCCGCTCTATCATTTGGATAATGCTGCACATCAACGGAGCGTAAAGCTTCGAGTCGCCCAAGCCGTGAGACCTTTGGCATCAATGGAAAACAATTTCATTCGCAGTGAAGTTTTCTCGGGTTTCACACCGGGTCAGGTCCTCCATTTATCCTTCCAACGTTTCGATGAACAACTCGCCCATCGTCTTCAGGGATTCCTGAATCCCTGAAGACGATGGGCGAGTTGTTCCTGACCCGGCGTGAAACCCGAGAAAACTTCACTGCAATTGTTCACCGGGAAAAAAACCAAAAATTATATTACAATTTCAATCCCCAAAAACGGAATAACTTACACCTACATGGAAGGAAAATGAACTACATTTTTTTATTTACTTATTTATATCCACACCACTGAAAACAGCCCTGTTCGGACTTTACATCGGGGTTTTTAGATAATTTACTACAATCAAACGCACACAAACATCCATGCCCTGGAAAAGGGTAAATTACCCAGACGGGACTCGAACCCGCGACATTAGGTGTGGCAGGGGAGGCTTTACCCCACTGCCACCGAGGCCGGCCATATGGATGTGTGAACTACATATGAATGCTTCGAATACGTAATAAAACACTTGGGAGAGGAGGACATGCATGAATATTACGTCAGAGCAGTGAATAGCAACCCTCGAATCCCGAATTAATTCGGGGCCCAAAAAAAAACATTTTTCAGCAATAACGTCAGCACCTTAATTAATAGAAAATCGCATGGAAGGAAATTATTGATTAGGTTTTCAATCATATTTGCCCTCGTTGAAGCTTAAAAGTGGTTAGGTCTTGCGTAACTTAATTTCTTTACTATGGACAGCATATTCGAAATTCTGATTTCAATTAGACGGAATCTAGTTTTTGAATTCAGAATATTTTCAGAATTATTTAATTAAAAAAAGTAAGAATTAGACCAGGAATCTATTCACGGCTGATGTTAGACTTTAAGTTTTATTCGACTTATTAGCCATAGCATGGTTTTAAGATTCAGTAATTACAATGAAAGAGCAAGCGCATTAAGAAGAGTTATTCTTTTTGGAAATTGATTATTAGCTACTCTTCTCTCTACCTAATGTTTTCCCGAAAATTTTTTTATAGGCCTCCTCACCAATAAATTTAAAAAACTATTTTTCAGCAATAATGCTGACATCTTATATAATAAAAAAGCGCACCGAAGTATAGATTATTTTAGTACATTAATAAAGTACCTACTTATGAAAGCCTGGTCAACATATTGATATACCTTGCGTCCCCAGAGGCCTTTCCAATTGGAATATGCGGCCCACAGGAAAGAAATAAAGCTACGCAAGTCCTGACCACATCTAGGATTCAATAAGGACAGATGTTTTACAAAACAAATCCATTAAATGCCTATTTAAGTAAATGAAAGGTCGTAGCACTTTTCCACAAGAATTTTTAATTCGTACAACGCGTTTCGGCTCACTGAGCCATCATCTGGTACAAGACGCTTGAACACATGTGAAGATCCCTTTTCTCAAGGGTATAAAAGGGATCTTCACATGTGTTCAAGCGTCTTGTACCAGATGATGGCTCAGTGAGCCGAAACGCGTTGTACGAATTAAAAATTCTTGTGGAAAAGTGCTACGACCTTTCATTTACTTAAATATGTCTAACTTCCACCAATTGAAGCCTGAATCTGTTGAACTTACCATTAAATGCCATTAAAAACATTGTTGAGAACCTTAAAAATACGGCTTGCATAAGCGTTAGGCTTGATCTACTAGGAGATATTTCTCTGGGGTATTCCGACCTATTCTTGGGCACTATGAAAAGTAGCACTTGAGTAAAATCAATCACCGTAGAGCCAACCTAAGTTCATTTCGCTATGAAAAAAATCATAAACTTTCTATTTGCCACGCTTTTGTATTTGAACCCGACCGATTTCAATGACTTTGCTATATAATAAAGAGGTTTGCAATCATTATTGAACCGGTAGATAACAAACAAAAAGGTGTCGAAAATACAAAGTTTGCGCTTCAATCTTTATTTGAGTAGAGTACTCCGTCCGTGAAATTGGAGAAACGATTCATCACATAAGGAAATCACTTTCAGAGAACCTTAAACCAGACAGCCGGATTCACTCCTCCCTTCAGCTTATAAAAGCACGTATTCCCCTTGTCTGAGCCATTGGAAATTCGGCGAGGTTGCCCACCGGTGAATATCGATTTAACAGGGCATAGAAAAAATTATGCCATGAAATTTTAACCCTGGATTGCTGGTGGCAGTGGGAACCAAAATTACTTGTGATGTTTAGGACGAAAACGCATCATTTGTATGCAACAGAAACATTGAGAAAGGCGCTGAGATTGGCCTCCAGTTTTCCCTGTTGCCGGATGCCTTAGATACATCGCGATCTCTGGCAGGCAAAGCATTCGAAGTCATGAGTTATCCAGAGCATACCGCAACAGGGGCAAACTCGCGACCAATCGCTTGGATCAAAGTTTCTGTATGTATCAAGTTTGTAGCGTGTCAGCATGTCTGATTTTGCGCTGTCACACTTTAGGGTCTATCTCAGTCGTACCTAGTGCTACAGGCATGGGGTTTGGTGCGGTAAACGCAGAATCTCTGCACTTGCATTTTAGACTTGGTCCTATTGCTGTAGCTCGACATTGCGAAAAGTTGCGGGCAAATAAAAACGTGCAGAAACGGCTCAAAAACAGCCTGCCCAAAAAATGGGAGACAAACACTGGCAAGCCACAATCAATTCCTGTCTCATCACCGCAGTGGTTCTCTTTTGCAAAACTCTAGTAATCAGAAGCAGGTGCAACAGACAACAGCGCCATAACGATAGGCTACAAGGTAACGACCGGTAGCGCAGCAGAGTCAACCTGACTGTGGAATAGGCAGGTTGAAATTGCTAGTGAGCGGCTTAAAAATTATGCGTTTTCGACCTGAACATCATAAGTAATCAGAGGCGTCGACTCCATTGGGCGTGAGGGGGCCCGAGCCCCCTCAAAAATTCGTTATGGAAGTGAGGAAAAATTATGCCAGACTTGCCGATTTTCCCCGGAGTGTCCAATTATCGAGAGTCGAGTTTTTAGGGTTCTAATGTTGATAACATGAACTCTTCTAAAATACTTTTTAAAAACCTTAAAACTCAAAATTCATAAAACTTTCCCGGGAAATATTCCATACATGGGCCCCCCAATATTATTTTTAAGTCGGCAACCCTGTAAGTAATTTTGGTTCCTATTTGAATCAGCTGTTTAGGGTTAAAATTTCACTAAACATTTTTTCTCCACCCTATATACAAAAGTGTAAGGAAGAAACACGGAATTTCCCTTGCGATCATAAAGCTAACATTTTCCTCAAGCTACCCGAACTCTCACAAAACATTTCTCGGAATAGCGGAACAGTGGAATATTTCAACAGGGGGAGGAGGAAAAACTGTTTACAGAGGTGTCGCCATAATTTTTATGAGTTGTTATTGGCACAAATAAAAACAGAGTAAGTAGTGACGAAATTGCTGCCTCAATGGTGAGATAACGAAGGAAGAGAAAGAGTTTGGGCCTCTCCAGGACAATGAAGAGGAAAAATTCAGAATGCACTCGAATATGGCATCAGAATTACTTTGGAAGGAGAACAGACTGATGTTGCCATTTAGATTGAATTTCATCCGGAACCACTTAGGAGTAACATTTCATGGCCAGAAGTGAACGCTGCAATATACAGAGTACAAAAGCTGTTATTTCATGACAGTTTCCGAGTTGATCACTCTTACAAACTCCTCATGCGATGTACAGTCATAGATAAGGCTTCCTCAATTAGAGGGCAGAAACGAATTCCTTCGATAATTTCCCGCATTAAACTCTCGTGAACATAAAAATTCACCCTAACCTTCAACTTGTATTGTATTATAAATCCATAGGAACTTTCTTAGATCAAATCTGGAGATATAGTGTGCACAATTCGGCTTAATAATATAAACACATGCATTTAAATCAAGAAACATCACAAAAATGACTTAAATAGATCTGTACACATACTGGATATATTATATTCATAAATAATAACCACTCACTTTCCAGCGTTACTTGAAAAAAATGCGAATCCGAAAAAGATAATGATCGTGTATACAACCCGTAAAGCTTGGCGATCAAAGTGAATTTTGTCACACATATGGGGGAATGAAGGGCAAGATTACGCTTCTAACAAACAATTGTAAAAATTATGCAATCAGGTTCAAACAATAATAATTATTTTTACACAATTTGTTTACAGCTACAAATACTACCATACTTATATTCCATTGCTGCAGAAAAAATAAAGAACTGCCGTTATTCATCAAAATGTAAGAGGAAAACAAATAGGAATCTTGCCCCTCACGTGGGGCAAGTGTCCTAATCATAGTTTTCACATGTGAAATTTTTCTTTCCAGAGTATGTGGTGCAAGGTTCTTTCCTCTATGTTTTACATTCATTACACATTATCCAATCAACAATTGGTGGATCTGAGCATAATTTTCCAAAAACTCCACAGTGATATTCCGGTGAAGTGAATACCTAGTTTGCCGTCCCTTAACCGCCGCTTAGAACCGCAACTCTTAACCTTATTTTGAGATGTATCCATGTATATTTTCTGGGTGTAAGAAAACTTATTAGAATGTCAGAGTTGTACCTTGAGTGTTTACGCCGCTTATACGCATGCAATACTTTTGGATGTGGTCTTATGCTCTCAGGAGAGACATGCGGCTGTATTATGCATGTCTACGAATAAGGCTCACCTAAAATTCTGAAATTAAGCAATATTTACGCAGAGGCAATTCATCAATTTCTGTACCAGCTGCTATAGAATGTATGGATTCTCCATTGCTCCTCAGTGTAGTTACCTCAAAAATTCGACAGAAACTATGAGGTCATAGAAAAAGCAATGGTATAAAATGGGGCAGGAGGTAGCGCCCGTGGGGCAAGAGTCCCTAAGCGGACACTTGCCCCAGGACTCTTACCCCAATGTCACCTGCTATACCTAATAAGCCAAAACACAACTAGATGGTGAGCTGCAAGCCTGCAAGCCCAACTGCATGAATGTTCGAAGCAAATAATGCGTATAAAGGATCACTAGACAAAAATAGAAACGCCCAAAGCACAGATAAGAATTATCCGGTCCAACAATTTAGATAAACGTCGCGTAAAAATTAAAAACGAGAAAAACTCACGTCTGTCGTTCGATGCCATCCATTCAAAGCACCCCTCTCTTACATTCGATCACGTAAATGAAACTGATTGACTACAAGTGGCATCATCCCGACATTTAGAGAAATATTTCGCCAAAGGAATCTTGCCCCTCACTACCCTATTCACAGCATTAATCAACGTTTAAAATTTAGGTACGAAGAAAAAATAGGCCTTACAGGATGAAGTTAGTTTCACTACCAAGGCTAACGCGTTAGCATATTTTTGGTATTAAATTTAATTATGTTTACCTTTAATTTTAATATATATTTATGTGGTATTGAAGAATAATTTCCGTTGTACTAGGTCGACGGATGCATGTGCAGTAGCATATTAACCAATATAGGAAAGTATCCTTTTTTTAATCTCAACCGAAATCACGTTGATTCCATAATGGTTGACGCATTATTTTCGTTGGTCGACTTCTGAGTCAAAATCCGAAATAATGCCGAATTTAATTCCATATCCTCATCAAGTGTTATCATGCATTAGTATTATCTCTAAACGGCAATTTGTAAATATGATAAGAAAGCCACAAAAAGCTTGTAATAGTCCATAGACCCGGAGCCTAAGCAAGAACATTATGTAATCACAAACACATGATATCATCACTCCACGGTCTCCGTCACCCATGACCGGAAGAGTACCCTATGACTGCATCATACTCTTTGGAAATTGGCCATAACTTAATTGGTTATCAAGTAGTAACAGTCGATTTTACATCTAATTTGATTGCTTGAAACATTGACATCATGCCTCAAGATGTGGCCTATAAGGTTGTTCCGTCTTCTGGTTAAGGTTTTCATGAGGCTTCTCTTCTCTCATACTCTTCTAAGGACTTCTTCGTTACTAACTCGGTCGATCCATTCGACTTTCATCATTCTTTTTCGAATGAATTATAACCATTAATTAAAATATTTATGGTGAAAAAAATATTGGGTGGGTCCGAAATTTAAAATATTTAAATATCAAAAGTTTAAACCATGCCAAGTGGCCTATAATCGCAGGGACATTATAAAAAGTGGCGTGAAATGTTTACAATGGTGCGTTCTCCTGGGTGGAGACATTGGAGGTCCACAGCCAGTTCATCGGACCGAAACGGCGATTCCCACGGCTGCGCCGCTCGGGTGGCAATTAGAAAAACCCAGTCGAGCGGAGTTGTGACGCAAATGTGGACGATGTAGAATAATTGCTGGTTTCGGCGGCTCGTCATGGCACTTTTTTCATGCATATAGACGAAGTCACTAGCAGGTTCGGATGGGGGAGACCAAAATGTCCTTGAATTAAAATGGTTTGCTGCAGGCTTGAGGGTCTCCCGCCGAAGGCTAGAAACTTCGGATGTTGAAAAAAAAATGTTTTTTTCTTTCAGCATTGAACATCTAAAAAAATTCGCGGAAGACCATTTTTTGCATAAACTTTTCGATAAAGGTCGCAGGAGGGGCCAAAAATATTTCATTATCGCATCGGTATGATAGCATTTCAGCATTGGCATAGTTTTGACATTAAATTTAACTATGATGCCTTTTATTTTACATATGCATTTATTTGGAACAGAAAGTTAAATTTTTCTTGTACTATGTGGATGGGTTCGCGAGAAGTAAGACATTAACCAATATATGAGTGTGTTCACTTTTTACACCTCATCCGAAATCACGTTGATTCAATAAGGGGTGAGAGTTAGAATGCTATATGGACCTTGTAAGGCTCAAGAAATTAATTAAATCTATAGTAAGTTACTTCTAATATGTTTCAAAATTATACCGAAAGCCCAAGATCTGCTTCTGCCAAGAAAGTTTTTTAAATTATTTACTTAGCCTCTGATCTAATCATAGGAACAAAGTAATATATTTCTTTTTCAAAATCATAGGAACAAAGAAATATATTTCTCGAGTTGGTTATCATTCACTGCAATCCATTATCCGATTAACACGACCCGTAACTCCAGTATCTAATTTTTGAAAGACAAAATTACCGTCCACAAGATGTCTCTCACAACAATCTACCATAAAAAGTATCGTTCTTAGATCTAGAAATCGGGGGCGGATAAAGGCCATCGTTTTAGAGGCACTTCCAAAACCCCCCGAGCGGTTCATAACTTCCTGTGGCCTTTCCGCTGCGCCTAGGTGGTATGCAATATCTCTGCCCGCTAATGAGTCTGATTTCTGATACGCGTTGACAAGCAGCTTTAATATATTAATCAATAATTTTTAAACATTGTTTTCTAAGCTAGCTAAATAGTAAATTTCATTGAAGAGCCACCTTTAATATAACCGTATTTAAACCTTTCCAAAAATTAGGGGGGGGGGAACCCTCACTCCCTTCAAGTCCATCATTTCTTGTAAGGGAATCTGGTGATTCGCTTGGCTGAAAGAAAATAAGAATTTGGTTCAGGGTCTGCTCGTGGTTCACTTGTCAGGGTTCCGATTGATTTGACATCCGGCGGAACACAGCGTGAAAATGGACCAATCGTTCCTACGTCTGGAATGATTTTCCTTCCCACGTTCCCACTGACTGATCCAGCACAATGCGAACTCGACGAGACAAAAACGTAGCACCACAGGAAGGGTGAGATAATGCCCTATTTATCGCTTTTTTCCTCTAATTGTCCTTTTCCTCGACTCCGGCTCAAATGAAAAAGTATCTCTCAGAAGTTACAACAATTTTTTAATTGCTATTTTATCCGGAAAGAAATTTTTTTAAAGTTTTCACCACTTTCCAACGGCAGTGAGGTACATTTTCCTGCAAGATTTCCACGAATTCCTAAGTACCGTCACCTTTCTTGAACTGTCTATGTCAGCGTGGTTAAGGTGGGGAAAACCCTTAACACCATCATATAATCTTCCACACCTGATGGATCAGTAACATGGTCATTCTCCTCAGCCGTTTCCTTATATACAAAGGTGTCCTCTAAAGATTAAGCCCTAGCCATCCATTCTGAGACAAATTACAATGGTATGCATGATCAATTTAAACGTACTTAATACAGTCTACTCACTCGGGAAGACGGATTATACTCTTACAGTGCTACGGGTACCCAGCGAGGGGCAGGAGGGGGGCAGCTATAAGCAGCAATCGCAAATGTCTTTAAGGAAAATAATATTTTTTCAAGCAAATAATTTTAAAAACCAATAAAGAGCTGTTACAGTTTCCTTAAAATATTGATTTCATTCACCTGTTCCATGGTTAAATCTTAACTACAACTTGAAAAATCATGGCTCCCCCCCCTAGTTTTGATTCTGGATACGCTCTTGATAGCTCATTAACTAAGAGGTTGCAAGCCTATGTTTATAGAACAAAAAATACTTAAAATTGTCTCCCCTACCGCCTCATGAAGTACTGTATATTTCTCCTGAAACACCCTGTATATCGCGAGTATTTGGTATTTTGACAGAAATGATATGTTCTAGAAACACAAAGAATTCAGAGTGCTCAAACAAAATCTACCAAGGGTAAATGGTGTGCTTTAGGATGATTGGGAACCGCGTTATATGCCATTAACCCCCCCCCCCCCAGAACCAAAAATCGCAAATGTCTTTAAGGAAAATAATATTTTTTCAGGCAAATAATTTTAAAAACTAATAGAGTTGTTACAGTTTCCTTAAAATGTTGATTTCATTCACCTTTTCCATGCTTAAATCTTACCTGCAACTTGAAAAATCATGGCTTCCCCCCCCCCCCCCCTAGTTTTGATCCTGGGTACGCCCTTGTAATACAGTGTGTGCTAAATATAAAGCCTATCTGAACGTCTGAATATTTATCTGTGGTAACTCATGGAAAATCTAAGGCATACAAGTAAAGAAAAAAAATACAGTATCCTAAAAAAGACATTCAAATTAATTGTATTTTGGATGAATCGTTACATCTAATAGCCAACTCAATCAGCCAAGTGCAAAATAATTCATATTTACTCATTTTTAATAGACATATTTGCCTTATTACTGACGCATCCTAAATATGCAACAGACCCTCGCAGTCTACTTCACGACTAAATAATAACCATTGATAATTTAGCTCGAGCCAGAATATCTCTTTCGATATAGTAGAAAAAATAAACAGCATAGTCGATAGCTACAAACTACATTTTGAGGAACTTCGTAGCTAGGAGAATAATTATACGGCATTTTTGCGACGGGAAAAAGAACGGTAAACGAAGATTACAGTCACCGAAAAGTAAGAGATAATAAATCATTAAGTAGATTAACGACAAAAATGTTGCCCTTTTACAGCATCACTAACAGTTTTATTAATCTATGAATCCTAGCTACGACCCCTTCACGTTCACAGAAATTTGAGACGAATTTCAGCACGTAATTTTCTCTGGTCTATACAGAATGAAGAATTCTGAGCAGCCTCATCCATTTTAATGGCCCAGTGACGCAGATGAGAACTTAGAATTCAACTCACGTAACTCAGCTATGCCATCCTCAAATCCGAGGCAAGGGCGTGAGCGAGAAATACTGATGATAACGGTACTCTCCAAGCAATGCCTCAAATAGGGCTGCGATTATACCGAGGGGCGGCCATGGAGGGAATAATACCTCGACGATTTTCTACCATGCATTGAATTTATATACCAATGGTGCAACATATGAATTACGTTTTCTAATATATGATAGCGACAACGAATAACTAAACCTATTTGTGAATTGTTAACACCACTCATATTATAGTCACAGTTGAACTGCGACACATAGGTGAGATTTTCATAGATTCATGGTAAGGGGGACCAGTTTCTTTCCCTAGGTCAATTGGAGATTAGTGAATGAAAAATGTTGGTCAAAATCAATTTTCAAAGTATCGACTTTTAATCGAAATGAAAATTTCGACTTTTCGAATAAAATCGAAATTTGAAACGAAATCGAATCGAAAAATTCGACTGTTCTTTACTAAAAATTTGTGCAAAATAATGTCTATTATTCATTCGATAAACACCTAAAATACACTTTTGATTAGCAGAAAAAATCTACTTAGAATAAATGCTTGAATTTTTATTAGCAAAAATTTACAAATGCATGCACATTAAATTTACGAGATTATCGCTTGAAACCAATCGACTTCATAAAAAATTTTTAGAAAGATCGACGGATTGAGGTATTTCCTTGATGATCGAGCACGTGCCTTTCCAATTTTACATGAATTAAAGAGAGGTCTTTCACATTGGACGGATGACGTTATCGTAGGCCGGTAGTGACGCTGCTTGGGTCAAAAGAAATGATATTTACAACCATCACTAAAATAAATGTTAGATGCACTATAAATCATGGGAGCAACTTTAAGTTTAATTTTCCTGAAAGAGGGAGGTTAGGGAAATTTATATTAAAAAACTCAGTCACCTACTTGTGGTCTCTTTTTTGTAATTAGAAGTTAAAAACTGGCATTTTACAACACAAACATTAGCGGAATGGTCGTTTTCATTAGATTTATCAACAAATAAATGCAAAATTGCCCCAAACCTCACTTTATTTTAAAGTTTGTGGTCTTTACCATATTTACAAAGATTGTTATGGCTTTCATGTGATACATGTGATTTTTAAGGTGTGTTTTAAAATATCTTTTTTTTGTGGAAATTTGTCAAAAAGCACTTTTTGAACATCTATAGAAAAAAATATTTCAAGTGAAAAATATTTTGATCACATTTTCGAAAACTATAGCTGCATGTTTATAGCCTCAGTGGAGCAGCGAGGGGGGGTTTTGGGGGATAAACCCCCTCCCCCCCCCCAGAGCTCAGAGAAATTTTTAATTTTAATTCATTTTACTTAATTGGATTGATATTACTAATAGAATAGTGTAAGGATGAATAAAATATCCCTCAAAAGCCGTAAAACTCACCATTTTGAACCATTTATCTTTAAAATTCCGCAATCTTTTAATCTCGCATCCACCGCTTATCCTGGTGGGTATACTATAACCCCACAACCCCGGTATTAGTTGTACCAAACCCCTAGACTTAATTCCTTGCTGCGCCCCTGTATAGCCTCTACAAATTTTACCAGTTTTGCTCATTTGGTTTAGGTTTTTTGGGGCACAAATATGGTAGTTTTGAATAATTTGGCTGGTGGGAATTCTGGTGAGAAATAACTGGTGGGAATTATATTTTTCTTAACTAAGGTTGACATTAACAACAGGGTAAAAATAATCGAAATCCGAGATCGTGGGCGTGGAACCCCCAAATAATTGGTTGAGTTGATATGGAAGGACCCCATAAGTTAGTAACTAAAGAGTAGCGACTCCATGTTTACGGACAAAAAATTATTACAACTGTCTCCCCAACTACCTCCTGAAGCATTAGAGATTATTTCTGATGCTCTACATATGCATGAAAAGATGAAATTCGCCATGAAAAAATCATTTGGCTTAGCCGGGATGATTTTTTTTGCCAAATGATTTTTTTCATGGCGAATTTCACTCTTACGTGTGCATACTTGAAATGAAAGGTAGTCGCACTTTTCCACACAAAGTCAACGCGTCGTGCGCATTGCAAAAGTGCAAATACCTTCCATTTCTAAGCGTGGCACTTCCACTATATCACGCCTGAATCAGTTGAACTTATTGGTGGATATAACTTTGCACCCGCGCGCGTGACTGCGTACAAAGTCATGGGCGTACCGAGGATCAAAACTAGAGGGGGGCAATCCGTGGTCATTCAAGTTTTAACACAGAAAAGGTTGAGGAATCCCAAATTTAAAAAAAATTATAACAGAACTTTATTAATTTTTAAAATTATTCGCTCGAAAAAATATCTTTTATTACATTCCATGTTTTATACTAACATCACTTTTCTTGGATATAAAAAAAAACTTTCGTTTTGAACTAAAATTAACCTTTGATTCTAGGTGGGGGGCAGCCGCCCCCTGCTGCCCTTCACTGGATACGCCCACGTACAAAGTCACTTCTTCTATGCAGCAGTAGCGGATACAGAAAAAACTCAAGGAGAGGGCGCAAAAGATACCTTGAGTTACCTTTACTTTTATCGTAATAAAAAATAATCAAGTCACATTCGATGTTTAAGGAGGTTTTAATTAAAGTGATTATGTCAAAATACAAGAAAATGCCATCTTATGATATAAAAAAGTTATAATTGTGGTTCTGCAATGTTTGGTATAACGGACAGCCCCACAAGGGGGGGGCGCCCCATGCGCCCTCCATCTGTATCCGCCACTGCTATGCAGGGCTTCGCAAAACATGTATTTAATAACATATGCGAAAAGTATTTGGCTTCAATCGCACAGTACGAACCTTCTTTCCTTGATCACACGTTATGATTTTGCGATGATTGTCAATTAGTGTGGAGATGACAGCGGAAGGACGTGAATTATCTCGCGAAACAATTTTTTCGCGGAACTTCAACCGCGAATGAGGGCCCATCTTCGCAATCGCTTAGGCTCCGGAAAAAATGCAATTTCTACACAAAGAGGCGGTCGTTATTTCTGGAGACTTTTGTCCCGCGGTGACCGCCGCTTGAGTCAGGGCCTTCCCAGAAATTCGAGCAGGAAGGGGCGGGACTTGAAAACTTCCGAATTACTGCGACGATGACGTGTTGCGGATCGCTGCTGTGAGGAACCCTTTGTCCCGACGCCATCCAGTCATCGGTCAGGCGGTAACTACACAGGCTGAAGAACCGAGCAATGGCTGCCGAGAAAATGCAACGAAGCTCCTGCCAAAGCCTGAATCAAAAGACAATTACAGTGGAACTTGGTTTAACGTCATCAAAGGGACCAGAAGATTTTTAACGCTATATCCGAGTGACGTTATAAAAAAGCAGCCTTTAATCTGAGTGAAAGGACTAAGTAAAGACGCAAATGTTCTGCAATATACAACACTGTTTATTGAAATCTACTCGTACATTGGAATATGTATAATAAAAAAATGATATTCACAATTAAATATTTTATAGCCTAATAAAAACATTACTTTACAGTCGAAAAAATCTGTGATCTTCTATTGAACGGTCCTTTCAGAAATATAAATTCTCTCCGTTGTGCAACAAACGTCTTGAAGCGCGCTGAGTGTTGAAGCAGTGCAGCAGTAAAGCACGTTTGCAACCTAAGAATCGCAAAATTTTTGACGCTATACCAGAGCGTCGCAATATTTGTCGACGATATAAACGGGTTTTCGTACAACATAAAATGTTCAATTTTGGCTGGTCTGTATAAAATATGACGTTAAACCCGAGTTGACGTTACAGCCGATGCCGTTATAACCAAGTTCCACTGTATATCCATCCTCCAGCAATGATAATTCCAGCGATAGGTTTTCAGGGACCAAAAGAGCAATCGCTCGACCCATCATTACAGAGAGCGTTCAAGAGATGTTAAGCGAACTAGGCTGGGAGCCGCTAGAGACTCGGAGGCTGCAGGCTAGGCTTAGATTGCTAGAGCACTTTGAAAATAGATAACTTTATGAGCGACACGGAGAAGATCATGCAAGAGCCCCACTATAATTCCAGGTCCGAAAGGAACGATAAATTAAGAGAGATATTTTGCCGAATGGATAGATATGGGAATTCGTTTTTCCCCCAAACCAAAAAAGATTTTAATAAATGCTAGTCGTAATTTTGTTCGAGCATTTGATTTTTATAATAAAAAGCAGTAATCCTAACACCCCCTGCTATACGCCTTTTTAGGCGGCTTGTGGGGTATAATGTATACGTATATCATTTTCTGTAGCACACGGTCATTCCCACTGTCCCTTTTTCCATTGCTTATTCCGTCACTTTCCGTATTAACAACTGCCGTTCAATTAAATGCCAATCGTGGCGTTACAATCGCTGTTATGGCCGTGCGTTCTGATTGGCTCAAGGACGGTGTCAGCGATGGTTTCATCGACGGAAAAAGGGACGTGACGAATGAAGGAAAAAGGGAAGATACGAATAAAGGATTTCCAACCCCTGCGCCATCGCGGAAAATGATCGCGTGAAACGGTCATTTTTTCCGCCATCATTGTAGCGATCGCTGGAGTTGTCCCTCCAAAGGGATGGAAAGAATGATCGTGTGATTAAGGCTTAAGAGACTTCGAAAGTCATCTCCGAGTGTCTATTTCAGTCCTTCCGAAAGATTACAGCTTTAGGAGGTAGAAGATTTTGGGACTGGAAGTCTATTTTCTAAAAAAAACTCATTTTCGCGAATGGAAGGGAAGCACCGGCGCGCCGGTCCAGCCGGCGGCCGGTTCCAGCCGCGGCGGTCATGTTAACGTCTTGCGATGCTTATCATTTCCCTCGCTCACTCCTTCATTCAACTCCAAGAGCTATTCGGATTGGTGAGGGTAGAGCTCACCCCAGACATAAAGACGGACGCGTGAAATTCTCGTATTCGGTGAAGAAGGACCACGCCATTTCCCTGAGCCACCTCAGGCTTTGAGTATATTTTTTGGGGTGTCAGAAGACTTCACCAGGGAGTTGATCTCAGACCCTTCGATCGGCAGCACAAAGCTCCACCACTGGGTTAGCAACGCTTTCGAAGACTCCGAATGCTTTCAGCTATTAGCCGCAGTGGCGGATACAGAGAAAACTCAAGGGGGGGGGGGGCGCAAAAGACATCTTGAGTTACCTTTACTTTTATCGCCATTAAAAATAATCAAGTCACATGCAGAGCTTGAGAAATTTTTAAGTAGAGTGATTATACACACATTCAAGACAATGCCATCTTATGATATAAAAAAGTTACAATTATGGTTCTGCTATGTTTGGCAATACGGGTGGCCCCGTAAAGGGGGGGCGCGCGCCCCCCATCTGTATCCGCCACTGATTAGCCGCAGTGGGATACGGCGGCTAATAGCTCAGCATGGATTGCTCTTATCTCTCTCTAGTACTTAGAGACAGATGACGGAAAAAATGATGACATTATATTAATTAATTGCGTTGAATCGTAATTAAAATTCGAATAGACTTCTATTCAAAATTTACATAAAAATCTAAAGAATTAGAATTCATAACTGATAACTACAGGCTTAACTGTGTGAAACCTTTCTATTGTGCAAAATAAAAGAATAAACTTTGAAAGGTTCACTAATATATTTAAAACAAAAAAAGCACGATCGTGGTTTCATCATCATCATCATCATCACTGGTCAACATTCCTAGGATTGGTTTGACGCAGCTCTCCACTCAGTTCTCCTATCATCTAATCTTTTCACACCTACGTATTTCTTCTCTTTCTCATCCTTCTTTACTTGTTCCATATATTTTGTTCGGGGTCTTCCTTTTCCATTCTTGCCTTCCACTTGTCCTTCGACGATTGTCTTCATCAGGCCATCATGTCTCAAGATGTGGCCTATAAGGTTGTTCCGTCTTCTTATTAAGGTTTTCATGAGGCTTCTCTCCCACTCTTCTTAGGACTTCCTCGTTGCTAACTCGGTCGATCCATTTGATTTTCATCATTCTTCTGTAGCACCACATTTCAAAGGCCTCTATCCTTGCTTTCTCCGCTGCGGTCATTGTCCATGCCTCACTTCCGTATAGGAGCATACTCCAGATGTAGGTTCTTATAAATTGTTTCTTTACTTCCACATTTAAGGTTTCATAACGTAGTTTTTTTAATATACAAGACACGGTCTCAGGCGTTACTTTGTGGAATTGCTTCATTATATAATAAAAATAACTTTGTTTTATTATATTTTTTAAATATATTAGTGAACTTTACAAAGTTAATTCTTTTATTTTCCGTATTTAGAATTTATTTAAATTACGGATTGATCGCTTAAGTAGCTAGAGAATTGTCGCTAAATCTGGTTATAAAAGAAAACGAGTGTTAAAAATGAACTGAAGGCACTATAATCAAAATTTTTTTCCATATTTTTTACCAAAATGATACCCATAAATTACCGTAAACTATAGGAGTATAAAATTGATCGATGGGTTTCCTTGCCAAATAAGAAGTTCAGAAAAGTTCGAAAAACCAAGGTATATGATAACAATTACTGAGAACTTAATACAAGTCACACAAAGTCAAGAATCGTAAATATATTTCCGATACGTTGTAGCATAAAATCCAGAATAAAAGAAAAGGCATGAATCTTTTACTGGCCTGAAAA
Source organism: Ischnura elegans (assembly GCF_921293095.1). Lineage (NCBI taxonomy): Eukaryota > Metazoa > Arthropoda > Insecta > Odonata > Coenagrionidae > Ischnura > Ischnura elegans. The sequence continues at coordinate 73,229,405 of NC_060254.1, forward strand.
ACTCAAAAATCATTTTTCATTCAATACCTCGAAATTAATTTTCCTGGAAACACTTTAATATTGATTCTAGATTCTTGATTGACTACCATGTTCATATGCCTTATAATCCACGCATTTTCACGACTGAAAAACATTAGAGGCGATAAAGTAGTGTAAGGTAATATCCATGTTTATAAGTACATATGAGCTTCATCAAAAAGATATTTTTCCGCAAAAATCTTACTGTAAGCGCATTTTGTCTCAATACCTAACGCATGATTTGAATGTGTTATTTACTTAAACTCGTGAAATAAATGAAATATTTAATCACGTTACAAGAATGAAATAGAAGGAAAGGTCTCAACAGGAAGACCATACAGGTTAGGTCATAGGGAAAAGCCGAGTTAAGAAAAATAACAAGCTAGGAATTTCTAGAGATCATGGACGGCTGAGATAAACGTTTGAATTACCATAACAGCGAAAAATATGATAACATGGTACACATAAATATCACCACAATAATTGTTACGCCAAGCCCCGCGTCACTGAGTTCGTTCCTCAAAACATTCATCACAAAAATATGCATTACCATCAAATTCCATATGCTTCTAAAATGTACAGATTTTTATCGTGGTTCTAAGTTCTCGTGTTATCTTAAACACATACATACACGAAAACATAGAATTCCACGAATATTTTGACTGCTTCGCTTAACGATAAGCCTTTTTGGGTAGCAATGCTTACTCCAACAAAATTGTGTCCAATCCCTTACTTCTACGAACCATAAAACCTATGACGCATCAAGTAATCAATTTCCACGGCTGCAAATGCAAGAAAGCGATGCGTGAGTAAGGGTATCAAGATTTGATTAATAAAAGTAGACTCAGGACACCGATGACGATAGTAGGATGATCTATTCAGATCTGCACCAGTACGCAGATGGCTAGCGATTAATGACTTATTTAAATTTCATAGGAAAGGAAAATTCGGTTTCACTATAGGAATTACGGCGTCTAGCCATGACTCCACAATCATTTTCTCCTTTCTTACTATTCTTACCCTTCAAGTAGCCAGGGTTTGCGATATTCTCAAACCTACAGGATTAAGATCGTGGAAGGGGTGAGTCAGGACTTTCCTCGGCGCCTTGATAATATGCAACACCTCGAATCCAAAATTAATTCCTTCACTTTATGGCGGAAAAACGTCCGCTTCTATGTCAGTAGCTTTTAGATATTCTACAGTTATCTCTAAACATTGCTATATGAGGTGGTGAAATAAAAACTTACATTGAATGGCAAGCAATCTTAAATACTGCAATAAATTTAATTTAAAAAATTGAAAACCTACGTTTAATTCGAACTAAAAAGAATAAAATAAATACCCTGCCTTTGCCCAAGGTCTCACGTCTGTATTCTACAGATAAGAGACTACATTTCTCAAACCAAAAACCTGGTGCGCATCAATTTCAACTTCTATACATAATCCCACTCGGTGGTTAAGTGTATAGGACCTTGGATTTGAGATCGAAGTGTACCACGTTCTTGGCTTTGAACATGTAGTCTTTTTTTGTAAAATTTAAACGTGGGGCCTTGGAGCAAGGCAGGTTGGTTTGTTTTCTTCTTTTTAGCTAGAATAAAAACTGGGTCTTTTTATTATTTCTTTCTAAATCATTGTCATGTTTTCTTCTATTTAGTTTACATAAAAAATTATTTTTAGATTATTTTTTTATCTATTGTAACACTGTTTTATTCTTCTTATAGTGAATATTTTTTGCATATTACTCTATGTGTCTAAATAACAAGTCCAGATGTGGCTCGCAGCCTACATTATGGAATAAGATGAATAGATCGTGGAAATAGATTATCTTTTACTTCCTTACCGCAACGCAGTACGCTACGAGCATCCCTTCCGCTTATCAATATTTGTTGACTCGTAATACTTAAAAAAAAAAGAAAAAAGGAATGGAAAGATAACTCGTTCTTATATGATCCCAATACGTAGTAGGCACCTTGCACATTGCAGCAATTCTTTCGCAATCAGTTAACAGCCCACCCATGAAACTTCCTCACAATGCGTCGTTCAGACACATGGAATTTCCTCAGGAAAGGCGGCTTTTTCGTCCGACCACACAAACTCTTCACCGCTAAAGGATGAGCAAGCGCTTTCGGTAGATTTGAGATAAGAAAGTGAGGAAGTGCTGTCCTCAACACTTCAAAAGAGACGTGGAGGTGCGTCATTTTTGTAACTATTCGTTCGACTGAATAGGGTAGTTTCCTTCATCAAAGGAAACGAAAGGCATTGATTGCGATTCGTTACCCACCATTAGTGTATTGATAATATACAAATTATTTGGTTTTAGAAACACCGGTTTAGACGAATGGCAAGGGTCAATTTTATCCTCATTTGAAAAAGGCCAGATAGGCGCCCGTTCGATGCTACTCTATGTGACGTCACAGGGACCTAGATTCTATACGAGTAGATAAGAGTTTTATATAGTCTGAGGTTACCAATGCATGCATGAGGCACAGAGCTCAGGGAAACTTGTCTTAATAATAACCTATTAAAATTGACTAAGGTCGAAAAGTTTCCTTTGTTTGATAGGGTATTAATAATCCTTATTTAAGCCAACTGCTACCTGCTAGCTGGGTACATACTTTGCTATCTGTTAGCAGCCTGCATTGTAGCGGCACTCATAGCCCCGCACCAAGGTGGCCTCACACGATGGCAGCCAGAACCAGAATGACGTCACAAACATTTTCCCAGCATTCATACTTAGCTATCGTGTTTTTGCTCACTTGAAAATTTTCACTTTTCATTTAATCGCGAAAAATACATATCGTCATTTAAAAATATAAAAGCGAGAAATACGTACTTCATGAGTAATAATCTTTCGGTTTAAGCAATAAAAAAATAAAAGGAAACCACCCTATTGCCAAAAGTTCGAAGATACGGGACGCAGTGAGCGGAATAAAAAAAGGCCAATACCCTGCATTTTTTAAACGTTTTTCAAAACAGAAATGGTAATTTCTCATATTAGTTTCAAAGGAAGAAATATATAGATAGATCGCCTTCATTAGCATATACAAACTTGGTCCTTCTAAGCCATATGGCTTGTCAGAAGGTTCCATTTTTCCTACATAGTGGCAACATTGAAAGCATAGCATTTTTATTACATTACAAGTAAAAATTTCATAAACAAAAAACAATAACATGGAAAAAAATATAGGAGCTTTGAAACAAAAATATGAGAATTTAATATAATTTTTACATTTCAAACTCATTAAGGAAATTACAAGTTTACAGTGCAAATAATCTTAAGTCGTTTAATTTTGATGCACTAAGCATTTCCAGCATAAGTTTTTTATCTTAGGAACGAATTATTTTTTAATTCTTTGACGATATATTTTGTGTGATTGTGTGAATTTTACTTTTGAGGTATACACTCATCACTCATACAATGAATATGGCTCAAAAATACACTCTTGTTAGACTAATTAATAAAGGAAAAGAAAAAAATGTTTATGCAGTCAAAAAGATTATATCTAAAAGTTTATGCATCAAGAAACTGTAATCTATATTCAATTTTAAAAACGAGACAGAATTTTTTAACGATTAAATAAAATTCTAAAACGAACTCTTATAATAACCAGATATGTATTTGACAACACGACAGCCAGTCGGCCCGATAATAAGCGGCAGTATATGCTGATATTTTATTTACTCTAATCATAACCAATTACATTCATCCTCCTCGATGGGATCCACCTCTTAAATTTTTATTTTTATTTATTTATTTGTTGAATCATTCAAAACATCCAAAGCGGCCTTTACATTGAATAGACAACTTAAAATCTGTAGTTTTAACTAGTATAAACTATTAAAAAACTATAAAGAGGATATTTAATAAAAAAGAAGATTCAAAAGCATGTTGAATGATCTGATGGGCATTGAAAGATCCAGGGAAGGGTGAGTAGTCGAAATGGTATTGAAAAAGGCAGGGGCGCGCCCGGGCGCAGCCAGGAATTAAGGCTGTGGGGGTCTTAGGTGCAACCAATACCGGGGTGTGTGGGGGTAAGTAATACCCACCAGGATAAAAAGTAGGTGCCAGATTAATAAATTGCGGAATTTTGAGATAAATTGTTCAAAATGGTGAGTTTTGCGGCTTTCTGAGGGATATTTTATTTAATCCTTACACTATTCTATTAGTAATATCAATCCAATTAAGTAAAATGGATTAAACTTAAGCATTTCTCTGAGCTCTGGGGGGGTTTAATCCCCAAACCCCCCCCCTCGCTGCGCCACTGGAAAAAGGTAGGGATTCTGTAAAAAAGTGATCTCTGGGAGAGAGAAAGACGGAATTTAGGTTGGTGTAGTAGGTGATTATTACGAAAGGCGCGGGTGGGAATGTGGAGTGAATAGAAAGGGAGTATTTCTGAAGATCGACACTTGCCATTTAAGGAATTGTAAATGAAGGAAAGATCATGAAAATTCCTACGAGAGGATGGTGGGAATAGGTGCCTACCTACCTACCTATAAAGTTATCAGAATGGTGGTCATCAAACAGAGGACCTAACATGTGACTGGAAAGTTAAATAGCCTAATGATCAGCGCACTTTAACCAAACCAATTAATTCCCTGATTTTTTCAAAAATATATATATTCCAAGGTTCAGCAAGATGGCCAGCAAACCAGAGCGTAGGGATACGGTCCATTAAGTAAAATACTGCCATATTCACATACGATTATAATCTAACACAATCGTACTTCGGCTTTTATCTCATAATATAATACACTCTTGGCGTCGCGTCGTACGCATTAATTTTCAGTAAGTCCTGCAATACACTTCGCTATCTGTAATAGACACCACCTCTCCAAGAAATCTACCACCATGAATTCCACACATAAATTCACAGAATTACTCAAGTAAGGATTATAAACATGCAAACTCCCTTTTCCGATCAAACCGGAAGTAAATATCCGTTTTAATTCACAGCAGTTACGAGAATCACATAAAAGGGTGACATAACAATTTTTTCATCGATATCCGAGTTGCTGTTGAGCAGTTTCAGTGATATACACATGCGTAACAACCATGGTACTAATGGCGTAACTCGGAATATGCTTTGGTGGGGATGGGATGCCCCCCCCCCTCAGGCATCGAGGGATCCGGGAATAAATATTATTGAAAAATGACATGTCTGGAAATAAATTTTACATAATTTAGGCACTAAAGATTTAACTTTAAGCAGATGCTGTTATTACATGTCAAACTAGAGAATAGTATTAATATTGTTTTCTATAGGGCTTTAGGGCTTTATCTATCCCCTCATGCCCCCATAGTTACACCACTACATGGTACCATAAGCATAATGCTTCTTTACAGGGAAAAAATATAAAATGGCGTAAAAATATGCTTAACCCATCGTCCCAAACGTTTCAACTCACTTTCCATGCGCAATTCTGCTTGGAAATGGAAGAAAGGAAACTAAGAAGCACCACGCGCTTCCAGGAATTGCAGAGACGCGTTATCATACACCCTTCTCACTCAAGCTAATTTTCAGTTAAATTTTTTACGTAATATCAACAAATATCGTTTTTAATACGTTGCATCAGAAGACCTACGGCTAGAGATACGCTGAATATGATACCTATTCACAAATTAAGGCATCGTGGCACATGTAGAATAAAGTGGGACTGCCAACGACTAACGAAGGATAAGTATTTACTGGGAACAGTTTGCTTTTAAAATATGCTTTTAACAGCGAAATAAAATTATTACATACTTACATACATCATTAGGTATGAAACTAAATTATTCAACGAGATTCATAGTCACCGTTATAAACTGAACTTTTATTATTCAGAATTAAATTCATAGCGATCCAAAGGTGCCAATATAGATTGAAATTTCCTGAGTCGGAATGAACACAGTTGATTTGACAAAATAAATTCGGTAGATGTTCATTCTTCTTCTTCATCGTCATATGTGAGGTATTTTGATAGAATCGTCTTTCAAATTCAAGAAAGCTTTTCCACCACATTTTAAAAAATAATGTCCGCACCTATATATGTCGCACTATAACTTTTTATTAGCGATTGCAATCATATATACCTCCATGTAACCATACAAAGACTTCAGTATCCATTTCTCAATCGAACGGATGGAGGTCAAAAATCCCTCAACCACAAGTCCTTTTTTAGGACTCGCAGAACATGTGTTCACCGATATGAATCATAAATTGAAACGTTAGACGGTTGGACAGTTGATCTCCTTTTCTTAGCACCTACGTGACTGCATGTCAGCGCGAGCGTAAGGATAAAATGCTCGATGCCACTGGAAATGAAAGTGGAATGAACAAGTGCTCGCAAAAAATAGGTTACCGCTGGTGAGGCTGGCTTGACTTTTAACCGGCACCGTTTTGGTAAGACGACCGCGTTTTCCGTAATACTATATTCTTGGCCTCAACGAGAAACCACAGCAGATCTCACCCATGTAATCGTCATTCTTGTCTCACGACGACAAGCAATTGACCGTATCAATTGCATGTTCGACGAAACCCAAATAGTTTTCAATGTTATTCGCTGTCCTATAAAAAAATACATGCATTAACTAGCTCCTGCACAAATCATTTTCGCATGATATTGTCATTGAGATTAAATAGACACGTACTTTCCGTTTCCAATTAATCCGTTGTCTGCTTCTCGCGGCGAAAAATCGATGACCTTAAACCTTTCGCTGATAAGTTGATGGCGTCACGCGCTCCTGTCGAGCCGTTTCCCGCTTCTCAGCTACCCCTACCCTCATAGTATTGGCCTCGCATAGTTCGTTAATGTTCACACTCCTATTTTTTTCTGTAATACTATGTTCTTGGCCTCAACGAGAAACCTTTCACGATCAACGAAACCCAAAGAGTTTACAATGTAATTCGTTGTCCTAGAAAAAGTACATAAGTACATACACCAGCCCTCACGCAAATTCTTTTCGCTGTCGATTGACATAGATATTGAAATATTAAGAGACACGAATTTTACCGCTTTCCAAAAAATCGTCATCTGCCCAATCGTCATCGTCATCTGCGTCAATCGACCACTTTAACCCTTTCGCTAGTAAGTTGATGACGTTACGCGCTCCTGCCGTGCCGTTTCTCGCTTCTCAGCTACTCCTACGCTCACATCACTATCCTCGCATGATGCGCTGATGTTTACAATGCTATCTGTGATTACTTCCCTCAATGAGCTCTTCTCCCAGTGTGAGTGAATGAACTGGAACTCCAATGACGTAATCAACTAATGAAATATGCGAGGCGACTCACGCGTTTCTTTTTATTTCAAACACATAAGAGAATGGGTAAATAAAGAGATTTTTTGAGTCGCAATTTACCTTTTCCTTCCATCTACTGAATTCTTTCTACGAATTTGTTACCACCCGACTTCATGGTCGACTTGCAACAATTTATGTAATAATAATAATAATAATTTCGACATCGGATCCGATTGGTACCAAATTCGTTTGATACTCCAAAAAGCAAAACAGACATCTCAATTGAACAAACTCGAAAAAAATGTTAGCATGAACGTAATTAAGTCGTGATGACATAAGATTTGCGACGAACACTCCCGATAGGTTATCAGTGCCAAAGTACACGAGCTCCATTAACATGACCTACCAATCCTATAAAAAATTAACCATTACATTCGTTATCATATTTTAGGAATTTATTAAACACCTACATAGGAATATGACATTCCCATAGAACATCAATGGGATATGCTCTGTCTCTATCGGTCTTCAATGGTCTCCTGCCAAGTCGTTAAAAGCTTAAAATGAACAATATTGAATACCTCTTGCAATAAATACACGTCAAATTTGGAAAATTCACTTGAATTTTAAATTTTCTAAAATTTTATAGCCTTTTTTATTCGTTTATGTGTCTTATTTACTTCTGAAACAGAGTAATTCCCCATTGTAAATTCCTTAAACGGAAATTCATCGGAGAATTTTAGAAAGAGATTCAAATTAAAAATGAAAAAAAAACACCATACTTGAGTTGAAAACAGCACCATATCACTGAAGGGGCATATCCAGTAATATATAAAGCAACTGACTGTCTTTAGTATCATGATGGATAAAAATTGACGATAACCAAAGAGTAATCAGTTGTAAAAAAATTTTTACCACTGATTACTTATACTGTGCAATTCCACGACGCCCAGGAAACGCTATTATGGAGAAAATTAACGGTTTAAATAGCAAATTAGCGTAGCAGAGGAGATCGATTAAGTAAAGACGCAAATGAAGGATGATGACTCCGGAAGGCTGCAGATGTCTGCGATTTTGACAGAAAGGAAAACAACACAATACGACAAAGCATTCTCGAATTAACCAGTTACTAAAGGTACACAAAGGAACCGACACATAAAGGAAGAGGATGTTACGAAATTACTAAAGGTTATCAGGAGATGAAAGGAGTGAGAAACGAATGGAGATAGGATAATGAAGCGGGGATTTTAAATTATTGAAGCTAAAGGACGTTTGAAGTAATGCAACAAGAATTTTCTATATGTTTTCATCTTTTACAGAAATTGGGAAAACTCAATTTTATTTTTGAATACAATGGTGGCGCTGGTGGAAAAATGAGAATATTCAAGGGAAAGATATTCAAAATACAGATACACTGTAAGCAGAGGACTTACGAATGGAGACTACCATATGCTACCACACAACACCAGTGGCGGATACAGAAAAAACTCAAGGGGGGGGCGCAACATATCTTGAATTGTCTTTAATTTTATCGTAATAAAAGATGATCAAGTCACAGGCAGAGTATATGAAAATTTTATTTAAAGTGATTATAAACACGTAAAAGACAATGCCATCTTATGATATAAAAAAGTTACAATTGTGATTTTGCAATGTTCGGCAACACATGCGGACCCGCAAGGGGGGGGCGCGCGCCCCCTGCGCCCCCCATCTGTATCCGCCACTGCACAACGCAATGGTATAAACACAATGAACGAGCACATTAACACAACGACAACTTTTACTACAGGGAAAATCATCGTCAAAACGAAAATAAAAGGAAGATAGTCTGCTACTTTTCTGCACACAGATATTAAAAAAAGATGAGGATTTGCGCAATTACCTATAACATTTTCATGAACTCTACACGCGCTCTAATGCACTCTATTTGAACTCTAATAATGAGAATTTCACAAAACTGTCACTTTTGATCCTTAGCCCGCATGTACAGAACCAAGTCCTTAGCATTAATCTGTAATAAGATTCACACCAAGATCTTATCCAAGGTTTACGCTCATTAGGTAATCACGCAACGAATACTGAAATTTTTACTCACAAAAGACAATCATCTTTCATTGACAAATATACGAAACACAAATTGTGGATTTAAAAACATTAGAAGGAAAAAGGCATCAGTCAACATGAAATACAAACGACACCTAACGATAAGTCGCGAATAGCGGCAACTTAAGGGAAACAAGCATGACGGGGTGAAACGTCAATTCTAGTAAATATTTTAGGCGCAAAACCGATTAGCTTTTCCCAAGTAGTGCATAAAAATGACATAAGAAAACATAAAAATTACCTTCGATTTAAAACACATGACGACTAATACCATAGTTCATAGTTAATCACGTAATTTTTACCCAAAATATCATCTGACATCATCATACTTATTTTTTTTAATCCATTCTGGCTTTCCTTGGCAACGTAACTCTCATGCACCATGGTTTCAAAAATGTAAACAGAGATTGCCTCGCCAAAAATTTGAATATGTACTACTGACTAAATTTTCGAATATTTAAGAAATAGCGCCATGGTGTAACTTTTACACGCGCTGTTTTGAAAAAAGTGAATAATGCTATCGAAATTGAAAGGCGCGGATTTCAGATCTTCATTATTTCATCTAAAAGTAAGTAGACCACAGATGATTTATGAATGGTTTTCTGTCACTTTTTTCTCCTTTCGGTCAAGTGGAAGTGATGTTTAATTTGATTAAAGCATTCGATTCTAGAATTAAAAGCATAGAAAGTAGGGTAATGAAAAATGAACAATTTGGAACAGAGACAGTATTATTGAGACTTGCAACCTCACTTATGTTTTACAAGTGATCGAATGAGACAATTCCCATGAGCTACCATCATTACAAGGCTAATTTGTTCGCTTACCAGTCATTTACTGGCGTGTTTCTCATTGTTCCTTGAATGTCTTCATTTTTAGAGATGAAGAAGCACATATGTCTTTTATTGGTCTTTTTAATTGGAGTTGGAGCATCAGAAAATGTTGAAACCGAAACAAATACAAGTATGTAGTAGTGGTTTAGAAATTGTTAACCTTACATCCCATTCATCATATTCCTTTTTCAACAATACAACTACTATTTCCAAAACAAAGAGATTGTTCCGCCAGTAAATAAGCAAACACATTAAATTTTCACCAATACCATTTATGCATTCATGCATTACAATTAAATTTATGAATTCAAAGCTTGAAGATTTATTAAATTAATAAAATGTAGTTGTAAGCAAAACAAATAATCTGCTGCTGCTGCCACCCAAAAATGAAGACATGCACATGATTTAAAGAAATAAAACATTAACAAATTTAATACTTTTCTTATTCAGCCTATGATCCATGCTGTGCTTTCCCGTGCAAAAATGGAGGAATTTGCTCCCAAAAAACATTGCACAGCTATGAATGTGACTGCACTGACCTAGGATATACTGGCGCAGATTGCCGGATACGTAAGCATCTTGGAATTAAATTAACATGAACCATAAGCATTTAATAATAGAAGATATATTATGAAAAATAATTCTGACATGAACTTTTTCTATTTGCAAAAATTTGTCTGATACAGGTGAACCTCCCACATATTTGCATACTTGCTCTCACAAATAATTAATCAAATTTTGTATACTTGGTATGATGCCTATTTACTCTTTCAGATTAAATTATCTTTTTCTGTGAAATAGAGATACAGTGGTAAAAGCATGCATGTATGCCTAAGTATAGGTATGCCTCCCTAATACATGATGTGCTGCCACACACTATATAGGTCCAATCAGGACAATCTATCGCACATTTACCTAAACTGAGATGAGGTACTTCCATCCTGATATAGTAGATTCAATGGCCAAAAGAGACAACAACGATGATCTAATAGGCAGAAGACAGAGAATAGTGCACCACAAATAAATGGCCTCTTCTTCAGAATCACCAATACACTGGTGTATAGCGGGTGGCATAACATATAGGGGCCAAGGAGTGCTATAGCAATTAACACGTTAAGGATGGGTTACGGTTTACTCGTACTTCACGGCTTTTCATCCCTTATGGCTAGATCACGAGTTAATTCACATTTTCTACATTCTTCCTCCATATGCCACCTGTGATCAGGCCTGGAACTAGGTTAAGGCAGAGGGGGCAAATGCCCTAGGTGGCTGCTTTCAGGGGATGGCAAAATTTGAAAAGTTTATTAAACAGTTATTTAATTTTAATAATTAAATTATTTAACAATAATTTATACTTATAAATTACTAAACAATAATATTAATGAAACTTCTCAATAGCAAACATACGGCAAGTAATTTCAACAACCGTATCTCAAAAAAACAGCTTATGGATGCATTATGTTTAAATGATAGGGAGAGTGGAATGAGGGGCACATCATTGGAGGGAGGTGGCCGCCTGGATTTTGCCCCCCTCGACCAAACTCCTAGATCCAGCCTTGCCTGTAATCATACATTGTAGCTACTTTCACTAAGCACTGATTACATTAGTAGACTCGATTAAATTGAAACTATATGGCTAGTGTTTTCGTTAGTTATTGAGTTATTAAATCAATTATAGTTAACTGCAAAAAACCAAGCTTGCTGGGAAATATGCCCATCCACAGGGGTAAGTTCTAAAAAAAAATATGGCCTTCAATAGGTCAACATGATCAGTGGCACAAAATGGTTGATCTTCTACGACTAAAAACTACAGAGGCTACGAAAGTTGCCTCTGCAATTTGAATGCCATATTTTTTATTGGCATGCTAAACTGGGGTTTAAAAGGTAGCTGGATAAAGGCTCAAAAAAAGTTAATTTTTTTCCTTCACAAATTATTTCAAAATATCTTTTCAATTAATTTCTTTTGTTATGTTGATTTGACTCATTTAAAATATTTTTCTCACATGGCTGACCTAGAGAGACTTATTCTTACTGCGGAGATCTGCACCATATAGAACTTCACCATTAACACTATCCATCAAAAAGCTGCATTATCATCAATAGGGCAGTTTCCTTCATCAAAGGAAACGAAAGGCATTGATTGCAATTCGTTACCCACCATTAGTGTATTCATAATATACAAATTATTTGGTTTTAGAAATCCCAGTTTAGACGGATGGCAACGGTCAATTTTGACCTCATTTGAAAAAGGCTAGATTGGCACCCATGCGATGCCAATCCACGTGACGTCACAGGGACCTAGTTTCTACACGAGAGGATAGGAGTTTTACATTGTCTGAGATTACCAATGCACGCATGAGGCACAGAGCTCAGGGAAACATCTCCTATCAAAATTGACTAAGGTCGGAAAGTTTCCTTTGTTTGATAGGGTAATAATAACCCTTATTTCAGCCAAGTGCTACCTGCTAGCTGGGTACTTTGCTACCTGCTAGCACCCTGCATCGTAGCGGCACTCATAGCCTCGCACCAAGGTGGCCTCACACAACGGCAGCCTGAACCATAATGATGTCACACACCTTTTCCCAGCATTCATACTTAGCCATAGCGTTTTCACGTGCTTAAAAATTTTCACTTTTCATTTAATCACGAGAAATAGAAGTCATCATTTAAAAATCTAAAAACATGAAATACCTACTCCAGGAGTTCTTTTATCTTTATCTTTTGATTTAGGCAATAAAATAATAATAGGAAACCAACATATTTACAGGTCTAAAAGGGACATTCAAACAAATGTTAATGTCTTTGTTTATCTTTCAGCATACTTTTCAACAAAATGGGATGAGTTTTGGTCTCTGACACCAGAATATAAAGACAACTTTCTTTGTGGAGAGGGGTTTCTGTGGGGAATCATAAATCATATTAAATCCCTTCACAGAAATAGCTTAAGAAAGTTTTATTCAGGTAAAAATATGTAATTAAAGTTTAATATATCATATTATACAGACTATTATTGAAATTTTACAATGCATATGAATACACTGAATTAATTAGGAAAATTTATTCTGCATTAAGCAAAGGATAACTCAATAAAATTTAAATGTCGCAATTAGTAATATCAACTTAATGAAAAAATAAATAGATAATTTCACTGAAGGATATATTCTAATGGTAATCAAAATGGTCACCATTTAAGTCCTAGTAATACCAAAAGAAATTTTAATGATGTTATTTTTCAAATTATTTTCTTTCTTGGAGAGGGAAAAAATACATCAATTGCATTCTTTCAGAATGTAAATTTTTCACAAAATATGGCTGAGTGAAATAGCTAGTATCTTCATATTTTAAAAATAATCTTCATCAAACCAGCTTAACATTGCAATTGCAATAAAAATTTTCAGCTGGATCAGACACTATTGACAACCCACTGCGGTATAATGTCAAGTACGACTATCCAACATTTGAATCACACTTCGAAAGCTCTACAATTGGGCGAGCACTACCTCAAGTCCCAGTCAACTGCCCTACACCAATGGGAGTACTAGGTAAGTCACTCTATGCACCATTTATATTTTTAAAAGCTCTCTCACTAAGGGGAAAATCTCGAAAATGCTTAGATTTTTATTGCTACCAGAGTACATTGAGTAGGATCCAATAAAAATATTGTTATGCCAATATTCAAAAGAGTTTGTTGAATTTGGTGGCTTTAATATTGTGATATACAACAGTTAAAGTATTCATTAAATTTGATAATTTTTTTTACTACCTCCCAATCAACACACAAATTGGGTCGTTCACTCAGACTTGAAAATGTGATTCATTAAGATGGATGATGGATGAAATGACTCGCCATTTCCCATTCTCATTTAGCCATTTTCTCATGACTCGAAAATCAAAAATGCTAAATTTGCCACCCATTTTTCATGAGTTAGTGATGTCATTAAAGTTCATTCAAAGAGACTCAATCTTTAACAGAGAGAATCGCTCATTTGAGTATTTATGACATTGAAGCATGTAAGATGTATGCACGAGGCCAAGAAGTAGCAGAGAGGCATCTTTATTAACAGTAATTGTAGGATTATATAATAGTTTCATTATTTGGTACCTATTTCATAACAAATTTCACTTAAAACTGATATTTGTTTATATGTTTCATTAACTTATAGCACTTAGTATCCATTTCATACACCGAATCCAAATTTTTAAGAAGTGTAAATGTGCCTCAGGTGCTGGGTAATCTAGGGCAAGTTCACACACTTTACCTGGGATGACAATGATATTAATCAGAAACTACTGACAGAAGATGAAAAAATAAACCAAAATACAGAAAAGGCATTGATCTGCATAGAAGTAGTTTATTTTCTTCAGTAATTGGGAAAAATTATAAATCCAAAATCAGAATCAGTATTAATAAGCCCTGGCCTCTAATACAATTCAACAGTACCATTTTCTTCTAGCATGCTATGTGAAATATCAACCCAAATGAAACGTGTATCAACATCTAAGGACCTAGGCATTATCACTGATGATATATTAAATTTTTCTCCACACATACAATCCATCAAGTCTAAAGCTATGTCCCTCTTCGGACTACTGTTCCGTTTCACTGAAATTAAAGACCCCCAAGCACTTCGAACTTTTTTTTCATCTATCATTCTTCCAATTCTTACCTACTCTTGTCCCATCTGGTCTATCTCTTCACAAACCAACCTCTCATCCCTGGACTGTGTCAGCAATTTCTTTGCCAATATAGTAAAAAATAGAATACCGCATTTACGCAACATGTCCACTCATGCTATTCTCTCCTCCCTCTTCATCCCTAATCTCACTACCCATAGACTCACAGCTGATTTAAAACTTATTTATAAGATTCTCAATTCCACCATCGACTGCCCAGCATTGCTCTCTTTTATCAATTTTAAAGTTCCACCCCGCCCTACCCGTTCTCATCCCCTAATCCACATGCCCATTCCGAGACTTTCACTCACTAAACGTTCGTTTTTCTACCGCATTACTTCTGTGCTGAACTCACTCCCTCCACACATCGACCCCTTTGCACTTCCATTGAAATCCTTCATAAGCCTTTCCCTATCCTATCTGTCACCGAAGTAGTCTGTCACTGCAGTTTCTTGTTGCCCTTTTGTTTTTGTAAATGTAATTATTGTTTTCTACATGTTATATTGCGTCTTCGTCCTCTAATTTATGTATTGTTACCTGGCCACTATAAAATGGCATATGCTGTATGTGGTTATATTTCTTTAAAATAAAATAAAAAATAAAATCATACAAATCTCATGACATTTGAGGGATAGGGCTTACTTGAAAATTACAGTTCAAGCCAACAATTAATTATTCACCACTTCAATGGTTACATGGTCTTTCATAATGTTTCCTTTGAGCAAAAATCCAAAGAGGGAAAATCATAAGCTCTAACATGGACACAAACTATGATCACCTCACATAATATCGAGTGCCTTATCCAAGCCCAGCTGGCACAAGCCATCAAATTTCTTGTTGGCAGCTGGATACCATCCAGATGCAAAGAGTAAGTGTACATCCTTTCTCATGGATGCCATCCATATACCCAACCACTGCTGAGAGGATGCAGAAGAGAGATACCACCGCACGTAGAGAGATGCCAGTAGGATGCACTAATGTGCTGCCACCTAATGGCCAAAATCTGAACTTAGTCGAAATAATATTTCTGTATTGCTTGTTTGGATTTCTTTATCTCAGGATTGCATTAAACAACTCAGGATAAATCAAAGTACGTTTTATTTCATGAGAGTAACTTTAATGACTCAGCAAAAAACAAGAGACAGGCGAACACTGGACTACATATGAGTAATACAAGCCTACACAAGACAAAATATGAGAACTTCAGGACAACATTGCTATCTATCGGAGTCCAAAACAAAGGCAGGGTTCAAATCCAGGAGAGTAGAGGTAAATGAGTGAGCAAGGGTCGATACCGGGAGATCAGTCAAAATTGCTGCAATGGTCAGAATTAAAAAAGGTAATGATAAAATGCAGCTAACGCAACGCTCAATCCACGAGGCTCCAACAAGTCAAGAAAGGGGAAGATGGCTACAAGACAGCATGTCCATACCTACTACTGTAGTCAGTGGCAGTTCCGTATGTTCGTGAAAATCTTGAATACAGTGAATAATAATAATAATTCTTAATATTTTATAATAACTAATGGAAGAGGATTTTCAGATTTCATTATGTTTATTACTCAGGCGTGAGAGATCCGACTTGATACATTTCTTCATTTCCAATTACGTAATTCAATATATTCTATCTTCTTATTCATATACCAATATGCCATACACAACTATATACTGGATGTAGTTTCATCTTCTAAGTATTAAAATACAACATGAAAAAGATGGCATAGGCACACCTAGCAAAGGATGTCAAAGGGATATTTGGTACCTAACGCATCCCGTCACACATTGCATTCTCATTGCATCCACTTCACATATAGATGCAGTATGGGCTGTGCTGGCTGGGAAGTAGACAACCAGGATATCCTCTTCCCACTGAATGGGCCTGAATTCATACCAAATAGCTGCTTTAAAAAGAAAGATATTTTTGCTGCCTTAAAAATTTAACCTTAGATGGGCATGCAATATTCCCCAACATGAGTTATAGTGTTGTCACGGTATAGATTCTTCAAATATAACATAGATTTTCACATACTTTCCGAGGGTAGCATAGGTACCTGAAACACTCCAGTGTTTTTTTTTAATACAGCCTCCTCTTTAACACTGGCTATGGGCACGTCCTTATATGACCAGTTAAGCTTGTCACAATGCTCAGATTCAACCATTCCACCAGACGTAAAACAGTTCTCACACATTTGACCACATAAATGGTATTTGGTGGCTGTAGGCAGTAGCAGATCTAGAGAGGGACAAGAGTCCCCCCTAGGTAACCAATTTACACAAGATAAAATGGTAATTTTGTTTGGGCCTCCTCTACTGCTGGGAGGCTACCCCTAGCCCTCCCACCTTGACCCTATCCTGGATCTGGCACTGGGTGTAGGTGACTTTAGATATTGATGGTGCTAATAAGTAGGCCAGGGTTATATTTCATTACATGTCAACTGGAAGTGAATCTTGACCAAATTCTGAATTAAAAGCCTATTCTGAGGAATATTTCCTAATTAAAACTTGATAACTGTGAATATGTACAAAATGCATTTACCAAAAAACCTAATGAAATCAAAAGACTAAGAAAGAAAACCTTCCAAACCCACTGAGACGTGACCACCATGAGTTGCTATACTGCAGATTCTTTTATGCATAGAGAATTGGAATAGTAATACTCATACTCAAGGCAATCAAAAAAATAAAGGCAGAGTAAATTATTAAGGTGACTTCCTTCACTGTTCATAATAATAAAAGCATTATGCATCATTCATATTCCAGTCCTAGTCATCATCATAAACGACAAACATCATTTGAGAATAATGTCCTTAAAAACAATATTTTTGGATCTTTGGCACTTGTAGCAACACTTTTTAAATAAAATATTCCCAAAATTGAAAACTAAAAACATTAAGTATCATTAAAACTCGCAAAACATCTGTGCAAACAACCATTTTTTTAAATGATTATTAATTGTATCCACAGGTCCTAAACTGCTCCCAGATGAAAATGAAGTTTTTGAAAAAATATTTAGGAGAAAAAGATTCAAGACTGATCCTTCTGGTTCAAATATGTTCTTTGTCCTATTCACCGAGCACCTCGGTCATATGCTTCTCAAGACGGAAGAACCTGCTGATTACAGTTATTCTAAGTTACCAGGAGGGGTAAGTGCCTTCTTATTAAAAAATGCAATAAAAATATGAGTTACCAATGAAAGTAATTCCTGCCAAGCATGCCACATTCATTGTCTTATAGCAGGTAAACCTCAAAACAAATGAAACATTATCCATTATCGATATCATGACCCCTTTTCCTATTTTTTTTCGTAACGGAGTATTTTTATAATCTTCACTTCATTATGCAATGATTATTACAGATAATAGAGATGATATAAGATTTTGTAGACTCCTATGTGCTTCCTCCCCATAAAAATTCCTCATCATGAAGGAACATGATTGCAACAAAACATACAATATATATTTGTAGGCTCCACAAAGTTTGAGTACACTTGTACAACTTGAAATAAGTTAAAAATTAGGCATTTAGCTAGCAAAATTAATTTTTTTGCCTTGAATCAATTACAGGGAAAATTTAGATTCTTTATGTTACCTATGCCTTCTCATAAAGGGATTCTTTGATTTTTTAAATATAAAATGACATTTTACTGTGTATGCTTTCATCTTAAACCATATCAGGCTGTGATTTTAATCAAAATGAAGGAAAGTATAAAAGAAAAATAGAAATAATTTCAGTAATTTTCAGTTTCCTCAATTTCATACCTTACTATATGTAGTGAAATAAAGCATTTAAGGTCCTGAAAACAATATTAAACAATTCTCACATAGAGCAGCAAAAAGAATTTGCAAAAGAAGAAAAATTATTATTATTAGAGTATTCTACCGATTAAGGTAGGTTTCCATGGAGTACTAAAGAAGTGATCTAGGAGCCTTCCTTTCCTTCCATTACCGCCTTCTTCAATTCACTATAAGACCTACTCCCCTTCAATCTATCCAAAAATCCCACTCTTTTCCTTCCCCTCCCTCGTTTCCCTAACATTCTACCCTCTAACACCTTCTTCAACATCCCCTCCCCGCCGAGTACTCCCTTCATCCATACCTTCTGTCTCCTCCGTATCTCATCCAAAAGCTGCCTCTCCTCACCCACCATATCCAGCACTTCGTCGTTCCTTATCCTCTCCATCCATTTCACCCTCTCCATTCTTCTCCATACCCACATCTCGAATGCCTCCAATCTTCTCTCGTCTTCTTTCCTCAGTGTCCATGTTTCGGCACCATAGAGAGCTACACTCCAAATCAAACTCTTCACTAACCTTTTCTTTAAACTCTTACATAGTGATCCTCTAAGAAGCTCCTTCCTGTTCATGAAAGCCTCCTTTGCTAGTGCAATTCGCTTCCTGATGTCTTTGCTACTGTGTCCGTTTTCCTCTAATGTGCTGCCCAAATAGTTAAACTGCTCTACCTGTTCAAGTTTTTCCCCACCTACTTTGATCTTGAGTCTCACATTCCTCGCTCGCGATACTTTACAAAACAGCATTACCTTAGTCTTCTTGTGATTAATCCTCATCCCATACTCCTCGCACCGCTCGTATAACGCATCCACTAGAGCCTGTAATCCCCTCGCTGACTGGCTAATCAGCGCCTGATCATCCGCGAACCTTACCGATTTCAACATCATTCCTCCCACTTTCACTCCAGCTTCCAACTCGTCCCACGCTTCTCTTACCATCTCCTCAGCGAATACGTTAAAAAGCAGCGGCGATAGAGGACAGCCTTGCCTTACACCTCGCCCAATGCTTGCCCACCCAGATTCCTCGCCCGCTACCCTCACTTGCGCAGTCTGGGCCATATAAAGATTACGAATCAGTCGTCTATCCCTCCAATCTATACCTATTCTCTTGAGAATATCCATCAGCTTAACCCAGTTCACCCTATCAAATGCTTTCTCAAAGTCCACGAAACAGGCATATACGTCTTGGTCATATTCTAGGTTCCTCTCGACGATTACTGCTATTGCATCATGAGTTGATTTCCCTTTTCTGAAACCAAATTGATCTTCTCCCAAATACTCGTTTGCCCTTGTCTCCATTCGTCTGTTCAATATCCTCAGTACCACCTTCGCCGCATGCGATTTTAGGCTGATAGTTCTATAATCTCCGCATTCCACAGCTTTCTTCTTTTTCGGAAGCGGAATTAGAACCGTCTTCACAAAATCTCCCGGCCAACACCCCTCTTCGTAGATGCTGCGAACTAGTTCGAAAAACCTTTTCTTACTATCCTTCCCTAGATTCTTCAGAAGCTCACACGGGATATTGTCAACTCCTACTGCTTTCCTAGCCTTCATATCACGAAGTGCTCTCTCTATTTCCAAATCTAATATCCCCGGCCCAAGATTGTCCTCCTCCACTGCACTTTCATCCTCTAAACTCAATCTCTCTGGCCTGTTTCTTCCGTCATACAGATCCTCCACGTATTCCTTCCATCTACTCGCTCGGTTAGCACTCTCCCATCTTTAGCCTTAATTTTAAACATGGCTTGTCCTCTTTTGCCGCACGATAGCGACTTTAACTTTGGCGTACAGCGCGCCTACTTCTCCAACCTTCTGGAACTTTTCCATTTCCTCACACTGTAATTTCCACCAAGCCTCCCTTGCCCTCTTAGTTTCACGACGTAATCGATTATTTAGCTCTCTATACATTCTTTTTCCCTCCTCTGTGTCCACGCTCTTCCACTTCCTTCTCTCCTCCATCTCTTTTACCATCGCCTCCGTAACCCAAGGCTTCTTTATCCTTCTGCTGTCAACGTAGTCAATTGACTTCTCCGCCGCATTAGCTATTCCAGTTTTAATATTATCCCATCTTTCCTCAACAGACTTCGTACCTTCAATCTCCCATACACTGATGTCCACTAGTTCCCGATATTCTCTCCTCATACTCCCCTTCAGTGCTTCTACATTCCATTTCCTCACCCTCCTGCCTTTCATGAGCCTTTTGAATCTTACATTGCATTTCATAAGTCTAAATTGTGGTCTGAATCCGCATCTGCTGCTGGGAAGCTGCGCGAGTTTTTCACACTATTCCTAAACCTCTGTCTTACCATAATGTAGTCTATTTGATATCTGCCTACATCCCCTGGACTTTTCTACGTGTACCTTCGCCCTTTATGATGTTTGAACCACGTGTTTGTGATGAATAACTTGTTTCTCTTGCAAAATTCTGCTACTTTCTCGCCCCTGTCGTTTCGAATTCCTAATCCAAATTCTCCTATTTCGTTTCCATCCCTCCCTTCCCCGACTGAAGCGTTACCCATCTTCCCGTTTAATACTAATGCTACCCCTCGCTGGCTTTCTTCCCCTCCACTATATATAACCCTATACCCATCACTCCAATAGTCCCCCCCATCCCTCCACCTCACCTCGCATAATCCTAAGATATCTATCCTCCCTTTATCCATTTCCCTTTTGATATTTTCTAACTTTCCCGCCCTCATCATAGTCCTCACATTCCACGTCCCCACATTTATAGCCGACTTCTTCTTCTCCATCTTCTTGGTCTTCTTTTCTTCTTTCTTCATTGCTGCTGCCGCTGATGGTGATGATGATAAGTCTCTGCAAGGATTTCGCATGTTGGCGACCCCGAGGACCTTGCCGACCTCGCTGTCGTGCCCGACACCCGCCCTTTGCGGACGGATCCCGGGCGATGAGATTCCGAGGCTCATTTGGTTGTACTCCATGTGTTCAGGGAAGAGATAGTTGGTAGGGTTTCCCACTTCCATTCCAACAGTGTTTTTTACGTGACACCATCACGTGGACTACCTTTCGTCTGGCTCCTACCCTTCGACCTATCTGGCATGGGTGGCCCTACCGGGAATAATTTAGAATTAATCCCGCCAGTGCAGCTCTAGGGGTCATAGGAACGCGCAAGCCTTTCCACCGCGACAAGGTTGTAGCCCAAGAGAAAGGAGAAGAAAAATAAGTAGGAAAAATAATGAGTGGCCAAAATAGCCTTTGAAAACACTATTTTAAAAAAGTATGAATGTGCTTTTAGTGTAAAAGGATTGCATTGAATCATTAGGTAATGATGCTGAGCCTGTAGATTTTCAGTCCCAGATTTTTTATGAATGAAGAAGTTGCAACTGATATAGCATTGAATGAACACAAAAGCTTTCAGCAATTAGAGAGAAGTATAAAAGGAATAGCAGACCAGAGCTTCGAAACTTAGATTTGATATAATGGTAAGCCTTCCTTCAACTTTTGGCTACACACAGATAATTGATGCTTAAAAAAGATAGTAATAACTCAGGTGCTTTTGATATTGGTTTTCTTAACATGTTTCAAATAATAATTTTTACTGAAAAATTGGCAGGCATTGATGATATATAAATTTAAACATAAATTGAGGGTAAATGCTGAGAGATATTAACCTTTTCCCTCCTATACACATATATATGCGTGTGGAAAATTTCCTGGCCCGGGAGACGACAGCTGAATATTTACGTGTGAGATTTTCCTGGCCAGGAGAATGAAAGCCGAATATATACGTTTTCTAGCTCTCCCCCTTCCAGGACGGTCGCGGGTTTACGTCGTCTTTGTCTCGGGACCCAACCCTGCGGGGTTTAGGATTTACCCTCGGAATCCGGGAGCAGGTACCCAGACCCCTCGTCTTTTATAACCCCTCTTAGCGGTAAGGGACAGCGGTCGTACAATTGTTTATCTAGTCAGTTTTTGAAATAAATATTTGTTCATTTCTCATAAAAAATAACTAAGAATTGAATTATTTGTCTTTTGAGCAGCGTTTACAATTTTTAAACAAAATTCTATGATAAATATTAACTTATATCTCGAGTTATGTATAAACATCAACATGGAAATTTTTGCTGCATTAAATGTGTTAATATTGACCTTAGAACTTCCTTTAAAATTTGATAATGCTCAGAAAAAAATGAGGAATTCAATTCAAAGTCTGTAATTTACATGCAAGCAACAATTATCCATTTGCTAAATACATATAAGCAAAACATAAGTTGACCGCGAACCAATGCCGCAGGTATGGTCGTAAACCCAGAGAGGAGGGAGCACAACTACTCTCGGAGTCCGAGATAATGCGGAGTCCCTGCGTGGAGGGGTCGAAAAAGGTTCAGCGAGACCTTAACAAATGTCCTCCAAAAATGCTCCATACCACGAGAAAGAAGAGTCTCTTGGGGCTCAGTACAGCAGTCATGCTAAGACAAAAACTCTGCCATCTCGAAAGGGTTAAAATAAAATTAAGCAACAAAATGGCAGTGCAACATTTTATGAATAAATGACATATTGTGGTCTGCACTGTAGATGTCATTGGTTGAACGGCATAAATTGCACGTCACACATTAAGGGTCAATGACTACAGTAAAATCTTGATACAAGTAGCTAGAGGAGCCAAATATAAGATCTGTGTAAAATCAAAGCTTGTGAAACCTAAACCTGGTGAAGAGATGACCACATGCAAAGTGCAGAGGACAGACTTAGTTATCACAATATAAAATCAAAGTTTTACCCAAGTGTTTAGTATGCAATACATAACAGGCCTTGAATTGAGTACTGCCCTTTAACTCAAAAATTCTACTACACAACTACAGCTTCCTCCATAAGTTTACGGGTACAATCCCACATCAAATAAATGAGAGATGCAAAAATATCAACTGAATCTCAAAGCAATATGAACCATCATGGCCACTGAGATGAAAAATTAACTATAAATATTCTCTCTTTCTCATTGATTAGCATTAAAATCATGACACTAAATAAAATGTCATCTTATAGTTTGACAGTGACCATATTTATGGAATAAACGAAGCAATAAGGATGGAACTACGAACCATGAAGGGAGGTAAGCTAAAAACATCAACCATAAATGGACAGACTTTCCCACCACTTTTACCGGAAGATGTGTCAGAGGAGAACGGAGGACTTGAGGGTGAAGAACCGCCACCAGGTGAGGAACCTCCACCACCGCCTCCTCCAGAAGAGGAAGGAGAACTAGTGGAAGAAGGAGAAGAATCAGAGGAGGAGGAGGAGCAGGAACCATGCCAAAATATTCTCAAAGTCGAGGAGGAGAAGGTTGGAACAGAAGAAGTTGAAGTAAGACTATTTTTATGATTGAAGAAGCACAATAGATTGTAAAATTGCAACAGGTTCACTTCAAACTACCATGAATATTCTTGTGCACTGATTTTTTAAAGAAAATTTTTAAAATACGATGTGATTTTTTTTTAAATTGAGTACGACATATAAAATCCACTAAATAACAAGCATTTTTAGCAGCAATAATTACTTCCGTATCTGTTCCTACTCATTAACCTGAAAATCCTTACAGGTACCGTACAGCATTGCAGTGCAGAGTCGAGTCCAATCTACTACAATTTCACTAAAATTTATATCCCTGCATTTTTAAATTTTCTTACCAATAAGATACTTTGTACTCTCATTTTTAGAGGGCAAAAAGGAAATCTAACAGGGGCACGCACATACTACCCAGTCATGCATTCAAATTGAAATACATACAACCATCATGAATAAGATAGCTTGCCTCTCTATAGTCTTTTGATTTCCTATGAATTATCCACCCAATGCACGTATGCACATAGAATCAATCAAAAATTTTACTACAATGCAACTTCAACCATATTTTATACAATTGCATACCATTATGTTCATCGTCATCATTAGTCAACAATCCTAAGATTGGTTTGACGCAGCTCTCTGTCAAATGGTCAAACAGTCCATTTCTCTCTCCTATTTGCTAGCCTTTCATAGTGACGTATTTCTTCTCTTTTAGGTCCTATATAACCTGTCTTATGTAAATCATTCAAGACTGTCCCTTTTCCTTCTTCCCTTCCACCTGTAATTCTACGATTGTTTCCATCAGGCCATCATGCCTCATAATGTGACCATTATGTCACAAAACTACATTACAAAGATTTCGTCCAGGGACATACACCGTCAGATGATAAATGGATTTCTTAATCACTTAGGTGCTAGGATGTACAGCAGATGTTGCCATGGAATATCCTGAAGAAACAGATGGATTGAAATTTGCAATGGGAAATCCCAAAATAGGCAAAAATCCATTCTTGATCCTGATTTCCACAATATGGATACGAGAGCACAACCGGGTCGCTGAGATGCTGGCAGAGGAGCACCCTGACTGGGATGATGAAAGGCTATACCAAGTGTCCCGCCTTGTCGTAACAGGTAAGATATTTCAATGATGAAACTTAATTGAATTAAAGTGGATCAATATACATATTTCCAAAACAGCACATTGCACACACTCAAATCCCCATCTGCAATAGTGCACTCAACTCCATCTGAACGAGATTCATCAGCACCAGATGAATCTCGCACTGGCATAAGCGGATGAATGGAAGCTTGATTGGCCCCTTGGAAATTATTCGGTACTCTCATTAAAATTATTTGCTAGAATTTATAAGATTTAATTATGATTTTTGCCCCTGGAATGGAATAATCAAAAAATAAAAAAGCATACATCCATTATGGATAATTTTTTTACTCAGGTAAGAAGTTATATTGCATTAATTTTGAAAGTGCACTACTGAACCACTTAATGACCTTAAAACAAAGAGGAAAAAATTAACTCAATTTTGCCTACCACACTGAATTTTGAGGAGATTAACAATATAAAATAAACAGCATGGAGATGAGCTTCTTATGGTTGCTTTGAGTCAACAGTTTGCAAAAATAGTCTTCAAGTCACTTGTCATTGGAATGAGGGGCCAAGGCTCAAACATGACCATAAAAGATTTTGTGAATATGAAAAAAATATTTTCCTTTCTTGCCTCACATGTATTAAGAATTTAAACATATAAATGATCACATAAGTTAATTTAACACAAGATCACCAAAATCTTTTGATCAGCAAAATAGTAAATATGGTTGATTAACCTTCACCTGTCAATTACTTGATGCAGCCCTAATTTCCATGCACAATTCTAAATTTTGTTTAAATTAGTTAAACAGCCATGGACTACTATGTAGAAAACATTATTCTAAATTGAATGCTCCTTGTCCTAATGGAACATGCCTGGATTTCCTCAATGACCCAGAAGATTTTTAACACAAATCCCACTTCTTATTTCAGGAGAATTAATTCATATCACCTTAACGGACTACCTGCAACAGCTGACACAATACAACCTTGATATTGTTTGGGAACCAGAAGCTTTCAACCATGATATAATCTACCAACCAGACAGAATTAATGTTGAGATGCACCAGCTAAAACATTGGCACGCTATGTACCCAGATTGTATGAAAGTAGGTAATACTACGTATAACGTCACAGAAATATACTTCAACAATAAATTACTGACCAGAGTAGGATTTGATGCAGTGGTAGATACACTCATGAGGACTCCAGCAGGAAAGGTAAATATGTAGCCTAAAGTACCTTTGCATATTAAGTAAAAATGAGCCATAGAGTAGTGAAATCTTTGGATACCTCGAATAATTAAGCATCTGAATATTCAACAATTGAGCAGGAATTATAACTTTGCCTCAAACTTTCTGCAAGTAATGGCAAGAATGATTATTTCCAACTTTAATTGCAAAATTACATAAGCTTAAACATTTGAGGCTAGTTTACAAACAGTAACTTTCAATGGCAAGAATCTTAATGGGAGTCGAATGAGCCGTGACAGCTCAGTGGTTTTTCACCGATTATTTATAATGATGAGGACACAAGTCAAAGCCAGGACGGAAATATGTCATTAAATATGCACAAACTGATAGCATACCACTTTTAAATCCATAAAAGGAAGGTGAATGTAAATCAGAGTCCTGAGCATGAAAAGAACAACATAAATACAGGGTTTTTCCCAAAATCAATGGGTCACAATTTTTCTGATCTAACTAAGTACATATGTATATGTTAAAGAACAACCTGACCAGTTGGGGTAGGTGGTATCTAAGCTTACCAGCAGAGTCATCACCATATTTATTTTTGTTTCCCCCCTTTAAAACCGAGTCAACTTTCTGGGGTAGGAGCAGTGTTAAACATTTGGACAAATTAGGTATACATAATTGAACACAGACCACCAAATAAGTGTCAGGCTAATGTCTGACTTACTGAAAATGGAATTATCAAATGTTTATCAGACTTGCTCACGCATAAGTTGTGCAAAACTTGTGCCGTATGTTTTGAGTGATAAGGAAAGGCACCGCAGTATCACAGTTTCTGAGGAATTGAAGAAATGGTGTGCAGATAAGCCTGAATTCTTGGATGACGTCACTATAGGGGATGTATCCTTCTTCTACGACTATGACCCTGAATTGAAGACACAGAGCTCCGTGTGGCACACATCATCGCTGTGATCCAGGAGACTTAAAAGAGCAAATCAAAGGGAGGATTCTCAGCTTTTTTTTATGCCAAAGGGATTGTGCATCTTGAGCACATGCCTCCAGTAGAGACCATAAACGCTCAATTTTACAAATCAATGCTCATGTGAGATTGACTCACAGAGAGACCAGTGCCTAGTTGGAGATTAGGAAACTCCACCATGATAATGGTCCATAGTTGTCACCGGCTAACTGGCCAGCTCACTAAAACGTTTCTATGGCTACTATAAAGTTGGTACTTGTCACTGCTGGACTTTTTTTGTTTCCCCACCTCAAAAGGGAGTTGAGAGGTGTGCATTCTGACAACATCAAGCCAACCTCAACTATGCTTCTCAAGAGCATCCCTACCAAACAGTTCCAGGGTGCTTTCTGGGTGTGGAAGACCCTGTGGCAGGTGTGCATAGATGCTGATATTGTTTTGAAGAATTTAGGTGGCTGTACAAACAAGAACAATAAATTTTCCCAAAAACTGTGAACCATTACTATAGGGACAAATGCTGTAAATATGCATATGTCGCTCTTTGAAAAATTTCTCATTTTAACGTGATAGCTATAATCCAGATATATTTTGTCTAGTAATGTGATCTCATCATTTAAAAGATTTAAAATAAGATTTTATTGTCAATTAAATATCATGTTTAATTATAAAACGATCACCAAATTCCTGATTAACATACAAAGGAACTTCCTTTTCACACTCACCATAAGTAAGCTAAGTATAAATATACAATTACAGGTGGCATCCAAAAACTATGCAGACCATACTAGAGATGTAATCATTGAAACTATTCGGGAAGGAAGAAAATACAGATTACAATCTCTAAATAATTACAGAAAACATCTTGGTCTTCGACCTTATAAAAGCATGCTTGACCTTTGTGGGGAGCAAAAGCTTGCAAAAGACATGGAGCAATTTTATGGAGATATAAATGCTGTGGAATTTTTCCCAGGTATGTACAGGAAGTACCAGATAATGATTTGAAACAGCTATATGCAAAAAATTCAGCCCCAAGACATACTCTAGAAGTAGAATTTTTAAGGATTTACAATTTTTACCCCATGGGAAAAAATAGAAATGAAGATGTATGCCTACGATATCACATCTAGGGGGTTATTCTGTATTTCCATTAGATAATGTCACATTCATAGAGCTGTTGGATCTTGAAATGAACCGTTTCCAGGGAAATGAGAACTTTCAGTGAGCCATTACTCATGCACCACAGGCAGTTACTTATTGAACATCTGAACAATGCCCACACCTTGGCTACACTGTGACGTCAGTTGAATTTGAGCCCAAATTCAGAAATGCATAATAACCTTTGGGGACTCTCATACAAGCTGTCTTAGGTAGAACATATGTTGAAGTATTTTTTATTCCAGTGAATCAGGAAACATTATGAATATTTACCCTCTTACTGCCACCAAAATCTGGTGGTACTAGCAAAAAGTGCCAACCTAAATTTAAAAGTTTTGTAGCACTTCATGAAAAAAAATATGAAGTTGCAATTTTAGCTATCAATGTAATTTTTTTTAATTTTACTAAAAAGGAATTATTTGTTGATTATAAATATTCTAATACACTGGATAAAGGATAAATGTAATTATTACAATAATATTAGTTTGATATATCGGCTCGTGGCACTTTTTGCCCGTGGAGCAAACGCCAATATATGGGCCCACGGCACTATGAGGGTTATGGGAAAAAAAATTATAAGTAAGTTTTCAATAAATGATTAATCTTTATTGTCCGACTATTTTTACTCTATCACAGGAATAGCAGCAGAAAAAACCAGATGTTCTGTGCTGAGCCCAACTCAAATGGCTTTGGGAGGGCCATATTTCATAAAGGCCTTGCTTTCAAATCCTATAAATGCACGTGGTTGGTGGAAGCCATCAACTTTAGGTGGTCCAGTTGGATTCCAAGTTGTTAAAGGGGCTACTATCAAGGAATTGGTTTGTCAGACTCGCATGGAGGTCTGTAAAGGTGAGGAGCTTATTTCTTTCCATGTCCCAACCCAAAAAGAATTGGAAGCAGAGATAGCAAGGAAGAAGGCACGGCTGTGGTGTCTGGATGAAGAAGACATCGTCACTCAGGACTTTAACGCAATGTAGAACAAAATTCAGGGCAACAAAACAGAGCTGAACTTTTGAGCTGTGATGAAAATGAAATAAAAGTATGTCTAAACTCAACTCGTATTTTGTGAACTTTATGTGAAAATTATAATTGAAAAACCGTGTGTTTCAACCAGTGGTGTCATCTTCTATAAATCCCGTATTACTTTTTATAACAAATAAAGGATTTCACAAGATCCATTAAAAATGAACTGCTTTCAACAAATAGATACTGCCTCCTAGTGATCTAGGAGTTATTTTGTAAGTAACACAGAAATATTTCCTCGTAAATATATACTCTCCTTGGAATTTACCCTCCGTAGAAAATCTAAGACTCTGGGCTTATTCAAAATTCCTTTATTTGATACATGTAATGCCAAGCAGAATTCTCAAGAAATTAGCTGACTGCAGTAAGCCATTAATCGCCACTGAAAGCTCTCTGCCACATCACCCCCACTGCCTTGAACCCTCAGGGAAGCAACACCTCTCCCATTTTCCCCTCCTTTCATGACTCACAGAGAAGAAACTTCCCCTTCTCGACATAACCCCACTTGAGCAAGTCTCTCCATTGAGTTTCAGCCAGTGTCGTGCGCAGACCTCACCGCAAACTACAGCGGAACCTCGTTAAAGCGAGTACGGGCTATAGCGAGACCCCCGCTATTACGAGAGATAGCCGATGCACCGTCAATTGATCCTATAATAAGCATGTTAAAAATTTCGTTTTTGCTAGGCCCTTTTGGTGTTGGCTCTCGCCATAGCGAGGGTTTCACCGCCGGAAAAAACTTACACCAAGACTCCTTAATCTATGTGATTGCTAGCGATCTGTAAGAAATGAAGTTAATGGAGTGCTCAGTCTCAAATTTATGTGGTAAACTGTCGTTCGATAAATAAGTAGTTAATTTTGGTGAAAATATTGTGACATTAGCATTCGCGAACGCTTGATCTTCTTTTGTTCCTTGGGCGGCAGAAAGCAGTCGTCAGCATACCCGCACGTCCATAAGTTGCATGAATAGAAAGCATTTCATGGTACACACCATGGCCAAAAAAACACCAAACACGTCTAAGCGAGAAAATTAAAATAAAGGAGTAATATGAGGTATTTTGGCTATTATTTGCACCACCTCCGGTAAAGCGACAATTCGCTATAGCGAGTGTTTATTCATGCACCGTGGGGTGTCGTTTTATCGAGGTTCCACTGTAGTTGAGTTTTACCATTTGGCAAGTGTAAGGTTCATCATTTTCGAATTTTGGTGTAATTATAACCATAGAGAACTTATGATTTCAGACTTAACTGTGTGAAACCTTTCCATCATAGAAAATGAAAGAAAAAACCTTGTTAGATTCACTAACATATTTGAAAAAGCACAACCCACATTTAATAGCATATGTAGTTACATTGTAGGGTGCATACATATGAGTGAGAAAAGCATGCATGCTTGAGATGCATGCAAGATGCACCTGACGATTTAACTATGCTTTGAAACCTGGATCGTGCTTTCTCAAATACATTAGTGAACCTAACTAAGTGGTAGGAATAACTTGTAAGTTTATTCTTCCATTTTCCAAGGTGGTATAAGTTTTAAAGCTTTTTGGAAATATTATGCCTAGTTAATGTTTCTATTTGGTTATGTCTGTCTTATGTAGGTCATTCTCCCATGGTCGTACAAAATTATGCTCAAAAAACAATAATTTTGAAACAAAACTAAACAGGCTTATATTCTTGTACCCCTTTACTACTTTTAGTGACAAATAATTAATGAAAAAAATTATTTTCCCCAAATTTAATTCCCAAATGATTTTTCATGTCCGTGGACAGTCCCACAGAATTTTTGAAGAGGTGCTTATTGTATTAACAACCTTTACTAAATAATTTATCATAAAATCTATGATTAAACGAATTACAAAATATTAACATTCCAAAATTGCCTTTTTGAGTTGCTTTTATTTCATTGTATTAAATATAAAATAAAAAAAAACATTTGTCCTACCCAAAAAAGCAATGTACTTGGACACACAAGAAAAAGGGGGAACTATTCATAGGAGATGGTAGCAGCCCTGAACAAAAAGTAAGTAGAGAAGGAGATTGTTAGCTAAATTGGGTTGTTTGAGTTCATACTTGGTTTAGTGAATTTTTTAATGCTGGAAGAAAAAGTTTAGTTCAGTTTGTTGAAAGAGCCAAGATCATCAGTCATGTCCGTGGACAAGTGAAAAGAAGTAACTTTGCACCTTTTACTAATTACAAGCAAGATGTCTTTTACAGATATAAGATGAAAGTTCGATGCAATAAGGATATTGTCAAAACCTATTGTCAGTCCCAACTAAAAGTTAATTTAGAGGAAATCTTAATGTCCGTGGACATCATGTCCTTGAACTCTGCTTTTTATGACAATGGACATGATGATATACTCTGACTAATTACAGAATGCCCAATGACAATTAAAACAAACTTTTTCTCGCGAGTAAACACAATATTCTTCTTCTGCCGTGTTCATGGACATATATATCATGTCCGTAGGCAACAAAAAATAAAAAATTTAAAAAAACACTGCAATTATCACTAACCAGCTCTCCCACTTACGTCATTAGCTCGTATGAATGAAAAACTTAAATTACACAATTTTAGTTCTTAAATAAACAAAAATTCATTTTTTTTTTATTTTGCCCGTAGAAAATGTACGTTTTTGGGAGAATGACCCATGTGGAGTTATATCCCTCATTTGTGTCATAGGCAGATGGAAAGAGTTCTTGTTGTTGACATGGCCTACACATTTGTAATCTCTGGCTCAAAAATGGTACACCACACTGGCACAGAGCAAACAAGGTCAGCATTGGTATCTGTGTTTATTCTTACAAACTGCTACACCGAAAATAAAAAATTATGATAACAGTAGTGATTCTTCAACAGCATATCGTGTGGAACTAGCTCATATCTCAATGGAGGTTCCACAACAAAATGAATATATCATACAGAAAAAAATATTGTGTGCCCTTGTAGTTGTATCTTCACTTCGTTTCAACTCTTTGAGCTAAATTAAATGAGATCTTTGAGCAAATATCAATAATATGATAGTGCAATCTCATCCATTTTGAGATCGTTCCAGACAATTATGATAGCACCTTTTCCTCCAATCTTAATTAACATTTAATATCCATAAAAATCAAGAGTATTAAATAAATTGACGAAAAGGATGGATACCCAAGAAAAAGTTTTCATGGTTACTGCAGTGCATCCAAAAAGTTTTTGCATCCCTGTAGCTCAGTAACTAAGGAGATGCAACCCCATGTTTATGAACAAAAAAAATGCTTACCCAACCAGGGGCGCAGCTAGGAATTAAGGATAGGAGGGGTTTTAGGCAAAACAAATACATTTGTGTCTGGGGGTAAGGCATACCCACCAGGGTAAGTGGGAGGTGCAGGGGCCCTCCTAGAGAAAAATTAGGATAAATAGTGAGTTTTACGACTTTCTGAGGGATATTTTATAAATCCTTACAAAATTCTATAAGTAATATTAATGCACTTAAGTAAAATGGGTTTAACATAAAAAAATTTCTGAGCTCTGGGGGGGGGGGGGGGGTTTATCCCCCAAAACCTTGCTGCGCCACAGTACCAAACCACATCCTGAATTATTTTAGATTCTTTCAGAAATGCCCAGTATAAAAAGTGAAGACTAGAGGGATCCTAGAAGAATCATAAATTCATCATCGAATTCTACGTAGGCAAATTCATGAAGTACACAAATGCTAATTCATTTATATTTAAATCAATAAATTATTATTCAATCGTTCATAGCAATATTTGGTAGAATAAAAAACATTCTTACACAAAAAAATACAGTCACTCAACAGATTATCACAGATTTTAAGGATTTCAGAGAATTATCAGCATCAGCCGCACATTTATCCCCGAAATAAATTATACATCACCTTGTTACGTCCAACAACAGTAAAAAAGCATTACAAATGTTCCTTCAAGTTTGCAAATAATATATATAGGTATACATATTTGATAGCACAAAACAAATCAATCAGGTTTGCATTATGAATAGCCTCACAGAAATAAAGAATTATATATTCCAACATTTATGATGCCTTCAGGCTTAATTATCACGTCATGCCTTGATATTTACAGAGAACTTGGTAAATACCTTCAAATGAACACAAATTCTGAATTACTAGGGCATCAATTGATATTCACATGATTGATAATCTATCTCCAGCTACAACAAGATTAAAATCAACAATACACAATCATTCTTCTTTAGAATATATTCTTCAGTCTTCCTCTATCTTCTTCATCCATTGCGTTTTCTTTCTTCATTGTGTCTTTGGCATACTTGTATTAATTTCAGAATTCATAAAGAAACTATGAATTTTACAGTGAATATTTTCACATACATGCACAGACAAAGAAGGGTAGAAAGAGGCAAGTTATTTTACAAGTGTAGAACTTTACAAATCCTCATCATTTAAATATGGTTGACAGCAGAAAATTCAAGTCAACTTGTGATCCATGGCCTTCATATTCACTATCAGGAGTATGGAATTCATCACACCAGTAAATGGTGATTTAGATTACTTTTTCTGATTTTTCTTCAGATGATTAAATCTCAACACCTATGTAACGGCAACAACTCCATCCTGCACTAATACATCGTCATACGTATTATTTCCCTACGCTTCCAGGTGATTATTTTAAGGTATTCCATCAGTTGATTTCCAAGTTAACAAAGCTGACAAGATGAATTTTAAATGATGATCCTCCAGTCTGAGCTCGAAACGTTGGCTATTATGGGTAATTTAACCAGGTATGAATCCTGCGAAGAGTTTACCCACATTATTCACTGGGAAAGCATCAAATTATATTTAATAATTGCTTCTATTATAAACCTTTAGGCATCATAGCATCAGACAAGTCAAACAGCCTTGCACTGCTGCATGACAAAGCTGGTTGTTCGGTCTATAGACCCTTATTTGACATTTTCACATGCAAATATTGATCAATAATGGCCACATACTGGAAACTTGAATACACTACATGAATAAGTATTATTGCTTTCCATCTATTCATGAAGTTCTCCTTGACAATTTTGTGAGACTAGGTGATGTAATTAAAAGGCACTCCAAGGAGTTATTTGTCTTACGACTCACAGAGTCTACTTAGCACATTCATTGCCATATATGATTTGAAACTCTCCCTAAATGGTTCCCACTTACGGTTTTCTTTTTAGGAACCCAAATACTGGCCAAATTTGGTCCAAAAGGTTTGCATGCAATGGAAGAAGGGAGCTTACTGAAGGTAAATGCCTTGGACAGGACCCAGATAAACAAGTTTCTCAGATTTGCGGAATAGAGATAGATCACTACATCAGGGTAGCATAGACTGGATCACTTGACATAGTCCACACTGAATCTTTAGATAGCCCTGTCACATAATATATAGATTTTTGTCTTGAAAACACTAAAGATTAAACTTAAATTCCTTACCAATCGCTTATAACCTATTCCTGAGATTCTGGCTCAAAATGGCAAAAATGAATATAAGTACAGCAAAACTTCTATTTAACAATTTTGGAAGGATGGGCTGAATAAATTTATAATTCAAAGAGTATGTAAAACAGGTATATAAATACATACAGTTCACATGAGGTATTGCCCAAGACTTCAACAATTTTTGCAAAATTGTAGAAAATAATAAATAGAAGAGTGCAAAATAGAGATTATACTGTAGATGGTCTTCAGTATTACAATAGCCAGACAATACTAGGATAGAAAAATTTACAATTGCCATCAATCACAGTAATCATACAAAAAGTCTATTTTTGGTGATAGCATCTCCTCTAGTGACTCAGATGTGACTACTTTCCTACCTTCAAGAAAATTTCATCTTGCATTGGATGGGTCACATCTTTGCTATAGTTAGCAGAGAAGAAAATTTATTTTTCCCTTACACACACAGGAAAATGAAAAAAATAATCCTGCCCCTAGTAAATGCTCCTCCTTTGTTATTATGTGATTTTCTGCATGGGGCACAGAGACAATAGTCAAGTTGACCTCCATGGAAACACAAGTCTGAGTGCCTATATGTATAAAGCACAATGACTCATGAAAACAGTTTCACAAAATATAATGTGAACAGTCAAAGATTGGTCGTTAACACAGCAATCATGAATAAAATGTGTCAAACCAATGACAACACTGCCACTATATTTTGACAATACAAATTTTATGATGAGTAGTTTGAACATTACTGAAAATTACTACACAGGAAATTTCCACGAGTAAAATAATTTATTAATGAACTGAGCTTTTTATTTTAACAAAATGTTAATTTTTATGGCTATAGTATGAGGTATTAAACCAAACTGTGGCCGCTAATAAATTCTAATACTTGTGGAAGTTTCCTGTCAAATGATTTGCAGCATCACTGTCATTGTTTTGATACATTATTATTTATGAATAAATAAACCAAACATACCTCAATTTTTAACCATCAGGGAGACGTATAATTCCAAGAAGAATGTGTATCTTCCTAATTATTTCCGTGATATTACTGTGCACGTAGCTATAGACCTTCTCTTCTTTGTGTGCTGAGTTTATATGATTCATCATCTCATGAATGCCATCTGAGGAAAATGAACTGCTAGTTAGGCAGTAGGAATGCTCCATTTCTTCATGTTGCTCTACATCATCCTCAACAACTGTACAGAAAGGGCAATTGTAAAGCATCTTATCAGGATGAAGTCCAGAATTTGTGACATGTCGGTGCACACTGGTCTGAAAATTAATGCAAAACAATAATGTAGCCACAAAATAGGTAAGTACAATTAAAATCATAATACTGAATATGCTATGTGATATCTCAAAAAAATCGATTCCAAACAAAGATTACCCTGCCTGGTTTCAATTCAAATACAGAGAGCCTAAAAAAATCTTTCGTCAATACACCGTAAAAGGATACTAAATTAATTTAATTAATTTTTCAATTAAATACATATTGGAATATTGGCCCGAAATTTCAAATTTAGTGCCTTTGAAGTTGGCTGATGCGCCAGGGTGTGGCATAGAGGATCTCACACTTTGGGCATAACTTGGGCCTAATCTCCTTAAAGACCACATCGCACTCTCACATAGCATTAAAGGAGGCTATGGTTTCAACCATACCACAGGTTGTATTACTTGATTCGACTCCAGCCAAGTCGCACCATCAGCTAGATCATTTCATAACCATCGTGAGATACATAACACAAAGGTGTATTGCAGTGCTGCATTCTGCAGGATAAAAAAATAGACTTTTCGATGCGTAGCTGAGGTTTTTCAACTTACAAGAAACAAGGTCTTGGAACGCATCTTGTTCATATGCTGATAAATTTCTTATTAAAATATTTTCCTGAGTACTGACAGCACTCCAGTTAATTGATTAAATTTAACAATGTACTAACAAGTATAACTTACCAGATAATATGAGGTGAAGCTACAGAATGGGCAATGGTATAGGTCATTCTTGCCATGTATTTTCATGTGCCTCCTCAAGTTTCCTTTTTTGAAAACCTGACTGCAAGTCTCACATTTCTCAGTAGGTTGTATCTCATGGACTTTCTTGTGCCTGCCGACAATTCAAATAAATTAGAAAACTTGAATGAAAGAAGACATTAAGAAAGGACGGGTGGGAAGAAAAACAGTGTAACTGTGGGGTGGCGAACCTTATATGTACATATTTGCGGTTAAGTTGGTATGGAATGATCCAATGGTGTCTCCAAAGATTGCATTAGAAATTCACTTATGTGACTGGCATTTATCAATTTTTTCTATGATTTCAGGGAGGGTAGTCCCTCCCCTTTGTACTACCCATTACCATCTAACACTGCAGCCAGGTGGGCTACATTAATAGCCCAAAATGAAAAAGAAATTACACATGGACACAATAAAATTTAGTACTGAAAATTCTATATGGAGAAAACTATAATTTTCCCAGTTCACAGCAACATAGGGTCACTTTGAGTGATAAGGCAAGAAGCTAGCTACCCTTCTAAGGAAAGAATTCTTAAAGATGACAAGAACAATTCACACTAACCGTATTAATGCAGGGAGATTTTTCCCAGAATAGTCACACAGATGGCATTTGAAGGATTTCTCATCAACATGAGGACCAGAGATATGAGCAAGTAGTTCATGCTTTGTTGAGAACGCTTGGCTGCAATTCTTGATATTGCAACACCAACGTCGCTTCTTATGACGCTTTAGGTGCTGCTTCAAATTATCCCTGAAAAAGTGGAAATGATAGATCAAATTCCAGGAATTAAGGAGTGCAGTGCTGTTCAGCAAATAATACTACAAATATATGAAAATATGATGCTACCATCTCAAACAACACTTATTGAAGACATCAATTGAAATAAAAAATATATTACCCACACCTAATGCCTTGTCTACACTACAGACTTAACTTGAGTGACTTCACTTAAGTCTAATCTTAAGTGTGGTGCGGTAGCTACACGAGAGCTTTAAGTCGACTTCAGCACCATGATTGTCAATATCAGGAAACAGTTATGTTGGCAGATGAAGATCTAGGAGAGCAATTAGTGATTCTGTGATCCTAAGCCACGCATATTTGAAATAAACTTCCAAACTCCGTGAATGAACCATTTTGGATTTAGAAGGTTAAAAGGAAAGACCGATTTAAGACCCTGAGCAAACACTATTTGGCGAGAGGTGATGGAGCCAGAGGAATTTAGAATTACAAAGCTTGACTTTGTGGAATGACATATTCATAACCTAAGCGAAAACACTTAGTCAAATTCCACTCCTTTATTAAAACCAATGATGTTAAATTTTGGCCTTCAATTCCTCCCACGTCCATTTAAATCGCCATATCTTATCCCCCTCGACATCCCCAGGACTTAAATTGAAGCCCTATGCAATGGTTTCAATAGCAGTGTGTGGGATTTTATTAAGTGCATTCATTTACGTTATTTTCGATTATGACTCCATGGAAACTCAACTGTTTCACTGGATCCTCTGCCGTCGTCTCAGTCTTAAAATTCCTTAAGTAAATCGTATCTAAGTTATATGAAACGGGTTTCACCATGAGCAACAGGCATAGCAATTAGTTTTCACGGAAATAAAACCAACAATAAGGTGAGAAACTCCACAAAATGAATTCATCAATTTAATAACCCCAACACAAGAAAGTTAACTAACGAAATAGAACGCTCAATAACCACATCATGGAATACAGCACAACTTAAAACATAATAATAGTAATAAAAAGGTTTATTAACCGTGGGCAAAATACATTTGCATGGAGTCGTCAAAAATACAATCAACGGGACGAGTCAGGGGTGGATTGGGTATTATCCTGTGCCGTTTACAACACTTGAAGAGCTTCAACCGTGCGGAAACAGTTGCCTACGGAATTTAAGTATGGGTTCTAAGTGACTTAAGAGGAGGTGTACGTAAAGAAAGGTGGAGACACCTACACTACCACCTTGAATAGAGAGCCAACTTAAGTGGTCACTTAAGATACTAGTGTAGACCCGGCATAACAGGAGCAAATAAACTTAATAGCCTAACTGCTTTGATAATGGGTATTTCAAACTGTTAATGCAATCAGCATAGATAGCTACTAGTGTGTGTCTCATGTGAGAAATGGTATTTAGACAATTGGATTGGCGACAAATTGAGAATATTAGCAACTGGGACATTGCATGCAAACTTTCTCATACCCCCATCAGATACAAATCAGTACCTCCAATGCAAAAACGCTCAACAATCCCCCAGGGGATCAAATCTGCTCATCTAGGAGCCCGACAATGCACATGTGGTACAGCTACTGCCAGCTGAGCGCATGCGCAGTGTTGGGCTCCTAGATGAGCGGATTTGATCTGGTGGGCGATTATTGAGCGTTTTTGCAGTGGAAGTATCAAAACCTCTACATCTAAGATTACCATAGCATTAAGTAAATAATTATTTCATGGGGAAGTATTTAAAGTTAAAATCAAAGTTTGGGCATATTATCCTGTGGAGGTCATAAACTACACATTCAAATACAAGAAAGCTAAGCAACAACTAAATCATGATGAAGTTAACAAATCGATTCACACTAAATTGAAATTAAAGCCTTTGCACATAGATGGTATTGAAGTCATGCATATGAAAATCTATAGGATTTCACTTCTGCACACCAATTTCAACAAGTCATGCTGAAAAATCATTCATCTCAATGAGGGCTGGCTTAAAACTGTCAGTTAAAGAAAGGGCAACTGTTTAAATTCTGGCCTAGGTGGCAGCGGGGTAAAGCCCTCGCCTGCCAAACAGGAGGTCACAGATTTAAGACCCGCCTGGGTAAGTTACCCCTATCTAAGGCATGGTTGTTAGTGTACAATAAATTGTTAACATGTTGATAACTCCGATGTAAAAGGCCGTATAGAGCTGTTTTCGGTGGTATGGAAATAAATAAGTAAATAAATTCAACAGATACACAGCAAAGACGTGCTGATTTACCTATTTTCTTCATAAAAAGAATAATTAATAATTCTTAATTTTTTAATTATATTATTGTAAAAAAAAACTCTTTTGTAACATTTATTTATTTAACAATATTGTATACCATTGTACAGTAGATTCTGTTTAATGGGTCCACCGGTTACTTGGGGCAGCCGCTTAATTGGGGCAGATCTTGAAGAACAGAACCCGATAGAGGAATATACCACAGTATTCTCCACTTAATTGGGACAGCATGCCGCTTTATTGGGCCATGAGTCGGCAACATTGACTCTATACTCTCGATGAAATTAAAAGTTTTTGTTTTCAGAACACTATACAGTGAAACCACGATTTTACATTCCCCCATTATACACTTTCCCTGATTTTGCACACTTTTTATCAGGTCCCAAAGAATGCCGCCTTTAAAAAATGATACTCTATTTTACAATATCCTCAATTTTGCACTTTTTGTAAGTGGTCCATTCAAAAGTGTAAAATAGAGGTTTCACTGTATTTTTATATTTTCCTCCTTTGATTTACTCTTATTTTTCACAAATGTTCCTATTCTTGCCCTATTTTGAAAGCTCTGGTTGTTATACTATCCGCAAGAGGATAGGAATTTTCTTTAATACGACTTATTAAAAGACATTCGATCAGCATCACCCGAGGCAGTGAAAAATATTTTTAACTAAATTGTTATAATTCTTAAAACTCATTATAAATTAACTAAACTCGCTAATTTATTAATCAAATTAATAGTTTAATAAGCTTATGTTACATTATAAACATTCTTTAGTCTTCTTTCTATCATTTGAACTTTTATTTATGCCCACATACAGGATAGTTCGCCTAATTGGGGCAGCCGCTTAATTGCTGCAGCGTGCACAAGTCCCAATATGTCCCAATTAACCGGAATTTACTGTATTTTGTTGTGTTTTCATTCATAGCCCTTATGAAGGTTTTAAATAAACTGAAACATTGGCTAACAACTTTTTTGCATTATATATATGACCTATGCTCCAGGAATTATTTTATCATTAATTAAATGAGGTCAAGATAAGATGAAAAAGAAAAGAATACATGC
The DNA here is from genome assembly GCF_921293095.1 of Ischnura elegans. Taxonomy (NCBI): domain Eukaryota; kingdom Metazoa; phylum Arthropoda; class Insecta; order Odonata; family Coenagrionidae; genus Ischnura; species Ischnura elegans. The sequence goes on from NC_060254.1 coordinate 73,270,315, forward strand.
ACTGAATTGTTGAGGCCTTTACTTTGTAGAATTCTATTATATGTTTGGAATGAAATTACTTTGCTTTTCTACAAAACACACACTTTATTGCCGACTAGTTTCTAGTCTTGAAAATGGTACAGTGTAACCGAAACTAGTCGGCAATAAAGTGTGTGTTTTGTAGAAAAGCAAAGTAATTTCTTTCCAACCATAAAAGAATACATATTTAAAAAAGAAAGATTGCCCATACACAACACGTGGATGACATACTCACATGGTTAGAAAAGAAAGACCGCACTTGCTGCAGGAGTAGGGTCGGTCCCTGGGAAAATGCTTCTTCATGTGCCTCTCAACACACCAATATCTGTTGCTCTTGTACTTGCAAATTTGGCAGGAATACTGGATTCCTTTTCCAGGTTCCACCTGCTCAATAATGCCTCTCCTATTTGCTGAAATGCCCATTACGTCAGAGTCTGACATATTCCTGGAATTAGATTGTTCACCACTTTCACCACAACACTCATTAACATGCACACGTTCACCAGATTCACTTCCCACACATTTTGCATCAAATACTGCATCATTTGCATTAAATCGTTGTGATTTCTGACCACTGCTAGATTCGCAAGTTCTACTTGGCAGCAATTTCTCTTTTGTGAAACTAATATATTGACTAGAATTACATTTACCAGAACTGCTACCTGCAAAATCATTTTCAACAGGATCTGTAATCACTGAGATATCAGTCATTTCGTCGTTCTTACTGTTCATATTTTTAACATTGATCACAACATTAACAGTGGGGCAAGAATCAACACAAGTTTGACAGGAGTCAACAACTTCTTCATAAGCAACTTGATTATCGGAGGAAATGAGATCATCACCTTTACCACAGTGAACAGTAAACACATCATCAATGGTAGGGCTTGACGGTTCCATTTTATTCTCAGGACTCCCACTACAATTACGTAACCTATCCATTTGTAGATCTCCTTCAACTAATGAGATTTGTCCAGCACATTCACTGCTTGCAATGCCTAATACTATACTTTCAGCCATTGTGCTTCCATTTCTTTCATCTGCTGAATAAATGCAATGACCATCAACTTTCTTTTCGGGAATTAATTCATCAGAAATATGAGAATTGCTCACTTCACCAATGATGCATTCCTCTCGAGTATTAATACATTCTTTTCTAGGGCTGGCTTCAGGCCTTATTATCTGACAGAGCAAGGCTTGTGAGGGTTGAAAACACAATTTCTTTTCTTGAAATCTATCACAAGTAGAGTCTTTGTTTTTTTTCTCACTTTGAAATTCCAACTCTGGTAAATTACCATATTTATTTATGGCGGACTTATTGACAACCAAAATTTTACCTTTTAGTTCATGTACATTTGATTTTTCCATGACTTGATTAACATTTTGTTTAACAATCAATAATTTTGAATTATTTTTAGCCCACGGAGGTAAATTTGCTATAAATTGCGATAAATGCTTGTCAGAATTAAGACTGTTATCACTTGACATGGAACTATTGCCACTATTAAGCAGATAATCAGGAATATTATGGTGAACCTCACTTTTATTGACACAAAGCTCTTCCAATATTGAATTTTTAACATCACACGTGAAATCGACTAAGTTCTTCAGCAAACCATCTGAAAAGTGTTTAGAAGCATTCGTGCTAAGATTCTTCATTTTGACTAACTTGACGGTAACTAAATTTTGCCCACGCTTGGGGCTATTGAAGACTAGGTCATCACCAAGCACTACACTAACTGATTTTTTTCCCAAGGGTTCAAGGGATTTTGATGAATTATTTTCTTTGGTGATTTTAGTTAAATCTTTTGTGGTCTCAATGAATTCTTCAGATTGAACACCAACCATAAAAGAGTTGGAAAAAGAATTAGATCTTTCTTCAGACTGCTGAAATAATTTTCTTTCATTGATAGAATCATGATTTTGAAATGAAGTGGTTTCATTTTCCCCATAAGAATTGGTTCCACTTTGACATTTACCTGGCAATTTGCTATGACCAAAAATCATTTCACCGTCAGCTCTACATATTTCTTCATTGACCAGATTTTCTAACGGGTGATTCAAATCTTCCTTTCTCATGTCGGGCAGATTTTCAACCAAAGCTTCCCCATCTGTATTCCTTCCACACACATCGTATGACACCAGCTTTGCATTTACAGTGCCTTCATTCAAAGCTTCAGCTAAAATTTTGTTTCTCATTTCCATATTTTCACCCTTACACAAACTTTCTTCTTTGCTCTCCAGTTTATCACTGGATGACAAAAGGTGTTCAGTCCTCATAAGCTCTAGTCCAAGCATCATTTTGTCTTGCAAGTTTTCAGATGAATTATGGCTATTTGATTCACACCTTTGCTTGTCCAAGCCAAATTTTTCCTTTGATTTCTTTTGCTTCTCTTGAATCTCGAGTGAATCAGAATAATAGCCATGAGATATGAGAGGATCTGAAATGGGGAGAAATTTATCTTCGGCAACAAGACCATGTCTCTCTTCGACAAACAAAGACTTGTTGTCTTTAGGGTCCCCTCTATCATCACCTATTGGGTTATGATGGCCATGTTTCTTCAGAATTTTCGATCTGCAACCTGTTTCAACACTTTGGGATTGGGCAGTTACATTAGAATGGTGAGAGTCGTCATCTTTAAAACATTTTTGGGAATCCACAAGTTGGTCAGCTTCTTTGTGAATCTTAGAAATCCTCTTCTTAAGTTTTGATTTCCTTTTGTTTTTGCGATTAATATTTTTCGGCACATTTGAAATTTTCTTGACATTTTGATTTCGAGATGAAGAAATATCTCTCTTGCATTTATCACTAATAGATGATAAATTATCACCAGTAGGGCTAGTAATGGTTTCTCTAACATTCATACTACCACAGTTTTTCTCATCTGAATCAGGCACACCAACTTTCCGTTTTATACCTAATGATTCCATTAAATAATTTTGGGAGTTCAGATCACACGTACTGGAATGTTCACCTTCATCACCAAGATCAAAACTTTTATTTAAATTGTGGATTGTTGGTTTCGCTGTGCTCGAGATATCTTTTGGTTTGATACCTTGTAGTCGCCTACTTCGAAGTCTAGGACCTTCAGTTGAATGTGCTGAGATTTTATTACTAGAACTGCTCATCAGCTTCCTAAAAGAAGATAAAAATTAAATGCATAAATACTTTTATTCTCAGGTATTTTTTCTTAAATATTCAAGAATTTAAATTACCGTTTTTATCTGAATATAGTCCCCCCATTTTTCCAAAAATGTCCGTGGTGAAAGTAAAGGGGGGACCATATTCAAACGCATTTTTTTTTATTTTTTCCCAAAACTGAAGCCACAAAATTAGGGGGGAGGACTATATTCAGAGGGGGACTACATTAGGAGAAATATGGTATTTATTTAATAATAATACAAATTGGTTAAAATAGTTTTTACTAGTACATATTTCCCTAAAATATTTGTAGAGGAAAATATTTACACACTTTTAAATTATTAAAATTGCTTAATTTTATGCAATAAAATAAACTTCCCAGGGTGAAAATTTCAACTCTATTAACTATGGAAGAATGTGGCTACATTATGAACACAAATGCGTAAACTACTGAATTTGACCTTCATTTTCGTATGTACTTCATGATGATATTAAATTGAACTCTTTTGTTTTTAGAGACTATGAAACAAATTTATTTACCTCAAGCCTTAGTCACAGAATCATTTTTTTCCATCCCTCAGAGTGATAGCTCAAGCAATAGGTTTTCATAGACCAAAGATGTGATTGCTTGACCCATCATTTTCTGAATCACACAGTCATTATCACTGTCCCTTTTTCCATCGCTATTTCCGTCACTTTCAACTGTCAATCAATTAAATGCCAAGTGTAGCATTACAATCACAATTAGCAGCCTCGTGTTCTAATTGGCTGATGGATGGTGACTGGAAAAAGGGATGTGCTGAGCAAAGGCGCAGCGAGAGGGGGTTTTGGGGGATAAACCCCACCCCTGCAGGCTTAAAGAAAATTTTAAGTTTAATCCTTTTTACTTAATTGGATTAATATTACTTATAGAATAGTGTAAGGATTAATAAAACATCTCACAGAAAGCCTTAAAACTCACCATTTTGACCCACAAAAATTTTCTGGGGGAGGGCCCTGCATTTCCCGCTTACTTAGGTAGGTATACCATACCTCCCAGACCCACCAGTATTAGTTGTGCCTAAAACCATTCCTAGCCTTAATTCTTAGCTGCGTCCCTGGTGCCGAGTGATGGAAGCAGGGATGGAAATCCCATCCCTTGAGCCATCATTGGAAATATACATGAGAAACATTCACTTTTTCCACTATCGCTGGAGTTGTCCCGTCAAAGGGATGAAAAAATTGATCATGTGATTCAAGCTTTAGTCCAAATTAAAAAGATTTACTAGATTAAGTCTAGGCAAGAAAGTAGTGAAAGAACAAGAAAAAGAGAAGTAAATTCATGGGACATCTTTGGCAACGTCTGTCTTTTAGTGCTATAACATTCAATTGCTATGTGATGATGTACAGGGGTGCAGCTAGTAATTAAGGCCGGGGGGAGGGTTTATCCCACAAAACCCCCCTTGCTGCGCCACTGACGATGTACTTGTAATGGCACATTTGGGCTATTCTTTAGGGATCCCTGTAGGGATAGCACTTTGCTCATATTCTTTCCATTCCTTATCCTTAATTCCAAAGTTAAGCTTGAACTACTACCTATGAGGAAGAAAGATTGCTGACTACATATATAACAATGTCAGGCATCAGCCTAAATTATACGTTGAAATCGTGATGATAACAAAAAATCCCAGCACAAATCTGAAAAATTACACCAGGTTCCCATTCCAAAAAGGCTGGCCCTTAGAAGTTGTGAGATGTAGAATAAAGACCCAAGGTTGCTGGATGTAAAAAAACTGCGGTGGCCAATTCAAACCATCATTTTTGTAGTCACTTACTTTAAGTGGCACAGCGTCGAAAGGTGAGTTTCGTAGCTCCTTCTGTTTCTAATATTCTTGTTGCAGGGCTGGCAGAAATACTCCACAGCATTCCCCGACTTCCTCATACCCTCAGAAGCCAATCCCGGGACCCACTTCCCACGCGTATGGCTTTGTGGTGGAGCAGCAGAATTCCTTTCCAGACTCTCACGGTCATCTTTAAGGCTAGAATTCCCAATGCCCATTTCACAGCCATCCAGGGGAAGACTGAAAGAACTGGCATTACAGTTTCCTGCATCGGAGGAACCATGAAAATCGTGCGTTCGAGAAGTCAAAAGGGTGTCTCTCGGAGTAATGTGACATTTTGAAGAAGACTGTTCACCCAGAGAGAAATCAGCACCAGATCCAAGTCCATCCATGAAGTCAGGATTATTTTCCTCCATTTCACTTGATGCTCTAAGGCGCCTTCTCCTTGACATATCTCTATCTTCTCCCCCAGTTTTACCTCCTCCCTTCTTAACGTTACATTTGCTAGCAATGCGTCCACCTCCTACCACATCTTCCCTTTCAATTTCTCCCATCTCCCTTCTCTTCTCTTCCATGCCACCCCAAACAGTTCTATCCTGAACGTAATCCTCATAACTCCACTTTCCCCCTCCGACGTGCACCATTCCCTGACCCTCCCTCTCTTCAAATTCTTCCTCAAGCACTTCCTCGATCCCCATGACTTCCTCGAACACGACATCCTTTCGACGGCTTTGAAGTTCCAGCGATGAGAAGAAAAAATCTGCATTCAAGAAGTTCAAGTGATCCCCTCCCGAAGGTGTTGTAGCAGATGGAAGGGATCGTATATGTTCTGATTTTGGCATACCCAACGGCGGAAGCACGGGAATTGGTGCTTCATTCTCCTTGACTGGGGTCTGTTGCTTACATGCTCCAGCATTTCTGTGAGATATATAGTTCTCCAGGCCGACGATCGTTGCATGGCAGTAAATGCACATGTGAAGATCCTCGTCATCATGATACATTGCCTTAAAAAAAAGAAAAATAGCCATGGTGGTGAAACTGACACAAATTTTGGCAACTAGCATACGCTCTGTGTGCATCACCCGATATAAATCGCACATGAAGGCTTTTATGAAGACTGTAACATTTATAATGCATAATTCAAACTGTCAATGTGACGTCCCTTCAACACAAATGAAGTTTTACAAAAACAAATAAAAAAATAGAAGTATAAAAACAGTAGGATGAGATAGTTATCGCTCAGAACCATGATTGTCGTTCAATATTAGAATGCTATTAATGAACTCGTAATACCTCACATTACTAAGAGGTAAAATGAAATTTACATCTCCAATGTACGTGCAATGGCAGTCATTATTGCCCATATAACTTACTTCTTCACAACCTAGCGTTGACAGAAGGGAATTAAATCAATTGCTCAAACATTTTTCAACATATCGTTTCTTCACTATACAGTAAAATATAGAAAATAAACAAGAGCATCGATAACATATAGATAGCTTTGTTTGATGCAAGACACACCGTATTATCTGTAAATACTGAATGTTTTGGAAGATAAAAAGTAACATGGGTTGTCCTTCTTACTGCTCCAAGCAAATCGTTGATTATACAAGCTGTTTTAAAATAACGTCACTCTAACAAATACAGCTTCATCACTGTGTTCACCACTTTTCACCACATACAAAATCGAACCGCCATACAAATATGACAATACGACAGCTATAAAAACACTCAAAAAGAGATATATGTAACTGTCAAGTCTTCGTATATGGCAGTACTACGCAAAAAGTCAAGATTATTGGTACATTGGTACATTATTCAAGTTCAAGTAATAACTTGTCACGGATTTCAGTTTGCACAAAGAAACAAAAACGAACCACTTTGACTACACGCCTTCTCATTGGCTTACTTTTAGCGGCCTTTTTCAAAACATTTCTTGCGCAACGATTGCTGTTCCATTTCATACAAAACACTAAAATAGACTTTCTCCATTATCATTCAAGGATAACAATACTCCAGATAAGAGTTGCACGATAAATACCCATATACTGAACCGTTAGGTCAGATATAGAAAATACGTCAGAAGGTACATAGGCACATCTGTGGAAGGGAGCAATTTCTCAAAGCTCTTATGGCATCTCTGTGCAGTGGTGCAGCGAGGAAGGGGTTTTGGGGGATAAAAACCCCCAGAGCTCAGAAATTTTGTAACTTTTAGTCCATTTTACCTAATTGGATTAATATTACCAACAGAATAGTGTAAATATTAATAAAATATCCCTCCGAAAGCCATATAACTCACCATTTTAAACCATTTATCCTGAAATTTTTCTAAAGAAGTGCACCCGCACCTCCCGCTTACCCCGACGGGTATTCCACACCCCCAGACACCGCAGTATTAGTTGTGCCTAAACCCCCCCCCCCCCCAGCCTTAGTTCCTAGCTGCGCCCCCGTCTCTGTGCATGATACCGTGCGCGATAACAAAATCAGCATAAGTATCATGGCACTCTTGAAAGGTGAATTGGGGCGTACCCTCTAAAAATTTATATTGATTTTGAGGTATAACACCTAGATATATGAAATATTTATGTATATTGAGCGGGTAGTCCCCCATTTACTTTTACCATGGGCATTTTTTTAAAAAAAGGGGGGACTATATTCAGATAAATATGGTATATGCTTATGCGTGGAATGAAAGAGCCAAGACTCATGCAGACAAGTACATATAAAAATCAGAAGGGTGGACGAAGCATCAAGGAATCACCAGATTAATCTAGCCAGTATACAGTATGTACCTGCAATTTGGCTCTGCAGGGAGTCATAGGAAAAAAGACGAAAGAACTTTCCGAGTCTCTCTTAAGCCCAGTGGCTCATAGGATCCTAAATAGTAACTTTGTAGTTATGAGTACCCTTGCCTCATCCATCACCTTAGGAACTCTGTAGACATAAACACAGGGACGGTCTGGTCATGTTGGCTCTTTGGAAATTGCTGAGGGCCCCGAGCTTATGGCCCTCATAGGGTTCGTGTCTATCATGAAGAGTATATGCAAGATCTAATGATGAAAGACTCAGATTACTTCAACAAAAATGTTTTTTTTTTTGCAATCATAAAATTCTACGTTTTCATTAGCCGCTCTATTTACAGCATACTCATTGTAAAAAGATTATATAAGAAATAAAATAAAGGTGTCAGAATATAGTTTTTTTGAAAGGGTTATTTGAAAAGGTTATTAAAGAGGGTTTTTAGGTTTCAGAGCAGTTTCAAGGATTACATTCAGTAAATAGGTAATAGAAACATTATACAACATTAAATTTTATAAGCTGTGAAATTCTCACTTTTTATAGCATTTTTACTTGCAAAATTGCTATCTTCATTAACTTTTATCTTCTTCTTAAGGAACAGCATAGCATCAAAATCCATTTCCGGGAATGCAATTCCTAAAATTTTCCATGGGAGTACCCTCAAATATTCCACGGCAATGAGGGCCACGTCATGAGCTCCATCTGAGGGTCCCCAATCAACCCAGACCCCTCCAACATAAACATTCTACTAACTCTGTATTGTGGTGTTTCCTATTCAAGCATTTCATTTGACATAATTTTCTGGGGCTCATCCCCTCATGCTTCCAAGGTGTTCACCATACAAAAACGTGATATTAGAATCATAACAAAAGCAATCTTGTGATGCTCACTCCAAGCTTATAATTAAACCACTGAACATTCTACCAATGCCCTGTTTATTAATTACCAATTTTAACTTTTTTAATTCTTGATCTCAACATGTACACACTTGTCATGTAAACAATTATGAAACTAGAAATAGCAATATCCTACATTATCATTCAATTAGGACTAACACATCAAAGTTATAGGCACACTTGAATGGGATCTCAGAATTTACAATAAACTTCCTTATCAATTGAAAGTAAGTCATTCTATAGTGTCATTTAAAAGGAAGTTAAAATTTTTCTTCCAGGAAAAGATTTATTATTCTACGTAAAAATGAGTTTGATTCTTCCGACTGATCATTAATATTCTTATTACTTTTTGAACATACAATCATTTACTAATGTATTGTGTAATGACATGTCTTATACCTTCAGTTGTAAGATCTATATTTAAAAATAATAATAATTATTATTGGCAATCTGGCACTGAGAATTAAAAAATATACTATCATGGAAAAATATAAACTGGAAGATGTTTCAAAATTATAATCACTTTAGAAACGACTTCAGAGAGATCTAGGGACATCAATTAAATGAGAGAAATAGGACCCATTTCATCCAACACAGAATTTTATACATTTCAATATATACATGAAATAAATAGCTCTAGAAATAAACATGTAATCCACATAGTACATAATTCCAGATTCTTCATAGAATACAGTGTCAATGAATTAGAACAAAAATAACAAAATTTAAAAGGGGTACGTACTTGAAAATGATCAACATAGCAAATATTGGCTGAGTAAAAATTCATCATGCATCAGAGAATGTAATCAGTTAACATACTTATCCACAAGCTTACACCACATAAAAGACACACCCCACCAAATTTACACCAAGGAGTAGATGCAAGTAATTATTGACATGAATGATAAATATGGAATGGTAAGTTCTGGATCTTATTTACCACATACAAATACATACAAGAATACATATTTGATTCTGGACATCACATAAGTAGGGGTGCAAACTTGATTTTTCCCAGAACCAAAACAATATTCCACTAATAGAGGGTTGATGAACATGTAAAAGGCTACCCTGAGGGGGAAGCAATATGGGCAATTTGCCATAGGCCCCCTCATCTATGGAGACCCAAAGAGACCCCTAAAAGTACTGCTTGAGTTCTTGAAGGTGAAGTAAGGGGTGAAGAAAGGAGCCGAAAAAAGTATGCTTTCACGGTTACCCAAATGTCTTTGACTGGCCTCGACATGGCATAGCCAAGGAAAAGCTCACCTCATTCGAGAAACTTCTTTTTGCCTTCAAATCTGTACTAGAACAGCATTCCAGAACCTAGATGTGCACCCCTGTACATAAATTATCACAACATATAACAGACTTTTCCACATCCCAGTACAGCATTTTACAAGATTATCAGTACACTGCACATTCATGAAAAGTATAACACAGGTTACAGTTTTCTTTCCTAATTTTATGGGGAATTAGGGTATGCCAGAATCAAAGACATTACCTTAATGATCCCACAAAACATGTTTGGTGGGGGCGGATAGAGGTCCTAGTTTCAGGCTGGGGGATCTTTATGTACTTGCTGCGGTTCGTTGGTGGTATGCAATACATCTCAGCGATAATTCTCCGAGGCCTGGCAGGAATGCTTAGATAAGTGGCTTTTAAATATTCATCAATTTTGAAACATTGTTAGTTAAGCTGGTAAAAAACTCATATTAGAGAGCAACCTTAAATATTACCATCTTTTAATTTTTCCAGAAATTATAGGTTAGTGGCTCCCCCCTTCCGTAATCCACCATAGCATACAACTCGTATGCACATAGTTCTACAACTGAGGCCTTCATTTCTAGGCCTTATAATATAGTGTCTCTCTATCATTGAGTTGGGATTACATTAAAATTGAATTATTTTTACATCATGAATTTTATCTATGCGAAAGTCTGAACACCTTGGCATAATATGACTTGAACTATGCCCTCAACTTTAAACCCACATTTTGCATTGGAGTACAGAGTTAAATGTGAACACCATCAGGGATTTAAAAGATACACCAGTATATTGAAAACAGAAAAAAGATATAACTCAATGCCTTATTATCAAAGCCCTTGAATACTTTTTCTTGCCAAATAAATACTAACACCTTCACTTTCGGTTCTTAAGGAAATGAAGACTTTCATATTCATGCGTTTTCAACACACTAAATTTTAGTATTAAAGTAAGACTGATTCAATCCTACCCATAAAAAAGAGGGATATATGGTATTTGCTAACAGACTCCAAGGCTTAGGGGAACCCAAAGGAGCCCCAAGAGTGTTAGTAAGATTTCTTTCTTCATAAGATTCTTTTCTCTTTCCTCACTAAGTATTGCAGAATTTAGATAAATAATTCATGCATAAAATGTATGCATAAGGTAACTGTTGATATTCAATTCATCCAAAAACCCATACCCCCAAAGATTTCAAGGCTCATAACCGAGAATAAATCACTCTTCCTAAATACATAACGAGTATACATATTTTCAAAAATAATTATGATTTTTCAGAGAGAATTTAACATTTTTAGCTGCCAAAGTAAAATATTTGACTGCTACAAATATTGAGAGAAAATAATGGCTCATTTAGATTAAATAAGGAAACTTCTTTACACTAACCACTAAATTCTCTTCTCATTAACAGTGGTATAGAGTTACTGAACATCCAAAAATATGGTCCAACCTTATTCTTTTCAAGTCAAAAATGGACCCAAAATGGACAGCTCACAATGAAAGAATGGAGCTGACAGAAAGTCACACAAGCATGGTCAGGACCAGGCAAGTGAATTTTTGAAATAAATGGAAAAGAGGAAGCTAAAACTCTACCAAAGGGATAGACAACTAGAACAGATACAAATCACAACAACTTACACGGTCTGCACAGAAAATAATTGTCTTACAATATGCAACATCACACACAAGCAATTAAACATGATTTCAGGAAACAAATCCTGGTGATAAGGTGAAGTTTTCAATCACTACGCACACAATTGATTTTGTGAGAGCTTTAAATAAATATTACAAAGCCCAAGACTCCAACTGACATTTACGAAGAAAATTTTCCCATAGTTTAGCCTACCTACCTTTCCTACCAGTCCTTTTTTACCCTTTCGCCTCATCTTACAAAAATATACAACATTTACCACACCATCATCAAAATAGAAATTAGTACATACTGTCACCATAAGAACATGCATACAGTAGTATGATGGAATACCAATTTGAAATATCAGTGTACATACTTATTCATACTAAGTGTGAATAAGTTTTAAGAATGAAATTTTTGGCAATCACACACAGATCTATTGATGAGTTTAAAATGCCCATTTCACAATTAAGTAAACCTTTAGCTGAGAGCTAATAGATGTGATGGAGGTGGTCAATGTTTTTCAGGAAGCATGAATCATTCTCATAATTCAATAGAAATCAGCTACTTACACATGCATCGTGATACAACTGGCTGACACGATGTTGAAAAAAAATTTCAGACCCTGTTTGCACATATGTACCATGTCCATGGTAAATTACACAGAACATCTAGGTTATAAAGACAACATGGCAGTACATAATTCATCCACATATAGAACACCTGAGAAAAATAAAATACTTCAAGCATAAATGGCTATTTCGGCCTTTCCATTTGAATATACAAGTAGGTAAATAAACAATATAAAACATTTATATAATCGGTCAATCAATTGCATAAAACTGGACCAGATAATACTGAGTAAACTTACTGAATTCACTTCTAGCTTAGTTTTTTCCAGACAGTGACATTCAAAGTTAGGCACTCTGCCAGTAAAACAAAACATTCATAATCCAGTTATTTTAATCATAAAAATCATATAAATTATCCCTCATGAACATTAAAAAAAGCTATTGTAATCTTCCTATAATGTAAATAAGATAATCCATAGTAATTTGTAAACACATAATGTGGAATGTGGAAGATCATTCCAAAGTAGAGTTTAATAAATCCCTTCTTGCTTTTCCATTTAACTAAGCTGGGGAAAATGTAAATGCCTTTCTTTTATGGTCAACATAAAAGTTATCAAATGGTTTCATGTTTTGCTGAAGTATGTACCCCAGGTAAAAACGGCCATTGTGCACTGAATGGTAGAGTGAAAAAAGAGGCCATTGCTACTAAGCCGAAGTGGCAATAAGTCGACCATTTACTAGTAAATCTTTTCTACTAGCAACCAATTTTCCAATCTCAATGGGCCAGGGGTCATTTCCACCAGGGATTCCCAAAGAAATTAGATCAAAATAAGAAAAATATGCCAATTAATAAAAATTATCATTTGCTTAACAAGACATAGTTAGTAGACGGACAACATAAGTTAATGCTAGGGCATCTAAGCAAAAAGAGGAATATTTGTTCCAAATAAAATCTCACTATCATAAACAAAACAATCCAATAGGCAAAACTATTAAAATTTCAACAAGATAAATGAAATTATACAGCTATACAATACCTAGACACTGATGGAAATGTAACATGAAATGTACACCCAACATCATCAGTTTATACTTTTAATTATTTCACATTTAACTTCACTGCTTTTCTTCTTCATCATCTTTCGAGTCTTCCGAATCATCATGCTGCCTTTTAAGGGATTTGGCTCCAATGCCTGAAACAAAAGGAAGTTCATGATTTCAAAATGAACTCATGCAAATAAAAGAAAGATAAAGCACTGCACACATTACCATACTAACTTTTAACGTGACAAACAGATGCATCAGCACCTGACTCGTTTAAATAATTCAGCCACAGTATTTGAGATGGAGAAAGGCGATCACCAGGCCCTTTCACTTCAAAAAACTTACACTGCCGAGAAAAAAAGAAAGCAGGTTATTAAATCAACTTCTCATCCTACTACAAAGCTAATCAACTTCCACACTTCTATACCTTTTCAGTTTCATAAAATTTAAAAAATCAGATTTCATTTGCATTCAAATACTTCAAGCAAATCACCGAAATTAGCATATGGGTAATAATATATGTAATAAGACATTTATTACCACTCCATACAACAAATTACTTTTCAATAGCAAATGTAGAGTACTTTTAGGTAGCCTTGAATGAGAACCTGTTTAAGGCTACCATCAAATAATAATTTAACAATGTAAGGGCTGGTTTTATAATGTCTGGTTAATATACACCGCTCCACAACATTGATTGTTGTGTGTGCCAGTACTTACATAGACTACAAATGCCGTGTTAATGCACACTCCAGCAAACAGGTTTGCACTGAGAGGATTATTAACTAAGTGTTGTACCCTTTGAATTATGTTTCCCCTCCAACTCAAGAGCTGTCCTTACCCAGCAGAATGTCTGACCACAGAAGTTGTATGATATGATATAACAAACGCCAATGAGAAAACGACTCTAAGAATGAGTCTGACGCAACCGGAAGTAACCCTAAAGGACTCAGGAGCATGAGATGTACCTATGTATATACAAACTTTGGTCATAATCAGTGCAGCCGTATGGAAATGTATATGGAACAAACAAACAGACATCTTCTTTTATGCATAGTAGATGACAAAAATAAATCCTACCTCATTCAGCCATTTTATAATAAATTGACGTTTAAAAAATGCAAAAGTTGATGTCATCATGATCTAGTGATGTCATTTAAGTTCCTGTTCACTTTATAGTTCAGAGAGACTTGATCCTTGATGGAAAGTATTGCTCATTAAAATGCTAATGACAACATAGTATTAGAGACAGGTGTGTGAGGTCGAGAAGTAGCAGAGAAGTGGTGAGCCAAACGGCATGAGTCAGTGACGTCAGGAACAAAAAGGGACTTCACACACAATGAATTTTTCAATCAAATTAAATTTACTGTTGCCATTATTTCAACAATAATCTACTAACTAATGAAGTACGCAAGAGTTTACAACCTGGGCTGAAAAAAATCATGCCTTAAGTATTCTGTCCATGGTGCAAAATTATAAAAAGACTGTTTTCTATCAAAAATGGTTGACACTCAATTAATGGGATACCAATTGTCATATTCATTTGCCATCATCTGGATACAGGTAAGCATACATGAACTGAAGGAATGGCAGTTTTCAGATTTCCTGGGTGTAGGGATATCTTACTATTTATGTTACTGATAACGTAATTGGAATAATTTTTTAGATAACAATGCCTGCATTTTATAACATGATACTAACACAGTTCTCAGTTTCAGAGAATTTAAACTAATTTAGCTGCCCTTATAAAGTATTTGGAAATAACAATTATATTTTTGTATTTCAAATACAGTTTTCTTGTGTATTTTGAATCTGAAATACAATTTTTAGGAGTAATTTGTATATTGATAACTAAAATAGAATTGACATTTATTTTGCCCACCTTAACAAAAATAAACTTCATCTAGGTACAGTGGAACCTCGTTAAAGCGAGTACGGGCTATAGCGACACCCCCGCTATTACGAGGGATAGCCGATGCACCGTCAATTGACCCTATAATAAGCGTGTTAAAAAATTCGTTTTTACGAGACCCTATGGTGTTGGCTCTCGCCATAGCGAGGGTTTCACCGCCGGAAGAGTTTCATCAAGACTCCTTAACCTCTGTAATTGCTAGCGATCTGTTAGAAATGAAGTTAATGGAGTGCTCAGTCTCAAATTTATGTGGTAAACTGTCGTTCGATAAATATAATGATTGACGAAACAATGCTTTGCATGATTTTTATTCAGTGTGGTACTTATAAATTGTTTGAATAGTTAGTCGTTATTTGAGTAAGGAAATTTAGTGATGCAAAAAAACATCGCCTTTCGCCTGGATTTATGCTTACGTTTATCGGATAGATGTTTATCTGTCGCCGCACCACTCCTGTTCCTGTATATCTGTTCGCAACAGGTATATTGACTATTATTTGCTCCACCTCCGGTAAAGCGACAATTCGCTATAGCGAGTGTTTATTAGTGCACCGTGGGGTGTCGTTATATCGAGGTTGCACTGTATATCATACATTCAAGACGCCAGTTTATAACCTTTCTCCCTTGGTTTTTTTGTCAATCGATATTTGTTCATGGGAAATACCTTTTTGGTCTCTGAATTCCAAATTATGATGTCTGGGAAGCCTCTCCTTGCAATAGGATACTCCTCAGCCATTCTTCTGCATATTTTGGAAATCACAGATAAGCCTATGCATTCCATTAACAACTAAAAGAGAAAGACAAAAATAAAAAAATTGTCTTGAGGTTAAAAAATTACACGCACATCATTCCGGACCAAATTTACAAATTTAAAAAAGGCAAACCTCAAACTGATCTAAATCTTCAAAAGTCTTCCAAGACACAGCAGAAACCTTCCCCTGCTCCAGCATCGCCACATTTCTGACATGATCTTTCATTGTATCAATGGTCCATACATTTTTCATTTCATCCAATCTTTTATCGATGGCTTCTTTTCTATTCTTATAAAATTCACCAGTTTTAAGATCCAAAGGCAGGCTTTGATATGGACAGATGAAAACACCTTCTACATCCACTGTATAGATAATATCCCATAAAAATACGCCAAAAATGGACATGCTGACAGCATTTTCAGCATGAACTCCTGAAAAATAATTTTACTGCTGTAGCAAATGATTAATTTATCAATTAACAACTTAAGGGTGGATGGCAATATTTGGTGGAACCTTTTAACAGGAAACACAATCACACATATTGTATGTTCCACAATTTTTTTATAGTCTGACTCAGGTTTTGACACTATACATTATATAACACCCCAGCCGGCACAGCAGAAATTCTTTACATAAATGGAAGGGAAAAAATGAAGAAAATATATCTGTAGAGAAATTACAGGGTAGGAATTTCCCTATCTTTTCTGTTCGCAGAGAGCCCACAAGATCATTTACGGCTCTAACGCTAATAATGCCGTGAATTTACTATTGAATTATATTCGGAGGACTCACGCGATTGGAGAGCTAATTAATGTTATTGATCCGCCATTCAAGAAACTATTATAACATGCAATCTAGCATTTTAAATTCTCGAAGTGGACCATTGTGCGCGAAAGGTGTTATTGTGGTGAGTACTAATGCTTCGATTTTAAGGACTTTATTCCCTAGGCCCTATTGATGAATTTCATTTAATGTTGACATTAGTGCAACTTTATAATCATTCAGCTGCACGTAATAGGCACGTTTTAGGGTACGAGGTGTCCTCAATACCCAACTTTGAGATGTATCCCGTCTGCTAACCGAAAGCCATAAAAGAAGACTATCGATTCATACAATCGATAGGATGGAAATCGAAATGCTGCTCCAGTAACAACAGCAGCAACGGTTAGAAACGGTTGCAATCACGAATGTTTTTAAAGTTGTCTCTTGTTCCTAGTGCCGTATGAGTGAAAGCGGTTGAAAATGAAGTGTATTGTACCAACGGAGTAACGCAGTTGTCGCTGCCCTGTCTCACGCCCTGAAATTTACACAGACGAGTATGTAAACAATTGGATCTGTATTTGAAGTAAGTATCATTGATTTCTCTTTTGTTCTCCATGTTGACTAGCATTTACTAGTGCAATGTTACTGGAATAACGTATAATATAACAGCATTTCTTTCCATGTTCGTTATTAATATTTGAATTATGCATTTTCAAATTATTTTCTAGTGGAATAACTTGAGTGGAACTCGTTGGTGTTGTTATATCCTAATAGTCCGGCATTTCTATCGTCCTTTATGTCGTCTATGATGTTATTGCAGCGCTAAATTTACCCATCTAACGTCAAGATAAGTACCGTATTAGTCATATTTTAATTGTAGTCACTTAGGGGTGTTTTAAATGTGAAATAAGTACATAGTACATCCCAAGTGATGTGAGGATATGACGAAAATCATCGTTTCGATAAGAGTATACTGTTACCTATTCCTCGACATTGGAGGTGAGTTTCATTCTTTTCTCGTCATCACGTTTAACAGCTATACCATACTTCTTTGCAGAGATGCTGAAAACAGGGGCCCTAAATGGAGCTTACTGTGGGAAAGGCCTTGGGCGAATGAAAGGGCAGATGTCTAAAAATTATTTCTAAATTACGGTGTAGATGTGCCTAAATAAAGATAATTTTTTGGAGACTTATGATTTTTTGTGTGTAAAAATGTGTGGAAACCTCATCCCGCTTAGAGTTAGCAATAAAGGTAGTAATAAGTGAGCATCGAGTATTAGTCGCCGTTAGTTCGTTGCATGGCCTCAACGCGGCGCCCTACTCGCCGTTAGAGAAATGATTTCTCTTGCATTTAGGAAATCTTTCTCTTGGATTTCTCTAGTTTTTCTCTAACTTTTCTCCAAGATATACGTATATGATTTCTCCGTTTTATACGGAAAGTATACGTATATTTTGGTTCTATTTAAAACGTTGTGCCGGCTGGGACTGTACACTATTTCACTCTCAAATCCCTTTGAGAATGACATAGAGTAGTGTCGATTTATCAATTATTTTTTTCAGGGGATATCATTCATATTAACTGCCATGAGATAAATTTTCATGGGCTAACAACCAAACCAAGGATATTTGGCTTTCTGGGCCACCAGGCCCATAATGCTTCAATAAAATTAAGGAACCAGGATTACAAATTGCTCTCAGTGGTGGCCAAGAATGAAAAAGGTTTGGTTTTTAATCTGGGAGAATATTTTTATGGCATGTTAATTTCACTCCTGCTTAGACAACAGGTTTGCAATATATCATAAAAGACAGCCATGATAAAAGGAAACTCACATATGTAACGTAAACATGGAATACACAAGAAAATGTATCCATAAAAAGTACATATTACCCCACAAATTTCAATCAAACACATTCAGATTTTCATGGAAGGTTAGTCAAGTTTTGACAATAGATGCATGACTAACTTGGCTCGGTAAGGTCGATTAGTATTAACAAAAAATCAAACCACATAACTCTCATTGCTAGTCATACATTGCCTCCCTACATATTCTATAATTCTCAGAACATGGCAAATTAAATGGAATAAATCCATTCTATTGTGAATTAAAGTTACGAAGTCATTTGGATGTCACCTTTATCAAATCCCAGCCTTCTATGATACTGTATTACTGTTTCTTCTACCGATGATAGTACATGGCCAACACCATCAGCTGATTTGCTTAGATACGACATCTTGGAGCCCATACCAATTTTACTGAAAAAAATAATTAGTTTAATAAAATTATGCTCTCTCATTAAAATTAGTAATGCCATTCAGCTTGATACACACCTACTCATTGTAGTGGCAGTGATTGATACTTCAGGAGGATCCATGACAGTGGTTAACATGGATTTCAGAGCCTTGCCTTTCTCCATTTCTATCCTATTTTTAGCTTTCCTATTGGTTAATATGAGCCCACGATTTGCTAGGAGTAACTTATCCACCAAACTAAGTGATTCATCGCTGCAACCTTTCATAAGCACATCTAGGGCCTGTAAAAAATGGAAACGATAAATTCATAATTGAAGGTACATGTTCTGCACCATAAAATGCAACAATTATGTAATTAAATAATAAACCACCCATCAGAGCTATAAACAACATATGATATCCTGATCTATTCACTAGATAATGTATTAAAATGTGGTACAGGTTTAATCCACAGACATGAATTCATTCTCAGAATACACTTTTATCAATGCTACCATGCCTCCCTTTTTGTGTTGACTGAAGGAGAATGATTTTTGAGTTACTCTAATATAATGCCTCAAATTTTGCAGCAAAATATATATTACAAATTCCTGCAAGAAGTGAAGATAGAATCACCAAGCAATTCATAATTTAAGAAAAGTATTTACATTAAATAAATACCATTTACATAAGCCTACATATGTACATCAAAAATATCTTTCAAATCCAAGAATATTGGATTGAATCCCCCACCTCTATAAAAATTACATCTCAACTGGAAAAGGTTGGGAATTCGGATTCATCACTTTTCACACTCCCCTCAAAAAGTCTACCGCATCAATTGTAGTTCCAGTTATTCAGTAAGTCACACAAGGGGCTTTATATGTACGGGACATGCTTTATTTGTTACGGAGTTCAGAAATCCCACCCATTTTTTTATTTTATTTATTTATTTATTTACTTGTATTAAAATGTGTTTATGTGTATATATTTCATTTAAAAAAATTTCCCACAGGAGTCCATTGCAGCTACTATATTTGTTACTCACATCTACCATCTACATGAACTCTTCCCTCATTCTGTGAAAATGCAACTTACTTCTGTATACCGAACCCCTAAAAACAAGGTCACCACTTTCCCAGTCCCATAAAATTCCTTACATGGAGTTATTACTGTGGATAGATAGCCACAAGGCCACAGGGTACGACAAGACTGCTCACTGCCTTCATTAATATATGATGCAAATTTAATTTTTATAAGATATGATGCATTAAAATATAAATATTCTACACCACATTCCATATATATATATATGAATAACAAATTTTTCCACATATGATATTTTAAGAACCCAACCCAGGCAAAAGAAATTAAAACTAATGAAAAATCAAAATATTGACAAATAAATATAGTATGACAATAAGAATTCAAAATATGACTCACAGAGGATACATCTTTCAGGTGACGATGGTGAATAAGTGCAAGCTGATCATACCATTTTCCACGATGATGAGTCACATACAACTCTTGACTTAAGAGCAACTGATATGCAGTAACAACTTCCGAGTACATTTTCTTTATTTTTAAGCAATCTATGGCAGTAATGACTGCTCGACAAAGGGCATACCCAGCAGTAAATGAGCGCAAGAAAAGAGGCAGACCTGAATCTTCATCTCTAAAAAAGAAAGATCACAATACATATTTAGCGAATGACTAACAATAAACTTAAATTTCAAAGTGACAATCATTTTTATTCCAGCTGGCATTAAAAAGTAACGTCAGGCTTCATAAAAATTTTTTAATAGCTTCCTCTAACTAGGATTCCTTTCAATAAAATGAAAATTTAACCTTATACTTTTGTCATCTAAGACACGTTTTAGCTGATTAACTGCAGAATAGTACAAGGACACCACGTCTTCATAGCTCTTAGTCAGCATTTTTCCATTAGTGATTGCCACTAATTCCAGTGCTTCCTGGTACCTAAAAGGCATTCCCAGTAAAAAGAAGATTATATATTTATGAAATATAGGTAGAAGTTTACATATTTTACCCTGAAAATAGAAATATCTTACCGGATGAGACGATCGCGACTTCGAAAAATATTCTTCAACGGATGCAACGGATAGTCAGGGTAAGTTATCTGATTAGATTTGACTCTGCTAATTTCATTTAAAACAGGAATTCGCCCATCTGATTCCATTTCACGGCCAAGAGGTAATGCATGGAGAAGCATGATTCTGAGGAATAACTTCCTAGGGTTGGTGCTCAATTTCACCATTTTTCCTAAAGCTTTCATGGCCCTAGAAAGAGCATGGTTCATTATTTAACAGAGAACATAATTAGCCCTTGTATTGAAACAAGTAAAATTGGAATAGTAACCTTTCCCTGACAAGGGATTTAATCCCTCTACTGATTCCTCTGTGAATACTTTTCTGACGATGACCAAAATCGATTAATGATTTCACTAAAACCTCCTTCTTCCCATCAGATTTCATGCGAAAGCACTTGCACAGAGCCCGCACTTCCTGCACAGGCATTAAGGTTAACAGGGAGAATGTCTCTTCCTCAGATACATCTGTAAACAAATCAATAGCATTACTTTGGCTCAAAGAATCACAGGAAAATATATAAAATTGGTACAGTTCCTACGTATATTTTTCTTGCTATAGTCAAACATGATTTAAAGTCTTATTACAATTATTTGAAAAGTTTAATGCTGCTCACTGGCTTTGATGTCTATAGCTTCATTTTCATTCCCAAAAAGAACTGTTTAAAGTAACCCAACGACTCCAGCATTTTTGTTTGGTCTTGAAAATGATGCTGATAAAAGTAGACAGTATTAAAATATCTGTGGAATGGTACAAATTATTTTTAAATCGAGTATAATATATTAGCGTTCTACAAAGAAACACCCGATTCCCTCAAGCCATTACATTAATACAATATTTGCTTGATAATGTTAATGCTATGGCACAACCATAAGATGCATGATTCTGGTGCTGCAGTTAAATATGTAAAATAAAAACATGTTTGTAAATTGAGGCACAAATTTTTCAAAAATCTGCACCTAAATTTATGTGAAAAGTTATTATTATTATGGATAACTTAAAAATAAAATTTGTCAAATCTGCCATTATTAGGATTTTTAAGGAAAACTTAATTCTCACTATCCCCTTACAATCATGATATTTGCAAACTAGCAAAAACTTTGCTAATTCTCCAACATTTGAAATGGATGTCCAATGAATTATTAAACCTTCCAACCCAGCCCTGATGAAAATATAACTTATAAATATATATAAACTTAATATATAACTTAATAAAATATAACTTAAATAATATATAACTTAAAATATATAAACTCCACGGTCTATACCCTATTGAGGGTAGTCAGAAGTACCTGCAGCCAGTGGTAATTATAGATTCGAACCAAGCATAGTAATCGTAAAAATGGGAGTTTTGCATCCACTATGCAGGGTGAATGTGAAGGTCTGGCTGGGCATTGGGAGAGATAGCAGAAGACAGTTGGTCTAAGCTCTCATTCTAATACGGAAAAGCTAGATTCAGGGAATAAACATTAGGCCGGCCCTTATTTTTCAGAATTGATAAAAGTTATGTTTCCCTAGTCTCAAAATGATCCAAATGAGGTTTATATTCATGTGTTAAAATTTGGTTACTTTAAAATAACGGCAACCCGTGCCCCAAGGGCCCTAAGTACTGATTGACTACCTCAATTGAGATTTTTGGGGCCGAAAAAGTGCTATTTCTATGTAAAACATAAAAGTAGAGCCTTTAGGGTCGATTTTCTGTTTGTTTGACCTATCTTAAAGCGTTCACAAGATATCGTCCGTCGTAATGCAATCCACCCCCCAGGGCACTACCCCGCACCGCGGCTCCATTGAGGTACGGCCCGCACCACTTACTAGAGACTTCCCCTTCACAGCGCTGAAGCACTGCCATTTACACTACTCCCATCCCAGCCAAGGCCAGAGACATCAAAAGGTAGGAGTGCCTTTTCTTTAAAAATTGCAGCTTGCATTGTTTGGTCATAAATTGACAACAGGGTCATTCCATGTCAGTTCATCCAGGCATGACACCCACCGACTCGGATTTTGATAATACTTGGCAATTTTCATCCTTCCATGTAGGAATGAAACAGTGTAAAATATTTCTGGGCTATCTCTAATAGTTTTTTTTTCACGACCATTTGAAGTTTGGGTGAAACTGCAGTTTTTCAATGAATGCGGTCTCCAGAGGCACTTGTACCTCCAGAGGGAAATAATTTGTCTCAGCCATAGTTTCCATCCGATTCTCATGAAATTTTGCAGGGTTACTAGAGAAGTCATGAGGATTCCAAAAACTAATTGAAAAATATCCTAAGGGATACTGGAAATTCTCTAAACTCATGTGTTTCATAAGATTTTAGAAAATTTTGCTCCAAAAACATGGTTCTATAAAACATCAAATTTTGACCAGAGGCAATATCTGAATCAAGCTAAATTATTTTTTCTAATATTCCTTAAGGTATGACCCACCACCTGTAAAAATAAAATTCATGGCTTTTTGCTTGCTTTGTTGTTAAAAAAATTTTTATGTAAAAAAAATCCCTTTTCACGACTCTGGTAGTCGGTGTTGGGTCATCCTTCAAGTGTGATGAAATGCTTGTGTTAACTGTATTGTATATCTAAGCAAATATTTACAACATGAATCTAGTACATAGTAACTTCAAAAATTAAAACATTTTTTATGTGCAGGTTGTTTTTCTCCCGATAAGAAAAATATATTTTTGAAATAGAATATTTTAGGGAATTCATGGCACTTACCCATCATTGCTGGGGATAACTTGATTGTTGCTTTATAAAACACATCAAAATACAGGAAACATGTCAATACAAGTTAACTTTATCCATTTTGTATTGACAAAAACTTCACAAATGTGTTTAACTTCATTAATGTTGCACAACTTATAGAAAAAAATGTTAGAAGATACATTGTCTAACCTTGACCAGCCTTTTCTCAAATGAGGGCTAGACATTAACTTGTACAGTATCTTCTTTGAAGAAATGATACTTTTTAACTTCATAGTGGAGCTGAGAAAAATATCAGATTACATTGAAATATGGTAACAATGTAACCACATCTTTTAGACCTGAACTGGGTTCATTGAACAGAAAGTGGAAATGACCTGAGGAAGTCCTGCCACTTTTACCATTTATACAAAGTAGTTTTTCTCTCAGGAGGTGGGTATTGTTTGCCCTTTTACTACCCCAGTTGCCCTCCAACTTTGGAAGAGTGAACATCAAGTTTTTTTTCAATAAGTTTTGTGGTTAATATTTGTGTCCATCTCTAGAAAGCAGGTATGTAAACCTTAAGGAAAATATTTTGACAAAATTTGTTCTTTCTATCTCAGTTAACAATCATTTGTCACTTTCATATTTTGATTTATTATTTAGGCAAAAACATAGAACAAACTGCAGTGGACTTAGTTCAGTCATTTTACCAAAATGACGAGTATTCACGCCTTATGCCAGGAATGAAAGACAAGGTGAGTGTGCCCAAAAATGTCCACCAGCAAAAGAGGTTACTTCTAAGTAACCTAAATGAGCTGTATGCAGCTTTTAAATTTGAATTCCCACATGTAAAAATAGGGTTTTCAAAATTCTGTCTGTTGAGACCTAAATGGTGCGTGTTGGCAGGCTCCTCTGGAACCCATTCTGTATGTGTCTGTGCTATCCATCAGAATGCATCACTTCTTCTCCACGCATGCTCAATAGAGGAGACCTACAATGACCTATTTGATTACCTGGTATGTTCCAAAGATAGCAGGGATTGCATGTTACGGCACTGTTCAGAATGTATGTCTGACAAACGACTAAGGAACATCTGAAAAGTAAATTTGAGGAATGGGACCCTGAAGATGAAGTGACATACAGTGCATGGGTGACAACAGATCGGGCCCAACAAATTAGGTTAACAGTGACTCTGGATGAATACATCAACAGTCTGGTGAACAATCTGGAAAAACTTCTCCCACATTCCTTCATAACCAAATCCCAGGCGAGATACCTAAAAGAACTAAAAAATAACCTACAGCCAGATGAAGCCATTGTTTTGTTGGATTTCAGTGAAAACTACCATTATGTGGTACAAGATGAGGTTCAGGGTCATCACTGGAATCAGGATGGTTGTTCCCTACATCCAGTAGTAATTTATACTCGTGGACAGCTGCAGAAAGATCTGTGTGTGTCAAGTTTGTGTGTATTTTCTGACGATCTTGAACATGATGTGGCTTTTGTATTTGAAACGCAAAAAATAGTCACTCAGTTTTAAAGGAAAAGTTCCCTGAAGTAAAGAAAGTGCAATATTTCAGTGATGGTTGTGCTGGTCAATATAAGAACTGTAAAAACTTTATAAACCTGTGCCATCATCACCTGGACTTTGACTTGCATGCTTCTTGGTCATTTTTTGCTACTAGTCATGGGAAATCTCCATGTGATGGGATAGGTGGAACAGTTAAGCGCATTCTTACAAGAGAAAGCCTTCAGCGGGATCTAGGTAACACAATGACTTCCATTGAAAAGGTGTTTAAGTTCTGCAAGTACAAAGCGGATAAAATTTCATTTTATGTTTTAAAAAAAGAACAATTGTCAATGATTCGGCAACAATTAGAAACTCGCTGGAGCCATGCAAAAACAATCCCAGGTACTCGTAGCTACCATTCTTTTATACCAATTTCAAATAACATTATTGCGACAAAAAAAATTAGTTTTGATACCACATACAGTTCTGTCCACAATTTCTTGATAAAACCAAGTTGGGAAGAAATTATGACAAAAATTTGTACTAATTCTTTTGTGGCCTGCTTGTATGACAATCACTGGTTTTTTGGGCTAGTTATGTCAAAGGATGTTGATCAATGTGATATAAAAGTGAAATTCTTGCATCCTTATGGGCCTGCAAGATCATTTTACTGGCCAAATGAGAAAGAAGATATTTGCCATGTTCCTGTAAATAATGTCATTTGTAATGTGGAAACTCCTACTACAAGAGGCTCAGGACGAATGTATTACTTCTCGGAGAAAGTCATTGAACGTGTGAACCAACGGCTGTTGGATTTAAAAGGAAAACTTGGAATTACCACAACTGGGAAAAATATGTAACTATAGTGTCAACTGAAATATTAGCTTTCTCAGAGATAGGCCTCAGTGAAGACCTTGGATACTACACTATTTAACCACAAACTGATGCACAGACAAAAGTGACTACATTTGTGATTGTTGATTTATAAGTTGTGCAACATTAATGAAGTTAAACACATTTGTGAAGTTTTTTGTCAATACAAAATGGATAAAGTTAACTTGTATTGACATGTTTCCTGTATTTTGATGTGTTTTATAAAGCAACAATCAAGTTATCCCCAGCAATGATGGGTAAGTGCCATGAATTCCCTAAAATATTCTATTTCAAAAATATATTTTTCTTATCGGGAGAAAAACAACCTGCACATAAAAAATGTTTTAATTTTTGAAGTTACTATGTACTAGATTCATGTTGTAAATATTTGCTTAGATATACAATACAGTTAACACAAGCATTTCATCACACTTGAAGGATGACCCAACACCGACTACCAGAGTCGTGAAAAGGGATTTTTTTTACATAAAAATTTTTTTAACAACAAAGCAAGCAAAAAGCCATGAATTTTATTTTTACAGGTGGTGGGTCATACCTTAAGGAATATTAGAAAAAATAATTTAGCTTGATTCAGATATTGCCTCTGGTCAAAATTTGATGTTTTATAGAACCATGTTTTTGGAGCAAAATTTTCTAAAATCTTATGAAACACATGAGTTTAGAGAATTTCCAGTATCCCTTAGGATATTTTTCAATTAGTTTTTGGAATCCTCATGACTTCTCTAGTAACCCTGCAAAATTTCATGAGAATCGGATGGAAACTATGGCTGAGACAAATTATTTCCCTCTGGAGGTACAAGTGCCTCTGGAGACCGCATTCATTGAAAAACTGCAGTTTCACCCAAACTTCAAATGGTCGTGAAAAAAAAACTATTAGAGATAGCCAAGAAATATTTTACACTGTTTCATTCCTACATGGAAGGATGAAAATTGCCAAGTATTATCAAAATCCGAGTCGGTGGGTGTCATGCCTGGATGAACTGACATGGAATGACCCAACAAAGACAAGATTCCACAATAAATATTTTGAGTTTGGGCTCTGATAGATAGGAAGTACTTCAATCGCTCTAAGTGGCATGTGACAGTTAGCTTGTATATTAAAAATGTTCTCAGTTCAGGGGTGGGAAGAGGGGTCAGGACCCCCTGATCTCATCTCTCTGTATACACACCCTAGGGCCCCATTGATTAGGTGGACAAAATATAAAATACATGTAACAGTCTCATATTGTCATGCAACGTTCAAAGTCAAGGGTTAAAAATTCATCAGTGGCCTTCCCCCATGGTAAAAGAAATCATTTCTATCAAAAAATGTACTCACCGGTAGACAAAAATCCTCTATCAATCAGTGTTTTAATCACACGGTCCAATATGAAATTTATATCATCATACCTAATAGATGACGCTTTGAGCCAAGAATGCTTTCTGTTTAAGAGGCGCACATATAATTTCTGCTCTTCAGAATTCATCTCATTGAAGTCCTTCAAGATTAACAGTTCATTAGAGCTGAACATTCCCTTAATATTTTCATTTACTAAAACATCCTTCAAGACTTCTAGAAAATTTCTCCAATAAAAATGACCACTTTCCATTGACTCATCGGTGTCTTGGCTAGATGAATCGTCATCTTTTTCATTCTGGGCATTTTCTGCATTTCGAGGGGAATCACAAGAGTCTGACGATGAATCTTCCTCCTTTGGACGCACCCTCGTTACCCCGGTTTGGGGACGGCCAAATCGTCCCAGGGCAGCCGAAGGACGTTCCGCAGCTTCATTAGATTCACTTTTGGGCTGTGGTCTTGATGAAGACGCCTCAGAACCACTGACATTTTGTCCTTTTGGGCCAAAAAAGTCTTTGATTGATTTGGAGCCTTTCTTAGACATTTGATTATCACTTGAGGTCACATAAATGTTTCCACTTAACACCCACACTTGAAATACAATCGATCCAGATTATTCTGAAATTATTAAAAACGTATATTCATGAACAATATACTTTCTATATCAAATTTAAGCAAAACAACTTTAAATGAAGATGCTGCCCAACGAATACTTCACATTTTGACTTTCATCATTAACTGTCAAAGGAAAAACTCATAGAATTATTCATGAACACTATTAAATACCTACATCACAATTATACTGCATGTTATACCGGGAAAATGTGATCAGAATTAAGTAAATACATATAAAAAAATATTACGTTCAAAATTATCCCAGATGCATTTGGCGGCGCATGCAAGTTCATTTTCGATTGTCATTTGGCCGAGCAGCAGTCTCCGCATATTCACCTCACCCGCTAGATTTGACTTTTATATACTCTACGGTCGGCCTCATGGAGCATTTATCGATCGTTTGACTTTATTCCTCTAAAAACGAAGTATTCATGGTTTAAAATAAAATTATTTAACATTATTAGCATCAAAAGAGCTCCTTTCCGGTAGCGATTTTTAAATTAATTACTATAAGTCAAATATGTTTATTAAAATTATTCATTATTGCAATGACTCAAAATAGC
This sequence comes from Ischnura elegans, assembly GCF_921293095.1. Classification (NCBI taxonomy): domain Eukaryota; kingdom Metazoa; phylum Arthropoda; class Insecta; order Odonata; family Coenagrionidae; genus Ischnura; species Ischnura elegans. The sequence goes on from NC_060254.1 coordinate 73,298,860, forward strand.
ACTTCACTTCCTCCTTTGAAACTATCCTCGTTACCCCGGTTTGGGGGTGATCATCTCGGCGCGGGGCAGCCAAAGGGCTTTCCGCAGCTTTACTGGATTCACTTTTGGGCTTGGTCTTTGATGAAGATGCCTCAGAACCACTGACATTATCTTATTTAAAAGAATTTGAAATACTAAATCAAAACGTGGATTCATCCCACAACTGAAATGTCTCCGTAGTTTTAATACCTCCTATTGCTAAAATATATCAGCCTAGCTCCAAATTTGTTTATTAATTCATGAAAAGATAAATAGTGAGTGAATAGGGTAGTTCCCTTCATCAAAGAAAACGAAAGGCATTGTGATTCGTTACCCACCATTAGTATATTCATAATATACAAATTATTTTGTTTTATAAATTCCAGTTCAGACGAATGGCAAGGGTCAATTTTATCCTCAATTGAAAAGGGCCAGATTGGCGCCCATTCGATGCCACTCCACGTGACGTCACAGGGACCTAGTTTCTACACGAGTAGATAGGAGTTTTACATCATCTGAGATTGCCAATGCATGCATGAGGCACAGATCTCAGGGAAACATGTCTTAATAATCACCCATTAAAACTGGCTAGGGTCGGAAAGTTTCCTTCGTTTGATAGGGTATTTATAATCCTTATTTAAGCCAAGCGCTACCAGCTAGCATGTTACTCTTTTACCTGCTAGCATCCTGCGTCGTATCAGCGCTCATAGCTTCGCCCCAAGGTCACCTCACTTGCGGCAGCGGGAACCAGAACGACATCACACAGGAGTTTTCCCGGCATTCATACTTAGCAGTCGCGTTTTCGTGCGCTTGAAAATTTTCACTTTTCATTTAATCGCGAAAAATAGATATCGTCGTTTAAAAATCTAAAAGCATGAAATACGTAACTCCAGGAGTAATAATCTTTCGATTTGGGCAATAAAAGTATAATAGGAATCCACCCTATTATAATTCCAAGTGTTAAGTTTGATCAAATTAGATGCAGAATATTAAACACATTTAGAAAAGTACTATAATAAAAAAGTTATCATCAGTCAGTGAACTCAGGGATTAAGGTTAAATTTATCGTAACATGAGGAACAAATACATTCCTGACTGTTAAAAAATAGCTCATTGTGGAATACATTGAAAACACTTAAAGAACCCAATAAATTACTGTGTCAAGATTTGAGAATACATGTATAACTTTTAGACTGAATCATCATGCATAACTTAATTCACCGTTAGCTAATTGTATTCTATCCAGATTTAGAGGGCATCAGTTGCCACAATTATCCAATGCAATAAAGCAGAAGAAATTATTGCTCATGTAGTGACAAAATATAGAGGGCAATCAAAACAAAATTTCAATCACTTTTTTCTTTTTACTACTTTCGATTGTAGGAGCTGGCAGTCATCATTCAGCAGATATACCTTTGGAAAATTTATGCGAGTAGCTACTGAGCTGCAACACTTGAAGGAACCCATTGATTGATTCACATTCAGCGGCAGAAATTGTATAGGAAACCAAAAACGTTTCAGTTCAATGAATGTGAGGAAGTAATGGGGAGTAAGACAGCAACAAATCTTTAGGGACAAAGGATGAATCATTAATCCAATCCCATTTTATTAGGTTGAAAGAAACATATGCATTACTTCCTTTAATGTGCCCCCTAAACATGGATTTTTTTCAATTTATGTAGCTGAAAAGCCATAATGATCAAGGAATATTATTTTCATATGATCCTAAGCCACTTCATTAACCTTGATAGATCCTAGATAGATAAGGCAAAAGTTTCCTTGAATCCTTACGTTTCACTGAGAGATAAAAAGTTGATCATGAAAGTGATCCTTACATATCTGGAGCACATTCAAAAGTTTGGCAAGAACACAGCTTCATTTACATAAAATCAGACGGAATTTATGAGGAAAATGTAATATTTTGTGTCAGATTCAGTGGCGCCGACTCCATGGGGCCTGAGGGGGCCCGAGCCCCCTCAAAGATTCGTTTGGGGGGGCGGAGCCCCCTCAATAATTCAAGAAAATAATTAAGTTATATTATGCTTTGTGAAATCACATAAATATATTTGTTATTTTTATTTCCCATGTTTGACGATAGTTACCTTTTAAAATAAATTGAACAATGTGTGTTGAAACAAATAATTATAAGGTTAAGCAGGTTAACTGAATCAAGTAGTGTGAATCATGGTAGTGTTTCGGTGCTGCGACATACTTTGAATTTAACCTCTTCCCGGGGCAAGACCTCCGATATGGGTCCCCCCAATATTTTTTATAAGTCGGCGCCCCTGGTCAGATTACACCATTACCTTAGCTGAAGAAAGATTCTTTTCCATAAATTACATTCATGTGGCCAGGTGAAAATAATTCACAATTGCCAGAACAACAAATTCATGCAGCACACGAATAAGACAGCTCTCACAGGATTTGCCAGATCTGCCAAGATTTGACACACATTTTCCATCTCCAGAAAGCACCCAATAAGTCTCAGAGTTATTTTAAATCATGGCATCGCGTATCCATGATGAAAAGTCAGATTTCGTCTAAAAGTAGCTAAGTGTTCTAATTTGCAAGAAAAGGATGAGATGTGCATACATGTTTTATTGATTTTTCACAAATAAGGCCTTGGTAAATACAATCAGAATGGACTGGGTTCTCCACCTCCACCTTCATCCACTGGCTCCACAGCAATTGCAGGTCCTGCCATGACTTCGGCAAATCCCTCATCCTGATCAAGGTCAACAGGCAATGGTGCAGGGGCAATGTGCCAAGCATCTCCTCCTCCTAAATTATGGACACCCATCACTGCTGGAGGCCGCTGGTTAATTGGTCTGTTGCCAGGTACAGCATTGGCTTCTCTTGACTGCCTCCTTGGAAGTTGTGCTTGCTGAAGAAGACGCTCCACTAGTTCAGCTTCATCCTCCAACCCAGCTTCTTCGTGCTACAGAAATGATGAAGTGGTAAGATAAGGTAAAATTTCAACTTTTCATACTGCAATAACTAGAAAAAGAATCAATTTTTGCTGGACATCGGCTACAACAGGCAGGGCCAGATTTAAGTTTTAGGTGGCTTGGGGCCCATTTTGGTGGGAGGCCCACTGTTTCAAGGAGTTGCAATTTGTAGTGCAACTGTTTCATGTTTCTGACGACACCGTTAGGTGTGCCACTGGTTGCGTTCAAAGCTACGCCAACGGATTAAGTGTTTTTATCAGCAGTGTTAGCCATGAATTAACATCAATGTTGACTACTTCATGTGAACAAAACAACAACCCAGCCTCACTTCGAATCTACGCATACATGATAGTTTTTTCTGTTTTTCGATTTACTTTATATTGGTGGGAGGCTCATGCTAGGTGGGTAGCCCTGGGCCTGTACTCCATGTGACCCCTCTATGATCTGGCCCTGATAATGGGTTAACATTATAAAGAATGATCGTCAGTAGCCATTATTACGGACTTCCATGGTATTAAGTGTTAATCGAAGGGAAAAAAACCTTACCTCTACATCAGACTCATCCTCCGAAACAGGATCAACAGCATCTCCTTCGGACTCTGATCCATCCTCAATATTCAACCCTGGCTCAACAACGTCATCCAATCCAAAAATTGCCTCAGCATTGTTTCCCTCATTGTCACAATTGTTATTGACCACGTCTTGGTTCTCATCTTGATTCCCTTCAACTTCATAGAAGACACCATGCACTGGAGCAGCATTGATATGATTCATATTGTTCATGTTATCATTCTTGAATTAGAGGAGAAGAGAAACCAATTAAAATTTTTACATGTTCATTAGGCAATATTCTGTGACTAATTTTCAGGGACTTTTAAATGGCATACTGATGGAAATTTGAGAGAAATTCTACATATTTTGTTCTTTGTGGGGAAGCGATTAGTCTCAGGATTTTTCCCTCAGGATATTTTCAAGTGCTTAGGAAAGTACCAATTCTACACGAACAGCTACATTTCTTTGCAACATTCCCTAAAAATTTGGAGCAGAATAGAATTACTTCAGATAAGAAGGTTCCCACTCCAACTAAATTATAAAATTAATGTTTTTTTCCAGGTTTTCTCGGTCTTAATGTCGTCAAATTCTGTCATCAGATTGTTGATGAGCCATTTAAGGCAGAAATATTGATCATGTAACAATCACTGGCCGTACGTTAGCTAAATTTAATAAACACGATGCCGTGAATGAAAACAGCAATGAAAGTATCTAATATGACGTCAAAAATATCACCTATTGTTAGCAAAATTCAGGGCCGGCTAAAGATTGTGAGTGAAAAAATGGAGGGCGACAGGGAAGTTATGAAGTGTCTGAATGAAAAAATTTATGAATAATAATCGGTCTTATTGCCATATAAAATGATAAGTGATATTAATTTCCATTTTTCTAACTCACCTGCACGGGCTGCAGTCTCTCCACAGGCGGAAAAGCATTAGCTAAATCCTCTCCAATGTCATCTTCGCTGTCTTCCTCAAGGCTTGAGCCATGAAGATCAACAGAGTTAGCTAAATCTCTATCCTGTGCAGAAAATGAGTTAGGGTACCCACTGTCCACGTACGCTCTTGCTTGGGTGTCATCCTCATTCCAATCAGATTCGCATGAAGGCTCAGGAGATGGGTTTTGAGCAGCAGGACACCAGTCCTGACAGAAGAATCACCAAACGTTAATAAAACGAAATATATATTTCTCCGAATATAGTCTCCCCCTAATTTTGAGGCTTAAGTTTCAGGTAAAAATTTAAAAAATGCATTTGAATATAGTCCCCTCCCCCTTTATAATTATCACGGACATTTTTGGAAAAAAGGGGGGACTATATTCAGATAAATACAGTACGTATACATATATATTTGTGAAATTAGAGGGAGAAACGAAAAAAGGGTAGCTATAAGTAAAAGTCAAAAAGAAATAAATAGAGAAATCTCCATGTGCACTTGGTACACTTATGCATGAATGAACATTCGTAAAAGAACTGCTGTATTCAAACAAAAAGTACCAGTGTCTGACAAGAGGCAAAAGAGGAGTATGAAAGAGACAAGAATTACAGAAACTGAGAAATTGTGAAGTAGGGTACATATTGAGAGAAGGTCACCATCAAATATATTGATTATCACCATTCATGACAGTCACCAAAGGATCCTTATATACATTTTCCAACCAAATGTGGCTTTAGTGTCATGATAATGGTATAATTAATACAGGGTTATTAAAAAGAGCATTTCTTGCTGGAAACAACGCAGGCAATTAATTTCTTTCATATCCTTGAATCACACAACAAATATTTACAGAATTAATGATTAATATGTTGCATCAAACCCAAGAGTCAGGCAACATTTTAAATATGTACCAGGAGGGTATTACCATTCGGCACTTGAAGGTAAGCCTACATGAAAATAAAATCAAAATTAAAAGTTTCCATGACCAATAAGTGTGGGATCCGGATTTAACATCTGTGCCAATAACATTTTTCCTCATTTTATATTTTGATATTCGATTCATTCTTTATTATAACAACATAAAATATCATGGTAATATGCCAAAAATATGCACATTTACCAATAGAAAATTTACCTTCCCATCATTTTCATTGGAATCCCAGTCAGATTCGGCTTTTTCTGATAGACTAGAATCTTTTACTTCAGTTTCACCAACATCTTCCAATTCTTCCTCTTCACTACCTGACGAGCACCTATTTTCATAGGCAGTGTAGTTTACACAAAGCTTTCCCAAGAAATTTTCTACCTTCCAACCGGCTTTCTCCAGTATTTCTCTGCAAGTGAGAATATTTAAACAAGAAAAAATACATTACCATTAAGTAAACAAGGCAGGAGCCATGTTGTTATTGTAAAATTAATTTAAAAATACATTTTAATAACTTTCTTTTGCTTTTAAAAAAATTATTAAATTTTATGCAAACATGAAATATGTTCATGTTAGGGGAGAAGTTTTAAAATATGAACCATCAACGAATAACTATTATGGATTTTTAACTTGAACCTTGATATCCAACATACTACAGAAGGATAAACACAACTGCAATTGCATAATGCTATACACACATGACTCACTTATCTAGCTAGCATGGCAAAAGAGAGGATCGATCACTTGGTCTCAGATCTCTGAATAAAACCATGAATCACAGATTAAACAATTACGTACATAATTACAAATGCTCAAGGAAACTTCTGTGACTGAAATCTTGCTTTATGGGATTCCACAAAGAAAAAGTCATTTGCCTTGACTGAGAGTAGAGGTGAATGCCTTTGATAGATACCATGCATGGGTAAATTTAAATTATAAAATCCAAAAATAATAAAGGAGTGAAGGTGGAACAAAACATCAACCAGGTATGTATGTTTGAAACCATTATTAACCTTGGTGCAATCTCTCTTCAAAAATAACAAGGAACACAATGGCTCCTGGTCATCATTGTCACGTTAATTACATTCCATATCAAAGACACTGTCACTACTAAGATAATTGCTACAGCAGTCTGGTGTTGGTTGTGGTCAAGTTGCTTCAAGTTCCTAGTGAATTGGATGGATGAGGCAGATACTTTGCGGAGATCCATTATGAGATATGAAGTGAAACACTTTGCACTTTCCACATAAAATTTATTAGAGTCGACATGTTTCGCTGCACTGCAGCATTATCAAGACTAAACCAAGAAATTAACCATACCAATATATATACACAAATTGCACACTCGCAAACATTTGAGAAATTGGGGGTGGAAGGTGGGGTGGAAAGACCCCAGACCAACGGTCAGTTTAAAATTACCAACCCTCTTTTTCAAGAGATTGTTTTTTGCGCACGTTGTTATTACCGCACAGTAACCAAATTTCCCTTACCCAATCTTTCTGAGATCGCGGAAAATATTTATTACAATTGTTTATAGAATGTAATGAATCAAAAAATCAATTTCATATGATTACAGTGGAACCTCGATCTATCGTTTTTCAGGGTTATGGGCGAAAAAAATTATGAATGCGGGAAAACTATCGATGCGGGAATGTTTGGATAGGTTGCCTATGTCCCAGAAAACGCAGGATTTTGGCGCGTAATTATGACATTTGTCAAAGGATTCAAAGATGATTTTAGCCAATTACAGGAATACTAGTACTTTATCGAGACACTTAGGTCATGTAGTTGATTCGAATAATATCTCTTTCAAGTATCCGAAAGGAACACGCCACCTCACTAAAAACATAATTTTCGTAAATGGTTCATTCTGGGTCCATTAGAAATACAAGTTATTTCATTCGTCCTTTTTGGAATACAAGTCCATCCCAAGATATCACTGAAACTGAAAAGCTAAGACAAAATAACAGACTTCCGCCATTAAAATGGAAAATATCGGTCAATGTGTCATCATATAGTACGGACCAATTACAGTGGAACCTCGTTAAAGCGAGTATGGGCTATAGCGACACCCCCGCTATTACGAGAGATAGCCGATGCACCATCAATTGACCCTATAATAAGCGTGTTAAAAAATTCGTTTTTACGAGACCCTTTCGGCATCGGCTCTCGCCATAGCGAGGGTTTCACCGCCGGAAGACTTTCATCAAGACTCCTTAACCTCTGTAACTGCTAGCGATCTGTTAGAAATGAAGTGAATGGAGTGCTCAGTCTCAAATTTATGTGGTAAACTGTCGTTCGATAAATATAATGATTGACGAAACAATGCTTTGCATGATTTTTATTCAGTGCGGCGCTTATAAATTGTTTGAATAGTTAGTCGTTATTTGAGCTAGGAAATTTAGTGATGCAAAAAAACATCGCCTTTCGTCTGGATTTATGCTTACGTTTATCGGATAGATGTTTATCTGTCGCCGCACCACTCCTGTTCCTGTATATCTGTTCGCAACAGGTATATTGGCTATTATTTGCTCCACCTCCGGTAAAGCGACAATTCGCTATAGCGAGTGTTTATTAGTGCACCGTGGGGTGTCGTTATATCGAGGTTGCACTGCACTACACTTCGAATATTCGTGTGTAGAGAAATGCGTAGACTAAGAGTCTGCGCGTGCCTGACCATGAAACATGATTAAAATGTCGAATTTGATCAGGCAATCGTGGTATTATTATCAATATTGAGATATTTTTAAGGTTTCATGGCGAAATTCACGGCTTTTTCCAGGTTTTTTCACGGTAGACGAAATTCACGGCTTATTCACGGTTTTAAGGTTTTCACGGTTGAGTGGGAACCCTAAGAGCATTTATCGGGGCACAGGTGTACATACATTTAATTGCTACAAAAAAATGGTAGAAAATAGAGTAATACATAAAAAATTATGCACTACTTCACTAAAAACTAAGCTTAACAAATACTAACTAACGCTAGAGTTTCATACCTCCATTGGTCTTCAGTGGCCTTAAATTGATCCAAGGCATTAGAAATTTTTTCTAAAGTTATGTAAATATCATCAACATCTTCTTCATCTGGGTAGTGATTTGTCTTTAAATATTCTTCAAATAACTCCTCATTCTTCACTTGTCTATCTGATTTCATCTTAGCAGCTGCATTTGAAATAAAATAACAGGCACTGTCCTCCATTTTTTGTCGCTCAGATCGACTATCCACATAAACAGGATATCTGCAAAAAATTCATAATTAATTGTCAAAGACATAAATTGTTTAGTGATACATGACACATTTATAACCATAATTTCAACCACTAGCAGCATGCAATATTTTCCAACATGCAATAATGAGCATTTCAGTTTATGGTGCTACGACAGCTAAGTTCATTTTCAAATTCAAAGCCCTACACATGCAAGAAAAATTTGCAATGAACTGAATAATTGACCACTCTATATCAACCTAAGCCCCGCAATACCTAAATTTGGTGAAAATGCTATAACCATGTTTTCTATTAAAGCAGGCAAATACTCTTAACTAAAATCCATAGTAAAAATATAAATACGAATAGTAATATGCCTCCTGCAGCTTTACTTTAAATTCACAACATCACACCAAAATCTGAATTCTATGCATTTACATGTTATATGAATTTCTTTGCACGGGTTTATTACTGATATCAACCTCACCAGCCCTCCTGATGGTACCTTCAGGCTTTTTCTCAATCATTTTTTTTCAGAATATTCCCAAAAAGACCAAAACCATACAAAATAAATAAGAAATTCCTATTTCATGGACTTATGTCTTTACCAAATATTTATGAAGAAACTATAAAAATTATTGATTCAATAGTACACTTGATTGTTTTAAAGGTAGCAAGTTACAAACTAAATAGATTGTTAGAAATAGACCCAAAAATGCGCAAAAATAGGTACATTGGTACCTTAGGCTTATTGGCCAAATCAATCCTAACCCATGAATTAGCTGGCTGTGATTTAAAAAGATTTAATTGGTGATATGTATGTACTTTTTGACAAATATCAAATAACCATGACTACCAGTCGATCCACAATCAAAGTCATTGAAAAAATCAAGAAAATGAATACATAACTGTATCGTAGAAAATATACATACATAATCGTTTTAGAGCAAGGAGGAGAATATTCCAAGGAAAAGAAACTGGGCATGCAGACACAGTGATGTAAGACAGACACAAACACAAATTACTGATTAAAAACCCTAAAGATTTTAACAGGATGGACAGGAAGATAAGCATCGAGAAAAGACTCCACAACGAGGAACTACAAGAGGACCTACAACACAAATAAAATTCTGCGAGAAATAATCCTAAAAATGACAAGACATTCAAACATACAAACCTATATTTTTCTAAAACTCTATGCATACGAAAACTGATATGCAACCATACAACTTTCATACCATTATCATTATCCGATTAATTCTCAGCACAGATTATAGACTGCCTTTTACATACCAAATATGCAGTTTCTAATTTTATCCTACATTAATCTCAGGGTCCCCATAAGAAATGAATTTTAAGTTACAAATAAATTCTTGATGGCATTATTTCTTCCTCAAAAATAAATGTAATAAAAATTGCATAAATTTGATAGGGATCGAGCACAAGGACATTTCAATAGGTTTTGAAGATTATTGCAGGTCATTTTATTGAACAATTCGGAATTATAGGTATCCCACAGTTAACGTTCACACTCTAGTAAACTACAGTTTCTCCAACTTTACAGCTAGCCTCATCAGGTTAAAATCAAAATGGTACCAAGAAAGTATTTTATCAGATATCACAAGTATTCCCCATCAATATGTTATTTTTATTATCTCCAGAATGCTATCTACGTATTTATGTATATGCTATCTATGTATCAATTTCAATACATAAACGTTTTTCTTCAACAGTTAATCCACTGAGCTCACCAATTGCCTCCAAGCTTACATCTTGTATTGAAATTAAGCTAACTTCTTCAAATGAAGGTTGTAAAATTAAATTGTAGGAGTTTACAAGAAATATGATGATTTTGGTCAAAAATTTTCAAATGGAACAGCCTATTTCCTACATGACACTAAGGAAAAAACTATCACTGATAATACAACAAGTGGACGATTTCTACCACTGAAGTCATTTCATTTTAAGCTCTAACATTGGTAAACACTGACCATTAGTTCATTACAAAGCTACTCATTACTGATCATTACTGAGAAACATCTTTCTTAACGTTGTTATTTTACAAATATAAATTAACATATAACAGGAAAAGACATTCATAATGCAATTTATACACGTAAAGATGTTCTTACTCAAAATCTTCAATCACTTTGTAATTTTCTTGGCAAAATAATGAGTCATCCTGATTCAGTCCTGAGTCATTAATACTGGTTAAAGCTTCCTCACTTCCACTTTCATTTTCTTGTATGTTTCTCTTGGTGAAAATTGCCATTTGGGAACAGCATCCGAAATGCTCAGAGCCAATAGGCCCCTCTCCAATACCTTTGAAAGCCACTTCATAATCAGGAAACCTCTCTACAATGTTCATTGCCCTATAGTTGGGTGAAAATTAATATGACAAAAAGCATGTTATCCTCAGTCTGAGCATAATTTAACATATCAAGTAACGAAGACAATAAAAGCTACATATCTATATGCTACTTAATAAAAATAAAAATTCACCACTAGTATTATGATACAATACTGAACAAATACCATTTACTCAATAAGTGTTAGCTATAACATTCTCATATGTTTTAACAACTAGCGCCAGTAGGTTGGTTAGTAAAATAACTGAAATAAAACCAGCAACAAGATTAGCCTACTCATAATGATAGGCACTAACAAAACTATAGTTGAACATCTTATCTAATTAACAGAAAACTATGCTAGAAGGTGCATCTGAATTTAACACAAAATGCTGTTATTTCACCAAAAATTACACAATACCACTTAGGTTCAAGTTTTGACAAAGAATTCAGCCCTTAAATTAATTAAAAACCTAATATGTAGTAGACAACTGGCACCATCATAAGCCATTCAATTCTAAAAATAAACCTGTGGTTTACTCAAATACAGGTGAAAAAATGTGATTGAGTTATTTTGAAGTATGTATGAACATACTATTGGTAAACAAAGACAGTGTTCAGCATGAAACATAAACAAAAATCTTGCATTTGACAGATTACATATGTGTGTGGATAGGTATATGTATATCACTGACTCAACAAGACCTCTCGCAATACTCAACTATCTCTGAAATAGGGTACATTCCCTAATTCAGAGATACATGAATGATGGAGCCCTAAAGTAACCAGTCAATCTGATGAAATTCCAAGAATAGAAGTTGAAATTAAGGAGGAGATATTTATACCGATAAATGAGATAGCTTGTTGCAACAATCATATATTGTAAAATGCTGCCATAGTTAAAGAGGGGCTAGAGAGAGTACTATAAGCCTGAGGCCAACAGCCCACCAGACAGTTTTATTCACTTAAAAACAGAAAATGACATTTCGGAGAGGAGGTGCATAAATAGGGTTCCTATTAAGGCAAAAATGATAGCTCCTTGAGTCATTGTGTCCCATTATAAAATTCTCACACTCCTGATCTAGAGTAGAATATACCTTGTAACAGTTCCAGAATTTTTCAATGGTAACCAGTGGATATAATAACATACAAAGTAGGTGATACAAGATGGCCAGATTTCATGGCCCAGTGTCAGAAAGGTGCCGGCAGTAAAAGGAAAAAACTCAAGTTCTACATGCATTAAACAGAACTATTGTTATGTAATAATTAAATTTGAACTATCTGAACTGAAGTTTCTAGGCATTAAGGGGTTTTGGGTGATGAAGAGGGCTCGAGCAGTTTCAGTGTCACCCAGTAAAAATTCCTTAAAATACGCTCTGGTGATAATAATATGGAGAAGTCGAAAGGGGTTATAATAAAAAAGCAGGAGCAATTTCCACAATATTATATTTAGTATTGTACGACCGGTTTCGCTAATAGCATCATAGGCCTGATGATGCTATAAGCAGAACCGGTCATACAATAAATATAATATTATTGAAATTTCTCCTGCTTCTTTGTTATGTTCCATTTCCACTCCATATCACCTGAAACTTCAAATTATATTCGAAAGGGGAATTGGTAGGAGAGGACATTTGTTTGAATTCGAGATTATATATCAAGATGACATTTAAGAAAGTGAAACACGGTTCCTGAGAACTCTTCCCTTTTTCATTGAGAGTATTTAATGAGCAACAGAGTCGTCAAGAAAGCAAATTTCTTCCTCCATATTACCCCCCTCTTTTTCCTTTATATGTACCAGGTATGGTACGACAGGAGACCAGCAGCATGAAAAAGAACATAGGAGGCTACCCGTTTCGTAAGCAAATAGTGTAAAAGGCTGAGACCATTGAAGAGGCACAGAGCAAGAGAAGAAGATCTACAGGGCAGGCAAGTATAGTCATGTGGACAGGAGAAGACGACAGATTGGTGGCATGATAGGTGAAAGGGCTGACAACTTTGCTTTTTGGATTATTTGTGTGAAAAATGCTCTACCAAGCAGTCCAAATATTAAAATATTCAGATCACTCAAAGCATCTGGGAAAAGGTGAGTAATCACTCAAGAATAGTAGAGAAAAAGGAAAGGAAGAAGAGTGGAATCTATCCCTGGCTATCTTATCTGGTTATCAATGAAGATGAAGGGAAAAAAATCAGATTCAAGAAGTATGACAGCAGGAATTTAACACTGCCTCCAAATCAGCAACCACGCACTTTCTCTACCCTTGGGTTACTGAATAAACCCCTGAGGAGCAATGTCTTCCAAATCCCCTTTAATGGCTAAAAATTCTCAATAAACCTCATTTTTGGGCCCCTTGAGCTACAGCCCTAAAATAATGACCATTTTTAAATGATGAAACTCAACTTCATCAGATGAATGAAAGAACGGATCTGTAACGAAAGCATTAATCAGAAAAAAATGATTCCAGTTTGTAAGTATCCTTAACATTTAACTTTCAATAAAGCTTTAATAATAGTGTGTGGATTAAAATAAGATGAAAGATGAAATGAAAATACACAACCCTGGTATCTTTTCACAGGAAAATTATTTATTGGTACGATGCGTTTCGATGCTGAGGCGTCATTCTTAAGTACACTGTTTATTATACCCACAATCCAATAAGTTTTTATCAACATATCCAATAAATTTTTTTTCGACAATCAAATAAACATTTATTGGATTGTCAGTATAATAAACAGTGTACTTGAGAATGACGCCTCAGCATCGAAACGCGTCGTACCAATAAATAATTTTCCAGTGAAAAGTTACGAGGGTTGTGTATTTTATTTCAACATGGATTTTCATACAGTAAAAGCCGAATCGATTGAATTCAAGATGAAAGATTGTTTTAAATTTCTAATTTTACAAGTTATTAAGTTAGAAAAAGGTATCTTTATTTACAAGAATAAACAGAAGTATCTTTTGTGACTATCTCATGAATTTTTATCTCAACTACAGTGCAACCTCGATAAAACGACACCCCACGGTGCACCAATAAACACTCGCTATAGCGAATTGTCCCTTTACCGGAGGTGGAGCAAATAATGGCCAATATACCTGTTGCGAACCGTTATACAGGAACAGGAGTGGTGCGGCGACAGATAAATTTCTATCCGATAAACGTAATATAAATCCAGACGAAAGGTGATGTTTTTTTGCATCACTAAATTTCCTCACTCAAACAACGACTTACTATTCAAACAATTTGTAAGCCCCGCACTGAATAAAAATCATGCAAAGCATTGTTTTGTCAATCATTATGCCAATGCAAAACCGACGAAGCCATTTTTCTATGCACTTAATTAGTGCATTTACGTAATCATTCTATTATTTTGGCATTTTCCACTGAAAATTCAAAGATTAACTAATAAAACTGTATCGCGGTTATTCAATGCCTCAAACGTTTCCATTGGTGTATGTTTATTGTTCCTGTACATTAAGCGGCAGTGAAGTGAAATAACGTACAGGCATCCCCCGAGTTACGTAAGAGATGCGTTCCGGCAGACTATGCGTAAGTCGAAATTTACGTAAGTCGAACCTTTGCGTTGGCGCTTCAGAGATTGCTGTATAACAAGTTGTATCGTAAAGAAATGAGCGCAACCACATACGCCACCACATCCATCGCTAGAACTGCAAATTTTCACGTTGATTGCTGACTTGGGATTTATAAGCGATTTTTCTACAGAAATTAATGAAATTTCCTTCGAGGAATGACAAAAATGGGTCACTTTGTTATTTTTAGCACGTAAAAAACTCGATAACTATTCGATATTTTTTCTACCATAGGTTGTACGAGCGAATACCTACTTCTTCGCGCTCGCATTCGAAAATTAACGTAATCATTTGAAATACGGTTATCGCTTACGTAAGTATGGATTTACGTAAGTCGAGACATACGTAACTCGGGGGATGCCTGTATTGTATTTGTTTCTGCAGTCGTAAACGGTGGAAGGTTGTACAACGTTCCTGCTTTGGAAGACTTTTTCTATCAGATAATGTAATATCTTCATTATCTATGGTAAAAAGTTTGCTAAGCTTGAAAAATGATGTGATTAAAATTGCCGTAGTTAAAAAAAGTTCCTTTTTGAGTGTTACGCTCGTGACGTACTTGAAATAATACACCAAGTTTACCACGGCACTGCAAACGAGAGTCAGTTGTTCTGTGAGTTCTTCCAGCGGCCACCAGGGGATGCTCGGCTACCCACGTGACGGAAGAGAGCGCCAGTACGACTCCGACCACTTACGCAAATAGTTCACCCTTGTGAATCCGCAAAGGAGAATAAATACGTCAATCCGGACAATTCAAGCTCAGTATCATTGCATCGTACATCCTAGATAATCGCTAAGGTGCACTACATACCTTTAGAGGCATCATTGCAAGAAATACCTTGTACTGCAAGGATTTTGTCGGGGAGTAGGATGTAAAAAAAGTTCCGTTTCGTCTATGTTATATCACGCGGGGAATATTCCTTAAGATACTTATGATCAGAGTCCTTTCTTCCACGACTTCGGGTTTACACCGCAGGCATCACCAGCAATTATGAGGGGAGATAACGCTATGGTGCTTTGCATTAGTATAATCAACCTTCCGAACTCTTGAAATTCTCGATTCACAATCTATCCCTGAAATACTCCGCTTTAGGCTTAGGCGTAGCCCCTTTCTCAGAAGTTCCCGCAGATTGGAGTGGGCAAAACCACCCGAACAAAGCTCCTTATAACTCTACATAGTCTGCATTCCTTGGGCGATTTTGTTTTTTTTTAATTGTGAAGAGCGAATAGGAAGATAAATTAATTTCGACACTCTCATATTACTCCATTATTTTTATTTTCTCGCTTAGACGTGTTTGGTGATTTTTTGGCCATGGTGTCTGCAATCTAATGCTTTCTATTCATGCAACTCATGGACGTGCGGGTATGCTGATGACAGCTTTCTGCCGCCCCAGGAACAAAAGAAGATCAAGCATTCGCGACTGCTAATGCCACTATATTTTCACCAAAATTAACTTACTTAACTTACTTATCGAACGACAGTTTACCACATAAATTTGAGACTGTGCACTCCATTAACTTCATTTCTACAAGATCGCTAGCAATTACAGAGATTAAGAAGTCTTGATGTAAGTTTTTCCGGCGGTGAAACCCTCGCTATGGCGAGAGCCAACACCAAAAGGGCCTCGTAAAAACAATTTTTTAACGCGCTTATTATAGGGTCAATTGACGGTGCATCGGCTATCTCTCGTAATAGCAGGGGTGTCGCTATAGCCCATACTCGCTTTAACGAGGTTCCACTGTATTATGCTTTTCCGTCCTTGATTGAAATACTTTGTTATGTATTCTCAAGGAAAAAAGAGACTACACTACCCACAATCCTCATAAGATGAAAGACCTTCTAAGGAAGGTGAGCCTTCTGCAAGACACATTCCCCAATCACATTCTCAATTTATAAAGTCTCGTGCAACAAGCAACTGAGCTGGCAAGAGCACTCCAACACCCAGATTCAAAAACCACTCAAAACACCTACCATTTCAACAGCAGGTTGTATTCCAAGACTTCAAATACACTTTCTTGATTATTAAACTCAATGGAACCCAAAATAAAACATACTAATAGATATATTAAGAAAGAAACCTCACCATTCCTAAATATATTGAGATAACTTCAATGAAGAACATAAGTGGTTATTGTACGGACCACAAACAACTACATTTATGTGTTAAGGGGTATTATTAAATACTATTCATCAATTTTCTACAGTATCCCAAACATCTAAAAATTTTAAAATTCATGGCATTAAAAACTAACAACATTTTATTGAATTTTACACTTAATCAAAGAGATTGAAAAATATGGAAATATATATCACATGCATAAATAGAATCAATTACTGACCAGTCTTGAAATTGCACTCTGCTCCATTCAAACTTATGATCTGGATGACGAAACCCACGCATGTGACCAAATAAGACATTGAAGTCCACATTTGGAGTTGTGAATAAGGCAATCAGTGGACGAATGAAACCAAATACTGAAAATGGCACTTCTTCTAATTCACCAGGATACAAATGTTCAATCCTAAAGAGAAGGAAAGAAACTATATTCAATTATTTTTCCTTTGAAAAATGTGGCATCATTTAATGGCATACGTAACTTCCACCACTGTACAGGTGGTGATGAAAGTTACATAGATTGCCTTAGGCCCCTAAAAAATTCACCTGGACTGAGAATCGAACCACGGGCATTTGGTATTGTGGGCCACAGTTTAGACCGCTACACTATCCAGGTTTCCGAATAAATTAACCAATCCAGGAGTGATACAGTGAAAGTTAGACATTTTGAAATTAAAGCAACTTGCACTTTTCCGTAATTATTTTAATGCAAACGATGCATTTCGGCTCACAGAGCCATCACCTGGTACAAGATATCACAGTATACATGAACATCACATTTATAAACTTGAGGAAGAGGTGGGAGAGGATTTGACAAGTTTGAGGAAGGGGTGGGAAGCAGATATGCATTGGGGAGACAACAAGAAAACACAACTGAAGAGAAATGAAAAAACCATGAGTAAATGGAAGACTTTAGCAATAGATGTAGAAGAACGGATCTGGGAAAAGATTCACAGAAACAAGAAGGCCATGATTGATGATGATTATCTAATGACATGTTTTTCGCCCTGCCCTTTCTATTCTTCTCCCCCTTTGGTCCTCCAATTTCTCTAGTTCTTTTCCCAGTGTTGTACTTCTACAATGGAAACGAAACCCTAGGGCGGGCTCGCGGGGATGCACTCCTGGGGAAGGGAATGTAAGCGCTAGCTTTTCTCCTCTGCACCCAGAAGGGGAAGGATGGGAAGGAACAAGGAAGGAGGCACCGCTGTGATGAGAGCCCGACGACACCTCCGGGAAGGGGATAGGGAAGGAAGGGAAGGGACGAGGAATCCCGCACCGTCACAAAGGCGGGCGGGCCCTACTATAAGCGAAACCAAGCATACGCAATATAATATACTAACGACCTTGGAGGATTATTCTATGAGGAAGAATAATCAAACGATTAAATCGTTAGATTGTTGTACTTCTACAGTGAGAAAACAGACAACTAAAGAGATATGGAAAAACTCTGAGTAGATGGGGGATGTTAGCAACAGCTGTAGAAGAATCTTCTTTTCCCAGTGTTGTACTTATACAGCAATTACTAGAGCCCTCCATCTACCCCCGGTTTTTCAATTTCTCTTTAGTTGTCTGTTTTCTCTCAGGAAGATAATCTAGGAAGCATTTATATACAAGGACAAAGTAGAATTAGTTTAAGAGACCCAATGACCACAATTACTCACAGTTCAATAGCAATCACAGCATCACAGCCCTTGAGACAAGGGTCAGGCTGGCTAATACTTCCAGCAAGCACCTTCACACGAAATGGAGTAGAGCGAGAAGAAAGATGATCAGCTAATAATGGTGCAGCACGGTGAACAAAACTGTGAAGAAGTTCTACATCTATGTCAAGGGCTAATATTTCCTCAATCCCAGGAGTGTTCTTCAAAAAGGGAAAGAAACTCAACTCTGAACAACCAGCATCAAGCACCTGTGAGGAACAAATAACACTTTTATTTCCCACTCTAAGTTGTAAATTGCCAAAACATTCTCTTCATCAATTAGTAGAGGATTTTCACATGAAATAATGAATAAGTTGCAAATAACCATCATGGTCTGCTTGATTACTTTGATACATGGCAATAAACATTAACTATTTTAAATATCTTTTGAAGCATAAGCATGTAAAAATAAATTAATTGGTGATTGAAATAAGCAACATTAACTTTGGTTAATTTTCAGCTGAGTCGCAATATGGTGGTTACCTATAATTTTTTTATTGCCTAAATCGAAAGATTATAACTCCTGGAGTATGGATTTCATGCTTTTAGATTTTTAAATTACGATAACTATTTTTCACGATTAAATGAAAAGTGAAAATTTTCAAGTGAGCAAAAACACGATGGCTAAGTATGAATGCTGGGAAAAGGTTTGTGACGTCATTCTGGTCCTGGCTGCCCCCGTGTGAGGTGACCATGGGGCGAGGATGTGTGCTATGATGCAATTCAGGCTGCTAGCAGGTAGAAGAGTACCCAGCTAGCAGGTAGCACTTGGCTTAAATAAGGATTATTATTACCCTATCAAACAAAGGAAACTTTCCGACCTTCGTCAATTTTAATAGGCGATTATTAAGAGATGTTTCCTTGAGCTCTGTGCCTCATGCATGCATTGGTGATCTCAGACGATGTAAAAATCCTTACTACTCATATAACATCTAGGTCCCTGTGACATCACATAGAGTAGCATCGCATGGGCGCCAAACGAGGTTAAAATTGACCATTAACATTCGTCTAAACTAGGAATTTCTAAAACCATAATTTGTAAATTATGAATACACTGATGGTGGGTAACGAATCACAATCAATGCCTTTCGTTTTCTTGGATGAAGGAAACTACAGTGCAACCTCGATATAACGACACCCCACGGTACACTAATAAACACTCGCTATATCGAATTGTCGCTTTACCGGAGGTGGAGCAAATAATAGACAATATACCTGTTGCGAACAGATATACAGGGGCAGGAGTGGTGCGGCGACAGATAAACATCTATCCGATAAACGTAAGCATAAATCCAGACGAAAGGCGATTTTTTTTACATCATTAAATTTCCTTACTCAAACAACGACTAACTATTCAAACAATTTATAAGCGCCGCACTGAATAAAAATCATAGAAAGCATTGTTTCGTCAATCATTATGCCAATGCACAACCGACGAAGCCATTTTTCTATGCACTTAATTAGTTCATTTACGTGATCATTCTATTATTTTGGTATTTTCCACTGACAATTCAAAAATAAACTGATAAAACAGTATCGCGGTTATTTAATGCCTCAAATGTTTCCATTGGTGTATGTTTATTGTTTCTGTACGTTAAGCGGCAGTGAAGTGAAATAACGCATTACATTTGTTTCTACAGGCGAAAACGGTGGAAGGTTGTATACCGTTCCCGCCTTGGAAGACTTTTTCTATCAGATAATGTAATATTCTTTTCATCACCTACGGTAAAAAGTTTGCTAAGCTTGAAAAATGACGTGATTAAAATTGCCGTTGTTGAAAAAAAGTTTCTTTTTGAGTGTTACGCTCGCGACGTATTTGAAATGATACACCGAGTTTACCACGGCACTGCAAACGAGAGTTAGTTGTTCTGTGAGTTCTTCCAGCGGCCACCAGGGGATGCTCGGCTACCCACGTGACAAAAGAGATCGCCAGTACGACTCCGACCACTGACGCGAATAGTTCACCCTTGTAAATCCGCAACGGAGAATAAATACGTCCATCCGGACAATTCACGTTCAGTATCATTGCATCGCACATTCTACATCATCGCTAAGGCGCACTACATACTAGGGCGGATCGCAAAAATCGATTTTTTTCAAATCCATCTGGCCCAATGAAAAAAAGTTGTGGGACCGATCAAAAATAAGGCCTGAAAAATTTGAGACCTGTACGTGAACCCCTGACCCTCGCTCAAATGCAATTTAGGGGGGGAGGGTCAAAATTCGAAAAATATAATATTTAATGGTCATTTCCTATAGATTTTGCCGAGTTACTGCCCTTCTAGGGCAAAAATTTCGTGCATTTTGACGTATCTGCCACCGTTTAGCCACAAAATGCCTAATATGAGTCCGCGTCCGCGAGGAAAATATTCCAACGCCCACGCAGCGTCGCGGATACCAGAGCCGCAGGCCGATCCCTTCCCCTCCACGCTCGCTTCTCCCCCTCCCACGCCTCTAATACAGCAAAATTCATCCCGCGCATGCTGCTAGGAGGTCGTTTATCTTTGATAATATAAATCAGAAGATGGTAGAAGGTAAAAAACCATGCGTAGTGAGACGACTTGTCCCTTATTTGGTGCCTCGTCGGCGTTAAACAAATCGATATTACCAACTTTTAGAGAAGTGATGAAATATTTTTAGACCTGCGCACGCAGGAAAGGAGACTACGGTCTATGAAGACGCCTCTCGAGTGGCTATGAAGGTGTGCGAACTATGGTGACGTGCTTCTCTTCCATTATGAATGTGACAAAATGGATTTAGCGGTACCACAGGAAGTACTAAAACTTACGGAAAATCGTAATAGGCCAAAAGTAGGGTTTTTTTGCAGTATATAACTCAAACAATTTTAAAGGAACATTTTAAATTATGCGATATTTTTGCGTGTAAGGGCATGGAGGAGCATAAGGTTCCCACAATGAAGAAGTATTTTGAGAGACAATCTGACGAAATGAAAGATGATGGCTGCTGGATTGAACCCTAAATAAACTCGACAACTGAGGAAAAAAGGGAATCATAGAAGAGCGTTGAGTCATCATCGTCAATTCTTGTACGGGAAAATAGTATCAAAAATTGCAAACTGCAAAAAAACCCTACTTTTGGCCTATTACGATTTTCCGTAAGTTTTAGTACTTCCTGTGGTACCGCTAAATCCATTTTGTCACATTCATAATGGAAGAGAAGCACGTCACCATAGTTCGCACACCTTCATAGCCACTCGAGAGGCGTCTTCATAGACCGTAGTCTCCTTTCCTGCGTGCGCAGGTCTAAAAATATTTCATCACTTCTCTAAAAGTTGGTAACATCGATTTGTTTAACGCCGACGAGGCGCCAAATAAGGGACAAGTCGTCTCACTACGCATGGTTTTTTACCTTCTACCATCTTCTGATTTATATTATCAAAGATAAACGACCTCCTAGCAGCATGCGCGGGATGAATTTTGCTGTATTAGAGGCGTGGGAGGGGGAGAAGCGAGCGTGGAGGGGAAGGGATCGGCCTGCGGCTCTGGTATCCGCGACGCTGCGTGGGCGTTGGAATATTTTCCTCGCGGACGCGGACTCATATTAGGCATTTTGTGGCTAAACGGTGGCAGATACGTCAAAATGCACGAAATTTTTGCCCTATAAGGGCAGTAACTCGGCAAAATCTATAGGAAATGACCATTAAATATTATATTTTTCGAATTTTGACCCTCCCCCCCTAAATTGCATTTGAGCGAGGGTCAGGGGTTCACGTACAGGTCTCAAATTTTTCAGGCCTTATTTTTGATCGGTCCCACAACTTTTTTTCATTGGGCCAGATGGATTTGAAAAAAATCGATTTTTGCGATCCGCCCTACTACATACCTTTAGAGGCATAATTGCAAGGAACACCTCATACTGCAAGGGTTTTGTCGGGGAGTTGTATGTAAGAAAAAGTTCCGTTTCGTCTATGTTATATGACGCGGGGAATACTTCTAAAGATACTTATGATCGGAGTCCTTTCTTCCACGACTTCAGGTTTACACCGCAGGCATCACCAGCAATTATGAGGGGAGATAACGCTTTGGTGCTTCGCATTAGTATAATGAACCTTCCGCCCTCTTAAAATTCTCGATTCGCAATCTATCCCTAAAATACTCCGCTTTAGGCTTGGGCGTAGCCCCTTTCTCAGAACTTCCCGCAGATTTGATTGGGCAAAACCACCCGAACAAAGCTCCTTATAACTCTTCATCGTCTGCATTCCTTGGGTGCTTTTGTTTTTTTTTTTTGCAGAGCGAATAGGAAGATAAATTAATTTCGACACTCTCATATTACTCCTTTATTTTTATTTTCTCGCTTAGACGTGTTTGCTGTTATTTTGGCCATGGTGACTGCCATCAAATGCTTTCTATTCACGCAACTCACGGACGTGCGGGTATGCTGCCGACTGCTTTCTGCCGCCCGAGGAACAAAAGAAGATTAAGCATTCGCGAATGCTAATGCCACAATATTTTCACCAAAATTAAATACTTATTTATCGAACGACAGTTTACCACATAAATTGGAGACTGAGCACTCCATAACTTCATTTCTAACAGATCGCTAGCAATTACAGAGGTTAAGGAGTCTCGATGAAAGTCTTCCGGCGGTGAAACCCTCGCTATGGCGAGAGCCAACACCAAAAGGGTCTCGTAAAAACGAATTTAACACGCTTATTATAGGGTCAATTGACGGTGCATCGGATATCTCTCGTTATAGCGGGAGTGTCGCTATAGCCCGTACTCGCTTTACCGAGGTTCCACTGTACCCTGTTGAATTGTAATATAGGTAACCTGTCCTAGCTGTTAGGTGCTCGACTACAAAAAGATAAAATCAGAAAAATATGTTGAAGGTTGGCTAGTGACATTGGATACATTTTCAAATCATAAAAATAATGAATTTGTTAATACAAAAACTGAAGTCATTCATCATTGTAGAATTTATATGAGTTAAACTACAACATTCACAAGCATCATACCAGGTCAAACCTAGATATCCACATCAAAACTATATCTACCACACTAAATACTGAGGGTCGATACCACAAAGGCGCCAAACTTCACAATTCACTCCCTCAAAATATTAAGAAAATCAGCAATTTGTATAAATTCAAAATTGAGCTCAAAAAATTTTTAATAAAAAAACCTTTGTATTCTATTGATGAATTTTATGCTCTTTGTAAGGAAAAACTTAAATGAGTAAGGGTAACTATATTATTTATATGTATTATGCCTTTACCACTGATTTTTAAGGCGATTCACCACTAAAGCTAGAACACACAAAACATGCTGTTAGAAAGACTAAGAAAATTCAGATGCATGCATTAAGGTATAGATAAGTTAGTAAGCTACAATACAAGTCATCTAATATATCTGTGAGTTCTAGCGCTGTACTAATAGTCTCTAATTAATCGTTGAAAAAATGACATTCTGAATTTATCTGTTCTACAATCTATCTCTCTTTTTTATTTATATGATTGATCAACCGTAGTATGCTGGCTTTCGTAAAATATGGCTAACTTTAATACTAAAATAATGATTATGCCCACATCTTCAGGGTGAATGATACACTTTGAATCTTTCAGTTCAATCTGTAATACTCACCTAAAGACAATGGTCAATTATAAGGTCTTCAAAACAGTAAATAACTGTAATGCTAACCCTCCGAAAGAAAAATAATTCCCCCAATAAAAACTGAAGACTTGAGAATCTGATGGTCATTTTTGGAAAAGGAAATTTTGGAAATTATAAAAATAGATTTTCATGGAATTTGCAAGAAACGGGTACACATCATTTAGCCATTGAGTCAAAGACTAGGGCCATTAACATACTTGGTGGGCTAAAGGCAGAACAAGCAATGAGGGCATACAATGGTGAACGAGGGAAGAGAATTACAAGAGAAGAGATTGGTAAAAAAAACTCTCTGGGCCCTAAGGTCCAAATCCACCTTCCCAATCGAAAATCTACCACTGTGAATGATAATTTACCAGCAGTGGATCTCTATGATCTTAAGAAGTATCAGCTGTCACTTTGTGGAAATCAACTGATGTTGTACTCAATACGATAGATATTATATGTACTTTTCCACAGTGATTTTACTAGGCTCAACCAGCTTCAGCATTCCTGGATCATTTTCAAGGGAGTCCCTTAGGTATCTAAGGGCTTGTTTACACGGTACATTAACATGGACGAGTTTATGTCTGCTTCAGGGTTCCCACTCTAACTACATTATAAAATTCACGGTTTTTTCCAGGTTTTCACGGTATAAATGTCATCAAATTCACGGTTTGTAGATAAGGTATTTTAAGCAGAAATATTGATCACACAACAATCATCAGCCGCATGTTAACTAAAAATGTATCAAACGCAACAGATGCCTTGAATGCAAACGCAGCAATGAAAGCGCTATCTCTTATGACGTCACCTAAAGTTAGCAAAATTCAGGTCCGGCTAAAGGGTGTGAGTGGGAAAATGGAGAGAGCAGGGTGGTAGGGAAGTGAAGAAGTGCCTGATTTTTTGCCAGGGTTAATGTCTTCCAATCGTAGGCTTAAGGTCAATGTGCAGTCATGGCACACGGAACAATTAATAATGCGCTTCGAATACACGTGTGAGTGGACAGTATCTGCACGTGACTCGGTCTTGAAGCATGATCGAAACATCGATTCTTCTTTTAATCTGTCTATCGTACATCTAAAATCAAGTTTGAGAGATTTCTAAGGTTTTGTGACGAAATTCACGGCTTTTTCCAGGTAGACTAAATTCACAGCTTATTCACGGTTGAGTGGGAACCCTGCGGCTTGCATGAATGATTTTTGTGGACTGGAACGGAACATGCGCAAATGCATAAACCAAATTAGATTCTATTTTCTGTGCATGCATTCGCATGATGGTTACACGGTGCATTTTGGCATTCATAAATTTAGACATTAACCCGTATGTACTGTGTAAACAGGCCTTAAAAGTTGACAACAGTGGGGTAATGAAATGATTGTGGAAAAGTGCAGTCTATTTTTCCAATGCTTTATCAGATTCTACTAATGTATTTTTACATTTTAGGAAAGAGCCATGTTTCATTATATATGCAAGATTTCACTTTTTCCCGGCGTATGATGGCGGTGAATTCTTCTCGGGTTTCCATCCGGGTGAGCTCCATCTCCATCGCTGCCGACGTTTCGATAGAATCCTTTTCTATAGTCATCAGGGCCGATGATGCCAGTAGGAAAGTCCGAACGACCGAGGATATATAAACCTGGCACTTTCCTACTGGCATCATCGGCCCTGATGACTATAGAAAAGGATTCTATCGAAACGTCGGCAGCGATGGAGATGGAGCTCACCCGGATGGAAACCCAAGAAGAATTCACCGCTTTCATTATATACATTTATTTTACATGCGTGAGTGGAAAAAGAGCCTAATTAGCACAATGAATTCTGATCATTATCACCGTGTATATTCCCATTGTATTGTGTACAAAGGTGTTCAATACATATATTTTTGAGTTAAGAAGGAAAAGTACTATATTAACCTATACCCTTTAATTCAGGTTAAGTTAAAACATAAAGTTTTCAACAGAATTTTAAAAAAATGTATGGACTGATGATGCTGCGCATCAAATCCTTGGAAATGAGTTGGAAAAATAAGCATGCAAAACTCTAAACAGGTATTTTTAAGCAAAACTCTTAATAAAATTCCAGTGAGGAATTCACCTCAACCTGGAATTCAATCACTATTCCTCACTGCTGAAACTCTGCTTTCACTTTATCATACCCAATTGACTTTGCCTTAATTAACCAGGGGTGACCTGCAGTTACTCACCCCATTGGGTAATATAGTTCTTAAATCTTGAATTAATTAGCTCTTAGCTCAAACTTAAAGATCTATACAAACTGACAACTTATATAAGTATAGTATAATAATATACTTTCCATCCATAAAAGATAGTTCTACACAGTAGCTTCGACATTGAGATATTCTCAAGCTAATAAAATAAGTAACTCATCAATTTCATACATATTAATCATGAATTTATGTTCTTTCCATTGGAAATATACATTCTTAGCTTAAAGTTCACCACCTTCAAGTAGAGCACCTTTGAGACTGCAGTAAATATTCACGTGAGGTGACTCGTTAATGTCAGGTTATTCTCATTATTTAGAGAAAACTCAATTATTCGACAACAACATCTTAAAAATTAGCATATGCACTTCATCAATAGCAATAGTTACGAAGTAAGCAAATGTTTCATCTAAATTATCTTATTTTTATACGCTCATACATCTTTTCTTCTTTCAAATTCTAGTGACGTCCTTCGCTGGATCTTGTTTCGACGACAGAAAAAACATTGAATTCTCATGCGCACGTCATTGAAGACGAAATAAAATAGATCTATCTACACTAGTCGAAAGCATCTTCATACAAAAATACCTTCCCATCCGTAACTACAGCAAGCCAGAAAACAAGGGCTATAAGTGATTGCATCTCGCCTTAGCTCAAACCAAGTATCAAATAGGAATACATGAATTCACCGAAATTATAGAAACAATTATACTCACTTTTTTCAACTTTCCACGCCACGTTTCAGATGATAATATTTCTTTAACGGCATTATATCTCTGAACATAGACTGGAGGGAAGAACTTCAACCCAGCTTCCCCGTCAAATCTACAAACTATATCTCCTGTTTTTGGCAGAGGTATATTTTTAAGTTCTTGCACACAGCGTTTAGATAGTACATAGCTTTTGTGTTTGTAATCACGAGGTTCCAACTGTACATAAATATCATTCATGTAAAATTTTTCACCAAATAATTTATCACATATAACGTGATATACAATGCGTCCCACAATGCATAAATTGTGGAATAGAAGAATCATTCCGCTGAGTTTGTCATTAACTTTCCACTTAACCTTCTTCACCTCCTTCGTCGTCTTCAGGTGCGTTTTCTTCTTCAACCTCTTCAATAACCTCTTCCTCAGCTGG
The DNA here is from genome assembly GCF_921293095.1 of Ischnura elegans. Taxonomy (NCBI): domain Eukaryota; kingdom Metazoa; phylum Arthropoda; class Insecta; order Odonata; family Coenagrionidae; genus Ischnura; species Ischnura elegans. Next base: position 73,326,171 of record NC_060254.1, read on the forward strand.
CGGATTTTCCTTACTGAGGAAACATATGAGTAGAATAAATACTTGTTGAATAAAAATTATCATTTCTTAGACTGATGAATTGTGCCTATAAAACACAACAAATTTTGAACTGTGCATTTCAAACTTGTCACCACCGCTGCTCAACAACAAATGAGGATCGTAAATGAATTCGAAAATGGCGGTCTTGTCGATTATGGATTTGTTGATTTTTAGATAAATTTGAAAACTGAAAATAATTTTTAGACTGGTTAATAATTGTGATGCATTAAATAACCATGTTTTTATTCTCGTGAATGAGGAAAAATTAGAAATCACTGTGTTCTAAAAAATGAAACTAGCTTATTGGGTATGTCATTCTTGAGGAAAAAATTAATACGTGTGTAAGAGTCAACATTCCCCTTTGCTTGCACGATTGTTATGTTAAAGATTCTAATTTCTTTTATGTGGGTTAGATTCACATTCTTCAAAAGCATAGGGATTGTACGTACCCTATGTTACTGCCGAAGGGGGCTTTAAAATCACTACGACGAGGGTAAAGTATAATGGTACTAAATGGTGATTGATGCGTGAATTTTATCTTTTCTTTATCGGTCATCAGTCACAACAGTAGCCATGATTGGGCTCCCTGGGTGGCTCGCATGCACCTATAATCATCTTGCCGTGTGCGAAGAGTATCTTGTGCAACAATGTCATCAGACCTGTCGAGGAGGGTGGAAGTCTAGCGGTGGGCCAAGCCATAGCCCAGAGTTAATAGTCTGTGTCCAAGTGTTCACGTTGAGTTGCCATCTCTTCTGCCATGGTACAGTGGCTAATTCTTAAAGTAGCAAATACTAGTTATAGAAATGCTAAAATAAGTAATACTATTTAATTTGGGCTGAATTAACCAATTGAGATGTATGTTAGGGTAACTTTTTTTGTTAACAAAATGAAAGTAAGGCAATTAATATTATCATGAGCAGTATCAGCCCTGTGAAACTTACAAACACTATGTATTAGTTTTAGTAGTATTTACAAATAGCTGTACGTTATGCAATTTCATTTATACGTGGATTATTTGAGATACCACCGCAGCTGACGTGTGTCTTCAACAAGGCAGATCGAATGTTGCCAGGAGGCTGAGGTAACGTAGGGGGAGGGAGGCGAGTATATCATCCAGAGTAGCTTAGGGCAAGGGCGTACCTAGGATCAAAACTAGTGGGGGGGGGGGCAGCCATGGTTGTTCAAGTTGCAGGTAAGATTTAAGCATGGAAAAGGTGAATGAAATCAAGCTCTCTATAAGTTTTTAAAATTATATGCTTGAAAAAAAATATTTTCCTTGAAAACATTTGCAATTTTTGCTTCTAGGGGGGGCAGCTGCCCCCTCCTGCCCCTCGCTGGGTATGCCAATTGGCCATTAATGGCCTATGGGGCTTAAGCCACCTATGCCGTAGGCCCTCCCAAGGGAATTCTCTCTTTTTTTCCTCATATGAGGACAGCCCAAAATACATTTGAGGAGGCAGCTTTACCAGGGAGCCCTTACCCTCTGACTTAATCTCAACTACGTCTTCTCTCTGGACTGATATCACGGTCTCGGGTCTGAAAATTGCTCATAAGTCGGAAAATATTAACCACTACTGCCACAGCCTTAAGTTCAATTGTTGTTTTAAAAATCAGGTGGATTTTTGGAACAAACACTTACGGAAACCAAGCCTAAATAACTATGGCTTGTGGAATAAATAATGAGCCTATTTGTGTATTGCACGTAATCTACCAGTTGAAGTATGTTTATACTTAGCCCTCTTAGTGCTATCCTTCTTCCTGGGGTACTGGCGAGGAATGCGGAAGGTATTTCAATAAAATGTAGCTACTACAAAAAAAAACAATAAAAAGCTATTTTATTACATATCCATATGTTTTTTTTTTTAATTGATGAGGTTAAACTGGTTAATATTGACAAAATATTTTTACGTTTATTGAAATAAGTTATTGAAATAGAATAAGTTATAGCAAATTAAATAATGGACTACATAAGAGCATATATATCGGCCTGCCACACTAATAGGGTGAGAAGATGTCTCACGAATGTTATAGCAACACCCAATCTATCCTCAAAACCACTCGGTATTTATTTATCTATGATCCATATTCTGTTCCTCTTTTTTCTCTGGTTGAACCTAAACCCTATATCACAGTTTTCAGTATACAAAACACTTTTCATGTTCGAAGCCTTCCAAGTTAAGAAATATTAATCGAAAATAAAGAGTGACAGCAAAAACCATAGTTAAGCCTTTTATTCATTCTGGGTCAACCCCTCAAAAAATATTTACCCTCTTCTATGACCATTTCCAAATATCTTTGCGAAGTACTAGCCCATTTGGAATGTTTCGAGCAGCGTCGCAGGAGGTGGTGAGACCTGCGACACAAGGGATGTGGGATGGGGAGAGAGAAAGAGAGGCAATGCAGTACAATGTGTGAAAAATGCTACTGCAATCACTAGTATTTCGCCTGTGATTGTTATTGGATTTTTCTCATCATTTGCGATACTTCTATTAATGTATAAACACTGTCCGTTAGCCACTTTACTAGTAGGAATATTCTTGAAAATATACTTTATTACTGTACCTGTTAGATTTCCGCTAGCTATAATAAAATTAAATACCAGCGTAAGTGCAGGATAAAGACTAGTTTACTCTCGTAAATTTTATTTTCAGCTGAGCTGGTTGAAGAACGTAACCGCAGTGATTGATTATAATTTTTCCCTAGAAAAAAATGTTTGAGTCATAACTTTCGAAGCCTACCAATAAAGTAAGAAAGAAAGGTTTACATTGTGCGTTCCATGGGTTATTTTAATGTATTAATGAGTTATGGCCACAAATTTCACCAAATAGAAAGCATTGACCCTAATGGGATTGTCAATGTTATGATCAAAGTGGGCGTGGTTTGCCCTACACAAGCACCCCCATTCCGGCCACACTTTGCTCCAGGCTCGTAACCAGTGGTGCACCCTTCCAGATATATACAACCTCCTTGATTGAAGTAAAGTACTTTTTTTCATTGAGGTCATCTTACTCATTTTTGGCACCTCTTTTAAAAGGCTCAAGGTAGGGGCTATAACCAATAAAAACCCCCCAGTGGCTATGCCACTAGACTCCCACTAGCAATCGCACGTAGTGAAACTGGCTCTCTCAAGGCATGGGGCAGAAATTTGCCTCGGACAAAGCTTGGGTGGTGTGAGGGTTGCTTATACTGATATTTTTTTGCTAATTAGCACACAACAACCATGTATGTATGTATTTTGTTTGCTTAGAGCTGAAAGTTAAATTCATTGTTGGTTATTGGCAGATGCATGAAATGCAATAATATCAAAAAAGGGTGTGTCAGAGGATAGGTGACTTTGGGCTAGTGGTATTACCTAAGCGGATATACATACTGCATAGGTAGTTGCCGGGAAAAAGTTTTGGTGAAGGTGTGGGGGCTAATACCCTCAAAACCCGTGGCTACGAGCCCGAGTGGGAACACCAGAGGTTCTTTTCCATACACTCCTCTAACCAGTGTCGTAACTATGGGGGGGGGGATGAGGAGATAGATCCCCCCCCAAAGCCTCAGAGAAATAAAAAAAGTATTTAAAACCATTGTCTAGTTTTGACATACAATAATTGCATCTGCTTAAAGTTAAATTTTAAGTGCCAAAATGCTGTAAAATGTATTTCCAGGCATGTCATTTTTAAAAAAATTTCCCGAACCTTGCCTGGGGGGGGGGGGTCGTCATCCCCCCCCAAAGCATATTCCTAGTTACGCCACTGCCTCTAACCTATTCCTGAGTTTTCACACCAGGCTTTGAATACCAAGTGAAATGAGGACTCAGGGTGGGCTTGTGGGGTTACTTTCCCAAGGGCCGGGTCGTTAAGTCCGTGACATCTTCATCCACACACCTCGTTAGGGGAAGGACAGTGGAAAGAAAAAGGATAGGAGGCACCACCGTGATGAGAACCCGACGACGTCTCCCGGAGAGGATATGGATGGAAGGGAGAGGATAGGGAATCCCAATGCCATTATTAGGGTGGCGGGGCTCACTACTGGGGAAACAATGCTTTGCTGTTTCTATGGAAAAGAAAGATTTCCTTATGAGGAAGAGAAACTCTACGATTTTCCGAACATAGGTCTTAGATTTTCATACTGCTAAGGCAACGACATCCCATTTCAGACCTCTACCACAGAGTAGATATATACAGAGGGGACATTAGGTGGCTGTACAATAGATTTCTCTGTAATGAAAAATGCGCACGCGGCCATATTAAAAATAAGTAAAATTATGCGGTAAATTCAAACCAAATAGTGCTAACGACTTACCATCCACCGAAAAAAGAGGGTTTAAAATTCAAAGTAGCCTAATTATTTCTTTACTAATAAGGGTAGAGCAAGGAACGCCAAATCGCACGCACAAATCCGGCAGTTATTATGTAAATAACTGACAGTCTTGTTTTCTAAATCCGACCGACGACATCGAATCACCCATTCCTTGGACCTGCGCCAACACCACAAGTTCTTATTAAACTTTTTCGACAATTTCATTTCGCATGCAAAATAATACTCGAATATAAGTTTAGTTTCTTCGATCAGCAATGTAACTCAGAAAAAATATGAAATTACTTACCTCACAGGGTCTTTAGGGAAACTGAAGAAACTCAACTTTGCTTCCGTCATGCCCGCATTGTTTCTGCAGTTAATGACTGAACACCAAGCAAAACCTTTTCTTCTCGTTTTATTTTCCTCTTCCTTCATTTTCCACGTTTCTTTAAAACACTAGCACACTACGTGAAAGCATTGAAAAGTGGAGGAATAAAAAAAAATTGTGCGACAACACTCCACGCCAAGCGCGAATGATAGCAACGATAGCATCCAAACAACAACTCAAGCCACGTTTCCTTATTTAGAACATGGTGAAATGCGCAATGAGCTGATTACCGCCTTCAGCCGTTTTGTCCTCTCTGTATATCCCTACTCTGTGCCTCTACTACTCCTACATCCTGAAGCTTCCTGGTATGCTATGGTATTTGGAGGAGGCGACCGACAGCTTAGGTCATCTGCACCATGAGGGAAGGATAGGTAAGGAAGGGTGGAGAGAAATCCTGCATCAGCATTAGCCTTAATTATTAGCATATTTAGCATTAGTTTGCTCTTAATGGAAGGCTATGATAAATAAAATCAGTGACGAGGGCATGAGAACACAAGATTATCTAATAATTTCCTCAACTCATAAAAATAAACTTTAAATATAATAAATATTCAATAATAACAAAATATGAGATAGAATTGAGTTAGCTTACCCTGAAGCTATCCCATTTAAAGTTATTTGCATAAAGTTGCATAAAAACTCATACCTGAGAATCAGCAGTCAGAATGTAGAATGATAGCCTTAAAAATGTATGCTACAGCATATAACAAAGGGTTGGTCTGCAGTATGTACAGTGGAACCTCGTTAAAGCGAGTACGGGCTATAGCGACACCCCCGCTATAACGAGAGATAGCCGATGCACCATCAATTGACCCTATAATAAGCGTGTTAAAAAATTCGTTTTTACGAGACCCTTTCGGCGTTGGCTCTCGCCATAGCGAGGGTTTCACCGCCGGAAAACTTTCATCAAGACTCCTTAACCTCTGTAACTGCTAGCGATCTGTTAAAAATGAAGTTAATGGAGTGCTCAGTCTCAAATTTATGTGGTAAACTGTCGTTCAATAAATATAATGATTGACAAAACAATGCTTTGCATGATTTTTATTCAGTGCGGCGCTTATAAATTGTTTGAATAGTTAGTCGTTATTTGTGTAAGGAAATTTAGTGATGCAAAAAAACATCGCCTTTCATCTGGATTTATGCTTACGTTTATCGGATAGATGTTTATCTGTCGCCGCACCACTCCTGTTCCTGTATATCTGTTCGCAACAGGTATATTGGCTATTATTTGCTCCACCTCCGGTAAAGCGACAATTCGCTATAGCGAGTGTTTATAAGTGCACCGTGGGGTGTCGTTATATCGAGGTTGCACTGTAGCTAGTTTAGGACAAGATTCTAGTTGAAGCAAATGAGTTCAGCTGTAGCTGCTATAGTTACACGTAACTTCATACAATAATATGAAAGCTTTGGCATGGATACAATTGCTAAAATTCAAGACATTATTATCTTTGTCTGATGATGACGATAGTGAAAAAAGAGAGATTAGATAATCACCTTTACCTTTTTATCATTATCATCGTCATCAGCAAAGATAAAGTGATAAAATTTGAAAATCTAAATGTCTCATGTTTAAGATTACTGTTACTGGTCCAAAAATACTGATAATAAAACAGCCACTTTCAATTCCTCGACACTATGACTCATTTCAAACATGTCACTGGATACGGTGATAATGCACATGAATAGTCAGCAATTTAAAAGGTAACCAAGAATCAAATACCAAAATAAATAATAAAAAGATAACACAGGAGCCAGAAAAAATAGAATTAACTCAAAGAAACTTATATCTTTTAATGACAGAATGATGAAAATATCTGTTAAATGAAAACATATAAGGCATTTGTGAAACAATTAGTCAGTCTATGAACAACAACAATCCAGCATTTGAAAAGCTGGTCTCGTACGTTTTTCTCCTTCGACACATTTCTCATCTCGTTAAATATGGGTGATTTTCATCTATGTAGAACAAATAATTACATATATTCACATAATAACACATAGTTTGTTTAGCACATAAATTATTTAGACATGTTACTCATTTTCTCCAGTGAATAATAATCAAAATATTTCTACAAAACAAGATTTAGCTAAAAATAAAAGAGGTATATAATAATATTAGGACTTTCAAAGTCATAACAAATCTGGAAAATATATTCATGATTTCTTCACATAAAATATGAATAAAATAATGATTAAAAACAAATAGCTGCCCAAATTTTTAGAAAAATAAAGATGCCAAAAGCACTTTCTTTTTAATTTGTAGAGATTGACATTGATGTTGCTTTCACAAAGTTATTGACATTTCTTCAAAATAAGAATAATAGTGATGTTAGAAAATAATATTTGCAGTAGGTAGTTAAATATTATTTATAAAAATTATTAATTATTAATCCAAATGGAAAATAAAAATGGTAATTAACCAGACTAGTTAAAGTTTAACAACTAAAACAACATTTTCAAACAATCATAATATCCAGGGGATGGGTATTAGTATAGGGAATGAATTAGTGATCATATACGTGAAAAAACAAGTGATGTAGAATGAATATGGGTATAAATATACGCAGGACCTTATCCATAGCACATAAAAACTTATTCACAACGTAAAATATCTTCATCCAAGGAACCACAAGAGTTAATATTCAATAATAACAAAATATGAGATAGTATTGAGTAATCTTCTTTGTACCCTTTTATGAATACTATGTAAAGACACTTTTAAACATGATGAAACTTCCAGTCTTGTTTAAACTTCACTGCAAACTGTTCTGGGTAAAAAAACATCCATACAGCACACTCACATAAAACTCATTTCTAATAATGCTGGTTCCTTCACATTCAATGTAGTCCAGTCAAACAAGACAGGTTCTTCTGTAAAGGTGCTGCCTATGGAGTCACAATGTAACTTCAAATTTTTACAGTATTAGTTGCCCAAGTTAAAACCAGCTAAGAACTTTCACACAATAAAAACAACTGTGAAGTGATGTATAAGTTGTAAAGTAGACTGCCCTTCACTAAATATTCTGTAAAAGCTGCAGAAATCACTATGATATTCCTAAAATGCTCCACTAATGACCTGAGCTGCACATGACGAAGTCAAACATGTTCAAATCACTTGATATGACAAAATTTCAAAACACGACCATTAATTAACACACTTTACTTGATTTAGTTCAATTAATCACAATTAAAAAAAAACACATTTCAAGACTTAGCACCCTAAAATAAAATCAGTCTCTCTGTAGCTACTTGCAAAGTCTTAGCAAAGTTAGGTCACTAATTAATGGGATGAATACCATGACCCAATCAATTAGATTTAAAACTCGTCAACTCAAAAGCTGAGAAATATGCACCTCTTTCACAGATGGCTAATTTTATTAATAGAGATGGGGGAAGGAAAATAATTTATGCCACTGAAATTACCATTCAAGTTCGATATTTTCTTAATGAACCAACACTTATCATGCATTCATTATTCATGACAGTCAGGTAAATAGATACTGATTAGTATTTTGATGGCTAAGTTTAATGAGCACAACCATATTTAAAGTGGATGTAGATTGAAACATTGGAAAAACTGACAGTAAAAACTGACTGAAGCACCTTTCCATTGAGGATTGCAGGGCTGCAATGAAGCACCATTTGGAGAAATACTATATCCCACTTAATCCTTGCATTGGTAAAACAAGGTCAGCAGCAAGGTATTCCATTAAAACCTGATATTTTTAGAATTAACAATTATTGTGCACGTGTGACACCATAAATGTATACAAATATTTACAAAACTACTTCTCAAGTATAGACTGTCATCCAAGTATACTAGAAAATCCATCCTGTTTTCGCTATGGAGTCAGAATTAAGATTTCTTGTGTACACAAGAGTTGGACGCCATGCATATTAGACAAAAATGCCTGAAACCATGAACCAACAGGTGGTATATTCACCTATGCATATATATAGGACCAATAACAGCCTCAAAATTGGATGGGTTACTGATGAAACAAAAGACTGCTACCGCAACTGTAGACTCTGACACTTTGATGCAGCACACTCCACAGCCTCAGAGATTTCTGCAAAAACAGGAATGCCTTCTCTAGACGCCAGGTCAAGTAGGTACATGCGGGCACGATTGTAGTCCTTGATTGCTTGAGCAGACAGCTGCAGAAGAAAGTAACCATGCATGAAGGACACAAAAAACCATCAACATATATTAAATGACTTATGCAATACTGCACTATACTATATGGTAGCCATACAGTCATTCCCCAAGTTGATTAACTCTCGATTTCAATACATTTGTATTAGCATAAGTTACAACCGCAAATGTGAATGCGAATCTATTTGCATTCGCAAAGTAAAATGTTCCATCATTTACCTGCTGGCTGAGAAAATATCAAATGACAATATATTTTTTCCATTAATTTTTCTACTATTATACCTTAAGATTGTAAACCTCCAACCCAATTCAAATATCAACTCAGTAAAAGCGATAGCAATAGAAGTGGCTATACTCAATCCATTAAGCTACAGTTTGCTACATTACTCACTTATGAGGTAGGCCTGGAACCGGTATTCCAAAAAGCACGTCCACTGCCACCTTGCATTAATCAAAATCTCTGTAGCATTGTCTGGCCAGAATTATCAACTTATGTAAATTCCCACTTAATTCACTTTGAACTCGACTTGACCATGACTTTAAAGTTGTAAACTCTGACTCAGTTGGAATGTATCCCTTACGCAACTCCGGGGTTGCCTGTATACCATTGAAATATTTGGTGAAGGAGTATTATAGCTGTAATGGGACTTTCAAGCACTCCTAGGGGAGAGGGTATAACGAGCTTGCTTTTTTGGGGTTTGGCTTACTTTTGCTAACACAGGGGAAGTCCAGGGTCTTTTGATTACAAGCTAATACCACCCAACAGGCCCCCATGCAGCTTAAGAATAATAATAAGAATAAAACAATGAATATGTAAACGTACCCTATCATTTCCAATGACACAATCTTCTGGTAGCCTTTGCACACACAGCACCACTTCACACTCAAGGCCAACATAATGCGCTGCCTACAAGGTAAAAGTTACATTTTCTTAGGATTTAATTTGCAAACATTTATTTCTTAACATATTTACTTATTTATTTCCTCACCAAAAATGACAGATAAGCTTTTACATTGGCTGTACTCAATAAAGAACAGCTTAGAGATAACACAATAAATTAATAACAAACAGAAAACAAAATGTTTAAACATAAGAAGGGTGGTTATGAGTTCGACAGAGGTGAATTGTCCAGATGGCATTTCAGGGAGGATCTGAAAATAGTGATAGAGGAAAAGAGGTCCAGCGAAGGATATTTTGAAGCCAGGAAGTTAAACAAGGGAAAAGAGAGCATTGAGGGATGGAAAGACGGAATTGCAGAATGTGAAGCAGAGAGTTATTACATAAGGGGTGAGGAGGAACATGAAAACAGAAAAGAGGGAGAATTTTGCCTGTCAAGAGGGAATATTGAAGATTTTCTGCAGGAAAATCAGATCAGATAAGACACAGCGGTTAGTTATCTTCGAAATCCCGAGAGAGGAAAGGATAGTGTCATGGGCGTAGTATCCGATTGTTGGGATTTGATGGTGGGCTACAACAAGATATGTACGATGAGATAAGGAGTATCAAGCATCTAATGCTTACATGATGCCATTGGCACAAATAAATTCAAGTACAGTTGAGTAACCCAAATCCGCAATTCCCTGATCCGAGAACATCCATAATCTGATATTATGCAATGAATACAGGAGAATGGAGAAGGTGAAGTGAAAAGGATAAGGGATAATTCACCATCATACTTTTGACACGTGATATCAGAATTTAAGATTAACTCACCATGGTCATAGCAGCAACTGCCCTAGTGTTGCACGTAATAACAAATAACAAGCACAGGCACTTTTCCATAGCTGCAGCTTCTAATGGACTGAGTCGCTGACCTGCCCATGCAACACTTTGAGGATCGAACCATGCCAGACCACGCTGCCTGCAAAAAAAATTCATTAATAAAGACTGATTTGTAATGAGCATACCAAAAGTCCTTGGTAAAAGGTTCAGAAAAAATATCATAAAATTGCTATAAAATTTGAACACTCATTATAGCTGATAATAACACATCTGAAGTAGAAAAATAAATTCATTGGAGTCACAAAAATTAATCCTCATATACCCCTGTGAGTTATATCACCCAATTACAACTATGTACTGTGAAATTGACTTATTCTAATGAAAGAGCAAATATGATCATGCACTACTATAAAAGCTTCTGCAAAATGCACTAATAACTATCAGAACATTGCAAATGAGTACTCTATTTTGTATCCATTTTGCTTTCACCCTATGACACCCACTGTCCTACATTTTCTCCCCACAGCGGACTGAATAATAGAGACTAAATCCAGTGGAATACGTACTAACATGCTAATCTTTTAAAGTTACTGGCAATTTACTAAGTCACTAGTAACACTGGAAAATTGAAACTTCTAATTAATTCATTTTCCTCACATGTCCAACTCTTTTTAAAATAGGGCCAAATATGTATTTGAGAAAAACGAAAGTATTTAATATATATGTTTTCATATTAATAAGCATGTCTCACTTACTTCAATATAGGAATGGCAATGTCCTCCCTCCATCTTGAATCCCCACAAGAACCACCGAGATACACATCTATTTGTCTTGATAATTCACCATCATTCCTGGCTAATGTTGTTGAAAGTGTCTGTCCATTCCCACCTAATTCTAAAATGTGATGCTGAGAATCCACAGCTCTTTCTGTTGAATTCAACGTGGTTCCTGCAAAAGACGAAGAAAAAAAGAACTCATTTTAGCATTGCATTTAAAAGAAGTACAAAACAATAAATTAAGATGATTGGATATACATACATAAAAAGAATCACTTTAAGGTAAAGTCCATAATTGCAGGAGTTTTCAAATGTATTCTACTACACTTCTAATCCAATAGTGCTGACTATAGCGCCTTGTTTTTTTCACTTTTTTCTTGGAGAAAGTTTTAATATGTGGCAAAACTCACCAGTCTGTTTTGATGTTACAGACACTTTTTTTTCCAAAATTGATTGAGGCATTATACCAGAATTTTTACCATGAATTTTGATATTTTGGCGTAATAGGACAATATTTTCATCTATTTTTCAGCTGAAATGACCAAAATTTTAGGTAATGAGACATCAATCGGAAGGAATATCTAAGTTTCACGTCTAGTTTTAATGGATAAGTTGACTTGATACAGCGACTCCCAATGTCATCATATGCAGTAGGCAACTAACACCACATGTTAGCATTTATATTTATTTCAGCTATGAACAACCAGCTGAAAGCATTTCCTCCAGTCAGTGCCATACAAATCATGCCAACCAATTGTTGAAATGAGTCATAGGTCTTGGAAAGTTACTTGACTGTTACAATAGTTAATCCTGAAACCTAAGGAAACATGAAATTAGGGGAAAATTGGCAACCCGGCAACTTTCAACGCCCCCATTTTAACGAAAATATCTTATTTAATCCAAAGGTTGCTCACAAGGACCAGTGGCAAAACTATGGGGAGGATGAGGGGATAGATCCCTCCAAAAGCCTAAGAGAAATAAAAAAAATATTTAAAAATATTGCCTAGTTTTCACGTACAATAACTGCATCTACTTAATGCTAAATTTTTAGAGACAAAATGACGTAAAATATATCCCTAGGCATGTGATTTTTTAAAATTTCCCGGAACCCCCTCGTCGACTCGGGGAGGGAGTTGCCACCCCAGGCCATCCCATCCCTCCCAAAACATATTCCTAGTTACGCTATAACCACGGACCATAAATTGGAAACATGCTAAATCAGAAAAATTGAGGATAATAGTGTGGCAATTAATTGGAAAATTATAAATTTAGCATTTTACATTTGTACACAATATTTTAATCAAACACACCATGATAGATAATTTAAACTGATTCAGGCATTACATAGTGGAAGTTTGACTTATTGAAATAATATGAATTAGCACTTTTCCACAATAGCTTTATTTCGTACAATGTGTTTTGGATCATGGAGCCGAAATGCATTGTATGCATTAAAGTTATTGTGGAATAGTGAAAATTCACTATATTTCAATTACACCATTATGGGCTCAAAGGAAGAAAACTCCAGGGCAAGATAATGTTGGAGGGGGTATACTTAGGACAGTGTCTATGAAATATTTTGAGGGAGTTAAAGCCCCATAACCCATGGGCTTGCTAGGGCATTGGTTAAATCCAGGGCACAAAACCCACTTACCTAATCATATCACCATTCATGCATGATCCTCCAAGTGGATGACAGCCACTTTCGAGGAATGCAACATTCACTCACACACAATCACATGGTCAATATGCACAGAATACCTGTATTTCAGCCACACTTTGCCCCTCTCCCATGGATATGAAGGAAGTGCCCACTGAGAACACAAGGTTGAATGGTCAAATAATGTTTCATCGACTTTCAAAAGTTGCCAAAAATTTTTGATCAGGGCAAAATTTTACCACCTTTGGTAAATTTATGGCAAAGAAGAAAAGGGATTGGGACTAAAAAGCTATCTTTACTTGCATTTACTCAAATCTCCATTGCCAAAACAATTCCATCTAGATAAACAACTGAACAAATTGAATATACACATGTTAGTAACTTGCTATCACAAGACTGTGGTTTACATTCCAAACTTATCACACTTTTTCCTTCCATAATGTCATTATAACCAGTAGCTCATTAATACAAAGAATACCAAAATATACAGAACTGTGCCATCAATATCTAAACTTTTATAAATATTCGACTCGGATTCACGACTCAAATCATACTTTCAATTAAATGAGTTGATGTCGTAATAAAATCCTTCTCATATTTAATCTCCTATAAGTTTAGACTGGAAACGGGTTGAGGGTCTAATACAAACAAGAATTTGATCAAATCTCAATTTTTTTGGGATTCAATCAAATCTTCCTATCTCACACACTCCCACTGGCTGTAGGTGAATGATGGGAATATGACAGGAGATATCAGAACAACAGCTATAAAAATAATACATCAAGAATAAATGAGGGAATAATTTTCCATTACAGGAAAAGAGGTTCAGTTTGAAAATGGATACAAGTAAAAGGTCTTTTAGCATCCTGGATTTTTTTCTGGGGTGGGGGACAAGGGTCTGACAAGCAAACGGTCTTCTCATTATTGGGATAAAGAACAACATGCAACAATTGCTGCACAAAATTTACTTTTTATTTTAATATAAAAGTTAATAGGTAACATGAAAATACAGTAGATTCCGCTTAATGGGTCCACCGGTTACTTAGGGCAGCCACTTAATTGGGGCCGATCTTGAAGAACAGAACCCAAATAGAGGAATATCCCAGAGTATTCTCCGCTTAATTGGGACATCATGCCGCTTTATTGGGCCATGAGTCGGCGACATAGACTCTATACTCGCGACCAAATTAACATTTTTTGTTTTCGGAATACTATTTTTTTCCCTTTTTGATTTACTCTTGTTTTCCCAAATGTTCCTATTCTTGCCCTATTTTGAAAGCTCTTGTTGTTATATTATCCCCAAGAGGATAGGACTTTTCTTTAACACGTTCGCGGCTATCGTGAAATTTGCTGTTTCTTCCCCGTGGGCGTCAATTTTCGTAAAAATTAAATCGATCCAATCATGTTAAAATTAATGCACACTTCTTTGGTATAGTTGAAAATGATGAATTGCAATAAATTTTGGAAAACCTATGCACCGATATTTAGTAATTAATTAATCCCTTTTTGCGTATGCAACCACGCATTACACGTTTTATTTTCTTCTGTATTTATTTATTGTCGCCTAAAATAACTTCAAAACGTACAAAATGGAAACAATGAAATAATTTATACACTTACTATTATTATAAGCCCAGAATGCAATATTTAGCTATTAATTAATCCCCTTTTGCATATGCAACAACGTATTACACGTTTTATTTTCTTCGATATTTATTTACTGTCACATAAATACCTTCAAAATGAACAAATAAGACGTGCTTTTAGGTATGAAAACAATGAAATAATTTATTTACCCTTCTTATAAGCCCAGAATGGAATAATTTAGTTATAAGTATCGGAAAAAATTCGGTATTTCATAGTTTTTTTGCAACTGTTTCGAATTTATCTTCTGAGCCTTCATTACCCTCTTTCTATTTCGCTGTGATGCCTTGCTTCGGTTTTATTGCTTTGGGAACAAAATGCAGCGGGAGGAAATCATACATCTCGTTCCTGCTGTCATTGTTAGAGGTTCTATGCTTTCAGAAAGTCGCGAAAATGTTTATCCCCAAAAGTACCGGGAAAACCTCTACCTTTGTGACGCTGGCGACCAACCGCTCAGTCCGTAGCACCCGATACGAAACAATGGCTTTCCCTTTCTCTCGCCTTTCGGGGTGGACGTTCCATGGGATTTCGTAGACTCAAGACGGGCCTAACCGCACTTGTCCGGCGCTTAGAAAAGGCTAGGGCTGACGATATTCCGCACCCAACCTCACGCCTCCTAGGAGAGGGGTGGTGGTTGGGGCGGAACCTTTGAATCTATTATTTCCATAATCTGCGGATAAGAAACCAAATTATTATTGGCATAGGTGAAGCTTTGCTTACAATTTTATTGCAGGCAGACCCACTCGTGGGTTCAGTTATTATCGTAAGCTTACCCACAATTTGGTGTTGCAAGTAACCCTTAGGAGGCTAATCCGACAGTTTCGTTTTTGAATAATCTTGTGCGGCATCGCTTCTCACATAGTGGCCTTATCGCAACAACGCAATCCACACGTCGAGTTTCAAATTAGTCGAGCCGAGCGGAAGGCCTTACATGTACAATGGTGACAAAATTTTCCTTGCAGTGAGAGAAGAACTTTCAGTCTTGGCTAATAAACGAGTGCCACTGGATATACGAGTCCATTTTCCTTGTCTTTTTGTGGAGCAGTGATTTTTGTGTTATTAGTGGCAAAGAAAAATTAGAGGAGATGGCTTACTCAGATGCATATCAATTTAGTTCTGACTCCGATGATTCATACATTCCATCCGATTTCGAAGGAGACAGTGAATCTTCATATTCAAAGGACAAAATTGGAGAAGATTCACCTGAAGAGGAAGAGCATGCCGCGTTATCAAGCTCCGATGAATGGGGAGACTGCATCAATCGTACAGATGGTACCTTGGAGAGGTCGATTACATTTTAGGCAGTACCTGCCTGGAAAGTCTCATAAATATGGAATAAAATGCTACAAACTGTGTAGCCCTGACTCATTCACGCATAGTTTGCAAGTGTACTCTAGGAAAAGTGAAGTGCCAAACACGATGGAGAAGGTTGGACATGGTCACAAAGTTGTATTGCAACTGATGGAGGGACTTTTTGATGCTGAGCGGACATTGTGCATTGATCATTTTTAGACAAGTATGGGCCTAGCTGAAGACCTTTTGGGTAGGGAGACCTATGTTTGTGGCACTCTGCGGGCGAATCGGAAAGGTAATCCACCAGAGGTTCGTCAAAAAAAGTTGAAAAGGGGGGAAATTATTGCAAGGCAAAGTGGAAAAGGTGTTAGAATGATGAAATGGCAGGAAAAAGACCACTTATGATAATATCCCCTAATCCCGACCTTGGTGAGATTTTGCAACCAATCACGTCGAAATCTAAGCGAGGGGAAATAATGAAACCAAAAGCCATCATAGTCTACAATAGCGCGAAAAAGGAGGTAGACATTTCCGACCAAATGTCTGCTTATTATAGTTGCATCAGACGATCTCTCAAGTGGTATAAGAGACTGGCATTAGAACTGCTTCTTGGGACATGGATGGTGAATTCATAGGTTTTATATAATAATTATGGCCAAAATAAAAAAATGGAAATGCTAATTTTTGAGAGAAAGTTATTGATGGATTATTGAAAGAAGATGTCGTCTTTAGCGATGTGGCTGGGGGAGGTGTTTCAGCTTAAAAGAAGTGAAAGTCCTTGCACAACCTAAGTAAATATGAAGGTACTGCGAGGATAGGTAGGAAGAGATGCCTCAATTGGTACGAGAGAATACGTAAAGAAAAGGGAACGAAAGAGGCAAGCGAGAGGGCAAAAAAAGTGAACACATTTTGTGAGGAATGTGATGGACAGTGTCCATTGGACACCCTACAATATGCTTGGATTTTTTCAACAAAATTCACCATTGACATTGTCAAAGAAAATAAGTGAATATATTGAAAATAATGTAAATAAGTGATTATATTGAAAATAGTTTGAAATTATATTTGAGATTCGTTAAGTTTTCGCTGTGCTCATTTGTATTCCCCATTTAGAAAATTGTTTCTATTGACCCAATTAGGATAACCAAACTGAAAATGACATCTATTATAGTTTTGAAATGTTTTCTCCATTTTTGTTTTCGATCTAAATAATTTTTCCGGTGTGTGCTACCCTCTAAATATCTACGGAAGTGGAACATCTTCGATACGTGAAAGCCATGTAATTGAAACGGTGAGTGTAGTAGTATTTCAACGTGTAATCAAGGAAGGTAATCGTCCTTCTTGTAGGTCCATCTTACAGTCTTATGGAAAACGAAAAAAGCATTTCTAGCGATGCATAATGCAACGTAAATAGTAGGAATATTTTAGTTAACCTATCTTCATCGTAAAATGTGAATAGAGCAAAACCAACTTGATTTATATTTCGATATACTTTTGATAGACGATGCAAAACATAAAATTTACGTCTAGAGATTGCTGTGTCATAGAAAATAATGGCTCAATAACGAATCAACTATATGTAGCTCTCGTCTACCTTCAATATGACTGCAATATTCTTTACTTTCTTTTATTATTGAATAAGCTTCATAATACTGCCTGTGGAATTGATATGAATGAGAACTTCGTACGTAACACAGCTAGAATTTTTTAAAACGCCTATAATCGACGGATAGGCAACCCGCAATGCAAGAATTACGTATTTCATAAAATTATGGAAGTTGATTACCGATGATCGAGTTCATAAGAATATCTTTCCGATTAGTTAAACTAAAATTGAAAATATTTCACGCACAAATGCAAATACAACATCAAATACTGAATCTTTACATCATTGCCCGCCATTTTACTTGCTACCTTTCTCTAGGCAAAAAGTTCGGTTTGGCATCAGTAAAAAGTTTACTAAAAACACCTTCATGGGCGATGAAGAACGTAATAAGTCCGTCCTCATGGGCGTACGTGGCCAGAAGCTCCTTTAATTCGCATGGGAAACGTGACCACCGGTGGGTCATGCCGCCCATACAGCTTAGAAACGCATGAACCACCGGTGGGTCATGCCGCCCACGGGGATAGACCAGCCATGACCCACCGGTGGGTCATGCCGCCCTGAACGTGTTAATAGGACTGAGTAAAAGACATTCATTCGGAATCGCCCGAGGCTGCGAAAAATATTTTTAACTAAATTGTTATAATTCTTAAAAATGATAATAATTTAACTAAACTCGCTGATTTATTAATCAAAGTAATGGTTGAATAAACTTAGGCTGCATTATAAACCTTCTTTAGTCTTCTTTCTGCCATTTCAAAGTTTTTTTATGCCAATATACAAGAGACTTCGCCTAATTGGGGCAGCCGCTTAATTGGGGCAAAGTGCACAAGTCCCGATAAGTCCCAATTAACCGGAATCTACTGTATTGATACGTTAAATACATAATAACAAAATTTTTCTAAAATTTTTCTTTTAGACAGATTATATTTTTCATTATAAACTCGCGATAAATAGCAGATAAATCGGGACGCATTATTTTCGTCTTTGCTTGGAATGCTTTCAGTCACCTAAATGTTCCGACTTTCCTGTCATACCATCTCGGTTCGCTACCGCCTTTTTTCATTTCACTTGGGATATAACTTCTGATATCTAAATGTACGCGTGAAAGAAACGCTTAAGAAGTAATCTCTACATATAGCTCTATTACTAATTAGAAAAAGCAAAATAAACATAATGATAATGGGACTTTATCAAAAATATTGTCTATTTTTTAAGCGCCTGGGGGAGAGGGGGGCACATGCCCTCAAGTCCCGCCTGTAAATCCGCCTACATAGAGTAACATTGAGATTTGATAGGATCAATAAAGTAAAACAGATGAAAGAAAACAACACACCTTCTGAATGCTCCTCAGTGTCTTTGGACGGTTTCATTTCTTCAGTTCTCTTCTCTCTATCAGAATTAGCCTTGCTATCACTAGACTGTGCTATACAGTCTAAATGGCCCCTGGCTTTGAATTCCGCCACAATTGCACAAAACTGCTCAAAGTTAACTCGTAAGGCACTCTCATTCGTCAAATTTACACACAACATCCGAGGCACTAGTTGTTGCCGCCGTTTTGGCTGCTTTGGTTCACCATCCATGCAGTGATGATTGTTCTCTATTGAGCCATCAGCAGCTTCACTTTCTCGTCCAAGTATCCCTGAAAATTCCATTACAATTTAGGCATGACAATAATAAAGGTTAATAAAACAAAGGAACACACTGGGTGATAAAGGAAAAGCCACTTATAAGGTGTACAGTGAGTCCGTATTTAACACCTCCCCATTCAATGACCGTTACCCAACTTTTACTATCTTTACTCATGAAATGCAACTAATGCTTGGGGAATACATTGGAAAATTTTCGATGCATAGAAGAAAACTCAATGAGATTATTTCTTATTGCAAAAATTTATGATTAATGAAAATATATTCCTACCAGGGGTGCAGCCAGGAATTAAGGCTGGGGGGGTTTTAGATCCCCCCAGTAGTAGTACGGAATACCTGCTAGATGCTGGGGCCCTCCTCCAGAAAAAGTTCAACATAAATGGTTCAAAATGGTGAGTTTTACGGCTTTCTGAGGGATATTTTATCAATCCTTACACTCTTCTATAAGTAATATAAATCCAATTAATAGAAATGGATTTAACTTAAACATTTCTCTGAGCTCTGAGGGGGGTGTTTTATCCCCCAAAATGTGATAATCATGTGCTGGTCAGTCAGCTGGATGACACAAATCAAATGTATACAAAATGAAAATTACTATTGCAGATTAAAGCTAAAAATCAATTTCAATATTTACCTGATGCCACAATTAGGAGTTCATCTGGATGAAGGGTTCTACCAGACAACGATTGGAAGGCAAGACATACCTGAGGTAACAAAATACAGAATTATAAAAGCGACCCTTAACAAATGAAGTAAAAACAAATATTCATGCACACAAATAAAAATTTTCTGGAAATTCAATTTTAACTATAAATAAAAAGGAAATGTTTAAATCACATTTTTCGGGCCACATTAGACACAACATAAATGTTTAATAGCCTCCTAAAAATAATTTTTGCTCACCAAATACACTGAAAATATTTTAACATTTCTTTGGGATTTCCTTGAATGCCTTTTTCGACGTATATCCCATGATTCTCCAGGTATTTGTCATAGTGTGTCACAAGTTTTTGTACACCCCCTTCATAGACTGTTACCACCAGTGTAGTCTTCCATGAGGTAATATGTTCTCCCAGCTCTTGCTGTACCGCTGACCGCCAAGAAAAGACTTCAGATGCAGAGACAAGTGAAAATCGCCTGGAGCAAGGTTGGGGCTGTATGGAGGATGGTCAAAAAAATTCCAGTCAAAGGCCCTGTTGGAGTCTTTTTGTCACATTCGCAGTGTGCGGTCAGGCATTGTTGTGAATGAAAACCATGCCTTTCATGAGCATTTCTCGGTGCTGGTTCTGTATTGCGGGGCACAGTTTCTCCATTGTCTCGCAATAAACATTTTTATTGATTGGTTCACTTAGCGCCGAAAAGTCCATCAGTAAAAGTCAGCAGTACAACAGTGTCTAAGAGCTGAAAGACAAAGTTACCTCATGGAAGATTACACTGGCGGCAATATTCTATGAAGAGTTACAAAAACCTGTGCCATGCTATGACAAATGCCTGGAAAATCACGAGATCTACATCTAAAAATCGTGTAAGACTGGTAGAGTTTTGTGCAATAAATCTCTTGGTAGTATCTGTGCTTGTTCTTTTTTTATTTCGAAAGGGAACTTACTTTATGGACGTACTTCGTATTATATGAATGAGAGTAGAGAAGGAGGTTGGCAATATCTTACTTTGCCTTACTAGGGGGAGGGGTTATGAAAGAAAAAGGCAAAAAAATGACATACCATAATACTCAAATGGCCCCTTACAATCAAAATTTTTTTAATTTAGGACACCCACTACATACATATACTTCAAGTTAATTTTTTTTTCAAAACACTGCTATTAGGCAAAGGATATTGATCATTAATATATCATAGTTAGGATGCTGAGCTATTGCAAGATATTACAATTAGAAAGGCACACATTTGTGTGCGTACACTTTCATACCACTAACATGATATCCAATTAATCATAATCACTCTCACCTCCATGAGACTCAATTTTCCAGTTTTCCCAGTATCAAGGTCATCGAAAGTCTCCCTTAATTTCCTGAAGAAAGAGATGGAATAATTCAATAAATTGCAAGGGTATGGATTTATTTTCTTTATGTTTTTTCTTTTATATACGTACAGCGTGAAGAAATATTGTGCAATAAAACTTTAACCCTGTATAGTTGATGCCAGTTGGAACCAAAATTACTACTGATGGATAAGTTCAACAGATTCAGGCTTCAATTGGTGGAAGTTAGACATATTTAAGTAAATGAAAGATCGTAGCACTTTTCCACAAGAATTTTTAATGCGTACAACGCGTTTCAGCTCACTGAGCCATGGTCTTATACCAGATGATAGCTCAGTGAGCCGAAACGCGTTGTACGCATTAAAATTCTTGTGGAAAAGTGCTACGATCTTTCATTTACTTAAATTACTACTGATGATTCGGTCGAAAATGCACCATTTTTAAACAACAGAAACTTTGCACCAAGCACTATGATTGACCGCAAGTTTTCCCTGTTGCCATGCCACCACTGAGCTGATGAGCTGCCTTGAATACATAGCGATCTCTGGTAGGGAAAGCATTCAAGATCACAAGTTGTCCAGAGCATCCGGCAACAGGGCAAATGCCAATCAGCTAGCTTGATGCAAAGTTTCTGTAGTTTAAAAATGGTGGGTTTTCGACTTAAACATCATTGGTTATTTTGGTTTCAACTGGCATCAGCCATTTAGGATTAAAATTTCGTGACACAATTTTTCTCCACCCCCTCCATATTACCGTATATATCTCCGAATCCCCCCTCCTAATTTTGAGGCTTCAGTTTTGGGAAAAAAAAAAAAAAAATGTGTTTCAATATAGTCCCCCCCCCCCTTTACTTTTACCACAGGCGTTTTTGGAAAAAAAAGGGGGGACTATATTCAGACACATACGGTATCTTTCCCCCAAAACACCTGATACATGATGTTGGGTTTAGGGGATTAAATAGCACTAATCCTACACATTAAATACTTCAGCCTGAGGATAGTTAAATCCCATATTAACCTCAGGGCTGGATTTTGATGAAAAATATGCCCTGGGCTCTTCCTCTTATGAGGCACTATCACCTCCCATTTTTAAGTTTGCAAATTACACAATAGATTATAAAATATATCACTGCTGAGACATAAATCGATATGTTAAATAAAAGTTGATGTGATTGGTGCAAAACTTTATAAAAAAAATGAGGCACAGTTATTTAGTGTTCACTGTTTTTAGAATACATAGTGTAGATTTAATTTTGCAAACAATTTGAAAACAGGCCCTACTTGATCTTGAGGCCTGGTAAGCCTGTAGGAAAATCTAGCCCTGATTAAGCCACAGGCATTTCATTAACCCACGGGAGGGGGAACAATTACTTTTCCAGGACAAGTTAACCATGCGAGGAATTTTGCTAGGGGACATTCACAGTTTTTAACTGGAAACATAATGAAGATACACCTTTGTATGTTCCACAAGAGTTTTTAATACCGACCCAGGTTTCGGCCGCGAACTGGATTTGAACTAAGGCCTCTTTGATCAGTAGCAAAACGTTCAACCACCTCAACCAACATGCTCCTCCCATTTCATGCAATGGATGAAATTGCAAATTCCATTACTCAATGAAACTTTTACATCCATTAGAGGGTTTAGAAGGGCCAGGCTATTACTTAAAAAGTTTGAGGTTAAATTAAAATTATATTACATATAATTACATCTTAGGTGTGGCTTTAGGACCAATAAAATTAAATTTGCAGCATGTTACTGCTGCAAAATTTGACAGTTAGAGATCAAATATAATTCAAGGGAATCAGCTTTCTAAAGTAACAATAAATTACTCACATTCTACCATAACATTAACTTTACTATCATGGAATATTGGAAGAAGGGAGCCAATTATGCTAAAAGCATTATACCGTAGCATGCATATCACATATCATATTTATCCTTTTGGAGAAAAAAATGTCCAGTGTGAATTCAAAAAACACATCCTTCTTAAGAAGGTCATAAAAAATTTTCATTAGGTAACCAAAAAATGTTTTCAACTTACAAAAGCTTGTCTCCCAGCTGAACATGCCCCATTTTAACAGGTTGAGCATTGTCTTTGAGACCCAAATCCTGGACCCCAATGTTTTCACGAAGAACCTGAAATTAATCATTTCCCATTTAATCATGAATGAATATTGCAGAAATGCAATATTTTAATGAGCTGAAATAACCATTCCAGAATAAAAACAGAAAATATAATTGAACCACAGTTCGAAAAATCTAATAACAAAAATATATTTCTATTACAGCAAATTTTTGATAGAATACACACTCCAGTCAGAGGTATGCTGAAAAAAATATGCCTCCTTTCTAACATAATGCAATGAAAGTACACTTTTTACCTTTGTTACTGCTACTGATCAGATAGGCAATCAGAGTAATTAAAGACTTTCAATAAAACAATGGTGATAAGCCATATAAAAGCTTAAGAGAGGATTTATGTTTAAAACTCTATTGATAACAGCATTCTAGCAACAGACACCTCCATCATTTACATTTTAAACTGAATATTAGAGAAACTCTCTTACCTTGGCAGCACAGTCCAAAGCAACAGGGATGCTATCAAATACAGGAATTCCTTGGCGTTCCACTAGATCTTGCATAACTGCTTGACCACTGCTGAGATCTTCAAACTCTCTAAAAAATATGGTTTCTTATGTTATTTAAAAAATAATGACGAAATTAAGAACTAGTTCAATTGACTGCATCATCATCAGTCAAAAATCCTGAGATTGGTTCAATGAAGTTCTATTATGCATCAGCTATCATATAGGCTTATATTTTCATAAAAGCATGTTGCTCATTTATATAATTGAATATGTACTTATTCAGTGATTCGAGGCCTTCCTTTGCATTTATTTTCATCCACTCATCCCTATACTATTGTTTGGATTAGATGAGCATGCATTATTTCCAAGGCGGCTGGTGTTTTTGAGCTGAAGGGCAGTAGCATATTAATTTTCATTAAATAAGGCACATAGGATACAACAATACTTCCTCAGTACAATTGGAGTGATTTTTATGTATAAATGTATCAAGTCATTAGAATTCCTCACCAGATGAGAGGTAATATCCTGTGTACTGCAGCGTGAATGAATCAAAAGAACATTCTTTCATCTTTTTGCTCTCTGCCATTGTATATACAGTGTTTTCCAACATTATCATTGTTGTAATCTTAATTTTTGTTCTCGATCAGTATATTGGCTGACAATGGTCCCATTTGAACTGAATACGTAGTGAAAAAGCAATGCTGATGCTGATATGCACCCTTCCACTCACAAAATGAAGACAATGATTGAGTTTCAAAAATTGTAAGACAAGTCTAAAATAGAAAACAGTGAAGAGGAGGAGGAGAAAAGGGAAGCCTCGTGACAACCTTAAGAAGAAGATGAAACGACATAATCGCCAACATCTTGAGGCATGATAGCACGATGAAGATATTGAATAAAATATAGGGGACACGTACAACAGGATGTGAAAGAGAAGAATTATGTAGATGTGAAAAGATTGGCTAATTGATGGGAGAATTGAGTGAACAGCCACATCAAACCAATCTTAGGATTGTTGACCATTGATGATGATGAGATAACAGTAGCACAAAGTACAAAATGTGGTCATGATGAATACCTCTGAGAAATTGGCTCTCCACAAACAAGCTGCCCAGGTCCTTGGTATGGAAGGACCACCAGCACCAGCTTCCGCTGCCTCCCTGATATATGGGCCACCTCCAGCATGGATGCGACTGACCTCGTCTGGGAGTCGATAACAAAGAAGAGAAGCGAAGCTGTCTGTTTGGCAGTGTGCTCCTGTTCTATTAATTCTGGACCCCATTGGGAAACTTGCTGTAATGAACAGAGAAGCATGAGCGTTAGAATTCTATACATATTAATACACAATAAAATACCAAGTATAAAAATTATTATGGTGATACCTCTAAACAAAAAATTCACAAGCATTCGTCATCTGATATGCAAGCATTCATAAAATGAGTTGATCAACTCCTTTTTCAGAAAAAAATCAGGGCTAGTTCGATACCTCCACTGCATAAATGCTCAACAATCGCCCACTGAATCAAATTCGCTCATCTAGTACTATAAGGGCTATCTAGATGAGCGGATTTGATTTGGTGGGCAATCGTTGAGCGTTTATGCAGTGGACGTATCGAGTTATACAACAGGCATATTTGATCTAAAAACTGGATATTGTACTATCCTGACAAACTTGAACATATTTCTATTTATTCATTAATTAATAAGCCAACCAATAAAAATCTTGGAATCTTGAATAAAATCCTGTTTCCCATAAAAATTATTTTCAGAGCTGAAATATTTATTCCACATCCTCCATAAATATTTTAGATAGACTTTCAAGATATAAAGAAATATATATTTATGAGAATTACTAATGATACACTAGACCTATCAATAATAGATGCAACCTGCAAAAAATATTAAAATTGGATTGATAAATAGTAAAATACCAACACACAAATCGATATATTTAGATAGAATAGTGCCTCCTAGTACATATTATCAAATTGACTTGCTCAAAATGCGATGCATCCATGATAAAATATATACTACAAATGGTAATTGCCAAAATTTAATATAAAACTCCACTGGATTGATTTTTTGACCTTGAAAATAACATAGAATGTCGGTAGTGGAGTTTTATATAAAAGGGTGGACATTGCCATTTGTAGATTACACTTTATCATGGATACTGCAGATAAATCCTCACATCCAATGGATATCAGAAATGTTGCCATTGTAAATGCTATTACACACCAGGATTTATCTTGAAAAGCAAAAGTTGTTCAATTCATTGAGTTTAATAATACTAGAGTAGTAAATGCTGGGTAATTAAGGGCTAAGTACTCACTGGATTGTAATAAGAGATGCCCAACGCATTGAGAGCAGGTATGGCAATGTCTTGCCTCCATGTTGTAGGATTGCAAGACCCTCCCAGGAAAACTTCACATTTCACTGGAAGAGGCTCAGAATGAATACCCTGTCCATCTGTCTCCGATCCACCCATTTCTGTACTTTTACTTCCCGCTGAGTCAAATGGTGAACCCCCATGGCTTGACACAACTACCCCTGCATCTGAAATAGGACGTATGCATTACATCATGAGAATGGAAGAAAGCAAAGGTTTAAGTAAATATTATTATTTACAAAATAACCACGGAATTCCAGCGGATTACTATGTGGAGAAGGCTATGAGGAGTTGAGATAAAATTTCATAGAGAACTATGCAAGGGATTGTTACAAAAATGTAAATCTAAGTTTAGAATCATCCCTACAATATTTGGGATATTAATTACTTACAATAATTCATTTAAAATTAAAACTTAATGCCTGAGTAAAAGTGTCACAAATTCCCTTACTCAGCATCTCAACATGACAGTTTATTCCTCACGTTGAAGGAAATTAGTGATTTAGTATAATGGAGAATAGTTACCAGTTTTTAATAATTATTTAACATTATTCAGCACTTAATAAAACAAATTCAATGATAATCAAGCTGATAAATCTAGGAGAGACAAGAGAAAGCTTACATATACTTTCCTGGCTTTCTCACCAGTGAGATTCTACATGATAACTAGAGTTTTTATATGATAGTTTCTCTTTGTCTTCAGAGATATCAGTAAAAATGATGTGGAAGTGTCTAATCAAAATTTAGATTCCAGGCCATCATATTGCCTGTTATCTAGTCTAAAAATTTTGACAAAAATTTTTACTGTGCGGCATCAAATTCTGTAAAATACTCACTTGGAACAGTTGGCTTGGATGAGAATGAAGACACAAGACCTCGTTTGCTCCACCTACGGCCGCTGCCCTTGCCATCCATTTTCTCTGCCCTCTTCTCAGGTGGCAGTCTTGACATCTGCAATGGCCTGGACACACTGAAGAGGAAAATGTAC
The DNA here is from genome assembly GCF_921293095.1 of Ischnura elegans. Lineage (NCBI taxonomy): Eukaryota > Metazoa > Arthropoda > Insecta > Odonata > Coenagrionidae > Ischnura > Ischnura elegans. The sequence goes on from NC_060254.1 coordinate 73,353,352, forward strand.
AAATTTTAAAACATCAAATCAATGCTCTAAGTGGCTCTGAGAGGAAAATTTATTCAATTAAAACTTGGTATTTCAATGGGGAAAGTTTCTTGTGATTAAGAACCATCTTGAAGGATGAACATTTCCGCTATAGCATGAGTTGAACCTAGTAAGAAATAAGCACTAGGCACAATTTATAGGTACCAGAAAATGTAACCTGAGGGCCAGAACGAAGCAGTATCAACACTAGTTGTCCTAATGGAAATCCAAAGAGAATGAGAAATGAAATAATCACCCTCAAAGAAACTCTGATTTGAAAAGATATCATGGAGTATTGTTACTAATTACTATTATATTACTATTTATTAGTATTTCCTATGTTATGATCCCATTTAGCATCCAGAACTTTAATGAACAGACATTAATAAACATGACAGGCTGATTTGCATGGCTCATTCAGGTAAAACAAAAGGTAAATAAACTCGTAAAGAGCTTTTGATAATATGGTTAGGCTATGTGCCACGAAACGACACTTTGGATACCATTGTTAAAATGCCAGGCTAATAAAAATGCCAAGATTTTCTCCATCCTTCCTCTATCCTCCATGCTACTTGCCTTGACATTCGATCTATCAATCAAGACAACTCTTAATTTCCAAACTAATAATAATAAAGAAGAAACAAATTAGTATTGGGGGTTCGTAGATAATCCACCAAATACAGGCACTTTCCAAGTAAAGCCCCCTGTGAACTATGAAAATAAATACAGCCCCTATGAAAATACCGCAATCTGCTATTAAGAAGATCCTTGCAGTTTTAGCAATTTAAAAGAAAAAAATCTGCTATGAGGATTCCTGTACAACCAATGGTAGTAACTTTGCATGTTTTCATGCTCTATGAGATTCTCCAATAGGTCTGACTGTTCTTGTACTTTGGGAAACAGCTCTTCCTGAAATTTTGAGGTGGAATTTGAAACATCAATCTAATAAAATTCATTAAATCATAGTTTTGAGGAGAAAGCAGAATCACCATTTAGAAGTGTTAGAGAAGCAGGCACCTTTGAACTTTATTCCCCAAAAAGATGAAGTATTAGAACTGACATAAAATAAAACTATACATGATTTCACTCTTTTGCAGCACCTAGGTTTTATCATAAGTACTAGGAAATCATAATGCTTACCCTCCATCATAGCAGCGTTTCAACTCTGATGCAAATAAGCAGAACTCTCCAAAGGTAAGATAAGATGCTGAGCTGCGCTGTGCACACTCCTTTGCACACTGGAGCATTTCATAAACTGTAAGAGATGAAGAGTATATGTGTTAGACAGAATTTAAGAGACTTCCACTTCAACAATCTATGCAAATCTAAATAGAGTAACACAAAATAATTGATGGATATATTACAAATGACAGTATGACAACTATGTACACATGGAAGAGGGAATATTTCAAAACTCAAGTAAGTCTCCATTAACACAATTTATCATGAATAAAATATCTACCATAAGTGGTGATTAAAACATAATAAAGCAGTGCCAAACTACAAAAAAACATGCAGAGGTGTTTTAATCATTGAGTAACTAGAACATTTCCACTTTTCCTAATTGGAAATAGTGACAAGGTTCTATGATTATTTCTATGAAGGCATTTATGACACTATATTGTTGGATGAAGTCCATTTCTTCACTATTTTTGTGATTCTTTACATTCCAGAAAAGAAAATATGATCCAGGTTTGCATTCATTGCTCAGAATATCTACCAGGTTCAAGTTCTCCAAAATTGAAAAAACCCTCAACACACAATGTATTCTTTTAATACAACAAGTGCAACCAAGAGAAGTCACTACTTAATAATGATTTGTGTTTTTTCATGGAATTACCTTTCATGTATGTACTTGCAAATATTCCGAAGTGACTATTCATTTTGTTACCCCTGTCAACAGGCAACACACCACACACATCGCGAGGTATTTTCAGGGTACATCAGCCATAACCGACCTAATACGAATAAGATGTGAACCGATGTTGAGAGAGTTGATTCAACTCCGCAATCAACAAGTTTTTTTCCCCTTTGCCCTACCACAATCAAATTGTTTAAATCAAAAATTAATTTAAGGGAGGCCCTTAAATACATTACGAGGCATTTATAAAAACAGTGATTGATGTAAGGCGATCATACCACAATTTATTACGCAATTCAGTATCTGTCAAAAGAATCATTACGGTTCTAACAAATAATGAAGGGAATTCTATTATACCAATGGAAGCTCCGTCATTGCTTCGCGGCATGGTTTTACCCAAGGTGACTGCATATTGTAATATTCGTGGTTTTACCGTATCATCCTTTGCTTGCTCCATTATTTTACTTACCCTGAGATTTGGATGGAAAGAGGTCCATATCGTTGAATAGCTGCTGCACTTTGTGTGACGGTACTCTACCGGCGGCACCCAGGCCGCGGCTCCTCCATAGCCCCTTCACCCCCCTGCAAAAAAAGAGAAATACATGTAGTACGCAATCATATCGAACGTGTAACATCGTTTCTTCGAGTTAGATACCATAGAATCTACCATTATCCAATATTTTTATGTTAACTAACGATAAATGAGTAATGTCTTTTTTTCTCGACGAACAATGGCAGTGAAGATTTATCGGGTCTTGCACCAGGTAAGGTCCTCCCTATTTATGACGAAGATATGGAGGACCTTACCCGTTAGAAGACCAAAGAAATCCTCATTGCTAACGATAAAGGAGTGTAATCCAAATAACATGTTTAAAGTGAAGACAGACACAAACGGAAAACGAAATAGGGAATCGGGTTGAAGTGGCGGCTAGAATGTTGGCTTCCCACTCCTTGGGCTCGGGTTCAAATCCCGGCGATGGCAGAAAATTTACGGAGACTGCCCGATCCCTGCATAAATGTTGTGTGGTGGATGATCCATGCGTAACACTCCGTCCGTCGCATGGGACGTTAAGCCGTGGTCCTTCAGCGCCTTTAATTGAGAGCAGGCTAATGCCCACACCGGGTTTCTCTCCACCCTTTCTTTCATACTCACTCTCATTGTACAAATGACACCAACTGTCGGACGCCTCCTCCAAATACCATATCATACCGGAAAGCAAAAGACGCAAAGTCACATTAGCCATCTCATAAGGGCACGAAATTGTACTTCTTCTAACTAAATGCTTGAATTAATCTGGGGTTCGACAATTTTAAAATTAAAGCAGAGGCTAATCACACAAGCACTTGTGCATTCGTTCATTCATTTCACGCAATTCATGGCTTAAATGCCGTTTTACACGGGCACGTGATTGCACAATCTGACGCGAGTACGAAGGGACGGTCAAAATTGGTGTACAGCGGTTAACTGCTAGAACGCATGCGAAAATGCATGGGCGTGAGATGGCAAAAGGGTCTCTGCGCTAATTTCGTTTGTGCATTCGCGCAATTTCACGCCATAACTCAGAGAATTAGAGAAATAATAGAGAATTGGCTGAAACGGTGATAAGATATGATTTTATATTATGAAAACGTAAGAAGCTCCAACCAGAAAATCAACTATAACCCAATGAAATTGATAAAGATTGCAATGCTTAATTATCTTATATATGTTATTGTTATGTATTATGTTAATGCGTTTCCCTCTACCTAACTATATCTGTTTTAGCAAGCACCTCCGAACGAGCCATGTGACTTAGGAGGATTTATTTTGTTAACGTTTATATTTATAATCTATATGTAATATATCGTAAAATTTACATTAAAAATTTGCGTGTTATGATTTTTGTTTGCAATTATCGAATAAATATTTTAATAAAAAAATTAATGCAGTCCTCACCTGTGCCTTAGGAGGATTTATTTTGTTAACGTTTATATTTATAATCTATATGTAATATATCGTAAAATTTACATTAAAAATTTACGTTTTATGATTTTTGTTTGCAATTGTCGAATAAATATTTTAATAAAAAAATTAATGCAGTCCTCACCTGTGCCTTAGGAGGATTTATTTTGTTAACGTTTATATTTATAATCTATATGTAATATATCGTAAAATTTACATTAAAAATTTGCGTGTTATGATTTTTGTTTGCAATTGTCGAATAAATATTTTAATAAAAAAATTAATGCAGTCCTCACCTGTGCCTTAGGAGGATTTATTTTGTTAACGTTTATATTTATAATCTATATGTAATATATCGTAAAATTTACATTAAAAATTTGCGTGTTATGATTTTTGTTTGCAATTGTCGAATAAATATTTTAATAAAAAAAATTAATGCAGTCCTCACCTGCGCATTTACGTGCCCAGTGTAAAACGGCATTAACGCGATGAATTTTGGAATGCACGATCGTACGTGCCAAAGGTCGCACAATTACGTGCCTCGTGTAAAACGGGCTGAATAAACGCAGGTGCGTCCACTTTAAAGGTCGCAAGCAAACGGACTCCGACTTTCTGTCCGGGAATGAACCGTAAGAAATTCCAAGATTTTAGTGGAGCTACGTCATTCTCTGACTATTCATGATGATGATGCTCAGTCGATCTCGTCCGGCGCTCGCTGGGCGAACGAAAAAAAGATAGCCCTAAAAGCAGAAGAGAAGGCAATACCATCAGAAGCTTTAGAATAAAAAGAGTAAATTATTTTCCTTTCCAGAGCTTACCTCGAATCATACGAGTTAAGATGAGCCGCAAAGTGGCTTCAAGTGAATGTTTCCGAAGAATAGAATGTTCGAGTGTCAACGAAAATAAGAAATAAATTCTACTTCCTCCTTTAACTGGAATTATTAATGTTGTACCTTCGGCAACGTACGCTCCAAATGTGTTAAAAAGTAAAATATTAAAAAAAGAATCGAAAAAAAATGACGTGTGGATTGTACGACGCGTTTCCTTATAAGTTCGACAAATTCTTTTAGCCCTAAATCCAAAAGAGACGGCAATATTATCAGCAGCTTTAGAATTAAGAGAGTAAATTAATTTACTTTCCAAGGCTTACCTCGGATCGCACGCGTTAACGTGAGCTCGCAATTAGCTTCAAGTGAATGTTTTTGAAGAAATGAATGTCCGAGTGCCAACAAAAACGAGGAGAAAATTCTATTTTCTATTTTAATAGGCATTAGTATAGTTGTATCTTCGGTATCTCTTCCATTGCATTTAAAAGTAAATGGTCGAAATTTCGAATAGCATCGGATAATTAATTATCGTGGATTTATCGTCTTTCCTTTTACTTAAAATTTCCTTTCCTTAAGTTGATCATAGTGAGAAGAATTTCTAACTATTTCGGAGTCACTTAAAACAATTCAAACATTAAAAAGGAAGAGTGAAGTAGGTCGGGAAGGAGTGGTATCACCCTTTTCCGGCAGACAGATGTCCTTAATGTCGCACCGGATTTGATATTTAAGGAGATGTATGCATGATCTATGCACCTGAAGATGTGACTATGTTACGAAACCCGGGTCGTGCTTTTTAAATACACTAGTGAACTAAACAAAGTTCATTTTTGCATTTTCCATAATGGAAAGCATTCACAAAGTTAAGCCTGAAATCATCAGTTATATAAAGGAACTACATCAACAGGTGGAGATGTGGCGGTGAGCTATCAAGGCAATGTAGGGAGAATAGGCCACCACTTAAGTCTAATCTATCATCCACAACGCACGTGAGCGTTTTCCAGGCGATTGTTGCGTTATTCTGGATTATGTGGCCCCTTTAATTTGGTCGATCGAACCTTTAAGGTGCGCTATTACGCGGAATTCCCAAAAAGCCAATAGAAATTACCTTAAAAATGGCGACAAAAATGATATCAAAATTCAGAAAAAAAAATGGTTGGGGATTTATTAGAAATTAATAATTTTTTGTTACAGAAAAAGAGGAAATTAACATGAAATGCCAGAAGGAGAAAAATCGATCAATTTTGCATGGATTATTACAGTTATACCTTGTTGCATACGTTGACAAGTATAAGAAAAAGTTGACCGGTGCTCAAATTTATGAGTCGATTAAAAAAAAAGCTGATATAATGTTCGTTAAATCATAATAATCAGATAAAAATATTGCTTAAGGCTGTCATAGTCACTTGTTTTTCTTTTACTGTTGGAAAGTTTCATAAAAACAGCTGAAGCTAATGATATAATGAAGAAGATGTAAATGTATTGTCACCGACCGCGCATTTCAATGAGTTTAAAAAATTCGCCACTAGCGTCGCTGACGGACAAATTGATCCGATTTTCACGGGGAAATAAATTAAAATTAGGGGTCTTAACCGAAATTTATAATCCTAATGATGCGATCAATAAAATTCAAAATTTTTCAATACTATTCCTCGCAATTACGAACATTTTACCGCACAATATTGGATCGCATTGCACTCATCGCCGCACCACGGTAATTTTCGTTAACAGATTAAAACGCGAACGATGTGACGACAGAAATTAGCCTTCTAAGGGATGGAATTGGGCCTCCCTCTATGCAGTCCATTGATTTTTAACAATGGTGAAGCCTGATATTGTCACTTTTAAAGCAAAATGTAGCTTTTTTTCTTTCCCTCCCGGATGAAAGAATCCTGCCTCACTGGAGGCTCGCCCCATTCTACTACTTTTTCTCTCTCGCTTTTCGACGGAGGCAAAGGCGGAATGAATGCGCGGATCCACGCGTTAGATGGGTGTGGCACTGAGGCGCCCCGACGACCTTGGTACAGACCAAGTCCCGGGGCTCACCAGCCACGCCGTACCACGCCCGTCGGCCGGATCCAAAAGCACGTCGCCGAGGTAACCACCGACATTTCTCTCTTATGTCACACCCTCCTTCGTGATCCCAACCGGTGCACAGGAGGGGCGAAATCCCAAAAAATGTGGCCGAAACAGATAAGCGGGCATCCATTAATTACGTGAGGCGTTTAGGAGGGGGATGGGGTCAAGCCGATTCTCACCCAATCTCTCCCGGCAAGTATCACGTAATTTTTTTCCGCAAGAAACAGTGTGAAAGAGCGATATTAGTAACCTCAAATACTAGTCTAAAGTAATCTTGAGTAAAAATAATTAAACAAGTTGTTTTTTTCATAAATCCAACGCAATGAAGCATAGATTAACGTATTTACACTGTACGCATTTTGAACAATCTCACGTGAGATTTGAGGGAGGGGTCGAGCCAAATCTTACTACGGGGAAGAGGGAATAAAAAAATCGCCAAGGTCACATTTTGTAATTAATCGCCGCTCCCAAATCGCCATTGTTTTCAGTTAATTCTATTCGTTAAGAGTACATGGGCACCCATTGGCATTGGATGGAAAAACGTCAGTCAAAATCGATTTTTCGAGCAATCAATTTTTAATCTAAATGGAAAGCTCAAGTTTTCAACAAAAATCGAAATTTGAATCAAAATGTCGATTAATCGAAAAACCGATGGTTGTTTTTTTTAAGGTAAAGTACGTAGAAAAAAACCTGTTTATTATTCAATAAAAACGCGCTCAAAATACACATTAGTGTAGTAGAGAAATATGCACAGAATGCGTGCTTGAATTATTATTTTTTTTAATTTACCAAAACACGCACGTGAAAGTTTTGGGATCACCGCTTGGAACCATTCGACTTCCCTAAATTTTTTTAAGAAAGATCAACTGAATGAGATGCTTTCTTGACAATGGAGGACTCTTTTTTTATTTTACCTGCCCTACAGAAATTTTTTTCAGATGTGACGAATGACGTTATCATAGAATGGTAAGGGGGCTGCTGATATCAAACGGAATGATCAATTCTAGCAGTTAATTACACATTTCAAGAACGATGAGATCGACTCCTCACCTATCTGAGAATGAAAAATGGGAGTTCGCTATTCGGTTCATTTGTCTCCACGGAATACTGGTTTCTTTGCGGATAAGCATTTTCTTCTTTCAATTAAATTTAAAAAATGAGACGATTAATGTGATGGCCACAAAATTAGAATAATACACAAAAAAATTCCATATTTCCTTGTTCCTACAAAATACCACCTCTTCATGACTGTTTTCGCAGTGCATAAGGAATGTGCGGGGATGTTCAGTAATCATAGGATCAGCAAGTTTCATAGACGAGTTTAAAAGTTTCGAAATGAGAACTTTGACTATAAATTCCTATTTCATTTAAGGAATCACCATGGAAATTTAACTTACGCAGGGACTCTAAATTTCCGGAGCATTTATGCATGCATCATAGCTTGTTACTATACACGTAGATATCCCAAAATGTTCACATTTTTGTTATAAAATAGTGGAGAAGAGGAAGGAAATATTGGGAACTTGAAGAGGACTCCAAAGACTGCATGGTTTTATACCACTTGCACAAGCTGTTCGATAACGGTCCGATACACTTTAAAATTCGCAAATATATATCGAACGGTACGGGAGGGTCACTTAACTCTGAGGGGTAAAGATAGAATAAACTTCGTATTTATCACAGACATCGAGCGCAAGACAATTACGCCGCGTTATTGCAGGAAGAAATTACTTTCATCACTATATTTTCACCCTGCCGCGTGAATGGCTGTGTAATTCAAATTATTGCCATGGAAAAAATTCCCCTGGACTGGTGAAATGCCACAAGTATTTAAATAAAATGCAACATCTCCGAGAACAAATTTATGTTACGTCATTTTATCGTATACCAACATTCTGTTTGTATTTAAACTCTTATTAAATTGATTTTAAAATGATAATTTACACTGATTTCTTATTCAAGAGTTAATTGCTGCATAATTATTAATTTGAACAATTAACAACCTCTGAACCAATATTTCAGCTCCTGGCACTTTGCGGCCGAGAAGCAAAAGCCGATATACCGGCCCGCTGCACTAAGAAGTTCCTTAACCTTACAAGTCAGATATTTTTCTCTACGTTGATGAAAATTATTCCTTTTTATATTCAAACTGAATTATGGTGTCATGAACACTTAGCCAAAAAGATTGGCTATTTTTTGCCGGGTAAATTTTATGGTCTATGCCCACAACTATGGACAAGTATGCGCATTTGAAGGTTAAGTCTAAATCCCCTTAAAGTAAGGTGGCCATAAATGTTTTGGCCCAGACCGGGACATCTCAGTACCGGATGGACGGGTCCGCAGTGAAGTTCAAAAACCTCTAGCCTTCCTCCATGGAAATAGGTTTGTAAAATCAAAACTAAGAATATTTTTTATTATGGTTATTTGAATTTTTTCCTTCAACTACATATTAAATTTAATTTCGTTTTGGTTACGCTTTCTCTTATAATCTGTTATTATAAAACATAATCCCTGCACGAAATTTAAAAAAAATCCTGCATAGTTTTCGCACGAAACCAGTACATTGTACAGAATTTTCGGAAACTGAGGTGACGCCCTCAAAAGTGGTAAAATCGGGACCGTCCCGGCCAAACCGGGACGTTTGGCCACTTTACATTAAAGTCATGTCCATTTTAATGGACACAATTACTAAAAGGTTAATACCTTAGCAACTTTATTGGCAACACAACGGAATATGGCCTTATGAGAAGCCACTATCAAAGGTGACCCATTCCAACGCGGAAAACCAAACGTCTGAGACTCGATTCCCAGTCCGTGAGAATTAATTCGCATGGAAGTGGATGAGAAATTACCTCCATCTTTTATCTACTGCAACATAATAGCTTACTTCAATGGGGAGAGTGGAGTTTGCGACTCTTCATGAGAGTAGTCCAAGGTTGCGCCTTACTTCGCGCTAACAATAAGGCTGGTCGGTTGGTTATTTGGGGAACTCGACCGACAGCTGATGTCATTCGCCCCGTTTAAGTCCACTTTGAAGACGGATTATGACGTCCTGTGCTGAGATTGATAAGTAAGGTTGAGAACACAAGCGAATTGGAATAAGGGTGGAGAAAACCCGTGAGAAAAGGAGGCGGATATTTGAGGAAATTTTCATTCGACAGAGAATAAAGATTGTCGCAACATTCAAATACGAATATTAGAAATGCTAATAGGGCTCGAAAAAAACGAATGCGATTTTCTTACATACAGGAATATATACACGGAAAAATTAGATCTTCAAATGAATTTGACAATGAATTTCTCTGCATTCTAAACCTGTTTTTTACCCAAATTGATTTTAACTATATGATACCAATCACTTACAAGCAGTGCTTCATTTCGGCCAAAACAGCGTTCAGGCTCCAATCAAGAGAAAATTGGGTTCGTTGATTAAAAAAATCGTTTTTTATATTAGGTAAGACGTGATTCCTCATTGTAACTTTTATTGCCAGTTAAAAAATTAGAAGTTTTAGACATTTGAAAATCGAGTGGATTAAATGTGTTGGTTTGCGTTCCGGTACTGAAAATTTTAGAAAATAAGCACTGCATACGAGAATGGGCTAAATAATAAATAAATAAGAAATCTGCCCCAAATATGAATGACAAACCCACAAGAAAATTCTAGGTCAATATATTTTTTCCTGTGTGTATTTCTGTACTGTTCCGAACTCGAAAATACCTATTGTTTTTTCGAATTCTTTTTTCTTCGCTAAATATTGGACTTCAATGATTACTAGGTCGAACAGAAGTTGTCAAGTCTCTCTCTCGAAACATTAAAATTTAAGAATTCACTAAGGACAGGTTTTTACAATTTATGGTTAGCGTTAACTGTAGCACGATATAGCCGTAACTGTAGAACGTTGGAAATTGACAGATAAGGAAAGTATGCCAGAATAACGATCTTTCACACTGATGATTTGTAATGGGACAATTCGTCAACTTCGATTTTCTTAATCCATAAAAATTTGATAAAACATTAAAAAAACTGGGCCTTAAAGAGTGTAACCGCTGATGTTCTCACACTTCCCGCAACAAGACTATCCAAGCGGCTTGAGGGGTAGTATTATGTCGATGTAGATGACATTAAATTAAATTTGGTAAACGATTTTACAAGAACAAATTGGCATTCTTTCACTTTACAACAGTTCTATCACACAACAGCAATTTGTCCAAGTCTCCCCCTCTGCGTGTATAAATTGGAGAGGAAGTCTTCTCGAGTCGGTTTCAGTCATCGCCTGGCAGCTGAAAATAATTTATCACTCCGAACGCCAAACAAGAAGAGAGAAATGCACATTGACTGACAAGCAAATAATTATGGTACACCTATAAACCGGTGATACATAACATTGGCATACTTAATCTAAGTCGTAAACGTTGAGTAGACGATAAAATATGTCAATCGCATTTCATGTTTCTTCAATACGAAATTATGATGAGAATTGGCAGGAGGCCTTCGCGATGAATTTATGGAGGGGACAAGCGAACACGAGATGGACGGAGTGAATCATGAAAAGGAATAGGCTTGTTATTAAAATTACGAAGGCTTATTACCTTATATTTACAATAAAAAAATTATAGCTAACAAAAAGCCATACAGATAGTCGTTTTGCTACTGATTGCACTGCCGCTACTAAACTTCGGCACAAGTCTATAAAATTTATCGTGAAACGGAGAGAAAGACTCGATGCCGAAAATATAAAAAAAAAACCGGAAGAATTACTGGCGTTAGCATCGTTTTCGAGCTGAAGAGCGCTTGTAACATTCTTAAGTGAACTTCCAAGTGATGACGTCATCCCGCAACACCATGCACGTAACTTATGACAGCTCGCAGCCTTGGCGTGATCAAAAACATGACGAATACAACAACAACAAAGAAAATGAAGCCGGATGGGATCTCCAAACACCTTTCGGTCATGTGACACGTAATCCTCCGCGCCGTCAAAAGGTAACAATATATCTCCCCGATAATATCTCTCGGCCATTCGCCATGGTATTTATCACAATCCATCTCTCTCACCTCGGGGAAACGTTAGCATAACCATTATAACCAAGATACCTCCTGGTACCTATTTGCCTCACGGCCACCATTCCGGATCCGCTTTTAAATTCCGCCCAGGTCCGTCAAAATTGCCCAAACGCATCAATGGAGACTTCTCAATGAAGCTTTTGAGTGATCCTCAAGATGACGAACAGTACGTTAGAGGATTCTAGAGTCCGCCGCGAGACTTGTTGTCGCTACGCGCGCATTGAAATCAGATACCATAAATTGCCACTCGCGGCGCTACCAGTCATCTATATCCACTTTTTCGAGTAGTACACGGTAGTAATACGTAACAGAGAAAATAAATCATATAAACCACGCATTGAACGCATGCGATACGATGGTCAACAACAAAAGATTACATCCCCTACGGTTAATGGCGAAAGTCACGCTGAGCGAGATACCGCTGCCTAGTGGCGCCGAATAAAATGCGCGCGAAACGACAATACATATGACACTTAAGCGCCAAGTTCTTGAGCCTCCTTTAATGGAGTACCCTTAATCCAGATGATCCAGATATTCAGCGCAAATGACAAACAATATCTGTTCGGAAAACTCATGACAGGGTAAAAAAAAGAACGGTGGATACCACAGGAATAAATTCTTCTATAAAAGAAAGTGACAAAAGAAAGTTATTAAAATGAAAAAATAGGTTTTTCGCCATTTACAAACGCTAAATTCTTCGTTCTTCTATAAAAGTTTCCAAAAAATTTTCTCTTGTATGAAAGGCCGTCCTCAATTACTCCAGATGAGAAAAAGTTGCTGTTTCCGAGCAAAAGAATGTTTTCTCTAGGGTAACTCTAGCTCATTTACTGCCAGATTTTTCGTTACCCATTACGAAAATCGGTACGGAGCTGTGTATATGCTAGTCATGCTGGATGGATGATTTTTGCCATTGAGTTCCCAAGGCCGACCAAAGTAATTCGAAGCCCATCGAAGTTATCTGGGGAGTAGCTAGAAATTTGTTTCCATTAATGGGGAAGTTACCACCTTCGGATTGGTAAGGGGTGTGAAGGTGACGGGTATGCAATGAAATAAACATAAAAAAAGAAAATTTCCGTTATTTTCCGAGCACGCCTCGCATTTCCTGACAAACAGTCCAGAGAAGACACAACATTATACAGTGATATACTTCAACCGCACAAGATCTACCGTGCTGTACTTGTATAATGTAAAGGGAGCAGCAGGATCGCTCTGCAAACTGGTCGTCTTCGTGCTCCGGATGGAGGTCGAGTGGCGAGAAGCATGATGAGAGCAACAGACTGAGGCGTCGTTATCTCCTCGAGAGGAATTATTTTATTCCGATGACATCACCCACTCTAAGTGAAACGAGTCGACGGGGGAAGAGGGGGGTGGAGGACAGGGAGATAAGTGTGGCAAGGTGACTATGTAGACTCCACAGATAACGTATCTGAGCTGTCAGCTCTTCGCTTCTTATCTCTGGAATTGCTTCGTCGACAATTTTTGCATTAGCATTCGTCCGTAATACTTCCGATCTCAATATATTTTAATTCATTGCCGATTTTAATTACTATTACGTAGGGCGCAGTCTGGGATTCTCAAAATCGGGGCGCGGTGAGCCTGACAGGCACATAACGGAAAAATTTCCGAACTTGACCAATCATCGACAGGATGTAGAAAATAAGGGAAAAATATAAATATATTTTATAATTTCTGTCTATTTATTTATTTACTAAACCAAAGCAAGTCAAAATGTAAAAATAGCACGTCTCGTTTGACCCTCTGAGGGAAGGTGCAGAAGAAAAACCGATGCCTGTGCCTGTCAGATCGGCCGCGCCCTACGCGGGGTTGAATATTCCAGCGATTAAGTTAACTTTCCATGGAGTTCCTTGGTCTTCTTGTGATTAATGATGATTTTCATAGATCATGAAAAATAAAAAAATCTGAATTCTTCTTTTTTTCTATTCAACAGTACTTCTCGATCAATTCGCAACGAATAATCGGCAGCCTAAACTCTTTCGAGGATAAGCGTTTTCTTCTCTTAACGAGCGGTTATCCCTGAACGTTTTCATAAAATCAGAAATCTAATGACGTAACCAGCTCATTCAAAGTACGCTGCGACTTCCGCGTTTTTTTTTATCAAACGTATGACAGGGTAGCTGGTCGAATATTTTGGTTCACGGTATATAATCTTTTCCTTACATCTACCGAATTGCTTAAGTGATCTCGGATCTAAGTGAACAATCCCATTCAGGAAGGCCATTTGGCACGATGAAATTTCTTGCCCATGACAATTCGAATTTGAGGAGGATCTATGGGCTCCGGAAAAATTATTTACTCAATTTTGAAAACTATAAGCGCACAAATAGTGCTTATGTTAGTGGTAAGGCTTAATCGATTTCGCATACAAATACCAATCGATCGGGAGAATTCTGACCCATGTGCTCAAAAATCATTTCATAGCAATTAAAAAAAAAAATCGGTGAAGAAATAATTTATGCCTACGAGAAATAAGACGGTATTTTATGGAAAATGAAATAATTCGATCATGAATGCATCTCCTCTTATATCAAGTCTGGTGCGACAGTAAGGGCATCGGTGTCAGGAAAGATGGGGTGAGTTGGGAGTTAAGGGACAGATACTCACCCCCACTCTTTCCCAACAGATAGATGCCCTTACTTACTGTAGTAAATTGCGGAATTTTAAGATAAATGGTTGATAATATTGAGTTTTATGGCTTTCTGAGGGATATTTTATCAATCCTTACACTATTCTATTAGTAACGTCAATTATTATTAGCAATATCAATTATTATATATTATTAGCAACATCAATTAGTAACTCCAATATTAATTAAGTAAAATGGATTAAAATTAAAAATTTCTCTGAGCTCTGGGGTGGGTTTTATCCCCCTAAACCCCCCCTCGCTGCGCCACTGCATGCATGATCGATGCAACTAAAGATATGACCATGTTATGAAACCCGGGTCGTGCTTTTTCAAATAAATTAATGAACCTAATAAAGATTATCCTTTAATTTTCCATAATGGAACGTTTTCACAGATTTAAGCCTGAAATCATCAGCTACACGGTACTATCTGCTATTGAGAATCGAAATTAGATACAAATAAATACAGGTGATTTGACTATACGGAAAATACGGGATGTGATTAGCTCACAATGCGTTCATCAAACGAACGTCTTAACGAACTACGTCTCCCGCTACACTTTGTAATGGAAGCCATGTAAAACCATTTACTTGAAACGCTTGCGAGATTTCGAGGTTAACTCAAGCCAGCACACCTAGGCTTTGAGCCACTTGAGACCTGGCCAGCCATGCATGCAATAAAAAATACATAAATAAGAGAATGGGATTCATACCGACTTTCCAAGATCAATTTCCCTGACTTTGCCCTGATTTCCAGCCAGAATGTTTTTTATTTCCAGCCCGAATTTTTGTATGTTTTATCATTTTATTTTCCTTTTATTTCCTTGATGTCAATTGCAAAGAATCCGTGCATAAATAACAAGGACGCAACTCGATTAACGACGATTTTCATCTTTTTGCTACGCCTCTGGCACTTTTCTCCCACCATAACCTATTTTCACTTGCATTTCCATTACTCCCAGTTACGTTTATTATTTCCCTGACATTTCGAGCACTTCCCCGAGCGGAATTAACCTAGCTGTTAGATTCATATTAACTGCCATGGGGCAAAAAAATCCACTGGACCGAAAATGGGACCTTTGGATCACCGGCACGGACGTTGGGTTTCCAGGCCTAACACACACACATCAGTACCATAAATATCGGTTAAACTGCCAAGAGAATTAGGGAGCTTGATCAGTACCAAACAGTTTCAAAGAATAACTAGACTAATAAGATTGCTTACGACATTAAGAATATGTTATCTTTCAGAGCGACACGGAAGATATCATATTAGAACCCCACTATATTTCCAGGTCCGATAGAAAAACGATAAATTAAGAGAGATATTTTTACGAACGGATAGGTATAGTAAAAGCCAAAATACAATGCGACATGAAAATATCAAGATAAAATATAGTGATATATCATCTGAAATCATTATCGGGGCCGATAATACGATAGATATCGTCGGTTAAAATATTTAAAACATTATCGTATTTGATATTATGAATTTTACGATTGCCCAGGCCTAATCGTAAAAATAAGGTAATCCTTATTCAAAGGGTGTTAAACATATGCCGGTTATCTAGCGAATAAATGTTATCAGCTTAATATTTAGGTTAAAAATGATAAACTATGATTGTACGGAAATGAATCGCGATTTGTAGGTACATTTCTGGAACCAATATGAA
This sequence comes from Ischnura elegans, assembly GCF_921293095.1. Lineage (NCBI taxonomy): Eukaryota > Metazoa > Arthropoda > Insecta > Odonata > Coenagrionidae > Ischnura > Ischnura elegans. The sequence continues at coordinate 73,369,457 of NC_060254.1, forward strand.
GAACGAGGCAATTAGGTGAAGCACTCGCTAAATATCTCGAAGACTTGGCCAACCATGCATGCAATATAAAAAATAAAAAAATAAAAGGAGCATAAACGAAAAGCGGTTTACAAGTTTTGTGGGCTAGGCAATGTGCTCGCGGCGAGTGGCCGAAACCAACGGGACGCCTGACCTTGGGACGGAGAGAGAGGAGAGGCCCAAGGTGGAAATGACGTCACCGCCATGAAGAGGGAAAGAAAGGAGACAGAAAGAGGAGGCTGGGGGAGTTGGAGGGTGGGGGAGGGTTAGTACACTTGGAGCCGAATGCAATAATGTCTCGGGAGAGGAGGACACGAAAATAAATAACGCAAGATGCAAGGATTGGCTACACTCATTCGCGTAGACGACATTTTCGCAACGAGTGGTTTTCAAAATCTGCCGAAATTTCGCGCGTTGACGATCGGTCGGCGCACCCAATCCACGGAATTGTAATGAAAAAATATAATTACATCTGTCTTTTCTTTTACTATCTCCGAAAAATTTTCTCGGCCTTCTCATTAGGTGAATTTTACAGTGATTTCCCGCAGCCATTCGCCTTAAAATTAAACCAATTTTATAAGTCTCCTCATACCCAGATATTCGGTCATTTGCAAAAATCTAGTTCCACCTCATAAAAGGAGATAATAGCGAGACGACCAACGACATACCTTTACCGAGTCAAGTGCAAGTGAACGTAATAGTTATGCGAAAATTAGACGTTATGCCAAAATGGGACGAGCGTACAGAAGGCATAACATATCCTCCAACATAATCTCAAAATCGACGAGAACTTCTTTTTTGTTTCCAAATAGAGGGGATTGAAAGTTTATTGAAATTTATCTCAATACGATCAATATTTTTAGAGAGCTTCCACAAAATATTTTGCACTAGCCTGAGAACTATGTTTTCCAATGCTAGTATTAAAAAACACCTGAAAAGCTGGACGTTGGTGAAGGATAAGTTTGTCAAAATCAACATTAAAAAATTCACGAACAACAAATAGGAGAATGCAAGTTTTCAAATTGTATTTCGGTAAATTTTTCAGATTTTTTTAAGATAAAGTTTAGAAGAGTTTACTTCCATATAACCAGCGAATTAAAAAAAAATATAGCGTGAGTTTTAACTGAGTAATATGCCACCGAGAAAGACAAAATACGACCGGTGCCAGATGGAGTGAAGCGCCCTCCAAAGCCAGCAGGCGACGAAGTGGTCCATTCTCCCTATACCTCCCACGAGAGTTGACGGATTTGCACGTTACGCCACCTTAAATTTTCGGAGCAGACTCCCAAAAGGACAGACACGATGTCAAACGCTGGCTTCGTGCCTGGTTGCCGTTTAGACCACGTCACATACACACCGGGTCGGTCGTCGCGGGGGTATATCATTCTGCAGTCAACGACTTGAGCCCGGAATAAAGCCACCGAAAATCCCACCATGCTCTCCAACGGTGAAACACGGCTTAGCACTTCGATCCACGTTTATTTTTCGAGAGGACTCTCCACTCATAAACGCGGAAGCTTCGACTGACTCATCGCTAATCCTGTAACTCCCGCGAAATTGTAATTTGGCAGGGATTTTTCATCGGGATTGAATAGAAAAGTCAAAAGACAAAATAAAAGCGAAACTCAAAAGTTAGAAGAAATATTTTCATCATAGCACCTTTCAGTAAAAACCTTTTCCCCGTAAGTTTTCACTCAGGAATAAATATTGGAAAGAATCGCATTTGAGATCATTGATGGAAATCGAAAGAGAATTCTGTACCCTGGATTATTAAAAGGAAAATTGTCCTATAAATAGCTAAATTATTTAACATACATAAAATTATCTTCAAATTAATGCACCCAAAATTTGCCTTTCACTCCAAAAGTGAGTTTTCCTCAGCATTTTCCCAATTAAATAACAGAAAATGAGTTGGAGCCACTATTTCTGATATAAAAGTGTATAAAATAGCTTTAATATTTATTATACGAGTCTCGTACATCTCATCTTATCTCATTATAAGCCTTGTGAATTGAAAATAAATTTACGAAATACTTTTTTTATAAAAGACCTGAACTCCAAGATTTTCGTATTTCGTATGTAAAACAACAGGCCAAGAACAAAAGAATTATAGTAGTTGTTATCAGTACAAAGCTCTAAAAATGATTATTAATTAAGGATAATGACAGACTTCAACTTCCAACAAGGTTATCCATAAATTCGTCTTCACATTCTTTTTTAGGGGCATCTGGCCAACAAGTTGATCGTGAGAAGGATTTCCCTTCAAAAGAAACTCAAAGGCACTCAAGCGGAAGCGTTGAATGGCTTAATCCATCTAGAATACAAACCCTGCAAGTAATAATATTTTTTTAATATGTGTATTTATTTCATTTAATTATAAAAATATTTCGTTTACTCTAATTATTTCCCGTAATTTCGCTTTTTCTTAGGTTTATTTACTACAGTGAACATAATTATTTCAAACTCATAGTATTTCATAGCCCTGGTTCAACTGATACCATTCTGTTCAAACCAGATATTCAATGACCTATATATTATTGGCTTCTAATATTACGTCTAATTTATCCCGGATATTATTCATGAAAATTATCCGAGATTACCACAATGAATTAGAAATTTTTAAGAGGCTTTATCGCAAGATGTAAAAGCGAAGTGCAGTATTTCCAGTGCCTGATCATATATCGACGCTACAGGGCGCTGCTTGCACATTAGCAATGCAACACGTCCTCCGATTTTGATGGTGAATCTATCCCTCAACATAAATGTTTCTGCAAGTTGCATAAGTCAAATCCTACCAGAAGGTTACTTCCTGATCTGACAGGAAGCGATAAGTTTGCATAACTATCATCCTTACTGGTATGCTTCTTTCAACTCATACGTGAAATGCATAGAGGTAGATTTCACGGAGTCTACTACATAACTAAGTTTAGCACACGATTCCCCAAAAAATGTACTTCCGACACCATATTGGCAGTTGTTTTTACGAATTAATTTAAATTAGAGATTTATTTCCGTCGGGTCTGTTCAATTTTTATAGATTTGCAAGGCGATTACGGCCAAAAATGATTAACCAAAAAGCGAACTCAACCACAGGTTAAGTCCGCTGACATACTTTTAAATCATGAATTAAATGCTTACCACCCTCTAAACTCTATCAAGCAAATTAAAAATGCATAGCATTAAAATTTGAATCACATTTGAACGAAAACGTATCACCTGTGAAAAAAATGCTTGTTGAAGGTGACATAGATATTTAAATAGGTCGTAATAATTCATTGATTCGGGTGGGTTCGATTGCTTGAGGTATTAAGAATAGATAATTTTGCATAGCGACACGAAGAACATCATCTTCGAACCTCATGAAATGAAGCGCAATGACATATACACGAATTACAATGAGAAAAAATTCCCCTAAACCGGGAATCGAACCAGGGAACTTTGGCTTTCCGGGCTAGTACACAGACAGATCTGGAACCGAGCATGGTTATAACTTACGTAGGAATGTTAATTTTATAGTTCCTAAGCCTAATCTTTCTTTATTTAAAAGATCGTTTCTTTATTTGGGGCCGAAGATTTTTAATGAATTACCTTGTTCGATCAAAGAGTTAAAGAGTATAAATAAATTTTGTAAAAAGGCCAAAGATTGGTTGTTATCCCATGATAATATAAATGTTCTTTTTTGATGTGTTTGTGAATACATACATATTACTATATACTATTTTTATATTTTTGAGAAAGGAGAAAAAAGCAATATATTTTGTTCTGTCCATATATTATACTTTGTTCTTGTTTATTGTAAGTTATTGTCACATATATGTTTAATAAGGATAATGTTTCAGAAAATTATAAATACTTTCCTTTTGTTTTGTGGCCTGCCTTGAATTAAATTTTTAAGATGGTAGCTTCCATGCTGGTTTTTTATTTTGCCATTGAAGCTACCTAAAGCTCCATTAATTTTGTGCTGTTAAAAAAAGTTTACATTCAAGGTTGGAGTAATAAATTCATTAATTCATAATACGCCATCGAGATTCCTGATGGCAATTGAACCGAGACTCATGGTTCTAGATGAGAAGCCCTCACGGTCCATTAAGGATGGCAACGTGAGGGAGAATGGACTTCAATGAAGCGTCGACCGGTTGAGAGCCTTAAACCTGCGCTAAAGCTGCGCATGGCGGTATGTGTCATATTTCGAAGCCATCCACGTGAACGGTGTTGAAATATGCATGAAGTTAAAATATGAATAGGGTGGTTTCCTTTTATTTTTTTATTGCCTAAATCGAAAGATTATTACTCCTGGAGTACGTATTTCACGCTTTTAGATTTTTAAATGACGATATCTATTTTTCGCGATTAAATGAAAAGTGAAAATTTTCAAGCGCGCGAAAACGCGACGGCTAAGTATGAATGCTGGGAAAAGACCGTGTGACGTCGTTCTGGTTCCCGCTGCCGCAAGTGAGGTGACCTTGGGGCGAGGCTTTGAGCGCTGATACGACGCAGGATGCTAGCAGGTAGCAAAGTACCTGTCGTAGCAAAGTACAAAGTAGCTGTCTGGTAGCGCTTGGCTAAAATAAGGATTACTAATACCTTATCAATCGAAGAAAACTTTCCGACCTTAGCCAGTTTTAATAGGTGATTATTAAGACATGTTACCCTTAGCTCTGTGCCTCATGCATGCATTGGTAACCTCAGACGAAGTAAAACTCCTATCTACTCGTATAGAAATGTCCCTGTGACGTCACGTGAAGTGGCATCGCATTGGCGCCAATCTGGCCTTTTTCAAATGACGATAAAATTGACCACTGCCATTCGCCTAAACCGGTATTTCTAAAACCAAATAATTTGTAAATTATGAATACACTAATGGTGGGTAACGAATCGCAATCAATGACTTTCGTTTTCTTTGATGAAGGAAACTACCCTATTCCCTTTCCATCATCAAAGAACGACATTAAATGAGGATGATATCCACTCACACGAATCGCCCATCACTGCATGATCAAGCAACCCATCTTCCCGACTGAGATCTCATATCGCAATCTAATCTAAAACTACTGGTTAAGTTTTCGAAACATTGAGCCGACAATATTATCAGAGTCACAAGGTTTGTTCAAAAACGCAGGCGGAAATCATCACGCAACAGATTTGACGAATTGGCGGAGTAAGTGGAACACCTATCAATTTCCCTATGACGTCAAAAAGAAAACGTCAGAAAACTTCATAATATCATGCAGCAATCTGTCGAAAGGATGGGAAATATGAAATATTAAAAAAATTTCACCCAGACTTACCTTTAATAAATCAAACTAGTTTCATGTATGTATGTTTCAGTGAAGCAACTTCTCAAGCAGTATGAAGTGAGAAAATTCCCAAAATGTGGTTTGATTAGTATATATATCACACAAATATTTTCAATACGAAATATTAAAGTAATTTCCACTCACTTGATTCACCTAGGGATTCGATAATTTTAAACCAATTAAGGCCGTTCTGCAAGGGACACGTAATTGCGCAAGTTAGACCTGAATGAATTTCTCGTTGTGGCGAGCAATTGCGCGAATGCACGGACGAAATTAGAACAGGGGCTATTTTTTTATCTTACCTTGGGGCTAAAAATTTACAAACGTTAGCCAACAACAAACAAAGAGTGTAACCATATATGTAACTTCCTGACGCAAAAGAAACTCTGGCCATTTAGTAGCAAAAGTATAACAGTTTATACATCAGAGATTTATGTTGAAACCATATTCCTTTTTACATTTTGTTAATTTGATTTCAATGCCATTGTTTTTCTTTAGTGTATCTTTGCTGCATAGCTCTAATGTATGAAAAGTTTACATGTAAGATAATTTTGTTATTAAATAATACACACAGTAATACGATTGTTTTCTGAAGATGATCCCTCCAACAGGCCTATTGAGACTCCAGAGCTCTACAGCTCCAAAATTGGTTGAGTATCCATGATATTTAAAATGTTTAATTCTTTTAAGGTGCACTACATATTCTATGAAAATAGCGGGAAAGAAAGTGATAGGAACGCATAGCAGAAAAAGGACGACGACAATGGTGCTCTCGTAGATGGAAAACGCCAGAAATCAGAGGGTAAAAATGAGGCCAGACTGGAAATGGAACCCATAACCTCTCCATAAGACCCCTATTAGCCGAGGCAACCAGACGCGTCCACGGTGGCGCGTCCGGTGGAACTGCTCAGTCGTGGGGCATAGAATCAAATGAGTCCTATTAGCCGAGGCAACCAGACGCGCCACCAGACTTTCCACCAAAACCAGTCACCTGAGCCCCAAAACCACGCCTTCCACCTTGGGTTGCTCAGGCCCCTATTAGCCGAGGCAACCAGACCATAGCCACCTAGAGAAAAGGCCCCGTCACAAGCGACGGCTGAGGCTCTGACGTCACCACGAGAAGTGCTGTGTTGTTCCGGCTGCCGTTGGAGACCACTTTGTTTACGAGTGTATTTACGTTACGTTTTACCACATTTTAGGGACTTTTGTGGTGTTAGTTGGTGGAAATTTAAGTTTCTGAGGGTAGTGAAGTTTCCTTTATTATTGAATTTCATTCGCTGGACTTCATGAACGTGTATTTGTGAGGCCTTTTTGTTAAAAAGTTCCTTTCACGTGTGTAGTGCCGGCATGTGAAGAAAACTCCACAGGAGTGGACCCGAGGTACAAGTTTTTAACTTTCCAAAAGATCCTGAGCTGAAGAAGAAGTGTATATGGGGGATAAAAATAGACAATTTCATCTCGACGGAAAACATTAAGGTATGTACTCTTTCTAGCTGTAATTATTTGGATGTAATTTCTAGGTAGATGTGTCTTGGGGATGTTGACAGTACTAAAAGTGGTGATTTAAATACAGAAGCGGCATTTCAATTGGAAATTCTTGTATTTTAGCTGAATTTTTTGTATTATTTCGTTCAGTAAACGTGAGGTTGAAGGAGTTTCTTGGGAATTATAATATAGCTGCCAAGTTTATAGTAACGAATATTCTTTAGTATCTTGCCCTCTGCTGTGTTATGCGTCTAAAAACTCAGCAAAACAGTGCTTATTTAACTATACTTTTGTTACTCATAGTTGAAAAGCAATGCGAATTATCAACGCGATAATTTATGTGCCTAGGTATTTTCCATGAAACTACCAGTCTTTTATTTTTGGCGTAGTAACTTATATAAGGGGGTAAAGCACATAAATTTCTAGGGTTCTTGGGTTCAAATTAATTTCAGCTTATATTTAATTCCGTAAGACCAACGATATTTACTTGGTAAATTGCACGGATAGCATCTAATCATGAGAAATGCATAAGTCGCGTCAGAAACGTATGTTTCTATACTATGCTATACTATGTTGTTGGTGTGTCTGAACAACCGTGAATGAAAATTTGCGTTTTTCTCTTACAATTGGTGCAATGAACCGTAATTTATCTATGCCCGGCTTTCATCATCTGAAATTATCTTATGGTCTAGTTTTAAATTTTAAAAAATCTTTAAGGTACATAATGATCTCCTATATTTACTGGCCTAGTCATTAGATGTATCTCATGCAGAAATGCCAAAAATTGGATATGAAATAACTAATTAGTAATTTTCATGACTTTTTCTTATTTATTAATTTTAGTCGTGTGATCTTCACTTCTCAGCGAGTGACATCAGAAAAGAACCTGTGGCCTTGCGGGAGAAGATGGGGAAGATAACTCGTGTTGAATTAGAAGTGTAATAGGAGGAGGATGCCATTACTTCATTTGAAACTGTCATCTAGAAGACAGAATGTCATAGTGGTTGAAGTGACATAAAGATCTATGGTAGATTTGTTTTTTATAAGTGGTTCATGTGACAATGGACATTCATCTGAAAAACTATTGAAGATAGTTATGGTGGCTTCTGCCAGTGCTCTTTTAAATGATTTTTGTTCAAAAGAAAATACCAGTATTTGTTTCACCAAATTAGTTCATCGTAATAAGAGAAAATTGTAGGTATTATTTTGATTGACGAATGGAAATACAAAATATTTGTATTTTACTTCTGTTTTTTTTTTCTTTCCTGCCGCCAAAATTCCTTGTGGTGATTACTTCATGCATGTTAAGTAAGATCTGAGCTGTGATTTAAGAGATGTCGTGTTCTTTATACAAATGTGAATGCAGGTGATATGGCAGGACTTCCAAATTTTGTATTAGATTGATACATCTAATGAAGTGGGATTGAAACTTTTGCTCATCCCAAATAATATTTCAAATACTTAAGCTCCTGGGACGGGTACGTTTTATTAGCCGAGGCTGGACCATACGTAAATTTTGGCTTGCATTTTGATGCATTCGAGAGTAATAATGGCAGATGTGTCAACGATACCAAATTTCACAAGTAACTATCATTGAAAATCTTATTTCGTCAGGCTCTACGGTAAGATTTTCATAGCCCATGGGCATATCTAATTTCATGTCAAAATAAAGAAGAATTCACTCTTAAATAATAGATCCATTTGGGACTTTGTGTGAACACCTTTTACTCTGCCAGAAAGAAATTATTTATCCAAGAGAAGTATATGGAGTGCAACGAGGTTTAATGAAATACTTGCCATCACAACTTTATGCTATCGAATTTCGAGACGGTTTTATGTTGAATAATAAATGCTCTTTGGATGCAAAGAGCCTTCTCTACATAGTTATTTCAGATTATAATATTGTTATGTAGTACTTCTAGTTCACAACGACAATTTATGAATTAGTTATAGATAGTTTTTTCTTGAGAACGGCGAAGTTATATGTTACGTGCCATAAGACGTAATATTAACGAATAACTTTGAGATTGAAAAATATTTTTGTTGATGCGTGTCAGTATTTTCTCGGAACCCGCTGACTATTTTCTTATTGACTGAGTAAATTAGGTATCAATTATCTTTTCACTTCGGCGGGTAAACCACCGTCGCAGACAGCACCACAACTACTTCTGTTCTGCCATGCTCTGGCCGTAGCACTTCAATGAGTGACGTCACACGCCTGTGAACGGGCCTTATCTCTAGGTGGCTGTGACCAGACGCGCCACCGGACGCGCCACTGTTGGCGCGTCTGGTTGCCTCGGCTAATAGGGGCCTAACAGGTCTGGTGCTCTACCAGTTCCGCTAGCAGGACGCTGAGATTTTCTTTGATTTCCGAGGAGATTACCTAGATTAAGAAATTACCTTGATTGGCTTTAAATTAAGCTATATATGGGACCACCTCTTGAAAATCCGAGGGACTGGCAGTCAATCATGAGACGCTGCAAAGCTCTCATCCACCGATTTTTGTATATATACCCTGAGGCTTGGAGGAAATGGCATTACATCCCTGGATCCCTGATGACGATGGGCGAGTTCTTTATCGAAACGTTGGAAGGAGACATGGAAGACCTGACCCGGTGCGAAACCCGAGAAAACTTTACTTCAATTGTTCGCCAGGAAAAAAAACAAATTATATCACCTTGATTAAGGTCTCATTTTTACCCTCTGATGTCTAGCGTTTTCCATTTACCTCCGCACAGTTGTCCTCTTCCTTTTTCTGTCGTGTTTTCCAACCCTTTTTTTCCCTCTCAATGAATTCATCTTCCTTCATGTTTGCTCTTATGGCGTTGTATGAATGAAATGCAAAATTAAAAAAAAATACCTTCGACTCGGGTATTTGAAAAAAAGCTACAAAATAGCATTTTAAATACATTTTAAAATAAAAAATGTATTTGTATGAAAATTAGAGATCTTAGAAAAATATATAACCTGCCTTGGAAAGTTAAGGATAGTTGCAAACATGAAAAAAAAACGATTTTAACAAAAACGAAGTAATCTCTGAAGCATTATGTTACAGAATTGTTATCAGTTATTACTTCAAAAGTATTTAACAAATGTATTTTTTATTTTAGAATGGGAAAATACCACAAATCGGTATTTGAAATACAAAATACAAATTAGAAATGTACTTTAAATAAGGATTTTAAAATATTTGCATTTGAAATACTGCCCCGCCCGGATTATATCCAATGGCTTCGAAAATCTAGAACCAAAAATTATATACCAAAGTATTTCATTATTCGCCATTCTCCGCTGCGAGGTCCTTGATATAATATCCCTTCGGACAGCGCAGAGCGCGTCTCCGACATGAATCCAACCGCTTCGTTTTGGCAAAAATAGAGCGCACAGGCCGAGTCCCTCTCACACACACACGATGCGGGGGCGCTGCGGTCGCGTGAGTTCACTGATTTCCGAGTCTATTTTTCGAGTCCCCATTAGCGGTGGGTCCCCAACGGACTTCCGACTCAATTGCCACCGGCACGACACAAATAAGCGAGTACCACCACCCTTCCACCCAAACTCCAAAAGCCAGATTAGAAAGCAACGTATAAAAAATACGTACGATGACGACGGTCTAACGGGGGCAGTGTTTCAAACGTAAGTTTCACCGAGCGGAAGTAATGAGAATACATAAAAATAGCAGAAAAGGTTTTCGGGTTTTCCACCGGGTAATCGGCTCCATGTCTCTCGACGTTCCTAAGAAGAACTTGCTCTTCATCATCAGAGGAATATGTAATACTTCAGGGGATCTTCTGTATCAGAAACGCCGGAGACATGGAGCCTATTGCCCGGTGGAAAACCCGAGAATTATTTCTGCACTTGATTCGTAGGGAAAATCTAAGATCTTACGTGGACATGAAATAGTAAAATTCGCTTATAACGAGCTTCAGGGGGACTTTCGTTCTAATTTGCTATAAACGGGATTTCGTTTCATTCATTATAAAGGATTTTGCAATGACAGGATTTCCGGCTAAAATGCCGTAAATCTTCTTTATTGAAGCAACGGATCTGTAACAATTACCCAAACGATCAAAGAATAGTTCGTAATAGCGAGGATTTCGCATCATTCGTACTCGTAACATGCGAAGAAATTAACAATGGCCGTCATAGGTAAGTCCAAGGTACCGGAAACTTACCTCGTTATAGGCGGTATTTCGTTACATGAATGATCGTCATAAGCGAGTTTTACTGTAGAATGTCATGGGCTTAAACTCGCGGAATATACGTATTACCTTATTTGCACCGCCAACTTCATTCTATAGAGAACTAACCTTTTTTGGCAGAGAGATGAAAAAATTTATTCAGAAGCATAGCGAATGTCGCGTAAAATGTTCATTTACAAATGCCGCATATTGTTGCACGGCAATAGGTCGTCTCTCCAATCTTAATTAGGTATATGGTTACATATAGGGTGTTTCAGGAGGAGTATGTAATACTTCAGGAAGTGGTAGGGGGACACAATTTAAATTATTTTTTGTCCTATACAAATGGGATCGAAAATCTTTAATTACTGAGCTGTGGCAACGCAAAAATTTTGTTGGATACAATTGGCAGTTACCATGAAAACGCTGAATAACGCAATGTGCATAGATGGAAAGGATCCGAAAATTGTGCCGATTGTGGTAATGTTTCGTTGATTCTATTCTATCCACGAAGAGAATGGTACCTTATTTTTACAATCGACTCCGAATAATCGTAAAAATTTGAACTTTCAACTTTTTTTTTTTACAAAAAAAGCTTTAATTTCAAAGAGAAAAATTTTAATGGCTACTTTTTAAGAAAATTTATTTTATTAATCCAGAGAAAATCATTTCTTTAACATTATTAGTACGGATTATATGAAAACTTGAATGATGTCATGAACGTCATGCAGCATTCCTCGGATTGTATGCAATGCAACTCTTACACTACGAACTTGATTTTATGCATAACGCCTTTTTTTAGCAGAGCGAAGAAGAAAAATATTCAGAAGAATAGCAAATGTCGAATTAAATGTTTTCTCTAAATTGAAGGCGCATTTACTCCCCAGAGGCACTTCGATTATTCCAGGCACGGTTGTATGTTCTCAAAAAGTACAGGACCGAACAGTAATATTTTTAAGTTTTCAATTTGGCAATATACATATTTTACTTCACCTTTATTAGAATCAGTGAACAATAAATAAATAGATTTTTATACGGCTAAGTGGAAGAGGGAGTGTACTACAGGATAAATTTCAATTTTTAGGTTATTAATGGATGATTTGATGTATTTTATATATAGTTATATTTTTAGTTTATAGTTACTTATTTTGTACCAAAGCCGGAAAAAAATCAACCACTTCACGAGAGAATCATTGTATTATGATAGTGATGAACTAGTTAGTAACAAATAAACAGCAAAATTGGCCAATCATTCTCTAACTCTCCTTGGCCAAATAAAGAAACCTCTTCACTTAGTTGCCTCAGCAACCCAGAGTTAAAAATAAAGAAATGCGACTGAGGCCCATCGAAGTATTTCCGAAACTGCCTTGCCAATCCGGGATGCAAATTTTCCTTCGAGCCGTTACTGTCCAAGAATGGTCGACAGTATCACTTGATCGACCATAGGCTTAGCAGAGGCGGGCAGGGCCTAATGGAGGATGAGACGTGGAATGTGTCACACAAACTAACTTAAAATACCACGGAACACAACCGGTTCTAGATTATGACATCACCTTCAAGTGCTGCAGCTTCTTGTGATGCCGCGAACACTGGGGAAAATATATACTGAGGGATATTATCACTAAAACCGGTTTTCTACCTCAACGAATTGAATGAAAAACGAAGCACTTCACATGAATTCAACGTTTAAGTTCAACAACAGTATCGCAAGTAAAAAATGTTACTGAAAACTGTAACGGTGATGTATAACGCATCATAATAATAAATAAAAGCGAACAAACTATGTATAAATCCACCCATTTATTTTTGTGGCAATACTAGTTTCGACGCAGCGGCGTCATCATCAGGTACCTGATGTATCCTGAGGTACCTGATGATGACGGCGCTGCGTCGAAACTAGCAGTACCACAAAAATAAATTGGTGGATTTATACATAGTTTGTTCGCTTTTATTTATTATAATGAACCTCCACAAAGTTGAGCCTGTTACGATAGAGATTATAACGCATCATATTAGGAAGAAAATAAAAAAAAATTGAGGGAGTAAAATGAACATTTGTTTCCGACGGGTTTAGGTCAGAGGTTAGGGGAAGAAAAACGTTCTTTCAAGTAATCCCAAAACTCTCAGTAAAAATACCAACACAAGGATGATTTCTCGCTTTGAATTTAAACAGCTGTAACGGAAAGGTGCGCCGAGAGAAGCAGAAATCTATGCATCTTGAATTTTAGAATTTTACTCCGGAAAAAAAAACATTAGGAGTCAACTGGTGAAGACAAAGTTTCCTCAATACATTAAAAAAAAAGACGAACATGAAAAGTATGAGAGTGTCCGGCTTGGTAACGCAGATAAAATAGCCGAGAATTGAATTCATGTGCAGTTATTATATGACTATTCTGAGAAAGCCATGAAAAAGTATCCTCGCAAAAAATCGCAATCGTAAAAAAATAAAGAAGTACCTACGCATGCTTCTACGATAACATCTCTTGAAGATATTCACATCAAAAGAACACATTGGGTGAAGTCAAAACGCTGGAAACAGAACCCGATATTTTCCGCGAAATTTTACCATACATGGCTGCAAGTAGGATATTTAAGAGGGATAACGTTACGAATTACAAATTATCAATACATTTAGAATGATACCCAACCATTTTCTCAACGATTCCTCTCTAACGACGAAGTTCATTGGTATTAAATTTTGATGGAACCAAGCTGAAAAAAATGAAATGCGTCGACAAAAGTAAATTCAATAAAATTAAATAACACTGGAAGAGTAAAGAGCTCATTTTTACCAGACTACCGGGGAACTTATATTGACCGATGACTAGTAATACGTGAATATCGCATACGCAATAAATGCGACATTGATGCGATACAAGGGAATAAATGCGACACTGGCGCGATGACTGGACTTTTATGATATTTAAACAGCAAATTTGCCTTTATGTTTGAAAAGGTAGAGGTAATCGATTGTATCGCCGTAGTTGACCGGTCGACGGCTCGGCTCGACTGTGAGTCGACTGGTGACTTCGGCTTCGCCCTGAAAGCAGTCAGTCTCGTACTGGACGCGCTCGGGTGCAGGTGGCCTACCACCTCTCTAAGAATATACCTGTTTTAAAACTACTTTCGTAGCCTATCATTTATCGAACACTTTACGATGACAAAATTCGTAAATTTAGTGCCGAGCCCACCCCTCGCTGCGCCACTGGACGTTGGGCCTTACTGCTTCATAGATGGTTACATTTACTTTCATCGGCAGCAACTAGAGAGATTGAGAGAGAACCCTGGTAGTTTCTGTGATGCTAAGCAAATATTTCTTGACATCTGCCTAGAAAAACTGAGTTTGGTTATGCTGCACTCCGCACAATCTGGACACCAGTTAGTATCGTGGATGCAGAGGTTTTTCAGTCAGTACAATCTAGTTGTGACTGACAGACGCAACCGGTTGAAGGAAGGAAGTGTTTAAAGTTGTTCAATGTTGATGTTCAACTAGTGTAAATGATATTCAGGCTACTAATATCATTTACAATTATTTACTTTATGTCTTATTACTTAATTAATAATTGTTATGCCCCATAATTATTTAAACTATTCCGTATCTTTTCAAATAAATTTGTTTCATCACACTTTGCCGTCAACTACTAGTGATACATTATGAAAATAAAGAAAAAATGGATGCTACAGAATACTTTAAACTGTAATTGAAAGGGCAAAATTAAAATGAAAGTGCCATTTTCACGTATCTCAACCGATGGCATATACTACATACGATCTTCGCTACCATCTGCGTTAACCGATAATCACCCTCGGTAACGAACAACGGGATCAAACGTAGATAAAGCGACCCGATTTTTCACATGGTCTCCAACACAGCTACGCCATACGTTTTTCACTTATCTCCGGTGCTTTCTAGGGTAATACTCGCATACGGGTACAAAACATTATGATTGATGACAGCTATAAAGGAACCAGCGAAAGCGGTGACCGAAATGTCATGCATGATTTGCAAATTATGAAGATCGTGATAAGAGAATACCCGCATCAAAGTTTAGTAGACGCAAAACAGAATTAAGTGGAGGGGATATTATTGCAAAAATGCCAGCATGTGATTACTTGAAACAAAAAGACATGTCAATCCATCAAGCGCAGATATCAGTAAGTTGACGATTAAAGAGATTCGTTTTTAAGATTGTGATAAGAGAATTGCACTCTGATAAAAAATTCAAAAAGACCAAGAAACCAGTTACAAGTCGCAGACACAAATTTTACCGAATATTATATTGAACAATAAAATTTCACAAAAGCAAGTGTGATGCATCTTATCTTCAAATTCATGGAGTGTATAACATCGCATGCAGGCCACTGACAATGCTTGTTGCCACGAAGATGAGCTGGTGCGGCTAATCCAGCATCAATACCCTCAACCTCTCAGCAGGGTTCTTCCCTAAGATGAATTGAAGTTACTTATTGGTACAAATATTATTTTACATTATAAGTGTGAATTGTAAAGTATCAATTTTAATATACACACATGTAGCCTATAAACTAGCCTACTTGTTCCATATATTTTGTTCGAGGTCTTCCTTTTCCATTCTTGCCTTCCACTTGTCCTTCGACGATTGTCTTCATCAGGCCATCATGTCTCAAGATGTGGCCTATAAGGTTGTTCCGTCTTCTTATTAAGGTTTTCATGAGGCTTCTCTTCTCTCCTACCCTTCTTAGGACTTCCTCGTTACTAACTCGGTCGATCCATTTGATTTCAAAAATAGTTAGGAAGAGGGAAACACATTAGCTGATCAGGAGCAATTGATCTTTTCTCTAATTATGAATAGACTAAAACTAATTTGCACACTTGTTATTATTAAAACATATATACAGATAAATAACGATCCATTTCATTGTTGATTTTCAAGAAATAGTTTCTTATAATTTCTATTGTAGTTATGTTGGTGGTGTTCTAACATTTGCGTAATTGATTAATTCCGGTATAGTTACTTTAGAAATTCCATCTCCATAATTTGTGCACGTTTTTGATGTACAATTAAATAATACCGATAACTCAAGAGACAAAATTTCAAAGGAGAGACCTCTTGACACATTGCAGCGGAAAATCGAGCTTATAACCTCATAAAGGACTGGAAGGGACGGAGCCTGGTAGCATGACGTCCAAATTCCATTTACATTAAGTTTTGAAAGATATGAAAACCCATTTATTTGCCACTGTTTGACGATTCTGAGATCAAAATTACAGATTTTTCGTTGTTTGAGTATTAAGAGAACTCTCTGAAGAGGCCTACTGGTTTCGAAATGCAGCTCTAGAAAACGATAGAATTCGACGAAAAACACTCGTTTTTATATTCAAATACTCACCAATAGATTTAAAAAATTATCGCGGCTCTTGTTATTGGTCAATAGCGGTGTGGCGTCACAAAATGTTCATATCTCTTTTCCAGGAAAGAGTAAAGCATATCGATATTTTTCGCTAAAAACTCGAAAAGTACGATATCTACCGAAACACGGAAATTTTAATACCTCGAACTCAAACTCAGTGGTTTCCAAATTACGGCCTGCGAGACAGATAAGTCCTCTAATCTGGCCCGTGGAGACCTATTTATCCACGGAAAAAACAACGGATAATCCGGCCGCATTTTTACCCTCTGATTTCTCGCGTTTTCCATTTAGCACAGAACCGTCGTCCTCGTCCTTTTTCCAGCCTTTATATCAACTCACCAACCTGTCTGTTTGTCTGTTTGTTTGTCTGTTTGTCTGGTACAAATCTTGTAACTCAAATTTGACTCACTTCCTGTGAAGCAAAAACGCTGAAATTTTGCACACTTCTTCATTTCCGATGACAATACATGAAAATATAACTTTTTCTCTCCAACCCCCCTTTAACCACCCCCCAGTCAACCTATAGCCCCCCAAAACATGTTTTTGATCTAAGAAGTTCCAAATGGTCGATTTTCGTGCATACATTTAATTTGTGAAAACTGTACAACAGCTAATTATGATCTTCATATATTTATTAACAATTGTAAGGTTTTGTAAATGTTTGAATATTGTTTTACCGTTACATAAAACGTACGGGGTGGCATTTTTAACATAGGGGGGTGGCATTTTTAACATAGGGGTAGGCATTTAAAAGCATAGGGGTGGCATTTTGAAACATAGGGGGCTTACCATTCACTGAAAATTTAATAAATATAGTGACTTTTTTAATACGTCACTTTTGGTTTTTCGGGGTCACTGAGTTTTTTTGCTTTGTGTCATATATAAACGTTGCTCATCCCCTGTAATCTAAATATAAAGGCTGGTTTTTAAAAAAAAATTTTTTATAAGAGCTTATTCTATTATATGTTCCTATCCCTTTCTTTCCTTACAAGTGAATTTATTTGTATGAATATATATTCATTTATTATAATACCAGTATCTTGCCAAGATCTTCAGCTAACTTGGCCGTTACGCTTTCACTAACTGACATGGGTTGAAAATGATTCATTACGATGACTACTAAAAAACTGGACTGCTACACTTTATATTTGTTTATATTTAATTTCTTCTTTAAGTGAAGGTTAACCAAAATGGGTGGTTGAGGATATTTATTAGTAAATTCTATAAAGGATGAGAAAACATATGTTGTATCGAGTTTTCAGTCGTTTTGGAGCAGTCGGTCTTCAAACTTCTCTTGGATTTATACATGAATAGCCATGTCAAAAAAAATCCCCTGAACCGGGAATCGAACACACGTTCCGTTTCGCTATCCATATTCTTTAATTTCCATAGCAATTTTAGGCATAATCCGTGGTTCCATTCCCGGTTCAGGGGAATTTTTTCTGATGGCAATTCATGTATATTTCACCGCCGTTTAGGCGGCAGGCTTCGAAATATTACAGCCCTCGGGCTGAGAAGTTTGGAAACCTCAGCACCAATATAATTAGGACCGAAATATTTTTTTCCTGAAGACGCTTTTCATATTCGAAAACAACAGTAATATAATCTACATACGGCACCGCTTCTTACACTTCCTCCTCCCTGTAGGATGATACCTCGAGATCCGAACATTCTGCTTCCTCCTCCTGCACCTATGAACGCAGGCGTTTTCCGTGTGACGTCACACTTCCTGTCGGAGCGTACACACAACCCGCCTCTTCCCATGTGTCTCAATATTCCGGAGGGTCGCCCCTTCCCCACCTCTGACCCCACCCGCCTAATTTGGCAGTGACGTAACACAGGCACAACAACTACACAACAGACGGGAGGGATCGCATAGCTCGGAAGTTTCGCGTCGCAGCGACCTCTGGGCGCGGCGTAGTACGGACAAGACAAACGGAGAAACACGCTGGAATGTCAGGCATGGGACAAGGAAGTCGGAGATGGATGGAGTTACACATCAAGAATGTAGCAGTAGCACATGGAGACGACGATCAGCGAAAAAAACTGACATGGTTTGAAAAATGATTCACGACAATGACTACTAAAAAGCTGAACTGTGACCCGTTTTATTTTTTAGGAGTTAATATTTTCTTCTGTTGGGGAATCTATATTATTAATTGTCATAAACGATGGAAAAATATCTGTTATATTGAGTTTTTTATCAAATAAATCGAAATTAAATAATAATAATAATAATTCGTCTTTATTGAGCGAGATTGGGAATGAAAAGTCCTATCTTCTATCAAACCCCTCGTAATACAAGGAATATTTGCACAGTATTACAGTGTCAAGTTACTCTTGAAATTAAATGACTTCAAATTAGTACAAAGAGACTTATAAGTGTACTTAAAAAAACAACATAAAAATGCAAAGTGAAAAATGTTATATTTACCAAGCGTAAAACGATGAGAACAAACGAGGGAAAAATCTAAGTATACTGACTTTCGTCCTTATTGGAAAGATGCAAATTAATGAGCGCACATTTTAACACACTATTAAAAATCATTCGAAAAAAATAAATTATATCCATTATACCTAATCGAAATCGCATGCATGTTACGGCACTTGTATGATCTACCTTAATGAAGTTATATCATGAAATAATCCTCTGATTAATGACTAGCCAGTCCCATAGTAAAATCTCCTCTCAACTGAGTACGTTTAGAGTATGATTTTTTGCACGAAATATCTTCTATCCAACAACTGAATTCCGGGTGGAGGAAAACAGTGCAACCCTGTCACAGAATAGACTATCATAGCTCGAAAACTGCAGTGGCGCGTTAGTAAAGCCAAAGAGTACACTTCCATACACGAATCGTATTAGTGCTACAAATTCTTGGCTAGTTCAGCTAGTCGAGAGCATGACAACTGATCACATCAACGAATTAAGAACGTCAGGCACTGCAACCAACGGGAGAACTATGACGGCCCTCGGGACTTATTTTTGGAACGCCGACCGTGGACGCGCGTCGTAATTCAATATCAAAACAAGTCACCAACGCAACACTGGAATCGGACCTTGGAAATCAATGATTCGCCATTTCTAATCAACACTATCTGGTAAGCAGCCTATTTTAGCCAAAAGAAAATCTATCAAAGAAACAATTTTCAGTCATTCAGGATATTCGCATTTTCATACACCCTTAAAAATCATTCGCTAAAAATTCATTTAATCGATCGTACCAACTGTATAGGCATGTATACTCCAGCAATTTCTTGAAATTGCCTAATTAAGATTTACCATGTACTCATCAAGAAAGAGTAAGAGGTACTTCTAGTAATTTTATTTAATTCCCGCCTCCAAATTTCAATACTTCCAATTCAATTTCTGGTTTGAGGAAGAATAGCTCATACGATAATACGCCAACAATAATAAAAAAATATAACACTTTAAATACTCATTTGCCATGATTTTAATCGATTTCATACCTGCATAAACTTCATCAGCGTTAAAAATTATTATCGGTCAATAACTTCTGCTAAATATATAAACAATATCTCAGGTTTACGGATATCAACTCGACTAGTACACACAAGCCGATAGTGGGAACGAAACCCTTAGGACGGGCTCGCGGGGTACACTCCTGGGGCAGGGACTATAAGCGATCAGCTTTTCTCCTCTGCCACCAGAAGGGGAAGGACGGGAAGGAGCAAGGAAAGGAGGCGCCGCCGCGATGAGAGCCCGACGACGCCTCCAGGGGAAGGACGGGGGAGGAAGGGAGGGGACGAGGAATCCTGCACCGTCACAAGGCGGGCAGGTCCTACCATCAGCGAAAACAAGCTTACGCAATTAGTATGCTACCAATTTTAGTAGATTTTCCTATGAGGAAGAAAAATCTATCGATCAAATCGGTAGATACACAAGCCGATAGTCGGAGATCAATGGAACCGCCAAATTCTCAAGACACTAAAAATTATGATCATCGGACCAACAGACTGTAATAGGTACGAAAATAGCCAATGATGATCGACAACTTAAACAGTAAAAGAAACAGTTACACGCTAAAATCTTCACATACCATACCCGTGCTGCGAAAATGGAAGAAACACAACTCCGTATCGTCGAAAGTTACATAAGCCAAATTTGTTTATTCACCAACTAAAATTGATGGGATGTCTCTCCGAGCCCATTTCATACTACATGCTCACTCCTCGCGAGTCGTAACCGTCATTGGATGACGTAGTTAATGCAAAGTCATCAACGCATGACAGCCGATGATACATCCCCCAGATGGAGGAAGAATGGATTTATCTCTCTGATTCACTGGTGGCGTCTTTTCCATACAAAGTAAGGGTCGTGGACTCGATCAAACTTTTGCGTGTCTATTATGTCACGCACGTCTCGTCTCCAACCGTCCGTCCTCTTAAAGAAGGCATGGCGCCTTAACATTGCCAACTTCGTCTCATTACAGACAATGATACTCATTGGCATTGTCTCCAATACGAAACGAATACCCTCCCCAGTTCTCCATGACAACTATTCCTCCTCCCATCAAATGATTCCCCATTTATTCTCCATGTCATTAATGTTAGGACCCCATTTTACAATTAATGCCCCTAAATTTTTATCGATATACTCACTCGCATTTCCATCTCCTTCACTCTCGAAAGGCCTGGTTACACGGTGCATTAACACGTACAAGTATTAATTCATGAATGATTTTGGTGGACCGGAACGGAACATGTGCGAATGCATGAACCATATTAGAACAGATTCTATTTTCTTTCGGTGGTTACAGGGTGAATTTTCGTGTTCATTCACGCGTTCGCACATTTACACATCAATGCGTATGTAACCAGGCCTTCAGTTTCATGAGTACTTTTAAACTACTCAACTGTACTTCATTATCAGGTATTCCATTCCAGGTTATTAAAAAATCATCCCCCAACCAACAACTTCAACTGATGGAATACCATATTTTTTTCATTTCTCTGCCATTTCTTTGACCACCGAAGTTAACTTTGACATTTGAAATACGTAACTTATTTTAATGTGATACTTCAATTCCTATACATGGAAAAAAGATTCAGAGCCCTATGTGACTTGCGTCATAAAGGCATCAATATGTTGGGAAAATATGACGAGTGAGGGTCTCGAATAATCGTGCAGAAACCTGCTTAACACAAGGATACTGCAAAATTACAAATATTATAAAGAACCTATGAAGCTACATTTACATCACGCAATTTAATTTTGAAAATAATCGTCAAACACGAAGTTACTTACCGGAAAAAAACAAATTTTCTCGTACGTATAATCATTTAATAATTTATTTAAATTGTTAGGTCGGAAAAATTCTACGGAGCCATCTAATTACATATTTATCGCCGTAGGAAAAAAATCTAGCAAATTTACTAGCGGAGAGCTTGACTCACCCCAGTAGAGCATTATTCTCGTGTAAAAGATGTCACTCAGTAGCCACACATACCTGGAAAGAGAAATCACAAGCATAAGCAAAATATAAACCCAGGAAAAGACATGCATGGGCAATTTAAACATCCGCGGTTTGCAATAACGGCAATTCTAAGGAAGTTACCACATGAATCATTTAGTGATTTGAGAAGTGACTGATTAAACAAGTCCAAATAAACCAGTAAATACAATTTTAAGCGTCAGCGTTATAAACATAACATTCGAATTCAGTACTAATAATACTTTAGCAGCATTTACGATCATTATACACCACTTACGGTGACATGAAATTTTTTTAACGACAATGCAATTTATGAGCAGAATATGCAACAGAAAAAATTACTAGTGTAATGAATAGCTTCACAAATAAAGAGAAGACATGATTGGACTTCTATTACAGCACCTATTAGTAACTGACGCAATAAGTACTCCGGTTACGAGCTAACTTACTGATTTAATATAAGCTTAGGCGTGACGAACACGATACTATAATTTTTCAAGGCAAAAATGTATTCTAGAATACATCAACAATTTCCGTATATTAAAACTGATATCGCTTTAAGAATCTATACAAAAATGCGTATTCTCTTACTCAAAATATGCTATTCTAGCACGGAAAGCCTCCTTAATGCAGCCATCATTATGGCTAGGCAAAATAATAATAATAATAATGTATAACTTCCCTTAAGAACGGTATTTTCACCACATTTTAAACAATTGAAGGAAGCTTTAGGTTACCCTAAAGATAAATATTAGCGTGGGGATAACCAAAAGTTACCCTACAAATAGAAAATTAACAAAAAAATATACATGTACCAGTTTTACATCAGCGCTACACTATTTCATACCGCTATTTACAAAGCTTTTCCTCTTTAAAGACACAATTTCATGACAACTTTAGAAAATTATTTTATATCACCCATGTTAAAGAGAAAGATTCTCGATTTTAATCAAAATTGAATTTTCCATCACTACCCCCGTGAGCTTGGCCCCATGGAAGAGCACATGGTACTCATCAGTGTCGGATCCAAGGGGTCCTGACCCCACCCAAACGTTGTCAAACATTTTTAATTTTTATTAGTTTAATAGTTTTTGTATCCATTCATGTCTATTTTTTAACTTATGTAATCTGTTTTTAAGAATAAAAACGAAATTTCTGGCTCCAAAAAACGTAAAAAAATGTTAATTTTTAAAAATTTACACGAGAGAACGCCCCTCTCTGCAGCCCCCCCCCCCCAAACCCACCCCTCGCAGAATTTGAAGATAAATTCGCTGCGGATACTCATGCCGCCCCATCCTACACTGTATCCCGACCCCCCACACGCTGTCGGCTTCTCACGTAGTCCCCTACGAGGCCTAATCAAAGACAGCCACCAAAACGGAGGATGGACACAACAATGGTTATCAACACATCGCATATGCTGAACGAATCCCTATTGACTTCTGTTTTTTATGATGCCAGGAGCGTACAGGGGCCTCATCTAATCTAATACGCGGAAGCCATAACCTCCAACCATCAATTTTCTCTGAAACGGTCTTCGCCGATGTCACGTCCGTAGCAGCGGAAGAGACATCGGTCCTTCGACGCCTCAACCATTCTTACTTCCTCCAAATTATTCAAATCTGACACAAAAGGACTCTTCCATGAATAGCAAAAAAAAATCTTACGAAATAAGGTAAAAATGTCTCGTGAGTAAGCCACCAGCGAAGTTTCTGGACGCCAAACGCGAACACGGTGTATGGACAGAAATGTTAAGACGTGAGGTCCTGACTAAAATAAAAATTAAGGGGAAAAATAGTATAAAAGGCAATGGTGACATAAGATAGTGAACATTTAGGCTGTTTTTTACAAGAACCAACGACGCGACATGTATTCTATGCGTAAACATGATGAATGTAGCTTCAAATTCACGTATCAATAACTATTTCATCACTGAAACTGCAAATTGACGACATGGTTTTGACAGACTATTCTGCCTCTTAGCGCAGTGAACATAACGTCGTCGAAAATTTCGAAAACGGTTCGCTTTTTTAATGCAGGGGAAATAGTTGTCTCGATTTTATACCACGAATTAAAATATTCTCTCGCTGACAACATCCCCTAAAAGCAGACGTCGGAAAACTTTTCAGTATACACAATCCATGATGCAAGGGAGTGAAACTATGAAGTTATTAAATACTTAAACATTCGGGTGAAAACATTATCGCAAGAAACCTAGACAAACGTATCAAACATTACCATGCCTAAAGAATGACAAAATTATAGACCGACTTTGAATATAATTTACGAAGAACAAGATGATTTTCAAATCCTGGAATTTGTATACTTATTACTATATAATTTCATTGAGAAAGGGACCTTTGTTTCATCAAATGATACTTAAACTAAAAATAAGTGTTTACGCAAGCGCTTTATTTGGAAGTTATTTTATCTTCAAGCCAATACACATCACAGGATCGTATTCTAAACTTAATCCACTGTTTTACAATGCAAAAACATTAGCCTTTCTATAAGTTTCTAAATTGTGACGAACATCTCAGGAGAAATATGCTTCTTCGAGGACAAAACTTCGATGATTGTGGATGACTTAATTATCAATTTCACTATACCAGTGCAACAAAGGAAGACAACCATTTTAATTTGACTTTCGCTTCCAGATATGCATAGATGGATGAAGGATAGAAGACAAAAATATAAAATAATACGTAAACCTATATCATTTGGTCAACACAGCAACCTATATGAACTAAAGAACCTATAAGAGCTAAAATCTTTGGAGAGATAATGGTCTGTGTGAGCGCTGTTTAAAACACACGATAACGATTACTTTTTATCTTCGAAGCAATCACGGAACGTTATCTTTGGATGATCGAAGTATCAGGAAGGCGTACCTAAGTATATGGTATCATTTTTCCCTCTAACCAGGATGACCTTGCTTCGAGAGACGATCCACGCCCTCAATATGTAAACAATGTTGTTTGATGAGTGACTTTTGCCTTCAACTTTCCTCAGATAATATTAATACATGGAATAGTAAGCCAATGATGGGTAGTGGAAAATGGTAGGTAAGTCCGCCTAATGTTTCCTACTGGCTAAAGAGTGCCGATAACCGTCCATGTCTATATCTTCAGGAAACTTGTGAATAGGATAAGTCATCACGGTTATTTTTGCCATTCTAGTTTTCCTGGTCATTAATCTTAAAAGCGACAAGAAAATAGGGGCACATATTGATACAACCCGCTTCCTTTACAATCTCGGCATCGTAAGATAACTGATTATTAAATACATTAAATTAAATTGATATCACAAATTATTTAAAAAATAAAACTCATTTTTTTTAGTTTTTAAACAAACTCTTTTCATTGGTTTTCAAGCCTATTGATTTTGGATTTGTAATTGAATAAATACGAAGTTTCCATCTATCGTTCAGAATAATCCTGAATTATGCCACAATGGTGATTTAATCAAAAAATCCTGAAAAATTTTTTCCCCGGCGTAGAATCCACATGTTGTATGACGACGCGCCCAGAGATACTCAAGTCACTGGCGGAGGAAGAAGGGTGCACCGAAAACCAAAGGCGGTGATATTAAGAAAAAAGATAAGATTAAAGAGTCCACTGACACGGATGTTACAAATATAGCCAGGCAAAATACCAGTAAGGAAGTGGCCAATTATATACTACGCCCACTTGACGCAAAAACAAATCTCCCCCAAAAAAGATCCGCGTGTCTTCCTGATCCAATTCACAAACGTGATGGCGACCTTCAAAAGTTCACTATACCGTGAGAAAACACCGAAAGTTTGAGACCAAGGGGGATTGCATAGAGGAGGCCCAATTCCATCCCATAGAAGGCTGATTTGTGTTGCCACTACGGTCGTATTTCAATAGGCTTTCAAAAATGTCCGCGGCGTAGTGATGAGTGCAATGTGATACACTTTTTTCCGATATTTTGCAGTATGGCGTTTGCAAATGCTAGGAATAGCATTGAGGAGTTATGAATTAGATAAATAACGTCATCATGACTGTAAATTTCAGTTTACCTCATGTACCTTGATTCCCCGCGAAACTCGGATCAATTTGTCCGTCAGCGACGCGAGTGGCGACTTCTGTAAATCCATTTGAATGCGCGGTGGGTGACAACACATTTAGAGGCCGACTTGAGGATCCTCTTTTTTTAATATTCATTGTTGAAACATAAATAATATAAAGTAGGAATATGTAAGTAATGACACAGTAAATAAAAACAATGGAATTGAAGTTATCTTGAACAAAATTAAAAAAAAAAGGAATATGATTTGTAAAATTTCCATGTGATACATATATCGTTATAACAACGTTAGTGGTGTAGTCATAACGTTAAAAAGGCTATATTGCTATTATATCTGATCGTATGAAGATAAGATTCAAGTACACAGTGATTCCGTTATCTGGTTCACTTAATTCTCAGTATCGAAAGGACGATTGTAAAGATAATATGTTCATAAGTACACAACCGCATTATAATATCTACTGAGTTCCTCTTCTCCTGCTCCCTTTTCATTTCCAACGTGGTCTCAAAGTTCTCTCAACAATTTAGAAACTTAGCAGAAGGGTAACGAGGATATAGAACATTGAAATTATATTACCGAATTTTCCACCTTTAGTTCCGTTGCGAGCCAACATATAAAGGGAAGTTTTACACAGAGTAGTTGGTAGAATAAAAATCTAAGACAGAGAGAGGTGTCCTACACACTCCAATTTTCACTATTTTCTCAGGGATTTCAGCAGCGATATATTTGGTTTATCAAACTTAAAACATGGATACAAATACACACGTATGCTCTCCAAAACGTAGAACAGCAAAGACCTTATGTAGGGTGATAAAGGTCAGAAAAATGTTCAAACTCGTGTTTTCATACACAAAAAGACGCCATGCTGGATATCAGTTTATCTCACATACCACATCTCGTTGCGAAAGACTGATTTTAAAAAACAGCACAGCGCTATCACCTTGGTATAAAGCCTCCGAAGATGTCTTCGCAAACTTTTAAAATGCTTGAAAATCCCATCATTCAGATACTACAGCATGACGTCTCGACAAGAGACGAAAACATATGACCATCAAAACGCGCATTCATCGCGATCCACGGCTAGCCGAGTCGGAGCGAGAGAGGGAAAGGATGGGAGAAGGGGCAAGGCGGTATTTTGGCTGCATTTCGGGGAGGGGTTTCGGGGAGGGGGTAAGGGAGGATCCGAATTCGCGATGGCCTCAAAAATCGGTTTCACAACGAGTGAGCGCCCGCGAAAGACAGAGAGAAAGTAAGGCACGGGGGTTCGGGAGGGAGGGGAGATCTTAGGGGTTGGGAGAAGTCCGCAGAGAGGGGGTAATATTGGTGGGGGTAAGAAAAGGGATCCTAAGGATGCATGCTTACGGTATAGTGTAGGCGCGCCATTCCCAAATGCATCGCTTGGGAGAATAAGGCGTATGCCAGCCATGTAAATTACGCACTGTAAGGTTTTCGCAGGATTTTCGCGCCCCCTTCTAGTGTACGGGTTTACCTGCAGTGGGATTTTTACTTCTTTGTCCTCATGTTTTTCCCCACAAACAGAAATATTTTTTGCACAGAATTTTCACACATACAAGTGAAATTTTATCCTTTCATCCTCAGTTTCTTGTTTATCCGGTTTGACATTTCACTAACAGTGAATAGATACCTATTGTAATTGCATATTTTTCTACTGTAAAATGTTTGTTAACCTTTTTAAATATATTTTTGCGATGACTATAACGAGGGGTTAGGTGGTGCCGACTCCATGGGGCCATAGGGGGCCCGAGCCCCCTCAAAAATTCGTTTTGGGTGTGTGGGAAAAATGTGCCAGGCTTGTGGATTTTCCCCGGAGTGTCCAGATATCGAGATTCGAGTTATCAAGGTTCTAATGTTGATCATATGACTCTTCTAAAATGCTTAAAAAACTTAGAACTCACTACTTACAAAAATTTTCCGGGGCAAGACCCCCGGTTTGGGCCTTCCAATATTTTTTGGAAGTCGGCATCCCTGCTTACAGACTCAATCTCGCTCGAATAAAAACATCTATCTATGAATTCACACTTACAAAATGCCCAGCAAGCAGCCTCAATAGGCGTACGAATGTGTCAAGGCACCAGGCGTTACCGTGATCAGAATAATAATTACGGAAAAAAGACTTTTTAATACTGAAAAATACTGAAAGTATAATATTTGGCAAGATCCGGGTTTCGCACCATGGTTACATAGAAAATGAACACAATCTCAACGCTCGGCGATGCTAATGAAGAACACAAATTCGGTTCACAATAGTTTTTCTCAATACATCGTATAGTAAAAGTATCTTTTGCTTTTTCTAGCTTTTCCATATTTTTCCAAATAGCTATCACTTGTTTTATCTGTTATTATTTACATTCATTATATAAAAAATTATCGCGTAATTATAGAGGAACACAAGAGGACAAAAAAAGTGATTAAATTTATTTTCCAGGGACCATTATAGACACAGGTCCCCATAATGCGTAAATGAATCGTTTCGTATAAATTGGTGGATGAGCTAATAAAACCCACTGAATCGCTATCGTTAGTTCGAAATCATACAATCCGTAAGTGGAGGTGAGTGCAATCGATAATCTCGAAACACGTTTAATTTATCAGCCGAAAACAATCTGCCGCTGAGTGCATCCAGCTTCCTACTTTTATTTTTTTTAATGCTTATGAGATCGATGATATCATTGATTTTCAAGTCAATTTTGAACCTGAATTAATATCACATTTAAGAGTATCGACCTTTATGAGCCAGTAGGAATAAATCAATTATTTAACCCGAAGATTGGTTTCATCGCACACCAAGCGATTATGGGTTGTTCGCCCTGTATGACTAGAAGATGAAGGGCTGCATCGCCTTCGAAACGTCGGCAAAGTTTGTAAATCGTGACAACTCGACGCGGTTTCATCTCGAAGGCCAGGTTACTGTAATTTATTATATTGCTTTAAATTTAAGGCCGAATAGTGACCCATCAATCAATGCGAGAGGTTAAATACACATATATATATTAATGGTTTCGCCTCTATATATATTAATGGATGGCCCCTTAATGAAAAGTGTGGGCGTGTTCGAAACTTCAATTGATTGAACGAATATGATTGATGGTGATGGCCCTTCATGATACGAAGCTGCCTTTAATTGCCAATAGCTGCCATTGCATCGAATTCTTGTTGTTGGTTGTCTACCGAAAAGTATCGCTACGATCGAAATATTTGCCATGGGATCCCAGGGCCATGCACCAGCTATAAGACACGTTCAACAACTGACTGTAAACAAATATTATCTACAAAGTAAATAATTATCCTCCTCAATTCAATTAATGCCACAGCACATTTTCACAATAATTGGTCAGAATATCAAACTTTTTGAGATTGCATTCAAAAAAATAAACCACGATACGGGTTTTAACGAGTGATTATTTATTGTCTGACGATGACGATCAATCTTAAAAACTTATGGTGTGTTCTAAGATATTATCATAGAGTAAGAATATACTTACTCTCTGATATTATGTAAGACTAATCATTGAAATTTTTTTATTTCCCGAATGTATATTGAGGTAGTTGACTCCCACAGTCGTTCAATGACCATTATTTCAGGATTTAGGTAATTAAGTTTACAATTTCCATCGGAGATTATAGACTTATGACACTCTTCGAAAGGCGATGACAGTTATCGCCAGTAGTAGAATTTTAAAGCCAAAAGTTAGGTAAACGTTATTTAAGATGGCGAGATAAAATTTTTTCATATCCGTGTATGTTTTTTTTTAATGTATCAGTTTTAGTGCTCGGGCAGTTTTACCGTATTGTAAACATAAATAACTAAAAATTATGCCTTTCCAGGTTAAACTAAACGCAGCAAAGGAAAAAAATTAAAATAGTTTTTTTTTTCATGAAAAATACTTTTTAACGAACAAAAATATTCGAATTTTTAAAATGTTAATGTGAAAAAAAGTTTTTTTTTCCATTACTATCCGCACAGCACGACGTCACCCTGGTGTCATTCCCCTCCACCGGCCCCCATCCTCAAAGGCACGTATCGGACGCCCTCAGCGGAGAAAGTTGTCCCGACGGCTACTCCTAAAAGCGAACATGACGTCATGCACGGAAAGCAGCACATAAAACGCAACCTGGGGATCTTCCATAGACATGTGGATGCTTCTTCCGTAGGGAACAAGGGATGGTAGATGGTTTCGAAGCTATACCATGCCCCGCTGTGTTGAACTCAGTTGAAGCCAGATCGGAACTTGAAAATTAATTTTACATGAGAAAATTTTAAAAAGTTCAATATGAGAACGGAGCATTTTAAAGTTTTAAGGCCTGAAGTATACAATCATATATAAATACATCGCAATTCATCTTGAATAATACGATGCGGGGAAAAATTTTCAAAGTTGCACCTATTTTCCATTCATTTAAATGAAGCGTAATGCTGTGAAGTCCCACTTCAATCCAAATAAATACATATTAGCACGATTCGCAAGAGCATACTCTAGGAACAAAGGCCTAAGTAACACAAGAGCAAATCTCACTGAAGAGAATCCATCAAGTAACAAATAGGGCGGTCACTCGATAGTAAAAGTGTTTACCAAATTGTCATAGAATAAGAGTACTTACGAAGTACACCTCAATCCACTCTTAAATGTGTTGGGAGAAGATTAAGTTATAGAGAAAAGGATATAGTGAGTAATGTAAACGCGATCTCCACGAGAAAAGATCAAAGTTTTATACTTTGCAGGGACGCGCAAGATTTTTAGGTCACGGTCGTGTGTGAGTCCTTGTAAGATGATATTAACTTATTGCTCTCTGACCTCGCCTGGCAAACATAAATACGACGCATGACTGACTGAAATGAGAGGAAGTCTCACCGAAGAATATTAAATCAGAATGCACTGGCGCCAGATGCAGACGGAAAAGGACGAGGGGAACGTGAAAACCATAATATTCCCACGAATAACCGCAAGAATCATTCTTATAATTCAATTTGTAACGATCAATGTCATAAACCCGGGGAAAATACCTCTTCAGGTGCTTCGCGTATTTCATGGCAATGTAAATCGGCAACGGGGCGTAAAAAATACATATTCTCGACTCGATGTAAATAATCCTTTAACTCAACGGCTATCTCATGAAAACTACTTCGATAATTACTTCGGTGCTAAAAGGGTACATTATATCTAGACGCATCTCCAAGACAACTATCGCCATATAAACAATAAGGGTACTTTTAATTTCAAAGACATGTTACGTGAAAAACCCGTTGTTTTACGATAGTCGGTAGATCACAAAACGGAGGGCATGCTTTGAAATTTCCAATTAAGTGACACATCGTTTACAGGAGCAAATAAGCTGTATCCCGAAGCTCACGCCAGGTTTCTCATCACCCTTACGCACAAATGACGGCCTTCACCAAATAACTTACCGATACACAGTCACGTGGCAAAGAAGAGTTTAACCGATCTGTGTTTATACCGATAAATTTTGATAGCAAAAAATGGACCGCTATTTATTTTCTTTCTTTCCGATTAGGATAATTTGATGGCTAAAAGGATTTAAAAAAAAAGTATTTCCGTCTTTCTTAGTACTCGTGAGCGAAATGGCGGCTAAGCGTTACATCTGTTGCCGTTTCGCGCGCATTGTATTCGGCGACGCTACTAGGCAGACGTACTTTTCGTATGGGGAAATGTTGATATTGTTCCTCTAACTTAAAATAAATCGCACAGACGAAAATCGCCGTTATGGTAGGGTGCATTCCAGCGGGGCGATTTTCGTCTTTTTGGTTTATTTAAAGTAAGAGGAACAATATCAACATTTCCTAACATGGAAAATTTTGAAATTTTTTTCAATAAAGCATAAGTAACTTCGATATTCATGTAATATTCCACATCTCGTAAATTGAAATCTAAATTTAGGTTATTCAAAAAAATCAAAGAATGGGAAAAAATTTAATTTTAAAAGGCTATTTGTAATGCAAAGATGTCTCTCTCTATAAAAAAACAATGAAGTACACCAATCAAATACTTTGCCCGTGAAAATATTAACGTTTAGCCAATACGGTCTTCTTCACCTCGCGAAGACGACAACCGCTGAATAAGATGACCGTTTCGCCGTTGTCACAGTTTTTCGCGTGTTTTTCTTCACTCTTGCGACCGCAGATGCTAAAACTTTACGTTTAAACAATACTTAATAATCCGTTGTTGTAGTCGAATAAACAATGAGTGAAACGATATATTACACGACCCAATGGAGCTTCGGCAGATTTAACACAAATGCTTAAAGTTCAGCGTTCTACCTTTTTTGCGCCGATAGTAGGTTGACACGTTTCCAAATATAATAAAAACTCGTCATTAACTTCCAAAGGGAAGTCAATTTTTCCGAAAGCGCCTGGGGACAAGCACTAGTCTCAGTCCCGGCACTCACGAAATTCTCGCCGGCATTTTTGGAGCAAGGTTGATTTTTTCGGAGTTTTTTAACGAGTGACGAGGTCAATCCTTTATCGCCAGCGGCGAAGACACAGTGTCGGTCAGACAAATACCTTTGACGCGACGCAACTGCATTAGTAATGCACCAAGATCTGTACTTGAGAGGAGAGAGAGAGAGAGGAAGTTTAGTGGGGATAAGTTCTACTCGAAAGTTAAGCAAGCAGCACGAGAAAGCTACGAAGGTTATGCGCGCGAGATTATTTCTCCGTATCGAGACTATAAATGGATGAAGAAAATGACAGCGCGGGAAACAAGGATGTATTTGCACACTGGCCTCATTTAGAACGTCTAATTTACCAGTATAATATACGATGATTACCTTGAAGGTTAAAAACCCAAGGTTAGCAGTTCGTCGTTTTTTTTTCAAGGTGCGAGATATTTTCCGGTAGTCGCATTTTTCATTTATGCTACACATTTTTCCTGCAATTATAAGCAACAATTATTATCCTCAGCTATACTTATCGAAAGCACGAGGATAATGGGCTTGGCTTCCCGCAGGACAGACTACATTGGCGCCAAGACACTAAGAAATTTTTAAAATATAAAGTAATAAAATTAATACGTATGACAATACGAAGAAATATTTATTTCCCATCGATAACAAATCAGAAAATCGATACTCACGGGGAAAGAATACATCATAGCCATATAATGACAAATTTTCTATTTGGCACGAAGAGTTAAGCAAAAGTAAATCCGAAAGAAATATGGAACGATCTCCTTCCTTTGACAATGACGATGAAAATAAATAAAAATCTTGAAAAAAAAGATATTCACCAGATTAAACCCAATCAAAAATTGCGAAACTACCTTTATCTCGAAGAAGCTTTTTAACAGATAGTGAGAGAAAATGTGACTTGATGATTTTCAATAGGTCTTGACAATCAGGATTTGCTGGGTTAAAAATGACAACAATGAACAATAACGATCCCGGTAACCGATATAAAATTGCATGAGACAATTGGAGGCAAAATCCAGCCACCTTTAGCGCTCGACTATCATAATCTCCTGTAACGCTCAGATAAAGATTTATCGTTGCTCCATCGCGAGCGAAATTAAAAGCTAAGAAACATTTTAAAATGGTATTTCTAATAATGTCCAAATATTTCCGGCTGCATTCATTGAGTCCACAACATAACTCAATTCTTCGATTATTGCCATTGTTAGCAGGCCATGAATACACGACAATGGGAATGCCTTAGGTGACTTAAAACGCGAACGCAAAAAAAAAAAAAACCGAAAAATAGAATTATCATAATTCTATTTTTGTGTATCTGACTATCAGTTTAAAAAGATTGGATATTTTAACAGATAAACATGTTTAATTTAGGCAGATTTGACTATTCAGTAATGGAATAGGAATTTGATTATTAATCTTTAAAAAAATAATAATTGATAGTAGTCGAAGACAAAAAGAGAGCAACCGTTTAAACCCATAAAATATAATTAATGAAATTACGTATTGGCATACCGTTGTTGAAATTATGTTGCATGAAATGTAATAATTAATTAATGGCCACTAATAGTGATGACTTCTTTTTAGGAGTCTGTTGACCAAACATCAATAGGGAAGCAGTTTTTTTTTCTCAAACGGGAGAATTTACAAATTAACAGGCATTTAATTTTTTTTATCCTTATAAAAAAACACTCCTTAGGAAAACGTCTGCCACCCACGTGCGGGAAACAACACAAGCGTTAAACAAACGCAATCACGAGAATCTAAACCAAGGAAGGATTAGGTGACCTCACGAGACATCCATTTGCAACGAAAGCAAACTACACGGTGAAACAGCTGCTTTGTCGAAAACGCCATGGGGTTAAGAGCCTTGACTACGCTTCCGGAGGGTGAGTATGGGTTTGGAGGGGAAAGAGAGGAAAGGGGGGGGTGTAGAGGGAGGCTGGCTTCTGAGGCCAAACCCAGTCTCATCTACATCCACGATACGACCCTCAAAGCCATCACAACCGCGCCAACAAGGAAGGCGTTAGGTCACCAGCCATTTTTGGGCCTTGGTGAACGCAACAAACAGGAGATAAAAATAAAATAAGATTAAAAAGCGATCGAAACACATTCTTTTAACTTTCCAACGCATTTTTTGTACAGTTTTTGGAAAGACTACGTTTTTAAATATTTAATTATTTATATTTATTTTACACTTTCTAGTGATGAATCATGTAACCGATTAAAGCAAAGATTTAAAACAAATTTTCAGCATAGAAATTAACTTAATTACTTGTAGCGCGATGCAATTACATTTAAAATGTCTGATTATTTAATATTGCATTATTCTCAATAGCAAGCAAGTGTACAAAATTTCAAGCCGTTACAATGGGAAGTGGGTTTAAAATCAATTACAAGATTCCATCCATGAAACAGACAAACACTCTGTTTCATCGATGCAATTTAAGAAAACCCGTTTAAAAAGAAAAAGTTAATGAGGAAATGTTAAGTTTCGTACCTCAAAACTTAACTTGACGCTCGAGAGGATAGGGTTGATGTGGTGGCAATAGTGTGGGTCAGGGCTCATATCCCGGAGATAATTCAGAGGCGACCCGATCCCAGCAACATCAAAACTTTCGAGGAGCAGCTTACACTTCGTTCACAACAACCTAACTAGCCTTAACTAGGCGTTCGAGGGATTGGGTACGTGTGAAGGGTTGAGTTTCGGCCTCTCACCCAGTGGATCGGGGTTCATATCCCGGCGGTGGTGGAGATTATTCAGAAAAAAACCGATCCCTGCTTCATTGCTCTCTTCAAAGCCAGCATTCCGTCTGTCGGACGGGAAGTCAAGCCGTAATCCTTTCAACCCTATTCGTTCAGCTCAGGCTAATGCAGACGCCAGGTTTCTCTCCATCCATACTTCCCTACCCTTCGCTCATGGTGTAAATGAACTGAAGTGTTGAGCACAAAATACCATATTTAGAGGGGGAAAAAAACTTGGGAGGAAAACTTGAGAAGAGCATCTGCTAGTTCACAAAAACATACGGCGGCGTACCTCGACCTGGAATTGTCATTAGCTGAGGAAAACAAAAATTTCTCGTAAGCCTTGCCAGTAGCAAGGAAATTAAGCGATGATTTATAAAATTTATACAAAATATCGAGAATTCTACTAATTATCCCTCTTTTCATGATGACGATGACAATAAATAAAAATTTTCGATTGAAAAAAATTTCATGACTAATGTCTAATATGAGATTCGTACAATATTGCACTCATAGATCTGAGTGATAGTAAGACAAGGTACACCAAATTAAGTTGTTGCCAGCGAGGCTTTATTCCGCAGTATTTAAATCCATTGATGGCTTTGTGACGGTTACGTAGGGCCTGTGGAAAGAGCTATAGAAAAATCAAATATTAGCCAGTACTCCCCAGTATTTTCTACGTTAATACAGTTTGTTTTGCCCAAAGGACTATGTTAGTCACTTTAATTAAAGTCAGAGTAGAAAAAAGCTTATAACTCCATTAAAAAGTCAGTTATACCTCCATCATTGCTGAAAACCCCAATGAAAGATTTTAAATTCCTGTAAGTTACACTAATTTAGACGATTATTAGTCAATATCAAACAGCTGAGTTCCGTATAAATGATTTCGCTGAGGAACTTTCCGAAGGTCTCCAAATTCAGCCCTCAGATCGAGGGAGAATCCACGTGTTGAGTGTACAGTGTAAACAAAGGGCAAGTGAGCACACTATCCGCGATTTAGGTATATTTAGGTGGAAGGTAATTTCACGTCTTAATGGAATTTTTCTCTTATTTTAATGGTCCAAAAACGAAATAAAAATTTGTTATTTTAAGGGTATTTATCTTGAAAATACCACCGCCTACTCCGTAATCCAGTTAATAGTCTTGCAACTATCTCTCTGCGGTATCTAAAATATATTTACCACGTTCGCATTCGCATGTAGGTTCGTAATCCAGTATGCATGGAGTGTAGTACCCGTCCAGGTAGCTCCTAATCCTCATTCGCTTCCGCAGTTGTAAGGGTGCCAATAACAACGAAAAGACCTCACTCTTACAGTATGGAAAAAGGCACAAGGAGATCTCACATATAATTCAATTTTTAAAATCGTATTTGAATACTGTCCAGCGAATTGAAACTTTTAATAATACGTAAAAATTAATCATACAAATTAATACGAAAATTTTAAAACCTAAGAGCGGAGACAGTTGGATACGTATTCATAAATGAAATAATAAGTAAGGTACCAAGCAAGAGTCGAAAAGCTAATGTCCAACTCTGTAGAGGTTAAAAACTAAAATAAAAAGCTCGCCGACCGGCGCTGAAAACAAATTAACTTTTTGAATACTAGACAAACTTGCTTCTAAGTCAGCGTTTGGTAGCTACTGTTTCGAGTTCAAGCATGTATTAAATAGCTCGTACAGTATCGCTCCGCCAACAGTTTGTAATATTCTGAAATTTCAGTGTGACTGGATGAAAAAAATCGAATTTCTTAACTAAATTTCAGTTGCAAAATTTCTCATGTAAAAGTAACTTTTGCTCATAAGGAATGCAATAATTTGGTAAATCACGAGAAAAATTACCCAAGTATAAAACCTACGCATAATGCTGTACTTGTAGTGAACAACACTCGGGTGAAATCACGATAACTCTACGATGCGGTAAGAAAAAATTATATTTACTCCGTCGACAACGGCTATGAGACTGTAAATAAACAAATATCCCCTTCGTTTCACCAAGTTGCACGCGAAGCGCGAGAAAACCGTAAATAACTCAGCAATGCTTTACCGTAGAAATGATCTTTATATCATCTATACGAGACTGAAAAACAAAAAATCCTATCGAAGTAATATAAAGTACATAAGGCAAAGAAAACACGAATAGAAGTGTAATTTTTCCGCTTATTTAAATTTATTTATCACTGCAATAGTTCGCCGGGAAAAAACTAAAAATTATATTATTTACCATTGCTACGCGACAGCAAGCAAAACAAACTCCACCGTAGCAACGCATGACTTCACCTCCAACACACACAAAACGAGATGAAAAAACCTTACCTAGTAGCTCTCGGCTTCCACACCATGGCTGCCAGTGGCTCTCTGCGCGACTTCCGCTATTGAAATCCTAATGCAGACCAGAAGAAACGTCTTGGGCACTCTAGGAAGCTTTAGCGCAGACGATAAGGCGTGATCATCACGCACGAGAAGACTCCGACACGGAAATGGGTCGCGGCCTCATGGCGGCGAAGATGAG
Source organism: Ischnura elegans (assembly GCF_921293095.1). Classification (NCBI taxonomy): domain Eukaryota; kingdom Metazoa; phylum Arthropoda; class Insecta; order Odonata; family Coenagrionidae; genus Ischnura; species Ischnura elegans. The sequence continues at coordinate 73,407,031 of NC_060254.1, forward strand.
GGAACACGAAGCGAGAAGCGATGAACGCTCGCGGAAACCCATACGGTTGGCATCGCAGTGCGCGACTGAAACAGCATCGGACACGGTAGCGGAGGACGCCCGCCAGATACGAGGAGGGGAGTTGAGGCGGGGGGTGGGGGGGAACCCGCGGAGGGTGCACGCTCGGAGGGGAGGGAGTTTGTGTGGCATAGGGGAAGGGGCAAAACCGTGGAGTGGGGAAGGGATTGGGATGGGTTGTTGGGACGTGGAAAGAGCCATATCGCCACGCCATGAAAACCTTGGTAGATAATCATCATCTTTATTTTTGAAGATATTTTTATGCTCTCCCGTCTCATTCTCGCAGAGAATCTGATCACAACAGGCAAAACATCTAGATAGAGTCCCACAGCATCTATAATCATCCGGATGAACTTGAACAGAGTTTTGGCATCCATTTAATACCAGCGGGTCGTGTGTTCAACCTTGCACGAATATTTGACGACGAGAAAATCAATGTTTACAAATTTCTATAAATTTTAAACGAATGAATGAAGTTAAATATTGTTGGCGGTGGTTCTCGGGTATTACTGTGTAGGTAACATTTTCACTAAACGTTTCACTCCTCCTACTGGGAGCGTTACCATTCTCTTGATTGAATTGATAAAAGAAGCTGTGAAAATCTTCATACGAAAAAATGAAGTTAAATATTGGTACAAAGATAATTTTACATTGTACATAAATGATATATCAATGCTAACATACACACATGTAGCCAATAAAAATAGCATAATAGTACTAAACCCTTGTCCCTAGGTAGGTATTCATTAACCAAATTATAATATAATGTAAATTTTACACTATAGCATGATGAAATGTCTAATTATATTATTATATATAAATTATATATATATTTACAATATAAGGCCTCCTGATCATTGCAATATATAAGACTAACAGTAGTGATTCTCCTCAAACTAAGACATTGAAAAACACAACCATGATAAATATTTACAACAAATATTATATATTCATTAAAAACATTAATTTTTCATGTGTTTTCGCAATAACTTTCAAAATCGATGAAAAATCTCACTATAGAAAATTTCCGTACGGAAACCTCTCTCCACGGTGCAGGAAATAAATGAATTAGGTGTAAATTACCTAGCTCCTTTAATTTGCCTACAAGTTAGTTGTACCATTTAATTTAGTGCCAATGTGTGCCCACTTTGTAGGGGAAACAATTTTTCAATAATCGTTTAAAGATAACGACACAAGGATGTTTTATGTTGTCGTGTACACATGTGAAAAAATAAACCAGAAAAAAATTAAATTTAGCCGGCAGCCAAAAATGGCAGTTTCATCACTCAGATCGAGGAATAAAGATGAAATTTACCTTTAGGCAAGAAAAAGTTCCAATTTCAAAAATGGAATATTAGAATATTATATTCCTTAAGAGCCTATGTATGACAGTAAATACATAATTACTCATCGAAATCAAGAACTTGACTGTAAGCCATATCTACGACACACAATTATGGAGTGGTTTCGAAAATAAAAACTATTGAGAAATGCAATTACTATCAGATGGGCTTCAATTTGATTATTTATAATCAAAGAGTAAAACGAATCGGAGACCTTTAACTCCCAATGCTTGGATTTCAATAAAACGATAGATAAAGGTTAAGGCCGTATCACACTAGCGACTGCGGCCGGCGCTGCGGCTGCGACCGCGACTGGCCCGTCGACCAATCAGAGCGAGGTAGTCGACGCTGCGACTGCGACTCCGAAGAATAGCCGACCGGCTATTCTTCGGCGCTCCATTTCAATCTCGCGCGCTTGCGGCAGACGTGTTTGTTTGTTTTGGTAACCGTAGCGAGGGAAGTTCAAGAAGGTTATAAGATAACGCTGAGATAATTTCGGATTTTTAAAGTGAAGATGGAAGCCCAGTATATTGGATATTGCACCCGAGTACACAGGTGAATGAAAATGAAGTACGTTTTAACATATTTTAGGAACATTTTCAACAATTGCTCCTCTCTATCTATTCTTTGGGCTTTCGTAAACAAACAAGCCACAAGCAGAAACGTTCATACGTGCGCATGCGCGATCGTGGAGTCGGCCGCAATGTGTGATGGGGTGCAGTCGCAGCCGCAGCCGAAATCGCGGTCGCAGCGGCGGCGGTCGCAATCGCTAGTGTGATACGGCCTTTAGTAGATAACCATTAAGTGCGTAAAGATAATCATAACAACATGAACTATGGCCAGAATAGAGATCAACGTTCATAAATTTATGCCATCACTTTGGACATAACATATAATATGGAAAATTTGGACATAGCTTCAACATATAATTCAATTGTGAATTACGCACACCATAAAATGAATTTTTCGCACATCTTGTCTCTCTAAGTTCAATGGTACATATTTTTGTTCGATTCCTACACAATCTCACGAATTAACCAAGTTCAAGAAGTCATCATTAGTAAATATTATTTATGAATGCATGCATCTTATAGCTTTCCTAAAAAATAATTCACGAAAAGCAGGTAATTTCCGCGAGCAAAAAGCGAAAATCCAGGAAAATTATGTTTCTTATAGTAAACGCACCAGAATGATGAGTGGTGTGATGATATCGAGTGAGAAATTAGTAAATAAAATTTAAAAAAGGGAATAATGGAGTAATACGTACAGATATCTGCACACCATCTCATTAAAAACTTATTACCCAAAAGAAATTTTAACAAAAAGGATAAGAAAATATCAATATCACATATGCACCAACACAGAAAGCCAAAGAAACGTGCAAAGTATACCTGTGGGTGGCCGCATATTAACCTGGGGAAAAGACGAGATACCTGATTTTATAGGTCTTCATTCAAGATAAAAAGAAAATAACTCAAATCAGAGCTGTGCAGGAAGTAGCTGTCAAAAGAGTTACACCATTCAACACTATAAGGGCCCACGAAGCTATGAAGTGCAAGTACAACTTTTATAATTTCGGATATAAGCGATGGCTATTCTAATTGGAACCTATTTAAACATATAACAAATATGGAGCATCCAGTCACTAGAAAATAAAGAAAAGAGCCACTAAAATCTTTAACATTTTCATACGTAACACATCTGACTACTGAAAACACCTGACAATATATAATCGAATTATAAATTGAGCAAGCCATAAAATGGGTTTTTCGCAAATTTTCCTCATTTAAGTTCAATGCAATATTTTTATTTCATTCCCATTCAAGCTTATGAATTGCAAATTTATTTAAAAATTTCTATCATATAAATATACTTACCGCTGATTCACTTCTATGCCTTTGCAACAGCAAAATTGTGTACCCCACCCAACCATTATCCACACTTATATCCAAAACTATAAAAATTACACTTGTAACCCTTCAGTTCTACGGACCTCATACGGAAGATATTCGAGAAATAATACAATTATTTTACCAAGGAACGTGTTAAAATACGGCAGCCAAAAAGTTACAATTAACCAAGCCATCCCATTGTCTACATAAACAAATTCCGGGCCCATAGGCCGAATGAGATTTGTACCATGCGGATCATATTTGAAACCACGAATATAACAAAAGAGAATCCTCAATTCTACCTCTAAATCTGTTGTCACCCACCGCGCATTTAAATTGGGTTACAAAAGTCGCCACTCGCGTCGCTGACGGACTAAGTGATCCGACTTTCACCGGGAAATACAGTATAAGTAGGGATGTAAACAATTTTATATACATGATTATGTAATCTATCGAATTCATAAATTTCCAATGCTATTACTCGCAATCACAAACATCATATAGCAAAATATTGGGAAAAAAGTGGACCGCATTGCACTCATCACCATTTTTGAAAACATTAAAATGCGACCGAAGTGGCAACAGAAAGCAACGTTCAATGGTATGGAATTGACCTCCTCTCAGCAGTCCCCTTGTTTGAAACGATAAAACCGTCAAGCACGGTATCTTACTAGAACTATTTTTCAGGGACAATTGAGATCGTCCCAGTGAAATTAAGCGGTGACGTTTGGCGGACGCGTTGGTTTTTGCGAACGATACGCGGCGGGAAGCGGGACAATAAGCTCACTGGCGTCTGAAGGTTTATTGGCCACCCGAAGGGGCAAAGTTCGGCCACCCCGGTTCCCGGCAGGCAAAGCGCGGATTGCGTAATCCAGCTACAATCCGGATTCTTTATTTTTAGCCCATCGTAAAGCGAGGATACGTCCGATGCTGGAGCCGAGCAGAACCGGATGAAAACATTACATTCCGAGCGAAGTGGTGAGAGTGCTTGTTGGTAAAGCTATTACTCCAATCGACCTCCGATGGCTGAAATCAATGGATGGAGTAGCATGTCGGCGAAAGGCTTCGAAAATTCGAAGATGGTAACGTCAGTGTCCTTTAATATTCTTCCAAACATTTATTAATTTCAATTTATACCAGGGAATCCGATCAAAGGAGCAGCAGTAGTCTTTCTTTTAATCCAAAAATCAACTCCTTGAAAAATAAAAATTCAAACATACCCCATGTAAAAATAACAATAATAACATAAATCGTTAAATGGTTAATATTTTCTATTTCCACTGGTAAAAATCGTCATAACATAGAGAATAATTACTTTTTAATGGAGAAAATGAGTTGTTTTAAGGGATTTTAAGCGCTATAACATTAGTGATTTGGCAATGAGAAAGGGTAATTGAGAAAGCAGCAAAAGTCGACCTTGCCATTAAGTATTTCCCTTTTCGACCTTAGTATTTCCCATTTCCACAGGCATAAATATTGATAAAACAGAAATTTTGTATTTTTCTCAACATGGATACAATTCCTAAAGATAAATAAGAGCAAAAATAAATTAGCATAATTAAAACATATCGTACGTTATAAAAACCAATAAATAGACAACTAACGGCAGATACCTACTTTCACCATAAAATAAAAACTCTCATTACGATTAATTCGCAACATTAGCTAGAGGCACGTTGCAATACACCAACTAAGCCCGCTCGTTCTAGGCTGAAGGTCGGTTTGCTCAGAGAATCCTTCGAAGAAGCCATATGTCTCCTCTTTAATGGCTATTTTTGCGGCATCGCTCTGCCAACATTTAACTCTTACTTCAAGGTAGACAATAATGAGGGAAGGTGGACAATAAGAAAAACAAGGGTTTTCGCATAAGGATATTGTACATGTGAGCAGTTTGCCAGTGATAATCAACGTATAATGAAATCGAATGCATGAAGTTTAAGGGACATCCGTAGACTGTTTGTGTATCCTTAAAGAATTTAACGGTTTTAACGTTTTCCTTTCACAATATTCTGTTTAGTATAAATATAATGGAACAACATCCAAAATCAAAAAACGAAAAAAAAATATGACATAATTTTGAATTCATAAACATAATCACAAAGATAAAAAGTTGGATTCATAAAACCGTTACAAATAAATGAATAAAAATATATTTTACCCTCTACGAATAAAATTAATGAAATTTCTTATAAGAATACAACAGAACAACTGACGTTTTTCCTCTGGTAACAAAAACATTGAAGGACAGTCACTTAATAAAAATACAAAGATACAAATCCAGTAATAGTTGTCAGTCACAGTTCACCCTTAGAGAAAATAGCTGGCTCTGTCAACCAAACCTCGGAGAGCATAGTATAACCGAAAAGTAATAAATATGGATACATTATAGTGGTGCGCACGCATTTAAGACAATACAAATCTACTGCACTCGTAAATTATTTTTTCAAAAACTGAAATTGAAAATTAGATAAAAATCATGCACGAGATAAGTCAATCAATCACCTTCCCAGAAAGTAATAAAAGAGGAAAATTATCTCCACGAAAACATAAATATTTACCCTTCTATCAAAAAACTAATCAGAATTTTATCTGATCCCAGGCGATATCAGGGATATTTATTTCCGACAGCTAATTATTGACAGACGAACGACTGCCGAGGTCAAGGAAATATAGACAGCTTTCTAAGAGGCCTATTCCGGGAAGTGGTAGGATATATGGGAATAGATATCGACAGGAGAGAGAACTAGGTTTATGTTTAGCAGCGAGATCCACATGTTAACTGATAACGGTACTTATATTGTTATCCACTGGTTAAAAGTTGATATGACTTATACTTTCCTAACGCTAAGGTATATATTTGTCCCTGGTTAAGCCTGAATCACACGGTCACTTTTTCCATCCCTTTCGAGGGACAGATCTAGCAATCGCTCCAATGATAGCGGAAAAATGACCGTTTCACAGGTTCACTTTCCGCGATGGCTTGAGGGATGGAATTCCCATCCCTTTTTCCATCACTCGGCACATCCCTTTTTCCGTTGCTGAAATAATAGCTGGCACTGTCCCTCAGCCAAACAGAACGCACGACCGCCAATAGCGACTGTAATACCACGCTTGGCTTTAAATTAAATAAATGACAGTTGTAAGTACCCAAAGTGACGGAACAAACGATGGGGAAAGGGATGGTGGGAATGACCGTATGATTCAGAAAATGATATGGTCGAGCAATCACTGCTCTGATCCCTCAAAACCTATCGCTAAAGCTATCATTCTTAGCGAAAACAATCGTGTGATTCAGGCTTTAGAATAATATTAGAGAGCAAAATACATCCTTCTCAAATAAACATTAAACGCTACCCACGTACGTAGTTTGGCTAAGTTAAGCCATCAACTGCAATAATCAAGCTTCTCTTTTCATCGAATAAATTCCTTAATAATGCCCAGTTGCTAAATTATTTCAATGAAGTGTAAATTCTTTTAATTTACTCATAGGCATGAATGCACACCATAGAGAAAGTTGCAAGACTAAGAATTCGTTCACCAATTTATTTTTGCATACAACCAAAGTGATGTCATTTTAACTTAAATTATTTCAAACGTTTATGTTATGTATAAGTCTGCCTTCACGACGGCGAATTACCAATGATACAACGGTCGATAGGTTACTGATTACAAATAACTTCAAATTTTTATGTGATTGTTAATTAAAAATTTACATAATCAATACACCGAAATAAAGTTTCAATTCGAGTATATATGAGCTTCTAGTATACTTCAGTCTAGAAACGCCCTTCGTGTGTTCCTCAATTACGAAATATGCCAACTAAGGGTAACGTGAGAGAGATGAGTGACGCAGAAGTGACCACGTCGACGCGTCACAGCTTTCTTTCCCAAACATCGTTCCTTCTCATCTTCCGAGAATTGACTGCAGGCACAGTTTCCTCCATTTCCGGACATTAGTGAGAATGATAAAATTGGCGGCATAATTACATGTAGCCTTTCCACACGAAAAAAAAAATCGCATCGTCATTCCGCACACGATCGTTGACTCCTCTAGCCCACATTCCGCGTATCGCGTCAGCGAAATCATCCCGGATTTCTTCCTCGTTCCAGTAATGGTCTACAGCCTCCGTAATTTCAGTAATAAATACCATCGCATTGCTCAAAACGACTGAAAAACTTTGAAAAAAAAAATTCCATCAGAGTATCTTCGAAGGGAATTTTCACTTCCACTTATTTTGAAGGTTCGCATGACGTGTAGGGCTGGCATGCCTTCATGACGTCGAACAAATTAACTCCGCGTCATGAAGAAGTGAGTCAACGACAGTATCGCTCAAGTCAGAATGATTCCGTCACCAGTGACTCGATCCGTTTACCTTCACCGATTGTTTTCAAAGGAATACTTTGCGGCGAGTCTACTTCATTGTTTTAGTTCAAATTTAAGACATATCATAAAAGGACGAAAGAGTATAGTTGCATGCAAATAGGGTGTTTTCCTATCATTTTTTAATTGCCTAAATCGAAAGATAATTACTCCTGGAGTACGCATTTCACGCTTTTAGATTTTTAAATGACGATACCTATTTTTTGGCAATTAAATGAAAAGTGAAAAATTTCAAGCGCGTGAACACGCGACGGCTAAGTATGAATGCTGGGAAAACGCCGTGTGACGTCATTCTGCTTCCCGCTATCGCCAAGTGAGGTGACCTTGGGGCGAGGCTTTGAGCGCTGATACGACGCAGGATGCTAGCAGGTACCAGAGTACCCTGCTAGCTGGTAGCGCTTGCCTTAAATAAGGATTATTATTAAACGAAGAAAACTTTCCTACCATAGGCAGTTTTAATAGGTTATTATTAAGACATGTTTCCCTGAGCTCTGTGCCTCGTGCATGCATTGGTAATCTCAGACGACGTAAAACTCCTATCTCCTCGTATAGATACTAGGTTCCTGTGACGTCACTTGGAGTGGCATCGCATGAGCGCCAATCTGGCCTTTTTCAAATGAGGTTAAAAATGACCATTGCCATTCGTCTAAACCGGTATTTCTAAAACGAAATAATTTATATATTATGAATACACTAATGGTGGGTAACGAATCGCATACAATGCCTTTCCTTTCCTTTGATGAAGGAAACTACCCTATCATAAAAAGGAGACAAAATTATGCGAAAAATCGGGTGACTCCGAAAAATGGATTGCGGGTGACTCCGTAAAAGTTATAACCGCGGCTAGTCCCGGTATACTTAAATAATGAGAAAAAATTAACTCGGAACCAGTCCACAGGAACTTGCTTTCCAATATATTTCCTCAACTAAAGAATAATTAATAATGATATGAAGATCACCAAGCAACGAAAGTTTTACCCAGAGAACGATCTTATGGCAGGACTTAGCGTATAGATATGACTTACATTTATGTTAACGTTATCCATAGCGCGATACTGCTTTTGGTTTAATGGTAACGTCGATTAAAATTTCTGGCTAGCTTATTGTTTTAGCTGTATTACAACTAGTATTAGTAAATCGTCGAAAGCGAACACTATAAATAATGCTACAGATAATTACAAAAATATTAGAGCATCACCAGATATTTTAATAAAACAAAAAATTCGCTTTCTGTATATTAGGAAAAAAATAATTGGATTGATAATGACAACATTACATGTTTTTCTGCAGTTATAAATTTGTATCATAAGGAAACGCGAATTCATTTCGTTGGTTATTTCTCATCAAAAAGGTAATGATAAAAACTGACACAAATTGGGATTGGTAACGACTAAGAATGATTATCGAATGAGATTATCCACTAATTCGACCTCCAAACTACCAAGCTGCCACGCCGCAGAGGGATATAAGAATCCAGCAAAACAAACGCAGGATTTTGTCATGGGAAAACCTCATGACTCTTCACAATCGGCTCCGGAATGTCTCGTCCGTTAAAGGGCGTTGGCGCCATATGGATTACCTACCGCAAGGCTTCGATCCAATTCGTGGGGGAATATATTCGAGAAAATCGGAAAACTCCATTTCTGACGTAGGTTTTCGCGGCGTTGCGTTGTAGGGAACCACTTGAATGGTTTTCGAGATTCGTCCTGGCCTAAGGATGCCTACAATATAGTAAGCGAAAAGTCGTCATCACCATAATGGGAATGCGGACGACATTCGAAAACCAATCCATCATTTTATGAGAAAAATCAGTCATTATAACAATCTGAATGATAAAAGAACACTCACATCCATAGGCGTACCCAGCCAGGGGCATGAGGGGGGGAGGAGCAGCTGCCCCCCCCCCCCCCTAGAAGCAAAAATCGCAAAAGTCTTTAAGCAAAATCAGTACTGAATTGAAACGAAAGCATTCTACAAATTTTCCTTAAACCCACGAAAAATGATGCGCATTAGTAGAAGATATGTAACTAAAATAAAACTATTTTTTCAAGGAAATAATCTCTTAAACTAATGTCACAACTTGGCTTGCCCCCCCTAGACCATGGCTTGCCCTCCCCTAGACTATGGCTTGACCCCCACCCCCACCCCTAGTTACGATCCTGGGTACGCCCTTGCTAAAACCTGTTGATTTTTTGATGGGCGATAATTATTTCATCAGCTTATACTGGATTCCTCTTTTTGGAGGGCATTGCTTTACTGTTTAAACCACTAAAACAATAATAATAAAAATGTTGTCAATTAATTAAATTATTTTCTATATGAAAAAATTTACATCCTGAATACCCATTAATAGATCAATATAATCCATCAAAGACTAAAATTTCTCTAAACTCTTCCATTCACCAATTCCGCTACATTTTATGAATGATTTTTCCACTTTCATTTTTGTATCCGACCTTTTTACGCGTTATCCACCTTATTAACCAGCCAATGGTAAAATTCCGTTAAAAAATAATAAAATAACAGAAAAATAATGCACGATAAGTTGCAATTTTACAAAAATATGTACAATCAAGAAATGAAAAATAAATATAAGACCTCACACCTACCAATTATGACAGAAAAAAGATATTCTACTCATTTAATCATGCAATACCTACAAATATTTTTATTACTACGCATAGGCTAGTTAATCCCTTGATTGATTATCCCTTCAACATCCGTTGGTGGTCTAGCGGCTTCTGATTACTTTCCCATCATAATTCCATGGTACTCACGACAGTGTGCATGCACCGAAAACAATTAATTATAATCACAAAGATGCGCCGCCACCGAATCACCACCAGCCAATCGCAGCGTAGGCCAGGAAGAGCAACGCGGAAACGAAGAAACATAGTGGACGACTAACAAGCACCAGCACCTGCATCTGCGCGTCATCCCAACAGCCGCCCTAAATGGGGCTTTTGGCACAAGGATTAGAGGTACCTACCGCACACGTCTTCAAGGAGCGTGACTTGAGTCTCGACGGCACGGATGCGGGAGAGGTAAAAGATGAGGCACGGGAGGTTGATGAATGATACGAACGAAGGAGTGGGTGAAGGGCTAGGAAAATTAGCAAAACATGACAAAAGCTGGAGGAAAACTGAGTCAAATAGAAATAGAAAACATTATCCCAGATATAGTGGTGCAGCGAGGGGGGTTTTGGGGGATAACCCCCCCCCCCAGGGGTAAGAAAATTTATAAATTTCCCCCATTTCACTTAATTGGATTAATATTACTTATATAAAAGTGTAAACATTAATAAAACATCCCTCAGAAGGCCGTAAAACACACCATTTTCAGCCATTTATCTGAAAAATTTTCCAATGGGAGGGCCCCCGCACCTCCCGCTTACCCTGGCGGGTATTCCACACAGTCATACACCCCAGTGTTTAGCGCCTTAAACCCCCCATAGCCTTAGTTCCTAGCTGCGCCCCTGCTCAGATACAAGATTACTGTGTGCTCCACATTATCTACGGAAAATCGCAGAAATTTCGGGAAATTCCTTTCAGTAGAAACATTAAATTATGGTTTCGCTAGTAATGGGCCCTGATCGCTTCCATAGCGGCGAGGGTTTTCCCTTCCCGCCCTTCCATCCCTATCCCTACCCCAGAGGCGTCGTCGGGCTCCTATCGCGGCGGCGCACAGTGGTCCCAAATCGAAAAAAGCTGGCCAAAATTAATAACGTCGTAATTTTAGCTAAAACAGCAATAAAAGTGGATGTTTCTTACTGGTTTTGATCGTCTAAATCTAATTTTAGCATTATTTTTACGATGCCTCTTCATTTTATCATTATTTGAGCTGTTATTGTTTAAACAATTTTTAGAAAATCTCGATATAGATGTCATTGCGATTGGCGATAACTTAGTGTTCATGGAGAGCTTAAAATAGTATCATTTTAAGGTAAAAGATGTATAAATTGTTGTTAAAACCCAGTATAGAATTTACGAAATTAAATTGGTGAGATTCGAACCCGCGACCATCAGCATAGTTGGTGAGATACCAAAATCGGAAAAAAATACTCACACTCACTCATTTTTGGCTTCCATGTATTTGATAAGTCACATAAGATGAAATAAAATGACTGATATTAAGAACATTGAGGAAAATTATGTTCGAATAGCAGTAAAATCGCTTTCATAAATTTTAAAATAATCGTTGTCCGATGTCACCCCATCGGACTCATTGTCGCTCTGCGAATCAATTAAAATTAGCAAATTTACACCTCACCTGATTGACTGACCTCGTTTTTTTGTAACTCATGATGTAATTTAAATGTATGATTCAGATATTTAAAGGAGTCTTCGAAAGATATCAATATCATTTAACATTCTTGGGTATTTTCTTGTACAATGCTCTCGGAATTTCCTCATGTCTATGTTCCTGTACTCCAATGCTTCCTCCGTTAAAACTTCAGTTGCAAGAAAGGATTCTTTGGAAATTGCTGTTCCATATATCAGCCCTTTAGGTACCATGAGCAGAATATAATACCAACCATAATCGATGCACAGCTCAGCTATTTCAATGCAATACTGGCTGAAGGCTTCATTATTAATCTCATTACCGCAGGACAGAGATTTTAATATCACTGAAAGTTTATGAATAAGTCTTTCATCGTGAAAATTACAAATCACAATACTAATTACATTTCATGCCATAAAGCATTTGTTCGTAGATTTTTCAAAATTTCAAAAAAACGGGTCCAATATTTCTTACTTGTTGATTATAATTTTATATTTACACGTAATTTCATATTGTCTGAATTGAAATCCTAAATGAAAACTTCACTTTTAAAAATATGATGATTGAGATTAATGAGTGATTATTTTTATACACTGCATATATTCGCCGACTGTGCATGCACGGTAATCATTTGCACTCATTAGATGCAAGAGGGACATATTGATATGCTTCTGGAGGGAACTTCATTTCCTTCTGCAACCTGCTTTTGAACATCTCTTTGAAATGCTCATCTGTCCTTGAGCTTTGATTCCACTTTCTCAGGTATTTCGGGAAAATATTCTTCGCACAAAACGCGTCAGAATATTTTTTGCAAGCTTGATTTCATTCAGTCAAAATCTTGTTTTCTAACATTCCACGACATACTTCTTCTTCGCTTATTAATATTCTTTTCTCTCAATATTTTTATTGTACACCGCAAGGTACGAAAAAAATTGCGGCACCCAGGATTCAAATTTAACAGGATTATTTACGGCTGAAATGATGAATGTGATTTCTAAAAGTTGTCTATTTTTTTACCAATAAAAAACAGGGAATTATGAGTTGACATTGAATAAAAGATATACAAGCTTGAGTTTCCGGCGTATCCTGAAATTTGAATGACAAACATTGGCAAACCAAGTGCTTTAATCATCTGGACAAGAGAAGTTTCTCGAGTTAGCCGTGTTTACTCAGTTCGGAGCACAGTACTTTTTCAGTAAGAAAATCATTAAGTAAAAATGAGTGGGAAATATTCACCACATCCATGCACATGCATGCATCAGGGAGGCAGTCATCCTCATTCCATTATTATTAAAAAATGCACTTGCAAGATTCACGCTCCATTGGTGGGTTTAGACGAATTTTTCCCTCCGAATTCTATCCTATCTACGTTTAAGGGCTGTTGAAATGATTCTGTGAACAATTCGTGGCATTAGGGAGCATTTATTTCTCTTAGCGTCAATACCTAATTTCGAAATAACGTGCTGACAACGCTGTACAGCACGTAAGGGATCTCTTCTCTATAAAAATATGAGGAAAGCTTTGCAGAGAAAAGCCCCAGACAGCACAATCATTTGTATACAAATGGTAAATCTTTTGTACCCTTACAAATTGTACCGATTTTTGTAATACAACTGTATTACAGTTGTATTCAAACGTCTTGTATACAGATGATTCGTAATACAGTAATACAAAGGCAAAACACAAGACCCGCCCGGGAAACAAAAGAACGATGGAATACGTATCGTCGAACTTGCTAAAACTCACTTTCCTGATGCCTGATACCTCGTTATGAGAAGTGCTGAGAAGGTAGATAGAGTTCTACCTCATATTTTCTGGTTCGCTTTATAGATTGCTTTGACCCCTCGCCGTGTTGGATTCTTTTTCTCTCGGTTTTGCCCCCTGCTTCATTTGGTTTGGACTATTCTCACGATTTTGACCCCGGCTTCGTTGTGATTTTGGACTCTTCGTTGTTGTTAAACTACGGCTGAGACAGTGAGATACCTGTATTCTTTCCTACCATTCTGCGATATTTAGTGAGCCTTAATAGATTCTCAGGTCATCTGTGCTACAGGCTCCCTTGTCAACTCTAGAACCCACGGCTGTTGTTTCAGGTAAGTGCTGGCATTCAATGATTTAATCTGTGCAAGCACACAAATTTTAAGCTTGGAAAGTGGTTCTGCTGTAGAAATTTTAGGCATATTGATAATGCAGTTAATGTACTAGTGACGTGTTGCTGTCTCGTTTTATTCATTATTTATCGCTACGGATATAATAGTCAACCTAACATGAGACTAGACCAAGGGAAGCCAACAAAAGTATAATTTTAATGAATGGAATTAGTGAGGCAAGAGAGAATTTTGGGTGTTTACTACATTTTCGTGAAAGTCAAGGGTCACCCAATCTTGTGAAGACTTGAAGAAGTGCCAATTTCATTTTTTTTAATTTTCTCCCGTATAAAACTCCTGATGCAGTTTTGTGGTACATCAGTAAATGTGATGATAGGGGAGGTTTGTTATTAAGGTATTTGGAATGCAACGAAATTTTAGGTAATTTGTATTACCCCATGGAGTAATAACTTCATACTTTGACTTATTTCTCTGGGGAAAACCAAATACCCTAAACTGAATAGAGGAACCTATTCCTAAATTAAATGTTTCAGGAGTTTAATATAATTTTCAATCATTTTTCCTATATACCCCAGGGAGTAATGATAGCATTTCCTTTATCTTTACAGTTTCTGCCCGGAGGAAGGGACTTCACGAGGACAAGTTGTTAGTCCGAGAAATATCAAAATGGTTGTACCTGAGTGCTTCAGAAAGGACAAATAATAAGTTAATGTTCAATTAATTTTATATTGCTTTGCTACAATTATTAGCATTCTTGCATCATGTACATATACTTTGTTTTTAACTTTTTTAATTAGAACGTAGTAGGAGTAGTCCATATCCATTCAGGCAACCTAAGAAAAAATCTTACCTTCATACCTCGTATGTTATTGAATTTAACATACGTCAAACTTCAAGACAAAGTAAGTAGTAAGTATTTTTTGTTTTGTCCAAAAACATTTGTGGCCCGAGATACATTCCACCCAACATGGACCTGCGGGTGCTATTTTTCACTTGTGATTTTGGACAAAATACTATAATGCTCAGGAACGGTTCAAGATAATATACTTATTTCTGTTTTATTTTAAAGGTAATAATTTTGTGATTAAATTTAAATTGAAAATTTGTGTCCACATTCTCTTGCTGAAATTTTTTCATAAAAACATTTTTTCTCAAAAATTCTAATCCCTAAACATTGCCAGTTCAAATAGTTGGTAAGGGTTTTGAAGTGACTAGCGGCACCATCAGAAATAATTATGATATTTTCTACCTGTGATTGCAGTGGTTGAAGAATTTTGTTAATTGCCAACAATGCATGTGCTGATTCATGTCCTCTGTCATCACTTATAACTGCTACACTTGTGGCCTTGTTCTGAAAATATGTCACTCCTGTAAAAATTTAAACTTGGTCATTACTCCAGTGATATCCTTGAACTTCTTGTGGTAGAATCACTGACCAGGTCTCAGCAAAATCAAAGTGAAGCACTTAACGTGCAGCTTCTATCCGTCCCTACTCTTCTGCAATGTGTTCTTGTTGCATCTTCTTCAGATGTGTTACTGCTTTTTTTGTCCCAAGGTATCGTTAGAAAATTATTATCTTTCAAATAAAACTGAAATTAGCAAAATATCTTGAACTCTTCCTTAGATATGAGCATTTTAGTATTTTGTCCGAAATCTAATGTGAAAAATAGCACCCATGGGTCCATGTTCGGTGGAATATATCTTGGGCCAAAAATTATTTTGGACAAAACTAAAAAAATGCTTATTACTTACTTTGTCCTGAAGTTTGACACATGTTAAATAACATTGGAGACTTTGAAGGTAACCTCTCTGCCTGAATCGATTTGCACTGGGCCAGGATGATTATTTTTAAGTGTTTGTCCGGGAAGTTAAGCTAAATTGTTCGATTGATTTAAATTTTTTGTCTGGGAAATATCAATTGAATGTACCAGAGTGCTACAATAATGGAGTATGTTTATTTTAAAAGTGTTTTGACCATGAATAAATCATAATGCAATTATGAACTTCAATTTTCTCTTTTCAAATCCTCCTCAACCTGTTACCCTCAATCTGTTTAATTTTACTACTTAGATAACACTAGAGGGTATCAATGAGCTGGGAGTGCACTAAATTCGGTGAAACTCAAGATATGTGGTATCCTGGAAGGTTACTTGGTAATTTCATGATTCTATACGCTGGGAAAGCCTCAATCATTCTTCAGGTAGGTTGTATGTTCCCTGAGACTCCCTTTCCAGGAAAAATGCCGGCTAGTTCATGGGCTACCATTGATTGCGAGTGTTACTGTTATTTGTCAACAATATTTTTTTTCATTGCATTTGTGTTGGATTAGTTATTTTTTGCTTATATTATTTATATGTATGGTCAACTATTCTGATTTTTCAATCAGTTTTCCTCATGCTTTTTCCTCAAGTTTTTTTTTCAGGGAAATGCAGACACCCCCTTTACCCTAAAAATTTATTTTAAACGAATCTATTATACTATAACCCTGAGGTTAGGCATACCTAAGTGAGGATACTCCTAAGTGGAAAAATTATTTGTCTTGTCCTTTGATTTTTTTATGCCTTGTTCGCATTTCCCTTGTAATACAGTCGCAAACACATGATTCATCAGATGTTATCTCCAGATCCATAGTTAACAGTTTCCCATTCATGGAAGACTGTTAACTATGGATCTGGAGATAACACCTGATGAATCCTGTGTTTGCAACTGTATTACAAGGGAAATAAGATTGTCTGTAATACAATGGTATTACAGGAGAAATACAATTGTATTAGAGGACATTTGACACTGTAACACAATTGGAATACAAATGGAATACAAAGAGTTCCATTTTGTAATATGATCGTATTGTGGTGGTATTGCAGTGGTATTACAAATCTTGTGCTATCTGGGATTATAAGTGCATGAAAACCCGCTCTCATTGGCTTCATGAATATTTGAAGGTGATTTCACAAACGAGAAGTATGCATACGATAGGCGTGAATCACTTGATTTATGTAATCGTACAGGATGTAGAATTATGCTAAGTATACACCATGCAAGTTTGACCACCGATACAGGAATATTTGAGCGATAATGCCACTGTCTCCCGCCGGCCTCCGGCCAGCCGCCCTCAGCGGAGCGGTGCACCGCTCAACTTAAAACCCTCTAGATGACGGATAGGCAAGTATAGGCAAGATTTTTTTTCTCCATCTTGTTGTGCATACTCTTCCTAAGGATTCAGCATAGGAATCTTCGAGGGGCACGGAGGGGCACAAAACTATATCGACACATTTGGCTAAAAATAGGCCCAAAAATAGCTAACATTATAAATAATTAAATATTGTTATAATAAATTCTGAAACGAACAAAAAATACTATAATATTGTGAAAAAATATGCAAACTTACCGTATTAAAATTGACAGATGAATCCTATGAAATTAAAATAGCTATTTATTAAGTTGAA
This sequence comes from Ischnura elegans, assembly GCF_921293095.1. NCBI lineage: Eukaryota > Metazoa > Arthropoda > Insecta > Odonata > Coenagrionidae > Ischnura > Ischnura elegans. Next base: position 73,424,539 of record NC_060254.1, read on the forward strand.
CTACCCTAAAATCGACAATTTCTACGCCTCGGGCGTTTTAGGCTGAACATGCCCATGTTTGACGGGTTACACAGGTCAACATAATAATCACACAGACCTATCAGGTACGAAATATTATAGGCCATATCCTGTAGAATCCGAATATATAATTCAAAACTTCCTCGTAAAAAGTCGAAAAAATGACTTTTGGCCAGCTTTTTTCGATTTGGGACCACTGTGCGGCGCCTCTTTCCTTTCTTCCTTCCCTTCCACACAGCTCTCCGGGAGCGCGGGCGTATCAGTTGTAGTACTGGTTCCCGGCCCGGGCGGTTGTAACCCTCTAAGTACCCCACCTTAGGTACTCATTGGTGTATGCTCCACAATTGTTTTGATGGTCTGACCAAGGTTTCGACACTATACACGGTGTCATGCCTAAACGTGGGTGAAATCATAAAAATGATTGTGGAACATACTATATTAGTGTATATGTGATTATGTTTCCTGTCACACAGTGTCATCAAATATCGCCATCCACCCTTAACCCTTTCTAACCCAGAGCTGCTCTTGGGAGAAATTAAATTTCAAGACTTTTCATTTTAAAAATGTGAACATTTTCTACTCAATCAAAATATATTGGCAGGGACACATTTCACCATTAAACTTAACAGCACAAAGGAACACGTAGCATTAATCTTTCCTCAATGGAGCTGAAAATATATACATTTTTGATGTTACTTAGAAGCGATATTGGGTTATAATGTGTTAAGTTGGTGAGTCAAATAGAAAAGAGCTGGAAAATGAAATACCGGTAAATTTTGGTATTGAATTACCGGTAATACTGGTATATTTTGAGCTAATTCCGATAACTTCCTATTTTATAAAACTACACATTCCATTCGAGAATTCTATGGTGATTTTCGGTTGCATTAGCTGAGAGAAAATTTCTCGGGGTTTCCACCGGGTGACTCAATGTCTCTCGAAGTTTCGATCGCCGAAACTGTAATTGTCATCAGTAAATTTAAAACGCAGTACCAATGATTTTTCAGCACAAAATACCCTTCCTCCCAGGGTTCAAGTGCCTCCTTTTCGGTTATGCTTATGATTATTCTACAGGGTTATCATAAAAAGATCGTGCGGTTTTGAACATGGTTTATATGAAAACAGAATAACTTACAGTTTATGCTTTTTTATTTTAAAAGTTTGTCGTCTCAAACAGATTTTTTCATAATTGATAAATTTGAATACGTACGCCTTTAGTTGCTCGGCAAGATAGAAACCCGTCGTCGACGTTAGCCAACTCCTAACGAAAGGCGCCAAGGGGACCACGGCTTGATGTCCCATCCAACGGAGGGAGTGCTTTATTTGAAGTGCCCTACTCAAGGCACTCAAGCAGGGATCGGGAAGCCTCAAAAAAATCTATGCCACCCCATCTATTCATAAATCTTTCTATGAATTACCGCAACCGCAGCATTATTTTATGATAACCCTGTACATGGAAAACCCCACCCTGCCTAATAAACTCGAACGATTACTTCGATGACGAGAGGACTTCATCTATAACGGAAATCAAACGAGTTTTGGCTCAGTCGCCGATTACTAATCTAGCCAGAAACCTTGATTCTTCGATCTTATGGGGCGATAACAGGCGTTCGATGTTTTACTTTCGCTTTCCGTCGATGATGGCAGCCCATCAGAACATATGTAGTTCCATACCAGCGCTAAAGCGGCCGATTCAAAATTATCCCAAACACCTTTGAGGTTGGTCGCCAGGTACCAACTATGACGATGTACTTTTATTGTATAGTTTCTCAACTATATACTTTCATCTTCTAACCGAGACTTCGTTTTCTCGAATTCAAAAGAGTAAATAGAAGAGGAAAGATGATAGTGCTTTTGCTGGGAAATAAAAATAAACTAAAAGAGAAAACAATAAAATTACCAAACCAGATTAAAGAAACTGCATTCAACGTCCATATCCTCGACTCAATCGACACGATATCAACTTTCCCCTGGAAGGAACATCTCCATTAGTGACTAAAGTGCCTTAAAAGAACTTAAACAGTTACATCAATCAAAGGTTGAAGTGGATTTACACAAGATTTATTCGTTACGCATGGACATCTGAGTCTCCTCGCTAGATGAGGGCGAGACGTACACGCTTGCGCAGTACATCAGCATATATTAACTAAATTTGATGACATCACGGCACAACGCTTAACCAAGACGAGTTAATTCTTTTAAATGCGTCGAGAATTGAAATATACGCTCGATGGAAAATTTCTAAACGTTGATAACGCTGGAGAAGATAAGTGAAATTATCGAGCTTAAGCGACAGAGAATGAGATCATGCCGTATAAATAAAATGAAAGAAAACGAATAAATAACGAAACATACACGGATATGAGGCTTGATCGCAATTAATTTGCCACCATCTTACCGCAACAACGCAATAGTTATTCCGGAGAGAAGCCAGGAGGATAAACATGATTAACTGCAGTCACCACGCAAATATGCATGTACTAATTACACCACAAACACCTGATTTTATCTTGGTGAATATTTTTCTTCTGGCACGGAGGATAAATGATGTATGGTGACATCAAAGAATCTACAAACATGGAGGTTTCACGATAAAATAACTCAAATACTGCTTCATTTTCATACTTAGTTTAATCTCAAAAATTGCATATGCCTATCTCACAAATGTACATTACCATCATGTTTTACGACGTAATTTTTTCGATTGGCGATCAAGGCGTCACGTAACTTTAACTGCGGTAAAGTAAAAACATTTATCTACGATAAATGTTATTTCATGAAAACCACATTTGATGAATCATATTCTACCACGAATATAAAGGAAATGAAATATAGTAAATAAAAAAAAAAACAAAATACTTCTTGAGTTAATACCATTCCAGCGTAGTAATTTTAGTCAAAACTTGTTACACACTTGAAATTGGCACCAGAGAAAGCTCAATCGAAGGAAAAGTATTAGCTAAAATACATCCACCGAATTAATCTACAAACGATACGATGAAATATTGCTCTTTATCATCTAAAAATCTTATAGATCAAAATCAGAATTTTCTCACCAAATGAATGATAAGTTGGAATAACAAATTTATTTTGAATCTCAAGCGGTTACTACCCTAAAATTCGCTTAACACCTGTGTCACGCTCTCTGTATTTTTGCGTCAGGTTGAAAATCAAATGAAGAATGAAAAACATGAATTCGGCAGTACATTTCTCTTAACTTGTCGCGTCTATCAGCGTTAGACAAGTAGGTCGTCACTAAAATGATGTCATCCTAAAACTCACCCGGTCCGAATACATCATGAAATAGATCATAGATAAGCGGGTGACCTTCTGGTTGGCTTGCACACACTTCCTCTTAAGATGCCGCTTAAATTATTAATACTTATCTTCAACGGTGAAATGTATAATTATTTTCCGCCGTCACAATCCCATTACACCTCACTAACGACCGTCATATTTTCCGAAACTCTAGGAATTACCAACTTCCTCACGGTTGGAAATGGCAAGGCCGAACGGGAAAATCGGCAATTACTTTCAAGCAATCATTATTAGGGAGGAACATTTTGGCACGCCATATTATCACGAGATACTAAATATCCTTGCTGATGAGAACTAAGACACCATTGGAATCTGTATTAGTAGATGAAAATAAAAGAAATTTGTGGCTGAATAATTATTTAAACTGATTATGTTAAAGTGATGAACATTAGATGCAAAAAACCTAATTTATCGAAACTATATGAAGAATTAACAGAAAAGTGCGAGGAGATTAGAATACTGCATTGAATTTAAATTATAATAAATTCACAAATTACTCAGCGTCCTCTCATACTGGCTAAGAAACTGCTCCATCGGAGTACAATGATTAACTGCTTACTTATTCTTCTCTCGTAGATATAAAACAATTTCTCGGGTGTTTTAAAAGAAATATCAGAAAAATCCAACTATTCCTACTGTTAAATATAACTTAATATAGGTACCGAGAATCACTAAGTCAGCCTGTACAGAATAATCAAATAAAAAATGCGTATCGCGCGTAATTTAGGGTTCTTCAACGAGTAAATATTTATCAAGTTTTGAGTGGAACTTCGCCATTGTAAAGACAGCTGAAGGAGTGCGTTCATCCATTAAAAAACAAAGAAAATACATAATTACCCCCAGAAAAACTTTTATTAATAATAAGGTTATTAGATTTTGAGGCGATTAGATTTCCTAAATTAACCTTTTCCCGAATTGGCCATTCTGTCGAGACCTATTTAACTTTAACAAAGCAATAAGGCCTGGTTATAAGATATACTAACATGTACAAGTTAATGTTTAAATGTATGAACGCGTGAATGAACGCAAAAATCTATCGTATAACCGAACTAGTGCGAACGGATGTACAGAAAATAGAACCTGTTCTAGTTTTGTCCATGCATTCGTAAATGTTCCGTTCCGGTCCACCAAAATCGTTCACGCTATCAGACATTAACTCGTACGTGTTAATGTATCGTGTAATCAACCCTATAGAAATTTAAAACAGTAGTTTTCCTTTTCGTAACCGAAGAGTTTTTACACGCCGTATTTTATCGCCATAAACATTTCATCGAAGTGCAGAAGGAAGAGCTTCGCGCTTCTTCGCAGCGTAGCAAGAGCCCGAAGGAAAATATAGCGGTGGTGCTATTGCTGAGGGTGATATAAGACCCTGGAGGATGGGCAACAAAGAGGTGGGAAAGTAGTGGGTGGGGGGGAAAGCGTGACAGACAGTGGGGGAAAGGAGGGGGACTGAGACATGAGGCGGAGGAGGGAAGTATGAGGTTGAGAAAGGCTGAGTGAGGAGTGAACGTACGAGAAAGGTAAAGAGAGGACCGGGGGGAGGAGGGGTGTAGAGAGGAGGGGAAGTTGGAATAAGGGAGGGGGGGGGGAAAGAGGGGAATGTTATTGTTGCATTGTGCGCTGCCGATGAGCGGGGGTGGTACGTCAGCGATGAGGTCATTTCGAAAGGTGGCCGAGGGCACTACTGGCTGGCGGGAAACCTAACGTATTATATTCAGGTATTCGTCTTCGGGAACCAGGTTATTACAATCATATTGGCTGACGTTTCGGAAAACGACTCGTTTCCCATTATCAAAGCGAGTTATTGTTTCAGGGTAGGATTTCACACAATGTGTCATAAGGCTTCTTCTTCCTTCCTCCTCTTTTAATCTTCTTATTTCTTACTCGGTCGATCCATTTGATTTTCATCTTTCTTCTGCCACAATAAATGAAATAGTTAAAAATATAAGTTATTAAAATCATGGCGCCTCCTTTTCTTCGTGACTGTGGGGGGCCAGATACAAGGGAAACCTTGAGTGTTAGAGTTATCGCCTCGAGTAAATACATAAGTACAAGTATGGAAGGTCGCTGCCCAGTAAGCCAGAGGAGAGGGCAATATGAATACCTACCCATATCTTCGGCATCACTACGGAAAATGGTATAAGTTAGCCATAAAAAAAACAAATAAATGTACTTGGATGAAAATCATGACTCTCCTCCTCATTTGAGAGTGTTAAATTTCATGAAATAAACGGTCAATCGAAATAATCACATTCGTTATCATCGAAATAAAACCCATCATTTACCGTTTCAACCTTGGTCGAACGCGCAGATGCCGAAAATCCCTCTTATTCACATGTGTTTTGAGATTATAACCTTAAAAACTACAGAAGATATACGTTTCCTAAAATGCGTGGAGTGAAAAGACAACAGTGCGTTTTCTGAGCTTGCGCAATACGGGTGGTATACTTTAAATTTTTAGTCTCATTGGGCTGACTTTTCTGCCGCCTTCCCGACGTCTCCGAATGCAGAATACACCTTGGATAACTGAATAATACGTAAATGTAAGAGCAAAATTTAGAGAGGTTCCTATCAGCTTCGTCGCTCAGTAGCAGACTCATTCGTCAAGTCGAAGGCCAGCGGTCTAGGACTATACATCGTCAATAGGAGCTGATTAGCGAAGTCACATAACGGTCCCTAATAGGAGGACAATTAATTGATGGTGGCGGACACCTAGGGGTCAAGCGGTTGACGCAATCTCCTATCAATCGTCTCATTCACGGTGCGCATCTAGGATACACATCTAACGAGCAATCCGTTACCTACTTAACGAGTGGAAATGTCGTATCAGGATCAGATCAACGTGGAACACTTCGAAAACCGTAATAACGAAGCACACCGATTCGGAGTATAGTCCATTAAAAACTTTCGAGGGAAATATTAGGCCCCATGATAGAACAGGAGACCGAGAAAATACTAGGGAATTTCACACACTAACGGCATTTTCTTTTCATTACAATACCCGTACATTAAATATCAATTTCAAGTTTGTATTCAACTAATTTTATCATAATAGCAAATCTTTACCATGATATTTTTGTCCAATTCCTACAGCTTCGCCGATTGAAAGTTTTCTTTTATAAATATACTAACATGGCCAGCTTACTTAATGTTTCCAGATTTTTTCACGCATATTTAATAACTACACTTCCCATTAAAAAAGGAATTTATATTTTAGAATACACGTACTTCACAAAACTCAACTAACACGTTCTCGAAACTGATCCATAATAACCTACAAGAATTCTAAGAGAAATATAATATTTCTTAAATGACATATTCCTGTGTCATTTTCTTTGAATTACACCATTCAAGTTAAGAAAAGAGAAAGAAAATCCAAAAATAACATGGCACATATTGCCGTGGAAAGAAGTTTTTCGGTGGGAAATGACGGGAGGTTCTTTTGGAGAGAAAGTGCGTTCGGAAGTGTTTCATCACAAAAATTTCTGGTGGAGGGTTAAAAATCTCAAGACCAGGAAATCAAAAGAAAAGAAAAAAAAAACCAAACGAAAAGAAAAAAACAATAGGAAGGCCATCGACCTCAACCTGAAGGCTACAATACAAAATAAAACTGGTGCCGGCGCGAAAGTAGATATAACGTCACTCATGCAGCTGTGGAAGCCCTAAAGCCCCTAACAAGAGTGGAGGAGGGGGTGGAGCAGAGCAAACACTTGAATCATCGACCGATGAATGCGGTCCAAAAAAAAAACAAGCATGGCATGACTCTGCGCCATTTGACCAGCGTCCACCTTCCACCGAAAGCAAAAGAGTTCTCCACATCGCTCTCCTCGCTCCGTCGGCACGCTTTCCCTGCTCAAGAGGACCCGACCGCAATTTTGCGAGGATTGGCGCCGGAGTTTTTGGCGCCCGAGGGGCTGTACATGGCACGGTCACCCACTCTTCACCTCCCCACCCAACCACCCATACCCATTCCTGCCTCCTTGCCGTAGAAGGAGACGAGACCGACAACTGAAGTCACTGCCGTAATTATAATACGAAATGCCTCCCATCACGGCTACTTCTTGCCGTTCCTTGTGCAAAATACGTGCGGTCACTAAGATGCACTTTACGATCCTGCCAGTTTTATAGAGACGCTGATGGAATATATTGACGATCGCCTTGCAAAGCATAATAACCTATGATCCACAGCCAATCACCTCAATATGCAACGAGCATTTAACACTAGAAGGACCGGGTTTGTAAGGCTGCTTAGACGGATCACAACCCGTCATTTTGACAGGTAATTAATTACTTTAAGCATTTCTTTATGTAAAAATAAATTAATAATTACTTAAAATAACTATCACTAAAATTAAATAATATTATTTCTTTGCGTAATTTTAAAAGTAAGTTATAATTTTATTAAATATAACCTTTTTCTTATTTATAAATCAGCTGAGTATTTATTTACAAATCATTTCACAAAAAAAAATTAAATCACGTCACGTCGTTCTTCTGCTTCTTCCTCTGCGCCGGTCTACTACATGTCGTTCGATATACTGCTTATATCCATTCAAAATGAAATAAGAGATGGTAAATGCAAAAAGTGCTAACTAAAACATCAAAAAGGCCAGAAATAATAGTGATTTCATGGAACATTTCATAACACATGCGTAACCGTTACCAATACAATAGAAATACTTAAACAGAGAGAAAAAATAGAAAAAACTTAATTTAATTTGGTGTAAATCTATTTAATAAACGATAAAATTACCTAATGCTGTTAACGGGCAGTGAATGGTTGCACTGGTCTAGTGAAGCTCCTAACCTAAGTAGCAATGAAATAGAGGGTGAAACAGAAACTCTAACAACCTAATTGCTGTCTTAATTAAACCTTCATTTCTTAAGGACGAAAAGGTTAATCACCAAAGTTTTCTAATTACATCACCACGAGTAAAAGCAATCAAAGGAAGGGCATGGGTAGGTGGAGTCTATTTCACACAAAAAGAATTGCTGTAGATCTTTGATGAGCAAACTTTTTACTCCATCAAAGGAGCGCAAAACTTAAAGTTTTCCCACCGTTTCACCCAAGTCGTGAATACAAAGATAAAAGTCTCCACTAGAGCCAATACCTCCTGATGGAAATAAAAATCACCCCGATTCAATACCGTATCTGCCTCCGTATATTATTACGCGTAGACACAATATTCTAATCTTCAACTTTTTACAGTGAATACTTCAAATGGCCTGAATGGGGAACTTAATTTTTCTGAAAAAGAAAAAAAACAATTTCTGTGCTGCTACATTTCAATATCGATAAGCCCGACACCTCAAGGGACGATACATGGCAACTCCTTGGGCAAATCGCAAGAGTAGACTGCCACCACCGATGATGAACTTCTCAAAATAGTTTCTCAATGCACTAATAATACCAATCAATGTACTTCACTTATTACCCTAAACAAATATCCAGTGATGATCAAATAGGCTAATGACCAGAGAAAAAAATCAACAGAAAAAATAGATTACACAACGTAACATAATCTCATAAAGCCATAGTCGGTAGGAAGAGTTCACCATAATTATGCATGGATAATAAATTGAGATAGAGAAAAATGTTTGATTAATAAAATTTGTTCTTAGAAAGAGATAACTTCTTAAGAGAATGTTCAATCCAAAGTACCCATTGCTTACCCAGAGCATAAATTTCGCCAATAAACAGTCCAGTACGTCGTTAGTAACGCATATGAACTTAGTTGACGGCCGTCCCAAAGAGCAAACCACCTGTGAAGATTTTGCGAAACGCAACACCGTGACCAGATGGCTTGATTAATGCAAAAGAATCTTAACAAAAATTTATTTCTAATTATTTATATTAATTAAACAAACGAGTGATACGACGATCTGATAAAAAAATTACCCATAAATTTATATACCTCCAATGATGCCGCAAAGAACGCCAGATTTATACTCTTACTACACCACTTGACCAGTTCCAAAATAGCGGGTTCGTAATCTTCCCTTCGATGATCCCCTCGCCGTTAATATTCAGCGATGAGGTTTTGAGTGCAGTAACAATTGACCGAGGGGGCGGAAAGAACTTATATTAACGGCGGAAAATGCTGGCGCCACCAGACGGAAAGAAGAGACGCAAAGAGACTGGCAGGTGTCGCTGAAGAGTGGTCGAAGGCATTCGGATACGGGCGTCATGGTGATGGGGAGGGTCCGTCAATGGAATGGAAATGAGATCACTCCCTAAAAAAGTGGAAACAATATGAGGACCCTAGACGCCAAGGGGAGCTAGTTCAATTTAAATAATTTCAGAGATAAGTGCAGATGATGGTGGGTGGGGCGCACAATATTGCTGTGTCAAAGTTATGCAAATGCATCACTAAAATATACAGAAACAACAACAGCAACAAATACGTAAATAAGTGCACACAAAGGTAGAAAGAGAATAAATTCCCCAAAGTCGTACTCTTTGATGGGCAAAGTGGAGGGGTTGGAAGTTACTAGGCTGAAAGGTGGGGGCTAGGTTAAAACACGGAAATCAAGCTAAAACACTATAAAACAAAAAAAAAACGCGCAGCTCACTCACTCACCTTGCAGATTTGCTCTAAGGAACAAATTTCCGCGAAGGTCTCAGTAACACACACATTCAGATTTGCGAAGCTTCCGCTTACGCCAGTGACCCACTCACACACAAGGAATAGACAAAAATATAAAATTAAGAAAAACACGTTCACACTCACGCACCTCGTGGATTTGCTCTAAGAAACAAGTGCATATATAGGAAGGTTGGGTGCACAACATTGCTGTAGCAAAGTGATACAAGTGAGTCACTGAATCTATAAATGTATACTTATCATTGATTCACTTGTATCCCTTTGCCACAACAATATTGTGTACCCCATCAACGATTATCTGCACTTATATCTCTAAAAATACTGGTACCCCTTCGCTTCTAGGGTCCTCATCTAAAAACATCCAGCGCGTGTAGCATACTACGTTTAGCGAAACACGCGATTAGAAATAAAATCACGATTAGAGGGATTCAATTGTGTAAAGAAATTTGAAAGTTCAGGTGATTCAATTCCACAAAATAAAATTGTTCCGAAAATAAATAATAATTATCATAATCAAAATCAAATTTCTTCTTACAAATGAGAGTTTCAACAGTAAATTGCAGTAATTGTTTATCAATTTCTCTATACTAGTCGAATGACACAAAAGTTGCTTGACACGAGAGTTATAATTCCAGCAAACTAAAGGATTCATTGAAATACGGAAATTATTTCTTTTGTATATTTTTACGATTTCATATAATTGCAGTATTATGTAGTAGCTAAAGAAATCGTTATTAGCAAGGAATATTGAAATTTTGTACTATTAACGGTATTAGAACAAAATTTGAGTCACTCTATTTTTTTCGGATGGATAATGCGCGTCACCTTTCTTTTACTTTTTACGAAGCTTCGTTTTTTAAAGATACCAATGAATTTAATTTATAAATAAAAATTTTCTCTGTCACTCAATTCCTCTGATTTTTAACAGCATTACCCAAATTGATTTTAAAATTATCGAGAATAAATACGGAGCTAAACCCATACATGATTTTCTTTTGCCATCACCAGCTAACAAAATTCCTTCATATTTTTGAGTAATACTACAATACTGTCTGAAGGTGAACATACTGTACGGAATTCAAACTCCAATTACAGTTTAACCGATAGGGTTCATGAGTAACGATCATCACTGACTACTGCGAGCGAGTTTACGAGTTGTGAAGCAATGAATGTAACGCCTATGCGTCTCTAATAGATATTTATGGCACAGGAAGTAACATAGCGTGGATTCACGTCGCTAGATCAAGGAATGTCAGAAACAATAATTTATGCTAAGGTGAAGAGTCAAATGCTTCCTCGCTACTCATTGTTAAATAGCACATGCGGCGTACGTAAATACTAGACGCAAATGCTTGAACGAGAAGGTTCAGTGATGCATTTATCCCTATAAGGAATCAAAAGAAAATAAAGACCTAGACAGCCTAGAAATGCAAGGAAGAAATAGAAAATCAGCAAATAAAATTCCAATAGTACCATTTCAACAAACACATAGTTTTATTTTTAAGTGCTGATAAATTATTACATGGTTATGAACCGAGAAACACGAAATAGCACTTCCCATACTTAATTTTAATGCCATTTATCTCAATGAGTGAGCCTATAACGTCGCGCCTGATTGGATAGGTATTATAAGAAACAAATTTATGGCTTGCAACCACTTTCTATTGAATGCATTCTAATATATCCTTTGTATTGACGCAAAGCGAAACGGAACGTGGTTATGAAAAAGCGAACTTGTTACGTTTCATAAAGACTGAACCATCACAATCAACCAACCACTATAGTCAAACAAATTATAACGTCAAGGCTTTTAAAGAGACCTATACGTATCACCCAGCATATGATAAGTTATGATTAAGTTACGATAGGTGAATGTAACTCGTAGCATACCTTACCGGCAATCGGGAGGTAAGGGTACGAATCCCGGCTTAGCCAAATGATTTTTTCTCGTGGCGAATTTCATTCATGGTGTATATAATTTATGAACATACTCCTGTATATGTGAACTACTTAAAAGATTTATGGAACACCATAAAAAATGACAACGTAAGCTGAGAATATGAAACAACGTAATTCGTTTCGTCACGCCTAATATTCCTAGAACTAGGTGATAAAACCACACATCCGGTTTCTTCTACGCATGATAAACAAGCAGCACGTCACCTATTGGGTGAGTGGCAGACGGTGACTAAATATTATGCCAGCGCGGCGTGTGTATCCCTCTGGAAAGGTCAAGAACAACTCCCACAGTTATGCAATTCCAGGCACGTATGTACAAGGTCTAGCACTTTAAGTATCCATGCGAATGTATCCGGATACATCGTCATACGAGAAGAAAGTCGGACACTCACGTCACACTTGTGTAGTTTATTAAGGCAGGGAGGAAATAATAAGGCGATTATAATGATCCCAACAGGAAACTATACACTATTCTACGAATCCAGGTGAGGCCGAGAAACGGATTATTCATTCCCTATAGACAGCCCCGACTAAAAGAACATGCGAAGAAACACGCTTTTTCCAAAAACTGCTGATTAGGTTTATTATAAATGAGTATAGAAGGGCCTGATAGGTGAACAACATTGGCACCAACGCTTTATTCTCCAAGTAATGAAGAGCAATTTTTTTTTGCTTTCCAGGGCAATTTATAACGTTTTTTTGGACACAGACTAAGATTGAATTCAGAGATACTTACCCTGAAGCAACAACTTTCAAACGTTAATTGTCAAAATTGCGACTCTGAAGACCTAGGAATATCGTAAAAATGCATTGTCATCTTGTTCTGATATGTAATGAAAATTTCAAGCCTGTCAGACAATAGAAAATGTGTCGAAAATCAAGGACAAGATTCATCAAGAAAGGACAAAATCAGTGATACACACTAACAGACGAAGAAAGTTCAGAAAAAGAATAAAATATGCAGGGAAGATTAGCGAATCGACCAACTTACAAGAGGGTTGAAGGGTGGCCCACTTAGTAAGTGCAAAAACCACACCCTTAATACTGGAATTCCTTAGAATTAGTGTTGGAGACTGTTCAAAAATCTAAACTTTCCATATTAAAGTTACAAGTATAAAAAATATATATTTTGTGTTTAAACATGCTCTTTATGTGTCTAAGATATATCACAAGTGAAAGTGATGGTCTCTGAACAAAACTGGCACTAGTTGACTTTTGTATTTGAATTGATACTGAACGGCTTAAATGTAAAAATGGGTTAATATATGGTAAATAACCCATCCACACCCAATTTATTATTATTATTATTATACATTGCTGCAAGTAGGATATTGCCTGGTGGCAGCATTAGATGTACATGGATAACAAATGTGTACATACCAAGTTTCTCTCTATCTAACACAAAGTTTAGAAACAGAATAGATATCCATTTTTCGGAGATAAAGCATTCTTGACTCATCACTCACTCATCTAAATTATTGAGCAGTTCCCGTGTTGGCAGAACTTTGAAACTGGCTGCTATAATAAGGAGAAGTAAATAATGAAAGGTAATAATAGAAACCTTACACGAGAATTGTACTTGTCCCCGCCTTAAGGGGCCTGATACTGAAAATTATTTATTATTCGAAAAGCCATAGAAATCGGCCCTTGTTGAGCCCATTTCAAATTAGAAAATTATTATTTCATTCGGTCACTTCAAACAATTCCGGAATTTTAATAAAATATCAGGCTAGCTCACAAAAAATAGGGCAAAAGGAAAATTGTGGTTGCATAATGAATATAAATTTTACGAATTTTCAATACTGAGATCCCAGCAGTTTACTGAGGCTATCATTGCAGATCTGAGTAAGTCTGCTGCAATACCGAGAAACATCGGCTGTGCATCGAAGCATTAACGCTAAGGAACATCCAGGAAACAACGACTTCTTTATGAAAACAGCACCACGAACAAATGAAGATAAGCAACTTTTGTAAATTTTCACAGAATTTTTCATTTGGTATGACGCGTTTCGAAGCTAAGGCGTCATTTCGAGGTCTCGAGTCGAAACGCGTTGTACCAAATAAAAAATTCTGTGAAAATTTAATAAGGTTGTTTATCTTCAACCAACACGAATTTTCAGCAAGTAAAATCCTAATCTATCGAGTGAAAGTCTCCAGTAGCCTTGACAATCGCTTTGATTTTTCATCGATATCCACAATGTGGGAAAAGGGGCAAAAGCCTTGACCGAGCTGAAGCAAAAACCTTGCTCCCTGTTCTTTCTCCAGAGAATATACGATCGCATTCACGGATACGCCACGGTCAGTTGGAAGAAAGCGTCATTATTCGATTACATCATTGTCCACCTGCGCACCAAGGCGGAATTGAAAACTTCAAAAGAAAAGAATGACGAAATATTTGAGGATTAGACCTATCGCGCAGCTTCCTCTCCCATTTCGCAACCGGAGTCATCATCCCGCGCCTCATAACACTTCCTTCCCGCAACAATTCTCTTCACTTGATTCCATTAGACGAATTAAAAACAAAGAATTCGCTCACTCGCTTGTTTTGTCATCCGTGATTTCATCTGATGATCTCCTGGTACGATGTCAGACAATTTTCAGCTGGGTGCTGCGACCAAAATGCCGTCACGAGATGTATTAAATGGGAGAAAGGAGAAGAGATGGCTCGATGGATATTTCCTTGCTCTTAAAGACGGTTTTACTGGTATATCTAGGCTCCATAACTGCTCGTAAAACTTTAACAATATTGAAAAAATAATTTACTTAAATTTTATTTCAGTATAGGTAGGTATCAATTCAAGGAACTCGCCTAGATAGATCAAATAATATTTTTAGGTGATAATGAATCGTCATCTCGGGCGTGACTTCATGGAATCGACTAAAAATCATAAAAAGCAAAACAATTGTAATTCCATGTAGATTTACATAAATACGACCTAGGTTTCGACGTGACACGTCATCATCTGGCACAATTGAAAATAGGACAGAGAATTAATAATCACGCTGAAAATAATTTAAAAAATAAACCAAAAATAATTTTGAGATTAAAAAAAAATCAATTGGTATGACTACATATTCTGTCTTCTCTTAAAATGTACCAGATGATAACACGTGAAAATTTAATGATCTTTTTAACCGGTGAACCACTATATTGAGGGTGATGAGATGACTAGAGTTGAAGTTAATTTCACCATTAATAATTATTTAAACTATAAAAGGAATTCTTACATAAAAAGGGGAGAAAATATTAAAAGACTTTTATTAAAAAGCCAACCTCGTAATTTGACTTTCCACACACACAAATTTAAACTGACTTTCAAGTACCGATTTTAAGTTTCCAAAAACTGCTTTGCGTTCCATGATTCCAAACGCCCCTTATGAATTGATGCATCCATTCCCACTTACAATAACATAAGAGACTTAAACAACTGAAATAGCAAGAGAAATTTTACTTTTCGAAAAATAGAAATTCTGCTGCTGACCTCACCATAACATTACAAATAATTTACTTGATAAAAGATGTGAAAATTGAACCTTTTATTAACTAACAATTATTATATTAAAAACATATATTAAACAATTATTTAATTAAAAACTATCCAAGACTTAAGTACAATAAAAAATATCGCTTTAAAATTAAGTTTTGCATCAACAAACTGTACTAAGGATTAACAAGAAAACCTACTTCTTTAATTCTTCAACGGTGGCAGGGGAAAATATTGCATTTTAATGGCATTATTATCATATTCAAAAGTGAAAATTGACTGTTCGGTGAACTACGCACTCGACATGATCTTCACCTCTGGAAAAGAGTAAGTTAAAGGATCTAATTGGTGCCTTTAATATACAATTGAATGCCAAAAACCTATTTTTTATCACTTTACACACGATTCCAATATCTTCCTAAATGATCGCTGGCACCTCGAAATACTCCTTGCCACACAGGTTACTACAGGTACTTAAGGTTCTCAAAAGACCTAAACGCTTCCACAGCAATATCCAGGAAGAATACGAAAGAAAAGTTACACAGAAATACTTAACCCTTTCAATCTTAATGTCCATGTAAATGGACATGACATTTTAAGGGATTCTTTCTAACTAATAAGATCTATCTGTAACATGGACCTCGCTATTTACTGTATGACTGCCTAACGTGTTAGCTTAAGTTTTCATAAGATCACATTAATTAAATTAGCAAAAAAATACTTCTAGTAACGGGGAGAATAAATGTATGAGTGAAAGGGTTATAGATGAGTTGATGGAAATAACTCTACAGGGAGACTCACATCATACAGGTATACAAAGAAGAAGAAAATATATGAAAATAGGGGATAGGCAACTCGTAGCGTTACAACTCTGCATACCCATGCTCCAATCTCAAATTATGATAAAAAGATTTCGAGAAGTTACTCCTACTAACACAGCTCCCCATCAAAAATCATGGAGAAGGATGAGGAAGGAAGAATGGGGCGGAAAAAAAAGAAATGCGTTCCGCGAGGCGAGTGGTGACGGCGTCACCGAGAAAAGCCGCGGTTTTCCAAAAGCAAGACAGCTCGTCGCCGGATTGCTTCACGGAGCAACACGAAGGACGGGAAGACCTCACGCCACAGCTAATTCGGGTAGGTACTAAACGCAGATGAAAGGCCTCAAAACCAAACGGAGAGTTTTCTAGGGCCACTCCTCTCAAAAATTATCACCAACGGTATCCTCGGTATCATGCTATTATGTTGTATCATGGTAAAGGTTAAAACTGAGGCATTCATTATAACTTGCAAGCAATAATTGATGCGGAAGTAATAATGGTAATGAGAGCAAGTTTGTACGATGAAACGGCAAGACAGACCAAGATACTTACGCATGACATCATTTCAGGCTTGACGTCGTGGAAATGAGATATAACCATGACAAAATAGAAACTTCAAGTGGAAATTTCCACACTTTGAAAATTACCATTTTCGAAATCGTGGTCGGTACTGGAGTTTTATATTTAAGGGTGGAAATTACAATTCGTATTTATGTTTTATCAAGACACTTCAATAACTTACACGGAATTTCAACATTAACAAGAGTACAAGTGAAACTACCCACAAATTATCCGGCCTCTTCCAAGTGTACGCGATTAATCCCTATCTCTCGCATTAAGCACTCCTCATTCGGCCAATGACTTCAAGAGTAATTGCAATAAAAATTTTTTAAAGAAATTTTTGTTCCCTTGACTGACCGTCGATGAACCGTAAGCACTCATAATTGTTTTTAAATTGTTTTACCATGCAATTTAGTTTGAAAAAAATACTGAACTCCTTCAATAATACTAAGAGTGTACTGAATAACGATACAGCCAATACTGTGAACTCAGCCACACTCCCACAATTAAAATCTGGATATGATCAAGTAGCTTTCCCTTCACGTCATTTCCAAAACCTGCAGGTGTTAGGGTTAGCCATATATAGGTATTGTTCTGGGACGAACTCAGCAATCATTGCCAACAGTACACATATTACTATTTATCGCGTCATTTGATCCAATCACTAAAATCACTACAGCATATAAAACGAATTTCTATTGTTATGTTATAATAATATTTATTATTACATAATTTTATAAAACATGCATCAGACCGCGCTCTTTCAGCAGCGGCAGAGTTGAAACATCGGCGAAATTAGTGGGAATCATAGAAAAACTTAAGCAAAGTAAATAGTGAGTAAAATATCTAATAATTCCGATGCAATCATGTTTCGTGAAACAAAATTTATCAGAATATTTGATTTGGAGATTTTAATAGACATAATAAGGTTAAACCGTCATATATCAAGCCAAGGAAAACGATTTGAATTTACATGAGGGTCCTTGAAATAACCTAGAATACGGGCCTAATATTTGCGCCGCCCAATTTATTTCACAAAACATTAGCTAAAGAGAAATCATTTAACACTTTGCGTGCCATGGACGTAATATTACGTCTTTCCATTAAATTGGCTTTGTATGCGTGAAGCCGTAATATTTCGCCCGTTGTACTTTTCCAGTTTACTGCTTAGGGGTTCCGTTTTTTCAATAATCAACTGCTCGATGGAAAAAGAGTTCACTTTATGTCTTGAGGACGAATAGTCCTCTGAAGCTACCGGCATCCTCATCTTAGGCCACTTAGTGTGAAGATTCTTTGGGCCAAAGGACCGTTCGTTGAGGGTGCATTGACCCTTTTTGTCATCCAGGATTTATAATGCTTTGCTTGGAACAATGCTTTTTTATGATTTCCATGCTATAAATAGTTCAAAGTGAGCGTATTAAAACATTATTATGCATGCTATGGCGGTACATCATATGTTGCAACTTTTTTATTTTTCAAAAACAGTAGGTTTTCATTGTTAAATTAGATATTTAAAAATTAGCAATAAATATTAAACAACTCATTCATAAATAAGAGCAAATTCCATTTTAATTGAAATGAACATCGATATAAATATATTCTTGATGCTAATGTTTAAAAAAAAATGTACGAATATAATAAAAAAATGGCTGGAAATTTCAGTAGGGCTTTAAATTTAGCAGCCGGCACTCAAAGTGTTAAACAATGGCACTAAATAGGTGAATTTAGCACATAAAGTTATTCAAATTAACCAGTAGGAACCCACAAACGCAATCAATTTCGTAGGAATTAACTATGTGGGATTTAACAATGCTAAAATTAAGAAAAAGTGCAAAATTCAGCGTGCTTAAAATACGGCAGGCCATTTGGGTAGAATGTGACTGTAAATGTAGATGAAGGGCCGTATTCTTAGTCGACCCTGTAGGGCCAACCGACCCTGGATACGTCATCAGCCCCTACATAAACCGATCTCGCCCTACATACGCCACATCAAGCCCTACATATGGCCGTTTTTGGAACTAAACGGGCCCTACTTGATGTAGGGTAGCTGAACCCATCCTACACCCTACAAAAACAATATGCTTGGTCATACATTTTCGGTCGTCCTTTCTTAGTTTCATAGTTAGTTCCATTACACCACCAGAGTGTAAAATTGGCGCTGCGCCATCATCTACGTCATCTCAGAGAACTTGACGACGGAATTACCCCCCACCACTTATGCAGGGTCGACTGAGAAACGCATGTAGGGGCCTTTTGTTATGTAGGGACGGATATGTAGGGTCGACTAAGAATACGGCCCGAAGACACACTTCCCCCGGGGGAGGGAAGCCATTACTCCATCGACCAAAGGATCTTCAGTTGGAAACAAAGCACACACACGAACGATGCCGTCACCTCTTTTGAGTTTCCTCCACGCAGACGAGCTGGAGATCCCAGCTCAACGGACGATAACGGGCGAAACATCGAGTTCATTTCCACTCTGTAGCATAAATACCTTTTTTAAGCCCCGAACGGTTAGCATTGCATATTTCCGTGAAATTTTTGATAAATATTTATATTTTTAACATTTTCTCGGAGTATTTTATAATAGACTGGATTGGAGAAAATTTTCATTTGAGAATCAGGTCAATGGACGTATATTAATAGGGGGTGAGAAGCGATAAGTGATTTTTTCCAAACAGTGATGTGTACAGAAATTGTTTAAAGAAATGCAGAAAAACTTGGTGGCCGAGGGATACGAGGGAGTCTCTGACATCGAGTAGAAAATCAAATGCGCTACGAAATATCTAGCTGCTGTCGTTTGTTTTCTTTTCTCTTTTTTTCTTCTTTTTTCTTTATCTGTGCCTAACTCTGATTGGAAAACAAAACAACTTGTCCCCCTTGGCCGCTCATCCCTTCCGTTATTATGTCCCCGGAAAATTAACTCCTAACAATGATTATTTATAAGAAAAAGTTTTGGTTTTCCGGAGTATGGATTGCAAGAAGATTTCCTGGTTGACCATCGCGTAACATTAATGAAGACTATCGTCGCTTCGACAGCTAGATCTGACATAATTATATCATAAGAGAAAAAAATGGCATATGAAAATTGCATACATCCGAACCATCAGTACGTAACGTTAAAGCCCGGCATTGATTTCACTCGTGAAAAAACCCAAAAAATCTTCCGGTAATTATCATCAAGTGACAAGTAAAATTACTTATTTGTACGTATTTCATACCACTATTGAAAGGTTATTCCACCAGATTCCATGGGACTTGAGAAGCGGCCCTTGAAAATTACCTGTAAAGAGAAGAAATTAAAAAAATATTACGAATAGCAGTCTAGAATACACACATAATTTAAAATATTTCCTAAATAATTTGTTTGCTCATAGACATGGGAGGCAACGCCATTCATGAATACGTAAAACACAAAAGAAATATTAATTATATATTCTATGCAGTGACACTTAAAAAATTGTATCAACATACAATCTGGGATAGATGGGCATGGTAACCTAGTTCTTGCCGACTCATCACTTATATAGCAATGATTTTAATTGATTAAATTCGGAAAAATCCATCAGGACCTCAATGAAAGTATTACTTTTACGAGATATAATCCGAAAAATATATTGAAAAAGACAGTATAAAATACCATTCATTCCTTTACTATAAGGGATATAACAGACGCGACAAATATTTAATGAAATACTATTGTACCTAGTACAATTTTTTCAATATAGACTCATTAAAGTAGATTTGAAAACATAAGAAAGTAATCCAACTAAATTCACTGACTTTTCCCATTTTCCACAACACTAAAGAAGTTGGCTTCAGTTTATCACTCATTTTTAGATCCATCCCCGAATTTCCCTTCGGAAAAGACAAAAGTGCGAGCACGACTCGCGGCTAAAAACTACACCAAGCGAAATCGGCCGTAGAGACGAAATAAGACGCACGCTTCGGAAAAGACGCAGTTGCACGCGAATGGCGTCAGAGGCATCCAAAGCATTGCCCCTTTGCGACGCGACCACAGAACGCAGCCCACTCGCGTCCATTAAAACAAGCGAGTTACGCACAATATTCCTTCAACAACTCGCTCCACCATCGTGTCGGGTAAAAATTTGTTGTTTCGAGCGTGAATTCATGGATAAAGCTTGACATAATTAAATGCAAAACCTATTTAATTCCACATAAATTTAAAGCAGCACGACCTAGATTTCGACTGCATCCTACTCGCGTCCATTAAAACAAGCGAGTTACGAACAATATTCCTTCAAAAACTCGCTCCACCATCGTGTCGGGTAGAATTCGTTGTATCGGCCGTGACTTCATAGAATCGACTCGACAAAATTAAATGCAAAAAATTTTTAATTGCACATAAATTTAAAGCTGTACGACCTAGGTTTCGACGTGGTACCTCATAATCTGGTACATTTGCAACGAAGACGCAGAATGAATAGTCACACACACAAATTCAATTTAAAAAATTCCCAAAAACCCAAACGGTCTGAGGTGTGGGTAAATTCATAGGGAAGAGAAACCCCAGGGGAGTGGTTTGGCCAAAGCGGTGGGGATAAGGGTTCAAGACAGTGCCGTAGCGAGGGGGGTCCGTATCCCCCCGAAATATAAAAAGAACGCTTACTATGAATCACAAAAGAAAACAATATATTGAAAAGTCATGGATTTACAAAAGATTTCTTTGAAAAATTGTTTTTTTTCGATAATGAAAAGTGTTAAAATTAATTGAAACCCCTCAACTTAGTACCCTGTTTTTCAAAAATCTTCCCCCTAGGTTTGAACCCTTATGAAAAAAATTCCTGGCTAAGCCACTGTGTGGCACCTTTAAGTGACTTAAAGCAAGAGATTCAAGAGCATAGCTTTGATCAAGTAGGAAGGAGAGGATGCCGTACATACATTATCTTCAAAAAGGGGGGAGGGGAAGGTAGCAGCGGTGGCACCTGGGGCAGGTGGGAGGAATAATAAAAAATGATAATAGTACTAAAAATTGGAGATAGAAATAAAAAGATTACGGAATATAGAACAGGTTTTTATAGCTCCAATTGTCATCTCTGCTACCTCTCTGCTACCGGTATCGTCCCAAAACAAAAAGAAAATTGTTTAAAATACTCAACCTTCAAAGGCGGATTAAGTAGGGGGGAACGAGGACAATGCCCCCCCACCAAGACGCTTAAAAAATAGATAGGATTTTTAATACGGTTAGCATCATGTTCGTTTTATTTTGTGCACTACGAAGACTCAATCATTTAATTTAATATTGATAACTTTCACATCAAAATAAAGAGAATATTTTCTACAGTAATTGTAGTATTTTTTTATATCTCAAGTATGAGAAGACCTGTCAGACCTTTGTATCGCCCCAGAAAAAATCCAAAATCCGTCCCTGTCAAACTTCATCAAAATAAATTCATTTAATTGCAAAAGGCTGTATTAATTTCAACTTGCCACATCACGAAAAAAATTCTCAACGCAATAGAATTGTAAAGAGTAACCTTGGTAAGAACTCGTACTCTTTATATTAAAAAAACTCAGTAAAAACCTGAAGTTACTTTGATGAAAAAGACGATAATAATTATAATAATAAAACGTCTTTATTGGGCGAGATAGAGAATAGAAAGGCCCAACTTTCTTCTAACCCTTCGGCACATATTGAATATTTCCAGAGGATACATTATCAAGTTACCCTTGAAATTAAATGCAGTCAAATCACAATAAAAGGGGGATGAAAATATGATTTAAAAGCAAAAGAGAAAATGCAAAAAGGAGAAAATTACAATTACCAAGGACGAAAATATGTGAACAAACGTGGATAAACCGAAGGATACTGTATTTCGTCCTTATTGGAAAAATACAAATGCAGGAAGAAGGGGGACGTGAAAACCCTGCGAAACCCACTTGGAATAAGGTAATGTAAACATGGATGAATACAAACAGAGTAAAATTTCACCCAGAACCTTGAAAAAAATCAATATGGGGTAAAGGCAAGAGGACTGAATAGACGAGATCCAATTACATCCCATAGATGGCTGATTTCTGTTGCCACTTCGGTCGCATTTTATCGGTTTTCAAATATGTCCGCGGCGCGGTGATGAGTGCAATTCGATCCACTATTTTCAGTTATAATGTTTCTAATTGCAAGGAATAGCATTGAAAAGTTTATTGGATCACATCTGAATGCAATTAAATTTCTGTTAACACCCCTAACTATACCTTATTTCCCCGTGAAACTCGTATCACTTTGTTCGTCAGCGACGCGAGGGGCGACTTTTGTAAACCCATTTAAAAGCGTGGTGGTTGACATCACATTTAGAGGCTGACTTGAAGATACACTTCTGTATTATTCGTGGGGAACAGAGAGGAAGATGATGACGTGCCACGTCAAAACTTAGGTCTAAGGGGACTGCATAGAGGAGGCCCAATTCCATCCCACAGAAGGTTGATATCGGGGAAATCATCCTTCGGGGAAATCATTAACCCATACCAGCACCTTCCACAGCCGGACTCAACGACCTTCCATAGACTATTGTGATTTAGAAAACTCAATGTACCCCGCTAATCCTCTCTTTCTTCCCCAACACCGCCACCTTCTTTAGCTCTCGTCTCCTCACCCACTTTAACCCCGCCCTCCCCTGGCTGGTCAGATACCTATCCTTACAGGAAAAACCCTCGTTCCAAATCAAGACTGCCCCCATAGAGTTTACATTACTAGAGTGTAGTGTGTAGAGTGTAGAGTATTTATGACTGCCCCTTTCCCCCCCCTCTCACTATTTCATTCCGTGTTTAACCCTCACCCCCGCCCTTTCAACCAGTCCTTTTCCTTTCCGATAGATGTCCTCACTGTCACTTGTGTGCTTTGTGTATAAATGTATGATGCATGCAAGATCAGTCACCTGACGATGTAACCAAGTTACGAAACCCGGGTCGTGCCCATAATTAAATAACTGTGAACCTTACAAAGTTTTATATCCTTACTTCCAGTATGGAGAGGTTTCACAAAGTAAAGCCTGAAGTTATTTGCTATAGGTTGATATCTGTTGCCAATTCAGTCCCATTTTAATCGGCTTTCAAAAATATCAGCAGCGCGGTGACTAGTGCAATGCGATCCACTTTTTTCCAATATTTTGTTGAATTATGTTTATAATTGCGAGGAATTGCATTAATACTTCTGAATTTGATAAATAACATCATCATGAATGTATATTTCGGTTGACACCCTTAATCATACCTTATTTCCCAGTGACACTCGGATCAATTTGACCGTCAGCGACACGAGTGGCGACTTTTGAAACCAATTAAAATGCGCGGTGGTTGACAACACATTTAGATGTCGACTTGAGGATCCTCTTTAATAATATTCGTGCCTACGTCGTACAGCATTAAATTTATTTACAGAATTATTAAGTTTTTGGATTTCATCGTGTCGGGTAAAATTGGTGGAAAAAAAAGCGGAAATCACAAAACGCGAACGGACTTGAAGATGTTTACTCGGCCAGCGGCGGGCCTTCCTCCTGATGCTCCGAGCCATTCGTTCACCGGCGGAAAGATTCGCAGAGCGGAGTTCAATCCCACCGCACGACGCAATCCATTCCCGCGGGGAACCCAAGGAGTCGAGGAGGTCGCAATAAAAGAACGTGACTTGCAGGAAAACCCGGCCGAACAGCATGGATTTACAGCGGGCATGAGCGCCACTCTCAACATTTTTTTTTATTTTCAACAATCAGCGTCTCCTTATCGACTGGAGAAAATTGACCTATTTATTCCTCTCTAACATTCGGTATTTGTGATTATTCTTTGTTTAAAAACCTATTTTTCTCATGTAGGTAAAGTTTTCTTACGGCTAGAACTTGGAAAGGTTTTATTTCGTATCGTAGATGACACGAAAAACTTATATATATATAAATATAAATATCACTTGACACGCTGTATTTTTAATCTCAATCTTAATGTACATTCACTTCAAGATGGCTCTCTGTCTAACAATCTCTTATTTATCTCTCATCACCATAGCATCAAATCAGCAAAATAAAATCAAAATAAAAACAAACATGCTCACAGACAAATAAAATCAAATAAAAACGAACATGCTCACAGACAAATAAAATAAACAACAAATGAACTCAAAAACAGAAAACAAACTAAACAAATACAAAAGTGATTCCGGTCATAAAAACACATGCCTTAAATAAAAACACCTGCATCAAGATACAATTAGTTTCGACGCAGAGGCGTCATCCCGTCGAAGCGAAACATATTCGTTGCCTGGACCAATAGCGTCGCACGCCTTGTATTTGCGCAATCTGTAACCACTATCTAAAATCCATAACATGAATGGGCTCCTCAAGAAAAAAATATAGCGTGACGTCAGTGGTCCGGATTGATCTTAAGGCCAATCGCCTCAATGATGAATTTTATCAGGGCGTGTTAGTTTACGATGATCCGGGAAGGTTCAAACTGTTTTGGTTGACGATGACGTGGTGTTGCCAAAAACCTACTTATAAACTAAATGAAAAAAATTTCTCCCAACATTGAATAGAAATAACAAAAGAATCAGTAATATATTGATATCAAATTTTATGTCATGCCATAGCAGCGATTAAACTAGCACGAAATCTCAAATGCCGTCGTTGACGAAAAACAACTCCTGTGGGGTTAGCCTATATATAACTAACGACCCCTAACTTTCCCTAAATGTAAAGCTCCACTTCCAAAAAAAGACATTTGTAAGCTTTATTGATACACCCGTGAAAAAAAACTTATCCTGAGTAAAAAGTTAAGATTTTAAACAAAAAAAATCACAAACGCCAAAAATATTTAGATTTGAAAAAAAAATTGGCACGAAGAGGAACACTCCTTCTCAATTCCCCGCCAAAAAGAAAGAAAACCATTCCCTTTTTCACATTCAATCTCCAATAAACTTTCGTTCTCTAAAAGAATAATAATATCCTTCCAAAGACGAAAACCATAGGTACCCATTCTCTCCTTCACCTCAGGTGGATATTGGCAACAATTAGGCACCGAAATGAGAAAAGTAATTTCTACCAATTCGCACTACGCGTAAACTCCACAAATTACTAAGGTAAAAGAAAGTAAAGGGTAAGCTAAAAACAAGATTAGCGAACTCTTAACTCTTCCAGCACCAAAAATCTTCCCAATTTCCTTAAAAAAAGAAATAAAACCATTCCCTTCTTCACATATCCACTAAACTTTAATGCTATCAAAATAATAATAATATTCCTTCCAAAATAGGAAAAACCTTACCGCTCTACGCATAAACGCCACAAAGTACAGAGGTAAAAGAAAGGCAATGCTCAGGGTCGGTCTGGGGGGCTTGGGGGCCCTCGGCCGGGAGAAGACTCACGCACCTCCTTAACTTGCGGGTTGCGGGGGTCCTCTCCCGGAAAATGTTTGAAAATTACATGCTCAGAAATTAATTTTGACGTTATTCTAGCTCTTAAAACTCGATAAAAGTTTATGAAAAATAGCAATTTCATAAGAAAAACTACTATAAGCTGGTGTAACAGCTGGTACTTTGCATTTTATATTTTTTTCTTTACGTACATCCTGATTTTATATTACCACCCGACTTTATGGTCGACTTGTAACAATTTATGTAATAATAATAATAATAATATAAAAATAAGTGAATTCCACAGTTTATAACATTTAATAATATATTATGGTTTTATTACACATTAAGTGTATTGTTCCTTGAAACAGCACTGATATCTAAAAAAAACCTCTAGAATAACCTCTTCGAATAACCCTTTCAAAAGAAAGCATCAGGTTGTCATTTATCTTCTAAACCTTTATTTTACTTTTTTTCATTTAATCTTTTCACGCTGATTATGTTGTAAATGAAGCCAATAATAAAAAACGCAGAGATTTTTAATAGCAAAAAACTTTGGTTTGAGTAACTTAAGTCTTTTTTATCACACCTTTCATACACGCTTCAAGGTAGACGCGAGCGTTGGGGGGGCCCCTAAGCTCGGAGCCCTCGGCGACCAGCCGACCTGGCCAGACCACCCTTTGCAATGGTAGAAAAAGACGAGTTTAGGGTAAACTAGCCAAAAATTTGGCTCACCCCTATCTTCTTTAAATCCTAAAAGCACCAAACATCTTCTCGATTCCCTTCCACAAAGATAGACAACCTTCTCAACATTCAACCTGCACTTAACTTTCGTTCCATTAAAAAAATAAGAATATCCCTTTCTAATGCGAAAAACCTTGCCACACTACGCATAAACTCCACAAAAAATAGGTTAAAAAATAAAGGCTAGGCAAAGACGCGTCAAGAGTAAGATAGCTACAAGCTTGGCGCAATCCAAAATCTTCAAGCACCAAACATCTTCCAAATTTCCCTCCAAAAAGAAATACAACCATTCCCTTCTACAAATTTCATCTCCGCTAAACTTTCATTCCCTTAAAAAATAATAATATCCCTTCCAAATGCGAAAAACCTTAACACACTCTCTCTCCCCCCCCCCCTTCTCCTCACCGACCAATCCGGTCTCCAATCCTCCCCCTTCCCCACCTCCCCTTCCCTATCCACCTAGCGATGCTTCCACTCCCACCACTGACATCACTACCCGTTGTAGGCCGTTACGTCAGCTCCCCCCCTCTCTCTCTATCGCTATCTCTCTCTCTCTCGTTCACGCGCGCATATACATCCACAACCTTTTTCTCGGCCGCCTTCCTTTCCTTTTACCGAACAACTACGAATCGACAATATTTTTCCCACCATTATAAAACAGGCAAGTAGCCAAATAGCTCTTTTTTCGGGTTTCATCCAGACAAAAAGATGCGACAAAACTTCTCCGTCGTGTGCCAATGAGTTAAAAATTTTCTTCTCGAAAAGTAAATGATAGGGTGTTTACTTCTACAGATCAACGTTTCAAAAAAATTAAATAAAATCCGAAGACTCAAGCGTGATGGAGTGGAATTTTTCCATATTGAAATAAATACTTGTAATTTTCCACGATTATAAAAGATGATGTAGTAACATTGAAACCTAGGTCGTAATAAGTTTTATAATCGTGTAAAAATGCAAGCACCGACTTCAATAAGTTAAAAAAAACTTTTCCTTGCAGAAAGACGTATTTGGGGAGGCACGTAACAGAAAAGAAATACGTAAATGTGGAAAAGGTTCGCTAAAATACTATAACGGTGACTTGCGTTAAATCAATATAAGGATTGTTCACCGAAGGTAATAATGACCATTTTGAAGTGAGTATGACTACTATCAATGATGATCGAATAAACTATTTTCTCGCCGTAATAACCAAGAATTTAGAAATCTGTGGCAAACTTAATGTAGTTCGCATTAAATGAAATAAATCAGTTAGTTATCTTGGAAATGATGGCTGCATTTGAAAAAAGTAAGCAAATAAAGACTTTAAAATGTACCAAATAATAGCCCATAGCTCCCGTTCACCCATAACCGTAAGTTTAAAGGAATAAATTTTCACATAAAATAAAGTCATAACTAAAAGTTACAATGGCGCTAATTCAGCGGCTTTGCATCGAAAAAGACTGAGTACTTTAAGAGAGTAAGTAAGTCGCGTATTTCATGCGTTATTAAAGACGCATAAAAAATGACGTAGGGCCTAGTGCGGAATACGAACCTTTTACTATACATCCAAATCAGTGGCGTAACTATGGGGGGGGGGGGATGAGGGGGATAGATTCCTCCCCAAAGCCTCAGAGAAATAAAAAAATATTTTAAACTATTGTTTAATTTTGTCATACAATTACTGAATTTACTCAAAGTGAAATTTTAAGCGCCAAAATGGTGTAAAATGTATTTCCAGCCATTAAAATTTTCAAAACATTTCCCGGACCCCCTGTTGCTTGGAGGGGGTCCTCACCCCCCAGACCCTTCCAACCCCCAAAGCATATTCCTAGTTACGCAATTAATCCAAAGGATATACTGTATGCGTAGAATGCATTTGATAAACCTATTACCAAGGTGCCCTAAAGACAACGCTTCCTCCCGCAGATGATTCGCACCAACATTCAATACGCAGAACTTTTGCAACAATTATACCCTAAGAGCCACCTCTAAGATGCTCGGGAGAGGGGAAAAGTTTCTTCCAAGCATGCATCAAGCTACAAGTAGGTGCTACCACAGAGACACGTGTAATGTGTGGCAGTGTAACCTCGCAACAAGCATTCACCATTCCTACTACGACACTATTTATACGCAGATCTACCAGCATCCCAAACTAAATGCATGCGATAAAAACTACGTGCACATCGGCCTGTTTTTGCAAATGGGCGCGTTATTTTTATTTGGTTATGCTTATTAAGAAATAGAGTACGAGAGTTTAAAAATATAATTTAAAAAATTATGTTCATTGCAAAAGAAGCCCTGATAAATAAAAATATGCCGAGGCAAACACTTTGCATTTCATTCTCAAAAGACCTACACTACCAGACACTAATCAACGAAACACACCACGTAACTAAACCGCCGAACAAAGCATTTGGTTTTCAATAGCGGTGAAATTCCATGTACGTAGTCTTAAATCGCTCTCGAGAGAAGGAATGTATGAACCTCTTCGTTCTTGAATGTATTTTTCAAAATTTGCATTGATTAATAATCATACAAGCACTGATCTTATTCCCTTTGATTATTGTTCAATCTCCCACAAGGCAAGACAATTGAAAATCAGCTCATAACAGCGGCAATCTAGAATTTAGACCGGCAATTGGCAATCGTCGTTTAAGGTCAAACTACGACTGAAAATTATTGTCTAGCTCAAGGAATGGATTTTGCGCTACATAATATAAGAAAATCCATTAAAAATCATGAGAGATATTTCGGTAAGACAATTTTATCACTGAATAAGATTGGACGAAAAAACTTAATAATTTCAGTACGCAGATATTTCCGGTAGAATTATTTTAAGTCCATCTGAGACAACGAAAAAAAGCAATACGCATTCTATCTTTAATTATCTGCACATATTTATCTCAAGAATCATGAAAGCGACAGGAAAAGGACATAAAGCCACCGCACGGTACCCTAGATAGGTAAATCCCACCAATACGTCCTTGTGGTCTTGCAAGAAAGAAGTAGGCTCATTAAAACGGAGAGGGATTTCCGGCCGCATGTTTCCGGCAATTTCCAAGAAATTTGCGGAAGATGTTCTTCCTTCTCAGCCCACTTAATTGGCATACACGACCACAAGGCATGCCTCAAGCGGCGGCTCCAGGTAATTCACGTATCGCTTTGATGATTTTTTTTAAGATGTCGTTATTTCAGTGTACGATAAGGGACCATGATCCCTGCGATAGTTCGGCTTCAGGGTAGCTGGACTTGGATTAGGTAGAGTCTGCATGTAAGGTTAATAACTTATTGTAATTGACAGTACCAGGTTTCTGAATGCATTTCTTGGGAAGTTATAACTCATGAATGAATCAGTTACTACACCAACATTTTGTTTTCTATAACTAATAGTTTAATTTTACATGGAAGCATGTCCGTGTCTTTAGTACTCTCCTAGTTACCAGTCTGACCGCATATCACTGTCCTGCGTGCTTGGCCTACGTCCGGCAAACGAGCGCGTTTCTGATTAAGGCGTGGATGAGTGCTGAATGCCTGTTGTGGAAACACCCCGTGCCACACACCCTGGTGATTGCTTACAGGGTAGCTCGCATATGTAGATGATTCTTGTGAAAAGTGACGGCAGATGTTTTCTCGCTCAAAATCCCTTCCTTAATCTAGACGATAAATTTTATCCGTAGCATGAAGTTTAACGACGATTGCCAATAACAGGAGGTATATATTCTAGGTTGCCACTGATTTGTGTATAAATTTTCAATTCATGTAATACCAAAAATACTGCATAAATTTCCCATAAAGTAACAATATTACAGACACACAAGTACACGTCTTCAGCAATAGCATATTTCAATTTTGGGAATTCCATCACATCCCATTTTTTAAACCCATTCCCATCATTTTTACCCAATTTTGAAAATTTCTTAAAATTCAAGTTATTTGCCCAATACAGAAAATTTCTGAATTTTAGATTTAATTTTGAGAAGAGATACTAGCAAACACTCACGTACACATTTTTAATAATAGCTTATTAATGATAAAAAATGTGAGTTAAAATATAAAAAAATACAAACAAGTATCAGGTCTGAAGCACTCAACCGATCTCTTGATCATATTTACATATAGAAAAGCAATACGCGTCCCGGGAATCTATATGACACCTTAGCAATTTCAAATTAATTGAAAATTCAGTAAGTTTCTCATGATCTCCTTTGTTTTCTGTCATATAATTCTTTCGTATAGGTTACAATAAGTACGGATTCAATACCTACAAGTTAGCTCTACAGAGGAACATCTATTCCAAGATTTGATGTTTCTTGTTCATATTCCATTAAGGTTTTAGACTTTCAAGGTTTCATGCATAAACATCTACATTTACACGCTGTTTCTTGATTGTATGACTGGCTTATATTCCCACATGCATTGACTCGCGCGACATTGTAAACTATACTATGTTACAAAGGAGTTCACTATGTAAAAATAAATGTATTCATTATTATTTATGTACTCAAATTCGATCCACTGAATAGAAGAGGTCTTAACCTTTTAGAATTCCATTTTAAGTGAGGAAAAATAACAAAATTACTTTCTACAACTTAAAAATTAATCGTCGACTAGTTTCAGTACATTGTATCATACTTAGTCCTGAAAATGATTCATTGCATTGAAACTAGTAGACGATTAAAGTTTAAGTTGTAGAAAACAAAGTTGTTATTTTTCCTAACTTATACCCTGTTTTACCCGTAACAATATTTAAACTAACCGACCCCGAAAGGGAGACAATTCAGGAGTTCTTCCCGACTTGATTGAGGAGTATCTACATGAGTAAGGGGGGGGAAGCGAAGTTTTTATTCCACCACTACGCGAAAATCTCTCTGGGGCCGGTTCTGTCCCTCGCCGAAGTCTCTCTCTCTCTCGACCAAATTCAGAGAAGGAGACACATAAAGAAGCGAGAAGGGAGAAAAAATTCAAACAGGCCATGTCTCCCCTCCCACCCATCTTTTCCACCACGCCACATACAAATCGTTCGATTTTCCGTCCCCCCCCCCTCCCCACGTAAGGAAGTTGGAATGTTTACGGCGACGAAAAGGTTCCATAGGCGGTCAAAGGAGACGCGCAGGCCTTGCATCCCGCGTGCAATGACCCGGTCCGGAGAGAAGGCGACCGACCGACCGACCGACTGGGCTCGCGAGGTGGAACGACGGGTGACGTCAGCCCATAGTTATACGCACGGTCCAAGGGACGCATTGGAGGAGTCTTCTATCCGGAGGAATACGGAGAGCCGCAGAGGTCTCCTATTCGTTCAAAAGATAGAGCTAGAGTCATCGTACCAGACACGAATATTACAAGAGAGGATACTCAACTGGGCCTCTAGATGATATATCCCCAGACGACGTAAAACATATCTTACGTTTACCTTACCACTATGGTAGACGTGATTATAAGAAGAAAATAAAAGATATGCGACTACAAAACAGAGAGATTTAAAATGTCATTCTTTCCTC
Source organism: Ischnura elegans (assembly GCF_921293095.1). Classification (NCBI taxonomy): domain Eukaryota; kingdom Metazoa; phylum Arthropoda; class Insecta; order Odonata; family Coenagrionidae; genus Ischnura; species Ischnura elegans. The sequence continues at coordinate 73,456,876 of NC_060254.1, forward strand.
GTACTGGTAAGAAAGCAAAGTTGTCTCGATTTTTAAAATTAATGGCGTCTCTCGCTAGGACGACTCAGTGCATGTTTTTATTTATTTCTTCCATTTCTCTAATCTTGCATGAATTTGCAATAGAAATTACAAACTGTTTGCAAGTTTTGTCTTCGCATGAATATGCACGTATATTTTGCTATCATGCGTAATAATTCCATGACCCTGAGGTGTGCATGTGGCGGTCCTCTTGCATGCTGCATGCTGGTGATCACCCCCTGTCAAGCACCCTAGGTGGCTCGCAGGGCATTATGTAGATGTAGAAATGTGTTGTCATCCACCGCGCATTAAAATGAGTTTACAAGAGTTGCCACTCGCGTCACTGATAGACAAAGTGAGCCGAGACTCACGGGGAAATAAGGGGTGTTCACCGAAATGCATATATATGATGATATAATCTATGAAATTCACAGCTATTCGATGCCATTCCTCGCAATTGCAAACTTAATACTGGAAAATATTTGAAAAAAGTGGATCGCATTGCACTCATCGCCGCGCCGCTGACATTTTTTGTAAAACGCGACCAAAAGGGGAACAGAAACCACCCTTCAATGGAATGGAATGGGGCCTCCTCTGCGCAATCCCTTTGGTATTAGAGTAAGTATAAACGCAGCACTAACCGTGACAACGCAGTGCAACGAAAGCTGGTGCTGACATTGTAATAAAGGTTATTTCTCAAAATACCGATACTTTTTTTATAAATTGAAAAATAACCCTGTAACATAGAATATACAAAGTAGGGAAGTCAAGAATATCTCTTTCCTACCCTTACTCCCGAGGCTATGACATCTACATCTACAAATTACCCTGCGAGCCACCTCTAGGGTGTTTGGCAGGGGGTGATCAATCACCAGCATGCAGCATGCATTTGGACTCCCACATGCACACCACAACGTCCAAGAAACGTCCCGTATAATAACAAACTATACTACTATATGCAGTTAGAAATAGAATATAGAATAGAAATTCAGAAACATGCAGTAAGTTTTACATAGGTTAGTAGGCTACACTACAAGTCATGCAATCTATTTACGCGCTCTATTGCTGCCGTTATAATCTCTTATTGATCGTGGAAAAAATGACATTCGGAATCTGTCTGTTCTGCAATCTATCTCTCTTATTTTATTTATATGATCTGATCTTCCGTAGTACGTTGGCGTCCGCAAGATATGGTTAACTTCGTCAGAAAAGACACTGCTCTTGAATTTATCTAAAAGGTTTAGTCTATTTTTCAATCTACGGTCCGACAGACAGACGGTCCGACCGTCCAACATATATTAGAAGACGCCGCCAAAGATTTCAAGCATCCTGCCAGATCTCCAAATCGTATGAAAAAGTAGTCTAAAAATAGCAGTGCACTTGGAAAGCTTGTGACGTAAAAATTTCAACATTTAAATTCTTCAAAATTAATTATTCACCATAAACATTCTTCGATATCATAATAAGTATAATTGAGGCATAATTTGCTTCAAATTTCGGGCGAAAATTTTACCAAAACCATGGAAAAACAATTATATTTTGTTTTACTAGATTTTAAATTGAAACATGATCATCTTCACGAAATTTAAATTCTTGATAAGCACAGCGCTTCAACAAAGTTGGGGATGGGAGGGTTCTTTCTGAATTTTTATCCCCACTCCATGCAAAACTCCGCAATGCTTCACAGGAATAAGAAGGAATTACCCGCAGTAATTATTTAAGAAAAAAAAATCACTAACTCATTCTTCCCTGTGTGGCATTACATCGTAAGGCTTCTTGGATATTTCACTTTTATTATTACAAGAGACGAATTTTAAAACGGACGCCAGAATAGGGGAAAAGGATGGGTAAAGATATTCGTTTCTCAGAATGTTGTCCTTTGTAAAATTTGATATTTCCAGCTGCTCCCTCGAGTCTAATTCACGGCGGTCACTGCATAATTTTCAAATATCCATTTAATATTTATTCATTTATTCGTAATTTACGCCTGAAGCTGATAATTACTCGTCGAAACCCGGGTCGCGTAAGTAAAAAAACTAGAGGTATAAGTAAAAGTGAAATAAATATCCAAGTAACATTATTAATGAACTCAACAGGTTTCAACTCAACACGCCATTCAAAAGCACTGTCCCGATCGACCTGACTGCTTTACAGGATTTCACCCATGACTTAATTGAAAAAAAAAGAAAGGAAATAAAAGTGAACACATGGAGAAAGAAGAAGCGAAGAGTGGAGCGTAGGCTGGTATGCGGGCTACAAATGGCGTCGCTACCTTGTTAGATGCAGCTGCAAATGTCGATAGGAGAGAGTCTAGGGAGAAAACTGTGGATTGAAGTCGTCTGTTTTCTACACGAGGGTGGGGATTCGATGGTGAACGCCAAGCTATCGGAAAATCAGCGCACGGGAAGCTTGCACTTTCTATTTGGATCGATGTCGAACACACAAAGAAAAATAAAGTTAGGGCAAGTCGTAAATTGGAATCTCCGTGCAAGAACTCGGCAGTAATGGTGGTTAAATAAATTAGCCCCCACACGTTCACCAAGAGGGTGCTCAATTGGAATAGATGAACTCGGTCAGTATTCGTAAAACAAAGTAATAAAGTATAGTAGTAAAGTGCACGGAGACGACGATGGGTAATATGAGCGCGGCGTGGAAATTTAACGCAGAGACCTTATAGTTCCTTTCTCTTGGGCTTGAGATACGGAAGACACATAAGCTTTGGATGGATCGAGTACTTAACAGGGAGGGGATGTTGAAAATAGTGTTAGAGGGTAGAGTGTTGGGTAAACGGGGGAGAGGAAGGAAGATAATACGAATTTTAGATCAAAGGAAAATGTGTAGTAAATTGAACAAGGAATGAATGAAGGGATGGGAGAATGTCAGAATACTTCTTAAATACTCCTTCCATATATACATTAATCAGTAAAATACTTTCAATGTTAATGATAATGTTTCCTAAAATGTGAGGAGTGAAAAAACTCCAGTGTTCTACGAGTTTTGCCATATTTGCATGCCACTTTACATTTTGAGCCGCATTTGGCTGACTTTCCTGCTGTAGCTGCTGCGACTCCGAATGCACGTTTGCTAAAAAATTCACACGTAAAATTCTCCGTATGAGCATACTTAGGAGAGGTCCTTTTCGGTAGAGTAATTTAATAATATTAATAATAATAATAACAACTCTACAATGAAGTTAGCGATTAGCAGTTCATCCATTTATAATTGATAGTGGGTCCTACATGAGATACCCTCGATAACGCAAGTCGAGACGTTAATGGGACGCATCACTTCCGCTTGACCACCCATTTCAGGGATAAAATGTCCAACGCAAGAAAGGTGGAACTAATACTGCTTTCAAAAACTTACAAAAGAATGAAAAAAGAACACTCTGGGACAACATGATTATCCTATCGGATAAATACAATTAAAGGGAAAGGAACTGACCCCCTGACTCGATTGCGAGAAATTCACACACCTGTGTCTCAGTCCAGAGTGAGCTCTACCCTCTCCAAAGCAAACTAACATTCTGATTATATCACTGAGTGAGAGCTAAACAATAACATCACGGATGATGCTTTCATGGATGTGCCACTTATATTATCTAGGGGTTATATACATGCGAGACTGGTAAAGGGGTAACGAAGGGTGTGTCAACATCAAGGCTCAACGAAATCAATGGGAATTAAATCCCTATCAAGAACGCGCATTTCTGCATCTAATGCGTTGGGGGCGTTGACGTAAGGCATACGTGAAATTCCTCCACGCATTTTCCATGCGTAACACCTATTGTATTACAGCAGCAAAGAGCTCCATAAATTAAGACAAGTTCAAATGAGACATCGGAAAGCAACACTTGCATTGCAAAATCATTCCAAGCGCGCACTAAATCGAAGCTGAAAGCATATTCACGCCAGACAATGAAGGTAACTAGCATAATGAGAGCTTAGCGAGTTTTAAACGCGTGATATAAACTACTATGTACGAAAATAAATTAAGCCAGCCTCTCACTTTATTAAGAAACCAAGCTCGTATCCAGGAAACCTAACCTTTAAGCTTACATGAAGTTAAACAGAAGACTAGTGAAAGAAAAGGGTTAGTACTACCAAATGAAATAATTCGTTAAGCGTAAAATTCATACAAGAGTGAAGGACTCCTCACGTGGACTTTAAACACGGCGTTCTTATCCGGAATAAATTTAATTAGAAAAACGAAGAAATAGAAAGAATCTTAAAAATTAATTTTTTGTCATCGATTAAATTTTGCTACTACGAAATCAACTTCGCAGAAAATATAATCTTTAGCGACGTACTCAAAGGTTTTAGATTCTAAAAATTCTGTGCAAGTAATACCTTCCTGATGAAGTTATACGTCAGGAGAGTGACAAATAGTACTCGATAGCAGGTGAGTACTCTGATGGTATTCAAGAATACGAGTACTCTGATAGCACTGAGGTTATTCAGCCTTATTCGCCAAGGTGATCGAATACTTTAGGTGGCAATATGATGTCCGCCTCAGGAAATAAGTAATACGCACTCTCGACTTGGTTGTCATGGGTGATTCCTGGTTACTGATAAGCACGGGTAGTCTAGTGCGTAACTGGATATATCAATAATAATAATAATTTGAATTACTCCAATTAAAAATTCAAAAAATACTATGAATGTGACACCCCTCGAGACTTTCGCCTCGCTTTAGGGTACCGATTCACTCATTAACAAATAATCTCAAATTTCAATTTGGTCTGTGCTGTATACACAATTCTCCACAGAGGAGAATGAAGCCTTGGTAGCTTAACTGGCTAAAGCACTCGGCTGGAAATCGAGGGATCCGGGTTCGAATTCCGGTCAAGGAGAATGATTTTTCCTCTGTGGATTTTTCGCACAATTTGTGCATTGCGGGTGACTCCGTAAAAGTTATCACCGTGGCTAGTCCCGGTATACTTAAACATAGTTTCCTATTTTTACTTTCACCCAACTGCTGGAGTGCAAAAAACAAAACCAAAATATAGGAAACAAATAAATAAAACTAATAGAGAAAGTAAGGAGCAAAAAATGGAAATTAAGTACATGTTAGTAATCCTTTGAGTACCTGTGAGGAATCTCTCGTACGTACCGTAAGTAAGTAAAAAAAGCATCTCTTCGAGTACATCTGCCGCATTATTACTGCATGGCAACGAAAGGTCGAACATTTATGGGCATTTCCACGAAAATTTCAACTTTTTCTCTAAAATTAAAATGTATGCTGGAACTATTTTATCTTGATAAATCAACAGTTAAATGATTGAATTTTATGAAATCAGTATTGGATTTGCTCAAACAACTTAGCTACTCATTTGGTGATCGTTGAATTCAAGATGGCTGCCAGAGATTTGTTACGAACTATTTCATTATAGTTTACAGAGTAATATTTATCAACAAACAACATAAATAGCATTCTATTGCATTGTAGGTCTTGTATAGTATAGCTGATGATTCATATATGATGTATACATTGCGAAATTTGAAAAGTCTTCATTCTAAAAATCAAAATAATGAATGAATTCCATATCATAGAACCATGAACGATTTCTTGCTCGACTTGACGAAAATTAATTCGTCGGTGACATCAGAATTCGAAGTCTGTTCGGGATTCTTTCGACACAATCCCACATCTATGGGGGCCAAGAGCCAAACGTTATAGATCATATCCGGTTTAGAGCGATTCTCGAACACCAAGCTGAGAAAGATATTTTTAAAAACTTCGTCATCCATATATTCATGCCGAGATAAATCGCAAAATATTCTTCTCTGAAATGATGCTTTAAGGCATTAGAACCGACTTCAGAACACATACATAGCAGTAAAAAAGAAAAACCCAATTTAAGAATTTCCTTGAGTTTTCTCCATTTAATGTGCACAAAGAGCCGTTCACATGGCACATGTATTGGTAGAAAAAACTTTATATTCCTCATTATTTAGTCAGTGGTACACCAATAATTACGGGAAGGTATGCAATGTGATGGAAGTCGAAGTTTTACATTTTTCCTCTCCATCGAATTAATTTTAAAAATTAATCCTCTTCCAGCGTTTTTCTCACAGCCGCTTAACTTTGAGTTTACATTCCCTAGTGTTAAGCTAAGAGAAATTATCTATGGTTTTTATTTTGATTTCAGAATTCCAGGTAACTGCTAATAAATTTAGTATTTTTTCGTACTAATATTTTAACTATTTTGTAAAATATTAAATATGAATTTTAATCTTAATTGTCTTCTTTGTTACATTCCAACGTCTATGCATACATTTTTACGGAATGTATCAAATTACTCGGAGTATGTGCATCAGCAAAAAGGGCTCATTATCCATTTAACGGTAATTTTTATTGATACCATAATTATACACATTCAGAATTGTAAAACCCGTCTCAGTAAATGTTTCAAGCCAACCAGCAACTTTTAAAAAATGAACGGTATTTCTCCGAGCAGATGAACGTATGTCCCCGATTTCTGAAGTATAAGCGATAGAGCTATGAGGAACTGCTCATCGAACTTAAAAAAATATGTATAATATACAGTCTCCATGTTTCTGGGCTTCACCGCGTGGATTTTTCTTCATGACGACAGTTTCTCCGGTATTCCAACCGGCGTCTTCAGGTCGATGTCGGGATTCAATTTTCGGTGACTTATATAGTTCATTTTTGGCGCCAATTTTTTGGCTCGTGGAAGAGGGTCATACGAGAGAAAAGAAGGTGGACCAATCAGCATCCAGCATGAAAAATTGGCGCCAAAAATGAACTATATAAGCCTCTAAAAAGTGAATCCCGACATCGACCTGAAGACGCCGGTTGGAATACCGGAGAAACTGTCGTCATAAAGAAAAATCCACGCGGTGAAGCCCAGAAACATGGAGACATCATCTAGACAACGCCGCGGAAAACTACGCATCAACTTCATAATATAGAGGTTAGCAGAAACCTTCTTATCGACGGGATACTTCTCTAATTAATTTATTTAATTCTTATAGCAGCCTTGTCAAGATTTGATTCCAAATTATTCGCCAAGAATCGATAAACTATAAAATAAAAAAAATCGGAGTAATGTTGAGGGCAAGAATGAGTAAGAAAATTCAAATAAAGTCATAAATGCATTGAATTAACTCCATGACGACACTAAAAATCTCCATCCAAAGACGATTTTAACTAATAGTAAAATGAACAAGGAAACAAACATTAGACCATACCCAGTATAATTCATCGTCAAAGAAAAATTAAACATTCTTCCAATGCTCAAATTATAAAAAAAACTACAAGCTAAATTAAGATAAACATTCGTTTATTCGCCTCGATTAAAATGTGACGAACAATTTCAGAAAATCCAACGTTGAAACATCTTCAAGAAATGTATGATAATCCGGACGCGGCTATAAGTTTACTTCGCCATCTCACAAATATTGGAGTGTCTCATTTGACATGATGGTTGTAATAGAGTAGTCCTACTTCCAATTACCAACAGAAGTCCTAGCAATGGTCAGTAATTTTCATCGGAATCCTGTTTCTGATGTACCTTCACAGCAGGGGATACCTTCGTCCATCTTACATGACACTGAACAAGTGGGTCTTTGACACCTTTCAATAGCAGCGACTTCATGTTACATAATTTTTTACCCTCAAACTCCTATTTTCTATCATATTTTGCGCCTAGGTGAATGATGTATTAAAAACTTAGCTAATAAATGAGGAAAAAATTGAGGATTTCATCAACGTAGTCGAACCTCAAGTCATATGCCGACATAAGCAAACTTGTATCAAACCCTATGATACGGAAAATTATAAGTTGACATTAATTGCACCCTTTCCAACACAAAAATCCGACACTAAAATTGACTGATGGTAGTACAGGATCAAGGACGGATGTTTCATGACTGGAGGATAAAAATAATAAATGCAGCAGAGCTTATCTTTACTTTAAAAGCATACGTTGAACCACCATTCACGAAGCTGCGATAAGAGCTTCAAAAATATTTGACTTTATATTCTCACATAAATTACTATGATGGCCTGACAAATTTATGTGCACTTAACGTCCCATTCACAACTCGAAACTCGCAAGAGACGATGTTCGTCACGCCCAGCATGCTCGGAATTTTCGATCGCTAATAGCTGTCCATATTCTTATCGTTGAAAAACTTAAATGACGATAACTGCTCCCGGATTCGTGCTTACTAAACTAAAATGATAAATATTCCTAAACTCATTTTTTTCCCAAAGACTTGCCAGTTCCGCTCACAACACACAAAAAATAGAAGTGGTTAGTAAGAATAAAAAAACATTGGCGGTTATTCGAAACAAAGGGCAGTGTAGTCCAATATAATCAACGATGCATAGAGAAAACAAGTAATTCTTTAATCTATTCATAACGCTATTTATAGCCGCCATTACCAAACGGTCGGCACGTCCTTTCCGACGGCATTTCGTTATCTTCCGCCTCGATCTAATAATAAAGTACTTCATAAAATTTAAATGCGGTTGAGATACAATCCGAAGCCTTTAGTAGTCCATTGGCTACGCAGAATACAGTTATGCAAATCGCAGCAAAACGATAAAAAAACTAACGGCAACAACGTATATCATTGACCAATGTAATCTGGTAGCTGGTATGCTTCCATTTTAAAATAATTAATGGCTGCTACTTAATTACGGCTAAAATATTTATAACTACTACCATTGTTTTTTTCCCTGGTTCGAATTAAAGTTGTGTACCGAAGAAAACGAAATATAGGCCACTGCATAGTCACCGGGGCTGCAACATTTAAGATACTGAATCACTGAGAATATACTTAGCATAAGGATACACTAATACCGATCCCGTCGGGGACGCGTCCCCTAAATATTTTGTATCTATGATAATTTAGTCCCCCAGAGAATGTAATGAGGCTTATATGAATCGGCGTAGTTAGCGTTTTTCTCCTGATGAGGTATAAAATTGGGTGTAAAATGGATTAAAAAGCTTCAAAGTCACAATTTCCTTGATTTTTCTTTAATTTCCGGGGGGGCAGACCCCTCTCACTGGGAGATTTTCCATACCCCCAGATTCCCCAGAAGCCCGTCACCTGCAAGGCTTACTACAATCTACGCCAATGCTAGGATACATATTTATTATTAAGTCTTAGTTTTGCATTTCTAAATTCTTGGCATTCAATTTACAATCGTTAGTTCGCGCCGAGGGGAGTCCATAGGTATTGACGCCAGCGCGCGACCCCCGGACGCCATGTGAATCAAATATTTACTGCCGGCGAACATGTCCAGTCGAAATAAACCAAACCTGTCTTCAATCTGTGCATGAGAAGTTCCTCTTCCCCACTTGTCCAACATCCTTTCTTCAATTTCTGACCTCGACATCCCTCGACGTGCGACCTCGCCCACTTAACCTACACCTTTCACCAACATACACCTTCCTTCACCTACATGCCCAACTTTCTCCACACCAAGTTCTTCTCCTTACTTACTGACCATGTTGTAAATTCCACTTTCCGCCATTTTACTTACATCACGCCTGTTTCGGCACTTCTTAAATGGGCAATAATTAATTTCATAACAGACGCTATATTCTTAGTCTGCCTTACACTATTACCCTTTTTTTTCAATGCATTAATTTACCATTTTTGTTACCATTCCGAAAGGTCAATAACCTTCTAAAACGCCTCTTCAGTGTTGCTATTGCAGTATGCTTTTTTAAAACCTTCCGTGACTGTGCCTAGAGAACTTACGTGAACGACTATGTGGGGTATCTCAGGTACCCCATTCATAACTCATAAATTATACGTTGAATTTTAGTCTTTCCAGTAATTCAACATCATGGCTCTATTTTTAATGATATAATATCTTATTCTGCATAATTTATAAATAAATCGAAGGCTACATTTAGGTTTTTACATTGATTTTGAGCGAAATGGCAGGAATCTTTCACACTTTGCTATTGCAACTATGCGTTGACTAACATGCTATGAAAAAACAAGTACAAATGGTGCCATTGGGTAGAATATTGGCGTTATCGAAGCCATAGTAGAATAAAATTTATTGCATTCAACTTTTATCCTTGCACTCAAATAACAAACAGGTTTTTTTCTTCCTGCCAACAGCTGTGCGGGGTAACTCAGTTACCTCACCAATAAAAATTGAAGTTTTCAAAAACAATTTAAATGTAAAAAAAAATCATTCCTCCCCTAAATAACGACAAAGTGGTTGAACTCAAATACAAAAAATATCAAAGCAACAAAATAAAAACTATACAGTATTAACATAGTTTGGGGTAACTGAGTTACCTCGCATAGTCACGGAAGGCTCAAGGAGGTTTAAAGAGTACTTGTCAAAATCACTGGGGTCATACCGCTGATAACATCTGCTGACCTAAAGACGGAGACTGAATGGAACAGAAATATGGTAGATAATATGATGGAAGAACGCAGCGCAAAAACAATTAAACTTTGACAGAAGAGCGAAAGATTCAGACAATTTGATAAATTATTGGACAAAGAAGATAACCACTACTCCTGCCTCTCCATTAATGTTTTTTTAAATCTTAATTTATTATCATCACTGGGTCACAATTACCAATCAAATTTGAGCTACTTTGAATGACGAAAAATATATTTAAAAAAAATGAAACCGAGTTTCCACTTTAAAACAATGATTTCCTAGGAAATGAAAGCTGGATATAAGTTCTGAAACTTACAAAGAAAGCGGAAATGAAAGTGAATAATAGCTAAAAAAGTTATGCAAAATTAAGAACAAAAATAATATAGCATTTCAATATAACGAAGCGCGTAATAATATGGGTGTACTTTCTGAAAGAATAACCGAAAAAGAGTTCCCAAAGAATTGGAGGAATCAATTTTTGAATGAAATATTTCTCAGCCCCTCTAAATGTTAAAAAATGTTTATAAGGTTTTCTGCACATTCTACCAATTTTCTAAGATTTTAAACGCTTGAGCGATGGAAAAAACAAAGGGGAGCTAAATTTGAAATTTTAAATAAGCAAAACAAGCTGAAAAGGCTGAAATCGTGATTACTCACTGAGAACTCAAACCCTGATTAATTAACGGCGGCCCTAGATGATGGCAAAGAGAACGATATCCATTAATGCGCGTGTCACGAAAAAAGGAGCTGCAAATGCTACTTCCGAATGCTGAGGAAAATGTCATATACTGAACTTCGCTAGAAAAAAATACATCGATCAGTACAGGCGCACGCGCCCAGCTTCATCAAGTGCAGAGCATCTGCGAAAATGATCAAGGAAATAACTGCGTAAGCTCCCTAACAATAAAAACCCAGAAAACTTAAGGACATACAAACAAACAAGCCTAAATTCACGCCACTTAAATACCAATAAATAAGCTTATAAATGAAAATATATGTTAGCGTTTTTGAAAGTAAAATCAATGAAAATAAACAGAGGTTCTCATCAACCTCTCGCACACAATGCCCTCTGCATCTCGAGCATCCAAAAACGTTTTATCCTTCCTTATTCCAGGCTTCAAATTATTAATTCCTAACCGATTTCGATGAAAATTCAGCGCTTTGGCAATATTTTACGGCATTCTATTTTATTAAAAGCACGCAGATACGTTTACAACGTTAATTTTTTCACGGTCACCTCAGCTATTAATGCAGCGAATGTTTTTGTTTGTACACTTTCGAAGTTCATGATTTTTATCACTGTTTTCAATTAATAATAACATGAATTATCAACCAGCCTTTATTTATTTGAGAGGAGGTTTTTCCCTTTGATTCAAAACAGAACGTCATAGAAATTCCTCCATGATTATACTCAAGTCGGACATAGAAATGTCGAATGTATAAAATCTGACCCGGTGGAGACCCCGAGAAACATGTACAAGATCTATAGAAGAAACATGTATCATATCGACATCGATTTCCGCTTCCACGGAAAGTTTTTTCTTTTCGCCATGCTTTCCTCTCAGTCGATGTACGAGCAAATCTCCAATTGAACCAACCCAAGTCATGACTTCCCTTTCAACTGAAACAACCGGGAACGGGACGTAAGTATCAGATAATGATGAACTATAAGAGCCTATGATTCAGACAAGATAACAAGGTCATTGCAAACGTTTCATGCACAGGTTTCACGCTTCAATTAATTTATAATTCAGCATACGCAGTTCCTTAATGGCTACACCAGCAGAATCTCTTGAGAAAATTATGAGACACCTAATTGACCCAAAGATCCCATAATCCGCATAAAATGTTTGCTAACTGCACAAAGGGACGATAAATCGTGCCCTCGTCATACCTTGAAGGTGCTCATTTGTCCCTGATTTGAAATTTCACGGCTATCCGAAGGAGGAAAAACAGGAGATAAAAGAAGGAACGGTTAACACGAACAAAACGCTCGCAGAGTCCTTCAACACCATCGATCCGGGAGGACAAAGCGATTACGTCACCCAAGACAACACCTTCGTAATCCCGACCGCGGATATAAAATTACACCAGATTTCCACCCATGATGCCATTAAATGACGAATAATAATTTTCGCCCGGTCCCAAATTTTTTTTTAGCGAGGGATGACGCCTTTTTCTGCATTTTTTGTTCTCGGGATTATTTTTATTACCACGTGTAAATTCCAAACCAAACCGTGCTTCTTAATTTAAATGAATGAACGTTCTACGGCCGTTTAAAGATTGAAAGAAATAAATTCCCTAAGGCCGTATTCCCTACTGGGAGAAAAAGTGGAACTGTAAGGGGAAGGATAAGGGCGTGTGGGAAACTATAAAGGATTTCAACGGAGAGAAATATAACAATTTAAAAACTACGAATATAATAATACACACTAACGTGCAAGCTCACTCACTCAACTAGCAGATTTGCTGAGGGAACAAATTTCCGCGTTTTGGAAGTTAGAAAGGATGTCAATGGGGAGAAATGCAATTACTCAATCAGCAATTTCATTATCATGGCAGCAGTGCCTAATTTTAATATGATTGATTTGTGGTTACCTAGATACATGCTGACTATGGCGGAAAAAATAATGGACATTTTTTTGTTGTTTTGTAAAATTTGAAACTTAAGGCAAGATATCAAAAGGTTGGGGAAAAAATCGGATGTGCAATTAAGATGCAGTAGAAAGATATAAATTCCCTGCAAATTTTTTGCGCGTTCCCTCGGCAAATCTACTAGGTGAGTGAAAGAGGTTGCATATTTGAGTGCGTGATAGTGTTTTTGCAGTTTGAATTATGAATTTCACTAAATTGAATCCTTCCTAACTTCCCAAACCCTTTTAATCCTTCCCTTTCTTGCTTCCCCCTTTTTCTTCCACGAAAGAGTACGGCCTACGGGAATTTATTTCTTTCAACTGCATCTTTATTGCACATCCGACTTTTTCCCCAACCATTTGATATCTTACCTTATGTTTCAAATTTTGACAAAGCAACAAAAACATGCCCATTATTTTTTCCGCCATAGTCTATATATATTTACGTAACCACAAATCAATCATAGTGAAATTTGGTACTTCTGCCATAATAATCAAATTCTATGATCATATTTCATCGATACCTCCATACGTTTCCCTCAGCCGCCATTTCAGTGGGAGCTAAGCAAATGTTATGAATGTAAGGCTGAAGTTACAGAACCCTTCCGACGTTAGCATCTATGGTGAGGGTTAACCCCAACTATATTCTGCCTGCAAGTGATAGCTTGGAAGGAGATAAAACAAAGAATCTTGCACCGAATCATTTGTAGCACAAAACTCACTACAGGCCACACGCCCTACCATGTACCTCACGAAAAAAAATAAGGAGATGAATCAGGTTGGTAGATTATTGTGCATTATATTAAACCCCACACGAGCCATATTACCGTATTGTCAGTAACATGGCCTGTTAGTAGCACCTCCCTTTGGTTCTTTTTTACACAAGAACAATTTATCAATCCAATAAGGACAAAGGAAATGTAAAAGGGATGCCAATTCAAAAGTTAAATCCGCTTTCTAGAGGGACTGTCGTCATTTGCCCACACAAATATTTCTGACACCCATGTCAACATATAATCAGACAGAGGAGAGATGTCATCATTTAATAGGCTCCCTCCTAACTTGTTCTCAGAAAGTTAAGCGCGATATAATCACGAGCATCAGCCTCCACTCCTACGCGGGACAGCTTAATTTTGTGGTGTTCTCCTCATTACCGGGAACCGAATAAACCCAACCCAAAAGATCTCACGCATGAATCAGGGAATCATTAAGTCGTTCCGCCCATCATTTTCACGGGTGACCTTTCGCCGAAAGGAGTCGAGGCGGGAAGAAAGAACGTTACCCCTCGTTCCCACCAATGGCGTAGCCAGTAGAAGAGGGGACACAGGGGGCACGTGCCCCCCCAAACAATTCAATTTTAACAGAAAACTATTAACCTATAAAACAAATGTATTCAACTCCACCACTATGTTTTAGCAAAACAGCTTCCCGACGACCCATTAATTGCGTAATTTTAGAGTGCGAACGTAAAAGTAGCAAGAATTTTATGAAAATATGGTTACATATTCATTGAAAGACGCACTTTCAATGATCAAAATAAAAAGGGATTCCCGTGTCGCGTTTTAGAGATATTTGACGGTAAAATTAGGATAATTTAACATGTGCTCTTACGGAGAAATACGTATTTTTGAGCTAGCAGAGCTGTTTGTAAGGAGACGTGATAGAGACGGCATTCGTTAGAGGCAAATTTTTGGGTAGAATATAAATATATACGGGAAAGTATAAGTTCACGATAAAATAAAAAAGAAATTTGCGAAAAACTACCAGAAACTGGCAAGATGGCCGCAGAGATCTCTAGTACCAAAATCGCAAAACGTAAACCCCTAAACCTACTTCGCCTAAATTACGCAAATACATTCAGTTTCCCGACTTGTACATATGTTTTACATATATTTTGTTTATAAATACATGTATTTATTTAGGGTTTACCACTTAGATTGTGAATGTTTAGTCAATTTTCCAATAGCTCATTTTGCAAAGGTTCGAAGCAGTGTTGAAACTAGTCAAGTTGACTACTGTAAATACCTTTCAAAATCATTGTTGACGTTTGCATTCTGCCTAGATGAAAAACTGCACTCACATTTCATTCCTAATTATGTAATATTTTGTTTAAATGTTTTGGCGACTCTTTTAAGTAAATATATAGGTAGCCGAGTACACCCATTGACTTCAGTCGATGCTGCTCTAACTACCTAATGCGCCGAAATATCATAAAATGTGATTTCCAGAGATAAAAATGTTCATATTTTCCCATGAGGAGGGATCCATCTCCCTGACTCACCGGGTGGTGCCCCTGACCTGACAGCGTTAGGTATGTACCAAGACGCATGGCAATAACTCGTATGATCTGGAGTTTCGTACGCGATGAATATACTATCCATCGTGATGCAATTTTATTTCTAGATGAATTTGGCCTTGATGAGAATTTACGCGTATTAACATTGATTTCAGTTTCAAGAACGCTAACATATATGTTCATTAAACAAAAATACATAGATATTGATTAATTGATATTGATAATAAATATTCGAATTTATTTTTTTAAATTATTTCATTTCATTTTTTTATAGTTAGACAACTATCATGAAAAAATGTGTGAAATAACCATTCTGCATATGCCTGATACAGTCAATCAACCAAGTAACTGACAGCTACCAAGAACTCGTCCAAATTATACTTAAGAAGGAACGGTAAAGGCATAAAAAGGCCTAGAACCCATCTAAAAGGAAGGGGAAACGAGAGGGAAGCACTATTAGGCCATGGCGCCAACGAAATTGGGTTTAGAGCCGGTGACAGAGCGAAAATATTTGAGAAGCCTTTCCAGTCATGGAAAAAATAAATCCCAAAAAAAATGGGAGACCAGCTCCTAAAACATTTCGAACGAAAAATAATTTCTCTAAAAAAAAGTACATTCGGGCTTTGATGATAAGCTAATATCTGTCGATTTCCTAACGAGTCTATCGAGTGAATTCATAATTTTTGTCAACATAAAAGGTTCACAGACCGAAAGATAGGAGTGACCTAAATAGAATGCCTCGATCAGTGCCTTTTCATGACCTATTGTTACCTTCATACTGATGCTAACATCTTAAAATGTTTCGAGCATGTTGAATTTACCGTATTTAACATTTCATTGTACCTAAAATTTGAAAAGTCTCAGTATTTAGAAGGTTCAAAGCCTGGAAGACAGGAGTGACCTTAACATGATACATCACTCTGCCTCGATCAGTGCCCTTTCATGATGTATTACTACCTTAATACCAATGCTAGCAACTTGAAATGTTTAGACCATACAGCATAGACCGTATTTAGCATTTGACTGCACCAAAATGTTCAAAAGTCTCAGTATTATATTATACTTCCTCAAATGTATTTCTGATTATCAACTCTCACGACGTCATGCCTGAGACAACTATGCACTTTCATAGTGAAATCCACAAAGTAAAAATATACAAGTGGCATTTTCGACTTCTGCAGTTGCAACCAAGATTAAAATGGCAATATCCAAAATCACGTAATAGGTATCATTGACTGACTAAGACAATAGCGCATGTTTGCGTGTCCTTCATTTCGATAGGATATTTTATTTCCAAGACATTTAATGTTCATGATGAAGGAGATGTAGAATCAAATCCGATAATTATTATCATTTACCATAGTAACATCCAAATTGGATTTTCAGTGCTGGCCTTCGCTTCTGGGTACTGCGCAGCCCTTACGCTTTCAAGTACTTGCATTAACTCAGAGGTGAAAGAAGCTTGGTGATTAGTCATTCATACTGAGCACGATAAATCCTATACAAAAGAAGCGTTCACGAAAATGAAAGGGACTAATGCGTCAAAGGAAAATAAACTCGATTCCAAAACTATGAAAGCCTGAGTAAAGTTCCTTACGACAAAAAAAGAGAATTAAATGAAATTACCAAATTCAATAGCAATAGTGCGAGCATTACGGAAATTGAAATTCAGTGAAAATTAAGGAATGGTAGATAGAGTGGTCTTTCCATCTGATATTCTGAATCGCTACCATCATCAGAGCCCTTCCCTGTTTAACTGTTTTCCATGTTCGGATACCAAATTCTACGGCAATAACCGCGAACTAATCAGCTGAACGTTCAAATTATACGCTCGCACATAAATCTTTTGTCCTGTTTAGAATGTGTAATTACCGTGCGGAGCAGGGCGGGCGTCATGCATTTAATTTACGAGCCTCTCCATATCCGTGGGCGCTAGAACAGTATTTTCCTCACTCGAGGAGATGGATATGGTAATCAACAACCGCGGCACTTTTACCAGTGATGAGGAGCCGGTGAGGCATCGGCTTCCATAAATAACAAGGCGGACCAAACTCCAAAAAACGACAATGTGGGGAAACCACCGCCACCTCGAGGTCAAAAGTTTAAGTTGACACATTACCCTCGCCGAACGGTCGAATTTTTCCCTCTATTCGGGACATAACAGTCGTTTACGCATCTTCAAAATTTCAGGATGTGTAGAGTTAACCCTTCACAGCATATTCTGAGAGTTAAACGCCGATAAAACTCTGGTTATAAAAATCTATGATCAGTGGCGTAGCCAGGAATTTCGTTCGGGGGAAGGGGGGTCCAAAACGAGAGGGGAAAATTTTTTAAAAACAGGGTACTAAGTAATGGGGTTTAAACTAATTTTAACACTTTTCGTAATCGAAAAAACTTCATTTGTTAAAGAAATATTTTGTAAATTCATGATGTTAAAATATTTTTTTTAATGAAGGAAAATGACTGTTTCTATATTTCGGGGGGGAGGGGGTCCGGACGTCCCCCGGGCTACGCCACTGCCTACGATACTTAGTTAGGCCTATATACGAATTTAGAAATCAATTTTTAAGTTAAAAAAGTTACATTCTCGGGAGTCGAGTCTTCGCGAAAGGGTGGGCTAAGTCATATAATAATTTTTGGGTCCAGCACTTCGCTGATTAATATCGCACCTCTTGTCGCAGGGCGCGCGCAACCTCCGAACTCCTTTCAAACAGTCAGTCACCGGTTGGGATTCAGTGACTCGTCTCACTACCATGATATTAATACATGAGTTTTAACTTTAAGCAGACGTAGTTATTATAAGTCAAAGCTAGAAAATAGTTACTTTCTCTAAGGCTTTGGGGGGATCTATCCCCTTCATCCCACCCCATAGTTACGCCACTGACCGATATAAAGTTTTACATCCATGCGATTCCCATTTAAGATTTCCATTTCTTCTGAGTATGTTACTTTCACACAATTAGTCGTTAATTCAGGGTAGGAGGGTTCTTTCCCTGAGCCATCACGCACTTCGAGGATTAGTGTTTGGGGAAGCTCGAAAGCTTCATCGGCGGTTTGAGTCTAGAACCCTTCGGTTAGTGGCCAAAAATCAACCGATAGACAGGGAGCGTTCAAGACTAGTTGGTTGACTAGTCGGTTGGCTATCCAGTTGACTAGTCTGTTGACTAGTCAGTTGATTAGTCTGTTGATTAGTCAGTTGAATAGTCTTTCACATTCCCAGTAATCTACTTTATACACTCTAAAAAAAATCACAATGATTGCGCAAGATTTAATTACGCGATTAGTCGCAAAAAACTCAGGTATAGCGAGAGTTATAAATCCTGCTAAAGTAAGAAGTCCCACGGTTTGATTTTGCCCACACTTCTCATCTTTTTCATCTCCCGATTATAATAAAAGTACCTACGATCGACAAAAGTGTACCGGAATGACAATACCAGTATAAAGTCTTACATCCATGCATCCTTTTAATCTTCTTTCGCACAATTAGCAGCTCATTACCGTGCAAATGATGAGAAAGCGAGCTGAAACCAATGGTAAATCACGAATCTTTCTTCGAAGTTTCCAAAAAGCACAACACTGCCTTACACTACACCGCTACATCACGACATAGACCGCATGAAAGTTGGGTGTCTCTGGGGTGCGATTAAATCCCCATATCGCTGGATCTGCGTCCAAGATGATCTATGGCAGACTTCGAAGCGATACGGATCAAAAAACGATCGGGAAAACGCCTCACAAACGGCATGGAAAAACAAGATTTCCTGTCACGACTTCCAGCAGCGGACGGGTGGGAAAACTTTATACGACTGTGACTTCACGCTTCGCAAGTGCAATTGGATCCAGCACGACGGGATTATAAACGGGTATCACACAAGATTCCAAGGATATTCGTGATATTCCTTGGTGAGAAACTTTCCTTAAAACAATGAGCGAGTGAATAATAAGCTCGAGGAGTCCGATGGTGAGCGAGGTTTCCATCAAATTTCGATGGCAAAAATTATTCGCCCTCCGCCAACGTCGACCGTGAGGTCCAGGAAACCAAATAGGGTGGTTTCCTATTATTTTTTTATTGCCTAAATCGAAAGATTATTACTCCTGGAGTACGTATTTCGCGCTTTTAGATTTTTAAATGACGATATCTATATTTCGCGATTAAATGAAAAGTGAAAAATTTCAAGCGCGCAAAAACGCGACGCGTAAGTAGAAAAGTCCGTGCGACGCATTTCTGGTTCCCCCTCTCTCCTTGTGAAGTGACCTTGATCGAGGCTCTGAGCGCTGATAGGACGCAGGATGCTAGCGGATAGCTGAGTACCTTGCTGAATGGTAGCGCTTGGCTTAAAAAAGGTTTATTAATACCTTATCAAACGAAGAAAACTTTCCGACCTTAGCCAGTTTTAATAGGTGATTATTAAGACATGTTTCCCTGAGCTCTGTACCTCAGACGATGTATAACTCCTATCCTCTCGTGTAGAAACTAGGTCCCTGTGACGTCACGCGGAGTGGAATCGCATGGGCGCCAATCTGGCCTTTTTCAAATGAGGATAAAATTTGACCCTTGCCATTCGTCTAAACCGGTATTTCAAAAACCAAATAATTTGTGTATTATGAATACACTAATGGTGGGTAACGAATCGCAATCAATGCCTATCGTTTTCTTTGATGAAGGAAACTACCCTATTCAGGACTAATGCCTCGTTCATATTACGATTGTTCTAGCGATCGTTGGAACGATCGTGCATTCACACAACGATGGTTAAAGCCTTTGCTGCTCTCCAGTGCTGAAACCTGAAGTGTACGAGAAATTGACGGTTAGCAAAGCTGTTGAGGTAAGGAGGGTTAAGGCATTACTTTGTTCAACGTGAATTTAACTTGAAATTTTTCTTCAGCCCATTTTCTTCCTTGTTTGAACAAATCCATGAAAAAAATAGAGCGACGAGAGCTTTACAAACTTTTCGTGCTTCTCTTGTCGTAAAGTAGCAACGTTCGGAACTATAATAATAATAAAATGCCTTTATTCGGGCGAGGTTGAGACTAAAAAGTCCCCTCTTCCACCTAACCCCAAAATACGAACTATGTACGTAAACTATTCTCCGGATATGCAGTCACACAGCTAGTTCCGCCAACTATCGTTAGGACGATCAATCGGACAATCGTAATCTAAACGGGGCACGATAGTGGCCGATATAATCGAAGTTTTCCGATTTTCGATTCCCCATTCGGTCGAATTTCGATGAATTAAAATCTTCGATTTCCGCCAACTTGAACTCAGACAGGATTGGCCACTAAGAGCAGTACAAGTTATCCGTTTCATTCTATTTAACCCTCTGACCGTAACTTAAACTGAACAGCGTAGCCTCAGAAACCAACAAGTAACTACGGCTCCTGAAAGTTGAAGCGGTGAAGGAGAGGTGATTTCTGGTATCTTAATATTTTTGAGCGCGGGTAGGGATATGAGAGTTTCCAACAAAATCTTTGATGGAACTTTTTTTCGATGAAAATGAAGGGCAGCAAATCGTACAATGTTTAATGCGATGCTATCTTCTCCATTTAAATCGTTGTAAAATTGACAATAGTAATCCATAACAGGGAAGACCAACGATGAAATGAGCATTTTCCGAGTGTACTGAGGAAGAGAAAAAGATATATAGAAGGCATTTTAAGTTGGTGGGGGATTGAGTTGATTTTAAGAGAAATATAATTAACGTGTTCACTAAAAGACAGAGAAGTACATAAGTGCTACTACTTAATTGTTCATCTAATCGCCATGTACAAAAGATTACCCTTGATGATGCCCCATTCGGATTACCAATGTCCGCGCGATCGTTCTAACGATAGTTGGCTGAACTAGCCGTGTGAATGTATGACCTGACAATAGTTCACGTAGTTCCGAACGTTGCCGCTTTACGATGGTTAGGCGCTGGGAGACCGGAAGAGGAAGCGACAAGAGAAAGACGAAAAGTTCGTGAAGCTCCCTTTGTTCCATTTTTCATTCATGCATTTGTCCAAGCAAGGAAGAATATGGGCGGAAGAAAAATTACACATTAAATACACGTTGAACACACACACTCTTGACCCTGCATACCTCAACAGCTTTATTAACCGTCAATTTCACGTTCACTTTAGATGTCAGCCCTAGAGGTCAGCCGACATTTTAACGATCGTTCAGTGACTGCACGGTAGTTCCAACGATTGCTGGAACAATCGTAATATGAACGAGGCATAATCAATTTTTTGTTTCCGATTTTTTGTAATTACCTAAATCGAAAGATTCTTACTCCTGGAGAACGTATTTCACGCTTTTAGATTTTTAAATGACGATATCTAATTTTCGCGATAAAATGAAAAGTGAAAATTATCAAGCGCGGGAAAACGCGACGTCTAAGTATGATTGCTGGGAAAAGCCCGTGTGACGTCATTCTGGTTCCGGCTGCCGCTGAGTGCTATGAGCGCTGCCACGATGCAGGCTGCTATCAGGTAGCGCTTGACCTAATTAAGGATTATAAATACCCTATCAAACGAAGGAAACTTGACGACCATAGGCAATTTTTATGGGTGATTATTAGGAAATTCGGAAGATCCCCTGAGGATAAACAGCAAGTCGCTACTCGAAACGTCGGGAGACATGGAAAACATCAACCGGTGGAAAACCAGAGAAAATTTTCTGCAGCTGATACGCCGGGAAAACCTAAGATCATACATCCTGACTAATTGTATAGGATCTAGGTCCCTGTGACGTCACGCGGTGTAGCATCGGGTGGGCGCCAATCTGGCCGTTTTCAAATGAGGTTAAAATTGACCGTTAGCATTCGTGTAAACTGGGATTTCTAAAACCAGATAATTTTTATATTATGAATACATTAATGTTGGGTAACGAACCGCAATCAATGCCTTTCGTTTTCTTTAATGAAGGAAACGACCATATTCCCATAAAAAAATAGTCGACATTTCCCATCGTCATCGATATTTAACCCGATATATAGAACAATCGAACGGATCTTCTCCAGGCAGGCTGGGAGTAGTTCAAAGCACGCAGTCTCTTTCCCTCTCTCCCCCTCTGTGGCACCTCTCTATTTCCAAACGTGCTGGCATTCTTCCGTCCCTTAAATTGGTAATGATATCATCAAAAACGGATTCGTTTTGCCAAAAAGGGGCGGTGCGTGCGATGAGTGTCGGCGGGTGGGGTTCTCGCGAGAGTTAGAAAGCAAGAGCATTGTGGTCGATGGAAGTGCAAAAGGGGAGGGGGAGGGTGGTTGTAGGGGGAGGGAGGAAAAGGCATTTGAGGCTGAATTTGTGGAGGGAATGGTGAGGGATAGGAAGGTACGATGGCGATGATGAGAGAAGGAAAGAATGGCGGAAGGAATTGGTCACACAGCACAGATCCCAAGGACGGCAGGAGAGACAGACCTTATCCCCTGATAATAATTGTTCCCAGGGAGACTGGAGGGATACAGATTACACACCTGCAAACGCGCTTTCCCCTACAATCCTGCAATGCCTGCAATATAAACGGCTGCGGATGAAATATTTTTTTAATGCTCTTTTTCGCATCTAAATACTACCCCGCCAGCCGCGTCAATATGCGTGCGGCGAGGGTGAACCAGCAGTTACAAAATTAAAAAGCACGCGTGGATGGATGTGACCAGTGACTTTCACCTTAAATTTATTAAAGAACTTATAAAATGACACATATATACATCGTACTATCCACTTTATTTTAATGTCAAAAACTCCACTACACATGTTTCGATTGGCTTGGCAGTATCTGATGGTACGTGCAAGACCATGAATATAACAATAGAGGATCCTCAAGAGCGGCTCTAATGAGTTGTCGCCCACCGCGCATTTAAATGGGTTTATAAAAGTCGCCACTCGCGTCGCTGACGGATAATTTGATCCGAGTTTAACGGGGAAATAAGGGGTCAACTGAAATTTACATTCGTT
Source organism: Ischnura elegans (assembly GCF_921293095.1). NCBI lineage: Eukaryota > Metazoa > Arthropoda > Insecta > Odonata > Coenagrionidae > Ischnura > Ischnura elegans. The sequence goes on from NC_060254.1 coordinate 73,480,153, forward strand.
ATGACAGCGAGGAATATGAGACTCAAGATAAAGGTGGGTGGTGAAAAACTTGAGCAGGTTGAGCAATTCAACTATTTAGGCAGTACGTTAGAGGAAAACGGATACAGTAGTAAGGACATCAGGAAGAGAATTGCATTAGCGAAGGAGGCGTTCGTGAACAGGAAGGAGCTTCTAAGAGGATAGTTATCTAAGAGTTTAAAGAAAAGGTTAGTGAAGAGTTTGATTTGGAGTGTAGCTCTCTACGGTGCGGAAACGTGGACACTGAGGACAGAAGACGAGAGAAGATTGGAGGCATTCGAGATGTGGGTATGGAGAAGAATGGAGAAGGTGAAATGGACGGAGAGGAAAAGGAACGACGAAGTGCTGGATATGGTTGGCGAGGAGAGGCAGCTTTTAGATGAGATACGGAGGGGACAGAAGGTATGGATGGAGTTAGTGCTTAGCGGTGGGGGATGTTGAAAATGGTGTTAGAGGGTAGAATGTTAGGGAAACGAGGGAGGAGAAGGAAAAGAATAGGATTTTTAGATAGATTGAAAGAGAGTAGGCCTTACTGTGAATTAAAGAAGGCAGTGCTGGAAGGAAAGGGAGGCTCCCAGATCACTTCTTGAGTACTCCATGGAAACCTACCTTAATCGGTAGAATACTATAATGACGTTATTTACCGAATTCGTAACTCTTCAATTGTATTCCTCGCCATTACAAACATTATATTTCAAAATATTAGAAGAAAGAAAATCGCATTGTGCTCATCACCGCGCCGCGGACATTTTCGAAAACCGATAAAAAAATGCGACCGGAGCGGCAACAAAAATTAGCCTTCTTTAGGATGGATTTGGGCCTCCTCTATGTACTCCCCTTGAGCAAGACAATCGATGCGCGAGTAGTAGAGCTTGTGAATTAAATATGAAATGGACAATGCAATATCTTTGGGTATCATTTGATATGATAAACGATTTCAATTTTTCCTGGTGAATTATATCAATGAATTCTTCTCGGGTTTTCAACCAGGTTAACTCAGTCGTATAGGCCGACGTTTACAAAGACGACTTGTCTCCCATTTTCAAGGCTTGTTACTTGGACTTTCATTGAATAACACGCCTTTAAAATGGTAGACAAGTCGTCCACCGAAACGTCGGACTATATGACTGAGTTGACCTAATTGAAAACCAGAGAGGAATTCATCAATTAAATATGTTGTTCCACGATATCTATCCGGAAAAAGTTTACTTAAAGGAACTAATAGTTCCGGAGATATACGAATTTCCATGCCTATTCGCTTGGAAAAATATCCATCTCGTTCAATCGTTTCTACCAGATATGGAGCGAGTTTCTGATATGATTAGAGCGGCAATCTAAAGAGTTGCGGTATAAATATTTCTTTATTATTTTTTTAACTCTTTTATGGTATCTAAGGAGGATTTCATGAACAGGATGAGGCTTCTGAGAGGATCGTTATGTAAGAGTTTAAAGAAAAGGTTAGTGAAGAGTTTGATCTGGAGTGTAGCACGGTGCGGAAACGTGGACACTGAGGAAAGAAGACGAGAAAAGATTGGAGGCATTCGAGATGTGGGTATGGGGAAGAATGGAGAAGGTGAAATGGACGGTGAGGAAAAATAACGACGAAGTGCTGGATATGGTGGGTGAGGTGAACTTGTAGATGAGATACGGAGGAGACAGAAAGTTTGGATGGAGTGAGCGGATAGGGGATGTTGAAAATGTTGGTAAAGGGTAGAATGTTAGGGAAATGAGAGAAGGGAAGGAAGAGAAGTTTTTTTTAGATGGATTGAAAGGGATTAGGCCTCGGAGTGAATTGAAGAAGGCAGCGCTGGAAGGAAAGGGAGGCTATCAGATCACTTCTTTAGTACTCCATGGAAACCTACCTTAATCGGTAAATACTATAATAATAATTATGGCATCTACATACTATCCTGCAAGCCTTCTCAATATGCGTGAGGCGGGGATGAACCAGTCGTCTATATAAAAAAAAGCACGCATTTTCGGATGCGACTGGTGGGTTTCACAAAGAAATTATGAATAAATAAAGATTCTATAGTTCCGGATAAAAACATATTCCTTTACCTATTCGCTTAGCAGAAGTTCTCTCTTTTTTGTCCTTCCTGTTTCTAAGTGTTTCTAAGATGACTGTCTCAGTGTCTCTCAAAAAGATACATTTATTTATTGCTCAAGTAACACAAGCGTGGCATGTAGCCTCCTAATAGGTATCTAGCGGCTGCCAACCTAATTCATCCAAAAGTTTTGCAACGCTCTCTCTTGGTCGTAGCAGTGTTGAACGAATCGCGAAGCTGCCATTCATAGTATTTTACTTAGTTTACGGATTAAACCTTTCGACACCGGATGCTATTTGAACGTTCCTAGTACTCTTTCCTGACAGTACTTTCTATACCAATCATTGCATTAAAAACTGGAGGCGTTCGAGATATGGGTTTGGAGAAGGAAGGAGATGAATTGTTAGGAGAGAAGGAGGAACTACGAAGTGCTGGATATGTTGGGTGAGGAGAGCCATATTGTAGATGAGATACGGAGGAGACAGGAATCATAGATGAAGTGAATACTGAGCGGGGAGGGGATGTTGAAAAATAGTGGTAGAGGGTAGAATGTTAGGTAAACGAGGGAGAGGAAGGAAGAGAATAGGGTTTTTAGATAGTAAAGGAAGTAGGCCTTATGGTGAAATGAAGAGGGAAGTGCATGAATGGATGCTGCTAAATCTTTATTAAATACTACATGGAAACCTACCTGACTCGGTATAATACTTTAATAATAATCATTGCAATTCAATCCATGGATGTGGCATTAATTCCTTCCACTTCAATTTATTTTATGAATATTGTGCTCCTATCCTCAATGAATTTTTTTCTGTGGTTCTTTTTAAATGTAATGGTTGGTAATGAAATGATATTTTGCCGCTTGTAATCAACGTGGAAAGCGAAATAAAAAGTGGTTATATTTTACATTTTTCCAACGCATCATATTTCACGATATATGAGTTCTTTTTGTACATAATAGATGTTTAAACATTGTTAAATCAAAATATTTGTATTATTCCCCTAAATAGTGCTAAAATTATGAAAATCAGATTGTAATCAACGTAGAATGTGAAATGAAAAATTATTACTATTTTATATTCTTCTAACGCATCATATTTTAGGAAATACGTGTTCTTTTTGTACATTGTGGATGTTTTAACATTGCTCAATCAAAATTTTTGTAGTATTCCCCTAAATAGTGCTAAAATTACGAAAATCTGATTACCAGCAACACTAGTTATGGCGAGATTTGGCATCGGAAGTTCATGACCAGCTACACTCGTCATTTCGGTGCAAGGGAATAACTTTCGCCCAAGTTAACAAATTCACATCGAACGCAATATGCCTCCAATGGTAGGTACACCGTCTCACCAACTAGAGGAGAGATTCACGAAAGGAGGTGAAGAGTTTTCGCTTACGACGGAGTAAGGGGGTTGGGAGGGAGGATTGCCCTAAGGGGCACTATGGGGCCACTGAGCGGAATTGAATGTCACGGCCCCTTTTGACTCGCGTCCTCGCCAAACCACAAAAGGCTCTGGCGTCGCAAGCAAAATGAAGGGGAAGCGAGCGCATTCAGCCATCACCTGAAACTCTCCTTGACGTCGGCGTGATGGAATAAACGAGGGATGACGGGATAGGCGAAGAAATGCTAACGCCTGAAGCAAACCCGGAGACAGGCTGGGAAGACGAGTCATCCCACAACCTGTGTTGAGCGTCTACGGAGGTATGAAACCTTGTTATCTACATCTGCGCGCCATTCCGTAAGCAATCAAGCAAGCCTGAGACATGGATGGGGTGTTACACAATAATGCGTTAAAATTAAAATGGGTGATAAAATGGTAAGAGATGTCTTCTATGTTTCAGGGGCAGGATCATTTAAATGGGGAATTCCACTGAAAATGGATGATTATGCGATAAAAAAATATCCTTCGTGCTGAAAATTACAGTGAAAGCAGTTCTTTTCTAACCTGTGTATTATTCGTAAAATTCCAATTTGAAAATTGTCTTTGAGTCCTGCGCTCCAAACGACCCATCGCCATGTTGGCTGATCGTGACGTCAGAGTCCAGTAAACAATACGTTTAGTGGTGCCAGTAGAGAGTAGACTATTTGTCCCAGTTTTAGAAAAACCTATGTATCTCTCTGTACAATTTATTTTTTTGTATGTTAATTTCATCATCAGTCATGTGAAATATTTATCCTGAATAATTGACAGGTTTAAATAATGTATGCATGCAGGAAGATGCAGCACAGTCTTGACAAATAGCGCTTGTTACTTTTTCATCATCCTTATCTACGGCGATTTCCACAGTGTTAGAAAATTACTAAATTTATCTACCTTCAGAATGTTCCCAGAATGCGTCTTTTCGAAGTCGGAGTCAACCATTGCGCAATACACGCACCGTAAAACTAACTATTCACAACTGTTTTCACACACCCTTCAAGTTATAAATCAGTATCATCGTAGATGTTTGTTATCGTCGTTACTATTTTGTTATTGCCATGGAGTGAGTCTGCTTATTCGCATTCTGACGTCACAGGGCGTTTTTGTAGCGCAAAAGAATTTAGTAATTTTTGCGAACTTTGAAGCTCTCTAGTAACAAGAATATTGAGAATTAAGAAGTCATATTTCGCATACGTTAATAAATTTAATTTAATTATCTAGACATGTAAAAAAAAACCTTTTTAATTTTATGAGAGCACCCCATTGTAGCCACAACAAGAATTCAACACACGAGTGTTGTAACAATCTATGTTGAGTGTCTCACGAAGTATGAAACTTAATTATCTTATTCTCCGCACCATTCCGCGAGCCACCAGGAAAGTCTGAGACATTGATGGGGTGTTACGAAAAAAATATATAAAAATTGAAAACGAGGGATAAAATGGAGTCAGTAATACTTAAATAGTAACCTTAAATAGAATTCAATATAGTAGCTAATAACCGTCATCACCACCACCAAAAGGTCAATAGTCCTATGTTTTCTGTGACCCGGAGACAGATTGAGAGGACGAGTCATCTGTGTTAAGCGTTTATCGATGCATGAAACCTTATTATCTACACCTACGTACCATTGCGCGAGCTTTCAAGCAATCAAGCGACATGGGGGGTATGTTACGAAAAGATACATACAAATTAAATTACGTTATAAAATTGCGGAAGATGTATGCTGAGTTATTGGGCCAGCAAGATTGCCAACCACTTTTGGCCAACCAATTTTGGCCAACCACTGATCTTCACTTCAGGGTCATTGACCAGGTCTTTAAGTTTTTGGTAACAGAGCCAATAAATCACATAAACCACACAACGCATCAGAGACGATTGACGGCTAAAAACAAACCGCTTCCACAGCGGTTAATGGCGAACTGAATGAGATACCGCTGCCTAGTGGCGCCGCCGAAATAAAATGCGCGCGAAACGGCAACATATAACGCCCAGAACTAGGGTAGATAAGAGGGGGAACGGGAGAATTCAGGGAGCGGAAGAATTTGATAATTTTACTAAAAAAGTCATGTATTTGTATGATAATGTTATTTGACAGTAATAATTACTTTAGAAATTATTAAACAATAATATTGTCAAAAATTCTAAATATTAAACATACGATGAGTGATTTCAACTATCGCATTACAAAAAAAATATCTTACGGATATATTATATTTTAGTGGTGGGGGAAAAGGGGAAGAAAGCATGGAGGGGGGATCAGCGGGAATGCGAAGTGATTTTTGCCCAACCAGACAAAACTACAAGTTCCGGCCCTGCCATTAACCGCCATGCTCTTGGGCCTCCAATAATGGAGTTCCCCTGTAATAAACCCTTAAGCCTCTACGACACTTCCCAATTTATTGGCCAATCTATTGCATATTGGATTGTGTTCCAACTGACACACACCAATTTCTAGTCCAATATCCTTTTCACAATATTGGACACAATTTCTTGCCCATTTCGGAATTGAGAACAGGTCAGTGGCGGCTGGTGGTAATTTATCTAGGGTGTGCATTAGAGCAGATATATGATGATTTAATTATATTATGTTAATCCTAATCCATGAGCGTCATATTTCGTCGTAATAGAATACATAGCAAGCAAAACATATCACTGGTACACTCTACCCTTAAAATTGCATGAACAGAAATAATATTAGCATGTATGAAAATAATTATTCTCAACACACCTTTACAAGTGACGGTAGTTGAAATTCATTCTCTTTTCCTTACACCCTATGAGGAAGTAGTGTAGAAAACGGCTATACAGATGGCTCTGTAAACGGACTAGGATCCTGGGCGCAGGTAGTGTAGGTGGCGGCTACACCACTACACTACCTGCTAGTCAGTCACCGAAAACATGCGCGTGCGCACTCGCATAGTTTTGAGTCTGCTCCCATCGCCCCTTTGAACAGCACATACCCTCCCGCTTACCTCGTCCCGCCAGAGCTCCCTCAAGCGATCGCACAGACCGAAAATGCGCCCGACATGATGCCACGGGATCGCACACTTGTAGAGCGGTGAATTCGAAAAGGAGATAGCTGTAGCGTTCGGAGGCTCATGTTTCTTGCATATGCAGACAGTACTTTTATCCTTCGCGTTGCAAAGGAATAGTTTTCTTTTATAATTTATTCATCTTTGGGTGTGCACTTGCTAACATGCGTATACGCACGCGCCGCCACTGGAACAGGTTCCATTTTCTCGCGGCCAAAAGTCGAATCAGAAGTCAGTTATTTTGACTCCTTGTAGCCAAAACAAGAAGCTCTTTGCAAAACATCAGTTATGGCTTTAAAACATTGCTTTATTCGAAAATTCGCTAGAGGTTTATAAAATGTGGACGAAAGAAGTTGTTTCACCATTGATTGAGGCGTACAAAACACAAGAATGATTATACAACGTAAAATAATCGAAATACAATGGCGTTCTCTAGCGGGACATTAGAACACTATTTCGGCCAATATTGGTGCAAACATTGATACGTGTCGTATGGTATGCAACGCCCAATATTTTAAGCAATATTGCACGCCGATTTCTGGGTCAATAAATTGGAAAGTGTCATATGAGCTTAACAGGCATAAGAAATAAAGCTTACGCCTAGGATATAGCGGTAGGAAAAATAAATCAACGCTTCACTAGCTCGCCGGAGATGGATTGCACGTGATTCATTTCAATCCTGGCCTCGAGACACGACGCACACGAACAATGCGGCAATGCCAACGGAGAGGAAGGTTTTTGCATTAAAAATTACGACATGGTGATATGAGACCAGCGTCCTGACGTAAAGCAGGCTTTCTCCCCTCTCCCCGCCCGCCCCCCCCCCCTATACACACACAAAACGCAAATACAGCAAGCACTTGGATGGAGCCATTACATTACACGAAGCTGGGGGAATTGGAAACGGAGAGAAATACAATGACGTGCCCCAGAGAGCAAACGGCTACTTCGCGAACTACGCACATTACGATGACATCATCCGCCCATATGGAAATGTCTCGCGGATATCAAGACCGAGAATGCTACAGATAAATTCGAATGCCACAGGGAAAGTCCCCCACTATCGAGGGAAAATGAGTTTCTCATTTTTCGCAGGATCCAATTCGCTCAGGCAACTATATCAAATTAATTGCTTGCTTAAAGTGTATTTTGTTCTAATAAAACCGCCTTCACAAATTTATAAACCTCAGGGTTCGTAACTGGAACTGAACCCCAACTGGAAGGTTGCTGTATAGCATGCGTATGGTACTTCTGAAAAGGCCCGATTCATGTGTAATGAATTAATTACACTATGCAAAAAATATTGTAAGATTAATTACATAAATACTTTAAAAAGGGCTTTTTTTAAAACCACCGAAAACTAATCCGTAATGAAAATTTTCAGGTTCTATTCAAACACACGCCAGAGTGATAATTCTGCGGAAAATAATTCTTACCATAATGTGACGGAAAAATTTCACTCTGATACATTTGCAAAGTAAACTGCGTTAGATATAGGCAGTGTAAACACCTTCTTAATATTCCACAACTTCTGCGAGCGTAATATAGAAACGCAAATCGAATTGGCAAGTTGAGTAAATTACCCCAACGCAAAGAATGTGATCAATAAAATTTCCGAAAAAATTCCATCCAAATGCATAACAGCTTCTTTATCCTGAAGTAACTGGAACTGAATCCTACATAAATACTGAACATAGGCATTACTGTTTGAATATATATCGGTCCTCTACGGCGAATTTAAAGCCTCGACTTTTGAGTAGCAATCCTGGGTGAAGCCTTCGGTCACCCCCAAACCTCGAAGTGCGAGGTGGCCCAGAGATAGGAAGTGGCTCCAATACCCTGAATGTGTGATTTTGCGATCTCTTTATACGCTTGAAGGTGGTGGTAAAAAATTAACCATGCATATATTTGAATTTCCATTCGGTCCAACTTTGGTCCTCGGATAGATTGCTTAATATTAGAGCGTAGGTTTCCGCGGCGATGGTCTGATCTCTGCATTTCTCCAGGGTTTTCTTCCGCGTCAGGTTGTTGGTTGATTGACAACAGTTTCGCTGGCTGTCCTGCCAGCGTCTTCAAAGAGAGAGCCAATCAGAGAGAAGCACCCAGTCAGACAGCCAATCACAGTGCAGCTCCCATCCAGCCTACAGTATATAAGCGAGGCAGAAACCAACAGCCGACACCTTCGACCTGAAGACGCTGGCAGGACAGCCAGCGAAACTGTTGTCAATCAACCAACAACCTGAAGCGGAAGAAAACCCTGGAGAAATGCAGAGATCAGATTGCTTAATACTTGAAATCCCGTTGAATAGAATGCGATTGCTGAAGTCAGACACTTGAAGATTGGATCTGGGTGAGCTCTATCCTCACCTATCTATACCAACCACCGGGTTGAATCATTAAGTGAATAGGGCGTTTGTGATACAGTGAAAATGGAAACAAAATGAGCGAGCGCTGAGACATATTTAATGAAGATAGCATAAATAACAACCATATTTATATAAGTTTTATATTCCGTTCGATTCTCAGTAAAACTCGTGAAAAAATAGTTGAAGCTATTGCACATACATTGCATTAAAAACACACACAATCATTCATCGACAGGATATTAATTCATGTGCCAAGCAGTCTATCTGAGGACCGAAATTGAACCATATGAAAAACAATGTCAATACATATTCAAATACCTGCATGGTTAATTTTTAAACACCACCTTCAAGCGTACAAAGAGATCGCGAAAACCAAAACTGCAGGTAGTTCATCACTATGCGGAATTTTGGCCGGACTCCATGCGGAGTGCGCGGTATGTTATCTCGACTTTGTTGACGCCAAGGGGGACGACGATTGTTTGATCACAAGAGATGTGGTCGAGTGCTCGAGGGAGAAAACATTGGCGGCGGGAGCGACGGCGATGATTCCGCGAACGCATTTCGCGAGAATTTTTCCCGCGTATCACCGCCTCGCTTCCGGGAACACGTGTGCCCATTCGCCAGAAAACTCGAGGAGTGACTCGCTTGTCGCCCAGCGAGACATTTTTTTTCTCACTTCTCATTCAGACGGCTGGCGCAAGCGCAGAGCAGAACGAAACTCAGTAAACGCGCCAAACTCGAAAACGGAACTTTTTTAACTCGCACGGTAAGGGGTCGTTCACTCAGACCTGAAGTAGCAATTTATAAAAAGTATTTGGTAGGTGAAAGGGATTAGCATCGAAGAAAAAACAATCATCCCGTTTCATTCATCAGCTCGTATGTACCCCATAAATAAACATCGATGCTACCGCCCACTTCCATCGTATTTCTAAAGGCCGCTATACACGGTGAATGATCATGCCATCATTCACGGGATCATGCGAGCAAAATAAACATGCTCTAATTTTCACTGAATGATCATGCGCATAACGGTTCCTTCGCGAATTTTTCCTTTATACACAGCGAATGATTTCATTCGCATGATCATTCACGGTGTAAGGCGGCTTTAACATTATATTTCCGCCACAACCATAACATTTTCAAAGCACATAGGGTATTCATTCACAAGGATTCAAGAAATAAATACACGCTCATTCACACGAATGGCGCAAGCGCCGAGCATATGGAAACTCAAAAAAACGCGGTAAACATAAAAACGGAACTTTTAATACAGGGTATAGGGTCTTTCACTTAGAACTGAAGTCGCAATTTATTAAAAGAATTAAATTTTCAAATTTGGAATTAAACTTGAAAAATTACATGAATAGAATTATTTTTTTAACAATATTCTAAAACGGAAAGTGAACATCATGAAATCAGCAAGACAATACCGTAGGTTTGATAGAAAAAAGAAGTCGCGAAGTACGACCGATCAAACTTAAATTTTGCGTTCTTAACTAGTACTTTATCAACACAGAAGTGAATTAGAGGTCATAATTTTGAGTCAAAGAGTATTGTCTAGAATTGAGGATAGTATATAGATCATTCCTCTTTAAGTTCATGGTTTATTTTGTATTTGCAATGTTATTTCTATTATTCTTGAATTTTATTTTCTCTACTCCGATCTTACACAGCACACATATATTTGATTATTAGAATTGTTTTTGTCCTATTATGTTTTTTATGTTTATAAATCAGTACCAGCCGCTGCTTCAAGAAATGATGGTAACCCCTATTTAGGTATACCAAAGGGGTGCCTATATTCTATTGAATTCATTCTCATTCGAATGAATTATAAACCTGCTTTTGCACAAACTGTATTTTTTTAATAATAATTTCGATTACTTCGATTAATCAATCTTTTGGTTCAAATTTCGATTTTTGTTGAAAAGTCGACCTTCCCATTTCGATTAAAAAGTCGATTGCTCCAAAAATCGATTTTGACCGACATTATTCCATCACTAAACCCTTTTAATCCACCAACCTCAAAGTTCCCCTCTCCACTCTCGGATCCAAGGTGATCGTCCTCCTCCTTCCCCTCTCTCTGCGCTGGGGTCCCCGGTTCGAAACCCCTGCGACGTGCACTTCTCCCGGAACGGTCCTGCCGCCCTCGCCTTCCTCCAACAGGTTCTTCTCCTCCCCTTGCATTAAAAAACAAAAGAGGTCTGAGCCCCTTTTATTCCGCTCCCGCGGGGAGAGCTTCCCTCGATAGTCCCCTCGTCACATGCCTCTCCTTGCCGCCGACGAAGACGCTCTCCACAGGTCAAATCGGTCTCTCTGGTCGGAGCTCCAACGCCGACGCTCGCTACGGCTGCAAACTCCTTCCCTTCGAAGTTGCTCGCTTCCTTTTCAAAACGCCGGATCACACGATTCGTGACGGCTTGCGGGGAGTGACACCTCTCGTAGTTTCACGATAAAATAGCCCTCATTCAGCCCGTCACTCCGTGGTGAAGCTGTAGAATCGATACGAGATAGGCGGTAAAATAATGAGATGATATACACCCATTCCCCAAAACTTTTATACATTTCTTGGTGTTTCCACCAAGTTTGGTTCGACAGAAAACAATGGGGAAAATATTCAAATAATTTCAACTATCAATGAATGACCATCAGCGTCTGCCGGGGAGGAGAAATACAGCGACTTGCAATAGGACTCCAGCGATTGCTACGTACACTCCAATGAAAAATCAAAATCCTGTTCAACTTTGCCAGTATAGAAAGAAGAGAGACATTTCTATATGCGATTCAATTAATTGATATTTATTAAATTCGAATTCTGTTCAGAGTGAATCAAGTGAAGTGATTGATTAATGCATCACACATGCTCCGAAGAAGGTGCATTACCCTTCATGAATATTTTTCAACAGTATAAAGGCTTCTTCAAAATAGCAGCAGTACCGTAGGTTTGACGTGCTCTGACTGCAATAACACTTTGAATTTACTACCAGCCATAATCAAATATGGATAAAAGTATCTAGATTACTACGATCACACTATTAAATCGATCCGAGCCAAGAAAAGTCTTTAAGTAAATTTATTATAATGCGCTAAAATATAATTCCAAATAGAGCACTTCGGAAAATCAACGATTTTCCCGTAAATTACTCAAAGTTTTGGCCAACAAGCCGAGGAAATAAATAGTGGGATTACTTCGCACTAAAGGATTTTTTCGACGATATCACGTTGTTAAACTGAAATAATGAGAAAATAATCGATAATAAACGACAGCGAAAATACCGTACCACCTCCTCTTTCCCAGATGATCTATATACTGGGATGAACTCACATTATACAATCTCCATTCAACAATATAAATATATATATTCCGTTAAGCTATTGAGACAGTTGGAAAAATTCAGCGTTAATAATTAAGTCACGGTTCATTCCTATTGTTTTCCCGCAAGAACTCTTTACGACACGATTAAAGAAGACAAAGTACCGTTGAAACTGCGCATTTGATTCAACCATTGATGCCGTCACTCTACCCTCACCGATATTGCCGAGGCGATATCTGCATAATCGTGACCCCAGCTCTGAATATCAATGCCGAATATCGCGGCATCAGTCAGGGAACGCTGGCCAGTTTCCAAATGATATTCCGAGTACTTTTTTTGTCAACTCGTTAGATCCATGAGATGTCGCCGACTCTTAAACAGGAGACGGGAGAAAGGAGAGGAGAGGGTTTTTGCCCTATTGCAGGTTGCGTGTACCCCAAAAAAGGGGGAAAACACGTCAGCCGCTAGAAATTTATGGGGAGCCGACCTATCGATTTTCTCACCGCAGTCAAAGCTGCACGAGCAATGGGCAGATAATTCGAGAGGAGAAAGGATGGTTGCGATCCCTGACGATTGCCGGAAGAAGACTGGAGAAACGATAGCCGATCGCATCTGAGACTTTCTCACGTCGGAAAACAGCAATTCAAAGGAGTCCGCAACGTATACAACGTACAGGTAACCCTTAAACCACTGTATTAAAATTTAAAATCAAATTTTTAAAAAATTCTAAAAGGCTTCTTTTTTATTGTTTAATCGGAATAAAGGTTTTTTTCCTCTCTCCATTTGGCTGACGTTTCGGAACCCGAATCGCGTTCCATCATCAGGACTGATGGCGGGTGGATAAAGTAGGCCAGCTTATTTCCTATGATTTCTTGGTTGGATATCTATTTATTATACCACTTCTTTTTTTTTAAGTGACCCGGGTTTCGATGAATAATCTACACCATCAGGCGTAAATTATTATTATTCTCTATCGAAACCCGCGTCGCTACAACAATGTTAAAAATGAGTAAGTGAATTTCAGCTAATTTATTGTACATATATATCGGGTATCATGTGTCACGTGATTGGCAGGGAGTCAGCCAACCGAATTCTCCCAAAGGCCGGTTTCCAGGCATAGCTGAGTGAGTAATCGGCGTCGCGGTTGAGAATGATCCGCGGTCCTGATGAGGGAATGCAACTCGGGTTCCGAAACGTCAGCCGAAAGGAGACAGATAACCCGCCTAGAAGCCTGAAGAGCCTTTTTTTGCAACATTCACCGGGAAAGCATTAAGTCTCACCCCACGGAAAAACCGATGTCCATTTCACTTTGCAAACCCAACACAGATCACGACGTTTCAAGACCAGTCATTTTAAATATTCAGATTGGTAGTGTACACCTCGTCATTGAGAAACTCGACTAAATTCGCCTTTGAACCTTATGGCATCGACGTACCTAGTCGTTGTAGCTCTAAAAAAGCATATAATTTACGTAAAATAATCGCGCAGTTGTGTACTAGTTACCCGAGCTGTGCTTCTACTGACCTTACCACTCGACCACTAGAATGAAGGGAGAAAAACTAAGCAATATCCAACGACGAGAAAAGATCCGTAATAAAAATAAAACCATTGCGTCCAAATAAAATTAAAGTTTTTCAGGAATTATTATTAAAGTTTTCTATCACAAGGCAGAGAAAATCTTGACGCATAAACAGAGGGAACAGGAGCGCATGAAACCAAGAGCTGAGATCGTATGATGAAGATTATGTAGCAGAATATCAAATGAAGGGATATGCGGAGGAGACCGGAAAGGGAGTAATAGGGCTCCAAGTTGTTTTTCAAGGTGGCTAGGCTACACATTCAGGCATTATGAATTGGTTATTCTCACAAGTTAGCTCATAAGCACTGTCCCTATTGGACTTAATAAAAAGATTCTAAGAATTGTTAGCTTTATTAAAAGGGTTTAATATTACGATAAATTGCATAAAAACAGCTATTAAAAGAAATGAAGCTGTTATTTACCTACAATATGAATGCTTAATTACATACTTGCTTTTTATTCTCAAATGATACACTTTAGTGCTTACACTTGGAGAGGGTTGTTAAAATTTATAAACAAACTTCACATTTTAATTATGACATAAATTTACTCGGAAAATTACAGCATAGTAAATGCCACGCATGTCAATATACGTAAATAAAATTGTACAATGTTATGGGTTTGAATATCCATGGCGCGTCACGATGAGTAACTAATTACCAACAACAGGAAACAAATAATAGAAATCCTCAAACGGTAGCTTTTTTTCCGGCGAATTATTATTGAAAGCTATCACCCAACATTTACGATTTTCAATCCAACTGCCTCTCTATTTCCCGGAAGAGTGAGGTCACCGACTCTTTGTATGAGTTGCTCCGTTAATTATTACCCCTTACATCTATTCCGAGACCGTGATCATCTAAATGCTCTGGTTAAACACGTCGAGACCAATGCCGTGAAAATAATTTAACGAGAGCCACGAGCAAAAAATAACTCTGGGAAAGTATGCAAGGGTAATTTTATGGAATTTCAGTTTTAGGAAGAAAGGATCTCTCATGAAAACTTTTTTTGTAACGATATAAACATCTCAAAATATTGCTACTTGGTACATAACTTGTTGCTCTTTATTCGAAAATGTTACACTTCAATGCTTCCACTTTGAGAGGGTTGTTAAAATTCATAACCAAACTTCACATTTTAATTTCAACACAAATTTACTCGAAAAATTACAGCATAGTAAATTAAATAAAAGCATCCCAACATACCGCTGACATTCTCATTTTAAGTCAATAAATTTCCAAAGAAAACTTTTAAACAAAAATCAAAATTATTCGGGCTAATTCTTACCATTGAAAACACCCCTTTCCCTTAAATTTCCCATGCTCAAATAATATACAAACGTAACTTGTGTGAGTGATTTCAATAAGGTTGAATAACCCCCGGTAATGCAGTGTCCTACTGTTCGGTCCGCATGCTGGCCTCAAAGTAGGCGGAGGCGGACTATAAGAGCGTGAACAATAGGGGGCACTGGAGGCACATGAAAAAGCTTTTAAAGGCTTAATAAATGCCAGAGTCGAGCGGGAGAAAGTTTCGCAGCAGACAGTGACAGGCACGAGAATAAAGACTACTGGATCTCTTCGAACTCTTCTTCAACGCCCGGTCAAACAAACGTTTTCGGGATGGAACAAGTGACACCCTTAAGCGTGTCACATGTTGGAGCAGCGCGAAGTGAAAATCATCATCATTAATCATCCCGACCCCGCATCCAAGTGGGACTATCACTCGAAGGGATATTAATAAAAAAAAAGATTAAAAAAATATTCGCATGTGCAAATCCACTGCGGGAAGCAGCTGGTCGGATTCCATCATGCCCGACCAACATAACTCTGAAAAGGTATACATGAGGATTAGCAGCCCAAATGGAATTTTATTTTTCCGTTTAGATTTTAACAAAAAACGGCCGATTATAATTAAATAAAGTTAAAAAAATGTACAGTAATAATTGCCATATCTCGCGATTCTCACTTTGAGAAGATGCGTATGTCAGGATCAGAAAAACAAATGAAATTTTATATTTTCGTTCAGATTTTAACAAAAAATAAGACTGATTCTGAGTAATATTGGGAAACAATCGTACTGCGGCCATAATTATAATACTCCAGGAATCTATTTATCTTTATGATTCAATTCAATTTCAATAATGATATAAATCCATTCACTAAAATGTTAGCAGTACGTCCAATAACGCCATATTTCCACAATCCTACTGCTATCCGGAGTTAAATGGTAGAATGAAGTTTAAGTCGTTTGCATAAGAATATTTACAAATCCACGATATTTTTCCAGCATTTTATAAGAAGGTACCACACCCCAACCATACATTTCATGAATTATAGCTATCCATAACTTACTTAAGTCCCTATGCACCCTCTTCCTGCATTTATTGAACCAACAAATATGATACTATGTCTTTCAAACGTCTCAGCAAGGTGATTTACATTCACATAGCCAAAAGACTGCTATAACGTCAAACCACAATTTTTTCACAAAAAATTCACAAAATTTACACACACAAACTTTACCCTCAATATAAATTCCTCGCTGTGGTCCACCTTATGTAATGAACGGTAATTTTTTTTAAAGATTATTTGAAAAACAAAAATTAAACTTTCTGCCCCTACATTTTACTAAATAGAACGCAATTTCGAATATTTAAACAACGAATCCACAATATCTGTGGCAAACCAAGAGGAATAATGGAATAACGAAAGGAAATCAAAAATCATGATACCTCATTACCTTTTATAGCTTCAACTACTCATAAAATTGAAATAAAAAATACATATTGTCTGTCGTAAGTCTTCGCTCCGAGGTAATCTGATGACCTCAACGCGCAGGATCGTTTTTAACCTCAGCTGTTATGCTTCTTTGAAATCAAAATTTAAAAATTCCTTATAAATTAATACATATCTCCCGTAAGCATTTTTTTAATAACCTGGCTTCGTTTCAACGGCAAGCGACACATTATCACTCGGTCATCAAAAAAAACCCTGCCTTTTGTAACCCGCAATTTTGGGCAATTAAGAGAAGGCAAGGTCCTTCCTCCGAAAGGGCAGTAAACATTTAATCCAAAATGCTCAGGGATTTCCACGCCAGAGCGTCATCCACTGTTCTCCGTGCCGAAATATCAAGATTGTTCAGAGAATTTCCCATTATCGAACCACTTTCGCGACCGCCTGTCATTCGACGAATCGGGTCTTTGGGCATCATCGCTTATATTGACGTAACGTGTCCTCACGACTTCATAAAAATAGCAGACTATGAGCCACATTTCATTCCCCGAACAACCATTCAAAACGACCACAATGGAACAAACACACTTCAATTCTGCAACTGATCAGAGATAGCTTTCACTCGAACTATTTGCATGTGAAACAGAATAATTGGTTAACAGAGAAGTCTTCTTCCGATAAAAATATCCCTTCCCATGGTTACCGAGTGAGAGAGCTGTAGGAGGCCAAGTGGGATAGGTGGCTGTAGTGCAAGATCCTCATTACAAGGCCCTCGGAACGAATCCCCATAGTGTAAGAAAAAATTGCATGGAAGAACAGAGGAATCCTGATCCACTCATTGGTATGTATGAAAAAGTGATGGTAATATAAAAAAGTAGATGGAAAAGAGAGATATTATTTTCTTCCCTTACTTCAGAACAGTGCACTATATCAAAATCTACGATAGCTGCATTTAACTAATCACAGGAATAGAAGGATCAACAACTTTGCTGTTTCCACATAATAATTTATTGAGACCGACCATGGTTTCGTAACAGAGTAACATTATCAAGCAACATTATCAATTAACACCTTGATAATGTTACTCTGTGACGAAATCATGGTCGGTCTCAATAAATTATTATGTGGAAACAGCAAAGTTGTTGATCCTTCTATTCCTGTGATTAGTTAAACGCAGCTATCGTAGATTTTGATGTAACATTATCAATTAAACATTTAAAGTAACATTATCAATTAACACCTTGATAATGTTACTCTGTACCGAAACCATGGTCAGTCTCAAAAAATAACTATGAGGAAATAGCAAAATTGTTGATCCTTCTATTTCTGCGATTATAGATTTCCACCAAGTTACGCCCGCTACTATTATTAATCTAACTAATCAGATTTGCAATGCAACTCCTATCTTTCCATTAGAAATAACTTCAACAATTATTAAAAATCAATTAGTGCCAGATAAAGATCTAATTGCCGACACATTAACAATATTTCAATGATTCAATTCCTAAAAACAGAGCCGAACCTCGTGTAAAACGTATAATCCGAGCCAGGAGAAGACTTTCTTAGGGAAACGATGAATTCCTCTGAATTCAAAACCATTACTTCTTCAAAAATAAAATATATCAATCATGTGGATATAATGACGTCGACATTTTATCCACAGACGGGAATTACTACTGCGTCATAAGTCTATTTTTTATATATGCAGCAACCAGATGCATACAACGAATTAATTTAATGGAAATAACTTCCGGAAAGAGAAACTTAAGAAAAAAACAAACATGAGAACTGATATAACACATAAAGCTCACTGCTAAACGAAAAATATAAACAAACTGCGACGTAATTTTTGTAATGAGACACATAATCACCCGGTAACTTAGAGTGATCATAGGATAAATAATCTTGCAGAAAAATGGGCATATTTGAATTTAACGAATTTCTATTCTAGTAACTTTTTTTACCACAAGTTATAAGTAGTAATGGATACAAAAATGAGACTTCTTGTTTACTCATTATTCTTCCTTTGCATGCCAGAGGTAATTCAACAATATCTTTAATTATTTGAAAGGTAAAAACAATCATGATTAAGATGATAAAACGACGCACGCGCATTTTTACCTTAAGTAACACTGGAATTGTCTTCCACAACGGAGTTAACTCCACTGCAAACAATTTTAGATAAAATGAAAAAATGGGAGAACACCATTTCCATTAGACTAAAATACGAATTTCTAACATACATGGTGTATATACAAAAAATATAAAAATGAAAAATTGAAACACGGTATTAACTACTATTTTTTTTAAACTCGATTAGTTGAAAAAATAAATATCCCTTTCAAAACGACCGTTTTACTCAATATTTGACATTTTCAACGAGTATAATTCCCCAATGACGTTTTTCTTCACATCCGTACAAATCACTGTAAAATTGCCGAATGAATATTTTCAAACAATTTAGCAGCAAGAGATTCCCATAGAGGATCAATCCACCTGAAAGTTAACTTCTGAAATCGGTCTTCTCCTTCCTCCCGCAGAAGCATGGAGAACATCGAATACAAACAATTTATGACCAAGATGATTTGCCCCAATGTCCGTCATACTCTGAATAACATTATTAACCTAGTAAGTATGGCGACCGTAACGGAAAAATTCCATTTTATAGGTATATTACCAGGAAAAACTATTTATTTCACCTTCTGATTGACATGTAGGCCACTAGTAGTCATTAGCTAATGCCTCTTCCGCAACATTATGCCGAATATTTGACGAGACAATTTTATCCAGCTAAATTAATTATAAGTCACTCCTTCGGCTTTTCGTGTAAAATTATTTATAAACGTATGAAATTTTATAATCTTTTTCAATCATATACGTGGAATTATCGACGGTATAATCTCTATATTACCTAAATAGCATTATCAAATATATAATCGATGTTTACAACTATCAACAGTCCGCAAAGACATAATAAATAAGTCTATATCACGAGCCTCTCACGAATATAGTTCCACTGAAAACAAACCATTCATTGCGACATTCTAAGAGAGAGCGCACTGGTATTAAAATCAACAGAAAAACAGCTGAAAACCAACTCGGCGACGTGACTGTGGAAAGCAGAATGAAACAAACCGAAGAATGGACTAGCGGAGATCCGTGTGGGTACGAGAGAGAAAAAAAATAGCCACTCAAAAGAGTGAATACAATCCTTGGGGTTCCTGTCGGCGGCAGCGTAGGTGCGCCCACGCGAGGCTGGCGAAAAGCGTGGTGACAAACCCAGCGAGGTTAGAGGGACGAGCTATGCTGCCTGACTGCTTTATTCAAGGCGGACGAAACAAAAAATAAAATAAAAAAGAATTTCGAAGGCGACAATGATGTGTTTGCGGGTCGGCAAGTCAAGCACTTCGCGGCAGAATCGCAGATAAACATTCAGAAGCGGTGGATAAGTCATTTGGGTGGGCGAGCGACAAACATTGGCGCCGCATACGAAAAAGCGAGTGGGAAGATAAGTGGAGATTACATCAGAATTGTATGAGGATGGAGAGAAACCCGGCGTCGCCGAGACAATTTTTTTAACTTTTAAAATTAGGTTGAAAAACTGAAAACAGCAACTGTATTTGTAACGTCTGGTAATACTATTTTTGGCTGAACGGGTTTTATCGTGGTATTCTCCAAAGGGGGAAATTTTGAATCGCCTCTATGGCAGGTGTGAAAGTAACTATTACGCCTGGCGACTTAGAAAGAAATAAATGCAAAAACGAGCATAACTTTTCCAATAAAAGTGATAAGAATGTTAATTTGAAATTTAAACTGGTTCAAATGAAATGGGTGGTAAATTTATGTTATATGTTAATAATACATATAGTAAATATAACAGTTTCTGCAGCACCATTATTGATT
The DNA here is from genome assembly GCF_921293095.1 of Ischnura elegans. Taxonomy (NCBI): domain Eukaryota; kingdom Metazoa; phylum Arthropoda; class Insecta; order Odonata; family Coenagrionidae; genus Ischnura; species Ischnura elegans. The sequence continues at coordinate 73,500,569 of NC_060254.1, forward strand.
AAAAATAAATCATAGGCCACGATTATTGAATGGATTAGTGAATAGAAGTAAGTTCCCTGTATATTTCCAAAGCTCCCGCAAAGTTTCAATCGTAAAATGCAGATGGGCAATATACTACACTTAAAGCGAATTCAAAAAGGTACCTGATCGGACAACTGAATGTCTCTCTCAGCTCCGAGATTCGAAAGCGACCTTTTGGAATAGGTTGACAGTCATTGCTTTCCTTGCAATAGATAACTATGCCATTTCATCACATAGTGTAAGCTTTAAGAGAGATATATATCACCATTTTAGAGCAAAATTATTACAAATGCTCCATTTGAATACGGATGTGAAGAGTAAATTATAAAATAAATTGTAGGTAAATACAAATAATAGCTCCAAATAACAGGAAGGAAAACGATGTAATAACCACAACTTGAAATTATGAGGACGTCCGGTAAAAAATAAATACATTTATGAGAGTCAACCACGAAACGATTAAGTATCATTGGGGAGAAAATGAGGCCAAATAAATGCCAAAACTTTCTCCACATTTGTTCTGGTAAAAGAATTTATTCAAGCCGAAATCTATAATTATCAAATAAATGGTTTCATTAAAAAACTGAAATGCATATAACATACAATTATGGACGAAATCAAAAATAACGACGGAAGCTATTGCGCTTTTTCCGATGTGTACTCAAAAGTATTGAATCGATCATTTTCATCGGTATATCTGATCGAATAGGAATTGTAAGTAGAAGTAGTGAAGGAAAGAAACGTGATTGAAAAGTTCTAACTTCCAAAATATAACGTTGGAAGAGCGAAATGTACTTGAGCGTGAGAAACAAAATCGTAATAGCACAATATCCGCTGCAATTTTGACAACACCCCCACTAACATTCAAGCTGAAACAAGCCATTAGACGCGAGAGAAAGAAATGATAAACCTAAGAAAAAATAGAGTGAATTTGACGCAATTCAACAACAAAAGAACACATAATTTCAGCTCCTAATCAAATGAGTACGCATATGGAGTCCTATTAGCAAGTTGCCGGAAATTTTTTATCCCCTGAACACGCGTTAAAAGACCCTGGCGGACCCAAACATAACTCACCTGCGCTCTCAAACACGAGGTCGTCCTCACATAGTAATATAACCCCCGGGGATATTATCCACAGACAGGCACAGTGCTCCACTAAACGTTCCTTCGATCCTGATCGCCCGCGTCCATTAGCTTCCACAAAGTACGGAGTGCCCTATTCGACCGAGACGCAAAACCGCTAGTCACTCGGTCGTTCAAATCTCCACGCGCCGCTGAGATGTAGTGGGACTCCCGGCGGCGTACTGGACGAGTGCCGCCGAACTGTTAACGTAGACACGGGGCAACTGTTCCGTCGCGCGCCCGGGAACACACTGCCACGAGAAAGCGCCACGGAAGAGGAGAAATATAAATGATGCACTAATAACGAAACTTTTAAGCGGTCACCTCGACCGCGCGCTCCGCTACCTCCTCACGGGCGGCCGTTCGCTCGCACAATAAAACGTTCGACGGGTCGGCATAAGAGGCGAACCCCAGAGAGCTATCCCATCCCTTCCCCCTCCTCCAGCCTCCTCTCCCTCCTACTCTTCCTTTCCCTACCACCATCTCTCTCACTCTCCTCCGATACACGTTCGTTCTATTCGTCCCTCGCGCTCGCTAACACCTCACCTGCTGCCCACCTTCGAGAAGGAGCGTCGCTACCCACGTGGTGTGACGTCAGGGGTCAGCGCCCACCTCATTGGTCCTCCTACACGCCGCGGAATGTAGTCCGGCGGTGCCGCTTCGCCAATCAGGTGGCCCACGGGGCCGTCCCACGCGCGCGTAAATGAATGCGTGCACAAATATGCGTAATGCATGTAAGGATATCGAATAAAATCGGGGAAAAATAAGAAGCTCCCACGTTAAAAATAAATACATGCACAAATATGTCTGGCATGAATAAAAATGGTGAAAAGCTAAGGAAAGCGCAAATAACGATAACAAAATCATAAACATGACACAGGAGACAAATATTTTATAGATATAATTAACCTATGCCAAACATCCTACTTCTAAGACACGATAATGGCTTTTTCCAGTAATTTTTTTTCACTTTACTTGATATAAATTACGATAATGCTACAGAAGCATGACATATCATGAACCATGGGCCTTGCATTTTACTAAACTTAGGTTTAACTTCAAGTATGAGACAGAAAATCAAATGGAAAAACTATTTTAACATCATTTGTACCCAGCTATTTCGCATCTCAAATCCTTCGATAGATCACATGATCAGTATAAAATATCCCAGGGATATGCATAGACACGCCCCCGAATCGATTGGGAACTAAAGAAAAATTTTCAGCTATTTAGTATGCATGTACCGTCGGCCCAAATCGTAATTTATAGCGTATTCATGAAGTTTATCTCGCGAACTAGCATTCTACTCGGAAAAAGTTGGGGTAGAGCGTTCTCAAAAAATTGGAATCATTAAAAGCGAGAGAGATGTCGCACTAACCTTGAGGGATGACCGTTCACACATAAGTAAAAAAGAACACCTAAATAAACATAGAGTGTGCATTTGAAATCGCTTTAGTCTTTTCACGGTGGAAATGCGATATATACATAATAAATCTAAACAAAAAATGGTAATTTCCACGCTATAATATACACTACGCTACCGACCATGGTTTCCTTCTCTTAAAAATGACAACATACGTGTCGAAACCAAGGGGACTGGACAAGGAGGCCCAATTCCATCCCACATAAGGTTTATATCTGTTAATCTCTATCGTAACAGGCTCAACTTTGTGGAGGTTCATTCTAATAAATAAAAGCGAACAAACTATGTATAAATCCACCAATTGGTGGATTTATACATAGTTTGTTCGCTTTTATTTATATCTGTTGCCAATTCGGTCGCATTTTAATCGGCTTTCAAAAATATCCGCAGCGCGGTGATGAGTGCAATGCGATCCACTTTTTTCCAATATTTTGCAGAACTGTGTTTATAATTGCGATAAATTGCATTAATGTTTATGAATTTGATAAAGAACATCATCATAAATGTAAATTTCGGTTGACACCCTTAATTATACCTAATTCCCAGTGACACTCGGATCAATTTGTCCGTCAGCGACACGAGTGGCGACTTTTGAAACCCATTAAAATGCGCGGTGGTTGAAACGCACTTAGAGGCCGACTTGAGGATCCTCTTTTGTAATATTCGTGGTATAAACCATGGTCGGTAGTGGAGTTATATATTAAAGAGTGGAAATCACCAGTTGTTGTTTATATTTTATCAGAGATAGAGAGTACAACCAAAGAGATAAATGTAAAAAAAATTACGTATGGTCTGTAAATCGATCAGGAATGTCCTCTTAGTCGAAGTCGAAGAACGAACAGAAAGAGGACAACCTGGAAGACAGATTTTTTTCGCATGTCGTTTAAATGGATTACGAAGGGATTCCCATTCCAAAGCAGTCGGTGGCCTCTATCGTTGGCCCGCGTTCGAGAATCCACGCATTCGCTCACGCATATTGTCCGGACTCAATCATGCGGGAATGCGCGTCGAAAGGCGAGAAGGCTCGAGTCGGGGACTCGGGCGCCTTTTTTCTCCGAGGCGATTGAACGATTAAGTGGAGAAGAAGCCATTGACACATGAGGGCAGACGGTACTTCCGGGCAAGGACTCCTTATAGTCCGTTCCCCGCATTAATGCCATCAATCGTTACCGACAATAAATGCTTAAAATTATCTCCCCTATCTTCTCCTGGATCATTGCAGATTCCTCCTTAAACACCTTGTAAACACAATATCACTCGAAGTGGCTGCGCAGTAACCACAATATGGCGACAACATTGAAACCCCAACTTCGGTATAATTAAGACTTAAATACTGAAATGGGGCGTTCTTTTATGGAGTTCGAAGATTTTCGCGGCGTTAATCAGATGATTTCTGCATTTTCTTCGGGTTCTCACCACGTCCGTTGGATTTTGTTAACAACAGCGTCTTCAGTGGACAAGTTTTCTTCGACTTGAAGACGCTTAATGCAATTTCAGCGAAACTGTTATATATAATATGAATAACCAAATCGACGTGCTAAAATGTATTTTCCATGTCACAAAAGTCGAATTAATTAGGCTGATAAAGTTCTTGTCAAAAATTCAATCGTCGACGAATCCAGGTTATTAGGAGCATCAATCGGTGCTCCAAGATAAAAAATAGCACATTTTACGATCAGAGAATGTATTTTGTATAAACCATTTTTTTATTTTGTAAAATTTTGTATAAGATGATTTCATTTGACTCACGCGGTTGTATCCTCCCCTAGCAGCGATCATTATGCCAAAAACATCCAGACAACATTATCGGCGTTAGCATATGACATCCGTGCAATATCGATGTCGATCCAATTAACGTTGTATGATGCCTGTCAAATAACCAAAGGACCCGCAGAACAACGTTGCAGCAATGACCAAAGTTGGACATGGAGGTCCACATTATATCATCTCTTAGATATCTTCACAACATCTAATGAGGAGATAATTGAGATAATGAGCAGTATCAACTTTTTATCTCTGGGACTTTCAAGTCTGGGGATCTCGATAATCCCCAGACGTACAAAAAAGTACTCTTCAATTTTATAAGAACATATGCTTCCTATGGATACCTTTTGGAATAACAATTTTTTAATATCACGAATATTACAACTTTGATATTTATGCAAGGTTATTTTCAAAACTCGCCGTGGATATTAAGAATAAAATATCTATGCAATGTTGTCAAAATATCCATCATGAAATAACAGCGTTTTAGGATACATAAACCTCATTTATATATCCGATGGATACAATCTGCTTCTTGGGTTGTGGTTGAACTTCGTAAAATTACCGAATTTTAATTAAAAAGGTTCGAAATGGACCGGTAATTAATCGCTCCGAAAAAACTACCAAAGAGTAAGATGGTACCTAGACCCTGGCCTATAGATGATGGCAATGGTTAACGCCAAACAAACTGGCGCGGGATGGCTGATCGATTACTGCATGAAGCGGCTATAAATGAACCGGCGGAATGCGCCTTATCAAACGTGACAGTGGAAATTCGGCACTCGCTTTTGGACGTGAAACCAGTCCTCTTATTACCCTAAGGCAATAATTTACGCTTTTAAACTGATATAGCCTAATCTCCTCCATATAGCAAAGCAATTTTAAGTTTTATGACAGGGTAGAATGGTATCAAAGTGATACTAACTTGTGAGCATAAAAGAGCCACTGGCAAAGGAATTTTTACAATGAGGGAAAAAGTAATCAAAATGCCAAACGATGAAATTTATGAAGAGACATTAAGAATGAACCACTCAAGTCATATAAAACAATTGCATTAAATTGTAATAAATATGACAACTATGACTAATTTTTCACCAAAACTAAATACGTGAATCGTAAATAAGATTACATTATCTTTCCTAAGACAAGAAATGACGTGATGAGGATATTTTATTTGTTTAATTTTTACAAGCTGTTGTTTATAATGGATCACTTAAATGGATTTATCAATTTATGTCCTTCAAGTATATTTGAAACATACATGCATCATAATTATTTGATTATCCAACCGCCATATTCCACTATCTGGAGTCTACCCTCTGTAGTCCCATTACGAACCAGTGATGCAAGCGTCATCCATTGGATTTTAATTGACAGAAGAGTTATGAAGATATTAGAATAAGTCAACTTTCAATAATGAATAGAAAAATTTATCAGTATAAATTGATAAGTTTTTAATGTAAGAATTAAAATCCCGTAGAGGAATACCTATTACTCTACTGACGCGTACAAAATACTATTGTCTCCATATTCAGCGACCAAAATCATCCAAAATAATGTAAATCAAAAACAAAACTCGATTGCATATTCTAAGGCAAAACTTAGAAAAACAGACTTTAATCATAACAGGGTGGTTTCCAATTTTTTTGCCTAAACGAAAGATTATTACTCCTGGAGTACGTATTTCACGCTTTTAGATTTTTTAAATGACGATATCTATTTTTCGCGATTAAATTAAAAGTGAAAATTTTCAAGCGCGCGAAAACGCGACGGCTAAGAATGAATGATGGGAAGAGCCCGCGTGACGTCGTTCTGGTTCTGGTGTGAGGCCTCCTTGGTTCGAGGCTATGAGCGTCACTAAGATGCAGGCTGCTAACAGGTAGCAGAATACCCTGCTAGCAGATAGCGCTTGGCTTAAATAAGGATTTTTAATACTCTATCAAATGAAGGAAACTTTCCGATCATAAGCAATTTTAATAAAAGATTATTAAGAGATGTTTCCCTGAACTCTGTGCCACATGCATGCATTGGTAATCTCAGACGATGTAAAACTCCTGACTACTCGTATAGCACCTGGGCCCCTGTGACGTCACGTCGAGTGGCATAGCATGGCCGCCAATCTGGCCTTTTTCAAATGAGGTTAAAATTAACCATTAACATTCGTCTAAACTGGGATTTCTAAACCCAAATAATTTGCATATTAAGAATACTGCCTTTCTTTCTACTCCACATTCCCACCCGCGCCTTTCGTAATAATCACCTACTACACAGACCGAAATTCCGTCTTTCTCTCTCTCAGAGATCACTTTTTACTGACTCCCTACCTCTTTAAATACCATTTCGACTACTCACCCTTCCCTGGATCTTTCAAAGCCCATCAGATCATTAAAGAGGAGGCTTCGAATAGCTACCTTCTGAATCTTTTTTTTCATATCCTTTCTATAGTTTTTTAATAGTTTTATTTGTTAAATCTGCAGATTGTAAGTTGTATATTCTATGTATAGGCCGTTTTGGCTGTTTTTGATGATTCAATGAGTAAAAATAAAATCAAAATACACTAATGGTGGGTAACGAATCGCAATCAATGCCTTTCGTTTTCTTTGATAAAAGGAAACTACCCTATTCAATATTTTTATTATTAGACTTCTTTCTTCCTATAATAAAGACGATAATTCGGTTTTACTATTTCTACTACGACTATATCGTAACTCTAAAATTCGGGTGTCAAATTTTATGCATACACACCTTGAAGAGTAGTTTGACTACACCTCAAAAAATTTTCATTGGCAAATAGAGTGACTACGATTTTTGAGTCACGCTTCTCACAGTTAATCTACTGGATTGCCAGAATTGACATACATACAAAGACTGATTTATTTTGCTCTCACATAGATAATAGAAACGGCATGAGCAAAAATATCCATAATTTTAGAGCTCTAATTAATCATTCGGAAACAGAGGAAGGACCAACATGTTCAACGGATTGTAAGGAGTGCAAATTGCTACGGCGGAAGGAGTTGAAACTGGAACTCGAAGAAATTTTCTCTTTGCAGAAGATAATTATGAGGAGTTCACAGAACCTCAAAAGCCAACGTCAGTAACTGTAAATGACGAGAATCCATGGTAACGAAACAAAAAAGGAAGTACAAATTACTGTACCCTCCACCGAACCGAAGTCGATTTCCCAAAGTCACAGGATATATTTATTTCGCAAGGGCAGTGAGCTATTGAGAGTCGTACAATGGTCATAAAGCAGTCGAGTAAGGAGAGATAACGAAGGGCTGTGAGCATTGAAAGAGAGAAAGAAAATGAGGGAGTGGGAATAAAACAAATAATCATCAATGAAACAGCAGCGATCATAAATACCATCGAAGAGGAACCATCAATTTTACGCAATATTGGCACTAAATGAGCCTCTAACTCCACGACTAATGAGAGCCCATACATAATGTGCGAGACCTAATACACCAATTATATCTCTAAAATGCCTGAGGCGAACGCTAAGGAGCCTCATTAAAAAATATGCACGCCGGATATCTTACGACCTCGCGATGATGCATACCAATAACGTCAGCGAAGGATTTATAATAAATGCTTAAATAGAAGAGGCTTATTCAGCTAAGTTTTGAAGCATAGCACTTTATTTGCACATATTCAAAGACGAAAAAGTCGTCACGTGAACGTTTTCTAATTAAAAGAGACGTTGGTTAATTTATTATCTTATCATCGAAGAAAAATCAGAGCAACAGCCTCAGTACCACATATATGTATGCAGTGAAAAGTTTCATCCCAAATTCTGACCAAGATGAAGTTTTAAAAATAATTCCGCAAACTAAGAAAAACAATGGATTGAATTAAAGAATAAAACCAAACAAAGTTAACAAGAATACCTGGACGGCAACCTAATTTAATTTCTTTCAAGAAAAACCTGAACTCGGAAGCAACGCTTGCATCCGCCGCGCGATTGGCGCCACCAAACAGGTTCCTAGGAACACCAAACTTATGCAAAAATGGGAAAGCGTGAAAGGAAGAGTAGGCTGGAGAGAAATCATATATATTTCTTAACGCTCGCTACATTTCAATAAAATACTTCTGATAGTAAAATTTTGGACTCAAATGTTACTAAAATGTTAAAATAGGTGATAAAAAATACAGAGCAAAATGAAGAAATATGTACCAATAGCAGAAGATATGAAAGGAATCTGAAAAAATTGTAACGAAAACGATATCAACTATGGGTGTAGTATCCGTAGAGATACGATTCGTTTAGAGCGATATATCAAAGAAAAATGTTTTGAATCCAATTCATTGAAATACGTCGAGTTGATACGCTCCTACCGAGGTTAGACAACATCCGGAAATTCATAGATCCATTACAAAAGTGGAAAGCAGTGAAAATTGCGGACGTAAACAAGTGAATAACAATCGGGAAATGTGGAAACCGGAAGTAATCACATGGTCTTAATCAGTCTTAATGCGTAGAGACCAAGAATATCTCTACCTAATTCTAGCTCTAAAGGCCTGGCTACACGGTACATTAACACGTACAAGTTAATGTACGTTTAAGTGAATGATTTTGGTGGACCGGAAAGGAACATGTACGGATGCATGAACCAAATTAGAACAGGTTCTATTTTCTGCGCATGCATTCGCACAAGTTGGGTGGGTACACGGTTCATTTTGGTGTTCATTCTCGCGTTCATACATCTAGACATTAACCCGTACGTGTTAATATATCGTGTAACTAGGCCTTAAGGTAACATCAGGAGCGTAAATTAAAGTTCAGACGCAATAGGAAATGATAGTAAAATCTACAAAATATTGAAAGGAATCGAACAAATAATAATTAATATTCTGTAAGAAGCTTTTTCAATAAATATTACACAAAACAGTCGAATAGCCAAAACACTTTGACACTTTGCACCTTAGGTAGGTGAATCATTCCCAGCCCCCGCGCTTGGATGTGAAAAATTATACTCAAGCAATTGCCATGCATACGAATCCTTAGAGGGCCGAGGTTTAAGCACCAACATCCGTGGAAATTAAGGCGGAGTAAGGAGCTCTATACACATAACCCCGCCCAATTTCTCGCACTGCAATCGGTTTACCAACGTGACGAATGAAAATCTAACAGTAATTACAAACAGCAAATGATCGTAGTCAAGGTGCAAAGAGTAAAAGAATCTATACCAAAAGTATAGGATAGATGGGGAGAAACTTTTACAATAATTCTCCTCGAGACAAGATTAGGCTTCAATCAATCACCACCTATTTTGCGCCTACGCCTTTCATTGTTTTGCTATGCTTAATATAAATCGTATGATAATCAAAGTAGTTCACAAAGTATTTAAACGAGTCCGCGGACCGAATAAAAACTTGCAGTAAACAGATTTGGACTTTGATAGAAATGAGTTATAGTTCGTCTCCACAGGATATTGAGATCAGACTGTTCTCTACTCTATCACAACAAAATTAGTTCCCCGCAAAACTTAAATTTTTCTTCATCACTTTCAAAAACATTCCACCACATACTTTTCCTAGTAATGAAACAAGGAGAGGAAATGTATACAAAGGAGAGTACCAGAACAAATTCTCCTTCTTTATTATAGAGTTTCAAGGAGGATTTGAAACAAAATCTTCTGAAAAAAGTATTTATAGCCCTTAATCTCAATTTAAAAGGAGACGGTTTTTATTAACATCAGAAATCGGGAACATTTTCCAGCTTTTCACTTCACAGCAGAAGCTTATAAGGAAAAGCGCCTGGCGCGTAGATGACCCACAATACACGCAGGAGGGGAAACTCAGATGTACCGCTCTCACCGCCACCAGCCGGAAGAGCCGTAGCCAACAAGATTACCGGAATAGTTTTCTCAACTAATGGTTCCATTCGTAGAATTTTTTGGCCTTCAACAATACACTGATGACAATTACTTTCGATGCCGATGATATCAACATAATAAAGCAGCTTCAATTGATAACCATTATTAAATACATATGCGTATATTATTTTACTTACACATATTTACCCTTTTTCAAGTTCACACATTCACAATTCCTTACAGTTTATTTGCCGTGGTACTATTGAGCCATTAATAGTAAGAGCACTGTATATAACCATGAAACTGAGTCTAACACAACGATAATTTTAAATGGTATTTTTGAATCTATACAGTGATTATCATATTTTTATCTCTTCCTCTTCAACACAGATAATTGCCTATGAATAAATTAGTGATCAGCTATTTTCACTCAATGAACCCAATTTCCATCAGTAATCATCCTATTCTTTAAAATATATTATTAAGTATGTATACTGACGATTTCCAATACGAGGATAATGATTTGATTTGCTATTACATTCCGAAATCAAAAATGAGTTTATAATACACATGCAATATCTGCCCCGCTTCACGTTCGTAATTAAAATATGTAATATAAAAGGAGAACCAGGGGCGGAACAGGGTAAGCGATTTTTAAGTGCGGAAAAAAGCGGAAATAATTATAACTAGAGTAGATTGGTGTTGCCAACTGATAAGCAACACCAATAGGCCCCGGGTACCCCTACCGGTAATGGAATAATCTTTATCATGGAATCTTTATGATAATAGTTTCATCTTTATTACAGCTATTCTACTACGCCTCCTCATTTTTAGTTCATTTTTACGTGCGGAATAGATAGGAATTCTCCTGATTAAATTCCAGAAAATTGCAATTCTACTTGGAGGAAGAGTACTAATCAGTTTTTCTTTATCAACTTACGATTCACATGCATGTAAAAACCAACATCATGAAAACGAGGAAAAATTTATTTTTCCCATTTCTGAGATATTTTACCAAATAAACGCATAACACTCGAATCAATTACCTTCGGCATTAGGGTAATACGGTGTTGAATGCAGGTGTAGGTATAGACGAACCTAAGGAGGACAAACTTGAAATTCTGAGGAACGACTTAACATATATCAACCAAGTCGATGATAATGTGAAATAACCCAAGTAAAATTACCCCAGCAATGAATCTGATGAGACCAGTTGGTTACCTAATGAATGAAAAGGTCCACATAAATTAGACCGGAAAGCGTGCAGTTAAGCAGAAAAATCCGCGTTTTTCCCCGTGAATGAACACTACTGAAGTCATCATTAGCCCTGAAGATGTTGAGAAAGTCTCCCAACGAAACGTCGGCCTACAACAAGCAGACACAAACCCGGTTGGAAACCGGAGAAGAATTCATTCAAGCGTGCATAACAGTTTTGTTTTTTCATATTGAAGCGAAGCCAAGGGATTTCAAACTGTCCATCAATAACTAAGGATGATACTCAATAAATGATCTGATTTTTCTCATGTTGAAAGCTCGTGACTGATGGGACGCCAATCATTCGATGAAGGACCATCTTAAAGCCAAAACGTCAGGTTATATGGAGCTGTCACCCATCCGTCTCGTTTGCACATAAGTCTCTGGAAGGAAATTAAACCACTGCTGTCACGGGCGTGGGTCGACTTGCTCTCGCTACTTTTGACCGCCTACACGCATACCGAACGGGAATGCTAATGCAAACCCATGCTCACACCCTTTGAATGTGTATCCCCGCAATATTCTTAGCCAGATTTCGAAAATAAATGCATATCAACCATAAGGCGATATACGAAAATAAAATATAAAATGTGTGAGCAGTGCGAAAAGCAGATGTAATTAAAAGTATTTTTATACGGACATTCACAAATTATTAATACTGATTATGACTTTTCAGGCCCACTAGTTATCAAAAATTCCATACATATGACAGGAAAATATCAATTAGAAACAATTTACGCATGAAAACTGTACAAAAAATAATTGGCCCAATCAATCAGATTGCATATGAGGAGATGAATCAATCTTCACTAGCTTTATTTCAAAACATTTAAATAAACTCTTAGACGAAAGCGCAGCAAGATACTCAAAGTTTTTGTTGACTTGAATACTTTATTTCTGAAAACTCTTCTGACCATCAGAAAGGTGACCGCAACTTCCGATGCAATGGGGTCGGTACAAACTTATTTAGAATATTAATGATCTACATAAATACGAGGTGTGTGAGAAAAGTAATGAGACGCAAAACTGCGGGCGATCCGGCAACTTTTCGTCTACTGTCCTGTAATAGACGATTTGTTCATCTGTTCCACTTCCTCAGTGCGAGTTTCAACTTCATACAGCTAACACAATATTTTTGACAGCGCCATCTGTGAAGTTGTGTTTTATTTTTGCGTGTTACAAAAAGAGAACATTGGAATTTAGAGCAACGTTGTGCGATAAAATATTGTATTAAATTTGGTGAATCCGCGAGTGTGACTTTTAAAAATTTAAAACTGGCCTATGGGGTACAGAACTCATCAAGGTCACAAGTTTTCCGATGGGACAAATCAGTTTTGGAAGGCCGAGAACACGTTGAAGATGAACCTCGCTCAGAAAGAACTTCAACTTCAAAAACTAACGAAAGAGTTGAAAGTGTGAGGGCTCTTGTGAGCTCAGACCGCCGTTTAGAATCAAGAATGATGATTGAACACTTACATTTAATTACTTTAACCGAGTATCACATTTTTTGTATAGCAACCCAAAGGAACTTCTTTGAAGGAGATAACAATTTTGTTTGAAAAAATAAAATAAAACTTAAATTAGTACCAAATCAGTCTCATTACTTTTCTCACACACCTCGTACAGATCATCGATAATTGAGCATCACTGATCCAGAAATCTCGGCAATTAAAACACGCTCAGTGATTCATTTAATCCATAGAAATTCGCCGTATTAAATTGAAATTCTAGCAAATCCACAATTAACTGCCGGTTTTTCACCCTGATAGGTATCCATCCTCCAACCTTCTCATCGGCAATGGAAATGCTACTGGGTGGCGTTAATCTATGGTGTCGGGTTTAGCTCAGGAAAACAAGAACGGAGTTAACATTTGATAACCGGACGACACGTTTACGAGGGCACCAGCTGTTCCAGTTACGGAAATGTCAGTCAGGGATCAATTTAGCGAGTGGGAGCAGAGACAAGACTACCTCGTCAAAAGCCAGGAAACTCGGGATCATTCATCAGCCGCTTTCAGTCCCTCGGGCAGTTGAAAAAAAATCTCAAAATTGTAACTTCCTAAAGACCCGTCCGAAATTATCTCAACCAATTCCTTAACCGAATTTCTAACCTCTAAATGGGCATATTCCGGCATCAGCGGGGTTAATCCCTCGCCTCCCAAATCAAAGGTCGCGGGTTCGGGTCTAGTCTGAATAGCCCCTAGCCAGCGCATTAGTGTTTTTGATTAGCCTACGTTGTTATACATTAAGTCCTCCGCCGTTAAGGCCTTCAAAGCGCTGTTTTCGGGATGATGAAGATAAATTTAACTCTTTCTAGGAATTACTAATGAATACATTATTTTGGTTTACTGAATACGTAATAAATGGAGGCCATCCACAGTTTATATCCTCTCACTTACTATCGTTTTCAACAGGGATGGCAGTAGAAACTTAACAAGTGAAAACCAGTACAATTTCAACGGTTTCGTTCCCAAGAGCGAAATGTAGAAACGAAACGAAATGGATTTAAACACGGTTAGCTGAACTCAGAGTCGAAACGAAATCGGAGTCAAAAGTACTTCAAGTCGAAACTAAACTTAAACTCTGGGACTAAACGACACGTAGATAATGTTTTGCACTGGATGGACCACGTGCTTCACCTTCGAAAGGTTTAGTTTCGATCCACACACTGAGAACGAAGTATGGTTGAATGCAGTATGGGTTTGGCCTACCTCCATTAAATGCATGGGGCACTCAATATCTTTTTTACCACTAACGGTGAAAACAAACTGGCCATTAGATTTTAAGCTCGATGTTTTAACCTCTCTATACGTATGTCAAACGTAACAGGTCGAAACTATTCCCCCTGTTCCCCTCCACTCAACTTCTGGGAGCGAAACTTAACTATGAGCAGCGGAGTTTCGATTAATTTAGTTTCGTTCCTGGGAGTACAGTTTTGTCCCGGGTAGAAACTAAACTCCTTGGTGATTTTAATTTCACGCAGGAACGAAAGTAAAACTAGGTCTCGTTTTTCGTTTCCCTCCGGGTCGAAACGAAAACGTTTCACTTGCCATTCCTGGTTTTCAATGATATGTTGACACCTATGAGTATCATTTTACCGATGGTGTAGGGCTTGTGAAAATTTTTAAGGTTGGCACATGGGACAAACTGCATCCCTTGCTTTTACGTCACCAAGAGCCGATTCGACCGTGCTAGTGAAGTTGTAGTAAAACTCCAGAGGCGAAAGCCCCAGCGAAAAGAATACATTGAGGAAACTCTCGTCCACGCACACGTCAGGCCGTCGCACAGTTGGCTGAAATCGAAAAAAAGCTGGACAAAACCTCGAAATCGATTTTTTTGAGTACGGAAATTGAAACTTTGCACAGTTGTTGTCAATACACTAGTGCATTTTTTGACGCAAACCGTTTTTCATGGGTAAATTTTTTAAACAAATTACTTGTCCTCAAAGTTGAAAAAATTTCGCAAAAATTGCTCTCATTGAATTTTTTCCGAAATTCAGCATGTTACAATTAATGCCACACCTTCTGTAGTTATTTAATAGAAACAAAAATTTACAATATTGTTATGCGGTTTATTATTGTTAACTCTTGGCAA
Organism: Ischnura elegans; assembly: GCF_921293095.1. Classification (NCBI taxonomy): domain Eukaryota; kingdom Metazoa; phylum Arthropoda; class Insecta; order Odonata; family Coenagrionidae; genus Ischnura; species Ischnura elegans. Next base: position 73,515,569 of record NC_060254.1, read on the forward strand.
CTTTCACGACTCAGTTGTATTATTTGTGGCCGATACGATACAAAATGGCGGACCCTGTTTTTCGTCGAAATTTTGTGTTCATGTAGGATTAAAAAAAAGGATCACCGAGTTATCTCGAGATATTTAAACCACATATACAACAAAACCTATAGACTACGATACCAAAAGGAGAATTGCGTCCACCTGCGACGCCGAAATTAAGATCAATTTTTCGAACGCGCGGCCCAGTACGGAGCTTGCTGCTGGCCACGGGGAATACCGTACTCGACGGATGTTGGGAAGTGGATCTTTTAGCAAGTGAATTGTGTATAAGATATAATTTATTTAGTTCCACATTTATTTTACATTTCATACAACCTAATTTCTTCGCTATCTTGCGATATTTATCGTCGATACGATACAAATTGGAGGACTCTGTTTTTCGTCGAAGTTTTGAGTTTATTTGGGATTTCAAGAAAAGGATCACCGAGTTACCTCGAAGTATTTACGCTAAATTACGTCAAACGTTTTAGAGTATCCATCGAAAGAAATCAACTACGACCGTTAGCATCAACCAAAATACAAATCGATGTTTTGGCCGCGCGCGCAGTCCGCGGCAGCTCCCTGATGGTATGGAATCCCGTGACGCGAGGGCTCGAATACGATGTAATTATCCTTTTTCCCATTTTGCAAAAGATGCATTCTTAACATAAACAAAATCGATACAGGTGACTCAAGAAAAAGTACCTCCTGTCATACACATATAGGTGAAATGTGAGACCACGTTCAATCGTTAACGCAAATAAGTAATATTAAAGCTAGATATTATTAATTTTATAGCACCAAATAACGAGTATAATATTCCACCACATACGCACAATCCCGTGAATATGGCACCATCTCATAAACTACAACGTCACACCTTTCAACTTTCAACGGGAGAATAGGGAATCGCATTTCATCCAAGTTTCCCGGAAAGTAACCTTAAATTTCCGTACCGCAAATAACCAGAAACGTAAATTCGATGACTGCCCACAATTGCAGTTCCTGTGAATTAAAATTTAACCTTAATGCATGATTTCATTGTATTTAGTAGGTGCTCACAACGCGTCACAAGTTAAATTTTTCTGTATTTTATTAATTTTTAGGCGGCTTCGACGAAGTAATTAAGTACATGACACTATTAAATATCCTCAATTAGTTTTCTCTTCTGAACACGACTTTCTTCTTCTTTTTGGCATACTTCCTACCTCTCGTCACCGAGTGCATCAGAACAGTTGAGGGAATACTTTCTTAAGTATAATGTTACGCCAAACGGCAATACTATTTACGGAAAACTGGTGACTCTGAATGAAACAGGTCTTCTCGAGACGGCTAAATAAAATTAACACTGACATTTTTCCTTTAATATTATAAAATAATGTACCCACATTATAAATATTTGACCATTCATACCTGATGTATAGTATATATTTTAAGAGCAAAATTAAAAATACGCCTAAATATTAGCGACTCACAAATAGTGGCATCCAGGTAACTAAAAATACCGGCCCATATTTCATTAATGCATTAATATCAAACACTCACCCCTAAGGAGATGAGCACACATTAGCATCCTTTTTCTGCATTCGGAGTCATTACTTGATCCTAGCAATTGATGAGAACACACTCACCTGTGAATATAAAAGAAATCGATTAGTAACATCACGTTTCCGTAAATTAATATAATGCCTTCAATAATTTTGCAATCTAACATGATGATACTACATAAACTCTATCCATGTGAACAACACTTTAAGTCATCTGGTTCATATATATAATAATTAATATTTAATCAGTATTAATTATTATTACAGTGATACTAGACGCAGGGTCAATAAAACTTTGCGAGAGGAAAAAGGTCCTCACGCAAAAATAAGACTTTCGCCACATTTATCATTATAAAAAGGAAGGATTCACACGGTAACACCATAAAAATAAAAAAATATTGAGGTAGAAATGAAGCTAAAATCAAAAATATACTATAATTTTTGAATAAATAAAAACTTGGCTATTTCCAAATTTTTATTAAAATTTTGATTTATTGTAACCGACAATGGTTTCGTTACAGAGGAAAACTACCATGGTATCAAAAATTCATTATTTTTATATAATATTTAAATTACATTGATAATGTTACGCTCTAACGAAACCATGGTCGGCCATCATTATAGTATTAGCAGTATACATATAATTATTATAAAGGTAGCATCATCCCACCTTCTATCCCATCTTCACATCTAACGGTATCCATGACCTTTGAGCTACGTGAACACGTTACATTACATGTTTGGCCAACGACATATTATGGCAGAGACAGTATTTTCGAGGAAATGGACTAATATGCGTTAACCGATATTCCAGTAGTATGAATTTATCATTTTCACCAACTAATTTCGTTCCAGATGTTGCATAGGATATATTGCAGAGAAACCAGTCGCAGAAATTTGCACATTTAAAAATGTTGCATAATAACATAGTATTCAACTGTCGTAAGAAAAATAGTAATGCCTTGTACCATAAGTAACTTGAGTTAAAATGAAGTTAAATAAAAATTTGAGTTAAAATCAAGCTTAAAATTAACCATTTTCTTATATTCAGCATGTTTTGAAGACTAAGACAACGGACGTTAACCTAGACCAGGGGTCTCCCAAATACGGCCCGCGGAGGGCTTTCATCCGGCCCGCGCACTCGTTTCAAGTAGCGCGCGATTCTCGCTCGTTTAACTCTGTGAGACGGCGCTAGGAGCATTACAGCACTGTACTGCACGTCAAAGCCGTCTTCAACTGTTCGTAAATAAGAAATACGCCACTGGATTCTTCAGTAGACGTTGGTATCGAATACTACAGTCATCGGCAAATTTGCTATCTGGCCCGCGGGGCGATTCGGAACTTGGAATGTGGCCCTCGTGGCCTAGTAATTTGGAGACCCCTGACCTAGACAATATTTCAAAATATTCGATACCTAGCGATACCTGGTGTTGTGATCAAGTTGCCCGTTTAATTCTTTATCTTAAAATAATTTATGATAAGAGCTTAATCCTAATACCTATGTGACGCTGGCAAGACTACGGATTCAAAAATCCACACAAAAATACCCTCGTTGACACGATTCTCAGGTGGTCCACGAATCGGAGTTACGTGACCTGAAGAAACAGAAGGATCTTGTACTTAGGTAGTTGAATCTTAAAGTGCTTGGAATCGGGAAATATAGAAATAGCCGACCAACGGATTTTGATTACTTTTATCAAGTCCTACATTCGCCAACCTTCATCGCATGCGCTTGTTCTGGCTTACAAACCTCATCAATCTTAATTCTCCATCTTTTCTCCGTGAAAAATATTCTCCATACTTAGCGCAATACGTGACGTATTTCCAAGAGGGAGGCGATATGTACAGAGACTCCCAGAGGCATTTTTACTTCGAGCGATAATTGGCACCTCACGATTAAGGTGGAGCCCACGCCTTCCATCGCAGTTCGCCTTGAAGCTCTACCATTTTCGCAAGTTTCATAACTTTCGATGCAGAAAATGTCATCACATTTAACTGTTCAAGGAAAAACTGCCAACATGCTGTGTTCATTCCAACATAAAATTTGAATGTTATCAATCAGGACGCAAATAGCACAATAAATGACTTCAAAAGTGATTTCTATTCGATTTCGGAGTTGTTCGGATGATAAGCACTTTTATTTTATGTTAATTGGTGCAAAATTTGATCTGAGTGCAAGCAATTTCCTAGTCCCGCAAGGTTCGAATTGGTTTTAAATTATTCAATTTTCCGATTTACATGTCAAAGATGAATTCGCGTTAAGAAATTCTCATTTAACCGATAACTTTCAATAAATATTCATGGCATACATAACTTAATGACTATTTATAAGTATGTAAGTTAAACATGAGGTTCGAGCACGAATTTGTCCGCCCTGAAATCCATCGAGAGGAATAACAATATCCTGTTCCAGAGAAAATGCGCCTAAAGTTTGACCTGGTACAAGAGCAGAAAGCCCCATATTAAATTTTTTATATTTTTTTATTATTTTTTTTTATTTATTTAAAGCACATTACAATACATTAAAAACATTCCCTTTACAAATTCTTAATACACTTTTCACTGTATAACAAACACTTCATAATCAGAGAAAAGAGAAAAAAACTATGAAATTACAATATTTAAGAATAAAAATATATTTTTACAATATGGAGACCTTCTGAGCCAAAACAGGCTCATCAGCAGGTTCTCCATAATTATTTTGCAAGAAGTTTAAAACATCTAAAAGCAATAAAGGAAACAATAAAAAAACTTACATTGCCTTAAAATTAAAAATTAGTCTTCCAGTACTATCACTATTATTAATTGTCGCAAAAACAAATACAAATCCTGTATCTTCTTCGGTAGAGGGACCTGCATAAAAGCAGTTGATTCCTGAGCTTCCGTCTCTTTCTCTGTCCCATAACTTCTCCTAGCTATTTCTGGCCTAGGCACAGTCCACGCCATTTTTGAAAGCACGAATCGTTTCCTTCTCAAAAAAAACTCATCACCATGAAGGAAAAGTAACTTTATCGGTCATGAAGTTGATAACCATTTTCTTAAGTCTGAATCACATGATCATTTTTTTCGTCATTTTCGAGTGATCACTCGCCAATGATCGTCGCCGGCAATTGTTTTTTCGCGACCACTCCAATGACGAGGATTCCCATTGCTATTTTTCATCACTCGTCTGGTCGCTTTTTCCGTCGCTGAAACCGTCACTGAAATACCATATCAGCCAATTAGAACGCATGCCCGTATGGAGCGATTGCAGCGCAACGTTTGACAATCGCGGTAACGACATAGTTAAACATTAACACGCTATTTATTTTCGCTATGCGAGTCCTATGACTACGAGCTATGATATCGGAAATGATGCGAAAAGCGACAGTGGGAGGGACCGTGTGATTCAGAAAAATGATCACTCGAGCGATCACTTTTCCGGTCGCGAAAAGCGATCGCTCGAGTCTTCACTTTTCGCGACGAAAAAAATGAGCGTGTGATTCAGGCTTTAGAGAGCAAAAATATATACAGTCGTCATTATATTAATGGCAAAATTATTGCCATGACCTCAGAGTACATATAAACAAAGGCGCACAAAGTGGTTTCGGAATAAACAAAATCTGAGGCCAACAATGAAAACCACAACTAATTGTAAGTAGTACTTGATAAATGGATCAAAGGTAGAAAAGGAAACACAAATACGTAAATTTTATTAACTTATTTAAAGTGAACATTATATTTAACGTTAGTTAAATTTCCAATCGATTTTCTCTTATATTAATACTTTAGTGTTCATCCTTTGTGAAAACAATATCCAGATGCACTCCCTCCACTCACATACTACGTGAGAAAACAAAAATGCCCATATTACAATTTTCAATTCAAGTCTCCCTAAAAAATGGCTCACACTTCCTTGTGCAAAAATTTATAATCACCTACCCCGCAAATTAAAAGCGGTCATTTACGACAATTCTAAGATTAAGAGACTGTTAAAGGCTTTCCTACTTCTAAAGGCTTTTTATAGCACAACAGAATACTTTGAATACAGTGGGAAATAATTTCTCATTCATTAGATATCATAAATATGATATGTATTTTATTTTTTAGGTAACATGCACTTTTTGCCGTTTGTATTTTTTGTAAAATGTACCTATTTTTTATTGAGAAATGCCTATGTCTACACGACCTCTACGGAATAAAGAATATTATTATTATTAAATATATAGCATATAAACAAAAACGTTATCATGGGGACTCATTAACTATCACATGATATGGGATTACGCCATTTCAATCTTGGTCGCATGAAAGAAAAAGATAAAAAAAACAAATCAATCTAAAACTTTAAAGGCATACCTTTCAGTCATTTGAAAGGAAAGCATTAAAATCAACTCTGTGACGGAAACTGAAACTCGTGCTCACTCAATAGGGTGGTTTCCTATTATTTTTTTATTGCCTAAATCGAAAGATTATTACTCCTGGAGTACGTATTTCACGCTTTTAGATTTTTAAATGACGATATATATTTTTCGCGATTAAATGAAAAGTGAAAATTTTCAAGCGCGCGAAAACGCGACGCGTAAGTAGGAATCATGGGAAAAAGTCTGTGCGACGCATTTTTGGTTCCCCCTCCCGCCTTGTGAGGTGACCTTGATCGAGGCTCTGAGCGCTGATAGGACGCAGGATGCTAGGGGGTAGCTGAGTATCTTGCTGGCTGGTAGCGCTTGGCTTAAAAAAGGTATATTAATACCTTATCAAACGAAGAAAACTTTCCGACCTAAGCCACTTTTAATAGGTGATTATTAAGACATGTTTCCCTGAGCTCTGTGCCTCTTGCATGCATTGGTAACCTCAGACGATGCATAACTCCTATCTACTCGTGTAGAAACTAAGTCCCTGTGACGTCACGTGGAGTGGAATCGCATGGTCGCCAATCTGGCCTTTTTCAAATGAGGATAAAATTTGACCCTTGCCATTCGTCAAAACCGGTATTTCAAAAACCAAATAATTTGCGTATAATGGTGGGTAACGAATCGCAATCAATGCCTTTCGTTTTCTTTGACGAAGGAAACTACCCTATTGTATCGAGTTTATTGCCGGCTGAACGGATTCACGAGTTCAACATAAAGCCAACTAGAGCAGAGAATTCAATTCTCCCTGTTATGTTTTCACGATTGCACGGCCATCTGAAGCGGTTAATTCTCCATAAGTCACAGGACCGAATCCCTCGTCGCCCACTGATCAAGTGATGGAATATTCCGCGCCTGCTTTCCGAGTCCATTACTCATCACCTTCGTCACTGATGTCTTTAACCTTTGACGCCATAAAAATTCACGCCTTTTAATGGCAAATGCAATATGACGGATCAAAAACAATCAATCGGATAGACGTCTCAACGTAAAAGCACATATCGGCCTCAGAGTAAACTTATATACGAGAGGGCTCAAGTGGTGATTGAAACATGTCGGTCGAAATCGATTTTTCGAACAATCGATTATTAATCGAAATGAAAAGATCGAATTTTCGACAAAAAACGAAATTCAACCCAATATATCGATTCATCGATAAAATAGACGGTTCTAATAAATGTTTGTACAAAAGCATGGTTATTATTAATTCGAAAAACACTCAAGATAAACATTTTAGTAATGGAGAAAATTCTACTCACAATACATGCTTGAATTATTAGAAGTAAACATTTACAAATGCACACACACACAAAAGTTATGGGTTCACCGGTTGGAACCACTCGGCTTCACTAAAAGTTTTAAGAGTGATCATCTGATAGAGATGCGGCCTTTCGAATTTAACCTGTCTTAGAGCTGTTTCACATGGGATGGAGGAATGTATCATAGGCTGTTAGTGACACTACCAGATTAAATGGAATGGTCAAGATAGAAGTAGAAAAATCGAGTTTGGATCGAATCTCGATTTCTTTGATCTTTGGCTAGTAAAACTCGATTTCCGATTTTAATCGAAATCGATCTTTCGATCACTGCCCTCCATGCGGCAACGTAGAAACAGAAGCAGGAACCCACATTTAAACACCCCACCTAGACTCGAGAATTATGCGGTGTATCGAAACTAGTCGTCTAATTACATGTTTTGTGAAATTTCGAACGAAGATGAAAAATATAATTCATTCAAGAGCGCATATTGAAACGATTAACTTGAATATTACTCTGGGAAATTATTAAATTATTAGTTAATACCATCCAGGATTGGCATTAACATTAATCTAATTTCAATAACATTACATAGCAACTGAAAACAAAAGTTGCCGAACGCCAATTATTAGATAAATAAAATTCTTGCAGGTTATTTCAACAAATATGGAAAATAGACTTCAAGACAGTGCTAAAAACAAGATTTTCCCTGATAATTATAGTAATTTTACAATCGTCATCTAATTCGTACAATGAAAACATTTCCAATACATACCAACCAAAAGATGTAGGACCAAAACCTTACACCTCCAAAGAGTCAATTGTCCAGGAGACTGACACACAAAAATAAATCGTAATACTAGTTATATAAAAAATAAAACTCCATCATTCAAATTATTCATTAATCACAAATTAGGTAAAAGTATTTATTAATTTAATATAAATTAAGTTGCGTCTTTTATGGGGTACTGGTCAGACAAAACATGGTAATTAAACAGTATTTGAAAAATATATTCTAAATAAAAGTAATAAAATACTTTTCATACGTAATATGCATAGTAATTGTCATGAAAATTTGTAGGTTTGAATGGAGATAGAATTTGGATAGCGCTGGAACGCAGATAACGATGCCCTTGCCTGAACATTTTTTTTTATTAACTAAGCAATTGACAGAGGGAAAAATAATTTTTGGTTAAATGGAGATATGTTGTCTCAAATATTAAATTTTATATCGGACCTTGATAATGACTATAATAATTTCCAGCAGCAAGAAAAGTCTTTAATCTATTTAAAACAAAATGCCAGAGCCTACTTAGTTGGCAAGAAAGGACGATATTTAAATGATACAAGCACTTTAAATCAAGTCGGTAAATTATTATAGTCATAATTGCTCTATTTACTTCCTTCAATTAATTTTTTTAATCGAGTAAAAGAACATTTGTTTCCATTAACCTTTCAAAATAGATAGATTTCTATTCACTTTCATTCATCAAAAAAGCTAGTATACTACGCAAACTGTAAAGGGCTTAGACACAGGTGTTATACCCAGAGAGGGCACACCTTTCCATGAGCAACACGAAATGGAAAAAAGGATGACATAAACAGCACATTAACGTGGAATCTCCATGGTGACGGAAGAAAATTTTCCTTTCGAAACAGAAGCAGTTAAGGGAGTACCTGCAGCAATACTTTCTCAAGGCTGTCTCCCTCAGGATGTACGGGATCGTCAGTGTTGAAAATACACGCTGGCGTTTGACGGCAATAAAATGTGCACCGAGACAAACGATGGAACGGCGAATAACGGTTGATGTAAAACATAAGCATTTCAACGGCCCACATGCTCTCGTTCGTAACGGGAATCGTACCAGTTGTTTCACACTTGACTCATTCTTCTCCTTTCACCCGAACATTTCATTAGGGCAATAATAATGAGAGAGATGAGATCACCCAAAAGGAAAAATATTGACGTCCAAATACGAAAACAATGCATAACCTTGAGAACACAATCTGTATCGTTGTGTCGAAAAGCTCCGACGCATAGTTTCTCCATAAACGCGACCTGTCTCTCAAACCAGCAGCTTGGTGAATAATTTATCAAGCAAGAAAGGTATTGACCGCACTTTCGCGTCAAAATGACTTTTAAGTGAATGAACTATAAAGAAAAAAATCTCCCACAATTATTACTCAAAAATTACACATAGTTTGTAATACCAAATTACAAAGTTCGTAAAACCATATAAAATTCTTAATTGCTTTTGCCCAATCAAAAATTTAAAAAAAATAAAATAATGCAAAAATATACTTGTATTACATTATTTTTAATAATATCTATGAGTTAGATTTTATCAAGTTACACTTCACGGAAACTTCCGAGTAAAACTTCCACCAAATACCCTTACGAGAATAAATCATTTAGTTATTCACCTGACTTTTTGTAATTATTTAGCAATAAACCAGCATGTATAAATGGAAGCCAAAAGGGAAAGATAAGGTTGTAGATATGCTCTATTACAAACTACCAAAAGATAGACGAAACGACGACGACGACGACATTTTAAAAAGCGGAAAACATATGGATGAAATTATATTTACTAGAGCGATGAAATTCTTTATGGATTAAAAAATTACCAATTTAAACCGCATTTTTACTTCTCATAAGCCCGGTCGAAATTCACTAGAAGGTAATACCAATTTACTTTCAAGATGAAGGTGGCTTACATTTGAAGATTTCAGACTCCTATTCCCCTTAAATTAATTATTTAGCTACCAAAACAAAACTGGCCTTTCTTTATTTTTCATCCTTGCATTCTCCACCCATCTCTCTGAACCTTTTATTTCATTTACATTCATCCTTTTTTCCTTCATCATCAGTAACACATCAAATTATTTTGACGTAACAAAAAGTCCGCCCTTAACAAAAAATATTTAAAAAATCGAGAAAACATTATTTAACAACTACGCGAACAGAAACGAAACTAAAATAAGCGAAAAAACATAGTAAAAATTAAAATAAGAACAATGCCTTGAATATTAAATAGCTCAATATTATCGGTATGTAAAATTTAAAAATATTATTGTTGACTGAAAATTTCGTCTATTTGGGGATATTTTGGTTTAGTGAGTATCCAAAGTAAACCCTAATTCGCCGGTCTCAATAACGGCGAGATAAAGTCCTCGCCAGCCAAACCTAAGGTTGCGAATCCAAGTCCCGCCTGGGTATGTTGTCCCTATCCAAGGCATAGACGCTCGTGTAAGTTTAATTGTTAAATGCTATGAATACCCCAAAATAAAGGCCAAAAGATCTCCGTTTTCGGTGGTGTAGCAATTAGTAAATAGTCTAGCTGAGCCACCTTCCCTAGTAAAAGAAGACACTGGTATTAGGTATACCCCTGGATGTAAAAAATAGCAGCAGCAAAAAATATTCTAGCTGCAAAAAATGATACATGATACACGGTTGTGAGGAATATTCCTGGATGGCGTTTTAAGTTTCCAGACAGACTAAACCTTTCTATCGAGAGGAATGGATCCTCAAGCGAGTCCTCCCACTTCTGCGAGCCCACCCTTGTCGCGGTAAGTATGTTTTCCTTGCGAGGTCGAGTTCCCTACACATCGAAACGGGCGTAAATCTGTGGGCTTTGGTGCGCGGCCTCAGGAATCCATGAAGCGTGTTTATGTAATGATGTAATGCAACACCTTCCTACCCATTGGAAGTGAACGCAGGTGCGCGCACACGGCACACTAGAATCTCGTTTATCCGGACCTCAATTAAGCGACTCTTCGATATATCCGGATCAAGTTATAGGCTAATATTCCACGAAACGTACCGTAAAAGATATAACTTTTCAAATCAACGGTTAAAAGTCACAAAAATAGCACAATATAAAAGTATCTTTTAATTAAAATAATTTCATCGCGACAATTTCTCAATTAACTTTGATTTCAACAATTTTTTTTCTATCATTCTCCTTCCCTTTAATGATCGCAGGGCCGTAATAGCATTTTGGTGGTCATCTTTGAACAAATCTCCATATTTAATTGTAAATTCTGAATAAAATCCGGATACATTTACAATTACTATACAAGTGTTAAAGTATTGCATCGCCATCCGGTTTTGAGTTATCCTGAAAATTTCAGCTTGATAGCTAGTCGATAAGTGGTTTAAAATTCAGTTGCAAGATTTGACACGGACGAGACGACAAACAAAAAAGCGAGTTAATACAATCGTTGTAAAATTAAAACAAAAAGATGTAAGACGATTTCTTTGCAAACAAAAACTAAATACATTTCTCCTTTGTATGTAGTTTATTGTGTGGCGAGTTGTGCATATGGTGGATATCATGGTATATAAATTATAGGTTTATCTATTACAGTAAAGTACTTATTGTTTTTTATTGATATTCCTATTGCTTCCGATCCATCCGGATCATGTCTGGTATGAGTTAATCCGGATAAACGAGGTTCTATTTCGGTTTGAAATCCGACAGCTAATTGTTCAAAGATGGAAGTCAAATGCACTCAAGTACATGAATAACAGAAACCAGATAATTAATTGAGTAACGATTGCAAAGTTTGAAATTTAAACATTGTTATTTTGCCGTTGTTGATAAAGAAAAGGACAGTGGCATTGTTGAGAGGATAAGGAAAGTGTAAAGTTTCTTGAGGGATTGAAAAGATAAAAAAAAAAACTAATTTGAAGTAAATAAAGAGGGTTTTTGGAAAAAAAAATCATCTGAAATTACACGAAGAACTCATCCCGCGGCTACTGTAAATATAAACAAGAGAAAATTTCGGTTCCTGCGCACACAATGAGGAACTTGCATGGGTCGTAGATTGCTCTAAAAACTATTTTGAATAAGTCAAATGGATACATTAGCTCGCAAAAATACCTTCAGTTTCTCCATTAAACATCAAAAGAAATAAAAAAATTGCATTTAAAATCGAGAAAATTTTCTCTGAGCCGACCACTGCGCGAAGACACCCGAGCGTTGCCGAGGCCAGGCGTGACGTCATAGGTGCCTAAACAACCGTAGGGAGCAGGGAAATACGCTGAGCGCATGGTGTAAAATTTGTTTTGAGGGAGTATATAGCTGCTCATCGTCACTTTATTTTGTTCTGTTATTCTTGAGAAAGTTTTCCTATTGCTATTGTGCCTAGATTATTACTTGGGATATTAATAATGCGGCATCGGGATGATGAAGTACAAGCGTTTCACTTCGTGTGTTTTGGTTATCAGAAAAATGGATGATAACGTTGCCACTCGTTCGAATAGTACACCTGAAATTCATCTACGTCTACATGATACCCCGCCAGCCGCCTAAAAGGCGTGTGGCACGGGGTGTTAGGACACCAGCCTTTTTTTAGGACACCAAAAATTGATGCCACGACCCTCATGGAATTTGTTAAGACAAATTATTGCTATACGTCGGCGGCAAATCGAGTTGTAAAAGAAACTTGTAATACTGGAGGATAACGATCGTAAGCTGTGCTATTGACATTAGAGTAAGCTGTGCTGTTGAATTTGGCAACGCCGGATTAACGGAGAAGGTAGTCCTATCCGTCCTACGGTACGAATTCACAGCAAAACAGTCTGCACACAATCCACATGTGAGATCGCGAATCGGTTCCGCTGCCAACACACACACAAGCTACAACCTATTTCAATAATATAGGTAAATCCATAAACAATATACTAGCATATACCATAAAAATATAGTGGGAAATAGGCAAATACTCTTATCAAAAACTGGATGTCACTATCACATTCTTATATTCGTCACGTACAACTTACAATAACAGAACTCGTTATGATGAATACAGCTATTTATTCACTGATTTAAACCCTTAAATTAGCCCACACAAGTGACACAGGTGACTTTTCTCACTACTATTCGTTGAAATAATGGAATAACAAACTTCACACACAGTTTTTATTTCAATAGCGTGATCGTGAAATGTCATATCTACGGTGAACAACGGAGATTAGCACGCCACTGACAATTTTTACACTACTGTTAGACATTTATCGATAGCGTAATAGCACTTTTTACAATTCAATCACGATGGAACACTGATAACTCTTGGCCGATATTTTTCAACCTTGTCAAACTTTGTGCATTACAACCACTGGCACTGTGATTATTAGCAGTAGCTTAACGGGAGATGTCACGTTGAAAATAACACTATTTTGGCACCAAAATGTTCGTAGATGTCTCCAATCAGCGAGCAAAAGTTGCATTGACTGGAATTCACCCCATAATACAAGCACAGACAGTCCTAAACGACGAATTCTCCGGTACCTACGAATAAACGGATGAAGTTATTGTATATAAAAGCTAAGCGGACATTAGTAAACATCAAAATCGTTCTAATTACATACTTAAATGAATGATATGCCGTCGATAACATCAACTTACAATTAACGTATCCCCCTTCCAATGGCCGTGGCTCAGACTCCTACAACGATGTTATTTAGGTATTATCAAATTTTTGGTTTAACTGCTCCAGTTTTATATTTTATGCCCTTACTCAGATATTAATATTATAAATAATGCAAAATACGAGGGCTTCCAAGCCTCTATCGTCGGATATTTATCTTTAAATATAAAATAATCAACACGTCTAACAAACGAAGCTCCCACAACTGCTGGCAACTATTACAAACAATCACAACAATAGCTTCGCGTGATGTTTAGGCACCTTTGACGTCATCGAGGCTTCGTCGGCAGTGGCTTGGGGGGTGAGGGAGTTTTTCCCGCGCTTTAAAATTCGTTATATTTATCATTAAATATCTCGCGAACGAAAACTCAGATTTACATGCGGTTTTCTTTGTTGTATTCAGAAAATAATTTTCTGTCCGCTTATGAAATAAAAAAAATTCATGCAAGTTCCCCATTAAGATTAAGATGTTAAATGTACTCAGGTTCATGAATAAGAGTAACCAGATAGATAATGAGAACCGATTAACTCATCCCGCGGCTATAGTAAATATCAACAAGAGAAAATTTCTGCTTCAGCGCTAACAATCAAGATTGAAACGGCACAATTCGAGATCAGTGATGGGTCTGATAGTTCTTATTGGCTGACTATGACGATAACGTTAGATATCAAGTTAAATTACATTTTTATTTCCATCAAATTTAACGCCATTAAATAAATATTTAAAAAATCCGGCAGAAAGAGCAGCATCAAGATTTTATTTTAATTTTTTTATAAATATTTCGTTTGGTAACTTCTCAATTTCCTGAATTATAACGCATTTGGCGGTTTCGATGCTGGCATCAACGAGCACAAAGGCCAACGAAGTAGCATTTAAATTAGAGAATCTCGCAGCTATTTCCACATCTGAAAATTAAAAGAGTGGCAGAGCACAATAATTCAACGCTAGACGTAATGGGATATAACTTTAAAATGACTGAAAATTTGAAGTATTTAGGAATTAGCATTAACAGCCGAAATAAAGTAGAAGAAGAGATACAAATGCGGTCAAATGCAGCTACTAGGCGTTACTGGAGCCTGTCAAAATTATAAGAAAATTATAAGAAAATGATTCCGAAACGCGAAAGAAGAAGTTGAGGATAATTAAGACTTAACGATGGAGAGGTATTGACTTAAATTTTGAACGTAGCAGAATCTTCTTCTATCTATTTCTCGAACGTCTATTTCAGCCTTTCCAAATAAATTTCGACGCTTCACTTTTCTACTCTTACCGATATGACAGATATGTAGCCCCTTGCAGTCTCCCTGATACGCGTTCATCAAATTGAAGCTGTGAGGTGTCCTACTAGCACGACTAGTATGGCCTTTGTGAAATTGCGAACTTATCATTATTCTCGTTGGTCGCAGCATGTATCAGCAAGTGCATAATATGTTATGTGATTACTGAGGAAATAAAAAAATGGTTATCATAAAGGTGACCCTAAGAGTAAGTTTTATTTTTAGGAGCTTAACATGTAATGCTAATGAATTTAACTGAGTTAAATGTTTTGTATTACAAGCTGTAATTAAACTCAAATGAAATGAGAACGCGTTTCATTCGGCATAATTTCCCGTAGGAGATCTTCCCGACTCCCGTTTCACCGAGACAGATTGCATACTCCCCAGGTGCCTGTAAAAGCAATGAATAGCCCGCCCGAAACACACCACACATATATTGATTCAGCCTTGGTTCAGATGCGCCGCAGTTTCATTCATGATATTATGCATCGAGACACCTAACTCCACTGCAGTTTTTGTTTAACAAATTAACGCAGAATTGTTGCTAAAATAATTGTGAATAAAAACGCCTACACTCGCTCACTCATTCCTATATGCCTCTTTCAGCTTACGAATGCCCGAGCGATCTTCCTAACGATAGTTGGCCGAACTAGCGGTCTGGATGCATGTCCTGACAATAGTTCACGTAGTTCCGAACGTTGCCACTTTACGATGGTTAGGCGCTGGGAGACCGGAATTGGAAGCGACAAGAGAAAGACGAAAAGTTCGTGAAGCTCCCTTCGCCCTATTTTTCATTCATGGATTCGTTCAATCAAGGAAGAAAATGGGCGGAAGAAAAATGATTCGTTAAAAGCACGTTGAACGCAGTAATATCTTGACCCTGCATACCTCAACAGCTCTCCTAACCGTCAAGTTATCGTTCACTTTCGATGTCAGCACTAGAGGGCAGCACAGATTTTACCCATCGTTGTGTGAATGCACGATAGTTCCAACCAAATGTTGGCCTTCTTTAAACGCAGTAATTGCCACCCAAGGATGACGCGTGTTCGTTTCAAAATGATATTTAAAAATACTACCGGTTAATATAGGTTTTCATGAAATCATTCGCGAATCTCCCTGGCGAATCTCTCATCATCCATTTCCATTCCATGTTTAGTTTTCAACAAGGCCTATTCCCTTTTCATTCCGTCCATAAACCATATTTTCTTGATTTTCCCTTACACTTACAATAGTCCTCTCTCCAGATACTTTTCCCTCTCTGTCCGATTGAACTTCTCTATCCACATTCACTAACTCTTGTCGAGCGCCTCCAGTCTTTCCTCGTTCTGCAACCTCAGCGTCCAACAAGTTCTCACATTTTAAAGCGCCATGCTCCATGAAAGACTTCATTAGGTGGTTATTCACATTCTTACCCAATGATCCTCTCGTTGGCACTTTTCTATTCGTATTGGCCCTCTTCGCCAAAACTATTCCCGATATCTTACCGCTGTGTACGTTTTCCTGTAATTTTCTGCACAGTTAGTTAAATTTTTCCACCCGATCCAGTTTGTAAGAATCTACTTCTATGTTTATCCACAGATTTATGGCTCTAGAAACTTAAAAAAATTGCATTACTTCCGACTTTTCTGGTCAATTTTCCTACCGCTTTGCTCGCACTGTTAATTTATCACATCTAATCCCACCTGTAAGCCTATCGCCGACTGGCTACATGCCTGATATCCGCAAAGCCTACTGATTATCAATCTTATTCAACCAATAAAACCTTAATGATAAATCAATCCCCCCCCCCTTTTAACCTCGACATATAACTTCTTCCATTCTCCATAGCCTTATTTTCTTCATATAGGTAATAACTGCGTGATAGTTAAATTACGAATTAATTCCACCAGAGTAGATAAAGGGATTATTAAAACTCACAATCTTGTCATCACCACTAGGCCTTGGTGCATAGGGAAGATTGAAACTGCTTGCAAAAATAAAATAATTTTGCGTATTCAGTCAGTTTTGATTAACTTCGAAACGGTTGAATTTATTACTATCATACGATTTCGAGTGACGCTAATGAGATCGTTTACTCATCTTTTCATACGATTTCCATTTTGGAAATTTTAAGCCCCGTGTCTTCCGCAAGGTTCGTTAAAGTTGAAATGAGTAATGATGTTGATCTTGTTTGGATGCGTTATTTTTTGTTACCCGGCATATCATAATGTTGCGGCCGTGTTCGTAGTTATGTTGACCGCACCTTGCCGTGTAATGGGTGTTGTTGCATCGACCCACGCCGGCTTTCCCGCAACACAGTTTACAACTACGGGCTCTGGCTCGGGAGGTTATAAAGAGGTCAACATAAAAGAGAAAAGAATGTGAAGCTGCGGAATCTCTAGATTTAATGATATCAGTGGCAGAGGGAAATATATTTATTTTTGCAATGATTCATTAGTTATTGTCATTTTACAGAATTTAGCTCGCTCACAACGTGATTGTTTTAATAAGGGGTTTATCTTTTTTCGCTTCAAAAATTAATTCATTTGTTGATTATGTAAATGTATTATTGTGGTGCTACAGAAGAATGATGAAGATCAAATGGATCGACCGAGTTAGTAACGAAGAAGTCCTAAGAAGAGTAGGAGAGAGGAGAAGCCTCATGATAACCTTAACAAGAAGACGGAACAACCTTACAGGCCACATTTTGAGACATGATGGCCTGATGAAGACAATTGTCGAGGAACAAGTGGAAGGCAAGAATGGAAAAGGAAAACCTCGAACAAAATATATGGAACAGGTAAAGAAGGATGAGAATGAGAAGAAATACGTAGGTGTGAAAAGATTATCTGATAGGAGAACTGAGTGGAGAGCTGAGTCAAACCAATCCTATGATTGTTGACCAGTGAAGATGATTATTTTGGCTGTTCATTTGTCAATTTTTAAAGCACCATGCGTCAGTAAATGTTCATTATTATTATTATTGCCGCAGATTACGGAGTAGTACGTAGATGTGGATGAACCACTGTAGTGGAGTAAGAAGACTATTATGTAACAGTAACTCGCAAGTTTTGGGCGCGGATCTCCGCTCAAAAGAAACGGTACCAACCGCTAATTCTCCGCCATTTCGCTGGCCGCCCACACTGGCCAATCGCTTTCAACGTCCCATCTGGATACGGAGGCGGCGGTCGCGGTATATTTCTGTTTGATTCCACTCCCTCGTGGTCAACCGCACGCCTACCACCACACGAAGAGGCATTCAGCCCTTTCCAAATAAAATAAAATAAATCGCCTCTTCGGCAACAAGTGACTCACGAAAAGACACTCGCAATAGTTCGACATATGGTGCGAGAGGGATCGGAATTATTCATTCACCGAGTTTTTTTAAAAAGAGAGTAGGTTGACGCCTACTCGCCAGAAAATCGCGCTAAAAAAAATAATAAGGCCACTTCAAAAGTTATCGCAGACATTTTTCCCGCGTGTAAAATATACATACTTATTTATCTACAGTAAATAAAGCTCACGGCCTAGTTTTCAAACAAACATTAACTTCACCGCGACAATCCAGAAGGTCATTGGATGAAGTCAGTCTGGTAACTTGACACAATTCAACAAATCAAAGATTCCAGGTCGGCTTCTCACCTGTGTTTCATTCAACAATAATGTACAAGTGTTTTCCTTATTCATTGCCGAGTTCTCCTTATTTTATGGTACGCGATTAATTTTAAAATAAGAATGCCGTTGAATATTGATTCTTTTAGAAAAAATATACAGACTAGAAACAATAAGAGGCGAAACATGAATTTTTTTAAAACAATTTCAAAGAAAGAGAAAAGAGGATTCATGAGGGCAAAGTTGTATTCCCCTTCCTAAGTTTTCCAGCGGTCGATGGACAGTGAACGGGATGGTCAATAGCGTCATTAACTTTTTGGCAAGGTGGCCACTTTGGAGAATTTTTGCTTAGAATTTCAGGGTGAGGAAATGACTGTAAAATAATTTATCAGACCAAAATAGGACAATTTATTTTCCAATCCATTTACCGGATCAGTGAAAGGATTTCAAACTCAGGGTCAGAGGAAAGAACTCCATTTCTAAAAAGGATAAAAGCCTTGGGAAAGGCATTTTCCTTGATGCTTGAATTCCAATGCCAAGGTTCTTTGAGATAAAAATGTTTCATAAGGCTGAACGCTAATTATGCATATCTAAGTTCTAATATTAACGAGAATAATTAGTCGGTAAACCGTCTTTAATAGCAGTATTGCTTCCAAGCTAATGAACCGATTATTTCTTCTAGATGAGGCAAAAATGCTCCATCAGAATCCCTATCTGTTACTAGTACTGCGGGTGAAGCGCTTCAACTCACCATCTCCGTGAGGCATAATGCTACTATACCCACAAGACTATTTTTATGAAAAGATTGGGCCTCTCTTCAACCTAACAATATTTCAAATCGTTATTTCCTCATTCACTTATTTAATTTACCAGCGGCACTACCCTCAGTTGTCAGTCGATTTATTGAATTACGCTATCAATTAAAATAAGAATGAATAAATGATTGTGCCACTATACCCACAAGACAATTTTTATGAAAAGAATTGGCCTCTCTTCTACGTAACGATATTTCAAATCGTTATTTCCTCATAAACCTATCTAATTTACCCGCGGCACTACCCTCAGTTGTCAGTCGATTTAGTCAATTACCCTATCATTTAAAATAAGAATGAATAAATTATTATGTCACTATACCCACAAGACTATTTTTATGAAAAGATCGAGAAGAATTGGCCTCTCTTTAACCTAACAATATTTCAAATGGTTCTTTCCTCATTCACTTATCTAATTTACCAGCGTCACCACCCTCAGTTGTCAGTCGATTTATTCAATTACCCCATCAATTAAAATAAAAATGAATAAATGATGTTACACAAAATCGAAAGGGCTAGGCAAGAAATATTTTAGCCATCTCATTTATTTTAAATTACGGTTTGTAAAGGTTTGATCACATCATGTGGTCAAGAAGAAAGCCAGCAAAAATATAAATCACGCTTTTATCGGAATAGTTGAAAACTGCATACCACACTTGATAGATCACATAGATAAAATATATTTTTTCACTATGAATACGAACTAAGGTGAAGAATTTGGCCTTATTAAGTTGCATGAACATGGAAATAAATGTTTAGAAGAGATAAAGGAGTGAAATAAGAAAATACGCCGACCAAATTTTATTGTAAAGATTGCATGCCTCAAAGACAACACAAAAATTTTCTATTTGAACGTATAATAATGAGATTCAAAATTTTTACATTATGTCGAGCTAGTAAAAAGTTTCCACCTGGTGTTAAGATGCCATAAAGTTCTTAATGTGAAATCATTAAGCCGCAACCCTACCTGAAAATTCATCATTACACAAATTAAAGAAAGGTTACTACTGAATGACGTCACCATATAATTTTTGTATTACCTTATAAAGCCTAACTATACCGAGACTATTTTATCAGTGAGTCAACAGCTACCTTAAAAAAATACACGAATTCCACATGGGAACCAACCCACGCGGAATAGGGACAGAAATTCGTCAAGGACAGGGGAATGACCTGAGATTTTTATATGTACACACTTAAAAGTCTTCTTTTTTGCAACTTTCTGCCGCGGCCATTCAATGACAAAAATTCCACTTTCACCACAGGTAGGCCACGCAGAGAGAAAGCCGATGGCACAGCGAGAGAGTTGAGGCCATTGCGGGGATTTTACTCCGCGGAAGACGAGAGCAAAAACGTATCTGCAATACTTCAGGAGGGGGTAGAGGAGACAATTTTGAGCATTTTTTGTCGCGCAATTGTAAGGCGCTGTTGTTCTTTTGGAAACTTCGAAAAAATATTGGTGATTTACCATTGTTATCAGCTCTACTTCTCATCATTATCACCACGGTAGTGAACCACTAATTCTGGGAAAGCACCGTTGTCCGTAAAAATGAAAATCTTCAAAGGGAATTGCATGGATGTAAAACTTTATATCGGTATTGTCATTCGGGTTAACTTGTATCGAACTTAGATTTTTTTAAATCGTAAGATGCATAATAAGATAGATGATGGCTAAATCAAACCGAGGACTTCTTACTTCAAGAGGATTCATCACTTCAGCTCTACCGGTGTTATTCTTGACGTATAGCTTGTTTTAAACTTGAGCCATCATTTTTATTTTTTTAAGTACACACACGGTGTTTCAGGATGAATCTGCGATACTTCAGGACACGGTAGAGGAGACTTTTTGTCCATAAACATAAGGTCACATCTCCTTAATTACTGAGCTATGGCAAGGCAAACATTTTTAATGCACTTTGTAGTTATCATGAAAGTATCATATAAAATGTCGAAAAGGCTGGATATAAAAAAATAAACGTTTTCATGGTAACTGAAAAGTGCACCACAAAAAATATTTACGTTGTCATAGTCCAGTAACTTAGGAGTTCCCACCCCATCTTTTATGGAAAAAATGCTATAACTAGTCTCCTCTACCACCTCCTGAAGCACTGCAGATTCCACCTGAAACACCCTGTATACATTTGAACGGTCTTCTTTTTTTCAGAGAAGGAAGACAAGAACGGCCCGGAGCAAGTCCACGGCCAGGGACTTCCAGAATGAGCACCTGGGCGGAAAGCGTGGGTCGCCATAAAAAGGAGAAAATATACGAGGCCGCGGGAGCAATTCCTCAAAAACCTAACCGAAAACGTCCCAAATATAGGCGTGGACCATGTGACCGTCCATTCGCAGGGCAAACACACCAAGATTGGACCACGCCTCACCCGCTCCCGATTTTCGGAGTTAATCGTCGGAAGGCACGTGGAAGGCAGGGAGGGAATATAAGGGAGGCCTTTATAATATACGGCACGTCTCCATATATATTAAGTTTTTAGCGTGTTAGTCTGTATGTATTTTAAACAGTTGGAACGAGACTCTTAGGGCGGGCTCGCAGGATACACTCCTGGGGCAGGGCCTATAAGTGCGAGGCTCTTTACCTCTGCACCGCAGAAGCGGGAGGACAGGAAGGAGAAAGGAAGGAGGCGCCGCCGCGATAGGAGCCCGACGACGCCTCCTGGGACGGGATAGGGAAGGAAGGGATGGGACGAGTAATCCCGCACCGTCACAAAGGCGGGAGGGTCCTACCACCAGCGAAACCAGGCAACAGCCATTGCTATTGCAACGATTATGGAGGATTATCCTATGAGGAAGAATAATCCAACAATCAAATCGTTAGATTATGTATTTTCCACAGTCACACTTTAAGGTCTATCTCAGTCGTACCAATTGCTACAGGGATGGGATTTGGTGCGTTAGACGCAGAATCTCTGTACACAGCGCTGTAGCTCGACATTGCGTTAAGTTGCGGGCAAAAACGGACTAAATACGGCCTGCCCACGATACGGGGGACAAAAAGTGGCAAGCCACAACAAGGAAACGACAAGTAGCGCAGAATCATCAACCTGACTATGGAACAGGCTGGTTGGCACTGCTAGTAGTGATAATTTATACCATGCCATCCCAAACATCACCATTCGACTTTTTAATTGGGGTTTATAACTTGACAACCAAACTTACACGAAGATCTATGCCTTGGAAAGGGGTAACCTACCCTAGCGGGACTCGAACCAGCGACCTCTTGTGAGGCAAGCAAGGACTTTACCCCGCCGCCACCAAGGCTGGCTATGATCTCTGTCGAAAAAGAATAAAATTTTTAAAAATAAACGGACGGCAAGACCGACGCAACTGCCACTTATTCTTAAGAAAGATGTAATAATAGAAAATTCATAAGGGAAGAAAATGGCGGTGCCATCTTCTGGTGACATATAGAATTTAGCATTAGCGGGTTTGAGGATACACATTGAAAGTAGCGAGGGTAAAATATTTTCCCAATGAACCTGCGCTGTTTTGGAGTAGACGGCCTTAATTGACTACGATTAAGCTAGAAAATATGTTTAGTTGAAGAAAAATCGACAACTTTTGGTATTTTATTCATGTTTTTAATCAAAAATTGATATTATATAACAGAAAAATGACCCGCTGAATTCTACTGAAAACTTAAAATCCTCAAGAAAATACCAAAAACAAGTTTCCGTGTATAACACCGACATCAACATGGGAGCGTTGTAAAAGATATTGAGTTGCTATTTCGCTTGATTATCAAGTCGCCTTTGTGTTTCATCGTCCCTTCCCAACCACCGCATGAAACCAGTTTTCCGTCGTTTAAGGAGATTTTCTTGCGGCTGCCTGAGTCCGATGGGAAGCGGTAGAGCTGAATTTTTTTCTCACGGTAGGGATACTCCTTTTACCTTTATTTAGCTTCAAATTATAACGGACAATTTGGGTAATACCAAATAAATTTTTCAATCGTAGTTTTAAATATCGTTAACTTGACCGCTCACTCAATTAAAAATAGTTTTTCAATGTCCCTTTGCACCCCAGGTGGCTGGCCGAATGAATTAGCATAAAGGCAACGTATCTGATTACACGTTTTGCGCTTAATGCCGGCAAATTCTAGCAAAGAATACAAAAACACATGAATGAAAATTGACTGAAGAAAACAAAGAACCACTTTCCCAATTATAGCTTTCATATTATCTTCTCATGAAAAATATGAGAACGCAGAACAATTAAGAGAGTCCTTAAGAAAAGAAGCCAAGAAATCGGATGTACTGTACCAGATGCAATACGTGAGAAAAAAATGCATACGGTCGCTCAATTAAGGGATGATGAAATGAGGTGCAAAGATGGACTCCTTGGATTATATAATGGAACAATTCATAAGGTTGTGAAAAAGAATAAAGAGAAAAAAGAATGAAGAGATTAGCCGCACTAATAATTAAATAAAAAGTTGAGAGTAACCAAATCAAGAGTCGCTTTATATTTAAAATGCGTCATCTCCCCCATACACCTGCCGTTAAGCGCATACTAATTCGTCGTATTTCCCTCTAATTTTATTTTCTTCCCCTAATTGGCAAAATTGACTTTAACCGTCGGTCACCTACTACAAACAACATTACAAATGCACTTCCAAAACGTCTCGTCCTCAACTGCGGCACATGATAAAAATGCAAAGTCCTAAAGTTGACGAGACAATGCCGCAATTGATTACCCGCGGACACACCTAATCTACTTCACACTAATTTTGGGGGCTTTTACCAATCCTGTGTTTAATTTCATCTAAATCAAGTACTTAAACGTCTGGACAGGGTTAACCTTCTTTTTTCTCAATCTGAGAGATTATTGTATATTTAAAATAAACGGATGTAACGATTTGACCGGCATCGGTGGCGGCGGATTTAAGTCCTCGCCTTCCAAACCAAAGGTCGTGGGTTTGAGTTCCGCCAGGGTAGGTTTCCCCTCTCCGGGGCATGGATGCTCCTGTACGTTTAATTGTTAAATGTCATCAAAACCACGATGTGAAGGTAAAATAGTGCTGTTATCGTTGGTGTGGCAATCAATAAAAAACAACAAAGGAGCAATATACGGCAATTTTATCCCAAACAACATAACAAATGAGTGGGTTGGAAGCCAAGGGGTACAAGTGATTTCTTTTTTCTAATCGCAGTTAGCTGTAAATTAGCTATAGAAAAAAACGAGATCAATTAGATATTTAGTAGCGAATTTGATTTCCCTATCGATGTCAGCACAGAACAGATACTCACAGGTATCCCATGGCAACCAAGTTTTTGTGCATTTCTTCCAAAAATTAACTTTACCTAACTCTGTTCAGAAAAAAAATCACTTGTACCCCTTGGCTTCTCACCCCTTCAAATGCAATTACAAAAAGACTCGTCCTCAACTGCTGCACGTGATAAACATGCAAATTCCCAAAGACGATGACGAAACAATACCGCTATCAACAACCTGTGGTCTCACCTGTGAGGAATCAAAACGGGCCGTATTTTCTATCATCGTGGAAAAACGACCCGTCCACGCAAGGACAGCGATCACAAACAACCCGAGATGAAACTTCTATTTAAGGAGCAGGTTGGATATTAACCCTTTCCCCCTCCCGTAACCAACTCTACGTCCCACAATATCTGCTCCCCACCAACACACTGAACCAATCACAACCGCCTACGCGTCATTATGACGTCACACGGCGACTCAAACCCCTCCCCTCATCTTCAAGAGGGCCCCCACAACACTTTCTCCGGCATACGTACACCTCACCCTCCTATAAGACAAGCTTTAAGGCCGATTCCTCCGCCCACGAAACTTCACCAAATATGGCGGAGAGTCACTGCTCACAGCGAGAGGAGAGAGGGGTTGGGAGATGGGGGGAGTAGATGACAGGGAGAGGGGGTTAGAGTGGGACGAACTGACGAACGAGACGGGATGGGTAGGAGTGGTTGTTTTTCCGGGGACGCATTTTCCTGTGGGAGGGTTGTTGAGGAGGAGGCTGCGACCGAAGAGAGATGGACACAGTTGTAGCAGTAATTATTTCAAATCGGCCGCAGCACGTCTACATCTTCATAAATGTACCGCAAGTCACATCTTGAGGGTGCATGGCAGGGGGTCAATATTTAACCAAAATTTAAACGTGAAAATTGTTGAGAAAAGAAAAACCTTGCTTAATCGAAACAACGTGTGGAGATGTATAAGTCAGACGATCTCCACGTTTATTTAATTAATTTATTAGTGCTTATTAAGCAAGGTCCTTTACAATCACAGTCTGACTTAGATACGTAAACAAAACATCCAGCAGGCAACAATAAAAATATGATGGAACAACTTACAGTCGAAACAAATCAACATAATACGACCATGTACGAACTGAGTAATAACGTGAGTGTAAACGTAAATCACCGTAAAACATGGCGTGACTTTCCAACATATATGCACCACTCCATAGCATCATAAATTAACAATTATCTAAATATTAGAGTTAAATATCCACACAAGGTTACTAAAGCAACTAAGTTTGACCATACTTCGTCATGTTACCACGTAATAAAAAATTATAACCAAGCATTAAGTAATAAAAGCTAATGTATACAATTGTACCGAAAAACAAAACTGGCTTAGTAAACGTGGTTGTTTTCTGGGAACGCATTTTCCTGAGGGAGGTTTGTTGAGAAGGCGGCGACTGAGGGGAGAAGGGGGAATGGACACCGCTGTAATGGTAATAATTTGAAATCGGCCGCAACAAATCTATATATTCATAAATGTAAGTCAAATCGAGGGTGTTTGGTAGGGGGTGAATTTTACCAAAATTTAAACGTTGGGAAAACATTACTTACGCGAAACAACGTGCATAATATGACTACAAACTTACGAACTGAGAAATAAGTAGTTGAGAGCGTATATCAGCGTTTAACAAGGTGTGACTTTCCAAAAAATTTGCATTGCTCTATAACACGACAAATAAACAACAATCAAAATATACTTAAAAGCTAAATATCTACGAAAGGTTAGTAAGGCAACTAAGTCTGGCCATATTACTTCATTTTGAAATGATAAGTTACAACCAAATATTAAAGTAATAAAAGTTATGGAATGAAATCATTTTACCGATAAGACGGGATAAGTGGACGTGGTTGTTTTCCGGCGACTTTTGCAGTGGAAGTGTTGAGGAGGAGGATAACATTAAGGAGTAAGATGGACTATTGTAGCGGTAATTGTTTAAAATCACTCGTGGTACAACTATATCTTCATACATTCCCTGTATGTTAACTCGAGGGTGTTCGGCAAGAGATGAGTTTTTTTTCAAAAATTAAAAGTGACTGCTGGGTAAAAAATTCCTTTAGTGCATAAACCTAAGTACTGTGAGGAGTAAAGATAAGAATAAATCCGTAAGTTTGAACTTATATCAGCGTGTGCATAGTGTGTTCTTCCAACAAATTAGCATCACTCCATTAAATAACAAATTACTTGACTCGCAAACTAATTACAAACGAATGATTGCCAACAAAATAAGATTAAATATGTATAAAAGGTTTTCAATTTAACTTATCCATAACATACAACGTTAAAATCCAATTAACAGGTAAGACCATAAATGTCAATAACGCATTACCTACGGAACAAATTTTTACGACGGTACGGGATGAGTAGGAGGGGTTGTTCTCCGGGGATGTTTTTCCTGTGGGAAGGTTGATGAGGAGGCTGTGACTGAGGGGGAATGGACATCGTTGCAGTTGTATTTTTTTTTCAATTCGGCCTAAATACGAGTCGAAATCTTCGCGAATGCTCGGCAAGTCACAACAAGGGGGTTTGGCAAGTGATTGGTTTCGTCACAATATAAACGTGATTGTAGGGAAAAATACTCAAATGAAAATAAATAGATGTTGGGCCATATGATGGACTAAGTGATTC
This sequence comes from Ischnura elegans, assembly GCF_921293095.1. Classification (NCBI taxonomy): domain Eukaryota; kingdom Metazoa; phylum Arthropoda; class Insecta; order Odonata; family Coenagrionidae; genus Ischnura; species Ischnura elegans. The sequence continues at coordinate 73,542,818 of NC_060254.1, forward strand.
AGAAACCTAGGTCGGATTTAAATAAAAATAGACAAAAATCTAAGTAATTGCTGGAATAGAAATTACTCAAACACATAAATGTGCTACGGAGGAAAAATCATCCCGACAAAGCTATTTGCCACTATTTTTCTAAGAGAAAATCGATTTCTAATGGCGAAATATTCTAAGGCCGAATTCCAAAGAGGGAATTTCAAACACGTTGGATTGTCCTCCACCTTTCACCTTACAAGTTGGAGATGTATTCCGTAAGTGAGTGAGAGCATACATGGTATGAGCATCCAAAAACTCGACCTATGCATCGTTCCATAAATAGCAAATAAACTAATATCTACAAAATGAGAGCTACATAGCTACAAAAGGCTATCAAGTACAACAAATCCATCCAGAAACGTAGGATATCATATAACAACGTAGGCAAAGCAAAATAATCAATAACAGCATACTATGGAATACACATTGTAAAACTACTACAACGCCCAAAAAATATTATTCAGGCTTCCATCCAAGTCCTTCAGAAAGTCTGACACCCAGCTGAAAAACACTCAACTCCTCCCATTCTCGCGTCACAGGTCCGTCTACCACACGCCTATCCAACTGGTTGGCAGGTTAATGCATACGTAAAGATGTTCGGTATGATTGGATGCCACTTGGCTGTCATAACAACGTAGGTGAAATACCTGTAAATCGTCTGCGTAATGTTCAAGTTTTCACAATAAATTAAAATAAATTAAGGGATTAGGGCCACCGATGATTTTACATAAAAATAAGTAGCCATAAATGCAAGAAAGTTAATGGAAAAATTAAATGACTCGCGGAAAAAAATAGGAAAAGACTTAAACATTGATGAATTTAGAACTTGATGAATTAATGATGCCTTGAACTGACATTCTTTATCGTTATTTTATTTCTTATTATTCATATTTATTGTTTTGTCGTTTTTTCTAAACAATTCATTATACCTAAATCAATTTTTAAAAACTACATTCAGCCGCTCTGAGGATGAGGCCCAAGTCAGAGCTCGAAACGTCGGCAGAAACGGAGTTTTTAACCGGGTGGGAATCCCGATAAAAGTTTACTCATAGCCCTTACTATAGTTCATTTTCCCGTGAACTTCGTATGGCTCCACCGTCCCCGTAAAAAGATACGAATTTTACAGTAAATCGATTTAATTGTGCGGTGTGTAACAGCAGATACTGTGGCCCACTGGAGTATCCTCTATTGTAATATTCGTGATTTCCCATGAGATCATGAAAGATTGGGATTCGCCACTTTGTTTTTGACCCAGGGCAGTCGCTGGAATAGTTCTCTTAAAGGATGAGAGCTTGTTTAGCACAATTATTGGAGAGGAGAAGAAGGAACGCAAAAGGGACTTGATGATCGCACGAAATAGCGGCTCAATGTCTTGAAGGATTGACTGATTTTCAGAGCTTGTCAACTCCATGGCAACGGTCACGTCGACGATGAATTTAATGAAGGTTGAAAATCGAGGAGAGAAAATTTCGGAGAACTTCATGCATAAGGATCTTCCATCTTAAAGATCATAAACAGCTGCTATCCAATTAAACCCCTCAACGTGACACAGCAAGCTCAATGTCCACTCGAAAAAACATGAATATGCGTACAGAATACATTGGCGCAGTAGTTGATTTATTGATAAAATCAATAGGATGATTAAAATTTCATGGCGTTCCTCCACACTGCCCTTGACATCACTTACTTCGTACAAAGTTGTTTCTTCACATCGTCGTCTGAAGCGGGAGGGGCACGGATAAACTCCAGGGGCTTTAGAATACCTCCAAAGAATAATAGGAATATTTGAAAACTATGTGACGAAAAATTGACGTTTTGAAGTTGTCCAGAGAACTGCAATTTTCTTTAGTAACAGCACGTTTTAATTTATATTTTCCAATCGCTTTCATTTTATCTATTGATGGAGGATACAACAACCAAATATCTTAAAATTGGCACTGAAGCTCATAAATACGAAGCACGTACATATATTTTAAATTAAACTATCTACCGAGGCCTAACCTAATTATATTTCAGTCCCTGCCTTCTCCCTTTACCCTGCGTAAAGTAAGTGTGCCCTTACCACAACCAAATTTGACTTTGTTTAAAAGATGTTTTTTGTACGTAGGACCAAAGTTTTTTAATTTTATACCCCAGTCATGTTTTATTTCAAAGTCTTTAAAAACGTTTTTGCATAATGTACATTCTTGGCTTCTCACTAAAGAAAGTGTAGAACATATATTGTAATAAAATATTGTTGTAAATGAAATATAAATAGTACTTTAGTTGTTTTTTTTCATGTACGCACCTAAGCTTTGGTTGAATAGATTATCAAGGTAACACAAAATGAGCTACACTATAAGTTAAGCATAAATATTATTATTTTGGATGGTAGCCTCAAACAGGTTATCCCTAGCGGCTACCTAAAATTACTCAAATTTGTTATTGTCATGTAATTTGTGTGTGGAGTAATAAAATTATTATTTATTTAATCAGTTGCACTGTGGATGAACGTTCTCAGCAATCATTCAAAAATTGTGGTTCTCCGATAATTTTAGGGTACTTAAGAAAACACAAGCATACAAAATGAAAATTAAATTTTAAAATGTAAGATTGCAAGATGAAGTAGTTATCAGACTAACATAGATCATCTAAAACTTTTAAACTTAGCCATCACAACATCCGATTTATCGAATTCTGTTTTCATTTGGGTCTCTGGATACCTATGAGATGAAGCAGCCTTAAACACAAATTGTTTGGGAATCCCTGTTGTACGGTTAAGACAGTCTTTCAATAACTGCCCAGTCAGTACCTACTTCAACATTATAAAACGAAGATATTTCAATTTAGCAATGTGCTATTAAAGACAGAGTTGTAAAGTGTTTCCGACTCGGAATGTTACACGACGACACGGTTCACAAGGAAAATATCTTTCTTTTGTTCCTATTGATTATCTTGGGGATGTGTTCTGAAAAGTATATGGCTGTATCATACGTGGTTTGCATTTCCTACGTAAAGTAGAAGTAAACTGGTGTAAAAACAATCCTAGAGGTTTCTATCGAGAATCCTTTCTTCCTACACCTAAAAATTGTATACAATGAAAACCCATCCTGAAAATCCCAAGTTTTTGGCATAATTTGTTACGACTGTGAGTTTACGAGCGGATGAATCAGTCAGTCATTCTGGACACTTTGCTTTACGACATTGATTTTTGACAGATAAGAGGGAAGAAATTAATTAATACTCCACATTTTCATGCCAAACCTCTGTGCAGCGTTTCCTTATTTTTTTCAAATGCGATATAAATAGTTGTTTTGAAAATATATCGCCGTAGCGCGAAAACAACAAAGGCGCGATTTCCCGTGATTTAATCTTCATAGCATTTCTTTCCCATTTGAAATGATTTTCCATCCCATATCGTTTACGTCGAAATCAATTTTTTAATAATTATCCACGGGACTTGTACGGAAATTAGTTTGCGAAATATTGGGGCGTTTTAATTAATAATATTGCGAAAATACTGGGGCGTTTTAAAATCTCATATATTACTCCATTTCAATTTTTTTCACGTGGAAAAAATATCGCAGTGCAACACAAAAACAACCAACGTACGATTTCCCATAATATTATCATCACACGTTAGACATTCACATCTGCGCATGGATTATCCTCGACACGAGCGAACATGGACCAGTGAGACGGATTGCAAGGGCGATGGAAACAAATGACCGTACTCTCTCGATAGGAAAAACAATTCAGGAAAAGGCCAGGACCCCTCGGGGGGGAAGCATCCGGAGCATCACCAGTCTCTACCCACGCCTTCTGGAGCGGTGAGACTAGCTAGGGCGGGGCAGACAGGAAGCAGCAGTTTCGTGTGGACGTGGTTGATGGGGTGGGAACACTCGGTAATAAGAACGAAACGAAATTCAAGAGCGTCATCGAGGGAAGGAGAGCAGATTGGCCACCGACAATGTTCCTCCCACGAATATTGCCAAAGGGTCGGTGTGGTGGCTAGAGTGTTGATTTCCCACCCCGTGGGCTCGGGTTCAAATCTCGGCAGAGAATTTGTCGAGACTGACCGATACCAGCTCGAATGTAATGTGGACGACATTTAAAGCGCAACACTTCGTCTGTCGGATGGGACGTTGAGCCATGGTCCCCTTGGCGCCTTTCGCTAAACCTTTAAAAGTCCAAGGGATACATATGTTCCAATATTAATATAAAACATACCAGGTTTATTTGTGATTCACAACAGTACGCATTGTCATCACCCTTCGTAGGACTTGTGTCACACAAGAGTAACTACATTTTGCATCTCGCATTTTATATCATGGATGTTTATTAATAATTTTTAATGGATAAATTATAATAGTATTTGAAACAATGTTGAAATTTTCTTATGGTTGACGTTGTTGGATGCTCTGAAAAAATTGAATATTTTCTGTTTTAAATGCTTAATTATTATTTTTATTAACTATTGGACATGCCATACGTTACCATATGCATGGAGGGTTAAGTTTTCAATTAAGATTTAAAAAAATATCTTTAGACAATATTCATTGGCCTAATATATATAAATAAAACATTCAATAACCAGCACTTATGATTCTGAACGAATTTTATCCTTACCGTCCTTAGGGACATATTTGTCCCAAACTATATCTCAGAAACTATTAGAGACATCGCTTTTAAATAAATGTCTTTGGAATGTACGCATTTACATTAGCCTAAAAACGTATATTTTATGTAAATTAATGGCTGCAATCATTACGAACATTAAAGGGTTAACAGCAGGCTAATGCCGACGCCGGATTTCTCTCCACCCCTACTTCCTTTCCCTTCCGACATGGCGCAAATGACTTCAGCTGTCGGTCGCCTCCTAGAAATACTGTACCATATTGCAAAAGAGGATCCTCAAGTCAGTCTCTAAATGCGTTGTCACCAAACCTCGCATTCAAATGGGTTTGCAAAAGTCACCACTCGCGTCGCTGACGGACAGTGTGATCCGAATTTCACGGGGAAATTAGGCATAATTAGGGAGTGTTGACCGAAATCCATATACATGATGCTGTGATCCATCAATTGTATAACTTTTCGATATGCAATCACGAATATTTAACTGAAAATTGTTGGAAAAAGTGGATCACACTACACTCATCAACATGCCGCGGACATTTCTGAAAATCGATTAAAATGTGACCGAAGTGATAACAGAAATCAGCCTTCTTTAGGACGGAATTGGGCCCTCAAGTCAACCTCTCAATTTGTTGTCATCCACCGCGCATTCAAATGGGTTTTACAAAAGTCGTCACTCGGGTCGCTGACAACGTGATCCGAGTTTCACGGCGAAATAATGTATTACTAGGGATATAAAATTTTCGTTTTCCCGGCGTATAGTTTGAATGAATGATTCTCGGGTTTCCCTCCGGGTGTGGTTTTTGGGTAATTCGTCCCAAAGTTTCGACGGCTGAGTCTGCAATCATCTTCAGGGTTACAATCTGGAGAAAAATTCTTTTCGGTAATTTATTTATTTATAACCTTGGTTGACCCGATTGTTGATTTGGTACATAGCGATTGATTATGACATTCCACGTATTGCATAGTAGGAAGCCTTTGTCTCTATTTATGTTATTTTATTCTAGGGTAATTTCAATCGCCTCTTTTAAAATGCGTTCCCAATAATTATTCGCGCTGAATAGATTATTCGCATTTATGAAATTTATTCTATGACCTAGGCACAAGCAATGCTCTGCTACCGCTGATTTCAGTGGGTAAAAGAATACTTATATATCTTTCATGCCTATTTAGCCGTTTTTACGATTGTGAGGCCTATTTATCCTATGTAAACGTGCTATAATTAGGAGTGTTCACCGAAAAGTATACAAATGATGATTTAATATGTAACATTCATCACTGCTCAATGATATTACTCGCAATTGCAAACATTATATAGCAAAATATTGGAATACAAGCGGATCGCACTGCACTCATCACCACGCCGCGGACATTTTTGAAACCCGATTAAAATGCGACCGAAGTGGCAACAGAAAACCACCCTCTATAGGATGGAATTGGGCATCCTGTATGCAGTCCCCTAGGTTCCTCCACCCCGCACGTCCCACGCCCTATGCCTTTTCAATACACCTACGGCCGACTTTGTGAGTGAATTACTTAGTCGCGGGCGCAAAATGAAGTCTTGCGCGCTCAAACAGGGCAGGTGGGTGGGAGAGAGAGAGTAAAGAGATGTAAGAGGAAGACCAGCGTACAGCAATGCGAAACACCTGCGAGTCGCACCCGTTGACTCTTTTCTTTCGCGTGTTTGGACGTGACGTGTCGAAAAATGCTTTAAAAGTGGTCCAGGCATAAAACGAAGTCAATGCCAGTTTTGTGAAACTTTACGCAGATTATTTCTTAGCTATTAATAACTTTTACTTTAATAACGATTATTGTTTCTTAATGATTATAGTTTCTTATTCCGACAATCATTTTATCCCATTTTGAACTCGAAGTCATCGTGTTAAATCTGATTTACCTACGACAAGAACCAACAGTAATAAAATAAATGAGACCCTAAGGCACTAAAAGGACATATATATTGGCTTTCGGTTGTCACCTTAAAAATCTCCTAAATCGGCACCTGGAAAACCCACAGAGAAATGTATGTTTTCAACAATTTGAGTTACGTTCACATACACCTATATGCTGGGGATCATTTCACTGGTCCGTGAAAAGCATTCGCAGGAGCGAAAAAAATAATCTTGTTAACTTATGCGGGCTTAAAATCATTTTTGAACAATATTTACCCCGAAAATCACGGTTTTTGTCTCTGTTTAATTTTTTAAATGTAATTATTCACTAATTATTTTTAGCTAAACAATAATTCAAACCGAGTAAATGTAAAATATAGATCACTATTTCATTGGAAACTTACATTTTGAAGCAAAGCTAATTATTTTTTAACCGATTCAGGCTTTACTAACTACACGGCCATCCCACTTGCACTCTTAAGCACTCAATTTGTCCGTTAAGTGACCACGTGCAGGGAAGTGCGACTAAAGCCAGGAGGAGGAGACAGACACCCTCAATTTTTTTAAACGTCGACGAATCCCCGCGCGCAAAAAAAGAGCATGGGATGCAGTCTTAAGCTAATAGACGGCTTACTCATCCGCGCACGTCATGGCACGCAGTCCCATCACTGCAGAGATGCGTATGACCTCTATATGACGGGAGAGGGGCAATCCACGCCAATCAATTACGAAGACGGCGTGAAACCCGAGTCCTTCCGCGTGTCAATCGACGAAGCGTGACCACGTGTCTGCCCTCATACTTCGCTCGACCAAATGCCAGGTTTCCATCATCGAGACAGAAGCACAGCATGTAAGAAGTGTCTTATTAGTTTGTTTATATTTATGTTCATCAACCTGAAAACAGCACTATTGGGCCTTTACATCTTAACACGTTCGCTGCCGGGCCCGAATTCTACTGTCATTCCGCGTGTGCCAGGCGAATATTTTCGAACCTATTACCAAACGGCAATAATGATATTGAGCCTATCTCCGGGTTTTACTAATATTTCTCGGTATATTTACACTCATTATGTGATGCGCTATCGATTGTAACTTTAGTCACGTGCGACGCCATAGGGCGTCTCCCCACTTTTGACAATGCCTAAAATTTGATGAGACGCCATTTGGCGGCTCAGGCAATTGGATCTGCGTTCCAACTTTTTAGTGTGCACTCAAAAGCTATGGTTGAAAATAGTGTTAAAACAAATTTTAATTGTTCATTTTGCTTTTAATAATATTTGCTACCGTATACGGAGATGATTAGTGCAATGATTTAAATTTGGGAGACTTAGGTACGGCTGATCCGGACAGATCATAAATTTTGTAGAAACACGTTTGGCTTTACTGAGGGCAACTTTGCGACTCGTCGTCTGCAAGAATTCTTTGTAACATCCACGACAGCCAACACGGGCTTTTCTAAAATGAAGAAACAGCGCTAAAAATAGTGCAAAAAATACTAATTCTCGATTTTATGTAATGATAATTTTATCCTCTAAATTACCAGACTTCGAAGACTTCCTTCAGTGTTATTTGTATTTACCAGGTAGTGCGTCAATTTTTTTAGACCCTATCAACGGAATCCCGAAGAATATGCAGCCATTCTTCTATAATTTATCGTCTTAACTGCTGGAGAGAGATCATGTGGGCACCTGGATTCCGTGTTTCATTCCACAGTATAAATGCATTAACAATGCAAGTCCCAAAAAGAGCATCATCGGCCACCTTGTGGTACCACCTTACTATTTTTCGATGGGTGCAGTGATACAACGAAAGGGTGTCAGCAATGTCAATTCCTCCCTTTATTTTATTGTACTCAATCACCATCTTTGGCTTAGTAACCACTTCCCCTCTTCGATTTCTTTCCCCGTTGGGATTATCTCCTGTCTGATGGTGGTGGAGATCATGAATACGTCGCGCTGATCTTTCCATTTCTTTACCGTTGCTCCACAAGTTTTTCATAGCACTGAAATGCCTTTCTTTTATTTAGCAGTCGTTATTTCTCTTAACAGCCCTTTCCTATTTTTCCTAATGGTACCCACAAAATGAGACTTATCTCCCAACATTTCTTTCCATAAGCGTGGGATGAATCAAATCACTAGAAGTATCTATACATTACAGCAGGAGTAGGGGTGCCGACTTACAAAAAATAATGGGGGGGCCCAAACCGGGGACCCTGTCTCTGTAAATTTAATAAGTAGTTAATTTTATGTTTTTTAAGCATTTTAGAAGAGTCATATGATCGACATTAGAACCCTGATCACTCGAATCTCGATATCTGGACACTCCGGGGAAAATTGACAAGCATGATACATTTTTTCCTCACATCTGTAACGAATTCTTGGGGGGGCTCGGGCCCCCTCATGCCCCATGGAGTCGGCGCCACTGAGCAGGAGTTATTAGAATGTGAATAAAAAAATGGAATAAGGAATCATACCTGTATTAGAAGAAGAAAGATTACCTGACTCTGAGGATTCATACGACTCCTCAGACACCCTGAATTAGCGGTGTCTCCTTCAGAAAATCCTTCAAGATCGTTGGTGGAAGCCGAATTGTCAGAATGAAACATATGCTCGATTTCTTCTTCGTTAAAACGTTTCTTTCCCCCAATAATGCGTGACGGAGTACACATTATATATTCACTAGACTGGTTATCACTTCCGTATCGAAGGCACAGACACAGAGAATAAATTTGGTATAATGATACGCTCCTCACTCGGTTAGGTATAAGCGACAACTGAGGGAAGGAAAAGAAAGAAAAAAACTCTGCAAATGTAATTTGAAACATTGTGTGGAGACATATTACCTCAAGCTTCCACTTGAAACATAGAATGATATAGCCATTGAAAAATGGCACTCTCGAAAAAAACATGAGAAACCGAAGACGAAAAAAAAAATGAAATTCGAGCTAAAATGTGTTACCAATACCCTCCCTTCACAGAATATAACATTGTCTCGTCAGTGCATAAGGAAATTTAGCTTAAATTTCAAGTTCTATACATCGCTTGATGATTCAACGAAAACGCTACTTTGACGCCCATTGGCGTCTCACTAGTTGCGTCCAGCAGCAATGCGAGACGCCATATGGCGTCTCACTAACTCGAATTTGAAGTTATGTGAGACGCCCTATGGCGGCGCGTGGCAGGGAACGTGTTAAGGTTACAACAGATACCATTACACTGTCACAAACTTCCGTGCCCAGAATAGGGTCAATGTAACCAGGCGGGACTCCAACCCGCGACCATCGGTTTGGCAAAGACTTTTTATCTATTTATCGTTTCGATGAAATTATTGTATAATTCTCTTTCAAAACAATAATTAAAAACCGTAAGAGCCTCAGCAAAGTAAAATAAAACCGCCGCTACCGACGCCGGCATACAAGTAGCCTGCACATGGGTAGACTATGTACGCAGAGACGCGTACAGGTACAATTTTACACCAAGGGTGAAATTAGCCTTGAAAAAATCATTTTGCTTAGACGGGATTCGAACCCCAATCTGCCAAATTCCAGCTACGTATGCTAGCAGTTAGGGGACGTCCATTAATTAGATGATATGATTGCGGCGATTTTTTGGACCCCACTTAAAATTAGTGAGATAGATTTGGTTCGACACCCTTCCTCTAATATCACGTGAGACTTTTCAAAATGCGTATTTTCAGTGCAAATATGTTAATCTATGCTTCATTGCGTTGGATTTACAAAAAAAAAAACAATTTGCTCAATTATTTTTATTGAAAATTAGTTAATACTAGAATTAAAGATTTTAATGATCGCAATTTTACACTGTTCCTAGCGGAAAAAAATTACGTATTACTAGCCAGGACCCCACCTCTCGCCTTCGTGAAATTGGGTGATAATCGGCTGGACCCCCTCCAAAACGCCTCACGTAATTAATGGATTCCCTCTTACCAGCTACCAGGCTTCGTGGTGTAACTTCCGGAAAGCCTTGCTAGCAACAGGAATATACAGGTTCGAATCCCGGTAAAGCCAAATATTTTTTTCGTGGAAAATTTACCCAAGATGTATCGAGAAAGAAATGCAGTAAATAAAATTGACGGCCTCAACAGATTCCCTTGATAAAGCGATCGGCATCGGTCGGGAAACGTTCGGGCCACCAAAAAGCTGACGCGGCGACATAGCCCATCAAGTTTTCACCTAGCATGACGAGCACCCGCGTAAGTATTAACGAAGAATTACGTTAATAGTGTATTGAAACAAGAATTTTAAAAATTCCCGCAAAGTAAACAATGTAGATTATACTCTCGACTTATGGATGATTTCCGGTATTCTTCGCGCTAGACGACTGTAAACGACGACAACCAGCTCATTGAAACCCAAAACGGACTCCAGTTATGTTTCAAACTGAAATTAATCCGCTCCCACCTGTATGCTAATGGTCTCCCCATATGGACACGGAAGGAGCTGAGGACAGACTCAATTATGTCTCAATTTTCACACGCCAACGCATCAGAATCAAGGGCGCACTTCCCATAAAAGGAAACTGCTTCAGTTTTTCCCAAAGCGAATGTTAAGATTTAGGATGGCGACATAAGGAAACTACTTCAGTTTTTCCCAAAAGAGAATGTTAAGATTTAGGAGGGCGACACATATGACCGATTATAACTGAGAGAAAAGCGCAAAGCGATTTACGACAGGGATGAGGTGAATGTGCACTGTTACCATTGGCTAGCCAGAACTATCGCAACGCTTTGATAAATTCGAGAAATTAAGAGGACGCATCACTTCCCCTCGACGTACAGCTGGTTTAACACTAATTGTAAGATATCATTCGCCGGTTGAGCGGGAGTGATTCGTCCTCTTAAGGCTAAAGTTTCCCAAGAGGAGAAAGTAATATCTAAGACAACCCAAAAACCTAATGCGATTCTCACATACGTTATACCCAGGGACTGATAAAAGGAAGGAGGACGATCGTAATCCGAGATATTGGGAAAATTAAAAAAAAATATTGATGTATTCCCTATTTTGGTTTTACGACACAATCGTTCGTGCCATTATTTCATTACGCAAAGATCCTATTATTTCCGGTAGAATTATTTCAGAAAGCCCGTTATGTATAAAGGTGTTACCTAACAACCAGATACCCCAAGAAGTAGTTGCCTATTATAATTATCAATGTCCTAGGAGAATCTCTACTTAAAAAATTAAACTATAATTAGAAACAAATTGAAATAGAATCAAATTAGAAACAAATTGAAATAGAATCCCATAAAATGTAGAAATATCGACGCATAACCACTCACAAGACGAAGGTTATTGCAAGGAAGAAAAAATTGTCTTCGGGACATCGATGCTTCAATTCAGCTGACCATTGGTCGACCAATTAATTACGAACAGTGCGGAGTAAGAAATATACTTGAAATCACTAAACTGGTGTACAGAGATGATAAAATTAAGGCCTGTTTACACGGTAAATTAGCTCCTACTACTTAATCTCTAAATGTATGAACGCGAGAATCAACGCCAAAATGCACCGTGTAACCGCTTAACTTGTGCGAACGCATAAATAGAAAATAGAACCTGTTCTAATTTGATTCATGCAAGTGTGAATGTTCAGTTTCTGCCAACAAAACTCGTTAATGCATTCACATATTAACTCGTACGTTTTAATGTGTCGTGTAAACAGGCCTTTATTCACGATTGATTAGTATCTCCGAGATCTATCTTGGATTTATTTAGACGCACTGCGCGCGGGTTTATCAGTATCACGACTCCCCTCTTTATCAAATAAATTGAAAATATTCGTCAAGTAAATTCAAATGCGAATGAATGCTAATTTGGAGGATCCGATTTAGAATCTAGGTTAAATGATTTTCCCTCCGTAGAATTGTTACACTTTAAATTCACTTGCCAGCGTATCCGTTCATTTACATTTTTGCCAGTCCCAGATTATTTCCTTGAAATAATTTTAAGTAGTAACAGTCAGTCAATCGAGGTATTTGGAATGAAAAGAAATTAAACACGAAACAATAACGTGGATAGCGCTAATCCAAATAAACCTAGATGATACGTAAAAGATCAGATTCAATCAAAAAAAGTAACGAAAATGTTGTAACTGTGGCAAATTATCTCAAGATTGATGCATACTTTTTTCGTAGATAACCATAGTCCGCTAAAATTTTTATGAACCCCGCATCACATTTTAGCATAAGTATAGGTACACTATAAATCCCTTGTAATCGAAGATGCTTTACCGTTATTACGAATTCCTCAAGTGATCTCAACAAGTCGTCAGCCAGAGACATGAAATGAATTCGAATTAACAATTCCTGCAATATATTTGTACGAGACGGTCGTTAATACAACGGATTCGATGAGCGATGGAAAGATGTGTGGGCGCATTTCTGCATGCAAAGCGAGTTAATCCCTCTGACATTGATGACACTCGCATAGCATACGAAATAGCCAAAGAGGCGTGGTCGTTAACATGCATTGAACGGGTGCATTGGGTGAAAAAATCATTTTTTTCACGCCAACGCTACCTTGTAAATGGTGAAAATATAATTCCTGGCAATCTTTCATATCTTGTAAGAGAAAAATGATAATGAAATAAATCTAAATATGATCGCACAAGGATTGACACAAGAGCTGTTTCCGCGATCGAACGAAGATCCTCCGTTATTCTGAGATGTTAATCGAGACTCGATGACAACGAAGAAGCAGTGCGGAGGATGCATGTACGAACAAATATGCACAAACCTATTTTATATGCAATATAATCACAGAGAAATCAAGGGTAGAGCTCTTAGAAATGTAGTACTACTAAATAATGATGAGGATCAAATGGATCGACAGAGATAGTAATGAGGAAATCCTAAATGCGAATGGATTTTTGGCAAATAAAATAAAGGCAAATGAAAGAACGTCAATGGAAAGCTAATTGCAGTTAGCCTTTTTAATTGTAACATCCTCGATCCTCGAAATTATGATAAATATACTCACTAACCTCGGAAGATACATAGTGCAGGAAGGGGTACATAGTTATTTCAATTATCATTCGTTTTTCCGGCGAGGTGATGTGCTCTGCGCAATTCGAAATGACGCCATCATTTTCTCCTAGTATGCAAGCTATAAGCAGGATTGCAAGTGCCGCAAAGCGATTCTTTAAATATATGCGAGTATAACCCAAGATATTTTTGTCGCAGAAGTAAGCGCTGAAAATTTCCACTATAGAAAACAATCTAATTTTTACTGGAAAATTTTTCCAAAGTTACTATCGCAGGAATCAAGGAAAAGTAGCCGAAGTCAGTCATTAACACTCCTTGATATTAACTATAAACTTGGCTATGTTAACTATTACTTGGCTCCAGAGGTCATGCTCATGCATTCAGAAATTAATTTTTTGATAAAAATTCTTTTTTTATAGTTACATAATTTATTAATGAATTATATTTTAAATTTAATACTTAAGAAAAACGTAAAATTTACTTCATCTTAGCAGAAGGATATAGTTTTAGGGATAAAGCTATACTAAATACTAATTTAGGACACATATCTGTGTTTCAAGACTTTCTAGAATCTTGTGGAAGTGGTATCGTCTCGTCTCGTCAAAAAGTGGTCTCGTCTCGAATTCTACCCAACGGTCTCGTCTCGAGTCTCGTTTCGCTTTCGAGACGAGAAAGTCTCGCGGCAACACTACTTACACAAGTGTCATAGGAGTCTTCGTAAGGATTCTGACTTTCAAATGCCATTTCCAGAAAACCTAGCATGCACGTTTTAAAAAAGTTATCGACACTCGATGAAATACAACTAAAAGCATAGTATGGAATTTCCATGATAATGTAGTAGTAGTAGTAGTAGTAGTGTTTGGATTTAGGGTGCGTCGACGGCTAGGTCATTTTGCACCACTACTGTGTGATTTAATTACAAAAGTTATGTATAAAGTAATCCACTGCATCTGATGTCTTCGTTCAAAGAGTGTGCATAATTAGACTTTATTAAAAATGTTTATTTCTCTGAGAAACCGAATTGTACAGATTAAGTTGGTAGGGTGATCTCCTAAAAAGGTTTTTAGGTCTCCCCCTAGTTTATTTCGTCTTCGCGCTTCGCGGTACTTAACACAATCTAACATGATGTGTCTAATACTTAATGGGCACTTACAACCATCGCATTGGGGAGGTTCCTTCTCTTCAGTAAAGAGAAACGCATGGGTCAGGGGGCTGTGCCCTATCCTCAATAATCGTGTTAGTACTACTTCCTCTCTCCGATTACTACAAGCTGAGGAGGGCCAAGCTGCTACTATGTCCTTGATGCCACGGAGCTTGTTATTATTAAGAATCCTCCACGATTCCCTCCATTTTTCCAATACCACATTTCTTAGAGATGCCCTTAAGTCCTCGTAGGGAACCAGCGTTGAGGCAAGATCTTCGTTACTCAGAGCTTCCTTGGCCATAGCGTCTGCTATCTCATTCCCGGATGATAATGTCATTTCTTTCGTTCTTTAAACTGCTATGGCCGGCTTGCCGTGTTTTATTTACATACATGATAACACCATATATTCATTGATTTAAATAAGTGATGCATTATATCTTTTGGGGGAAAGGGTTTTGGTGGTGGCTGGAATGTTGTTTTCCTACTTCGTGGTGGTTCCTGGGTTCAAAGGCATTTAAAACAGACTGCCCGATCCCTGGTGAGATCAGAGGGAAAATAACTTCAGGATCAACACTCCATCCGTCGGATGGGACGCCCAGGCATTATACCATTTTTCCGAACTGATGTCGGCTGGGTGGAAAATAGCAAGTAGCCAATCAGATGCGCTGCCCCTTCCACCTCTCCGTTCCCCTCCATCCCCTTCCCTTTTTCTCTCCATCCGACCGACCGGCGTTGCCAGCCTTGGGAATAACGGAACTTTCGGGGGCGGCGGAAGATTCTCGGACGGACGCTGAGCGATTCGATTTGGCAACACTGCTAGCCGGAGAGCGATCTGCACTGCACGGAGTTCGGAGAGAGACTACGGGCTCCTACATACTTTCTCCTGTCGCTCTTCTGTGATTGGCTAGAAGAGTGGGAGGGTTTCGAGCACGCTCAAGGTCAGCCGCCGTCAGTTCAGAAAAAGGGTATAACGACGATGAGTCTTTCTCCATTCTTTCTTAACCACCCTGCAGTACAGGACGGAAGTCAATATGCATAAGTTTTACCCGCGTTTGTTCACATCTTTTTACACTTGGTAAATCTAACTTTTTCACATAATACTTTCTTTTTGCTGTTTTTAAAGCAGATTTCTAGGTCTCTTTAGTTATAATTTGCCAGCATTTAATTTCAAAAATAACTTGACAATGTATTCCTCCGGAAATATTCTATGTATGTTGAGCGGTTAGATGGAAGATCGGACTTTCTCGTCCCATATCGCCCGATAAACACGTATTATTAACATCATAATTAGCAGGCCTCGGGGGCGGTGGGGTAAAGTCCTCGCCAGCCAAATAGTAGGTCGTGGGTTAGAATCCCACCTGGGTAAATGATCCTTAACCAGGGCATGGATATTTGTGTTGCACTTTGTTAATGTAGGAAATCCTCGTTTTAAAAGGTCGTTATGTGCTGTTTACGGGGAAGTTGATAATAAATAAATAAATTATTCGCTCGTGGAGCAAATGATTTCGGTCGGTCGCCTACTCCAAGTATTTAGGCTATGTACTCCAGGCTTTATTCGCAAAACTATACCTTCCGCATGAAACAGTAAGAATAAATCTACGGGATCAATATACGGTGAGCAAACATTTTAACGTCTTGAATTAATAATTAAACAGTATGAGCACCAAGAAAAGTTGGAAGTACATGGCTTTATTCGCGGTCGATTCGCTCAGAACTTAGCGACGCGGCTAGTTTCGCAGTGGTATATTTCAGGCGGGTTAATTTGGGCCAAGCACTGCCCTATATCCGCCTTCGAAACGCTCTTTCAGCCCTCCTTACCCGTCATCGCTCAAGAAGCTCCTTCCGTAATGATTTCGGCTCTCAAGACGTTCCATCATTTCAATAAAGAAAACATTTGTCACGAGGCAGAATTAGTGAATGGCATAAATGACAATCATGACTCTTTTCTAAGCGTTCAAATCCAACAGATGGTCATTCGACCTTGGCGAATACACTTATACCATCACTCCCCACTGGACGGCTTCCGTTCTTCAGAATGACATCAGCGGCAATTAACATCCTAGAAGAAGGCAAAAAAAGATACTAGGAGAATAGGCGAACACATAGAAGTCTTGTTTAAATACACGGAAACTCGCATATCGGGGGAAGTTGCTGAACTAGTTATTGGTAATACCAGTGAGGTCAACTACGCCGAGGCGATACCGATCGCAGGACAAAAACTATAGGAATAATTTGTAAATTAATTAGTTGATTGAAGGAAAACTAGCATCCATATTTGCTAATTATTAGTTAAGGAGTGAATGAATAACCATTTAATGGCCAACTCGACTTCCGGGTTGGTGTTCATGGCGTACTCTACTGATTCATGATATGAATGACGAGGAAAAACCATCCCCTAATCACACACATCCTAAATAAAGTCCTTCGGGTTAGAAGACATCCATTAGATATATATTCTAAAAATCCAAAATAGGCATTGATAAAGATCATGAATGCCATTCTCAAGATCCAAAACAACATTAATAAAATGAATAATTTTAGTGTGAAGAACGCCAAGGAAAAATTATGCTTGACCAATGCGATACTATCACCATTTTCATAAAATACATAATTTAAGAGTGCAGAACGTCGATGAAAAATTATGAATAAAATGCTCGCTCAATGCGATACCGTCACCATTTCCGTTCACTTCAATTATCTTTGGTTTCGTCGAGTTTTTGAGATTTTCGATATTTGTACATAAATATTAGAAGAGATCTGTGCTTTTCTTTCATTTTATTTTTCGCTGTTCTTTATCGGAAGACCATTTTAGTGGTTCATACCACCATTTATATTATTTAAACAATAGATTAAAACAGAAAAATTACTGAAAACACGAAAAAAGTTTTCGGAAGGTAGAAGTAGATGGCGGCGGTATGTTCCTCAACAGGGATGTTCACTGTTGTTATTATTATTATTATTTCGTCTTATTTTCTCAAGCGAATTTAGGACATTGTTGTCCTCTCTTCCAATTAACTTGATGGACAATCACAAAAATCCATCCCCTGGATGGTGATCAATCCACCCAGGCGGGATTCGAACCCGCGACCTCTAGGTTAGCAGCCGGGGACTTTACCCCGACGCCACCGAGGCCGGCAATGAACAGAAAGCACAGCCGGGACTAAAAAGTTCAAAGGCCCCCAGAACTGTTGGTGGCGTACTATCTAGCGATTTGATCGATGGATTTTTCTTCCTCATGGGAATATCCTCTAAAATCGCTGGCACATTAATGGCTTTGCCTGGTTTCGCTAATTAGTAGGGCCCTCTTCGCTTCTATAGCGTTGGGGTGTTTTTCCCTGTCCCGTTCCTTCCGCACCTTTCCTCTCCCAGAGGCGTCGTCGGGCTCCTATCGCGGCGGCGCCTCTTTCCTTTTCCCTTCCTCTCATCCCCCTCCTCGGGTGATCGGGCGTATAAGTCACTGGCTTGGTTCACGGCCCCGGTGCGTTGTATCCTCGAAGGGTTTGCCCAGAACCCTCATACTCTCTGTTGTTGGCGTACTGTATTTAGTGAAGCCCCTCAGAACAGAAGGACACCCCAAAACCACAATCGTCAAGGGCGAACCCAATACCCTGAATGGATAATATCCCACGCCTTTGGCTTAAACCACCCTCCGTTATCAAGAACAATCTTCGGATTGAACCAACGCGTGAAAGCGAGCAGATGAAAGAGGACTACCAACCAACGTTTCCTCTTCGTTCTTCTTTAAGTTCCTGCAGAATTTCCAATCCTCATAAGAAACATGACATTTAATGTCAGCATAAAGTAGTCCGCCATCTTTGAAATAAACAGAATACACGCTGCACCACTGGATAAAAGCTTATAGTATGGAATACGTAAACGTGTGCTTCCAGGGTTTTTTTACCAACTCGTCCACTTGGATGGCGAAAAAAACCCGAAACACGGGTCCAAGTACTCCATACTGTAACTTTATGTTCATTATCAGTATTGCTTACTGTTCTCATTCAAAGACAAACGACCATTTGCTACAATTGTAAGCTCTTTGAGTTTAACAGTAAGGGAGATCACTGCGTCAGCAGAAAGCATTACGCTCGAAATGTTACAACAATGATTGGTCCTCTAGCATTAAAAACACTTCGTAGTATACGGAGTGGAATTCATAAAAGCACGATTCAATTCGTTCACTAAATATGTAGGAACTTTAGTGAATAAACTGGAATCATATCGTCGTATATTTCATAGAGTAGAAATCTATACGCAGATTCATATACGCAGAAACGTATGTTTTTTTCTCAAGGTAAAGGACCACAATTTCCATCTTCGAATCTTGAAATTCTTCTTATTCAGTGTCGAAACATTATGGAAGCACGTAGAAAAAAGTATTTCAAAAAGGGTTAACCTTTGATTCATTTAAACATTTAACTTGTTTTCTCCTCCAAATCACAAGTTTTGAAATAACTCAGAGATCCAACCATTACTTGCGGTGGATTTACTCCCGCAATATTGAGTTCGATTAGCTTTCTTAAATACTTTCAGAAAATATTAGGTTGGCTAAAAATGTTTCGGGAGTTAGAAGTAATTGGTCGCTCCATATTATATTACATTATTATTATTATTATATTGTACAAGTTACAAGTTGGCTATTTGCCAGGTGGTAATTGTTTATACAAAATAAAAAAAATATTGTAAATGCAAAATACATCATCAAAATGAAACTAGATAGTGAATATTTAAAATTTAAATTAGCAAGTATTAACTTTTTTTAACCTTGAAGAAAAGTAATTTTTCCAAAAAATTATATCAGAAGGCGTTAGCATAAGGACAGAAAATACCAGAATAAATTCAGTAGGAGGATATACTGAAACTTTTAAAATACACCAGTTCCAGCGTTTGCTAAGAAAAGGGATATTGCGACTGCAGCAACGCTTTCAGCAGAGGAATGGTACCCCCCTCAAGAGACACATCACTCCAGCATAACCGGTCTTATCTCGCGATGAATTGCTCGTTTACGACTTACGCTATCATCATGAATTTTAGGAGTACATATAAAGAGTAGACCAGGAGTAGGCAACCTTTTGAGACGGAAGACCCAAAAGTAATACAATCAGCTGCGCAGATACATTTCGACATTGCTTTAATTTGATTACCGGTAATGTATTCACTGCAGCACTGCTCCTTATTATTTCCCCTCTCTCCTAAATTATTACATTACGTATCCTATCTCTTTCCTACATTCATGGTTTTCATCGTGTTTGCAAATTTTTTTTGAGTTCTGAAAATATAAAGGTATAATTATTATTTTTTGTTCTTGGAACAGGAAGTTCGCAATTTGACATCGAAAGAGCCGCAACTTGACGCCGAAAGAGCCGCATGCGGCCCGAGAGCAATATAATGCCGACACCTCGAGTAGATCATTGCCTAGATTAATTTGTGCTACAAATTTGAAAATTTTACCAGATGAATTATCTCCGATAAATATGCCTTACAGCTGAGATTGCATGCATAAAGGTGAGGAATAAATTCATCAGATGCTGCCAATGAAACATGCTTCTTTGTGGAAGAGAGGTATAGATGTTGACAGCAGCATCGAAGAGTGGAAGCATCCGAAATGCGCCCGAAGAATGATAAAGGCAGAATGGACAGACAGGGTTAATAATGAGGAAGTGCTAAGAAGTGTGGAAGAAAAGAGAAGTATTTTAAAAACCCTATGGAGAATACTTACCGGCCGACTTAGTCCACTATCATATTATGAAGTCATACAATCATTCTACGATATTATGCATTCATAATTGAGATGCATGAAAATTTTGAATAAGGCCCGTTGCATATCTTCGGAAAATGTCTAAACCTTAACATAAGTTATAAACGAGTGATTTGTCATGAAAAAAAGGCATGATAGAATGTCTTCATAATTAAGATACATGAAACTGTGGCATAAGGTCCGTCGTATATCCTCGGAAAATTTGAAGATGTAAACAAAATTTATAAACGAGTGATCTGCCATGAAATAAAGGCATGATAGCTTATTTTCAAATTGTTGTGGTAAAACGCAACTGCCTTTCATTTCAATATGATAGAATGACTTCATAATTGAGATACCCGAAAATTTTTAATAATGTCCGTTGTATATCCTCGGAAACTTTCAAAATGTTAATATAATAATTAGATTTCCTTACCAGCGTGGAAAACCAAGAAAAGTTTATTCACTCTATTCGACGGGAAAGAGTTAAATCATACATGTTAACATAAGTTATAAACGAGAGATTTTTCACGAAATAAAGGAAAGATAAAAGGTCGCTCGAACGTGAGGTTTCTTAAGGAGAAGACGAGTAGACGCGGGGAGGGAATCCCTTCTCTCCCGATCCGCGCTGTCTGGCAGCGAAAGAGAAGATGAGACACGTCTCCTCACCTGGTGACCGCACCGAAGACCATCATAGCTGCCGACCCGGCTGCCGCAGTTGTCGCAACCTCTTCCTCCTCCTTCCCTCCTCCTCCAGCGGCCTCCACCTCCTCCTCCTCCGCCTCTTTCTTCCACCGCCTCGCCCCCCCGCCGCCTCCCCCGGAGCACCCCTCCACGCCGCCCCCGCACGCCGCCCCCTCCGAGGGGAAACAGCGCTTGCGCCTTCCCTTGCCGAGGGACGGAGTATTGGCGGCGGCAGGGCCGGCGGGGGACGACGGCAAAAGGGTGGCCGCTGCTGCTGCTTGGAGGGGCGAAGCGGGGCTCCGGGGGCGGTTCGCTGGGGTGGAGGCAGCGTCGTTGTTGGTCGATGAGGTTCCGTCTTCTTCTCCTTCGCCCCCGCTCGAAGAGGAGGCCGTGGCTAGCGCATAGGTGCTACCTGTGGCTGCGGCCGCTGCTGCGCCGAGAAGAAGGGAGGGAGAAAAGAGGAGAAAAAATAATGAAAAAAAGGGAAAGAGAGAGGAAGATGAGGGAGGGGGAGGGAAAGGAGTCGAAAAAAGAGCGGGATTCGAGGATTTCCATTCCAGAGCGCCGCCCGCCAATTGCAGTAGTGTGCATGGCAAAAATTGAAGACGTTATTTAAGGAAATTATATCGGTGTAGCGGAATCTATTGCAATGTATTCCAATCGGGGGTGTGAATGTAAAGGGTACAAGTGATTCTTTTTCTAAACTGAGTTAGGTAAAGAAAACAATCGAGATCAACTAGACACTTAGGAGTGCATAAGATATCCCACTCGAGACTCACCCGTATCCTTTGGCCACCATGTTTTTATATATTTCTTCTATCGATATCTGTACCTCATTCTGTTTAGAAAAAAATGAGTTTTTTCTTTCTCTTGACCTCTATGTTTAACAATGATGAGTGTCTTGGAGTGTAGATCATGAAGATGGACACTCAAAAACACAACTCAACGTCTGTTAGCAAAAAAATTATTTGTACCCCTTGGCTTCTTAGACCCTCAATTACCATTATTATAATTAATATTTAAGTATTCTTTCGATTAAGGTAGGTTTTCATGGATTATTTAAGAAGTACTCTGTGGGTCTCCTCTCCCTTCAGGAACTTTCCTTTTGAATTCATAATAAGGCCTACTCCCTTTCGTTCTATCTAAAAATCCTATTCATTTCCTTGCTCTCCCTCGTTTACCCAACATAACTAAATCAAAGTTTGATAAATACATACGCAATGAAAATACGAAAACTGCGACAGAAATTTTCGATTGCCGATGGCTGTGGACTCTCCCCAGTCGCCATTCATGGATTGGCTGCGATTGTGAATGAATATAGATTGCAATGATCGCAGATCATCGCACTTCATCCATTATCAATGGATGTCAATAGTCAATGTTCACTAAATATATTTAACATCCCTTATTGATGAGTGATAGGGACCGTCGCTTACCCAATTGTGATCAAATTCCGTACATAGGACATTTTTGACAATACTAACTTCTGTTCACCGAATTATCAACGATTATGGGCGACGATCGACAAACGGAAATAATTAGGCGATACATTACTTCGACGCGGAAAGTCAACATCGTATCACCTACCGCTAAAATAATGGAAGAATACGTGCATTGAACCATCGAACAGGCCTTCTCTAGTGTGCTCCAGCCCCGCATACAGGAGAGACTAGAAAGGGAAAGTTAGCTCAGCTGTGATTCCTACTCCGACGTCGATGCGGGAAGAGTCAGCTGACGCGTTCCGTAAAGTTCATTTATCCATTCCAGCGGTTCCCAACCTTTGTTTATATACGTATGTCACTAATATTGTACCCCGAAAAATGCAACGTGCAGATTTTATCACATAATTTCACTACGGGTAGGTGATACTTTTAGTTATAAATAATTGTATAAACAGAAACTTTGTTTTAAATACACCATATAATGTGTACGCATATTTCCTGGTTAAGATGTACATAGTTCCTGGCGCCCGCCATTACCGATTATTTTCTGCGTACCCCCGACTGGTTCCTTGCGCACCCTAAAGGAGTTCGTTGGGAACCGCTGGTCTATTCCAACATAAAAACATATGAGCTCATTTTCATAAAAACTGCTGGAGTAAGAAAACTATAGCACCACAAAGTAAATATTTTGGTGCAAGGAGAGAGGAATAAAGTAAAAACTACCATTCTGTACGAGCTCACTCTCACGGCGATAGAATGACAGTAACATGGTTAAAATAAATAAAACTCAAACTAATGTTGCCAGACATCATCCAAAAACACAAGCATAAAATTGGGTACTGACTGCCTCGATAAAGCAACGGAATGGTGCGTTAAATCAAAGGGAGGCAGCCAGACTTCTGATTCTCTACGCGGGAGAAAGGGAAAAGAAAGGTAGAAAAAGACCAGGGAACTTTCGCTTTGTAGCCCAAGGGAGGGTCGACCCTTATAACCTGGAATGACCTTTATACTCTGTCTCACCACGGGGTGCATTTTCTTTTGAGCATTCCCCCAAGACACACATGGAAGAGTACTCTAGGGACTACAGTTTTATCGTTAAACTTTATCTGATTATCATCCACTATCTATATAATTGGCATTTATCTCGTAATATTAATATTATTAATCTGGTAACAAACAGCAAAAATGAACATCTTATTTTCAATTCATGCTCATCTATATTAATTTAGCGCTGGTAATATCGAGAGGAACAGGCTGTTGATATCGGTTAGTAGTAAATGCAACGGTTCGTGATAATTTCTAAAATAAATATATTCTCTTCGTACGTGATAAAGCAAGCAAAACTGCGTCAGTTAAAAGTGTCACGCTAGAAAAACTAAATATGTCTACCCCAATTACAATTCCAAACATGTTCATCGAAAAATTAAGGAACGGGCCAAATTTAAATTCCAGCCTCCTGTTTCAATGCAATTCAAAGTACTTACAGGGTTATTCTAAATGAAGGATCAAAACTTCGTATTCATTCAAGCACAAATTCAAAATGAAAAAAGTTTTATAACAATGATGAAAAGAGGTAGTTTCAAAGACTTTCTATAATGTGTGAAATCAATTTTATTTAATGAATTTAAAATTTGCAATAATTAATACGAAAGAATTTTTTTTAATGGGTCTCTCATTTAGAATAACCCTGCATTTCTGCGGGAATCGTATTATTAAATTGCGGGAATACATGAAAGAATATTGGTTGAAGACTGGAAGATAGGGAGAGAAGAAAACTAACACCACTCTAAGGATTGACCAACGACGGCAACAATGCCTCGGTCTAACGTTCCCATTCGGAGACAAATTAGCTTACTTTAATGCAATCTTCAAAGTTTAAATACCCTACTAGGGGTAGGATAACCTCCGCAAAATTTCTTACCACCCGGGATTCATGTTCGATTCCCCAAAGCGAAAGAAAAGTACACTAACCACCGCACTACCGATGTCCTTTGACCGTAAGTCTTCGTTTTAACACTGTCCGACAACAAAAAAATCTTGCTTCAGCGAAAAGAAAGAAGAATCAGGTCAATTCACTAACCGACACCAATTGTTCCGATTTAAATCTACATACTCAACTAGGTAACAGGACTGCAGCCTGTAAATGTAACGAAAATGACAATACCTCAACTAAGGACCAACGAACCTCCTAAGAATTACATACGCTACCAAGGTTCAGTCTCAAGTTCAAATTTGAGTCTCAAACATCGATACTCAAATTACCAATGGCGCTGAAGGTGCCGACATAAATTTTCAATATGGGCGACGCATCGAGGATAGTGTTGTGATGATAACATAGGTGTAATAGGATCGTCGAGCCACTACGAAAAATAAAAAAGAAAATGTAAATGAAGATTTTTCGTGGTTTTGAGAAGATATTTAAATACTAATAACAGCAATAAAGATTCAGGAAATAATTAATTGTTGCTGAAATATCCGCTACTATCTCACGGCGATTACCTACTCAAAGAGTTCCAGACGACCATACTTGCGTGCCTCCCATAAAAAACGCTATTCTTAGCAGGGTAGGAAAGAAAAAGTTTAGTACGTTGGTTACTTTAAACGCCTTAAACCTACAAACCAACGTCACAGTAAATGATGAATTGTAGCATTGAATGGCAGCTAAAAGGCATCTTACATAAATATGAATGCGTAAAATATATTACTTACGACGTTGATAGCTTCATACTAAGGGGACTGTATGGCTCAGGAGGCCCAATTCCATCCCACAGAAGGCTGATTTCTGTTGCCACTTCGGTCGCATTTTGATCAGCTTTCAAAAATTTCCGCGGTGTGGCGATGAGTCCAATGCGATCCACTTTTTCCCAATATTTTGCATTATAATTATTGTAATTACGAGGAATAACATTAAGGAGTTATGAATTTTTAAATCACATCATCATGAATGTAAATTTCGGTTGACACCTCTAATTATACCTTATTTCCCCGTGAAACTCGGATCAATTTATCCGTCAACGACACGAATGGCGACTTTTGTAAACCGATTTAAACGCGCGGTGGATGACAACACAGACAGACTTGAGGATCCTCTTTTGTAATATTCGTGCTTCATACCAACAAAATAACAATAGAAATCAGAAAATACCCAATAATGCCAATGATTTGTCAACGTGGTTTCATGAGGTAACAACTAGGATCCTCGGAGTTCTACTTACGAATTTGGCCGATAGTTGGCGTCGCACCCTCTTGACTGGATTCTCGATCAGCGCAAGAGGCGCCAGCGTCGCATACTGAAGAGAGGACTTCGAAGGTTCCCAAATCTCGTGTCTTCACAATGCGGCGGTCGTTAAAGGAAAGTTACTTAAGCCGCATGAGCTCATATCGATCAGTTTTGTTATTTTTGTCAAGCGAAAAATGAAAGGCTGACCGTGAACTTTTCTTCCCCAAAAACAAGGGGAAATTCAGGATTTTCCACTGCATCAAAATAACAAAAATACAAAGAATATCAACTAAATATGTAAATATTGTAAATACTCTACACTGAACGGCGAAGCGGCTCTAGTTCCGCCTGTTTGGAGTTTACACAAAATTAACGTTGCCAAGGACGTCATCAGAGAGATTCTTTCTATACCATACACGCAATTTTAAAATTAAAATATTCCCGAAAAATTACATTACTTCCCCGAAAAATTCGTTGCATATATAGCAAAGGTAAAATTTCTAATGGTCTCGCAAGGATGTGTACAATCTGCTGCATACTTATCAGGATACAATTAATAAAATGGTAAGTTTGGTCCCTAAGAATACGCACTAGCGCAACATTACGATAGTTATACAGCACTAACAGAAGTAATGGATTATTAAAATAGCCGCATTGTTAGACACAGACAAGTAAACTGTCAAATATGATTCACTTGAAATAAAAACCAAATGGTCTTTAAAGGTGCAATGGGTTATTTGAAATTACAAAATCAGAAGACATCTCATTTTGAAAAATATTAAGCTCAGAGGTTCAACCATCGATAACTTTACATAAAATATTTTGAAATCAATTGACCTATACTTATTTACTAGGCAGAATCCACCGAAAAATAAATAGGAGGACACCACTATTAATTTAGATTAAAAAACGTCAAACGTGAATAAATTGTACTACCTATCGAAATATTCCGTGGCAATAAATTTTCCAAGAGCAAATATAATCAATAAGGAATGATACTTCTTAATATTTGTATTAAAATTTCGATTTTTTTTTGTAATAATACTTTGAAGAAGAAATACTTTGTATAATACTTCCAAGTTATCAGTTGAATAGAGTAATAATAGGATGTGTCAAATTAATTATTTCCATGGAAATGGATTAATAGTAAGTTAATTTAGGTCTACATGATGCTGATAAAAAATAAACATCGAACAATTTGCAAAAATACGCAGTAAATTTTGTTTCGACAACAGCGGCTACTAGTGATTGTAATATAAATATATTACCGTACTTCATAAAAAAAACTGCCGTAATGAAAGAGGGTTACCTCGAGTACGAGGTTTACAGTGAAACCAGATTATCAATGAAGAATTTGGGCTTTTCTCGGTGAATAGCATGGATGAAAGCATCTCGGGTTTCCATCCAGATTATCAATATCTTAAGAACACCAACGAATGAAGTTCGCCATGAAAAAATATTTGACTTAGCCGGGATTCCAACTATCAATATCTTCATTACGTCACATTATCATCCTTCGAAACAGTACGTAAACCAATAAAAGAAGGAAGGCCAAAGGATTCACCTATAAATGACATGACAGATCTCACAAAAAAAAACTTTCTCATAAAATGGGCAATGAAGACTGAAATCCATATACCCAATAGTAAATAAACGGCATCTATCTACAAACTCAATACAACCTTTCCATTCAAACAGAGTCTATAAATTCCAGGGATATCTAGGTCGCTGACATCCTTACAACCTTCCAAGCATCCAAGTGTTAGTAGGAAAAGGGTACACAAAAACTTGAGACACGCTATGATAAACGCCTGGAAAATCACGGGATCTACATCGAAAAATAGCGTGAGAGTGGAAGAGTTTTGTGAATTAATATCTTTGGAGTACATTTTGTACTTTTTTTATTTCAAAATTGACCTAACTTTCCCTATGTATCTCGTATTTTCACGATTCGATATCTTCGTTACTTGAACCTCTTCGCACCAACAAGATTTTATTAACGAGGTTGGAATATCTCATATTTCACGCCGACGTACATGAACTCAACCTTTCTCTCTAGCCCTTTCAATCAATTTACACCACCAACTTTCAATCCCAATCCCTTCGGTAATCTTAAATCACTTCGCTCCTCACAAAGGTCGCCGCGATAAACGCTATGCGAACGCTTCCGGTCGAAGAGTCCTCGGTTCGAACCTAGATTGAACACTGCGGACACCGCATTTATAAAACACCGAGGTGGGCCATGGAAAGGAAGTGACTCCTCTATCATGATTGTCTAAAAAATTCAAACGGATGTGATTTGGCCAGGAATGAACTCTACTCTCACCTATCCAAACCAAATTTAAGATTGAATGAGTGTAATAGTGAGTGCATTCCTGATCACATCAAACGAGAGGCCTAAATTAAGATACAGTAAAACTCGCTTATAACGATCACGCATGTAACGAAATCCCACCTATAACGTGGTGAGTTCGCGGTCCATTGGACTTTCCTATGACCGCCAATGTTAATTTCCCCGCACGTAATGAGTTCGGGTGATACAGAATCTTCGCTATTACGAACTCTTTGGTCCCTTTGGCAATTACTTCCTCTTTCATAAAAAAATACGGCCATCTTGGCTACTTAACTGCTACTTCCCTTATCATCAGCTGTTATTACGAGTAAACTTCACCACATAGTTCTTATGTTGATCTTAAAATCCTAACCTTTACAGCCGTTTGATGAAAGGAGTGGGACGATGGTTTTATGTTACGGATCTCATGCTTAAATAAAGACGATTTAGGGAATATTAGCCATCAATCCTGTAATGTACTAGTCAAAATCCTTTACTGTGGATTTAACGAAATCTCGTTTATAGTTAAATAGAACGATGGCCCCCTGAAATTCGCTATGAGCGAATTTTACTGTATTTACCCGACTTGATAACTTTGTTATATCAACCTCTTCGCACTAACAAGGTTGCACTGACGAGGTTCGAATACCTCATATTTCACGCCAACGCACATGAACTCAACCTTTCTCGCAAGCTACTTCAATCAATTTACACTCCCAACTTTCAATCTCAATCCCTTCGGTGATCTTAAATCACTTTGCTCCACACAATGGGCGCCGCGAGCAACGATCAGCAAACGGCGCAGACGGCTCCACTGGGAAAGATGCCATGAGCGCGCGTGATTGCGAACAACAGCATGAGCGGATGTCAACCGGATGGCTCATCGGAGTAAATATCTCCGGAGGAGGAGATGGAGAGATTTTCAACCGACCATTAATTGGGATAAGCCTTGCAGGGGGGTGTCTTGGGCTAAAATTATGGACGAAGATAGATTATCGGAGAAGAGAACGCCATTTATTCAGCAGTGCTCACTGACGGGTAAAAATACTACTCGATATTGAGTACGCTCAATGGCTAATGGTCAAGCCACGTGTGAAATATCATCTGGCATAACAATGCTAACAGCACCCTGAATTGAAATGAGGGTTGCACCTAATTTCTGCACATTTCATGACCGTCAAAATGGGTCGGAAAAAAGTCCACTAATCCGTTCGTCTATATTCCGCAAATGACCAGTAGTCGGTAGTTCGTTTTTGAAAAGATACCCCGGGAAGTGGCGCAGCGAGGGGGGGGATTTTGGGGGATATCCCCCCCCCCCAGTGCTCAGATAATTTTTTAAGTTTAATTCATTTCACATAATTGGATTAATATTACGTATAGAATAGTGTTAATATCAATAAAATATCCCTCAGATGGCCGCAAAACTCACCATTTTGAATCATTTGTATGAATTTTTTCTAGAGGAGGAACCCCGCACCTCCCGCTTACCCTGGGGGGTATTCCACACCCTAAGACACCCGGGTGTTTTGCGCCTAAAACCCCCCCTCGCCTTAATTCCTAGAAGCGCCCCTGATCCCGGGAAGTACAAAGACTAAGAAAAAGAATCGGACTACTTTTCCCTCGCGAGGTCTCATTTAGAGCACGCTGCCGGTATATGGGATCCTCATAAAACAGGCTTCATCAACGAGCTGAAGTGCGAGCAATTTTTTTTGGTTTGATCATTTATGTATAATATATGCATCGACCAACTAACAAACAACATTTTTTTTAACAACAAATCAAGATTCTTTATGTCTATAGGTTTTTATAACCATATATACCTACTTAAGATCCGAGAGAAGGCCTATTGCCCTTGGCATATTAGTAATTTGGACGCTCGCGGTCAGGAAAGAAACGCATTAGTGGACCTTTTTTCGACCCATTTTGACGGTCATGAAATGAGCAGAAATGTTCGGAATACGAAATATTGCTCAAGACAGTTCTGGGCACTGTGCGAAAAATGGACGATCTCACCCACCGAGGCAGGTAAAAATGTGCGTAGAACGGATGAGCCGGAAATGAGAGGGACTATTGTCCGTTCACAGCTAGCCATACCTAAGTTATATCCTTAATAAGCATTGTATGGTGAAATGATATTACGTAGATAGGCGTACGAATTTTTTTAAACCATTATTTTTCAATCGATAGCGTAAAAAAATCGATTTATATATCCAAGTTGCCTACGCTTATGTTAGACAAAACGTGGATATTCAAATTCACGCGAATTTGCTAAACTATGGTAGCTATCAGTTCCGTGCCTAATTCGCTATTTCCATTTCTGAAAGAGGTTTTTCAACATAAAAAATAAAAATTTCTATTGCTTTACGTTACTTTTTGCCGTCTGTACTTGTAATGTGAAGGCTCTTACAGAAAAGAACATCTGAGAAAACTCCTCAAGGATTATTTCTGCCGAAGAGAATTTTTAAAACGTGACAATAACCACAATAATTTATACGTACATGCACTTCATTTAACCATTTAGAAGTATATTTGTGATGTTTTGACAGAACCTACAGCTTGCCACAAGCAAAATCAATTAAAACATTCTCGTGGATCGAACAAAACGAAGGAAAGAGATGTACTTTTTGACATGGCATTTGCTGCGAGGCTAAGAAATATCAGAGGATGCGTTTCATTAAATGCGTTATCCAGCATGGATGACAATCTACCAGCATACGAAAGGAGAGGCCAGGGAAATTCATCCGACGGCAGCTGAGGACAGAAATCTATGGCAACATAACTCGCACGCCAAAAAATATTGTGAATAGGACGTAATCAAACATACAATAAAACTCTGTGACATAGACGCAAAATAAATATTCCTAATTTCTTCAGCGGTCACCGAATACATAATGATATTTTCAGAAAAGCTGTTATGCATATCCCACAAATGATATCCTTGCCAATATTTCTTGCGCGATTAAATCACAAAGTCCTATCCAAAATAAAATTTTAACGACTGCTATAATATTTTGCCTTCACATTTTAAGTCATAAATTTAAATAAGGAAATTGAATTAAATCAACCATCAATTACCCATTGGTATTTGTCGCAGTTATACACCAATGGATTCACATTTTTCAATATTTAAAGTTCAATTCAGTTAAAATCAGCCGATTAAGTAATGCCGTATTTTCAAAATCTATGTCTTCCTAAAACCCTCCATCTGGTCTAAGGGTTCCTCCACCATCTCCTTACCATTAAAGAGCCTAATGAGGGACAAATAACAAGTAAACCTCAAGTAAATAAAAAGAGTAGAGAGGCAGCCTGAGATTTGAACACTGCAATATTATCGATCCAAGCCGACAAAAAAAAACCTAAACGCTTCGGGCGAATATGAGGAACAATGACCTTTTGCCCAGTGGGGGATCTGAAAACAGGGAGTAATGGAGTCATTGCACCACCAAGGAAAAAAGATACTCATTTGGAGGTACTACATTTTTTTCCTAATCCCAAAATACCATGGCAATGTGGCATATTAACAAATATTGACCCCTCCCTAACACCATCGATCATCATGGATCATCCTCTGCATTTGCTAGTACATATAAAATCATAAAGAAGATCACATTAGAGGACCTAAACACTGGAGAATACACGATTATTCGGCCGAAAATACGATAGTTTCACATACACAAAAAGAAGGAAAGACAAATTGCACATTTCTAAATTTCTTCGAGCAAAGAAAAAACACAAAGGTTTTACCAAGAGGATAAAATGTCATTTAACTGCAAATATCTATATATTTATAAAAGAGGATTTCTGTATGTCTGTCCACTACGCATTTCCGTACGGCTACACGGATTGCCAACGAAGTATATAGGTGCATCTCACGCTCCCGAACCCCGAGGTACTACTTTCGGTTGCATCCGAAGCGTCATTTGCCTACATTTCTCATTACCGTTTGTTACGTCACGTCATACAACCTCTTGGAGGTTGGACATCCTGAAGCAACAGCACACGTCTTGACACTCTCAAAGAGATAACATAAAAATCCTACATGATCATGATATCCAAGTTCCTAGTTACCCACTTCCCTGTGTACTATCCTTCCCGAGCAACGCCGGGTGGTCTGTTAGTAAACAATGGATAGCTAGCTGCCCACGAAACCTTTAATTGTAAAGTAATACCAAATACAATTTACGGCTTGAGTTACATTTGCTAGCTAAAATTTGGTAAATCTTTAAGGTAAGCGACGCAATATATACCAGCCGAATTTAATGGAACATAAATTTCTATAACAAAAATACTATTTATAAGTGGAAAAAACAGCAATTAGCCTGGAAAAACAGAAACGCAAAATTTACTTGCCTTAAGAACGTATTAAATGCAAATATTCCCATACCAAATCCCTCCATACCCGTTCAACGGTCCACTTCCACTCATAGCAGAGAAAATTACATACGTTCCATTCGCGGTGTTCGCGACCAGTTTGAAAAAAATGCCGACATTTCGCGGAGATATTTCATGGACATTCTACGCTGGGATATAGATTTTTGAGAAACAGCATAAATTAAAACTTGATGTCGAGTAAATTCGATGCTGAAATTCTGAGCGTTATTGGGAGCTCAGCGGACGCTACTTAAAAATATGTTTTTACGCTATCAAAACCCAAAATTCGGCATTGATAATCTAACAGATATTGATACTGACGTGTTAACGTTAAAACCGGTAGAGCGATTAATGTAGTGTGGAAAATTATTAGTTTTTTTGTATTTTATCACTATCGATGAATTTCCACAAAATGTACGTCAACAATCGATCTGATTAACAAGTGAAGAAAAGGGTCTTCATTGGCCGTAGGATTTGGCATCACTCGTTAAACTAACAAACAAAAAACCAGAAATTCCTCCAGTGGCATTTTGCGGCATTTACGGCCATTGGAGACCCTTTTATTCATCTGTTAATCTACAGAAGCCATATAACTTTATTACCTTCATCGATATGATGACCCTTGCGTTCACATACACCCACGTATCGGAGCTAGGTCAATTAGATTCTAGATCAACCAGCCACGGAATTCCCAGCAATACCCTCTGCAACCCTCGCGAAAGAAAACACTACGAATCTGCGCGACGCGAAGACACCCCGCGCCAGGCACCCGCGACGCCACGCGCCTTGAGGCGGCACTAGTCCTATTTCGGGAGAGACTGCGGGACGTGTGCTTTGATACGATTAATCCGAGAGCATCGCCTACCTTCATTCTCGTGTCAGCACGAGAGCCACTCTTCCCTAGCCTCTCCTATCCCCCCCCTCCTACTTCTCCGCGGCGCACGCGTGCCCGACACGGCCGTGAATCACGCGAGAGATGCCCCCCACACCACAACACCCCATACGCCACGCGCCTCAAAGCCGTGTGCAGTCGTTTTCTGAACGGGAGAGTGTCGTAGTACACCTACGTCGGCTGGTAGCGCGGAACACGCGAAGAGGGAGAGAGAAAAGGGAGGAATATGACGGCGGAGGTGGATACTCGGGCCAATGTCGAGATCACAGATCTCAGCAACGCACTACTTCCCATCCCATCCACAATACGGTGGTTTCCTATTTTTTTAAATTACCTAAATCGAAAGATTATTACTCCTGAAGTTCGTATCTCACGCTTTTAGATTTTTTAATGACGATACCTATTTTTCGCGATTTAACAAAAAGTGAAAAATTTCAAGCGCGCGAAAACGCGACGGCTAAGTATGAATGCTGGAAAAACTCCGTGTGACGTCGTTCTGGTTCCCGCTGCCGCAAGTGAGGTGACCTTGGGGCGGGGCTTTGAACGCTGATACGACGCAGGATGCTAGCAGGTAGCAGAGTACCCTGCTAGCTGGTAGCGCTTGGCTTAAATAAGGATTATTAATACCCTACCAAACGAAGGAAACCTTCCGACCATGGGTAATTTTAATAGGTGATTGTTAAGAGATGTTTCCCTGATCTCTGTGCCACATGCATGCATTGGTAATCTCAGACGATGTCAAACTCCTAACTACGCGTATAGCATATAGGTCCCTGTGACGTCACGTGGAGTGGCATCGCATGGGCGCCAATCTGGTCTTTTCAAATGAGGTTAAGATTGACCCTTAATATTCGTCTAAACTGGGATATGTAAAACCAAATAATTTGTATATTAAGAATACACTAATGGTGGGTAACGAATCGCAATCAATTCCTTTCGTTTTCTTTGATGAAGGAAACTACCCTATTGGTTGTACAGTAGGTTTCTCACAATGCACCTCTGAAATTATTTTATTTTTATTTATGATATTTTATTTTAAATAAAACGGAACAAATACAGCAAGAATGCCGATCTCAATGCATCAATTTTATCAATAGAAGAAAAAAGTACAAAATCAAAAAAGAAAAAAATAATTGGCAACACTACAAAAAATATATCACTGCAATCTCCGAATGTTTTAGTAATGTATATATAAATTTAGTAATGTACATAAAAAATAGCGCGTTTGTACCGTTGTTGGTGTAAACTGAAGTTTGTGAGAAATAGAAACTTAAGTCTAAATTTGTTTTACTGAGCACAAAGCATTTCATCAGTGCAAATCTGATGCATTGATAAATTGCACATATACGAATAAATTGAAACAAAGACGCTAACCACAATTACCAATCAAAAAGTGACAAAATAAAGCAAAAACAAAACGACAAACCGATTTCGGTGACCGATTACGGTTACAGTGGCGGTAGGTGACATTCGGATCTAGATTTATAAGGGGCATTATTCCTATGAGAATGACTATTTGTCTGTGAGTTTTTAAATTCTAGCACCCATCCAACTAACTCTGAAATTCTTTATACTCGCGTTCATCTTGTTCGGCTCACCACCGGTTTAAAAGTAGGCATTGTCCGCATGTACAGGTAACTGTAGGATTTTTCCACCGAAGTCAGCTCAGGAGACCGTCACTCGAGGTGGATTGGCTAACTATCTTTTTTATTTTAAAGAAAATGGTACACATACGGCAAGAATGCCAATTTAAAGTGCACGTATAAATAGAGGCAAAGAAGCTAAAGACGGCGACAAATAAAACGGTAACAAAACAAAGCAACAAGCCGATTACGGTGGCCACAACCATTTTAGGCAGGTTATGCAGGGAGGGAAAAAAAATCATGTCACGAAATTTTAACTCTCGATAGCTGATGACAAGAGAAACCAAATGAACTAATGGTTTTATGTCGAAAACGCACAATTTTTA
Organism: Ischnura elegans; assembly: GCF_921293095.1. Lineage (NCBI taxonomy): Eukaryota > Metazoa > Arthropoda > Insecta > Odonata > Coenagrionidae > Ischnura > Ischnura elegans. The sequence goes on from NC_060254.1 coordinate 73,578,147, forward strand.
AACAACAGAAACTTTGAGCCTAGCGCTCCAATCGGCCGTGAGTTTTCCTTGTTTCCGGATGCTCTGGACAACTCTTTACTTCGAATGCTTTGCCTGCATTTGTCTTTGCCTAAGTAAATAATTTGTACTCCAACTCCTCCAATGCAACATCACAATTTGGACATGAGTTTTACTAAATTAATCAGAGCTATGTTTCCGAATATATTTTTTTAAATTTTCGTCTCTATCGCGGGAAATTATAACGCTCTGGAACTCCATCAAAATTTAATTCATTTTCTCGACTATTATTCTAGATAAAAAGTTTTAAATTATTCATGATAAACCACACATGAAAATAAGAAATTATTCAACAACCAAGAAAAGAAACAAAAATTAATGCAAGCGTGCAAAATCCAATATACAATTACTAGCTCAGGTGAGATTGTACCAACGCTCACAATACAAGCTACATTATTAGGTAGTGCAAAATCAACACATGCATTCATGCACACTGGGGTGATCCCTCACCAAGCACACTCCATTTCATGCGATATCAAAGGCTACTAAATAATGAAAACTACCATATCTACAATAAAATAATCTCCTTATGAATATATGATGCATAAATATCGATAATTACGGCATATGATATTACGTCACACAACCTAAAGTCCTCGTCATTAGAAAACCAACTGCATAACCAAATTTCGGTGTATCAAGTACCGTGATTTGGTCTTAACTGTTAGAATCAATAGCCAAAGGATCAGTATTATGGACCTGGAAAAAGCCTAGTCCATAAATATTTTTCCTCATCCTAACTCATCCCAGCGAAAACGGCTATGATCCTTGTCAAACGTCCATGTGACTGGCCCAGTCGTGCAAGTTCGGAATGTTTCGCGCGGCGTCGCGGCAGGAGGTGTGAGCTGCAATCCTAAGGATGTGGAATGAGGAGAAAGAGAGGCGGGCGATGCCACATTTTCTCAAAAGAATTTGTCAGTGGATGGAAACGAAAGGCTGTCTCAAAAAACCTCCTCCCACTTGGCAACACAGGTACTTATGACGCGTACAATACGGAGTCTAGGCTCCTCCCATCGCATTTTGGTTGATTTTCAGGAAGTCACGTGCCCTCCACCCACACCCCCTGAAACAACTTTGGCCTGCCTCTCAGTTGCAAAGATATTTGAAATGAGCTATAGTATCACTGATTAATTCCTGAAAAGATAAAACGAAGGAGACTGCATAGAGGAGGCCAAATTTCATCCCATAGAAGGATGCTTTCTGCAGCCACTTCGGTCGCATTATAATCGGTTTTCAAAAATGTCCGCAATGCGGTGATAGGTGAATAGCGATCCACTTTCTTTCCCAATATTTTGCATTGAAATGTTTGTAATTGCGAGGAATAGCATTGAAAATGTATGACTTTGATAGATCACATCATCATTTATACAATTGTCGGTTAACACCCCCAAATATAACTTATTTCCCCGTGAAACTGGGATCGATTTGTCCGTCAGTGACATGAGTGGCGACTTCCGTAAACCCATGCGCGGTGGGTGACAACACGTTTGGGATTGAGGATTCTCTTAAACAATATCCGTGGGAGGAAAAGTTTCGGTGGCCAATTTGCTCGCCTTCCCTCTATGACGCTTTTGAGAATTTCTTTTCGTTCTCATTACCAAGGGTACCCACACCATCAACCACGTCCACACAAAACTGTTAATGGTATGCATATTACATTTTTTTTAAACCCTAGACATCGGAATGAAACTCGAAAATGTAGAACGCTTCCACAGGAGTCAAACCGTCAAGGTATTCATGGGAAATTTTCAAGCAGATCCAAACCAGCACCATTCCCAGTTGCACTCCCCAAACCAAATCACTCTCGCACTCGACTTACCTTCAGCGGCCGATTCCGCCCCATCCATGCCTTCGGCTCTGCCGACCTGCCTACTCCAACGACCGTCCTTCACTTATTTCATCTACATCGAGACCTGAGTTAAGGTTGTGAGGCCGGATGTGTAAGCACACCGTCCCAGTTCTGAGGAGGGAGAAGAAATCACGGAATACAGAAAAAACAAAACAGAACAAACGAAATGAAAGAAACAAAAAGGATGAAGAAATAAGCAGAAAAAAGATAGCCCATACAAAAAAGAAATTAAGATAGCAAGATTTTAAAAAATCAATAAAATTTTTTCGAGGAAGGAAACCAATTATTCGCGAGACTAAAGAAATGCAGGGATTCTTAAAATAGTAAAGAGTAGAGTTATCTTTTACTCCAACTCCGTTCGTTTTAGAGGACATTAATTTAAGTATGAAGTTCACTCAAATATACGTACTACTAGCGAACTAACGTAACACACGATTGAGATTGAATTCTAACTGCCATCGCTTTCTTTCCAAGGTTGATACGGCAGAGTAATGAACAAGTATATTGATATGTATAAATACTGGCAAGTGAAATGGAGCGAATCTCAAAGGAAAATTAGTCATTCCGAGCCTTGCCATAAATGAGTTTTCCAGTACGTTCGAAATCAACAGCTTTAGGGAAATCAGAGGGGTTTGCCAGCAAATCTGCACGCAGGCAATCCGTGCCTGAGTTCGAGTCTGAGTGAATAAAAACGAGAGCCCTTAAGGTGGCTGCGCAGTAACCATATTCTGAAGGCAACATGTAAACCCCCAATATCGGTACTATAGTAATAAATTAAAAAAATAAACAGTGAATCACTAAATAGGTTTTATAAAATCATGCGACGACTCCTTCTTCGTTAGGGTTTAATTTGATGGAAACACATATTACAATAGATATAAACAACACGTGAACAAACACTATCGCCGGAATAAGCACCTTAGAACAAAAAAAAGGAATCACTTGATATTGGATTTCGCCAATTTAATCTCTATTGCATGCGAAAGAGCCGATAATTCCGACTGTTCATACTTTCTCTGAGGGCCGAGCGATTCTATACATTTGCGGAAGCAGCTCGAGCTACAAATGAGCTAGGGCGTCAGCCTTGCAACCACAATGGAAGGCGAAAGGTGAAAAGATTAATTTTTGAGAGCAGCTAAATTTTTATTACGGCCAAATATTTAGATGGTTTTTCCCAGATCGTATAAGTGTATTATGCTTAAAAGTGTTGAGCCTTCCAATGGCCTTAAATACTGAACAGGAATGAAATAATGTAGAAGAATGTAGGCATCGCATTTTTGGTGAAAGCAATTACAAATAATATTGCTTCAAAGAAAGAGCAATTTTATTCGTTTGTGACGTTATTTTAAGTTACTCTAAGCCCACCTCAATTCTATGAACAATCTCCCTTCGCTCGACTGTCTTTTATCTTGATGCAAGACTTTTGTTTGAATCGTACCCTATCATCTTGAAAATTTAAGGGTGTGTTGAGCAGACCATTTCCTTACTTTACCAATGGGCATTTTACCCCTGCATATTTTTCGAGGTTTAGTTTTCATATATTTGAATAAACAATTGAATTTTGACATTGGTTTACTCCATAAAAATAATACTCCTAAAACTCCTGAAAATAAGAACAATACGGCACGAAAAAAACAACAAAATAAAACCGGCAGAGTCGGGGTGCTGAGTCATTCACCAAACACAAAGTTAACACTAACAACACAGGCGCCCACACCTCTTCCACCGAATACAAACAAAATTCGACGAAAATCAAATAAAACACATATTGACGCTAATACCTTCACATATAACGCAACACGATACCAAAAAACTTAAAAACGTACAACAGTACTAAAATTGCAAATAAGCAGCCTTGAGGACAACAAAAACACAACTGCCAACCAAAAAGCGGCAAAAAATTTCGTAATTTGATGAAATTTTAGGAAGACGCAGCGAACCAGTTCGACTCATCTATGCGATTATTGAAAGTTTGATTACTGTATTGCTGGAAGAATAATTATTATAGAGATGAAATTCCAATCGAAATAAACAACCTGAAAACTTTACTCTCCAGAGACGAAAACCTTTTAATTATTTTATTTGTTTCACATTTATTCGTCAGTTCTGCGCATGGCTATCATCATCATCATCAATAGTCAACATTCCAAAGATTGGTTTGACGCAGCTTTCCATTACTCTCTTCTATCCGCTAACCTTTTCATGGCGAAGTATAATTTTCTTTTACATCCTTTATAACTTGCCCTATGTAACTCATTCGGGGGCGTCCCTTGCCCTTTTTCCCTTCCACTTGTCCTTCAACGATTGTCTTCATCAGGCCATCGTGCCTCATAATGTTGCCAACTAAGTTGTCCCGTCTTCTGCTTAAGGTTTTCAGGAGGTTTCTCTTTTCTCCCACTCTTCTTAGCACTTCCTCGTTACTTACACGGTCAATCCATTTTATCTTCATCATTCTTCGGAAGCACCACATTTCGAATGCTTCCACTCTTGACTTCTCTGCTGCTGTCAACGTCCAAGCCTCGCTTCCATAGAGAAACATTCTCCATAGGTAGTATCTGATGAATTGTTTCCTTATTTATATGCTTGTATTCTCAGCTGTAAGAAGATTCTACTTTTTGTAGAAAGCCCTCTTCGCCTGCGCTATTCTACTGACTATTTCTTTCTTGCTGAGTCCATCGTTGGTAATTCGGCTTCCCAGGTAAGAAAACTCTTTCTCCTCTTCAGGCTTATGCTTTCCTAGGTTACAGTTTGTTTTAGCCTCCTCTCTTTTGCTGCAAACTAATATATTAATTCTTCTTTTTGTAGATTTTCAGCTGATATCTGGCCATTGTCCTTTCCATATTTGTCAAAGTCTTCTTCAAATACTTCTCTGTCTCGCCTATGACTGCTATGTCGTCAGCAAATCGCAGCATACTATTTTTTCTCCGTGGATACTGGATCCCGAAGCTTTCCTCTTGATTTCATTGATGGCTTTCTCTATGTAAACATTAAAAATTAAGGGAGAAAGTGCACACCCTTGTCTCACCCCTTTTCTTATTCTTGCTTCTGCAACGTTGGGCCCACATTTGATCACAACTACTTTGTTTTTATACAAACTATGAACAATTCTACGATCATTTTAGAGCACTCCGATTTCTTTCAGAATTCTAAGCATTAATTTTCATTCCACGTTATCAAATACTTTCCTTAATCGACAAAAGTTATGAAAGTCGGTTTTTTAAGGAACACTGCGCGTTTCGTCAAAAACTGCTACGGGCGAACACACAGCTAAACAGCTAACGCTGTGTGTACGCCCGTAGCAGTTTTTGACGAAACGCGCAGTCTTCCTTAACAAACCGACTTTCATAACTTTTGTCGATTTAGAGAAGGTATTTGATTACGCCCGTTTCAAGTGCCACAGCGTGGGAGATAGCAGCATAAATACAGCCAGAAAACATTTACTTTCTTGAGATATCTTAGTGGTTTTCCCCAAAAAGCTGTTAAGCGAATTAGTCTGGGAGCCGCTGGAGACTCGGATGCTGCGCGCTAGGCTTAGATTGCTTGAAGAATTAAGAACGAATATCATTAAGAGCGACACAGAGAATATGATATTAGAGCCACACTATATTTCCATGTCCGATAGAAGCAATAAATTAAGAGAGATGTTTTGCCGAACGGATAGATATGGGAATTCCTTTTACCCCCGAACCATAAAGGACTTTAATAAACGCTAGTCCCAACTTCGTTAGAGCACTTCATTTTTTTTTAGCTGTAAACGGCTGGTGTCCTATCATCTCCTGCCACACGCCTTTTAGGCGGCTTGCGGGGTATTATGTAGATGTAGATTCTCTTCTCTACGAGCAGCCTAAGAGCTAAAATTGCTTCTCTTGTGTCCCTGCTTTTCCTAAATCCGAATTGGTCCTTGGTGCATGGCTATATTCAGAAGAAAAAAAATAGGAGAAGGAACTTGGTATTAGATCCATCCGAAATCATGCCTTACTGTCAGAACTCAAGACCTAAAAAATGGAGAGAACACTTTAAGTGGACTTTTCCACAGAGTTTATACATTACTCTCATTCACCACACGTTATTTACCCCCATGGAACATATAAATTATGGGTACACAATGCTGGGGCGTAGAGAGCCTTAAATACTTTTTCTCAGATCATGTCTCCTTTATCACAACCTCCAAAATAGTTCTTATACGCCCGTTGGAAATAGCGCAGACCTTTTCAAGTGCCACAGCGTGGGAGATAGTAGCATAAATAACTGTCAGAAAACATTTACTTTCTTGAGATATCATAGTGGTTTTCCCCAAAAACCTGGTGCCTTCAAAAATGAAAATGGCCAGTGATAGCCCATCGATAAAAAACCCCAACTCTGGGAAACTCATCCTTAGGCACAAAGGAATATAATTTTAAGGAAATATTTCCCATTGAACTTCACCGTAAATTATCTAAATTATGAGTAAATAAATACAAATGTCCAAAAACTAAACCGCCGTGAGGATGGATAACAGTCACGGCAATCTGGTTGCACCTCTTAACAAAATAAACGGAAATCGTTCCGAAAAGGATTTTTTGGGGAAAATTGAAATATACTTTTTTTTTAATTTTATAACTTAAACATTAACCTATTCCTAAGGAAAATAAGTGAGAAAAAACCCAACGGGAATTTTACAAAAAGGCTGCTCCTTCGGGGGCGGATTTTGTCCGTTCTTCTGGAGAGGTGGGAGCGGAATTTTCGGTGAGCCTGAAGGGTATATAACACCTCACGATGAACGTGGGGTTATAGGGGAACCAAAAAAGAGACGAGGAACATTAAAATATAGTGTGTAGCAATGGACGAATGAAAACAAGTGGAAATCATCGTTCAAGATAGTCATTTGTCTATATTCCCACGAATTACGAGGGAGAATCACGTTCGGCCTCTTTAAGTGGCTTTAATAAATGCAAGGCAGTGGGCAAATCACCTTACCAACGCAGACCTTATATTCTCAGCACATAAATGGGCAGGAACACAATTGGTGCCCTAAAACCTCCCAGCACACGCCAATAGAGACAGCTAGTTAGGTGTTAAGTTAATGTAGCTATGTTTTTCGAAAATAGCAGGCAAATGTAAAGTGGCACTTGAAAAGGTCTGCGTCATTTCCAATGAGCACATAGGAGGCGCGGTAACGTCTAGAACTTTACAAGTGTATGCATATGAGGACATTACTATACATAATGTAAAGAAAGGCAACCCGGGCTGTTATCCTACGTGGTTAGCAGTGAATTGAGGAAGATATAAAAACGATTTTGGAGGGTTATAGTAAGGAGACCTGATCAGAGAAAAAGTATTTAGGGCTCCCAATTGTCTGAGGGCTTTTCACCTTCCTCTACACCTACCGCCCACACGTATCGTGAAAAATTTTTACCAAGACGGGATAAAGAAATAGTTCAAATTTACATTGGACAGAGGAAAAAAGTAATATTTATATTTCCCCGCGTATTAATTTGCAAGTTCTATTCCTGGCCATATTCTGACAAAACTTTGGAGATTATGGAGAGGGAGACATTTCGGGGGGTGTATTTTGGAGATAACACCCGAGACCTTATCTCTTAAACAATTTTGATGGTTTTGAACCTCTTCCCCCACTAGCTACGACCTTGGTCCAATGTGCACGAGGCCGTTTATAGCCTGATGTCCCAACGTGGATACGCTCTTATCCCCTAGATATGAATTTACTTAATGCAGGCTTGGTTCAACTGTTGGTCCAGGGTCAATGGTTTACAAATGGTAGAAATTGTGAAGTCGATAGGGGCGATTTTGGTTGAGATATTTTGGCACCGAGTCCATCAGATAAATGGAGAGTTCATATTAATGAAAAATAGAGCTGTTACGAAAATTTAGTCCCAAACAAACGAGCACAGCTAAACCCTAGCAGAAAAAATCATACTATTTTAAATGCCTAGTGCCTACAAAAAGAAAAGGATTTCACAGTCTAATTTACTGTTAATTTATAAATAACATAATTCCATGAATTCTTCACGAAAGTGAAATTATGTATTCATATCAGTAACTAGTCGTGGAGGGTTGGCATTAACTGTTAAGAAGCAGTTGCTACAATCCTCTATGGGCATATTTAAAACATACATAACAATGACATAAGCTTTAGAACAAGGTATAGCAAATGTCTACGGTTAGGTCCTAGAAATGTAATTTTCTAAGTGAAACTAAGTAACATAGCTACAGTATTGAAGTTCAACCTTTGTAAAAAATGCAAAATAAAGCAATTACACTAAGGATAATGACACATAATGAAATAATTATAATTTAAAAAACAAATTCAACACTGTCGTTAATTTTGATGATAAAATAGAAAGCAATACTAACGACAAAATCTAGGTATTACAAATGGATAAGTAAAATATAAATACAAGTCAGAAAAAATTAAAATGGCTGAATTAGGATATATGTGTCACTCAAATAAACTAAAGGTATAGCACACGGCCACAGTGGAGGTCAAGGGATTCCCCTCCCCGACGAATTTTTTTCGAGGTACCTGTACCCCCTCCAAAAGAACCTACTCGATATGCACCCCTACTAAACATAACACTCTTCGTAAACTTTCCTCATCACGGCCTTTTGTGTACACTACGGTATAGTAAAAACCTGTAAGGTGTTTCGGGCTTAATTACAGCGATAGACAGGATGCATATACCTGTAGTCTGGACGCTATTGAAAATAAGCAAACGATATCAATCGAAAATTCAGAATTCAACCGTAATTTATCACATTACTGTGCCGCTCTAGCCTGATAATGTGACTAGGATGGTCCATGCGTTCGCTCATCATCATCACTGGTCAACAATCCTAGGATTGGTTTGACGCAGCTCTCCACTCAGTTCTCCTATCAGCTAGTCTTTTCACATCTACGTATTTCTTCTCTTTCACATCCTTCTTTACTTATTCCATATAGTTTGTTCGAGGTCTTCCTTTTCCGTTCTTGGCTTCCACTTGTCCCTCGACGATTGTCTTCATCAGGCCATCATGTCTCAAGATGTGGCCTATAAGATTGTTCCGTTTATTTGTTAAGGTTTTCATGAGGCTTCTCTTCTCTCCTACTATTCTTAGGACTTCCTCGCCACTAACTCGGTCGATCCATTTGATCTTCATCATTCTTCTGTAGCACAACATTTCGAAGGACTCTAACCTTGCTTTCTCCGCTTCGGTCATTGTCCATGCCTCACTTCCGTATAGGAGCGTACTCCAACTGTAGGTTCTTATAAATTTTTTCTTTACCTACATATCTCTCGTAAAATGGAAAATCGATCGGCTCGCATAAAACGCCTGGGTAGTATGAACGCCACTGCTAACAGATGCGCTGGGGTATCCCTTTAAAGAAGTCTTCAATCCGGCTCGATCAGCCTTTGTCCGTGACGTACTGATTGTTTCAAATTTATAACATTATGTTGGGATCTTCAGGTTATAAATATTAGACCCTGGTCAAAATTTTCCTGCATTTCACTTTCGAAAATTTTACCTCAGTACTTCCTCGTATGTGATTTTTTTTTTAAATTTGATATTCTGTCATGCGTTGAAAAAGATATTATAGTCTTCAGTTCTCTCTCAAGCGCCGTGAAAGTACCAACATGATAGCTTCAGTTATAAAAAGAAAGAATTACCTCAAGAAAAACGTCAAAATACGACCTGTTCAAAGGGAGTAACATTCTAAATGTTTAGCCTTGAACTTCACCCAGAGCTCAGCGGCGGATTAAGGTCTATGTTTTGTGGTAGGCGGTTCACTTATTTTCGCAGCTCTTTAAATGGTAAACAATGCCTTTCAGCGATAATACATCCGCGGAGGCATTCAGCATTTTTGTATCCTCCGTTTATCTATGACACTGTTTTTGAGCTCGTGAAATAAAAACTTGCACTTGAGAGCCACCATTATGATTATCATTTTTCTATTTTTCTAAGGATTTCGGGGCGGGAGGGGTCCGTCCCCAGCTAAAGCAAGGAATATTGTCTTATGTGTAATCTGAAATAATCCCCATATTATCGTTTGCAGAAGAAGGGTAGGAGAGAAGAGAAGCCTCATGAAAACCTTAATAAGAAGACGGAACAACCTTATAGGCCACATCTTGAGACATGATGGCCTGATGAAGACAATCGTCGAAGGACAAGTGGAAGGCAAGAATGGAAAAGGAAGACCTCGAACAAAATATATGGAACAAGTAAAGAGAGATGTGAAAGAGAAGAAATACGTAGGTGTGAAAAGATTAGCTGATAGGAGAACTGAGTGGAGAGCTGCGTCAAACCAATCATAGGATTGTTGACCAGTGATGATGATGATGATGATGAGAAGAAATGAGAAAGTAGAGTGGGCAGAAAGGAGGACAAACGACGAAGTGCTGGGCATGATGGGTGAGGAGAAGCAGCTTCTGGATGAGATACGGAGGAGACAGACGGTATGGATGGTGGTGCTTAGCGGGGAGGGATGTTGAAAACGGTGTTAGAGGGTAGCATGTGAAGTAACCGAGGTAGGGTATCGTATCACAGAAGACAGGACATAGAATATATTCTCATATTAGTTACCTTCTAATGCAAAGGATGCAATAGACAGAAAAAGAGGACAAAGGATTTTTACAAAGAATGAAAGGTAGTAATTTTAGACAGAATGGAAAGTGGGCCTTAATTTAAATTGAAGAGGGAAGACCATAAAGGGAGAGGAGACTACCAGAATGCTTCTTAAATACTCTATGTAAACCTACCTTAATCGGTAGAGTGTTTTAATAACAATAATACTGCCTTGAGCATCTTTAGGCGACGCGCAGGAACGAAGCTTGAAATTGATTTAGGAGGAGAGAATGAATATAATGCAAGTCAATCGTAATCTGCAATGCCTAAAGTGAATTAAATTCCATTGGCGTATGCACCACTACATTAAAAAAGTTTTCATACAAATTACCAGTGGCGTAAATGTGGGAGAAGCAGTAGCGGATATAGAAAACACTCAAGGGGGGGGGGGGGGGACGCAGAAGATATTTTGAGTTGCCTTTACTTTTATCGTAATAAAAAATAATCAAGTCACAGGTAGAGTAAAAGAAAAATTTATAATACACATATAATAAAAAAAGAGATAATACACATATAAAAGATGATGCCATCTTATGATATAAAAAAGTCACGATTGTGGTTCTGCAATGTTTGGCAATACGGGCGGACCCGCAAGGGAGGGGCGCGCGCCCCCCATCTGTATCCGCTACCAGGGGGAAGAAAGGGATAGATCCTCCCCCCCAAAGCCTCAGAGAAATAAGACAATACTTAAAACTATTGTCTAGTTTTGACATACAATAATTGCATCTGCTCTTAAGTGCCAAAATGATGTAAAATGTATTTCCAGGCATGTCATTTTTCAAAAATTGTCTCGGACCCCCCAGACTCTCCCATCTCACCCCTCCGAAGTATATTCCTAGTTACGCCACTGCAAATGACCATACGATAACTGACGTTGTGCTTAGTCGGCTGCGCGCAATATTTTTGGAAAAGGTTGAAAAAACTTCAGAGAGTGCTTACCCCGTAATTATTTTTTCAATGTCGATATTTTGCTCTATTTTAGAAATTATACACTTTCATCTACCTTATAATTAAACGTTGATTTTCATTTTATTCGACCGCAAACAAAAATAATTCCCAAAGCTATATGCAACATAGAAAATAATGATACCTTTCGTCCCTCCTGACTAACATGGGACTTCTTATGTGATTTCTGGTTGCAATATTTTTTGCAACGAATTGATTTAAGTAAAAGAACTAAAACTGACATTTTACTGCATGTATGACAGAATGAAAGAAGAAACCACACTACAAAAATAATTACACTTCAAATAATGACAATAGCTTTGAAAAAAAATCGGCAATATCAGGCGATCTATAGGACAACGCAAAATAGGCGGCAAAACTACATATAAATGCAAAATGAAAACCGAACGATAAACGCGACGAATTGAGCCAAATAGCGTTCTTATCCAATGAACGGTGGAAAATAAAAATCGAAAAGGACACTAAACAACAAGAAATAAATAAGGACACTACTGTGATTGTTATAACTATCACAGGAGTGTCTTTCATCAGTGGCAGATCCAGGATAGGGCCAGGAGGGGCTAATTGGGTATTAAAATTCCAGCAGTAGTGGGGATCGGAAAAAATTACCATTCTATCTTGCGTAAATTGGATACCCAGGGAGGAGGGGGGGCTTCTTAGCCCGCCATAGTCCTAATTATGGGCGATAAAAATTACTATCAGGCGAAAAACGGCTGAAATATCAGGCGTGGTCCAGACCTTCAAACTCAACAAGAAAATTTGAAAAATGAAACTTATAGGATGGAATTCTAACGCCGAAATTCAACAAAGAGCAAAATAAATCGAACAAAATATCTCTCCCATGCGACTGTGATTATGATTAAACTTCAGCGTATGATTTTCATCTGCCTTAACACAACGTCTGCAGATAGAAGCACATTAATATATCCATGCCCAGTAATACTTATGGAGGACAGGCCATAAAACCCATTCTCATATGAGTTCTAATGGAAAGGATGTAGTAGACAGGAAAAGAGGACAATGTTGCGGAGCGCCTGATAGACTATACCTCAAGATCCTCGACGTCAATGCATAAAAGATACAAATTTGTAAGGATACTGTTTTAACCATTATGAAATTGATAAACGAGTTTTCTAATGACACTCAATGTTATGATATCAAATGGCAGTACATTCACCATCAAATCAAAAACAAAATTCCATTTCTCTCCGAGATTCTCTCCCTTTCGAAAGAAATGGGTCAATTTTGTGCATATTGAAGCGCCTTGAAACTAACGTGAGTTTAAGTCAGTCACTATAGTAGGTCAAAAGTTCACATTCGCTTATTTTTAAATGTATCAGAAAATTCCGATGAAAAATATGACCGCCTTCGTGAATAGAAAGTGATGAACACACAACAACGTCCCCACAGATAATACAGCCGTTTGGAGATTTCTATCAATAATGAATTGTAAGCTATGGATCTGTTATTTTACACCATTGATGAAAGCTTAAGGCCTTCAGACGTACAATAACCCATGAAAGTTCTATACCACATAGCGCAAACAGGAAGTCAGAGAGTTAAATCTACGCGCGCAATGCATTTAAACGTTGATCTACGAGAGGACACAAGAGATACCAAGATACTACATGAATTGCAAAAATGGTACAACTAAATTAACATCAACTAACTCTAGCACATTCTTGAAGAAATAAATGGGTGCACTGTTAGCATGAGAAGACCGACTGCGGACTATACACGAAACTTGAGAAAGTTAATCGAATAACATAAGATACCCACTTACCTCGCGATTGATCTTGCAGCGTAACCCATTGGCATGATTAACAACGAGCTTTTCCTTCAGTATCTATGAGAAGCACACAATTCACATGAAATACACAAGCAAAAGTCTTTTTGCGCCCTGAATGTTTATGTGATGTTCGGCTGTTTTACTGTTTTCTAACAAATGAGGGTTGAAATACGCCTCTGGTGAGGATGAAATTATTATACATGGTCTGACAAGTATTCTTATCCAAATATGAAATCAAAGAGCGACGATAGACATGATGGTTGGACTATCGATAACGTAGCAAACAGTAAACAAATATGGGACGCATCTTTATTCATAGAGATTACGTCAGATATCTTGTGTGCTTGCCAAGAGAAAAAGAAATAGCCTGACTAGAGGTCCACTATGAAACACAATAGCTTCGCAATATTATACAAATTGTATTTAATTCCCGCCCTTGGTGACTATATTCAGCACTCACGATATTAATTAACATCAACATCTTTAAAATTCATTCCCGAATTTCTTTGTATGGTATTGCCATCTATTGAGCAGCTGATGTACAACGACCGTTAGGTATTAGCAGAGATGGCGCCTCGTTACGGTAAAATTTTGATTCTCTAGATGCGCTTCCGGCAGGGATATACATAAGGTCAGTGGCACAAGAAAAGTCAACCTCCCAAAATGAAAGTGGTTTTAACCGTTTGTTTGGAGTTTTTAGTGAATCAGTGTTGTGATTATCTTGACTCTAATATGAAGCAGCCAACATGAATTACTCGATTCAAGTAAATCGTGGAAAACAGCGTTTAAATTAAAGGTAAGCGTCTTGAAGGGGTAGACAGCTGCGAATCGTAAATAAAAATATTTGATAGAAGGCGTAGGTCTTATTTCATAAACATATTAATGGGAATTTTTGCCTATTTTATGTTCTTTGCGAATTAATTTATTCCTTTACAGCTTTAAGTGATGACATCGTTGTCCTTGGAAGAGTGTTACGGAAATATGATGCATTATGTCTATGGCATCTGTCATTTGTGTTGTGTTTGTTGACGTTAGGCGCCAATTACCAAAGAGGAGTGTTTGTGTCGGGAAGATGCTGGGGAAAGGTTTAGCTCATTCATTTTTCCTCAGAAGTTGAATTTCATTTTTAAAATGTGTAGACGATTGTGAATAGCGTTTAAATAACTTTATCGATTCATTATTATCGATAGAATGTAGAAATTTGATACGTCTTTAATTATTTTTTAAAATGGATGAAAGTGAAGGGACAGTAATACCGATCGAGGTGCCGAGTATGGCCACCCTTTCACACTCCAGCCCTCCCTTGAAACCTTCGATGAATCCGATGGTACAAGTTAGCCCAAGTGGAGTTTCTAACTATGACGTACAAGTGAACTGTATTTCATGGGGAAGCGGGACGCCTCCACAAAGTGGAGATCCTCTTGGCATTGTGAGTCCCAGTGAATGTGGTTTGGAACATATGGGTCGGGACGAGAAGTCGTTTAGTCTGGACAGCATGCTTCTGGAGCAATCGCAGCAGGAAGCTGAAATGTCGAAAAGAAGTGAAAGTGAAACAGATACTGATCAGCGCGTCTCCTTATCTAGCGGTTCCTCTGCTAGACATACGGGTGCAGGGGATAGTCCCGAAGTGACTTCAACAGTCGAGGTTGCTGGTGCGCCAGAACCCCCGTTAGGGTCCCCTCCCGGAGAGGCTGAGGTAACGGAGGAAGGGAGTGCGTCTTTCTCCAAGTGCAGTCAAAGCTCTCAGCACGATGAGAATTGTACCTGTAACCTTTGTTCTCAGTCTCTTGGTGTTACCTCAGTAGACGATGGTGAAGTTGGACGATTGTCAGCAGTCGCTGAAAGACCCACCCGCCGACGGCGCGGAAGACGGCGGAAAAGGGAGGCCTCCTCACCGTCCCCCGAAAACCAAAGGATTCGAAGTAAATCGCGGCCCGGAGTCACCTACCGTAGTCAGATTTCGCCCGGGCAGAACGGCATCAAACTCCGCATACGGAAGGCTTCCCCCGGGGGAGGTTCCGCGCCTCATTCGGGTCGAGGAAGGGGTGGTGGGGGCGGAACAAGGAAGGGTAGGAGAAAGGCGGGCGGGAGAGCTGAGAGTTCTGGCGCGGCCGACGACGGTGTCAAGGGATCCGGAGACACGGAGCCCGCGGAGCAGAGTGCTTGGGGGAGCAAGTTGCCCAAGGACTTCCTCTGCAACGTCTTCTGGATGGTGACCCGGGAGGAGGGCTGTGTGCCTTTCATGTTCAGGTAAAATTCAATATAATTTTAATATTAATCTAAGAATTTTTACGGTGACTTTGCTGCAAAATAGAATTATTTCGCAAATTCTGTGGTAATAAACAATACTCTTAGCCAGTGGCGGATTCATAAAGGGGATAGGGGGCCTACGATTTAATTAATTAATTTAATGATGATTGGGGGCCCTGTGTGAATTAGATACCCCCCCCCCCCAGAGTATCTAATTCCGACTAAATAAAATCGTAATTTCGTTCAGTTGTTGAATATATAACAGGAGGGGAGAGCAACACGGGATAACCTTTAAATGTTGTTACTAGGCTCAAAATTTTCCTTACCTCCCGAACCCCTGCTGCTTCCGGAGGTTACCCCCCAATCCCCCTTTCTGCCCCCCAAGTCCCTATCCCGGATCTACCAGAGGTCTTAGGGGTATTAATTTATCTACTATGACTGTGTTAGATTATGATCAAGTAAGTATATTTTATCATTATGAAATTTGCAAAGTATTTTTTGACCCAGCCAAATAATCAAGGTTATCTAGGTAAGAGATTTAAGTGTAATTTACCTATTAAATTTTAATCATCTCATTTATTTTATACTTGGTACAGGCCAGCAATAAAGATCTCATTTGTTCAAATGTTATTGAATTTGTTCTAAATAATACAATGAAACTATGGATTATAAGAACTCCATAGCTACAATGTTTTGTTAGAATTGTGTGATAAAAATCAACTCTGCCAGTGAGTGATCATGGCGGTATTTTATGTTCAAACCTATAAATTGTGTTGTTATTAAACCAGTAGTGATAACTGAGTCTTACTATGTGGAATTAAAAAAACATGGTATTAAATTAATAATTAAATGAATAGTTTTTAGCTTTCAGTATTGTATGATTTTGTGTTGATGATGGGCCTAAATTTTAATTCATTGTCTTGAATTTTTACTCAAATAACTTTATTTTCATTATTGGAGCTTCAGAAAATGGTGGGTGGGTAGTTGAAGTTTTTATGTATTGATTATGTGATTTTGATGTAACATTCTGGCTAATAGGGTACCTAGTTTCCTTCATCAAAGAAAACGAAAGGCATTGATTGCGATTCGTTACCCACCATTAGTGTATTCATTATACACAAATTATTTGGTTTTTGAAATACCGGTTTAGACGAATGGCAAGGGTCAAATTTTATCCTCATTTGAAAAAGGCCAGATTGGCGCCCATGCGATTCCACTCCGCATGACGTCACAGGGACCTAGTTTCTACACGAGAGGATAGGAGTTATACATCGTCTGAGGTTACCAATGCATGCATGAGGCACAGAGCTCAGGGAAACATGTCTTAATAATCACCTATTAAAACTGGCTAAGTTCGGAAAGTTTTCTTCGTTTGATAAGGTATTAATAAACCTTTTTTAAGCCAAGCGCTACCATCCAGCAAGGTACTCAGCTATCCGCTAGCATCCTGCGACGTATCAGCGCTAAGCCTCGCCTCAAGGTCACCTCACCGGGCGGGAGGAGGAACCAGAAATATGACGTACGGAGATATTTCCCGGCATTCATACTTAAGCGTCGCGTTTTAGCGCGCTTGAAAATTTTCACTTTTCATTTAATCGCGAAAAATAGATGTTGTCATTTAAAAATCTAAAAGCGTGAAATACGTACTCCAGGAGTAATAATCTTTCGATTAAAGCAATAAAAAAATAATAGGAAACCACCCTATTGCTGAATGAAGAATGCATTTGTTGTTCATCGATGAAAGGTCTTTATTGGTGTGCTGTGAGATGTAGGCTGTAAAAATGAAAACTGGTCAGGTGTCTCATGGATTACACTTATAACATACGTACTCCACTGTTGTCTTTGTTTCTTTTTATTTCTTTTTATATAAGGGCAGATAGGGGCTCATGGTTTTTCTTTTCAAAGGTTTTTTTATTTCGACAACATGGCATTCTTGTATGAAAATGGAGAACAAATAGTGTTTATATTGTCATTGGAAGATTAGTTCTATGGTTGTCAACTGAGTTAGGTAGTATTTGATCACCGACATAGATATCTGGCTTGTCTGCCTCTCTCTCGGCTCTCTGTCATCAGTGCTCATGCTCTTATTTAGCATCCTTATGTGAAGGGTAGTCAGGGGTGGATCCAGTATCAAATTTGGGGTGGTCATTACCTGGGTCTGGGGAGTACAGAATATCCCGTTTCAATTTTTTTTAGCTCTATGATAAATAAAGTTCAAACTTCCCTCACGTTTGGGATTTGTAGCCATGCATTTGTGTAAACAGGCCCTTCACACGTTTACATGGTACAAAAACTATTACTAGTAAAAATTTGGGGGTGGTCTTGACCCCTTTGACCCCCCCTCCCACCCCAATGTGCCCCTGTGGATAGTGCAGTCAGTCCTAAGGCACAAGCTATTTTTATATCTGGAGTATCTCATCTTCACTGCCAAGATTTATTTGTAATGGTTACTTTCCAAGTTTCTCTTAGTCTAGCTATACTATGCCTGCAGTGAAATTGATTTTATTCCAGTGAGATCTCTGTTGACTCTTAGTAGAGGCTGTCAGAAAGGCGGAAGATCGGCTTAGTGACTTTAGTTTTATTGTACTTAGTGAATGAAATATTTGTTAGCAATGTATCATTCTGCTGCAGCAGATTTCATTGGTTGCCTTAGGCACGTAGGATGATGCAGTTATGGCATGCATGCCCAAAGTTTCAAATAGAGTAATTATTTCAGGACTCAGAGCTGTGAGGGAGCCAGGGTCGATGGATTTGGTTGGCATGCAAGTCAAGCTAGTATATGTACTCTTGTTTCATAAACTTTGGCTCTCAATAACCAAGTGGTATGACAACCTGCCCTAGGCAGAAGTGGCAATGATGCACCTTAAGCTATGATGTGGCCTGGTGTAACAGTTGTGCCGCGGGTTAAGCTATGGGTCTAGGTTCGTCCGAATTATTGGGCGCCAGTACGGTATGCTGAGCAAGAGAGAAAAATTATTCCGCCCGTACTTGGAATTGGACCAACTCCCCTGTAGGGGAAAGTAATTCCCTCAGTAGTTGTCGTAAGTTGGGAGGATCGTACTAGCGACCAAACCACTCCCTTTTCATCAGCGGGAATATGGGGAAGGGAATTGGGATTTAAAAGATAAGGTATACACTGGACTTTAACTAACTAAACTCCTGGCACTACTCTCGCCAAAAAAAAACAACGCTGTCAAAAATAAATATCTCGCTGACTAGGGCAATCCTCCCCCTCATGTCTCCTCAGAACGACTATCCTCCCTTCTGCCTCACAGTCTCACCTTCTGTCCACCGTCCGGTGCGCCCTCCGCGTCGGGGGTGGAATCCAATGAGGACAAAAGAAAAGCAGCGAGCGCAGTAGCGTTAGGACAGGCTGCTGTCACACTGGGTGCACCACTGTCCTTACAAAAACGAAGCCTCTTGAGTTATATTTCAATCCTGCTGCTTAAACAGCCCTTCAACACCACGCTCTACCCACTGGGACACCACATTCCCACTTTGTGCCCTAAAGACTAACCTCCACCTCCTTATTTATCACGTCATGTGTGTGAGTGTATTTGATACTGATTGGAATTATTCT
The DNA here is from genome assembly GCF_921293095.1 of Ischnura elegans. Lineage (NCBI taxonomy): Eukaryota > Metazoa > Arthropoda > Insecta > Odonata > Coenagrionidae > Ischnura > Ischnura elegans. Next base: position 73,597,239 of record NC_060254.1, read on the forward strand.
GATCAGTTGGAGGAGTTGATTCCAATTTTTCATTTTTAAAACCCCTGAAGTGGTCTCATGTCGTGGTTGGAATGAAAAATATCAAATTCCAGTCAGTGCCATGCACTCTCTCCCAGGACTCCATCACTTTCCTAATGATTTCTCCATCTTGACTTTTTCTTTCTTCCTGAAATTCACTGATATGCTACCATAGACGTTATAGAGTAAGTTATGTATTCTTAACAACAAATTACTTTTAAAAATTTTGCACAGTTGCACCATTTTCTAGCTATTCACGATTGAAATTAGCCAATAAGTGCGGGCAAACACAAACGTCTTAGGAGAGGCAGTGTTGTCGAACTGAGGGTGGTTTCCAAGAACCAGCCAGACAAGTGAAAAGATTAAATTTTACTCTCGAAGCAATTCAAACATCGGTGTTTCATAAGCGCAAGTGGCAAGTTTCGAGACTCCCAGTCCATAGATTTTTGGTTCGAATGGCGCTCGATGTGTGAATTGGTTTGAGAATAAAATTCAAATCTTTTCACTTTGTCTGCCTGGTGCTTCGAAACCACTTTCGGTTCGACTACACCGCCTCTCTATTGACATTCGTATTTGCCCACTCTGATTGGCTTATTTCTATTGTGAATAGCTCGGAAATGGCGCAACTGAGCAAAAATTTTTTACATAATTTGTTGTTTAGAATAACTTGCTCTATAACAACCATGGTAGCGTATCAGTGAATTTCCTACCACCCTGTATGTAGTCCTTATGTACTTCACCTAGATAATGGCAGTGGTTTGCTGAAACCTGAGTCAGTCAAGTCAGTTTTATCATGGAAATTAACTTAGTATATTCTCAGTGGTACTATGCTCCAGGTCCAAAGAAAAATCTTCATACAATTAAGAGGTCTTGTTTTAGGAAGCCAATTTTCCAGAATTATAAGATGCACTCAAATTAAAAACAATTAATATTCCATTTCAAGATGTCTGGGTTTTCGAAATCTACAGAATAAAAGCAAACATTTATTTTAAAAAACATTTATTTTATTCTATGACACTATCTATTTTGCAGTCTTGAACAATACTGATAATTAGTTTTCTTAAGAAACAAATATAACATAAGAAACATGGTTCATGGACATCTTTGGCATAAATACAGAAAATACACCTTGAATTGCACTTTGCACACTATATATTCCACCCAAAATCAGTTAATGTAAAACATAACATTATTTACTGTAATTGATATCCAAGTTTGGAAATATGACTGTTTGAGAAAATCTTTGACCGAAGGCTGTTGGCTTGGAATGAGACTTAGTTCACCTTTAGACCCACTCCATGGGGCACACGACATTTTCTGTCATCAGATTAGCAGAAGCGTACAACTTACATTGATTCGTTTGTAAATAGATTAGCATGGTTAAGCTTTTTGCATAGTACAACTGGGAAAGTGGTACAATTGAGTGGCTTCCCACGGGAATGTATGTATTTATGCTTGGCAAACCCACTTTTGTTACACAACAATCAAGAGAATTGCACAGCTGGATGTCTTTCAACTGAGGTTCCACTGTAGTTGTTTATGTTGTTATTTGAGTAGTAAAATATTCTGTCCCCCTCTAGATAATGAACATGGTCTTGCTCTTAGATTAAGCCTTTGCATGTATGATCATTATGATTTTTCTGTTAAGTAAATGGCCTTCCTTATTGTTGGCTCGTAGTCTTCCTTGGCGTTCTGGATTGGTGGATGTCTCCATCAACCAGATTTTCACCGCTTAGTGTGTCAAGAGGCTTCCCATTATATTTTATTGAGTGTGCAAATTTAATCTCTGCTGATAGTTTCCTTGATGAATCCACTCATCTCCTTATCTTCGTTGTGTATTTTCCATGTTAATCATCATCTTTTCAAAGCCTCATCATTTTAGTGCCCTGTGCCGAAACAAAGTTCATCTGTTTTCTTTAGCTTTTTTTGACTTTGGTTGAATTAAGACTTATTGAGAGGACCATGACTGATGAAAGAAGAAGGTGGAGGAATATAATGTTTGGTTCAAATGAGTCTTATATTGAGGATGTAGCGTCATGGAGGACAGAAACATGAACATTATCATTATCAAAGTATTCTAGGTCAAGTAGGTTTGCATGGAGCATGTGAGAATCACTTTGGCCATCTTCACTCCCATCTTGGACTTGGTCTTCAAATTGCAATACAGCCTACACCCTTTCATAACGTTTATAATCCTAATCTCTTCCTCCCCATTCCCCGCTTACCAAGCATTCTTCCCTCCAGCACTTTTTTAACATCCCCTCCCAGCTCAGCACCTGCTCAATCCAAACCCTCTGTCTTTTCCGTTTCTCATTTAAAATCAGTCTCTCCTCCCCCACCATGTCTAGCGTTTTGTCATTCCCCTTCCTCTCCAACCACTTCAACTTCTCCATTTTTCTCTGCTTCAAGAGGTTCCAATATCATCTTGTCCTCCTTTTTCAATGTCCACATGCCCATATTACATAACGATCCTCTCATCTTCCTTCCTTTTCTTGAATGCCTCCTTTGCTGAATCCACCTCTCCCACAGGAGAGCTGCGTGAGTTTTTCACACTATTCCTAAATAACCACCATATCATAATGTAACCTATCTCGTATCCCCTGGATTCCTCATGCGTACCTCCACCCTTGATAATGATTGAACCATGTACATATTTATTGTGAATGACTTGTTTCTTTTGCAAAATTCTGCTGCTTTCTCTCCCATGTCATTCCGTTTTTCTTTATCCAAATTCTCCCATTTCATATCCATCCCTTCCTTCCTTAACTGAGGTATCCCATTCCCCCATCTCTACTAGGTTTTTCTTATCTGAGATTTACCTAATTATTTCCTCACGCTGTTCATACACCTCTTCTTCTTTTTCCTTCCTACGGTTTGTTTTGGGCATGTAAACTTTGACCACCACAAGGTTGGTGGCTCACGCCTCAATTTTTGCCACCAGAATCCTATGCTTACCTGCTTGATGCGTACCATTTTCTTACTGATCATCCTGCTAATGCCAAAGCTACCCTTTGTTGACTTTACTCCACACCACTATATTTAACCCTGTACCCGTCATTCCAGTAATCCCCACTATCACACCTCACACACAGTCCCAAAATATCTAGTCTCCCTTTCTCCATCTCCCTTTTTATGTACATATTTTCTAGCTTAACGACTCTCATTATTGTCCTAATTTTCCATATCCCTTCATTCATTGCTGCCTTCTTCTCCATCTTCTTGCTCTTTTCTTTATTTACCAGTAGGCCACAAAATTATGCAAAATTGAACAATTATGGGCTAGGCTCTCTGGCTTCCTCCAGAAGGAGTCATTATGTATTACACATCTACACATCTCCACTTGTATCACTTAAGTTAACATGGAAGGGCATCAACATTTCTAGTAATATAGCCCCTTGAACTGTATTTAGGTACCTCCTAATTTTGTGCTCTGTTGAGATTTTAAAAGATTTTACATTTTTATTTATTTTTGTAAATTCATTTTTTATCCAAGCATTTTATTTTTCCTGTGCCTTATTTTTGCTTTTCATATTTTATCCTATAGCACTAGCCACACAAGAACAAAAGTTGTTGCTGTAGACAAAAAATTCAAATTCTTGATGATGTTTTGTGGTAGTGATATGAACTGAAAAAAAGAAAAATACTGCAGGAGATGACAAAGTATATTTTAAAAAATAACGGGGGCTTGCTGTCATGTATTTCCTTTCTTCCTCTGCAAGATTATCCAGAGTTATGTCAAAATCAAGCAATAATTCTGTATGAACTCATGTGTCAATTTACCAAAAGAGCTGAATTTAGACCGTAATATGATATGGTTGCTACACAGGTATATGCAGGGGCGCCGACTTATAAAAAATATTGGGGGGGCCCATATCGGTAGTCTTACCCCGGGAAGAGGTTAAATTCAAAGTGTGTCTCAGCACCGTAACACTATCATAATTCACACCACTTGTTTTCAGTTAACCTGCTTACTACCTTAAAATTATTTGTTTTAACACATTATTGAATGCATTTTAAAAGGTATCTATCGTCAAACATGGGAAAATACCAATATATTTTTGTGATTTTCCCAAAGCATAATATTGCTTAATTATTTTCTTGAATTATTGAGGGGGCTCAGCCCCCCCTAACGAATCTTTGAGGGGGCTCGGGCCCCCTCAGGCCCCATGGAGTCGGCGCCACTGGGTATATGTATAAATTTCTGGCATACAATAATTTCTTTTCCCTATAGTCTCATCCATGTCCGATTTCTTCCTTTCAGAATGAGTCAAGTGTGCCATTTGTGGAGAGACGTTGCACTCACACCAAAACTGTGGCACTCCTTGGATCTGTCATCGCCCTTAATTGAAGACCGCGTGAAGTCTGATCAGTTGCGACTGCACTGGCTCCTGCAAAATCGCTGTGCACTCACGCAGGAATTAGGACTAGGTATGCTGAGTGGTTGATTACATACGTATGTGTTATTCATGGATAATGTGTATATCATCAAGTGGTTTGCATTCTCTTTTTTAAATGAAGTGCTTAAATGCTGGTAATCATTGGTGAAGGATTGCTTTATTTAATGGACGCCACATTCTATCACATATACTGGTGTAAAGTATGCTCACTGCAGGTATAGATTTACAGAAAAATCATTTTACATTTTAAATGCCCGTCAAGTTTTTTTCTCAGCAAATCTACCTTTGATTTGTTTGCTGAGTCAGATCAACCCAATCAACAGTTGCTGGTGAGCAGAGCATTTTAAGAAAATGGCAATTGGAAATCAATGCTGCCATTCAATTTGAACAGTGTCTGACATTGTTGTTATAATATACAAATATAATCCCAGTATAATGCAAATTTCATCATGTGCACTTGCATTGTGCAGCACCCAAAACTGGTTCCTACCCATTCTGAATCAGACCAATATGTAGCACTAGCATCATTTCCACATAAAACTTCTTCAAGCGTTCAAATCTGTTGAAGGAAGATACGTTAAAAAATTATTTCATATGTGTTGATGACCAATTTATTCACATACCAGTTTTTTTAAGAATAAAGTTTCCATTTCAGGGGGATGGAAAGTTTCAGGAATCCCAGCTGCCTTGGAAGAAATTGCCACTAATTGCCCTGAACTCCGTGGAATAAATTTATCTTCGTGGACAAGACTCGGATCTGACAGCTTACGTTCTCTTGTGGAGGCTTGTCCACAACTTTCCAGGATTGATATCTCAGGAATAAATGTAAATACTTACCTTGTTTTTTGCTTCATCCCACCTCTGCAAGATAGTCAGTAAGTGTGTTTTGTTGATTAAACAGGAATTTTTATACTGTTTTTACCCATTTGTTTACATTTTAACGAGGTTGTGGAATGATGTTTGACATCCTGTTAATTTTCGAGTGGATAAACCATGAAATGGAAAGTATTTGAAAATTGCTTGGTGTGTGATGAATCCATCTTTCAAAAGTATCAGCCTCTCTCTTTTCATGTAGCCTTGCTGAGTATTTTGTGTATTATATTCTATGCATAATTACGATGGTGTAGGTAGTGGCAGTGGCAAAAAATAGGGAAAATAATGGCTCATTTTTTTATATTTTTTAAAGATAAAAATATGGTATATGTGAAAGGAAATATTGCTTCTTATTGAAAATCCTTCCTAAACAAATAATACCACAAATTCATTTCACTTATAGAATTATATGTGCTTAATTTTATATTGTCTTGAAGTAGAAATCTTTGTAGCAATGGTGACTAGTTTTCAACTGAGTCATCTCCAAGTTGGATGCTTTGTATGGTTAAGCCAAGTATTACCATTAGTTAATATTTAACTATTATTAATAATTTTTACCACATTGTGCCTCATATCATACAATAAACAAGTAATGCCAGATAACCAGTTATATTGGTGTAAAAAACATGCAATTTAGCCTTTTAACTGCAGTAAATGTAATTTATCTTTATATTCCTGTATTTTAGATGGAAAGCAACAATCCCCGCAGTGCTGTTTCCTTGTCATCACTTTTGAGCTTAACTGAGTTCATGGGAGAACGACTTACACAGCTCATATTAGCCAGCAATAAGTTAGCAGGACTTTCACAGATTGTGATTGCTATAGCGGTGTGTATTCATCAAACTTAGGTTACTTCAGTTGATATGCTTTAATTTTGTATTGTTGCTTAATGTTACAAAATTGATTTTATTGAGTGTATAAACTTTCTAAATCTAGAGGCTTAGCAATTTTTCATATTTACACTTTAAAAATCATAGTATTTCATCCAATACCATGAAGATTTATGTGTTTTATGACTTAGAATTAGTACAATTATTTTATGCTTTTTTTTCTTTTGAATTGCTATTAGTCCTATTTAAATACTCTTAAAAATGTATGAAATATTTTATGGGTAAAAATGAATTTGAACGATTGAGGTTATTGAACACCTGACATGATAGTTCAATAATGTAAGACCTTGTTTGGTCATATAAGAAGTTTATATGTATATTGAAGGCAATTAAAAGAGGGTACTTGTAACCATTAGAGTATATCTGTTAATTGGTAAGGAAGATTGTAACTATGAAATAGCTGACAAAGGTGATGGTGATAACTAATACAGAGTTTTCATTAGCTCTTTTTAATGGTTGCTGATATTTATGATACTTATCAGGAAATTTTTCTTCATCATAGACTCACTGCCCCTGCCTAGAGGTGCTCGACTTGTCGAATGTCCGTACCTTGGCACACACGACAGCTCCAATAGCCATTGAGCGTTTGCAAGAAGGCTGCCAACGCTTGCGTGTCCTGCGCATAACAAATAGCCAAGTTTCTCTGGCACAAGCTACGCTCAAAGAACAAGTAAGTAGTTGATTTCGCAGTAATATTTTTTTTCCTGCCTCTTGTTATGAATCTTTCTATTAATCTAAAATGCATTACCTTCAGGCCTCTTCACCTGGATTTCCAAATCTTGAGGAATTGTCAATAGCTGTGGATGGTCGAGGTTGCTCGCAGGTTCCTGTTGTGGATAATTCCTCCCTTGAAAGGATCCTTAAGACCTCTCACCAGCTACGCTTGCTTGATGTACGAGGCTGTACACGTGTGTCTGATTCCAGTCTGGTGCGAGTTCCAGCATGGGACCTAGAACATCTGTTTTTGTCAGGTAATGGAGCAATCTTGCCTTTAACTCAGTGATAATCTTCCATTTCCAGTATCCTGCGGTAAAAAAGTTCTCCCTTTATGCCGAAATCTAAGGATAAAATTATATAACAAGTCTGGTAACACTAGAACGATGAGATTTTTAGGGACTAGAAAGATGGATGTGAGCATTTTGACTATTTTGAGTTTTTGCATCACTGGTGATTTATCAATGAACAAAACAGAATCATGAAGGAGTTAATGATAGTTAAATCTTTTTCAATGATTCCTTTAACATTAATTGATTATGTTAATTGAACAATAAATTGATTCTCGTAAATTTTATTCGGCGTTTAAAAGTTATATTTTTTACTCTAATTGAATTTTCCTTTTTGAGAGAAAATATAGTAATTAAAGCTCTGTAACACAGTTTAAAAGATACACATAGGTATTATCATTGTATCCAAATATTAAGTTTGTTATTAAATCTGAAATTGTCATTTTTATACATATTATAAAAATTGTATGTTAGTGTCCATTGTAATTAAAGTTGGCCTAAATATCTTAATGGTTGCTTCCAAATACTTTTTTGTGATCTAAATCAATAATATTTCGCAAAAAATAACTTTAGACCAAAGCATCTAATAGAATAAGCCATTTGTGTTGCGGGTTGCCTAAGTAATCATATAAGCTATGGCGAAGTGAGTGCCTAGGAAGTTAAGAAATTTTATTTAAAAAAAAAAAGATGTTTTCTACATAATTATAATAATATGACATGATTGTATGGTAATCAGTCTTATAAACATGAAATTAACGAAATAATAGATTCGCCATTGAACTTGAACTGCAAATTTACACCCGAACTGAAAGTGTTAACTGATTCTTTCACAGAGTAACAAATTTTTACGTGGTTGCCTTATTGCCTGGAATAAATTGATATTTTTCTTGGAGCTCATGGCATGAGAACTGACTGAATTAGTATTGGTAGAATCGGAATTGTAATATCAGAATCAAAAATGTAGGAAACACTAAAATTTTGGAATCAACCCATCGCTAATTTTCATTTTTTTAAATTCTAATGCCATATTTATTTTTTGGTGCAGAAGCTAAAATAAATGGCTATTTGTTGGTTATTCGGTCCAACTCCTCCTTGTTTTATTGTGAATAATCGTTTAAAATTGTAAAATCATCCTACCAATAGTCTTTGCCCCCTTCAATTGCTAGGCGATTAGCCAAATTGCTGGAGTTAATTTCAAATATCTTTGCAACTGATGGGGATGGAGGGCTCTTGCCTTCCTGAAAACCAACCAAAATGCGATAGGCAGAGCCTGTCTGTCGCCAGAGTCGTCTTTTGAGAAAACATGGCAATTCCCGCCTCTCTCTTCTCCCATCTTATACCCCTAAAGTCACAGGTCCCACCTCCTTCAAGGACACCACCCGAAACATTCTGAGTGTACACGACTGGGCCAGTTGCAGAGATATTTGAAAAGAATCATAGTATACTGAGCTCTGAACCCAAAGGTCATCAGGTCAAAAGAGTTTTTTAAAATATTTCCTTCACTTATCATCAATATTTTAAATGTTTTAAAACTATTTTGGATTTATGGGTATTTGACTCATTTGAAATCTATTACTCATATTTTTTACATAATTTTCTTCAATGAGCGGTTGATGTTGTGACCTGTTTTGACATTATTTCTTCCCTGCAAGTTTAGATAATACGTATCTTACTAAAGTTGCCAAACTATTGATATTACTCTCATGATTTTTTCTCCAAATCCATCAATATCATGTCAGAATTTTTGCCTCAAAATTTCAAATTTTCATCTAAAAACGACAATGTTTGAATTGATTTTTTTCAGTCAAATACTGTATGAGTGAAATTTATTTTTTGAGTTATGATTACTGGTTCCTTTCTCTTGAAAATCCTCCTTGAAATCATGAAGCTTGGTTCTAAGCGTCAATTTTGCTGGAGTTAATTAAGAATATATTATTTTTTTCACACAGGTTGTTACGCAACACGTCCCACTGGGGGTGATGGCTTGGAACTGATTGCACGCAAATGGGTCCACAGCTTAGTAGAAGTAGACCTCGCTTGGAGTACTGCCACGGATGCCCTTGATGCCGCTATTTATGCATTGGCAGACAAAGAATATCAGTCACCTTTAAGGTCAGTTTTCAATTAAAATGATGGAGCTGAAATTTTACATTTTAATTGGGAGAAAGTGGAAACATTTTTTTTAAATTGAGAGGGAAATTATTGGGGTTAAAATGATGGCTAATTTTTTTCTTTAGAGAATGGAATCAAAGTTTTGGCCTAACATCAATATTTAAATTTTCCAAGTCATCTATTTTGAAAGCCATTGTCTTTAATGGCAACAGTTTGTTGTTTGTATTTGTTTGAAGTCAGTGTTGGCTATTGAAATTAAGTCATCAGTGCTTTTCATTAGCATTTATAGCTCCAGGTCCAGATGACATCAACCCTATCGGGAGTTGTTTTTTATCGATTGAATGATTAATTAAACCTACAATATTAGTGAAATGAATTGCAATATTTCCACTTGCATTATGTTCGAATGAATCATGTAGAAATATTGCAATGTTTCATTTAACTTGTATTAAGGACGTCAATCACATCATACTACTGCATCCAATCAGTGGTGCTGACACCATAGGGCCTGAGGGGGGCCGAGCCCCCTCAAAAATTCGTTATGGATGTGAGGAAAAAATGTGTCAGGCTTATCAATTTCCCTCGGAGTGTCCAGATATCGAGATTCATGTTATCATGGTTCTAATTTTGATCATATTACTCTTCTAAAATACTTAAAAACTTAAAACTCACTACTTAATAAAATTTCCCAGGGCTAGATTTATTTTGGGCCCCCCCAATATTTTTTGTAAGTTGGCACCCCTGCACATAATAATCATACAAGATTAACCTGTTGTAAGCCATATTTTTTAATGTTAGGTTTAATTTTTCTCTCTCTATTATTTCTGCAGAGTTCTAAACTTGTGTGGATCATCAGTGAGCCTTGGTCCAATCCAGGCATTGCTCAACAGCTGCCCCCACTTATGCTCCCTCAACCTGTCATCATGCCGTGCCCTACCGCGTGGAATGAAGCGCCTGTACCAATCTGCAGCTGAAATTGATTCCCTACGGGCATCAATACGAGGTGAACAACGCAACGCGGAGGAAGAAGCCACACCTTCGGAAGAGCCTGCAGTGAACACTGATGGGAATATTGGAGAGGAAGGAATGTCTTCTCCTGCATAGAATTAGAGATAAAGATACGTGTACAAAGTCATTATGTTTCTGGAATCATGGGAAGAATTTAAAGACAACATAAAGGCATAATTTTAAGGTAGTTAATTCATTCTACTCTCAGAAGGGAAAGTTGTGTTGTAAAATGTTAAAAAAAAATGCATTGAAATCTGGGCATCTCAGGAATTCCCTGTGCAAAAAAGTCAAGTAGTTGGCATCATGAGGTTTCCTGAATGAGTACTTGGCAAATTCACATTTATTGTAGAACAGCAGGTTAGAGATTTATAAATATATGTAAAGAATCGGTTACATAGAAAATTATACATTGAAAATTGTGATTCTTGTAAGGAACAACTGCTTTCAATACCTATGCAAAGTGAAGTACTTTTTTGTCCTGGGGATATTGGACATGATTTAGAATCATTCACGTTGGTGTCCATGGTGTCTAGATAGGGTCCAACCATTAAGAGCAGTTTTGTGTTGTTTCACATCAAGAATCGCAAGAAAACTATTTTCTTGGCAATTTTATAAAAGATTGTTTCAGAAATGGAAACAATGCAGAAAGTATAGTTCCTTTGGGAACTAAACCAATTGAATCTCCATGAATATATACTGCCATCTTGCTTGCTAAGTGGATAAAATAGTGATGATTTATACTTTAATGTCTATTTTTAAGAGCTAAGAGCAGAAGAGCCCAAGGACAGGATTAATAGCACACAAGAATTGAATTTAAAGCGACACACTGTCAATGTTCTTATATATTTTGTCGTCTATCAATAATTTTTTTTATTTTCTTATTTGGATGAAATCCCCTGTACAAACATCTCTACTGTTTATGCACTGAAATGATAGCTAATTGTGCCTGACCAAAACACAAATCATTACTTTCATCATTAATCATGATCGTCAGCTTCTGAGATAAGTTTCTGGCTATGAACCTTGTGTTTTTTTTTTATTCAGGACTTTTGGAATGAGTAATCAGATCCAATTTGTTCGGAATTCTTTTCATTCTTGTTTTAAGAAGCTTAATATACCTAATATTAACCATCCTGCAACTCTTTTGTGCAGGATTTAAGCAAGTAACTAATCCTGAGCTACCTATCTTACTCCATCTGCACCTAATCTGTCTTCATTCAAGATTTTATTAGGTTGGTTTGTGTATACATTTTAGCATTTTAAATGCCCTACCATTTAGGCAGCTATTTGCCCCAATAACTGCCTCCATAAATAATCTCACAGAACATCAGGATTTGTTAATCAGAGCACGAAGTGGTTCTATTTGTTTTTGTTGGCGGCAAGGCAGAAGACTTTTTAACTCTAATTGTCAATAATTTTAACTTTTTCAGGGTCGAAACCGATAATTATTTACTTTTCATATCTATTCCCCAGTGTTTGCATGAAATGCCTGCTAATTCATATTTTTTAAGGCTTCAGTATATCGATCATCGTTTTTGTATGTGTAATTTATTGTTTTTAGATGTGGTCATTACTTGGAAACAGTAGGGTTGTTCACCATTTTCATTGTTGTTTTTTATATTGATACAGCTCACCTCAATGCAATTAATTATATAGGGAATATAATATTTTCCTTTTCACTGCTGCAAAACACTTTCAAATGTGACACAGTTTGGATTGTGCCAAAAAAAGTGCAACTTTTATTTTTTATAGAGGTGTGAGATGTCTCACCCTTGGTACTAACCCTTCATTGCCAGCTGATTAATACTTGTTTAAATGGTTAGTGAAGTTAAGATTAGTCAGCAACTTTTTCTACTTTCTTTAAGTATCCACTGATATCTTAAATGGCTTCAATTTGAACTCCCACTTCCAGTTGTTTTTAAACTACTCTTCTAGTCTTAATTTTCTGTCAACTTTTTTACGAGAATACATAAATATTCAATAAATATTATTAATTCCACTGGTGAACTAAGGCAGCCATGCGACATCAACATCTATATGCACCCACAAAATTTTGGCTGCCTGAAAATTGTGGGAATTACAGCTTCAAGAATTATGGATTATCAAGCTTTTTACCATCTCAAATTTGGTATTTATGATTTGAAAGCATTCGCTTTGTGAATTGCTCTAGGTGTGAACAACCCTATTGCAAGGCATTATTTTCATGTTTGCAAGTAGCTCCAATTATCCTTTGTTTTTACATATTCATGAATTTTGGCTCAAGTCGTTGAAATCTTTTCTTCCTTTCTTCACTTTTTGCATGATAGTCCTGGTATTCCAATCCCAGCAGAAACTCCATGAAGAATGCATATCAATATTTTATCCAAAATGTGTTTTCCAATGGAGCACATACCTTCTACGGTACCCTATCTTAAGAATATAATGAAATTTTTTGGCATAATTCTGAATGGATGCATATGGAATACAGTGAAGTAGTAGCCAGGTTTTTAATAGTATTTGGGAACTAAGTGAACACTTACATGGTTTTTTTTTGTGTGGCTTGATGACTGTGTCTGAGTTACTCCTTATTGCATTTCTTATCATTGGGTTAGCTCAAATTCCATTTTTAATTTTCGTTCTGCAGTTACACTAATACTCATGCAAAAACGGGAAATTATTCACTGAGGTTAGGTTCAAGGGATTGTGAGATTTCTTTTTATTTTCATCTACATCCAGTGAGCAATATAATATGGCAAATCTTTTTTTAGGGCTTAAACATGACTTACTCAACAGATAAGTTTTAGCAGTTCATTATCTTGACAACGTTCTCCAACAGTCGTGAAATTATAGCAATTTCTTTTATAGATTTTAACATTGTTTTACTTATTATATGAGTATTAGCAGTTCATTATCATGTTGTTGCCATGGTGTCCAAGAGGATGAAATTAACTATTTTATTGATAGTATAATTTTTGGCTGTAGCGCTGCTAATCAATTGGCAGGATTTCAATATTTTAATCAAAGTTTGTCTGAAAAATATGCCTGGTAATCAGTATCTAGTTCAACAATCATGTGCATTTTTCAAGTCAAATTGTTATTTCATCAGGATTGCTGATGGGAGGTCGAATTTTAGAGGATATTGTGCCCATCAGAAGAATTCATGCTTTGAAACATAGTGTGAATCCAACATAGGATAACGTACTTGTTTTTTTTCAATTTTTTAGAATGATTAGATGAGTTTAAACCTTGGTTGTTAATATTTTTGATACAAATTAAACTTAGTTGCAGTAATTTGTCCAGTGCTCATTTAAACAATTTTTTTATTCAAGTGGGGATTTGTGTAATGTGGAATGGAAACTGAGGTTATAGCATCATCCCATGACCAATTCCCAATATGAATGGCCACGTTAATTATTTATTTGAACTTTCTGTATTTTTAGTACTTATATTCATGGTAGAAACTTAATACCATAACCATTTGGCACATAATTTATATTAGTTTTCTTTCAACAGCTTTTGAAAAATAACTTCCATTTTTGGGGACTTAAGATCCAGCTTTCTCCCAGCTTATTTGTATCAGAAGTCAATTTTTAACTCAACTTTCTCAGTATAACTAAACACCATGCTTGAAGGTGGAAATACTTAATATGCATTCATGAAAGATGAGAATAGTTCTTTTGTTAAAAATACTGTAGTTGTTATCTAAATTCAGTGCTAACGTCAGGCTTTTAATCAAGTCTATCCATCCTTATCTTGATGGCTGAAAATGTAACATTAATCCAGACAGTTGTAAAGGATCTCTAACCAAAAGTTACAAAGAGAGAAGAAGTTGGTGTCAAGTTGAATAATGCAGTTGAGAACCTGGGTACAATAAGAGCGTAGGTCATCTTACCTTTTTTATTTTGAATTCCTGAACAGCAACTGATATAGACTTTCCTGGGGCCTGTGTTATGCCTCCCTCTCGCTCAAAGTTATATCCTATTTTCTGAAAGGTCAGAAATGTAAAGAAAAGGTCTGTCTGCTTTTAAATTTCTTACTTTTACCTCGAGTTTTTCTAAAATTTTGGCATACTTTCACTGTTAAATCACCAAAGTCTTCAATCATAATTTGAGTTGCATGAATCCTTTTAGAAAATGAATTAAATTGATTGGAAATAGGTTGATTATGTCACAAGCTGATGTCAAGCGGGTCACAGCTTTTCAGCTATTCCTCAGCCTTGAACGCAAGCCTTGCACAGTTTGTTGTTGTTTACAGTCTTTTGAGCAATTCCTTCTCTCGATCTAAAGTTCTCCATGAGTGAGTAAATGAACCAGAACTCAAACAACATCTCCATGAGTGGAAAATTTCACGTTTTCTTATTTTAAACTTAGGGGAGAGTGTATTGGGTTGGTGAGGAGGCTAGAGTGTTGGCTTCCCACCCCGTGGGCTCAGGTTCAAATCCCGGCAGTGGCAGAGAATTTTCAGAGAATACCGGACGGCTACTTGAATACAGAATCTGAGTTTTTCCCGGTGAACGACTTGAATGACTTCTTCTCAGGTTGCCAACCAGGGTAGTGTCTGCATGTTGTAAGCCGCCATTTCATTGGGAGACTTTCGAAACGAAATGTCAGCCTACAACATGCAGACACTCACCCAGTTGAAAACCTGAGAAGAATTCATCCCTGTTTTAATGATGTGTGGAGGGCATTTCAAGCGCAATGCTCTGTCTGTTAAATGGGACGTTAAGCTGTGGTCCCCTCGGTATTTTTTGTTAAGAGTAGGCTAATGTGGCTGCCGGGTTTCTCTCCATCCTCCCTTACCAGCTCTACCCTCTTGGCATGATTGACCGCAGCTGTCAGTCTCATCCTCCTAGTACCATTCCGTACTTAGAAAAGAACGGCTGAATGGAGAAGTTATTATTTCTATAACTTATCTTTACCTTCCATCTACCAAATTCTGTAATGAATTTCATTTTCAAGTCTGAGAGAGCAAATCCATTTCTAATGTTCTTCATTGGGCTGTGTGCAGTTGCTAGAGGTGTGATTACATCAGCATAGTCAGGATTTACACTAGGAGATACCCTATGTCAGGCCCTTGGTTGCCCAGCATATTTGCATTGGAGAGTAACTACAAAATATGTTTTTAGGGATACTGATGGTGGTGCAACCCCTCCCCGAGGGCCAGTGCTTATGGCCATCCATGATGCCCAAAAATAAAATTTACCCTCAATTTAATGCCTAAGTTTTAGCAAAAATGGAGTATTTTATTTGGACTTAAAGTGCATTATCTATACAGGGTGGGGAAAAATTGTGTCATGAAATTTTAACCCTTAGTAGCTGATGCCAGTAGGAACCAAAGGAACACCATTTTCAAACTACACAAACTTTGATCCAAGCAAATTTACATCCGATTTTCCACAAATTTGCCAGAGGCCTTGGACAACTCATGATCTTGAATACGCTATCACTGAGCTAGCGAACTGTCTTGGATGTATCGCAATCTTCGGCAGGCAAACCATTGGAGGTCATGAGTAGTCCAGAGTCTCCCGCAACAGGACAAACTCGTGGCCAATCGGGGCGCTTTGTGCAAAGTTATGTAAAAATAGTGCATTTTCGACCTAAGCATCATTAGAAATTTTGGTTTCTTCTGGCATCAGCTATCCAGGGTTTAAATTTTGTGACACAATTTCCGATTTTTCTCCACCATGAATAAGAATACTAACACTTCCCTGAATTTTCTTTTGTCCACGGGCTAGGCTTAAAGGTTGGAAAGTTGTGCATGAAAATTTACGAAAGTTTAAATGTTGTAAGTAATCGAATAATTGGGAAAAAGTAGTTCTGGTATTGTGATTGAGTGAGTGAGTGAATGTTTTGCTCTTAAAAGCCAGTCATATTTATTGGAATACAAAATTATATCGCAAATCCTAGTTTGTATGATGTGTAAGTTTTTATTAAAAAAAAGATTATATATATACATTTGTGAATTCTGGAATTTTGAAAAATTAAGCTTTATATATGTGACATGGAGACCTGAGCTTCCTGATTTACTGTAGTAAGAAGTCTCTTGTCTCCAAGTTTGAAATGCATGTGAACATGTTGATATGTTTTGAATGTTGATTACATTTAGCATCATGCGGTGCCGATAAGATGATGTCATGAACTCCAGTTGCAGGGATATTGTTAATATTTTAGTTGCAGTTTGAGTAAAAATTTCTGATGTGGAAAATATTGAAAGTACAACTTACATTCTTAGATATATTATGTACTCACAACCAGATCTTTTTTTCTTGGAGGTAATTTGCTTTAGGTTATATATAAGCCTATCGAAATTAATTGAAATTTTTGATTTTTTACACCATAAATTTTAATGTGAAAGGAAATACTGGATGGTGAAGTACATGGATGTAACTTCATGTGGATAAAATTTGATCTTAGGTGGTGTGTAGCCACGTGAACTTCATTTCGATTTTTTTTTCATATAAGGTCTTTTAGTATTCCTGGCATATAAGATACAAAATATGTATGTTTAAATGAACTATCATCTTATACATCTCACATTCTTGAAATGTTCCTTCAAAAACTTTAGATGGGTTGCAATCACAAGGTGATAGAAATTTTAGGAACGAACATCTTGGTCATAGAGATAGAAAATAAGCATTTTTATGCCATTCTCTTAACACTGATTTAATTTTAGCATCTGTTTCCCCTGGTTAATGCTTGATTAATATTTACATGACTTTATTTAGTTCTCCTTTGGATGAACATGATAACAAGTTTATCTGTTATCATGATTATTTTTCATCTTACTTTGTGGAAAATAATTTAAAATAGTTTTAGAAATGTGAAAGGTTACTTTTACATTTCACGGGGAAGATGTTTGTATGCTGAGACTCAAATCTCCAACACTTATGCATATCTCCTGCTCTTAGGAAATGGGAATATAGTATTATTTTTCACTTACCATGTCTAAAATCACATGAATATAAGAGAACATTATTCAAATAATCTTGTGAGAATATTACATTAGAAACTTGATTAATTTAATGAAATGATATGTTTATGATAATGTCTTAATAATTGCATAAATTATCAATCATACTGCTAGCAGTGTCTTTTTTGCTCTTCTGTCATTTTTTTTACTTTTAAAATATAGGAATAAAATTCTCTTACGAAAAAGGTGGATATGTGTGTGAAAAATAATGCTCCTACCATTTTCTTGCCACTTATGTGATATTTATTCCCTCAATATCCTGGAAAAAAAAGTCAAATCAGCCTCAGCTTATAGGCTTTTGTCGGATGCCAGCTAGTTACTCCTTCCATGTATGCAGTCATAAATCATTGCATTTTTATTGCATTATTTGGATGAATTATTGAGTCTAAAATGTACCCAGCTAGATTTCAATTGTTAATACTTGCAATATGCATTTTATTGTGACTTTGGTTTAATCTTATATGCCAGGGCGTAATCATTCAAAGTACCTAAATGGTTTCTGTAATTATAAAATGTAGATATCACTGTTTCTAAGAATTCCTTAAGCAATACTTCCTGCAGTTTCTTATTAGATCATAGAGCGTGAATTGACTATTTTCTAGTAATTTAGTTGAAAAAAGAAGACTGCTTCAGTTATACATAATTAGTGTACACCTTTTATAGAAGTATTCTGTAATGTTGAAAGTTTATTTTAAAGGTTTTTCTGTAAAATTTGTTTTTTTGAAAGTTTTTATTTATTTAGGTGAGCTTTAAAGGAATTATGTTGTAAAATTATAATTTTTATACATGCTATGAAAGCAAGTTGAAGTGGTTGTTAGTGAAAGTTAGGGAAGTCATTGATTTTTAAATGCCTAAGTACTCAGACAGGCAGTGGCCTTGTATAAACATACCACAGTTTTAAGCCTTAATAGCCAATTATTGTATAGAGTAATATTCTAATGCAGTTGTTAAGTAAAATATTAATTTCTAAACATGTATTTTGGTGTTTCTTTTACAAAGTCTCTCTCTCTCTCACTAACCCTTTGAGTTAGGTTGTTATTGAAGTGATCTAATCTATAATGAGCTAAGTTGATAACATTGACAATTTTAAACTACATCTTTTTCATCCTTTTAGTGATTATTGTCATTAGGATGGCAGTCAGGACCAGAACTAGATCAGATTGTCCCCCCACCACTCTTCCTCCGTAAGGTATTTTTTGAAATGCAATAGTTGAAATTACACACCGTATGTTTTGTAAGAAGTGTGTATATTAAGAAGTTTTAGTTATGAAAAACACTTATGATTTACACTTATGTTGATACACGTAAATAATGTGCATCAAAATTAAATGAAATCAAGCAATGTCGGATGTGGTATTACAATTTTGATAAGATTAGATAACTTTTTAAAATTAACTTTTCAAAATTTGCCCCCTCTGCCCTGCCTTTGTTCCAGGCCTGATGGCAGGTGTTCTTTTCATTCAGGATAAAAGCCACTAATTACCTAGAGTTGCCATGTTGATTTTATAAAGGTACCCAAGTACAACCACCACTTTGCATTCAAACTTTGCAATATGATAGAAAATGGAACTTTATGAGATAAGTGTGTTTTGCTTGATGATCCAATGGATCTCAGTTTTTGAGATATTATACCGGTAAACACTGGTTTTTGTAATGGAGTTTTTTATGCTAACTTCAAATGTAAATGATCTTATGAGACCAAATCTTAAATTAGTATTTGTGTAACAGCTCTAGTTAATGAGTTTCACTACTTACCTAATATAAGTTAAAGGTTCCAATGAGATCGGAATTGAAAATTTGCTGATTGTTAATATATTTACATTTTCTCAAGAAATGGAGGAAATAAATGCATCATAACCACATTGGGAGCGCGTATTTACAACTGCTTTTCACTTGAATAAAAAAAAACATAATGTAGGTACTGCATCAAAGTGGAGCTGGGCATCTTGTAGGGGTGATATGAGGATATGTCCACTAGCTACGATTTCTGATTTATTCCTTTAATTTCAACCATGTAAATATAAAAGTCATCTATGTAGTACAAAGGTTCCCTCCAAACCATAGGCCTACCGAATTTAAGATATTTCCTTTTAATTGTGGCCCACTGTCGTAAATATTCTGCACATGTCTTACACACTAAAAGCAATGTTCAACTTTTATCTTGATCACCGAGTTGAACCCTAAAATGCCTAAAATATGCTCTTTTCATAAAGTCAATGGCAGTTTTTTTTAAATGCATTCCCCACAAACGTCAGTACACAACTGTTTTGCAGTGTACAGGAGAGATGCCGGGGGTGCATCAAAAGATAGCTGTCCTTAAGTACCTTCTACCCTGCCTTCACCCTGCATAATTAAATAAGTGGCATCGTTCCTCCATTCACATGTACAGAGACTCTTCCAATCCATTGTCATGCTCAAGGAGGATTTCATAAAGGGCTATTTTGTATTATTATATCGTTGTATTCCTGTATCATAGGTTGCAAAAACCTTGCTGTTTTATTAGTACTTTCTATTGTTAATATCTCAAAAACACTTGAGACCCATTGGAGACTTGAGTAAAACATGTACAGTGAAACCTCGATATAACGACACCCCACGGTGCACTAATAAACACTCGTTATAGCGAATTGTCGCTTTACCGGAGGTGGAGCAAATAATAGCCAATATACCTGTTGCGAACAGATATACAGGAACAGGAGTGGTGCGGCGACAGATAAACATCTATCCGATAAACGTAAGCATAAATCCAGACGAAAGGCGATGTTTTTTTGCATCACTAAATTTCCTTACTCAAATAACGACTAACTATTCAAACAATTTATAAGCGCCGCACTGAATAAAAATCATGCAAAGCATTGTTTCGTCATCATTATATTTATCGAACGACAGTTTACTACATAAATTTGATACTGAGCACTCCATTAACTTCATTTCTAACAGATCGCTAGCAATTACAGAGGTTAAGGAGTCTTGATGAAAGTCTTCCGGCGGTGAAACCCTCGCTATGGCGAGAGCCAACACCGAAAGGGTCTCGTAAAAACGAATTTTTTAACACGCTTATTATAGGATCAATTTACGGTGCATTGGCTATCTCTC
The DNA here is from genome assembly GCF_921293095.1 of Ischnura elegans. Classification (NCBI taxonomy): domain Eukaryota; kingdom Metazoa; phylum Arthropoda; class Insecta; order Odonata; family Coenagrionidae; genus Ischnura; species Ischnura elegans. The sequence goes on from NC_060254.1 coordinate 73,617,585, forward strand.
GTAATAGCGGGGGTGTCGCTATATCCCGTACTCGCTTTAACGAGGTTCCACTGTATCTCTTAAAATTCCATTTTCTATCTCATTGAAAAATTTGATCATAATTTGGTGGTGATACTTGGGTACCTACCTTCCCTTGTTATTGATTTCCTCTCAATGGTGAAGGAACTAATTCCCTAATAAGCATTATTTGACTTGGTTAGGGTTTGAGTCTGAATCTCCAAATTGCTGGGTATACTACTGAGTCATCTTTTTTCAAGTAGAATGTTGAAAATCATGCTTTGGTATGTAACTGGTAGCATTCTCAACCAGAAATTAGGAGATTGGGGGTCAAATGAAATAGGTGGGGAAATTACTTATTGGAAAAATCAATTGCCTTGACTTGGATTCAAACATGGACATCCCCAAATCGATGCTAAGGGCTCTACCAGTTAAGAAACCCTGGCATCTTCTCCATGTGTGTATGTTTCCTCCAAGGAACTTTCATGCTAAGTATGCACTTGCAGGTTATACTCTGTTTATGTCTACCAAGGGCTAGTCCGTGATTATTTCATTGAGTAATTAAGTAAAACATTTTGCTGTGAATTTCCATCTTTGGTGGTTTTATTTGCATCTATAACCTCTGTTGATCCCCTCTGTGAGCCAGTAGTCCACCCTGTAGGATCATTTGTGACATGATTTCCATCAAAGGTAGAATAATTATACATGAGGAACATGTTTTACTGCAGGTACATCGGTGTCTTCAGTAGGTCTCGGTAGAGTTGAAGTAAAATATACTCTAATAAGTTTTTGAAAATGTCCTTCATGCAGTATTTTACACATAGATGGAGGGACTAGTTGGCTCTGTTGTTGGCCTCTCAACCTTAAGGTTTGGGTCAGTGGCGCCGACTCCATGGGGCTTGAGGGGGCTCGGGCCCCCTCAAAAATTCGTTATGGGTGTGAGGAAAAAATGTTTCAGTCTTGTCAATTTTCCCCGTAGTGTCCAGATATCGAGATTCGAGTTATCAGGGTTCTAATTTTGATCATATGACTCTTCTAAAATGCTTAAAAAACTTAAAACTAACTACTGATAAAATTTCCCGGGGCAATATCCCCGGTTTGGGCCCCCCCCAATATTTTTTGTAAGTCGGCTTCCCTGGTTTGGGTTCAAACTTCAGCTTTATATTACATTTATCAGAGTACATAATTGTAATCTCTACTTGGGTAGTGTGTGGAAGGCAAAGTTATGTGCCGTATATCAGATGGGATATTCAGGTATAGTCCTCTTGTTATCTTTTGTTCACGTGAGGCTATCCCTGAACCTGATTTCAAATTTATGCAATTGCCCTCAGCTGTCTGTCAGGTCTTCCAACTAACCAAACCTTTAAGTTCACAGAAGATGTGGTATTTATCATGTGTAAAATCAGTGCCCTTTATGGTTACTAACTTACATATCACTCCATGGATCCTTGATAAAGCAAAATCTTCCTGTCTCTATATTTACATGACTTCTTTCACTTCCCTACAGACTTGAAGTACTTACTTGTTACAGTTAACACACCTGGAAAGGGAACTGTTCAATCAGAGCAACAAGGGAGAAAGTTCAGCAAAATTTAGGAGGTTGTGCATTTTAGTTCAATATCTTTTTCAGGTTTTTTCACAGAAATTTCTGTGGAATCAAGTATCCATTATGTTTGTCTTTGAACCAAAATTGGCTGTTTAAGTTTTGATTTCGAATAATATATCTAATTTAAATGAAAATGATGTTCTTTTTAGTCAAGCATCAAGTGCTAGGTGCCATTTAACAGAAATTTGTCTCTATTATAATTTTTGTTATTTTGGGATATTTTTTTACCTCATATATAATCATTGGATATTAAGGATAGGAAGTTTAGTAACTATTAACGTATCAGTATGTTCCCTTGAGATTCAGTATGTAGTCTTTTGAATTCGTCTTTGATTATCATCATCTCCTTTGATTCTTTTCTGATTATTCTTTGTGAATCATGTGTATGTTAACTATATTGGGTTCTATTCAAAAACTAATTTTGTTTTCTTTAAGTAATTTTTATCCCATCTCCACACTGGCTGTAAACAATGTGAGGGTTGAGTCTGATGGCTGAATATATGCAACCTGCAACACTTATTCTTTGTCAAACATGCTACCAGATAAGTTTATATCCCTGGGAACTACTTGACAAGGTTGACTTATTTATTAAGGACCTTAATCCTTTTTTTATTGATGTAGTGGTTTCCTTATATTTACCAAATCCCCTCTCATCTTTTCTACAAACGCTATCTGCATCACTGGCATTAAGTAATGTATAATGTAATCTAAAGTTTGAAATAATTATGGTCTTCACGCTTGGTAGAATGTTGCTGGCAAAATAGTGTAGGGAAGAGGAGTTAGTGGTCTTTAGTTGCTGTGTATATTTTGTCGTGAACTAAATTAAAATATCCTCCATACTTCCATAATTGCTAATTTGTCTACAGTCAAGGCTATGTTAAATGAATGCGTCATGTTACACCGGCTTCTATTGTAGATATGCTTCTATATATGTGGGAGAAAAATCTGTTACACTTCCTAATACATATTTAGAACTTCATCTTACTCTGCTCCTAAACACTTCTTCCTGAACTTAAATTATTGGTTATTTTGCGGAGTATTTGGATTTTGTCTCATTTCAATGACAATGCTCTTTGATGATTTTTCATGTTTTAGCCTAAGTTTCAAGTCATTTGTCTCTATTTCATCCTATTGGAAAAGAATTTTTGTGCTCTAAAGCATTTTAGTGGAGGTGTTGAATATTCTTTGTTGCATGAATTTCTACCTTTTAACAGTTACTATACCACTGCCCTGCTCAGTTTTAAATAACCCTGTAACTTAAAAATTATAATCAATTGCCTGATTAATTTATGGAGTAAAAAAAAGTTGTAATCCAAAGGACAAAATTGTGAATTACAGTTTTTATATGGTACAAGAGATTGGCAGGATTGATGATACAACGCCGTGGAGGGGGGAGGGATTATAGGAAATGTTGCGTCTGGCTTGTTCTGGAGATTCGAACGGAAATATAACAACAAAATAGGTCATTAGGAAGGCAGCTCGTCTGCATCCACCTGGCAACTCCTATTTGCACCTAGAAATAGCTTTAGAAAGTCAGTGGTGACAGATGATTTGATTTCTTGGTGCATGGATGACTGTATTTTTTAGCCCCATTTTTTATTGAATGAACTATTGGAATTCAGATCGAAACCTCTCTCGGTTTAATCCACGTTCATTTACCTAATCAACTCGGTTTTTGGGGTTTAAGTGCTATTTTCTGATTTAATGAGCTCTGCATCAGTTATATTAAGCATTTATGGATTATTCAACTCAATTGTTTCTATCTTTATTTTTGAAACTTCTAAGTTATGTCAGAAACTGTTTCCTAAATAAGTGCTAATTTAATGCACCGTAAAAAATCAATGAAATCATTCAATTGAACATTTTAATAACAGTGAGATAATGGTGCAGGACAAGGTTTGAATTATAAAAATCCTGTTCTTGGGTGAGGTAGAATTAATTTTGCATTTTCATTTGTTCTTGTAGAACTCTTGAGTGTTTTACATTGCAATATTTTATACTTTTCAAACCCCATACTTTCCATTAACTGTGAAGGATTTGTGCTCTCTAAATGAAACCCTAGAAGGAAAGTTATGTCGAAATTCACTCATCATTTTTAGTTTTCGCCAGTAACTGACAAGTGCTCAGAGATAACTGATGGGTTGGTAGTTGCTGACATCTGGAGAACGTGGTTCAGAAATCACTTAGCCAGAGGATTATTGTTTTCCAGTTTTCTGTAAATATTGACTATTAACTGTTTAACTTCACTGGTTACTGGGGAAAATTGACTAATGTATGACTGGTATTCGCACATACTTTTTTCTTGGGGAATAGCTGCCGTAAGACTTTTTTCCATTTTTATGTAATCTAAGTCATAAAATATCTTTTCTTGTTACTTTGTTATTGTTTTGTTGAGTTTTGTGGAGGTTTAACAGAAGGGGTCATGGTAAGAATTCATAAATATTTTTTTTCCATTCTGGAAGTCGCCCTGAGGGATGCAGTTGATACTAATGAATAAATCTCTTCAGTTAAGTGGGAATGGGGGAGGATCTAACAGTTGGCAGTCCCTCTAATAAACTACATTCACATCATAATGTGCATATTGAAGATTTAGGTACTGTGGGAAATAATTATGAAAAGGGGTAATGGTAAAATTATATGACCAACTTATGGGTGGATGGCAATATTTGGTGGAACTGTGTAACAGGAAACATAACCACAGATACACTAATATTATATGTTCCACAATTTTTTAATGGTCCGACCCATGTTTCGACAGTATACACTGTGTCATTCTTAAAGGTGAGAATGACGCATTGGTGTAGTTTCTCAAAGGTGAGAATGACATAGTGAATAGAGTCAAAATCTGGGTCAGAACATTCAAAGAAATTGTGTAACGTACAATATCAGTGTATGAGTGATTATGTTTCTGGTAAATTATATGTTTTAATTGATATGAGACCATATTTGATTTGTTATTTGGTGCAATATAGAGGGTATAGAAAACTCTACATTGAGTGGCATACATATTGTATTGATAAACCCTCTACATTTTGCATCAAAGTGGAATTTTTAAGGTTTGGTTATATTGCATTTCATGATTATTTATAACTTTCCTGTTGCTTACAGGTATGGATTTTGTGCTAGACTTGTGTGTGTGCATCACCAATTCATAGTTTGTTTCAGTTTTCCAAAATCTCTGTTGCCAATGAAACTCATCTAACGAACTACAAAATGTATTTTTATGCCTGTATCATGTAATGAATTTTTTTCAAAAATCCATAGATTTTAGGGCGTAGTATGGTAAAGGCTCTTTCCCTACCTACAGAACTAACAGCAGTTCATTGTTAATAGTTCAGGTAGCAGTGTGTGGTCAATTTTCTCTTGTTGAAGATTACAATTCATGTGTAATTTTCCCTTTTTATTCCTACTGCATGAGGAAAGAAGGCATAGTTCAGCACTGAAAAATTATGCGTATAAATTGGTATTTATGCAAAAAATGTTCCCTTGCCACATTTTGTCACACTTTGGTGATTATGTATTGTTTTATTCTAAGAAAAATGTTGATTATTGTTCATGAACTACAGGTTATCAGATTTAAGAGAAAAGCTTCATTTTTCAATTGATAGTTGACTTGGTTTGTGTGATAACATACGCATACATTGATGGGAAAGAGTTTTAAGTCATGGTCATAAATGTTAGAAAAACCATTCCTGTGTATATTAATAGAAGTGTTTTGCCCTCAACTGGGGGACAAAATCAGGTTTTCCCCCACTCTTCTCTTTGGAAGTTGTGAGGTAAAATTTAGAAGGACAAAAAGAATGATGAAACAACATCTGTTTATATGAAAGATGTAAGTTTTATTGAAAAATTAATTGATATTGTTTTATTTCGTATCTCATTTTTTTGCAAAAGAAAAAATCAAAAGTTAGAGGTTGTGTGTGATTTTTAAAGTGTATAAAAAGCTGTGACGTGTGCATTGTGAAAGTGACTACGTCAGAAAATGGACAAAATAAAAGGTGAATAGCACACTCATTTAGTGCTCAAAAGACTTATAGTGTTGATAGAAATGGACACTGTGCCTTTCTATCTAATGCTGAATGTAATAAAATAGAAGAAAGTGAACATTTCTTTGTGCGTATTTAACTGGTTTGCCATGTTTAAGCCAAGGAACTACTTTCTCAGTGCACTAATTGTTTAAATGTTATTTAGGGTATTGTTCTGAGGAAACGTTGAAATGTTGTAGGTAGCAGTGTTACGTAAGTTCATATATATATAAAAATGTAAATGCTCCTTAATCCTCCAGTAGGATCCAAGCCAAGCTCTATGAGAAAGAGGGATATATATGCAAATTGCCTTTTTTTCAAAATCAGACGTTTGTAAAGAAATCTCACCATTTATGTACAGTCAGATTTAAGTTTTGTAGGTAAAAAAGTTGTTTTTAACTAAAAAGATGAACTTTAAATTAGATATTTGTGGGTGTTTCTTTCCTCTGTGTGTTATGCAATACTTCTACACTGTACAAACTTGACTGCTATTTTCCACTAATAAGGACCTGCATTGAAGTAGAAAAAAATACTGGGAAAGTGACTTGTGTGAATTTGTGTTTATAATACAGCATTTATTTTTGCGAAAGTGCTATTACCTTGCCGATTCAAATTAAAACACTGTTGCCTAGTTTCTGTCATATAAAATTTGAGCACTATTTAAAGATGTAAAAGACAAATTTTAATGATTAAACAAAGACATATTGAAACCTGGTTCAGGATCATTTGTCTATTTTTGATTTTCATTCAACTTATCCTGGTACAAAGGAATTGGTATTTTTGGGTCATGGCAGTTTTTTTTGCTCATTTCCAAAATGTCCATGTTTTCCTGGTCTGCTCAAACCAAGGTTACGTATGAAATGGAAATGGCAGTTAGTACCAAACACCTTTTGAATTTTAGTCATTCTCGGAGAATCATGAATGCATGGTGCGGTGAGGCGGCCAGGAATTTCTTTCAGGGAGGGTCCAAAACCATGCGGGAAATGTTTTGAAAACAGGGTAATGGAATAGAGGATTTTTAACTAATTGTTACACTTTTCATAATCAAAAAAATTTCATTTTTCAAAGAAATCCTCTGTAAATTCATGATTTTTCAATATTTTATTTTCTTCTATAAAGCAAAGTATGTAATTGTGTTTTAATATTTTGGGGAGTCCCGGATCCCCCCTTGCTATGCCACTGGCATGGTGCCATCTCTCCAAAGCACTGCAATCCTAAGATGGGTAAACCACAGTCCTCCATTTCTCTCTTTCCAAATACTAATCCTTTTAGTCCCCTGGCATTCTTATTTCATAGTTTTCGCCAAGGGCAGATCCAGGACTTTTTTATGGGGGAGCAAAAGGGTCTGAGACACACGGTATTCTCATATTTGGGACTAAAGGCAGCATAAAACAATTAATCTTCGAAAGATACTCTTTTTTTAAATACATAAATTGTTAATATTAAAATATTAATAATTTACATATGCATATACATAATAATGATAGTTCTCTTTTATGTTTCCTACTGAAGATGTCCAGTACTTCATTAATGTTTATTTTTTGCACAATGTCTTGATGGATATGCATTAGAGGTAGTCTATTCAAATGATCTTCTGTCATTCTACTGAGAAGATATGTTTTCAATCGGCGTAAGGTGGAGAAATATTATGGAGCTCAGGGTTTTGCTGTTTGCACATTTGTATTTCCATAGACACTTACGCATGGAGGGGAATCAAAGAACCTGCAGCAGTTAGAATGCCACAGAATTGCAAGGGATGGTCCATATTCCTAGGCAATATGGCCATTCTCCATGTAAGGCTCCCCCACCCCACAATCCCCTTCCACACTTGGGCTGTTTTTTTTTTCGAGCGCTGACAAGCGAATGACCTTGGTGCGAAGGCGAATGACCAATCACCGCTAAATCTGTCTTCTTGTCTTGGGCTCAAGGCCCAAATGATTGAGGCTCCATAATACACTAAACAAAACAAATGTTATACTAACGGGGACATATTAAATATTTTGTCTATTTCTTAACCATCTGGGGGGGGGGGGGGAGTACATGCCCCCCCTAAATCTGCCTGTGGCTCTAGTAAAAGAACTTGGCACAGTCCTGAATGAGAGAGTAGGTAGGGGTGTAAGGAGTGAATGGAAAGGAAGGAGGGAAACAAAGCCAGATAGAGAGAGAAAGGGACTGGCAGGGGAACCAAACTGCTTAACCCTTGAGCGGGCGCATAAAGTGCACCTATCTTCGAAAACCAAAGATTTCAACATTGTTCGTACATTCTGGTCTAGAATGGCCTCGTGTATTCTTACATTGAACTTTGATTGTCTATAGTGGGACTTTTCAAAGCTCGAATTATGGTTGCTAATTTATTTTTAGACTGGCATGAGGAACCGACACCCGTGGCGTACAAAGTATGCTGTGCGACCAGCCGTGTACCTCGTGCTTTGCTTCTCTTGAATGGCCTTGTGTATTTTTACAATGTCATTTCGACTGTCTATAGCTTGAGTTTTTTTAAGTACAATATTGTAGCAATGCTTTTTTAAGATCGGCAAGAGAAATCCGACAGCCGTGGCATATATATTACGCCGCGCAACCGGCCATGTACCACCCATGCCACCTGTGTACCATTATATCGATATCACCTCTAAATGTACAAGCTTGAACTAATTTCTACAAATAAAGATACATTTTAACGAAAATCGAGTGTTATCATATAAATGCATATACAGTGGACAAAGTACGCCACACGCGTGGTCGTGCAAAAATATCAGGCGTGCCCGCTCGAGGGTTAAAGAAAAAAGGTGAAATTCCGCAATGGCAGTTGTGGACGAAACACAGAGAGAGTCAAGGACTAAACGTATGCAAGGGTAGTTGAACAAAGATTATTCTTGATGTTAACGCGGGAATAATTCTATTGAGTTCTTTATACATCTCAAGAGTATTCTGCAAGCCTTCTGCTGGCTAACAATAAGTCGATGAGCAATATTCATGGCAGTAGGCAAGTGAGGAAATCATCCATTGCCAAAACCTATCCTTGAAACTAGAGAAGAATTTCAGGCCGTGTACTGTTGCTGTGCAATAAGACGAAGCCAGAAGGCAGGTAGTGGTCAGTCAATTCATACTCATAGGAGCCGCGTTGGTAGCAATTACAAAGGGTTTGGCATTAATACTTCACACAAAGCAACCTTCCTCTTCATTCACAAGCATTATGACAGTTCCAAGGACCAAGCCCCACGATTGCCCAGCTGTGCAGCAGCATGATCTTTTTCAAGATCTATACTTTATATACCAGTGGCAGATTACGGGAGGAGCACCCACTTCCCTGTCTTAATCTCTGAAAAAATTGAAAAATGGCAATCTTAAAGGTGCCTCTCCTATGGAAGCTTTTATTTCACCAGCACACAAAACAAATGTTTTTAAAGTGATTTAAGGATATCAAAGAGTCACTTGTCTACGCATATCAGACATATGCATTATCGGTAAGAGGCATTGCAAACCACCAAGGTACAGTAGAGAGTGATGAATTGCCCCCTTACCCCCCAAACTACGGAGTGCATATTGTGTCTTGCAAGTAGCCTTCCGAGTTATACAGAGATGGAGGAGATATAAGGTAGGAATGCCTTGGAAGCCTGGCATTCGTCTTCTTCCCGGTTGTGGCTCGAGGCTTTTCTGCGGGCAGAATTTACTTAACCTCATCTTTAGATCTATAAATAGGAGCTAGATTTTATTTTAGCCCTTTTTAAGTTTTAAATTAATATAGCATAAGTTTTCTTACATACAGTTATGAAAAAATCACTTTCTTTGATTTTAAAAAAATCTTGCAGCTAATGTATTGGAATATGCAATTTAAAAAAACTTTTTGCCTGATTCTCACACTTTTGAGTTGGAGCTAAGCATGGCTAGAAATTCATGGGGGTCAAGTATGGGCTTGGCAAGGGAATTTATCTGGAGGGCCACAAACCATCCACTCCCAGGGTGTCTGGTGGGTACACCCACTTCAAGAAGGCAGTTTCTCCCTGAGAAAATTTTAGTAATTTAACCTTTTCTGATCTTAAATTAAGCCTAATTTGTGATGAAATTCCTTTATAATACTGAGAGGTTAATAGTGCCGTGTAAAATGTAGCTGCAACAATTTCAATTCATCAAATTTTTATGGGGGGGCAGCACCTACCTTCTGAGGGGGCCTGCGTTCCCCAAGATCCCCTTTATGACACCTGTGCAGTCAAGGGATTCAAAGACCCTGTAGAATGTCTGTTGGAAACAGCAGTGGATCCAGAGAGGGACTATACCCCCGCCACCACCAGGGGTATCCAATTTACACTAGATAGAATGGTATTTTTTTCGAATTCCCACTACTGCTGGAAAGTTACCCCCCAGGCCCTCCACCTAGTCCCCCTTTTGTCTCCATCCTGGATCAGCCAGTAGTTGGAAAGTCATAATTAAAATCCTCCCCAGCGTGGCACCTTTTTTTGGCCCCTCTTCTTAATTGTGGTAATTCCCCTCTTTAGGGAACCTTCGTTTCTACATCCTGTGGGTTGCCATTAGAAGGAGTTACTGAGTTGTCAGTCAACAATTTTCACTGCCTTCAATTGCTCATCCTCCCATTTCCTTCCCTTCTAGGCTTCCAATTGCTTATCCTCAATTAATCTCTGAATCATATCAATCCTGCAGAAAAGACTCCATCTTAAAGAGACAATTGTCGTTAGAATAGAAACTTAGAGATAGAGTTCTCATTGTCTTCTGAGAACTAAACTAAATCTTTGCCAAATAAATTTTCAGTATATGATATTTATGAATATCATATAGTTTCATTTCATGGGGCCCTCCCAGCATCCAAGGCTCTACTCTGGCTGCTCTATATTTGTCAGTGGTGGATTTAGGGGGTGGACGACAAGGATCATGACTCCCCCAAATTTTATCAAAATTTTCAAATAGTTTTTGTGTCCTAGAGGGAGTGTGTATGCAATTGCGTGGCTACATGCCCCAAAGGTGAGAGAAGTTCGAGTTTCATTTGTCATAGAGCGTAGCACACACTATTGTAAAAACTCCCCACTCTCCCGTGGGGTACTTCATACACCCCAGACCCAGGTCATGACCCCTCCCCCAAAATTTGATGCTGAATCCACCCATGATATTATAGTGGGTATGCCACTTGGCAGATCCTTCTTGGAGGGGTACAGGTCGCTGAAAGTAATTGGATATTGTGAGTATGAAGCAATCTCAAGAAACATAGGCGGATCCAGGGGGGGGGCACGGGGGCACGTGCCCCCCCCAGACCCTTAAAAATATGCTAGATTTTTAATACGGTCCCATTATCATTTCGTTCGTTTTGTATAACAAGGTATCCTTGTGCCCCCCCCTGAACAAAATTCTGGATACGGCCTTGCTTGTGCCCCTCCCAGAAAGAAATCCTGGATCCGCCCCTGTCAAGAAATATTGATGTATTCAACTGCAAATGAAAACGGAGAATGGAGAAAACATGAAAATCCTGGAGGGAAGGGGCGGAGCCAGATTGGAACTTTCCATCCTTCAAATATGACAACTACAATTCTCAACTGTCCATATATGGACAGTTGAGAATATAATGACACTTAATAGGTCATATTTAGTATTATGTCATGAGTTAATACCTCTTCCACTGTCGTTTCGCTCCCCCTCCAACCAATTATTCAGTCATTACACATGAGGCCCCTTTATCCAAAATCTTGGCCAAAAGAGTTGGGGGGGGGGGGGGGGGTCAATTTGGAGGGGCCCGTTACGTAGGTGGAGGTACATCTAGAGGAGGTCCTGTGAAGATGGTAATCCCGAAAATTTTGGGAAGGATTTGGGTCTTTAGATCTCCTCGGTAGCTTCAGCCTTCCATTTATTCCACACTATCACTAATTGTAAGTGCAGCCTACTGACAAAATTTTTCCTCGAGCTCCAGATTACAAAGATCCATACAGTAAAAGAGTCGGCGTGATTACCCATTTTTGTATATTAGCATGCATAACGCACCATGGATTTCCAGCCCGAGACATAAAGTGACAGGCAGTCTCAAACATTTCTTGCTAAGAGATTGCGTAAATTGTAATTGCCCAGTGAGTCACTGCCGCGGTGGCTACTGCTTTCCCGTCTGTTGAATTATCCAAAAAAAATGCTGTTCTATTCCAGGCTATTGAGCGCTGTCCATTGAATGGTTTTGTCCGACATGCTCATAGCATCCGTTATTAAGTATCCTGCACATTTCAGATTACAACCTTGAAATTTATCATTGGTACGGAAGAACGTCAATTTGATTTTTGAAACTGCGATGACAACGCCTCTACGGTTACTCACGTACTAATTCGAAGAGCCTGTTTCCGGCCGTGCGAGTTTATTCTCTGGGAAACAGGGATTTAGTGAAACCGTCATAAATGTTGTTAATTGCAACTTTAATCATGATATAACGGAAAATTTTGTGTAGGGGTGAAGGGCACTGAACTTTTGGAAGATCCTTGTCATTTTTACTTCATTGTTTGTGATCTTTAACTCTGCAGCTGTTACCTTTGATGACATTTAAGTGATACTTTTGTTCGAATGTTATTTTTTGCGGAACCAAGTTTTAAGATGCATTATTCATACTATTTGTTTCCAAATGATTAGAATGTGCGCTTTACGGGTAGTTCCAGTGATTGCAGGAAAGACTTAAGGAAATTTTGTGTATTTGTGATGTTGAAAGTGTCATTCGCGTGAATCAACCAACAATCGAGGAAAAATGATGCATCAAGTGTACAGCACCTTGCCTGACGATAGGCCCATTACAGCAATTGGAATAGTGTCAGATCCTGAGAAGTGTCCTCCGGGTTATGTGGTGGTAAGTACTATAGTCAAAAGCCCGAAACTTATGGGTAACTTGCTTGGAAATTACATCTGATACTCCAAGTTCACATTACCTCGGTAGTATTTATATTCTGAAAAAATATGCACAAAAAAATGGTTTATGGTTTATAAAAAATTATGAAAAGTTTGCTTGGACCATCATGGATTGATTTCACACCTACCTATTTATGATATAGATGGAATGTGTTTACCTATTAGGTAAATATTATTTGCATAATTGTATTATATTTTACCTGCCAACCTTTGCTACTTGTGTTTTTTTAGCTTTTACTTTGTTCTTCGTTTTATTTGTTATGTATTCCGAAAGATGGTACCCCTAGGCATCATATGCTCTAAGCTAAGAGTTAACATTCGTCAGATAAGGAAATGGAAGGGTGACAGAGTTTTATGACAGTGGTAAATTAAAGAAACCACGTAGTCATATCTCGCGATTATCAAGTTGTCGATATCATCTATGCTTGTTGACATAACCTCGATCCTTCTCAAAGCGATCGCCTTAATTCTTGCAAGATTATTGTCATTTATTATATTTGAATAATCAAATTGCCGTGAGTGAATGTGGAGCGAAACCAGCTGTACACTGTTCTTATCATTATTTACTTTTCTAATGCCAGTTAGAAATTTTCGTCCCCAATTCAATACAATGAGCAGGTGTTGTATCTTCTGATGAGCTCAGCAATAATCTTCTGGTAACCCTCAGGTTATCTGGTTGAATGTGTCAGGCTTGAGTGCATTTTTGTTATTACTTCATGTACAGCCCTCTATTTTTATCTTAATGTATGCACTCCAGCTTGTTAAACTTTGATTTTTATTATTTATCATTTGTGTTAAACGGATGATGATGGACTGAGGAAAATAACTTCTAGCCAAGTCTATGACGTGCTAACATTGTTTGTTAATGAAGAGGAAAAATTAAGCATTCATCATGCATAAATCTTCTTCTGTATTAAAATGAATGGTTTAGTCTAGCCGCAGTCAGTGGCAAGTAGTTTGCGGCTACTTTCCAGAAGTAAGGTATTATCATTATTGGAATTTTAGTGGAGCAGGTGTGAATCCAGAAAATGAGACCTCCCAATAAGACAAACATATATATTGAGGCAATCCATTTGCCTTGATCTCCATTTTATTATGGTTTACAGCGATACTACTCAGATTTGGTCTTGGATCTGCTGCTGAATTGCAGTTTTTGGATATCTAATTATCTTTTTCATTTTATTTTCTGTGTGATAAGCTTCTGAAAGTTTTATATCTCAGAGCAGGTATTAATTTGAGTAGTCTCTTTTAAACTGTCGGTTAAAGTCTTTGAAATCACATTAAAGTGAACACTTTCCGAGTGAATAATATGAATGAATATTTTTTGGGCTTGTCACCAGGTACTATTATTAAAGTTAGTAGACTTTTATGCTCTGACTTACAATCCTTGACAGGGTTTGTGCTGATCAAGGAAATAATATGAGGACTGAAAATCAGGCAAATAAGATTCTGGTCTTGGAAAACTTTAAAGGCGCAGAATTGAGGTGAAAATTTTCGTGGAATGAGCTATCACTGTTACTGAATACCTTTGTCGCTGCATCTCTCGCTGGTAAATTTAGAAATCAATTTTTCAAGCGATTGGATTTTATGTACTTCATCTGGAAGAATCATTCTATACTCCCATGCTTCTTCTTGTATTCATTTATCATCATGAGTATCTAAATCTCCTCTAAATGTCCAGGTCAAAGAAAAATTCACTGCATTCTCACCGATTTTAATTTGAGAACTGGTTATAACTGATAACTTCAGGCTTTACTTTGTGAAACCTCTCCATATTTGAAATAAAGAAGTAAAACTTTGTAAGGTTCACTATTGTTTAATTATGGGCACAACCTGGGTTTCGATGGATTTTTGGATGGATGGATGGTTTTTACGATGTAATCAAGTTACGAAACCCGGGTCGTGCCCATAATTAAACAATAGTGAGAGCTGGTTGGCTGATTGATTTGTGTCTATTTTGTTTCTGCCATTATCTTAAGGTATTATTACATGCCAATGTAAGTTTGTAGCTGTCTTCTCTGTTGAAATTATATGTGCATTTTGCAACTTTGATTGCCTTCTGAATTAGGCTAGGGAAGAATAGATACTTCCCTAGCCTTCACTATATCTTCTCTTCTAGCTCTGAACTTCCCTTTGCTGAAAACCGGAAGTAGCAGACTTAGTATTCATTTGGCCAATGCAATTTTGGATTCAGCACTATTAAATTTCATCATAAGGATACTTCTTCTTTCTCATAAATAGCTTTAAGAGAAATTGGCAGTGGTCAACTGACATGATTTTGCACAATCTGCATGATTTTAGATGAAAAGGCCCCATTAAGGCACTCTGCTGAATGGCCTGAAAATGTTAAAATTTGCCTGCCGTAAGGCAAAGATTTGCCACCTGCTAAATGAATTCCCTGAGAAAAAATTTACCCATATACTATTAGACTTGTGTTGTTGAAACAACCATCTCCGAACCAGCATTGCATCTACATCTACATTCTACCTTGCAAGGCACCTAAAAGGCATATGGCAGGTGTTAGGACACCAGCCGTTGACACAAAAGGAAATGCAAAATTAGGATTAGCATTTTTTAAAGTCGTTGATGGGAAAAACAAATAGGGTAGTTTCCTTCATCAAAGAAAAAGAAAGGCATTGATTGCGATTCGTTACCCACCATTTATAGTGTATTCATAATATACAAATTCTTTGGTTTTAGAAATCCCAGTTTAGAAGAATGGCAATGGTCAATTTTAACCGCATTTGAAAAAGTCCAGATTGGCGCCCATGCGATGCCATTCCACGCGATGTCACAGGGACCTAGTTTCTTTACGAGTAGATAGGAGTTATACATCGTCTGAAATTACCAATGCATGCATGAGGCACAGACTTTAGGGAAACATGTCTTAATAATCACCTATTAAAACTGCCTAAGGTCGGAAAGTTTTCTTCGTTTGATAAGGTATTAATAATCCTTATTTAAGCCAAGCACTACCAGCTAGCAGAGTACTCCACTACCTGCTAGCAGCCTGCGTCGTATCAGTGCTCAAAGACTCGCCCCAAGGTCACCTCACACGGCGACAGCAGGAACCAGAACGACATCACACGGAGTTTTCCCATCATTCATACTTAGCCGTCGTGTTTTACCGCGCTCAAAATTTTTCACTTTTCATTTAGTCGCGAAAAATAGGTATCGTCATTAAAAAATATAGAAGAGTGAAATACGTACTCCAGGAGTAATAATCTATCGATTTAGGCAATAAAAAAATAATAGGAAACCACCCTACTCCCAAATATATCCGTTCGCCTAATATCTCTCTTAATTTATCGCTTTTGTCGGACCTGGAAATATTGCGGGGCTCTGATATTATGTTCTCCATGTCGCAGTTAAAGATATGTATTCTCAATTGTTAAAGCAATCTAAGCCTAGGGTGCAGCCTCGGAGTCTCCAGCGGTTCCCAGCCTAATTCGCTTAACATCTGGGTAACACTGTCTGTATGCCCGTAGCAGATGGGATGAAATATCAAGGGAATGCCCTTAGCAATTTTTGATGAACCACGCATCCTTCCTTAGTATTTTTTTCAGTTTGCGATGAAGTCTTTCTGCACCGGATCCCATATGCTTGCTGCATATTCAAGATGTGGTCGAAGGAGTGTGAAATAGCACCTTTCTTTTTCTTTCTCATCAGAAAATCTTCCCATAATATGCTTGACGAATCCTAATTTCTTCAGGGCTATGCCACAAATATTCCTTATATGCATTCACCACAAGAGGTTCAAGGTTATCGTAACTCCGAGGTACTTCACTTTTTCTCTTTCCTTTATTTTAATACCAGCCACAGCATAAACATGGTTATAGTTGGACGAACTCTGCAAAAAATAAACCGCCGTGCATTTGCTCTGATCAAGTTAGAGTCCCCACTCTTTGCTCCACAGATGAATTTTGTTTAAATCCGACTATAGAATTTCATAGTCAGAGTGATCACTAATTTCACGATAGACAACGGTGTCGTCAACAAATAAACATATTTTACTGCTAATTCAGGAGCATAGGTCACTAATGTATATAATCAACAAAAGTGGGCCGATTATACTTCCTTTTGGAACACCTGATGTCACTTTTACTACATCAGAGCTAAATCTATCAAGAATTACTTTTTGTTTACGATCACTCAGAAAGTTCACTAACTCATTTCTAACTATGTGGTATTCCATTATAAGTTTTCTTGGAAATTACACTATTACTTAAATAAGTGGTATAGGTAATAGTGTAATTTCCTAGAAAACTCACTCATTAAGTGTCAAATATTGTGTGTACTTGTCTTTTTGATTCACCAGATTTGAGAACATCGTGAAGAAAGAGCACGAGCTGTGTTTTGCCTTACCTTCGCCTACCTTTTTGGAAGCCGTGTTGACAGCCATGGAGGAAGTTATGACTGTCAAAGAAAGTCATGATATTGTCAAAGACAATATGCTTGAGTATCTTGCCTAAATCATTAGTGCTTCTCCTCCTCACAACCTCTTTCATACCAATAGACCCACCTCCCGTGGCATGAAGGGGGCAACAAGTCACTTCATTCTTTGGGTATATAATGCCCTCCCTTAAAAATTATGAAAACCATTGTGGAAACAATGCCAAAATAATTTTTGCTGTTTTTAAATTTCCTGCCAATCTGGAATACAATCATACATGTAGGAGGGTTTAATACAACGCACTCTAAAACCAGCATTTCGTTCCCTTTTTATTGCTTTCATGAGGCTCTGCAAGTGTCCATCCTCTTTCTGTGATTTGAAGTGTGGATTTTAAATGCTTAAAAATATTACAGCAAGTATTGTATAGCATCACAGCTACTGCATTATTTTATATTTATTCAATACATGAGGGGACCGGGTTGGTATGGTGGATATAGCGCTGGCTTCGCATGCAAATGATTCGGTTCAAATCCTGTATGGAGACTTTTCAGAGGCTACCCGATCCCACCATGAGTGCTTTTTGGAGGGCACTTCCAGTGTAGCACTCTGTCTTTTGAATGGGACGTTAAGCCATGGTCCCCTTGGCACCTTTTGCTAGGAATAGACTGATGTTGATGCTGGGTTTCTGTCCATCCTTCCCCCTCTATCCATTCTCTCATGGTGCTAATGACCTTAGCTGTCAGTTGCCTCCTCTGAATTCAATGCATGATGGAATCCTCTCAGTTATAATATTTGGAATGCCTTGTTTTATAAAGTCAAAATGTTTTGTTGAAATGAAAGGTAGTTGCACTTCTCCACAATAATTTAACACTGTAAATGCGTACAATGCATTAAATTATTGTGGTAAAGTGCAACTACCTTTCATTTCAAAATGTTGGACTTCCACTGAATCTCGCCTGAATCAGTTGAACTTGTAAAATATTTTTGTTATCCTGTATGTTAAAAAATGATGAATGGAGTGAGAGTAATAAGTCTAATGTCTTGTGTCTATCAAAGGTATCACGAACACACGATCAGGACTCTGATGCTGATTTATGGAGAGAAGGCTTCTTTGCCCGCAAGACTCGATATATCTGCTTGTCCAAGACTGAAGGCATTGGGGGAATACAGTTTGGTGGGAATGGCCCTCCACCTCCACCAGCCACAGATTATATTGTTCAATCTGTGATCATCATCAATGACAAAGAAATGCCTCCAGATGGGTACTCTTTGCTGCCACGTACAATAGACTCGGGTATGTGTTATTATATTTCATATGATTTCTTTTTACTTCATGTGAATTTTCCTATGATCAAAAGTTATGATTCAGAATTTTATATGCTCTAAACCCCCCAAACGTTCTTGAAGACATGTATGAGGGTAGCCTTTTAAGTATCGGGAATGAAGAAAACTATAAGAGTGACAGTAATGCAATTTTTTAAATTGTTTTTCAAAGTACTCTCCACAATAGTCAATGCACTTTTGCATTCGATGGAACCAGTTGGTATAACATTTATTCCATTCCATAGTAGGGGTAGTCAAAATAGCTGTTTTGTAGGAATCAACTGCTACTTCAGATGTCTGGAAGCACTTTCCTCGTAGCATATTCTTGATACTGGAGAATTTCAAAAAAAATCATTGGGGCTTAAATCTGGGCTGTACGGAGGTTGATCAAGAATTTTGACGTTTTGCTGTTCCAAAAATGACTATGTGACTCGAGCGGTGTGTGAGCTTGCATTGTCATGATGGAGCATAATGTGTCAATTTGGGTTATCTTTCCGAAGCTCGGCGATCACTTCCGGCAAGCAAATGGTCGTAGAACCTTTGAGCATTATTAACTGTTCTTTGATTTTCAAGAGCAATTGTCACTACATGCCCTGATTTGGCTACGAACGAGAAAGCGGCCTCAATGTAGCATTGTGTGTATCTCATGCCTTAGATGGTGCATCGGCGGGCACCTATGGTATGGTGAAAGAACAGTGCCGAGCAGTGGATGACATCAGGCAAAAAGTCAGCTCGTTTGAAAGCAGCCTAAGTGGCTACGGAAATGTTACAATTTTGGCGAGTGCAACAAACTGAAAAACCCTTAAATGCACGTGTTTCTGAGGAACTCTCAAAAGAAAAAAACGTGGACGCCATGCGATGGGAAAGTAATATGTGCGTTTTTTAATTTTTTTCCATTTTTTGGCCTTGAATATGGTGCAGACCATTTCGGGTTTGGGTGTCAAATTCAAATCCTTGCCACCATTCCATTCTGGTCCCAAAGTACTGACTTTATGTGATTGGTTCTCGATACTGGTTCCACAGGCCAAGAACCAGAAGTACCGAGAACCGTGTACCGAATCTGACCCATCTCTAGTATTCAGTGATGCTATTGATGAGGGTGAGACCGAGCCAAGTTTGTGAAGATGTTTGGGGATAGAGAAAAGGATTCAAGGCTCACAGGAAGGGAGCTAACTATAAGAAGTGTGGGGAGGCAGAAAAAAGTGAGCGTTGAATGAGTGTTAATCTGGGAACTGGTTTGTGAAACATGGGGTGCATTTAGGGTGGGAGGGCACTTGGAAATTAACCCTTTGTGGTCCAAGTAAACTTTAGGTCTGGAGAGCTATAGGTTCAATTAAAAAGTTTATTATTTAAAAATTATCTGTGTGACCTCTCTTGACACATTTCCCTTGTATAATCCCCTTATAAAACCTTGTGATGTTGAGCTCAACTTGACGTTGGACCTGATGGTTGCTCAAGGCCTGTCGAGCCGGCCTTGACGTTGAACCACAAAGGGTTAAGAGAAGAATGGAGTTCAGGACAGTCTGTGATTAGAGTTTGGGATATTTAGTTAGATTTGGTAAGAAGTTATATTTTTGTCCAATTACTCCTTAATCTTTACTCTTGAATCATATGCTTTCTGGAAGCTTAGGAATTTTATTGCCAACAGTAATGTTTGGGCTCAAACTTTTTGAAAATTGATGTTGTTCATTAAGATTTGAAAAGTGATGTTGTTGAAATACTAGTCTATCATATTGTGTATTGATGATTTTCGTAATATTAATGAGAATTCTTTTCCCCTCCAGAGCAAAAGGCGTGGAGGAAAAGACAATTATGTTACCGATTGGCCAAAAGGAATCTTGCATCCTGTGCTGTTACCGATATTATTGTTCTTAGTCGTAGTAAGAAAGCTCCTGAGGGTTTTACAAGGGCTGGGTAAGTTGTGTTAACTTCTTTTACTATTATACAATAAGAATTTTTTTCTTTAGAGCTCTGAATGTTTGCCAAGAAACTGTCAGATAAATTAATAATACGTAAGTGCATTTTTACTTAGGGTAATGTTGAATTTTGGGTGTCTTTTTAACCACCCTGAGTTGTTCAACTACGTTATTTATTCCTAGCCTGTTGTCCCCTTGTAATGTGGTACAGTAAAACCTCCATGCAACAAATTTGTTGGCACCAGAAAAACCATGACTTCGTTGTAGGGGGTTGCGTTGTATGTAGTTGATGTGCCGGTTGCGTCTTCGCAGGGAAATTCAAGTGTTCCATGTGCTTCACAATGCAAGTTGGGTTAATTTCTCAGTCTTGCTTTATTCACCTTTAGAATCTTTCATGTAGTGATGAGAAACAATGTTTATTATTGATCATCAAAACCGTGGCTATCATCACGTAATTTTCAATCTTTGTATTTATCATTTAAATGATTGTTTTTCTCATCCAATCTGCTCTACACCTCTTCGGTTACTGTAGTTACAGTCTAAAATAAAAGGAATGCCAAAATTGATGCCTGTGGATTATGTATTTTAAAAGTAGTACATAATTTTCCTGAGTTTCTAGTTGACACTTGTTGTGCAATAATTTAAGTCAATATCAATTGGTGGATATATGCTGCAATTTTGTTTGAAAAAGCAAAGGCCATTAGACCTACGAAATAAAACGCACTGTCACAATTCCATTGAAATATCAGTTGTTATGTATGTACGTGACTGGTTTATACTATGAATACATAAAAATGGTGGAGGTTTGGCAAGGCGAGTTTGTTGACACGAGTTAGAATATGGGAGTTAGCTATGCACTGAGGTCACGATGGCAATCGCAGTTGATGATGCCTGAACATATAAGTATTCTGCACTATCCTCCTGCAGTTCTGCCTCCTGCTTATTACGTAAATATTCATGGAAATAATTAACTGTCAATGCAAAATACTGTTTTTTTTCTCAATAATTCATTCTAAAGGGGCACTTTCTAAGTTTTGGGCCCAAGCATAGACTTCATTGTAGGGAGTTTTTGCTATTGTAGAGGTTCGTAATGGGAGGTTTTTTGCATGCATTATCTATTGGACGCATCTGGGACATTGACTTCAACATAGGGGGTTTCCTTAAAATCTCTCTGAATTCTTTCTCGGGGGTTTATTTTACGGAGGTTTCACTGTATAATCTTAGCAAATTGAATCTAAAGTCCTGAAATACTTGTTCAGTTTCAATTGGCTTTTAGTCAATATTCCTAGGCATAAGATATCCAACCTTTGAAAAAAATGAAATGCAAACGTCTTTAGATATTGAAAATTATTTGCTATTTTACCTGTTACTTTTTCACAGGGAGATCAATGGTCTAACACTCTGCTACAAGGTGGTTAATATGAGTGATGAGATAAGGAATCCCCAAGCGAATGCCGATCCGCAATCGCTATTGCAAGGCCTGGGCTATGGGTAAGCAAATAAGAATTAAACCATGAAGCAAATGTTTTTATCATTTGTGACTCATAAATAAAAACCTAAATGCCATTCTCAGAGCTGTAGTTGGAAATCGGCAACATTTGACTCAACTGTCTGCAAACTGACTCTTGCTTTGTTGTATTAGCAGTTATCCCCATATGAATTGAGTAAATTAATGGAAAGAGTGCTGCAGATGCTAACTTAGCTTCACATATGCATTGCACATTCAATGATAAATATTCAATCTCCTCAGCATGACCTCAAGCATTTGTTTAATTGCAACATAAGTTTTACTTCAGCAACTGTAATGACACACTTTAGTTGTAAACATCTAAAATGTGAAACTCACCCTAACCAGATATTCCAGTTTTTGTGGGCTTTGATTGCCTGGCAACATTGATTTGAGATTTCCTGAACTCAAGATTTCTTGCTAATGATGAATAGAACTCCATCATGTATTACTTCAAATTTTTTGTTAACAATAAAATATAAATCTCCCACAAAAATCATTGTCACCTGTAATCCAAATTTTTTCAGTAATATTTTACTCTGATTACTCATTATACTTCAGTTACTATGTTTTCATTACTTAAGTGGTATTTAGAATATGTAAGATTCCCTGAATTTTAATGAACTACTTTTTGTAGACTCTGGAAAAGATAGTAGAAATGTTTGTTGTTGTAATCTGAAATCATGAAACTAGGTCAATTGTTCATGATGTCCGGTGGCCGGGAGAAACAGGAATTATGCGGGGTTCCCACTCAACCGTGAAAACCTTAAAACCGTGAGTAAGCCGTGACTTTAGTCTACCGTGAAAAAACCTGGAAATAGCCGTGAATTTCATCATAAAACCTTAAAAATCTAACCGGTAACCGGTAAAGTCTTCATTAACCCTGGCAAAAAATCAGACACTTCTTCACTTTCCTGCCACCCTACTACTCCTTCCATTTTCCCACTCACAATTAGGCCCTGCATTTTGCTAACGATAAGTGACGTCATTTGAGATGGCACTGTCATTGCTGCATTTGCACTCACGGCGTCTGTCGCGTTTTTTAAATTTGTAGTTAATGTGCGGCCGATGTATGTTGCATGATCAATATTTCTACCTAAAATGGGGTATCAACAGACCGTGAATTTGAGGACATTCAGACCGTGAAAACCGGGAAAAAACCGTGAATTTTATAATTTAGCTAGAGTGGGAACCCTGTTATGCCTGAATTTTTAGTCCCTGAAATTATGCATGAAGTATTCATGTATTTTTGCTCCAAATGGGAATTTCAAAATCTTTTATTCGTTTCAAATTTATTTCACATGAAATTTGGCCAGTTCAATCCCCAGTTTCTTTATATTATGACAACTGTCTTGAGGTGCCGAGTAAGACATTCACAAACTCAGTGTAAAATTTCTATTTCTAAGTATAAGTCTTGTAACGTTTTAACTATCCACTACTAACTTAACAAATAATTTTATTACACTTCAAAAACAAGCTCTATATTTTAAGACTCGGGAGCAAAGAACAACATCAACAAGCCGCCATGACTATTACAATACCATTTGTACTATCCGTACTACCACTCATCGAGCCACTGCCATGAACTGCACCAGTGGGGATCTTGAGTTCTGCCGTATTCCTTTCCTCTGGTCTCTTTCCCTCTCGTAGGCGCCTGCTTTTTCTCTGCGTCCTTTTCTTCTTTCTGCCGTATCTCTTCCTCCACTCTCTCAGTACACCATTACTATAGTTTTTCTCCCGATCTTTCTTTATAACACGTCTACCTCCTCCTTCTCTCCATACACGACTCCCCCTTTGTTTATTTCCTTTCCGCATCCCCCACTACCATTCTTGCCTCCTCACTACCATTGTTAATTTTAAATTATTTAATCAAACGACATGGTGGCTTGTTTACATTATGTTACAGTCTTTAAATTAAGAATGTTAAATAATACAAAAATGTAGCATCATTTAAAAGTATTGAAGTTTTTTGGGTGTTTTAACCCTTTCCTGCTGGTGCCTACAATTGGAAAACGTTTTTCGTGCTACAAGTAGCATGAGAACATTTGAAACCTCTCAGTGCGGAGCTCTTTTTTGGGATGGAGTTACCCTGGTATTTTCGTCCCTCAGATTTTGGACCCAGCTCAACGGGGAAATCCCGTCCCTTGCCCTAGCCACTGGACTCCACCCTCTTACCCTATCATAGCTCGAAACCACGGTCAACTTAGTGTGTTACCAGTGTTGTTTTCAACCAAACATTTTATTTGATTTTCAATAATTTACTCTTCTAATAAAATTACTTACATTTTTTTAAGCATTGTGGAATTTTAAACGGATTTCTAGCATTAGTAACAACAAAGTTAGTAAATGAAAGGTACTAAGGCTCCAAGTCCGGAAGTCAGTTATTTTTTATGCTAAAATTTCATTTAAAAATTGCTTATGCACTCGCTAAGCTGGGTCTCAGGCTAGGCCTGAATGCATCAGACAATAGCTACCTCAGCGGTCACTTCCCTTTCCTCCCGTCGGCTAAAGTTGACGTCTGCTGAAAAATCCGCGACAGCTATATGCGACGTCAGGTGTTCTGCGTTTGAAAATGCCCGTCTGTTCCATCCAACGTCTGGTGCGAAAAGGTTGAAATTCTCATCTATTGCTGTAATCGTGTAAGACTAACCTGGAATGTTGTAAAATTTCCCTGAAAAACCTGAAAGTTTGCATGAATGTTTATGCGTTGTTGGGCCGGACACCCTGTTGTGCGGGCTGGACACCCTGTTGTGCGTTTTCATCCTAATCTCCTTATGTATTAGCTTAAGTGGAACTCTTTTTCTCTTGAATTTTCTTTTAACCAAGCTCCCCTGTAATGCTCTATTTTCTAGTTTGAGAAATGTGAAGAGTGCTGTGCCTTCACCTCCGATTGCTGCGCCCAATGGCTTTGGGCCAACTCATGCAACAGAAACCAGCAGCCCCTCTCCTCCAATGGCCACCAGGAGAGGTCCCCTTATTCCCCCGTCCACGTCTCCTCCCGAGAGTCACGAATACGAAATCCTTTCAGCTGCATTGCGACCGACACGGCCAGCACCTACTCCACCACTAGTCCCCTTAAGGCCACCTCCTCCAGTGCCGGTATCGAATCCTATTGCCAATACGTATGCAAACTCGAAAAACTATGCCACGCTCAATGCATACCAGGGTGAGTATCTCCTTACAATTGTTGATATTTTTTTTAATCTTTTTTTTTTAAATTCTGTGGCTATATTTCTGCAAATCAAAGGAATTTTTTGATGATTGAGTTTTGTTGTGCAATATCAATGGGTTTTCCAGATGTCCTTGCTACTACCAGAGTAGTGAGGCAAATTTTTTTCCCATGGGCTATAATTTCTAGTATTTCCTATAATTAAGTAAGGGCTATAATTTCGATTTTTTCCAGTATGAAGAACATGAATAATACCCTTGAAATAAATTACAAGATGACTCTTGAAGGAAGATTAAAAAAAACTGACTCATTGCCTTTTTTTATTTTTGGAAGTCTTATTTTTCAATTGGAAAAATTCATTATATACCAGACTCCTGATTATCCGGCTGCAGATCATCTGTTGCGCATTATCCGTGCATGAGTTTCACTCTCCGTTGATGTTTTCTGATATCTTAAAAAAAAAATCTGATGGGGAATCACTGTGGTTTTTGGATTTTTATGCAAGGCTACACCAGACTTATTATTACTATTAGAAAACCCTTTGTAAAACAGAATTATTTTGTTTAGTTGCTGTCAAGGAATGTTTCAAGTTGTGGACATCCGCTCTAGCATTGCAGAAGACTATGAGCGATGGGGAACTTTTAATTAATTTTAGAAGATTCATCGATGATTAACCAATGGTAAATTAAGAAATGTGTTATCTATGATCTTGAAATGTATCTTTCATGTTCACAATTACTGCTGTGGCCTCGCAAGTGGTTGAACATAGCTCAGTGAAACTGGAGATTTCGACGCACTCAGACATGTTTATGCCACGTCCTCTCAAGGTTAAATGGCAGATGGAGGGGGAATAGCATAAGTGAAGGCAGAGTGGGAAGTGGAAGAAGAGGCGAAGGAAGTAAAGATTGCTTAGTCAGGCACTGCCTGCATCGACCGTTTGCTTTAGCAAGGGAAATATGAGTACGTTCACATAATTGCCATTAAAAAGATAGCGGTCGGGTGAAGAAAGCCTTCAACGAGTCCGGGAAGCAATCTAAAATAACAGAATAACTAGTATTAAAATATTGTTTGATTTGTGTAAATTATTTAGATAAAATAAATTTAAGTGAAAAATTGGATGAACCATGTTTTCCGATTATTAGTGCTGCCTCTCCACATCATTAGCCTGAAAAATCAGAAGTTTGCTGTAATTATATAAATATTAAAGCAGGAAAATGTGTATGAAAGCACAGCTTGTTTCAAAATGATTATGAGATGTTAAGGTAGAACATTCTCAGCAAACTATTACTTTCAATGCCCAATATTGATGAAAAATATAGAAATTTTTATTGAACACTAAAAATAAAGTATATACTCTGCCTTCTTGCTTTCTGGGACCAAAGTGTAAAGTGGACTATTTTCGTCTTGAATGTTTAAAAATTTCAACTTTTATATGCTGAGGCTGTGCACCATCATGTTGTCAATTTAAATTCTCTGGTTCATCATATTGCTGTTGAGCAGTGGCGTAACTATGGGGGGGTGAGGGGATGTATCCCCCTCCAAAGTCTCTGAGAAATCAAAATATTATATGAAAATCTTGTCTGCATTTGATGTATAATAACTGCATCTGCTCAAGGTTTGCCAAAATTTGCCAATTGCCAAAATGATGTAAAATGCATTTTCAGGCATGCTATTTTTGAAAAACTTTTCCTGAAATCCCAGTTTCCTGGGGGGGGTAGACCCCACTAACCCCCATTATCCTTCCCCCCCCCCCAAAGCTTCCTCATCCCCCCAAAGCATATTCCTAATTACGCCACTGCTGTTGAGTATAGAGCTAATATTGCTGTTTCCCATCAAGCTAAGAAACACCAGTTACAGTGACTAATTCAATACTAAAAGGCACATAAACTTTCATTTATTATCCTTTTTCACTGAAGATGGAAGAAATACTGCATGTGTACTATAGTGTTTAAAAAAAACTCCTCCAGTTTCTATTTGACCTATTTGATGAATCATTCATGTCAGTCAATTAGTATAATTTCTTAGGTTTATAAACAGTGATATTCATTTTGAAACAAGCTATATTTTGTGGGTAGAACTCTTTGGTTAATTATATTTTCATATTTATTGTGATAAATTCTTATTTCCAATTTTACACTGTCTCTAATATATGTATCCATAATCACTTTCTTTAATTGGTAATCTGCTCTAGCTGGATTGAAATGTTTTGAATATATTTTCTTATTTATAGGTCTCGAAGGTGTTCCATTTATTTTAAATCCTAATTTTGTGGAAATTGCTGATCCTCAAACGGTAAGTCAAGTGATTTATGTATTTGTAAAAGAAACTATTATTTACCTATTTAAATTAAGCTTCTGTCATAAAATGTAGTCTTCATTAGTCTCTCTACAGTTTATTGGCAATTTAGTCTGAATTTTGATGTAATAAAATCGTATTTATATCATGTAGCTGTAAAACTAAGTCCTCACATCTGTCATTGCGATTCGGACTCCTACTATGCTGATAAATTATCTCCTGTAAGAAGTCTTTGCACTTCTCTGCTCTCTTATTTTTAGAAACGATGGGAACAAAATTCCATGTCATTGGAGAATTTTTAGTGTAAGTCTATTGATAAGGTTATGTTGTGTGTATCATTCCAAAGTTGGCACCAAGGAGAAATATTTTATCCATCTCCTTTGATTTTCCAGTATGCATGATTTATAATTTTATTTCCTATATTTCAGTTATTGTTGCCTGCTTTGAAGCCCAAGACCAAATATCAATTGGAACAGGAGGTAAGTTTATTGGCTATTATTCTTGAGGTCATTTTTGTGTTGGAATGGAAACACGTATTATTTTGACACAATAACACTATCCTTGAAGAATCAAATGGTGATGGGAGCTTAGAAGGGCAATATTGAATTGGAAAAATGACTTGTATAAAATCTAAAGCCTGAATTACTTGATCATTCTTTCCATCCCTTTTGGGAACAGTTCAAGTGATCACTCCAATGATAGAGGATAAAATGACTGTTTCAAGGGTCATATTCTGTGATGGCTCGAGGGATGGAAATCCCATCCCTTTTTCCATTACTCAGCATCACTTTTTCAGTAGCTGAAACCATTGCTGGCACCGTCCTACAGTCAATCAGAATGCACTGTGGCTAACAGTGATTGTAAAGCCATGCTTAAGCCTGAATCACATGATCATTTTCTTTCGTCGCGAAAAGTAATCACTATCGCGATCACTTATCGCGATCCGTCATGAAAAGCGATCGCTCTGGTGATCATTTTTCTGAATCACGCAGTCCCTCCCACCGTTGACTTTCGCATCACTTCTGATATCACAGCTAGTTGTCATAGGACCCTCATAGCGAAAATATATAGCGTGTTTGTTTATCTATGTCGTTCCCACGATTGTCAAACATTGCACTGCAATCGCTCCATAAGGGCATGCGTACCGATTGGCTGATATGGGGTTTTAGGGATGGTTTTAGCGACGGAAAAAGCGACCGGACGAGTGATGAAAAATAGCAATGGGAATCCTCATCGCCAATGCGAAAAACAATTGCGGGCGACGATCATTTGCGAGTGATCACTCTAGTGATTGCGATAGTGATCACTTTTTGCGACGAAAAAAATGATCGTGTGATTCAGGCTTTAGCTTTTCATGGAATGAAAGTTATAAATGCGGGAAGTAATGTCACCCACAGACAACAGTACACTGTCATGACACGTCTGAGCTCTTCATCCTAGCAATGAAGTATAAGGCCCGTTTCACATGGACGTGGACGGTCCGCACTACGCGTGTGGGGCACAGAGAGCAGTCGCAGTTGTTCACATACGTGTGGACGAAATCTAACCGCATCCGGCACAATTTCAGGTGTGTTTAGCTTGCCAAGGTGGAAGAACATCATTCTTCCAAGTGCAATTCAAGCAATTGCTGAACACCAGGTTAGAAAAAATTGAAGAAAAGTACTTGTCAAAGGAGGTTTTGGGTGCATGCTAATGTGGCACAAAGAACATCAAAAGCCGCTTCAGTGACCACATTTACTGAACTATGTTCGAATGAATATGATAATTTAAATTACATATTTCCTCTGTGTCAAATTTCACTTTCCGTGGCGAAGAGATGCACTTGCACTGTTATCTCCAAGCTTGTTCTAATTCTACTGACAAATCTACTTGGTCTCCATCAGCCGTCTGTATTCATGTGTAAGCACTAACCTGTTTCTGTGGCCCGTAAGCACGCAGATGATCCGCGGGGTGGAGGGGCCATGTGGATGGCTCCACCATATGCGGACGGTCCGCACTCATGTGCAAGCTTCCATTGACATCAATGGAACCTTATCCACGTGAGTAGCCCAGACCATCCGCATCCATGTGAAACAGGCCTAAGGGTCAATTGTTGTGCTGTTGTTTGCATCAATTTAGGAGTTTTTATGGCACATTCCGATGCTAATATCTCGGAAAGTATGGAGCATGGCTGCTGAAACAAAAACTACACCGCATGGGTATCAATTTCCTATCACCTAGCAAAATTTGAATGAGATCTGGTGGTGACACATCAGGGACTTTCCTTATAAGAAAAAATTAATTCTCCGATTGATAATATATTGAATAATTATGGAATAATTGATTGATATAATTGAATACTGAGTGCCTAAAGCTTTAAGACTTTCTTTGCCCTTGAGTGGTTTTTTGCAGAAATGGTCTATAAAATTTGTGGTACATACTTTGAAGAACTGAATGAGAGTGAATAAAAAATGAAAATTTCGATTTGGAAAAGGAAAAAAGTGCCAATTCGGATCTTATATTTCATAAAAATATGAGGATTCATAAATTCTGGATTATGATTCAATCAAATTTTTTATTGAACCCATCATTAATATCCTTGTTTAATAGTGCATCTTTGGGTGACAAATTTAATTAATTCAGAAGGGATCTACTTGCATATTTTCTGATGCACAAAGGGTAAGAAAAAAAGACTGCTGTTCGACAAAATAAAATATATATTTCCGACCGGTTTTGATAAGGTGTATCATCCTCTTGAGATGGCCAGATGATGATATGCCGTATTGAAACCGGTCACAAATATATATTTTATTTTGTGGAACAGCAAGTCTTTTTTTCTTACTCTCTGTGCACCATGAAGGAGTTCCACCATGTTATATACCACCATGGTATTTGCATATTTTCTGCCAGGAAAAAAACTTCATTATTAAGTCTCAATCATTTTCAGTGGAGCTTTCACTTCTTAATGATTTTTTTCTCATTTATTTCAGTTCACATATGACTTCAGGATTGAGAGGCAAACTTAAATTGACTTCACTTCTTTAGTTGATACGTTTGGGGTGTTGAACACCATCTGAAATGTTCTACTGTGCTGAATCAGTGTCAAAACTGCAAGATCAAGAATCAGACACATTATGCATGAAAGGTACTCAATCAATAAGTCTACCTTGGGTCTTTTTCTTGTGAACATCATGTCAGAAGTGATCCTCATCATTATAGTCATGCTGTTTTGTTTTGCAGCAATAATTGAAGGTCTAGTTATACCATCACTGCCATTTTTGTGTATTTTACAATTTATGTGATGGTGTTAACCATTTTACCTTGTGTAGTGAAAGGTTGCCAATGGCCCTCATTTCTGTTAATCTCTATAAAATGACGATGAAATTGTAAATTTTGGGCTGCCTTTGCCCAAGTGTGGTTATTTTTTTGTCAGTCATAAATTATGCGGGGTATTATTGCCAATTGACTATTTTGAATTTGATGACTTGATATTTTTGCTGTAGCTTTGGCCTCAATAACATAAATTATTTATTATTATTTTATGATGTCTTCCATATCCATGTCTTAAAAACATATTGTGCTGTACGTTCAGAGAAACTGACCCAGTTTTCAGTTTCTTATTTTTAATGTAGATGTTTACAAGTGGTCATTTTTATGATTGAAACTGGTTATATAGCTGCAAAATTTGTCATTCATATCTTATGATGGTTTGAAATTGAATAAGACTGGGATGCACCACAGTGGGTTGTATTAGGTATGTCCTTTTGATAGTACTACCATTTCCAATTTTGATTATTTTTCAGGGAAGACTTGCAGAAAGAGTTGATGTTTGGTTACAAATCCCTCTTTGAGTACCTATTTTAATTAACTCATAAAAATGAAGAATTTTTCAACAGAAATTTATTACCTTTCAATTCATATATAAATCAAATTATTATTACTCATATGGAGTTATGGGGTTGTTCACTTTTTTAATTATTTCCTACTGCAATGGAGTTTGAAAAATAAAGATGCCTGTCTTTTTCCGTTTTTTTGACCGTCGCTTACTTTATAGAGCTATTAGCAGCAAAATATCGACGTGCTTACTCCTATAGCTGATAAGTATATGGCATCACTTACTCTTGCCAGGCGGCTCAACACCTTTCCTCTACTTCATGGCCTTGTACATCTTTCTCACTTGTTTCATTGTCATCAACACTTTAATGAACGATTCTTTCCGTTAAGGATCAGGTCTCTCTGAGTGACTTAATGAACCACAACTTTAACAACATGGCTTAATCATGATGAATGGTTGGCATAATTTGCATTTCTTCCTTTTTAAGGTATGGGAAAATTGTTGAGTGAGGAAGACTATTTTTTAATTTCAACTTAACTTTCCCATCCATCTACCGAATTATCTTATTATATTGCAATTTTGGGTCATTGTGAACGACCCCATCACCTTCCTAGTTTTTTTAGATCTGAATTACAAGGTTACGTGATAATATAGATCATATTTCATGTTCAGTTTCCTGCCAAAAACTTTCCGATTGAATAGTAAATTTTTTTTGCCGCCTTTATTATAAAATGACCCATTTTATTTTCTCTCTTCTGGGTGCTACACATTCAGTGCAGATTTTGCCATTTGTGATCATGACAAAAAAATACTGCTGAATAGTTATGTCCTCAGACATTGTAGCATTTAATTATAACAGATGTTCCACATCCTAGAAGAATTTTGGAAAAAAAATCACAGTTTGTCAAATCCTTAATTTAAATTAAATTTAATCTAAAAATTTTACATATTTTCACTTTTCACAGGAGACATCAAGCAATGATAATTAGCCATATTTTTTCATTATCATTCATTTTCATATATGTTAACTTTATAATTTTAGGTAACTGATTAGTATCTGCCAATTTTTTTAGATACATATTTTTCATGCAAGAAGTAATTTACACAATATTCCCAAAGCATAAGTTTCTGCCTGCGTGATTGTTGGTGCTAATCAATTTTCAAAATGGATTTTTATTTATTATTATGCTTCAGTTAGCCAATTAAACCACTGATAATTCAAATTATATCATCACGTTTAATGAGCTGATGAATGTATCTCATGAGACTGTCGTATTAGTGATTTTGAATTTATTATGAGTTAAGAAGGAAAATGTGTAGTGATTATATTCTGTGTACTTTGAAGGATTCGATTTTTTTTATCAACTCGAGACTAATTGCTCATATTTTCTTTTAATCAGTCTAAACATATCTGCCATGTAACCCTTATTGGATGTGTTTCTGTGTTAAAGCCTGTTGGCAGGGCATATCAAATGGTCTTCTTGGCCTGTCCATGCTCAGTTTAAAGAAAATAAATCAACTGAATACCTCAGAAGGTCTTCAACCTCGGGTGTTTGAAAAATTTCCTTTTTCAACTGAGCAAATATTGCTGTACTACATACGTTGTTTCGAGTGTGGCTATCCCTAGCAAATGTGTGATGAGGGTGATACATGAATGTGATCAGTCGTGCCATTGGGAGTCCAGTGATTCCTGAACATTTTGTATTGGTCTTTTTAAATGATCAATGCCATAAAAGAGATTACAGCGTTCACAGCACAATGATGAATCAGGGTTGTAGATATTAATATTGGGACCTACCTGTTGGTGTGAATTGTCATTAAAAAAATTATGCCTTCAACTTGTAGCAATAAAAATAAACCTATCTCTCAAGTCTTAAAAAAGGGTGTGATAAGTCCAAGAAAAGAGAGGTCCCATGTATCAGTTTATGTTGGCATCCATGGGTTGAGGATTATTTAAGCCGGAGTCTATGCTTGAATTAATGCTTGGAATGCTAAGAGGGTCTTCAAGTCATTCAACAGTGAGCGATTATTCCTATTTTTTAATTTAATTACATGAGGTGCTCTGAGTTGTTTGTTTCATTCTAAATGAAAGAAATGACTAATAGCATTCACTGAATTCACAGTCACCTCTGAGAAAAAATCACCGAAGCAGTAAGGAAATCCATACTGTTTTGGTGACTTGGCGGGTCCAATTTTCCTGTGGGAGAAATTTTAAAATCAGCCTGGCCATCTCACTTTATGAGACACAATTTTCTCTCTTTTTAGTGTGTCTGTTTTCATTGGGTTCTTAAATGACTGCTAAGTTTTTCCATATTCTCAAAGTGAAGTGAAAATAGGGCCATATTGGCCATATTGGCATAATTAGGTAAATAAATTATGCACTTGCTCCAATTATTGAAACAAAACAACAGTTGATTGGATAATGAATCAGTTTCTGTGAATGGCATTTTGTATAAACAATTCTATTGTGATTAGCTCTTCCAGCCATTTTTATTTTGTTGGCCATAGTAATGAGTTTTATGCTGCTGAACAGTGAGATTTGCATATCAAGTGTACAAAACTGAGCACTGACTGTATTGTATTCATGTGTATCATTGTGCATGCTCTTGAATAAGAATTCCTAATTTATGTACATATTTATTTGTGCAATTGCCTATTTTAAATATATTTTCTTGTAACCATGAAATGTATTGTGATCTATTTATGCTTGGTAGTTTTTTTACAATCTTCTGGAATGTAAGCTGCTAACTCGTTCTGGAGACCATCTGTGTTTCTTTGAGTATTTAGAAAGTCACTCCATGTATGGGAGATCAAATACTTGTTCATGTTTATCAGTGTTACAAGAAATCATACTTTTGATTTTATCTACCCACGTTTTTGTGACATTGTATTTTTACTCATAGTTTTTTTTTTAAGAAATCACTCCCAAGTTGGATCAAATGCTTGTTCATGTTTCCTTAGACTTGACTGACACTCATGATCCTCAAGCCATTATTTTATTAGTTTACAACTATGTAATTGTTGTGCCTTTTTTCTCTTTTGGTTCCAGGTTGTGATTTTTTGGGATTGGTTCCTTAAATAAAAGTTTATCCTATGCCAGAAAAATAATTTTTAAGATTTGGGTTCACATGAAATTCAATTAAGATGTTGAACTATGAATTGAAAACCTATCTTTTGTTTTCTTTTTGTTGGTGCTTATAATTTTATCGATCCTTGCGTTAATGTATTAGTTTCCTTCTGTTGTTACCACTATGTTAACATAGCTGGATTTCTGTGATTAGATGCATGCTTGTGTTTCTTCTTGCTTGCTTTGTTTTTTTTTTAATTTTGTATGCACGCATATATGATCATGCTTGCATAAATTTTGAAGACTTTCTTTTGTGGCCCTGTTTATAATGCATATTCATTACTTTGGGCAAAATTTTCCTTTATTTACCTTAATATGTTTGAAAAAAAAAAAGATTAGTTAGATGCATATTCATTTCAGCAATTTAAAAAATATCTTAATGCAAGTTATGTAGGGAATATGAAGCTTATTTTAATAATAGTGCTTGGCATTAGTTCCTAAATATGTTTGTGTAAATTTTATATTTGGTTAAAATCTATAATAATAATACATAATAGCTTTTTTGTAATTTTTAATACCACATACCAATAGTTGTGAGTACATGCTTTGCATGCTTGAATGTTAAGATCACTGATCAACCTGTCAAGTTCAGATTTCATATCTTTTATGTTTTCACCTTATGTTGTTTTAGAAGGATGTTTTATTGTAGGTTTTACTGTTTGTACCTAAAACATTGTGAAAGATTTCCCAAAGCTGTAAATGTTGAATTGCCTGTAGCGTAAACTGACTGATATCCCTCCCTCGAGTTGGAATTTTTAACACATATTGGCATAATTTTTTGCCCAGCATTAATGTATAGCTCTTACATAAATCAGCATTTTTTGGGTTGCCATTAGACATGAAAACTGCCTGCTGTTTTTTATGTAGTCGTGCAGCCTGTGTGAATTACTTACATATTTGTTGGTGTAACCTCATGAAATGCATACTGAATGTCCGCTTTTACAGTTTGTTGAGAGAGAAGAATCAAAATGATGGTTAGTGTGTGTATCCATATTTCTCAAAAGAAAGCCTGCTGATGAAGTTTTGTCAGCTATCAAAATCTTGATCATTTAAAAAAAGGTTTAGTGATATACCATTCTGTAAATTTTACATATGGTTAGCTGAAGAGGAGAATAAAACTTGTTTGTATATATCATTATGTAAATAATCACAAAATATTGTCAAGTGCCTACATCATTAGATACATTTTGTTGATAATTTGGTGCAAATTGAACCACTGATTATACCAGTATCAAGCCAAATATTATCTTGGATTTTATATGTTAGGAATAGTTGAGATGTCCTCAGTATTCTGAGTAGATATAATCTTTTAATCTAAAATTGTGAAAACTCCAAATTTTTTTATGCCCCCAGCTGGGATACGATCTGCATGGAGAATTGGGTTAGGAGCATGGTGGGAAATGATTTGATGATGCCCTTATGTCCACTGCTAAATCATTCCTGCTTCCATTCCATCTAAAACTTTGTTTTAAACTTTAGATTTGCGTGTGTCTTTTGGAGCGAGTATTCCAGCTGAAAAGTGGATAAGGTGACTTAATATTTTTGAACCTCCCAAACCATCCTTGGCTGTGCTCATAATTGCATGGACATGCTTCAAAACAAATTTGCTGGCTGTATTATAAGCCTGTTGCACTCTTGCAAGGTTTTTACTCTTCCCTGATTTCTTATGAAAAATGTTCTGGTTGAAATGCTCTAGAGTGCTTTTAAATAGTGGAAATTGATGCTGTTTCCCTACCCTGTAAAGAACTTCATTTAAATGTATCCTTTTATGATGCTGGCCGCTCTCTCCAGTGAACATTTAAAGATGAAACATACTCTTAACTGGGAGCTTTATTTGCCATTTAAATTATCTTTGGCTGTAAATTCTTCTATCCAATAAAAGTAGCAAGGTGAATGAACTGGTACCGTGGTGCTTTGGTCAATTATGCCAATCACCTAATGGATTAAATTATTTTGTTTTTAATTTTGGAATCTACCTCCTAGCTGTGATTCTGTGTTCTTATGTGGTTATCCCGGGAAACCAGTCTTAAATATCTGCATGCTCAGCTGCCTCCAATCAGACCTTAGCATGAAAATATTGTTCCATTGCTGAGAGAAAAATAAGTCGTCATATTCCAAGGATCCGTCTACAATCCTCAGATCTTTTGCTAAATGGTTAAGGTACTTCGCCGTTGCAATTGATTTTATTGTTCAAAATAGGCGTTCAAAGAATTATAACTCAAGTCCAATTCAAATGATGTGAGTTTTATCCCTCCTTTGGAATTTTCATGCTATTGCAAACTTGCTGGTGAGTCCTAAAGGTTCACCAATTCTTATTGTGCAGTTGTGTTAAAATATCGTTTAAAGTTCATTTTCCTTGCTGTTTTTATTGCTTGCTAGAATATAACCCAATAATAACAAGTTGCATTTGGTCTCACATTTTTCTATTACCACCATTGGAGCTGGAGATTAGCTGTGCATGCTATGGAAATTATTTTGGGTTACTGCATTTGTCTGAATATAAGCCCCCTATATTTTATAATGACAAATTGTCCAAGGGTGGGTGGTGGGCTATTTTTAAGCTCTTCAAAATCCAGATGCTTGAAGGCTTTATAATGAGCAACATGAAAGTTACCCCTTCTGCATTAACCTAAATGAATATTTTAACTAATCGTTGAAGTAAAAGAAGGAATTTCCCAAATTCTTTGAAATTATGTTGTCTTTTTTGTGTGGTTTACTAAACCTCGATAGTTAATGCAGTTGATTGGGTAAATGTGGTTACAGAGTCTTCTGACATCAGTATGTGTGGTTGTTACATTTAAGTAAGAATGGAGATTTGAAAATTTGAGGGGGCCTATATATACACAAATACAGTTTTTATTTTATTTTAATGCGTGGCAATTACTGACTGCTAATTTTTTTTACACCAGTTAAGTAGATGATTTTTTTTACTGATTATCTACTTGTAAACCATGTGTGCTTTGGTTTGGAAGTGTTAGTTGTTACCTCTTAACCGTATCCAGTGCTTTCCAACACTCAGAAAAGGTATTGTTTGTTTGGATTTTGGTGACAATTTGCCACAAATATGTTGGTTCTTGTGGTGATTGTGATAGCCTCAGTAGCATATAATCGAAAACAATGTGTCATTATGACTGCGCCATCATTGAATTGTACTGGTCTTTTCCAGTGCAGTTCAGTGAGCAACTTCCAAATGCCAAAACGTTGTAGGTATTTAAGCCATGCGTCCTCCATGTATGTGAAGTAGTTAACAGTAGTGTAGTGAATTCATGGCTTTTGAGTGTGTATTCAGTTACTCAGCTGCAATCAGCACATTTAGAATTGCAGGTGACAGAAGTTGAAAATTCTGAAGTTGGCTTTTAGGTGAAGCCATCTATATGTATGTCCCTTCTCTTCCTTGTTTTTTTGTGAAATGGATTGAGATAATGCACATATTACCTTTCGCTCAAACTAACTAGACATGTGCGTACTGGAAATACTTTACAGTGTAGAAAGATATTTTTGTGGGGTCAGAATCCTTGGTTTTGACGCAGCCAAGAAAAGAGTTTTGTGCTCTGTGGCACCAGTTCTACCAGGTCCAACCAAGTATTGTAATAGAATGATAAAAAAATCTAAGACAGAATATAAGTGAGGTGCCAAATTCTTGTGTATTATTTTTTTGGAGTAAATTTTTAAACCCTTGTGGTGTCTTTTGTACTGTAGTTATTAAAACTGTTGTATGCATTTTTCTTCCTAGGTGAGGAAGTGTAATGTGTATGCACTTGGAAAAAAAAGTTAAAACCAACATGTGTGTTTTCTTCACAACTAAGAGATAATACCCCTAAAGGCTTTAGTATAACTTTGATTTTTCATGGCTGCCGTTGATCATTAACTTCACAAATGTAGTGTAATAGAAGGTATTTATTCATAAAATTACACGGCAATGAAGTTATCTGTATGATTTTGACCTCGTATGCCGATTTATTTTTTTGATATCTTGTTCCTTGGATAGACGCAGTCTTAAGCTGACCTTGTTACTTTGGTTTAGTAACTGTACAAAAATTATCAGTTTTAAACTGGCACATTCTATTTTGATCTTGTTGAATTTTAAGCTATGCATATGCACAATACCTGAATGTGAAAAGTCTTTACCCGGTACTGAATGCTTTATTCACTTCCTTGTATGCGATGCAAGTCACCATTATCCCTGTAACATCCTTAGGATTTGGATTCTATTAAAGAGAAAGTACGTAGTCCCAGTTTGAATTAGAACCCATTTGGAATCAACCCATATAGAAACTAAGGTCTATATTATACAGTTTTTGTTTTGTTTCTCATTTTAATTTTCTGTTTCGTTCAGTTTGAGTTTTAAAAATCATGTTCAATCTTATGCTATGATGACACAGTGTTGTCATCATAGTCTTGATGATGGAAATATCATATCTTTTGCTGATGACTTAAACTTATTTTTGATTCATCATAATGTTTCCTTTTTGTGCTCACTCCAAATTTTTGAAAATATACAAACAGTGAAACCATTCACTTTCGGACATTAGCAGTCCTACAAAATATGCGTGTGAGGGATAGATATCGTACGTTGGAGGTGGCCCAAATTAACTTCATTTTTATGCTTTATTTTACCATGTGATTATCATCATACAAGAATTTAAGGCAGCTAAAAGAAATCCACTTATGTCAGATATAATTTATAAATAATTAAAATAATTTATAAATACTATAATTACTTAAAGAATTTCTTCACATATGTATTTTGTTGAAATTCTCAAAGTAAGTACATGTGTTAGTGTGTATGTATACATACAAATACACGGCTCACAACAGTGTAAAGGAATCATTGATTTTGGTTTGCTTTTCTTTTTATTAAAAAATCTTTTTCTAAATTTAACTACACCAATAAGACTACTTAATGCCTCGCTGTTGCTTTTTAAATTCAAATTTTTTTTTTAACAATTCCATTTTATGCTTAGCATCAACCTACGAAACCACAAGCATCTCCCTCACTAGAAGCTCAGTCTCACTCTTGACTTTCACTGATTTCTTCATCTCCTTTATCAAGAGACTTCTAATAATTTCTTCTATGTTGCCTCCTGGTCCATGATCAAAAATTTAGAATCAATACTCACAAATTCAGTATTTTTTCCTGCATCAATTTAGAAAATATGTAAATCCAAGCCATTTGTAACATCGTACACCACTGGATATTATTAAATGTTACGGAACCCCAATTCAAAAAAAGCAATTACGCTCGGTCTAACTTTTCATGTTTATGATCGTTCGATGAATACAACATATTGTGTTAAGAACAATAATAAACTGGCACACATGAGCATGTGAATTTGCTTGGTCAACTTTAGATAGCATGCTGTTTGAAATGACATATCAGTGTTCATGGTTAAATAAAAAACACAGTACATATCAGTGGACAACTTGGAAATTTTTATCAATGCCTTGGTCCAACACCTGCAGTGTTTTGAGGAAAAAATTAATTTGATATTTTTGAACTTTGAAACAGGATGGCCGGGAGCTTTGTCAAGAAATAGCAAAATCTTTATTTTATCTTTTCCATTTTTTATTGGGGTTTTGCAACCACTCAGTCTCCTTATATATGTATATCGTCGGAATATAAGCAATTTGAGTCTTACATCAAATTCAACCACTAATTTACAGATTCCACATTTCTTTATCCGTTTGTTCCAACACCTGGACTTTCTCATGCAAGGAAAGGATATCAGCATTGCATGATACAAAAGAGATGCTCCCTAACACCAATATCATTATGCAATGTCACAGCACACAAGTGACGGTAATGTGGCACAGTTAGAAAGGTACGAATGATCCTAAAAGTGCATGATCTGTTAAAAGTCTTAAGAGTTCTTCATCCAACAATAGAAGACCGCTGGTAATTGGCTGCTATGGATTATGGGCAGCTAATTGCTGGAGGGCGGGGTTCAACCTGCACAAGTCTTGCTGTGGCCGCCTTTGTGTCCGCGTTCCACTACCCTTTTGGCTGAGACCTCCGTGTGGAGCTCCTTCGATTAAGATTGGCATTTCCAGGATTCCCTGTTGTTTATTTTTCCTCTTGAGGGTTGTCTAACGTGGAGACTGCTGGGTATGAATCAGAGGCAACTGCTTAATTTAGGGTCCTTCGCACACCTGGCCGAGGTGCTATTTCATTTGGGATTAACATTTCCAAGAATGCATTTCAGGACACCATTTCGATACCTCCACTGCACAAACGCTCAACAATCGTCCACCGAATCATATCTGCTCATCTAGTACAACTAGGGCTACTAGATGAGCTGATTTGATTTGGTGGGCAATTGTTGAGTGTTTTTGCTGTGGAGGTATCGATTTTCTTAATCCCCCCATTGGAGCATTGTTGTATCTTCACCAGTTTGGCCATTTTCGTTTCACTCTTCTTCCCAGCTGTTCACTTTAAATAGTATATTTAGGGGAAAAAATTTAGATTTTTCAGAGAATATATCAGGCATGGCAACAGTGTCCGCATAGATTGTGTCTGACAAGGAGTCTGTTAGAGGAAGTGTCTGCATATATGAGGCTCGATTGCTATATAAATGCATATTCTTCTGCCAGAGAATTGAATGCTGTTTTTAAGTCAGTGAGTGGGAGGTGTCTGTGAACAGAGGTTCCACTGTATTCTTAAGGTCAATTTAGTCCATGCTTTGCCAAAATGTGTAAAGAATTTGGACAAATGAAATGTTGGGTTGAGGTTGGTAAATATTACACAGTTTGGATCTTCGGAGAATTCCAGTTGCTTTTATAGATACTGGATTCTTGATGCTACCTCATAGGACCTGACATTTTCGTTGTTCTCAAATGTCCAAGATCAGTCTTTTTTTATGAGAATTTTGGTGTTTTCACTTACATTCACATAGAGCACAATTTTCAAGTAAAAATTAAATTGAAGCAGTGATACAGCTTTGATGAATACAATTATTATAAATAAATTCACTTCCTGACAATGAAATCGAATAACCAATGAAGTACAACATTGGACCAAATGGTCTGCCCTTGAGCACCTATAAGCAAACAATTTTTCATATGCGATATAATGGCTTTAATGTACCAGCTGAAATTGCTTTCACTACTTTAGTAATAGGGTAGTTTCCTTCATCAAAGAAAATGAAAGGCATTGATTGTGATTCGTTACCCACCATTAGTGTATTCATAATATACAAATTATTTGGTTTTAGAAATACCGGTTTAGACGAATGGCAAGGGTCAATTTTAACCTCATTTGAAAAAGGCCAGATTGGCGCCCATGTGATGTCACTCCACGTGACGTCACAGGGACCTAGATACTATACGAGTAGATAGGAGTTTCACATCATCTGAGATGACCAATGCACGCATGAGGCACAGAGCTCAGGGAAAGATCTCTCAATAATCACTTTTCAAAATTGCCTAAGGTTGGAAAGTTTCCTTTGTTTGATAGGGTATTAATAATCCTTATTTAAGCCAAGCACTACCTGCTAGCAGGGTACTCTACACTACCGCCATGCCTGGCAGCAAGCAGCCTGCATCGAAGCGGCGTTCATAGCCTTGCACCCAGG
This sequence comes from Ischnura elegans, assembly GCF_921293095.1. Taxonomy (NCBI): domain Eukaryota; kingdom Metazoa; phylum Arthropoda; class Insecta; order Odonata; family Coenagrionidae; genus Ischnura; species Ischnura elegans. The sequence goes on from NC_060254.1 coordinate 73,659,207, forward strand.
TGGCCTCACACGGCAGTAGCTAGACGTCACACGGGCTTTTCCCAGCATTCATACTTAGCCGTCGCATTTTCACACGCTTGAAAATTTTCACTTTTCATTTAATCACGAAAAATAGATATTGTTATTTTAAAATCTATAAGTGTGAAATATGTACTCCAGGAGTAATAATCTTTCAATTTAGGCAATAAAAAAATAATAGGAAATCACCCTATTATATAATCTTCCGAGGATTAATAATGAGGAAGCAAAGGTAATGAGATGGAGATGAGAATGGACTGCATTCATTTTAGATGAGTGTGTATGGATGGAGAATGTGCAGCAGTCCTAAAGGTAGACAAATAAGAAAGCTCTTGGAATGATGGCCAAGGAGAGTAAACTTCCGGATCAGGTCAGCAGGAGGCAGAATAGGGGGTTGGAACGGATAGTGTGACTCTGGAAGGATGTTTGGTGAGTGGAATTAAAATAGCTCTGAATATTATGGCGAGATAGAATGGAAATAAGGATAAGGTGACGTATGTATTAACTAATTCATCAAGTTGAATGGATATTATGGATTATTTGTTTCAAAATAAAACTGGCCAGAGCATATAAATTATCCTGGCTAAGTCTATGATGCCTGCCAGTCAGAAAACAATTAAACTTAGAAATAAATCTCTCACAATCAACATGAGAGCATGGGATCCAAAATGCTTGTAAAGCACACTGGCTAAATATTTTATGGCTGCTTGTAAGGCTAAATGAAATTTTGATCATATCAACATGGCCTTTTTCACTAGGTAAGGGAACTTGCAATAAGGGAAGCCAGACCATTTAACCTTTAACCCTTATCCGGGCACCTCAAATTTCTAACGTAACCGGGTAAGCAGGGCCCAATGGACCCTCCTTGTTAATTTTTTCTTTTTGCTCAAGTGGGCCAACCTGCTAGCATAAATATCGTTGTTTTTTGTCAAATAGTGCAAATTTATACAAAATCAATGATTTCAAAATATTTTTTAATGTTCATAAATGAAAAATTTTCATGTTAATTAGTAACAAATATTTGAAATCTAAAAAAAAATATGATTCATCCTTCATAAAATTGATCTCTGGTGGAAATAATTAAAATTTAGAATCAATTAACATAAGGCATAATTGAATATTATTTACTTATGAAACGAGACACTGTACAACATCAAAACCTATTGTTTGGGGGAAAAAACAAAATTTCATCAACGAGTCCAGGATAGGCTACCCCTCAAAGCTTTTTTCACTTTTGATTTAAACGTTTTACGTCACTATATGCTCATTGCACACCGATTGCTCACAGTTGTTACAAATTTGTTTTTGTTCATGATGTTTTTATTATGGGCATATATATTATCTCATTATTTTGTTATTCTATATAATTTGATGAATGTCTTCGCTCAGAAGTTCCTTCATCAAAAAGTCCTTAGCCTGTGTTCCAAGACAAACCCAAGTGGGATCGTCTTTCAATGTGGACCTCAACCAGAATCTCGGATGCACTTTGAATTCATAGTCTTCTTGAATAATGTTTACTAACATTTCAATTTAGATCAGTATTCAACCACACCACATACGCTGCTACTCTACTCACGTCTAAGTCACTCATGAAAAACGCAAAAGGCCAACTAATTGTGCGTCTTTTACTCATGTGCGTATTTACCAACTGGTCAAGGAAATCGACTTCACCGTTGGTGCGGTTGTAGTGACTGATAATTTCATGTTTAGCATTGATATCTTCCATAATTTTACTATGATGCATGATTCATAGAAAAAGAACTACCGGCCAACTTTTCATCTTGAGCAATGACACGAACATACCATTTTTGGTGAAACCAAACAATGAAGAAACGACTTTACCACTTTTGTTGGCTTGAAAATTTCCTTGAATAAATCGTTAATACTTTCCTATAGTTCCAACATGATTCATAAAGCTCTATGCAAACACTATATCAGAGAAATTTTTTGTCACTCGTATCATTTCTGTTCGTATTTTGGTATGGTTCAGTGAGGTGCTGTACAACTCTGCAATCCAAACCAGGCAATGCTCTTTATGTCAATGTTATCTTCATTGGAACTCTCCTCTTCGATTGGCTGGTAATCCAAATCATCGTAACTAGTTTCTTCAATGTTCATCAGTTTTTGTGTGCCATCTTGAGACAAAAGCTTTTGTCTAGCCATGATCTAATGATTATAAAAAAATATGTTATTTCATTGAATTTCTATAAAATTACGAATTACTTCCTTAGTACTCATCTATTAGAACTTACCTGGGTATGTGATGTCTTAGTGAAGGAAACTTGTAAATATTTGCCACCACTCCGATGGCTGTTTTACTTTTACCCAAAGAGAATTGCATATTGAGGCGGTAGTTCCGTATAAAAGCCCATATTTTCGGAATCAGTTATGTGCAACATCTTATATGCCTTCATCTAAGTTGCTCAGTAGCACTTTGCTGGCACTCTACTCTTTTGTCATACATGCCGTAGTTTATATGGGAATGAAGGATGGAGGATGTAGAGGTGAAAGGCGGTGGAAAAATTAGCATGGAGTGCAGGAGAAGGAGAAAACAGGGAAGGATGGACTGTCATCAGTGCGTTAGGGTTTGGGAATACCAGTGGAGGATTTTCAGGAGAATGATAATGAACAGAAACGTTCAAATTCGAAGCGACATCATCTACATGCTTTCTGTATGGCAGGATATATGCTTTTCATTATCCCTAATGTCGTTGGATGGACACTGGAAATAAATTCCGATGATCAGTGTTAGGAAACAATTTGATCGTATCAGTGATCATTCTCTAGGGGTTTCCCGGTAACTCAACCCAACTGAAGGAAAATTTCTCTTAGCATATGCCCTTCGGCGACCGCCACGGTACAATAGCAATAAGCGAAAGAATGAAAAAACTGTCCCCACCCTTCATTTATGGATACAGATAATGATGTTTGTTGCGTATTGTTCATTATTCTCCCATCTCACTCTCCTTCAACCAACCGTAATGCATCGGTGATTCTCCAGTGACCACCCTACTCTATATTCCCTTTTCACCTTCCCGGTATCTGCTCCCATCTTACCACCCATGCAACCCAGAATAACATTCTGCGTACATAATCTAGTCATTTAATTTACACTAATTACATTTTCCAGCCTTGATAGCTAAAATAAACTTCGTGATTGAAGCTAACACAAACTGGATATAAATGCTCGTAAGCATCCAAGTGCAGCGTGTTGCATAACTGGTGAACACTCATCTCCTGCCATACGCCACGGAGTTAGGGGGTTATTTAGATGTAAATGTGAACATTCCCAAATAATATTTCAAATATGACATCATAATACCTTCTATATTAACCATTTAATGATGTGCAACTGATCGCGTATGTGAAGGGTCCATCAGACCCAGCTTGCCCGGTTACGTTAGGAAAAGTTTAAATTTGCCATAAAAAAAATAAATATTTTTTTAAATTTAAAAATATATTTTTCTTATTCCATTTGTCCGTATGAACAAAGTCACAGAAGTTCACAGCACTAGGATATTTTGTTCTCATGTTATAACCTAAAATATAGGCTGTAGGGCCCGTTGGACCCTCCTTGCCCGGATAAGGGTTAAGAAGTACATTATTGTCTACATGTTTGAAAAAACAATGCTTTCAGTTGAAAGGAAATTTCAGGAGAGACGTTACAAGCAGCCTTGGATGGACTTAATATCTCCATGGCTTTGAAGTAATTTTTTGCTGGATCTATAGCTTTGAGGAAGTCAGTTTCACAACTGAATGAGTGGCTGCTAGAACTGATGTATTAATAACTATTGATTCTTTGACTTTGTTCTTTCATAACTTTCAAAACTATGTAGTATATCTTCCACAGATAAAATTCTTATGTAATCAATGCCATTATTACAAATGCCTACGACTTCTTCTGTTTTCATAAAACCATTAATGTAATCGATATAATCAGTAATATACCATGCAGATTCAATGATGACCATCCAAGGGCGCCGACTTATAAAAAATATTGGGGGGGCCCATATCGGAGGTCTTGCCCCAGCAAGAGGTTAAATTGAAAGTGTGTCGCAGCACCGAAACACTACCATGATTCACACCACTTGATTCAGTTAACCTGCTTAACCTTATAATTATTTGTTTCAACACTCATTGTTGATTTTATTTTAAAAGGTAACTATCGTCAAGCATGGGAAATAAAAATCACCAATATATTTTTGTGATTTCACAAAGCATAATATAACTTACTTATTTTCTTGAATTATTGAGGGGGCTCCACCCCCCCAAACGAATCATTGAGGGGGCTCGGGCCCCCTCAGGCCCCATGGAGTCGGCGCCACTGTGACCATCTGGACTGAACTGGCAGAGGAAACGGGAATCTTGTGATGAGGATGCAGTTTGTCAAGATAACTCTAGAAGAGATGCTTTCTCTTTGTGGTGTTAAAAAATGCAGATTTAACCTTAACCCATTCGCTGCTGTTCAATCTCCGAAAACCTACTCCTCACATGCGGCGAAAATGTTAAAATGCCTTCCGTGGGCCCATGGAGCAGGTACTTCCAGGATGGGTGTGGTGCACCCTCCGAAAGATCACTAATCTGCGACCCTATCCTCGACCAGCTTACCCACGCAGGACCGTCTCCTCGACCCGTCTCCGCCTCCCTCCCGAAAAGGGACCGATCTGACTGCAACTTGAAAATCAATCAATAAATCCGATCATCAGAAAAATATTGTTTTCATCACACTCCCGCCAATCAAGCAATCAAGTACGTCTTTGAACCGTGTTTCTGTGATGAAAAATAACGATTTTGTTAACTTTGCTAAAATGGCCATTTTCCGGTTGTCTGCAGCCACGTTTTTAGCAAAGTTAACTACATTGTTATTTTTCATCGCAGAAACACGGTTCAAAGACGTACTTGATCGCTTGATTAGCAAGAGTGTGATGAAAACAATCATTTTTTGATGATCGGATTGGTTGATTGATTTTCAAATTGCAGTCAGAGCGATCACTTCTCGGGAGGTAGGCCCCCTGCTGGTAGGGTCGATGAGACGGTCCTGCGTGGGTGAGCTGGTCGAGGATTCCGGGTCCCGGATCAGCAACCTTTCGGAGTGCTTCGGGAAAAGTGCTGACCGCATGGCAGGGACGAAGAAAAAGTACGTCCACAGCAGTCTGCCGCGCGGACATACTAGGTCTGTCCACAGCAGTGAAAGGGTTAAACACTACATTGTTCAGCTCATTCACATTCGTGACAAAAACATTACTCACATAAGATTTGCTTGTGAGCCCAGTACTCATCTATCCAGGGGCGCAGCCAGGAATTAAGCCTGGGGGGGTTTAGGTGCAACTAATACCGGTGTGTGTGGTGGTGTGGAATACCCACTAGGATAAGCGGTAGGTGCGAGATTATTTAATTGCGGAATTTTAAGATAAACGGTTCAAAATGGTGAGTTTTACGGCTTTCTGAGGGATATATTATTAATCCTTACACAATTGTCTTAGTAATATCAATCCAATTAAGTAAAATGGATTAAATTTAAATATTTCTCTGAGCTCTGGGGGGGTGGGGGGGTTTAACCCCCAAAAAACCCCCCCCTTGCTGCACCACTGCATCTATCAACTCTTCATCCCCAAAAGTTGTTTTAAGAGACTGAAAGCACCTCATATATGACGCAGAATCAGAAACTAGAGCAACAACATGGTCATATGAAATATCATGCTTTATCAGGGTTTCTATTTTTGCTCTTGAATTTATCTTCGAATTTGCTCTTTCTAAGTTAAGTGAGTATCTCCTACCAACATTTCTGGATTTGAGACTGGCTCAACATTTTTAAATAATACTGTGAAAACACACTGACTTATCCGATCAGTGGTCTCATTGCAAAGAATTGCAGTATTCTTGCCAACAAGTTTGGTTCATATATTTTGTTGCCATTCTCCCGCTAGCATTGGGATATAATTTTCCCATAGTATTTTCACATTGGGTAGGTCTCCACCTCCTGCGAACAGGATAAGAATATATAATGTGATTAAAACTCAATTTGAGCATATGAGATGGGAGTTTTTAATATACACTTATGGGAATTTTTAATACATTACTTCCAATGAGATGCTTAGTCTTCTGATTGTGTCTATACTTTCAATGAAGTCGAAGAAGAAATTCCTCACTTATAGCCTATCCAACTTCTCTAAAGGATTGTATGCCTGCAAGAATGCTCCTACCAGTCTTTTGGCGAGATTATCTCATATTTCCTCTCTATTTCTCTTCTTACTATTTTCAGCAGCAGAAAACAGGCTCTTCGTATTTGTCTCCTTTTTCAAGAAGGTAATTTAATTTTCTTTGTGCATCGAAGACTGTTGCACATGGTTTTAACCATATCGTCACGCTCCCAATAAATTTTTACATTAAAATATTTACAAAAAATTGTTAGAGCATCGCGATTCGCCGGTTGCTTAATCTACACGCTGATTTGCCCTTTCGAAGGCATTTACTTTGAAGACCATGATTTGCGCGGTCGCAAAGACGGAAGGTCTCGCGACTGTTGCGATTCGCTACGCCATTTGGAACTTCGCGCCGCGTAGAGTTGAATCGCATGAATGACGATCGATACTGACGACAGGTCGAAATGAATATCGAAAATCAACATAAAGAGTTTCAAACAGATTTATTGGACGAAATTAGTGTTTTCGTTTTATTAATCGTGTTTAAACTTAAGTTACGGTAGGAATTTCGCGAATTACTATGGATTACGTGTACTTAATTAAAAATATGTGTATTTCGCGTATATATTTCCGTTATCGCGAAAAAGTCAGGTCTCTTATACTCGTAGGTAATCCTGAAATCTCAACTGGATGTGCTGCCAAGGCTAAGTTCTACCCTGGTAATTATCACTGTGCTTTGAATAACATTCATATGTATTAGGATAAGAAATAAAATTGATAGCTACCTTCTGAAAAGAATAATTGATTTCAGATCCTCTGTGAGGTATTCTTCACATATATTTCATGAGCACTCAACAGGTAACTGAGCGATGCTACTCCTAGTTCCCACAGAAAGCTCTATTTTTGGCCCTAGCAGAGATCGTAAGAGAAACAATTTCAGAAAGCAATAAGAAGTCCATAAACGCTTTGAAATCCTGAGGACTGGAAACCCCGGTAAGCTCAATAGATTCGATCCATGCCCTTGTGCTTTGTAGATTTGCTTTGTATTTCAAGAATAGCATTACTTGCATTTGTTAACCCTATTCCAAGAATAGGTACTGAGGTTGGCAAATGGTATTAAAGACATCGATTTCCCTCTTTCAATGACAAAATATCAGAAAATTATTTATAAAAAGCATCATGCTATCATCTGTATGATATGATTCAGTGGATTACGCCCTGGGAAATCCACTGAATTGGCAATTGAGTCAGTGGTAAAAAATTTATCAAGGGCATTTGAAGACAAGCAATGTGTCTCACTCACACTTTGTGATTTAACCTCTGCCTTTGACTGCGTCAATCATGCTACCCTCCTGCAAAAACTCCAATACTACGGCTTTCATAACAGTGAGCTGAAATTCATGACCTCTTACCTCACTGATCGAAAGCAGATGGTACAAGTAAATTGTAACCAATCTGATTTTCTTCCAGTGAAACATGGAGTTCCTCAGGGGTCCGTCCTTGGTCCTCTCTTGTACCTTATTCTTATCAATGACCTACCTTACAATCTTTCTATGGACTGCATGATATATGCAGATGACACCACTCTGGTGCAGAAATGCAATACTCCTAGCCAAGTCGGACTTCTTACAAAAAAGGCAATAGAAGAATCTCAACTCTGGTTTACAGCCAATAATCTCTTTCTGAACAATGGCAAGACACAACATCTTACATGCTGTCTTAAAAGTACTGAGCTAAACAATGATCCTGTCAGGCTTCTAGGCTTCAATATTGACGCTAAATTGACATGGAATTCACATGTTTTCCTAGTCAGCAAAAAACTCTCTAGGGTTTTGTACTTATTGAGGAAACTTAAAACCTGTGTCAATGAAAAGTACATGAGATTAGCCTATTTTGCTTTTTTTCATAGTATTCTTGCCTATGGTGTTCGACTCTGGGGACATGCAAATGAAACCAAAGAAATTCTAAAACTGCAAAAGAAAGCAGTGAGGATTCTGAGTGGTTCTGGGCCCCGTGACCACTGCAGGCCAATTTTTAAAAACTTTTATATCCTCACCATCTACAGCCTCTTTGTGTTTCGCAGCATTATGCACATTAAAGATAACTTAGATACCTACCCCATACGATCCACCATCCACTCTCATGACACTAGGGCTAAAAATAGCCTAAATACTAATTACTGTAGGCTGTTTAAGACCAACAACCAGTCTGACAATTTGGGAGTAAAATTATTCAATAAATTACCCAGCAAAGCCAGATCAGTGAGCATCACTAGACTGAAAAATGTGCTGGAAAAGTGGCTGTGCAATTATCCACTGTACTCAAATCATGAGTATTTTGAGCTGGACTTTTCTTCTCTTTTATTTTAAATGTAATCTTTATAATGTATGTGTTTCTAATGTTTTGATCTAATGTACATGTTTTGTATGTTTCGTTGTATCGAATGTTTTTATAAATGTGTTGTATACAACATCCGCGAGGGCCAATCCTCGCCGTGGATGAATAAAAATAAAGATAAAGAAAATAAATAAATAAATAAATAAAGATATGCTTGTGTCATTACTGTTTTTATACTACATATTGTTATTTGTACTTGTTCCATTATACTGCTTTTTCATTACTAAAAAAGTTAAACTGTAATTTATTATTCTGAACAATGGGTCCAGTGCCCGTAAATGAAGACTAACTAATATCCGTTGGATGGGTTGTTATGCTTTGGTCTCTTTGCCACCTCTCGTTCGGAGCTGGCCTACTCTGACTCCAGTAGTAAATTTCCCTCCACACTTCCTTCCCTACCCTTCTCTCACAGCATGAATGACCTAAGCTATCCATCACCCTCTTCAAATACGTTACCTCCATCGTCATCATCACTGGTCAACAATGCTAAGATTGATTTGATGCAGCTCTTCACTGAATTCTCCAATCGGATAATCTTTTCACGCCTACTTATGTATTCTCTTTCTTTACCTATTCCATGTATTTCATTTGAGATCTTCCTTTTCCATTCTTGCCATGTACTAGTCCCTCGTCTTGTCTTCATCTGGAAATCACGTCTAAAGATATGGCCTATAAAGTCTTCGTATCAATGTTTTCAAAGCTTCTCTTCTCTCCTACTCTATTGGTTAGGACTTCCTCATTATTTACTCCGTCGATCCATTTTGTCCTCATCATTCTTCTTCAGCGTTACATTTCTAAAGCCTCTACCCTTTATTTTTTCTGCTGCTGTCATTATCAATGCCTCACTTCCATTGAGAAGCAACTTCAAATGTATGTTCTGATAAACTGTTTATTTCTATGTTTAAATTTCACACTGCTAGTAGTTCTTTCTTTTGGTGGAATTTTATGAACTCTTATCTCTAGAAATCACATTTTATGCTATTTTGTCACTTATAATTACCCAATTAATATTGTACGGAAGCTGTTTTGCTAAAACATATTGATGGGGCAGTAGCATATCCAGGATAGGGACAAGGGTGGACTGAGTGTAGGGGTGTGGAGGGCAGGGGCGCAGCTAGGAATTAAGGCTAGGGGGGATTTTAGGTGCAACTAGACCTGGGGCGTGTGGTATACCCGCCAGGATAAGCAGGAGGTGCGGGGGCCCACCCCCAGAAATTTTTTAATATAAATGGTTCAAAATGGTGTGTTTTATGGCTTTCTGAGGGATATTTTATTAATCCTTACACTCTTCTATAAGTATATTAATCAAATGAAGTAAAAATGATTACACTTAAAAGTTTCTTTGAGCTCTGGGGGGGTTTTATCCCCCAAACACCCCCTCGCTGTTCCACTGCTGGATGGTAACCTCCCACCAGTAGTGGGGGTCCAAAAATAATTACCGTCTTATCCAGTGTAAGTTGGATACCCAAGAGTTGGATATTATAGAAAATTGGAGAATACATAAAGAGTTGAAGAATGCATTGGATAGCCCCTCTCTGGTTCCGCCACTGTGATTGTGTAGAATAAATTTGTTTTATAGGCAGGGCCGGTTTAAGTGGTAAACAAAGTATGTGGCCGCATAGGGTGCCAAACGAAAGAGGGGGGGCGGAATGTTGTTTGCTTACACTAGAAAAATGTTTAGAACCGTCCCTGTTTATTGGTTGATATTTTTCTGCTAAAATGTATTGGTTTGGCAGGCATATGCCCCTTGTGCAACTGAGTGCTCAGTCCAATGTTCAGTACTAATCAAACAAGAAGATTAAAGGTTGAGGGTTGATTTACTCGACAAAATTATTGTAGAAGTAAGGATGTATAATATATAAAAGGATATATAAAAAAGGATTTATAAAGGGGATAACCATTCCCCCTTCATTCTGGTTATTGTTAATCCCAATTCAACTCGTCCAGTCGTCCGTCCTGCCGTTACCATCTGGCTAATTCTTAACAGTACTATGAAGTTTTATGTATAATTGATTTTTAGCTCTAAAAATTTCACATTAAATACATAAGAGCGAGGACGTATAATTTCACGTTTATATTAAGGTCTCGGCCCGTATTATTAAAGTATTTCTATTTTATTTTAAAATGTATCTAGAGAGAATCCCTACTAACTCTCTGGTTATTTTTGAGGGGGGGGGGGGGCGCCGGAATGTCGTTCGCTTACCCTAGAAAAATGCCTAGAACCGGCCCTGTTTGATAGGTTAATATTTTCTGATAAAATGAATTAGTTTTGGGGGGGCACGTGCCCCCTGTGCCCACCCCTGGCCTGAGCCACTGATATGCCGTACAAAACCGAAATCCGTCAATGGGCAAGACATTCCATGTTGGGTTTTCAAGTGAATCTCGGACCTCCTTTTTATCCTCCCCAAGCACGTGCATTTGATGGGATCTTCTCTGCAGAGGTTGCGTGCTACGCCTTCCGTCTGTCCCTCTCTATACCTCTCCCACTGCTTCGCCCTCCCCCACCCCCCTCGTGCATTCTTCCGGGCATTCCTCACATGCGCCCCCGAGACGACCGTTTAACGCGCGACCGCTGCCATCGAACCGTTCGTTGCCCAGGGGGCCAGACATTTTTCGATCCCAGATGACGGCGCGATCCTTGCGTTGGATGGTGAGATTGGACTTTGAATCGCGCGTGGGTTGAATGAGTATAAACCCCAGATTAAATGTGAACGAATGGCATAATCGGATCCTGCGCATTCGGCTAAGATTGTTGTAGCGATATCACGTGATGGTTCTTGATTTGTCAATTCTGCTGATAGAGTTTGTTTACTATTTTTTTATTTCAAAGTAACGCTGCTGAAATACTGAAGGGGACGCGGAAGATTCCGCATGGCGATACTTAAGTCTAAAGGTTCTGTTTTTATTTCTGAAATTAGATGAATTACCATCGTCTTTTTCTCGGTCATCGCCTTTTCCTTTTTTTTGTTATTTTTGTTGAAAATTCTTCACGCTTTCAAGACTTTTTTTTATGCTTTAGGAATATCACCGAAATTTTCCCATTTCGCGCTGTGTACGCCTATGGTTTGTTTTGTATTACGAGGTATCCTTGTGCCCCCCCAGAACAAAATATTGAATACGGCCTTGCTTGTGCCCCCCAGAAGGAAATCCTGGATCCGCCCCTGATATCTTGTAAACGAGGGGAATTTCTAAGGAAAGAATCAAAATTCGGGAAAAGTCGATGGCTTTGCTTATAAATCCCTCTTATCCTGTTAGGAACTTCAAAGATTATATTCGTAACACGGTATCTTGTGCGTCCCCTCTAGTTTATCCGTTTTAGGAAGAGATTGTCTTTACGATTTAGAAGTCGATAAGAATAAAAAGTTTGGAAATATTTTCATATGGCTTGGATTCATCATACATGATAAATTATGTACCGCAAAATTACGAATAAATAACCAAAATTTTAAGGTTTGAATTAAGACATTTTGTTCCTCAACAACATAAGGTTATTGGAACTATATTCTCTTCTACATTTGCCATGTCGTTTACTGTCCATTTCTCCATATAGCCTATGTAAATCGGGGAAATACACAAAGTATCCCCTGCTCAACATCCTATCAGGGCGACTTCTGTGTATGGTCAATAAAATTAGAATTATTTCTATTATTTTAAGACGGATGGACGAAGGCGTTTCTCGTGGCGCAATCATCATAACTGTCGTAACGGCCGTGTATCGAATCAGATTAAACCGTGTCCGGTAGCGGGACATTAAATTTGAATCGAAGTTTAATGACCGGAGCGTGTGCATCAATCATAAATTCATAAATCGATTTTTATGATCGATTACCTTTACTGGACGGCCGTGGTCATTTCCGACTGGCATAGTAACAGAGGGTCTATAGATGGCAGTATGAACATTACAACGGATCTTCTCTTAGAACTCGTGGCGGCGTATGACTGAGGTAATTCTTTCTTCATTCTTAGCATTAGGGAGGAACAGGGGCGGATCCAGGAATTATTCCTGGGGGGGGGGGGGTGGGCACAAGCAAGGCCGTATTCAGAATTTTGTTCTGGGGGGGCACAAGGATACCTCTTAATACAAAATAAACTCAATGATAATGGGACCGTATTAAAACCTTGCATATTATTTAAGGGTCTGGGGGGGGGTGCCCCCCCCCCAGATCCGCTATTGGGAGGAAAGCACACTTCGAAGTACTGCTTACATAGGGTAAATATACTTTATTTTAATGAATCGTTATAGGCGCAATAATGCATTTTCAAGAAAATGTATGTTATCACTCACCAGATCAAAATATCACACGTAGAATGAGTAGAAGAAATTTCTACGTAGGTAAGGAAGAAAAAGTACTTTCGTGTTTAATTCCGTGTTTAAGTCTCCTTTAGTACAGAATTTGACATCGATGTTTTTAATGAAATGACTCAAGGAGGCTATTATTAATTCATATGTTTTGGAAATGCTGTTTGCAAGTCTTGCTTTGTAAAGAACTGTAATGGAAATAGGGGCACTTGCCAATCTCGATATTCTACAAAACTTTAGGATTGCAGTGTGCTATTTTTATTTTATTCCCAAACCACCGAATACAGCTCATAGCGGCATTTTATATCGGGTTATTCAATAATTTTAACAATTACACGTACACAAGCACCATGCCATGGATAAGGGAAATCTACCCAGGCGGGACTCGAACCCGCGACCTCTTGTTACTTTACCCTGCCGCCACTGAGGTTCCAGATATCTATTGTATTTTATCCGAGTTTTTTTTAACGATATTGCTCTCGAAATTTTATGGCTAAAGCAAGTGGACTTGTGATTTTCGAATTCAAATATAATTCTTAGTAATTCTTAGTATATGGTCAGTGAAATATTTTTGCATCATTCGATCAAAAATAAATCGTTGTTATCGGTCAAGTCTTTCATGGTAATCCCTTCGTAATATATGCATGCTTGTTGGAAACGTCAGCAACTTATCCTTTCAAAAGCATTGTAATCCATCATCCTTCTATACCATTATTCTCTATTGACGATAGTCAAACTCAATCTTTGCGTGTCCCTTAAAAGAAGCAAGTGTCATTTTCATCATATTGGGGCCAGCTTTTGAAGAACACGGTCTCCAACTGTCGCAACAAATTCTTTGATTTGCCCATTATTGTTTGCACACATTGAGCTGTGTAGCGTGCGTGGTGCTACATTAAAAAAACACGGAGAAAAATGGGTGAATTCCGATAAGAATATAACGCAGAAGAATGTCTTCAAGAATCTGTAGACCATTCAATTTTTCTTTTCCTATTGAATATAATTGATGTAGAATTCGTCTGTTTCCCGTCACAAAAACATTTTGAGCTATTTGAAGTAAATAATTGTGCCAATAAAACGTGAAATTTGTAACGCTGAAATGACGCCGTAGTCCGCTAGACCGGATTAAAAATAAAATTATTTAAAAATATTCGTCTGAGTTCGTTTTTTTTCGAATTATTTGGCTTGTAATCATGGAAGGGGTTTATTTTTGAATGGTGAGAATAAAGTCGACAAATTTAATACGCCTGCCTGCAGTCATGACTCACGCAACACTCATTACTATCCTGAAACTACAAGTTGGATGAGATATTGAAACAACAATAAATTTGGTGTTTCAATATCTCATCCTTTCAAACCGTCGTCAACCTTATACTAATCCCTCATTACTGTTTGTTATTCTTAGGTACATATTCTTCCTTTTGACACGTTTCAAAATTTGAGCTGCCCCCTATTATTGCTCGTTACTGTACTGATGCCTTCGGGTACTCTTAGATCTTGCTCATTGATACGTCTGTCACCATGCTTTATATTCTTATTCGTCTTACCTCGATTGCCTCAATCTTTCCTTCCACTTTTTCGAGACTCGAATCCCACAAATCTTTCCTGGATGTGCCCCTCTCCGTTCGCCTTTCCTCTCCTATTTTTCTTTTCCCATTCAACCTTCACAGTAATTCCACTGAATTCCTCTGTCAGTTTAAACGAATGGATTGTTGACGACCCATCATTACTAACGAGAGTGTAAACAACGTGAGACCGAATGCGCAAGGCTGATAAGTGGTTAGCCGCTCGGTAAGAGTTCGCGGCGTAATCAACTTATTTTCGAAAGGTTATGGCCGTCGTTTTTGCGCTGCGTACAGCTCGAGAATTAGTCGATGGATCGAGAAACGAAAAATATGGCTGTCTTTATTTTTCAAACTCTCTCACTATCGAAAAATTAAAAATATCAGTTAAAGATTCTATTATTTTAATTGTTAAAAATAAATTTACATGCCAACCATTCGGTTGGTTGGTAACATAGATTTGTTTTGCCCAAGTTAATACATGAAGTTACACTGAAAATGCGCTAGGCCGAAAAGCAGGGGAGAAACTGTGACACGCTCGGCAAAAGTTCGTGACGTCATCCACTTATTTGCGAAAGGATTGTGGCTGTCAATTTTTCTCGGCGAATAGCTCCAGAGGTAGTCGACGGATCGAGAAACGATATAAGGGTTGGCATAAGAGCAACCATTGTAATATATGATGTCCAAGTATATTTAGGGCATTAATAAGAGGACATCTCAAGGTTGCTCCGCTTTATTGACTGCAGTTGCTTGCTAAAAATCTCTGTCGTCTTGGTAACACTCATATGATTGACATATGTGTATATATGTTAGAACCATGGTCCATAACTTTCCTAAAATATTATCTATAATTTAAATAAAAAATTATCATACTTATGCACTCTGAACGCTTTAAATTCAGTATGACATTTAACTATGCGGACTGCCGTCCTTCAATATGTTGAGTGGAATGTCTCCCTCGTCCCTGCCCTCAACTTGGGAGACGGAAGAGGGGCCTCAGGTAGAAATGCAATTTCACGGTGGGTCCTTGGGAGGCCCTCGGAAGCCGTCCAAGTAGGCCACCCAAGTTGGGGGAGGGGGGTTGTAGCTGGAAATTTCTCTCGGCGGAAAAAGGCTAGCCTTTCATTTAATGGAAGGCAGGGGTCCCAAGCATCGCCCACCCGCCAAATCATTATTTTAATCAGAGTACCGATGTGTTGATGGAGAACCTTTTCATGTCTGAGGAATGCATATTCAGATTGGCATTGACCATGGGTGAAAAAGTTTTTCCAACAAATTGTGTGGCGCCTCTTATGCTCTTTGGCGACATTTGATTTTCTACGGTGCTGACGAAGAATGATGAAGATAAACTTTATAACGCACGAATATGCTTTACAGCTGAGTATACAAACGTAGAAGTAAGGAAAAAATTCGTCAGAGGCCGCGCAAGAGCATGTTTCTCTACGGAAGCGAGGCTTAGACGTTGACAACAGCAGAGAAGTCAAGAGTAGAAGCATTCGAAATGTGGTGCCACCGACGAATGATGATGATAAAATGGTTTGACCGTGTAAGTAACGAGGAAGTGCTTAGAAGAGTGGGAGAAAAGAGAAGCCTCCTAAAAATCTTAAGTCGAAGACGCGACAACTTAGTTGGCCACAATTTTAGGCACCATGGATTGATAAAGATTATCGTTGAAGGACTAGTGGAAGGGAAGAAGGGCAAGGGACGGCCCCGAATGAGTTACATAGGGCAAATTTTAAAGGATGTAAAAGATAATAAATACGTCGCTATGAAAAGGCTAGCGGATTGGAGAAAGGGATGGAGAGCTGCGTCAAACCAAACTTAGGATTGATGACTTATGATGATGATGACTATTGTTATATTCTCTATTATTAGAAGAGTTCAGCCGAGTTGGGACCGGAATAATGTTGAATGGGTGACCAATCTTACCTTAACCGTGGTCAGGGCCGGCCCTAGCAGGTGCGGGGCTAGGGGCGAACCTTCCGTGCGGGGCCCTTCACTTAAAATATTAAACTCTATACCCCATCTACAATCTCGAGCATTGTGAATCCCTACCACTCTCTAAGTATGTGTTCCCCTCCCAAATTCAGACTTCGTAATTACGCCGTTATGATACCATCACGCAGTTGAGTTCAAAATAGTATAATACAAATAAAATTTATAATTATATTTATTCATAAAATTATAACGTAAAATAAACGTAAAAAGCGCGCTTTTTCAATAGGTACGTATTCTTATAAGTTAGATTATGAAAGTTAATTAGTTGTAAGCCTAAAGCAATTACTGTAAAATGAAAAAGATATGTTTAATTTCACATGCAGGTCAAAATGGTAATAAATTACTGCATTATTATTCCTTTTTCATAATATTATTTTTTGTCTAGAACGGACTTAACAGTACAGTAATAGTTGAAATTGCGTTTTCAAAAGTATCGTATATTTTAATTTTTTTCACGAACGCCCAAAGGGTCCCGGGCCCCCCAAAGCGCGGGGCCCGGGGCGGTCGCCCCGCCCTAAGGCCGGCCCTGACCGTGGTGCTCTTGGTCTTTCTGCTAGTAGTATGCATACTAAACACGGTTTGACTACAATGGATGAAGAAAGGTGTAATTATCTGAGCACCAGATATTCTCCCCACTCAACCGTTCAATCTGTCCATTTAAGTTCGTCAATTCGCACTATTAACGCACGGTCTCCCTTTTTTGTTTAAAATAATTGATAAATATTAGTCATGCTGGTCGTACAAACTTGCTTCGGGGACTGCGGGTTTTCGATCCTTGGTGTACTCTGATTTTTAATTATAATCCTGTATTCTAAAAAAAAAACACTGATTTGTTAACTGAACTCTCAACACCATTCTAACTCGCTATAAATGCTTTAATCGTACGTAAGTATTTACGTGTTATGGCTGAATGCATTCGTAGAAAATTGTGAAGGATAAAAGGGGAAGAAAGTGAATTTTTTAAGGAGAATTAGAGAAAGGCATAAAGAAGAAAAGAGTGGAAAACTGCGCCAGACCAACTTAAGGCTTGATGGCCAATAATGGTGTTGATTGTTTTTGTCACCAATGACGTAATCGCCGATGCTAACCGATAATATAAACCGATAGCGTGGCAGATAAGTTCAAGAGGTCATTTTTTCTCTGTTTTTCTTATGTCATCCCTTAATACTCTCCCATAAAAGCTGAATAGCGTGTTTCGGTATAACTCCCCTCTCTAAGCTCAAAATTCCTTAAGAATATTTCTCTTCCCACCGCACCATTCGCCATCCCAATAAAATTGCCCAATCAATGCCTTGGCAAGTTTTCCTCTAAAATTTTCCCCCCAAACCTTTCTAAGAGTTGCTGAAGTAAAATGCAGAAATCTGCGTGTGAAAAAAATCCGTTCTCATCCATTGTCCTTTTGCTTCAGTTTTTATCAAGTATTTCGATATAAGATCCAGATGGAGATGGAGGGAATACGGTGGACGCATCGAGTTAGGAATGAGCAAGTGTTAAATAAGATAGAGGAGAAAAGAACGTTGATGGACAAAAGTAATCAAAGGAAGGGTAACTGGCTGGGACATTTGATGAGAGGGAATGGAATTTTGAAAGTAGCTTTGGAGGGAACGGTGGAAGGGATCAGAAGAAGGGGAAGGAGAAGGCTGAAGTTCATTGACAACATAAAAATTGGAAGATATGGAGACTTCAAGGAGATGGCCGGAGACGGGAGGGAATTGGCGCGGGGGACCTGCCGACGGGCAAAACACCACAAGATGATGATTAGATCCAAATGCCGTTAATATTGCTTATGATTCATTTAGAATGCACCGCCGATATTTGCCATCTGAGCCATACCGCAATGTTTTGCTACGCTTCTGTGAGCCAACCCTTGAAGCAATTAATTCGAATGCAATGTCTACAACTAAGAGTCAAATTTCTCAAGTTGACACGAAAAACATCTATTAAACCTCGTTTTCCCTAATTTATGTTTGTCTACAGTGATTTTTGAAGCTCGTTCTTAATGCTGCTATGGAAATTCAAAAATGAAATACTAAGTTGCTTGCACTGGGATACATTATTGCTCTACTGAAATTGATATCTAGTGCTTCACAGTGGCTGCTTTTTACAGCGTGAAGGAATACTTGGTTATAGTAATTTTCAAATTCTCGTGCGCATGATTTCTCTCTTTTTTCAATTACTTAAATAATGCATTATTGTACCCTACTTAATTACTTAACGTATCAAAAAAGTCCTCATTGCCTTTTCCCCTGTATGATAAGATG
Organism: Ischnura elegans; assembly: GCF_921293095.1. Taxonomy (NCBI): domain Eukaryota; kingdom Metazoa; phylum Arthropoda; class Insecta; order Odonata; family Coenagrionidae; genus Ischnura; species Ischnura elegans. The sequence goes on from NC_060254.1 coordinate 73,677,883, forward strand.
TTTATATGTGGAGACAATGCGCGTGAAACTTTAAAATCATAATTTTACGCAGAAACAATTCGGGTGTCGACTTCCCAAGGGAATTTTTGCTGTGTGATTGATTACTTCTCATTGTCAGTGAGTTTTTAAATTCCTGGAAAAAAGAGCGGTTAATTTATTTGGGTTTCTATATTTTACAATGCGGAAAAAATTGTAACACTGTTAAGGGCAGTGGCGGATACAGAAAAAACTCAAGGGGGGGGCGCAACATATCTTGAGTTGTCTTTACTTTTATCGTAATAAAAGATGATCAAGTCACAGGCAAAGTATATGAAAATTTTATCTAAAGTGATTATAAACATGTAAAAGACAATGCCATCTTATGATATAAAAAGTTACAATTGTGGTTTTGCAATGTTCTGCAATACAAGCGGACCCGCAAGGGGGGGGGGGCGCCCCCTGCGCCCCCCATCTGTATCCGCCACTGGTTAAGGGTGGTAAGACTAGTGGGAGCAGACATTTACCAAATTGGGGAGAAATAGGTGATAGGATATTCAAGTTAAAACATCTATATCGTGACCGGAAAATGAACCTGGCACCCCCACGTGGTAGTCCGGCGCCCTAAAGGGTCGCATCGGTATTCCGCTCATTTATGACCGTCAAAATGGGTTTCTATGCATACTTTGAAATTTTAGCAAAAACAGTTGTAACATTGTTAAGGGTGGCACGATTAGTGGGAGCAGACCAAATTGAGGAGCTAATAAAATCAAGCTTCCGATTCAAGGTTAGATAATCTAAACATCGTCATAAACTGCTATTAAGCACTGGTAAAAAAATCCCGCTTCGAAAAAAAACAGGCCGCGCCTACCTATGCGGAAAGTATGTAGTGTGTGACCCATTAGTAATTGCTCATCTCCGGTAATTTTTTTGGCTCGTTTCTTCCTTCATAATGCGAGACGCACAAACGACCTCCGTCCTCAATCGGCCGTGCCTGCGATGTGCCTGGGGGTTTGCCATTCCTGGGGCGTTTCCTTCCGGGAAATTTCTCTTCTATGAGCTATCCATCGACGGAGGAGTTCCTCGCGATGGATAAAATATTAAATATTGCCCGTCCGCAAAATGAGGGTGTCATTTATCACTTGGGGTAACCTTGGAGAAACGTCAACAACTGGTTCATCATCATCATCTTCATCATGGGTCAGAAATCGTAAGAATGTTCAGCGGAGAGGTTTTCGGAGTATGCACCGCATGTATTCCTAGACGATAGCTTCGCTGACATTGCGGCAGGATTCTTCAGGTCGACGAAGTGCAGACTTCTTCAGGCCCATGAAGTGAAGAAGTTTGAAGAAGGAAACAATATCAGGACTGTTGAAGTGTGTATTGAGAGTATTGTAAACGAGTTTTATGCCTTCTGATTGAAGTCGGAGACGGGAAAGACTCAGGAGTGATAAATAGGATAAAACTCCATTGATACATTTTTTAAATACAGAAACGTGCCCCGTGTAAAACAGCCTTACGACGAAAATTTCGCCGGCATTGAAGCAGGCTTCTTCAGGTTGATGGAGAGCACTTCATCGACCTGAAGAAGCCTGATGAAATGTCGGCGAAATTTTCGCTTAAAGGACGTTTTCCACGGAGCACGTAATTGCGCAGGTTAGAACTGTATTTCTTTCTCAATATGGCGTGGAATTGCGGGAATGCACGAACGAAATTAGAACAAGAGCTATTTGGCCCTATCACGTCCATGCATTCTCGCATGCGTTCTAGCAACAAACCCCACTACACGATGCAATTTTGTCTCCGCCTTCACACGCTCGTCAGAGTGTGCAAGTACGTGACCCGTGTAAAACGGCCTTAAGAAGGTGGACAAACGCGTTGCACATTCCGAGAACCTCTACGCTATATCTCCACCACACCACGGAAGACCATGCAAGGGTTTCAAACGTAGGAATACTTTGACGCTGCTCTCCATTCATTTATCCTATCAGCCAATCTGTTCAGGTTAACGCATACCTTTTCCTCTACATCTCACAATCAGTTGGGTTTCGCCGATTTTTCACGCCCCCCTTCTTGTGTGAGCATTTAGCTGCAGTGAGTTTTTATCCAATAGGGACAAAAATCAATGTCCTTAGGTTTTTCTCACATTTGTTCACATCTTTTTACGCCTGATTAATGTAACTTTGTTCAATTTAGCATTTTTTTGTTTTTAAAGCAGATTTCTATGCCTCTTTTTTATTTATTTGACTTCATTTAATTACAAGAGTAATTTGATTTGCTAATATTTAAAGCATGACGAGAGATTAGATAGAAGATGAGACTTTCTAGTCCCAATCTCGCCTAATAAAAACGTATTATTATTATTCACTTTAGCCGAGAAATCAACGAATTTATTCCGCTAAAACTTACATCTGATGGTAATGAACCTCGGCGGTACCTACACTCACAATGATATTAGGGACTTTGGACATCTGACCTGTTTAATGTGTAAGTCATACGAAGCCTTCCTTAGCTGTTTTTGCCAATCACTTGCTCTTCCATGAATGTCCCTATCAGACCACCATGTCTCGTGACGTGGTCGATTAATTTCCCCTTCTTTTTTCTCACGTGACTTCTCTTTTCATACTCTTAGAATTTTCTCATTATTCATTCTTTAGATCCATTTAGTCGTTGTAATACTTCGTTAGCACCAGGGGCGGATTCAGCATCAAATTTGGGGGGGGGGTTCATGATTTGGGTCTAGAGAGTATGGAATACCCCCCGGGGGAGACGGTTACGATCCCAGAAGATGGCAATATCTGCGTAAGGATGTCCCTTTAGGGTCAAATTATACTCCCTTTTGGGTTGGCCAGCTAAATTTTAGGCTCCTAAATCCATACTCCCTAATGCCTAACGACTCAGGATACAGCTTATATTATTTTTGAGCTTGTTTTTTTAATAGTAGGGAGTGCTACGATCTACGATAAATGCAACTCAAACTCCTCTCACGTTTGGGACTTGTAGCCACACATTTGCATATGCACTCCCTTTACTCTTTTACAAGGATACAAAAATTATTAAAGTCATAAAAATTAAAACATTTTCATAAAATTGTGAGGGGTCATTCATGTCTTCTGTGTAATCCCCTAAATCCGTCACTGGTTAGCACATTTAACATTGCCCTGTTTTACAAAAAAATATTGATGATTAAGCAGTGATTCATCAATCACTGCAACTGATAAAACTCGAATATTATTGCTACACCGAGGAGACATTGGAGTATATGGTTTAATAGGGAGATTAAGAACGCAGTCGAGGCTTAGATTCTGGTGGACACGGAAATAGTGGCAAATTTTCTTCGTAACTTCTTTTGTAAAGGTCAAAATGCTAATTTAGGACTGCAAAATTGTCAGTCGTAAGTTGTAAAGTGGTTATCATCATGATTTTATTTCACACAATTTCGTCAGCGAAGCAATATCGCTTTATTCTTCGGTTGAACGTTTCAAATCGACGTCTCTCCTTGGATGCAGGACTCCAAGGTCTTTTATTAGCTTCCAAATTGGATCTTTTCCCGGATATTCCTCTTCCGACTTTACTGCCATCAATGCCGATCCCATATGCGTCGACTTTTTCATAGCGTTGGTTTTCCTCAATTTCGTCCATATTTTGCAAACAACTGCGGGAGATTGGGAGGAAGTTTTTGAAGGAAACATCGCTAATGATCCTATTGAGGTCTCGCTTTCAGAGAGGTCATCCGTAATCCGAAATTTCCTTGTTCGTGAATGATTTCTTTGCTGTCTCCCTTATCTCCAGCGATGGTGTAATTAAGGTGGATGGGGTAGTTATTTAGGCTAATTGAGTGCTCATTCTTATGTTTTTTTAGTTCGTCGATGATTACCATATTTTTTTCAAAAAAGTATTTTCGTAGAAATTTATCTTTCAGTCATGGACACGAAAATTATCGTATCGTTTCTATATTTTTTCTACATTCAAGCCCATTATTTTTCTCAGCCAAATAAATAACATCATTATGGCATTATATGATATGAAATAATTATATAAAGTATGGTATAACTTATCCTCCTGTGTACACCAGTTGACTTTGTGAAGAGGATAACGAAACAGTGATAATGGGGTGGTTTCCTATTATTTTTTTATTGCCTAAATCGAAAGATTATTACTCCTGGAGTACGTATTTCACGCTTTTAGATTTTTAAATGACGATATATATTTTCGCGATTAAATGAAAAGTGAAAAATTTCAAGCGCGCGAAAACGCGACGCGTAAGTATGAATGCCGGGAAATTTCTCCGTGTGACGTATTTCTGGTTCTCGCTGCCGCCCTGTGAGGTGACCTTGAGGCGAGGCTTAGCGCTCATACGATGCAGGTTGCTAGCGGGTAGCTGAGTACCCTGCTCGCTGGTAGCGCTTGGCTTAAATAAGGATTATTAATACCTTATCAAACGAAGAAAACTTTCCGACCTTAGCCAGTTTTAATAAGTGATTATTAAGACATGTTTCCCTGAGCTATGTGCCTCATGCATGCATTGGTAATCTCAGACGATGTATAACTCCTATCTTCTCGTATAGAAACTAGGTCCCTGTGACGTCACGTGGAGTGGCATCGCATGGGCGCCAATCTGGCCCTTTTCAAATGAGGATAAAAATGGACCATTGCCATTCGTCTAAACCGGTATTTCTAAAACGAAATAATTTGTATATTATGAATACACTAATGGTGGGTAACGAATCGCAATCAATTCCTTCCGTTTTTTTTTATGAAGGAAACTACCCTATTAACGTTAGACTTCTTTTTATGGCATAGGAGTGACGAAAAAATGTGGTATATACTGCATATCCGTTCTATTTTATTTTGTTGGAGTAACCATTAATTACCACACGTTCATGTTGGTTACCAGTTGATGGAAAGATGCAAAACCCATTTTGAAATTCTCACTTGCCGTTGAAAGTCCCTTTGCCGTTATCTTGTCGCTGTGAAATTTTGTCTAAAAACGTGTCAAATTTATCAATTTTTTTACTGATTGGGGTGACTAAAATTTCCATGAAAGGATGATATGGCAATCGACTCTGTGAATTTGCGGTATTACACACCCCACAGGTGTCTGCATTTCAGATATGGTCAGAATTTTATTCTTAGTAATGTTTTCCTTTGAAAGAGAGATTTCCTTACTTGATAGCGAGACCATATTACGAGATACTACCTGAAATTCGCAGCAACTTCCCTGCGTGGAATCGAAGTATGGAAGCATTCGACAGGCACTCGACTTGCATGTGTGCAAACTGAAGCTATTGCATCGCAAATTTTTTGTTTTCCTGATAAAAATTTAGTGGACAAACGTGGATATTACTGGTTTTAACTACCTGTTATTATATGTAATGGTGTACTTTCAGTTTCTCTGTGCCACAAATTACAAAATTATTCAAATCGGTTTTCATATATTACTGCAATCGATTCTTCCCCGGTTATTCAAATGCTTGCTTAGACTCACAATCCCCTGCTGAACTGATCTGTGGATCGCCGAAAATATTGCCTGGTATTTTTGCAGAGTCATACTGCGATGAGAAAAATAGAGTTCTGCCCCATTTTTCTGAAGCTCGACGCTTGGTTAAAAGAACTTTATTATCGAATCTTGTTATTTTTATAGCCTATTTATCAAAAGATTCTCTAACAGTAAATATCCTTACCCATCAAAGGGCTCCTTGCCGGAAACTGATTGACTGATACCGTGGGAGGGACTTGTGTAGTGGGTGGTAGCGTAAAGTCATGTTATTCTCTTCGGGGGCTCACAGTGTGCTCCTGTTTCGACTCAGAACTTTTGAATGACAGAAGAACCATGTCTTAGAAGTTTCTGTCAGAGTGTTAACCCTCGAATAATTCATTCATTCATCATCATTATCACGATATTAATTGTAAGGTTGATTTGACGCAGCTCTCCGCTGAATTCTCCTATCAGCTAAACTTTTCACACCTACGTATGTCTTCTCTTTCTTTACCTATTCCATATATTTCATTCAAGGTCTTCCTTTTCCATTGTTGTCATCTACTTGTCCCTCGACGATCGTCTTCATCATTCGATCACGTCTAAAGATATGGCCTATAAAGTTGTTCCTTTGAAGATCTTCGTATCAATTATTTCATGAGGCTTCTTTTTCTCCTACTCTACTGATTAGGACTTAACCAATACTTACTCGGTCGATCCATGTGATCCTCATCATTCTTCTTTAACACCACATTTCAGAATCCTCTACCCTTGATTTCTCTGCTGTTGTTATTGACCATGCCTCACTTTCGTAGAGAACCATGCTTCTAATTTAATTAGTGAGCAAATACTTCCTTTTTTAATGCTTAAATTTCCCGCTGTAAGTAGACCTTTCTTTTGTTGGAATGCTCTCTTTTCCTGGGCTACTCTGCTGATAATTTCTCTCTTGCTTTTTTAAACATATTAATTTATTTAATTTTTATTGCCTACTTTTTAGTGCTGAATTTTGTAATCGATTTAACCAGAGCTATTGAAGAAATTTTGCCAAAAAATAACCACTCACTCGATCAGTTGAATTCAAACTATTTTTCCATATGAAAATTCAGTCAATTAATTAGAGTATAACAGAATGGGAATGGAATACAATTTAAATTGTCTGATTATATTGGATATTATATTTTCATCAGAAGCAAGCGAGTGTGCAAAACTTCAAGCCAATCCGACAGTGGGAAATTGGTTGAAAATCAATTACAAAATTGCATCTACGAAACAGACACACTAAGCAGGTTAATAAAAGCGTGCAAAAATAGGCATAAACGTCCCCTAGGGATGACATAGTTTATAAACTGTTTTTACGTCTTCAGCTTTTTTATTATCGAAATATTTCGTCGCAGACAGCATTCGTCGGATTCGTTTATTTTTGTATGTTACCCGCCACCCTGGGGAGGCAGTTGCGAGGAGAGAATTTCCGTAAAATGGAATGCAAGCGGTTTCCAAGGGGATGGCATGGCGTCCCGTGGGAACTGGTTTTGAGAGCGATATCTGTGGAGGAAAAACGATGATTCTGCTTAATCCACAGCTTGTTCGAGAATGGCAAAGCATAATTTTATTATTCTTGGAATGGTTGAAAGTGCAGGATTTGAAGTATTAACCTTAAACTTTTTTCAGGGTTCATTCAGGACGGGAAAAAATCCGCAGGGACCAGAATGAAGAACGCTGTAAGAAAATTATATTGTACAACGTCTTATTTAAACAGTATTGAGGATTTCCAATGCAGCGTGCTGCAAGCAGTAATATTTCCGAACATTTGCAAATTTTTTAACGAGGAATCTGCAATACTACAGGGCTGTAGGGGAGGAAATTTAAAGCATTTTTAGTCCATAAACATGGTGTTGCAACTCCATAGTTACAGAGCTATAGCAACGCAAACATTTTTTGATGCGTTTCACAATTACCACGAAAACGGATTTTCTTGGATATCCAGCCTATTAGGCATTTTATTTTATACTCTGGATTTTAAGGACATGGCATAATTAAGGATAATCAAGGTTAATCACGAAAATGTGCGACAAATGTCTGAAACAATGAACATCCTGAAGAATTGCAGATTCTTCCTTCCACGCCCTGTATTTTCTGATTTTCATTGAGTCTCCTAAGAAAGATTTGATTGCTGAGTGGTATAAAGAAATCGAGTTTCGATTCTAAATCATGCCTCCGACGATTTTATTAAATAAAGAGGAAATGCAGCATAAGGTAGCCCATATCCGGTTGCAGTTTTAGAAATAGGTAAGTATGAGCAACAGAGGTTTTACCATAGTATTTTTGATTAATCTATGGTGATTGTATAGTTCGGCACAGTTATCATAAATATATGACATAATTATTTTAATATACACTTGACGAATTCTTACTTCTTGAGGGCTCTGCCCCAAATATTTCTTATCTTTATTCCTCACGATAGGTTCGAAGTCATCGTAACTCCTAGATACTATTACAGAGTGAGTGTCTTCCGTACCAATCCCGCATTCGTTTACGGACGTTCTTGAATTTCAGAAGGCGTTTCACTGCCCTTCCCTTCAATGCTGAGAATTATTCTCCATTTCCGATAGTCTGGCCACAGGACGAGGGGACTGCAGAAGTGTGTGTCGTGAGCTAATCTCCGGCGAAATGTAGGGAGGGATTAGTGTAGGTCCAGACTCTTCCGACGCTAACTTCAGGGTTCGGGAGTCGGCTGAAGGAGAAAAAGGATGGGGTGAAGATAGCGATCTCTGGGAGGAAGGATGAACCGTGACGAGGGTCCAACCCACGGCGTTCTAGGAGAGGTAGGAGCAGGGAACATGGAAAAGGCGTGGTCTTATTGCTTCATTTTTTCCTCATGCTCATACTGAATAATGCACCGTGCGCATCAATTTTCCGGTCCATTACTGTCAATTCGTTATGAGTGCTTCGATATTTGTGTCTAATCAGGGTTTCCTCTCTCACTCCCTGCCAACTCTTCGATCATACCCATTTTTCTTCTTTAGAAGCTAACTGTTAAGGAACGTATGATAGACATAGAGTCATTTGGAATTTATACTGTGAGATAAGAAGATTATTCAATTAATTTTTGGATTTAACTAGTTGATTTAGAACGAGTTAATAGAAATCTCAAAATTCGATTAGCTGGTAGAAATCTGAAAATGTGTGAGATTGCGCAATCGTATTTTTAATACCCGTTCAAAGCTCTCGTTTAATTGAAGGCCAAAGATTAATTGTTTCAGACAACTATAGTTGCACATTTTCGTCCAACCTTAATTATTTAATGTCCTTAACATCCAGAGTATTAAACATAATGTCGAAAAAGCTGGATACCCAAAAGGAAAACGTTTTCATGATAACTACGAAGTGGATCCAAAAAAAATCTTTACGTTGCCATAGCTCGATAACTAAGGAGTTGTGACCCTATGTTTATTGAAATAAAATCCTTTAAATTATCCTCCCTGTCACCTCTTGAAGTACTGTAGATTCCTCCTGAAACACCCAGTATCCTGTTATCGATTTGGAAATTATTATAATAGAAGAAAAAGAGTGACTCAGTCACGATCAATCCAACTAGAAAAATTCTCCGTCAATGTCTCCAAAAACGCCGACATCTTTACCCGTTTCCAGAATTGGAATCGCTGAGCAAAAGCGGAGACTGGATCTGTTGTTTGATGTTGCCGTCTTAGAAATCTGCTGCCACGGTATTATACTGCCTCTTCAGCGGTTATTCATGTACTAGAAAACGAAGGCGGGAGTGATAAGAGAAGTTTAAAGGGATAAGTTTAACATTTCCGACGTATGTGAAGGAGAAATTGAGAACACGCTATTAGTGAGCTCTTGCAGTGCACATTAAGTCGTTATAAACGTAGCTTTAGGTTTGAGTATGTGATTCAGACTTAATTTTCGCAAAGATATTCTCAGTTATTTGAAAGATCAAATATTCCATTTTTTAAACTCACTACGGTTTATAATTCTCCAAAATTGGGAATGCTGTATATTCAGCTCCTGGATATGTGTATTTTCATTCCGTCATAGCATAAACAGTATAATCGACGTTCATAAATGAACTATTGATCCACTCGTTATGATTCCGAAAAAAATGTATAATGACGATATTCCCGTAATTAGAATCACTGCGAGGATAGGAAGTCGTGCGGTAGACAGGCACATGGCCAGAAATTTGCTTAGTGGATGCTTGGGAGGTTGAGTTGCAAGATGCGGGTTGAGTATACTCAGGGCTGGGCAAAATGCAGGAGTATTTTAAAAACAAAATACCGTTGCAAATGTATTTGAAATACCAAACACAAAATACCTTTGACTTAGGCTTTAAAAAAACTGAAAAGTAGTATTTTAGATACCTTTCAAAATACAGAATAAATTTGTATGGAAACTACTAATTGCTGCGTCTTTAGCATTTTCAATTGATGTTATTTTTCAGCCCTTCCGTGTACAATTTATTTTACGTCATCACTGTTGTGTATTAAATTTTAAACGAATATTTTTCATAGCTACGTTTATTTATCACGTTTTCACCGTGAATGTAATTCTAATACTCATCAATTATCAGGTTCTTCGTTATTCATTTTAATTCCTTCATTTCCGAGCTATATTCTATCGGAGTAACTACTTGTCTTTATTTCGGAAATATTCCTTCGATTTTACCTGTACGACTCTATTCAATTGTTATAAGCAGCCTCTGTTTTTCTGCAGAAATGTATTCGAAATAATAATTACAAATTAAAAATGTATTTCCAATATGTATTTTAAAATACTTGTTGAAATTCTTCCCAGCCCTGATTATACTGATATTTGATGATCACTGAGTGAATGATACTAGAAAAACGTTCATTTCTGAAGAAAAACAGAGGCTGCTTCTTTGCTGCTTCTTTTTCCATGAAGTCGCTGTCAAAAACGTCTTGTGAACTCATACTCCTGCAAAAATGCTAGCACTGAGAGGATAAATAGATAAGAGTAGTATTATTTGAGTTATGTTTTCCCTTTGAGCGAGTAAAGAGGTGTGCCTACCCGGCAGGATATACAACCACGGAAGTTGTCTAACGTGACGTAACTAACGGAAATGAGAAAACGACAAAAGGACGCGTCGGACGCAACCTAAAGTAGCACTACGGGGTTCGGGAGCACGAAATGCACCTATTCACTGACTTTGGTTGCAATCCGTGCAGCCGTTTGGAAATGCATAGCTGACAGACAAACAGACATCCTCTTTTATATATATTGGTTCGCTTTTTGGCCTCGGAGGTGTAGTCCAAGCTGAGCTGTTGAGGTCGAGGCCTAACACATGAGGTGCAAGCCGGAAGCGCATTCGCTTCACAAACTCGATAGACCGTCACGCCAGCCGACTTTCAGCAAAGTGCTGACTGCAGACGACAGGTGGAGGAGCGGGTTGAAGCGACTCGGGTAACATTCGCGACATTACCCCTTGGACGTCATTCCACGTGCCATCATAACGGAAATAGAGCCCCCCCCCTCTCTTCTCCCCTCTTTCTTATTTTATGACTTTTCCGACCGTGGAATAAATGCGCAATTCGTTACCGTTTTCTCTTTATGGAGTTCGTTATTCGGTCCACTGAATCATTTGAGGCGCTCTCTTGAGGGTAAGGGGATGAAAATCTTCCGACCTGCTCCACAGCAGGACACGGGACGCGAAACGGAGGAGCATTTTGTTTCATTTTTATTTTTTTGGCACAAATTTGCGAGGGCACACCGATCATTTCGGTAAGTGCGGAGTAGTGAACGTTCAAGCGAAGAATTGGTAGTGTGAACCTGGAAAAAAATGGTTCAGTATAATGCCACAGCCATGCATTTCGCGAGCAACAGAAAAATTCTTATTAGTAAATCGCAGTGGAGACTTTGGTATTTCCAAATTAACTCTTCGAGTACCTTTTTCCAGCCTTTATATCAACTCACCAACCTGTCTGTTTGTTTGTCTGTTTGTCTGGTACAAATCTTGTAACTCAAATTTGACTCACTTCCTGTGAAGCAAAAACGCTGAAATTTTGCACACTTCTTCATTTCCGATGACAATACATGAAAATATAACTTTTTCTCTCCAACCCCCCTTTAACCACCCCCCAGTCAACCTATAGCCCCCCAAAACATGTTTTTGATCAAAGAAGTTCCAAATGGTCGATTTTCGTGTTTTGCGACCACAGTAAAAGTTATCCACTTTAGGCATATCCACATAGTAGGCATTTAAAAGCATAGGGGTGGCATTTTGAAACATAGGGGGCTTACCATTCACTGAAAATTTAATAAATATAGTGACTTTTTTAATACGTCACTTTTGGTTTTTCGGGGTCACTGAGTTTTTTTGCTTTGTGTCATATATAAACGTTGCTCATCCCCTGTAATCTAAATATAAAGGCTGGTTTAAAAAAAAAAAAATTTTATAAGAGCTTATTTTACCTTTAATCAATTGTAGGAGAATGTAGAAGGTGAAGGTGACGGATGGGAAAAGAAACGATGCAGTGCTTGACATGGTGGGCGAGGAGAGGAAACTTCTACAAGAGAAACGGATGAGACTGAAGTATGGAGGGAGTATTGAGCGGGGGGATATGTAAAAATCCATGTTCATCATCGTTATAATCATGATAAGTCAACAATCGTGAGTTTGGTTAGACGCACCTCTCCATTCCTCTCTCCTATCCGATAGCCTTTTCACAGCGACGAATTTCTTCTCTTAAGGCCGTTTTCACGGGGCACGGAATTGCGCAGGTTAGAGCCGCATTAATTTCTAAAATGGCGTGGAATTGCGCGAATGCAGGAACGAAATTAGAACAGGGGCTATTTTGCCGTCTCGCATCCACGCATTCTCGCATGTGTTCTAGCAATTCACCGCTTTACACGACGCAATTTCGATTGCGCCTTCGCACGTACGTCAGATTGCGCAATTCCGTGTACCGTGTAAAAACCCCTTTATGCATCCATATATCCTGTCCTATGCAACTCATTCGGGGCCGTCCCTTGCCCTTTCTTCCATTCCAACCACCAGAATTTTATAATAGAAGGAAGAATATTTTGTAAGCTAGGGAGGGAAGGATGATTGTGAAATTTGTTGATAGGTATGAAATTTAAATCGTTTATAGACCAACACTTCAAGATTTAAATTTAATATTAAATATGGAGGTCATGAGATGGGAAAAATCTCGTTTTGTAGATAGAAATTACGGGAGTAGGCCTTATTTTGAACTGAAGAGCGAGTTTCAATCGGAGGTGGCTATGCTAATTCGCAAAAACTTATGTGAACTTACCTTAACGGGTAGAATACTTAAATAAATTAAAGCCAGATAATCATGTCAGTTTTTTTAAAGGTAGACAATTGATTAATGGCTCATTTTATTACTACTCGTTCATTCTATGTTTTCATTTCTCACCTTTATTCAGAAATATTCTTCTCGAGCGACCACTTTTATTCAACACGTTTGGTGGCCGCTTAGGACATTTTTCAATTCAATTAGCTGCTATTATTCGCTAGCGTCTCACGAAGTCGTTTCGTTGGCTGATGGTGGCCGATACGTGGCCTAGAGGTAGGAAGAGGAATATTTTCAATCACATAATATGTCAATTTTATATTAAGAAGTAATGAATGGGCAACTCGCTACAAAGTTAATTATTGCACTTTTGGCTCCGATCAATTATAATAATTCATCTCAGTCGTAGTACTTACGTTGCCATGATTACTCCGATATGCATAATTGTAATGCAATCTGGAACGAATCGCATATGTAAATTATTTTTCAACTTCTTCTTAATTTTTGGAAAAAGGTGCATGGTAGAAAGTTATGAGGCAAAGTCGGTGATATTAGAAATTTGTATGAAAAATAATTTTTTTCCGATAAGTTTCATGAGAAATAATATTGAATAAAATCGGTATGATGGCTAAGGTATACGCTGAGTCTTAATGGTAGTTTTGCGTGTTTTACTTTGTGGATAATCGATCTCAATATCGATTTCTCATTGTATTTCGATTTATAATATATTGATCGCTGTTAGAGGTAATATTGCGACGATTATGGTGGATATGAACTGAAATTTACTGTTATAATCGAATTTCTGACGGGCTTATGAGAAGAGTTGAACTTTAATATGTGATGAAGATCTCCGATTAATGACAAAATTGAATATGTAGTGAGGCAGTATAGTGAGCAGTGAGCAGAGGGAGAAAGATGAGTTGTTATGTGCAGAAAAACTTGAAATATTATTTATTCCCATACCACCGTAGACATCTCACATTGGCCTTTTACATAAGATAACATTTACACGAGCGCTTTTCAACAAGATAACATTTACACGAGCACGAACAACCATGCCTTGGATTGGGGCAACCTAACCCTGCGAGATCTCTTAAGGGTGTTTGGCAGGGGGTGAGTATGCACCAACATATCTTAACTAATCTAACATATCTGCAATATGCTATATCTTCGTAATCATTGAAAAAAAGGCCAAAACATGTGAATATGACAGCAGTTATTGTGAGCTCTCACCGATCGTGCAATTCTTCATGCAAGCTGACCCCAATCACGCAATAAATGCATAATTATTACGTAGATAAATATCCAAGCAGCTGCATAGACCTAGTAAAATACCTAAAAGCAACAAAAGACCAACAAAGCCGCTACCAGTAAAGGGAAAAAAGATAATAAATACATGAATATGTGCCCGATCCCTGCGTGAATGTTGTGTGGAGGACATTTCAAGCGCAACACTTCGTCCGTCGGATGGGACGTTATGCCGTGGTCACCTTGGTGCCTTTCGGGAGCAGGCTAATGCCGACGCCGGGTTTCTCTCCACCCTTCCTTGCCTACCCTTCCCTCATGGCGCAAATGACCTTAGCTGTCGGTCGCCTCCTCCAAATACCATACCATACATGAATATGATCGACCTGCCGAGTGCAACTATTAATCGCATTGATGGCACATATGTTACTATTCCCGATAGTCCAAGGAAAGAGTGTGTTGCAGGCTAGGAATTTACCTCGCCGCCACCGAGGCCGGCAAATTGGAAATTGAACTTCATTGAAATTATTTGATCGTCTCTCGAGTCTAGGAATATTACAGAGTGGTATGCCCCGAAATATGCGAGTGATCCACCTTGCACCTCATGATAAAGAGTGCAGCAGCGCCTCTGCCGCCGTTCGAGGGTACTCCCGCGACGTGGAGGAGGCGTGGGAGGCGATCGTGGGTGTACGGGGGCATAGGAGGAACGTGTGGAGGGCGTGGAGGAGGAAGGAGGAGGAGTGTGTGTTGTTGGTGGAAGTGGAGGAGGCGAACTGTGGTGTTGTGGCGGTGGTTGGCGGGGGGTAGGGTCGCCCGGAGGAGGGAGACAGGAGGTGGGGGTAGCGGGTATTCCGAAGGGGAAGGAGGAATGGGGGGTAGACGGGAGAGGGGAGGGAGTGTTGTAGGGGAGGGAGGAATCGGAGGAGGCAGGTGGCGGACGGGCGGCCGCCTCTATCGGCTCTTGGGGCAGTCGCTCAGCGACGTGGTTCAACAAGAGACGTGCGCGGACGTAGCCGGTCCCTTTTGCAAGCGCCGCACGGCGTGGAAGGCCGTGGTGGTGTCAATATTGTGTTGTGTGCATCGTGGGATCGTGCTGGCTAAGATCTGTGTAGTCGGGACTTCCCTTAAATCATCGACTTTCATTGGATTGTGCACTTCGTGGTAGCCGGCGAGAACACCTTCCCGGCCGTGCTGGTTTGGAGGTTGGTGGTTGCCGTCGGACGGTGTGGCGGTTTTAATTGCGGCCTAGGACAAGTTACGAGTTAGTTATTATTAGTCACAGTTACTAGTAACAATTACGCCGGAGAAAAGACGAGGGCTGCCCACTTCGTTCCTGACGTAACGTGGTGTTCGTTCGCCGCACCGGCCTGGAAGGCCGTGGTGAAGTCATTCTCCGAAGTGTTGTGTGCACCGTAGGACCGTGCTGCTTCTTTCTGTGTCGTGAATCATCAACTTTCATTCGATTGTGTACTTCGTGGTCGCCAGCGAAGACCCCTTCCCGGTCGTGTTGGTTAGGGGGTTGTTGGTGGTGGCCGCTGGACGGTGTGTTGGAGTTGCGTGTACAATTACACCGGAGTCAAGCGGAGAGCTGCCCACTTCGTGCCTGGCGTGGGGTGGTATTCATTCCCCGCTGTGTTTGTCCACTCGATTCAAAAAGTGACAGATAACCACGTATTGACGCTGCTGGTCACGGCATCGAAGTTCGTTATCGTCAAAAAGCCTGTGCAACGGACGCATCGCTAAAGGAGAGAACGAATTGAAAGCGTTCGTGAATTGTTTTTCGGAGTGAACTTGGGCAGATTCGCCCGGAAAATCTCTACGTTCGCGTGGCATTGTCGAAAAATTGGTGTGCCCTAAGATTTTGCAGGGTAAAAAGTCGATCGAAACTCAAGCGTCGAAGTTTCTGGATTTCAGTGGTGTGTTCTGCGATTTGGAGTGAAAATTTATTTCCGTATATTTTGGCTCTTGGGATACGAATGTTCAGTGACGTTTTGCCGAATTGAATTTTTTGAATTTGTGGCCCGATTTCTGAGCGGATTCAAACTGTAAGGAAGGGAAGGTAAATTTTAAACGGTGTTCAGGGAACGGACAACAATAAGATGAGTCTCTAACGTCGCGTCCTCCGGATTTGATGGACTCTGAATGTCTATCGGCTCGTAAAAATCTCCTGGGCTCCTGCGCTCGTGTTGTTGCAGCGGTCATCAGTGGACCTCCCTCTCTCTCCATCCCCCCTCCCTCTCTTCATCTTACCTTCCAACCTCCCAAACGTCTTCGCCCCCCCTCCCCCTCTTTCCCTATACTCCTCCGAGGGCATCCCCTTACTGCTTGCTGCAGGAAAAAGAAGAGGAGAGAGTTCCACCGCCCGGAACAGTTGAGTTCACCGCCCTGGATGGCTTCCCGCGTGATCGGCGGACCTTGAAGTGCCTTCGTAGAGCCCCGTGTGGTTTTCACAGTCGGTTGGAGAGAGAGAGGAAAAGAGTGGGAGTTGGCCGGGTGTGTAAGAAGCCCGAGTCTCGGTGGTGGAATAAAACGGAAGCGAACGGTGATACACTTCGCCCGGAGAATTTTTAAATATGTAGCGACGTCCTCACTCCCCTTATTAGCCGGGTGGTTGTTACGCTAGGCGGCGTTCTTCTTATTCTTTTATTTATTTTTTCCCATTTTTCTCTCATCGTCCGTTCGCTCCGGCGTTCGTGAAGATAGTGAAAGGGTAGCGGACTGAATTAAACAGGGTGTCTTTCCCCCCTCTGGACTGCCTATCACCCCTTCTGCTTCCGCGTATATTTTATTGATGAGCCGCTCTTCAGTTGTCAAGCGACCGGTTTTCTTTCATTCGATACCTTCGTCTACCGTGAAAATTTCGCCTTGCAACCCTCCGCACGAGATGATACAAGCCTCTGCATTGTTTACTTGCCCAAGACGAGTTCTTAATTGGAGAAAGGTGGTGTGACTGGATTCTTCCATCGTTGAAGTTCAACGCACGCTCGTCGGTAGCCCTGTGTGGTATAATAATTTTGCAGAAAAAAGGAGAAGTATTGCCGTTTCACTTGAAGTGAGTGATGTTATTGATTTGATCTGGGAAAAATATACGTCGTAACGGAGAGATTGAAAGGATAATATTTTCAGCTTCATTGTGTAGAAGCTAAATCGGAGGAGTTCTTGAGGATAGCCGGTGTAAAATCTGTGTTCGATTCTCGTGTCAGGTCTGGTGACGACTTTTTTTGTTGAATTTCCCAAGGTGTGTATTTGCTTAGGGAATCAAAACGGAAGAGGTGGCGTTGGGGGGGGGGGGGTCTCTTGGTGCCTAGTCATCGTTTGTTATTGTTCGACTTTCCTATCAGTGAGGTCTTCGTGAACACGAGTTTTTCTTCCCCGGCCGAGGAAGGGAATTGGAGCGGGCTGTCGGGCTGCCGTGGGAATAAGGCTGTTTGAAGTAGCTTACTTTCCTCCCAGCCCCGTGTTAGCTTTTTCCATCTCTCCCTTGTTGCAAGCCTTAATTCCGGCCGTAACCATTCTCAAGGGGACCGACTGGAGGAGATTGGAAAAACAATCGGGGGGGAAGTTCACCGTGTCAAGATGCGCATGCGCGAATAGTTCACGCCCACTCATTGGTCGGGGTCGTTTACCCTCTACCCGGTTAACCGCAAAAATCACCTTCCGGGTCTTCACCATTGTGCATTTTTATATTGTCATCCCGGCCGGTTGATTCCACCCTTTTGATGGACTCTTGGAGGTGAAATTTTAAGTGCACGTTCTCGCTTGGGCTTAATTGGAGCGAGGTAGGTTTGGTCGAAGACGCGAATTACTCCGCATAAAAAGGTCTATTGTCTCCACTACTCTAAAGACTTCGACTGTCGCCTTACATCTGCCGTTCTCCGAAGACTCTCCGTTATCCGGAATCAAAATTCGCGCCACATCTGCGAGGTCGTAATGTGCGATTGAAACTTAGCGTGCCTCTCTCTCTGCATTTTTTTTAAACATTCTCCCTCGTTTGTTATTTGGTTTGAAACACCCGCAGGAAGTGTTGTGACGCGATTTTTTTCTTGTAGATCTTCGAATAACGTTGGTTGAAAGTGATGGTTCCTTGCGGGGTGTCCTCTTCGCAGTTGGTTTTCTCTGAAAAGAAAATTTTTGTCTCGTGCATCCGTCGAAGACTAGACTTCCTGGCAAGTTTTTGATTTATTTCCCCGTATCTTTCTTTCTCGATCCCTAGATCCTCCCCTCCTACGTCTTGCGAAACAAGACCTTTTGGCTGGCGTCTTCCCTTCTCGTTTGTTGTGGACGGGGAAGAAACTCGACGAAGTGCTTCCTCCGTGATGTGACCCAGTGAAGTGGAGAGGGGTTGGCGTTATCTCTCGTGTTTTTTTTAACCCTCCATCTGAAGACGAAGACCTGGGCAAAAAACAGCACACACATACAGTGTGCGCGCCAACGAAAGAAGAAGAAAAAAAAGACGTGAGTGGTTGCGTCACTGACGGAGTGCGAGTGAGTGTATCACGGTCCTACATGTGGAGGAAGGCAACCGCTTCGACCTCACGCTCCTAAGGGTTGCGCGCACGAATATGGCTGCGTTTTCGGACTGGCCCGGAAGAGGAGGCGGACATTGGCTGCCGGCCTACGGATTCACCCAACACCTCACGCACCAGAACCACGGATTTATCGAGGACGACGGTGAGTCGACTTGCAATTAGCATTCGTGGCCCTCCTGCTGCTCTAACTTATAAGCCTCGCATGGAATTCGAGAATACATGTTGGAATTTTGATGACTGATTCGAGGGAATGAAACAAATGAAAATTTTACAGTTTAATCAATCGTAGTTGAAGAGGTACGGAAATTTAAATAGTTTAATTATTTGGAAAAATTGAAAATATGACAATCTTTAAGGTGGCTCACGAATGAAAGATTTTATTTCACATCTACATCTACATAATACCCTGCGAGCCACCTCTAGGGTGTTTGGCAGGGGGTGATCAATCACCAGCATGCAGCATGCATTTGGACTCCCACATGCACACCACACCGTCCAAAAAACGTCCCGTATAATAACAAACTATACTATTATATGCTGTTAGAAATAGAATATAGAATAGAAATTCAGAAACATGCATTAAGTTTTACATAGGTTAGTAGGCTACACTACAAATCATGCAATCTATTTACGAGTTCTATTGCTGCCGTTATAATCTCTTATCGATCGTGGAAAAAATGACATTCGGAATCTGTCTGTTCTGCAATCTATCTCTCTTATTTTATTTATATGATCTGATCTTCCGTAGTACGTTGGCGTCCGCAAGATATGGTTAACTTCGTCAGAAAAGACACTGCTCTTGAATTTATCTAAAAGGTGCTGTCTATTTTTCAATCTACGGTCCGACAGAGATTCCCATCCGAGTTTATCTAAGAGGTCAGTTACACTAACAAGACTATCGTAACGTCCTTTCACATACCTGGCAGCTCTTCTTTGCACGCGTTCTAACTCTGTTATTAAGCCTTTTTCATGAGGGTCCCAAACACTGGCAGCGTATTCCAAATGTGGTCTAACGAGGGAAAAGTAGCTAATTTCTCTCACTTTGTCGTCGCACTTTCCTAATATTCTTTTAACAAAACCCATTTTACGATTAGCTTGACCGGTTATTTCTCGAATATGTTTATTCCACGATAGATCATTATTGAGTCTAACGCCTAGATATTTCACGGATTCAACTGCATTTAATTGGGTGCCTCGAATGATATAGTTACGCTGTAGGGAGTTATTCTTCTTCCAGAAATTCATTACGACGCATTTTTCCAAATTTAATTCCAACTGCCAAGCATCGCACCAAGCTTGGATAGCAGCAAGGTCATTCGTTAGTTCATCCATATCTTTGCTGGAACGGATTTCTCTGTAAACTACAGCGTCGTCTGCAAATAATCGTAACTTAGAATATTTCACTAGCTTTACAAACACCGCTTAATAATTAGTACTGAATACAGAGGCTGATTCAGGGGAGGGGGCACAGGGGTCATGACCTCCCCAAATTTTATCAAAATTTTTAAAGTTTTATGAGCGTAATTGTCTTTGAGTACTTGTGAAGGAGTTGAGGGAATGTTTATGCAAATGCATGGCTACAAGCACCAAGCGTGAGGGAAGTTTAGTTGTATTTATCGTAGGGCGTAGCACTCCCTACTGTAAAAACGCCCCTCTCTCCCAAGACATGACCCCCCGCCAAATTTGATGCTGTATCCTCCCCCGAATCTAAAAGCCGCTTGTCTACGCATATCGGACCTCTGACGCACTATCGCTGAGAGGTATTGCATACCACCAAGGCGCCGTGGAAAAATCAACGTCCTGTATATATCCCTGAATTAGATGCACCAAAATATGATTTTATTAATAAATGTAATTTGCGTTTATTCTTCTTCATTTCTTAAAGTAGCCGTTCCACAACGTGGCCAATTGAACAAGTTGGTACTTATTTGAAGGAGCAAATTTTTATATTACATTTACAAATATTCCCCTTGAAGATGACGAAAGGCCCTTGAGGAAATAAAAATAAATATGTTTGAGCTGCATGCTTTTGTACACCATGTTTTTTTACCAAACCAATTTCATTATGTTAGGCATTCACTTCCATCTTGCAGCGATAAATTTGCTAACATATTCTAAATATGCTATGTCGATACAGTGTATCTCTGGCTGGGTACCGGTTTCGTAGAGAAACCTTGTCGTTACAGGGTATCTCTACGAAACCGGTCTACAGATGCGCTGTATTGTTCCGATACCAGTCCAGATGTACACAGCATCGAAACAGTATCGAATACCATACCGAAAAGATGGCATACCGAACCGAAACCGATCGCAAGTGAATTAATTATTTTGGATCTAGCAAAGTTTTATTCTTTCCTGATAGTCATGAAGGAGTTCCATCAAGAAAGGGGGCATTCATTAATTACGTGAGGTGTTTAGTGGGGTAAGGGGTCAAACCGATTCTCACCCAGTCTCACGTGAGTCCCGGGGGTCCTAGCAGGTATCAAGTAATTTTTTTCCGCAAGAAACAGTGTAAAATGTGATTCTAGACTACGATTTTAGTTATCTTAAATACTATTCTTAGCTAATCGTAAATAAAAATAACTAAACAATTTTTTTAATGAATCCAACAAAATGAAGCATAGATTAACGTATTTACACTGAAAATACGCATTTTGAACAATCTCACATGAGATTCGAGGGAAGGGGGGATAGCCAAATCTCACAATATTTCACTAAACGGGCTGAGGGGGTCCAAAAATCGCAAAATCACCTCACGTAATTCATTGACGCTCCCAAATGCCTCAAACCATTGTATTTACTTGTGACTATGTTGAAGAGTTGTTTGCCAAGAATCGAAGGTTAACTCGCTGGCAGAGATCGGGTGTAATGTTTGGGTCTATTAACTCAGTGAGAAGAAAATGTCGGAATGGAATCAGTGGACGGATGGGACGGAGTTTCATTCGTGTTTTGGTGACCCTCCGTTTTTTCTACTTCAGTCAACTCTGATCTTATTCTGACGCATACGAGATTATTAGTTCTCTACTCTGTATCGAAGGATTTTTGTCGAGCGGCAAAAATTAGGGAGATTGGAGGACTTCAGGGCATGGGCGGTCATCTTTCGCTTTCTCCTAATTTAGACATAGCTTAACACGCCACTGCGAGTTCTCTCAATCATTGAAGTATTGTATTTAGTCACTATGTGATAAAATTGATTGACTGATAGATAGAATTTATAGAATTTTTTTAGATACCTCAGGAGGTGGTAGGGGATACAATTTAAGCATACATTTGTCCATAAACATTAGGGTCGCAACTCGTAAGCTACAGAGCTATGGCAACGCAAGCAATATTTTAGATCCACTTTGCTGTTACCATGAAAACGGATTTTCTTGAGAATTCCGTTTTTTCAACATTTTATTTATTACTCTGGGTTTTTAAGGACATTGAATCATTAAGGTTGGACGAAAATGTGCGATTATAATTGTCTGAAACAAGCTTTGAGCTTAATTAAACGAGAGATTTGAACGAGTAAGTATCAACAATGCGATTGGGCGAACTCGCCCATTTGAGATTGTTTAGACAAATGTAATAGAACATTTTCGTCTAACCTTCATTATGGGCATTTTCATGAAAATGTCAACTTTTACTCTCAAATTATAATTTAGGCTGGAAATATTTTAACTTGATAAATCAACAGCTAAATTATTGAATTTTATGAAATCAGTATTTGAAACATTATTCTGAGCCTAATTAAAATTTTTCAAATTGTACTTCGATTCACAGAGTTTTGAAGATGTTTGAAATCATTACATTTAGGAGGTTGAGCTACCAGCAATTCCGTCACTTGTTAATTTTGGGCATATTTAAAAGGTATCTCGATAATTAATTTTGTTTCCGTACATGAAAATCACCGTCATAAATGTTTTTGATCATGCTTAGTTAGAAGTTTGGTAATTATTTTTACAATTTTATCGAAATATCCTATTGCATAGTTTTCTCTGAAGGAAATTCCGTCACAAATGGAATTACCCTTACTTGATGTTCTTTAAAATCCAGTGTATGAAATAAAATGGATAGTAACTAAAAGAAAGACTGCGATAGCAACATCGAGCGCAATGCATAAGGAATCTATGATCACTCATTCTTGGACTACCGATCAGCTTTCTCACTCAATTTTCAATGAAATATGGGGATGGAATTTGAAATTAATTAAAAATTGATTGCTAATCATGGAGTTTTGTAATCGCTCGTTTGTCGAAGCTATGCGGCTTACTTAACGACTCATAAATTTCAAGAAAAAAAGCGTCGAGTAGGAAGCTTCTCCATCGTTAGGTCAATTTCCTCGAACTGCCATTTTCATCGAATTCTTCGTCGCATTTCAGTTTCGTAAGTGGGGAGACAATGATAGTTCTATTGAACCATCAATGAGAAGACAAAATTATGAGTAATCGTTTTAAGAACATTTGTAACTAATTGCATGAGCTATCTATAAAAAAAATCAATGACAACGCCTCGTTACAACATGTCCATATTTGTTTTCATTCGTGTTAAATTTTCCATTGCAAAATTTCGTTCTCTTTTTTCTTTCTCTTGACGTCAATTTTTAATGTATATTAGCGTCTCGAAGTATAGGTGTAAGAATGGTATGCAAATTTTTGGCCAACGTTTCGGTATATTTTTTAAATATCTTCTTCCGGGACCTTTTGTAGAAATGATTTTTTTCTTATTAAAACATATTATTGCACAAAATTTCGAAATATAGTTAAATATCCTAGAGAAGATATATAGTTATGTATCTTCTAGCGCATATATGACTATACATGGAAACGTTGGCACAATTTTTTGCATATCATTCCTAGACCTATACTCAAAGACGCTAATAAACATTAAAATTTTGTTTGATACCTTGCACTATTGCCCATCATATTCATGATGCATCATGATTTTAAACCTGATTTAAATATTTCATAATGCATGCAATGTCCATAATTTATCTAAGTAAAAACATTCCCTCATTAGGTATCACATAGTCTAATTCTATTTTCTCATTGTACGTAATTGACGTATCGAATAGCGAATCATGTTCCTAATCTACCAGTAAGCAAAAAATTAGCTGGAGTATAGAGATAAAATAAACAGTAACCGCTAGGCTGTGAATAGATCCAGCCAGAAAAAATGAATGAAAAGATCATGTTGGCTATAACTGTTGCCATCAAAGCAGTCAATTTATTTGATACAAAACTGCAATTTTTATTAAGAATGCAAGGTATTGCGATCCATAGTTGTTCGAGGAAAAAAAAACATCTTAAATCTATTGGGTCTGCAGTTTATTTCCCTAATCTTATACTCATGATCTTTTCTACCGTAATAATTAATCCCTTCAATGAAATAGAAAACGTGGATAGCGATTTTAGAAACTTAGGCTATAATAAATGGGACACCTAATTTATATTCTACTGGAAATTTCTCTATTGTCCCGATAATTTCCTCAATCTCGTCGTTTTCATTGAGTTTTCACGGCACGTGTTGCTTCCTCGCGGGATTGCGGTACGCAGGCACGGTTATCTGGCTTCAAACTTTTTTTTTGTTTCTCCTGTACCCTTTCGAATGCGAGTCATCAAAGAAGCAATCCCTGAACGCTGAGCGCCAGTCTTTTGTTGCCCGGCGGAAGGCGTGCTCAGGAGAACCTTGAGATCCTTTGTGAGATCATGCGGAGGCATGCAGACACTCTCTCTCTTCTTGTGGATAGATGGATCGACGACGCCTTCTCTGGCCTCCTTTCAAATACCAGAAGGGAATACGAAGCGGATATTAGAAGCACGCGGCGGTGCTTCAAAATCTCACGGTGGTAGACGAACGACATCATTTATTTTACCTGAGCCCATCGGATCGCGCATTAAAAAAAAACCTTCGTCGTTCATTTTTCCCTTTGATTATTTGCGATCTCGATGGTTAGGCTACTTTCTTCAACAGTTGATGACTGTCGATTGCAATTTCTCTATAATATTCTATCAGAGATATTTATTAAATATTTACTATGCTTGTTGCATAGTTCGATTAAGGGCCCCCGCGCACTGGCAACTTTTTCAAAGCAACTATTCAGTTGCTAAAAATCCCCGTTGTCTATCCCTGCTGGCAACAGTATACTCACCCTCGGAATAGGTCCGGACGCAATTATTTAGTTGCGGCAACTAAAAAGTCGCCCGTGCGCGAGGCCACAGTCAATGCCGTGTGCTTCATTGGAACTTCCTGAAAGCAACTGAATAGTTTCTTTGTAAAAGTTGCCAGCGCGCGGGGGCCCTTATGGGAACTGTTGTCCTTAGCGATAATCCATACTATAAACAATCGAATGCTGATTGCTGATATCCCTCCCAAAATGAAGCTCAGCAATTACGTCTAGCCATCTTGAAATGGATCTTTTTAAGTTGCGCTCCGTTGAAATACATGGGAAATGATTCATTTGCAAGCCTGTGGGGTAGGAGACTTTCTTCCACAGTTTCCCAATGCAATTCTCTATGAGATTCGATCAGAAATATGCATATATTCAACAGATGTTTCGATTATTGAGTCCTGCTATCGTTGGCGGTGAACCGAACTATAAACAATGGAAAGCTGATACCTCTTCCCAAATGAAGCCAAACAAATGCGCGTCTGGCCACCTTGAGAAGGACCTCCAAAATGTCTCTCGATTGAATTACATGGGAATTTGCGCAACTTTCAGCTCATAAATTTCGGATGAGATTGCGAATTGGAATAAAAATAATTTATTCCTATTCGACAGTTTTTCACCTCGAAATGCACTTTTCCTTCATTCACATTTTGCGCAACTTCCCTTTTACATTACATAGGAATCGCCAATTTTTTGAGGATCAGAACGAACTACAGCCTTTTTCTTTACATAACTGTCGTTTTTTAATTAGACGTCCATATTCACTGCAATTTAAGTTCAGTCGTATTTCATAACGTGATATTCCATAGAAATGAAAAAGAGTTTTCTTCACGAATACCCCATCATTTGAAAGGATTCATTTCCTCAATAAATTTAACTTAAACACGACCTAAGTTGCCAAATTAAATAATCATCTGCATTGTCATCAATGAACTACCTGAATGTGAAAGTTTATCATCTTATAGCGGCTGTATTTGATAATGTTGTTATGCTATGCTGAGAAACAAAACTCGTTTTTGCTATGCAAAACTGTTTCACTCACACCAAATAACGCAAAAATTATGTTAGGATATTTTTATTATAGTATGGTTAAACTCATCTGCATTCTTTTTGACGTCTTGTCGCCTATATCCTTGTCTCAGCTTTTGTACCTTCTTTATAATTTTTTTTCTGCTCAGTCACTTCATTCTCATTTGCTTCTACTTCTAGGCCTATCCACTCAGTTATTCTAAGAAAAGTTTTCCATGCAGCCCAGTCTATTTCTAATTTCTATTATTCCTCGTATCTCTCTTTGTATACGTATTGTCATCTTAAATTACCATCTCAAATGGTAGGTTTCAAAGAATGACATTCTTTCCCGGAGACACATTACATATAAAATTAATCTCCACTGTTGAAAAGATTTTTTTTCCCAATCTTACCTTGTCGTCATCACTGTATAACTATATTTTCCTCGGATCTAGCCTTTGATAAGAGAGGAATTCTTTTGTCTCTTTTAACAGTTTGTATTCTAATGCCTTTTTTCGCCACCTTCGTGTAGATAGCGCCGTGGAAAAATAATTTTATTATTAATAAAAAAAAATGGGGGGGGGGGGGGGCATTACGATGGCTCTGGTACAAGATGATGGCTCAGTGAGCCTAAACGCGTAGTACGCAGTAAAAAAATTGTGGGAAAGTACTACAATCTTTTATTTATTTAAATATGTCTAAATTCCACCAATTGAAGCCGGAATCTGTTGAACTTAGTCGTGGTTTTTGTTTTGCGTTGCTGGTACCAAAGATCCAGGCGGCCCTTTTCCCAGTTTCAGGTAGTTTTTCGCAAATATCTTTCCCATTTCATCATGAACTTATACTTTCCCTTAAATATTTAGATTCCTCTCAAAATTTTGATTCTAATATGTGCCGTCTCGAAAACGTCTTGATACAGAATGCTTCGCTAGCTCGAAAAAAAATCGTATTTCTCCATAAGGCCCGGCCCGTATTGAATTATCCTAATTTGACGAGACGGCACATATTAGAAGCAAAATGTTGTGAGGAATCTAAATATGTAAGGGAAAGTATAAGTTCATGATGAAATAAGAAAGATATTTGCGAAAAACTACCTGAAACTGGGAATAGGATCTTTGGTACCAGCAACGCCAAACGAAAACCACGACATGTTGAATGTAATTTCAGTTCTTATTCCTCTTATTTTTTTATCAGCGCTCGCCCACCTACACGCTTGGAAAACGTAAGCTTACCTACCTTTAAGATTCATAGTGTGTACTTACTTCGTTCAGCTAACGGCGCAACGGTGAGCGAAGGGATCTCTTCACTGGATCCCCCGGGAATTTTATTGCTGGTTCACGAGCAGCGGTCGCAATTTCCTCGATGATTTACGGTCGCGTAAATGCCGCTTACCATGACACAGCCCAAAAGTCCTGATCGCCGCTCTCTCGGTGGAATCGCCCATGGGGTGTGCTCTTCGGCGGGAACTGTGCCCACCTGACAACGGTGAAAGAGCATCGAGGCGAAGAACAACAAAACTTCCTCCGACTTCCGTCAGTCCCCACCTAACTACCTGGTGATTTTTTCATTCGCTCGAAGACAATGCTCTCCTCTTCTTCTTACATGTATAAACCCACTTCACAATTATGTCTTCGCTGAATGACTGGGTAGCTTTGCCATTTTATTGCCTGATCTGATAAAAAACACCCACACCGAGACTTTGTGTAGAATGTTCGGTTAAGGTTTGTGTGGAACGTATTTATGAATTGTTCATTATTAATAGTTTTCCATGAAAAAAGATGTAGATCTGTGCACTCTGGAGAGTGAATGGAATATATCGAAGAAGAATTAGTAATACTTCAACGGGTTTCTGTAAAGTGGCTAAGGATGTTTCGAAAGAAATTCTTAAGATTTTTAGAATGTTATTACTTTATAGATTGAGATTTTTCTTTCTCTTGTCCTCTATGTTTAACGTTGCTCATGTCTTCCAGTATAAGTATTTTTATTTTGTTTCTTTATTAACTACGGTTTAGGTTTATTTGGAACTTATTTATGAATAGATCAGTATTAAATTGAACGTGGAAAAAGATGCATAGTATAAGGAATATGGCAATTATCAATATGGTAATTTTTGAAGAAGGAATTTTGTTATTATTTCTTCAAAAATTAGCTTTCAAACATTTCAAGAATGAATGCAGTTATGCAGGAATTTCTATATTTAAGAATTTTTTACGAACCCTCCTTAATATTTAATATTTATTTTCCTGAAATGGAGTTATTTATTTTATTTTACTGAAAATTTGTTGCATTTTTCACTCGCTTACAAAAGGCTGAAGATTGTTAGTAAATATATTTCCGGCGTTACATCCTCGTGGCAGGCCACCTCTTCTACGAGGATTTTATGATTGTTATCGACGATGTCGTGTTATAACTTATCTTTTATCTGTATTCAGCAGAGTGTAAATGACGGCTAGTATCCATTCACATTGTCCGCGACCGGTAGGGATCACGAAACCTCGGTTTTAATACTAAACAACGCGACTCATGCAATCGCTAACAATTGCTACTCATTATGCGATAAGAATAAGATCCAGTAAAATAGGATCGTAGGCTTTTTTAAGAAAGTGTATGCGATTGTGATGAAGACTTAATTACTCGTGTTTTTGTGAAAAACAGCCAGGGTGTCTCTACTTGTGTCTGTATTTTTGTGAGATATTTGTCTAATGTTCGTTAGTATATAATTAGATGTTTGTAACCTGAAAGGTTAATTTCTTCTTGTAGGGATCAGCGTACCCCGAAACGCATGTGCTATGTGTATTCTGCCGTCAGTGTGGGTGTCACAATCTTTCATTTCATTACTTCTTCTGTGTGGGTTTAATACTTCCTTGGTTCCTGTCTCTTTGATTCATTTGGTCTTATCAAGCAAAGTCACTCTGTATTTTCAGCGCAATGAGCTTGTTGCATCTGGGCTCAGAATACTCCCATTGCGGCTTCGAAATTATTCTGCACAGGATATTTTTCAAAGGAATCGTAATGTTGTGTGAAGAGTACTTCTGTTAAGGGCACAGTCCGTCTGTTCATTTGTGGCCACGTTTGTGCCTTACGTTAGGCGAAGGCAAACCTCGATACCTGGTTACTCACCTAACTTCCTTTCCGTCTCTTGATGGTGCAAATACCCTTACCTATTGATCGATTCTTACACAAATTGCAAATAAAACAATCCAAAGAAAATTAATTTTTTATAAACACGATTTTTCTAAAAAGTATAAAATTCAATAAAAAGTAAAATATAAGCTCTTCATCACTCGTAGAGTAAAGCGTGGGTACTGATTAGGTTTACAACATAGGAGTGTAGAAGTGCGTAATAGGTGAGTCAAATATAGGATCCAAGTGCAATATTAATATCTTAATATAATCAGCACCAATGCTTTATTCTCCTAATTATGTAAAACTTGTTTTTTTTACTTTACTGCGCATTTTATACCACTTATGGAAAAAAGCGTGTTTTTTTTATCTTTTTTATTTCATTTTTATTTTCTAATTTTAGGTGGTGAAGCATGTAATCGATTAAACCAGAGCTGTTAAAGAAATTTCTGCCAAAAAATTATAATTATCACCATCTTTTGAGAAACTTTTAGACCGTTTTTTTCACGTGGATATTTAGTTATTATTTAGAGCACAATGGAGCAAAGTTTCAAATATCTGATTTTTTAATATTGCATTTTCGTTAGATGCGAGCAAGTGTGCAAAATTTCAAGCCGATCAGACAATTGAAAGTGGGTTAAAAATCAACTACAAGATTCCATCGGTGAAAAGGATAAACAAATGAACCAAGTTACTAAAGAGCGTGTAAAATATCCACGCGGTAAAAATGGTCTTAAATTTTCTCAATAGATGGCGTGATTCATAACTAATTTGGCAGGTCTTTCTTTGTACAGCCCTGGTACAGTCGATCACATGATTCACCACTAAAAGTAGTCCGAAAGTTCGCGAATGATATGGCTGCACTTCATTTTCTCCCATGAGATACAGGATATAATTCGTAGGGGGAGTTTTATCTTTCCATTTCACTTGTGGTTCCCGAAACCAGAAAACGTTCTGTCACTCACGTCACGTCAAGTGGCATCCAATGTGTTCGTGGGAATTAATACCCCAGATTAAAACCCGGAACCTTTCCCTCAAACGCCAAGCGTTCTTTTCGCTTCGACGCCTAACACGTTTTCCTCACTAATTAACGTCTTAAATTAAATGTTAATGAGGTTTAGTTCAGTTTTTTATACCAATGGATGGCGCTTTCGCCCGAAAAGTTATATAACGCACGTGTCTATGAAAGAGATTTACAGAAATCGTGGAATAATGAATGGTTTAAATAGAAGAAATTTCTTCATCTAAAACGTAGGCAATCTGCTTTTATTCAATTTTTTGCAATCGTAAAATTCACGGAATTCTCAATAACACCGCAAAATTATAACAATGATATATAAATCCGAGATAACAATGATCCTGGCCGGTCATTTCCTGAAGTTTTTTTTGAAAAGTTATAAATCCTGACATCAAAATTTATTGGATTTAGAAGAAGTGATGAGTATGATTTTCCTCTTCATTAAGTGACCTGCAGAGGTTTTGCAACGAACAGGTGAAAATGAATCTCCTCAAATTAGTCCGCGAAAACTTCAAAGAAAGAATATTTTTCCCTTTTGTAATATAGGATTGTTTGTGGTTGCGAGGGAGGTTTCAAATTTTTTCAGTGCAATTTTCATAGAAGTTATAAGATTGGGGTAAAATTCTTTCCGGATGCTCTTGTTGCTTATTAACTCATTGATGATTCGGCGTATAATTTTGTTTTCTAGTTTAATAAAATGCCAAATTTAGCCCATGCTTTATACCTGGTAAGGGGCCAGCTGTCGGTGTGTGTATGTGTATACCACCTCTTCAGCGGCGAGAATTGTGCGAAAATACACACTGAGGGGAAAAATGACTCGACTTGAGTTTAGGGACCGGCGTAACTTTTCTAGTGTTAGTGTAGGAGATGAAATCACTTGTATGCCGTGGCTTCTCACCCTCTCATAGGTATGTGCTGCCCATGTGCTTCATTGGGTGCAATCATAGGCGGATTTAGGGGGTGGGTACAGGGGCACGTGCTCTCCCCTCTGACGCTTAAACACTAGACAAGATTTTTAATCCAGTTGTCATTGCGTTCGTTTTATTTTGTGTATTATGGACCCTCAATAATTAAATTTAATATTAATAACTTTGATATCAAAATAAAGAGAAAATTTTCTACAGTAATTGTTGTGTTTTGTTTTTAATCTCAAATATGAGAAGACATGGCAGACCCTTGAGCACCCCCCCCCCCCCAGAAAAAATCCTGGATCCGCCACTGGCTGTAATATATTGCAGTAATTTCGAGCTTAAAGTCGTAATTGTATTGATGTCGAGGATGGCATCGAAAAACTCTTTCTGGAAAGATACAAATTCTTGCCCCTCGGAGGGCCTCCCTTTTCAACTTTCAGGGTCAGGGTGTAAAAGGCTTTGCCCCTTTGTGGTGTGTGAGACTCCGCCCCCTGTATCCGCTTCCGGTTATTACCATATGTCGATTTATTTTCGTGAGGAACCCTTCACCCTTGGCCACTCCCAGGCCTTTTCGGTCCCTTCCGCTGGCCTCTTTTTTTTGCACCCAGCCTAGGGATCCGGTTGCAATGTTGACAACGTTCACGAATCCATGGAAACTTCGCATCGTAAAATTTTCTTCCATTTTTTTCCTTGCATGCCCATACACAAGGGGACTGCATAGAGGAGGCCCAATTCTATGCATTGGAAGACTTATTTCTGTTGCCTTTTCGGTCGCATTTTAATCTGTTTCCAAAAATGTACGCGGAGCGGTGATGAGTTCAATGCGATCCATTTTTTCAATATTTTGCAGTGTAATGTTTGTAATTGCGAGGAATAGCATTGCTAAGTTATGAAATTAATATACATATTTGCCGGCCTCGGTGACGGAGGGGTTGATGTCCTCGCCTGCCAAGCAGGAGGTCGCGGGTTTAAGTCCCATCTGGGAAAGTTACTCCTGTCTAGGGGATGGTTGTTTATGTACCAGCGTCAAGTTGTGACATGTGACAGAGCTGTTTCCGGTGGTATGAAAAAAAAATAATAAACAAACTATAACATGAACATGTGTATAAATTTCGGTTAACACCCCTAATTATAACTTATTTTCCCGTGAAACTCGGATCAATTTGTCCGTCAGCGGCACGAGTGGCGACTTTTGTAAACCTACTCAAATGCGCGGTGTGTGACAACACATTTAGAGGTCGACTTGAGGATCCTCTTTTGTGACATTTATGCCCATACGGTATGGGACTGGTTTGCTTCAAACGCCTCCTTCAAAATACTACTTTTATAATTTATTTTAGTTTTTCTTATGAGATTTTGCAATGTATCGTGCGAAATGGTGGATCTGTTAAAAAAATTCAGAACATATTCAATATTAAGTTCAAGAAAGGAAATTGGTCAAAATCTGGACTCACCCTATTTGCATAGTAAAGCACGATCACAAATTTAAAATTGAGTTTAAGAAGCAGAAAACGGATATTTTGAAAACATCATTCCTGTTGAGAGAAATTAAAACCTACCTAACCTTCTAACTTTTATTAATATTGTTCACGCGTGCACATAATGCGCTTCGAACATTTAAGTACGGTTGCAGTCGATATTCGAATATTCCATCATGTGTTGATCACTCAACGTGCTAAGCTAGTGGACAAAGTTCATCTGACAATTTTCCATAGATAAGTTCGAAAAATTTGTTGTTCACTGCGATTCAATCTGTATCTGTAGAAAGTGATTATTTATGGAGTAACATCTGAAATGAAGTAGGAAATTTTATCCGGTTAAATATGAATATTTTGGTGCTATGACTGCGTATCCTCACAAAAAATTAAATTAGGTGCCATATTTTGAAGTTGGCAAGGTCATGTTGGGTAAATTACGTTATTGACGGAACTCGAAGGTTGGGATGGGGCTATGTAGGACTTGGTGCATTATTTTTTTGAACTTTACAAGTGCCTAAATTAATTTTTAATAAAGGTTAATTAACCTTGGAATAAATGTCAAGAACACAGGTCGCAAACATCTTTTTTAGTTAAATGTATTAATTCTTTTGCGAAAAAATCTGTAAGTGACAGGGAAAATCTTCAAGGAAATCCAGTAGAAAAAAGAGGCCATATGTTTGTGTTTTTTTTTTAGCGATTAAGAAATTACTGCCACGATGCGAGTTGAAAGGCCGAAATTCCGTAACAATTTTTCTTGGATCATGTTTTACTGTTGGGAATGATTTCATTTAAAGTAATGGGCTACCAAAACATAATATGGTCTAATGATTGAGTATCGTCAGTTATTGTTGTAGCCAAGACAAGTCATTAGTGAGAACGATGATTTTTTTTATATCGCGAACGAAATTACAGCAATCAGCTTGCATATGGATTTTTTCAGATATATGGCCGGATATCCTAAGAAGCGTTGCCGTAAAGCTTGCATTATTTACTGCCCCACTCCCAGGCACCAGGTTCAATCGCATGTGTTTTTGCGGGAGCAGTGAACATTATTCGCGCCCCTTATTTGAAAGTGAGAGGCCAAGCGGAGGAGAATAGTGAAGCAATTATGATGTTCAGGGGAGTGTCGTGACTAGAAATATGCTTTGGGGGGGGGGGGGGGGGGGGGATGGCATGGGGTGGCGACGGGGGGAGGGGTAAACGGCAAATTTTTGAAAAATCACTTGCCTTGAAATACACTTTTAAATAAATTAGCACTAAAGATTTAACTTTAAGCAGATTCAGTTATTACATGCCATAACTAGGCAATATCTTTTAATATTTTTTTATTTTTCTGAGGCTTTGGGGGGGGGGGGGATCTATCCGTTCATCCCCCCATTGTTATGCCACTGGTGCAAGGCGTGCATAATCTTCATAAGATTAGTATTACCTCCTGGTAATTTCTCAGCAGTTAGGATTTTATCTAAGCAAATACGTAATTCTATGTTTTCAGCTATTCTTTCCTCTCAACCCAAGTGGCAACCTCTATATTTAAGTTGTCATCTCTCGCAATTCTATCCTTCAGAAGAACGATTATAATACTTTACTTCACCCGATTCATAATCTTATTGGTTCTTCCTTTTTCTAGCCTTATAAATATATCATGTTGATAGGGCTAGAAAATATATTCTATTTCTGTTTTTCACGGCCCCTTTTCTTCAAATAATCAAGCACTCGAGTTAAAATATATCAGATATTGAATAAAATGCTACTTCATTTTCATTTTCTGCAAGTAAGTGACAAAGGTGACAACTTTTATACCATAGGTAACATAATAAAAAAACTTGCTTTTTGTTACCTTTTTTTTAAATTTAGCCGACCTAGTTTTCGACTTAAACTACGTCATTTTCATGAATTTTCGGGAAGACTTGTGAAACTTACCAATGCGCGTATTTGCCACTATTTTACCTGTCACTCGGTCCCATAAAATACCGCCAATTACTTTTAAATTAGGTCGAACTCTATTGCCAAAAGACGTTGGAGACTTTCTATAATTTGCTCAAGTGAGAAGAATGGGATGTTTACTTGGTTTTGCCTCGAGATCTGCAGAAGTCCATTAAGCCATGTCCGCCCATCGTAGCCATATGGCTACATAGCTACATCCTACCATTCTGAGCGAATGATGTTCTAGAAGGAAACTCGCACTCCTTTTTCCTGTCAAATTGCACAAAAATACGTTACTGAACCTTCCAATAACGTAGTACACTTAATAATTTATTTATGAAGCCGGTCAAAATAAGCCCACTGTCGGAAAGAGACCGGTGCGAATATGAAATTCTATGTGGACGCCCACTGTCCGTAAACTACTTGCAAGTATCATATAAGTAAACAAGAAATGGCATTTTATAGACTATTTTAACTTTCCTTCATCCACAAATATGCTTGCCCTGAAGATTCTTTCTTTCCATCGAGATCACTCGTAGACATAGGCGGATTTAGGGGGGGGAGTCACGGAGGCATCCCCCAGATGCTTGAAAAATAGACTGCTATTTTTATTTTATACTGCTATTATATACTGCTATCATTACGTTCGTTTTTTTGTGTATTACGGAGCCCAAATCATTTAATTTCATATTAATAATGTTAAAATAAAGAGAATAATTCGTACAGTTATTGTTGTAGGGTATATTGTTTTTAGCCTCAAGTATGAGAAGATCATTTACCTATCAGACCTTTGTGGCCCCCCCAGAAAAAATCCTGGATCCGCCCCTGCTCGTAAAAATTGAACAACCTCAGATACTGATCTCCTTACCACCCAGTGTAGCTGTAAAAGAAGGCAGGCTTTCTACAAAAGGAAGAATTCACTTCTGAAATACAAGTGTAGAAGGGAAGAAGCAATTCATCAGATGCTGCATATGGAGAATTTTTCTCCATGGGAGCGAGACTTGGACTTTGACAGCAGGGGAGAAGTTAAGAGAGGATGCATTCGAAATGTAAGAATGATGAAGGATCGACCGAGTAAGTAATGAGGAAGTGGTAATAGATTGGGGGAAAAGAGAAGTCTTCTAAAAACTATAACGAAAAGACAACATAACTTAGTTGGCCACATTATGGCCTGATGAAAACAATCATAGAAGGGCAGTGGTGGAAGGGAAGATGGGCAAGGAACAGCCCCGAATTAATTACATAGGACAGGTTATAAAGGATGTAAAAAAGAAGAAATACGTCGCAATGAAAAGACTAGCGGATAGGAGAAAGGAATGGAGAGCTGCGTCGAACCAATCTTAGGTTTTTTGACCTATGATGATGAATAATATGTCTACAATATGGGACAATATGATTATTGCGTGAAATTGTCTTGCCTACGTCGTAAATAGTATGTATCCCCAACATTTATGAGATTAAAATGAGATAGTTCGATTACCTATAGGGAAGTTTTCCTCCTAAAAGATATATATGAGAATAAATACGTCACTTTGAAAATGCTAGCGTATAAGGGAGCGGAATGAAGTACTGCGTAATCGTAAATTATTTTGCTTAAGATGTTGATGATGAAGGTTATCCGTCCTTGGATGCTGTAAGGGAGGCAATAACTTACTGAGCTCGTCGGATGAGACGTAAAAATCTATCCGTTTGCTTAACCTTCTCGCTGAGATCAGGTAAATAATGACATCGAGTATTTCTCAACTCTCGCCATATAATACCACCAATTCCCCCGTTCGAATGTCTGACAACCCACCCATCTCTTAATGACCCAAATTATTCCTACTATAGGTCGCTGCCCAATGATTACCACCCTTCTTCCATTGTCGGCATTCTGCGCGGGCACCATTTCCGGCCAGCGAGGAATTTTCACAACAGTCGTCGCTGAAAGTCACGAATCAGAGTAAAAATGCACGAGGAGCGTAGAATCAACAACAAAGAGAGGCCCCCCCGCCGCCGGTCACGCCGAAGCGATTTCATTCCGCGATTCCCAACTTCCGCGTGTCATCGACGCGATGGTGAAATTTCGAATGTTCGCCGTAAAACGCAATCGGATCCTTGGAAAACATTTTTGGGTGCCAATCCGCCAATTTAACCGATTTCCGCGCAGAAAACTTTCTGCTTTCGATTGTGGGGATATTTAGGTGCGTTGCTCCTATCCATCGTCTTTAGTAATGCAGTAAAATTTCATTTATAATTTTTTAATGACAATTTTTAAAATTATTGTTAAAAATTTATATTTAAAACTGACCCGTAGATACAACCTACATTAAAATGATACTTGAATAAGAATGAATAAGTTTTTCCATCTTCTCCTGAAGGTTAATAGAAGACTTCTTAGCATTTCCGCATTACTTATTCGGACGACCCATTTTATCTTCATCATTCTTCGGTAGCACCTCATTTCGAATGCATCCACTCTTGAACTATGTATCTGCCCCTCAATATGTCTAAGCATCGCTCCCATTTAGACCAAGCTCCATATGTAACATCTCATGAATTGTATCTTTCTCCCTTCTATACTTGAATTTTCAATTGCAAGTAGATTCTTCTTTTTTGTAGAAAGTCTTCCTCGCCTATGCTATTCTTCTGAATATTTCTCTCTTGCTTCGCTGACGTTGGTAACTCGTCTTCTTTGAAAACACTTTCATCAACTTGACTAAGGTCACAGATCACAGGATTATAATCTTTAAATTCAATATCGCACGCAACCAACTCTTTGAGATGATCTTTTTAAATATGTGAAAGAGTTCCTCGGGCAATTATCGCTGCAATCGATGGTTACGATG
The DNA here is from genome assembly GCF_921293095.1 of Ischnura elegans. Lineage (NCBI taxonomy): Eukaryota > Metazoa > Arthropoda > Insecta > Odonata > Coenagrionidae > Ischnura > Ischnura elegans. The sequence continues at coordinate 73,714,844 of NC_060254.1, forward strand.
TAAAGGTATCGAACTTTTAATTACAGAATCGATCAATTGCCAACGATGACTTATTGACATTTCTCGGCTTGCGTCCGTTGTCAATATTTCTTTTGATTGAAGTTTGCTTCAAATGTTGCTTAAGAATAATTTTCGTATCCTGAAGAGCTCTTCAAGGAAAATCCGAAATCGATTTTAATTTTTATTCGTTGCCACACGACTGAAAATAGGGCTATTTGGCCTTTACATAGGGGTTTTAAGTTAGACGATATTACCTGGGGTTTCCATGCTGGTCGAGATTTTTTCTGTTCCCATCTTCTTACATCTCTCGTTGACAGCAGGGGCGGATTCAGCATCAAATTAGGGGTGGGTCCATACCTGGGTCCAGGGAGTGTAGAAATCTTCCACGGAGAGAGAGGCGTTCTCCCGTGTACAATTTTTTGTAGGGGGGGCTACGCTCTACGAAAAATGCAACTCAAACTTCTCTCATGTTTGGGCTTGTAGCCATGTATTTGCATATGTACTCCATTTACTCCTTTTCAAGGATACAAAACTATTAAACAAAAACAAAGTAAACATTTTTGATAAAATTTTAAGGGGGCGTGTAATGACCCTGCCTATATGGCCCTGATGGACAGTTAGTTGACCAACCACATACAGATGATCAACAACAATTGGCGGTCGTCGATATTGGGTTGAATATCAAAATATCGCAAATATGACTATCGGCAATCCATACATCATCCACAGTCGTTGAAATAAAATTTAGATTCATTTTATCGACATCTACAACACTATGGTACCACCGATGGGTGTACACAATCTTCGATTGATAAACGGGACCATCGCACCGGCTTAGCTATTACCTACATACTTGTTTTTATAGCGTGCCCGAGTGGTGAAGCGATCTTCGTCGCCTTCTACATCTTTCACCGGTCAGGTACCTCCTTAATCCAATACCCTCACGACTCCGTTATGCCTGCAGCTTGTCGGGACTCTCGCGCGGCCTAATTACCTAGCGAACTAAATTTGAATGCCTATTAAAACTCTGAACAAGGATCACCCCGGTCTGATCGGCTATCGGCCGACAATGAATTCACGGCATGGCCTCATTACCTGCACACGAAGTTTACAAGCGCCACGACGTTGTTTCGAGTCAAGCGGAAGAGGGCAGAGCAGTGGGGTGAGGATTGAGAAGATAAATCTGATGAAATTAGGTGTAGTATTCGACGATACTCACGAATCTTCGTCTTATTCCTGGGAAAGAAGAGGAGAAACGTTAAGTTTATGGGCGGCTTTGTTTTTTTATTGCTTTTTTTGTCAAGTCTCCGTTTCTTATCTGAGAATAATGTTTTCAATCAATGGCAAAATTGAGGCCATTTTCCGTCTCTAAACTAGTAGATAGTTTGGATATTTATTTATTTATTTAATGGATATGATGATATTTAAAATAATTTTTAAAGAATAAGCGAAAAAGAATGTTCGGATTGTCTACATTTACGGATTTTTTCTCTGTTCGCATGAGCTACTTGGATTAACAACTTTTGTTGGATCAACTACTCTTCATTTTTTACCTGTCAATTTGTTCAATCGATGCCTGGCAGAATTATAGTTTGGATATTTATTTATTTAATGACTTGGTGATATTTGAAACCATTTTTATGAAACATTATTGAAAAAGAATTTTCAGTTTGTTAACATTTACGTAATTTTTGTCTTTACTCGCATCGGCTGCTTGGATTGACAGCTTTTGTTGGATCAGAACTCTCTATTTTCTATATTACAATAAGAATAATTTGTTCAATCGATGGCTTAACAAGGTCATTTTCTGTCTCTTAACTAGTAGATAGTGTGGATATTTATTTATTTCAAGAATGTGATGATATTTTAAACCATTTTTAGAAAGCATAAGTGAAAAAGGATTTTCATATTGTCTACGATAACATGATTTTTGTCTCTGCCCATATCACCTGCTTGGATTAACAACTGTAAAATTATATGACGATGAATAGAATTTATTCAATCGATGGCAAAATTAAGGTCATTTTCTGTCTCGAAACAAGTAGATAGAAAGCGTTAGTGAAAAAGAATTTTCATTTCGCCCATATTTACGTCATTTTTTGACTGTTCCCGCATCAACTGCGTGTTGAATAAACTGTGGATGTCACAAAGTCTCTTCATTGCTATTTTATTATATTTGCCAATGACGAAAGATGAATTTAAGTAGCAATACAATAAAAAAGAAATGCACGTAATTGATTCAATAAAAGTTATGGTTTTCTGATGCGTGGGAATTGGGAAAAAAATTAGTGTGTATAGGCTACCCGAATACCGCCCAAGCAACCCCATTTCCCCGAAGCAAATTTCAGGTTACGCGCCAGACGACTGTCATCTAAAATATAGCGTTGCGATTGCTGCTTAACGAAATGCATGTACTACCATTCACGAATGCGTTACCCATGATTTAGATGCTGACTAGTGGACGCGAAAAACTTCCGTTTAAGGTTTAATTAACCCTTAGGTACACGCGCCCGCGAGGATAGCGCCAGCGCACGCTTGCGGCATTTTTGCCGCACTCTAATATTTTTGGTTTTCCTGAATATTCATTGAAATCTTAGGGTATTTTAACGCATTTGGATAACTTCTAATATTAAAGTCACTTCAAATATTTTTCTATTTCATTTACAAACAATAATAAAACATATTAATATGCAAATTTCTTGATAAATACCTACTTTGAATAATTTTTACTAAGGAACTGTAGAAAATAGCGTTCTTGGTCGAGGAAAAAGTACAGAAATAGAATACCAAAGTGTGCCACCAGTGATATATGCGCAGGAAACGTACTGTTTCGAATTTTCGAAAAATGCGGCAAAATCCCCGCTTTGCGTTTAATTAAGGGTTAAGAACACACAAGAGTTCGTAAGGACCTCTGCGATCCTCATTTTTCGACGGCAATGTTTCTGGAGGTGAAGGAATGGAACCCCTTGGCAAAATACGAGTTTCACCGTGCTCATTCTAGGAAAACGCCCCTCCGATGGAAGTTGCGAGTTTTGACCACCGGTGTTGTTATAACTAGCCTTGTGTGTAGCCGCCCTCAGTGATCGCTATCAGTTACGACGGGAAATATTATCAAGATTTAGGTTTTCGTAGGGTCAAGTTTCCCATCTGTTCTTTGGCGCGAAAATGAAGGTCTAGAATTCAAGCGGATGCTATACAAATCTACAATCGTGGAAGGGATATTTGACTCTTTGCGTGTCGTATTATACCTTAATGGAGTGCGTGCTAAAATCGTTTTAGCCGATTTTCTTTTGTTTGTTGTGGCAGAGCGGAGGGTAGAGCTCATCACGAAACAGTTGGACCTTGATGATCGGAGGGAAGTTTAGTTCCGAGTTATCGAATTAAAGTCTAAAATCCATTAGTCAGAAAGGTCATCTTTTTTGAAGGGCGTATGTGGACATTAAAATCAAAGGGATGAATTTTGGAGGTTAGAACTGTTATTAATTCGATTAAATGAATAGGTTGTAATGACGCCCATGGTTTATCATTGAGGAATTTACGGTCCAAATGGGAGCGAATGTAATGCATGAAAAAATGTGATGATTCTAGAAAATTTCGTGCTCCCTTTTTTGTATCCCAGTCTAATTATCATCTATCTAAATTGGATAATCTTGGAGAATAGGTTAAATCCGTCTTTGTGAATTTTTGATCCTGGAATTTCGGACTGAGACTTTGGTAGTGACTCTTGGTTTAATAACCTGAAAATGAAAAAAATAACGACTTTTAATATTACGAGAAGTTTATTATATAAAATTTAACCATTGTTTGAATATCTAACATTAACGGTACGAATTTTAGCGAGTAAATTAGCAATCCATCAGCCATTGGCTCTCTGAAATTCATTATTAGTCCAGGATAGGAATCTTCTATAAAATATGATTCACGGCGGTTTTTCCAACTTTTTTGTACATATTTATATGAGAACTGATATCAAAAAAATTATTTTACATTGCACTCTAGAAAAATTACACCGCAAACGATCATTTGCGTCATCGAGGTTTGTGCATTCTATTCGTAAAAACGATGCACAATAGAATGAGATAATATAATAAAGTGAAGGTTTTATTCACATTAGTATTTAATCCCTGAAAGTATGTACTTAAATGCGGAATGAGTGGAAAAAGTTTACATCAAGTTATTTGAATAGCGGAAAAATTAATGAATGCCAAATTGTGATGTAGCTATTTCCATAAAATTTGAAGTCAATTAAATAGTAATTTAGGCGGGTTGATTTCATATTATTCCGCGTATTCATGATCTCAGAAATAGAGGAAGTTCAATTATTGCTGGACTGATTATGCAGGTGATTTCTAATTGACTGAATTTTCCGTATTACCTGTACAGTATGTACCTTAATAAAGGCGGGTTTATTTAGTACAATTCGCGTATTCATGCTATCAGAAATAGAGAAAGTTCTGTTATTGCTGACTTGGTTATGAAAGTGATTTCTAGTTAACTGAATTGTCCGTATTTTACAGTGTGCGTTAAGGCGATGCACATGGATGTAACATTTTCACTTATACTATAATCAGTGATCGGGTATAATATCATACGGCCTATTATTGTTTTCAAAGTCTAACCACTGCGGAATAGTTGTATGTTGGTGGCTCCCTGTCATAAGGCACTATGTTTTGAGAATGTTTCCACTTTGGGGAGCTAATTTTTTAGACTATTCCCCGACTTTACTCCTAGCATGCGCTCTTTGAGTGAAAAATTTCATGACGGTACATTTTACGAACACTACTTTACTTTTTTCAAGAAATGTGGTCGTGTTTTTAATCTCCATTAATTTGGTCAATAATCTACGTCATCCTTGTTTTCTTCAAAGCCTTTTTTCCGAAAGTCTCTCTAGACTGATTTAGTCAAACTTTTAATTTCGCTTAAAATATTATAAAAAACCTTATTAAAGTATCATAAAAAAGATTTTATGCAAATGAATCTTTTAGAGAAAAGTATTACACGTATTTATTTTGAAATGTACACAAGTTTTGAGGGAAAATAAGCCTGAAGTTCTTCAAAGTAAATCTGCTTTGCGATTTCTCTGTATCGTCAAAGAATAAAAAAAAATGTTTTGAAATAGTTTTTCCAGAATTTCGGGCAGAAAAATTGGAAAACATTTGATATGTTTTTTACAACTTCATTACTTGTTAGCTTTAAATAGTGACAGGAGATCATTTTTTTACCTGGATTAGCAGTGTAGAACATTAGAAGTTTAAATGATGTTGTATTTTATGACTTTTCTCATCATGTTTTATGCCGCTAATTGTACGTAGAACCGTAGATTGTAAAGGGTTGTTTCTACTTACCGATAAAGGTGTAGCGTATGAGGTTCTTGTGAAGTTGTCCTCGTTAATTTTAAACTTTTGCTCTGGTGTGTCCGTGATATCGATCGTCCATTGTAGCTCTTATCGCGGTAGTTGAACTAGTTTTTGTCGGGAATAAAGAACGGTTGCTTTAATCTCCTTTCCTGCAGACCTCATCAGTTTTTAATGGTGTCAGGTATCAATAAAGGGAGAGGGCCTCGAAATATCGTGTCAACTGATTAGACCGTGAGAACTTCATTCGGAGGAGGTGGCTGGATGAATCATCTTTCACATACTGCGATCAAGTGCACCGAAATTTATCTTGGCAAATTAGCCGGAGTTTTTGCGTGCCTTATATTTAGTAAAATTAGGTATTAATTTATGACCTCAACCGCTCGTTAAACTATTGAAAGGAATTCTGAAGAGATTAATTCTAAATTTTGAATTTGATGAAAACCGAGGAGAAGTCCAAACCTCGCGACTATAACTTTGTAAGAGAGGGTTTCGATTCTCTGATTTCTTGTCACAATTCGTCTCGTTCATCATAAACATCTGTCTGAGTGAGTGAGTTGGTGGTCAGAAGTGGGTTACGTAGTATATAGATATTCGTGTCAATGTGCTCCTAGACCTAGTGGATTGTTTTATCATTGCTCATATCAATGCCATCGGTTAGAGAGGCGTTACTCATGTGATAAACTAAAGGACAAAAAATCTTAATCATTATTTGAATTGGTCCACATAATGTCGATAGCCTCTATAAGCCGTGGTATATTTCGTGAACTCAGTCGGCTAGTTTCACTCCATTTCTTCATTCCCGGATATTTGCAGTGGTCGGTGAAACATGCATTCGATTTATATACTTGCGGTTTTCTAAAATTCGCTATCAGTTAGTACTGTTTATGGTATTCATTTACCTTTTTGCTTCCTCATCATCGCGTCGGTGATGTAGTTTCAGAGATGAACCTGTTCTTCCGTCGACATGTTCGGGGAAAATGTTGCGGTGTTCCACGTTCGAAATTGTGATGTTTCGCTTCACTGATAATTCTCCGATGATGATTTTCTTTCCAGTGAACAGAGAAGAAAAACATTTGTCTCCGCGGCATGTTTCCACGGGTTTCTGGAGCAATGAATTTCTTTAGGTGTAAAAATAAAAAGCTTCATTCGTTCGAGCGTTGAATTTTCCTTCATGTATTGCATTACTGTGGAAATTGAAGAAAAAATCCCAATGTTCTCATCTGTACAAGTAGTAGTCCTTATTTTCAAATTATTTCGTGGTTATAATCGGAAATTATGTTGTGATTTGTTTTATTTTTCTCATCGTACAAAGTCAATATAAAGTTAATCTTGGTCCGTTTGTTACAATGTTTGATTCATTGCTTAAATAATATTTACATTTATAAGATGCACTCGGCATATTGCCTTTTTTGGGATTAAACAATTTTAAGACTTTATATTAATACAAATGCCTTAGCATTAACAATTATAGTACCAGAAACAACGAGAATAACTGTTTATAAGAATTTTCGACGATAAACGATGAATTAATATCGAATGATTTAATGATCGATTCTCTAAATTGCGGCAGAATCACCGAAAAATTAGAGTAAAAATTTAGTTCAGGAAAGAGTATTATGCCTTGTCGATAGTTTTTGCAATTCATTCTGTAGATTACTTGATTTTCATTCATTTCCTACGTTCACGGTCATTTCTTCCCCCTATGGAGACTGCAAGTTAGGCTTGGGACTCTCTGTCCTTCGCGCTTGGTAGAAAAACGACATACCGTCGACGACGATTGCTAAATCAATTTCTAGAATTTCATTTCACATTCCGCGTTTATCTGCATTCCAAGCCATAAAAGAGCTTTATTTGATGGATTCTCTCTAGGCCGTAGATATTTCAAGTCTGTGCGATTATATACTCCTGGTTATTGAACTAAATACCAAAGATAGTTAAAATTGAACTTCGGTTGCAATTCAGCTTGTCTAGGTCACGATGAGAATTTAATTTTTTTTGCGGTCAGTTATATGAAACGTTTATTTCGTTTACCGTACCCATAAATTGCATCAATTACGCCTAAATGAGTCAGGAAGATCTAATGGAGTGAGATTTTTCATGTCATGAATATGTTTCTTATAAGATTAACTTATGGGAGAAACTGACATTAATTGCTCTAATATTTGCTCTAATGCTCTGAAGTCTTTGCCATTTAATAGGGCACGCGTGATCAGAATAGGCTAATGTCTGGAGTGGCCTCATGTTGGAATGGTAAGTTAAATTTCTATGTCATTTCCTCAATGGTGATAGTTATCGTAATCATGCTTCATCAAGAAAAGTGATTTTTTTGGCTTTTGAGGGCACTAGTTCGAATCCTATGGCTTTGTGAACGTTTTGCGGAAAGCCATAGAATATACTGATAGGATCGAATTCATCTTAGTCAGCGCAGGATATACTGCTTCCTAGGTAATATTCCATGAATAATGCTTTGCCCTGAAGATGATGTTATATGTAGCTGTTGAAACGTCGTCCTCCTACAAGCTTATTTCAGCCGATGTAACCTTAGAAAATACTTAATCCTCCGAATATTTCTTCCTGAGCTTGGTCGGTTTCTCATTTGCGGCAAAAAATCTTATGGGGGATATCTCATAGAAGTATTTTCAAACAATTTTTCTTTTATAATTTTGTTAATTTGATTTCGACGCCATTTTTTCTTCAGTGTACTGTACATTTTCTATTCAATACTATGCGCAATATTACGATTCCTTTTAACAGGCAGTAGCCTCTCCAGTCACCTGAAGCTCCAAAATTGGTTTTTCATCTGATATTTAAATGTTTAACTTGTTGAGAAGCAATAAATACGACATTCCCCCCCAACTTCCTCAACATTCCATATCTCCTTTTCATTTTCCCTTTCATCCGAAATGTATAAATACATCTCCTGATTTCAGCAATTTCACATTGTACCTGAAAATGATCTGAGGGTTTAAACGCAGCATACATTATTAAATAAATCTTTGGAAAAATCACCATCTCTCTTTTTCATTAAATCAGGATGTCATTCCACTGCATCCCGCCTGTCTCAGTTAGTTTTATTTGAAAATATTTTATTGTTGGTTCGAAGTAACAATATATCCCAGTGGAACTCCTAAAATTATTTACCAATTTGTTACTCATCTTCGACGATATTCTCTTTCCTCCCAAAGTTCTCGCTTTGAATTTATTATTTATTTCACCACATCGGCCGTATGATTAGTATGCGAAATTTAATGTACTCCATTAGAAATCGTCGTTATTTCTGCAGAATTTCCAATTCGAAAGGAGTTTTGGGCTGAGTAACGAAATCCGCTTCTCGAGATTAAAGGCGAACGAGTAATTATTAATATTTAACGAATATTTTCGCGTGCTAAATGACTTATTTTGCCCATGGAATCATCATTTGGATAATTTTATGAATACGTTTTGTAAAAACAGTTCTATTTGTCTTCTCTTAAAAGCTCGAGAACAATGGGCTCCTCGAGTCCCACATTAGTGCTTTAGTGGGCTTAGTGAGTTTTCGCAATCGCCCCAGCTTCCTCTGGGAGCTGCGGCCGATTCCGCTGTGGGGAAAGTTCTGAGAGAAACAGATCGTAGATTTGGCGAGGACGCAATTGTGAATGAGAAAGGTAGGTCACGACGGACACGGTGCGGGGGACCCAAAATCACGAAGCTACCTTCTTTTTTTGTTTCTACTGCTTTATTTGTACGGCTTATATCGCTGAAAATTTGGAAGGTTATGCTACCGGGTGTTTCAAAATAAATAGCGGGGTTTTAACCCTCTATAATGTTGAACGCTTTATAATATTGAATGGCAGCTTCTTCTGGGGTTTCCAACCGTTTTCGTTGTTTATAGTGTCAACAGTTTCCAAGGAGGTCGTAAATATCTGTGGAACACCACTGGTTTCGAGCGTGGAGCTTAGTGTGGCCGGAATGGGGGTGCTTGGGTAGGACAAGCCACGCCCACTTTGACCAAAACATTGACAATCCCATAAAGGTCAATGCTTACTATTTGGTGAAATTTTTGGTCGTAACTCGTTAATAGATTAAAATAAGCAATGGAACCTACAATTTAAACTTTTTTCTTACTTCATTGGTAGGCTTCGCGATTTTATGACTCAAACATCTTTTCAAAATATTATCAATCACCACGGTTACGGTCTAAAACCAGCCCAGCTGAAAAACAAATGTTACCAGTGTAAAATAGTCATTTACCTACACTTATACTGGTATTTAACCTTATTATAGCCAACGGAAAACTAAAAATTACAGTACAAAAGTATATTTTCAACGATATCCCCACCAATAAAGCGGCTAACAGGCACAGAGTTTATACATTAATGGAAGTATCGTGAATGATGGCAAAAATCCGCTGACAATCGCCGGCGAAATATTATTAATGATTATGGTAGCATTTTTCACTTAATGTTGTTCATTATTCAGACCAAAACTAAGCCTCCTCATAATATCAGTCCAAAAATTGTGAAACCAAGGTGGTGGAACTTTGACAACGCTAAAAACCTGGAAACAGCGCCTCCAGATATTTACAACCTCCTTGTCAGTTTCGCCTGCGTTTTCACTTTGACCTGAAGACTCCTGTCGGAACGCGGGCGAAACTGTTGTCGCTATGAACCACGAACACGGTTGGAAACCCCAGAAGATGTTGCTATTCATTACACAACACCGTGGAAGCCTTCGCACCAACTTTATAATATTTATTTTTCTTAACTTATCGCTATAAATGAAACATAAAATGAAAGTTCAACTCAAACAGTTTTGTTTGTTGGTAACAATTCGTTTGCGCACCCAATGCCTTCGTTGTTTCTGGCTTGACTTCTTGGAATAGACTTAACGTACCGAAATGTAAAAAACTTTGTAATCAGTGGCCCCAACTCCATGGGGCCTGAGGAGGTCCGAGCCCCCTCAGAAATTCGTTATGGGCGTGAGGAAAAAATGTGTCAGGCTTGCTGATTTTCCCCGGAGTGTCCAGTTATCGAGATACGAATTATCAGGGTTTAAATGTTGATCATATAACTTATAAAATGCTTAAAAAACTTAAAACTAACTAATTATAAAATTTCTCGGGGCAAGATCCCTGGTTTGGGCCCCCCATTGTAAGTCGGTATCCCTGTTTGTAATTCCACATACATTTATTCTACGTGGCACTTCATCACCTGGTGATGACGTACCACTTCGAATTCTAGATCGTGCAGTAATAAATTTATGTGGCATTACATAGTATTATATATATTTCATTATTTAGGAGAAAGGAATATTGGGTAGAGCTGAGCACGATCAACGACCACCTAATGGCAATTTCCTCATATGTTTCAAGATCCCCTTGCCCCTTAAAACATTCTCGCGCTTTTTATTTATTTCCATACCACAGAAAACAGCTCTATACGGCCTTTTACAACGGGGTCATTAATATGTTAACAATTCAACGTACACAAACAACCATGCCCTGGGTAGGGGTAACTTACCCAGACGGGACTCGAACCCGCGACCTCCTGTTTGGCAGGCGACGACTTTGCCCCGCCGCCACCGAGGCTGGCTGGTTCTTTAATATTCCCTTCAAATATGTTGTATTGCGTCGGCTTACTTTGCAGTGAAATGACTCCTTATTTTCCTTTATGTGCAGAACCCTTCGATGATGCATAAACTTGATAGATAGTGCTCTCTACTCTAGATAGGGTCAAACTGGATCAAAGCGACATCCTTATCTTTCTCTTCCATCGGAAAAAAACTGTCCCGTACTCGTTTGTAAAGTCCTGGTTGGTAGCTTAAACGCCTTCTCCTCCGTCTTCCGTCGAAGAAAATTGAAGGGAAGCCTTTCAGTATGGTTCGGCCCCCGTTTTTTAGGGCTTTTCAATCGCTGTGTTGTTTTTCTGGCATGGGAGAGGACAGAGTGCATCAAAAAGTGATCGATCATTCTTACTCAGAGTTAAAGTTAAGAGGATCTGCCCATAGGGGTCACGGGTCCCGAGTTCCTTAGCTGCCTCACAGCTTTATCTACTCCTATTGTGAAGTTACAACAGTGTTGGGATATATTTAGCCGCCTCCGTTTACACTGTAAGACCCTTGAACCTGTGATGGAATCTGTAAATTACAGTTGAGCTGTTGGGGAAATGATTAATTTCAGTGATAAATTATCAAATATGAAAGTAAAAGGAAGATTGGTACATAACTATTTTATCTACTATCTATCCTATTTTGTAGTTTCCACAGTGACGGCATGTATTCGGCTGCCTCCATTTAGACTTAGAAAATAGTAACAGACACATCTCCGTGATACAATCGGTAGTACATTACATTTTATCTGTTGCGGTAAATATTAGTTTAAATGATAAAAAATGAAATTAAAAGTGGAATTGGATAACTTGGACGTTTTGTGACTAGATTTTTCGATGATAGGTTCAATTTCGCCGTGACACATGCGATGAGTAAGCTCGCGTTATTATACCGCAGTTATGTAATATTTGGCCGTACAAATTGGAGATGTCTGTTCTTGAAATTCAAAGCTTATTTCATGTTTTTGTCATGCTAATTGATTTTGATATTCAATAACTCTGTCGCGAAAGAACCCAATATCCCGTGGGCATTAAATAGACACGTGGTCGCCGTTTCTTCGGAAATTTTAAGCACTCCTTTAATTTACGTATTTTATTTTTCTACTTAATATGTACTTCAGGGTTTGTCACTATTATCTAAGTAGTTAAATTATTATTTCCTTTGATGATTAAATGAATTCAGCGTGTCCTATGATCAACCTTACCTCAGAATCTCAATTTGTTAGACTTTAATTATTAGTTTTTTAATTTCCTCCCCTTACTAATTATCACTACTATAATAGTATTCTATTATTAACTTTTACTACTCTTGGGAAAAGGCATTGTCCTCTTTCAAAGATGATTATGATGATGTCTTTAATTGATACTCATCACTATATTTGACTTAAGTGGGGATGACAGTGGCTATAGACGTTTTACATATTCATTCATATAATTCTTTGTCTCGGGTGTTACTTCATGGAATCCACTTAACACAATGAAAAATAAAACTTTGTGATTCTACATAATTTGTGAATATTATTACTGTTTTGTTGTTTTGACTTTTGTTTTTATTTTAGCATTAATTGTTATTTTAACACTTTTTTCATCCTGTGTGATATCGATTGAGGCGCGGAAAATACTGTGATAGCTAAATATTCCCCTGTACCTCCATCAGTTTTATAATGTTACCGTGGAGATAGATATATACCGAAGAAAACCACAAGAAATCCGCTTTCCCGAAATAAAGCACGTCTTTTCACGTCCTCTTGAGGTGAAAAACTCCAGATTAAGATCAATATCCTTTTTTTCCAGGGAAAAATTTCCTCGCTTCCATGCATACCTTATTTTTTGCCTAGTCCATTGAATATAGGTTAACCAATTTTTCTCATTGTGGTGTAGCAAACTGTCGACTTTTCGAATTTTGTTCAAGAAAATGGCGCGAATTGCGGAGTCAGATGTAACTAGACATTGGGAAATTCCCAACGCATAGAAACTCATTATTTGGCTCACCGTAGCACAGTGGGCGGAAATCGGAAAAAGCCGGACAAAATTACAAAATGGCTTTTTTTGAGTTATAAACTTGAAACTTCGCAGGTATACTCAGAAATGATTGAAATTTATGGATATGTACTTCATTTGACATAGATCCTACCCGTTACTGAGATACAGAGGCTCAAACGTGAGCAAATTTCCATAAAAACGCCCGTCTTCAATTTTCTCTGAAAATCTTCTAAAGTAAGTGGATGGTGAAGTTATGGGTGGATTCTTGCGAAATAAAAAACCACATAATCTGTTGGCATGGTGTTTTTTCTTTAATTTTCCGTAATCTTAAAGAATACCGTCCAGAAATTCTTACCGTGCAGTAACAAAATGGCGGATACTGTTTTTCGACAAAGTTTTACATTTAGGTAGAGTTTCAAATAGGTTTTCAGCAAGGTCGCGCAGAGTAACTTATATGAGAGCATTGTTTGAAGATTTCTTGAGGTCTTTATGCAGTTTTCTTTGAAATAAGTTTGCGTCGCCGGAAATTACATTGATTTTTCGATCGCGCGGCAGGGTTCTTCTCCGCGCGACGGGAGTTGGATTAGCCGCGCCGCGGTAAGGTTATTGAAGCTGTATTGGTTTTAACGCTCAACATTCACCGTTTTTATGTTTTACTTCAAGACACCGATTCTCAAATGGTCTATGGTGAAGACAGTGGAGGTTTTTCATGCGATGTAATGGCACGTTTCATCGAAGTTGATTTCGTTTTCTTTGGATACGATCGAAGACCATACTTCTATTAAAAGCGTTCAAACCTCGAAAAAGTGAGTTGTTTTCCTGGGACTCATACGAAAAGACCTACCAGAAAGATACCAGCTGAGACCCTTGTACCTTCTTCACTCTCCGATCCCTGACCCTCAGGATTCTACTTCGAAAACGGTCGTTTTATGACACCGCGGAGTGGAGCCTTTGACCGTCTTAACGGGGGTATCTCCACGGGAACTTCTAGCTTTTTAAAAATGTGTATCTTACCCTCAGTTCTACTTTATATCCATAAAATGTTTTCTTCTTGAGAAGAAGAGAATAATGTTCATAAATATGGCTGATAATACATTGTTCAGTGACTTAACATAACTACTAATCATGAAGATAGGGCATAACACCTGATGGCAACTAAATAATCTAAATTTTATGGACGAAAATTATGGATCGCGTGACAATCTCATGTTCGGCACCTACAGTAAGTACTAGAAAGTTTGTGAAGCAGATACGATGAAGATAGGGTAGTTTAGGTAGACAATTCATCGGAACTTCTAGCTTTTTTAAAACGTGTGTCATACCCTCAGTTCTACTTTGACTGTGGTGTAGGAAAGTTAAGTTCTCTTGAGTGCGCAGAATTTGTGAAAGTGACTTGAATTTATTTGTGGAGCGTAGAGATTTCAAACTTCCACTTGCCTTTAAGTACGTTTTTGAATAAATCCCCGAACATCTTTTTCAAAATAGTTATTTTAATTTATATTACTAATTTTTGCTGAAAATTTTTTTAGCATTCCTTTCCTAACTAAAATAAATTAAAGCTTAAATTATCAAATGACACTGTTTAAATTCCAATCGATACGACATATACAATATGTTGGAAGTAAGGAAATAAAACTTTGTGGGGCTCACTGTTATTTAATTATGGGCACGACCCGGGTTTCGTAACTTGGTTACATCGTCAGGTTGACGATGACCTGACGATGTAACCAAGTTACGAAACCCGGGTCGTGCCCATAATTAAATAACATTGAACCTTACAAAGTTTTATTTCCTTACTTCCAATGTGGAGAGGTTTCACAAAGTAAAGCCTGAAGTTATTAGTTATATACAATATGCATTCAGAAAATCGTATGAGGCAGTGCAGCGTACACAAACCAACAGAATATTTATCGATATCAGGTGTACGATATTTTACATCTCCTAAGTTATTCATACCCGACGCTCTTGCTCCGCAGATTTAGAACCTCATGATTCAGCTGTCCGTCAGTGTGTTGCAAACTGAAAACTATGGCTTTTCTTAATTTCGAAATGACTATACTTTCCTGTAGGATAATAAATTATATGGGTTTTAAGATTAAGAAAAAATTAGGAAAATAAGGTGAGCAATAAAAGCATTACTTTTCCGTTGATCATTGTCAGTAGTAAACAGAACTTGATCGTGTAAATTCCTGATCATTAACGCCATCCACTTGCCTTTCAATATAGGTAATGTCTCTGATTTGGTAACTTCTTTCGTCTCTTTTTTTCACCTAAAGCGGATGGGATGACAAAATCGTGTCGACGTCGGCCGTGGATTTTCCCAGATAGTGTCACCTAAAATTGTAGAGCCCAGATGTGAGAAGTGCCTCTGGTGGAAGTTAAATTTTTTATCAAAAGTTTAGAGATAAATGTAATTAACCAAGAGAAAGTGGAAATAAGACTTGAGTCGTTACCTGTAGCGTCGTTAATCAAACTAAGAGATACAAGGGAACTCATGAATAGGAATTCGTCTACAGCATCCACTTGTTGCCACATTTGTTTATATTGAGAGTGGCCCAAACTTCCATAAAATCCGTAGTTAGAGATTAATGTGTAGTTCACCACACATTTTTATTCTTGAGAGGTGGAAGTGGTGGCTAAGCAGGCTATTGTTCCCGATATGGTGTGGGTCAGTGGTGCTTGAAGGTTTACTTCGCACATGGTCTCGGTTATTTTAATTCTTTCGTTATAAAAGTCCTTTTTTTGTTAGCGCTATTCTGTCGTATCCGGGATACAAATCGTGTCCATGGCTCAGAGCTGTCCTACGGAAAGACCGATATTGACTCTTGGTCAACTCAGACGCAATCATCAATGACAGTGCTACCACTGTCATTGATGATTGCGTGGTGCTACTCCCACTGTCATCTCAGTGTGGACCTTTTCACTCGTCCTCCACTTTGAAAGAACTCTCATGGCCCGAGTAGGGGTCGTAGTTGTTATTTCTGCAATTAGGTGAGCTGCTGCAGTGTCTCCCCTCTCTCTCAAACACAGATGCCGCGAGAGCAAGCCCAGCAGTAGTAGTAGTAGTTTTTAAAGTTTGAATTTTCTCCTGCGTGATATTATACATGAGGTGCGACATTTTTTTGGCCGCCCGGGAATGCATAGCAAATATAATATGAATTTTGTAACATGAAGCTACAGGGGGAATTTTATTTAATTCAATCAATTTGAGAGGAATATATTTTTAGAAAAAAACAATACCAACCGGCTGTCGTTGAAGTATCGGAAAAGTGATGCATAACAAATTCTGGAAATGTTATGGATTCAGCGAGCCAACTTTTGTATGTCAGGAAGTCATTGAGAAATTTCAGAGCATCAGGGTCTTGTCTTAAATTCAGCCTCCGCGATAAATAATGCAGCAAATATTTTTTTTCCGAGTGAATAATTTTTTTTCCCAATTCCAATATTATTTCATTACTTCATTGGCATTTTCTATTGAGTGGCGGATGGAGCCTATGTAAAATTTAGAAATAATAAATTTGTCGAACCTATGGTTATCCAATGTCCTAATAAGTACACGGGGAAGAACGTATGGTAAATGTGTAAAAGACATGGTAATCTATAAGTCAAAGTAGAACTGAGGGTATGATACACATTTTAAAAAAGCTAGAAGTTCCCGTGGAGATACCCCCGTTAAGACGGTCAAAGGCTCCACTCCGCGGTGTCATAAAACGACCGTTTTCGAAGTAGAATCCTGAGGGTCAGGGATCGGAGAGTGAAGAAGGTACAAGGGTCTCAGCTGGTATCTTTCTGGTAGGTCTTTTCGTATGAGTCCCAGGAAAACAACTCACTTTTTCGAGGTTTGAACGCTTTTAATAGAAGTATGGTCTTCGATCGTATCCAAAGAAAACGAAATCAACTTCGATGAAACGTGCAATTACATCGCATGAAAAACCTCCACTGTCTTCACCATAGACCATTTGAGAATCGGTGTCTTGAAGTAAAACATAAAAACGGTGAATGTTGAGCGTTAAAACCAATACAGCTTCAATAACCTTACCGCGGCGCGGCTAATCCAACTCCCGTCGCGCGGAGAAGAACCCTGCCGCGCGATCGAAAAATCAATGTAATTTCCGGCGACGCAAACTTATTTCAAAGAAAACTGCATAAAGACCTCAAGAAATCTTCAAACAATGCTCTCATATAAGTTACTCTGCGCGACCTTGCTGAAAACCTATTTGAAACTCTACCTAAATGTAAAACTTTGTCGAAAAACAGTATCCGCCATTTTGTTACTGCACGGTAAGAATTTCTGGACGGTATTCTTTAAGATTACGGAAAATTAAAGAAAAAACACCATGCCAACAGATTATGTGGTTTTTTATTTCGCAAGAATCCACCCATAACTTCACCATCCACTTACTTTAGAAGATTTTCAGAGAAAATTGAAGACGGGCGTTTTTATGGAAATTTGCTCACGTTTGAGCCTCTGTATCTCAGTAACGGGTAGGATCTATGTCAAATGAAGTACATATCCATAAATTTCAATCATTTCTGAGTATACCTGCGAAGTTTCAAGTTTATAACTCAAAAAAAGCCATTTTGTAATTTTGTCCGGCTTTTTCCGATTTCCGCCCACTGTGCGTAGGCGCGTTTCAGCTGTACCGGTAAACCAAGTTCACCACAACCGTCCAGTTTACATTTCAATATTTATGGAGCGCATTTGTTTGTATTGTGTGGATAGTATGTTGTTTGTGATATAAGAAAATTATATATAAATTGAGATCATTGATGAATTAACATTCATAACATAGTGATATATTTATTTTGCAAATTTTATAGTATTTTTTATTAATTTTCTTTTATAAATAATTTCATTACTTTTTTCGTTGCAAGTAGCGATTTTTATGATTATTTAATTCTATTATTTTCACTCTTTTTTCTTTTAATTTTATATACTCCTTTCTTTTTTTCATATATATAAATATATTTTTGTTGGATATCTTACAACAAATAATTCAGTTATTCAGACTTGAAAACGTTGAAACTAGAAGAAGGAAAGATATAGGAAAGACTAATAAAAGAGTTGCTTGATGAGGCAGTGTGTTTGTTGTTGGAATCGATGGATCATAATTCCATTTATTGTGTTCTATTTTCTTCCGCGGCCTGAACAGTCAGCCTACTTTTCGACCTACATTGCTGTCAGCCTCTTATCTCGACCCGTCCAACGTGTACTGCTCAGGATAATGTACTTACTGATATCACCGTTCTTTTTCAATCGACGCTTCTACGTCTGCCCTTATATTTCAGCCTAATGACCCTGAGGGTGGGCAAAGATTTGTAAACCTTCTTTCCCCGTAACTCAAGATTAATATTTCTGGAAAGAAGAAAATAAATGGTTAGTCTTTATGTTATCCTTATTTATTTATAATCGTCCTTTATTTATTTACTATTATTTCCTCGTATAAATAAATCATAATGTAGCGTATATCTCAAATAAGGGTGAAAAATGTTTCTACATCTCTGCTTCTGTAAATTACGTGTCCTACAATAAAGGTAAACTCTACTTGCAGTCCAGCATATTTATGGCCAAAGTTGCCTACCTTCTTTGTAAAGCAGCTTCGCTTTTGGAGTGTTTAATCTATCTTCTAAAACTTATGGAGTAATAATTTGTGCATTTGTGCATAAATTGTGCATCTTCCATTCTTGATTCGTACATTGGCTTAACTATGGTTCGTGTAATTGTTTTGGATTAGGCATAAATTTATATTTTGCTCCACATAAGCCTTCTCTGTCAAATATTATCTTCCTTTTTTCTTGTTGATTTTTTCCTGTTCAAAAATCTCATGTAGCTTTTTGGATTCAGTATTCTGCGTTGAAGGAGCGTTTTAGTAGTAGTGTATTATAATGATTGTTTACATAAAAAGTCGTCGTCTTACATGAATGTGGCAACAAGCTGGTCAATAATAATGTCACTGAAAATCACCGAATTTTGTTCTTTAAAAAGTTTTATTATCAGGCATAAATATCTATTCGTAGATTTGTATGGTATGGAACTAAGAGTAACAATTAATGTCAACAAATTGATTTTAAAGTTCAATCAAAATCTAAAATTTTATTGCTACCAACTTACCACTTAACATTTTTTCCAAACAGTTATTTACTTAAAGTAAACTCGTATTATGATCGAAATTGTGAAAATCATGCGGATTATGAATCCAAGCTTCAGATTTAAAATAATACTTTCAATAAAAAATTGCCGAAGCCTGTTTATCTAGGGAATGATGCAAACTTATTTCTAACCCTTTTAATTGCGATATAATGCCGATCATCAATATGTCTTTCATCTGTCAGAATTCAACCTTATTCATAAATTAATAATTTGCTCTTTTAAAAAAAAAAAAATGAAGAGTCACGGTTTCTGGGCGTTCCTCCGCGTTGAGTTGTCCATAGTGACGACAGTGACTCCAGCCATCCTGCTGGCGTCTTCAGGTCAGAAGTAGCGATACATAATTTTTTTACTTTTTATACATCGCTACTTCTGACTTGAAGACGTCAGTAGGACGGCTGGAGAAACTGTCGTCACCTATGGGCAACTCAACGCAGAGGAACGCCCGGAAGCCGAGACTCATTATGAAGAAACACCTCAAATCAATCTTTAAAAGAAATTACTATTGCTAAAGAAAATAATATGAGGAATATGACCTCGAAGTACCGAACATCAAATAATCCCAAAACATTTAAAGTAATTTTTCTCATTACACGAAACCTTATCAGATTAAGCTTATCGTAATTTAATCACAAATAATCGTTTACTGGGGAGAGAATTGGATGCCTGGTCTTAAACTCGGTTCATTTAAACGCAATTTCTAGGCTGCAAGGAGCTTGATTGATTGTCCTGTCGGCCCACTGAAAAGCTTTGATGCATTTACGTTTCTATCATACCCTGCGAGTAACTAATTCGATTGGGCGTTGGAGAAGTTCCATCAACCCGCATCTGTGCTCAAACTTTTCCATTGGTTCCTCGAGGCACTCTCAAAGGTCCCCAAAGGTCGACGCGGCAATAATAGGAGGGTTTGTTTTGGAGGAGGTTGAACTCGGATGGCCTATTCCAATGAAAAATGTCTCTCTATTAATCCTCTGATGGGATGCCGCTTGAATGTATGAGAGAAAAAAATGACCGGCCAGAAACAGGTTTTCTGCAAACTTGAGTCTGGCGTGATGATGCGTATGGAATCGAATTTAACTGAGGAATCTGCGGGGTCGGGTTAGCGGGTTTAGCTTTGAGTAATGGTTTTTTTTTCTCACGGATATCCGTAATCAAATTAGGGCTGTAGCCGAAAATATTATATCGGATGACTGACTCTTTTCTTTTGCTTTGAGGAGAGCTTTTGAGTTCAATACTTGGTCCGATTGATGGATCGTTCGCGACGCTCCCTTACCGTCTATTGTTCAGATCTCGCTGATGACGTTGGCGCTGGCGATGACGCTCTTATTCAACCGAATACTTTTCTCATTCATCTTATTCATTTTACCTTCCCAACTTCTTATTAAAAAATGAAATAAAGGCAGTCTTTAAAGAATGTATAAAGACGAAGATGAATTTCGAAAGTGTAAAACTTTAAAAAAAAAGTATTAACTCCCCACAGCAGTGAAAGTTGTGGATATATGATTGAGTGATGAGATATTCCCAATTTAGTACTACTTATTACGAATTTACAATCGGGGCTAAAAGGAGATTACTTCTGATTACAAGCCTTTAATACGCATCGATGCAATTGGAATATAACGAGAGGAAGTTGTTAAATTTTGGACGCATAAATGTCGAATTTAACTCTAAAATTTTTCATGTATCGATAAATATTTATTTAAAACGAAACTATGTAGTGATGTCGATCAACAAATCTTTTGTGAAGCTTCATAAACTTGTGAAAACGGTAAAAACTGAACAAATCTCTGCGTTTTTGTTTTTATAAAAGTCTGTCCTAACTACTGTGATGTGCCTTCTTACATTCGCTGAAGCTGTTCGCAGCAATTTTATCGCGATTTCTATCGTCAGTGATCCGAATTCAAGACAAGCAAAATGCTACCGTTCGAGAAAATTTCGCCACGCAGGTTTTCACGCGTCATTATTCGTGACGAGTCGCAATCTGGAGATACTTGCTGCGACATCCAGTTTAAGAAGACGATTTCTCTCTCCCACACAATTATCCGATCAGGGGTATCGAAGTTACCGTTCATTTCCACTGATCTCACTTTTTTCTACTCCACTGCATCCCAATGAGTTCAGCGCTTGTCTTTTCTTCCGCGTCACGTGTTAAAATAATTTTTTGTGCCAATTATGACGGCATTATTTTGATGCAAATTGTTGGTTCCTTTCACTCGTATTCTTAGAAATTACTGAAGGTTCGGATAAAGGTGCATACGTTTTTTTTCAAATGTCTACGTGTTCCCACATGAAATGTGTCATGCTGGCTTTATCAGATAGATCGTTAGTGCTCGGATTATTTCAAAATTTTTGCAATGTCTCTCCCTAGATTATTTTGCGTCCTCAAAATAATCACTGGTCAACAATGGTAGGAATGATTTGACGCAGCTCTCCATTCATTCTCCTATCATCTAATCTTTTCACTCCTACTTATTTCTTCTCTTTCATATTATTCTTTACCTGTCCCATGTCCACTTGTCCCTCGACATTAGTCTTCATCAGGCTATCATGTCTCAAGATATAGTCCACAAGGTTGTTCCGTCTTCTTTCCAAGGTTTTCACGAAGCTTCTCTTTTCTCCTACTGTTCTTCGTACGTCCTCATAACTTGAGTCGACATATATGAAGGTATTACTAATTTTTCGTTGTATCACGTCATAAAATTATAACTGTTGCTAAGAATGAATGTTGCTCACGGTTAGAAAGCTGATTGAAACAATTTACCATTATTATGAATTTAATATCAATAAAAGAATACCTAATGCTTATATTTTTTGATTAAATGGTCCAAGAGAACTAAGAAGGAATGACAAGAAACTGTATTCGCTTTGTTAGGGAATCAAATGAAAAATGCTTTGCTGATCAGGTTATCCGGACGGCATCAATGCTAGGCGAAAAGACACAGCACGAAGAAATAAGAATAAATCGATCCATTTGCATTTTAGGTGTTTATCGGAGGAAATATTTATCGAAAAATTGCAGAGGTCAATATTCTCGGAGTTCGAGAATATGAAGGTCTGCAGAATCTTGAGTGCACCTCGTGAGCCAGGTTCGCAGAACGCTTTCGATCTCAAGGTCTAATACCACACGCTCCCCTGGATTGTTGCCTTGGACCTCAAAGCTGTTAAGACAAAAATGCAAGGCCAGTATATAAAAGTAGGGCGTTTGTTTTCTTGTGATCATTGCATACAAACGCCATCGTTGAACTTACTGATAAGCGCAAAATACTTACCTTTTTATATCTTTAACCCTGAAATAACTAAACTCGAGTACTACTTACAACTTGTTAGATAAGTTAGGGATAAAAGTCGCCATGTGTTTCATCCTTATTCTTGTCTTAAATTCAAGAATTTATGGTTAGGATGGCTCCTTTTGCTGGCTCGCTTGCAATTTTGAAAAGTACACATTGAAGAATTTATCAGAACTTACATTTAGAGTATGCTTCTCTACGGAAGTGAGGAAATACATGTATTGCTTTAATCATCAGGCTAATCATGCAAGGGTGTCAGAAAAATATTTGCCTATGGTATATAGTTCAATGTTTACCTTGAGCACAGCTATTACCTCGAAAATTCTACCCAAATCGATACGAGTCTCTGAAAAATAACGCTTAAAATATATGTCTATATTCCTCCTCCCATGATCTTCAGCGTCCTGCTGTAGTGCGACTAATCAAAAGCTCCTTTTCTTCCCCAACTCTGCGTTTACCTTCCATTTAGTGCAATGTTTAATTTAAAATCGTCTGATAGCTTCAATAACACTCATTTGATGAAATTCTGTTCGCGCTCTTGTTGTGCTTGCTTTATTACACGCGCGCTAATATTCCAGACAATTTTTATTGGAGCGAAATTTAGGTATTGAAGAGGATCGTAAAATATTTATCGAGATTCAGCGGTGTTGTATATGCATGGGATCATAATGAGCACGTTAAATTGGGCTTTTAGTCCTGGGAAACTCGCCCTTGATGAATTACCACACCCCATAATTTCAGATTTTGAATCTCTCGCCTGAGAAATGTGTGTGCCTGTGCAAAACAAGCTTTCTTCGGAGCCCATTCTCTTCCGAGACAGCATGCCAATGTTAATTTGATGTCGTTTCCCACGCTTGCTTCCGAGATTTAAAAAGAAAAAAAGAGAAAGCATTTACAAGGAAAACAAGAGTACAGTTTGGTATCGGGAATGGTGGCGGTGTCCATATAAAACTTGCAAATATCAATTTTGAAAGCGAATTAAAAAAAGGAAGAGGTCGCGGTAGTTGAAAAAATAATATTTTCGTTTGTTAGGAAGTAGTAGGGATGAGTCGATTTTTTTCGATTCAGATTTCAATTCTGATTCATTCAAATCGATTCCGATTCCATCGATTCTTATTCATACTAACAGGTGGGATATTGATTTGTCAGTACCATTGCTGTCATTAAAATTTTAGAACTAAATGGAATAAAATATCAAAGACAGTTAAGAGGCCCAAAAGGTATATTTATTGAAAACATCGAATAAGTATTATGTGTAATAATATTATATCCTCAGCGTTAGTAAAATAAAATATCACTTTAGCTGTTTCAGCGATATATTGTGGATAAAACTATTACGGATGCTTCCGCGATGATTAAATTTATGATTGGTTTCCGTGTTAATGGACTCATTTTTGGTGGACGACAGTTTCGGGCGCGTTCCAGCTCCCGAACCCGAACAGTTCATTGTTTCCAGTTCTCGGACCCGAACACGGGAGCTGGAACGCACGAGAAACTGTAGTCGACCAAAAAGAGTCGACGCGGAATTAACCTGGAAACTAGTAATCAATAAATTGTGGACTTAATAATTTACAGCGTTCAATGGGTCAGGTGCGTGGCAGCCTTTATGCCTCAAACTTATTGTCTAATTTCAAAAGATTTATCTTCCTAGAATCGATGGAATTGGAATCGACTTTAGGCAACCGATTCTCGATTCCGGTTCCAAGCACGAGAATAGGTGGAATCTAGCATTTGGTAGTCTGGTGCAACAATCCCTAGTGGAAAGGGTTTGCATATCTTTGGCACTGGGGGCTCTGGGGTTTACCCACTCGCTTATGGTGTCCTCGTAGGGGAACGCCAAATCTTTCTCGCTGTAATTTAACGAAATGTAACTCGAGTACTGAGCTACAACTTGAACGTAATTACATATATGAATATGTATTAAAAAATGTAGTTTCAAAAACCCGCAAAATGTGTTTCCATGAATGTTAACTTAGCAATGATGATATAATAATATGCTAAAAGAATTTCTGAACATTTTTTCTGCACAAAAGATCTTATTAATAATTAAAGCGTATTAAATCACGATGACCTGTTGCAAGCATATTGTCCTCATATGAGGACGTCAAAATTTAGCCATCAAATGGTAAAAATGTATATTTATAACTATATTACTTCAATATTGTGGTCATTTACAAAAAAATTGTGATAAATTATTATCTTTCGAATTTAGTAACATGATTGAATGAATGTTAACTAAACGATTAAAGATATAATACTACTCAAAGAGTTTCTGACAATTTTTCCTACCTAATAGGTCCACTTATTATTACAGCGTGTTGAATCACGAATACCTGTTTCAAACATAATTTCCTGATATAAGGACGTCCAAATGTAGTCATTACATGGAAAAAATGTTTACTAAATGTTTATTATAATACCTAATACTATATGACTGCAATATTGTGGTCAATTACACGTAGAAACTCGATTTAAAAAATATTGTTATCGCTCAAATGCATGCATGAGAGGGGTAAATAAATGAATTTATCACGTGGGAAAATGGGAGTGCACGATGATGATGACGTGCGTAAAATTTTAAGAGGACTTAGTGAATTGAGCAAATTACGGGGGAGGCATTGTTGGCTTTTATGAATAGCGGGACTCGAATGAATCACGCGGAGCGTATAAAAGGCTGTTAAAGACCGTGTCCCACGTTACATGTGACTGGGGTATTATTTATCACGAATTTTATCTCGTAAAAGTTTTTCTCACGTACATACTTGTCGTTCCGTCTCAGAATACGAGGAAGTATGGAATGAAATCACCGTGCTCATATAAAAGCGTGTGTACTGAATACCAGTGGCTATTCTATAATTTGGTTACTGATCGGTATTTATGGTATTTTATTTTGAGAGAGATTTCGTGGCTCAGGTATGCACATTAAATTTCCTGCAAGCAAGTTAAAATACATTCTATTTTGTGCATTGGGAATTTATCTTCATAATTTAATCTCCTATTTAAAGTCGAACCGAAACGAAACGAGTTCAGTGAATTTTATGGACGAAAGACATCACCCTTAGCAACAGAACAAAATGGTTATATAAACAAAACTTAGAGCAAGGACATTGGCGGATCCTGAGAGGAGCTAGGAGGCCTATAGCCACCCCCTTGGGTATCCAATTTACACTAGATAAAATGATAATTTTGTTCAGTTATCGAATATACAAGGTGTGTCAGGAGGAATCTGCAATAATTTAGGATGTGGTTGGGGAGGCAATTTTAAGCATTTGTGTTCTATATAAATGGGGCCGAAACTCCTTAGTTACTTAGCAATGGCAACGCAAACATTTATTTGGATGGACTTCACAGTTACCATGAAAACAGTTTTTCTTGGATATCTTATCAACATTTTATTTAATGTTCTGGAATTTTAAGGACATTGAATAATTAAGGTTGGACAAAAATGTGCGATTATAATGGCCTGAAATAATCTCATAATGGGTGAGATTCCCCAATCGCATTGTTGATACACAAAGCTCTCGTTTCATTAACAATTAACCTTTGAGCTAAATAACAACTTTAACGTTTTAACTTGAGACATTTTGATGACACCGTTGTACACGTAAGCAAGAGCCTGGATCCGGGCTCCCCTACTCTAGAGTCTCACGCTGTATCAACTGCACTGCAACGAACATTGTCAACACTGCTTCCGGAAGAGAGTTCATTACGCCTATAACGATTGCAGCGCCTACATTGCATTTAGATGGCCATTTTTGTAACTTCACATTCAATTTTTATTTCTGATTTTTGCTCGAAATACTGTTCCGATCGTGGTAAAAGTTAAGAAAATTGCATTGTCACCAGTTATGAGCTATCCATAAAATTTCTGCCCTCTAGCTAATCAGGGAGTGGTCGAAATTGGAGTTGTAAGTTTTGCCCGAAAGGACAGAGAAACAGACCAGAAAGCGAGTATAAAGGCCGTTTTACACGGGGCACGTACAGAAATTAATGCATTTCTAACCTGCGGAATCCCATGCCCCGTGTGAAACGGTCTTAATAAAACGAGGTAAAAAGAGCCCTGTTTGGGTTTATTCTTACTATCGTCTACTGAAGCATAAAACTCTTTCTTAAGGCCGTTTTACACGGGGCATGTCATTGGGCAGGTTAGAAAAAGTTTTGGAAATTGCGAGAATGAGAGTTCGGAATTAGAGCAGGGGCTATTTTGCCATCTCGCATCAGTGCATACGTCAGATTGCGCAATTACATGCCCCGTGTAAAACGGCCTTTACAGTTGTTGGATAGGCTGTCTCTATGAATTGTCTCGGGAGGAACCGACTTCCTGCTAAGACGTGTCATCTCACGTGCGGGAAGCGCCCAGGAAGCGCGCAGACCAGCATTCTAGGCACTGAGAAACGACTTGTGGCGCATAATATGAGTCGAGGTTGATATTACACGCTTTTTAGCTCTCGGCTCTATTTTTACGTGGGAAAACTCTGACCGCGTCTTGGCGTGGTCGGCTGAAGAAAGAAAAAAAAAGACGACTTAATGACCGCTTGCGCGGAGTTTTAACTTCGTTTATTGACGGTCCGGTGCACAATGATAATTCAGGAACTGCTTCACACACGCGTTGCATTTTTTTCAAAACGTTTTTCGGGCGTGCACTGTACTCTTTTTAAATGGTTGCTCATTAATCCTCGACCGACCGGAAATGAAGCGCGTCGAAATTAACGTAATGGAAAGGAATGTATCACGGATGATTACGCATGGATAACGGTGATAAACTGATGGAATCATCCGCTTGAGGATGCAAAAATTCGTCCGAATTAACGTAACATCGTGCTGTTTTCGTTACACGGTGAAAAAAATTTTTTGTGCAGCAGAAGATTCACGTCACATACATCTAGATAATCCCCTGCGAGCCACTACAACGGTGTTTGGCAGTGGGTGATCAATCACCAGCATCCACCATGCAAGAGGAATCCGACATGCACACCACAAATGCATGAATATGACGCATAAGGTACTACATCATATTAATGAAGGCAATCTGTCCATGAAGCTAGAACATGCGAAACATACTGTTAGAAATACTGGGTAAATTCAGGTACATGCAATGAGGAATACATCAGTTACTAAGCTACGCTACCAGTCAACTAACCTATCTCTAAGGTCATTCAGGTTTCCCCTGCGTCAATCCTGTGTAGATTGGACCTCATCTTAGACGACGTTGCAAGCGGCTTCATAAATTATGTTGAAAATGACATGACTGTCTAAACCATGGATGGAAATAAATTATTAGTGTGGAAGGTACGAAGCGAATTCTATTTTCCTCTATCTTGGCTCATCTATATGAGAAGGGGCGGATACACAAGGTATTGATGGAAGGAAGGTAGAGCATTGCGTTAGCGTTCAAGGGGATTGTAAATATTTTTAGGTTTACAATTTATTTACAACCTCCTTGGTTAGCGTTAAAAGAAGGAGCTTGTGAGAGGATCGTTTAGTAATAGTTGAAAGAAAAGGTTAGTGAAGAGTTTGATCTTGAGTGTCGCACTGTGCGGAAACATGGACACTTAAGAAGGAGGACGAGAGGAGACTGGAGGCTTTCGAGATGTGGGCGTGGCGAAGAATGGAGAAGGTGAAGTGGACGGAGAGGAGGAGGAACTACGAAGTGCCGTACGTGGAGGGTGGGGAGTGGCAGCTTATGCATGAGATGCGGAGGAGACAGAAGGTATGGATGGAGGGAGTACTTAGCGGGGAGGGGACTTTGAATACATTTTTAGAGTGTAGAATTTTAGGTAAACGTGGGAAAGGAAGAGAATAGGATTTTTTTAGATAGAATGAAAGGGATTAGGCCTTATAGTACATTAAAGAGGGAAGTGCTTGATGGAAGGGGAGGCTCCCAGAGTGATTCTTAAGTCTTAATAGGATTTTTGGAAAGGAATTCTAATTTGGATAGGAATTCCGACGATTTTTTAGGTGATAATGACGGAACTGACTACAACTTGCGAGGAACTCATTCATGCCCAACAGAATGTCTCAATCTTAAGTACCCATCTTGCAAGACATTGAGAGATTAGATAACGAAAACAATAGTTCCATCATTGGTATTCGATTAACGATTTCCAATATAATATAGATATCTTAGGTGTCTATAGTAGTTATTTATGCCAGCGACCGTTATCAAAAGGAGTTGGCGTGTGTTGAATTTCAAATATCTTTCGATAGAAGATTAATTGACGCATTCATTGTAGATTTTAGCCCGTGACGAAATGATCACTGTTCAATGTCGATAGTGCTGTGTTGACCTCAGATATCTCTTATTTTTTTAATTTCTACTTTTACTATCTAATTAATTGACGCCTTACTTATTCAAAATATTTGTTCCAGCATCGAAACTTAATGATGAAGCGCTTGCTCTGGGCCACTATTGTCACACTGCTCTTGAATCGTCCTGTGCCAACGCAATCCCTAGTAAACTATCCGAAAACCTGCAGAAAAGTTTCTCGTGTTTTCCACCGGTTGATGGCCTCCATGTCTCCCAAGGAATTTCTAGTCGTTTCGGAGTCTCGGAACCCGGGAAACTTTTGTGCACCTAAAACGCCGGGAAAACCTAAGATTATATATCTTAATTTTAACCTGAGGAGCCATCAAAGGGCTCCTCAGGCTAAAATTTGAAGCGTGAGGTCAGTGGTCCGGATTGATATTAGGAGGTTCTGACAGGATGCATTCCGGTCAGGGAAGTCATGGAAATATAAATAGGAACTGGAACTCATGGTCTTTTAACTAAAATTTTCAAAGGTTATAAGATTATGGTGTGGTATAAACTTTACCCGGGATTTGAACGTGAGACAAATTCAAAGAGTCCAAAGAAACAAATTCAAAGAAAATGGGTGAGATTGTGTAATCGTTTTGTTAAAGCTCGCTTAAGGCTCTCCTTTAATTCAGCGCAAAGATTACAAGTGCGAAATCTCACCCATTATGAGATTGTTTTCAGACTATTACAATCGCACATTTTTATCCAACCATAATTTTTTAATGTTCTTAAAAATCCAGGGCATTAATTAAAATTTCGAAAAGGCTGAAAACCCAAGAGAAATCGTTGTCATGGTAGGTAACTGCAGAGTGCATCCAGAAAAATGTTTGCGTTGCCATAGCTCAGTAACTAAGGAGTTGTGGCCCCATGTTTTGTGGACAAAAAATGCTTTAAATGCTATTCTCTATTACCTCCTGAACCATTTCAGATTCCTCCTGATGCATGAAATCAATAGTTGGCGAGGTTTCTTAGTGGATATGACTGATGAAAATTAAACTATACTGTACTCCAAGCAGATTTACTGAAATAATTTATTTGATATTAAATAATTTTTAATAAATATGTGTGGAACACAACAAAGTTTTATTTTTATCTATCTCCTCTGAAACACCCTGTATTAGGATGAGCGTGATGAGAAAATTCATTGAAAGGAATCCGCGTAAACGTGCTCCGATCCACCCTATGTAGATTCAATAAAGAAAACGTCTTTCTGACAAGCAATTTTGATACTCATTTACGTGGTTTTATTGAATTGGTATCCTTATTTTATTATAATAAATTAAATATGATAAAAAACGATACAGCCGCTCTTGATTTATAAATGGTGTAACTAAACTGTATGTTCATTGATTGTTAGGTAGTACGAAGTTCGCCGTGTCAGCTAGTATTTTATAATTTCAATAGCTACCTAACGCGCTCTATAGAAGTATTAACTTTGGAAATGCTTTCTAGGGCTAATATTGTTGCTGCATCCTGAATTAAAATCTTATGTCGGATAGCTCAACTGCTTCATCCATCATGGCGTGATGTCCCGCCCAAATCTCTCGCGTGCAGCAACTTTCCCGGGACTGAATGGCTGGAGCACCCTTCGGAAGACCTATCCGCATACCTCAGCCGAAAAAAAATCAAGCCCTCCAACCTTTCTTGCGCCTTAAGGGACCTGAATCCCTCTTCCTCTTACGCCCCCTTCCGGTCTATTTTATCCCTAACTCGCCCGGATTGAAAAAAGGGTCTTGGTGGAAACCAGGTATCGTGTGGGATACAGAAGATGGGACGGAGTCATTATGTAATCGGATAAGATTTTCGGATATTTTAAAGGCTCTTCTACACGACCTGCGCATTTCAATGCGCAGGTTAGCACAGAATACATTTTCGAAATTGCGAGAATGCGAGCTCGGAATTAGAGCAGGGTCTATTTTGCCATCTCGCATGCATGCATTCTCGCATGCGTTCTAGCAATTTATTGCTTCTCACGAAAAAAATTTTACTGCGCCTTTTTGCATACGTCAGATCGTACAATGACGTTCACCGTGTAAAATGACCTTGAGAAAGTCCCATAGCGACTACATGATTCAAAAAGTCGAACATTTCATGTGCATATAAACGCTGATTTCGTTTTTGAAATCATTCGAAATTAACAGCTGAATTCTAATTCCGAGAATGTGGATCAGTCAATCTAAAAGGCAGATGAGTCAAAAAGGCTTGTCTTGCAGAATAAATCGTTGGTTTTTATTCAAGTGAGACTTCCGTTTCTGAACTATTCTAGAAGCAAACTATTTATTATTTACAATCATTCATGTGGCGAGAATAGCGAGTTAATGGCGGGGTGTCTACACTAGCGTAGTAGTAGAGAGAAGAAGATGTCTCCTTGGGTACACCATGACAGGGAAAACAGATTAATCCTGATGAACCCTATGGTCGCTATATTATTCGGTCCCTCAATTATGTGGGTGCGAGCACAAAAATTGCAAAAGAGGATCCTCAAGTCGGCCTCTAAATGTGTTGTCACCAAACCGCGCATTCAAATTGATTTACAAAAGTCGCCGCTCGCGACGCTGACGAACAAAGTGATTCAAGTATCACGGGGAAATAAGGTATAATTAGGGGTGTTCAGGAAAATTTATGCACATGTGATGATGTAATCTATCAAGTTCGTTATTTTTCAATTCTGCTCTTCGTAATTACAAGCATTATAATCATGGGCGCACCCAGCGAGGGGCAGTAAGAAGAATAGAAGCATAAAGCGCAAAAGTCTTTAATCAAAATCAGTACTCAATTGAAACAAAAGTATTCAACTAATTTTATCTTTAAACCCACGAAAAATGATATGTATTAGTATAAGATAGTTAACTAAAATAAAACTATTTTTTCAAGGTAATGATCTCATAAACTAATAAAGCGTTGTTGTAATTTTTTAAAATGTTGGTTTCATTCACCTTTTACGCTCTAAAATATTACAACTAAGCTTGCCCTCCCCCCTACACCATGGCTTGCCCCCCCCTAATTATGATCCTGGGTACGCCCTTGATAATAATGCAAAATATCGGAGAAAAATGTGGATCATTTTTCTCCGATGTGGAGCATTTCACTCATCATTGCACCGCGGACATTCTTTTTAACCGATTAAAATGCGACCGAAGTGGCACTAGAAATAAACCCTCTCTTGGATGGATATGGGCCTCGTTTATGCACTCCTCTTTGGTCACACTGAACGAGATACCCTTTCAGTTTTGGAGATACCGTTTCCTAGTGGCGCCGCCGCCGAATGTAATGAGCGCGAAATGGCAACAGATATAACGCTTATCCGCCATATTCTTGAGCCTCCCTTAATGGAGTCCCCTTGGGTACTCCATAACAGGGAAAAGGAGATATTAATACGGATGAACCGTCTGGCCGCCATATGATTCGGTCTCCCCATTCTTTGCGTGAGTGCGTGATTCAGACTTGCGAAGCGGAGAGGCGTAGGAATCCTCGTCGGCGAGGTCCGCGAAGCGCTGTGCCGGTAGAACGCCTGGGCGGAGGAAATACCTTTGGTCCGACCCCCTCCGGACAACTTCTCCTCCGATTCCCTCACACCCTCGGCATATGCGCGTGAGAGTGTGTTTGTGCGAGGAGTCTCTCGCGTTGAGTATGAGAGAGGAGGTATATCAGCACCGTGGAGTGAGGAGAGTATGTTTTGAGGGGGCGGTGGTGGTTTTCCAGTCGGGGCAAGTGTTGGAGCAGAGTGGGGGCATATCTTCGATAACAAAAGGGGGGCAGAGGAGGTGGAAGGGGGGTGGGGGTCTCGTGTGGCATGAGGCCTCCTTGCTTGGGAGCGTGGGAAGGCGGATGGACTGTCGGCTGGATTGCAGGCGTCTCTGCTTGGGGCGTTCTTTCCTTTCTTTATTTTGTAGCTACGCACTACACGCTGCGTCGATCGCTGGGTGGTGTCCTGCGATTTTCTTCGCGTCCCGCGTTTGGGTCAGCGTTGACTCATGACCAACGACGGGCGGTGGGCGGGGTTCTTTTAGAGCATCGGACTACCTCGTGGGGTCCCAGGTTCATATTCCGGTCACGAACTTTGTTCAATACACCAAGGGATGAAGTTCGCCGTGAAAAAAATATTTGACTTAGCCGGGAATCGAACCCGGATCTCCCGATTGTCGGTCAGGTATGTTAGCCAGTTGCACCACAAAACCATTTTCTCAGAGCGAACTTCGGGATGGGTTTCATTGAACAAGATTTTGACGTCGCAAGTCCACACTGACGCACATGTGGCGAGGGTCGTGCTTATTAAGCCACTGTCGGGGTGAAAAACCCTTATTTTGTCGCTGGTCTGCGTCGACGAATTTCAAAGCACTGCAGGAACTTTGTGTTTTAACTTGATCAAGTCAACTTTATCCAGCGTTTAGGTGGTGAGTGTGGTGCCGTAGCAGGTATAGCGCTTGGCTTCTGACAGAAGGATCCCTGGTTCATATTTCAGGTGAAATCTTTGTACAAAAATCGTCGTAGTTATAAACGACCCAGGGAAAGGAAACCAACTACCTGTCTTAAATGTTGTTACCAGCAGTGTCAGCCTTGTTGTTTTAGATGGGCGAGAGAATAGCTCTTAGAGGACTGTGCCTCAGACGTGCGAATATTATGCTATTTTGGTTTTGAGGACGAGTTTCTGTCCTTTGCACGTCTTACACCACTTACATATTCTATCGAGGGAGCCGAGAGGCTTTATCTGGACGTGAATTCGTAACCATTCAATCACTAGACAATCGAACATCGAATATCACACATTTTGAGAATTACCATTTAGTATTTAATTTTAACCTGGAAATGTTAATATCCTTTTTAACATACAGAAGGTGTTTCATATAGAATCTACAACACTTCTAGAGGTAGAAGGGGTGACAGTTTTAAGCATTTTTTTTGTCCATTATAATGATGTCGCAACTCCTTAGTTACTGAGCTATGGCAACACAAACATTTTTTGGATGCACTTCGCAGTAAACATGGTAACCGTTTTTCTTGAGTATTCAGCCTTGTCGACATTTAATTTAATGCTTTGCATTTTTGAAGATATTAAATAATTAAATTTGGACGGAAATTTGCGATCATAAATGTCTGAAAAATTATATTTGAGCTTAATTAAACGAGAGCTTTGAGCGAGTATCAACAACACGATTGCGCAATCTCACCCATTTTGAGATAAATCGTTCTTCGCGATTCATTGTATTATTGATGCTTAACCCTTTCTAACCCATAGTTGTTTCTGGGAGAAATCAAATTTCAAGATTTTTTATTTTGAAAACTTGAACATTTTACACTTAATGATAATTATCCTGGCAACTAAATATTTCGTCATTAAAGTCTACACTACAAAATAATATTTAGTTTAGATATCTCCTAAATAGATCTGAAAGTTTAAACATTTTTGATGTTGCTTAGAAGCAACATTGGGTTATAAAGGGTTAATATATCACGTATCGATATATCGTCCAGGCTGATTTAGACCCTAAGTGTTGATGTGTGTAGCGCCAGTGTCTATTTTCCCATTAATCTACCGAATTCATGAATTGAATCCGGTTTCGGGTCGGAGGGAACGATCCCATTCTTGGACACACAAGGGGATAACGTCCCGTGTGGAACCTTCTGAAGACGAAAGGAAGGGTTGGGGGGGGGGGGGGGTCGTGTGTGAAGAGATAGGCTCTGGAAATAAATGGGAGTGGGGAGGGGGGAGATAGGTGAGTCGGTGGTTGAAATGGGTGGAAGGGGGAGAGACGAGTGCTAGACAACCGGTTTTCTCTCATCTGACTTCCTTTGCCCCTCCCACCCTTACCCCTCCTACCTTCAATCTCACCCTCATCCCTCCAGCGAGACCAGCAGAGCAAGCGAAGAGAAAAGAATCCGTGGAAATGCCCCGTGCGGTCCGGCGAGTCGGCGCCGATTAGTTTTTACGAATGGCTGCGTCAGAATTGCGATTTGCGAACATTTCTGAAGAGAGGGAAATAATTCTGCTCAATCTGGATTCGAGCCATGCTCCCCCGAATCCTCGTTTGGTGATTTGGCTGACTTGGCGTTAATTGTACCTTCGTAGTAGTATTGCATTCTTAAAATTATTACTCGTATTCAGGGGCGCAGCTAGGAATTAAGGCTAGGAGGGGTTTTAGGCGCAACTAATACGTTGGTGTCTGGGGGTATGGCATACCCGCTAGGGTAAGCGGGAGGTGCGGGGGCCCTAACAGAGAATAATTAGGATAAATAGTGAGTTTCACGACTTTCTGAGGGATATGTTATAAATCCTTACAAAATTCTATAAGTAATATTAATGCAGTTAAGTAAAATGGGATTAACTGAAAAAAATTTCTGAGCTCGGGGGGGGGGGTTTATCCCCCAAAACCCCCCTCGCTGCGCCACTGCTCGCCTTTACTGGTCACCCTGCCTGTTCTTTCAATTCTTGTTAAACTCTATGACGTAGCACCGTGTCTCCCTCCGTTGCTGAGATAGTAATTAACGAAATGGTGAAATTTCACGATTTGGCCAAAGTTAAAAGTGATCCGTTTGGTCTGAAAATTGATTTCTTGACGTACCACGTGGTCAACCCAGGTGATGGAATTCGACAAATTACCATTTTTCGAAAAATCGTTTTTTTTTGACCGTCAAATTCCCCCAAAAGGTAGTGGCATAGAGGTATTCGGTAACACTGTAATACATAGAAAATTTAGATCTTCGGAAATTTTTCCTGGTGTTTCAGACGATTTTGGAGAGGTCGATTAGTCGAACTTTAGTCGCATCTCATCTCGTTCATCCCAAACATTTGAGTGAGTTTGTCAGTCAGTGGTCGGAAGTAGGTTTCATAGTAGACAGATACCTCTTCGTTTCCCAACATACCCGTCCATTTTATCTTTGGCATCCTCCTCCAGCACTAGGTCTCGAAAGACTATTCTTTCCTGATCACTTTTTCCATGGTCCAAGTTTCCGAGCCATGGAGTGCCAATGCCTACACGAATTAAATCGTTTCTGGGTTGATTTGGTGGAAGTTCGAGATATCCATGATGAAATAACACAAATGAGGTAAACTAACTACTAGTTGAAAATGACACAATGTGTTGAAAACATGGTCGGTTGTTGAGTTTCGGAATAAAAAAGTGTAGATATTACCATTTGTATTCTTTCATCACGACAACACAAATGTTTTCATGTCATGTGTCCTACGGTGTTTTTTCACAGCTCAGATTTTGATTCTGACCATGCTCGTGCACACGTTGCCCTAGGGTACAGAGTGCTAACGGTAGCAATACACTTCATCATATCCTATAAAGCCCTTAGAAATGAGTGAATCTATGTAAGCACTACTTGTATCTTGGTGAAGTACGTAGAAGCTTTATGATAGAGACATTTTAACAAAGCCGTATGAAGTTAATTCTCCCTAGAAAGTGGTTGTCCTAAAAAATCTATTTAAAAAAGACATGAGTCTCTTACTGCATACGGAACAACTCATTGGATATATTTCTTGGATTTCGTTTGTTAATCCTGACATTTCGAGAAAAGAAGAATATATGTTTATTTAATAAATTCGTTTATTTTATCTTCGTCCGATATAACCTCTACCAAACGTCCCTGTAAGTATGATGAGAGTCATCTAAAACATAGTCTGATTCGAAATTACTCACTATACACTTGTTGCACATATAATAATTATTTCGCACGCTTCGTTACGATCGCTTCTAATATACTCACAAAATACCATCTGTACATTCCTCTTGATAAGGCAAAGATTTGTAATGTGGTAGTGAACAAACACTTGTTGTCAGGTCTGAATAAATCTAAATTTCCTACTATTGTTAAGTCTTTTAACTCATTTTATCATAAATTAGGACATTTCAGTTAATTTTGGTTTAAGAAGTCGGGCGGATGGAAGGTAGTGGTCGACATTAAAATCGCCGATCCGCGGTTCAATAATTTTGGTCCAGTAAAGTGTGAGAGACAGATTTATAGTATTACCGCTATAATATTCAAATGCAACACAGTCCCGTTGAACTCTACTATAATGGAAAAACATGAGTTTAGTGGATTATAGACTACTGCATGACTTAAGGGCGCTCGTGGAAAAATTAGGTAGATAAAACGAAGACGTACATTAATTAAGTCGCCAGAAATTGTTTCGAATTTGTCATAACCATAACATATACTTATAATCGCGCTTCTAAAATTGTTGTGTCCAAATTACAAATGGATTCTCTTTCCACCTGCTTTACACCTTCGACTATCATCCCGTCCTACGAACATTTTTCGTATTTTAGGAGTGGGAAATTGATTTTGAAAAAAAAACGAAGACTTCCTCTCCGAGGTCAAAATTTTTTTTCATCCCGTGAAACGACTGTGTTCAATTCTGGGCTCCACTGTAAGACAAGCAGTCCACTGTGGAAAAACAGGAGACGTGCTGCTCCAAGTTTGCCCCTTCCTCATCCTCGTTCACGAATCTTCCCGAACCACTGCCCGCCCACGCTAGCTGGAAATCTCAATCAGGAGGGTCCGGATCAGCTGTGGGTCCATTTGCTCGATAAATTGATTTCCCGGAGAGAGAGAGGGTGTCTCTGGGCGGTCGACTCAGCTCAGGGCCGAACACGGTCGGATCTCCTCGACTTTTATCTAGTTATACGCGAGTGGTTTCCGTTTGTCCACTTACTCACTCAGTGGGCGATCTCGTCTCGTCTCCTTCCTGGTGGTTGATCTCTGCTCTGCCAGCTTTTCTGCTATTTTCCGTAAGATCGGGCATTTCATGCTTCCCAACCGTGTGTCTCGTTACTATGTAATTAAAAAAATTAATCATAGAAATTAAAAGTTATAATTATAAAATACGGCTATCATTATTTTCCATCAGTTTGATTAGTGTAACGTTATAAAAGCGTTACAATTATAAAATACGGGTCGCATTTTCCGTATAAACAATTCCACGCTGAAAAATTTTCTGTTGTGATCACTTAAAACACGTTATTCTCTTTTTTTCGCGAATAATACTCCCTGAAACTGTATAAGCGTGTACGTATGACATGTAGACGAATATTACAAAAGAGATCCTCAAGTCGGCCCCTTAATGTGATGTCTGCCACCGCGCATTTAAATGGGTTTACAAATTCGCGTCGCTGACCGACAAAGGGATCCGAATTTCACAGGGAAATAAGGTTTCATAAGGGGTGTTAAGCGAAATTTATAAA
Organism: Ischnura elegans; assembly: GCF_921293095.1. Lineage (NCBI taxonomy): Eukaryota > Metazoa > Arthropoda > Insecta > Odonata > Coenagrionidae > Ischnura > Ischnura elegans. Next base: position 73,752,687 of record NC_060254.1, read on the forward strand.
CATGGTGATGTGATCTATCATATTCACAACTTTTCAATGCTATTCTTCGCAATTACAAAATTTGTAATGCAAAATATTGGAAAAAAAGTCGATCGCATTGCACTCATCATCGCGCAGCGGGCATTTTTGAAAACCTATTTAAATGCGATCAAAGTGGCAACAGAAATCTGCCTCCCATGGGATGGAATGGGGCCTCCTATGTACATTCCCCTTGGACATGTCAAACCATCACTCTAGTCCCTTTAAATGATTTAAATTTTGAATAAAAATCGATATTCTGTTAAAATAATAATTAAAGTGTTAGAATATTGCATCTTCATATGGTTCTGAGTTATCGTGGATTCTTTAGAAGGATTCTTCAAGTATTAGGAAATGTGAGCAGTAAAAGAAATCATTGCACAAAATTACGTACTTACCTTTGTTAACTATGGTCATGATTCCAAATATATATTTGTAACCATATATCACTAGAGGTGTTTTTGTGGTATCTTAATGGTAAAGGCTACCAAGGAGAATGCAATATGTAGAACTAATTTCGCAATTGATTCATCATTGAACATTTGATTTAATTTGTCGTTTGTTCACCTAATTAGGAGTCAAAATAACGGTTTTTTGCGTCATTAATTATGGCAGATACGCCAATACTTGACAATTATTTGAATTATTTTCGTATATATCTGTGGTGTGTCCTTGTAGTAACTGATATTCTTTCTGATTTCAGGTATGTATGGCTATTTGATCTTTCCTTTGCCATAAGTTATCCTAAAGATCTACCCATTCCAGAGACATGCAGTATCGTGGGTGAGTTACATGAACCACTAGAATAATCACTGTAATTATCGCTTGTGAGAGGAGTGGCTCCTTGCAGAGTAATTTTTGCCCAATATAAACAAATTTCTCCGCGAATGTGAATATTTTTTCCAAAATAGTCATAGAATGATGAAAAATAGTGAAATTCTTTTGTCTTCTAGTTCATTGCTCAAAATACCCCCCTGATTTCAATACTTGTGATTTCATCATTAGGGATATGCAACCGTTTATACATGTTAATAATTTAATGATAAATAATATGGGACAGTAGGCACATGTTCGTTTCATAGTTAAAATGTCGTTCCACCATCTACGCCTGGCTACTGGAAATATACGACATGATCCAGAATAATGATCCCATTTACCCTTTAAAAGTTTTTGTGGCCAAACCAAGTGTCAATTCTAAAACGTTTCTTTGATACTATTCATCTACATCTACATAATGCCCTGTGAGCCACCTTCTGGGTAATTGGCAGGGGGTGATCAATCACTAACATGCAGCGTACCGCCACATGCGCACCACACAGTCATAAAATATCATGTACATTAATAACAAAAAATTTGCAGATTCATTAAAAGGCAAAATTTTTCCAACGGATAGCAATTACTATTTCAAGTCCATGCAAGATTAGAACAATGGAAAAAATTAAAACATGCAATAGTGACGCCATTGAGTCTATCAATCGAGACACAGTTACTATCCTTATAGTACGAGGAAAGAATGAAATTCTAAACGTTAGGCACATGTAAGTCACGCTTGCCTATTTAGTTGAGTAATAGTACATATGTATGTAGATATGCACGTTTAGCTCGATGTCCTAGCTTTTGAGTCTACCTACTTGAGTATGGAAATCTCATTGCCATTGGTCAGGTCTTTTTGATCTGGGTCTCTATTTTTTACATCCTTAGGGATCCCAAAAATCGAAATCTATGTCTATGGAATGTATCGTTTTTTTTGTTGTGAAGTAGTAAAAATCGAGCACAAAATTTATGAGAATATTATGTAATTAATATAAAACTTTATTCGTTTGGCTCAAATAATTTACAATGAAGTCGTTCACCTCACTCGAAAACTTCAACGTACCTTATTCTCAGCAGCAGCTGAAAATCAAAGTTAACTCTCAGTACGACGAAAAATCTCGCGAGGAAGGTCATGGATTTATGCACTTTCGTTTTAATATTCAATTCATTAAAAAATCCACCACGTTTACGTTTATGATATGGTGATTCGAAAAAAAAAACTCTTTGATGAAAAAGATTGATTACGTACTATTGTTTCCAAAAATATGTAGACAGCCACGAGTTCCATTTTATTGTTGGGGCCGGGTCGGTGAAAAGATGTGTGTACTGTGCCATATAAATTATTTCTCATTTAATTATGAACATTTATTAACTGTTGCATATCCCTAATGATGACATAAAAAAATGGACATCAAGCTAGTTCACTGCTTTTTCGTCTTGAAGAAACCCCTGATGTTGGTTTGAAAATATAAAGCGAGCGATGGAACTTCTGGCCAAAATTCCCGTAAGGCGGATTAGGAGATGGGAATTTTCAGGAAAAGCCCTCGGGACTACAATTCAGTGGCTTTTCGATCTATTGGAATCAGCAGAAAATTATAGCTCTCTCGCTGGTATCCACATAACGCCATGCGGTCAGGTCCTAGAGTCTGGAGTTGAGAGATGAAATGTGACCGCAGAATTCTTTTCGTTGGAGACGGATTTGAGGAAAATACGTCAGGGACTCAGGAAAAATCGAGGTTGCGGTAGTCTATTCATCTTATTGTTAGAATCAGCCATTTCAGCCATTTTTATTCTATGTGGGAACCTATGGCCATGTGACTGCTTTCGGATGTTCGTTTTTATGCGAGAAGTTATTTCTAACGGTGCCCGCGACTATTTCTTAAAGAATTTATCGCATCTCCGAAAAGTAAAAGAGTTTTATTGCTTCGACGTCGTAGAATACTTAGAAGTACAGAGTTCCAGAACATGGAAAAATTAACCCGAACGTGTCACAAAGTGTAGCAACTCGTAATATTCGGATAAAATTTAGGAGTGTAATTCCAAAAGTTAATTTTATATTTTTATACCAAAAGTAGTGACGTAAATACATGCAAGATAAATTATAATTTATATGTTAAATAACTACTTTATTGATACTAGTTTCTTGTGAATATTTTTATTGCTGATTTTATAGCCCAAGTCTGAACTACTACGCTCGAACGCACTTTTTGAATAGTCCTGATTTAGTTTAACGAGTTTTCTCGTAATATTTTGTAGTACGAGATAGTCATGCCATCGAATCCAGTTCTGCCACGTGCTGTGTAAATGAGATAGAAGTCACTTTATGTGAGGTATAAGTCAAGAGATGACCATTGAGGAAAAGAGCCATAAAAACTTCGACGAACCAACAATCGTAACTACTTTTTACTGGGATAATTTTTTTGAAAAATAAAAAATTGACAAATGGCCCTCAAACAACTTTCAATTTATCTTTTTTGTATTTAAAATCATTTAATTAATTTAATAGGGTAGTTTCCTTCATCAAAGAAAACGAAATGCAATGATTGCGATTCCTTACCCACCATTAGTGTATTCATAATATAGAAATTTTTTGGTTTTAGTAATCCCAGTTTAGACGAATGGCAACGGTCGATTTTAACCTCATTTGAAAAAGGTCAGATTGGCGCCAATAAGATTCCGCTCCACGTGGCGTCACAGGGACCTATTTTCTACACGAGTAGATAGGAGTTTTACATCGTCTGAGATTACTAAGGCATGCATGAGGCACAGACCTCAGGGAAACATGTCTTAATAATCACACATTAAAAATACCTAAGTTCGGAAAGTTTCCTTCGTTTGATAGTGGAATAATAATCCTTATGTAAGCCAAGCACTACCAGCTAGCAGGCTACTCAGCTACCTGCTAGCAGCCTGCGTCGTATCAGCGTTCAAGCCTCGCCACAAGGTCACCTCACAAGGCGGCAGGGGGAACCAGAAATAAGTCACACGAACTTTTTCCCATCATACCTACTTAGGCGTCGCGTTTACGCGCGCTTGAAATTTTTCACTTTTCGTTTAATCGCGAAAAATAGATATCGTCATTTAAAAATCTAAAAGTGTGAAATTCGTACTCCAGGAGTAATAATACTTATTTCGATTTAGGCAATACAAAAATAATAGGAAACCACCCTATTGTGCATGAAGACCATACGACATGAACTAGACCGATTCGGAAAATTTAAAGAAAAGGAAAGAACTATAACTTCCAGATGGGAACTGCTGTATGATTGCAGCACGCCAACCATCCTGCCGTAATTGTTTTTTAATTGGGATTGTTTGTTTGAAAGTAAAAAAATGATCCTGTTACAGATTTCAATGTGTCATTTTTTTAGTCTTTAAAATTTGTCTTTCGCTTCATTAAATAGTGATTGAAGATCATACCACAGAAACTGGAGGAAATTCGGAAAATAATTGAACTTGTTTGAATGTTGAAAGATATTTTTAGTCAGAAAAATAAAATAATTTTCGGGAAGGAACTTCCATATGATAGGGAGGATCTGAAGGCTGCAGCACGCCTACATCATGTCGTAATTGTCTTATTGAGATTGTTTGTTTGAGTGTACAAAAATGTAGTCATACCATCCCGGAAAAGTTTTCAGCGTGTCATTTTTTTAGTCTTTAAAATTTGTCTTTGGCTTCATTAAATGCTGTTTTAAGATCGTAAGATAGGAACTGGAGAACATTCGGCAAATTTTGAACTTCTTTGAATTTTGTAAACTTTTTGAACCAGAAAAGCGCTGGCATGTTCGGCAAGGAATTTCCGTATGATAAGAAGGATCGGAGGCCTGCAATGTGCTGACAATTCTTAAGATTGTAGTGCTATGATGGAATAAATCCAGATCCGACTCCTGCCTCGAAACAAATTTCTCGCCCCGGAAAAGAAATCGGCGAAAGAGATGTATTTCTGGAGAGAGAGTTCGAGCTATCGGAATCGATCAATCTTTGCAGCAACCAGTGACGCTCTTCCGTGGGCGTGTGCAGGTTAGCGATGGAAACATGTCGGTCGGGATCGATTTTTCGAGCAATCGATTTTTTATCGCAATGAACAGCTCGACTTTCCCGCAAATTCCGAAAATTAGTCGAAAAAATCGACTGTTCTTTGTTAAATACAGTTTGTGCAAAAAAAAAAGTTGATTGAAAATTAAGAAACACTCAAATTACACAAAGGAGACGTAGACAAAAATCCCAAAAAAAAAGAGTACATGAGCGGATTATTAGTACGCACGCACATTAAAATTTTGGGATAACCGCTTGTAATCCTTCACCAATTTTTTGCAAAAAGATCAGCTGATTGCGATGCTTAATTTATGATCGAGGGCGTGCTTTCCAATTTTACCGGCCTTAGATTACATTCTTTCTCTTGGCGTTATCATGGGCCGATAGCGACGCTGCTGAGATGTAAAGGAATGGTCAAGGTTGACGTTGAAAAATCGAGTTTGGATCAAAACTCGAAGATCAAGGCTCGATCTCGATTTACTCGATTTTTGGATTTACAACTCGATTTTATTCGAAACCGATTTTTTCCTTCTCTACATGCCTACCATATTTAGGATTGCAATTTTTTTAAAGCGTAGTAATTTTTTTATTTCAATACAACAAATTACAAAGGTAATATAAATACAATAATTATGAAACACATTAACATTTGACATTCAAAATCAAAAAATAGAAAAAAAGAATTTATTATATTCATTTATTATGAATCTTTTATAAATAATCGTTACAATTTTGGTCCTTCTAAGCCCGTCAGGACTTGCCAGTGGGTGCCAGTTTTTACAAAGTTCATTTGCTGTATTAGATTATCATTTTGATGTCCGTAATAATTTTTTTACATTTATTATAATATCATTTTGTTTTTGATGATGGAATGAATCCAGAACCTGCACCTTTTTCAAAACTAACTTCTCGCCCCGGAAAAGAAATCGGCGAAAGAGATGTATTTCTGGATGGAAAGAGCTATCGGAATCGATCAATCTTTCCAGAAACCAATGACGCCCTTTCGTGGGCGTGTGGAGGTGTGGTCGAGGCGGCCGCGCTGTGAAAATCGGTCGAGGTCAGAGGTCAGTGTTACGTTTGCGAGAGGCGTTTCGTTTGTGTTTGACCCTGCACCCGCTGTGTCTAACTCTGGCTCTATCATTTCTCTCACCCGCTTCGTGCGCAGCAAGGGGACTCCATTTTTCCTCTTCAGATCCATGAGTCTATGAGCCGTTTTATTTATGTTTCAGGCTTTTTTCATAACCAGGGTGGATGGAAAAAATTACATCACAGATAAATTTGAAAGAAATACTTACTAACAAATATTGTACAGTATTGTAAGCATATGTGCACCTGTGGAATTTACAACAGTATATTGCTCTACGACGAGACAAAGAAATTATTATCATCACGAATACTTTATTATCATTCATTATTTTCAATTGATATAATATTTATCATGATGGCCTGATGAAGACAATCGTCGAAGGACAAGTGGAAGGCAAGAATGGAAAAGGAAGACCCCGAACAAAATATATGGAACAAGTAAAGAGAGATGTGAAAGAGAAGAAATACGTAGGAGTGAAAAGATTAGCTGATAGGAGAACTGAGTGGAGAGCTGCGTCAAACCAATCCTAGGATTGTTGACCAGTGATGATGATGATAATATTTATAAACATTATTTATTTAGTTTTTAAGAACAGAATACATAGTTTAATGAAAACACTTGACAACGCACACCCCTATTGCTTGCCGTTGTGTAATGCATCATGTTTTACGAATGCAAAACAAAACACATGTGGCATGTACTTGTACAGTCCAGCCGGAGAGAGTAGTCCGATGACAGTTCAAAATGATGTATGTTGTCACATACATATGAAGCACTGAAACAAGCCTGTGCCACCAAAACAAGCCATTTCTTTGAATTAAGGATTCTTCCTTTGGGTCTCACACGCTCGTCATCCCTTCTGGCTCTTTTATTCGCGGAACCCTTTTGTTTACATGTGACGTGGCCATTTCCCTTTCTTACATAGCAACCTTGCCCCCTACTCTTAACTAGACCCTTCCGCCTGTCATCGGATAACTCTCGGCGGCCGGACTGTAGTGGTAGAATCGTGTACTACAAGGTACAAAGAAGTTCAGTGGGGGGTTTAAATGACAATAATTGACAACTAAAGGATTATAATAAAATAATGAAGGTGCACGTGTTTACCTTGGGTCTGAAGAGGTTATATTCTATTGTTCGAAAACTGCTGCAGTGAATAGTTTTGTCATCAGGGGTAAGAGGAAGATGGAATGTTATGCCTCATAAAAAGTTTTGGAAACTCAATGACGGAGAAAGTAGCATTTGGAAATGACGAAAAACCGAAAAATTTTCACTTGAATGTATTTCATTTGTCAATGTTTATTTCCTTGTGATACCTATCGTTTTTTCTACCTTGTCGTAATTTGCTCAAACAGGTATTGTTAGTCATTTGCGCTGAGTATCTGGAGCAAGGGGACTTCATTAAAGGAGGCATTAAAGAACATGGCGATTGAGCGTTATATCTGTTGCTGTCTCGCGCGCATTTTATTCGGCGGCGCCACTGGACATCGGTATCCCGTTCTGTGTGACTTTCGCCATTAACCGTTGTTGAAGTGGCCTATTTGTGGTTGACAATCATCTTGCATGAGTTAAATGCGTGGATCAAGTGAATTATTGGCTCAGTTACTTATATCTGCCGTGTGTTTTCTCGTGAAAAGTGGATACAGATGACTGGTAGCGCCGCGTGTTGCGATTTTGAACTTTGATTTCAATGCGCGGCGCTGAGCGACAACAATTCTAGCGGCGGAATAAGAGAATCCTCTAATGTAATATTCATGGTGCGCAGTTTCGCCCTACCGACAGAGCGCGCGGCTGTGGCGTTCCGGTTTTAAGGCCGGCAATTATCAATTGCTTCGTGATCATGTCGAGGGCGCCATTCGTTCCGGTGGGAATTTATTTCGCGCGTGATCACGTCGAGGTGATGGCGGTATAACGGGGAAAGTCGGAACGCGCAAAACGGAACTCTCAATCGTGTTCGATTGTATAAACTCATTCACAGTGTAAATCGGTGTAAATCTGTTGGGCTGACTCAGAAGATCTACCGTTGACACAAATATCGAATTTTAAATGAGTTTTCGACGTTTTTTTTACACGATTTGTATTTACTTGCGACGTCTGTTCGTATTTTTCACCGTTGGAATCATGTAATTGATTTTTGCCCACCTCCCACTGACGGATCGGCTTGAAATGTTGCACACTTGCTTACTTCTGATGACAACGCAATATTCAGTAATAAAACATTTAGATTTTTTCCGTTGCGCTCTAATTAATTGACTTAATTTCTCTACGGACAAATAGTTTTAAATTTCTCAATAGATGGCGTAGTTATAATTTATTTTTGGTAGAAATTTCTTTGACAGCTACAGATTGATCGATTATATGATTCACCACTAAAAGATGAAAATGGAGATAAAGTTAAAAATGATTTTAAAACACGCCTTTTCCAAAAACATTAAGTAATACACTAAAAAGAAAAAAAAAATGTTTTCCCCTCTTGGGGAATATAGGGTGTGTGCTAATCATGTTGAGGTTTTAATATTGCGTGCCAAAATTTAAATATATGAAATATTGACGCCTATCCCCGCCCCGACCTTTCCATCCCTGGGAAGAGCACTTATTCGTTTTGTCCATTGATGTCAAAGATGGCGGTGAGTGTCCTCATTTCAGGTTGAAACTTTATTTCTATTGAATTTTGGAATCATATTGACAAATTAGTATGAAGGTTTGAATTGAAACTGGTTAAAGAGTATTTATGTTATTTTTTTATTATAAGCATTGTATCGACATAAAACATTTGTATAACAAACATCTAACAAATGCAACCTATTACAGCTCTAAAACAGCTCTGCGTGGTCTCAACTTTGGCTTTAAAGGACGGTTAATCTGCACTGCGCAGTCAAGAATATTGCTATTTAAATATACTTTGAGGCTATGAAACTATTTTCACTGGAGCTTCAGTTGTTTTCTTGAGATCATAATAGGATAGCCGTTGATATAAATTCAATCTTATTATTTTTCGTCGTTAAGTTACTACGCGAATGTTAATCAACAGGCCTCTACAAGTTCATTTTGCCGTTACTTTCGTTCTACTACTCTTTATTTTCAGGAACACGTTAAAATGGTTAGAGGGCTAACTATATGGTGGAGTGTTATGATATTGGTATAGTGTGATATTGGCATTCTCAACGCGGTAAAGGACTTGCCTATCTTACCGGAGAGTTTCACTCACACGTCAGAGGAATTTGGGTTTCACATTGGCAAGATTAATGGCCGAAAAGCTACTTTTTTAAAAGAGAAAGAAAAAAAACTCATTTTTCTCTAACGCGAAAAATCGATGAATAACTTCCCCATCACTGAGTGGATTGCTTTATTGGTCACCTCTACGCGTACCTAATTGGTAAGCAATGAAGTGGTAAGATAAGCACCGGAATGCTTCGAATCATGAACATGAGTCAGCTCACAGCTTATGGTGATTTATTTCAGTAATCTTTCAACGTTAGGTAGGGCTTATATTCAACGCCTCGGTATGGATTCCTTCCGTGTTCAAAGAATTTGAATGCTTAAACAAGCTGTTCAAGGTGAACATTCAGTTGTACGGGTTCCACACTAAATGCCTTTATTCATTCGTGTCTATTGCATTTGGAGACATTCTTGAAGTAAGCGTAGCATACTATGTATTTTAGACAATTTTCGACGTAACTGTCGTATTGGTAGTTTCGTCAGAATTACTAAACGGAAATTATTGATCTCGAAATCCTAATAAAGCTATAATTTTTAAATGGATAATTTCTCTCTAAAATAATAGCATTATATATTGTAAAATATCAAACACTTTTTAATAATAGAGCGCAAAAAATGTATTTGCCTTAATTAAATTTGCCTTAATAATCTCATTTTGCGTAATGGAAGGAACTGTAGTTATCGGAAGTATAGGTTGAGTGAATGATGAGTTACTAGAGTTATAGTTTCATATTTGTCGAATGAAACTCTATTCTGAGCGTGTTAATTTAGTGGATTGTGAAGAAAAATGGACGGCCGTACTTGGGAAAAATTAAATAATATTCGTTTTTATATTTAAAATAATGATATTTAATCGGATATAATTATATTCGATTTGAAGGGAACTGCCTCCTTTAATATGCCTCTGGCTGTTGAATTGGTATCCACCTATAAGGAAATTCAGCTGTAAGAGTTTTCATGGAATATTATTTAGCATTTGAGATTGATTTTTCGAAATTGAATCGCCCTGCATTCGGGGATTGTGGACCAAGCGTCAAAATCTCTAGCCAAAACCCTGATACTTTTCACCACACCAATTGTGGTACAAACAATCCAAAAATTACAGTAAAGGGAAAACTTTGGTTTTAGTAAATTGCGTAACGTATCTTCAATGGTTGGGCGAGATGCCGCATATCAGTTGATCTATGTCGCTAGGTGCGCGGCGCTTTTCTAGCGCGGCATATTTTGTGTAGAATATTAAGTCCATGAGAACTGATTTATCAACTTGATTTATTTGGCACTCCTACGGGTAGATACTTAAGTCAAGTTATCGCTAATTGGAATGCAGTTACTCTGCTGTCAAACATTTGAGTCCTGCTAATGCGTGCTATCTTATCGTCAACCTATAAAATTCACATTGTCTTAAGGGCGGTGTTCTTCCGCAACCATTGTGATGCATCGTCCAGCGGTGAGTGATTGGATAATTGTCCCGGTCAAAGTTGGAAGGAATTCCTTTCTCCTCAGCTTTAATGAGTGAAACATGACGAGAGAGTTCTATCTCCATGGGCATAGCAACATCGTCGCAGAATATTGAAAGATGCACCCCCTGATGAAGCTGGGTGACTGTTCCATAGGTATGACTCTTGTCTCTATTTTGAGTGTCACGCTAGCATTTAAATCCCTATGATTTAGAACTAATCGTATTATTTTTCAAATTATGTGGATGAGGAACATCTACATCGATGCTGAGACCGTATTTTATTCACTACGAAATTTTATGGATTGGATGTTTAAATTTCATTAAGTTTTCGCGGATCTATGAATTTTTCCGACTGCAACAATTTCATTTGTATTTTTCTCCGTCGTCGTGTTTCTCTATTCTCCGCTCGTGGTTTATTTGTACTCTTAAGAAATGTTAAAGTGCGGTTAGTTCAACTTCCATCATTGGTATCGATAAAATTTAGGTGTAAAGAATCATTTTTAGCGGGGTGAAAAACTAGATAATTTTCCCTAAGAAAATTTCATATAGCTCGTGATGGTAAAAATTGTATCTGATTTTTACAATAGCGATACGTGAATTTGAATTTACTTTTCCTTTAGCGAGATTCTTAAAGTCCTCAAAGGTAGTACGTGTAACCAGTAAGTATAGAATAAATTCGTTTTTATGTACATTCTCTTGTTGGAAATAAAACCTTTGTTCCATCTGTCGTTATGACTCAGATCCATTGTGGTATCTTGGATGCTCTTTTTCTTGGATAAAAATAAATTCGATATACAGCTCCTAGTCGTCCTTGGCGTGGTTATATCGTCATTACATTCCTATCATATGTTATCGTCGCCCAGACCCACCAGTCTGCTGATAAGAGATTCTAATTATTAGTCTCTGTGAAGATAAGGATCTTTCTGTTCAATCAAGTGGAATTTTCTGATAGAAGAGGTAGCCGTGGGGAAATATTTACCTGAACACTTTCGATTCTTACTCGGAAATATCTAATGGCTACATTTTAAATGCAGGGTGAAAATAATTAAGCTCGACTCTGGTACTCAATTTTTCACATTTTATGTATATTCTTGTTTCCTTATTTTCCCTATTTTCATGGTGGATGAATTCCACACGGTTACGCTGAAACCATTACCTTCATTTGTTGTTTGAATTTAAAAATATCTTTGTTCTGAGTTTTTATGTAATAAGTTTTATGCTATCAGTTTATTTTTATTTGAACGGATTTGTCTGTAATCACGCACATACATACATTAACATGGTTTGGGGGTAATATTTTATGTAGGAAATATTTATCGCAATAGCCTAAACACGATTCATGACTGAGGCAATAGCAAGATAACTAATAATTAATATTACTAATAACTAATAAGATTTTGTTGGCATAACTCTAGTCATTATTACTGGTCAATAATCTTAAGAATGGTTTGACGCAGCTCTCCATTCAATTCTCCTATCAACCATCTTTTCAAACCTAAGTATTTCTTCTCTTTCTCTTCGTTCTCAACCTGTTTCCATATATTTTGTTCGAGGTCTCCCTTTTCCATTCTTACCATCTACTTGTCCCTCGACGATTGTTTTCATCAGGCCATCATGTCTCAAGATATAGCCTATAAGGTTGTTCCGTCTTCTAACTAAGGCTTTCACGAAGCTTTTCTTCTCGTCTGCTCTTCTTAGGTCTTCTTCATTTCTAACTGTATCGATCCATTTGATCCTCATCATTCTTCTGTAGCACCACATTTCGAAGGCCTCTACCCTTGATTTCTCCTCTGCTGTCATTGCTCATGTCTCACTTCTGTGGAGAAGCGTACTCCAAGTGTCAATTGTTGATACATTATTTCCTCACCCTTATTCTCAATTGTTTAAGTTTTATTCACCCTAGCAGCGCCCCTCTAAGGTATTTCTCTCCAATCACCACCTGTAATTCGTCCTTCCAAATCACTCAGCATGGATACGGCCCCTTTAATATCTACCCTTCCGATATGACGAGCAACTTATTCATAAATTACTTAAAAGTCATTATTTATGACTGTGAAAATTGTTTGTGTAGGGGCGGAATTGATAATTTCCGATAAATTTGGCCGTGGTGAAATAACAGGGTGCTTTTCATTTAGTTAATAAAATTTTTTCTTCATAAATCGAGACGATATTTTCAGTTTCTCTAGAGCCACGAAAGACCTCATTCACAGCTCCTCGCATTTTTTTCCTTTGGCATGTGGAATTGAAAGAGAAGTTTTATTCTTAGGAAAATAGAGCTGTTGGACGATTTTTTAAAGTAATTTGGCCGAATTTAATATAATGATGATGGGTTAGGCCAAGATATCAGTTCGTGACTGCTGAGAGGGAAGTTTGTTGCTTGAGGAGCACTTGGAGGAACGGGTGGCTATGTTTGTCCTAGGGAAAGGACGACGAGCCCTTTAGTGATGAAGCGCCAAATTTTATTATACCTATGAGATCGTGCTTATGACTCGACTATCGGAATAATTAATATGACGGAGTTAACGTTCATTTTTAATGATTGGAAGCATGTGGTTTTTGTTTTCATTAATTTGCTAAATTTGGTTATATTTACAGGAATTCGTTTGCTTCGTTTCAATTGTTCCTCAAAGTGTCAATTTTTGTCAGTTATTGAAAGTCAACCATTACATTCCAGAATATCATAATTTTAGATGAAAGCATTGAAGTTGAGATTATATGAAGAAATAGAAGAAATATCCACAGGGCTTTGTTGCGAATGGAAGCAAGTGCTTACGCATACGGTGTAAAATATATTTAACAAGCCAATATTTATGCTGTTATGATACAGGGCAAACATTGGCGGTTTTTTCTTTTTTGCTCAAGAAAATTTTCAGGACATCTCAACTGCTTAATATTTTTATCTTTTAATGTGAAAAACGTCAAATTTCACTCAACCCTGTCATCTTGGCGTGCCTTTTCAATGATTAATTAAAAAATTCTTCTAATGCAGTTAACATGTGTTATTTATTAGACCGGAAAATAAATTAATTATTTGACGGTTATTAATTGGATAACACTAACCTAAAAATTACGAGCGCACATAGGAATTAACGTTTCAAACGCCAATTTTTCCAGCTTAGACGCAGACTTGCAAACTTATGTCCTAGTATGATGTTAAAAAATTGGATGATTTATAATTCTTACGATATTAAGTGTAATTTTGGCTAAATTCTGTTAGTTGTAATATCTCAATCGTGGGATTAACGCATATGCGGTATGTTCCAGCTACTTCGTGAGTTTTTATACAATATATCAGGAAGGGGCACAGCTAGGAAATAAGACTGGGGGGGTTAGGTGGAACTAATACCGGGATGTGTGGGGGTATTGAATAGCCACCAGGATATGCGGTAGGTGCGAGATTGATAAATTCCGGAATTTTAAGATAAATTGTTCAAAATGGTGAGTTTTATGGCTTTCTGAGGGATATTTTATTAATCCTTACGCTATTTTATTAGTAATATTAATCCAATTAAGTAAAATATATTAAACTTAAACATTTTTCTGAGCTATGGGGGTGGGGTTATCCCCCCCCCCCTCAAGAGCTCAGTAGATTTCGAGTTTTATTTCTAGGGCGCCACACGGCTAATTTTTAGTTCGAATTATCCTATTATTAGTTTCGCTTGGACGCGTAATATTCTGTTCTAATATTCAGGCAGGTAGAATAAATGCCCCTCCAATGAATAGTGTTTGCTGGTATGACGGAGCGTATTTAAACGATTGTGAATCGCATAGGTTAAATATAACCTCATCTTACCCTTTCGATCGAGCATTCGCCTTCAAATCTGAGTTCTTATCTATAAGAACACACACTCCAATGTACCCAATATTTAATGCATCCAAGATAAAATTTACTAGCGTTATTTGCTTGTCAACCAGTTGCTGATGTATGTATTTTGAACCGTGTCATTAAATTATTCAAGCTATTCGTCAAGTCAAAAATAATGCGACTATTTGTATAACGAAGTACTGTTCAACAAAATCGTCAATCTTAGTCTATGTATTAAGGTACAGTAGTCGTAATTCCTAACATCAACTGCAGGTTTTAATTCGTTGTTATTTTGTTTTTCTTAATGTTTTTTAATGTACGATTATATTCGACAGTTTTTAAACAATTTCATTTGAGAGGAAATTGAGCCTTGCAGACCATCTGAATCATTTGAATCTTGGTTGACCATCGTCACAGTCGTTACCAAATTATAATTACGGCTGAAATCTTTCCAAAAATTTCGAATTATTAACCAAAATTCTAATGAACTTTTACAACCACTTTAGTCTTACATGAGATCAATCTCTTCTTCAATACTTCTGGAAGAAGTGTACATGCGGACCGAAAATTAAACGCAATAGCATTGGACAAAATCGACTGCTCCATCCCATCGTAATTAAATCATAATGGGCGACATCTAGGCACGACAACCGTTTCAGTATTCATCACTGCTACTGCCTCTATAGGCATCTGAACTCATAAATGAATTCTGTGTTTCATCTCTCTCAGCAGAAATCTCGCGTGACTCTATAACCCCGAAAGGGTCGGAAAGTAAATCTGTCCGTGAGAGGTTGTCAGGTATGTTGTCCTTCATTTTTTAAAAATAATTATCCACCAGTTGTGTCCTAGGTCGTTGCAATTGAAAATAGTTAGGGCCGATAAACTAGTGGCTACTTTGGCTATTTTCGCTTGATATGCACTTAACGTGCCCACAAAAAATCAAGCTTGGGTGACAAACTTATAGCAAGGGCTGGTAATCGAGTAAAATTAATTTTCCGATGGCGATTTATTTATTCGTAATTTTAATTTATATCTCAATTAAAAAAAAATTATGGATGAAATCTTCTCGGGTTTCCAACCGGGTCAGGGCCTGCATGGTGTAGGCCGACATTTCGTTGGGAGACTTTCCCAATATCCTCAGGATGATGATGAAGAAAGATTTTGTGCTTTCCCGGCGAATAGACTTAGTGAAGAGTTCTCGGGATCGCCACCGGGTCAGGATCTGCATAACTCGGCCATCGAAACGTCGGCAGTTATGCAGATCCTGATCCGGTGGTGATCCCGAGAACTCCTCACTATGATGATGATGGGAAAGTCTCCCAACGAAACGTCGGCCTACACAATGCAGACCCTGACCCGGTTAGAAACACGAGAAGCTTTCATCCATGTTATTCACTGGGAAAGGCTCAGATTCTTCATTCAAAAAAGTAAATTTACTCGTAACCTACCCTCTTTCACTACTCAAGTCATCGCTAATATACACACTGCTGAGTCAATGTCAATGTTTTATTTTTACATACAGAGCTTAAGTTTCTGTCTACATATTTGGAATGTGATTCAAAGGATGTGAATGACTCGTGATTCAGAGGAAAAGATGTCGATGATAAAAACCTTTCATCGATGCATCGATTAAAATCGAGATCCTTCTTAATATTTCAAGAATTCATCACATAAGTTTTTATTGAAAGATAAGTATTACCAAATGATAAAGGAAGCACTTGAAAAGCACGAAATTACATGTAAACAGGAACACAATAAATACTGGTCAAGTTCAACTCAAGTCTAAGAAAAAACTTGCGAAGAAAACTAGTTAGTGTCAAGATCTTATAGATTATAGTTAACCCTTAAGTCTTGAATGAAATTTACGACCAGTATTTCTTATGAAGAGATTTACGAGTCATAAAAAGTTACTGAAGCGCTATTTCCCTAACATTTATGGATTATTTCCGCTTCATTATTTTAAATGTTAAGCATTATGGTGATAATTCTATTTTTTCGAGTGTCATGTCCCATCGAGTGAACTATTATTAACAATTTGTTAAGTAGCTTAGGACTAGGAGTACAATCATAGGGTTAACATGGCATAAATAAAAATATTAGTAGGAGAGATTGATAAGTGTATCTGAAGAACATGTTGAACTTCCAATTTAATATTTCTATTTAACTTTAATTGGTTGATTATTATGGAAGGCGATAATTAAAATTAATCATTTGCATTTTGCTTTAAATGAAGTAATTCGAGCCAAATTAATTCGACACAGATATACGTTTGACAAATGCAGTCCGAAGTGTCGGTATATTTGCTGCGGAAATTAAATTTATGCAATGTACTTGGACAGCAATGCTTTATTTTACATGTCATTATAATGATCATTATTGTTTTTTTGTGAATAAATATTGATTTACAAATATACCGGTACCATCTAATTGCCCATATGCTATGAACTTACAAGTTTAAAACCACTACATTCTTTCATGAGATCAGTATCTTCTTCATTAAAATTTTATAAAGTATAATTATTTTGTCAGTAATCGGGCTATAAATGATAACTAATTCGGTTGTCTCCGGGTTCTTTGGTGGATGCGTTGGAAAATAATGATAATATCTAACTATAATAAACTTTTATTGTCATGGACTCTTAAGATCCTTACTGAAATAAAAATGTAGTTTGCTATTATAATTAGAAAATAACAATGAATTTCGAAAAAAATTCAACAGACACATTCATTTCAACGACAAGAAATAGTACCTTGTATATTGCAACGACAACTTCCACTAATACACAACTGGACCTGCAATTAGAAATAGTTTTTATCGGGAGCAGGATGGAATTAGACAAAAAATAAAATGGGGAAAGTATAAGAGAAAAATTGACTGAGCCGTGATTGATAGTCACTTATCTAGAGACACACTGTCTGCTTACCATTTGCAGGAATTGCAGGGTTACATTTATACAGAAGGAATAAACAGATCATACTCTACACAATTAATTACACACAATGAAACAAGAACTAAATTTAGGATACATTCTGCTTGTGACCTATGCTTAGGAAGGAATTTCGTTTTTCAAAAATATGTAGTTGAATAATTTTATTTTGAAAAAAGCTGCAGCAGGGAAATTGATGCTTATTTTCCCGGCTGTTGATGAGTGCCCTAACATCCATGGGCGTACCCAGCTAGGGTCAGGAGAGGACAGCTGCCCCATTCCCCATAGAAGCAAAAATCGCAAATGTCATCAAGGAAAATCGAAAGAAAAACGAAAATCACTACACCGACTTTGCCTAAATTATTAAAATATATTTAGTTTCTCGCCTTTTACATGCGTTTTAGAAATATTTTATTTATGAATAAATATATTTATTTAGAGTTTACCTCTTACATTGTGAATATTTAGTCAAAATATGACGTCAACAGTTCAGTGTGCAAAGGTTCGCAGCAGTGTTGAAACCAGTCAAGTTGACTACTGTAACATAGGCGTATCCAGCGAGGGGCAGGAGGGGGCAGCTGTCCCATCCTGCCCCCTCCTGCCCCTCGCTGGATACGCCTATGTTACAGTATACCCAGTTACAGTTATACAGTTTACAGTTATATACAGTTACAGAGCTGGATACCCCAGAAGCAAAAATCGCAAATGTCTTTTAGGAAAATAATATTTTTTCAAGCAAATAATTTTAAAAACTAATAAAGAGCTGTTATAGTTTCCTTAAAATGTTGCTTTCACTCACCTTTTCCATGCTTAAATCTTACCTATAACTTGAGCAACCATGGCTTGCCCCCCCACCCTCCTAGTTTTGATCCGCCCTTGCTTACATCAGTCACTCTTCATTCTTTTACCTTCCGTACGATGTTTCACGATAGACGTCTGACCTTTCCGCGAATCCATAAAGCCTTAACGTGAGGCGCCTAATTAATATTTATCTGTTGCATCTGATCCTTGTTTTCTCTCTCTCGCCCTTGACACGAGAAAACACGTGATGCACGGTTGAAATTTAATTGCGCTGTCGTATTCCTTTGCCGTGAACGATTGCCGGTTTGCGTGTCGAAAGAAAACGGGCCTTTTCTAGTACGAGGGAAGTCTCTAAAACAACCACAAGGATGATAGATGTCGTCCCATCGTCATAAATATTTTAATAGTCTTGCCAAGATAATCTGAACTGCCGATCTTCTTTTCCTGAAGGAATAAAAAAAATCTTCTAATCTGATGATGCTGCGGCCAAGTTGATGATATTAATTGTATTTTACTTTAATGATTACGTTTAAATATATTTATACAGAGTGAAGAGAAATTGTGTCACAAAAGTTTAACCCTGGATTACTGGAAACAAAAATCACTAATGATGTTTAGGTCGAAAGCGTGACATTTTTAAAGTAATACAGAAACTTTGAGAAAAGCGCTTTTATTTGCCGCGAGTTTGCCCTGTTGTCGGATGCCTAGGATACTTCGCGATCTCTGGCTGGCAAAGTAATCAGTCATGGGTTATCCAGAGCATCCGGCAACAGCGCAAACTCGAGGCCAATCTGAGCGCTTGGCTAAAAATTGCTATAGTTCAAAAATGTTGCGTTTTCGATTCAAACATCGCATCGTCAGTAGTTTCGGGTCATCGGTAACATCTGCTATTCAGGATCAAAATTTAGTGACACAATTTTTTTCCACCATGTAGAAATGGAGTGTTCTCATGCATAAACCGTAGCAAAATAATATTACATCGGATGATGTGGCTTTAATTTGGTCACATTAGAATTTTGATATATCGGAATATGCAAAATGACATAAACTCAATTGCCAATGGTCGTAATAATGCTATTTATATAGGCTGCATACGTGTATATTACATTTGATGCATCATGTATGTATAATGTAAATTGATCTTTGAACCAATAAGTAATTTCACTACTATCAAGTCTATTTTTCGGTCAGTAAGTCACTCCATGCGAAATTTTTCCCCGAGATATGTATCGGGTCAAAATAATTTTTTCAGATCAGATATCATATTTTGTTTTCTATTTAGACTTCCGCTGCTATTGGGTACTTGAAGTTGGTGAAGGCAGATCTCTTGCCTCTGAAGATATGCCTGTAACTTCTTTTGTACTTATCTTCTTCGCAATGTTTCTGATTGTTAAAAATGTGTTATTTTCCTTCATGAGTAATGTAAAACATATTTTATCTTCAAGATTCACAACCTCAGTTATTGGAATACGAAATTAAAATCTAAAATGAATCAAATTTACGACAAGCATTTCTAATGAAGACTTTTTAGATCCAGAAAAAGTAACTACACTGAATTTTCGACGAAATTCAGGAATTGTTAGCTCTATTTACGCTGTATTATTTTAAATGTTATAGATTATAGTGATAATTCTAAAATTTACCAGTGTCTTGCCCCATCGGTGAACCATTATCAACAATTTTCCTTGAAAATATTTATTTTTTTATTTCACACTTCCCCGTAAACAGCACATTGCGGCCTTTATAACGGGGTTTCAACATTAACAAAGCACAACATAGTTTGAAGAAATTCCCAAAGTCTTTTCCCCACGTACAATCCAAATCCCATTCATCAAAATGCAACTTTAACTTTTATTTGAGACAAATAATTAAACATTAGGGTAGGATTTTAGTAACTAATTGAGATAGAGTACCTATTTCGATAAAAAAAACTATTTGTTCCGAAAAGGAAAGGGGCAAAACGAGGCACCCCAGGGGATATCGATAAGGAATTGATCGAAGCTTTGATCGAGCGATTTCATTAGGGTGATGATTACATTCGCTCGTGGTCTGTGCGTTTGGTTTGTGGGGCGGGGAGGTCAGGGTTGGTCGGGGGATTGACCCGTGACGCGCCCCGCAAAGGGTGTGTCGTCGCCCTCGCGAGTTCGCACGATTTCATCCGCTTGCACCCCGGTCTTCGATCGAACCCAGAGGGGCAAAAGTGTCTCCCTTCTCCCACCCTCACCCTTCACCACCCCCCACCTTCACCTCTCTAGACCTAGACGCCCCCAAAGGAGAGCGGACGCACTAGTTACTGCGCAGATCCTCTTTCCTGGACGCAATGTGATCCTTTCTTTTTTCGCCCGTCTCCCCCCCCTTACCCTTAAGAGGCCTCTTTGGTAGAATATACAGGAATGCGCCGATGTGAGTGGACATTGTTTCGAATGGAGCCGTGCAGATTACACGTATTATACCTTGCAAGTGGTTCCAAGGCTTTGAGTTAAATTTATTAACGCCTCCCGATTTATTTTCTGAATATCGTGCTCCTATCCACTATATTTTTTTTCTATCGTTCTTTTTAAATAGAATGGTAGGTAATGAAATGATATATGGTAGTTTGTAAACAACGTAGAACAGTGGACTAAAGAGTGGTATTTATTTCATTTTTTAAATGATCTAGTTATATACATCCAGAAAACAGCCATCGCTACTCGTATGAAATCATTTTATTACCTCCAATACATCATATTTCATCAAATATAAGTTCGTAATGAACATTATGGAATTTAGAGCATTGCTAAACTTTCAAAATATTTATATTTCTCCCTAAATAGTGCAAAAATTGTGAAACTATGATGACGAGCTACTCTCGTCATTGCGCGATTAGGCATCAGAAGTTCATGACAAGCTAGACTCGTCATTTTAGCGCAAGGGGTTCCAATCAACCGAATACAGATTTCACTTCACGGTCTTTTCCCAAAAACATTTCTTCCCGCGTGATATATTCCTGATTTTCGATAAAAAAGATTTTCGACGATATTTCGTCTAAGGCTAGGTATTTCGTAGATTCTCATTGCTGTTGCTATCCAAACAATTCCTTATCTAAGCAGGTAATTATCGTTTACGTCTTTCTTCCCCTATAATTCCCAAAAGCTTAAAAGATTAATTTTTGAGTTACATTCGGATATCAGCCACAATGGAATGAGTATTTTCTCTATCATTTTTGAAAATCCGAAAACTCCCCTAGGCACAATTGACCATCGAAGGAAATTTTATTCGTATTGCCGCAATTAGTTTAACAGTTGATGTTGTGGGGTGTAAACCTGGTGATGTGAGCTCAAAAAGAATGCAGATTTGATCTTTCATAAGCATCCCGATCGGCTGGCAGATCCAATCCTTTGTGATTAAGTAGATTATATTTCATAGCGTTCGCACAGATTTAGGTTAATAACAGCTTTAACTTTTTAAGGAAAGAATTTTTATTTACTCTTACCGATAGTCACACTGCTTCACCCTTTTTTCCGACGATGCGAAAGAACTTCAAAACGTTGTGTTGTCCTCAGTTTTATTGCTTATTTCTCTAGTCGAAGTAAGTATTTCTGGACTTAATGTGTGCACATAATAATTGTAATAAGCAAGGCGTTTATTATCCTTACCTGCCCATATAACTTTCTTCTTTAGAATTTAATTCCTACTTGTTTACATGGATTTATCCTTAATACTCCCAACCCAAACTGGTGACCTTGGTAAGGTCACCTTTTATAGAATTTAAACTACTCTAAATTATATTTTTATTTCCATTTTGTTCTGATACGATGGGTGGTGTGTTTATTTTATCAAATTCACTGAAATCGCTCGAATTTATGTAAATCTGAATAGGATATCCCTTTTTTGGGAAATGCTCATTTCGACTAGAAATATTCCTCCTCTTAAAAAATCTCACGTCAAATCAAGGAGCTTGTGTTGGCCTCCAGAAATTTTACATGTAACATAATCCGAAGATTCGAGCGTGATGAAGTGGTTTTTTTCCATATTGAAATAATTACTTACAATGTTCCACGATTATAAAATTTATTACGGCCTAGGTTTTTATGTCACCACACCTTAAAGATGACGTAGTAACAATGAAACATAAGTGGTAATACATTTTATTATCGTGGAAAAATGCAAGAATTTATTTCAATCTACACGAATATTTTTGCCATCGCTAATATTTTCTGTGATTTTATTGTTTGGCGTAATTGTTGGACTTACGTTATGACATTTGTCCATGAATTCTGCGCACTTGCCACAGTCTGACGCTTTTCCTGGGTGCTTCGGAATATTTTCACCGCAAATTGCAAGGGAGTAATTTGCATTTTTCAGGAGAAAATTTGAAAATCCTGCCAGACGGGAGAGTGGAGCGAATATGGAAATTCAGGAGTGGGCGGGCGGAGACGGGCTAGGCCTCCGAACAAGTCCGCGTTGTGGAGAACTTCCTCGCTCACGCGATCACTATGCATGCAAAACCCGAGAAAATCCACGGAGATGTCGGAGGAAAACACCGCGACGGCCGAAATAGCTTGGCCTGTGACGGGTCAGGCCTCGCAACACTATTATCTAAGGTTCCAGTCGTGGATGCATTTATCTATGGATATCAAAAGCACGAAAATCCTATGTCAGTCCTTTCTATGACGCAGTTCAACAAAAATATTCTGTCGCAACGCCGATTAAGAAATTTTGTTTCCTCCTGTTGTGAGGAACCCCTTCAGTTGTTGTGCCGTCTAATAATTATGAGAGTGATCGCAAATGGGTTTATATTTTTGGAAATTTCAAGTGTTAAGTAACGTAGGAAGCAAATTGCGTTTTTCGTAGAAAATTTTGCGTATCAATAATGTATTCGTTCATCATATAGTTAATCGTTTACTGGATCAAAAGAGAAATTAATAAAATTAAAAAATTAACCATTCCATTATAATATTTATTCATTGCATATTAAGGTTAAAATATTTGTGAAGCTTTTTCAAACTACTGCAGTTATCAATTTTGAAAAAATAACCAAAATTGGAGAAAATAATCGTGTTTTTGTGACTGGAGATATTTGAGGCTTGGGTCGTGGAAGAATTTATCAATTGGTATAAATGAAGCACGAAAGTCCTACGTCAATCCATTCTAAGACGCAGTTTGGTTCCCAAAAATATTCTGTCGCAACTCCGATTAAGAAATTTTGTTTCAGCCAGTTGTGTGCAACTCCTTTAATTCTTTAGTGATCTAATAATTATGAAACTGATCGTAAATGGTTTTACGTTTTTGGAATTTGCTAGTGTTGCATAAAGTAGGAAACAAATTGGAATTTATAGTAGAAATTTTTGCGGATCATAAATGTATTTGTTCCTCTTGAAGTTAATTGTTTATGCGATTAAAGAAAAAAGTATAGAAATATAGAAATACTAGTCATTCCGGTAATATTTTTCTTTATTGCATATTAAGGTAAAAATATTTTGAAGATTCTTCAAACTAATGCAATCATCAATTTTGAAAAATAAAAACCATAATTGAAGAAAATGATCGTGTTTTTGTGACTGTAGATATTTAAGCTCCGAGTCGTGGATGCATTTAATCAATCGGTTTATAAAGCACGAAAATACTACGTCAGCCCATTCTATAACGTAATATTGGTTTAAAAAAATTTTATGTTGCGTCGCGGACTAAGAAATTCTGTTTCGCGTCAGTTACGTGGAATTCCTTTAGATAGGTTCAACCAATTCAGGCTATAGTGGAAGTAAGGCATATTGAAATAAAAATATGTTGCAATTCCATTTTTTCCACAGTTTTTCGCAAATGGGTTGATATTTTTAGAAATTTTTACGTATCGTAGGACACAATTTGTATTCATCATAGAAAGTCTTGCGGATCATGAATATATTCATTTTTCATATTTATATAACAGTTTTTACGACCGAGGACGGAAAAAAGAAGACAAAACTAGAAATCGTGGTAAAATATTTATTTCTTGCTTGTTAAGATTATTAGAAATATTTTGAAGATTCTTCAAACTAATTCCATCATCAGTTGTGAAAAATAAAATGTAATATTGAAAAAATAATCGTTTTCTGTAAATGGAGATATTTAATATTCGAGTCCCGCATCCTTTTGTCTATGGATACCAAAAGCGCGAAAATCCTACGTCATGGCGCACTTTGGTTTTCGTCATAAATTATTCTGTCGTAACACTGGTTAAGAAAGTTGAAATACAAATACCGGAATTATAATGATCGTATTTTTCTAGCTAGGGATAATTAGTGATCGATTTTAATTGTGATTTTCTATATTTTGTTTTATATTTTTTGGAATAAGAGAAGAAAATGCCCCTGATAACAGAATAAAAGACAGCATTGTTTGTTTAATATTATGGGCTCGTTTTCTATTATTGCCGATTGTGTAGGTGTTTGGAAAATAAAGCGAGCCATATTTTTGCGTCTCCCAATCAGTCACCTACTTCTCGAGCTATTTGCAATGAAAATTCGGCGTTATAATAGCTTAATATCAACAAAATAACAAGAAATCAGAAAATACCCAGCAAGGCCATTTTTTCTGAACGTGGTTTCCTGAGGTAATTCCTTGGTATCCTTGGAACTCTATTTCCGAATTCGGCCGATAGTTGGTCTCTCACTTGCCTGGATTCTCTTGTATCTCTGGTATCTTGGGGATTCCAGGACAGACTTATCCTTAATCTCTTCTTATCGCTCTTGGGAATATCGTTTTACCGTGCGTTCTATCATCAATTCATACAGCCATATGGCCTTGGTTGCGTTATTGTAAGTGATGAAATATTTTGGATCAGGATGCATACTTTTTTCTCTGACCACTGATCAGTTGAGTGGTTACCAATGGTGATGGAATGGATAGTCATGACTAAATCAAAGGTCCAAGGACTCTAATTACGTTACTATTTCATAGAAGGACTCATAGCAATTAAAAGGTTGTATTAAAAGATCAGACGCCGAAAATGTAAGTAAAATTATTTTTTTTTAATTTAACAAAATTGTTAGGTAACTATGAACTGTAGCTTATTAGCTTAGTTTCCAGGAAAAAACATATCCAATTCATTGCAAAAAACATTGTAAGTCTAAGTACTTGTCTTTTATTTTTAATAAATTTAGAACAGAAATATTAATTTTAATATTGTAAAACATTGCAATATCCATTTATGCCTTTTTGAATCAAATTTATGTACTTATATTCATTAGTGGCCCTGATGAAGGTATGTAAATATAGCGATATATTGGCAAAAATTTGCATTTAAATTCTTCAAGACCTATACTAAATGACATTGAAAATAGTGGTCTAGAGAAATTAATAAACGCTCTTTCATTCACCTTTCGGGCTCATGAATTACATTTCAATTTGTCTATATATTACCGTAAAGAATACTCTGTGATGTTACTTCTATCGGTCAGGTTTTATGAGTATAAATACCAATTATCACGTGTCACTTATTTTCTCTTTCAACGGTAGGGGGAAATGGTTCCACTGAGGAATTAGTGCAGGGTGCGCGAGAGCCCGAAATATAATCCTTGTTCCGTGCCTACCCGACATGAGCGATACCCAAGGGTGGATTTTAGCCCATGGAAGAGCTCTCGAGTGGGAATCGTGAAGGCACATACGTTGCCGTTACCTCCAGGGATAAGCTGAGTTAGAAGGCTTTCTCAGACATTAGGCGCCAGACTGTGGCGTGTTATTAATATTCTCCTCCCTAGCGACCGATTCCTTTCAAACCTATATCTTACACGCATCTCCGGAGTATTCATATCCTTTTTCCTTACTGTTATTTTTCATTTTTGAGAATTACTCCTACTAACGGGAAGCAATTTATTTCAATACGGTATTTTTTATATGCACGAATTTTTTTCTATGCAAGAATTCTTATGGCGCCGCGAAAGAAAACTTTTTATATCAATTAGCTATCATCCTTTTTCTCGCTGAAAATTTTCTATCTCTTCCATTTTATGTATTTTTGTCATTTATTTGATCTGGGAAAACGTGGTTTATTTTTTCAGCAAGTATTCACCCTCATCTACGTGATAGACACCGTTCAAACCACCACCAAGGTGTGTGGCAAGGAGTGATTCCACATCAGGCATGCAGCACTTATCCTACCCGTAATCAGAAACGCCGTTTGCCGGACGCAGTCCAAGCAAGCACTCAGGACAGCGACACGCGGTCAGACCAGAAAATAGGAGAGTGCTAAGGACAGGAGCATGTTAGCATATTAACCAAACTATTGGTAACAGAAAACGAAAAGATAGCATAGCAAGTGATTCATGTATGCAATTTATGTTTATGAATATTGTTTACTTACTCGTTGAAGAACGGCTTTATACACTTGCGAGGAGTTAGAAAGTACTCTAGTCCACGGATAAGGGCGTTGCGAGGATTTTTTCAAGAAATCGTATGTCTTTAGACCCAGCGAGGTTACGTTTCCGACGCCAGATGTACAAATCTTCGAGACTTTTTCCCCTGCTTTTTGTTAAGGGGTTCGAAGGAGTTAGGAATTGAGGGTCTCGACGCGTGGCGACGTGATGAGCATGACGAATCCACTAGGATTAGGGTACGTTCGGTTGAGAAAGGAAACCTCGCGCAGCCATGGCCTCATTTCCAACGTTTCGTCAGTCTGTTACCAGGGGTTACAAGAGTTGTAAGAGTACTCACTCTCGCAGTGGCACAGCGAGGGGGGGTTTGGGATAAAACTTCCCCCCCCCCCCCCCCAAGAGCTCGGAGAATTTTTTAAGCTTAACCCATTTTACTTATTTGGATCAGTATTACATTACCATTTACAGTACATACCCTGTACTTATAGAATAGTGTTAGGATTAATAAAATATCCCTCAGAAAGCCGTAAAACTCGCCATTTTGAACCGTTATTCTTAAAATTTTTCTGGAGGAGGGCCCCCGCAACTCCTGGTTACCCTGGTGGGTATGCAAAACCCCCCCACATCCGTAAGTATTAGTTGCGCCTAAAACCCCCCCTAGCATTAATTCTTAGCTGCGCCCCTGCACTCTCTCACCCTTCACTCCGAAAGGCGGTAGCAGAGTGAACGTTGGAGATATTGCCATTCACTCCGTTGAAAACTTGGCAAGAATTTCTGCACATTTTCCACCGGGAAAAACCTCAAATCTCAATTCGTCAATGGACACAGATTTTTCAAACGATGATTGTCAAAGAGCCTTTCATCTACAACTATATAACATCCTTCGTGTCGCCTCTTCGATGTTTGGCAGGGGATGATCAATCACCAGCACGTAGCACGCTAGAGGATCCCCACATGCACACCACACGGTCATAAAAATATCACTCATAACAACAGAACATATATTCACATTCATGCAATGGATTCTTATATTTACAAATATAATAAGTTATTCACTACACACGCAGAGCCTCTTTTAACTAATTCGAGTTATGCCATCTTAGAGCTACACTATCGCAATTATTATGGACCCTTATTGTACGTAGCAAAAATAACACCTTAAATTCCCATGTACATCCACGTAATACCCTGGGAGTCAACTCTAGGGTGTTTGGCGGAGGGTGAGCAGTCACCAGCATGCAACATGCAGGAGGATTCCCACATGCAAACCACTCGATCATTAAATATTACGCATAATACCAAAAAAATCGTTCACAATTATGCAGAGGCATAAATTGCCAAGGGTTAGAAATTCCTACTGTCAAACCATGCCAGGTTAGAACTATGCAAAAAAAATGGAAAAATTAAAACCATGCAATGAGTCGTCCCAGCGAGTGACGCCATTAATTTTATTAACCAAGACCTAGTTGCTGTCCTAAATTGTACGAGGAAAGAATGACATTTTTAGTGTCTCTGTCTTGCAGTCTATCTATTGATAGATACTATCTCTTGACATGTTTAGATACATGATAGATATTTTACATGTTTACATGATAGTGATGGAGCGTTAGCGGAGCCGTTGATTTCATTTCGTGCCTCTGCACAGCCGAAGACTGGCTCAAGTCGTTTGCTTTCTTTCTGGTGGCACTACAAACATCGCGGGAAGAAAGAACTCCTTTCCTACAGATGGCGCGGCGTGGGTCAGCCGACCGGAGACCCTCGGCGAAGTGTAAGCGAAGCGAGGCAACAACTCCGCCACACCCGCGGCCTCCCCCCCCCCCTCGGAGTCATTAGCGCTTCGACCGCCAGGGAGAGCAGTCGTCGCTCGAGCGTGTCACGGGCGGCCAAGCGAGTCCCTTTTACATGCATATTCATTTCCTGAGGTTTTCCTCCAATCTACTCCTCCCTTGACCACTTCCACGCCGGCCATCCCGAACGTCCATTCCCATACCGCCTCATTACGTCTAACTACGTCATTTAGCACGCGAGGCTGCTCAGGCAGTGATGGGAAGTAACTTAATTTTACTTAGATTACCGAAGGAAAAATTGTTATCTAAATTTATATTTATTTGATTGACCATTCATGTACAGCTCTTCTGCCAAAATTAAAGTGAAACATTAACATGAAAATTATGAATGTAAGTAAGGAGTTTAAAATGTAAACAACAACAACATAAGATACGAGATTACAAACATACAAATTAAAAACATCAACGAAAATATGAAATGGGAAGAGGAGGGAGCTTAGATTTTTACAGATATGTGGGTACAAACTATGTTATGGTAGAAATAGTAAAATATCATAGCAAGTTTATATACATTATGACAATTATAAAGACCTAGCACGCATATCCTTGTTGGCCGACAGTAGATAAAATTTGATGTAAAAAGCTCTATTTTTAATATCCATATTGCATGTAAACCTTTATGCCTCCAAAACTACGTTGGTATAAATTTAAAAACTACTGTAACATTTCGTTGACAACTTTTTTACTTGTCGTGTTTTTAGAGCTTAGATCTTTAGATCCTTATCTTGACGAATCGATTGATTAAGGAAAGCTAAAACTTTTCTTATGTTTATCAATTATAAGGGAAGGTAGATATGCACTATCGATAGTAATAAAAACTATAAAAAACCCTCTAAAATCAATTTCATAATGGGTGCGTGGTGTGAGCTGAGATTGGTATGATACTCAATTTTTGGTCAGGTTCGTTATAAGAGAAGTAACGCCAAGTCATGTTGTGGTGCACGAGGTTTGAGATCACGGGCGGATCCAGGATTTCTTTCTGGGGGGGGGGGGGCACAAGCAAGGCCGTATCCAGGATTTTGTTCTGGGGTGCACAATGATACCTCGTGACACAAAACGAGCGCAATGATAATGGGACCGTATTAAAAATCTTGCATATTTTTAAGGGTCTAGGAAGGCACGTGCCCCGTGCCCCTCCCCCCTACGTCCGCCAATGATCGAGATGATAGGGTTGATAGTCAATAGTTTCAGAGAGTCCATATAAATAAATACGTACATAAAAAATTGTACACGTGAGGATAGATATTTCAAGTTTGGGATCTCAGATTTGAAGCTGAAGTACATAAGTGTTTTCTGCAGAGATTATATTTCATATATTTGTCCTCATTAAAACATGATTAGACCCGCTTGTGGTTATTTACTTCAGAAAATATGGTAATCACAAACAGATTTTTCATAATTTATGTATATGGGCGAATGTCTCTAGGATATTACCAATATTGGCAATATAGTATTTTTACTCGCGATTGTATCATCACGAATATAAATTTCGGTTCACAGCCCGAATTACAGCGAGAATTTCATTACACGTGCCTAGTTCAATGGTCTCTCTGCAAGGGTGGTATAGCGCCAGGTTTACGTTATCCCGATAGCGGAGGTGGGTCCCGCCATTTCTCTGAAAATTTGATTTGAAATCTGTTCGATGTCCGTGAAATTCGTCATTTCGTTCGCTCGGAACATAAGGGGATTTGTCTCGCGTGACCGCCCGGAATAAAAAGCTCCCCCACCCCCGTATTGATTCCAATGGATTACTTCGATTCGCGTAGAGGGCTCTTCTCTTCTAAGATGGGCCCCGCCCCCCCCCCCCCCACGACATTCTCCAATGCATTATTTTTCCTCACCCGCCCGCGAAATATCCCCATTGCCGGGGTTCGTTCCACGAGGGGGCGGGGCTTTCCTTATCTAATAAAACATGCCGTCTTCTCGTGAGAAATGGGGCATATTCACTCGGTAGAGGCTAACAAATTTACTTAGTCTCCTCTTTTAATTTACGTAAGTGCACGGAGGTTACCTTTGAGATTTCAGCCGAGGTGGTTCATCAGGTTTTGCTGTTATAGTCATTGAATTGGTATTCAACGATTTATTTATACTCTTGCTGATTGATACAATGGTAATATCAATGCTTCATTTTCTTTATTCCAATTATTGTACGAATCCAGAATACATGTAGTATTCATTATCTAATTATAGAAAAAAAAACTGGTACCATATTTCATATTTCAAGCCTGGTGGTTCGTCATGTTATTTAGGAATTGTCATTGAACCCTTTTTTAACAATTTCTTCATCCTATTGCTGTAAGAATCAATTGAAATCTATCGTCGTATAAAAGTGCAGAGTATGTATAATATCAATTATAAATCCTAATGAATAGGAATTGAAATCATCCCTTTGTTCACGAGGACATTCCTTGTTGCGTCACGTCCTGCGACTTGGCAAGGCAACAGCTAAACCATATTCTCATTTTCCTGCTCTAACCTGCAAATAAATACAAGATAACTAACGGCAATGGAGCCATGGAAATTTTCAAAAATAGACACACTTGGGGCACTGCTACACCGAATATCATTGTCGAAGTCGCTGTAATTTTTCGATTGGCATTTGTCGTCATCGACCTCAGATAGTTTAATATATATATGGGTCTCAAATTCAATAATAATAATGGTGTAAGAAAACTTCATAAAACTAAAAAAATAAAAATGGAGTTCTGAATCGATAATTTAAAGATATCGATAGTTTATGATTGCCTTGGACCGGAAAAATTAAGAGATGTAAAAATAACAAAGGCCTCATAAAATTCGTTTTCGAGCTGTATACGCAGCGCGGTATCCCATGCGTTTAATTCGCAACTCTACGGAATTCAGAAATAAGCCCTCTGCGAGACAAAAGACGATCGGGCTGCGAAAAAGAAAGAACGTCCCCATCGCGTGCTAGTCAACCCGGCTAGAAAATTGAATGCGGGCACCTGCTGAAGAAAACAATTCGAAGGGTAGACCAATTGAAAAAAAAACATCACAAAAACTACCCGCATGGAATTTTCCAAGCACACAAATAAATGAATTGAAATAAAATTACAAAAGAGACCTTGTCCTTTGAGTTTTGAAAAATAAATAAATTTGTATGCTATTTTCGTGTCGGAGACGAATAAGGAATGCATCGTTTCGTCTTTTTTTCCAAGAACTAAAGCGGCAGAGTATGCTGCTGGCATGGTATAACTCTGGCTTTCACGTCACCGTCCTAAGTTACTACCACGTTTTCCTGGAAGGCACTGAAGTCCATCATTAATCTGAAGTCAATAATTTAAGTGCAAGGAGTAGGATACCAAAACTAAATGAGTAATAACCTTCATTGCATGTCCACACAAGAGACATATCGCTGGCTAAGTTCTAACAACACGTATGAGACAGGTATCTTAAACAAAGCGTAATAGCATTAAAAAAACAAAATTCATGCAAAAAACAACTTTTTTCACATTTTTGCTTCTTTGTCAGTTTTACGAACTTTTTGTTTTTAATTTCAGTAAACAATTTTAAAAAATCGTTTTTTTTCCTCTCCTGAAAAGGTGCTATATTTGAGATACGTGTTGTTAGAACTTAGCCATCGATATATGCTACATAAAATTTTATCGTGCAAGTACATGCAAGAACATGTAACTTTGATTAATCAGGAAATGAAATAGGAACGTAAGAACACTATTTCTCGAAGCAAAAGTTTATAAGTAGGAATTTTTGTTGTGTAGTGCTTTTCACTCTAGCTAAAGAGAAAATAATGTCATCGCAGATGTTAGTGAGGTCAGTTTGCATCAATACTATAATCTCTCGGGTACATTTACTTCGTTTTTCATTAGTTACCTTAGCCGTGAATAATTTTAAGTTGGCATTTAAAAACCGGGACTTAAATTTTGAAAATTTCCGAAGCTTGTAAGTGTATTACAGCCCACGCCGTGTAAGTATATTGAGAATAATTAAATTTGTTCGTTAATTTCGTATATTTTTCTCTCAGTGCTCGGTCAAAGCCGTTTTCAAGTGCCTCATATATAATCTCATGAAAACGGACTGTGGTTTATGTTCCAATTTATTTTCCTCAGACGTCGTATATCCCATTTTTAGCGGAGAATTTTTACGTCAGATCCAACTGTCTAACTTAATGCCATTACGATTGCTCTTATGTCTGTGTGATGACGTTGAGATATCACACAATTTCCTGACCCCGATATTCATCTCGCTATATCTTGATCCTGTCGTGAATAAAAGTCGTGATATCAATTTAGTGATTCTTATCCAGCCTCTCATCGTTTTCCCGACACGTATTAGGGTTCCATAACTTTGATCATCATCATGATAACGAGTGGGCGAAACGTTATCGCATTTCGTGTGTGCTAGCACAGGAAAAAGAATCTAATAAATGGACCATGTGGCGAAATCTCTTTTTTTTTACATTTTTAAAATTTTTGTTCTTTCCTGCAGGGATTTCTAAGCTCTTGTCGGCAACAACGTCGTAAGCCGTCCATTTCATGGCAGAAAAAACTTTATTGCCATAAAATTTTGCCTCTCATAAATCGCTTATTTTTTGTATGAATTAGGTGGTTGCATTCCCGAAACTAGGGCTTTTACAATTTGTGATGACTTGTGTCAGCTCTGGTTTCGCAGTTATTGCAATCGGTAGAATCAGAATGCAATAATCAGTTGGCGATTCTGGCCGCTTGTTTGAAGGGTGTCGTTAGCGTTTTTTGCTCTCTTATTGAATATCAGAGAAGTCGCTAATACTAGTAAATCCTCTACGTTCCTTTGTTTCTCCTATTTTCGTGATGCCCGTTGTGTCCTGTTTTTGTTTGGGATGGTAGTACTTCTCTTTTTCAATTGATTTTACTCACTCAAAGGATATTGAGTAGCCTTGTTCACCGTCACGAGGTACAAAAGTGTTCACAGAATAACTGCCCATCCACTCTGCGAAAACCGAAGAGCAAATCTACTTCACATTAGGTGACACGTCGCAGGCACGTTTAAGCTGTACCGGTAAAGCCATGTTTACCCCAACCAGCCAGTGGACATAACAATGTATTTTTTGCGCACATGTTTATGTTGTGAGTTTAGTGTGCTGTTTGTGATAGCAGTAACTTACAATATAAACAAAAGATGAGTAGAGCCAGAAAATTTTATTTTTAAGTTCAATATTTTGACTTAGAAGTCCACCCGTTATTATTTTCATTATTGTTGTTATTAACAAAAATAAATTATTGTTTGTTTTTTAAATATTTTTCCTTATTGCAGAAATCCAGAGTATTCAATAAAATGTCAAAAAAGTTGGATGCCTAAGAAAAACCGGTTCTATGGTTACTGCGAAGTACATCCAAAAACATGTTTGCTTGCCAAAGCTCGGTAGCTAAGGAGTTGCGACCCCATGTTTATTGTCCGTAATAACGCTTAAATTGTCTCCTCTACAACTTCCTGAAGCATTGCAGATTCCTCCTGAAACTTCCAGTAGACTGGAGGCCATTGCGGCTTATTTCACCTCTACTCATCACAATCTTTTAATCCCAAACCGCGTGCACATATTTGAATGGAAATGGTCGAAGGAAGGTGTTTCTGTGAGTGTTGTAGTAGTCGAATGAGTACGATGGCTAACAGCGTTAGCGTACCATAAACCTACTTAAGAACCGAGAGACTTAGTTTATCTTTGGCAAGTAGATATTTCAAAGTTAATTTTACCGTGGTGGCGTGACTGTGGTTTTACGGGTTTCCCGCCGTCCTTCGGGTGAATTACGGGCCAATACCACTTCCGTACCTGTGTGTATCTCCAGTAGTGCTGAAGAGGCGCAAGCCTAAACAGCTCCACGAGATGTTTGTCGCTTTTATTTTGTTATCCTTTTAAATTTTTATATTTTATGTATTGTTGAATCACGTGGAATAAAATATTGTTGAACTTGAACCTCTTTCCGTTGGCGTAGCAGCAATATCCGAAGTTTGGACGCCCGCGGCCAGAAAAGTTGGGTTAGTGGTAATGTGCGGAATACGGGCAGTCGCGGTCAAGGAAGCTTTGGGCGGTGTTCGGAAAACGAGCTTTCTTACCTACCGAGGAAGGTAAAATGTGCGGAGTACGGATGAACCGTTTATCTTGTACGTATTTTTACGGGAAAAATGTAACGTGGTTAGAAGTGGCCTTGCGAAGTCGGAGGATGTGACGTAACTAGGAACGCCCTTGTGAAAAAAAGCGGTGATTTCATTTCCTATGCATTTGGAGGGGAGTCTTCTTTTTTTCGGACTATTGCTTCTGCAAATTTGATCGCTTTGCTTCCCTTTTTCGCTGGTCGAACCGGAATCTTCGGATCCGTGTGGGGTTTGGCGCAGAGGTAACGGGACGCTACGAAGCGCCCTTTTGTCGGGCTTGCGCAATGGCTATTCAGGGAAACGCCCATAGCCGTTACTCGTCACATCCTCGGATAACACCTCCTCCCACTGACTTGATTAAGATGAATTATGAGTTGGGAGTGCCCTTAAATCGGAGTTACCACGTGAACCTCCAAAGCTTAGCCGATATAGTCCCCTAAATTTTTTATGTTTAAGTATCTTACAGATTAAAGCCGGAGTTCTTTATCTCTGAAAAAAACAATCACATGTATAACAAAAAAGTTTATATATTAGACCTCAATGTCAAAAATTCTGTTTCTCTTGCGTGTGTATTCGTATACATTTTAAGGTTGAGAAAAATGTGGTAACGCTTAATTTTTCTTAGTACTTCTTTCTTATTCAACTGGGTGGTTTCTGAGTTAGTCTGAAAAATGCCGATTTTTAAAGCTCCGTAGTTTAGTAAGACAAAAAGTTTATTTGCTATATGCCGTGTATTTCAAAATGAATTGCTGCGTTTTAACGTTTTCTTATATTTATTACTTCGGAATTATTAATATTATAATTTCTTATAATTATTAATTCGGAACGCACTTTGCACAGTAACGACAAATTCCGTCTTTGCTAAATGCTAGCTGTAAAACGCAAACAGCTTTCAGTTCAGCAGTCGCCATCTTTGCTACTAGCGCTCTCTAACGTATGACGGCAGAAACATTAGGTGCTCGTGCGCATTGTTGCCGACCAACAAAACTGTTTGAGTTGCACTTTCGTTTGACCTATACTCTCTAGCTGTAAATTAAGTGCAAAAGAAAGCGTTAAAAACCAACTATTTATTTTGAAACACCCGGTATTTTGTATGATCTTAGGTTTTCCCGGCGTATCAGTTGCAGATAAGTTTCTCGGGTTTTCCACCGGTTGATGTCGTCGGTTGATGTGGCGGTGCATAGCATCAATGAAGACCATGCCATACAATGGAAGGAGACGAAACTGCTATGCCGAGCACATGGCTACTGGGACCGCCTTGTCAAGGAAGCCATTCAGATCCGCGTCAACCGCAACAACTTCAACAGGGACACTGGTTTCCAAATCAGCAATGCTTGGAGACCAATAATGAAGTCCATTATATACGACAAAAATGGCGGGAAAACCTCAACAAGCGTGAACCAATCAGGTTACACCTGAACTCGGAGGGAGTGTATATATACGGAAAAAAATTTTGAAGAACGGCATTCGGAAGATCCCCTGAGGATGATCAGCAAGTCGCGGATCGAAACGTCGGGAGACATGGACGACATCAACCGGTGGAAAACCCGAGAAACTTTTCTGCACCCGGTATTTTGATTTTTACACAGTCTCCTTATTTTAAGATTGGAGATGAATCTCAAAGAACTCTATGCACCGCATAGGGCCACGATAGAATAAGAACTGAGTGAATAAAACAAATCAATACTAACTCTTATTGATTGAAATCTATATTTGTTAAGCCATCACATTGATTTCCCAAGAGCTGGAGCTGGTGGAGAACATATAGGAAAGGAAGCGGGCAAAAGAATTTATTACGGGATTAACAGAATGAAATAGCGGAAGATGGATGCTTTGGTGTCCCCACTGAAGCTTTTAGTACTAATTGGTGCTGTTCATGATAAATACGTTACTTTGATCCCGCGCAGTTCATTGAGTGAATTTAGGTGCAGTGCAGGATTTGAATTTAGGTATCGTTGCTAAAATCTGGATTGTTTTTCGATGAATTGTTGAAATAAAATGAGTAGTTGGACTTTTCCTCAATTATTTAATTGGGCAAAGGTGTAGCTACATTTTCTTTCAAGATGCCGAACTTCCACTATATTACGCCTGATTCAGAGGAATTTATTTGATGAATTGTGTTTATAATTATATAATAGTGGAAAAATGCAACTACCTTTTATTTTAATAAGTCGAACTTTCACCATATCAATATTAACCTATTACCATATCAAGCCTGAATCGGTGGAATTTATTTGATGAATTATGAGGACATAAATATTGTAACTTATGAATCGTAAATATTTCAACTTCCACCTCGTTAAGGTGGAGGCGACTACTAAGATTGGTTCTATGATATGAATTGACATGAAATATGAGAAGATTGTAGATATCATATATGGTTTTTATATTTGTACGTAATGTCAAATAAAAATGATAATTCACCAGCTTATTTATATTTGTTTGTTTTGAGTATCGTATTACGGATGTCCTCTTTCCTTATCTGTGCGGAGGCTGGTCAAAGAATGTGAAAGATCCGAGGTGGGTATTTTTCCCGCGAAAGTGGATATTTTTTTCCAAGCGTCCGCGAAACGTAGCTTTCACTCTTTCCGCCGTTTTAATCCGACGTCCATTCTCTCTCTCTCTCCCGCCCAACGCGGATGCAAAACACTTCAATGGACGGATGTGTAGTCAAATGGGTCGCTCCGTATTCAGGCTGCTGCGTTGTTCGAGCGAAAATCGTGAATGGCGGATAAGACCGTTGGATATTGGGGGCACGGTTCGATTGTTGCTTGAGTGCCTTTGCGATATTCGCGCAAGACTCCGTCGTAAGCGTGTTGAGGGAATTATGTTTTTTTCTTTCAGTCAATGGTCGGCTTGCGTAATCCGCTTACTTACTCGGAATGCAATGTTTGCGGCAGGCTGAGTCCATTGATGAGTTGAGTTATTGTAATCGGGAACTAAGTCATTCGGTCAAAACGGTGCTTTATTTGATATAAGTCTGATTGTGAGATTACAAAGGTTCATATACCCCACAGCAGGTGTTTCCCTGAATATTAAAATCACTTTAAGGGATACAAGTTAAACATATATTAAGGAATAACATTCGCCTCTCGTGAAATATTACCTTGAATAATAAAATAGAAATTATGAGATATGTATTTTGTAACCAGAAGTTGCGTTGTATTTCGAAAATTTTGGAATATTTCCTGGTACTGCTCTAAACCCATTAATTAAACACTCAAAGAAATTCAACCTTGAGGAATTTTAGGAACCTTAGGGCAAAGTTAAATTATGACGATGAAAGAATATTGTGAATTAGCCTCCCTAGTCGCTGGCGGGCAGAGCGATCAGAATTTCACGGATAAATCAGGAATACTTAGGCTTTTGACCAAATTTTCTATTCGCGACAATTTGTTATATCAGATTCTTAAGTTTTCAATGCTTTTCCGTACAATTATAAATTTTGTATAGTAAATATTGAGAAATAAATGGATCGCTATGCCGAACTGCCTAAAGTCGGAAAGTTTCCTTCGTTAGATGAGGTATTAATAATTCTTATTTAAGCCAAGCGCTACCAGTTAGCAGGGTACTCAGCTACCTGCTAGCAGCCTGCGTCGTATCAGTGCTCAAAGCCTCGCCCCAAGGCCACCTCACACGACGACTGCGGGAACCAGAAATACGTCACATGGACTTTCCCAGCATTCCTACTTAACCATCGCCTCGCTGCAGGCATTTTTGAAAACGGATTAAATTGTGCCCAAAGCGGTGCAACTGAAATAAAGCTTCAACGGGTTGGACTGGTGCTTCTTCTGTTTAGACCCCTTGGTTGAAAAATCGGAATTGCGCAGCATAAAATTGTGCGTACAGCGTCTTTTGATCACAGCTTTATTTTCTTCCCTCTAAGGATGACGTCAACGACAACAATAATAAACATACTGTTTACAAACAACAGCTGTCACCAATACTCCCAAAACCCCCACTTAGCAGCTTATGGTCAGGCTCATCCTATTTCTTAATTCTTCACATTTGATTTTTGTAACTGGCACCGTTAGGGCATCGTCAATCATGTCCTCATTCTTGAAATAAACAAACTGAATAGTGTTATCTTTTATTGAATCACTTAAATAGTGATGGTGGACTTGGATGTGCTTGGTTCTGACGCTCATGTTTTCGTGTGCAGCTATCTTTATGCAACCCTGGTTATCTTCATGGATTTTTCTTAGTTCATACTGTTCCTCTCTAATATCATGAAGTAATTATTGGAATAGGGTAGTTTCCTTCATCATAGAAAACGAAAGGCATTGATTGCGATTCGCTACCCACCATTAGTGCATTCATAACATACAAATTATTTGGTTTTAGAAATACCGGTTTAGACGAATGGCAATGGTCAATTTTATCCTCATTTGAAAAAGGCCAGATTGGCGCCCATGCGATGCCACTCCACGTGACGTCACAGGGACCTAGTTTCTACACGAGAGGATAGGAGTTATACATCGTCTGAGGTTACCAATGCATGCAAGAGGCACAGAGCTCAGGGAAATATGTCTTAATAATAACCTATTAAAACTGCCTAAGGTCGGTAAGCTTCCTTCGTTAGATAAGGTATTAATAATCCTTATTTAAGCCAAGCGCTACCAGCTAGCATGGTACTCAGCTACCTGCTAGCAGCCTGCGTCGTATCAGCGCTCAAAGCCTCGCCCCAAGGTCACCCCACACGACGACAGCGGGAACCAGAACGACGTCACACGGACTTTATTCAGCATTCCTACTTAGCCGTCGCGTTTTCGCGCGCTTGAAAATTTTCACTTTTCATTTAATCGCGAAAAATAGATATCGTCATTTAAAAATCTATAAGCGTGAAATACGTACTCCAGGAGTAATAATCTTTCGATTTCGGCAGTAAAAAAATAATAGGAAACCACCCTATTGCACAGTGTGTAGGTAGAATGCGCTGCGTCTTTTGCTTACAGCTTTATGTTCTCCTCATTAAGGATGGCGACTACAAAGATGAGCAAACTGTTTGCAAATAATAGCATGAGACGTCAGACGATTGTTTTTACCAAAAAAAACCTCTTTATTTAATTCAAATTAAAGTTTTGTATCGTCTCAGTCTTTCAAGAACCTTTTTCCTTTACTTAACTCCTTAACGATCCCACTATGTATTTTCATCAACAAATGCCTGACAACAGTAAATAACAGTTTTTAAAAGTCAAACGTGGGAAGCTTTTACTAATACTTCAAACTGTTCCTTATTCGAAGATAAGGCTCATGGTTCGATGTGTGCTTTTCCTTGCTTGGTTGAGTGACTTATGGTTCCTTTGGCGCTTTCCAATTCCTCATCGATTATACTAAGGCGCGATCGACATCGCGAAACCCACGTCTTCCCGCCCACAGACTGTCCGGAGTGTGGCGCAACGATTATTAGAAGAGGTGATTCTATATTCACCTCGACCCATTGACGTCCGTTTGCCGCATAAATGTCAAACCGTTCCAGAAAATATATTGACCCTGTTAGGTCAATGCTTTGGCGCCCTCCTCTGTTTTCCCTCGGTTGTTTTCACGCCAAAAAAGGAGAAAATTGCCAAACTGGAAAAAATGATAAAATATTGAAAAATAAAATTTGTATAAAAAATTAAGAAAACATAGGATATTATTTTTTTTAAATATGAAACTAAAAATATTCAAGGAAAAAATTAAAATTGTGTACTATAATCGTGTTTAGTCCGATTGGACCATTCTCGACGTCAGTTATCGTTTAGGTTTAGTTTTGACTGGATTTAGTGTGCATTGCATGCGCTCACTAGTACTCTGTCTTTCATCTTTCCCTCACTTACTCTGGAAAGACGATACTGGTCCCTTGTGCCATTTGTCCCTTTTGTGCGCAATAAACGCAAAAGCAATTCCGCTGAAGAGGTGGTATATACACTCACCGACAGCTGGACCATTGCCCAATAAAAATACTGGTGTCATAATTGATAGCGAATGAACGAGCGTTTGTTTTTCTTTTGACTCCTGAGATAAGAGGGACTCATCACCATATTTTATTTTCGCGGATGACACTTGAAGGGGACGATGCGATATCTATCCTTTGTTCCCAGCTCTAACTACAGAAATCGAGAAAATGGTGGTGAAAGTCAAGCGCTCTTACGTTTCAATCGCACGTAGAATAAACTCCGAGTGTAATTAATGAAACTCGCTTTCGTCTGCGGCCTTTTCTGGTCACGCTGCCCGTTCTTAGAATTTTTGTCTTCCGTTTTTTCCTTAACGATCGTTTTTTATTTTCGGTGATAACTAACCTACTTAAATTGAATCCTAGGAGTACCAAACAGTTCTTGGCTTCCAGGGTTTCTGAATGTGACAACGATTTTTGTCGCGCCCGAGGCAGTGAATTATAATAACACAGATATTTATTTCACTGCAAGAAAATACATGCTAAAATACACATGAAACAGTAAAATTAGGTACCCCGAAAGAAATAATCAAATGATGGGGTTGGCATTCCATGAATGCAAGGCAATGTTAGGCAATAGAATTTATGACATCAGCATTTCAGAAAAATTGTCTGTTTACAGGCATGACTCATCTGGCACATATAATGATTAAAATTTACGTGGAAAACTTTCGTGAACCAATAAAAAATACAATTGGAATGCAATACTAGAAAATATCCATAAGAAAATAATATATTCAATTATATTTTGTGGAAAAATGTATAAAAACAAGGTCATATAATGAAACTATTAACAATAGCCATGTCATAAATTGAATCCCCGGGTGAAAATACAAATGGTGTGACGTCAGTGCTTCGGGTTGATTTTGCGTCAAGCTGCCTCTATGCTAAAGTGCATAAAGGGGCATATATGTTTATGTATATTATCGAAGGCAGAATGAACTGGGAAATCCAAAACATAGCTAGTCGCTGATGAGAGGAAATGATTGTGAATTGAGGTAAAGGTCAAAATAGGATCCTGGAGCACTTGCTTCTAAATGAAGGAACACTTACGCGAGGGATGCAATGAAAATACATGGTTATGCGGTTAATGCGGAGATTTTACTTCACTTATGATTCGAGGAAATACAAGATATTATTCGGCTTATAAAACAAATTCCATTCCGTGTGAAAAAATATTTGTGTCCATTAAATATCCGTTTAGGCATTTAAGCTGTCATAAAAAACACCCATGCCCCACAGTTGACCTTAGTCATAATGTCATGGGTACACAGAATTTCTTAATCATGTTATTTTCTCATTGACCATGTACTAATGATGGTAATTTATCCTTTCAGGTATGTTTGGCCATTCTATTGATTCCGCATTATCAGAATTATGCTGTCTTTCTGGTGAGTTACGTTTCTGTTTTTCTTTGGAGGAAAGGTGGCTACCGAGAAATTTTTTTCTTGGGGAACAAAGTGTTCAGGTGAGACCGTTAGCATTAAATTCTTTAGTGGTGGAAGTTGGCTACATTTGTTCAATTTGTTTGTAGTGTACTGCTGTTCATAAAAGCAGTATCCTAAATATAACGAGTTTACCTTCAGTCTTATCTCCCGTTGATATCGTATTGAAGTGCCAAAGGTGAAATTTAATTGATTCGGAAATCCTGAATACGATTATCAATTATTGATAATTATGTAGTTTACTGATGCTCTCATACAATATGTTTACTTTCCATATATACTTCATCAAACATGTGTATGTGTGTGGTATTTCGAAGCCTGTCGCGTGAACGGCGGTGAAATATACATGAGAAAAAAAATCATATATTCAGTATAAAGTGGAAGCATTCGAAATGTAGTGCTATCTAGTAATGGTGAAGATAAAATGGATCGACCGTGTAAATAACGAGGATATGCTAAGAATAGTGGGAGAAAAGAGAAGCCTCCTAAACACCAGCAGAAGACGGGACAACCTAGTTGGCTACATTATGAGGCATGATGGCCTGATGAAGACAATCGTTGAAGGACAGGTAGAAGGGAAGAAGGGCAAGGGACGGTCCCGCATGAGTTACATAGGACAGGTTGTAAATGATGTAATAGAGAATAAATACGTCGCTATGAAAAGGTTAACGGATAGGAGAGAGGAATGGAGAGCTGCATTATTATTATTGTTATTATTTCGTCTTATTTTCTCAAGCGAATTTAGGACATTGTTGTCCTCTCTTCCAATTAACTTGATGGACAATCACAAACATCCATGCCCTGGATGGTGATCAATCCACCCAGGCGGGATTCGAACCCTAGACCTCTTGGTTAGCAGCCGGGGACTTTACCCCGACGCCACCGAGGCCGGCAACCAATTGAACCAATCTTAGGATTGTTGACTTATGAAGATGATGATTCAGCCTAAAGTCTAATACCATGAGCTTCAGTACAATTGCCATAGTGATTTAGGAACCTATAAAGCGTAGTGGTATGTGCAGTGACACGGAAAGATGAAGGTCCGTGGTTGGGTTCCCGATATAGGGGAAATTTTTCTCATGGTAATTCATTTGCATGTCTACGTTGGCTTAATAAAATTGATAAAATTGTAATTTAAATGTTTTTTTTATCCGATTGAATATTCCAGAAGCATTCCTCTCGCATGTTTTCGATTATCTTCATTTCCTCTTTCCTCGTTTATTGATTTCTAGTTTGATACTCTTGCAATTCTGAGTGAACTTGGAATCGAACTGCCTTTTCATTACTGTGCTTCGTCATTACGGCTATGTGCACCAGACCGTGTGGTAACCGATCAATAATTTGGGCCTATGGATTGTATGTATTATGCACCATAAATGATTTAGCGTTGACGCAGATGGTTACCATAAATAATTGAGCTCTCGAGAAGGCATCTCTATGAGGCAAGGGAGTCATCATTCATCGAAAAATCGTGTCTTGACAGGTGACCACTATTTATAATCTGGATACTTTTCCTACCCTGAATGTGTGACATTGAAACTGTGTGGCTTAGTATGGGGTGAGCTCTACCCTCTCCTGTCCAAAACAACCTTCGGGTAGAATCTCTGAACTCGGAGAATCGTTCATACTCCATATACAGAATCTTGGAAGTAAGAGGCGGCCAAGAGAAAGAAACTGGTGGCCCTATTCTAAATACGTGAAGGTTACTCACCTTCGGTTTTACCCGGGGTGAGCTCTACCCTCTGCTGATGGAACTAATCGTCGAGTAGAATCATTGAACCCAGAGAAGCGTTCGCACTCCCCTTAAAAAAATATTGTAAATGAGGGGTGACCAAGGGAAAGGAACCGGCTACACCACCCTGAATGCGTGAAATTCTCACGCTTGTGGCTTAGTCCGGGGTGAGCTCTAACCTCTACTCTCAAAACCAACCTACGGGTAGAACCTCTGAACCTGGAGAAGCGTTCGTACTCCCCGTACTAAATCATGGAAGTGAGAGGTGACTTAGCGTAAAGAACTGGCTAACCTGCACTGAATTCGTGACTTCACAATACTGTGGCTTAGTCCGGGGTGGGCTCTAACCTCTCCTGTCGAAACCAACCTTCGGGTAGAATCTCTCAACCCGGAGAAGCGTTCCTACTCCCCATCAAAAATCTTGGAAGTAAAATTTGACCAAGGTAAAGAAACTGGCCACCCTACACTGAATGCGTGAAATTAACACGCCTTTTCCCTTAGTACGGAGTGAGCTCTATCCTCAACTTTCAGAACCAACCTTCGGGTAGAATCACAAAGGGAGTGAGGAATGAGTAGGTCTGGCTGGAAATGGTTTGCCCCAGATTCCTGTTGAGGTCCTACCGTCCGCGATCCAAACTGAGGCATCACCCATTCATTGTATAGCATTACCATTGCTGGGTGTCCGCCGACTGTTTAGGCTATGGAACGCTCCTCCTCCCAGTACAGCCGGGCGGATACTCCTGGATAAAGAGGCCCCGGTGTCAGGTATTGAAGGCAAGGGAGTGGAACGCCTACGCGTTATCCCCTGACTTCCGGTGCTTTGTAACGAGGCGAGCGGGGCTCTTCCCTTCTCCACCGGCCTCTGAAAAGAAATCATATCGCGTAAATCCCCGGCGATTAGACCAGCAACGGGGGAAAGTGTAAGGAGCTCCTAATATATGCCTTCCGATTGATTCACTTGTTCTGCCTTTCGTGCTTTCGTCTTCTCCTTATACTCTGGAATTGAGTTATGAGTGGCGGCTTCATACTTCATTTTGTTAAAGTAGATGAGATTCATTTATCGGAATAATTTGCAGTATTCTACCTTTTCCTAATTTATTTAAAAAAATTTGATTCAAATATTCCCTCTCTTAATGCTCTTCTAGCATTTTAAACATATTATGCCATAATTTTTTGATATAGTGGTTTAGATTTTTGGAAATAAATTAAAGAACTGAAGT
Organism: Ischnura elegans; assembly: GCF_921293095.1. Classification (NCBI taxonomy): domain Eukaryota; kingdom Metazoa; phylum Arthropoda; class Insecta; order Odonata; family Coenagrionidae; genus Ischnura; species Ischnura elegans. The sequence continues at coordinate 73,797,462 of NC_060254.1, forward strand.
ATCAATGTATCATAATGCATGAATTAGCTGGAAAAGATTAACGAATTTTTTACATTTCACTATGTTTTAGCGTACCTTGAGAAAATGAACATTACACGGTGAGTGATAGGGAGCTATCATTCCATTTTTTCACTTCTCCTCTATTCCCTGGTGTCCCCCACCTATTCCATAGAATATATCCTATAGAATCCTATATCCTATCCTATGAATCCTATAGAATACATATGTTCATAACTGTTAACTGCAGAAAGGCATAATTTCCATTTTGGATAACTTAAGATTAGAGAAATAAACCTAGTAAACCAATATAGACCACATATATAATTTTATTGTTTTATATATATTTATTTGATATTACTGGGAATTTGGAACTTGTATATGCTAATAAATTAAGTAAAATATTTTAAGAGAGTGGGCTAGAGATTTTTTTTATTAAGGCCATGTTTCTTTTCTGCCGTAAACGAGAATGCTCTAGGGCACTTCTTGAATGACAATCAGTATGCAAACAAAGTATTTTGTAAACATTTATTTGAAAGAAAAACATTGTTTGGCTACATTATTTCAGTTTTCATATTCTTTGGATCTGTTCTCGTTCGCCGTGACAAAATCAGATTCCAAAAGTTCAATTTTTATTCTGGTATGTATACCTTCGTTTTATTGAGATATTCATTATTTATGTTTATTGGAAGAACCTTTAAATAGGCTTTATTGGTAGAGCCCGGATCGACACATCTGCGTTCCTTAGTCTAAAATAATCCATTGTCAAGTCGGCGATGTTCATGTTACACTGCACTGATTGTGAGTGGTGCTTCTCGGGTGAAAAAGTCATTCTTCTGTATTTTTATGTGGAAAAAACCTGAGGTACTATATAGGTGTCTTGGACTGGAATATAAGGGATTCAAAGACTGTTAAGCAGAGATATTTGAAATATTATTCTATGCTCGTGCTGTTAAAGGAAGCAGTGGTGCCTCCATTAATAAAATTAATGGCGTCACTCGGTAGATCGACTCATTGCATGTCTTTTTTCCATGTTCTAATCTTGCATGTATATGCTGTGGGAATTATTAACCGTTGCAAGTTTTGACTTTGCATGAATGTGGGCGTATATTTTTTCTCTATGCGTTACGTTTTTATGACTATTTGGTGCTGGGGCGATTAAGACTGGGGGGGATTTAGGTGTAATTTCACCCCGGTTAACTAATAACGGGGTATGTGGGGGTATGGAATACCCACCAGGATAAGCGGTAGGTGCAAGATTAATAAATGCAGAATTATTAGATAAATGGTTCGAAATGGTGAGTTTTACGACTTTGAGAGGGATATTTTATTAATCCTTACACTATTCTATTAGTAATATCAATCCAATTAAGTAAAATGGATTAAACTTAAAAATTTCTCTGAGCTCTTGGGAGGGTATATCCCCCAAAATCCCCCCCTCGCTTCGCCACTGATTTGGTGCGCATGTGGGGGTCCTCTTTCATGCTGGTGATTGAACACCCGCTACCAAACACCCTAGAGATATCTCGAAGGATATTACATCGATGTAGAATCCTCGGGTTTTCAATAATTCCGCCCTTGTCCCATACGCAAGAAAAAGTTCTCTCTTCGAACGTTTCTTCATTATTGGGATTTGAATCTTTTGTGGAACACACTTACTTTAGTCGCGATTTCTTCAGCGATTTGTTTTAAAACGCGAAGCACCCAGCACTCAGGGCGTTCAAGAGGGGGAAAGGGTGCATGAGTCATTGCGGCAATGGGTTGGACATTACGCCTCCGGTCCGTCGCATTCCAAGCACTTCGCATGAGCCATTTGTAAGGTGAGGTAACTTCCATTACGCACGATAATGGGAGACAAGATAATAGATATGATGGCATTCTCGTGTGCGCCTGGGATGTTTTCTCATAGTCCTTTCGAGTGAATTCATTCTCACCGTCATTCTTTCATGATCACCTTGTCCTCACTAATCTTTTTTTTTCTAACAATGTAGAGTCGGTCGCAGTTGCTACATTGGCAAGAGCCTTGGGCAAACTGTTAGCTATGAATTGAGTGGGTCGGAAGCCAAGGGATACAAGTTATTTCTTTTTTCTATACTCAGTTTGTTTCAGAAATTAGCCAAAGAAAACAAACAATACTAGTGCATTTGATTTTCTACTCGATGTCAGCACAGAACTGAGACTCACTCGTATCCCTTGGTAACCAATTTTTGTGTCTATCTTCTAACAATCAACATTACCTAGCTCTGTTGAGAAAAAAATAATTTGTACCCCTTGGCTTCTCACCCCCTCAATTATGAACACTCCATTGTCTCAGTGTACATGGCACTATCAGAGACTATCCCTTAAGCCTAAGAATTGGCAATAATTATAAGTTATTAAATATTCATGCCGACCTTATTATATCTAGTCCGAGTCAAGATATCCTAGAGCTAACCTATCGCAGGTATTATGGTCCCTTACTGTCCGCGTAACTATGTATTTGAAAAAATAGAAAACAAAATAAGTGAAATGAATTCTAGGGTAACTTATTGAAATTTATGGTTCAGTTATTTTCGACTTTTTGCACTTTTTCAGCTGATTTACACCAACTGGAAATATTTTCCCACCCTAAAGGTAAATTAGAATAAGGATTAGGCTCGGATGCTAAGGAAGAGAATTCACTAACTGTCTTTTCTACCTTCTTCTACTAATTTTTCCACTACTTTACGTGCATTGTGCGAACATTTTCATGATGTGTATTGTGATAGATATGGTTTGTCTGTAAGTATCGGTAGGGTCTCAGTGTAGAGTATGTGTATTTGTTTTGAGTGCCATTGAAGCGATTTGCGATGGATATCGTCCATAAAGAAAAACTTGCGCGTATGCAAATAAATATGTCGGTGACAAATATTTGAAGTAGGTCGTGCCTTGCGAACTCAGCCCGTTCTCTCGAATGTAGAACACAATGCCTGGGACACCTACACGAAGGTTGTCGGGTAATTAATTCATTTTCACGCCCATTTATGTGTAGGGTAAGTGCCTCCATATGGTGCAAACATACCGCAGGAAATCTGACTCAGGCTTCTTATGACTTTGAAAAAAATGAGATATTTGTCGTCGCTGTAGCGTAAACGCCGTATCAAGCCGACCTTAGACGGAGTGCAACTGAGACCATTAGTTGGAATAAGCACTTGGATTGAGAACAGTATGCATCTGGTTTTAGATAGAGAGATCGAAAGATTTATACTGTTCAGAAAAATCCATACAAATAAAAATAATAATATGGTTTGCATGCATATCGATTATTACAAAAAGACAAACTTTCCATTTTTTGAAATGTCCATATATAATGTCATCCCATTTCATAACATACCCAGTTAACACAATGTGTTGCGGAAACGTTGCAAAATGGTTGCGCATCGTTGCAATATGGAGTTAGGCGTTTGGCAAAATTTCTGCAACGCCCTAATTACGCCGCTGATACACTCGTTTGGTCTGAAAAATTTTATAACATTATATTTCAGCCGGAGGATATTCAGCCAGTGTGGTTATTCTTTTATAGGAAACTATTTCATTCCGGAATAATACGTTACAGTCCTGAACGATTACAAATAAAGTTATTTCCTATCATTTTAGAACTTAAATCCACTAGAAGAATTACGATGAAATTAAAAATTATAAATGCTTGGTAGGTTATGATGTTATTACTTCCCTACGTCATGCTTGGGTCCATTTATTTCAACCAGAATGTTTGACGAATTTTTATTTTGGTGTTAATTAACGTGCTTATCTTGTCTCACTTATGTTACATACATCGTTTAATTTTCCTTTTAGTTTATTTGGAACGAAAATTATTTGTGTGGTTACCTCTTTATTGATCGTAAACTCTTATATTTTATGAATCGGTATGCAAATGAACTCCTTCGCTGGAATATAAAATTAGAGAGGATATAATAATGAATTGCAATTAGAATAAATGTTAGGTTCTTGTTTAGTTATTCCCTGGCATATTAACTATCATCCAAAAAAAACCTTGTACTTTCAGGCATTGAACGGATGACGGTCAAGGTAATGTTCACAAACACTTCTTATGTTGGTTCAAATAGGCAAATGGTTGGTTATATAAAAACTCATTTCAGTATAATATTCACTATGTACGATGTAATGCAGTTGGAAATAAAAAATCTTCCTCAATTAGGAGAATCAGGTTCGAATCGCAGTCGGTTATAAGTTTTTTTCCATACACAGCAAATTTGTTTGAACTTGAGCTAAAAGTTTTTTCCTCTTAATCAGTTTGCTTGCGTTTTGCAGAGGAATTAAAAATCAAGCGTACGGCTTCTAGAAATGCTCTAAATGTTTCATTAGCCGTACCTTAATTGTCTTTTGACTGTCCTTCAAATCGTTACTCACCATCAGGCCAATTTATTACGTATAAGGTTGTGTTATTTCCATAATTTGTGTTGTTTTGAACAAAAATTTTAACTTCGAAATCAAATATTTCTCCTGAAAATAAGTTTCGGGAAACCGTTCTTTAAGCTTTTCAATATTATTCGTAAATTCAGATTTAATCTAAATCTTGTTATATCTTAAATAAAAAAAAAAGCTTTTCTTACGTTTCCAAGCGTGGTCAAAAGCATTTTCCATGGATTTTGTGAGTAGTTAGCAGCCTTTACATGCCTATGCGTCCTAAGTTATGAAATTTCATCTGGAAGCTTGGAGAGGGCGAAGTTACTTAGGAATGCGCGTGGATCTGCGCCTCCAGGTGTTCAAAAATTCTCAACGCTAATTTTGCAATCTTGGAGGCACTTCTTTTACCTTTTTAGGTGGATTTCAAAATACGAGGTGCATTCATTTTCCAAGGCCTCCCAATTTTTTCTAACTGGCTATTATCCCGAAAATAATAAAACTGGTGATAATTCTCGACATAATCTCCATGCAGACGTACACATTTTTCACTATGCCGATGCATTGACTCCATGGCCGTGGCAAATGCTTTTGTAGGTGTTTGTTTTGACCACTAGAAAACAGCCAACATGGTTTTGGTTCTTTTACTCGATGTCCTGCCATCATTAAACTGTCGTATCCACGAAAGCTCTTTCGACACATCATTAAGTCCATCACCACATGTCTGCATCAACTGTCAATGAATTTCACCGGGTGTTACATCACGCAAATGTAGAACACGAATGTTTTCACGCTATTCGTGTAAGGAAAACTTTGTCACTTCTAAATCTATCTATATTTGAATCTAAAACAGTTCTCTTTCTAGATGCTGTTGAAAATGTTCTATCTGTCCCAAAGATCAGCCATATTTTATCTATCAGCCTCGTAATTCAGTCAATGTACGTTGAGGGAAAAATAAAACTTCTTAATGACCATAACGAAAATAAAATCCATCCGTTATCATCACAGCTGTTCAGGGCCTTTATAACTATGCTTTCGTCACGTTCTTTTCGCATTGGTTGAAAAATAATGGATAACCACTGTTATAATGGATAGCCACAATAAATGTCGTAAATAATTATCTTTTCGAGAGAGGCTGTGACAAAGAGAAGTATCGGTGTAATATTTTTACTCTCACGGGATGGAGCTAATTTGATTGTTCCATTAGCTAATTTCATGCATGGGTATTCACGTAAATTTTATTTCTAAATTGGCTAAAAGATAAAAACCCGTCTACCCTTCTAGGTGTGGTAGGCCTTCCGTGTTTGGACATTTTCTTTCACCGATTTTTTTAAAATTTCGAACCCTTTGGAGTCTAAAATTTTAAATAAATCGTATTTATCGCCTACTGAAACTTTCATTCACTTGCCGTGTTATTGTCTCTAAAATATATAATTTTTTGTGCTTTTTTAATGACGAATTGAATACTTGATTCATGGATATGGTGAACTCAGAGACTGTTCTTGGGATTAGTAACTTTCGCGAATTTTCAATTATTTGCACTCAGCTGGTTCAAAAATATCATTTTCCGTTGAAAATCTATTCATCGTTCATATACTTAATGAGTTTAAAAATTAAATTCTTTGGGGTTTAAGTGATAGTGATCAAACTGTTTGCTGTAAACCTAATAATATGAGCCTAACTGAAAAAGCTATGGCATCACTTAGTTTCATCCACAATAAAAACAAGGAATACGTATAATGAAGGAGAGCTCTTTAAAGTGGTCACAATGGTTTATTTACGCAATTAGAAGCCTGCTGGCATTTGAAAGTTGGATGTTGGAGAGAAAATGCCTTGGTTGTGGCTATGCAAACCTTTTTGGAGTTTAGCTCTACATGAACTGTTTAAACTTAAACTTTTTTTCTTATGCATTCCAAGTGATCAAATATAGACCTTATTTATAACACTTGTAGCTATTTCACCTGCTTTAAAATGAATCATCAGATTTCCTTGGTAAAATTTTAAAATTTCGTTCCTATTTCTTTGCAGTATTATTATTTGCGTAAATATGCTATCGAGAATCATTTAAATAACAAATTATTATCATCTGTACTTGTTCTAATTCAGACATTTTGTATATATAATCAAAATTATTTATCATCGGTTTCTAAGTGAATATATCTAAACATTTCCACCGTCGTTTAAAAAAAATAATTCGTGAAAAAATAGAAAATAAGTTTTACTTAAATATTAATTGAATCCACTTACTTTTGATCTGTTAATGATATTTTGGTGAGATTATTCAATTCAATATAAAGTACTGCTGATATGATATTGAGTTTTAATATTTTCCCGTCCGTTAAAAGTATATGTACCACAAAGCACATGTAAACTCATTCGCCGGGAAAGCATAAAATCATATTTCACTTGTAAACTCATGTGAAATCAAAGTTGAGGTCTTTTTTTAGCATGATATTTAAGTAGCGCATGTCCCATAGCATTAAAAGTTTTACTCATCCGTCACATTGTGTTTGGCACACTTCATGCCTCTTTGTCGCAACATTTTAGGCCCTCGAATTTGGCTCAGACTCGCATGCAGCCTGAATTATATTAAAATCTTCACTCTTGCAAAACAGTTTCTCTCCTAATGACGTGTGCTAATTTATGTATGGCACCAAATTCGTATCGATTTGTGCCTGCTTCGTCTGCCTGTTCGACTTAGCGGTCCCATTCTTCGCCAGCGTGTTTTCGCTGCGGAGGACAGCCATTGTTCTTTAAGTGTACTCCTCCGTCGGATCCATGCGAAGGACGCTTACCAAGTAAATAATCCCTTTGAACTTCTCAAGGCTAAGTCACCGTTTATCTTATTTTTTTCTCCAAACAGCTGTCGGCTTAAGGCTATCATGTACGGAGGTTATTCTTCTGAATGATTTAACAGACGTCCTCCCTTTAGATAGACTAATCTCGTGCGTGGTATAGCATTTTAAATGTATTGGTAGCCGGAGAAATTGCCTCAATAGTAATCAATAAACTGGAATGACCTCCCGGACAGAACTGGAGAGAATGCTCAGGAAACATTGGAAAATTTCACGTCAAAATGTCACATTTAAAGGATCATCAGCGCCATTACTGGAGGAAAGGGACATAAATAATGGCCGTGTGATTCAGGCCTCGGAATAATATCTTTGGTAGATGTGATTACGAGAAAAAAATAGAGGAAATAGGCTGTAAAATAGAGATATTTAAAATGCCTTTCTTTCTTCGTCCAATCAGGAATAGCAGCGCTCGATTAATAAAATTAAAGGCGTCACTCGCTAGGTCGGCTCATTGCATGTTTTTATTTTTCCATTGTTCGAAATTTGCTTGAATTTACGAGTATAGGAATTACTAACGTTGGCAAGTTTTGCCTTTGGATGAATGTGCACTTATCTTTTGTTGTTAAGATAGTTAAAGTGGCATCGACTGAAGTCAAGTGATGTACCTACTCGAGCTACCTAATATTTGCGTAGAAGAGTCGTCAAAAAAAATAAAAAACAATGAAAACGTCAAAAATGATTTTAAAAAAGGTATTTGCAGTACCTAGTCAACTTGACTAGTTTCAACAATGCTTCCAACATTGGCACCCTGAAAGACACTTTTGACTAAATATTCAAAATTTAAGTGGTAAATCCTAATTAAAATATTTATTGATAAACAAATGATGTGAGAGACGCATGTAAATTGTAAAAGCTGGGAAACTAAATATATTTGCGTAATTTAGGCGAAATCGGTGTAGTGGTTTTCTTTTGCTATGTTGGTACCAAAGATTCCCAGCCGTCTTGCCAGTTTCAGGCATTTTTTCGCAAATATCTTTCTTATTTTATCATGGACTTAAACCTTCCCGTTCATGTTTAGATTTTTCACAAAATTTTACTTCTAATGAGTGCTATCTCAACATCTCTATGTTTCAAACAGTTTCTCTAGCAAAAAAATGTATTTCTCCATAAGAGCCCACGTTAATCATCCTAATTTTACCGTCAAATATCTCAAAAACGACACATGGGAATTCCTTTTCCTTTTGACCATTGAAAGTGCGTCTTTCAAAGAATATGTGACCAAAGTTTCATGACATTATTTTCACTTTTACCGATGCTCTCTTACCACCTTAAGTGCAATATTAATTATTCCCGTGTGGTGTGCAAGTGGGAATCCTCTTACAAGACGCATGTCGGTGATTGATCGGCCCCTTCCAAGCATTTTAGAGGTGGATCGCAGGGTTTTATATATATGTAAGATAAGACCTCAACTAGGTCAAATAGTGACCAAAGCTGAGGCCAGCCCTCAACTCTTCAATAATCACGAAATGATTGTAAAAACTGTAAGAATCTTGTAAATAAAGACCTTAAAAATGGAATTTTTCCAGTCCTGTTACCTCTGTAATTTTAGACGTGGATTAAAGTCAAAATATGCAGTAAATTTTATGAACCTTTTTGCTCTGTTTTTTTAAGGTGAATGGTTCACAAATTTGTTGTTAGGGGTTGATTATTAGTTATAATTCGTTTCTTGTATTAAATTTTGATATAGTATACTTAAATTCCAGATATCTGTTCTGTTTTGACATATTTTTTATCCCTTGCTATATGATACATTTCTTCAAATAACCTTTTTAACAATTTTCTTTTTCTATCTAAACATTTAATTCGTCGCAATTAAAAGTGTGATTATTTTCGGTTGCCTGAGTTGCCAATACACATAATAGGAATTTGTTTCTACACATGGTTTGTGTTGTAAAAGTCTTTAATATTTAGGTAACTCTGAAAATGGCAATCTCATGTATCATAAAATGTGAAAGATTTGAATGTGAGGCCAAATGGATTTTTTATTCATTCGTGACAATGGCCTAAAATTTATAAAATAATATAATTGTTGTTAAAAAGAGGCCCAGAAATCTATCAACTCAACACAGCCATATCGCACGGGCCTTGGTGCTGGCTTCAGGAACTTTCTGTCCACGAAAACCTTGCCGATCCATTAGCGGTTTTGGGACAAAAAATAAATATTGCCTCGAGACTTGACACGAAAAGCCATTAGCCTGATTTGAGATACGCCAAAAACGATCGCTATTTTTTTAATACACATTTTATTTATATATTTCTTATTCTCTTTCTCCCTTGGGGTGGAACAAGAGCACCGCAGACCGCGTTCCTAGATATCGATAGGGAAAAGCGAGATCGAGATCACGTGCCGACCGGAGACAAGCACACGAGACCCCGAAAAACCCCTCAAAGATACGGGCACTAATTCGCTTTCCTTCCTACTCCGAAGTACCGTCGAGGGACCGATTAAAAAACCTCCGATCTTACCAATCTTTCATCCAATTCGTCCCAAAAAAATCGCATGAACGAGCCGGACTGTCGAGGTAGACTTAAGCCCATGTGACACTTCCCAATTTATTGGCCAATCCATTGGATATTGGGTTGTGGTCCAACTGAAACACACCATTTTCTATGATAGGCTGCTTTCAATTTCTCTCCCGCGTCTGTTCATCTTAGGCGGCGAAATGTTTCGAAAACGTTGCGATTTCGGACTTCACTTCGGACCTGAAGAAGCGAACTGCAACGTTTGCGAAACATATCGTCGCCTGAGATGAACAGACGCGGGAGAGAACCTGAAAGCAGCCAATCATCGACGGCACTCCGCAGAAGCCTTCTTTCCAACATCAATTTCTAGTCCAATATTCTTTTCACAATATTGGACACAATTCCTCGTCCAATTTGGAATTTAGAACAGGTTCTATTCTATCGCGGCCAGTCTCCAAACAGAAGTCAGTTTTGTTGACTCCTAGTGGCCAAAACAAGAAGCTCTTTGCAAAACATCAGGTTCGGTTGTCAAACACTGATTCTGTTCCGAAAATTCTCTCGAAGTTTTTAAACTGTGGACGAAAGAAGTCGTTTCACTATTGATTGAAGCGTACGAATCATAAAAGTGCTTGCACAACGTAAAATCATCGAAATACATTGGTATTCTCTAGCGGGACATTAGAACACTCTTTCGGCAAATATTGGTGTAAACATTGATACGTGACATACGGTACGTAACGCTCAATATTTTAAACAATATTGCGCGCCGATGTATTGGCCAATAAATTGGAAAGTGCTATACGGGCTTTAGGCATACGAACAAGACGCGTTCCGAGACTTTTTTCCTAAGTTGAAAAACCTAAGCAAGGCAACGAAAATTGTAATTATGTTGCGGAATGCAACACTGCATAACATTTTTGCGTTGACACACGGTGGTGACGAACTGATCTTGCTGCGCGTGCGACGCGGCTGGAGCCAAAACATTTCGCTGTCCGCGGTTAGGAAGAACCGTCGAAACGCTCAACTGTTCCTGACTTCATTACGTCTCCATTAATATTACGTTCAGATTGTGTCAAAAAAAAAACTAGTTCCTCTATGTCACCGTCCGTTGTGTAGGCCAACCGGAAAGGCGCCAAATTTGAAATTTCGGGTACGCATAAAATGTTTGAATGTACGCATCTCTGGAAGTTCGTAATTCGAATGTTCGTAGGTAGAAGACTTGCTATATTGAATTTCCTCTCCGACAGTGGCTGGTAGGTGCGTTATCCTTCTCCAGTGTTACGATATGGACTTAAACTCTGATATATTGCTCAGGAAACTTTATCAGGAATTCACATTGATGAAGATGGCTAGGTGGTGTAACTGGAATCATATCAATCTCGCGATCGGGAGATTCAGTTCCAGGTTCCAGCTGAGCCGTACGATTTTTCGTGGTAAACATCATCCATTACTTGGTGTGAGATATTTTGGAGGTTCACCCTGAATCGCAGAGTAAGGGTAGGAAAGAGTGATATTCACTTTCTGCCCATGCCTGTAAGATATAAGTATGGAAAACCATGATCAGCTCTTTTTCACCCCTCCAATATGTCCTTCCCGAGAAAGGTAATCGCTGATTAGCTGTTTTCAGTAATAGCACATTATGACCATATGATTAATTACGAACTAGAAGTATAATCAATATTTGCTCATGGACCAATATTTAAATGACGAAATCCGCGATCACGTGACGAGCCTGATTGGCTGATTCGGGCGTTAGCGTTTATTTACATGCCATTTCGATTGGAGATTTTATTTCCATAGAATTTAATGCTCCCGACGGAGGAGGAGTTGAAGACTTTCTATGAAATCTATTTATCGGCATTTTATTTGCTAGGTATACTCGTTTCCCGTGATGATACTGAAGTTGGGGTTGGTCTCAGGTGTGGATGAGGGCTCTTTTTATGTTAACCCTGATGTTGACTTGCAGGGCTAAGTTGTTTTACTTGTTGTTTACTTCGATTGAAACTTATATTTCCACAAAAGTTATCGCGCAAAAAATCACGATGGTTTGCCAAATTGCACAAAGCCACGCCTGTCTGAGACTACATCTTTCCAACAATTTAGATTGAACCGTTACTTGGATTATAAAAAACTGGGAACCTACGCGACAATTTAAACTATTCAAAAGCCAATACAAGACAATGTAAGCCAATCGAGCCATTTGTCGAAAAGTTGCTTATCTCAAAGGTTAATATCGCATTTCTAAGTCCCTGGCAAATTGCATGAGATTCCTAACCAGAACGATATTATATCATCAAGAGTTAACGCCCTTATCAAAAATGAATAAACGAAGCTATTCGAACGACTTTTCGGAAATGGTATATGTATAAATCATCAGGGCTGAAAATCGGATGAAAACACCAATGATCATAAACAGAAAAGGCTTGTGGGCAATTATCAATGCTTAAAATGTTTTACTACATGTATTTGAAAATAGTTGTATCCGATTTTCAATCACGAATGATATTATCTGAGAAAAAAAATCAAAGGTGTATGATATCTAATTTTTTAATTTAGATCATTTTCCTGCCCAAGATGGCCACATGCGCAATTTCGTAGCTGCTCTTGGGGAGAGTGTATCATCATTCCATTGTATTGAGTTCATTAGTGTCATACGCCTTTCAAATTACTTTCACCTCAGGAAAAAATTTGAACCTCCAACGGGAGGTAAATATGCTTGATGGGGATACTTAGGGCCGTATTTATAGTACACCTCTGGAAGACTTATAGCGATAGAACGTTTTTTTGACGTTAAAACGAACGAAACAGAAGTGCTGTGTGAAAGCAATGTTATGTGAGCGGAAAGCATGTTCGCAAGTTATGAAAGTAGTTGTAGGCTTTCCATATTCATAGACAGGGTAATAGTTTCTTTCCGGCCAATAATGAACAGCTGGCTTTTTGTATCTTAACCTTCTCTTTCAACTACTTTAGTCTTTTTGCAGTGATTTGGATTTCAATCACAATTTCCAGATGTTGCCAAGGATTTGTAGAGGATGTGAGTATTTGCGTGATACGTTCCGACGATTACCTATTCATTACTTCAAAACAGCTTCGCCAAGAACAGGGAGGATATGCAGAGCGGGAATATATGTCGTAAGATAAATGCCTAAAAGACTGTAATTTCCTCAGGCAAATATATATTTCACAACTACAGACATAGAGAAGCGTCGCGATGGGTCTATACACTTGTAGTTGATAGTGCATCAGGTGTAATAACGTAGGTCCGAGCTTGGAGGAGAAAGTACTGTTTCCTTGGAAGAAAAATAACTTTCGCGTTCTGTAATTTTCAAGATATTTTATTATTGTTTGCCATTTTTTTACCAAAAATAAAGATTCGACTTCAGATCAATGTTTAGGGATCCAAAAACCCCCAAAAACTATATTTCTCTGAATTGGGGCTATTGTTTGGATTCTTGACCAGATTTATCTTGTTCCTATCCATTGTGTTTCGTACATATCGATCTAATTATTTTTATCGGTACATTATTTGGCTCAATTTTCATATTTACTCCGCAAGAAATGAACTAAATAGCTGAATGATTTTTGCATTTCCTCCGGGTTCTCACCGCGCCCTTTGGTTTTCGTTGATAACAGCTTCAATTACATTGCAGCCTGCGTCTATATTCTTTAGTTAGAATGCACTGCAATGTCAGCGAAACTGATGTCAACAAAAGCCAACGGACATAGTTAGAACCCTAAGAAAATGCTGGAATCATCTGATCAACGCCGCGAAAATCTTCGAGCATAAATAGCTGAATAGCTGCTAAAACTAGCCGCGTTCAAAACTCCTATCTACTCATACAGAAACTAGGTCCCTGTGACGTCACGTGGAGTGGCATCGCATGGGCGCCAATCTGGCCTTCTTCAAATGAGGATAAAATTGACCATTGCCATTCGTCTAAACCGGTATTTCTAAAACCAAATAATTTGTATATTATGAATACTGTAATGGTGGGTAACGAATCGCAATCAATGCCTTTCGTTTTCTTTGATGAAGGAAACTACCCTATTGCCGTGGCACGTTTCTTATTTCGTCAATGGTTTCTTTAGGACGCTCCTGTTCCTTTTGATACTTCCGTTTAGCATTTCTACGATCCATGTTCTTGGCGTGAGTCGTTCGAGTGCTACAATCCACATTGTTTTGGGCGTCTGTCCATAATTTGAGCTGAGGTCGCTTGTCCCTCTGCGGTTGCTTGCTATAGACCGGTGGATTTGGCTTTGCGACCGACGAGTCGGCGAAGCCTTCGGAGCCCAAAGAGAGGAGAACGCGCTCCGCCCTGTTGACATAAATGGCTGCGCAAACACTCCCGACAGCGTCGACCGTGAGGGTGCTGGAGGGCCTAACGGTGACACCCACTGCGCCCGCGCGAAAATCCTTTAGAGAGGAGGGGCGTGAAAAATATCAGAAATAATAGCTTTTACGTTAGGAAGATTTCTTAACCTTCTCTTTCAACTACTTTCGTCTTTTTGCAGTGATTTCTGCATTTTCTTGGGGTTCTAACCATGTTCATTGGCTTTTGTTGACATCAGTTTCGCTGACATTGCAGTGCATTCCGACTAAAGAATATAGACGCAGACTGCAACGTAATTGAAGCTGTTATCAACGTAAGCCAACGGACCACGTGAAGAAAATAAAAGAAACATACTGTAGAACAGAAAGATATAAAATGTCATTCTTTCCTAGTGCTGTTAAGGATAGCACCTGTGTCTCGATAAATAGAATTAATGGCGTCACTCGCTAGGAGGCTTAGTAGGTGCACACGAAGAAGAAAACTGTTACCCGATTTTGTTTGATTTCATTTGAATACTCGTGCTATCTGTATTACTGTTATCATATAGGTAGTTTGTCTTAGGCGAGCGAACTCCATGGATGTTTTCACATGTCTTTATCGTATATGTGGCTGTTTTTTTTTCAGCGTTTTGACTTATGGTTCATATTTCTGGTTGAGCTCTTCCTCCTTTCATTAGAATCGCCCGTCCAATCATATATATTTATTAATTAGTTCGTTGGAATTCAGGAAACTCTGACGGTTGTTAGGTGTGATGTTTGTTTTCAAGTGAAAGTTACAGTACTTTCGTTGACCCAAATAGCCATTCAGTCAACGTTTATAATGTTTCTGGAAAGTTCTTTTGAGGAAAGAATCATTAATAAATTTAGGATGGGAGTCGTTAAGAGTCTTTGATCGCAGAAAAAGCAAATGCTACCGATTGATATGACCAGTAAAATTGACTTTTGTATGGTTATTTAAGGGAAAATGTTTATAACTCATTTCTGTGAACATTTCACCTCTACTCATTCTTATGATATACTGATTGGGGTATGTGATGCCTTGTAATTAAAGCCAGTATCGGTTTCATGATTTCATGTATCGGAGAGGGAATAGTTATGCATAGAAAATGCCAATTTCAGATGGACCACCTTTTTCTATTGCAGTTATCACGTTCACAGTCGTTATTTTTTAATATTTTTTACTGCTGATTATTAGTTGCAATATTTAAGTCAGCATGCCCATCTATGTTTACCAAACGAATCATGAAATGCTGTTTGTTTATTACCCGTAATACTCATGCCCGCACCTTGGTAACACTCCTAAATTGTATAAAAACTTTGGATTGTGTCTTTTGTTGCCTTTCGTGTATTGGCCTCAATTGCATTTTCCAAGTTGTAAATGCAAATGGATAGATGATAACTTCAAAGATATCGAGAGAGGTTCTGTTCCATCGTCATCGGAGCTGGATATTATCATATGTATTTATACAGGCCTAATTGTCGGTTTTATTGACCTCGTGTTACACGCGAAGCTTTTAAATTTTATGAGTGAAATAAACAGTCACCAAAAATAAAAATTGCCATCGTATTATCTCAGTACTTCACTCCTTAAAATGTTTCCTTATCCCTGTCAAATTTATTTTAGGCCATATAGGACTCTCACGCCTTTCCTTAAGCCATTGTTCGTATACAGGAGTCGTACAGTTAACCACTGATAAAATTGGTAATTAGTGATTCTTTTCTTTATCTCTATAAATATTCATTCTATAAATAATGTGTGTAAGCTTTTTCCAATGTGTATACACTTAAACATACCCGTGATCACATATCAAGTTTCTGAAATCAATGGCTTCTTCTCTTACCTGTCAACTTTCCATTTAGTTCTGTTTTTCTGAACAGAGTGAACCTTTCTTTTATGATTACTCTGCAGCATATGTTTATTGTATTTTGCATTAGATATATTATATTTTACGCTTTTTTCCCTATCCTTAGTAATCTGTTTCCATACAGTAGTTATATACTGAATTGCTCCCCCTAACTTGAATTGTTCACAAATTGCTTGGTTTATTACATAGCCAAAGATATAAAATGCTGGCGGCTAATGGAACTTGTTTGCAATTTAAAAAAAAGAGAATTTCTTGATTCGTAAACTCCACTGTTAATGGATGGTGCGCAAATTATTTGTGTAAGTATTGATGTTTTGTGTTTTAATATTCCAAGACATAATTGATAACTTCAGGTTTAACTATGTGAGACCTTTCCATGATGTAAAATAAAAGAATAAAACTTGGTTAAGTTCACTTGTATATTTAAGTAGGCACGACCCGCGTTTCATAACACCTGAATAGCTAACTCGGTTATGAAATCCGGGTCGTGGCTATTTAAATATACAAGAGAACATAACAAAATTTGTTTCTTTTATTTTCCATTATATTCTAAGAGTCCAAATTTCTTTACTCGAAATCACACAATAGCTATCGCTAATTTACATTCCACTTTCGAATTCGTGATTATGCGCGAAATTTTATTAAATAATCATCCGTCTTTCCCGAAATTCATATCCTCGTATTGCTGACCATTGCTTTCCGATTCGATAAATTACCGTAATCATCACAAAGAAATAATGTAATAAATAGTAGGCATTCTATTTCACATAACTGTTACTATTCTATAATAAAAAAGTAAGCGCGTTCTTTTTATTGGAAAAGAGTCTGCAAGCTTTTACATTTTATTACGCTCATACTAGATTGCTTGTCGGGTATCAGTCGAGTGTACCATGTACAAAATCTTATAGTTGGGTATCGTCTTATATTACCTTCCTTGAGATGGCCTCAAGCGCACTTTCCAGGTTGTAAATGCTAATGGATAGCTGTCAATTTGCAAGATAGCTGGAGTGGTACAGTTCAATCATCATCATGAATGGATACTATCATATGTATTTATGCAGGCCTAATCATCAATATTATTGACCTCATAATACACGCGAAGTTTCAAAAATGTATGAATTAAATAAGCAAGTTACAGAACTCAAAATGGCCCTCGAATAATCTCAGTGCCTCTCACCTCAATTTTTTTCCTTTTTCCGCAATGAAATTTTTTGCTTTTCCGTAAGTCATTGCTCCAGTACAACAGTCATTAAAGTTATCTATTGACAATTTTGAAATTAGTTATTCTTCAGTCTGCTAAAGGGAAATTTTTCGGTAAAAATTTTATAGTTGCTCAATAGTATTTACTTTTGGATGTCGAGGCATCGCTCAGTTCTCTTCCCCGTAGTGACGTCCAGGAGAACGTTATATTTTATAAATGGTATTACGCAGGGATACATTTTTGTAAGTAGCCCAATAAAACATTTCGATGCCCACATAGCTATTGTCATAAATATATGGTAGCTACTCGTACCCTATAACATAAATGTATGTACTTTTATTTATTCATCTGCTAAGGCGCAAGAGCTCGCGTATTTTCGTGTCGCTAATATTTTTTGAGACAAGCAGAGAAATTATTAGCGTTGATAATATAAATTTTAGCTGATTTTAGTTCTATCAGCTATAAATATATGAATGAATTGTTGCCTCCGTAGATGATCGAAACTGTTCAGAATACGGCGTGGATTTTTTGATTGCAAAACATTTTGTTTCGCGTGGACTTCGGCCCCGGAATCTAAACATGTAAATTTTCCCCGAGTTCATTCAGCATGACTCGTGGCGGCAGTTTCCGCTACATATGCCATCCTCGAGACCATCTCATCTTCCCACGTCCGTGTCTGGTGATATTTACGGCTGGTGAGGAAGGATCCTTCGCGTCTGTAAGCCGTTCCAGTTGCCCCGGCAACGCAGTGGGACGTGTCTCCGTGTCGCGACCCCAGGAATTGTGGGTAGGCATCTCTCGTTAGTTCTGTGTGTGCGCGCCGGCGAACACGTTTTGACCAACCCAACTTTTGACCTGCCTACCTTCTCATGGAATGGCGTCCTTTGTGGGATGACCTCAGCGCTCGTGAGAAGATGAACTGATATCTCTTTCGCGTTTTCTACTCCGCTCTATTGCATACCTCTGGTTGGGCGTGGCATTGAAGCTATGTCGGTTCTTCTTATGTAACTTCTCCTGTAACTGCAATATTTTCTTTTCGGAGTGCATACATGTCGTTGAATTCAGATTTCTTTGATAGGTTCGAATTTCATTTTCTATGGGGAAACCGTCTCATTCTAATGAATCATGTGATTGGAAACGGGGAACGTACGAAGTTAGATGACTGATTATTAAGTGAAGAGAAAAAAGGTCCCAGCATCTTATGATGTAAGCAATCTTCGCCTTGGAAGTATATTCAAATTGTGTCTTCAGGCCGTTTTACACAGGGCACGTCATTGCGCAATCTGACGTATGTTCGAAGGCGCAATCAAAATTGCGTCGTAGAAAGCGGTGAATTGCTTGAACACATGCGAGAATGCGTGGATGCGTGACGGCAAAATAGCCCCTCTCCTCTAACTCCAAGCTCGCATTCTCGCAATATCAATGTTTTCGGTGCTGACCTGCGCAATGACGAGTGAATGTCGAACAGGCTCATGAGAAGTGAAAAATACGGTTTAAATAAAAATCCATGGAAAACATCGCTACAGTTGTAAACCTAACACTCTTGCTACCTCACCAACCCGATCCCCCAACATTTTCTTGTAGTTATTATTGACTTGCGTTCATTTTTAAATACATACAAGTTGAGATCATTGCTCTTCTAAAAATGTCCTCTACGTTCATTTTGAACTAATTGCAAGAGATCATTTCTCCTATATAAACGAGGTACGATTTTTTTCAAGCTCCGATGGGCCATGAACAAAAGGTGAAATGATCGATTAAAAATTATTTCATTGTGAAATATTGAGCACACTTGTGGTGTCCTTTCGACATAATCACCAATGCGATTGAGGAATTGGTCTTGCCTGTGGACATTATATACCGTCTTTCTTATACCGTCTTCATAGGACGTTGCCGCCAATGACCTCCAATGAATTTTCCCTTTGTCCTGGTGTTCATCGCCCGTTTGAAAACGCTTCCCTCCGAGACACATCTTCATTTCAGCGTAAAGATGGAGGTCACACGGCAGTAAGACGGCATTGTGCGGTGGATGATCGAAAATGTCCCATTAAAATTGCTCAAGGAAAAGTTGGGTTATATCAACGATGTGATAACGGTCGTTGTCATGGATCAGAGCACTTCCAGAAGTCAGCATGTCTCTTCTTTTGTTTTGAATGGATTGGACGTAATGTTTCATACACTAGCCACAGTGCATTTAAAAAAATTCTCTTTTACCGGCATAAAGGTCAACATGTCAATGCTGAAGCCATTCGGCGAATTTTCTGGCTGTCTCTCCGCAGTGCACACTTTGCGGGTGAATCAATTGAGGTAATGTAATTAATGAGATTGCAACTACCCTTAAAATAACAAATTACGGTCAGAAATGACTTGAGCATGTGTTGCGGAGGACGCGCAGTTGCCATATCCTCTTAGCACCCACCTGTCGCTTGTATGGTGTTTTTGCTGAGCAATCGGGGGTTGAAATATAAACGGCCCTCGTATTTAGTATTAAAATCCTCGATGGTATGAAGGGTGTATCTGCTTCGCGGCAAGTGGCACGCCGATCACTTAGGGGTCTAAGGTCTCCGCGCGGTCATTGAGTAGTCCCGGAAGAGATAGATCTCCGCTTTCTCTAGAAGTCCCTCCCGCCGATGTTCTTTGTTGTTTCTCGTCGTCTTGGAAACAAACTCTCCCAGGTGGATGGAACGATCCGCCACAACTCGTTAGGCGGGCTTCTCGACTCGGAAAGCTTGGTTGATGTTCTTCCTTTCGTTTATACCCCTTGTCTTTTTTTAAGGGAGATTCGTTTCAGCCGTTATTGTTTATTAATTAGATCAATTTCAACGACTTTTATGAATAAAATGTTGATATTTAAAAATCACGCCCTGTGGTTTTCACTAAATCAGCGTCCTCTTCATCATTGTCAACATCGTATCTGCAAGAATTTTTTGGTGTGCTGTAACTCTTGCATGAATAACTTACTTATCTAACTTTTTCGTTTTTATATGACTATTTAGTAGTTTTATTTGCATGGTAGAATTTTCGTGTCCTTAGCAATCTTCTAGCTTCTGGTCTGACCGTATGTCGTTGTCCTGTGCCCGGCAAGCGAACGCGTTTCTGATTAAGGCTAGGAAGAGTGCTACAGTGAGTGGTGTGGAATCACACCATGCCACACACCCTGGCACACGGTACCTCGTAGAAGTACGTGTTTCATTAAATAATTGTCTTTTCTAGGTTTTTAACCCTGATGAAGTACTATTATCTGTGGCAGAATTACGATGCAAATTATATAGACATAAGCAGATAGCATGCTCCTCCACTAACTTATAGTATTCTCATGGTTATTTCTTTAGTAGGAATTCAATTATCCCCTGAACAATTAAGAACTATCACGCTTGGTCGAACTCTGGTAGTCAAATTTCTCGCGATGCACGCCTTATTTACTTTTGTATAATAATACAGTGTAAAGGCTGGTGTCCTGTCTTCCCGACACACGTTTATTGAGATGGCTTAACTTAGTATCGAAGTTCTTCCACCAAGTCCATTTCTTATCGCTCAAGTTGGGTTATTATGTTTGATCTCCTCATACTATCGAGTTTATTTGACGTGGTTGTAATGATCACCGGCTCATTTATGCATTCTTCCTGGCCAATTGATGGTATTATTGCGAACTTATAAATGTACCGAATGTTTTCGGAAAAAATTGATTTTTTGTTTTACTACTTCGGAGAAAAATATTTATTTTTTTTTCAGACCAAAATACGTAAAAGCTTTGTAATTTCTAAAATGACCACATTTTAGAGTTGCGTTTGAACGTGGAATAAACATTACTTGTCAACTTCAGAAGTGTGTTTTTTTTTTTAATTGCAAAATGGTATTTTTTCTAAGAAATCCATCAAACAGCGAAAACGCGGAACGTTGATTTTTGAAAGGTATCGTTGTTGTCAAAATGTAGTTCTCGTGTTAGACGTACTTATACACTTCTTCCATTTACAACCATGTATTGACTGAATGTTTGAATAGCTTAACCCTAGAAACTGTCGTTAAGGAAAGGCTTCTTTATTATATGGCCAAAATTAGCCTTAACTAATTAAAGGGATCCGAAGAGAGTTAGGAGAAAATTGCAAGAAACAATCTCGCTCGAAAAGGGCATGTTATTAAGTAAGAAGTCTTGGGTTTTCGTTACTGCTATACCGCGCCGTGTAACCTATGACCTTATTCCTAGACCAGACCGTGATCGATGCGGGAACCGTTGACCTTTTAGCGCTAGACCAACCTCGTCTAGCGTGCGTAATTGCGCCTATTTTATCCAATTTCATCTGAAGTCTCGTAGTATTGCTTCGGAGAATAAATATAACCTACTTAAGCTTTAATGGCTAAGGGGGAAACTAGATGGTGTTGACAAATGTCGTTAACGCTCTTAGAAAGCTGTTACGACCCGAGGAATTTTATTGCATTCTGGCAATAGTATGAGAAGTGCCTCATTTACAAGTCAAATATATTTTGATAAGTCTGCGCAAAAGCATCTTTTACTAACACATATTTATGTAATATATCCCCCTGCAAATGATTATTTCTCAATTTTCTATAGTCTCCGATTACTAAAGGGCTATATAGTGTATGCATATATACCCACAATCAACCTCAACATGTATGTATCTTACTTCTTTGAACTATCAATAAAATAAGTAAAATAAAAAATATCCAGTTGTTTTCCTCCTTCTTTAGAGCCATGCAATTGAAAGAATTTAAGGCACAATTTTTTTCCAATAACATGTTGAACAATCAATTACAGTGTTATAATTAAATGTACCTGGCGTATTAACTTTCTGTTTTAATAACTATATTTGCCTCTGTACTTTCATAAAAATAGAGAACTAATTGAAGCTGCTTTTCTATTAGTTGGTCACGCCAAATTATTTTGTTTTGAGATGACTTACTAACGTAAAGTCGCTGTTAGAAAAGATATTAGGGTGAACATATCAGATACCCTTATCAGATGAAACTGAATACACACAATTTAACATTTTTTATTGTTTGTGATTTATATAACCGTATCATTTTTTCGTTATGTGTAAGTTTAAACCTGAATTAATAGATAATATCGCATCATAGCTATAGAAACTCATCGCTTATTATTATATCCGGTATTCTCCTCCTTAAGTTCTGTTTTTCTGCTTGACTTTGTTTTTTTTATTTCACTCACACTTTTTACTCATGAACTTCCTTTAGCATAATTCTTCTTAATTTATTTGAGTGGATTTAAAATTTTAAAGAATATATGTGTTTTGCCGAGAGTAATAATAATTGAATATTAACAATTATAATTTTATATTATTTTATATACCAGGCGTTCACTCAAATATCGAGCTATGGCTATATCTTGGCCGAGTATTGAGGTACCTCGTTCTCATTCTATCATAGCGATACGCCTTTGATTGCTGCTATAGAATTTAGCAGTAACTTCAATATTCGAAATTAAAAGTTTCTTTTTATTACGATCACACTATTTATTCATTAAGTTTCTTTAACTTTATTCAGCTTAATTTATTTTGGCGGATTTAAAAATTTACAGAATATTTATTTTTATGGAGAATAATAATAATTTATTATTAAAAATTATTATTTTATATCATTTTATATACCAGGCATTCACTCAAATGTCCAAATATGTATCCTCTTGGCCAAGTATCGAGGTACCTCGTTCTCAATCTACCGTAGGGATACGCCTTCGATTGCTGCAATAGAATTTTGAAGTGACTTCGATTGCTTCCTTGAAGAATATAATCGTTATTGCCCATGAATAAGGAAGAATTTCGATTCCCACGCTAGGTAATAACGTATGAGATCGAGTTTGATCACGAATCCGCATTAAATTCAATGCCATCGAGAACATGAACTTATTAGTGCCATAACGTACTTTGAAGTGTCGTAAAGGTTTATTCAAAGAACCTCACCTAAAAGTCTATCATCGAATTCCAATATTTTCACATTTTTATTATTGCGTCATACCCTGACGTCTTATTTCATTCCTCGCTCTAGCGTCCCATTTCGTCGATCATTTTTACCGCTCACGTGCGAGCGAATAAATATTTTAGACGGCGCAAATGTATACCACGGGCTCTCGCATTTCCATTATGGGAGTGACTGCCTAGCGCTCGCTGGCAGGTTGTTCTATTCATTCCATTTCAAAATGTCACAAAGTCAAGGGCATGATAGTGGCGACCCTTTAATCTGAAGCGTTCATCTGCTTTTCATTTGTCACGCAAAGACACATCAGCGCTCTGGCCGGTAAAGGTTCGATATTCATATCGTAATTCCTTTGTTGAAGTTAATGTTTTATTCTGGCTCTTTTTTATGGGAAGCATCTTCTTTATTATTCAATTCTTACATATTCTCTTCAACTGTATGTAAGTTCAGTCGCTCACAATGAACTAAGAAGTATAATTCGATTTATATAAGCGGTAGATTAATAGAAGCATAGATTTTCGGCGAAAATATTTTTGTATCTGTCCACTCACTCTTATTTTGAATTAAAAATAATCCAAATTTGCCGCTCATTAGAATACTTCGTGGCTTCATCAAAAATCTAGGAGTGGATCTGATTTGTTAACTGGAAATCGAGGGCAGGCAATCACATAGTGGTGTCACTAATTGTACGGGAAATTTATGCCGTGAAAAACTTTCCATATGCATTTTCGTAAACAGTTAAGTAATCCGGATGTTTCGACGCTGATAACTTAAAAAGGCGATGAATCAAAATATGAAAGATGAGTCCGAAGCTATACGTTTTCAATATTAATAAGAATATGCTTTAAACTTAATTGTTCGGGCTTATAAATAATTTCCATCGATTTGAATCGTCTGACCATCTGTGTTTTAATAATAGTAATGAACGCCTGCTATCAAGATTTGCTATTTGTCTGTTAATCGCCAAATCTATTAGTAACTTCTCTAAATTTAGTGCCTATTTACGGTACATGATTGACAACAAGGGATGTATGAGCAACAAAGGAAATGAGACAAGTGGATGGGTAGAAAGGAGAAGGAAGGTCCAGATTCAGTTACATGGACCATGTTATAAAGGATGTTAAAAAAGAGAATAATTTCGCAAATTTAAAGAGATTAGCTGACAGAAAAACTGATTGAAGAGCTACGTAGACAAATATCTAGATTTCTGGCTCATGATGTTTGCTAATGATGAAATATACGCAGATGACTTAAAGATAGCTGAAAAATTTGCTGAAACTTGGGTGGTGAAAATTTATTACTTTTTTAATTCTCATAATTTTCCGAGCATAAAATTTCAGCTTGGAAAATTATGTGTTCATTATTTATCCTGAAAACATTCCATGGACATGAGTAGTAATTTTTCTAAAAAAACTGATATTGTTCGGTACATGACCATGCTCGATGTGTAAACTGACGTCAGTTTTCATGTCGAGCTCTAAGAAAAAAATCCAACAGTTGATGTGATATTTGTGATCGATAGTAGATCTTCATCTTGGAAAATTTGTAACTAAGGCAGTTGTTTGGATTAGTTCAAACATTTCCATTATTAAAGTGGTATGGAACTAAAGGGATGCGCGACCTCTTATTGGGAACGGGAAATTCTCTCATATTAATGAGCAAACTTCACAAATATTAATTATTTCCTCCTTGTGTAACACGGATAATGCCTGTGGGATATTCAAATGCCTACCTCACTTAGAGAAGCATGTCGGTATTTATTGTTCACACATTCACATCGTGATTTGTTTTCATGGAAATATGTCCAGAGTCATGGGTATTTTTGATGCGATTGCCTGCCATTTCTGGAGAAGTGAAAGGAATTATGGCTTTGGGTTTGTCGACAGTAACTGCTGACATTTTTCGCCATGTGTGTGAGGAATTTGAAGAACGACTTTATTGTGATTCTGAAAATGACGGATCAAGCGATAATTTCTTTGGTCTCTGAAAAACTTCCTTGAGATATGACTCAGAGCGACAGAAATCGTGTGATTCAGGCTTTTACAATCGGACGTAAAAAAAAGTTCGATCAATTCATTCTAATTTTTTGTGAAACAATATTTGTACCCGAGAGGAATAGCGCGGAAAAGCTATGAATTTGATAGAATATTCACGAATATTAATTTCGGTTAACAGGCCATTACATTCTACGGAGAGTTTTTTTTTTTACAGGATATTGAGATATATTTGCCCAATGTCTGTTCTCAGAATGGTGTACTATGACTTAGTTAATTCAAGATTACAAATCGAAATTGTGTGTTGGGGTGGAGCATACTTGACTAATTTGCTACCACTCCTGGTATCCAAGAAAAAGATGATAAGGGTAATGCTGTGGGAATCATTTATAATGCATTCCCCTATTCAAAAAAATATACATCCTACCTTTGAGGTATTTATTTGTATGTAAGGTCCTTAGGATATTTTATATTAGAGGTGGTGAAAAGAACTTACCAAGAATACATAATCTCCGATATTGTAATACTGTTCACATTCCCAGACTAAGAACAGAATTATTTAAACAAAGTTGGAATGAGATGCAATGATTGCCTTCGATCGTTATTTCATTTTTTTTTTTTTCATGTTATTCCAGAATGGTAAAATTTATTGTGTATTATGTCCCAAAGCACTCTAACTGAAGAACGAGTCGGTAACCCCAAAACGGTGTATTAACCTCAAAAGGGTACCGAAGTTCCTGCAGCCATGCAATACTTAAAATTTATATATGTGTGGAACAATAAACAGTATTATTATTATTATATTATATTATATTATATGCACGGCGTGTGTGCATCCTCAAAGACGACAATTTCGCCAGCATTGCGGCTGGCTTCTTCGGGTCGATTGAGTAGGGAGAAACAGCTTTGACCGCCTTTTATGCACATCCCTCGGAGTCAGGCGTCTTCTCTTTGGCCCATATGGGCGGCCGGAGACTTCTCACGCTGAATTTTCGCCACGCTGCGAAAGATTATCCTAGGATTTCAAATCATAGATTATTTTCCCTAGAAATTTAGATCGTTCTGTCGCCAGCGACGAGAGTGGCGACTTTTGTAAATTAAAATGCGTATTTGGCGCGTATGATTGTCGATTGGATAATCCTCTGGTTTAATCCTCGAACTATTAAGGATAGCAAAGGTGTCTCGATTAATAAAATCATTTACTAGATCGACTCAATAGCATGTTATAATTTTTCCCACGCTCTAACCTTTCATGGATTTTCTACGAGAATTACTATTCGTTGGAAAGTTTGACTTTGTATTGACATGCTCCTATTTTTATTATTTATTTTTTAGTCTAACGTTTAATATTATTATGCGTAATATTTTATGGCCGTGTGGTGTGCATGGGGGATCCTCTTGCATACTGCATGTTGGTGATTGATCACCCCGTGCCAAACACCCTAGAGGTTACTCGCAGGGTATCATTAAGACGCAGATGTAGATTTTTGGTGGAAACCAAGGGGACTGCATAGAGGAGGTCCAGTTCCATCCCACAGAAGGCCGATTTCTTCTGCCACTTGGGCCGCATTTTAATATGTTTTCAGAAATGTCCACGTTGATGAGTACAGGGTATTCACTTATTTTATTCTAATATTTTGCAGTATACTGTTTTTAATTGCAAGGAATAGCATTGAAAAGTAGTGAATTTGATAGATCACGTCATTATGTATAAACATTTCGGTTAAAACCCCAATTATTCCTCATTTCTCCGTGAAACTCGGATCAATTTGTCCGTCAGCGACACGAATGGCGACTTGTGTAAACCCATTTAATTACGCGGTGGGTGACAACACATTCAGAGGCCGGTTTTGAAGATCCTCTTTTGTAATGTTCGTGGTGAAAATTATGAGAAGAATTTCTCCCGTTAGCGATCCTTGTTTCAACTGCTTTGATACGAACCCGAACCAGATGGATGTATATCGGAGCGCGTGGGTATGCATATGCGTCCGCCCACATGAAAGCAAGACGTCCGCCGGTCGACGACACTCCCCTCTCTCTCTCTGATCGAACGCCTCGGAATGCTGGACATCATGAGTAACTTCTCCGGGGCAACCCCCCACCCCACCCGGTCGCTTACTCACCGCCGCGAATAATCCTCCCGCGCGTATGATACGCCGTCACCTACGGGACACGTCCGCGTTGTTTAGATGTGCGCCGTACATGTTTTCCTCGTGGTCGAGAGGGGAATGAGAAAGCGATAATATGTTAAGCGAACCGTACCCGGATCAGAACATCAATCTCAGTCCCACATAGCATCTCTCTTCTGCTGTAAGTCGAAATTTATGCTATAGTATGTATCCATACACGATCAGGAACCGTGGCGAATCTGGGTATGGGCCGAAGTGAAGGGGAATACCGAGAGGCCTCAGACGGATATGTATTCTGGAATTTTCGATGTTCAAGACTGAAAAACACATTTCATTTCACATTTTTGATAAAATAGATGTAAAGAAAATGAAGGGGGTAAACTTCATGTGGTTTACTTATATATTTGGAAAAGCACGAACCGTATTCCATAACATAATTACATGTTATGAAACGCTGATCGTACTTTTTCAAATATATTAGTGAACCTAACAGAGTTTATTTTTTCACTTTTCATAATGGAAAGGTTGAAAACAGTTAAGCCTGAATTCATCAGTTAAAACAGTTATAATTTTAAAAGATAACCATTAACATGTGTTAGGTAATTCAATTAGTAAAATATCAATGGAGTCCGTCGTGGGTCTACATAAAAATACCGACAATATCAATATTTGCAGAACTTATGATGGTACGTGACCTGATTTTAAAAGTATGACTTAATCACGAGAAACAAGAGAATAGTCGGATTACTTTTATGATAAGGTAATTTTTTTTTAGGTGTTTGACGTCTGAAGTTCGATTTGATCTCGCGATATTTTCTACGCAAATGAGGATATAATAATAATAATAATACGTCTTTATTGGGCGAGATTGGGACTAGAAAGTCCCATCTTCCATCTAACCCCTGTATATAAAGCAATGGCCTTCAACCGCGGCCCCAGGGCCGCATACGGCCCGCCGGAAAACTTTTTGAGGCTAAAGATAATATTATATCGCGCCGCACATTATAAAATATATATCGACACACTCGTTAAAAATAAATTATGTAAATAATAGCATTGATTAATAGAAATATTTAACAAATAAAGATTATTGCACTTTGAAATTATAGTTTCTTTGAAACTATAGTTTGAAATTATAATAGAAAAAGTTTCTTTTTGTTTTATTGTTGTGGTGGTAAGTGACGAAGAATTTAGGCCGTCTGGACGATGAGAAATCGATTTTTGGCCCTTACATCGAAAAATGTTGAAGATCCCTGGTCTAAAGCCTCCCTTATATGCAATTTCCAATGACCTTTGAAATTCTTTGTTATTAGGCAAAACAGAACGCATACAACGGCCCTTTTACGTGGCACTTATCGGCATAGAAGATTATTTTATACGTGTATTTGCTCTAACTCTTGGTTGAACCCGTGATTGAGGAAAGATATTCCCTATGAAATAGGTAAATTAGTTTTATAGAAATGTTTTTGATATCTGCGCTATCGCAAGAATCATTGAGCGCAAAATAGGACCTGCTATAATTCAATTCAAAGAAGTATACTATTCATATTCATTCCTTTGTGTAAATGTTTTTCACTCACCAGTGGATCTACATTTCTGATTTCGAAGTCTGTCTGAATAGAATCAAGAACCTGGTTTACTCTCCGTTCAGTCATAGAGACAATCACTCAGGGGTATTTTTTTGGTTTGGCAAACCAAGATTTCCATAATTCCTGCGCTCAAAAAAAAACAGTAGCGAGAGTAAATTACCAGTGTAAGATGTTGTTTATATTATTCCGCATTGTATTGTTTTACGGAATGTATATTTTCGTCTTACGTGTTAAATTTTTTTGAAGAACTTGCAGTGCAAGGAAGGGTGGTTGCAGCATACTCAGGATGAAGTTAGTGCGTTAGAAAAGTGAATGGCCGTGAGAGGAATTGCTAGTAGCAGCATTGACTCATTACGAATTTTTGTGTTTTTTAGTGACGAAAGGAATAGAATAATGAAGCTTTATCGGGTAAGATTCGTTTGAATTTTCGTTTTAATTCTTGGAAATCGGAACTATTGGCTCTCGCCATGAATCTCTAAGCTAAATTCGAGGAAATCAGTAAGCATATTTTTTTACATGTTTGGGTAATAGATGCTAAGTTTATTTTTGCCTAAAAATGGCTAATTTCTTAAATGAATTTTCGTGGTTAATTAAATTTTGTTAACGTCATCACACGCGTAAATTGATCAATATAGGATGCAGTTGCTTGAAAAAATAATGAATAATTTAAACGTTTTATCGGGGAATTAATTAAACTTTTTCATGAACTGGATCCGGGACATATATTCTTATCCCACGGAATGGTTTCATTTCATGTAGAATCCTTTAAGCTACAATTGTAGTAGTAGGTAGTTAAAATTTATGAGAGAAGATGTTAACATTTACTTTTACTCTAAAGTGTTCAGATTATTCCTGAAGAAGAAGTATATTTTCTCCAGCCTCTTTCTTGCATTTTAATGACGTAATTTTAAGGTTCCGCTAGTGGAAAAGAAAATAGGAAAGGCTTTTTTCTGAATATTTTTTCCTATTACCGGTAAATATCTATCTGACAAAATTGAATTCTCAGAATCAATGGGAAAAAAATCTATATCAACTCATAGATAGCAACATTATTTATGACTTATTAGGTATGGAGAGCTGCCAGTGATTTTGGATTCTTATCACACTTGATGAATTTTTTTTAATTGAAGTACTGGTGCTCAATTATAGCATTGCAACGTCAAAATATTTTATCAATTTCAGTGTAAAATATAATATTTATGCTGTCATAAACTGACAATGTGGACGAAAAACATTCAATTTTGATTAAGGCTTCGTTGAGTGCTGCAATGCTGCATGCCTGGTGTGGAATCACCCCGTACCCCACATCCCGGTGGTGGCTTTCACGGTACCTTGCACAAGGGCATACCCAGGATCAAAACTAGGGGGAGGGGGGGCAAGCCAAGATTGTTCGCGTTATAGGTAATATTAAAGCATGGAAAAGGTGAATGAAACCAACATTTTAAGGAAAATTTAACAGCTCTTTATTAGTTTTAAAAATTATTTGCTTGAAAAAATATTATTTTCCTTAAAGAAATTTGCTATTTTTTCTTCTAGGGGGGGTGCTGCCCCTCCTGCCCCTCGCTGAGTACGTCCATGACCTTGTAGATATAGAGTCCATAGGATTAGATGAGTTTTCCCAGAGTGACCAAGTGGTCAGTAGCGGATTCAGAAAAAGCTCAAGGGGGGGCGCAAAAGATGCCTTGAGTTACCTTTACTTTTATCGTAATAAAAAATAATCAAGTCACATGCAAAGTTTAAGAAGTTTTTAATTAAAGTTAATATGTAAAAATGCAAGACAA
Source organism: Ischnura elegans (assembly GCF_921293095.1). Lineage (NCBI taxonomy): Eukaryota > Metazoa > Arthropoda > Insecta > Odonata > Coenagrionidae > Ischnura > Ischnura elegans. The sequence continues at coordinate 73,827,998 of NC_060254.1, forward strand.
TGCCTTGTTATAATATAAAAAAGTTATAATTGTGGATCTGAAGTGTTTGGAAATACGGGCGGACCCACAAGGGGGGGCGCGCGCCCCCTGCGTCCCCCATCTGCATCCCCCACTGCAAGTGGTTGACTTTTCCAGACTTTGGGAGATGCAAAAAAAGTGAACGGAATAAATCCGCATATGATATGCAGCACTATCGGGAAATCATTGGACGGGGCGCAATGCTTGGCGTTTGAAGTTCACCGTAACGGTATTCCGTCGCATTCTCTTCCCTCTCCGTTGGTTAGGCCCGCTGGCCAGATTAGGGATGGTGGCTCCTTCTTCCCGCCAAGCGCGCCAATGCCTTGTCTACACTACACACTTAACTTAAGTGACTTCACTTAAATATAATCTTAAATATGGTGCGGTAGCTACACTTGAGCTTTAAGTCGACTTCAGCACCGTGATTGTCTATATCGGGAAACAGTTATGTTGACAGATGAAGGTCTAGGAGAGCAATTAGTGATTCTTTGATCCAAAGCGACTGTTATTTGAAATAAACTTCCAAACTCCGTGAATTAACCATTTTGGATTCAGAAGGTTAAAAGGAAAGACCGATTTCAGTTCCTGAGGGAACGCTATATGGCGAGAGGTGATGGAGCCATAGGAATTTAGAATTACTAAGCGTGACTTCGTGGAATGACATATTCATAACGTAAACAAAAACACTTATTGCTAGTCAAATTCCACTGCTTTATTAAAACCATTGATGTTAAATTTCAACCATTAATTCCTCCCACGTCAAATGAAATCGCCACATCTTATCTCCCTCGGCATCCCTAGGACTAACATTAAAGCCCTATGCAATAGTTTCAATAACAGTGTGTGGGAAGTTACTGAGTGCATTCGTTTACGTTATTTTCGATTATGACACCATGGAAAATAAACTGTTTTACCGGATCCTCTGCCGTCGTCTCATTGTCAGTCTTAAAATTCCTTAAAACGTTTCTAAGTTTTATAAATCGAGTTTCACCGTGAGCAACAGGCATAGCAATTAGTTTTCACGGAAATAAAACCAACAATAAGATGAGAAACACTACAAAATAAATTCGTCGAATTAATATCCCCAACACTAGAAATTAACTAACGTAATAGAACGCTCAATAACCACATCATACAATACAGCACAACTTAGAACATAATCATGAACATGCATGCATGAACATAATCAACGGGATGACGTGAGATGGGTATTTATGTGCCATTTACAACACATGAAGAGCTTCAACCGTGCGGAAACAGTTGCCTACGCAATTTAAGTTGGGTTCTAAGATGACTTAAGTGGAGGTGTACTTAAATGAAGCTGGTGACACCTACACTACCAACTTAAATACAGAGCCAACTTAAGTAGTCACTTAAGTTACTAGTGTAGACCCGGCACAAGGCCCACCGACATTCAGCGCGTGCTCGCTGTAATTGGCCACGCATTTCGACTCCCTCCTGTGGCGAAATAGGGTGCATTTATGCATTCCACACGCGTGAGTTTTTAATGCCTCTTACTGATAACGATTGTTTCAGCCACGAATATAACAAATGAAGATCAAGGCCATTGCCAGAAAATATTTTTGGGGGGTGAGGAGTTATGGAATAATAGACAAGCATAAAATTATTTTCAGGGTGGAGGTTTTCGGGGTTAGCACCGCGTAGATTGGTCTCTGCAGACAGCAGTTTCGCCGGCATTGCAGCAGGCTTCTTCAGGTCAATTGGACTTCATTGACCTGAAGAAGCCTGCTGCAATGCCGGCGAAAATGTTGTCTGCAGAGACCAATCTACGCGGTGCTAACCCCGAAAACCTCTACCCTGAATCTTCGCCACACCGCGAAAGCCTACACAAGGACATAAAATTATTTTATTAAGATAAATAAATTTGCGTATATGCTTACATATACATATTTATTATAAACCCTTGAAGGAAAATATAAATATATTATTATAAAATTGTATTTAGCCTCCTAGCTTTCTTCGCAGCAAACAAATTAATTAACTGCTCGGTGTCGATGTCAATTCTGCGGTGGATCACTACGCCGCTCTATAAGATCGTCGTGTGAGCACCAAGCGAGCATAAAGATTCTTTTCATTTCGGGGGGGGGGGGGGGGGATGAATCCCCCTTGATCCCTTCCCTAGCTACGGCCATGATGAGGATCCTCAAGTCCAGGGGCGGTGTAGCTAGGTCCGTTGTTCGGGGATCGCCGAGGGCCCCGAGCTTATTGGGACCCACAACGCTCGCGTCTATCCTGAAGCGTATGTGGAAGTTGTAATAAAGTAAGACAAAGATGACTTGAACCAAATTTTCTTTTGAAAATATAAAATTCTGAGTTTTCATTAATTTTCTTTATTTATATACTCCGTGTTAAAAGGTCATATAAAAGAAAAAAGGAGTCGGAAGAAAAAAGAGAACCTGATTATTTTTGAAAGGGTCATTCAAAAAGTTTATTTTAGATTTTTTTTAGATTTGTATTATTAAATTATACAAGCTGTGAATTTTTCACGTTTTACATGTAGTATTGTTTCTGACGAAACTGCTATTTTTATTACTTTTAACTAGTTTTTAAGAGCCAGATTAGCGTCAAATCCATTTTCGGAAATGTTATTTCCTATAAATTTTCCGGGGTAAGACCACATGATGAGCCCCAGCCGAGGGCTCACGTTCGCCACAGGCTGCCGCTAATCAAGTCTGTCTCTAAATGTGCTGTCACCCACCGCGCATTTAAATAGTTTTATAAAAGTCGCCACTTGCGTCGCTAAGGGACAAGTGGATCCGATTTTCACGGGGAAATAAGGTATAATTAGGGGTATTAAACAAAATTTATGCACATGGTGATGAGAATTATCAGATTCCTGATTTTTAAACGGTATTCCTCGCAATTGCAAGCATTATACTGCAAAATATTGGAAAAAAGTTAATCGCATTTCACTCATCACCACGCCGCGGACATTTTTGAAAACCAATCAGATAACGATTGCGGGTAAATAAGGTATAATTAGGGTTTTTAACCGAAATTTATACAATTGATGATGAGATCTATCAAATAGCCGGCCTCCATGGCGGCAGGGTAAAGTCCCCCACTGCTAACCTAGAGGTCGCGGGTTCGAATCCCGCTTGGGTGGATTGACCCCCATCCTGGGCATGGATGTTTGTGATTGTCAATCAAGTTAATTGTAAGCTAGGACAATGTTGTCCTAAATTCGCTTGAAAAATGAAAGACAAAATTATTATTATTATTCTTTATTCCACAAGATTTACTTGGAGGTCTGCCAGCGTCGGGCCTTGCCAAGACGCTGCCTCAAGTTACAATTCATTTAAAAACAATCTAACTGTTCTACATGTATCCAGTACTACAGATTTTTGAATATTATATAGTGTGTTTCTTTTAATATTTAATTGTTCAATTCCAAAATTGAGTGATGAATGTATTATTCCTGTTGATGATATTACTATGGGGATGATGGTGACCACGTCCTGTTTCCAGATAGTTTTTATTTGCCTTGCGAGGTCTTGATATTTTTGTTTCTTTTCCTCGTATTTCTTCTTAAGGTTGTGGTCAGCCGGAACTGCTATTTCAATTATAAAGGTCTGCTTTTCTTTTTTTTAAATCCAGATTATGTCCGGTCTGTTATGCTGGAAAGGTTTGTCTGTGTAAATTGTGTTGTCCTAGTATAATTTGTAATTTTCATTTTCTAGCACTGTAGCAGGGGTGAAAAGGTAATATGGTTCATGATCCACTTTTAATCCGGTAACATACGCTATTTCTAAATAAATAATTTTGCATACATTATTGTGTCTTTTGGTGTATTCATTACCTACTAGATTCGTACATTCGCTAATTATGTGTTCTATCGTCTCACTCTTTGCATTACATTTGCGACATAAGTCATTTAATACGCTTCCGTCTTTGATTATATATTTCCTATAATTCTTCGTACCAATTACTCTGTCCTGAATGGCTACCATTGTCCCCTCCGTTTCCTTATATAGCTCACCTCTTTGTAACCAGGCATTTGATAGTGAGGTGTCTACGCATTCCTGATGAAGAAATTTGTGATGTATGCCATGTACTTGCTTGCTTCTCCATGTGTCCTCTAGCTCCTCTATTTTTTCTTCATCTATTGATTTGTCTCTGACATTAAGCTGGAGTGGTGTTGCTTTATCATCATTTTTTACGACTGACTTATAGAGGTTAGTCGTCTCGCCTTTCTGGAAAAAGTAATTTCTAAATTTATCTATAATTCTGTAATGTAGGTTCTTAATGCGTATTAAACCTCTACCACCATTTTTTCTTTTAATGTATAACCTTTCGACAGCAGCATTTGGATGATGTGATTTGTAATTTGTTAATGCTTTCCTTGTCAATCTATCTAGGTCTTCTAAATCCGTATTAGTCCAATGAATTACACCAAATGTTTACGTTAAAGTTGGAACAGCAAATGTATTTATGGCTTTTGTTGTATTCCTGCTATTTAACTGCGTTTTAAGTATAAGTTGAAGCCTATTTTTATATTCTCTTGTGACTTTTTCCTTAATTTCTTTCTGTGGGATTTGAGTGTTCTGCACTATGCCAAGATATTTATATTTTTCATGATCTTCCATGTTTTCGATTTTTCCGCTATCTAAAAGAATATCTTGCCCTTTAACGTATCTCCCTTTATTAATTTCTAATTTTCTGCATTTATCTATTCCAAACTTCATACATATGTCATTACTAAAGCTCTCCGTTAATTTCAACATATAATTTAACTCCTTCTGATTGTGGGCATATAGCTTTAGATCATCCATGTAGAAAAGATGATTAATCATATGTGTCTGATTTCTATCAATTTTTAATTTGAATCCATATTTTGTTGAATTTAATATATTTGATAATGGGTTGACAGCTAGGCAGAACCATAATGGGCTCAGAGAATCCCCTTGAAATATTCCTTTTTTTATTCGGATAATACTACTTTGAATTTGACCTTGAGAGGTATTCAATACCAACTGAGTTTGCCACTTATTCATTACTGTGTTTAGAAACTCCACAATTGAAATATCTATTTTGTAAATTTTTAAGATTTCTTTTAGCCAATAATGTGGAACCGAATCGTATGCCTTTTGGTAGTCTATGTATGCTATCAATAGATTTCTCTTGGCCTTTTTCGCAGTGTTCATAATTACACTGTCGATTATCAATTGCTCTTTACAGCCTTGTGATTTCTTTCTACATCCCTTTTGTTCCTCCGACAAGATGTCATGTGTCTCGATATGCTTGTAAATCTTTTTTGCCAAAATTGATGATAGTATTTTATAGATAGTGGGTAGACATGTAATTGGTCTATATTTATTTGGGTCCATTGTATTATCGGATTTTGGTTTTAGGTATGTTATTCCTTGTGTGAGGAAGTTTGGTGAGGATTCTGGGTTTTTAAGGATCTCGTTTAGACCAAACGCTAGACTTTTGTGGATGGATGTGAATTTTTTATACCAATAATTCTGGATTTTATCTGCCCCTGGTGCTTTCCAACTTTGTGTGTTTCTTACACTCTCCGATACATCATTTTCTGTAATTTGTATTGCACCCATTTCTTCAACTTCTTTCATCCTATTCCTCTCTTCTTTAATCCAACTTGCCCCTTCTATCCTTAGATCAGCATCGTCAGCCCATATACTCGCCCAATGGGATTCTAGGTCAGCAATGTTTGGGTGCTCCAAAATTTTTTCATTTGCTTTAATTAATTTCTGATAAAAAATTTTCTCATTGTTATAAAATGAGCTATTATCTGATCTTCTTTTGTAGCTCTGTAAGTATCTCTTTAGTCTAGAGCTGGTGACCATGAGCTGCTGTTTTTGTTTATCTAAGTACTTGGCGATTTTTTCCTGATGATCTTTTTCTTTATCCTTTGTGTCCAATTTTTGGAATACACCATTCAATCTATTAAGGAGTTTTCTTGTTCTTACTCCTTGATGATATTTTGTTAACCTTCCTATTTCTTCTCTTAAGCATGCAATCTTATATTGTAAGCGTTTCTGCCACGGGGGTATTCGTTCCTCGCAATGTTTTTTATTCCTTCCCGGTGAGTCAATTTTTTGGCAATGCAGACGCAGCACTGCAATAGCTGCACAGTAAATCATCGAATGTATTTCTTCTAGGCATGCATTATGCCTAACTTTCTTAGATATAAGGGAATTTACGGATTTTAGTATTTCTCCTGTTTGTTTGCTAGTCTTTAGCTTTGGTAACCGGGGCCTTGCTGTTGGATGAAGACCAAAGAATTCTATAATCGCCTTTTCAACTTCATTTTCAGCTTTCAGGTTCCTGTTTTCGTTTTCTCCCTCGAAAGCATTACAGACGTATGGTTCATTAACAGTGATGTCCGTGTCATTTGCAGGAGCATTACAAACATTATTATTATTATCATTATTATTATTATTAAATGCATTTATTTTATTTTTTATTTTATTCATCAACCACCGGATACAACTCTTATTGGCCATTTTATACTGGGGTTTTCAACAAATGTAACAATTAAAGGTACACGAACAACCATGCCCTAGACCGGGGAAACTTACCCAGGCGGGACTCGAACCCGCGACCTCTTGTTTGGCGGGCGAGGATGTTTCATGCATTACAAACATTATAATGCAAAATATTGAAAACAAAAGTGGATCGTATTGAACTCATCACCACGCCGCGGACATTTTTGAAAACCGATTAAAATGCGACCGGAGTGGCAACAGAAATCAGCCTTCCATAGAATTGGACCTCCTCTTTGCAGCCCCCTTGCTCGCACATGCTCGTTGTAATTGGCCACGCGTTTGGACTCCCTCTGGTGGCGAAATAGGGTACTCTTGCGCACGCGTTCATTCCGCACGCGGACGTCTTTTAATTGCGACCGCCCGCGCAGGATGTACCCAGTGGTGCCGTGCCATATCACAGCAGACGGTTATCGCGGGAAATTGCAGAAATAAAATGGCGCCCCTTCCCCACTTCGAGAGAGTTCCAACGCCAATTAAGAGACTTATCTGACGGTCGTGGTCATGGTCTTGATTCTCGGATATCCCTCTTGTCTTTCGTCAGGGTATTTATGAGTTGTGGTGCGATTTGTAGATATGACCTGCGGAATACTACTCTCTGGCAATGACCTTCCGGGCGTAGTGAACTGATTATTTTCGATAGTGAAGATATCGTCAACTGGAGTGTGTTGTCTGGCATTGTTGGTAAATAAATCATGCAGCATTTACCTATGTGGGGTTGTTATGCGATCTAAAAAATGTCCCGGTTTATTAGTAAAATAGGTGGATAATACATTTTGGAATATAAGTATATAGGTCGAAAGTTTTGGATTCCAGCTTGGAAAATTATTTTTGACCCAACAATACTTACAAGTTTGGCAAATTTAAGCCATAAAAAATGCATCTTTGGAAGTTATTTATCTCTTCCATTGCTTCATGTATACAAATTACTGTACTAGAGTAGTTTTTCCTTCTTTTATATCCAAGTTCTACAGTTTCACTGACCTTTCAACCGAGGTTTAGTAGTGAACTTATTGGTATAGTTGGATCGTATGGAAATTTTATGTCATCGTAACTTTACCTACTGCATCTGTTCCTTATAATTAATTGAATGGACTTATATTTGAAAATCGAAAAGGGAGTATGGTATTGAAATACATTAATATTTCAGTAGACGCCGAAGAATATATTGTTTCGTGGAACTGATTTAATTCTCTAGAGCTGCATTGAAATGCTCATAATTATGAATTATCTAATAATTTTGCCGGTAACTTCAGGATGTTAGAGAGCTTTTTAAACAAATGTGTTCACATGTATTTTATTTGCAAGTCATTGAATTTGAAAGAGTGTTTACATTTCCTTCGCGTGATATTTTTCCAAGCGTGAGGGGTTCTGTGGTAATTAGGGAGGCTGCAAGTAGAAATTAAACACTTTCTTCTGGAGTCTCTCTTGTGATTCTGAATCCTTACGTGAGCGCTTTCTGGAAGGTACTTCAAGTACAACACTACATCCTACGGATAGGACATTAAGCCGTGGTTCCCATGGCGCCTAAAGGCCTGGTTACACGGTACATTAGAATGTACAAGAATCTGTACATTTTTCTGAATGGTTTTCTGAACAGATTCTTGTACATTCATGGACAAGATCCACGAGTAGGTGGTTACACGGTACATTTTTTCGGACATTTTTTCGTACATTTTTTAATGCGCAACAAATTATTTCAACTTCAAATATAAACCAATGGGGAACATGCAAACTTTTTTAAAAGTACTAGAATAATACGATCCTTACCTCAAGTGTACTTGCCGAAAATTTCGCGGATGAATAATGTTTTATAGCTGAGATATGAGTCTTTAAAAATAATCTTCATCGACTGTTTGAAAACACGTGACGGAGCGTGCGCGCGTTACATCATGGCCTGGAATCCACTGATGACAGACTGAGGAAGTGGATAGAAAAACTGTCTATTTAGGGACCCAAACGCAAATTTGGCGAATATAATTGCTGCTTTAACGTCAAACTTCGGATTGTGAATATATTGGGTTGCCAAGGCGTTGTTGAAATAAATAAAGACGATTGTTTGGGGGGCTTTGGAAAGATTAAATTAAAATAAGTTGATTGCAGATTGTGATCTACGTTACACACCTACATCATTTGCTTAATGCAGTAAGTATATTGTAGCATGGACCTTCAATAGAAAAACGTGTGAAAACCATATAAATAGTGTATCCCATAAAACCATATAAAGTGCCCCGACGTCTAGTACCTCTATTTACTCGCCGGAGAAGGTTTTTGCTTGTGTTCGAAGGGACAAAAATAAGAGTAATGAGTGGTTGATGATCCACAGAATGGAGTCAAATACATTATCTATATTGTCAACGGGATATCCTCAACGTAAGTACACTATTAAATCAGGGTTACCGCAGGTTTTTATCAAGTTACTTATTTTACTTTGTAAATAACTCTATAAATGTACCTATCATTCTACCCATTGTAGGATCAAATTATAAGGAAAGTGGCTGTTTACGAGAATAAATACTGATTACGATTAAACCACGGTGAAAAATAAGGAATGTAATGGGCGGCCGGCCTCTCGTCACAAGGAGCCCCTAACAAGGAATATTCTCAAAGCGTCTTTCGCCGATATCGTTAAAATTTTGTTGGATAGTAGTGTTCCATAATAAAAGCACATTTTCAAAATTTCTCGTGCCCTTAAGCCTTGTGATATAATAAACAGGACATAATAAAGGCAGTTGAATTTTAGATTTGAAAGCGAGTGTGTCGTGATTTCTCTCCATCCTTCTCCTGTGAATCGGCGCACGCTACAGGAATATACGAGAAATATGAGGCTTTTGGCAAGGTAAATTCAATATGTATTACTGCGATGCCCATAACGTTCGCTGCATGTCAACGCAACACCTAAAATTTCGACTCGCTTTGCAGTCGGTCTCGATTCAAAAACATGAACTTGAGTAAATACAGCGTAAATAGTACTTGAATCTTATTTCTTTGCCTATCACATGCTTTTTATGACCTTTTAACGATCATTTGGATCTCAATCTTGGACAATTCTCGCGGTTCATACATTCAGCGCCTTTCCATCTTATCCTTCATTTTACCCGTCCCCTTTTCTTGTGTTCCATTCTTTCGCTACCTATATCCAATCAGTGAGATATCCAAGTCAAGCAAGATCATATCAAATCGAAATAACTATCGGGGCCGTACGTAAACAAAGAGGTCGCCTATACAAGCCAGATGAAATGAATGTGTCGTTTTCGTATTCTGCCACCAGGTGACTCTGAGTTCAAATTGTATGATTGTCTGAATGAAATTAGAGCAGGCGTTCAGAAATTCATACATTCTTACATTTTACGTGGTTACACGGTACATTTTCGCGTTCATTCTGAGATTCAGACATTCTCACATTTTCTTGTACATTCTCATGTACCGTGTAACCAGGCCTTAATGTCACGAGGAGGCTAACGAAACCGCCGGGTTTCTCTCCACCCTTCCTTCCCACCTGTCTTTTCCATGTGTCACTTATTACCTCAGCTGTCGAGACCAACTCCAAATATAATGCAATACCATAGACGGATAACCGTAATCTCTGGTAAACCCTTAGAGCATTGGTTCCCTAACTGAAGGGTGAGAGCACGAGAACAGTTAAAAAATAAAAATATCTAACTAATATAAACCACGTGCCACGCACCTTGGTGATCATAGGCGGATTTAGGGGGGGTCTCACGGGGGCACGTGCCCCCCAGACGCTTAAAAAATGGGGATCGGGTTGGTGTAGTGGCTGGAGTGTTGGCTTCCCACCCTGAGGGCTCGGGTTGAAATCCCGGCGGTGGCTGAGAATTTTAAGAGCCTGCATGATCCCTGCTTGAATGTTGTTTGGAGGACATTTCAAGGACAACACTCCGTCCGTCGAATGGGACGTTAAGCCGTCGTCCCCTTGGCGCCTTTCGTTAAGAGCAGGCTAATGCCCACGCAGGGTTTCTCTCCACTCTTAATTACCTACCCTTCCCTCGTGGCGCAAATGACCTAAGCTGTCGGTTGCCTCCTTCAAAATACCATACCGTACCTGCTTAAAAATAGACAAGATTTTTTTATACGGTTATCATTACGTTCGTTTTCTTTTGTGTATTACGGAGCCTCAGTCATTTATTTTTTTATTAAAAACTTTCATCTTAAAGTAAAGAGAATATTTCGTTTAGTAATTGTTGTATGTTGTTTTTAATCTTAAGGATGAGAAGACCGTCGCCTGTCAGACTTTTATGCTGCCCCAGTAAAAATCCTGGATCCGTCCATGCTGGTGATGGCTTGCACGGTACCTCATAGACGTTTATGTTGTTGAGAAAAGTTCGTTCAATTAAAATGTATCGATATTTCAATTCTATTGTTTCAGAAGAATGCTACTTCAGTATAAAATATGTATATTTTATAAAAAATCGGACGATATTCCGTCAGATGATACGATTTCGAGCCATTTTTGCATCTCTAATTTTTCGCTTTACGAAATTTAACGAATTTCAGTTAGTTCAGCCGTATCGTCATTTTCCTGGTTACTTCAATGAATCATCATCATCCCAACGCGATGAGGCATAAATCTTAGGAACGAATGCACCCTTCTTCATTCTTAATGGAGCCTTCCGTAAATTTCACCGCAATTCTGCCTCGGTCCTTAATGTGAACCTACTAATCACGCTTTATGTTCTCTAATCGGTAGGCCTGTTTGTAGGGTGAGCGGAGAAGGCTTTCATTGTCCTTTCTTTGCGGCCCATCAATTAGGGAAGGTTTTATGGTGTTCTTCGATTAGATGAAAGACTCAAATCCGCTCTTCACTATAATCATGCTCTCGAACGGGCCTATGTCGCAAAAGGTTTCGGAATGGTAGTACTATTTTTCATGATAGAGGAGAATTTATTGTGTCTTCCACGTATCAAGTGAAGAAACGGCACACTTTCAAGACTAGAGAAGATCGAAAGGCCTCGAGATTCTGATCAGACCCGGAAGTAAAATTCGAAAAAATATTTTTTCCTGCAAAAATTCATCGGAGAAAAAATAAAGCGTGTCCACTTGCGGGTTACTCTGTGTCAATATTTCTGTTTCAGTTTTTGGTTATTTCATCGAGCAAAATAAAAATTTATCGTCTATAACTTATATCAAGCCATAAGTAATAAAAAATATATTTTGTTAAATTGAAATCAGTGAAGCCTTTCTATGTTTTATAGTTCATAGTCAAATTTTTTTTAATGTTTTGATCAATGAAAAAATACGCGTAGCATTACAGTCATATATCTATACCAGACGCTTTGCTGAAAACGAATCTGGATAGAATATATCATTGAAAAATATCCTTTGACAGATTATCCCTTCATTTAAAATCATCATCATCCCAGTTCTTCAAAATCAGTTCTTTTTAATTTGCGACGCAGATATCCCAAACGACGAACTTTAAGCTCAAAATCGTTTGTTGTCGACATTTCTTAAGGCCGTTTTACACTGGGCACGGAATTGCGCAGGTTAGAGCTGCATTAATTTCTAAAATGGCGTGGAATTGCGCGAATGCTTGAACGAAATTAGAACAGGGGCTATTTTGCCGTCTCGCATCCACGCAATCTCGCATGTGTTCTAGCAATTCACCGCTTTACACGACGCAATTTTGATTGCGCCATCGCACGTACGTCAGATTGCGCAATTCCGTGTACCGTGTAAAACGGCCTTTATAGGAAGTAATCTGGAAATAGCTAGTGAAAAAACTGCCCTCCCCCCCACCCGAAATTATTCACACGTGTTGATAAAATTTTAGATCATCTGGTGTGAATTTGGGGTGTTCTGGTTCGAATTCAAGATGAGGTAAATTATATTTTGCTCATAGAATCCGTCATTCAGAGAGGCAGCCGGGATCTTCGGAAGTTCCTACGGTCTATGCGGCATCGGCGGAGGGCAGTGTGGAAGTCGCTGGCGATTTGGCGTCCATCCACGGAGCTGCATCATCGCGATAGCCGGGGATGTCACGGTCCTCGGACCTCCCTTTCCATGGTTTACCGAACGCCCACCCACATTGGCGGCGCAAATATTTCATAAGGTGCACACTCCCAAAAGCGGAACAATGGACGATCGAAGTAGGCGGGTGGAGCTCATTGCGAGGGAAGGGGGATGGTTGCAATACGGGTTTAGGTAACCTTCGATGACGTCACTACCGAGGGATATCCCTCTCCGCCAGCTCCCGATCTATCTTTTTTTTTAACCTTATATTATTTTTTCCCTCCCTAGTGCCAAAGGAGTGCCTCTTGAAAAAGAAGAGCGAACTGCTTACGCGAAGGTGGGCAAGCAGTTTTGTCGGGACAGAACTGAGATCTCAAGGGATGATAGATATTATGAGAAACTGTCCACTGACGTGGAGGAAGCAGGGTTGTATTTTTATTTTTTATGTTCAGGAGGGATGAAAAAGAATTATATGATGGGCCATGTTTGACGCTCAGTTGGACGTGATAAAATATAAAATCTACACGGTAATTTACACACTTTAACATAAGACCGACTCCACTACCGACCATGGTTTTAACACTAGGTTATTTTCAAGGTCATAAAATTTCATAGAATTTCAGAACCATGGTCGTCAGTGGAGTTTTACATTTAAGTGTGGAAATTGCTATTTGCAGTTTATATTTTATCAATAATCCATCGCATTTCCACCAGCAGGGGCGGATACAGGATTTTTTTCTGGGAGTGGCACGAGGGTCTGACGGGTCTTCTCATATTTGAGATTAAAAACAAAAAATACAACAATTACTGTAGAAAGTTTTCTCTTTTTTACATGAAAGTTATTAATATTAAATTAGATCGAAAATGAAAATGAGACTTCGTTGATTTCCACTGATATATTTCGTCCGTACGACATGTTTCGAACCATAGAGGTCATTATCAAGTACTTAGATACCATAGAGGTCATTATCAAGTACTTAGATACCATAGAGGTCATTATCAAGTACCTAGATACCATAGAGGTCATTATCAAGTACCTAGATACCATAGAGGTCATTATCAAGTACCCAGATACCATAGAGGTCATTGTCAAGTATTTGATAATGACCTCTATGGTTCGAAACATGTCGTACGGACGAAATAAATCAGTTGAAATCAGCGAAGTCTCCTTTTCATTTTCGAGTATTAACTTCCACATAGTTGAGCGTAATACCATTGAACGAATTAAATTAGATTATTGAGACTCTGTAATGCACAAAATAAAACGAACTTAATGATAACCGTATTAAAAAAATCATGTCTATTTTTTAAGTGTCTGGGGGGGCTTTTATTGACTTATTTAGGGGGGCACGTGCTATGTTATATAATAACATAATATAGCACGTAATATGTTACGCATAAACGCATAACACGCATAAACGTAATATGTTAATATCCACCAAGTCAAGCCTGAAACGATTTCATTCGCTGGACTTAGTCGGACTTTCGTGGTAGCCGAATGAAGAACAATATGATTTAGGCCTTTGTAAAATAATTTTAATTAACTTTATCCCTTGCTATTTATTGGCCTGATATTTGTGACGATGATGTCTCGGATTATGCACACTCACGCATATTGCTTTATATCTCTGTTATAGATACCAGACACTTTTTAACTCTATAATTATGGTGGATTTGAATGAATGAAAATGCACCTTCATTACGCTTTTTTGACCCGTATAATACCTCTCATGGTGCCTGCCTGCATCTAAACATCGAAGTTCTTCACCTCATAACGGAACGGAGCGTGGAAAGTTTTTCGAGTTCCTCTCAACTATTCATCATATCAATAATTTTCCTTCTCCGCTTCCCTGCTAGCGAATTGCCGAGGATCTCTGATTACGTCACGAACTTTTCGAGTGGGTGGCATACTTCGTGAATTTTTCGTTTTTTAATTTATGAGCTAATGGTTCAAAGCATAAGATTTTTTTCAACGGAAATCGGTTACCCCATCATTTCTCCGACTGTGTAAAAAAAATCATTTCCACGAGAATGGTAAGATGGTTTCACTGGGATTGGGGTCACTATTTGCACATAAAATTAGTTTTTTCTTAGTTTTTATCGTCTTATGTAGTGGAAATTTTCTCTTTCCCTCTCACTCAGCAATGGCTAGTTAGCTTCAAGTAACCTACGTTATTAAGCGATGATTTAGGCACTTAGTGGATCTATTCAAAATTACCTTGTCTCATGTCATGAGCCTTATGTTAGTGATGATGATGCCTCAGATTATGCACTCTCCTACGTATTGCTTTACATCTTTTTTATAGATACCAGACACTTTTTAATTCTGATTATGGTGGATTTGATTGGCACCTTCATTCCGCTTTTTTGACCCGTATATTACCTCTCACGATGCCTGCCTGCTTCTAAACGTGGAAGTTCTTTACCCCATCAGGGAACGAAGCTTGGATAGCTGTAGAAGTTACTCACGCCTATTCATAATATCATCAATTTTCTTTCTCCGGCTTCCTGCAAGGATCTCAGATTACATGGCGAACTTTTCGAGTGGTTGCAATATTTCGTAATTTTTTTTTTTTTTTTTTTAAATTTACGAGGGTATAGTTCAAAGCAGAAGATTTTGTCAACGAAAATAGTTTACTCCGTCCATTCTCCGAACCTGTGAGTTAGTTTGGCAACTGATTTCCTGCAGTTTTTTTACATTCCAACATTCCGCATGTCATAAAATGTTTTAGCTCGACGTATCAATTAATTCAAACGAGAACATTTTGTTTTACCGAAATCTTTTTTTGTTCAAGATAAATTTCTATTACTTTTCAGATTGACTTAAAATGGAATCTAAAATTGAGAAAAATGAGTATTTTCGACACCTCTTTCATTGGGTTTATATTCTAGGTTCTAAGGCCGCAGAAGCTTCTCGCAATATTTCTGCTATGTTTGGAGTGGGTGCTATATCTGAAAGAACCAATCGTGATTGGTATGCCGAGATCATAAAAGGAAATTTTGACCTCAAAGATACACCTCGTTATGGGGGTTCAGTTGAGTTCGATGAAGATAATGTAAAAAAAACGGTGGGAACGTTGTTGCCAACCTAAAAAAAAATTCGATTTGGGTCAGTGTATACATCCATTGCGCTAATTCTCTCTCGTATACTGTAAGCAATGAATTTTCTTTCGTCCATCGCATATCTTTTTATCAAATCGTCAAATATTAGCTCTTTCCACCACAGACGAGGTGTTACTTGGTTTTTAATTCTTCGCATGAATATCTGCTTTAATCATGCCGTCGCCTCATAAAATTCGTCCATTTAAGTTTCAAGCTTCAAGTTTCACACATTTTCTTTGCATCGCATGATATGTGCCCAGAAGTTAATGGATATATCCCGGAGGAACTAATGTTCCGGTCCGTTTTCGGACGCAACAATTACAAGTATCTAATGCATCTAAAAGGCTTTGCTCCCGAGACGTGAAGGTGACCTGAAGACTCTTTATTTCATTGGCCTCGTCTTGAGACGGTCAATTAAAAGCAGTTTCTTTGCTGGCGTTAAAGGCAATTTAATTGAGACTAGGAATTAATTGTGTTCATTAGCTCGTGCTCTTGAGCGAACTACGAGGCGCCCATCCGAAGTGTCTGGCTGTCTGAGCTTCCCATTCGCTCAAATGGTATTGAGCTAAGGAAGTGTGGGACAATCACGAGTTTTTTTTCCACGTCGTTGTGGGTCATAAATTTGTCCGTCAATTATGGTCAGTTATCATCAATAATGCCTAATTTTTCGGGTCTTAACCATCTAATAATTTTTAGAGGACTGGAGTAGGATTTTTGGATAGATTGAAGGGGAGTAGGCCTTATAGTGAATTGAAGAAGGCGGTAATGGAAGGAAAGGAAGGCTCCCAGATCACTTGTTTAGTACTCCATGCAAACCTACCTTAATCGGTGGAATACTTTAATAATAATAATTTTCGAACATTCCTCTCTTATTCAAGGGTTCCACCATTTTCGTATGGAAGAGAAAACAAACCCGCGAGGAGTTTACACGCTTTTTCTCAGCTCATGGTAGCCATAGACTTCAGCGAACGCCAGCCATAATTCTTTGAAAGGTCCTTTTGCTTGTTAATAATAACAATAATAACGTATGGTTGTAAAGTGCCTGAAATTCGCGACTTCCGGAGCCCGTTGAAATATGTGCTACGTTAATCCGGAGGAAAAGTATAGTCCAGCCGACATGAATTGAGGGACTACTGTCTGTAAAAAAAAAGCAAGATACTCGAGTTTGAGGAGCTCTAGCGTCCAAACGAAGCAATCTATTTCAATGCAATAAAAAGCATACGAAAGAGAATTTAGTTCTACGTTATATCATGAACTTTAAAAGTTCTTCAGCTAATTAGTATTTCCTGTACTTAATTTTTTCTCAAAAAAGTACCCGTTTTTTGCGCGTAAAATCAAGTTGCCCAAATTTGAGCGCTTGGCATTCCCGTAGTTTTTGCTCCTATAACTTGCAATTTTGATATAAAGAAGCCACATCTATTACTAGCAGTTTGCCGAAAACAAATTGTTTATACCATAAAAATTAACGGAGTTGTTGTAAACAACGCAAACCTCTGCTAACTTCGAAACCAGTGAGTCAATTGAAAATTGATTGGTACTGTTGTCTTCCGTAGAATGTTAGTAATGCAAGCACATATGAAATGTATATTAAATAGCAAGTATAGTAGGTATAAGAATCAGTGGCGCCGACTCCATGGGGCCTTAGGGGGCCCGAGCCCCCTCAAAAATTCGTTATGGGTGTGAGGAAAAAATGTGCCAGGCTTGTCGATTTTCCCCGGACTGTCCAGATATCGAGATTCGAATTGTACGGGTTCTAATGTTGACTCTTTTAAAATGCTTCAAACACTTAAAACTTACTACTTATAAAATTTCCCGGGGCAAGATCCCCGGTTTGGGCCCCCCAATATTTTTTGTAAGTCGGCATCCCTGATAAGAATGCATTACTATTTCTTACGAAACTCAGGCACCTGGGTTATTCCATGATATTCCAATAAACAAATTATCCTCTCCTTCTAAGATTTCTTTTAAATTGGTTATATTTAATGATTAAACGTTACGATAATAATAATACAATGTTTTGGTAAAAATTGAAAAAATACCAATTTTTCGAGTTTCACAATGAAGTTAGGTAATTGGTTTTTAATTATTTTCAAGGTTATACCTCTAATTTTATTATTTCATATTCTTATAGAATATAGCTATACATTGTAGTGATAAAATATACTTAAAAAAACGGAAACCTTTCTTTTCAAATTATACTTTTGTGATGTAACAAATGTAAATACATAATTCTTTCTCAATCATAGGTATATATTGATATTAAACAAATGTATTTATCAGAATAATAAAATTACGAAAAAAGCATTAGGAATGAATTTATTTAAAAAACAATATTTTTCTTGCGGTAAATTTTCAATCAACCTTGATGCAAACAAATTTGTCGTTAAGATTTTCTATCATTCTCCTTCCTCTAAATGATCGCAGCGCTGCTATCAGAATTTGGCGGCCATTTTTAATACTAATCTGCCTATTTAACTTTTAATGCTGAATAAAAATCGAGATACAGTTCCAATCATAGTAAAAATTTTAGAATACTGGAATATCACCTGGTTCTGAGTCACCCTGAAATATCAGCTTGGTTGCTAATTGGAAAGTGGGTTAGAGTTGAGTTGCTAGGTTCGAGCCGGACAACAAGGCAAACTAAAAAGCGTGTTTATGAAAACTTTTTTAAAAGAGTACTAAAGAAAGTACACTAGAAAAAGTTATTAAAAACTGTGGCTTCGAAAAACTGCATCAGAAATATGGATCGGGAACTGTTGCTTGGCAATTATCTGCCGAATGTATAGAAACTGTGATCGTGAATCGAGCAAACATAAGCCTTTCTCTCAATGTCCCCGAAACAATTTCCCTTCCCACTATAAAGAACCTGAACTGAAAAGGTAAACTAAACTAAAATTAAGAGTAAACTTAAGCCAAAAACTTAAACTATAAAAAAACTTTAACTTAAAAAACTTAAAATTTGTTTAGGCATAAAATAAATGAATTTTGCCTATTATTATGCCGTTGCTTGGCTGTTAACTACCGAATGTATCTAAACTGTTGATCGTGAACCCAGCTAACTCAAGCCTTTATCTTAATGCAGCCAAAGAAAAAGGATTCCTTCCCACTGTAAAAAAACCGAACTGTAAGACCAAAAAAACCTAAACTATAAATATACCAAAACTTAAATGGTCTAACATTTTTATGGTAAATAATTGAATTTTGCCTGTTGCCACGACGCTGTTTTGATTTTATCTACCGAATGTATAGGAACTGGGATCATCAATCGAGCTAATATAAGCCTTTCTCTTAATGTTCCAAAAAAAATTTCCTTCCAACTATAAATAACTTAAAGTGTGTGTTTTTAGGGCAGATTACCTCTGCACCCTCCCTAGATTTCCCACGCTTTGACGCGTGGAGGCCCCATTATTCCATTTAAAAAAAAGATGCGAAGTTTATGAGAATCGTTCAGGGTGACCCAGTAACCTTGCCCATGGAGTAAAAAGGGAGTGTGCGAACAAAAAATAACCAAGGGAGAGACCCAGACTTAATTGCCAGGGATTCGAATACAATTGAATTGGATGAGAATTTAATGACACGAGTTCGCACTATACTTTCCTTGCGTGTGTGTTGGGTTAGCGTGGCTTATGCATCGTGATGTGAGATCTTAGTTAATTAAATATCAGCAGACTGCAGGCGTCGTGAATGGTCCTGGCAGAATGCTTTCGCGCTGCAGCTCTTTAAGAACTGCCGTCATGCAATTCCGTGTTCTTTCTCTAGCTGACTGACCTCTTTGCCTATTTCCACAATTTTGACTAATTTTCTGTGACACAAACTTACTGGCAGGGCCGGCCTTAGGGCGGGGCGACCGGGGCCCCGCGCTTTGAGGGGCCCCGCGTTCGTGGAAAAAAAATTAAAACATACGATAGTTTTGAAAACGCAATTTCAACTATTACTGTATTGTTAAGTCCGTGCTAGACAAAAAGTAATATTGTGAAAAAGGAATAATAATGCAGTAATTTTTATTGTGCAATGTTTTTATGTGAACGACGGCGTAATTACGAAGTCTGAATTTGGGAGGGGAACGCATACTTAGCCAGAGAGTGGTAGGGATTCAAAATGCTCGAGTTTGTAGATGGGGTATAGAGTTTAATATTTTAAGTGAAGGGCCCCGCAATGAAGGTTCGCCCCAAGCCCCGCACCTGCTAGGGCCGGCCCTGCTTACTGGTGAAGGAAACGTTGGCGAAGTAGCTATATGAGCATTTGTTTAGGCTGATTCAGCGAGTGAACTGCCGTATATGGTAAATACAGTAACTACCTGATTGTTGCATCCAAATGGCCCCAAGAAGGTTGTAAATATACTGGAGGGGGCACCACTGGTTCCGAGCGTTGAGTGCAGTGTGGCAGGAATGGGGGTGCTTGGGTAGGACAAGCCACGCCCACTTCGACCAAAACATTGACACACCCATAAGGGTCATTGCTTACTATTTGGTGAAACATTCGGTCATTCGTTGTTACGTTAAAATAAACTATTGCTAACGAACACAGTAAACCTTTTTTCTATAATTATGGGAAGGTGTCGTGAAAGTATGCCTCAAATATCTTTTCCCAAGGAAAAATTATAAAGAATTCTCCATCGCCCCGGTTCCGCTGTGCAACCAGATAAGCCGAAAATGACATTTTACATGTGTAAAATTTCCATTCCCCTGCACTTCTACTGGTAATTAATAAGATTACAGCCTATGGAAATCTTACGCTGGCGGACCGGTCGCAATAATAGTACGAAAGTATGTTCACGACGATATATTATCACCACGATATCACTATATCGACAGTTTAATATACACAGTAGTGTGACGAACCATCGGAAAAACTCCGACGACAATCAAGAAGTAATTGTTGCATTTTCTATATCAGAGGCGATATAAGGAATAGAATACTTGATTAAATTCGTAATGTCATGTTAGGTAGGTATTACATTCTAATGCTATCTTCAATGGTACATTTATTGATTTTGATAATGTTTTTCATGCGAGGAAATCATTTTTATTTAAAACTCCATTGATATCCACTCAGATATACATAGATAAATAAGGTATTCTACCGATATTCAGCATGGATATCCCCTTCAAATGATTTTCCTGACTCTCAATGGAAGCCCATTAAAAAAATCTTACTGGATTCAACACTGATTATCCTAAATCATGAACACTGTCTAAAGTTTCATCCTTCAATTTTTGGAGCCACGATATTATTATCATTAATATGTGATAATTATTATTATTTAAGTATTCTACCGATTTAGGTTGGTTTCCATGGCATATTAAATAAATATTGATTCAATTCACAATAGGGCCTGCTCACTTTCATTCTATATAAAAATCATATTATCTTCCTTCCTCTCCCTCGTTTACCAAACATTCTTCCCTCTAAAACTGTTTTCAACATGCCCCTCCCCGCTCAGTACTTGCCCCTTCAGCGAATAAAAAAAATTGAACTCAACATAGTCATCCTTACGAGAACATTTAACTGATATATATCGCAACTCTTTTTATTCTGAGAATGAGTAAAATCCGAAGAGACGACGACGTATTATAGTTGTTTTTTTCTTTTACCTGCTATCTTTTCTCTCGTAATTCAATGGAAACGGTAAACCGTAGCGCATGCACGTGCGTACAAGAGCATGAGGTGAGTTTGTACCAAACTTTATATGATCACAGAAGGTTATCAGAACATTATCCATCGATTTTGTGATTATCATCTGCAAATTGTTTTATAACCCCTGATAATGCTTCGTTTCATGCGAACTATTCTGTTAATAGTTCTGGGAATCCTGATAAGCAATAATCGTATCTTAGAAAAGCATTCTTCAGAAAAATGAAGGTTTTAATGCATCCTACGGTTTAATAAGGCATTATATTGTAATTATTTCTCTTTGGAGGGTCCCTATAATTCTCTTGAAACATGACTTTTTAACTTTTAAAATACTCTTTTCCATCGAGTGATGACTTTGACGGGCTACCTTCTTTAGACGACGACCTTTCACCATCTCTTAAACCTATTTTTTTACCATATTTTCGAAACGTTATTTATTCTCAGGGTAAACTAGCACTAACAAAATGCACCTTTTTCATGTGGAGATATAATCGGAACCGAGAAATATGTTCAATTACTGCTTGATTGGTTGAGAGTTGACATGGATAGGAATGAGCTAGTAATATGAGTGAAAAAGGTAAAGTAATGAAATTTTCATTAAAAATAAACTTTAGGTAATAAAGAAAATAGATTGTAAAGTGGTCGAGGGAAATCCGGGGATAATCCACAATATTAAATAAATATCGACTCGATTTTGGTTTCTCGAAAAACTTTACCGGTGGAGGAAAAAAATTATTGTTGGGAATTCCCAATCAGCATATACGATACAGAAAACAGCACTAAAATAATCAAACTCAGTTTTTTGTTTACCAGATGAATCACCTCTATAAGTCAGTTGCTGGCAAGGACACCATTTTCTGCGCTCCTCAGATAATAGGTCAGATGGCTTGCGGTACATTTATGTCCTCTTTGGTTTCGTGCATAGTAATCATGGCCCTTTCCCTCGCTGGCCCTTGGAGGCCGTTCTGTGATGATGCAGTCCGATATGTTTTCCCCACACTCGTGGAGGCGAGCAATGTATTTCGCATTCCGATCGTCATTTGAACTTTAAGGAGTTTACTTTGCCCGGAGATAGGCGTCGGGACTCGCCAGAGCACCGTGCGGTGACATCATCATCGCCGCCAAATGCTATCCCATTGTCCTCTCGACTCCACGAGAGAGAGAGGTGATAATTGTTGGGATCCACGTAAACAGGTGGCGTTCCTAGGAATATTCATGGCGCGAAAGTAGTTAATTTTGCCTGTCATTTTCGTGAAGGCCTTTGTAATTATTGTAAATTCCTGGTCTCACAGCCGGAGCTCATGTAGAGCTTATTTTTAACTGAAAGTTGAGCGATGGTTATGCACGGCTTTTTATTGAATATATGGGTAAAGTTTATTTGCTGTTATCATTTATATGTCAAAAAAGGTAATAAGATATTCGTCAAAATTATAAATCAGATTGTGAATAGGTGTCTACTGATAAATTTTCGACATGCTTAATTACTACAGAATATAAAATGGCACTGAAAAGAGATGATTGAATAATTAAGTACTCGGTATTAAGTAATCATCACCTCCATTGCCCTAGTGAAATAGGATACATTTTGCAGCCTTTAAAACATAATGATTTAATTATCTCCAGTACTTTTTTGTTTTCCTATATATAAAAAATCAAAATTATATCAATTTTACCATCGCGGCGGTAAAATTAAAATATAATTTTTAATAAGGATATTGATGCGCCACTTTGTTAGTACCTAATAAAGCATACCCCTCAATAACATTATTCTAAAATGTGCTCCATGTTTTTCATCTGCGAAGAAGTCATTCTTGTCATGATTTTAAATTTCTACCATATATTACTGCCATGAAAATGAGTATCTTACTCCACCATGAGTTAAAAATTTCTTTAAATCCTTTTAATAGTTTAATATTAAAGAACTCCTTTTTGAGAAACATCGATGCTCTAACTTATGCAGTTCATTTAGTAATTTATTATAAAGTTCTGACTCTGAAGTATTTGTATGCACTGAATGCCACTTTGTCTAATAATTGTTGGTTTTCAATGAATCCCTGTCTTTTTTTCGTTAAATTGCTTCAAATCGGGAATTTAAAGGTCTATTTGACGTATTTCTATGTTTTGAATTCTGTGTTCGCCTTTGTCAAATTTTGAAATTGGTGCAATTTGTTCCCGCAGATGACGAGGAGTCGATAGTGGTCGCAGAGTCCGCATGCTTCACGGAGCCTCTACTAGATAGCGCCAGCACTCACGATGTCACAAACCTCGGCAGCGCTGTAGGCGGCGGTAGTGGAAACTTCTTGTTCGTCCTGGAAACCATTGTGGAGGAGACGATCGACCAGCTGAATGGGGATGCTTCGCCGAGGAGGCCGGCTTCCGCGGCGTCATCTGGCGACCAAGGGAAGAAGGATGTACCGGCCATTTGCCTCTACGATGACGACATATGTAAGTTTCAAATCGTGGGCGGGAGAGTCTTTTAACCGAATCATGTTGCCTTCGGTTTTATTGGTGAATAAAGTTTCAGATTATTATTTTCACTCATTAAAATAGTGTTCAAAATATCTCTACTAACTACTAAAATGCGTTTCATGTTTATCATCTTTGAAACAGTCGTTCTTTTCATGCTTTTGAACATGTACCATGTAATACTGCCGTAGAAAAGTGTAGCTTACTCTATAGCAAGTGGAAAAATTCTTGAAATCCTTTTGGTAATTTTATCTCGCAACTCCTCTTTTGGAAAAATCAATATTCCAGCGTATATAACTAATTTAGCGGTTTATTCTTAAGTTTTATAATTGAACCACAAAACTTTCACCACAGCATTTACACTCCTATTATGAATTGAGCAATAATGTTAATAGAGCAAATATTTTGTCATTGAAAGAAATAAATGCCATTGCAGTAAATTACTTCTGACAAGATGTTAGGAAGTTTAATCTCAATAAAAACATTGTCTCAGTTTCATGTTATTTATTATTTATATTGAATTGAAAAACTTTCATTAAATCTCTACTAATTACCAAGGTTATGTATATATTTTAATCGAGAAGAAATATGTCAATGCAGTAGCATGGCTTCTGACAGGATGAAAGGAAAGTACAGACGCAATCAATACATGGCCTAAGTATTGCACTGTTTGCTTTCATTAAATAATATTATCTTGAAAATAGTTTGATATCATGAATTTCCATGTGCAAATGTAGCAAGTACAGATGATTTTGTAGGTCATCTGAAAAATATATGGTCACAATTTCAGTAATCATGCTGAAGTAGGATATATTTATTATTTTGAAGGCTGTTGTTCAACTGTAATAGTGAAATAGTGCTTTTAGTCTTTGAAGAATTCGTATATATTTTAGAAAACGATTCCATATGCGTGAAAAATTTGGTAAAATCTCTTCGTTATCATCTTTCAAATTAAGGCTTCCGCAAATTGGCAATGATGAATTAAAACAGAAATTAATATTATTTTAAGAATGACATGGTCAAGAAAAGTAACATTTTATTTCTCCTTGATGAATAAAATAGTATTTGTCGAATATTGTCTTGGCCCATCAAATTGTTGTTGTCTGAATTATTAACACTACTTTATTTCTATTACAACTGGGCGCTGTCTCCATCATTTCCGCGTTATCTTTAATTCCTCGTTCAATGTGCCATTGATATGATGATAACGTCCTCATGAACTTTTATGAGTGGAAACAGTGAATTCTCAACGACTATTGATAGGTAAAGATTATTGGTTAAAATATTCCTCTGTGCATTCAATTTTTGGGCAGTAAAGTTAATATATCCGTTTCACTATCGTGCCTAAAATGAGTCAGTATTTTGTCCAATAAAATCGTTTATCAGGCTCTTGCATGTGCCGTATTACTAGTACAATAGTTTTTCCAAAAACTGTGTCACCAAATAATGGAGTGTTTATCGAATCTTCTTCGTGATCAATTGTTGTCTTTCTGCCATCCTCGAATTAATATCCTGAAATAACATTATGTGGCGATGATGTTGAACATTGATGGGAAGATCTTGAGGCCCAATACTGATTATTTTTTAGCCCAAAGTAAATATTTATTCACGATAACGACGGTTTCCATGCTGATAATTGCCATGAAAACAAGATATATATTTCAGTAAATATTTTTCTCTTGAGATAACATGTATATGAAGGCTATTGATTAAATTGCGTCATAATTGAAATGAATTGTTGCGTCGTGTTTGGTAATCTCACTTCAAGAATGCAGTTGAATCAGACGGCTGGTTTTGGATAACGGGAAGAGATTGAGGAATTCAAACCCATACGAACTTTACATTTGTGGATCCATAAAATCGAAGAAAGAAGGTATCATTAGCAGATATAAGCATGGATCAGCTCGCAGATGGTAATGTAATCACAATTTACATTTTAGGAGTCTTTAATGGTTTTGTGTTCAACACATTACTCACCCGTATATTTTGTGATCATATAAATCCGTAGACAGAATTCTGTGTCATTTCCCCCGTCATATGTTAGCAAACGATTACCTGTTCGTGTTATTCATCAAAGCGGATCGTATTTCTGGTGCGTTACCTCATTCGATAGAAATTTAAAATCTCTAGTTCACTTATGTGTATCTCGTATAGTAGCATTGTTGAATTATTGTAGCCAATGTGTTAAATTTAACCGCCGAAATTTAGATCGTATCTTCGCTGAAGTATGTAATTTAACTGTTTGATATTTTGTGGTTTTGTGGCTTTCAGGTTATATAAATTGTAATAATACGTTTCCCTCATCTTAAAGTGAGCTCAGGTTCCTTTAAAAATGGTGGAAAAAACCTATCGAAAAATGATAGGTTTGCTGGCAAAACGGGAAGAAACTATTGGTGCTTATAGCTGCCTGTCTCCATTCGACTATTTTGATTATTTCCTTATGTCCAGCTTATCGTCAGGCTAATCCAATTCATAAGGTATATTCTCATGATTCTCATCCCATGGATATCTAGTTGTGTTTTTCGCTTGGTAACGTTTCATTATCCTTTTCCCGACTAAAATAATATTCGTGTTGCGTGATGCCCCAGAGAAAGGAAGTTTGATTCCCCCTTTTTAAAATATCTTAAACTTATACGAAACAACCTTGATGTAAAAGCTCGGAGTAAGTCCATTTTGACGTTTACTGTAACTTACGAGTGTTTTTAAGCAAAATTTCTCTGGATAAACTTAAGACAAAAAATAATTCAAGGGACATTTTTATACCACCGTGAATGAAACTTATCGCAAATTTGGACTCCATAATTTTCTAATCCTCATATGATGCCATTCAATGAGCAATGCCAAAGAAATATTTTTACTTCAAGCGTTATTAAAATTAATAAATTGATATATTTGGCATATTCGATAGACAATCCGCTATCTACATCTACGTAATAGTATTATTATAGTACGCCGTAATGCCCTAAATGCCACCTCTAGGATGTTTGATAGGAGGTGATTAATCACCAACATACAGCTTGCCAGAGGAACACCATATGCAAACCACACGCTAATAAAATGTTACGTACAATAGCAAAAAATGCGTGCCCATCCATGAAAAGGACAAACTTGCCCACGGTTAGTAATTCCTATAGCAAATCGTATTTAATTTTTATCATTTAATTCTATTAATCAAGACACCGTTATTATTCTAAATATTACGAGGAAAGAATGACATTTTATGTGTCTCTGTTTTTCAGTGTGTTTCCTTTATTATCTCCTCGTGATATCTATGCTATCGGATCACGTCTATCTATATCGATGCTTCCTCCAAATCGATAATGTGAAGACTAAGAAAAAAGAGCATAAGCTCTCCACCTTATCCTATGGACTGCTTGCATTCTTTCACCGGTTCAATTATTTCCAGTTCATCTCATCTTGACCCAGTGCTTCCCCTTGACGGCTTCTCGCGTATCCACTGGCTCTAAGTAATCCTCTTTCTATGTTGTACGTCGTGTACTCGACCAAGTAGGAACATCTTTTGGACGTTTTTCCTTTTAATCCGTCCTTCCCCTGGGTATTTTCTGTGTTTACTCTTGCAATTAGCTTTTTCGTGCTTATTTAATAGTTAAAGTATGAAACGTTATATTTAAAAGTTCATTCAGTAGCCTACACTTGGGGCAGATTTTATGTTCTGACGTAAATAGAAATACTGTAGGAAAAAACCATGAAATGTTAATGTTAACCAAAACTATGAAGAGCTCTACACTTTGGAAATAAGGACTTGTTAACCCACCATTCTTTTTTATTTATTTTTATATTGTTTTTTTTGTAGTGTTGTCCCAAGTTTAGAATAACTCTCCCTTACTTGGGGTTCTTTTCTTCTCTAATGCAAGTACCATGCTAAAACTAAAATATCCCAACTTGGTACTCTGCCGTAAGGTTTTGTTTTACATTTAAGAGTAACAAAACTTACCTACAAATAACTCAAGAAAAAATCTAATAAATCAACACTACTCTTTAAAGATAGTATGGTTATGCAACAATAGATACCAATCTGTGCACATAGTGGCAACTAACCTGAAAAAGTAAAATCGAATTTTTAGAGTCGAAGCCTTCGAGTATATAGTTCAATTAGTCTTTCAATAACTCTATGGTCTAAGCAAATTTTTTAACTATTGATGTGTCGACTAATCAAAATGGAGATCGTTACCGTTAAGTTCGAAATTGGGTATTATTTACCAAATGTATTAGATTATTTTTCGTCCGGACTGTATATAAAGTGCTCAAGGAATCACTGCTCGCTGCCCTTTAGGCCAGAGATACCAAATTCGATATGCCAGTTCGCATCTCTAAGATGGCCAATTTTCTGATATAATTTATCACATTCAATGGTGGCATATATGATGGATTACCAGGCAGTCACTGCACCTGTTTAGTTTGCGTAAAACTTCAAATTATAATATTCAACCGTTTTCTGGAGCTTCCTCTCACCTGTATCTCATTACAAATTTACGAGTCACACCAACTTGTGTTTAAAAGCTCTCGAGGCAGCTGGAATGCCAAGACGACATCATTACTGACTCAAAATTTCTAAAAATGTGTGTCAAGTCTGTCTGAAGTGTTGCAGCATGTTGTGAAACGGACTATGCCAAATTTCTCATTTGCATCTGTATTTTACTCTGATTTTGCATCCACCTCAAAGTTTTCAAATGCTGGGGGTGGGTTTTCCCATTTTTTCTAGATGGATTCCTCGTTAATTAGAATGCCGCATAGCATGTATATGCTTAGGTAAGTATCAGATGATCAGTTAATTGCTTTAATAGGGTGGTTTCCTATTATTTTTTTATTGCCTAAATCGAAAGATTATTACTCCTGGAGTACGTATTTCACGCTTTTAGATTTTTAAATGACGATATCTATTTTTCGCGATTAAATGAAAAGTGAAAAATTTCAAGCGCGCGAAAACGCGACGCGTAAGTAGGAATGATGGGAAAAAGTCCGCGCGACGCATTTCTGGTTCCCCCTCCCGCCTTGTGAGGTGACCTTGATCGAGGCTCTGAGCGCTGATAGGACGCAGGATGCTAGCGGGTAGCTGAGTACCTTGCTGGCTGGTAGCGCTTGGCTTAAAAAAGGTTTATTAGTACCTTATCAAACGAAGAAAACTTTCCGACCTTAGGCAGTTTTAATAGGTGATAATTAAGACATGTTTCCCTGAGCTCTGTGCCTCATGCATGCATTGGTAACCTCAGACGATGTATAACTCCTATCCTCTCGTGTAGAAACTAGGTCCCTGTGACGTCACGTGGAGTGGAATCGCATGGGCGCCAATCTGGCCTTTTTCAAATGAGGATAAAATTTGACCCTTGCCATTCGTCTAAACCGGTATTTCAAAAACCAAATAATTTGTATATTATGAATACACAAATGGTGGGTAACGAATCGCAATCAATGCCTTTCGTTTTCTTTGATGAAGGAAACTACCCTATTCCGAATAAACATCCTTTTTCCGAATAAACATCCTTTTTCCGAATGGAATTCGGGTTCACATTTTCAGCTGGTGAAAGAATTCTATGAAATGATTCTACCTGTTTAATTATATGAATTTAAATATTACCCTGCAAGCCACATATATAGAGATGTTTGGCTGGGGGTGAACCATCACTAACATGCGCAAGAGGATTCATATTTACTTCCACAAACATGCGCTACGAAGCATGTACGCTACATAACAAATTGATGAAAAATTAAAGTGTTAACATATCAAAATATATATCGTTACTGCAGGAATATTTCTCGGGTTTCCCACCGGGTGTCGTATCGGCTGTTATCGGCCTATCGGCAGGGGTTAATGACCCCTGATGACGATGACAGACTTAGTCATGGAAACGTTGGGAACTACAACCCGATACGACACCCGGTGGGAAACCCGAGAAATATTCCTGCAGAGCATACGCCGGGAAAAACTCAGATTCTACAGATATCGTTACTGTTAAGTTCAAAATCAGGCAATATTTACCAAATGTGTTAGTTTATACTTCGTACGGACTATAGAAGGTGCTCAAGGAATAACTGCTCACTGCCCTTTTCGACAGAGGTACCAAATTCGATTCCCAGCTCGCATCCCTGTAGCTATGGGTCTAATCTATATCCTAATTATGAAGGCAACGTTCTGCTAAAGAAGCTAGAACATGCTAAACATGCTGTTCGAAATACTAGGAAAATTTAGAAAAATGCCTTTAGGAATATATAAGTTGGTAAGCTTCACTACCAGTCAACACGTTTTTCGACACAACACGTGTCATTTTCTAGTCGTTACTTCTACGTATGGTATAGTATTTTGGAGGAGGCGACCGACAGCTGAGGTCATTTGCTCCATGAGGGAAGGGTAAGGAAGAAATGGTGAAGGCGTATCTGGTGTCGGCATTAGCCTGCTCTTAAGGCGCCAAGGGGACCACGGCTTAACGTCCCACCCGACTGACGGAGTGTTACGCTGGAAATGTCCTCCACACAGCATTCAAAGAGAGATAGGGCAGTCTCCCTAAATTCTCTGCCAACGCCGGGATTTGAATCCGTGCCCTCGGGATGGGAAACCAACACTCTAGCCACCACACCAATCCGTTCCCCTAACTACTGTGTTTTGCTATTTCTTTACAATGAATAGCTTAACGTATCATGAGTTTATGCTAAAATGTACGTAAAATGGTGAAGATATCTACTTGTGAAATTGTGGTTAATATGAATGTTCTTTTGCAATGAACACTGAATTAATGCAAATTTCCGAAATCATCTCTTGGCGCTCGTAAGCACGATTATGATGATGAAGCCATGATTATTTTGCGGGTAAACTTCGAGAATGTCTTGTCTAGAAAATTGGCCTTCTTATCGTGGAATTCTTTGTTTTTTTGTTGCCATGCCACATCGATACAATTAATTTTGCAAATCTAACTATAATAAATTCACTAAAATGCATGGTCCCTATTTATCGCAGCAATTTGAATCGTCGCACAGTGGGCTAGAATCGAAAAAAGCTGGCCAAAACCTAAAAAACGATTTTTTTGAGCTAGGAAGTTGAAACTTCGCATGCATATTTTCAAATAAATTTTGCAATACTTGCCATTTTATTTCTTACCTGTGCCTTCACATTAACAATATATTTGAGGTCAAAGTTGAACAAATTTAGCGAAAAACGACCACCCTCGATTTTTTCTGAAAATTGCCAATTTTATACTCGTGCAGTGACTTCATGAATAGTTTTATTGACAAAAATGTTATACCATCTTAATTAACACTTCTTTTTCTTTCATTTGGAGGGTTTTCATAGATTTTGTTTCATCGTTAATTACAGATATATAACAAAATGGCGGAGCCTGTTTTCAGCCATTTTTTTATATAAACGTAGAGAAAAAGTAGATAAAGCCACCGACTTCCGCCAAGTGACTTATACCATGTCGTTTTATGAAGCTTCTTAATTAGGAATCTAAAGTAAAATTTAGCACCAACTTTCAACCCCGAATTTTTAATCGTTATTTCGAGCGTGCGGTCGACTCCGGTTCTTGCCGGCGGCGGCGGAGAGCACGGCGACGCGTCAAGTGTGTGGATGCGATATGGCCACATTCACTTTTATATCTGGATTATAGATATAATTGTGATGGAAAATAATCACCATGCAAATTTTCATAATAAGAGTCATTCGTGGCAATATTCACTAATATTACTTTCTGGTTTGGCTTGTTTGGGACCCTCATGAAAAAGGCTTAATAACAGAGTTAGAACGCGTGCAAAGAAGAGCTGCCAGGTATGTGAAAGGTCGTTACGATAGTCTTGTTAGTGTAACTGACCTCTTAGATAAACTCGGATGGGAATCTCTGTCGGACCGTAGATTGAAAAATAGACTAAACCTTTTAGATAAATTCAAGAGCAGTGTCTTTTCTGACGAAGTTAACCATATCTTACGGATGCCAACATACTACGGAAGATTAGATCACATAAATAAAATAAGAGAGATAGATTGTAGAATAGACAGATTCCAAATGACTTTTTTTCCACGATCAGTAAGAGATTATAAGGAAAGCGATAGAACTCATAAATAGATTGCATAACTTGTAGTGTAGCCAACTAACCTATGTAAAACTTAATGCATGTTTCTTAATTTTATTTTTATTTCTAACAGCATATGGTAGTGTAATTTGTTAGTATACGTGACGTTTTTTGGACCGTGTAGTTGTGCATGTGGGGGTCCAATTGCATGCTGCATGCTGGTGATTGATCGCCCCCTGCCAAACACCCTGGAGGTGGCTCGCAGGGTATCATGTAGATGTAGATGTTTGAATTTCAAGAATGATTCAAACCAGCCTGGCGTTTTAGATCAAGTGGGAATCGAGATTGATTCAAGCTTGCCATGCTATCTGGGGTTTCTAACCCGGTGGAAATCCCGAGAGAAGTGTACCCAAATTATTTTACGGGAATGTATTAAATCTTTTTTTTTAATACGTGGTTAGTGAAATTTAGGTTCACATTTTCCGTTTTCGTTTCGCGTTTGGAACAGGGAGGGGCGTGGACGGAGAGGCGACACGCTCCAGTTAAATGTTTCTGCGACGCTCATTTTCGCCCCCTTAGCAAACCGTGGAGGATCGTGATGAGGGGTGGTTGGAGGCGTGGTTGTGTTTTCCTCGCGGCCCGAGTCGCGTAATTACAGGCTCGCGGCAGCAGCGTCGCCCAGCGGATAGGTGGGTGTACCATCGCGTCCTCTTGCCCAACCCTTTCCTCACCTCGGCCTAAATATCTAACAATATCTATTTACCACAAAAAAATAGAAATAGATGAAAGCTACCCAACTCTTGCAAGACCCAACTCGGAATAGGTATAGTACTACCGGGTAGGATATATTTTTTCAATCAATAATAATAAATATATTATTCACTCTTTGCTTAGAGAAAAGCTTAGATTATGAAAAGTTTTTTCTCGCCTAGCGTGATAGATTTTTACTATATTTGTTAACCTAAAGTTACTGACAATTTTCCACAAATTCATTAATTTTTACTTCGCCAACCGTTCAAGTACAGATAATAAATTACCAGTTACTTTTCCTCTACATATTCGTCTTTGTCAGCCTAGGTGGCGGGGGGGGATAAATCCTTCGACTTCGATCGAAGATAAGATCGAAGGTCGCGGGTTCGAGTCCCGCCTGGATATGTTGCCCCATTCCAAGACATGGGTGTGTGTGTCGTCTGTTGTTGAGTGTTTAAACTCCCGGAATTAAGGCCACGTTTTTGTGTTTTTGGGAGTGATTGAGATAAATAAAAAAATTAATAAATAATACCCAACGAGTCACCTCTAGGGTGTTCGGAAAGGGGTGATCAAATGGAGGGGATTCCTTCATGCACATCTCACGGTCATAAAAATATTATGAACACTAACGAATTATACTCCCACATTCATGCCAAGGCAAAGCTTGCCGTCTACTTATGATGGCAATCTGCCAATGAAGCTATGGCACACAAAACATGCTGTTAGAAATATTAGGAAAATTCAGAAAACGTGCATTAATGAGTACGTAAGTTAGTGGCCTACACTACAAGTCCACTTACCTATTAGCAACTTCTAACGCTGCCGTTACAGTATGTCATTGATCGTGGAAATGACGGAATTCTAAATATATATCCTCTACAGACTGTCTTATTTTATTTTTATGATCTGAACTACCGCAGTATATTGGCCTTCATATGACATGATTAAATTCTTCCGTATATAAACTGCTCTTGAATTTATATATGTAATAGGTTTAGTCTAGCTATCAGTCCACGGTCTAACAGAGATTCCCATCAGAGTGTATCTAAGAGGTCAGTTACACTAACAAAACTAATGTAACGACTTTTCACGTTACTGGCATCTTTTCTCTGTACGCGTTCTAACTCCGTTTTAAAACCTATTTTATGAGGATACCAAGTATTAGCACAGTATTCCGAGTGTGTTCTAACAAGGGATAAGTACGTCGACTAATTCGACGGCCATATAAAAATATTTCATTGCTGCAGAAAAGTTACTATAACAACAGAGAAGGAAAACAGTTTTGGAGCTTTAGGTGACCGCTGATGTTTTTTCCCTGTTGGTGAAAATACTTTCAGAAAATGTACGTAATACTGTACAGAGTATTAAATAGAGTCTCGGGTTCAAATCCCGGATGAAACCTTCGGACACCCCCAACATTTCGTAGCGCGAAAGGAACTTGCTCTCCTACCCTGAATTTGTCATATTTTACACGCCTGTGGCTAATATTGGGGTTAATTATATGAAAATCAATAATTTAGTCAATCGTATGAGCTGGGAATTTCTTTCTGTCTCTTGCTTGCGTGAGAGTGACTGTTTTTGGCTTTCGGTCGGAGTATTTAGGATGTACCCATCGTTGGATCGAAGCGTAAGAGCCATTTATCATTAGTATTCTACCGATTAAGGTAGGTTTCCATGGAGTACTCAAGAAGTAATCTGGGAGCCTCACTTTCCTTCCAGCACTGCCTTCTTTAATTCACTGTAAGGCCTACTCCCTTTCAATCTATTTAAAAATCCATTTCTTAAGAGCCATTTACTTGTTAAGTCTCTCGGAAAAAGGTCCTTATCTACTTAAGGCACTCGGTAAGTTTCAATCCTTCAATCTCGTGACTCGTATCCATCCCACATACTGTATCACTGCGCATTTTATAATCAAGACCGAATATCATAACTGTATGAGGTTAAATCTTAATTTATGGAGTTAAATTGACGTTAAGTTTATCAAGTTCCACGATAACACTAAATTTATATTTGAAATCATAACATGTATTTGTCAATGTCACTCTTGTGGATTCCTACGTTTACACTTCGGCAGTGACTTAATTGCGTCGTGAAGTCACTTTTTCGGATATTTAATTACATACTTAAATATATTGCATGTCTATACTCTGGTTACTAGATAGAAAATTAATAATAATAATTTCGTCTTTATTTTTCAAGCGAATTTAGGACAACGTTGTCCTCTCTTACATTAACTTGAATGACAGCCACAAATATCCATGCCCTGGATGGTCAATCCACTCTGGCGCGATTCGAACCCGCGACCTCTAGGTTAGCAGCCGGGGACTTTACCCCGGCGCCACCGAGGCCGGGGTAATCTGCCAATCCTAGGTAGATATTTATTTGTAAATGTGTGAGTCCTTTTTTGATTGATTAATGTTCAATTATAACACTCAATTATACTTAACATCATTACAAAATGAAGCTACGAAATACAGTGAACTTCAGTTACTTATATTTTAATTGACATAACGTTAATCAAGAGTTAATTTCAGAACTTTATGACCGCATCTATTTCATTTTTAGCAAAATAATTGATCCCTGCTTCTCCTCCTCCGATTCGTCGTGTATCGCAGATATTTAGCATCTATTGTGATTCGTAGAACTTCGATTTCGTAAAAAGGAAGCTAATATCAGTAAAAAATGAAGTAAATTCTCAGTATCGATCGACCAGTATTGTAAATCTTGTTCTGCCGTTCGTGGGATAATTTAAGCGGGCCTGCAATGCAATGGAAATACTATCTGGGGAGAGAATAATGCTTTCATTTAGACCTGAAGTTCGTCAAACATAGATGTAATTTTTATAAAAATTTAGCTAACCCATTAGCTGGAAATGTATTCAGTTGATTCCCGCTGCAAAAAAATTTAACATTCGAGCATATCAGTATTTAATTGACATTAGCATAATTTTAATATACCTACCGCTGAAACGGGTTCAAATGCTCCAGAAAATAAACATGGAATGTCTTCCACGGTTCCCATGTTGTGGAGGTGAAATGGGTGGTACGAGTATTAAATTAACGGCTAATGCCATGTTGTTTATTGTGTATAAATCAATATAGATTCACCTTCATGGAATGGGGGCAATTTATACGCCGGTAAGCAGAGCATGATTCCTCATCTAAAGTTTTATATTGCTCTATTTGTGGTGATGAATTCCTCCATTTTTGTGAACACCTCTTCGTGAATAACCCGGCAAAAAGCCTTACATCAGAAAAAGGAATGTTACATTTATGCTTTGACTCCTTATTGTATGTTTGTGTGTCTGATGTATATTTATGGCTTTGAAATACTCGGCAATGAATAACGCTGCTCAAAATAACCTTGTTACATTTCAAACAAAATTTCTCTGTCGACGTCTTGTTGGTGATGCCTCAAAAGTTCTCAGAATTATTTTTAGCGACGCTTCCCGTATTTAGAATGAGAGAGTAGAACCCGCCTTCACACAATCGTAAAAAAATAGCCAAAAAGAAGGCCTTTAGTCTTATTTATTTGTCAATTTTACTCTCACCAATCCGTAGATTCCTACACATACATTCCTACGAGGGATGTGTGAGTAGTACTTTTTGATCTCGAATCGAGTTGAAAACTACTCGCGAGCATCGAGTCGAGTCTAGTCTAGTATGGTAATTGTGAACCAGGCAATTCAGCAATGCATTCGCCGACATATTCTCATTTTCCCTATCCCCAATTTTCTATTCTTAATGCTTAGCTTGATGTAAAAGGAAAAAGATAATGAGGAAAATTGAGGCAAATCCTGTCAGAATTAGCAAAGCAAAGAAAGAATGATAGGAAACCAAAGTATCGCATAAGAAAATATGAGCGGTACAGCGGTCCACTCCGATTACGCCGCCAAGTCGGAAGACAGTCGGGCACTGACAAAAAAGTATTCGGCGCCTACGTCGACTCCTATGGTGGTTTGTTGATACAACAAGCTGAATCGCATAGGCTATGGGATTAGAACGACTTTCGACCAAAAAGACGGTATTATTACATGATTTTTCTGATTGCGCCTCCTGTCGGCAGATTTCTGAACTTACTGGCCTCGACAGCTCTGTAACCGAAACTACTCGACTCGAAATTCGTAGTACTACTCGAAGCACTCGAGTACCAACTACTCGACTCGACTCTTCGAGTACTCGCACATCCCTAATTCCTACACTTCGGAAGTGGCTCTAATACGTTGCGAATTCACTTTTTCGCATTTTTAGTCTTAAAAATATTTCACATCGTATACTCTGGATCATAATTTACTTACGTAAATTGTGATTCGGTCCTAGGAAAATATTTATTCGTAAATTTCTGAGGCCTTCGTTTTCAGCGCATTTTTAGTTGCGTGGTGAGGATACGATGTTTCCCATTCGCAAAATTTCAGTCAGAGAAATCAAAGTTTTAGGATTATTTTTTAATTAACTGGAACTTATCTCATATGGATTAAGGATAATTCGGACTTTATTCCTCGTCACATTGTTGGAAAAATATATCGCACTGGACTTGCACGAAAATTCCTTGAAAACCTATTGGAAGTAATCGAAGGGGCAAGTTTCTAGATTAGATAATTGGAACGATTAATTTTTCTTTGGATAAAAATCGTGCATTGGTGCGTTTAGAATTGCACAGACCCCACGAGGTATTACATCTACAGCTACATCTACATAATACCCTGTGAGCCACCTCTAGGGTGTTTGGCAGGGGGTAAAAAATCACCAACATGCAGCATGCAAGAGGACCGCCACATGCACACCA
Source organism: Ischnura elegans (assembly GCF_921293095.1). Lineage (NCBI taxonomy): Eukaryota > Metazoa > Arthropoda > Insecta > Odonata > Coenagrionidae > Ischnura > Ischnura elegans. The sequence goes on from NC_060254.1 coordinate 73,865,269, forward strand.
CACGGTCATAGAAGAGTGTTAGCCTAACAGATTTTTGTCCATCATGGTCTATGAGGGTGAATATCATCTCATACTTGTCTTAATGACCCATGAAGGCCCTTGGAAAGATTGTATGGGATGTAAAACGTTTTTTGAAAATGATAGCTATGTAAATGTTTCAACTATGGTCGTATATTTTAAGAAGTCGTTTTTTCTCTACCACTGGTCAGTTCTAAAACTAGGCATTTCAAAATTGCCTGAAACTAGGAATCAACTAAATGGTTTAAATACTTTAGGACACCTGAGTTAAAACATGCTTAATGCAGCTTGTTTTTCGGGCATAGGAATAGGTCAACAATCATTTTAAGCCTATTCGTTTTACAATTTTTCACGAATTTTATGGCAAAAATCTAAATGATTGCTTGAGTTCGATTCTTTGAAATACCTACATGTATTCCTGTTCGCGTCTTTGGAAAAAATATCGCATCGCAATTTCGTGAAAATAACTTGTTTTAATTGCGTATGTATTTCCTAAGAGAGTGAAAGTTATCGGATTAATGATGCTTTGCTATTCTAGTAAAGAGAAAGTGAAATGAATAGCTTCGTAGTCTCACCGGTTTTTCTTCACACTTTTGAGGAGTTGATTCGAGAAATGCGGAGCGCTCCAAAAGTTAGTTCAGTATAATTTTGTCATTTCTACTCTCATTCTTTATTTTGCCAGTGATAAATGAGAACCACTTGGCTGGGAATTTGGATATAAATTTCTTGCCTTGACTTTAATGACTTGATATCCATTTTATATGGATCGCATTTTATTCTTTCTGCTTCTTTTGAACAGTGTACGAGTATACTCCCAAATGGTTTTATGCCTTGTTGTCTAATGGCTGTCTCACCATTTTATTATGTAGCTGAGCGATAAACATGCATGTCTTTGAAATCGAGGTATGGGCGATCTGGCCAAATTCCTCTAAAAATATCTTTCAAATGAAAGCGGAACAAAAGCTCTGACCTAATTGATGATCACATTTTAAGTATATCTTCAATCGAAAGTTTTTTTTAAATCGTATAAAAGGCAGTGACGCAAGCAAATCAATCGTAAAATAATTTTACTTCTGGGATAGTTGATAGGTTCAATCACAGTGTGATTCAATGTATGAATGATGTACAGGGTGTTTCAGGAGGATATTACAATACTTCAGGAGGTGATAGGCGAGAAAATTTCAAGGATTTTTTGTCCACAATCATGGGTTTTCCAATATTTTGTTTATATATATTTTTTTAGATCACGAGATGTGGGTCAATTGTAAATATTATTTATTTTTTCCAAACTTAGCCAAAACAATAACAATAATATACAATAACATACTGTATTCAAATAAAAAATCATCTTCACAGACTCACAATACAATAACTACAACAAATATATCAAACACAAATACAGACCAATATCGAGGAATGATTTATATAAATGGATTATCAGAACAAATTACCAAAGTATTCAAAAAAACAAATTTTAAAATAGCACATAAAAACTATAAAACCCAACATAAACTCATATATTCTAAACTTAAGTCAAATACCCCTATGCAGCTTAGAAGCAATATCATTTATTCAATTCCATGTAAAGACTGTGATAAAAATTATATAGGCCAAACATGTCAATATTTAAAAAATAGGATCTCACAACATAAAGCATCAATTAAGACCAAAATTCAAATTTGTGCATTAGCAGATCATGCAATTACAAACAGTCACTCATTTCGTTTCGAAGAGGCCAAAATTTTAGATACAGAACCAGTTTTATCAAAAAGATTATTCAAAGAAATGTACCACATATCCAGAAATAAAAAAAGCTGCAATAAAAGAACAGACATTACTTACCTTAGCAAAATTTATCATAATTTAATAAATGACATAACCAACAAAGAAAGAAATCCAAGCAACCAAATTGTAAATAAATAAATGAAAACAACATCAGACTTAAAGGTAAATTTTGAATATGTATTTCCATGTATTTTAATGTATAACAACTGTAAAATTGCCTGTATTTAACTAATTTTGTATCATAAATTATCATTTTTATAGCCCTGAGGATGGACAAATATAATGTCCGAAACGTTGGCAAAGTTTGGAAAAAATAAATAATATTTACAATTGACCCACATCTCGTGATCTAAAAAAATATATATATATAATAAGGGGTCGTGAAGCATAAAGTTTGAATATTTTGTTTCTGAGCTTAGGCAACGCAAACATTTTTTTGGATGCACTTAGCGGTTACCATGAAAACGGATTTTCTTGGGTATTCAGCCTATTCGATATTTTATTTAATACCCTGGATTTTTAAGTACATAACATATTTAAGGTTGGTCGAAAATGTGCGATTATAATTTTCTCTACGATTAATCTCAAAATGGGTGAGATTGAGCAATCGTATTGTTGATGTTCGTTCAAAGCTTTCGTTTAATTAAGCTCAGATATGTCCTCAAATTTTCACGGAAGTAATGCATTAAATTGCTATATTATTTTATCCAACCCATTGACTCATTGTGCGAAGTTTATCATTATTAGATTTTTATGAATTCAGAAAATTGATATTTATTATTGCGTTGTCGAATAGTTTGATCGACCCACGTTTCGTGAAAAGCTGCGAACTTTTGAGATAACGGTGATTGATATGAAAGGGAATTTCTTTTAAAATAATGGACGCCAATAAAAGTTAATTTTTTACGCAAAACCCCCGAACAACGCACGCATTTATAATTGTTTTAATCAATATTCAAAGAAACTATGAAGAAAATCATGAAAATGTCATGCTTTAAAATTGCCTGATTTTTATAAGTAATGTTAATTTCTTCTATGTTGGTTTCAATATTCAATAAAAGTTTTAATATGATATAATTTTCATTGAATTTATTTATGAAATTAAAATTTTTAATGAAATATGAACGTAATGCATGCTATATCCTAGAAGGTTAATTTTTATTCAGAATATTAAATGTTATACTTGCAATATGCCGCGATAAATGAAACCTTCTGACTAGCCTTAGGGCTTAGAAGAACCAAGTTGTACATGCAAATAAAGGCAATTATATATTTAAATGGCTGTTGCCTCAAATTCAGATCATATAAATAAATTAGAGAGAGAGATTGTAGAACAGACAGATTCAGAATGTCATTTTTTCCACGATCGATAAGAGATTATAACGGCAGCGATAGAACTCATAAATAGATTGCATGATTTGTGGTGTAGCCAACTAACCTATGTAAAACTTAATGCATGTTTCTTAATTTTATTATTATATCTAAAAGCATATAGTAGTATAATTTGTTAGTATGCGTGACGTTTTTTGGACCCTGTGGTGTGCATGTTGGAGTCCAATTGGATGCTGCATGCTGGTGATTTATCACCCCCTGCCAAACACCCTAGAGGTGGCTCGCAGGGTATTCTGTAGATGTAGATGTAGAACACCTTCCGCCGCGCAGCTATTGAGGTAGATTGCGGTGTTAGCATGTGAGTGTAGTATCAAAAGTAACATTACCTCACCAGCCTCTTCCTTTTTGGTGATCCCCCATGAATCGAAAAGCTATTTGCGCAACTTTTAAACGCGGATCGGCGTCTTGTCTCCGCGCGCTGCGTTTCCGAACGAACTCGTCGCCGAGATTTCAAAACTTGTCCCACTTCCAAACATCGGCGGTTCGAAAGTCTTGTAAATCTCGCGTGGAGTTCATTCATAGAATTCCGATGTTAATTCTCCCTCTCCTGCCAGGAGAGAGAGAAAAAAAGGATTAAAAAAAGAAAGGATATAATCATGCCCTCCGTGTCTCGGAAACTTAATTATTTTCGACGCGACGACGTTTTATTCATGGCTGAACCTGCCTCATTGAGAGAAACGGTGGTCTGGCGTCCGCACGAGAATTGCTTCTTTTTGATCTGAAAATTTTGAATTTGGCTGGAACCACACCCATCTGAATGGTCACATTACGCATGCAAAATTATGCACGCGCACCTATAGAGGCTGAGCGAGGGGTATGAATCTCCTATTACCTCTCACTCGAAAAGGCCGGGAATACAGCAGAACTTGGTTGTAACGTCGTTTATGGGTTCGCACAATTATTTACACTGAATCAGAGTGGCGCTATAAAAGGGGTATTCAACTAATTGATCAACAACGCAGGAGAAATAAAAAGTTACGAGTTTTCATGAAATAAATACTTTTGTGAGATTATTGGCGAAAGTACGAGAACTAAGTTTATAATTATAAGAATAACCTGACATTTATAACTGATGCTAATTTCTTCTATTTTGGTTTCAATATTCTATAAAAAATTTAATATTATATAATTTTTATTGAATTTATTTATGAAATTAATATTTTAATGAAATATAAACGTAATGCAAGCAATAGTGAATTCGTAGAACTAAATTCATGAGTAATTGTGGTGTGCTATTTAAATTTTGATGAAAAAAAATCGTCAAAATGAAGTGTTTTTATCCAACGAATACAGCATTATGTTTATCTAAAGACATGATACAGTATGTTAATATATTCTAAACTTACAAGCGCGTTTAAATGAAGTCCTATTGCTGAAATAAATCTGTAACTTTCTATTGGACAGTCCTTTGTTGCTTGCAGCCGATTTTTGTTGACGTTATATACGAGTTTTTGGAGTACATGGGTTATAAATTCGACGTTTTATTTATACTGACATAAGTTTGGCAGGACTTTGGAGCGAATGACGTTATATCCGTTTTTACTATGTAGCCGAGGGCGTTATAGCCAAGTTGCACTGTAATTTTAACCGTAGGATTCCTGCCGTTGTTATTATTTTAGTATTCTACCGATTGAGGTAGGTTTCAGTGTAGTGCTTCAGGAGAATTCTGGGAGCCTCCCCTTCCATCAAGTTTTTCCCTCTTCAATTTAAAATAAGACCTACTCCCTTTCATTCTATCTGAAAATCCTATTCTCTTCCTTCCTCTCCCTCGTTTACCCAATATTCCTCCTTCTAACACTGTTCTAAACATTCCCTCCCCGCTCAGTAATCTCTCCATCCATACCTTCTGCCTCCTTCCCATTTCCCCTAGAAGCTGCCTCTCCTTACCCACCATGTCCATCACTTAGTCATTCTTCTTCATCTCCACTCACCTTCTCGAATAGGAAAAAGAATGACAAAATTAAAAAAAATTATTAGCGGTAAAATCACATAAATATCACATTATGTAGACATTAGAATATTAAGAGCTATTCCAATATCTGTAAGAGGAATATTATAATGAATGCTTTGCATTCTTCTATGATTGTATACATGGATACTAGAAGCACAGAGATACAAGTGAATTCTTTTCGTTGCACATCGCCTCGTTCACCCCAAATATTTGTATGAATCAGTCAGTGGTAGGAATTTGATATTTTAGTATATAGATACTGGTTAATGTGTGTGACAAGTGTTCACAGTAGATACCCGGATAATTTCAATTTTTGACTAAAGTGATACGTTATTAAGAGATGACAAAATGCTACAGGTCGTGCGGGACTGATGCATCCTCTTAGGCATTTTCTTTCGCTCGACCTTGCACATTTTTCCATGAGCTTATTTGCTTCGGCATATGGATTCGTGGGCGCTTCATTTCCATTTCCAGCCGTGCTAATGGTACGCGCTAAAGAGCTTTTTAATTCTGTTAGTCTTGGGAATAGTCTTGGGAAGTGTTACTTTAGACGCAGAGACTCTCCGGAATACAGTGGCACTCAAATTTGAGATAAAAACTTTACAGAAACTAACGAATACAATGTTTTGATTGAGATATAATTGAAGATTACACTAGGTTGAAGTTTTTAAGTGTAAAATGCGATGATGTAAGAACAATAGAGAAACATTATGTTCTTGTTCGCCATTTAACAGTGCTATTGAAAAGAAGTCAATAAAATGCTTAGAGGTAGCTAGCAGGGTATTATATTGATGTATACTAGAGTGCTCAAGGTGGCTGCGCATAAGCAGGGGTCAAGATTGCAACCCCTTACATTGGAATTATGCTGGAAAATAGAATAAGTTAGCTAATGAAATACTTTCTAATATTTATTTTTGAAATCCACTTGGTGAGTATTAAATATAATCGAAATAAAATGTAAACCACTCGTAAACAAACGCTATCGTCGTAAATAGCTAACCAGATCCCCTATGAAAAAATTGTATAAACCTGTTTCAAAATTTTATACAATTTATACAATTGCCATGGCAATGTATAAGATTGTATAAAATTTTGAAACAGGTTTATACAATTTTTTCATAGGGGGAACCTTCATCTGATGTCATATTTTGTCATCTCAATCTTGGCTGCTTGCGCAGTAAGCATGCATGCTGAATGCGATAATTCCTCTTGGTCATAATTACTCTGAAAATATTCTTAAAAGATATGGATAAAAGATCAACCAATGGAAAATTAAAGGAAAATTTATTATTAAATTAATTCAAGTTGATAGGTCGCCATGAGCTGTATTAGCTTAGTTACCATCTATAAAAAAAGCGAAAGAGTACGTCAAAATTATAAAGTACCTTCTTTTTTTTGTTAGTTTACAGCTGAATTATTTTTCTTTTATTATTTTATCATTGTAAAAACATTTTTGTAACCTTTATGCTATTCATGAAACAAAATTATGTACTCATTTTTATTCCAAGCCCTGATTGAGGTGTGTGAATATTTAAAAAAAGTTAGAAAAAAATTGCATTTAAAATTTTTAAATGTAGAGGCCATGAGAGAGAAAAAAATCTGAAGATATTGCCACACAAAAAGAGGTTCTTCTCGCTGAGACGAGAATCATATTTCTTATTTCGGCGAAGGAATGGTTTTTTTAGCGATTTATCTCTTTCTTCACGTCTCTACTTTAGTGCTGCCTGCTTCCAATCAAACGGAGGTTTTTTCCGCCTTTCTCGTTCGGTGTGTGTATTTTGAAAAACGGAGATGTTTACGGGCGCCGCGAATGCTGCGTTAGAAATGAGGAGAGAGTGCAGATGTGGAAATGCCGATTGCCAGAATGGGTATGGCTCAGCTGAGCTGGGTGCGGGCGATGCTGGTCACAGGGGCAGTGGAACACCTCCTTAAATGCATCAAACACTTTCCAAATATTGATGGAAATGAAGTTTTGAGGTTGATACGACAACCTATTGCTCGAAATGTATGTTTTAAGAGACATTTCAGCATTTATAATCCGTTTTCCTGTTCCTGAAACCATCTCAATTTCTTTTCACAATCCATTGCCTCCGTTTTTTTTCAAATATTATCGTTATTTTATTTTTTATATTTCAAGTAGCAATTTTTACTATTTTACATGTATTTCTCCATTTCTTAATGTTATGCACATATTAATGCAAACATAAAATGTACAATAATCGACCATTTAAAAACTAGAAGAAGGAAATACATAGAAAAGTCTCAAATGAAAAGTAATTTTGTAAATAAGAGTATATGTACCTAGCTGGAATTGATGGATCGTAATTATAAATGTCATGGATATGATAGGTTTTAATTAAGGCGATATAATCCAATTTGATCGCCTAATCTACATATACGTAATACCCATCAAGGGTGTTTGGCAGTTGGTGATCAATCACTAGCATGCCGCATGCAATATGATTCCCACATGCACACCTCCAAAAAACTTCACGCATACTAACAAATTATACTACCACATTCATGCAAAGGCAAAACTTGCCAACTCATCAAGGTAATCTGCCAATAAACCTAGAACACACAAAGCATGCTGTTAGAAATAATAAGAAAATTCAGAAACATGCATTAAGGAATACATAAGTTAGTAGGCTACACTACAAGTCATCTAATCTATTTGTGAGTTCTAACGTTGCCCTTGTAGTCTCTTATTTATCGTTGAAAAACGACTGTCTGAATGTATTTGTTCTAAAGTCTATCGATCTTATTTAATTTTTATGATCTCAACTATCGTAGCATGCTGGCGTTCGTTCGTTGGGCCAATGCACACTTCAGTTTATTTAATCTATCTTTTGCCCTTCTCTATTATAAGTTTTACTCTCAGTGATGGAAGGTCCATTAAGCCATGAGTGCTCATAACGTAATCCAGAAGCTGTTGATTAAAGTTGATGGGATGCAGGCACGGTGGAGAGTAGCGGTGATAAAGGACCTTTCATCCATGTAGTGGTGCAACGCGAGGACGCTATGGGTTTGTTACTTAGGTAGTTAAATGTGAGATAATTTTCTCATGTTGAAATAAGTCTTGAGTTATCATGTACAGAGAGGCGATATTAGAAAAACGTATTAAAGAGATTAAGATTTGTATTTTATCTTTAAATGAAGATTGTTGCTCTTGCGCAATCGAAATAATCAGGCCAAAACCTCAATAGCAGTTTATTTTTAGCTAGTTTGAAAGATTTAGTATAAGGGCATTTCCATGATAATGTCAACTTTTTCTCTCGAATTAAAATTGAGGCTGGAAGTATTTTATCTTGATGAATCAAAATCTAAATGATTGAATTTTATGAAATCAGTATTTGAAACATTATTCAAAGCCTTATTAAAAGTTTTCATATAACACTTCTATTCACATGGTTTTGAAGATGTTTGAAATCATTACACTTAGGAGGTTGACGTGGTAGTAATTCCGTCACAGTTAATTATGAACGTACATATTTAGAAGGTGCTTCGATAATTAATTTTGTTTCTGTGTATGAATCTCACCTTCATTAATGTTTTTTTATCATATACAGTAAAATGTTTTGAAACTATTAGTATTTTACTATTTAACCGAATTATCCTATTGCATAGTTTTCTCTAAAGGTAATTCCGTCACAAACGGAATTGCCCATAAGCATTCAGATACATCTACATATTACTCTGCAAGCAACCTAAAGAGGTGTTTGGCAGGGGCTGATCCATCACCAACATGCACCAAAGAATTAAAATTTACTTCCACTAACATGCACTGAGCATTATGTACGTTACGTATGACACATGATCTCCTATATCGTACTTATAAAGGCAATATTCCTTTGAAACGAGAGCATGCAAAACATTCTGTTCGAAAGACTAAAATAAATCAGAAATATGCATTAAGGAATAAGCTAATTAAGTTAAATTAAAGAAGTTAATAAAGTAATTAAAGTAAGCTACACTACCAGTCAACTAACCTATTTATAAGTCCTATATTTCTATAAGATATAGTTTGTGCGTGGTATGACGTCCTTATTTTTTTCCTGTGTTGGTACAACAGCTATAAAACATACGAAGTCAAACTTGAGCGTAACTCGTGAAAATTATCCACTTTCGATATTCTCGGTAAAGTTCAAAAATCAACCTCCAATCGTACTTAGTAGAGCACTCTAACGGAAAATTAACATCATACCATTCATTATATTCAAGGACTTTTATCTTTCAATCGATGGTTTTCCAATTATTTTTACTTTGTTAACAATAGCTTTTCTATAAAATGGCGGAGTGTACTTTCAGTCAATAGTGGTCAGAGATTGTTAATTAGAATTTTCTCAAGTTCTGGATCAATAACACTGAATTTGAGGCATTCAAAAACTTTTTCGACTCCAGCGCACTGTTTTCGAAACTCATACTGTTTATAGGCCTCTCTGATCGAAGTTACCTATTTTTTTACGAGTACTATGGTGCGTTATTTTTCTTTGGGTTCGGTCAGAAAAGGTCAACGATTCAATAAGAATTCATTGGCGATTGGGTAATTTATCTAACTACCAAAATAAAATAACTCACCTATTGAGTGTAATAATAATAATAATGATATTTATTGATCTTGGACAATTGCCCATGAAGGACATACAATGGCTACAGCATACAAAGGAGCTGACAAAATAAACTTTACAAAATATATCAAATATTTCCTTATGGAATACAGGACAACTAACACATCAGAACAAAAAAATGAAATCTTGAGGTTACTCAATCAATCACAGCAAGAAAACCTAAGTATACATAGTGTACACATATAATCATCACAACATTTAGGGTAGAACATGAATAATGATTATTCATTTACTCCAACAACTATGGCACGCAATTTCAAACTAACCTGAGGTAAATATTATAAAACATTAATTATGAATAATTTAAATCACAATGACAACTAAATGTATACTTGACAAGTTTTAAAACCAGTAATGCTTTCCAATGGCATGGACATAAATTTTTAACATGCTAATGGTATTGCAACAGCGATATATTTTTTTATCTCACATGTCTCATGTAGTTTGCTGGTATATTTTTGTGGGAGCGTATGCATTTTTGTGGGCTTAAATGCACTAATTACGGACAAGCAGCTTTCTTAGCGAATTCTTCACGAATGCTCTGTGGTTAATCGATTAATTTTTCTTGGATACAACTTTTGAGGTGTTATTTATAAATCTACGGAAGTTTACTTCCATAACCCGCTTTTTTCGATTTCAGAGAATTGATATCGATAATTCATATCTTTCGGTCTGAATTCCCTATTTGTTACCATTTGTGTGCTATGTTGCGTCAATTTTATTTTATTTTGACTCGGTTAGAAAATGCCAGCGACTCAATAAGCAGTATTTGGCGACCCGGCAATTTATCTAGCGCCCAAGGGGAACTTAGATACCTATAGAATTTAAGCATTTTTTGTATGTTTACATGCACTAATTATGGACTGGCTAAGTTCTGAGCGAATTTTCCACGAATGCTGTGCGGGTATTCGGTTAAGTTTACTCGGATACAGGTTTTGTAGTACTCTTTCTGAATCTAATTCACGTAGTCAGCTTTTTTCGATTTCGGGGCACTGCTTTCCATTCCTCGTATCGTTATAGGCATCTGTGGTCTACATTCCTTATTTTTTACGTGTGATATGTTGCGTCATTTTTAATTTGATTTTAATTCAGGGATGAAATTTTAATGATTCAATAAGCAGTCATTTGTGAACCTGCAAATTATCTATCGCACAAAAGAAACTTGTATATCTATTGAATTTACGCATTTTTTAAGTTTACATGCCCTTATTATGGACTAGCAGCGTTATTAGCGAATTTTTCACGAATGCTCTGTGGTTATTCGGTTAAGTTTACTCGAATACAGCTGTTGAAGTACTCTTTTTGAATTTACGGATGTAAACTTCCGCAGATTCAAAAAAGCGTTGTCATTTGTTCCATTTTATTTCCCCCATCGACTCGCTTTACTGGGTCAGGCTCGTCTTCTTTTGTGTGATGAACTTTTTGGTTAATCCTCGGAAAAAAATGAGAGACTCCTTGCTCGCAGTCAGTAATGAGATACGTTCTGCGGGTTGCGTGCATGACAAATTTTTGTCTTCATCTTTTTCCGTGGAATAACTACACTGCCTGCTCCAGTGAGGATTTGCGTCTATCATTCAAATATTCCAAGTATCTGCCATGTCAACTGGAAGTGATTGATTCAGATCGACTACGTAATATCGACCCGTGAGCATGAATGTCACGTACATTACGGAACTAAACTCGTTGTATTCCATCGATCATTAAAGGAATTGGGTCAAGTGACTGTTTAAATATTGAGCTAACTCTGTAAATGCGTAGTCTTTGCTTCCAAATAGAGCATGCTCCATGTCTGAGTCAACAATATTTACAGCCGACGAGGTTAAAATTTAACGACGGAATTGAGTGAATTTGACGATATAACCTCGGAGTATAATTCCCTATCACGTTTCGGTATTTTCTCCTTGTAGTCCCCATCTATTTTGCCTTTTATTTACCTTTTCTTAATTTTTACATCCTATCTGATCGTGATATTAAGTTCTTGTGCAAGTACCAGTGTAATTTTCCGCTGATATTCCCTTCCACCCGACCCCACACGCTCGTGTGGGTTCGTTTAAAACTTTCCCCTGGCCGATTCACATTACTTTTGTGCGTCAAACAGGAATGCAATGATCGTGTCAAGTTCGTGCAAGTTCCAGTCTACGCATCCATCCACACATACGGTCTATTATACAGATGGTAGCAGGATCAAGTAAACATCGGTATTTCGAGAAGCAAAAAAAAATGTTCAGGGTGGAAAGGGATATTACTGTTTTAGTGCATACTTTGGACCATGGACGTTTGTAAGAGGTCCAAAGGTACCTATCCTCCTCCCTTCTTCCTGAAACGAGAAAAAAAGAATTAATTAAACGCCGAAATCTGTATTATTTGAACCGATCATGAGCAGCATTTTTTCATCGTTGGTGTATATTAATTCGCGCCCGTGCACGTGACTGCTTACAACGTCACTTATCCCATGCAGTGCTTTGAAATTATTTTGACGCGAGAACACCATCCTTGAAGAACCAAATGGTGATGAGAGGTTAGTTGGGCGATATTTAATTGGCAAAATGGCTTTTATAAAAGCTAAAGTTTACTTTTACAAGCTCCACGGTTAATTAAAGGGGATTTGATGCTTTCCCGAGGAAGGGCTGTGTTGAGTTTTCCTTCCAAGTGCTTTAGAAAACGTCTGTCGCGTAATAGCGACAAAGTAGGATTTATTTCTCCGACAGTGGCTTAGTAAGCACTACCTCAGTCTCTTGTGCTACAATGCGGACTTAATTCGTCAACACCATGTTCGGTAACCCCAGCCTGAAGGATATGTGGAGAGATCCGGGTTCGAATTCCGGATAAGTCAAATGATTTTCGCGAATTTCTTTTTTTGTGAATATGAATTCGCACCCGTGCGCGTAACTGATTACAAAGTCACTTGTTCTATTTAGTGCTTTGGAAAATGATCAGAATTAAAATGAGCAATTTCGTGGTCACTTGGTCATATGTAAACAAAGCACGAATATTGAATACTGATAAGCCTTCTACGTTGGAAGCTTGGCTACCAGCAACGGGGATTAATTTTTTCAGACAATTATAATCGCACTTTTCATTCAACCTTGATAATTGAATGTCCTTCAAAATTCAAGGTATTAAATATGATGTCGAAAATGCTGAATACCAAAGAAAAACACCGTTTACATGGTGCCTTCAAAGTCCATCCAAAATAATGTTCACTTTGCCTTTGCTCAGTAAATATGGAGTTGCGACCCCAGGTTTATGAACAAAAAGTACTCAAACATTGTCTCCCCTACCACGTCATGAAATATTGCAAATTCCTCCTGAAACACCATGTATTACATTAAAGTAATTTATTTTGACATAAGAACGCCATTCTTGAAGAACCAAATGATGACGGGAGCTTAGGAGGGCAATATGTAATTGGAAAAATGTCTTTTATAAAAGCTGAAGTGTTCTTTTACAAACGCCACATTGAATTAGGAAGGATTTGATGCATTCCCGATTAATTACATTGTTTAGTTTTTCTCGTGCTTCCGACCAGAAAAACTCCATTCAACTTCGATTTTAAAAACATTGCAGAATTTTCCACTAAGCCTAGTGTCCTCAGAAAATGAATTTGGCCTTGATGTTTATGGCATAGTGATGTTTAAGACCTACCAGTCACTTGGAGACATAATTGAGTAAGAGTACATGAGGTCCATCAATTCTGTGTAATTTTTGGAACTTGTGAATACTTAAATATGCAATGTCTGTTTAAAGGTTAGTTTTTTGCCTTAAGAATTGCGTATAACGTAGTCCGTGTTAGTTATAGTACATACCAACTAGGCCTGGGCAAAATACATACCTCACTAGAGTCAGGTAGCTTATTTCTTTCACCTTTTTGGGCTTTTACCGAGAATTAATTTTACAAATCCCAGTTTACGGTTAGCTTTCCCGCATACTTCACGTAAGTGTTTACCTCACGAATGCTGGTTACAATAATAACAGCTTATAAATGATATAGAAATTATTTTCATGCAGGTTCCGCCTGAAACACCCTGTATACGTTCATCTAGATTTTTGCTCGCTCTCTCTTGTATGTGTACGTACCAGTCCCGCTCTATAGTTTGTACGTTGTGTTCGAACGGAAGCCTCTCAAAGACCCGATAAAAATGTCTCGGGCGAGCCGGAATGCTATGCTATGCCTTCCCTTGAGGATATGGATCACGCCTCGATAAAAATAGTGTTCCGTCTTTTTTTTACCACGGAATTTACTCCCTTCGGTTCCTCCCCTAAGTCGTCTGCATGCTAGACAAAAGGGAGCTGCTTTCCTATTTCGGGACAAATAAAAAGATTGAACCCGTCACCCTTTGGGGTCGGAAGTGGAAGCGAGTCCGTGTTAGTTAGTCAGACTGCTGGAAGGAGTTTAATCTCTTACAATCCCTGATGATAGTTTAGAATTAAACTAAAAACAAGTGATAAACAAAGATATCGTATTGCCCTCTAATTTTATTATAACGGCTTACGACTCGCGTTTCGATTGCTACACAATCATCATCAGATGACTGAGTAATAATAGTAATGGTGATCAGGTACCTGATTATGAAATCGAAACTTGAAGCTTGTAGGTGGTGGAAGGGCTCCATATGATTAATAAAAGACACTTTGTTACTTCCATGAAATATTGATAAAATTTTCTATGACCGGTTTCGGCTGTTACACCATTATCAAATACAGAAAATATGATGACTATGTTGCAATCGAAACACATGGCATAAGCTGTTATGGTAAAATTAATGGACAATACAATATCTTTGTTTATCATTCGATATTTTGCTCCAAGATATCTCTCCTCAAAAATTTGACTTTAAACCAAATCTTCGGCAAAAACTTTAATTTCAATTATAAGACCTATTTTCCAAGATTCAATTCGTTGGTCACTTTGAAAAAATAGTTAGAATTCATTATGATAGCCAAATAGTGCTTGATAACAAGGTAAATATTTTTTTACTCTAATGCTCTCATCGCCGAGGAATGATCTTGGAATTCATTTCATTTTTTAATTTCGAAAGTTAAAATGTTAAGAAAATGCTATGAATGAAAATTTAAATAGCTATAATATAACTGGTCGGAGGAAGAATCAGTTAGACATTCATTTTACATTCGTCGTCTCAAAATGAAAATTATAAAAACATGTTGAGGGATATGATACGCAGACTTAACGTTATTGTAGGATTTATGACGACGAAGTGTTGCTAATAATTTGATGAACTTTTAGTAAATGACTCGGGCTGTTTTAAGAATGTTTCTAGTTTCGTTATCATGTACCATCATCTGGTCCGTTGCGATTTAAATTTCTTGATATCTGTGAATATGAATGATTTTTTTAAAATAATGCATTCGCATGAAACTGATACTAATTCTTACTATAATGCTCATTTTAAAATTAGGAAAATTTTCAACATATATTCTTCTTCAATTTGAAATATGTTCAAATTCATCTCAATGATGACAGACATCTACAAATAATATCTAAAAATCTACGAATAATTATCCAGGATTGTAAATCAAACAATATCCAATCTCTTTATCTCGGTCTACAGTCTTTTTGTATGAAGACCAATGACATACCTTAAATAATTCCGTGTCAAATAAATTTTCATGGTGTCACTGAATGTTAATAAATTTATTAAAAATAATGCATGCGGCTGTAACCAAGACTAATTTCTATGTAATCACTTCTTTTAAAATTGGGAAAATTTTCAAAATATTCCTTTTAAGATTGAAACCTGTTCAAATTCATCTGATTGATAAGAAAAGCCTCCAAATGTTTCCGTATTCCAATTCACATCATTAAACTCAATATTTTTTCGTCTCATCCTTAGCATGCGAACTCGACGCCGAAGGTAACCGCAGCGGAAGCCGTGGTTCCGACAGCGAAGTTCCCAAGAAACGACGGCGAAAGGACCCCAACACGACCTTCCTGGACACCCCCATCACTTCGGGAGACGCCTCCGATGAGGACGAGCTCGGGTCCATCTCCAGATCCAGCAGCCTCCTCCAGTTCGAGTCTTTGGAGCGGCAGCTGGAGAACGAACTCGTGCCCTTCCGGACCACGGCCTCCAGCGACCCCTTTGGGCCACCGCAGTCACCAGACTCGCCCCCGCTATCTTCGCCGTCCAGTTCCTCATCTTCCACATCGTCTTCCGGTGACGATGGTGAGGGAGAAGAGGGCAATAGCGAAAACAGCAGTTCGGACACGCTGACCGGAGATTCCTTCCCGCCCGTCCCCGCCTTGCCCTATTCCTCCTCTTCATCCTCATCTTCGCCGCAGTCATCCGACTCGCCAACTCCTAGCCGCCCGCGGGTGAACCGCCTCAGATCCTACAGGAGTTTCGACAGCCTCAACCTTGTGGCAGGTCGCGGAGATGACCAGGAGGCGGGGGGCGGAGATGGTATGCCTTCAACGGCGCCCTGGAAGGGAGGTTGGAATCACGTCCACAATCGGTCTTTGAGACACATGACCGATCGACAAATATATTCGGGGCGGTCATTAAATGCGTTCAGGATCGAACCGGACAGTCAGGATAACGGTTTCAGAATGCCCGAGTCCGGTTTCCGGCACGTCCCGGAACGGTACGGCTCCTGGTCCGAGAGAGGGAATGACTACTACTTCGGAGAGTTCGGTGAGGCGGTCCCGGAGGACTCCGGCGGCGAGATGGCTTGCGACGACGAGTACGGAGACGGCTTCTGGGGCGAGGAAACCCCCACGGAGAGGTCTTTCAACGGTAACAGGGCGGAGGAAGAAGAAGAATCTTCCGAGGGCAACGCGAAATCCTCGATGATGATCGACGGAGACTCCGGTTTCGCTTCCAGCGACTCTCCCAGGAGCTCCAAGAAGGGCGAGCACCGGAGGGCGTTCCCCAAGGCGACCGACGCCTCGAGGATGGACGGCGACGGCGCCGTCGCTTCTCTCGGTGACGCTTTAAGAGCCTGGAGGGCCGAGAAGGAATCCTCCGGCAGAACGCTCCTGTTGGCCTACTCCGAGGGGCAGATCCCCGCCGCATCGTTCGGGACGGAAGAAAAATCTGCGAACGATCACGGCCTTGGCGTCAGAGGCAACAACGTGACGTCGTCGGGCTTGGAAGGGTCGCGAACACATGTGCCCGAGGAAGCTGGAAAGGGTGCGGAAGGGGGGAGGGCCCTTTTGGAGGAGGATGAGGACATGTGGGTGAGGAACAGGAGGAGGGGTAAGGCACAGGATGAGGAGGGGAACGTGCCCGTGGGATGGGTTTGGGGGGAGGTAGAGGAGGTGGAGGGAAAGAGTAGTGAGGCTGTAGGAGGAGGAGGAAGTGAGGGAGAGGGTGGAGTGGTGACTGGGTTAGTCACGGACGAGGGGCGGGGTGGAGGGGAGGAGGCGAGCGTAGCTAATGGGAAGGCACCACCCCAAGAGGAGTTACTGCCGTCCAGAGTGCCGGAAGCGCCGGTTGGGAGCCTCATTGCCTCAGAGCCAGCGGCGCAGTCGGCCGCCAGGAGCGCTCCTCCTCAATCCGCGATCGCTGCTGACGTAAGGGACGTGGGTGCAGTCGGCGGCGGTGGTGCTGTTGGTGCGTGGGTGGATTCGGAGGGGAGTCAGCGGGCGAGGGGCAGTTCCGCGGAGGGGCAGGAGGGCAACGCCGCGAGGAGAGAGGAGGCAGTGTGCGAAAAGAGAGAGAGCCGGGAGCAGCAGGCGGAGGCCTCCAACACCACAAGCGTCAGCGGGGAGAGATCGTCGGCGGTAGAAGCGGCCGCCGCGAGCGGGGAAAGAGGTTCTCCGACCGCCGCTGAAGGGCAGCGGGGAAAGCAGTTGGGAGTTACCACCGCCGAGTCGGTCGCCCGCGTGGTCGAGGGCAAGGCTTCCGGAGGGAAGGAAGACTCACCACCGTCTTCCGAGGGAAGCGTGAGCGGTGTTGTGAGCAGTAATAGTAGTGGGTCTGACAGGGAAACCCCCGAATCGGTTGGGCAGGTCAGGGGTCGCGGGGGCGCCGAGGGCAGCAGCGACGGCGAAGAAGGCCTCCGGAAGGAGCGGAGCGGTCTCTCGGCCCGCGGATCGGCTGACGGGGAAGAAGACCGCGGCGGCGAGGAGGGCGTGGTGACTGTCAGGGCGGGGGTTGTGCCGGCATCCGGTGCGGGGAAGGCGAAACGGGGCGGCGAGGGGGCGAAGACAGAAATAGCGGCGAAGAAGGAGCCGGAGGAACGCTCATCGGGGGAAAGGGGCGGGGGAGATACTCCTTCTGGACGCAGCCCGGCGCCGCGGCGCGGAGGGGCGAAGGAGGAGGAGGAGGAAGAGGAGCGTCTCAAGTGCGGGAAGAAGGAGGGCCGCTCCCCGCGTCTGCATTTCTTCGGCGCGGGCCGCAGACAGCACGCGGCGCATTCCTCCTCGGCGGGCCGCCTCGACTCGGCCGAATCCGCCGAGGTCCGCCGCAGCCGGAAGTTCGGCAACGCCGCTAGCGACTACTACCACCGCGGGGGGAGCCCATTGGAGGTATTCTATAATGGAAGGAGCCGCTCCGAGGGTGGGATAGCGCGTAAGGGTCTCGAGGAAGACTACTACGAGGAGGATTACTACGAAGAGGACGAGGAGTACGCGGAAGAAGAGGAGGAAGAAGATTGGAGCCATCCGGAGGAGAGCGGTCGGACCAAGGGGCGCAGCGCATCGTGGTCTGCAGACGGGAGAGGCTGGCGGTTGGCGCTCAAGGGGATCCTGAGGAGGGCATCCGGAGGCAGCGGTGAGAAGAACCGGCGCGGGAAGAAGAAGAAGGCGAAGGAGGACCGGGACGGTAAGCGCGTCAAGACGGCGGGAGGAGGTAAGACCAGCGGCCGGGACGGTGCCGGCATGAGGTCGGAGGGAAAGCCTCCGCTCCCGCCAAAGTCCGGCGGCGGCGGTGGCGGCGCCCTGTCCTTCTTCACGCGTCTCTCGTTCCGTCGGAGGAAGGCGCCAAGGGACGGGGGCCAACAACAACAACAAGTGGGGAGCGGCGGAGCGGCTTTGAAGGCGCAGGCGCAGCCGGGTATCGATCGCGAACGGCCCGACGGGAAGGATGCGGCGTCGGCGGCGCTGGTCGGCAGTCGGGAGGCGGACGACGGGGCGGGTGGCGGAGGATGGTGTCGCAGGTCGGACGGGGGCAGGAGTCAGGCCCCCACCGCCTCTAACGGCGGGGGCGGCGGAAGGTCGACCAGCTTGATGGATTTGGGTGAGGATGGTGGTGGCGGTGGAGGCAGGGGCGGAGGCGGCAACGCGATCTCGTGCAATGTGGTGGCCTCCCCCAACGTGGTGCCCTCCGGGGCCCACCACCACCAGGCCCAGCAGGGGGTCGTGGGCGGCGGAGGAGGAGGCGGTGGTGTCGGCGTGGTCGTCGACTCCAGGGCCAAGTCCATGGAGTTTCTCCTGGACGAGGGCAACAAGGCAACAGTGTTGGTGAGTGTCCAAAGATTTATTTTACCCCCCTTAATACAATTTATCTTTTTTCCCATTCCCCATGGTATATCTAGTCATGCCCGTTTGCAGTCCTATTGACAAGCAGGCGGCTCACAATATGATACGTCAGTGTATAACCCAAAATACACCACGGATTCTATGGGTAGAATGTATCTTTTTCCCTTTCTTAATGGTTTGAACGTTAACTAGTTATCCCCGCTTGCAGTCTTCTTGACTAGCAGGCGGCTCAAACTATGATACGTCAGTGTATAACCCAAAATACACCTCGGATAATAGAAGTAGAATGTAGTTTTTTTCGTCACTGTTTGAGCGTGGTCTGATCGGACACGTTTGCAGTATTATTGAATTGCAGGCGGCTCACAATGTGATACTTCAGTGTATTATCCAAACTACACCACGGATTATAGGAAAAAAATGTAATTTTTTTCTCACTTTCGTCTTTGTTTGAGCGTTTGTGGTCTGATCGTGCCCATTTGCTGTCCCATTGACTAGCCAGAGGCTCACAAAATGAGATACAAAAGTGTATTATCCAAAACACGCCAATGATAAGATGTTACTTGGCGTGATGCGGGTGCAATTAAGGTGTGCTGTGCGCTTTAGATACATACATATTCTCATGATACCTATGTGGAGCAGCATTGCTTTCATGACGATACATCCACGATGTCTTACTGTGGTTATTCAGCCCATTACTTCTTGTGCATCCAACAGTGTGCGTGTGATTGTTTGAAATATCTAGTGGTTGGACGCTTTATCTATTTTTCTGTGTGATTTCTTCCATTCTATCTTCCCTTTTAGTTTCATTCGTGACGACAAATGTGACCCCCTTTCGTCTTAAGTGGAACAGTGGAACGTGGTATAATCCCTTCTCATTTAGAGCTAAACGCATATTTAATACCTTAGACTGATTCGGCAGCGGTGGAAAAGAGAGACTAGATATATAAGCGTTGAGTATGTGATCTTCAATGATCGTTTCATATTCCTCCCTCAATTGTCTGCTGTGGGAGCACCTCATCTGCCCCCGCTACGATTAAAGGCGACACCTCTCGCCGTATCTCGGCAAGTCACTGCTTTTCGAGGCCATCCCTCTGTTGATGCACGAAAGATAATGAACTGATCGATCATTAACTGTGGGTTTATCTGTCGTTTTCCCGTGATCGAGAGAGTTAAATAATTTTATGGACAACAGGGGTGTTGTGCTGTGAACCTTGTGTCCCATGCTGGAGGCGGGTTATATTCTTTTTTTCGTCCATTAAATTGGCAGCGATCGATCACTCCGGTTTTGCTCGTACGCTAGGAATATATAGTGAAAGGGCGATGCTGTTGAATTCCGTCTTGTATTTTTCACAGATAGTGACGCACTGTGCTCTTATCTGAAGATCGCTGAATGTTCAAAATGTAGGTTTGAACGATCGACCTGTTTTTGATGTTTTTTGGCTTATTTTTATTGTTATGTCACATTTTTATGTAGACCTCACGTCGCTGACATCGTATTCGCGGTATTTTCCATATTTTCGGTATGTATTTTATATTTCGTGCTTATGGATGTTCGTAAAGTTACATCCTTCCCGTCCTGGTTAAAAGCGATAGCCTCACTATTCTGTCTCACATCTACATTTCTGATATTGTGACGCATTTTGATCATATCTGGACATAGCTTATTGTGCATTTCGATGGCTAAGTCCTAACTACACGTATCTCAAAATTTGGCCGGTTTGACATAGGTATCTTAAAAAATGTGTAATAACATTAAAAAATAAAATTCAACCAAAAATCAATTCTTTGTTGGCAAATGTATGCTTCTTTTTCAGTTTTATGAATTTTTGGTTTGTAATTTCAGTGTACAATTAGAAAAAAATAATCTTTTTTTTTGCTCTCCTGAAAAGTTGCTATTTTTGAGATACGTGTTGTTAGAACATAGCCATCGATATGTAGGTGTGAATGGTCGAAGTATTTTTTTACGTCATTTCTCTTTCATTTACTGTTTTATCACTTTCCAATAGACCTCACATCGTATTTGCGTCCATATTTTCAATTTTAAAGTCTTGTATATTTCATATTGTGGGCATTCGTAACGTTTCCGGCCTGATAAAAGTGATAGTCTCACGTGAGTCGTTTGAGTGGGTTATTCCCTCTCCGACAAAAGTTGCGAGTTTTTTTTTCTTCCCGCGAGTCCACCCCATGTCCTGGTCTTTCTCTCTTTTTTTTGCGGTGCGATTCGGTTTATTTATATATTCTTGGCACCTCAAAGGCAGTCTCTCACGAACCCCGTCTTGTGTCTGTTAGATCGCCGACTCCCGATATTTTCTGTGCGCGCGGAAATTTTTAATGGAGGTTTTTTCTCCACTATAGGTATATGCGGCCTCCCTGCTGCTCTCTCGACTCTTTTTTTTTTTAACGGAAAGAAAAAAAAAGGTGTCAAACTCGTCGGGATGCAGCGGCTAAATTGGGGAACTTTTGTATTCCTTTTAAGGGTGTTCCGTGTTATTGGTGTCACACACACGCCGGGTGCCGAGACTCGATATGGCGAATTGAAAAAAATAAAATTATCATCATCTACATCTACATCTACAAATTACCCTGCGAGCCACCTCTAGGGTGTTTGGCAGGGGGTGATCAATCACCAGCATGCAGCATGCATTTGGACTCCCACATGCACACCACACCGTCCAAGAAACGTCCCGTATAATAACAAACTATACTACTATATGCTGTTAGAAATAGAATATAGAATAGAAATTCAGAAACATTCAGTAAGTTTTACATAGGTTAGTAGGCTAGACTACAAGTCATGCAATCTATTTACGCGCTCTATTGCTGCCGTTATAATCTCTTATTGATCGTGGAAAAAATGACATTCGGAATCTGTCTGTTCTGCAATCTATCTCTCTTATTTTATTTATATGATCTGATCTTCCGTAGTACGTTGGCGTCCGCAAGATATGGTTAACTTCGTCAGAAAAGACACTGCTCTTGAATTTATCATTTATCATCGTCATTATTGACTCTTTCTCTCCCTCTGCATTTGCCATTTTGAGATTTCACCCCTCCACCCACCCCCTCTTTTCTCACTCGTTTGTGTGATGAGACTTAAAGAGGAGGGGGCGTTCAGAACCTTGGTCGATGATTCTCGTTTCAAATGCACTCTCCACGCACGACACGAAACTTGTGAGTGTTTGCCGGAGATAAAAGAATAACACGGTATTTACACCTGACTGATATCTTGTCTTTTCGTGTTTTTTTTGCCGTTCTCTCGTATCACCACCGTGAGGAGGGCGTATAGATTGAAGTAGGCCATGGGTTAATCCTTCCTTTCACTTAAAACCCTTTTAGGGTGGGGTTACGAAGACAATGAAATTGTTTTTAGGAACTTCTTTCGAGAGAAATTTTATGTATTTTACTCGTTTCAGCGTTTACAATACCTCTTCAAGTATATTTTATGAGTTTGTAAGTTTTACAGCCTTCAAAATGCAATTTATGCAGAGACTTTTAGCTAGCATGTAGAACTACAGCGTATTTGCTGCTGGATAGCAGTAGGTATCTGGGGTATCACATTCAATTCGGCAATAAAACCGTTCCACCTAGTCAAGCCAAGGCTGGATATCAGGGTAAATTATTGAACACGTAAGTTCTTCATCAAGAATGCAATCCATGCATAACTTTCTTTTCCTTGTATTGGTGAGTAAAAATATTTAGCTGCCCTCTACACCCCTAAGAGAAAATGAATCCTAAATTGTTGATTGTCGATTTCGATTGTTTGACATTTTGAGCAATCAATGGAGCGTGCTAAGCGATGAAGAATTTGTTTGTAATATATCCATGGTACCTAAAAGAAATCAGTGGATAAAATTATCCTTGGTTTGACTAGGTGGAACAGTTTTATTGCCGAATTGAATGCGATACCCCAGATACCTACTGCTATTTTTTAGTTTTTTGCAAACTAAAAAGATATTAGTTTATTTGCTTTAACTATTTTTTATGGGTTATTATAATTTGTATACCAATTTTTTCGTTCCAATAAATTAGAACGTAGATTCGCGTGAATAACCTCGTAATCAGACTCACTGAAGCACTGGGAAAATTTAAATGAATATATTTTGAAGAACTCTCCGTAATAAGCATTGATATGCGAAATCAAACCTTATCTAAGCCGATAGTGCGATAATCTTCCACGAAATTGCTGTCATTCGTTATTTGTTGGGTGGCAGCGGAAACTGTGCAAGATAAGATTCTGCTCAGCTAAAAATATAGGTGAATGAAGGTCAAGATGCATTCGGAATAAGATCATTAAGATGCATCAGAATAAAAGGAGCGTACACCATGATTAGCGTAATTCTGCGAAGCGTTTAATTTGTTGAAATTGATTGATATAGGTACTGTCGGTTTGTTTGATTTTTACAATATACTTGTTTTATAAGATCTGTGTGTTTATTATGTTGTTATTTTAAGCTTTTATTTGATGCATAATTATGCTACTGCTCCACTGCTGTGACGTGTGTTATTAAGTAAAGGATTTCACCTATTTCAATCTCAGATATACCTCATATTGCCCCAAAATTTTCAGATTTAATGGTAACTGTATGGTCATATACTAAAGTTGAAAATGTAAATGAAATCTGTTTATATCATCCATGAATTATTGATCGACCGGATTGAGCATTGACTTTAGAGCTTCATCTATTGGATACGGAGAACAGTTTAGGAATTATTTGGTAACTTTGACTCTGATTTATTGCAAAAAGGAATTGGCCTATTTTGATGACCAGAACAAATGATCTATTTACTGTTTCGCGTTTGCTTGAAGACTATAAGAATTCTGTGGATGAATTTAATTTTCCCAGCACATCGGAAATAATTGAGTCCTGTAACAGCCTATTTTCATGGTACAATAGTGAATAATATATATGTAGGTCACCCATCGCCTTATAAATATTTTATCATTTTCTAGCCAGGGTAGGCTTAGTATGCATGCAAAGTTTAGACGGTCCTGCCGACGTTAAGACGCTTTTATTCCTCTGAAATCCTTTCTACCATGGATTTCCCCTATCAGACATGAGAAAATTGAATCGCTCGAACGATCATCTCGGTGAAAGGCAATGCTGTTTGTTCATCTCCTGTCAGTATCTAGGCCGTCTTTATCTCGAAAATAATATTTTTCAAGGACTATCTATGGAATATCTTGTGGCACATGCTGATTATATGGCCAGTTTTCTGTTCACTCGCCTTCTAGCAAGATTAAATCCCGTGGACTATTCTACGGCGGGCATCCCATCTCCACCATTATTCTCGGTTTTCAGTGATTACTTGCTACGCTTTCAGTTTCTGGAAAAAAAAGTGTGTATTTTTTTACCGCAAACACGGATCTCTCGACGGCTTCCATCTTCCGTCAGGGAGGGGCATATACGACCGGTCCTTTCAACTCCGTTGGATATGGTATGTAGATGTGGCTATGTTCTTCCCATTCCTACATTTTTTCCAACGGGCCCATGTCGAACGTCGAAGGGCACCGGAAGTGAAAATGATTTCCACGTGGAGTGTGGGTTTCTCGTGGTTCATTTCCCTTTCATTCCGTGATCCTGTCTCGTCCCTTGCGGTACAGAAGTATTTACTGTGAAACATTCTATTTTGCTCTTAAATACTTCATTTCATAATGCCTAATACAAATCGTCTAGCCTCGAATTTCATCGTGTCTCCGTAGATGTTCGCTTTTCATTATTATTTCATCATTTTTCATTATTCATATTTTTTATCTACTCATAATTGGTAGAGAAAAATTGATAGGGGTCAGTTTTCACCGCTTCAAAGTGTGATAGAAGTTGTTCTAGCTTCATAGGCAGAATGGCTTCATAATTAGTTAGCAAATTTTGTCTTTGTATGTATACGGAATTATAATTTGTTAGTATGCGTTACATTTTTATGACCGTGTAGTTTTCATGTGGGGCTCCCCTTGCATGCAACATACCGGTGACTGATCACCCACTGCCAAACACCCTCGCTCGCAGGGTATTATGTAGATATAGTTGCAAAATATTCATTGCTTGTAAGGATACTCCATGCTCATGATATATGCATTGAAGTGACTAGTAATCGATGATCAATGCGATCGAAAAAAAAAGTTACTTTACCGAGAAAGCCGTGTATATCGCAACTGTTGACTTATTTCATGAAACGTTTCTGTAAGCTTCACTGGTTATTTTTGCTGGAAGCCGTGAATATATGTGTCAAGTAATTCGTCATACCACCTTAGGAGAGACTTCCGCTCTTGTTACGCGTCTGATTTTCTTAGAGGTTCTCTTCCGAATGTCTCGTAAAATCACTTCATCATCATGAATATATTTCATTTACATTTGCGTGCTATTCCGCGAGCCGCGTCAAGGACGTATGGCAAGGGGTTTTTAGGCACAATCTGCGTCTGAGGAAGCCAATGTGAATAGGTGAAGTGAATTCTTACAATAATGTGGGGGATGCTCCATTATTTTATGGTTTATCATTTCCTATTGAAAGACTGAATTTTCTTTCATTGATTTGCCTTCGCCAATCATATCCCTTATATTGTCATTCTGTGGCACCTAGAAATATATTGCGGCATGACAGTTCCCTCTAGGATGGAGTTCAAATAGTCCCTATATCACACTTCTATAAAGGCAATAAAACTCTAATCATTAAATTTTCAATCTCATTCAATCATGGTTTCCGTGAAGTTCAATTATCTAGAGATAATTAGATGATTACCCTAATAACAAAAAAATCGGCGTTCTAAATTGAAACATAGTGGGCATTTTAAAGACTTTCCTTACCTTGTAGATATCATTCTCTCGTTCAAAGTGAGGCCATATATGTCCTCTGGCAAGTTTTGTGGAGCAACGGACTTGGTTGAGAAACAAAAGATATTAACTTTGCGCATTTACTTCTGGCATCTTGGATTAGCAAACTATTTATTCTCAAATCAGAAATTGATGTCGTTTGTTGGATGTATTTTCCATTGATATTTCCTTCAGGATTCATTATCAAAATCTCTATATAGTGAGTATTTTAATTAAATAACTCTTTTGATACCACGTCTGTGTCGCTGACTATGACTCTATGAGTATCGACGCATGCGAAGCCCTATAATCGGCCATTTTAGTCTCATCCGGCAAAAGGTTCACGTTCTTTAACTACCTCAATGGACGCATCCAATGTCATTCGATGGGTTTTAACCTTCTGCTGCCAAGAATCCTGGTTTGCGTAACAAATCACGCTTGTTTCGTAAGGTTTTCAATGGCTGCGTAGGAGCCCATCCCTCGCCATCCTCGCCTGTGAGATCATTCCATTTACAACAAGGCGTCACTCGTAGCGCAGCAACAAATCCTCGAGCGTCTTGTCAAGTCCCTTTAATTAACTAAATAAGCAAGGTGATTCACGAAGAATCTGCAATAATTTAGGAGATGGTAGGGGAGACAATTTTAGGATTTTTTATTCCAATAAACATGAGGTCGCAACTTCTTCGTTACTGAGCTATGGCAACGCAACATTTTTATGCACTTTCGTTGACTTGAAAACGCCGAATAACGTGATTTGGAGTGATGTAAGGGATCTTAAACTTGTGCTGATTGTACTTGGGATATGTGTCGTTCATTTATGCTATCCACTTAGAGAATTGTAGCTTATTGTTTTACAATGGACTCCAAATTAATCGTTGACATTTCAACTACCGAGGCGATTAGCTACAACAGCAATGGAAGCTTGGCGTAATTTTCGGGTTCACTGCATATTACCGTATTCAGCGTTTTCATGGCAACTGCGAAGTACGTCCAACAATATGTTCGCGTTGCCATAGCTCAATTATTGGAGGATTAAAATTAAGGAGTGGCGACCCCACGTTTGTAGGAAAAAAATGCTTAAAATTGTCTCCTATATCACCAACCTGAAGTATTGCAGATTCCTCCTCGAACATTCTTTATATAACAGCATCTTCAAACGTCTACAAAGAAGGTGATAATGGTACACGGTGCCGTAACCACGGCTCATTTATGTTAAATTAGTATGAGAAGTGACGAATTTTATTGTCACCGATCACGAAGTTACGTTCAAGGTGAGTTTTGCATTGGCCATGACTGCTCGCGGGGATAGAATAATTATTATGGCCATGGAATAAATGCGACGGTCATTCTTATGGCCATTCTGGAGACGTAAATTCTGATTCAGCTTAAAAGTTATCGTCATAAATTCACACCATGCTCTGGCACATGATTACTGCTATACTCTATGTTCTCCTCGTCAGCTTTTAATGTGTTCGTCCTTCATTGAGGTCATCGAAAGTTTCTTATTCCTTTCTTTTTTCATTCCAATATTCTCCTCGTATTATATCATGAAAAATTAACAATTTTCCATCTTTATTTGTTCCACATCAAGTTCTTCATCGTGTCCTCGCTTGTTTACAGCGCTCTCTTTCTATCCTAATTATCCTAATCATCCCTTCCGTAATTACCTTACCTGACCACTCGATATGATTTACTTCTTTTCCATTCCTAATTTTCGATTTCTCTTCTATTTCTATCCCTATGTTGTCAGTGCATATTTCCTCGTTGACGTAAATGTGTTCCAAAATAGACACTAGTTCATTTTTACCTCAGCCCTATTTGGAGTGTTTAGACTACCCTTTTCCAACAAATAGATTTATCACCCTATCCTTTCATTTTTAACTTTGCCTCTATTTTTATGCTGATTCAGTTCTCAGGATGTTGTATCACAATCCGAGTTCTATCCTTTTCCCATTATTGCAACTGTTTTTCCTTTTTGTCTACTTCTATTTATTGAAATAAATTGTCGGGGATAAAAAAATCAAATTCTTGAGGATTTCCCTTGCCATTGTGTGCTTCAATACTGTATGTCATGAGATGTACTATAAAATTTTAATTTTGCAGCGGTGTGTTTGATAAGCCTTGCTAGGTCGAGCATCATCGAGTTCCGAGTCGTTGCGTCAGCGATGGCGTAATCAAAACATTCCTGGCGAGAGCCGAACGAAAGTAAACTCGCGACAAATGAGGCCGATTTTCTCAACGGGGTCAGTGGAATTCTTGATCGAGAGGAGAACATATTCGGATGTCGAATGACTGCCGGCGCTTATCACATTCGGATTTCATAGGCGAATATCTTACGTATTTATTCTTGTGTTAGTTAAGCGCTAAAATGTCTCTGCGGCCTTTACAATGATTGAATACATAATCTCGTTCTTTCAATAAAAAATAACCACGATGAAGGTAATACTAATATATAGTTAACAGCTATATAAATAAGCAGATATAATTCGCGCTATAACGGTGAGTTTTAACTGTTGATAGTGAAATAAATGCCGAGAGGTGGAGAGGTGATGGAGGAAATGTAAGATAAACCATTAAATGAGGTGAAAAATCTTGTTTTAATCCCTTATACCCCTTTAGCACTTTTTAAATTTATTTGAACTTCGTTGGAGAGCAATTCCAGGCGCTCTAATTGCTCTATTTTTTCCTCCATGCAAATCACGTATGCATTAGCCTTTTTTATTGTTAGTGAATTGAGATTTAGTGTATGTTCTACTTCTTTGAGCACGCTAATACGCGCACTCTTGAATAACCTGCATTGATCTTCCCGGTCCCTCGAACTGGATCGGTCATAGTTGCCCCCCACTGTCTCGAACGTTATATCCCGCGAGTGCCAAGTGCATACTAATTATTACTTAAGAGTTGGGTTGCTGTGTCACCATGGCAGTGATCTTCAGTTTCCTGGACGAAAGACCCTGCCAACGATGAATGGAATGAATGCGTCGCCGCAGGCAATCGTTCTCAATACCTTTATACGTCTACATATTACCCTTTCGATCCACTTCTAGGGTGTGTGGCTGGGGGTGAGTAACTTCCCTAACATGCTCTAAGCTAAGTATAGGTGCCATCACAATAAGTGTCCACATATTAGTAGCTAATCCAATAGCTTATATGTTATATGCTCCATGCATGTTAGTGGAAGTGAATTTTATTCCTTCGGCGCATGTTGGTGATAATTCACCAGGTGCCAAACACCTCTGTATGTTACTTGCAGGGTACCATGTATACGTAGATATATCGCAGGGGTTAAATATCGCCAAGCATGAACATTTCATCCCGCTAACGCAATATTTATGCGCAGATCTTCATGCATGTCAAACTAGGGGTAGGTAACTCAAGAAGAGTGAAGTATATATCGACCTGTTACCACTACTGGGTGTATTAGTCGTTAACATTAACTGTGTAAAAATTTTGATCGAAGGACCAAGTTTTAAATCGCGATGAAATATGTTCTAGTATTATGTAGCTCGCGGAAATAATGAATGAATTGTTGAACCTCTCCATTCTCGATTCTACAGGGGTAATCTAAATGATGAACCAATATTCAAAACGTCGTATTTTTTTCAAGTACAAATCCAAAATGAAAAAGCTTTTTATCAAAGAAAAGCTGACGTCTCAAAGTTTTTTTTCATAATATGTGATATAAATTTCATATTGTAAAATAATTAATATAAACGAATTTTTGAAAGTGGGTCCATTATTTAAAATAGCCCTGTATTAATAAATAGCTGTATTTATAAATAGCCCTGTATTTCCTTAATTTTTTCATCAGACCTGAAAATAAAGCTTTCATGAAGCGCAAGTTAACCTCCAGCTACGTGCAAGAGGAAACTGTTGATTACTGAACAGTCGGCCATTCGCCTCTCTACTGAGGATGATGAAAAAAAATAAAATAGAGTACGATCGCTTCCTCATCGCGAGATAGTCCTCCTCAATGGAGTCTTTTGTCTCGCCTCGCATACCGAGAAGTCTTGGGCTTTTTCCTCGCGGGAAGATTGGGAGCACACTTGAATCGTGAGCTCGTGTGTGTGAGTGTGTATGGGAGAATGGGGCGTTCCGACTTTTTTCGTCTCCCTCTTTTCTCGGAACGGGAGAAGTGGACGGAAAAGTTCAGCGTGGAGGAAAAGGGGGTGAGTTGGGTGCTATAAGGGAAGGGAAACTCAAGTGGGAGCGAGAGACAGCGGCGAAGACAAACTAGGGGCTAGACGAAGTGGCGGGGGAGAGCCTTTGGGTTGGTTGAAGGATACAGGTCTGGATTAGATACAGGCGGGTCTGAACCATCCCCTTTGTTTACTGCTCCCGCGGGCTGTGAGTGTACTATGGCATTGGTTGGCTTATGGGTCATCAACCACTAAGACCCGGAAGCCATGTTTATACAATCTTAAAAGGCAATTATTATTCAATATATCATTTAAAAAGTCATTAATTGTCATGTTAGCTTGCTGGTAATTTATATATTATGCTTATAGTCCGAGTCTCCTTCTATATAATTCAATATTTTCATCGATTTCAACGTCAATCATGGCTTCCATATAAATAAGTAAGGCAGGACTCTACTTCTACGAGGTTCCGTGCTAGACACCACCAGGGTGTGTGGCACGCGGTGCTTCCACGTCAGGCTTTCAGTACACATCCTAGCCTTAATCAGAAACGCGCTCGCTTGCGGGACGCAGGCCAAGCACACAGGACGTGGTCAGACTAGAAACCTGGAGAGTGCTAAGGACACGAACATGCTACCATATTGATAAAACTATTAGTTAGTATCAGAAAACAAAAAGATAGCGTAGTAATTGATTCATTTACGCAATTTATGTTTATGATTATTATTTCCTTACTCGTTGAAGAATGGCTTGACACCCTTACGAGGAGTTTGAAAGTATTATAGTCCACGGAAAAGGATGTAAGGGATAGGCACACAGGATATGGAGATACGGTGAGACCAGAAACTGGAAGAGTGGTAAGGGCACGAACTTGCTACCATGAAAATAAAACTATTAGTTAGTAATAGAAAACAAAAAGCTAGCTTAGTAAGTACTCTAGATCGTAGTAGTTGCGTTAATTATAGCATATAACACTGATAAAGAATTCGTCCTACCACATTTAGTAAAAATAATAGAATTACGAGTAAATATATATCGTATCAATCAAATAACCAAAAATTGATACCGCTTATGACTGTGATGCTTGCTTTTCTAAACAAACAACGCACTTGCGTCGCCCGAACGCGTTGTGGAGCTCGGCCATGAATTGCTCACTCGGCCACTGAGTCGCCTTTCGGTAAGACGGAACGGCAGATAAAATCACTTTAGTGTCCCTACAG
Source organism: Ischnura elegans (assembly GCF_921293095.1). Taxonomy (NCBI): domain Eukaryota; kingdom Metazoa; phylum Arthropoda; class Insecta; order Odonata; family Coenagrionidae; genus Ischnura; species Ischnura elegans. The sequence goes on from NC_060254.1 coordinate 73,896,650, forward strand.
CTACGCCCTTGCGGAAGTGTCGTTGAGAATTTATTTTTGTGAATGATGACACATGTTACGTAAGTGTGGCATAACTTTCCGTCAGACCTCTTCTCCCTGGGTAATTGCCCCTCACTTTCGAGGCGAAATGAAAAGCAAACGTAATGTTCCGAAGTTCCCTCGGTTCACCGCGGTGACCACTGATTTGATTTGGTGCGGTTTTCCCTCTTTCTGGTCGATATCTATTGATGGAAGTTTCCCGGCTTGGATACTGGTCCTCCTCTCTGAGACAATCTGTGGCACAGTATCTTTCGTTACTTCAACCTTGTTATTATACGGGGAAGAATTCAAGAGGAGTCCTAGAGAGTGACGCCATTAATTCTATCAATTAAGACACCGTTGCTTTGTTGAATTTATTGAATCAATCAATTGGTAATTTAAATTAAAATAAATAATCAAAAGTGTTGTCAAGGGTCAAAAGTTGTTGATTAGTTACAGGATAAGATCTACATCTACATAATACCCTGCGAGCCACCTCTAGGGTGTTTGGCAGGGGGTGATCAATCACCAGCATGCAGCATGCAATTGGACTCCAAACTCCAAAGATCAATCAGTCAAAGAGACAACAACGATGTGTTTAATTTGAGATTAATAAGATCATTATTTACATTAATACTGTGTCTGATAGAATGATCGTAAGCTTTCCCGGTGTATAGAATATAATATATAGGCGTATAGAATTGTGGAAGGTTACACTGGATTTCCACCGGGTGAGGTTCTCCAGCTCCAACTCGAAACGTCGGCCGAGATGGAACCTGAACCGATGGAAATCCCGTGTAACCTTCCACTATGTCTGATTGTTATTTATGGAGCAAAAGAGGAATTAATTCCAATAGTTATCCTTAATAGTGCGAGGAAATAATGACATTTAGAATATCTCTGTTTTGCAGTATATTTCTTCTCGTGATCACATCTACCATAGTACGACGGTAAACCTAAGATATGCTTCGCGGTAAACGCAGGATACATCAGGGTCGCCCACTGTAACTGTGTGAAGATGAATTAAAAGACGCCTCTGCGGGCTCCAATGCGTACTCTCCCCTTTATCGATGGTCGTATAAGGCTGGCCAACGTCGGGCTGCGAGGCGATAGTGGAATCATCGCTTTTATTCGCTCGTCATCTTCCAGCGTGAATCACATGTGCCCGGGGGGGATGATGCTGCGCTCGCCTGATACCGACCCTCCCCTCCGCCCTTGACAGCGTCTTCTCTCTCTCCAACTGGAGGCGAGGAGGGGACGCGAGTATCGACTTAGTGCGAAAGGAAAGGGAGCGCTATTTCCCGTAGTAATAACTACGAACTACATTATTGGCTTGTGGCAAGGGATGTTAGGATACCAGTTTTTCTTCCTCCATGTCCATCTCGGCAAGGCATCATGTATAATTATAAAAATAATAATAATATGTCTTTATTCGGGCGAGGTTGAGACTAAGAAATCCCCTCTTCCACCTAATCCCCCCACAGCGTCAATGCAAACATATTTAAAAACGGTAGATAAACGTTTAAAATTCAAAATATATACAAAATACACTGTTTGTGAAATGTCAAAAAAAGAGAAACAAGAATATGTGAACATTTTGTGTAAGAAAAAATATTTCTGTTTGTGGGACAAAAACATGAGGATAAGGGTTTAGTATCCTTCAGCGAAAAAACCCACTGCAGGAAAACGCCCACACAAGGAGGGGGGCGTGAAAAACCTGCGAAAACCTACTGAGTGAAAGCTAATGTCATGTAACATGTAAAATTCAACACAGTTAATGAGGTACAAATATTGCACATGAAATTAAGACAATCATAGGTAGCGGAATTAATCTACATCTACATAATACCAATTCCATGCTGCATGCTGGTGATTGATCACCCCCTGCCGAGCACCGTTGAGGTGGCTCGCAGGGTATTATGTAGATGTAGATGGACCCTGCGAGCCAACTCTGGGGTGTTTGGCATGGGGTGACCAATGACCAACCTGCAGCACTCATCCTAGTCTTAATTAATGGTGCATGGTTGCATCTACATCTACGTTGTGCCGAGCAAGTCACCACCAGGGTGTGTGGCACGGATTGATTTTCACACTATACATACAGCGCTCATCCTAGACTTAATCGGAAACGCGCTCGCTTGCCGGACACAGGCCAAGAACAAAGAACTACGATACGCGGTCAGACCAGATACCAGGAGAGTTCTAATGACACGAACATGCTCGCTATTAATAGAAAAAATAAAATTTAGCGTAGTCAGTGATTCATGCATGAGTTATATCATGCCATTAAATGTGCGAAGATAACTACATCTACATCTACAATTTACCCTGCGAGCCACCTCTAGGGTGTTTGGCAGGGGGTGATCAATCACCAGCATGCAGCATGCATTTGGACTCCCACATGCACACCACACCATCCAAGAAACGTCCCGTATAATAACAAACTATACTACTATATGCTGTTAGAAATAGAATATAGAATAGAAATTCAGAAACATGCAGTAAGTTTTACATAGGTTAGTAGGCTACACTACAAGTCATGCAATCTATTTACGCGTTCTATTGCTGCCGTTATAATCTCTTATTGATCGTGGAAAAAATGACATTCGGAATCTGTCTGTTCTGCAATCTATCTCTCTTATTTTATTTATATGATCTGATCTTCCGTAGTACGTTGGCGTCCGCAAGATATGGTTAACTTCGTCAGAAAAGACACTGCTCTTGAATTTATCTAAAAGGTTTAGTCTATTTTTCAATCTACGGTCCGACAGAGATTCCCATCCGAGTTTATGTAAGAGGTCAGTTACACTAACAAGACTATCGTAACGACCTTTCACATACCTGGCAGCTCTTCTTTGCACGCGTTCTAACTCTGTTATTAAGCCTTTTTCATGAGGGTCCCAAACACTGGCAGCGTATTCCAAATGTGGTCTATTTATAACGAGGGAAAAGTAGCTAATTTCTCTCACTTTGTCGTCGCACTTTCCTAATATTCTTTTAACAAAACCCATTTTACGATTAGCTTGACCGGTTATTTCTCGAATATGTTTATTCCACGATAGATCATTATTGAGTCTAACCCCTAGATATTTCACAGATTCAACTGCCTTTAACTGCGTGCCCCGAATGACATAGTTACGCTGTAGTGAGTTATTCTTCTTCCAGAAATTCATTACGACGCATTTTTCCAAATTTAATTCTAACTGCCAAGCATCGCACCAAGCTTGGATAGCAGCAAGGTCATTCGTTAGTTCATCTATATCTTTGCTGGAACGAATTTCTCTGTAAACTACAGCGTCGTCTGCAAATAATCGTAACTTACTCTGCACTACTTCGCCAATGTCGTTTATATAAAGAAGGAATAGGAGTGGGCCAATGACACTACCCTGAGGAACGCCAGAAGTCACTCTAACCTCATTGGAGACATCACCGTCTAATACTACTCTTTGGACGCGGTCGCTCAAAAATTCTCTAATCCAGGAAATGACATCTTCGTCTAGACCATAAGATTTCAGTTTTAATATTAACTTTCCGTGGGGTACTTTATCAAATGCCTTTTTGAAATCAAGAAAAATCGCGTCTACTGGAATGTTGTCTTCCCCGGAGACTAAAATATCGTGGGCGAAAAGCGCTAACTGAGTTTCGCACGATCTGCTTTTCCTGAATCCATGTTGATTTCCCATTAATAAGTTTTGCGCGTCTAGGTGTTTCATTACCGAGCTGACTACGATGTGTTCAAGGACTTTGCAAGAGATGGACGTTAAAGATATCGGCCTGTAATTAGATGGCTGTTCCTTGTCTCCACTTTTAAATATAGGCGTTACATTAGCGATTTTCCAGTCATTAGGTACTTCGTGTTGCTTGATGGATTTACTGAATATTAACTGCAAGTAGGGGGCAAGTTCTGAGGCTAGTTCTTTATATACGCGAGAAGGGATTTCGTCTGGACCAGGTGATTTATTTGGACTAAGCGATTTCAATATATTTTCTATTCCGAGCGTACTAATGTCAATAGCTGGCATCTTATGAATACAGGGATTGTCATTGGTCTCGGGTGAGTTTTCGGAAGGCTCCGTGAACACGCTCTTAAAGTAGGAATTTAATAAATTGGCTTTATCGTAACTGCTTGTCAACACATCTCCATTGTCGTTTCTCAGCGAACATACGGTAGATCGTTTACCTTGAACTTCCCTAACATATGACCAAAATGCTTTTGGGTTATCCTGTAACTGCTCTACTAGTGTTTTTCTTTTAAAATTCGTGAACGCATTCCTGAACGCTTCCTTCGTGGCGGCTTTAGTCATCCTATATTTTTTAATTATTAGCTCGCGTTCATTAGCGAATAAATCCGTGCTGACTTTTTTCATTTTAGCATGACACGCTCTCTGTCGCCTCAATGATTTTCTCACTTCCGCGTCGTACCATCTCGGTTCGCTGCCTTCTTTTACTATTTTACTAGGGATGTAGCTATTTATTCCCGAAGTTACGAGCGAAAGAAAAGCTTTCCAAGTATTCTCTACATTTAACTGTAATACTGATTCTTGAAACTCGGGGAAAGCATTTTTCATATGACTCTTAAACCCATCAAAATTAGCTCTTTTAAAAATGAAAACTTTACGCTCTTTTTTAAAGTTTACAGCGGTATTTAGAGAAAACTTTGCAGTTACTACCCTATGGTCACTTATTCCTTCGACAGTGCCAACGTTTATTACCTGATGTGGTATATTTGTCGCTAATAAATCAAGAATATTTTCTCCTCTGTTCGGTGCGGATGCTATTTGAAACAATGAATTAGATGTGAAAGTGTGTAATAAAGCCTCGCAGATCACTTTATCCCTCCCACCAGGAATGAAGCTATAAGTCTCCCAATCTATAGAAGGTACGTTGACATCTCCACCCACAATCAAGTTTCTTTCAGGATACTTGGATGCTACGCTGTTTATTTGATTTTGAAAATCCAACATTGACGTTATATCTGAGTTAGGTGGTCTGTAATACGAACATAATAAAATAGTTTTGAATTTTGGACATTTAATTAAACACCACACAGATTCAACGCTGGTCTCAGTTACGGTTATCGCTTGGCTGACGATTGAATTCTTTACAGCTATAAAAACTCCGCCCCCAACTCGATTAATTCTATCTTTCCGATAAACAGTGAACGATTTTGGGAAGATCTCATTGTCTGAATCATCATCTGTTAGCCAACTTTCTGTTCCAAAAATGACGTTACACTTCGTACTATGAATTAAATGGTGGAATTCGGGAATCTTATTTCTTAAACTACGGAAATTAACCACAGCCACGATTAAAACTTCGGAACTAGTATTATTGCGATTCGGGAATAATGCTGATTTGCTTTTGTCGAATAGACTATTCACAGGCTCTATACCGCTGATAAATGGAAATGCATGTCTTATTGACACACTATCAAAATGACTTGAGCCTTGACTGCCTTTGAACGTGTTGCTCGACTGACGCTTCTCGTGCTTAAATGTAATACCTGAAACGCTGATTTTTCTCTCTACTTCTCTATTCTCATTTCTGGAAGAATCTTTGTCTGTGAAAAGTTTTGAACTTACCCCTTTATTTTTCAACCCACTAATATATCTACACTCTGCCCTACTCTCTACTCTAAAAAAGACCTACAGTGCTCAAATATGCTACTCGCTACACGACTAGCCGACTCGGCCGTGTAATGGACTCCCGAACGGTTCAGAGGGATCCTACACGATCGGATTGCCGGCCTAAGGTCCACGAAGGAGGCTCCGATGTCCGTGCAGAAACGACGCAGCCTCTGGTTTATGCCTTCCACTCGGCTCCAAACCAGAGAACCACGATCGATCCTCGGGACAAGACTACAAATCGAAAGCTCAATGCCGACTCCAATGGTCCCACCCACCCGCTTCACTTCGGAATTCAGATCCCGGAGGGAATCTAGAATTTCCTCAGATCCACGGAAGGTGGCATCATTGACGCCGACATGAGCCACGACCCGCAGTCTGGAGCACTTCGTGCCCCGTACCGCCGCACCAACCGCCTGCGTCACCTGAGGAACACCGCCACCAGGGATGCACCATGACGTTACACGGTCGCTTACACCCTCGCGGTCTGCCCTCTCCCGTAACGGGACCATCACACGACGGACATTGCTACTCCCTAACACTATGATTCCCCCCTTCCCACTCTGACGCCCCTTCCTAGGTGCCGGTTTCGGGGTAGGAGTAGGCACGTCAGGCACCTCGGAGTTTCCATCCGACAGCAACTGGTACCTGTTCGAGACGGGGACGGGATTTGCCTCAGCATCCCCCAAACCCCGTCTTAGAGTGACACTACCACCGTCCCTCCGAGACACGACCCTCCAAAACTCAGATTTACGGGGTGACGTGACCCCGTCATCGAGAGATGGACCTCGAGGAAGGCTCTCGATCGACCAGCCGCTATTTGCAATCGGGCGAACCCGTGCAGCCCCTGTGGCACGGCGACCTTTCGAAGAACCACCCCTCGGACCATTCCCCTCAGCGGTATCAGCCACCCTTTCAAACTAAACTAGTAGTGAACATTATAGTAAGTTATTAACTACACACGCCGAGCCAATTTTACAAAGTCCGAGTGAAGCTATCCTAGAGCTAAGAAATCGTAGGTATTATAGTCCCTTATCGTACTCGGAGAAAACGACAGCTTAAAAGTATCGCTTCTGCAGTCAGTAGATAGCGGAATGAATGGTACACGTATAGTGAAGGCACTTGCCAAGGTGATAGAAGGTAAGGTGGTCTCACTTCGCTGTCTACGTTTCGTTGATGACGTCACGGCAGACACCTCGCTCGGGCGCCTGGCAGGAACAACGTGCTATTCCCGGGTTTTTGCTGTCATATTTATTCAAGTTCTCACCGATTAGCTAGATATGTCGATGAAAGGACTGTGGATTGGTAGTATATATGTTTTTTATCTGATTTCGTTCAATGAAATAGCCTGTCATATTCTAACTGTATATAAAAATGAAATAAATAAAGGACGACTTTGAACGCCGGCTATTTTTTGCATTTCCCAACGCACAGATTAGTCACCACCGAGCTGAAAAAGCGAAATATCCGAAGAACAACTAAAAGCGCCATTTGCAAAAACAATCTTATTAACCCGTGAACACAAAATTTCGTAACTACTAGTAAGTACATATAAAAATCAGGGAATTGGTTAGTTCATGCATGATTCAGTAAACCGTTCTTTCTTCCTCTCTCGCCTCCTAGAATGTACTCGTATGTCCCAAGTCTTTAATGTTGGGTACCATTTTCATAAACTATATGATCCTATCCCAGTAATAGAATTGAAAATTAAATAAGCATACACTTCGCGGAATCCACGCAGATGGTAAAGCCTTCAGAAATGAACATATATGTGAAGAATGATCCTATGAATCACGCTAGCCTCCCTATTTTCCTACTTATTATTGATCCTCGTTGCTTTATTTTTATATGAGAATGCCTGAAAATATCTCACTAAATAGCGGAGAGACCAACCGAAATTAACATTGAACGATTCCCAACCAAAATCGATCAACGATCTCAATAACCAGTGCCTCCAACTTAAAATAATGTCAATTGTAATCATAAATAAGGATTAAAAGTGACCAATTTAAACACATTCGCTAAATTATAATGACATTCATGGGGCGACAAATAGTGGAGACATGAGCAGAGGGGTGCCAAGTATTGCCAGTATTCTAATTAACAAGGAAATTTTAAAAATGTCGAATAACGCACAAGTTTATAAGTACATGGTATGAAGAGAAAATAACAGCTTAGTTGAAGATAAAATTCATGTTAAAGCGGCTGTATACGAATACAATTTCCGACTCAGGTGATAATCTAAAAGTTCCTTTTGCACATCCCTATTGAGGTCTTCAACGGAGATGTGTTCGGAGAATCAGTAGTGATAAACCGTTCCTCTTGCACTTCATGATTCTCTCCTCCTTTATTTTCAGATACTTTGGAAAACTTTTCAAGATAATCATATGAATATAAATTAGGAGCTATATATGTGTAAACGACTTTTATTTTTATAATTATATATCACCCAAAATAATAACAGTGCAACGATTTTCCTACCTGTGAAAGGATATTTAAAGTCCGTTCTTTGTAGCTTTATTAGAGCTGTCAGCGCACGTAGCTACCGTACAACGCATTCTTTATAATGCTTATATAACTCACAAGTAGTGGTATAAGAGCAGTAATGCATATGTACCGCAATATTCGTTGACAAAAATGTGAATTTTAATGCGGTGCATACGTAGAGTATGGCTGGGTGTCTGCCGTGACGTCACAGGTCTTCGCCGGGAGACACTGAGACCACCTCTCCTTTACCACCTTGAGCACTTGCTACGTAATTGCACGTGCAATCACGGTAGTACCTGCATGTAGCTCAGTAGGGGAGAAAATCTCAACCCCTGCCAGTCATCATTGATGTGGCTCTTAGGCTATCATGTAGGTGTAATGTACCTTGTTGATCTTCACTGTATGCGTACCAGTACATTGATCCAGCTTATCTCATGAGAATCCCGTATACTGGCAGCGAGAACTCTTCGTTTATTGAAGATTTCAAGGTGATAACTAATTTTCACACAAGCAATTCGCCATGTAAATGGTCCGATAAAACGGGAGTGATGTATCCTCATAATACCACTGAATTGGTGGCGGATATTTGCTGTTTTAACTGAGAAAGGCTGAATGCATTTAAATTTCATAGTATACTCAAGGTTTACCGGGTAACACCTAGAAACTGCTTTGCGAAACAACGTAAGATTGTATGAAAATGGAAGGCCGTGAAAAACCAGTCATTTTTCAGTAATGATGATGGTGAATAGGACTAAAAGGTTTAATGATCATTGAGTCACCATTTCGACACGACCATGAATTCTGCCTGATGGTTTCAAAGCTTAGGGTACTTTAAGTACCGTACTTCCCGTTTCGATCCATTCCTGCTTCGAGGAGCATGAGATAATTAGGGTTAGTCCCGTGCGTGAGGGTGGTTGGTTTTCCCGTTTTTCTGGCGATGAGATGGTCCACACAAAAAAGGGTTCCTTTTTTCTTTGGTGGAATGAGTGAGGTCTTTTAAGCTCGATACAAAGCTATCTGTCCTGGTCTCCGGACTTGGTCCGCATGGTAAGGATGGGAAATTAAATGCAGGGGCTAGTAGGCTGTGGTGAAAAAGAAGAAAAAGGCTGGTTGGTTGGGTAGGGGGGGACTGTTAACCCAATCCCCATTGCCCACTCCCCTCTTAACCTTTAAAAACCACCCGTTGAGTGTGGGACGTCACTTTTCCCTTGTCCTTATTGGTGTAATTACTCCTCCCTCCCACATTGCCCTCGCTACTGCTTCGATAAGGATTGCCCCCTTCTTTCAGCTCCCCTCAACTAAAAAAAAACGTACCTTCTGCTCGTAAAATTAACCTAAACAGGAGCTCCGAGCACTCAAAATGATGGGTTTACCCGTGTGTATGCCTATATATAACCTGCCTCATTTGGGTGCATGGCGTTCAGCGTCAATTATCCCGCTCATAATCTCTCTTCGCCCACATTCGCATTTGCATGCATTTCCATGAAGCATTCGTACCCGTGGTCAACCCTGACATTTGTGGCGTATGGGAGGAGGTTCAGCTGCCTGATACGTGCCTTTTTGGTACCTTGCGGGGTGCCATTTATCTATACAAATGTGAACCCACTTACCCTCAAATCCATTGAGCTCTCATGTGTTGTTATATCGTACCAGTTTTCTTGGATGACATATCATTGCTCATGGTTGTACATCGACATTTATATTACCCTCCGAGCCACCTCTAACATGTTTGGCATGGTGTGATCATTCACCAGCATGCAATATGCAAGAGGACCGTTACATGCACACTACACGGTCATACAATATTACGCATCATAACAAAATATATGTGCACATTCATGAAAAGGCATACCTTGCCGACGGTTATTAATTCCTGTAGAAAATCCATGAAAGATTAGAACTAAAATTCAGCTATCACCAAGAAATTTTCAGAATATCCTTCTCATAAAGACTAAGGCCCAGAAAACTAGTGCATGCCGGATAGAAATATCAGGAAAATTCATAAACATGCATTAAGGAATTTATAAATCACTAAGCTACACTACCTGTCAACTACTTTATGAATATAATTTGAATTGCTGTTCAAAAGTCGAATGATGAATTTGAACATTCAAATTTTTTTTAAGGATCACATGTATATATCACGAATTCGAAAGTTATTTCGTTTCTTTGACATTCTTTTCAGATATTATTATCTCCAAATGTCAGTCTAATGGAGAAATCGTGATAGGAAGTCGTATAGGTCACGGTTGACTCGCGATGTTCCCTATTATAGGGCGAAAAGTGCTTCCCTTTCATCCTTTCCCTTCCTCTCTGCTAATCGCAGATGCGCCCAATAGGATGTCGCCAAGGAAACGTTCGTTCTTTCAATTCGAGAATTGTGCGCCCTCTTTCAATCGCCTTAATTATACCCCTCCTTCGGTACTTTCATCCGGTCGAACACTTGAACGGCCACCCCCTAAGAGTGCAGTCGCGGATTCTCGACGTGAAGGATGACAAGCGTACTCTCTCCATCCTTCGCGATGCAATCATTCCATCAATTGATGCAGTTGACCAATTTATTATTGTTGCTTTGTAAAGTGCCGGGTTTCTAGTTCAGAATTCATACTTGTATTTCTGATTCCATACTGTATCACCTTTTTTGAAATGCTATTATACAGGCTGTTTCAAGAGTAATATGCAGTACCTCAGGAGGTGGTAGGGGAGAACATTTTAAACATTTTTTGTCCATAATAATGGGTGAGCAACTCCTTAGTTACTCATCTATGGCAGCGTAAACATTTTTTTTCGGTGCACTTTGCTGTTACCATGAAAACGGCTTTTCTTGTGTATCAGCCTTTTCAACCTCTTATATTTCATTGAAAAATGAGTTAGAAAGCCGATCCTCAGTCCAGGGAGGAGTGATCATAGATTCCTTAAGCATTGCGCTTGATGTTGCTATCGCAGTCTTTCTTTTAGTTACTAGCCATTTTACCACGTTTTTGTTCAATGCATTGGATTTTAAGGACATTATATAATTACAGTCGAACGAAAATGTGCCATTATAATTTCCAGATACAATCAATCCGAGAATGTGTGAGACTGTTCAATCGTATTGCTGATACTTGCTCAAAGCGCCCATTTAATTAAGCTCAAAGACCTATCTCTATTATTGTATTATTATGATCTGATCTACCGTATTACGTTGGCGTTCGTAAGATATGGCCTTGTCATAAAATAATCTGCTCTTGAATTTACATAATAGGTTCAGGCTATTGTACTTACTTGACGCATGTTACGATGCGAGCCTGGTGCGAGCGCACGCCAGCTGCGTGAACGTGCATGTATTTGTTTTTTATTTTGTTTTGCGCGAAAGTTAGCCGTACTGGTTCGTGCTTTTCGGTGAAAATTCACCAACTGCATATATACTTTTGAGTGGATAGCAGGTATTATGTAGATGAAGTTCATCTGCATATATGTATGCCACCCCTGCGACGCACCTCTAGTGGCGTTTGTTGGAGTGTGCGTTTTACTTGACATGCATTATGCAAGGGTAAATTTGATATGTTGCTTTAGATACTTACTTCTTTGCGTACCTATGTTTTGTGCATGTTGATGACGGTACTTATGTGGCTGGAGTTACATCTCATCTAGAATTCACTGCTCCCTTTGCCCCTATAATTGACATAAACATTACCTATCATTGTCAAAAATATCCTTGAGATATGGTGTTCTGAACGGGGATCCTCGTTTCTCGATTGTAGCATTTCCACAAGTCAAAATTTACACCGGAATGAAGTTAACCCGCCCTAAGCAGTCTTCAGATTGCATCACATAGTGAGTAAACATCTTATCCAGTCATTAACATCAGTGAAAAATCTTAAGATTGGCGTGACGCAGCTCCCCATTCCGCTCAAGTGTTTTCATAGCGACGTATTTCTTCTCTTTTACATCCTTTCTAACCTTTCCTATGTAACTCATTCGGGTGCCTACCTTGTCCTTCTTCCTTTCGACTTGTCCTTCTACGATTGTTTTCGTCGGGCCATCATTCCTCTTAATGTGGCCAACTAATTGTAAGTTGTCTCCATTAATCTAGCATAACTAACTACTGATTCACTTAGTTCACGCTCGCCGTGGAGCTATCGCTTACCGCATTCCCGAAAGGTGAACTTGAGAGCGCAACCTACTCTTGGATGTGTATACGACCTGATCCGAACCGTTAACTTTTCTCTCCCAGATATATCAGCCGGGATGAAAACATGGCAATTCGAAATCACATAATCACGTCACGTCAACCCTTCAATATTCGGCCGTTCCCTCTCCAATAACTGTCACCATAATCCTCTCTACTCGCACGGTAGGGTTGTAGGAATACGGTTGTTCTTTCGTACGCGCGGGCATCCGACAAGGGAGCGTACGGGGACGTGCCAAACTCGGTCGCCCTAAGCACGCAGCGGTCCTGATTCTGGAATTCAAACACGTCCCATCGTATCCTCCCCCGCCTCCTCTTTCATCCCGAGTCTCCAAGCTTCTTCTTCGGCCAATGGCCAATCAATGCCGCATCGGACGACGTCAGCGTGGTGCCAGAGGGCGGAGCGAAGATGCGAGACAATTTATAGGTTGGGTAGACTCTGAGAAGGGAAAGGATGTCGCCAAGGAAACGATAAAAAGGAAATGTTCGCGATGTGTGAAGATACATTTGAAGCCGTGAATCCCGAGCCAGCACAAATCCTTTCGACAAAGCTTAGCCGATTTTACTCCCCGTCTTAAAAGGCAACAAAGGCCTCACCACGAATTTTCCCGTTGAATAGTAAATCTGCATACCACCTCGCAACCCGCCTCAGTAGGCGTGTGGCGGGGTATGTTAGGATATCAGCCGTTTACACTTAAAAAGAAAATGCTCCAACGAAATTACGCCTAGTGTTTATTTAAGCCCTTTATCGTGCGGGGGAAAAACAAGTTCCCATACCTATCCGTTAACGTCTACATCTACATAATACCCTGCGAGCCACCTCTAGGGTATTTGGCAGGGCGTGCCGTTGGCGGTTGGTGGTACCAACCACCAACATGCAGCATGCAAGAGGACCGTCACATGCACACCGCACGGTCATAGAAATATTACGCATGCTAGCGAAATATACAAGCATATTAATTAAAAAAAGCTTGCTAATGGTTAGTAATTCCTTGAGCATATATATGCAAGATTAGAACTTTGGAAAAACATGCATTGAATCATCCTAGCGAGTGCGCCAACATGGGTTGGTAAGGGTATTAAGTTTTGGAGCTCCAGCCCCCGGAGAGACCCTTTCTACTTTTCTTCACGCCTCTGCATATTCCACCGATATCATGTTAAATATCTGCGGCTCAGAATGCCAATGACAGAATGGAGTTGGCTGTAACGGAGGGGCGTATTGTGGAGGGCGGCGACCCCAACTCAACTCAGCCATCCATTCAGGAACGCCATGCGATCGCCAGACTCGGTGGCTCAGCCTTTTCTTTTTATTTCATCGGCGCTAATATCGGGGAGTGGTGTGATTCGTTCTTGTCGCATGGATGGGATCCACCGCGTCGGGAAACTTTTCATCGCATTCCTTGTGCGCGCAAAAGTTAGCCGCTAATGAGTAATACAAATATGTGTGAAAGTTGCCGAGCCGTATTATTCACCTGAATTTCTCTTGTTTTTTCAAGTTAAAATTGAATTATGAGCGGAATAGGTCATTGTTTCACGTTCTAATTTTTTCTGACCTGTGGTAGTTTGTAATAATGATAATAATAAATAAATATGCAGAACTTGCAGCAGATATCAAAGCCTTGTGGAAGATGCAGTCAGTAGGTATATGCCTAATAGTGATAACAACAACAGTGTGTTAAAGTTAAAAATCCACAGTGGGGGTTAAACCCGCTTATCCTGGTGGGTATTCCATAACCCCACACACCCCGGTATTAGTTGCACCTAAACCCCCCCACCCCCCTAGTCTTAATTCCTGGCTGCGTCCCTGATCAGAAGCAGGCATTCTTTCCGAAACGGGTCCTGGCATAGCGCACTTAATTGGCGAATCCGTGGGACGAAGTATGATCTCATGGAGAGATTAGCGGTTATGGGTCTCAAGTGAGAACTGTGACCGACCAATCTTTTGATTGATGTCCATGGGTGATGATGAATTGTCCGTGATTATGGCCAGTTGCGATTTTATTTTCGTGCATGACGCACTGCGATGACTGCTTAAGGCGTTGACAAGTTAAATCATGCTGCTGGAAAGCAGTCACAGAATTTGCATTATCCCTTTACGGTATCGCTGTCGGTGCTTGATCATTCATATTCGATTTCATTGGTTGAGGAGCAATATATCACTTCTCCAGAATGACATTTTCAGTGTTTTTTGCTCATTCTTTATAGCCGAAACCGTTGAGGTGATTTGAGATTAAACATATCTTCTTATACTTGAAATCTTGACATCATTTTGCAATCATTGGGGTGAATAAATTTCACCTTTGTACATTTGCCTGTATTTCAGTTTTGAAAATTTTAGCTCAGTATTTTCTCGGATGAAATTTTTTTATACATGAAAAACAGGCCATTGTTGACACAAAACTATATTACATCGTATAATCTGATAATTCTAGATGATAATTAAAGTTTTAAAATATATATAATATATATATACACAATCAAGATTTATATTTCTTATTTTCTCAACCTACATCTACATCTACATAATACCCTGCGAGCCACCTCTAGGGTGTTTGGCAGGGGGTGATCAATCACCAACATGCAGCATGCATTTGGACATTGTTGGGACAACCTAAATGGCCCCGCAAGGCGTCGTTAAAGTGTGTAGCTGATTGTGAGAAGGAAACATTTTACCAACATTTTCACAGTATCCTTCAAATTTAGTGTGCACGACCTTTTTTGATTTCGAATTCAAGTTTAATAGGCTCGTTTAAGGTAAGTTCACTTGGATTTGGGGAACACATTCCCTGTGTTGCATCTGTAGTTCTCGATTTCACGTTTGTATTTATTACTACAGCTCGAAAAATTAAAGTGTGTTCAAAATACTTCACTCACTCACGGTACCAGTTACCTTATACAGCACCTACTCATCATCTGAGCGAATTATTTTGTGCAGAATCCTAACGAATTCAATTTATCTTTAACTCTCAGCATGCTGGATCACGTGGTATTAATAATTTTGACAATTTTTTGGCATCAGCTTGGCTATGCACAAATTTACTTCGGCTGTTAACATATTTGGAAGATATAAGGTTTGAGCTTGGAGGAGTGATTCATTAAAAATGCGCATTTTATTGTGAATCTCCGTCCGAAACCAACCGTGCATCTCCCGCGGGCGGCTGCTCGTAATCATGCGAAGGGGCAACCGACCTTTTCCGCCGCTCTTTTGTTTACCTGCACGCTCATCCATTTTTCCGTGTCGGGCGACCTTTCCAACCCCTCCGTGACCTCCCCCTCCCCATCCATACCTCCTCACTTCAACGCCTTCGTCTCCATTGTTACACTTCCGAGCTCTCCGACGGTGTTGTCATATTCTCGCATGGACCCAATTGTTAAATAAACCTTTTGTGGATTGTTTTAGCGGGGAGGTCCAATGTCTGTTACCACACATATTTTATTTTAACCATAACTGGTAGAATATCTATTATATGCTACCAGTTATGGTTGGGTTGCATCGAGAATTTTTCGAATAACCCCGCGTTTTTATTTTTACTATCGCGAGCAGGGCGGCAGTGGGTTGATAACGTGAATTTCTGTCTGTTTTGGGTACACATTCCCTGTATTGTATCTGTCGTTCTTGCTTTCACGTTTTTATTTATTACTACATATATAAAAATAAGTGTGTACAAAATACTTCACTTACTCACCGTATTAGTTACGTTATACGGCACCTACTCATAATCTGAGCGAATTATTTTGTGCCCTTAATGCCATTCCAGAGATCACTTATTTTACAGACTCCCTACCTTTTAAAATACCATTTCGACTACTCACCCTTCCCTGGATCTTTCATTGCCCAACAGATCGTTCTAAGAGGTAGGTGCGAAAAGCCATCTTCTGAATCTTTTTAGAGGTAGAGGTAGCTGCGAAAAGCCATCTTCTGAATCTTTTTTTAATATCCTTTTTGTAGTTTTTTTATAGTTTATATTTGTTAAATCTGCAGATTTTAAGTTTTCTATTCAATGTAAAGGCCGTTTTGGCTGTTTTTGAATGATTAAATAAATAGATAAAATTTAATTCCCTTCCAACCCTTTCTCATTACCTACTACCCTCTAACACGTTTTTCATCACCCCGCCTCCCGTAATTCCCTTTCCATCCAGACCCTCCTCCGTCTCCTACAAATGTCGTCTAGAATTTCCCACCCCTCGTCAATACGTTTTGCACTTCGTCGTTCATCGTCCATTTGACTTTCTCCATTATTCTCCACGCCCACACCCCTAAAGTCACTTTTTTTAATCTCGCCCACTTATCTCACCATAATGAGGGTCGAAAGTATTCAAATATAAATCCATGCAAATAAATGGTTTACAATTGTATTTTTTAATAGCGTGAACCTGGCTTTAGAAGTTAAAAATTCCCGTAAGGTCGAAATGATCTAACGACGAAATCTATTAATAAAGTTCTTAATTTGCATACAAGTTTACTAGTAAGTATGTTTGAATGATGTCACAATTAATTCGACCATTTCGGTTTCAATGCTAATTTTGAAATTAAATAATCTATATTTTCGCGATTGATGTAGATTTTACATTTTGGATATCCGATTAATTATGTATTTGGGCTCAAAAATAAAATGTAATCGATTTTACGCAAATTAGTCGTGCCCCCTTTCTTGAAAAACGAAGTTTATGTGGAGAAATCATTAACGTCTAGAGTTGAATCTCTATCAGCAGATTAAAACATCTACCTCTGATTAGAAGTCATCGATCTCTTACGAGGAGAAAGCTCCTCAGGGACTTCGGACTTCCCTCTGGTGTCATAAAACGTTGAGTAACTTCGTGTAGATATTTTTTTCGTTTCTTGGACTGGGGAAGGTCTGCCCGCATGGAGCGGTCCCGTATTTGATGCAATCGCAGGTCAACCAACTTTCTTGTCGATGAGTCGTCTCCAAAAAGTATTTTATAGGTCAAACCGTTAAGTTCTCTTCGTACTCGTTTTCAGCGTTTACCATTTGGAATATTTGTACATTAGCTTTTTAGAAGCAACGAGAAAGCTTTAGAGATTGCTTCTACATTTACCTAGCTCTTTATTAGATACCAGTGCTGAATTAATTAAAGATTAGGTACCGGAACGCCTGCGTTCCGGCCGAAATTAAGCGCTGCTAGATACCTTTAGAATGTTCAGCAATAGAATACTTTCATCCACATATTTTGGCTGTTTCCTTCCTTGTTTTATCCGATACTTGGCATAATTGAGATCAAAATACTTTTAAATCTTTCCGTTACCAGCGGCTAATAGAAATTCATTTTGACTTCGGAATTAATCGCAGCTTCCTAATTCGTGATATGATCGTCCAAAGCGGTGTTATTCCTGCCTTTTAAGTTTTAAATCGCGGTTCGACGATTTATTTTTAATATGAAAAGGTCGTTAGAATTATAAAACGGGGTGAAATAAATTATACACTCGAGCGAAGAGGTAGATACGGAGAGTTTTCGATTGTGATTCCGGCTCACGGCATAATTGTATGAGTTACGTCACTGTCAGCATGCATATTCAAATGCGGTGCCATGAGCACTCTCGTTTCGTATTGAGCCATCTCCTTGTGGGTCCACTTCGTTAACGGTATTGATCTCCAATCGACTGCTCTCGATCGATGTGTTCTCTCGTCTCCAGAGATTAAAGGAAGGCGCGCTTTGAACCGTAATGAGACCTTTTGGGGGAGGGGGAAATCCTCGAGCCGATATGAGTAACGAGTTAAAAAAGTGGAGTGGAGTGAAAAGATGGTGAATGGGCTGATATCACCTGTAGATTTTTTTTCTTGAAAAAATCCCATGAAATAAATATAAATTATATCATTTACTCCCATTGAGATCCATAAATAGGCATTTTCATAAGAATTAAGGTGGAATATCAGCTTTCCTATCTGGAAGAGTCCATATTATTGAATATAATTAGCTCAACTGTCGTAATGAATGCGTTGAATGAGAAATACTATGCAGAAAAATGTTTTTGCTGCATTAATCAATGTTTTTTCGGTCATAGTAAATTACCTTGAAAATAATTTAAATGAAATGAAACCGTAGTTTTGTTTAACTAAGTCACATGTATCAACGTTTTGTGATTTTCATAACAAAATTATTGTACAATAAAAATTAATGAAAAATTCTGTTACAATGCTCGCTTTGAGGAAAGAAGAGATAAGATGTTACCTTTCCTAGGATTTGCCGACCTCCGTGGTAGCGGGTTAAAGTCATCGCCTGCCAAGAGGTCGCGGGTTCGAGTCCCGCCTGGGTAGATTGCCCCTACCTAGGGCACGGTTGTTCGTGCGCGTGTAATTGTTGACTTTGTTGAAAACCACGATGTAAAATGGTCAATGTGTGCTGTATTCGCTGGTATAGGAATAATTAAATCATCTTTCGAACGTTCTCTGTAAACTAGTCTCTGCTTATATGTTGTGCTCCTCACATCTATTCAACGTGAGATTCCTTCATAATCATTCTTGCCTTGCCTCAATTATATGCACTAAATTAATGCACCTAAGCAAAGGTTATCAGGTGTAACCGTATTTTCTAGGGTTCAATTTTGAAAAGCGCTTTACAGAGAGGATGACGAGTGTTCCGGTGGAAGTGAAAGAGACATCGCGGCCAAATTCGTAGCCGCTAAAAAGGCGTTTATTTTATATCCCACCCTCATCGTTTTTCGGATTGTGTATTGCTCAAGTGGGAGTGGCGAAATACTTTCCGAAATATTATCGTAAAATTTAAAAGACAAACATTATGTTTCTGTGTGTTCACCCATATCATCAACCTGATTAACTATCTATATATTTTATAAGCTCGAGTATGACACGAATACTTTTTGCAAATGAACTTATTATTTGGTTAAATTCCACAAATTTATATTACAAATGCTGAGGTTTCTCCTCTCGTGCTGAAGGTTTCTTCAGAGTGTAACGGTTATCCAGTGATATAATTACACGGAATTTGCACTAAAAGGTAGTATATGTGTAATCAATGGTCCGCGAAAGCTTCTATATTTTTTGTGAAATACTGCTTGCTTAGTAAATGCATCCTATGAATATATTTAGTTCGTACTGTATAACTGTATATTATGTTAGTAGGTACTATCAATGGAGTAACATTTTAGCGACGGCGCGCAGTTTTCCATAGCGTTTAGCGTGTAGTTTCCCCGGAATTCCAGACGTCTTCAGATCAAAGATCAAGGCTTCGACGAGAACGCACCCGGTGGAATACCGGAGAAACTGTTGTCAATCTCTGACAACCAACGCGGGGAAAACCCGGAAGACGGAGAAATCCACGAATAACATTTCAGTGCTCGTTTTTATATTCATAATTTTAAATCTTCTTCAGCCATTTAATTCCGCTAAGTCGCGCAAGAAATTACTCAATTCTTGTATATTAAGTTAGCCATGATTTATGGATAGCCAGGTGGCGCTCAGAATATGATCCACATGTCCTAATTTTTCCTAACAAGATTAAAAGGTTGTAATCCCCTTGCTTGCTCCATTGAGTTGTGATCGCGTGTTATCTTCTCTTATTTCAATCGCTTTACGTCCTTTGTGTCCGAGTTGATCTCAAGCGAAGCCTTCTCAAAAGACTTGGCACGAGGAGTCCATTTGCTTAAAATAAAACACGTAGCGTTTACCATTCGTCCCGCTCCTTTTCACCTCGACGAGTCAAGTACACTCGCGAACGTAATGCTTTGAAACTATTCCACGAAAGTGAGATGGGTTGAGCATCTTACGTACATTTTACTCACAAGGGATCAGGAAGTAATATTTATATACTTTTCCTTGTGACCATATATTGTTTTTCTATAAAGTGTTCTGGCCAGGTCTGAGAGAGACTTACAGTTTCTCTGGAAAAAATTATTTTGGTATATTCGAGCTTATTTCATACCGGCAAAGATTAATTTTCAGGCTGGAAGAAATTGAATTGGAAGAAAAGAATGATAATCGAAAGAGAAAGTGACCAATGCACTTCTCTTATAGATAGCAGCAGGTACTCATTCAATTTAAGCGAGAATTTTTCTATATTCAAATGATTCGATCGTACTCTCCATTCACTTTAATTTATTCCTCGTAATTTCCCGAAATTTGCTAATTCAAAGGTATGTGTTTCATTGTGTTTAAATATTTTTTCATAATGTTGGTCATGAAGACTCTCTCAGATCTCTTATCTAAACCGTTGTCTGACATTGTCCTGTGGATTATGCATCGTATGTGTAACCTTTGTGTGTTCCTTCCTATTCTTCCCCATTCGGTATAATCATTTGAGATTCATATTCTTATGATATACATCAGATAACGTCAATAATTAAATATCCTTTGCAGTTTCCAAACGTTTAATAACGACACGACGCGTGTTGATGTTCTTAGATGATTGTCACAGTGATGTAATAGCATTGACACCTGTCGTGTCGTTAAAAGTTTTTAAGTGGAGCCTGTGAAGGATTTTTATTAATTAATTAATTATTGCATTAATTGTGGAACATTTCCACCACATGTCACTTGAAGCAACCATTTTCATATTAGTGGTATTGTTAAAATTCAGGTTTAAAGAAATTTTTCGTGCTGGGGAGCGATAGTTGGAACGCAACGTTTAATTTCCGCAATCACTGGTATTTTCCGATGCGAATTCCGCTCAAATCAGCTTTCACTCTCTCGAGTGTGAATTCGTCGGCGTGGTCGAGTCTTGAGCCGCTCTAGGCCAGGATGAGAAAAGATTTTTTTTAAATAAAAGCGGAATGGATGAAACGTGGAAAAGCACAGTAATAAATTTATTTAAAAATTCAAGATTTCCTTCGGAATCGATATCAGAACTAGAGGCTTCAAATCGTGGCTCGGCAAAAGGGAAGACTTGGGAGATAAGGCAAAAATCGACCCGTCGACGAAGAAAAAAAGGCAATGGCTGCCTTTGTTTCGCGGGAAGAGGAAGATAGCGAGAGGGATGAAGAGACAAAGGAAGAGAAGGGTGAGGGGAGGGGGGAAGGGGTGGCTTTATGATCACGTGGCCTCCTTCGCATTCGAGAGAGAATCGAATGGTGAAGGATTTTTCCTGAAAAATTTTCTCGACCCCCCCCCCCTCTCCCCTACCTGAAAAAGAATGGAGGCGAGTGAGCTCCAGTGCTTAAATGGTTCGATGTTCGACTCGTGAGAGACACTTGAAAAAAGTACTGTTCTGTTCCCCGGTGTCGGCGGATTCAGTTTCTGGTCTTGATGGCCCATAATGTTCGCGGTTCTTCTCTCCACCGGTCGACCGGATCAATTGCGAACACCTTTAATTTTATCGGGTATTGGAGCGAAACGAGGCCAAGGAATTCGCGAAAGTGTAAATTTGGATTTTAAATATTTGTATGATTTGATGGGGAATATTTGTTGCGTAATTTGATGAATGGAATATTTTATTCATTAATGAAGAAACTCTTTTTCAGTCACCCACTCTGTGTTTAAACTCGGAGGTTGGTTTGGATAGGTTTGAGTAGAACTCACCCCGGACTAAGTCAAAGAGTCAGTTCCTTCCCTTGGGCCACCTTGCAGTTCGGGGATTTTTTTTATTTGAATCAACTTTTTTTTTTCAATTTACCGGGGATCTGAACACAAGAACCCTCGATGAGCTATCAAGCACTCTATCCACTACACTACCACGCTCCCCCTTATAGCTTGTTTTAATTAGTGTGTATGAAATATATTCCGCTTATGGTAGGTTAAGATCGAGCATATCTCTAATAACCCCAAATTTTCCCTCCTTAATCGAAATTGGTGTTCAATTCCCAGTTAAATCTATTGCCTTGGATCGCACATTTATGAATCGTGTTGATGCGAAGACTCCGGTGTTCAAAAATTCAAAACCATTTGTACTACCTTCAGGTACTCGTCAATGTTGACAAGGATCTCTTCTATGTAACCTGATTATTTCAAGGTTATATCTTAATTTTAACTATATATAATTAATTTTAAATAAGAATAATACGTCTCGAAAAAAAAAAAACAGAAAAAATCATTTGGTCGGGTTGGAGTGATGTGCCATCATAATAACCTAGGTAGGACTATATTGTCCTGATAACGCAAATATTATAAAGAGACTTTATTATTATCATTATTATTAATTGTTTATGGAGGACTTCTTATTAAAGTGAACGTCTGCGTTTGGGAAATCGAACTTTTTATTTAAAACCATCCATTTCGTTTGTAACGAAGTTGACAACCAATTATTGCACTGCATAAATTTTTATTTTCATGAATAATTTATTTATATATTCATTTTATAACTATGTACAAACAAGAAATAATGTTCATACAACAGTTTAAATTTTCAAATGTAAACAAACATTCTGGTCCCGCTAAGCCGAAATTGGCTTGTCAGCAGGTGCCAACTTAAGCATTACAATTTGTGTCTTGTAAAAATTACTAAATTAACAATTTCATTAACAAACAAATTAAACATTAAAAAAAAAACATTCTTAATAGCAAATAAGCATATCATTATATAAAATACTCTTACATTCCATCATCAACAACTAGTCAATATCCATGTCTTAATTTTTCTTTTTACTTCACTCAACGATTTTAACTCTTTAAAATCGCTCTTCAAATTATTAAACAGTTTAGGTACAACAACTTTCAATTGCCTACAACCCTTTTGCGTATAACATCGCGGAATCTCATACTTTCCTAAAGCCCTTAAATCGATATTACTATTATTATTTCTTTTCCTTTTGTATCTATTATTAAAATAATTAATTTTATTTTATAACTCAGTAAGTGAGGGAGAAGTTCTTCAGATCAGTTATGAGCCTGTACTTTTCCAATACCGTAAAGATGAGGTTAGGGGAAACATATTCACGTTTCCGTCGAAATTGTCTGTTTGCATCTACATCTACTTAATACCCTGCGAGCCACCTCTAGGGTGTTTGGCAGGGGGTGATCGATCACCAGCATGCAGCATGCAATTGTACACCCACATGCACACCACACGGTCCAAAAAACGTCACGTATACTAACAAATTATACTACCATACGCTGCTAGAAACAATAAAATTAAGAAACATGCATTATGTTTTACATAGGTTAGCAGGCTACACTACAAGTCATGCAATCTATTTATGAGTGTTTCCGTCGAAATGGTCTGTTTGCATCTACATCTACATAATACCCTGCGAGCCACCTCTAGGGTGTTTGGCAGGGGGTGATCAATCACCAGCATGCAGCATGCAATTGTACACCCACATGCACACCACACGGTCCAAAAAACGTCACGTATACTAACAAATTATACTACCATACGCTGCTAGAAACAATAAAATTAAGAAACATGCATTATGTTTTACATAGGTTAGCAGGCTACACTACAAGTCATGCAATCTATTTATGAGTTCTATCGCTGCCGTTATAATCTCTTATTGATCGTCGGAAAAAATACATTCTGAATCAGTCTGTTCTACAATCTATCTCTCTTATTTTTATTTCTTATTATTGCACTTCGGAAATTTTATTGAGTCAAATAAATCTGTAATTAAGGGAGAAGTTCTTCCGATCATTTATGAGCCCGTACTTTTCCAATTTAGCCGTAAAGATGAGTTTAGGGGGGAAAAAATATTCACGTTTCCATCGAAACCGTCTGGTTTGCATCGAGTTTACCCGCTCAATAACCCACTCGAGGGCTGTGTGGTCTCCATTAGGGCGGACCGCATGTGCCAGCTTAATGCGCTAAAACGGTACCGCGGGTGCTTAAAAGGGAGCAGTAAAGTCTCTGTGCATGCATCGTGTCTTGCGTTTCTTCACCCGGGCCATTCCGCCAATGTGGAGTATTGAACGCTCAAGAGCTCACGAGTCGGAGAGAATTTAAAAAAAAATCCAGACCCGGCCGAAATAAAAAAAATAACTTATTGTTGAATTGCAGCACTGGGAGAAGTGAAAGGTCTCCGCAGTAGAAAATATGTACTTATTAATCTCTTTCCCTTCTCCTCGGCTGGGGTATTAGCGTTAAGCACGGAGCCAAGAGGGGGCTTGTCGTTAGCCGCGAAATGACCCGAATAGTACGGCTGAGAATCGTGGTTCGTGTTCGACGAGGGACCGCTTATTGTCATGGTAGCTGGGGCGGTAATGGTGGGTCATTGAGTGCCCATTTTATTAATTTTTCAATTGGGAAAAATACTCGAGGCGGCTCTGTCTACATCTACATCCACGAGGTACCGTGCAAGCCACCACCGTGGTTTGTGGCACGGGATGATTCCACACCAGACATGCAGCACTCATCCTAGCTTAAACAGAAACGCGTTCCCTTGCCAGTCCAAGCACACAGGACACCGAAAACTAGAAGAGTGCAAACTTGAACATGAACATGCTACTATGCAAGTAAAACTATTAGTTAGTGATAAAAAAACGAAAAGTTAGCGACATAAGTGATTCATGAATGAGTTCCAAAAAGTTAATGCAGATACTTAGTATTTACAAATATAATAAGTTAGGTATTAACCTTACATTCTGAGCCTATTTTGCTCTATTTGTGTATTCTAGCTTTATTGGTAGATGCCCTTAATGAGTAATTGGCAAGTTTTGCCTTCGAATGAATGCGGTAGTATAACCTGTTAGTATGAGTGACGTTTTTTGTACCATTTGGTGTGCATGTGGGAATCCTAATGCATTCTGCATGCTGGTGATTGATCACGCCCTGCCAAACACCCTAGAGGTGGCTCACAGGGTATCATGTAGATATAGATGTACTCACGACGCCATCTAGAGCTCCCTTTCTTCGCTGCATTTTAAGAAATCCTAACTCCAGCATATGATATCGGAATGTTATTCATAGGCCTACTTATAGGTCGCGGGTTCAAATCCCGACTGGGTGAGAGATCACATCCCAAGGCTTGGAGGCGTGCGCATTACCAACTTGTTAAATCGAAGAAAGGACAATAATATCCTGTTTTCGCAACTATTACAAAGAGACTAGTATTACTGTGAATGGATCATGGATCGATGTCGTATTATAGAGAGATTCTCCGTTTGGGAAATCGGACTTTTTATTTTAAACCATTCCATTCATTTGTAACAAAGTTGACGAACTATTATTGTGCCTCGGAGTCAAATGAATCAGTAATTGAGAGATAACTTCTTCCGATCTGCTATATGCACATACTTTTCCAAATTAAAAATAAAAGCACTATGGGAAGTTCCATATCCTTCCTTGATCGATATTGTCATTCATCAAACGTAAATTTTTTGCATATCTCTTTTTTTAATTTTTTATGTGTTACCTTAATCGCTGTGATGATTTGCTTCAGATTGTTAATGAAAGTGGGGTTCGGAGTTTTTTTCCCGAGGATTAAGGCTACCGCTCTACATTTAAAATCAATAACTGTGTTATATTGTTTATCAGCTAAGCCTTCCTATTCCAGCTTACGTTTTAATTCTAAATTTCCACTTCTGTGTTAACTCCTCCAGTGATTCTGCTTTCGAGTGTTTTCTCTGGTCATAACTCGGCTTCACAATGGTGGTCGAAATTAGCCTCCGAAGTAAAGCCCCATGCTCTGAAGGTCAACGGAAAGTTATAGCGTCGCGTCCGCAACACTGAAAATAGCTTTTGTATTACATGAGACGAACTTAGATAAAAAGCCATCCTTGTAAGCTATTTCGGTCCCTCTGATTATCTTCCTGGGTTTTGTAACACATCCATTCAATTAGAGTGGAAGGGGATAATTGCATGTGTTATTTTTATTTTTACTGCTTTCGTTATACCCAACCAAAGAACTATTAGAGATACCGAACGAAAGACAATTCGCATTTATTAAATAGTTGAAGCATACAAATCGTCTAAGCTATAAATGTCCCCTGACTGTTTTTTATTACCGATGCTACTGTCTCAGCACCTATGCACCTATCCAGTACAATTTATAAGATAACTCGAAGAGAAGAAGACTTGTTAACACAGATAATTTTACGGTAGCACTTCATGTTTCAGGTTATAACAGCTTAAGGAGATTCTTTACAACAGAATGTATATCAATAAATATGGTGTAAAATTTACCATTCTGTCCTGCGAATATTTGCTTCTGAATTCTGTCTTTCATTTAATCGAAGGTTTTCTCGATTATGGGAAACAGTGCACATCATTGCATCACTATTGAGTATATTAACTGTGGTCAGTGGCGTAGCTAGGAATTTCGTTCGTGGGGGGGGGGGCGGAGCAAAACCAGGAGGGAAATTTTTTGAAAACCGGGCACTAAATAATGGGTTTTAAACTAATGTTAACACTTTTCATAATCGAAAAAACTTAATTTGTTTAAGAAAAAAGTTGTAAATTCCTGATTTTT
Source organism: Ischnura elegans (assembly GCF_921293095.1). NCBI lineage: Eukaryota > Metazoa > Arthropoda > Insecta > Odonata > Coenagrionidae > Ischnura > Ischnura elegans. Next base: position 73,923,261 of record NC_060254.1, read on the forward strand.
CAATGTTTTCTTTTATGAAGGACAATAATTGTGTTTTTATATTTCGGGAGGGGGGGTCCGGACCCCCCGAACCCCACTGGCTACGCCACTGACTGTGGTTAGCTATTGAGAAGAGAATGACGAGAAATATATTTCAAATAAGTGGGTCGGCGAAATTGGCTTCGTATAATACACACTTCTTCACCTGACCGACTGAAGTTTCAAAAATAATTTACGTGTTCAAGAACTATCATTTTCGAAACCTTTGTTTACCAGTATAAAGAAGTGTGGTATGCCTTAAGCGATGTGTATGTCCGCGTGTGTGTTTGTGACCCGTGCTTCCACAAAGTAAAACTCTTAATTTTTCGTGAATTGTTCGGAAAATTAACCTGAAATTGAAAGGATGGATTTGAAAATAAAAAATTTCCGGATGCCGTGGCGCGATTTATATCGCCCGTTCCGTCGGCGACCATACGTTCGCTATCGTCGCCTCGCGGCGGCTAGTCGCAAGCCTGGGCGGCGCGGCGGTTGCCTGGAGACCCCCCTGGGCGGTGCATAAGAGGAATTTGATAGGAGCGGTGGCGTGCTCAGGCACGAGATGGCTCGGCCTTTCCGACCAAGTTCACGGCAGATAGCGGAGGCGATAAGGCGGAGGGAGGGGGGGGGGTGAGATCCCCAGGGCAGGCCGCAAATTCTTCTTCCCCCTTGAAGCGCTCGTATATTACCCCCGTCCGTTCCAACTATCTAGCCGTGTTAAACGGCCCAGCCAAGAGAGGTGAAATAAGGAATTCCTTCTTTAATTTTTTTTCAATTCCCCCTCTCGGCGGGAGAAAATTTTATTTTTCATTTAATTTCTGCAGCAATCGCATAGTATTATGGCCGTATCTCATGTGTCATATGTACATCTACATCTACGTAATAACCTGCGAGCCCCGTTAAATGTGTTTGGCAGGGGGTGATCAATCAGCAAGAGGGATCCATAGGCGCACCACAAAGTTGTAAAAATATTACGCATACTAACAAATTATATTTCCACATTCATGCAAAGGCAACTACTCATGAAGGTAGAAGTGCAAATGACTATCGAGCTAGAAAATTCTAAACACACTGTTAAAAAATACTAGAAAATTTCAGAAACAAGGAATACATAAGTTAAAAAACTCCGCTGAACTAGCCAACTTCCTATCTCAAAAAGTTACATAATTACATGCATACATAATTGCATAAGTTAGTTGTTACACTACAAGTCAACTAACGTATTTGTAAGTCATAACGCTGTCGTTGTTGTGTCTCTTCGATCGCAGAAAAAACGACATTCTTAATCTATCTTTTCAACATTCTATGTTCTTTTATTTATTTTTATGATGTGTTTCCCGTAGTATGTTGGCGGTCGTAAGATATGGTTAACTTTCGTCGAAATGTATACTGCTCTTGAATTTTCATAATAGATTTAGTCTAGTTTTCAGTCTGCGGTCAGACAGAAATTCCCATGATACCTTCTCTCGGTATTCATGATATCTTAGCCGCGAGTGACAGACATATTCAAGTAGACGCTTAATGTTTTTTACTCTGTTACTTACCCTTAACGAGGAAAGAACTGGAATAAACGCCTTCGAGGATACCCACGCGAGTGCACGAAAGTAAACGCAGAGCGGAGAAAGCCAGACATTAGCGGAGCTCATACTCAAGCGGCCATTCATCCTCCGCGTCTAAACCGCGCGCGCGCCGGTGTTTTCAGTGGAGTCGGTCGGAATCCGCCAAGCCTTAAAGAGCGTTCGTTCTCTCGTTCATGAAAGAGCGGAAAGGATCCTTAACCTATCCCCTTTTACCGCCGCGCCCTTACAACATCTGCATCTGCAGCAGAGAGACCCTCCCCTTTTACTCCCCATAACCCCTCTGCGACCGAAGAGTCGTCCTCGTCGCATAGCGTGCGGCCATTGTCCCTACGACACTACCGTCGTCGGCCACCCCATTCGACCGCTCCTCCCGCCTCCAGCCCCATTCACCCTCAGATAATTCTCTTTGGAAAAATGTAACGATTTATCTCATTCCAGCATTTAAAAAAACATAGGTACCGACTTCATGAGCGTGTGAAATCGTTTCATGCTTCACGTGGTGGGAATGACATAAAATATAAACTAAAAGCGGTAATTTCCACACTCTAACATTTAAATGACTATATGTTCCGTCACTTTTATGTCTTTGATCCGGGAGAATGACATTAAGAGGCGAAACCATGGTCGGTAGAGGAGTTGTGTATTTAAGTGTGGAAATAGCCAGTATTTTTCTGGTATTTCATATCTATTCTCATTTATGGCCATAGAATCGAAAAACTGGCTATTTCCTGTGCGATACTTCCTCGCCTTCTCGTTACTCGATTGCTCAATTTCATGGGCTCATAAGTTTTCAGTTCGTGCAATATATCAGGTGAAGGTATAATTAGAGGATAGTTCTGATTATCGCTATACCAACTGACATCAGTTTATAGAAGTATAAATGCAATATATCAGGTACTTACAGGTATATTTTAGAGGATATTTCCGAACATATCGGTATATCCAATGACACCAGTTTATAGAAATATATGTATCGAGAAGAATATACCTACTGGGTATACTGGCAAATACCGCACATCCCTTGTTCAACCTCTGGCACCAGTTTATAGAAATATATAGGCAATATATCAGGTACAGTTATATTTTAAAGGATGGTTCCGAATGTATCGGTATGCCCATTGACAGCAGTTTATATAAATATATGTATCGATATGTATCGGGAGAAATATACTGGGGCAAATACAGCAATCTCTATGGTTTAACCCCTCCCTGTCCACCATGCTGCTTCTCATCCCTCCTTTCCCTCTTCTTCACATCGTCTCCTTCTTTCTCTCTTCCCTGCTTTCTCTCTCTCTTCTGGCCTACATTCCCGCGCCTCTTCCCTTTCCCCGCGACTAATCGATCCTCATTTTGGAAGAGTGCGCAACTCCCTGTGTTGGGGAATGCGAGGCGGAAGGTAGGGGATTGCGGGGAGGTCTCGGCACCCTATATCCTCCCCTCTTCCTCAGCCCTTCTCCTCCGCCCTCCTTACTACTACAGCATTCCACGCTACTGCTGGGATAAAAGGCCGGGCTCATATTTAAGGGAAAATTTTCAGCGCCAAAATTTGCATTAGCGCGGCCCCACCACGGTCTTCTTGTTAAGCTGATGGAGTTCGCGTTGCGTCAGGAGTCCCACAAGGGAGTGTCCCGGGCCCATATTTTTTCCGTTCGTACGGTAGCGATATCGGTCGGCTCTAAAAATTGAACTTTTCGGTTATTAGTTACTCGGTTCATTAAAGAGAACTACGTTGTTATAACGTTCGTTATCCCTTGTTTTGCAAGCACAAGTTATCGGTGAGTGGTGCGCAATGAGGCCTCAAATCAAGTTTGCAAAAACCGGAAGTTATAATTGACTAGCTATTTTTTATCTTGTGACAGACATTCCAACGGTATCCTAACTGAGGAAATATCTATCTCAAAACCCTTTGAGGTTAAAAGAATCCGAATTTAAATATCAATATTATCATCTATGGCTTTGCGCCTTCAATTTAATTGCTTAGTAATGGAACTTTGCCCAAATAAGGGGCTGCTGTTTCTTTCATTTCTTAATTCGGCTCACATTTTCCCTGCCATAGTTCTTACTGCTGGTCACATAGTGCGTCTGTATCATATGTGCAAAAATTAGGAATGATTGTGAGTAAATTTTAATGAGAATCGAAAAATGGGTAAATTCCGCTGGCCGCGGACTGCCATTTTTACAACTTACTATGACTTGGGAATTTAGGTCGTGATAAATGTTTTATATTTTGGTCATACCTATTAATAATTTATTATTGGGGCTCTGGTTAACAGATCTCGCATTATAAATAGGCATTTCCGTCTTTGCATTTGTTCTCAAGGAATGTCCAAGCTGAATGTGCTATGACGATCTATATTGCGTTATATGACACATCATTGGAAGTAAGGAAAACACATTTGGTGCAGAATAACCGGAAAAATGCTTTTGCAACAAAGCTGACTTCGTTGGACCAAGCGCATTGGAGACGTCCTATATGTCTCAATAACGACCACGCAAGCGTACAAGTGACTCACTGGACTTACGAAACAGGCTGAGAAATCGACTGTGAGCCGTAAATTTTATTACCATTGGCTTATAAGTATCCTCATTTCGGAAGTCTTGGGTCCCTCTCCCTCAAATTCACCTCCTATGGGCCTAGGGTCAGCTAATCTAAAATTTGGTTGGGCCCTAATACAGACCTTAACCTCTGTGACGGGAGTCTATTGCGTCTGTCAGAACACTTCAGAAATATATCTAAATCTATATATTACCCTGCAAGCCACCTACAGAGGTATTTGGCAGGGGGTGAACTCACCAACGTGCACAAGAGGATTAAAATTTACTTCCACTAGCATGCTCTGCATGTCATGTACGCTAAATATGACACATCTACATAATACCCTGCGAGCCACCTCTCGGATGTTTGGCAGGGGTTGATAAATCACCTGCATGCAAGAGGATTCCCACATGCGTGCCACACGCATGCCAAATGTTAAGGATACTAACAAATTATTCTTCGACATTCATGCATAGGTAAAACTTTCCAATTACTCATGAAGGAAATCTGCTTATGAAGCTATAACATGCTGTTATAAATACTAGGAGAATTCATAAACATGCATTTAGGAATGCAGAGGTTAGTTAGTTACACTAGTAGTCAACTAGCCTATGTCTAAGTCTTAATACTGCCGTTATAGTCGATCGCGGAAAGAACGACATTCTAAATGTTTCTGTTTTATAGCCTATGTCTTATTTTGTTTTTATGATCTGGTAGTATATTGGTGTTCGTAGGATAGAACTAACCTTGTCGGAAAATAAACTGACCTTGAATTTACATAATAGGTCTAGTCTAGTTTTCAATCTACTTATGGCAGTGATTCCCATCAGAGTTGTACTTCGAGTCGTTCCGGAAATGCTACTAAAAATCACCGAATATTCAGGGTGTTAAGTGCGAAGCGGTCGGTTCTATGTTTGTATTCGTTCTGTTTGCGTGTTGGAGATAGGACCTGCGTGAGCATGTGAGGAGGGTTGTTTTGGAGAGTTAAAGGCATACGAGGAGAAGACGGAGAGGGAGTTAGTGGAGTGAAGTGGGAACCTTTTTTGAGGAGGAATTCCATGTGGGACTTGAAGAAGTGAGGTCAAAAACTTCCTTCGTTCTCCGAGTCGCCAACAGGCGCCAAACATTGTCGACGTGGAAAGTTTAGAGGGCTTAATATGATAAATCGGTAGACTATCGCTGTCATCCAAGTTTCGTCAGAGATGCAAATATTAATACTACACGCATAAAATCGTTTCTGGCTTGATTTGGTGGAAGTTCGATATATCATCTACATCTACAAAATACCCTGCGAGCCACCTCTAGGGTGTTTACCAGGGGGGTATCCGTGATGAAAGAACATAAATGATAATTTCCACACTTTTCAATTCCAACTCTCTACAACCGACCATTGTGTCTGTTTCAAGGTCCTTGGAAATGACGCAATGTGTTGAAACCATGGTCGGTTGTTGAGTTTTTGACTTAAAAAGTGTGGAAAATACCATTTGTGTTCTTTCAGCATGGATTGATATCAAAGGTTGATTTTTGATTTTGATTCATCTTTTTACATTAAGAAATGTACAAAAATATAACTTAAATTTTGCATCGTAATACCTAGGTTTGGACGCGGCACATTATCATCATATGATGACGTGCCTCGTCGAAACCTAGGTAGTGCAGAATTAAATTTATGTGGAATTACAAAGTTGTGCACATTTCACTATGATAAGTTATTTTCGTTTCCATGAAGTTACGCCCGAGACAATGAATTATAATAAGTATTTTTGAACTTTCAATGCGCCTTTAATTTTATTGGAAATGAGGGCATTTAACTTAGTGATCCCTATAGGATTATAAAAAAAGGAAAAAAAAACACAGGATTACGCTACATTTAACATTGCCTTCAAATTCGCTAGAAATTAGTACACATATCTTCATTAGCCTGTTTGATATTTTTAAATTTTAAATTTTTTTATATTATACCCAAAAAATTCATTTCATTTTTTTGTAATTATAAACAATGTCTTCATGTTTTACTTTTGTATGGAATGTTTTCGAATCCATCTTTCGCAATTTTTTAATTTGATTTTTAATATAATTTTCTTATTCGACACAAAGCCAGGAGCCGTAAGCAGGATATAGATATGTCAAGTGTTTTTGAGAGAGCTAGATGGCTTTGGTCGGTAGTAGTTAAATTAGTTATACTTAAGCCTTGAGTTCAGCTGCTCTTTTAGCCCAAACGAAATTATGGAATGAATAAACTTGTTCTTTAAAAATGAATAATAGCATTTTAGTTTTGGATTTCATTTGGCCTCTTCGACTCAGCTTTTATTCATCCTCATCAGAGAAATAAGATTTAATCTTAGCCTTGTGGCTGAAAAAGTGACTGTCAAGCGTTAAGGGCTGTCAGCGACTATGACGCCGTTGACTTGTTGAATTTTGAAGAAGATCCCTGTTCCCGCGGACGCAAAACTTGTGCGACCAGTTCTAATACCTTAACCTTGAATGTAACTTCGAATCTCAAGGCTTGCTTTCCACGTGCTGCTTTCAAGCTTCATTCCTTTTAGCATCGTCAAATCCATCAAATCAATTACTCGTATTGGAAAGCGAGTGAAGTTCATTTTTTGTCCATTAAAGCGGAGAGTTCACTAGATCGTAATATGCAACTGCATGGGTATTTCAATATTTTTAGATGACGAAATTCAGCGAATAAGTTTCGCATGTAGCATTGCGAAAATGGTTATTAGCTTGAGAATTTTCTACATCTACATAATACCCTGCGAGCCAACTCTAGGGTGCTTGGTAGGGGTTGATCAAACTCCTGCATGCAACATGCAAGAGGACCCTCACATGCATATCTCACGGTCATAAAAATATTACGCAAAATAATAAAAAATGCGTGCACAGTCATGCTAAGGTTAAACTTTTCAACGGTTAGTGATCCCTATAGTAAAACTTAATCGTCTTACGTTGTCTCTATTGCTATTTGATGATTAATTTTCTGGAAAATAAAGTTGAAGTTGGTTAAATTTAAAGATGATGAGGTTCATGCTAAGCGGCTAAAGTGAAAATTATACAAGAGTTCGTGAACATAATAAATTCTTGAATCTAGAAATACTCTTTTTTGGTGAATGCTTCTGAATAAATAGACACTTTTCTCTTGATTATTCATATCCTTGCGGTTAATTTTTTTTATAAGGAATTGGAGAAAGAATTTGGGAAATGCATTTTGAAAATTATGTGACTTTTCTGAACGCGTGACTCCCCTTTTGACGTACAAAATAAAAAAAGCCGTTGAATGTTGATTATATAATCTTGACAATCAATCCTGATCGCCATCTACTTTAATTCGAATTGTAAAATCAAAATCTTTAAGTGCTATGAGCTAATGCCAAATAAAGACATAAGTATTGAAAAATACGAGGGGGTGAATTTGTAAAGGATAAAACATGTGCTGCCCCAATTATTCTTTTAATGTGCAATTTAAATAATACGCCATCATAAATTGTCTTTTACTGTCATTTCTCGACTTGGCATGGTATGAAAAATGATATGAAGATCAAAGGCGAAAACTGAAAAGTTAACAGTCATGTAATTTTGATTTTGATCGGCGGCAAATTATATTTTTCCTCGTCCTCATAAATTAGCATAAAGTTGGAATTATTTTCCTGGATTATTCCGTATTTGTATGTGGCCATTTAAACTCTCAACTTGTGACGGCTTGAGGAATGTATGTGAACTATTGAATGTATGTGAATTGAAAATTCTCATTTATTATAATATGCCTCAATCTTACAATATCTAAGTGAATTGTTTTGTGTTCGTAAAATCTTTTAATTAACTCAATAGAAGTGACTTTACCCTATTTACCTTTAATAATACCTTTAACCTTTAATTAAACCTTTGACGTAGGAATTTTACATCATGAGGATCTATAACGGTTTTCTAACAAAATGTGCTCGTAGCTATGAATGTTCGCATGGATGTCACGTTATGGTTTACTTCTATACAATACTCCGTGAGCTGCCTAAATGGAGGTGTGGCTGGAGTAGTAAGGGCACCAGCCGTTTACCGGTAAGAGAGTACATGTTACTGCAACCATCATCTACTATGAAAGGCAGGATAATATTGTGAATGCGGGCCATGGGAAAAAAAACAAAGATGTAAACCGTCGAAGGTAAAATTTTGAGAATTACAAAGTTGTTCATCGGCGCCAGATTAGTAATTGACTATTTAGGATCAGTATGTCATCCATCAATAGTAGATTAAAATTCAGCTTTTGATCAACCATGGTAAATATTTAGCCGTAAACAATCCATCGACATACGCTGGTCTTCGAATACACCGAAATTAAAACAATCAGTGAAATTCGTTCGAAATTTTTTGGGTATAATATAAAAAAATTAGAAATTTAAAAATATCAAATAGGCTAATGAAGATATGTGTACTAATTTCTAGCGAATTTGAAGGCAATGTTAAATGTAGCTTAATCCAGTGGTTTTTTCCTAATTTTCGGGTTCTTCAGACGCGTCTGTCGTTTATGGTTGACAACAGTTTCGGGAGCCATCCTGCTTCCGTCTTCAGGTCGAAGGTGAGAAGTTTTCATTTTTTGCCGTCTTATATAGCATATACCATACATAGCAAAAAAAAAACTTCTCACCTTCGACCTGAATACGGAAGCAGGATGGCTCCCGAAACTGTTGTCAACCATAAACGACAGACGCGGCTGGAGAACCCGAAAATTAGCAGTCATCGTAAAACAATCAGTGTTCGAATATTGAAATTAATTAGTCATTGCATCGACAAGAGAAGCCGCGATTTTTTAGCTGATGTTCATAATCAATGATGAAATTTTTGTTGAATCGAAACATCAGACAAAATTACAATCGTCTACCGGACCAATAAAAAGTAATAATATCCCTTCGCTAATTACGATTGCGTCGTGGGCCTGTAGTGAATGTTGTTCCTGCTCTATAATTCGCGGTATATGGGCACGGCAGACGATCCTTTGCATAGTTTTTTTTCTTTATTTCCAGCGACTGGTCTTGGGATCGCTCCCTTCGTGTCCGCCTTGAATGGACGATGACGACCCGTCGTGAAACACGGCTGACCTAAAGGGAATTTAAGCGTGTTAAGTAATGACTCAAGGGAAAAAAATATGCGAACAAAACACGCGTCTCCCGATCATTCCATGGCATGTCCATCCATCTCATCGTTTGCGACGGGTTTTTTATTGCGGTTAATGACACCCGAGAATTTTTTCGAAACGCTCATCATTTTAGTGACTTTTCCGTCGTCCGATGCGGAGGAAGCTCTTTAAATGCCTACGGACTTCTGACGCAACTTTTTTTTTCATTTTTTAAATAGGCAAGCAAACTTGTTCTCACCGACCTTGGGCACTGCTACATGCGATGATGTTTGAGAGCTTTACTTTTGACATTTATTCAAAGTCATAGCCTTATTTTATTAGGGAGACAGTGCTAATGGTAATGTATTGGCTAGACTACATCTACACCAACGGAATACCCTGATAGCCACTTCAAGATTGTTTGGCAGGAGGTGTCAATCATCAGATGCAGCAAGCAAAAGGTCGAAGAATACTATGCATACGAGTCAACTAACCTATATCTAAGTCCTAACGCTGCCGTTATAGTCTCTTATCGATCGCGGGAAAACGACATTCTGCATCAATCTGGTGTACAGTCTATCTCTCTTATTTTATTTTTATGATCTGATCTACCGTAGTATCTACATCTACATAATACCCTGCGAGCCACCTCTAGGGTGTTTGGCAGTATGTTGGCGTTCGTAAGATGTGGCTGACCTCGTTGGATAATACACTACTCATGAATTTACATAATAGGTCAAGTCTATTTTTCAGTCTACGGTCTGACAGAGTAACCCATCCAGAGTGTAACTAAGAGGTCAGTAACATCTACAAGACTATCGTAACGAGTTTTCACGTACCTGGCAGTTCTTCTATGTATGCGTTCTAAATCTTATTTTTAACCCCATTTCATGGGGATCCCAAACGCTGGCTGCGTATTCCAAGTAGAGTCTAACGAGGGAGAAGTATCCACATTTTCGTCACATCCAATTTCTTTCACTTTGTCGTTGAACTTTCCTGGAATTCTTTTAACAAAACCCATTTTACAGTTAGCCTAACCTGATACAGAATTATCGAGTCTCATTTCTAGATATATTACGTATTCTACAGTCTCTAATTGGGTACCCTGAATGAAATAGTTTATGGTAGTAATTTTTAACAAATGTAGCTGCTCTCCTCAGTATTCCATACATATCTTATGTAGAGAGAGACGAAGGAAAATCAAGCACACTACCTTTCGGCCGAAGAGATCGGAGATCCGAATGGTAAATTTAACCATTCGGATCTCCGATGATGGAAGTCCTCGTAAATCCTTTCCACAATTCACAATTTCGGCCACACAAAGCGCTTCTCGTAACTCTGGATGTGAGCGGGGAATGGAGGGAGTCACATGCGACAAGGAACACATGGCACGTAGGGAATATTCTCGGAAACCCGCCCACCGCGAGATTCTATTGTACTCGCCCTCCCACTCGTCCGGAAACCCCTGTCATCGCAAATACTACCATCTCCCCATCCACAGAAATTGAAAGGAAACCTTACCAGTTTGGGCACTCAGTTGGGCCTAAATACACGCAAAGTTATTTTACCGAGATAAATTTGTCAGTTTCAATGCAAGAATATTCCCACGTGCACCCCACACGGTCATAAAAATGTTACGAATACTAACAAATAATACTCCACATTCTTTAAAAGGCAAAACTTGCCAGCTACTTCTGAACTCAATCTGCCTACGGAGATAGAACATGCAAAATATGCTGTTAGAGGTACTAGAAATTTTCATAAAAATGCATTAATTAGTAGGCTACACTGCTAGTCAACTAATCTCTTTAGAAGACCTACATCTACATCTACAAATTACCCTGCGAGCCACCTCTAGGGTGTTTGGCAGGGGGTGATCAATCACCAGCATGCAGCATGCATTTGGACTCCCACATGCACACCACACCGTCCAAGAAACGTCCCGTATAATAACAAACTATACTACTATATGCTGTTAGAAATAGAATATAGAATAGAAATTCAGAAACATGCAGTAAGTTTTACATAGGTTAGTAGGCTACACTACAAGTCATGCAATCTATTTACGCGTTCTATTGCTGCCGTTATAATCTCTTATTGATCGTGGAAAAAATGACATTCGGAATCTATCTGTTCTGCAATCTATCTCTCTTATTTTATTTATATGATCTGATCTTCCGTAGTACGTTGGCGTCCGCAAGATATGGTTAACTTCGTCAGAAAAGACACTGCTCTTGAATTTATCTAAAAGGTTTAGTCTATTTTTCAATCTACGGTCCGACAGAGATTCCCATCCGAGTTTATGTAAGAGGTCAGTTACACTAACAAGACTATCGTAACGACCTTTCACATACCTGGCAGCTCTTCTTTGCACGCGTTCTAACTCTGTTATTAAGCCTTTTTCATGAGGGTCCCAAACACTGGCAGCGTATTCCAAATGTGGTCTAACGAGGGAAAAGTAGCTAATTTCTCTCACTTTGTCGTCGCACTTTCCTAATATTCTTTTAACAAAACCCATTTTACGATTAGCTAATGCTGCACTTATAATATCTTATCGATGCACTTATGGTATCGAATAAAATTTATCGAAAAAATAAAATTTTATTTTATTTTTTAAAATGCCGTCGTCTTTCAAACAGTTGCATAAATTTGTATATTTACCAATATCGTGTATGCTTTCTTACATAGAATTATTAGAGTTTTCAGATCTCCGTTAATCATTGGTCTCTTGGTTTTCCTTACCTTCAGGAGAATGAAGATACGGTACATGAATTAGTGTTACCGATAACCAAAATCTGACCCTTGATTGATCAATTTTGTGAAATTAGTTGAACAAATTAAATTAAAGTCTTGACAACATCTTATGTTTATTCTCAGTAAAATAATAATATAACACGATGAATATCCGTTTACATCGCAGTAATCGTGATTGGGCTTCATGGGAAAAATCACTCGCTTTGGTGGGCCCTTTTTTTCGGCTGATTGATGTAATTGAAATAATTCTTGCCATCGATCGCGTGGTTTCTCGAGATTGGTATCGCTGCCGGGTCACGAAATCGTGTGGAATGAAATTTCCGCCGTGTTAAGATTTACTGTCAAGCTGTTAAAGGTTCGGAATAAAAAAATTAAGATCGAGTGAAAAAGATTGCGGTGGTTTCAAGCCATGGGTTCAGTCCATCATCAAACGGATTCTTTTGCCAGTGGTAGGTGTTATTTGCCTGCATCGTTTCCGTTTGTCGTTGGAAGGCCTTGAGAATGACTGGCAAGCGTTTTGGCGTGTGTATAACGCTACCCACTTACGGTTCGATTGCGTGATGAAGCTAATGGTTCGGAAAAATGAGGTATCGTAATCTCAGCCATCTCTCCCTTCCTTTGTTTACTAGGGAGGCATTACGGTAGACCCTCCTTAAACCTTGATCTTGAACTTTTGAGATGACCGTGTCTTTTAGTCCTTCTTTTAGTTTCAAGGGCAATTGTCAGTGGGCTAGGTTATACCAGAGAGTGCCTATATGCTGCAGTTTACATGGTTTTCTACATCTACACGTCTTCTACATCTACATCTTTCTTGAACACATCGTAGTCAGCTCGGTAATGAAACACCTAGACGCGCAAAACTTATTAATGGGAACTCAACATGGATTCAGGAAAAGCAGATCGTGCGAAACTCAGTTAGCGCTTTTCGCCCACGATATTTTAGTCTCCAGGGAAGACAACATTCCAGTAGACGCTATTTTTCTTGATTTCAAAAAGGCATTTGATAAAGTATCCCACGGAAAGTTAATAATAAAACTGAAATCTTATGGTCTAGACGAAGATGTCATTTCCTGGATTAGAGAATTTCTGAGCGACCGCGTCCAAAGAGTAGTATTAGACGGTGCAGTCTCCAATGAGGTTAGAGTCACTTCTGGCGTTCCTCAGGGTAGTGTCATTGGCCCACTCCTATTCCTTCTTTATATAAGCGACATTGGCGAAGTAGTACACAGTAAGTTACGATTATTTGCTGACGACGCTGTAGTTTACAGAGAAATCCGTTCCAGCAAAGACTCCCACAAGTACACTACGCGATCATAAAAATGTTACCCTGCATGCTGCATATTGGTGATTTGTCACCCCTTGCCAAACACCCTAGAGGTGGCTCGCGGGGTATTATGTAGATGTAGAGCACAGAGATTCATGCAAAGCCAAAACTAGCCGATCTCCATTTTTTTCCGAACCATCAACTTCATCACGCAATCGAACCTTAAGTGGGCAACATATACCTACACGTCATAACGCTTGCCATTCATTCCATATGCCTTCCTGCGACAAACGGAAGGGATACAATCAAATAATAATATCACTGGCAAAGAACCCATTTGATGGTGGAGTTAGCTCAGCTGTGAAAATTATTTCCATCGCGCAGTTCCCCTTTAAATGCGTAGTCCTTTCGTTGTTAATTTACTCGATTATGTTCCCCTTTAAATGGGAAGTGGTGCCGACGTGGCCTGCGGCTTTATTGTGCCCGTTTTGTTTGATGGATGAAGCTCATTTGCTTGTGATGAGAGGAGAGGACGCACCGCAGTCGAGATTTTTCCCTTAAAAATACATTCATGAAACACGCCACGGGATTGCCGTTCGCCGCAAACAATCCGGGAGTAAATTAACGAATAATATGCATTGCAGATAATGAACTCAAAGTGGGGGTTCTACTTTTTTTAATCGAAAAATTCAATTATACGATTTTCTGTATCAACTATGAAAAGTGCAAAATAATTTTATATTTGATGTGCAGTCCTAATTTTCCCAAAAGTCCCAAAATTCCCAAAAAATAATTTTATATTTGATGGGAGTCCAAATGCATGCTGCATGCTGGTGATTGATCACCCCCTGCCAAACACCCTAGAGGTGGCTCGCAGGGTATTATGTACATGTAGATGTACAGGTGTCTTAAATCGTTATGTTGCTTCATCAATCAGCTCAATGTATTGACGTCTTTGGTATTAGTGTTTTTATTTCTCACCATGGAAGTTACATTTAACTTGACCCAACAAATTTTAGCGTAGGTTAGTGACGAATTTCTATGTCACTTTCTGCATTCATGTAGACCTACATCTACGAGATGCCGTGCAAGACACCACCAGGTTGTGTGACACGGGGTGTTTCCACACCAGGCGTGCAGCAGTCATCCTAGCCTTAACTAGACGCGCGCTCTCTTGCTGGACTTTGATAATGAAATTTAAATATAAAAACTTAAAATTTAAAATAAAAGCAAAACCATAGTAATTTCGACTCATGAGAACTGGAAGCTATAGGAAAGAGCTCGTAAAATTTATGAGATCGTTTCAGGTTTGCCGTGTTTGAAAGGCGATAAAGCCATGTTTAAATATAATCAACAAATGGTAATTTCTTACTTAAATGCATTACTCCACTACCGACCATGGTCTCGACGTTCTACGTCATTTTTAAGGGAACATACCTCGAAAATGACTTAGGGTGTCGAAACCATGGTCGAGAGTGGAGTTAAATATATTAAAGTATGGGAATTACCATTTGTTTTTAATGTTTGGAAATTACAATTTATTGTTTATATTTCATCATGATATAAATTTGTTGTATGCATTATACCTTGAAAATGGCATAGAGTGACGAAACCATGGTGGGAAGTGATGTTTATTTTAGTAGTATATTTAAGTGTGGAAATTACGTTTCGTTCAGCGGAGAGGTTAAGGGGATTTATAACGCCTGTGTAAAAAATGTATAATACAATGCGAGCCACCTCTAGGATGTTTGGCAGGGGGTGATAAATCACCAGCATGCAGTATGCAATTGGACTCCCACAACCACACCACAAGGTCCAATAAACGTCACGCATACTAACAAATTATACTACCACATGCTGTTAGAAATAATAATAAAATTCAGAAACATGCATTAATATATGCGTGAGTTCTAACGCTGCCCTTATCATCTCTTATTGATCGTGGAAAAAAAAGCATTCTGAATCTGTCTACTCTACAGTCTACCACTCTTATTTTATTTATATGATCTGCTATTCAGTATAAGCCAGCTGCAATTCCTGCCAAACTGAAGTCTACAGAGATAGACAGAAGCTTTTATTAATCCCGTAAACCTATCCGCTGAATCTTCGCCACAGCGCCTACAAAAGGAATTATCATTTGTTGTTAACATTATATCATGAAGAGACTAATTCTGCGTGCTCTCGAGATACCTTTCATAATACGATGCACATGAAGAGCTCAACATTGTCTGTGATGGGGGGAATCCAGAGAGCTTTTCGACTCTTAAATCCTCCTTCACTCGTGCTCACTCCTTTTCCCACGCCTTCCTAATCTTTACGCACTGCCCTCCCATTAACCCCCCGAGGAGATAACTGCCTCTATTTGGTTGCGTCTCGCTACACTCTTGCCACAGCTCTCCAGGGAGTCTGCACACACCCATTAGCACGGTCATTCAGATATCTTGTTTTTCCACGCCTAACCTGGAGTCTTGTAAGACCCTCTCAAGATCGATGTATCGTCAAAAGATATATGCGAGCGATTGGGGACAAGTTAAGTCACTCGTAGAATTTCCAACGTTGAGTAAGATATACCGAAAAACTTAAGAAAATTATCTCACTCATTCATTGGCTAAACGTTGGGGAAAAAAACATCATATATTGAATTTCCTTCTCTTTTTTAAATGTTGATCCAGTGTCTTGGAGTATAGGTCTTCGATGCATAATAGGTATAAAAGTAAATAACTATTTTGTTTTATATGATAAAAAGAATTAGAATTATAATTCTGTTGTAAATTATTTGCAGAGGAAACTAGAATTTTGACACACTTTTTTTGCAATGATTTGGATTTTTTATTTATATGTAGTAACTAAGCTAATACAGCTCATAGATACCTATCAATTTTGATTAATTGAATAGTAGTAATTTTTCTTAAGTTAATAATGTCTTCTATTTTGTTTACACTATTTTTTGAAAACCCTTACCTTTATAATAAAATTGCGTATCCAAATTGCACTTGAAGACACGTTTACACAAGATTACTTCATCTCAATGTCCGCAGTAGGTTAATCATGGAGTGAGATATCTTCCCATTACATTTTTGCTTGCTGAATTTATTATTTACGGGAAACTGCCAATAGGGAGCCGATCACTGCTTCGGGAAATAATATTGTAGTTGTAGACCTTGCAGCCATAGCTCTTCAGCTGTTAGTTACCTATTATCACATTGTATTCACTCTGCAGAAATGGCAGTTAAGTCTGGCTTATTAGTCTCCTTATCCTTAGCACTCTCCTAGTTTATTTTCTGAACGTGAGTTGTTGTCCTGTTTGCTTGGCGGGTGTGCAGCAAGCGAGCGTGTTTGTTATTAAGGCTCGTTGAGTTCTGCATGCCTGGTGTGTAAATATCTGGTTCAAGTTCATATTTAAAAACCTTATCGAAATATCTTCATACTTTTGATCTTGATACGGACATTGTGGATGATTCTATTGCGTGATGAAGGGGGGATATCGATGGCTAAGTTCTAACAACACGTATCTCAAAAATAGCAACTTTTTGGTAGAGCAAAAAAACGCTTAATATTTTTGATTGCACACTGAAATTAAAAACCAAAAGTTCATAAAACTGATAAAGAAGCATCCATTAGCAAACAAAGAGTTGTTCTTTGCTTGTATTTTATTTTTTTAATGTTATTACTCTTTGTTTAAGATACCTGTCTCAAACCGGCCGAATTTGAGATGCTTGTTGCTAGAACTTAGCCATCGATATGTTGTTTTTGCAGTGACTTCTGAAACGATGATCCTTTTGAGCGCAATCCTTTGATGGGGAAGTCCACCCCATGCCATGCACCTTTGTGGTGGCTTGCAGGGCATGGCTGTCCTTCCTTACCCCACCAGCCGAGACCTCTCTCGCTTCTTTGGATCTATGTTTAAACGATAAAGGCGACCCCCTGCGGCGAGTGGGCGAACTCGGGGTGTAGGAGGAAGAAACGGTGGGTGGGTGGTGGGCTGTTCCTCCCGCAAGAGGAAGGTAGGTCTCCGACCTCCCCCTCCTTGCTACTGCAGTGTGTCTCAAACGGTATCCTTCCACGTCGAAGACCACACCTTTCTCTTCCGCTGCAGTACCGCTTTAAGAAAAAAGAAATTTCAGTGAAAGAGCAAAACAGAATGAACCAAAAATTAATGTCTTTTTTGACATCCGACGGAGGAATGAAGTAATAACATCATCATCACTGGTCAACAATCCTAGGATTGGTTTGACGCAGCTCTCCACTCTATTCTCCTATCAGCTAATCTTTTCACACCTACGTATTTCTTCTCTTTCACATCTCTCTTTACTTGTTCCATATATTTTGTTCGGGGTCTTCCTTTTCCATTCTTGCCTTCCACTTGTCCTTCGACGATTGTCTTCATCAGGCCATCATGTCTCAAGATGTGGCCTATAAGGTTGTTCCGTCTTCTTATTAAGGTTTTCATGAGGCTTCTCTTCTCTCCTACCCTTCTTAGGACTTCCTCGTTACTAACTCGGTCGATCCATTTGATTTTCATCATTCTTCTGTAGCACCACATTTCAAAGGCCTCTATCCTTGCTTTCTCCGCTGCGGTCATTGTCCATGCCTCACTTCCGTATAGGAGCATATTCTAGTAATAAGTAATATATCCGAGTTCGAATCAAAGTTAAATTGCTTTTTTTATTGACCCTTTTAAGGTACTTAACATCTACACTATACCATTCGAACCACCTCTAGGGTGTTTGGCAGGGGTTGATCAATCGCCAGCATACAAGACGATCCCCACATGCGCACCACGCGGTCGTAAAAATTTTACGCATGCTAACAAATTATACTTCCACATTCATGCAAAGGCAAAAATTGACAATTACTCATGAAAGAAATCTGCCAATAAAGATAGAACACACAAATCATGCTGTTAGAAATACTGGAAAAATTCACAAACATCAGCATTCAATTTACAGAATATCGATATTGAATTTTGGGTGGAAAAACTTCAATCTCTGTCAAACACCCTTGAGATTGATCGCTAGTTATTATGCAGAGGAATATATGGCTCGTTTATGATTTATTTGCGCCATCAATGAATCGATTGACTTCGGAAAAACTCCGGTATTTTCCCATCTCTTGACCCTTTACGTGTAATTCTCAATAACTCCTTATTTCACATCTTGACATGTAAAACCCATAATCTCCGTGAGCTCTGCATATTTTTTTTAAATTTAACTCCTTGCTAATATTCCAACTTTCTTAAATCCAAAGTCAAGGTTATGAAGGAAGTTCAGAAGGTCAAGTTTATAGAAATGGGTATTTAGTTCAAAGAAAAATTTGATTTCAGATACTTACTCTAAGTTATCCGTTATGTGAATCCAGTTTTGTAACCATTTTTTTTCTATTCTTCTTTCCATTCTCCGCTTGCCTAGTCTCCTCAAACTGAATACGATAGATGCACTATGACCCACTGTTCGTAGCTTTTGCCTTTTAATCCCTACCACCTATTATTTTATTCGACGATATAATTCTTTCTGTCCGTGAATATCCACTCTCCCTTCAACCCATAAAAATATGTCTATTCTCCTTCCATTTTTCCCGCTTTTCCAAATTCATTCTCTCTTACATCAGCTTTCTTATCCTTCTCATTATCTTTTCCATAACGTTCCTCTCTTTCCTTTCCTCTTTCCATGTCAATCACTGCCCTCCTTTCTTTTTTCATTCCCCTCCGTTAATCTTACATCTTCCTTTCTCCTCCACATGCCTGCGGCAGTCTCTCATCCTTCACAATGGTCCAAGTTTCCGTGCCGTAAAACGCGTTGCTCCCCATAATGATTTTTGCCACTCTCTCCTCTGCTGCGGAACGCGTTTTTTTTATCACTTCCGATTTCAAAACCCCTGTTATCGACATTTTCTTAAACCTAAAGTAGAGGTTATGAATAAAGTTCAAAAAATCAAGTTAAAAAGAAGAAGGATCTTTCTTATCTTCCTTTTTCTGCGACCGATTTTGTATCGTAAAGGAAGGAAATCATTATAGTAATTGAAACCTTTTCATCTAGTCAAAGATAAATTTTCCTAGTACTTCTAACAGCATGTTTTATAGTTTATGGCTTCATGTGCAGATTGCCTTCATAATTGGAATATGAATTGGGCCCATAGCTTGTCTCTCGTGTGTTGCGTATTTTTGGGAGTCCAATTTCATGCTGCATGCTGGTGATTGATCACCCCCTGCCAAACACCGTAGAGGTGGCTCGCAGGGTATTATGTAGATGTACTGCGTTGTACATGTAGGTGGAAGTGAATTTTGTTCCTCAGGTGCATATTGGTGTTGGTTTGTCCCTTGCCAAACACCTCTGTAGGTGGCTTGCAGTGTAATATGTAGATGTTAAGATGAAACGTGGACCAACGATTTCTTGGCGTTCACTGTCGATAAAAAATTTAGTCTTAAGTATTCACCCAAGTACCCAACATCGTATCTGTATTTTCTCTGTATCGATGACGAGAATTATATGCATGTAAAGGCCTATTTACACGATACATTAACGAGCACGAGTAAATGTACGTTTGCGTGAATGATTTTTGTGGACCGGAACGGAACATGTACGAATGCATGAACCAAATTAAAACAGGTTCTATTTTCTGTGCATACATTCGCACCAGTTTGGTGGTTACACGGTGCATTTTGGCGTTCATTCTCGCGTTCATACATTTAGACATTAACCCGTACGTGTTAATGTACCGTGTAAACAGGCCTTTAGAAGTGAAAGATAATTTTAATTTTGTGGGTTGACATGTCTTCTACATAACCTCTACACCGTGCGAGCCACCACATGTTTAGCATGGAGTACTTATTCGCCTCAACGTCTACGAGGTACCGTGAAGTCACCACCTGAGAATGTGGCACGGGGTAATTCTATACCAGGCATTCAGCACTCATCCTGGCCTTAATCAGACACGCGCTCGTTTGCCGGACACAGGTCAAGCACATAGGACTACGAAACGCGGTCAGACCAGGGACCAGGAGAGTGCTAGGGGGCACGAACATTCTCTAATAGGCCTATGAAAGAATGGCGTGTTAAATCTCAGTAATGTGGCAATTTTTATCAATCAGCTCCATCTTCTTAGTTCCCTAATACTTCAATCAAGTAGTTGTATAATGATGAAATTTAATGATGCCTTTTAATACACACAAAATACACCTCAATATCCTCTCTCTGTGAGAAATTAAATTGTGAATCTCGTGATCCGCGGGCTTTGTATCTGCCGGTGTCGGGATTGACATTTTGACCGGTATCCCGGGGACCCCTACGCTGCAACCAACCCCTCCTTCCTTTTCCTTCTCTTCCTATCTCTCCTCGGCCTTGAAGCGGTCCAGCTGACGCATGCGCATACTGCACCCTCTCCCACATTTTATCACCTTTCCATCCGTACCTCCCCTGAAGCTCCACTCGGACACAAAAACCCACACTGTCGCACGCGCCGCACTATAATTAGAATTTCAAATTCACCCCCGCGACCAGCTAGAGGTGCCAACTCCTGACTGCCTCCGCTGACGGCATCGCATAGGAATGAGGGGAGCGTTGAGACAAGTGTGCAGTGCTGTCTCGGAGAAGGTTGGGGCAGCCTGAGAAGAATTTCAAGGGGTAAAAAAGACCCCCTCCTTCTATCTGTGTGGTAAAGTGCAGGGGAGCGTAGGGTAGATTTTTAAGAGAGGGAAAGTGCAAAGAACTCAAAAGGGTGAGGGATATAAGGGTAGGATGAAAGTGATAGTTCCCTCTGCGGGTACATCTACCTCTACATAATACCCTGAAAGCCACCTCTAATTATATAGTCTAAATACGAGATTAGCGATAAATTAAAGTAATAGGTATCTTTCTTTGGTCTAATTCAATTCCTATGATTGTTGTTGCTCCCGTATCTTAAAAGAAAATACTGCACAGAGCTTTAGCTAATTGGATAATAAGTACCTTGGTTTTTGGTAACGTTTAATTTTAAAAATTAAGTCTTCAAAAATAAAAAAGGACATTTATTTCATGGCCACTTGTAAAGACCCATTTAAAAGTACCCAACCTACTGAAAATTCCCCGAACCTCTAGAGTGTAAGCTACCTTCCAGCAGAGGTTTAAAACCTTATGAATCATTTGAGCTAAATTCTTGCCCAATTTCATGCGCATTGATCTTCAAAATTGCTACAAATAATAAGGAAAATGAACTCGATGTGCTGATAAATTATTTGCAGCACCTCCATCACCCATAGGTTCTTATATCGTACTTGAACGTGCGTCGCTTCGTATGCAAAGAATAGCTGCCAGGTACGTGAAAAATCGTTACGATAGCTTTGTTAGTGTAAGTGACCTGTTAGATAAACTCGGATGGGAATCTCTGTCGGACCGTAGATTGAAGAAAAGACTAAACCTTTTAGATAAATTCAAGAGCAGTGTCTTCTCTGACGAAGTTAAAAATATCTTACGAACGAAAACATTCTACGGTAGATCAGATCATGTAAATAAAATAAGAGAGATAGACTATAGAACAGACAGATTCAGAATGTCTTTTTTCCACGATCAGTAAGAGATTATAACGGCAGCGATAGAACTTATAAATAGATTGCATGATTTGTAGTATAGCCTACTAATCTATGTAAGGCTTAATGCATGTTTCTTAATTTTATTATTTTTTCTAACAGCACATGGTAGTATAATTTGTTAGCATGCGTGACGCTTTTTGGACCGTGTGGTGTGCATGTGGGAGTCCAATGCATGCTGCATGCTGGTGATTGATCACTCCCTGCCAAAGACCCTAGAGGTGGCTCGCAGGTTATTATGTATATGTAGATATAACCTAATTATAAGTGCAGCATGGGATGCGAACCTGATCCAGTGTGTAGATCCGTGCGCAGAAATGGAGATGGCATGGCTCTGGATGGGGGACATACGTATTTCGCCAGATGGTCCCCACCACGCGCGCGCGAAATAACGCTGTTCGCTGTGTGACAGGTGCTCTTCACCTGCCGACGACCCTGCAGCCATCCATTGGGCGAAAGAAATCACACCGGCTGCTCTCAAACGGTAGCTTTAAATCATGCCTTCCGCTCCGTCTCCGAAAGCTCCTCCTAAATAACTATTTCCCCTTCATGCCCTGGAAGCTATCCCAAGGGCGTTTGTCAGGGGGTGAGCTTTCATTTTTTTATTATGTGTGATAAGAGTCACTCTCCCCCCTACACTTAGTCAATGTGGCGTTTGGTCTCAGCATGAGAGTTAATATAGTTGAGAGCGATACTCGGCGAATAACATGTCTAACGAGCCCTGATGCAGGTAATCTGTCCTCGGGATTCCCTCTGGGGTAATTCTTTCATAACGGCCAACGTTTCAATCTCCGTCTCGGCGCATATCATCAGGACTGAAAAAATAAACTGCCCTTGATGCAGTGTACATCTGCATTATACCCTGCGAGCCACCTTTAGGGTGTTTGTCAGGGAGTGATCAATTTCCAGCATGAAGCATGCAGGAGGATTCCCCCATGCACATCACACGGTTAAAAAAATTAATATTAATTTTAATTACTATGTGATAACAAAAAGTACGTGCACGTACATGAAAAGGCAAAACTTGCCAACGGTTAGGAATTCCTACATCAAATCCATGCAATATTAGAACAATGGAAAAAATAATTATGATAAAATTTCCTTTCCAATGCGCAGTCTACTTGTAGCTATCCAGGTTTCTTTATTCGTTTGCCTATTTTGGCTATTTAAACGGTTGCCAGGACCTTAAATTTAGTAAAGACCGAAAAGTCAAATATCTGTGGTTCAAGTCCAGGTGCGGGAGAATTTTTCCCACGGCAATCAACGTGAATTTTTAATCTTTTCCCGTGATTTGTTTGAAATTAATCACGTTTGCGTTAAGAAGTTACGTCACCTCACGATGTGGATAACATGCGGCTGAGTAAGGTGCGATTAAAGTTCGTAATTGTCTGTGTCTTACGTCACGCGAACACTACTCACTTTTTTGCCTCGATGAAACATCAGATGGCAGCTGTCCGGGGATCGTATGGCGCGTGTTACGTCGCCAGTTGTCCTGATTCACGTGGAAATGTTTTTGGAAGCTGTGAGAAGAACAAGTGCGACATTCCTTCTTTTGAATTTACATCTACATAATACCCTGCGAGCCACCTCTAAGAATTTTGGCGGGGGGAGATAAATCTCCAGCATGCAGCATGTAATTGGATTCCCACATGCACTCCACTTGGGCATAAAAATGTTACCCATACTAACAAATTATACTTCCCTATTCATGGAAAGGCAAAACTTACCAATTACTAACGAATGCAATTTGCCTACGAAGCCAGAACATGCAGAACATGCTGTTAGATTTGCTAGGGAAAATAAGAATCATGCAGGAATACATAAGTTAGTAAACCACACTTCCAGTCAACTAACTTATCTCTAAGTCCTAAACTGCTGTTATAGTCTGTTATCGATCTCACAATCAGAAAAAATGACAGTCTGAATCAATCTGTTCTGCAGTCTATGTCCCCTATTTTATTTCTAAAATATGATCTACCGTAGTATATTCAATCCAATTGCATGCCGGTGATTTGATCACCCCCTGTCAAACACCCTAGAGGTGGGTCGCAGGGTATTATGTGGATGTAGATATTGGCATTCGTAAGATATGGCTATCTTCGTCGGAAAATAAACTGCTCTTGAATTTACATAATAGGTTCTGTTTAGTTTTCAGTCTACGGCTTGGCAGAGATTCATATCCCAGTTTTTCTGAGAGGTCAGTGACACTAGCATGTCTAGAATACATAAGTCAGTAGGCTACACCACAAGTCAACTAACCTATTAGTAAGTCCTAACGCTGCCGTTTTAGTCTCTAATTGATAGGGAAAAAAACGACATTCTGAATCTGTTGTACTATCTATCTCTCCTATTTTATTTTTATAATCTGATCTATCGAAGTATATTGGTGTTCATAAGATATGACTAACTTCGTGTGCGACGTTGCATCTTGTGAATGGGTCGGTAGTCATGACACGCCCGCTTAGGAAAGAATGTTTAGCATTCTGGGCGAGTAAAAAGCCTCCTGTGACGTCACGAGTGAACACTCCTAGGAAGGGAGTCGTTCATAAATCAGTCTCGGTGAGTGAGGTCTCGGTTTCCACGCTAAGTGACGAGGGTTTGACGCAGGAGTGGTCGGGTCGCACGAGATCTCACGCTACGAACATCTTGAAGTGCTTAAATCATGTGCCTCGACACAACCTTCGACTGTACTTGGAGGTCGGATCGGAGCGCAAGGCACAGTACCGGCCACGAATATTACAATTGTATAATGGAGTCCCCTTGGTACCGGCTATGGTAAAGAGCGGGTACAGAAAATCTCTCATTGTTAATACCGATCAATATAATTTTGTTAAAGGAATGCAAATAAAATTTCTACAACGCACTTGACATCCTAAATACGTGTTGGAGGTTTAAAAAAATGCCGCTACGTGCCATTTTTCTGTTAAGTATTCCTTCAAATAGTTATGTAGATGCAGTGGCGGGTCCAGGATAGGGACAAGGGGGGCTCTCCTTTTTCTTCCGTTTAGTCAGTGCTCAATTTCGGCCCGAACGACGTTCTGGAACCTCCCCGGGAAAATTGGGTCATGTCAATAAATATATTCGTTTTTTTCATGTTTGGAAAAGCATGATACCTAAAATAATGTTATGCTAAAATGTAAGAAATAGAGTTATACCAGCTATTTATCTCATACTAACTCACCCGACAGAATGACCGGTTAAGCGTTTCTATTTTATTTTTATCGGTAACGTGATTTTCATTAAGGAAATCATCACACTACGTCTGCCCATTTTTTCTGCCTTCCTGATGTTTTAGTGAGCACATTTATGCATTAAAAATTCCTTATCCCATGCGCAGCGTTGGGAAATCATTTTTTCCTGTTACATATGTATACCGTCATCATAACTGCTTTGTTTCTTTACCTAAAAATCTTACCATGTGACCATGATATCCAAGTTCTAAGTGTCCCACTTCTCTGTACTATAGCTCCTGAGCAACGCCGGGTGGGCTACTAGTTGATAAATAAAGAAAAATGTTATATTTAATGATGCTATCAATAAATGTTAACGTAAACAAAGAAATGTTTAAAATAATTAGTATCATCATGATGTGTAATGGTCCTTCTAGGTAATCATACGACCCCGGTCCTTCTCTTTATAAGTGAGTCCCGACTCAAGACTGCAAATCAAAAATTAGGACTAAAGAAATTTATTTTCTACATCTACGTACTATCCTGTCCTGACTCGGGTCCGCAAGGGATTGACTTTCAGCACCCCAGTGCCGCAGGGGGACGTCACGCTGCCCCTTTGGGGGAGTGCGGGGGCGGTTAGACGGGGGCGGAGGGGCTTAAACTCGGTCACCCACCTCCGTCCGTCCTCTCTTCGATTCAAGAGCTGCCTTCCTGGTACGCCGACGTACTACGCCAAGGGTCAGTGTGAGGGGAGTGAGGTGTGGTCTGGCTGGGGGTCTGTGTTTTCGGAGAGGGACAATGCAAGGAGGAGGGAGGGGTCATTGGGGGATGCGACACGGGTTGGTTGGTTGGATGGAAGCAGGCGGTCCACTTCTGCATACGTTCAACCACTCTGGACCCCCTTTTAGCCCTCCGCTCGTTTCCCATTGTCATCTCACGCTTCCCTCGCAAAATTGTTTACAGTCTCGTTAGTATTTTAAAAGTCTTCCTCTCCCTCGAGGGAGCGCCGAATCAAGTGCGGAGGAATGAGCAAGGGAGTTACTTAATTAAGAGGAAAACGCGGTGTATGCGGGCAACTTATCCGCTTCGTACTGAGGAAGGTAGCTTTAAGATATGGTTCGCGACTCCTTGACATCGTAACTGAATTAGGGTAATTAGGAATTTAGAAGTGAGAAAGTCTACCCGATCAATGGGGAAAATGTAGATAAAAAGTATTTTGCGGTAATTTCAAGTAGAATAATTTTTAACTGATGTTCAAGATATATTGATAGAGCCTAATTATTATGGTAGAAACTATCACAAGGATAAGATTAGGGAATAGACTGCAGGACCGACAGATTTGAGATATCGTGTTTTTCCGCTTACAATACATCTACATCTACATCTACAAATTACCCTGCGAGCCACCTCTAGGGTGTTTGGCAGGGGGTGATCAATCACCAGCATGCAGCATGCATTTGGACTCCCACATGCACACCACACCGTCCAAGAAACGTCCCGTATAATAACAAACTATACTACTATATGCTGTTAGAAATAGAATATAGAATAGAAATTCAGAAACATGCAGTAAGTTTTACATAGGTTAGTAGGCTACACTACAAGTCATGCAATCTATTTACGCGCTCTATTGCTGCCGTTATAATCTCTTATTGATCGTGGAAAAAATGACATTCGGAATCTGTCTGTTCTGCAATCTATCTCTCTTATTTTATTTATATGATCTGATCTTCCGTAGTACGTTGGCGTCCGCAAGATATGGATAACTTCGTCAGAAAAGACACTGCTCTTGAATTTATCTAAAAGGTTTAGTCTATTTTTCAATCTACGGTCCGACAGAGACAATAAGGGACCATAATGCCTGCGATAGATAACTCTGCGATAACTTTCCTCTGACTAGATTGGCTCTGAATGTACAGTTAATAACTTACTGTAATTTTGAATACTGCACCATGTTGTCCAAATGCATGCTGCATGCTGGTGATTGATCACCCCCTGCCAAACACCCTAGAGGTGGCTCGCAGGGTATTATGTAGATGTAGATGTTGGTGGCTTGCGCGGTACCTCGTACACGTGAATGTAGACCCAAAACAAATGCTTTTCGTGTATATATGTATATATAAAAAAATTGCCATCATAGAAGGCATCCATTGACGTGAAAATTTAAAATTGGGGTACACAGAATGAGGATAAGTCGATTAACTGACTGTAGTCATTATCAAATAACTTTGTGAGTAAATATACGTGTGTGTTTTCCTTAAAAAAATGTGTAGTTTTAGCATATGATTTACTGCAAACACGTTTTAAATTAGGTTACTATTTACATATAGGTTATATTACAAGCTACTGGAATAAAAACAATTCACCCGGTTTAAGTTTTGAGCACTTTCCTACAAAATCATGTATTGTTAGACGTGCAAATGGAAGGAAAAATATTGTTCTGCTGTCAGTAGTTAGGGCAGCATGAACTGCGCCTATTTGGGATAAAATTCATAATTTTTCTACGCTGAAAGCCAATGATTCTTCGCCCTCATCAAAACTTATTATGCAAGATCTGTGTTTATTCGTGAAAACGTTGGTATTTATCACTTGAAGTTAACTTTTTTCTAACAGCCATTCTTACATTATCCGTCGTCGTAACCTCATACGCAGTGGTGCGTTAAGTTTTATGGGAACAATTCTCAATCCCATACGTAAAATAGGTCGGTATTTTTGCCTATTCTTTGCGATGAATTTCTTTCTATGCATCTGAAGAGTGTGGAAAGATTTTTTTCTCCACATTCGTACATTGGGGTAGGGAACGTTGCCGCACGAACATCCTTGTGGTGAAGTATTTTTCGAGTAAACTGACTTTGATTCAAATTACATGTCGAGTGTGTAACGTGGATTTTATTCGTGAGTAAAGCCCTTCGCGAGTCACTCCCAGACGGTGTCCTAGATACGGGATGGCGCGAATTCCGGATACCTCCATTGGGAGCTGGTAATAACGGAAGACCTTAAGTGCTAGCGTGCGATTCCAAATTTCCGTTTTCGCCTCGTAACTGAAATGTGCTAAAGACATGCAAAGTTGGCTCTGCTCCTGCCTCAACGAATAAGTCAGAATGACGTTATTTATGAGTTGGAATGTTGAATTATAAGGCTTTCCGGCTTCATTTACGACTGTGATTTCTTTCTCGTGAATATATAATTTGCATAAATACTACGTAATGGAAGTGATCGAATTTATTTTATTTGGCCTACATGGATAAAAACTGAAAATATGACGAAATATTCCTTATTTTTATTGTGATTTCTGCCTCGTAAAACATATCTTCGAAATGGTGAAGGTATAGATGGCTGTAGTGATTGATATTGAAATGAATTTATCCGAGTTTTACTGAATTTTTCCCTGCTCTCGGACTTTTTTAAGTGCGTTCAACAGCGAACTTGAGTCAAGCTGTGATTGCTGTCATAGAATCATATCAGTGGCCCCATATTTAAAAAAAATCCGATTTGAAATTAGTCAAAACGTTAGATCAGAAATGGATATTTTACCCCTAGTAACTTCTTATCATTAGTTCACCTAACCGTCAGTCTTATCTGGTATGTCTAATTGGAGCTTCTGTTCCTGTGAGGTTATTTGAACCCTACTTCATCTTTCGATTAGCGTTATACAGGCACGTATAATGAATATGGCGCGCTAAGTTTTTTGTAAGTAAATGATTGAATCGACTTTTAAGAGGACATTGCTCTCCCGCTTGCCATGTCATTTAAGGTGACATATCTTTGGAAACTTTTTTGCAACCTCTGCTAAACTTTTTAATGTGCAGAGAGTAGGCTCTTGCCTTAATTTTTATGTATCTTAAACTTGAAAATTTTACCTCGTTGATTTTTCAGATTCTAAAAAAATAGATAAGACAAAAATCAGTGCAAAATTCAAGTTTCCTTTTCTTAGGCCGAATAAGTTTGGCTCACTGGTCTCTTGGAACACTGCTTATTTTGGCAGAACACCCATTGCACCCATATGTAAATCTGCCTTTCCCTTTCAACGCATCTCCGTTCACTAGAATTGTTCCTCTAGACTGAAGGATGAGAAAAGGCATATATGGATTGTATGAGTGAAATACCGTGGTGAGAAAATTTTGAGTGGTTTACCATTTGATAGCAATAATGTTTCCCAATCAACCAACACCAAAAACGTATTTAGTGTACTCCAATTTATTGGCTTTATTTTATTGCAGCTTAAAGTGATAAATATCCCTATATGAATTTAGTTCATGACATCATTCCTATGATTTCGGTTGTAATCAATCGCTCTAATTTTTATTGCCGCCCACATTTTACCCAAATTAATTCAATAAAATTGCTTCCTGTAGTTTCTTCCTGTTAAGGGGAAATGTACGGGAGACCATTACAACTACCTTCTAGACGATTATCATTGTACTATTTATGGTAACATACTATATATGAGAGGAATTTAAATGTTCTTAACTACGATGAGTGATTTATTTTGTCAAAAATTGTTGGTAGTTAAAATTTTATAAACGCTGTAAGATAATCCCAAAAATATTACAAATTTAATCTAGCGTCGCTCGTAGTTCAACTGGAACTTCTATCGGAAAAGCAATGATTTTTCACAATACTCAGCTGATCGAGTCCTACCATAAAGTGTAGACTAAGGTAAAGGAAAAGACGTAGTGAATCAAAAGTTAGTGTAGTAAGTGATTCATGAATGAATTATAGCATGCCAAGAAAGGCATGCCGCTGGCTAGTATTGATAAATATAGCACGTTATTAGCTGTATATAAAGGGCCTATTTTACCTAGTCGGAGTGAAGCTATCCTAGATCGTAAGAATCGCAATTATACTGTTATTGTACGCGAAAAAGATGTTTACAATCATTCGAAGTGCTATTGTCTTTTGGTAAGTCTTGAAGCGGATGCCGCGGAAAATCTGCCCTAATTATGTGAGGTAACTTTCCAAACGCAAGGCTCAAAGGTTCAAAATTTTAGGCTCGCTTCACACGGAGTAGGTGATTGTGCAGGTTAGAACTGCATTAATTTCTCACTGTGGCGTGTAATTGCGCGAATGCACGAACTAAATTAGTATAGGGGCTATTTTGGCATCTCACGTCCATTCATTCTCGTATGCGTTCTAGCAATTCACCGCTTAACGCGGCAAATTTGACTGCGCCTTCGTAAACACGTCAGATTGTGCCATTGCGTGCCCGTTGTACAATGGCCTTAACACTTTATAAAGTGTTTCTGGGTTTTGAATGAAAGTTTTTCATGTAAACAAAAGTTTATAGGTTCGCGGGTATAGATTTCTGTTTTCCATTTTTGACAAATCCCTCCATTACCATTCTACTTCATTTGAAGGTCGTTTCCCTCTTGAATGACACGTGGTGGGACATGATTGGAGGGTGAGGCGGTGGTGACTCACGACAGGATTGCCGGCAGTAGTTTGGTAAACAGGAGTGGACCCCACTCGACAGCCAAGGCCATGAAAAAGAAAAACTAAGCCCCATCACGACACTTCGATTTGAGCATTTTCGCTTCGTGAATATTAATGAGGAAACGGGGTTGCGGCGGGTCCCATTCAGCCAAGGGGCAGTAGGGCTCGTGGCTATGTGGACGGCCGGGTTAGACACGACCCAAAATTTCCACCCGTGCACATCCTGTGTACTAACTACATCGGAGTAAAACTTTAAATAAGCTCTTATAAAATTTTTTTTTTTTAAACCAGCCTTTATATTTAGATTACAGGGGATGAGCAACGTTTATATATGACACAAAGCAAAAAAACTCAGTGAACCCGAAAAACCAAAAGTGACGTATTAAAAAAGTCACTATATTTATTAAATTTTCAGTGAATGGTAAGCCCCCTATGTTTCAAAATGCCACCCCTATGCTTTTAAATGCCTACCCCTATGTTAAAAATGCCACGAAACACGAAAATCGACCATTTGGAACTTCTTAGATCAAAAACATGTTTTGGGGGGGGGGTTGACTGGGGGGTGGTTAAAGGGGGGTTGGAGAGAAAAAGTTATATTTTCATGTATTGTCATCGGAAATGAAGAAGAGTGCAAAATTTCAGCGTTTTTGCTTCACAGGAAGTGAGTCAAATTTCAGTTACAAGATTTGTACCAGACAAACAGACAGGTTGGTGAGTTGATATAAAGACTGTAAAAATGAGCTTTTGTCGGCTACGAGAATGAAATGGCGTCCGAGATAGGTTGGATTACCTATTGTGGTCGGACATTTCTTGCAGGGATGGCGAGTGAAACTAAAGGAAAATGTTTCGTTTCGACCCGGAGGGAAACGAAAATACGAGGTCTGGATTTAGTTTCGTTCCTGCACGAAAATAAAATCTCCAAGGAGTTTAGTTTCGACCCGGGACGTAACTTTACTCCCGGGAATGAAACTAAATTAATCGAGACTTCGCTGCTCTTATTGTTAGTTAAGTTTCGATCCCAAAAGTTGAGTGGAGGGGGATAAGAGGGAATAGTTTCGACCCGATACGTTTGATATATGTGTAGAGAGGTTGAAACATTGAGCTTAAAAATCGAATGACCAGTTTGTGTTCATCTTTCTCCTGTTAGTGGTAAAATTATAAGTGCCCCATGCATCTAATGGCGGTAGGCCGAACCTCTACTTCACTCAACAATAGGGTGGATTCCTATTATTTTCTTATTGCCTAAATCGAAAGATTAATACTCCTGGAGTACGTATTTCACGCTTTTAGATTTTTAAATGGCGATATCTATTTTTCGCGATTAAATGAAAAGTGAAAAATTTCAAGCGCGCGAAAACGCGACGCGTAAGTAGGAATGATGGGAAAAAGTCCGTGCGACGCATTTCTGGTTCCCCCTCCCGCCTCGTGAGGTGACCTTGATCGAGACTCTGAGCGCTGATAGGACGCAGGATGCTAGCGGGTATCTGAGTACCTTGCTGGCTGGTAGCGCTTGGCTTAAAAAAGGTTTATTAATACCTTATCAAACGAAGAAAACTTTCCGACCTTAGCCAGTTTTAATAGGTGATTATTAAGACATGTTTCCCTGAGCTCTGTGCCTCATGCATGCATTGGTAACCTCAGACGATGTATAACTCCTATTCTCTCGTGTAGAAACTAGGTCCCTGTGATGTCACGTGGAATGGAATCGCATGGGCGCCAATCTGGCCTTTTTCAAATGAGGATAAAATTTGACCCTTGCCATTCGTCTAAACCGGTATTTCAAAATCCAAATAATTTGTGTATTATGAATACACTAATGGTGGGTAACGAATCGCAATCAATGCTTTTCGTTTTCTTTGATGAAGGAAACTACCCTATTCTTCGTACCCGACGTGCGGGTACGAAGAATGGTTGAATGGAACGACATTTCGCTCCCGGGAACGTAAATATTGAAATTTTACTGGTTTTGACTTTCGTTTAGTTTCGATTGCCATCCCTGATTTCTTGTCATGTTATAACTCATGTCTCATAACTATATAACTCATATAACTAATCGATTTAGGCAATAAAAAATAATAGGAAACCACCTATTGACGTTGTCTCACGTGTAAACCGACCATCAATGCTCATACTTCTACGACTTTGTTGTCTGATTTAAAGACTTTCTTCATTTCGTAATACCTCTCTTCATCCCATCCACGAGCGTTCGCCTCCCTTTCTCTCGCGGTTATCTAACATTCTCCCCTCTATTGCGGTGTTCAAAACCCCTTCGCCCGGCAGTAAACAATCCATCTACACCCACTGCCTCATCTTTATCACGACTTGCACTTTCCTCCTCTCATCCATCATACACAGTATTAACTTTTCCTTTTCTACTTTGTCTACCTCTCTATATCTATTGCTTAGGTACCTAATCCTAAAGTCTGTTTTCAACCTTATTACTCAATTTAATATCATGGTATTTTGCTCTATACAAACAGGTATAATTTTACGAGAATATTCCACAACAAATTTCATGTAAACTTATATAACAATCGCAAGTAAGTCGACATTGTGTAAAAGGAGGTGAGACATCACAAACATACCTTACGTTGTACGCTACGTTAATATGAAAAGTAGCTATCAATTTGAATTTTAGCTATCAATCCGATATTGGCACAGTAATGCAGTAAAAACCCTAAATGTTATTTCGCCATCGTTATTCAAATTTTTACGTGAGTGTCCTGCGGCATAGTATAAATACCTATAAAAGACCGCGAAAAAATCTAATAATTATTTTTATTCGTCAAAGAAGCAAAAATTTACTCTTTCGACAGTCAATAAAATGTGAGTGTTTGGGTACATATCTCTCATAGAAGTCGTCTGGATAAGTCTACGTTCATTCGAAGGGTTTATGTTCTTTTGGAATGTCTTGTTGCGGATGCCGTGGAGACTCTGCTCTGATTATGTGAAGTCACTTTCAATCTTTGTAAGGCTTCCCTTTTTAAAGTGTGCCTGGGTAAGATAGGAATGTTTTCACTCTAAGTCAAACGATAAATGCAAGTGTGTTAGGAAGCAGACCTCAACCAAAGTTGATGTGTACTTCCCCTAAATTCACATTAGATAAAATATTTCACCAAAAACATAAATAAAAACATCTCATTTATCATACGTAAAAACAGTATGTCTCTATGGTTTACAGTATTCCTGTAGTGTATTGTTAAAATAACGTTGATATTACCACAGCTCGTGAAAACACCAAAAAAATCCTCAATTTCATAAAGCATTAATTCCACAAATTGCTTCTGACATGCTCGTTTATTTGACATTTTTATTATAAACACGATATTTCCAGATTTATTATTTATTGAACGATCTGAAAACGATTCGCTAATTATTTTCAATATATGTGCTACAAAGTTTCCTACATCTGTATGGAATGCCATGAGGGAATTTTCCATTTAAACCTTGCGCACTATTAAAATAAAAGGTTTAAATGAACAATTCCCTCTTGGCATGCCATAAAGATGTAGGAAAATTTGTAGCATATATATTGAAAAAAATTATCGAATCATTTTATACATTCCTTAATAAATCAAGCTGTCAACAGAAGTAGTATATGATAGCTCTCGATGTTTTTATTTAAACTCCTCAGTATAGGGTTTCTCAGGCTTAATGTTCCATTTTTTAAGTATATAAGTCAAAGCACTAATATGATCCAAATTATATATTCATCTACATCTACATAATACCCTGCGAGCCACCTCTAGGGTGTTTGGCAGGGGGTGATCAATCACCAGCATGCAGCATGCATTTGGACTCCCACATGCACACCACACCGTCCAAAAAACGTCCCGTATAATAACAAACTATACTACTATATGCTGTTAAAAATAGAATATAGAATAGAAATTCAGAAACATGCATTAAGTTTTACATAGGTTATTAGGCTACACTACAAGTCATGCAATCTATTAACGAGTTCTATTGCTGCCGTTATAATCTCTTATTGATCGTGGAAAAAATGGCATTCGGAATCTGTCTGTTCTACAATCTATCTCTCTTATTTTATTTATATGATCTGATTTTCCGTAGTACGTTGGCGTCCGCAAGATATGGTTAACTTCGTCAGAAAAGACACTGCTCTTGAATTTATCGAAAAGGTTTAGTCTATCTTTCAATATTAAAGATCTTCCCCTAACAAAGAACCACATGAAAAATACGTGAGGTGAATTTTCCTGTCTAAATAACAGCCTGCAGGATACGAATGTACTTCGGAAAATACTACTGAAGCAATATAAAACATTTACCCGTTGTGAAAAATCACTTCAATATCAATTTTATAATAGTCTGTTCTGATAAAATGGGGTTTTTCTTTTTTTATATTGATTCGCGGATATTGTTATAAAAAACTATATGCAATAACTTTTATAACAATGCATAATAACAAATGTGAATATATTTATTTCTAATATTGATAGTGGCAATTACTAGTTCTGACTCTAATGTATGAAATAGGATTAGCACCCTCGTCATTTCGAGAAATTTTCCGGTACGTACGCTAATTGTGCTTGTAGAGATCGAAAACCATTGATTCATATGCGTCAGAATAGTGGATTTACCCTCTTGAAAATGTAGTCCTTGTCCTACCTACCACGCCATGCGTGGCTATACTATCGCGTAAATGCAAAACCACCTCTCCGGGGTTCATTCGGCGCCTGGATTGAATATCCCATGTTCCTTTCACCCACATTGGCGGTAGTATTTCTGCATTCGCGGCTCCCGTTGCGCCTGGAATGAAGTCGTACATATACTACATAAACTCGATCAAGCCCCTCCAGTCTCGATAATCTTCTTACGCTTTCCACGGATTCCCACCCTGGTAGTTCCTTCAACTTCTTCTTAAATCGAGTCTTCGCCGACTTCGCGACCGCGCTTATAACAATGCCTTTTCCTCGTTTGTAATGGGCACCGTGCTTCTTCCTCTGTTCCTCTGTGACTGAAATTACTTCGAACACGACGTGTTTAGTTGCTACTACACGATAATTTTGTTGTAACAACGAAACGTGTCGTGTTCGAATAAATCATGTGGAAATATTGCATTGTTTAATTTAACTAATGGAAGAATTTATCCCCACTGTTTAAAAAAATTAATGTGACATATATTTGAAAGCGTACATCTCAGTAAAACAAATGATTGCTGTAATATAAAACATGTGTCAACCGAATTATTTTTTTATGTTATGTAATGTGGTTGAGATAAATTTTTTTCTATGTTTAGTCAATGTTAATAATGCGTTAAAATTGAAAAGAAGCACTTTTCGACTCAAAGCAGCGTAAGGAATAATTTTTGACGAAGTGTAAATTCGTTGTCGTGTGGTATTAGTTATTACCATTTTGAACAGAATGATAGCTTCAAAAGCAAATTTCCCATTATTTGATTGTTATTAAGTAGTTGTAAAACAACTATCTCTGAACCTGGTGAGCTTGCCTTGAAATTTGTTCTCACGTTTTAGTCTCTAACTGAGTCACGTTTGGGTCACGAGAAGATTATATTAATTATTTTTGCATAAATTATTCATTTCTTATAAAACAGCGGGAGAATAAGTTGTATTTATTGGCTGTATTTATGAATTAATGCCTGCGTTCATCTCCCTTCATGTTTTTATTGGCTTCAATGAGATTATTTCGTTATTTCCGTAATTGATGTTAAAAATATAACGTTAACAAGGCTGAAGGAAGTGCAAGTGAAAGTATTTATCATATTGTTTTAACTCGGAATCGAACCGCTGCGTTGGGTAGAATCAAGCTTAGGATCTCCTGCAATGTTTTAGTTGAGTCCTGGCGAGCTGAACAAGCGCCTGTTGGAAGCACTCCCAGCGCTGTATCGTCTGCCCGCCAAGCCTCGTAATTAGAACAATTGGAGCAAGTCAACTTCAATGGCAAAGCTCTAGGACGTCGGACGTGGAGGGTCTGGGGTGTGAGTTAAATGGTGCTGAGATGAAAGGAAGAGCTCGTAACCAAGGTCTTGTCTATCCCATGTCCCGTCATTCAGAAAGCCGAGATTTTTATCCTTATATTCAAGTATATGTGGCCTATTTAGGATGAAGTAGACGTAACTACAGTGAGATAAATCGATTTAGAGAGTTTTCTGATAATAACTGACTACTTTCTAATAGTTTTTCACAACACTTTCTAATTGAGGGCCTGAGAAGCCAAGGGGGATGAGTGAATTTTTTTTATTTTTGGAGATAAGTAAATATATTGTGTGGTACACAATACTATTGTGGCAAAGGGATGCAAGTGAATCACTGATATGAATATACGTATAGATTCAGTGATTTACATTTATCTCTTTGTTACAAAAGTATAGTGTTCTCCACCATCAATTATCTGTACCTACTTATCTCCAAAATTAAGAAAGTTGCACTTATTATTAAGATTATTGCACTTGGCATCTAAGGCCCTCAATTATAAAGTGTTGTAAAAAACTATAAGAAAGTAGTCAGTAATTATCACACAACTTTAAAATTACTTTATCTCAAAACAGTTTTTTGTAATTACGAGTACGTCTATTTGATCCTAAACGTGCGATTTGAGAGTCGTTTAAATTACTTTTTTTTAAGTTCAGGGAAGTTATTGTAAGGAAAAGACTGCGTTCATGTACATTTGACCATACGTCATGCGAATTAACCTTTTTCAAAAATTTAATTCATGAATTGGGATTTGAACAAGGCTGTAATCTCAACGCAGGTCCTCCCACCTTCCTTGCTGTATACTTCGACATTTTAAATGGAAATTTAATTTTGAACAAACAAGGTGCTAGCCGTCAAAACCATGTATCTTTTTTTGTCATTTTTCCGTATGTTTCCCTGTCAAATAATTCTCGATTTCCTGGTATAGTTTTAGATGTGTGTAGCGCATTCAAGAGAAGATCACTGTCGCTCTCTCGGTGAAAGAGTATCTGTTATTCAGAAGATTGTTGCAAAAAAAATGGTCAAAGGACTCATAAACCGGATAGGGAAGTAGAAGGAAATATGCTTTTATTCTTGAAGCGTCCGTCCTCATTTAGCCTAGGAGTTGGGTGTGAGTTTCTCCAGTATAGCAGTCGCCGTATATCGTGTGTTACTAGCAGGCATGGCTTTACCGTATTACAGGGTACTTAACGGATCGTAAACGGCCGATAAAAAATTAAGGCCCAAGTGCTTGGGTATCTGAAGTGCTCTGAAAGCCATTTCGGAGTCCCTGGCTGCAGATCCATTTCCACTCTTTCAAGTGCCCGTCTTCTGTGTATATCGGGCGATGTTTGTTTTCGCTCCGATCTCGTATGAGGCCTCTTTGCTGAGATCTTTCTATCCATCAAAGGGTTCGAAAATAAAAATCCTTCTCTCCGCGGAAGGGATAGTTTTTTTATATCTTCGGGACCACTTCCCTAAGCTCTATCTTCATTCTCGATGTATTAAGGGTGCGAAAGGATGTTCTGCGAGATTTTCCGAATTCATCTGCATAATACCCTGCGAGCCACCTCTATGTAGATGTAGGGTGTTTGGCGGGGGTTGATCAGTGACCAAAATACAACATGCAAAAAGGACCGCCTCACCACACGGACATAAAAATATTACGCATGATAACAAAGAATACATGCAAATTCATGAAAAGGCTAAACTTGTCAAAGGTTAGTGATACCTGTAGCAAATCCATGCAAGATTAGAACAAATGAAAAAATAAAATCTTTCTCAGATAAGCAAAACAGAGTCAGCCTAGCTAGTGACACCATTGGTTCTATTAATCAAGACACCGTTCGTTGCTATCGTTAACAGTACAAGGAAAAAATGGAATATTAAATCGCTCTGTTTCGAAGTCCATTTCCTTTACTTTGCTTTTTTTTGCTGTCACGGCTACCATAGTACGACGGTAAATGAAGGATATGTTTCTCGTCGCCTGAGAAAAAATCTTCTTCGAACTTACCAAGTAAATTTAGACTACACTTTGATCTGCGCTCCTGTAAAGATTCCAATCCTAACTCGCGTAACATTGCTTTTTTACATAGATTTATCTTTATTCCCGATGTCTTTAGTATGCGAAAAGACGTTCTGCAAGATTTTACAAATTTTATAACCTCTCAAAGAAAATTATGTTCTCACGTGATCCCTTAATTTTTTGACGCATCGCGTATCGGCTCACTGCTCAAGTTGACTCATCTAAGTTGCCTGGCGAGGGAGAAATTTTGGCAGAAGGTACCCATATTTTTGGCAAGTGAATATTCTTCGCTCCGTTAACCAAAACGTATCATCGTTTTTCTCTTAAATTAGCGGTTGAAGTCGAATATGTTTCGCACGTTCTGTTTTTTTGTAATTCTTAAATGCTTGCAATTTAAAGGAGTTGTGAAAATCACTTTTAATTCACTCAGAACAGAAGTTATGACAAGACTTCTCTAAATATTCTCATATTCATCAATCGTGACGCTGTGATTGTAATTTTGAGAGATACATGTAAATAAAACCAACCAATTGCTTTGATTTTAAAATAGCACGGGGGCGATAATTTTATTCATTCCTGACGAGCACCGCGCTGCGTGTTATTATGTTTCTATGCTTTCTGGAAGAAAGATTGATTTTGGATCACGAAGGAGGCTGTTGCGGTCTAAAATGACATTTTAAATCTCTCTGTTTTGCAGTCTATTTCTTTTATTTTATTCTCATGATCTCGTCTACTATAGCACGATGGTAAACGAAGGATGTGATTCACGTCGTCTGAGAAAATATCTTCTTCGAATTTTCCTAAGTAAGTTAAGCCTATACTTCGATCTACGCTCCTGTAAAGATTCCCATCCTAACTCGTGTAACATACTGGAGACGCTGCACTTTTTGTCGTAACAACCCATCACGAATCTGGCCGCCCTGCGCTGCACTCGATTGATTTCAGCTATTAGTCCTACTTCGTAAAAGTATCGTACGCTAGCAGCATATTCTAAGTGTGGCCTCACTAGAGTCAGGTTCACCGTCAGGTTCGAGGTGTCACCGTCTTGTTTTCCTTTCCCTTAAGCCCCCGAAAAAACCCTGTCCGCGTCAAAAGTCGGCCCTGGTAGAGGAGTGAGTGCCCTTTCGCCGGGGGAACGTTGTATGCGCCGCGGCATTCGATGGTGCATCGTTGGAGGGGGGGAGCGTGCGATGGGATCATCCTCATCTCTCATCTGCAGCAGCGGCAGAGAGGGCGCCTTTCGCCAAGCAGGATGCTGGCTGGATGGTGCGCATGCGATCGGCGAAAGGCGGCGTTGCCACATCTCCGTACCCCTGGCCGTTTCCGCCCATCCCCCCTCCCCCCTTCCTGACTTCCTCACCCACCCCTCCTCCCATCTGTGTACGTTAAAGCGTGTTTATGCATTTTTTCTCTCTCTATCTCACTCTCTTCCTTTCCTCTTCCTTGGCTGTTGATTGCAGCTCGTCTCCGTCCCTCTTTGCCCTTCCCAACCCTAAAGAGGGTCTCCCTGCCTCACATATGTGACCGGAGGGTCCTCGTAACCCCATAAAGGAGGTGGAAACGGTCACTCGTCAATATTTGGCGGGATCTCGTTGCGAAACTTTGAGGAATCCGTGGGTACTTTTCCATGCTACTTGGGAAATTTCCTTGGGTTACAGGCACATAGCCAGGTTTTGGTGCTTCGAATTTTTTTTCCTTGTGACGACTACCCTCGTTACATCTACATAGTATTCTTCAGTAGCAATTGAGAATGAATGTAATCCAAAGATCTGTGTGTTATGGAGTGGAATTATTCCATATTGAAATAGACAGTTGCAATTTTTCCACTATTATAAAATTTATTCCCACCTAGATTTCGATGTTACTACATCATCTGCAAGGTACAAATGGTATAAGGTAATCATTACTTCGACAAAAGTTACCAAACTCTGAATGGTATTGAATTAATTCAGTTAATTTTACCTAACTCTTTAGTACAATTGACCAAATTATGAAATATCATAATGTTTGATGAAATATATCAAGATCGTTTGGTAAAATAAATCAAGTGCTTAATAATTTAGATCAAAGTTTGTGTTTATTTAACAAAAATACTCCCTATCCCACCAGTTTGATAGTTTTAATCAAATCTTTTTTTTTCGTGTAGCATCAATTTTTGGTGTCCTAAGACCCCCTGCCACACGCCTTTTAGGCGGCTTGTGGGGTATTATGTAGATGTAGATATATGTAGAGCATTCAATTTATACAATTTTTAACTGGTGCAATTTATACAATACTTAACCTTACTCTCCTCCTCTCCAGTTATAAATGCACTACTCACCATTTTTGCCTTGAAGGTGATGTAGTAACATCGGAACATAGGTCGGAATAAATTTCCTATCCGTGGAAAATCGCTGGTTTTTATTTCAAAAATCAAGCATGAAGTTAAAATTTTAAAATGCATGTATATTTTGCTAGTATGCGTAATATTTCAATGACCGTGTGGTGTGCATGTGGCGGTCCTCTTGCATGCTGCATGTTGGTGGTTGGGTACCCCCTGCCAAATACCCTAGAGGTGGCTCGCCGGGTATTATGGAGATGTAGAAGAGCTCGACCAATCATTTTCCTAATCACAAGTTCATTTTCGTTTTATTTTATCCATTTTTCCATCGCTTTTTCCGTCACTTTCCGTATTTACAATTGTCATTCAAGTAACAGCCAAGCGTGGCGTTACAATCGCGGTTAGCGGCCTTGCGTTCTGATTAGCCCAAGGACTGTGCCAGCGATGGTTTCATACACGGAAAAAGGGACGTTCCGAATGATGGAAAAAGGGATGGAAAGTCCATCCCTCGAGCTATTGCGGAAAATGATGGCGAGAAACGGTCATTTTTTCCGCTATCATTGGAGCGGTCGATGGAGCTGTCCGTCCTAAGGGATGGAAAATATGATCGTGTGATTCAGCCTTGAGGTCAACCTTCGGGCGGTACTCTGCACGGGGTGAATGTTCTGTTTTAAATTTTCTCCCGTATGGCTTCCCTGTTTTACGGAAGAATTCTCTTGCTCGTTTCTTACCGAGTTGCACACTTTTCGTTTTCTTGGAATTCTCCATCTCCATGGTTTGCTTCAACAGGTGTTCTCCGCGATAGCTCATCTAAAAGCTCTCAAAGTGGTTGAGCTCGCCGAATCCACTCGGATAACTTTTTTTTGCGCCGACTTTGGTCAAAGGCGACAACTCTTTACGAATACGTTATTTTATTAAGCGCTAGTAAGCGTGCTGGAGTTAAGCCGGATTCGTTACATAGGCTTTCTATTATCTAATTTTCAATGAAATAATTGAAAATAACCAGTCAAAATTGCTGAAATGAGACGCTTGTAGAACAATACTTCTGTATTCAGGTTGTTTCGGGAGGAATCTGTAATACTTCAGGAGGGGAGACAATTTTAAGCATTTTTTGTCCATAAACATGGGGTCGCAACTCCTAGGTTACTGAGCAATAGCAGCGCAAACTTTTTTTTATGCACCGAGAAATTACCATGAAAACGGCTTTTCCTGAGTTTCCTGCCTTTTCAATATTTTATTTAAAACACTAGTTTTTTAAGGCATTAAATAATTAAGGTTGGATGAAAATACGCGATTATAATTGTCTGAAAAAATAAATCTAAAAATGGGTGAGATTATGCACTTTATTGTTGATACTCGCTCAAAGCTCTCGTTTAATTAAGCTCAAATATGTTCTTCTCGTCATCACGTTTACCATAATAAGACGGTGAAGGTAAGATACGTTTGACGTCGTCCGAGAAAGAATCTCCGAATTTAATAAGTATATTTAGCCTATACCTTTATTCTCGTCATCCCGTCTACCATAGTACGACGGTAAAGGTGGGATATGTTTGACGTCGTCTGAGAAAAAATCTTCTACGAATTTACTAAGTAATTTTAGCCTTTACCTCTATTTAGCTCTGCAATCCTGTAATTATTCCCATCGTAACGCGCCTAAAATATGGGAAGCGCTGCATTTTTTATCGCAGACTCATCACGAATCTGGACGCCCTGCGCTGTACCTACCCTATTCGACTGAAATGTGTAACTTTTCTACATGATATATTATGTGTCTGGTCGCCGTATGCTTTCCATGCCCTTGATCTTCTTTCTATTTTCAGTTTGGATTAGAGTCAACAATTCCACCTCATCCGGTTAACGAAATATTATTAGTTCTCTGCTGAGTGGGGTGAATCCTAAAGTTTTTACTGTATTATTTTTTCGGAAGTGACGACGATTCCGATCATTCTTGCTCCAAATTCTATCCTCAAAGTAGCATATAGCCCTCCAGCAGCCAATGAGTCATTCTTCCGCGTGCCTTCTGGCCAGTAACGTGGCTCCCAGATGTCAATTCCTTTTTTTTTAACCGCAACGTGCTGTCTGGCTCCGCAACGGAACCAAATTGGAAGTTTAGACTTCTGGTAATAAAGTTTTTCTTAATGATCTCACGAGGAAAGAGTTGTTATGCATAAATTCCGTTTTCGTATGCTCCCTCATGTTTGCCTTATTTGTATTTTTTTCACAACACTATGACGTTTATCATTGACCCTAGTTTTTGGGGCTATCGTTCGTGAGCCATAAAATATTTTTTAATGATAATAAATTACTTTATTATTCCAGCCCCAATATGGAATAATGATTGAGGAGTAATTTAATGCTGTCATCAAGAAGAATCTATGTTATAGCTACCATTATTTACTATGTATTACATATTTTTAAATAATATGTTATGCGCGCATATAAACAAATTAAGAAACAGCATTTGGAATGAGATTACATATAAAGGTAGCATGATGATATTGAATTCAAGGGATAATCTTTCTTCATACTTTGTCTTGCAAACAGCCAAGACTATATTGGGGAAGAGGTATGAATAATTTCCTTTTTATATCTGATTAAGCCGTTTTGATTTCTTTACGAAATCGGTCGTGCATTGGTTGATAATCTGAAAGGAATACGACTTCCATCACTTAATTATTTTATGAGTCTAGTGGAGGTGGAAGCAGAAGATTTCTCCTTGATCGACGCAAGAAAGTTAGAAGCTCCAAGATTTTTTTATATAAGTGTATTTGGAAAGAAAAATTTCTGCATGCTATTACCTTTCTACATCAACATAATACCTTTCAAGCCACTTCTAGGGTGTTTGACAGGGAGTTATCAATCACCAACTTGCAGCATGCAGGAGGACCGCCGCATGCACACCGCACGGTCATAAAATATTTCGCATGCTAAAAAAAAATTGTGCACGTTCATTGGCAAAACTTGCCAACGGTTATTAAAATCTATAGCAAATCCATGCAATGCTAGAACAATGTCAAAAATAAAAGCATTCATCGAGTCGATCAAGCGTATGACGCCATTAATTCTGTTAATCGAGACACCATTGCTATCCTTAATAGTACGATGAATTTTAAATATCTCTGTATTGTAGTCTATCTCCTTTGTTTTCTTCTCGCAATCACGCCTACCACCTAAGCGAAGGATATGTTTCACGTCATCTGAGAAAAAATCTTCTCCAAATTTTCCAAGCAAGTTTAGCCTGTACTTTTTTCCACGATCCTGTAATTCCATCCTAATTCGCCAAACATATTGCCGATGGGGACTACATACGAGGAGGTCACATTCCATCCAATTGTAGGTTGATTTATGTCGCCACTTTTGTCGCTTTTGATGGATTTTCAAAAATATCCGCAGCGCGGCGCTGAGTACGGAGCGATCCACTTTTATTCGATATTTTGAAGTATAGCATATGAAACCGAGAGGAATAGCCCTCAAAAGTTATGAATTTGATAGGTCACGCCAGCATGAATATAAATTTATATAATTTTTTTAAAGTTCGGCAAAATTTATGTTAATTTTGCGGAAGAGCCCTTATCATAGCTTATTTAACCGTGAAATCCGAATTTTCCCTTTAGCGACGCGTGTGGTGAATTATTAAGCCCATTATAACGAGCGGTGAGTGACAAAACATCTATATTACACTTGAGGAGCCTCTTTTTTTTAATCAACGTGAAATCACCATTCATTCCCCGCCCAGTTCTACATGCAGCCCAAACAATCTAACGTCTTTACCTCTGCTCAAGAATGCCTTCATCACCTAACTCCAGTGCTTTCGTGTCAATGAAGTGCCGCTCTCCTAACTGGCTGACGGAATTTTCATCGAGTGAGGACGTTTTAATCGTGCGCAATGAGAAAACGTGATGGGATGATTCATCGCAGCCGCTAGAGCCACTTTTTCTACTGGGGAAGGAGCAGAGGGGGTAGTTGGGCCGGTTCTTCCCTTCTGGCCTTTCTTAACGGAGGTTACCGAGGTCACATACGTGTCCATGTGGGCGGATGCTACGGGTTCGAAGCAGGGGGAAAAGGAATCATCTCCTTTGTTCTTCTTTATGGGCCAGTGTCAGTCAGCGTTG
Organism: Ischnura elegans; assembly: GCF_921293095.1. Taxonomy (NCBI): domain Eukaryota; kingdom Metazoa; phylum Arthropoda; class Insecta; order Odonata; family Coenagrionidae; genus Ischnura; species Ischnura elegans. Next base: position 73,968,071 of record NC_060254.1, read on the forward strand.
ACCCGTTTCTCTTATAACTTTCCGAAAGAGTTTGTATTGGTATCATTTAGAAGCTTGTTAAAATGATAATAATAATAATGTTTATTACAATGGGCTTTCGCCCTGTTTCCAGTTTACAAAATAATAGTTCAAAAAAGCACAACATTTTTTTGATTTCAGTGATCACACAATAGTAAAAATTATGCATGTATAAAATATGTAAATAATTCGATAAAATTATTTATAAATTAAGCCTGAAAAATAATAATAATACTTAAATGCACGGTTAAATAGAGGACATAATTTTGATATAAATGTGTCACATTGTTATGTATCACAGTTACATTATTTTATAAATATTTCTTGAAATTTGTGAAAGAATAATGAATAAGAGCAAAATTATCAGTGTAAATTACAATCAGTCATTGTTAGGTAAGTAATTAGGTTTTCGGTGTTGTTCAAAATGATGTACATGATAAAGACGTGATAAATTGCAGTAGATATAAACTGAAAATTTACGAGCGACAGTTTCAAGTGCAGGGGTCTTAAATATGAAATCTCTATATGGCGTGATTGAGCGTAATAGAATCATCACGAGAAATTATTGAAATACTGTAATATTAAATAATGGTTTAATTTTTCCACTGGACAGGGTTTAACACACCGTGCCACACACCCTGGTGGTGGCTTGCACGGTAATTCGTAGATGTAGATGAACACCGAATCGTAACGTTCATCTTGCAGCAAAAATAATAACGATATCATATGAAGTTGCTCTCCATGCTGTATTTATGTTGTCTATGTTCCTTCATGATCGCGATTGCTTGATATCTTATTGTTGCTACCACGGAGCCAAGTTCAGCTGGAAAAGCTGTCTTTCATCCTCTACCATTCCGGGTTCCGAATAAATTGTTTGAAATTTGCCTCCAGGAAAAACAATACAGTAAACTGAAGCGCTCACATAATGATTAGTAAGATGTTCTTTAACTTCCCCGGTCGATAAGAAATTAATTCCGTGGAAATTATTGGAAATTCTATCGCCGTGATTTGGCAGGGTTCAATATTTTCGCTACCACAGCTAATGAACGAGTCTTCAGCGCAGCTACGCGACCCAACCGTACAGATTATGGCTTCTCTGAAGCCCTATCTACCCTTTGAGTTTCCATCCTCGATGGACCGCGAGGGGTGTTACATTTAAGGGCCTCGAATCCCCAAAAATTACCGTCTGGAATTAGTCCCGCTTGTATTTTGGACGTCTATACAAATATCTCAGAAGCCAAACGTGTGTAGCTCTGGTACCACGTGATACTTTAATCTGGCTAATTAATGTGGAATTCATCTCTTTAATCAAAGGTTGTAGGGGAATTTAAACAATTCACTTCGGACGTCCATATTCTTATCCATTAGATTCTATTTAGATATGATGAGATCAATTAAAGGTTAATGATACACTTAAACATTATTTTTATGTGAGCTTATAGGTTATTTTTCATATTTAATGATATGAATATTTGAACAGAATTTACTCGTATGTTATTATTACTACGTGCGCATAAAATGTGCCCTATTAAATTTTTAACACGCATTTTGCTTTTCCTATTTTTAAATTTAAATATTTCTTATTTTGAAACTTCGCTAAACGACTCATGATAGCGCACCCACATATTTTGCAAATTTTGGATAGTGTAAATTAAAATGATAGTATCCAGTATCAATCAAAGTATGGCATAAAAAGCAAGATATTTTATTTCAAATTAACTCAAGTACGATGTATTTCGGAAGGTTTTTGAGCTGAAATTTCTCGCAGCTTACCTATTGACTGTAGGAAAAATAATTCGTAATGTGCGGCTGCTTGTGCGACTCGTGTATGACGATTTTCTTCAAGAACAAATTATGCCTATTCCATTACCTTATTACTAAGTTTTGCGGACAAATATAGGCGCATTTATAGTGTTTCGTTCTTATTTTATTCTTTGTGACAAGAGTAAAGATAACCGTCGTCTGATCAGGGGTTAAACTGGCTCAATTTTTCTATTTAATTGAAGTCTGTTTGACTGATTCATAAAAAGAAGTCGGGAATCCTACATGAAAATCGTAATTTTTTATTAGATAAAAATTGAGCTTTGTGTTATGAATGCCGCAAAGCGTTGACAGCAAACGATAACCACAAATGGCCCTCTTCATTTTGCTGGAGGAAACGCTTTTATGAACGGGAGGGATTTTTTTCGTTCTTATGTTTTAACTACACTCACTGTCGCTGCTCAACAGCGGATATGGCGTGCGAGGCTTTACGTGGTTGAGAAAGAGACCCGGGGTGACGTTTGTTAGAAATAGAATTTATGGAAAAACTGCTAGCGGAAGTGAGTGTCATCTCTAACTTTGGGTATGATAACCCTGTCGTGAGTCAAATGTCGCGCACTCTTACGTTTTATATTTCGAGACGTCCATTCTGAAGTATTTACGAGTTAGCACTTTAATCTTACAGACAAATTTTAATAGCCCCATCATATCATAATGACTTTTCACGTTACTGGTGGCATATTCCAAATAGTCTCTAACCACGGAGAAGCTAATTTCTTTCAATTTCTCTGCGCCCTTTCCTAGTTTTCTTTTAACAAAACCCATTTTACGATTAGTTTGACCTGTTATTTCCCGAATATGTTTATTCCACGATAGATCGTAATTGAGTCTAACTCCTAGATATTTCACGAATACTGCAGTCTCTAAATGGGTACGCCGAATGAAATATCTCTGTTTCATTTTTTTTTTTATTAACTCATTACTACACATTTTTTCAGTCGCCCCTCATTGCACCATGGTTGCATTGCAATAAGGTCATATGTTGGTTCATCCCTATCTTTACTGATAGGGTTTTAGAGGGAATGTTTTAATACCGCTGATTATGATTGTGTTAATCTTGAAAAAGTTTGGAGTAAATATCCTTGGAGACAGAGGCGGATCAAGGATTTTTTCTGGGGGGATCTGATAAGCATCTTCTAATGCTCCAGATTAAAAACAAGATACAACAACTACAATACCGAATTTTTTTTATTTATTTTAATATGGAATCAAATGACTGATACTCTGTCATGCACATAAAAAAACAAACGTATAGATAATCGTATTAAAACTTTTGTCTATCTCTTAAGAGTCTGGGGGGGGGGGGGTTGGGCACGTGCCTCTGTGCTCCCCTCCCCCTAAATCTGCCTATGCTTGGAAATCGCCAAGCGATTATGTGTTACTGTGTGCATTTGGTGTGAGCGGGACGTGATTGACTTGACCCAGATGATGTAACTGGCCCCTTCCCTGTTGCTCTCATGCTTTTCCAAAAGCCGCCTCACATCTGCACAGAGCTACACCCTGACCTTGATCTCATCCTCATTTCTGCTATCGATTTCAAGTGCTATTTTTTTTATTATTTCTGCTGATATCATGCTTCCCATAGGACGCTGATCGCATTTATTCCCCTCCCCCATCCTCTCCAGCAAACCCTTACCCCTTCTCCGCACCACAATATTACCCCTCTGTTCCGGAAGATTCCACAGGTATCCGCTACCCCATCTCAACCCGTTCTTTAAATGGGAGATAGCATAGCGGAAAACTGAGGAATAATAATCTGTCCAACCCAGGCACGTGGCCAGAAATTTTCTTCCTTCGGGGAGCCTGGGTGGTATGTGGTTGTTTTACAATTCGCACATTGTAAAACCATACATTTCATTAAAGCATCTCTATCAACTTTAACGAATTATAAAAATTAGGTCTTCGTTAATTCTGTAACTTACGTATTTTGATTTATTTAATCGAAGAATTATTTGAATTTATTTACAAGTCGCACATTGTAAAACCATACATTTCATTAAATCGTATATTTTAACTTTAACGATTTAAAAAATTAGGTCTTATTGTTAGGTAATGCTGTAACTTAAGTAATATGATTATATAATCGAAATATTATTTGAAAGCGTCAATGATAATTATTCTATCAGAAAGATTGTTCAAGGAGGATAAAGTATCTAATTATGAAAGCCTTTCGTGGCAATACTTTCATTATAGTATTCACTTTTAGTGTTCCATAATCGATTTTGATTTTATTTATTCAGTCTCTTGATGCTCTTGAGCCTTTTATCAGGCATTCACGTCGTGTCCTTATTCGAAATGAATTTGAAGATTAAAGAATTGTATTGGATGTAAGTATCTGATTTATTTTTATAACTTATCGAAGAAATAATTCCGTAGGTAATTTTTTTCTGAATCGATGTTTTAGAGATAATTTCTTAATTAAGTTTGCTATCTCTTCGTCGCGGCTTGACTTGAGTGAATGTTGAAAATTCACCTTCGGATTGTGAGATATCTGTGGCACAATTAAAAAATCGTGAGAAGCTATGAGGAAGATCCGTATGCATTTGTAAAACATCCCTTCTTCTCCAGGCATATTGCATATTCTTTCCTGCGTATTGTTTTTCAGATCTCTTTACTTCTCCAATTAATTCAGCGGACACTATTCTTTGATTGATTTTAGTATCGATATCCCTTAAATGCCTTAATTGCTTTCCATATTAGTCAATATTTTGGCGGGAAGCAAGTAGATACATTGTAATGATTTCTGAAACTACTTCTTCGTATTTCCCTGGTATACATTCGCATCATTCTAATCTCATGATGATTTTCCTATTCGTCGTCGACCCTTGCTTCGCATGCATAAAAATGTATTAGTCGATTGCCCTTTTGTATTTCATCGTAATGGGTAAGTTTGTCGCAGCGTTACCTGGCTATTTAAGTCGTGCGCGCAATGGTCAAGATGAAGAAGAATTGTTGTATTGAAAGCTAATGAAAAATGATCCATAAAATGTTAGTTACCAAATTGTATCTCATACAAATTTACCTCAAGTGTTTATATTCTCTATCGCGCTCTTAAACTCAATAATCACAGTACAACATGATTATATTTAATCTCAAGTTTTTTTAAATATCCCTATAAATCGGAGTTAATTCTCCTTTGAAATAACGCAGTGATAATTTATTGTAATATAGTGTATACTCGAGTTCAAATTCGTAAATTGTCTTTCTGAAGAACTATTAGTAAAATTGGACATTGTCCAATGTCAAATTCGACTAATATTAAGAACTTCCACCACATCGTGCCTCACATCATACAAGATTTTCTGAAGAACGTTAACTCCACTAACTTATAATCATTTTTAGCTGCATGTATTTAAAATAAATTCGTTGCCGTTATTATTCGGTTCAAAAATATGAATTGTGACCCGGTAAAAAAAAAAACAATCTTTCCACACAAGAGGCTGCTCTCTGGGATGTCATCCGTCTCCTCTCTCTTCCTCCGATGCCATCCTCGCATTCAAGCATCTCTGACGGGGACGGCTGCGATATGAACCGAGGCACGCGGGCTAGATTTTATCCCAATCGTATATATACATCTTCTCTTAACCGAGGGAAAAAATTTTCCGTGGAAGTCACGTGCACGTTCGTGGAAGCCGTGGAAGGCACAGTGAATGGATTCGATTATAGGATTCCGACCTCCCTTTTCATTTCACTCGCACTCATTTTTTCCCCACTCTCTTCCCAGGAAGATTCGTTGAATGGGCGGACCTTTTCCCTTAATATTTTTTTTTCACAAGTGCCTTCATTTTCTTTCATTTTTTAAAAGATGCTTCTTCTTCTTCTTCTTCGGGGCATGTTTTTAAGCCGACCCCACTTCCGCTGATGTGAATCACTCCGTCAGTCTCACAAGGAGCTGAGAACTTCTATGCGCACAGAGAGATTCATTTTTTTACCAGGCGCATCTATTTCGTCTATTAATTTTATATTATAAACGAAAGCTTCTCTAGGGATATCCGAGTGACTCTTAAGCCTTGCAGGTTAAGGAGTTCTCCATAGAATAAATCATCCTCGCATTCAGTCGCATACTTCGATTTCAACATACCGTTCCACATGTTTTCTTACTAACCTGGAATGGCGTTTTCTTAATTTTATAATTATACATGCTTATTGTGATACAATCACGAATATCATTTTTCATAGCAAGGGTAAATGTAGTGTCATTTCTGCATAAAAAGTGGTGCGCAGTCGTATTGTTGGCTCTCCGTCAAAACTCTCGTTTAATTAAGCTCAAATATCAATTGTTAAAGACAATTATAATCGCAAATTTTCGTCCAACCTTGATTATCTAATGTCCTTGAAATCAAGAGTATTAAATGAAATCTCGAAAAGGCTGGGCATCTAAGAAAAACCGCTTTCATGGTGCATTTAAAAAACGTTTGCGTTGCCATAACTCAGTAACTAAGGAGTTGCGACCCCATGTTTATGAACAAAAAATGCATAAAATATTCTCCCCTTCTACCTCCTGGAGTATTGCATATTCCTGCTGTAACACCCTGAATATATTATCAACCAATTTTATAGCTTAGCTACGTTATCTCTGTATTGTTGGTCGGTTAAAATATTAAATCTTTACCTCGGAATCACGTCGGCGCTTCAGTGTGTGTATTGACCTATTTTATGTATCATCAGGGCTCACTATGTTCATTTTTTGTTGCGTAAAACTCATTAAATATGTGAATAATCTGTCGTTTGAAATAGGTTGGCTTGAAGCATTTCTGAAGTAAGGATTATTATTTGAAATGATCCCCGCACCTGAGAGAACATCCCTAAGTTGGAAGTAAACGTCGCACTACCATCTTCAAGAAAATTACCAGCTCAACCTCCAATTTTCATGCGCATGCGAAGGGCATCGTTGTTGTGTAAGGGGAACAGCCGTGCCGACGTCTCCCCAAGGATATTCTCGCGTGCACTTCCAGATTTCGTCATTTACCCGCGGCTATCCGTCTTGTTTATCGCCGATAGAGAGCTATTTTGCAGGTTGCACTGCGGGTGAGGAGGTGGAAGAGGATGCTAAAAAGCTAACATTTATATCCCTGTCGGAATGTGTTGCATTACCATTTTGGATGAGCGTGATAAAAGGGAAGCATTAGGCACTGCTCCTTAGGATGAGTGATAGAGCCCATCCGGCGGTAATGCTTTACACATTTCGTGGCGGAAGACTTCTCGAGCAGTCATGCCACCTCCCGGCCCACGGCGAATACAGTCATGGGGCCTATGACGATTCTTTCGATTCCCCCACCGTGTTACAGCTGGGTGGGGCTATCCTTTCGCACCATCGTCATCAATACCAGCTGCCAGGTATGTGAAAGGTCGTTACGATAGTCTTGTTAGTGTAACTGACCTCTTAGATAAACTCGGATGGGAATCTCTGTGGGACCGTAGATTGAAAAATAGACTAAACCTTTTAGATAAATTCAAGAGCAGTGTCTTTTCTGACGAAGTTAACCATATCTTGCGAACGCCAACGTACTACGGAAGATCAGATCATATAAATAAAATAAGAGAGATAGATTGCAGAACTGACAGATTCCGAATGTCATTTTTTCCACGATCAATAAGAGATTATAACGGCAGCAATAGAACGCGTAAATAGATTGCATGACTTGTAGTGTAGCCTACTAACCTATGTAAAACTTACTGCATGTTTCTGAATTTCTATTCTATATTCTATTTCTAACAGCATATAGTAGTATAGTTTGTTATTATACGGGACGTTTCTTGGACGGTGTGGTGTGCATGTGGGAGTCCAAATGCATGCTGCATGCTGGTGATTGATCACCCCCTGCCAAACACCCTAGAGGTGGCTCGCAGGGTAATTTGTAGATGTAGATGTAGATGAATAGGGTGGTTTACTATTATTTTAATTCCCTAAATCGAAACATTATTACTCCTGGAGTAAGCATTTCACGCTTTTAGATTTTTAAATGACGATATCTATTTTTCGCGATTAAACGAAAAGTGAAAATTTTCAAGCGCGCGAAAACGCGATGGCTTAGTATGAATTCTGGGAAAAGCACGTGTGACGTCGTTCTGGTTCCAGCTGCCGCCGTGTGAAGCCACCTTGGTGCGAGGCTGTGAACGCCGCTACGATGCCGGGAGCTTGCTGCCGAGCATGGCGGCAGTGTAGAGTACCCTGCTAGCAGGTGTCGCTTGGCTTAAGTAAGGATTATTAATACCGTATCAAACGAAGGAAACTCTCTGACCATAGGCAATTTTAATAAGTGATTATTGAGAGATGTTTCCCTGAGCTCTGTGCTTCGTGCAAGTATTGGTAATCTCAGACGATGTAAAACTCCTATCTAGTCGTATAGAATCTAGGTCCCTGTGATGTGACGTGGAGTGGCATCGCATGGGTGCCAATCTGGCCTTTTTCAAATGAGGTTAAAATTGACCATTAACATTCGTCTAAAGTGGGATTTCTATAACCAAATAATTTGTGTATTATGAATATACTAATGGTGGGTAACGAATCGCAAGCAGTGCCTTTCGTTTTCTTTGATAAAGGAAACTACCCTATTGAACCCCTAGCGTCGTTAAGGAAGCAGTCATTCTTGGATCCATCACTTGTTTTTGTTTCATGCTTTAAAATTTTCTAGGAAACATTTCTCTGCAATTTTCAATAAGCTCCAAAATAATCCGTTTTTCAATTTTAATTTTTTGGATATTTTTTTATTGCGAATGGTAATACTATTTATATAAGTTCGTTATTAAATCTGAAATTGTCATTTTTAAGCATATTATAAACATTATATATTAGAGTCCATCTTTATTAAAGTTAGCAAAATCTTGGTTGCTCTCAAATACTCTTTTGTGATCGAAATCAATAATATTTCGCGAAAAATAACTTTAGAGCAAGATATTTAGCGGAATAAACTATTTGTGTTGCGAGTTGCCTAAGTAATATATATAAGCTATATAAATATATATAAGCTATGGCGAATGACTGCTTTAAAAGAAAATATTATTTAAGATGAATGGTTCAAAATGGTGAGTTTTACGGCTGTGTGAATAGTTAGATGTTTTGTTTGTGAGTCATTCGTCCCCCAAATATTAGTTACAAAATTTGTCACATTAAATTATTTTTATAAAAAAAAATTTCTCTGAGCTCAAAGTTTAGCAAAAAAAAAGAATGTAACATTCAAATCATTTTTCGGTGTGGCATGCGTCAATCAAGAAAACGATACAGCACATTTTGTTGACCATTTCGTTTCAGTTGAGCGATTGGCAATCGATTACAAGTGTCGATGTGTATCTCCACTTATTGTTCTCTCTATCTTCTTAACTGTTTTGCTCAGCTCCCACGCTATCGCGTGTTCTTACGCATCTCTTAGTGGTGATGTCATTACCTCAGGAACCGGCGCAGTATAATGCACAATCGTTTCGGTTATCAGTTATTCTCGCGTCTGAGATAAATTTTTTACGCTATTAAAGTTCTGATGAGTTGTTTACGGCCTTTCTGGAGTAAATTTACTTTCGCCGAAGAGTTACCGGTCCGATAGCGTTGGAGTATCATTTATACCCCCGTTGTTGATTTATTACAGCTACCTGCGTACTTATTATTGAGTTCATGCGATGCGTTTTAGTAGATAACTAAAACGGGGAGTTTTAACTTATCTTGTACTCTTATCACGGTTTTGGGTTTCTTTATTATCAGTTATTTCACTCGCCCGATAAATTATACAAACACACCTCGGTTTTCTTTTATTGCTCTTTAGGGTTTCGTTCTCGGATTCATGTTTCAAATAGTTTTGGTGTGCAGGTGCGTGTCGTTTGTCATTTTTTCTCTTAAAAGAAGGAACATACAAATATTTTGTCATGGAGTATTTTCGCGATAAAGCTTTCCCTTTCGTGAGTGACTCACATCCGAACTTCGTTAAATATGAGTGATTTTTTATTGTTTCATAATTACCGCTATTTTCGGCTGATTTGAGCAACCGCATGGAATATTCTGAAATTATGAAATTTTTATTAAGCGCTTGGTTCGTTATTTTACCACAGGAACATGTTAACTTACTTACTTTTTAACGGTATTATGTAGAGCTTGAAATATTTTTTTTATTTAGATCATGTCGTGGATAAAAACATTGGTACTAATGATAAAGTATTTTGTCATCCTCTGATGATGATTCGATTTAGGTCAAAACTGGTTGAAATTTGTGGTCTCATCGATGAGGTTTGCGGAGCCTTTCGCTATCCTCTTGTGTGGAAGTATGTGGGTTCTGGTCGTGTATGGTCGTAATTTTTTGCCTCCATAAGATTCAGTTATTCAGGAAAATTTTCCATAGAACACGAAAAATTCGTACTCATCAAATATAAATTTTCAAACTATACATACTATTTATTCCTTAGTAACGGTGTTTTTAGTCATAGTAATATTCATAATCATTATACGACAATCCAAGGATTGGTTTTCATGTAGCTGTTTACTCGATTATCGGTATAGGAAACCCGTATTCCACCGAAGCTTTGGAGTAAATTTCAGGCTAAGTGCCTTGTCATAATCCGTTGGATTCAACATAATGCTCCAAAATATTCAATTTACTTTGCTTTGCTTTTTTTATTCTTATGATTTAACGAATATCATATCACCTTTTTTTAATCGACTCACACATTTGAGCATTGATCAACTTCTTCCTATGCTTTTTGAGGCATGAAACAAGGCATAACTGTAATAATCCACGTTAAATTGATCGATTTATTTCTTCATGGCATTTCATGTTAATATTTTTTGTAACAAAAAATTATGAAATTCTGATTCGATCCAAATATCTGCACGCAGTTTTTTTCTGAATTTTGATTTCAATTTTTGTCCCCCATTTTTTTGGGTAATTTCTTTTGGATTTTCGGGAATTCCGCATATCTTAAAGGTTGGACACTTTTCGAAAAGGTAAAACACTTTTATTGTCCGACTTGAGGATCCTCTTTTAAGTATTCGCGTTCATAGCTCTCGAGGACCCTCGTGAATATCGATTCCATCGAGGGGATGTTTGTACAACCGGCCATTAGACGGTCTGCGAGAGGACCCAGCGGGAAGCCTAAATCAGACACGCGCTCGCTTGCCGGTCACAGGCTAAGCACACTGGACAGCGAGATGCGGTTGGACCAGAAACATTGATAGTGCTAAGGACGCGAACATGCTACCATGGAAATAAAATTCATCATCATCACCACTGGTCAACAATCATAAGATTGGTTCGACGCAGCTCTCCAATCAGATGATCTTTTCACACCTTCGTATTTCTTTTCTTTCACATCCCTCTTTGTTCAGTCTGTTTTATTCAAGATCTTCCTTTTCAGTTATTGCTATCTACTTTTCTCTCGACGATTTGCTTCATCAGGCCATCATATCTCAAAATATGGCCTATCAGGTTATTCCGTCGCAAATAATTTTTTTTTTAATAAGAGAAGACGAAATTGAATAGATAGGCGAGCTGAAAAAAAGTTTGTATTTCCACAGATATTCTGAGGAAAAACAAAGTTTAATTTTTTATTCATCATGAGTAAGTTCCACTCAGTAACGCCTCAAACCATCAACATAGGCGAGCAGCAAGATTTGTTAATAATGTGCTACGATAAACAAAATAGTGTGAATGAGTTAATCAGGAATTTAGAATGGGAAAGTATAACCGATCGAAGAGAAAAATTTATATCAAATCTTTTGCGGAAGTTTCGAGTAAAATTCTTTTTGCCTCATTTTCAAAATATTTTGAGAGAGAAGGCCTAGTTATTATGGTGGAAACGATCTCGTGGATAAGACTAGGGAAATAGACTGCAGAACCGATAGACTTAACGACCGGTATGGACTACTGGGCATATGATGAGACAATCAGTCCAAATCGTGAGATCCGGATTCGACTCCTGGTCGAGGCGAATGATTTTTTTCTCTATGGAATTTGCGCACAATTCGTGCATCGCTGGTGACTCAGTTAAGTTATCACCGTGGCTAGTCCCAGTATACTTAAATTCGATGGATTTAAGCACGAATGTTAGTAAAGGCCATCCTCAAGTCGTTGTCCAAATGTGTTGTTACAGCATTAATTGAGTTTACAAAAGTCGCCATTCGCGTTGTTGACGAAGAAATTGATCTGAGCTTCATTGGGAAACAAGGTATAATCAGCGGTTTTAACCAAATTTTATGCACATGATGGTGTGATCTATGAAATTCATAAAATCTCAATGCTATTCCTCGCATTTACAAACATTATAATGCATAAAAATTGGAAAAAAGTGGCTCCCGTTGGTCTTATCACCGGGCCGCGGACATTTTTGAAAACCGATTAAGCATTCCGTGGGATAGAATTGGACCTCTTTTATGCAGTCCCCTTGCCAGTGGCGTAGCCGGGAGGGATGGGTTCTAGGGGTCCGAAGCCCCCCACCCTTCCCCCGAAACAGGGGCGGATCCCGGATTTCTTTCTGGGGGGGCACAAGCAAGGCCGTATCCATGATTTTGTTCTGGGGGGGCACAAGGATATCTCGTAATAAAAAACGAACGCAATGATAATGGGACCATATTAAAAATCTCGCATATTTTTAAGGGTCAGGGGGGGGCACGTGCCTCCGTGCCCCCCCCCCCCCCCCGGATTCGCTTATGCCCCGAAATATAAAACCGCAATTATTTTCCTTCATAAAAGAAAACAAAATATTGAAAAATCATGAATTTACAATATATTTCTTCAACAAATGAAGTTATTTCGATCATGAAAAGTGTTAAAATTACTCAGTTTAAAACCATCTCCTTAGTACCCTGTTTTTCAAAAAAGTTCACCCCTGATTTTTGACCCCCCCGATCGAAATTCCTGGATACTCCACTGCCCCCTGCCCGGCATACGATAGATTTAAGATGTCGTTTTTTCCACGCACGAGAGAGAGAGAGACGTTCGTAAGATAGGGCCTGGATATTTTGGCACTCCGGCCCCGAACATGCGTGGGAGGGTGTTGGGATTGGAAACATGCGCTCCCCCTCGTAGCGGAGGCGCTAGTTGTCCCTATAAATAGCCGCCATGTGTCTCAACAAACCCTTTCCAACGCGGAGGGAGAGGCTGTGCCCCTCCTCCTGCTGCCCTCCAAAATAAAAGTAAAAAAAAAATAAAAGTTGGCCGAGAGATGGAATCCGCGCCTCTATATCCCTAAGCCGAGCGTCTGTGAGAGTCGCGGGGAGATTGGGGCTTTTTGGATGCGGCGAGATCGCGGTCAGCCGCGGGGAACCGGATGTCGACGATTTCCTTTGAGGTAGGGAAGGGATCAAGGGCTCCAGTCGGCCGCCGGAGTTACCCCAACGTTTTGATGATGATGGAGGACTAACTGTCGAGGATGAAATCTCCGTTGGTGCTGGGCACGGTGCGGACGAGGGTGAATGTCAGGTGGCTGCTGATTGGTCCGATTTTCCCGCCTTTTTATTTCCTCTTCCCTCATTAATCAACCTCAAAAATCGGCCTCGGCCTGTATACATTCTAGCCACAAGTCGCGTCACTCACCCTGATGACGAAAACCCAGTGGCGCAGCGAGGGGGGGTTTTGGGGAATAAACCCCCCCCCCCCCAGAGCTCAGAGAAATGTTTAAGTTTAATCCATTTTACTTATTTGGATCAGTATTACTTATAGAATAGTGTTAGGATTAATCAAATATCCCTCAGGAAGCCGTAAAACTCGCCATTTTGAAGCATTAATCTTAAACATTTTCTGGAGGAGGGACCCCACAACTCATGCTTACCCTGGCGGGTATGCAATACCCCCACACCCATAAGTACTAGTTGCGCCTAAAACCCCCCCTAGGCTAAATTCCTGGCTGCGCCCCTGCGAAAACCGACTCCGTTTCCGAAACGTCAGCATCAATGGAGACTTTCACCCGGTGGACAGCCCGAGTTCAACCAGCGGCGGATACAAATGGGGAGCGCAGGGGCGCATAAGAAATATAGGTAGCTCAAAATATATTTTGCGCCCCCTCCCCTAGAGTTTTCTCTGTATCCGTTACTGAGTTCAACTACAAGACATCATCCGCCGGTAAATGACGAGATCATATAATACGTGATTGTATCTTATTCCTAAAACATCTAGGATTTTACTGTTTCCTTTAGTATACGTTTTGCAAGTATATAGCCAGCGTACAATTTAGAAGCGAGCGCTTAAACTTCAATTGTTACCGTGCAAACAAGCGTTTAAACCTCAACTAAATATTATGTCAGTTTTGAATTTTGTATCCTATGAAAACAAGGCTCTCAATCTAACGGACTTTCTCCATAGACTGCATAGAGGAGGCCCAATTCGTTCCCATAAAGGGCTGATTTCTGTTGCCACTTCGGTCGCATTGTAATTGGATTTCAAAAATGTCCGCGACACGGTGATGAGTGCAATGCGACCCACTTTTTCCCAATATTTTGCAGTATGGTATTTTTAATTGCGAGGAATGGCATTGAGAAGTTATGAATTTTATAAATAACAGCATCATGTTTATAAATTTCGGTCTACATTCCTAATTACACCTTATTTCCCCGTGAAGCTCGGATCAATTTGTCCATCAGTGACGAGAGTGGCGACTTCTGTAAACCCATTCAAGTGCGCGATGGTTGACAACACTTTTAGAGGCCGACTTGACGATCCTCTCATCTAATATTCGTGGTATAAACTTTTCGCGATAATTCCCAGTGGTATTAATAAGCATTAACAGTGGTTGATCCAGGATTTATTTCAGGGGTGGGGCACAAGGATCTGACAGGCAAACCACCCAGGGGCGCAGCTAGGAATTAAGGCTAGGGGGGGTTTAAGGAGCAACTAATACTGGGGTGCTTGGGGTATTGCATACCCGCCAGGGTTAGCGGGAGGTGCGGAGGCCTTCCGCCAAATTAAGATAAATGGTTCAAAATGGTGATTTTTACGGGCTTCTGAGGGATATTTTATAAATCCTCACACTATTCTATAAGCAATATTAATCCAACTAAGTCAAATAGATTTAACTTAAAAATTTCTCTGAGCTCTGGGGGGAGGGTTTATCCCCTAAACCCCCCCCCCTGTTTTAGGGGATAAAACCCCCCCTCGTTGCGCCACTGAAACCATCTTCTCATACTTGAGATTAAAAGCAACAGACAACAATCACAGAACGAAATATTCTCTTTATTTTAACATGAAAGTTATTAATATGAAATTAATCTATTGAGACTTCGTAATACACTAAACAAAACGGGCGAAATGATGACAGTATAAAATCTTTTGTTCTATTTACCTAAGCGTCTGGGGGTGGGGGGGAGGGCACGTGCCCCCGTCCCCCCGCCTAAATCCGCCCATGAGCATTAAGCTCTTTCTCGCCTCTCCCTTGTGCTCCTGGGCGCACAGAAGTCCCCGCTCCCTTTCGCGTCGGCCACGGTCGCATTCCATTGGCAGGTGCATTCAATTGAGTCGAATAGAGCCTCCCCTCTCCTACTCTTCGCGAGGCACGCTCTTAAAATGCCTCTCGCAAAGCGAATCCATTTTTACCCGCCCATGAACCAGGCGCAAGCGCATGCCGCTCTCCCCTTCCTTTTTTGAATCATCTGTGTGCCTCGAATGGGAGAGCCCGCGGTTGGCGAAGTCGACCCAGAAATAGACAGACGTTCGACCAGGAATGCACCAGGTTCATTACCTCTCAAAAGGTGATAGATTTCTTCTTTTTTTTTTAGTTTATCGCTTCGATAATCCCAGGGTTATCATCAGTGGCGGATCTATTGGGGGGGCTATAGCCTCCCCCTTGGGTATCCAATTTACTCTAGATAGAATGGTAATTTTTTTTCCGACCCCCACTACTGCTGGAATTTTAATGCCCACTTAGCCCCCCCCCCCTTGTTCTTATCCTAGATCTGCCACTGGCAATCATAGAAGAATGGTGCGGTTTCAGTAATTCATTGGAGCAGTGGTGTAACTAGGAAATTGCTTTGGGGGGGGGGGGTCGGGGGGTCTGGGAGAGCGACCCTCCCCCCCCTAGGCAATGGAGGGTCCCTCCCTGACTCCGCAGTCACCGGTCAGTATTCACTGACCAGTCTCTCTGTCATGATATTAATGAATGATCTTTAACTTTAAGTAGATGCAGTTACTATATGTCAAAACTAGACAATTGTTTTAAATATTTTTTTAAATTCTCTGAGGATTTGGGGATGGGGGTGTAAATTCCCTCCATAGTTACGCAACTGCATGGGAGAATGGTTGGGATAGGGTGGCAGAAATTAATCAGTGGCTGCCCGATTCCTGCTTGGTTGCCTTGAAGAGGGCACTTCAAGTGCAGCACTCCATCCGTCAGATGGTATGTTAAGCCGTAACCCCCTTGATGCCTTTCGTTTGAAGTAGGCTAATGTAGACTCGGGGTTTCTTTCTTGTCGAGTGACTAATTGGCACGCATATTGAACTTGATAATTATGTAAAACAACTGTTTGAGACTTAAAATCTAATATTGATAAAAAACATAAACTGATAGTAATTCATATTTAGATAAATAAAGATCGTAGCACTTTTCCACGAGATTCCACTAATTAGATACCATCTTTTATTTATTTAAATATGTCTAACTTCCACCATTTGAAGCCTGAATCTGTGGAACTTATGATATTAATTCTGTTTTCATTTAAACCTTGTTCAAAAACCACACCATTCTAACTATTTAATTACGCAGGAACCTCAAACACTATAGGAGATGGAGTTTATTCTTCACATATTGGTGCTGCTAAGGTTATTAGGAGGTACAGAAAATAAATGTCTTCTCTCTATGATGATCAAAGGCAATCAGTATGCTCAGTAATTATTGTAACTCCCAGCATCACATTTTTGGGGAAGTAACATAAAACATGGAAGTTTTTAAGGGAATCTTGATTAGTCCATTGAGCTGCCTAATCAAGTTTTGTGTGCTTCCCTGTGGTATATTTCTGTATCCCATTCAAAGCAAGAGTTAGCATCCAGCCATGGGTCATGAAAGCTTTCGTTGGCAGTGATTCAGATCCCAGATAATTGATCAGGTGTTAAGTGTCATGGGGTCGACAGGTCGTTAACAAACACAATGGCAATCTAGGTTAATTAGCAGTTGTAGCATCGCCCAGTTTTCGTGACTTGAATTAGTGGTGCAGTGCGATAGATGGGCTGAAAGAAGGGCAATCAGAATCCTTTGAACTCTTGTACACCAAATCGCAGGTTCAATCCAGAGCAAATTGATACGTAGCAACACAGTTATATCTTTCATTGGAGCAAGAACTTGGCATTATGGAATGGTCACTCTTGAATTATCATTATGTCTCTTTTGGGCAAATCCTAATGATTTTTTTATCAGGAGGACTCGGTGAAATCCTTTTGAGAAGTCCCTAAATGTGAATTTTACAGGAGATGAAAGAAAGAAGTTTGTCAACATTGTGAAGCTTATATTAGTGTGCAAACTTCGTCTATCGTAGCAACTGATATATTTTACCAATTGACTATATTTTTTCTGACTTACCTAATTTCCCATGACAACACTTCAATTGTTTGATTGAGAGAGCTTTTTCATACTTATTACATTTATTTAATAATTTAGTGAAATGATATTGTAAGACCACTATGAAATCTTTGTAGCAGTAAAAAAATTACCTATTTGGTACAGAAATTTCAGCTGCTTAAAATATTGACACCACTTCCCAATCATTCGCCTATAATTTCCCAATAGAATTTCTCAGGTTCATTTTTCCATTATAAATTTGTAATTTACCCAATATGTCATGTATTTCAGTCGTATATTTAATTTTTCTTTGTGAATTAAGATTTTTTAACTCGTGCTCGTATTGCGAAGCATGATGAGTCACGGCATTTCTCAACACAGAATTTTTAGAATTACATGCATCCTTGAAATATTTTTTATTTCTATCTCTGATGCGTGAATATCACACGAATTCTAATGTTTCGAAAATTTACTTTGCACTGCATTTGAAGAACTTTATTTTACATTTTTTGCATTGGCATTGCGCTTTATTCTGCTGCGTTGGTTATTTTTCTTAATTACCTATCTCAAATAAAGAAGAATGATTGAACTTACTATACCTGGCCTTCTTGTAATTAATTGGCATTTGAAAGCAAGGCTATTCCAGCTTGATGAGCACTGCATGCATCAAGATTTTGAAATATTAAGAATGTGAACTTTGCTGATTTTTTAAATCAATTACTTTTGCAAAAACGTTATTGGTGAGTCAAGGAATTATTTTTGGTGAGGTTTTGCTATTTAATCATTGCAAGCTATAGTCTTGACATTTTTACTCCGGAAGTTTTATATAGTAATCAAAGGTATTAGGCTAAATTATTCCATATAATTGTGCTGTGTTCGTTCAGATGTACCCTTGATGGTTGTGACATTTTTCTAATATGAATTTGGAAATTCTTTCCATAGAATTTCAGTATCTGAATTGGCTTAGTGCTCTAAAACATTCTTCTATCTTTGCTTTGATCATCGAATTTTTTGAAAACATCATTCTAACCACATACGATAATCTCAATATTCAGCTAACCTAAATGACCAGATTTATGGGCCCAACTGATTTCCCTTTGAATGTTGCCCATGAAATGAGTTCCTTCCTATTGTCTTCACTCCTATCAGTTCCTATTTCTTCTTTTTCAGACAACTTGCTCTTTATTTCTAAACACCCCATGACTTACTCTCCTCGTTGGCCTGTCTTTTTCTAGTCTTCCTCTCCAGTTTTAGAGCTTTGCGTAGGAAAGTAAGTCAAGCCAATTCTCAGGGATATTTCTATTCAATGCAAATTAACATAAGAATTTCCACACAACACGATGCTTCTAATAACTAGAAGTGGGTGTTTTGCCTTGTCTGATGCACCTGCTGGCTACCTCTTCTTCCAGTGATTCTTGAGTTATCACATTTGCCTGTTGCTGCCCATGTTTTTCAGCAGTCTTAACAACAGTAGTTGTAATAACTCTCCTATCCTGATCTTAGCCAAATTACATAGCAAAGAATGGATCTTCAGTTTAAGGTCACATTTAAGGTCATTTTTCGAATGAGATTGCTTTAAATGAATCAAAATGAATGGTATATACATATTAGCATTTAGACTCTTTCACGATTCTTAATATACTTATAACCTGAAGTACTCATGTTAAAATTTTCTTTTATTTTTGCCCACTTTGAGTGAGCCATCCCATTGAATTAGTATTAACCGATACAGTATTATAGTACCTACTGATCTATATACATACTTGTTGTTCTCTATTCTGATGATAATTATTGTGTATATTAGCCAAAACCTTTCAGTAGTAAGTAATTTAGAACTAAAAAAACATCATAGCTGTAGTTCTTTTAGTTATTTCTTGTCTATACTGCTTGCTATGGAGTAAAAATATTTCAAATTAGATGTCAAGTGGAGCTATGCTATCTCTATTGTCATCATAAATCTGTGTTTTCTGACAGACCTCATTTGATTTAGGATGACTTTGTGGTAGATAAGACATAGGTATTTACATTGTGAACTGTTTGTATTAACATCAACTAATATCTTAAACTTCCTCCAACCAAATGAGGGAAGAAATCCTTGGGTATTATCTGTTTTAATCCAGACATTATGTAGATCCCATTAATGATAGATATTCCATGATTAATGATATTTTTGTTTAGGTAACCATAGAAAAGAATTGGGAAACAGCCTGTGACCTTATGTCCTAAATCTTTGACTTCTTCCCTTGTTGTTGTGCATTACAATAAATGAATATGGAATCTGTTTTTGTCTTTTTCTCTTTTTCCCTGCGCATGCGTATTGGAGGGCAAGGCGGTACCCACCGTACGAATTAAGGTACAATATTGCCGTCCCTGTTTCATTATATCTTAATGGTTGTCATTCTTAAACCTCTATATCACTCTCCTAGTATCTCACTGTCCAAATCTATATCTTGATTATTTTTACATCTTCAAGTTCTATTAGCCTGCTTGTTTTAATGAGTGTTGATGAACTAATTGGTGGGTTCAATGGGACGAAGAGCAGTAATTTAGCCTACATTGGCGTCTCGAATCATCGAGTGTTTAAAGCCACAAGGAAACCATTGAGCACCATTCCAAAATCTTAACACACTTTGTGGTCCTCGATCAATTTAATCTCTGTAGGAGCTATAGGATACGCAAACATGTGCATTACAAAACCATGCACTTGATCACACAGTTTCATGTTCACTTGCTCTCTGCACATAAATTCTTGCATCATCATTACACACGGTAATTTGCATGGCTTTTAAGTGATTAGAAAAGATTTGTTTCTGAAAAATTAATCAAAGGATAATCCCCGTTTTGAGGACAAAAAAATACCCAGTCCTACCAAACTTAGGGTATATGTATATTGTATCTTTAAATATTCTTCTTCATCTGATGATACATGAAAATATTGTTGAGTATGAGTATTTGAAAGAAAATTTCACTCTTCTCTCACTAAAATGCTTGGGTCCCATTGAATCCAGCTAGCCAATTGTTTGTAGCAACGCATGCCACCCCAATATCAGGATCCAAGCACTTTACATCCACAAAAACCTGAGTTCTTCTATTATCTGTATTCACAGTGCTTGTTGTCTTCTTTCCAATTGCCTTTCACTTCCAATACCTTTTTATACCTAACAAGATGCACACCATTTCCCATGGTAGTTTTCCAAGATGTGTTTCCTCAGGAAAAATACTCCTGGAATGGATGAGCTGTATAAGCTTTGATTCCTTGGCAACCACTCGGAACATTGGCGCTTTCTGAACTTTGCTTTGAATTTTACCAACTGAATTGTTTCAGATTTTGTCATGAATAACTATTCCAGTTGATATACCATTGCCAAAGATATCCTAACTAAAACTGGAGATGAATCTCTGTGATGGTATAAGTTTGCGCTAAATTTTAAAAAGTTTAGTCCATTATTGAGCTAAGAATAATTTTTCTACATCTTGAAATTATGAAACCGACTATTTCATTTGAATTTGTAATGTCATTGCCCATCAACTTGCCTTCGTGGTTGGGAGCCCAATGGGACTCCATTCCAAGTGATTGTCTGCATCCTTCCATAACCAGTGATTTTTTTCATGGGGAAATTCAATATGATGTAATTGAGCCAAAATTATCCCAAAATTACTCTGGTACCTTTTGCTCCTGATAAATTTATCTTCCTCAGCATTCCTTTATGCCATGTCTTGTTGTCTTCATTGTTCATCTTTTTGAAACAACTGTTCCGTACTTCTCTCTGCAACCTTTTTATGTCATTGTCTTGGTGTTTTTCTTCATCATATTCACTCAGTATCCTAATTAGTTGTTGTACCCTTGAGCATCAGTAAGTTGTAGAGTAAATCATAGATCTAGTCAATGTATGTTTCTTTGCACATTTGATAGTAATTAATATCTGTTTATTGAGAGTCAAGGAAATAATTTGGTAACTTACCATAGTAATTGGCATTGAAATATTTTTTAACCTCTTCAGCATGCTATATTCTTGCAGTCTAACTCACATTTAAATTACATATGTATTATAATTTTGATATTCTTCCAGAATGTAATATAAGGCATTCAGTTTTTGCAATTTTCAGAATTTTCTATTGGTGTTATAACAACCAGCACTTAGAAGGTTTCTTCATATTTTTCATATTTAGATGGCAAATTATTCAGAGTAAAGCACTAAATTGATTTTTTTCTTAAATAAAATAGAACATTCACGAAATTTACTCAACTGTTACTTTTGTACTCTCAATATTGAACATTATTAGCGACTACAGATTGCTTTTTTTTAAATTTGGTGAAATAATACTATAAGATTTTATTTCAGGTGTTGTAAAATGCTCCTTGACATAAAACATGTACATATTCAATTTTATTTCTGTTAAATCAGTTATTGACCTGTTGATCAAAGAAAATGATAACAAAAGCATACTGTTTGAATTATGTATCTAAAATTTAATGAATCACATCTGTATTTTCTGCACAGCTTTATCACAGTTTATCAAAGAACGGGTGATTTTAATTGCAAGCAAAGCAATTTCAAGTCAAATTCGTAGAAATATTAACCATGACGAGATGGTTTTTACTTTGTTGCTTGTATTTTTATTTGTGTGAATTTAATGTGAAGTATTTGTTTATTTTTCGAAGTTTAGAGCGCATCAAATTGTAATATAATTACTTTAGTTAAATGGATCTTTGACTATTGGTATGAGAATTGATGATAGGTGATTTATTTTTATTTTTTGGAAGATCTAAGGAAACAAAGATTGATATTAGGGGATTGTAAGTAAATATGCGACAAAATGATCATAAATAAATTAATCAAGAGTGAGTCATTATTGCTGCAAGGAAATTTCTAATTTAAGTTATGCTGATAATAGTAAATAATATACCATTAAAGAGTTTATCTGTAATAAGTGCTCCAAATGAATTGACGGTGACCGCCAAATTATAGTAGTTGAAAATACTCATATGGATGTAGTTAATATTGCAATGAATCTACATATCTAAGGTAAATAAATATATGTTAGCATGCTTAGTGAGGCCTTACTGAAAGGAATTCAGTGGTACTTTTTTAACAGTAAGAATATTATTTTCACTGCAGCACTGGCACTAATAGAACAAAAGTGAAGGATATCAGCTTATTGTGATTTAGTCAGAGTTGTCGCCAGATGCCATTTTCAATTTCCACTGATTGCAAGAAGATTTTTTATGCATATCTGATACCCACTTTACCTTTTCAATGTTTTTGTTTTTTTTTTGTGTTAATTTAATGTCTATTATATAGCTTTAATGCTGCACTAATATGTATACTACAAATTTCTCTATGCACCTGAGCACTGAATATTTGTGCTCAAGACAAAATTCTTTCACTTATAAGTGTTTGCTTTATGTATACTCTTTGGCGGTGGTGTATTTCCCTTCATTTTGAACTAAATGGTTGCAACAACTATATTCAAGGAAATATTATGTGTTATGATCTGTAATATATGTTTCCATCCTCTGTTTGAAAACATATTATTCTGCCTTGCTTTTAGGCTATCCAAAATGTACTCTACCACTATTTCATTGTGGTGGATGCTTAATGAGATGTGATCTCTTTGGCTCAATTAGTCACTCCACTTGCTTTAGACCATTTGAAATAATTTGTAATATCTATAAAATATATGATTGTAAGTAACATTTCTGGGTATTTAATTTATATTGCTACACATGTAGCTTATATATATTTTTTCCTGCCATGCACATAACTCAAATTATGATGCCTTTGGTAGTGTTAATGAACAAAGCTCTGTGGTGTGGATATGATTGCAAGAAACATATGATAAGGATGGCTAAATATACCAAGAAATGCTGGTAATTTGAAATAAATGGCATCTCTGACGTAATATGTGGCCACTATGATACATAAGTATTTTGCTTCTGATCAAGTACACGCCACGAGTCAAAATTCATGGGATAGTATTTATTTTTTATTATTTTTTTAGAGGAACCACAATCAGAAATGGTAACTGCTTAACTTGTTTTTGAATCATGATCAATGTAAAGTTTTTGGATTTATGTGGTATGAGCTGTATAACTGTCAGAACCCTTGACGTTCACTCATTGTTTTGTGTGTCGCCACCAATGCGTTCAATCCTTTGATGTTACTCATGCGTCTCGCACTCCCATACCGATGGCAAATATTGCTTAGCATGGTTTTCGGATGTCACGCTGTCATAAAATCTCTGTTTAATTATGAAAGTTTGCGGGCAACACGACTACAATATTTTCTCTTTTTGTTGACAATCCACAGCCTCCAGAAAATGAACTTCAAAAGGTTGGAGTGGGTGCCCTTGGCGTCGGTGGGGTGGGGGCACCCTTACACTTGAGTGAGCACCAACTACGGGTGCAGCGGTCACTGCAGAAGCTCAATGTCCCAGAATGGTACCTGAGGAGCACCGCGGGAGGATCGCACCGGACACATCCGGAATCCGGCGCTTCCTCCCCGCTGTCTTTGCTCGAAAGAAGACACAGTTCTGGGAGGAGGCCAGGCGGGGGATGGCCAGGCCTAGCCTCGAAGACCACATCACTGTCTAGCTTACAGGTGAGTGTTCTCCTCTTAACTTGATCAACCTGTGCCACTTCTCTATTCAAATACATAGCAAGGTATTTGGAGGGGCTGACTGAGAGCTGAGATCTTTTGGACCATGAACGAAGGCTAGGAAGGGAAGGGTCTGGGGCCAGGGGTGCTACCAGATTTTAAGATTAGGGTGGGTTTTAGGCACAACTAATACTGGGGGGGGGCTGGGGGCATGGAATACCCACCAGGGTAAACAATAGGTGCGGGTGCTCTTCCCCAGAAAAATTTTAAGATAAATGGTTCAAAATGGTGAGTTTTATGGCTTTCTGATGGATATTTTATTTATCCTTACACTTGTATATAAGTAATATCAATCCAATTAAGTAAAATAGATCTAACTAAAAATTTCTCTGAGCTCTGGAGGGGGATTTATCCTCCAAAAACCCCCCTCGCTGCACCTCGGTCTGAGACATTGTCAGGATGATGTGTTGGGAGGGCACGACCCAGAGGATAGGGGGTGGAACCCCCTTCGGGTAAAATGTGAAAATTGTTATTTTTGGTCTTAGAATTACTCAATTTGTTGGGTGTCGGGAAATTGTTTTGATAAAACACACTAGACTATAAAAGAGAGATTATAATAAATTTGTTTTATAGGTTAATATTTTTCTGCTAAAATTAATTGGTTGGGAGGGGGAGGGGGGTCTGCTCCCTCCTAGTTATGCCAATGGGAAGGATAGAGAGCAACTTGGCATTGGCATTAGCCTGCTCTAATAATAAAAATAATTTCTGTAATGACAACAGATTCACACTATTAGGCACTATGATCCTTTTTTTAATATTTTTGTGACTGGTCCAGTCGTTCAAGCTTGGAATGCTTTGAGCTGCATGGCAGAAAAATTCCTTTCTCCTCTGGGATTTATGCCAGGATCTACTGGGTCTTTGCATTCACGAGTCTACAATTTGAAGACATGGCATGCACATGAGAAAAGAAATCACCCCAGAAAGGTTTTCTCTACAAAAAAAATATCAAATACCAAGGAAAGCTGTGCAATTCATCAAAAAATTGCTATGAAGGAACAGAGATTGTAACACAGATATCACAGGAATCAGGCTGGGAACCACTAGAGAGGGGGTATTTGCTGGTCTTATTTCTTAAGAAATAAAGACTATATTCATCTCAGAATAACCACTAGAACATCTTTTTGGAGCCACACAATATTTCCAGATCTGATAGGATGAATAAGTGGCATCTTGAGAAATAGATAGATATAGGGGTTTATTTTGTCCCCAAACAATGAAAGCTAGGTCGAACTTAGGCAATAGTTTCAGAAATCAAGGATGGGCCTGCAGGGATTCACTCCAGAGGCCAATCCAAGCCTTTTCTTCTCTGACCTGCGGAGAGGGTGGACAGAGGAAGGAGAAAGGTGCTGCAGTGATAAGGAGACAGCCGATGATGCTTCTTGGGATAGAGATGGGAGTGGAAGGGAAGGATAAAGAATCCTGATACTTTAAATAGGGGGATGCAGGATAGTGAAACTAAATTTACTGTTCCTAGAGAAGTGTTAGACCATCCCTATGAGAAGAATGATCAAAATAATTTTCAGTAGTTGTTGAATGGAGGCACTAGCGCATACAGTCACACTATGCACCTAATTTTTTTTAGTATTCTCATAAATTTATATGGCTGGTATCCTTACACCTCCCACCACTAGCCTAATGAGGCAACTTCCAGGATAGGATGTCGATGTATATTTTAGAAGGTCAGAAAGAGAGGTCAATCCTAACAAATTTTTGTAGAGGAGCGATTTAACTTCCATGGAGTGTTACTTTGTATTTGATGATTTGTTTTGCTGTTGTATCCTTATAACTGAGAATACATTCTCATAATCATCTGTAGATCAGAATAATAATCTATGTATTAAATTTGTCAAAACTGAATCATTTCTCCCTCAGCATTCAGACTCATTAGGTTGGTTACCAAACAGTGTTTAAATTTTTATTAAATATTGGAATTTCTATCTGAAAATCAATCAGGAGAAGGATATTAATTTAAGGGTAGAGGAGTTGAATCCTTGCTTGTAGTGCACTTTACAAATATCCTCTGAAAATCGTCTCATATTCAATCAAACTTTTGGGATATTGCCCTGTACCTGCTTGCTAATAGTTAGGAATTGATTATTTCCCCTTATTTCCCCTGTACATAGGCAGCACACCATGCATAGAAATGTATTTATGTATGGGGTAGGAGTGACGTAACCAAGTTCATACAAGTTACGTTCAAGGTGAACAGTGGCGCCGACTCCATGGGGACTGAGGGTGCCCGAGCCCCCTCAAAAATTCGTTATGGCTGTGAAGAAAAAAGGGTCAGGCTTGTTGATTTTCTCCAGTGTGTCCAGATATCGAGATTCGAGCTATCAGGGTTCTAATGTTGATCATATGACTTCTAAAATGCTTAAAAAACTTAAAACTCACAACTTATAAAACCCCCCCCACCCAATATTTTTTGTAAGTCGGCATCCCTGAAGGTGAACCAAACTGAAAGCAAGCTATTTAAGATAGTTTGTATCAGCTATTTTTTTCTGATGATTTAGTTTTAGCTATGTATTCACCTAGCTTCTCATTGTGTACTGCATGTATGTATATGTGTCATTCATTGCATATTGGTGTAGGGCAGTAGTCTAATCAGCAGAAGCTGAGGATTATGTAGCTGGAGAGTTAATTGAATTAATGCAAAAAAATTATTTGTTGGAAAAATTTTACATTGAAATAACTGCATCGTCATCCATAAACATTTTTTGGTGGCTCAAGCTGAATGAAATATTTATGAAAAAAAAGGAATGCCATTGGTGTAGTCAGAAAAATGCTTTGAGGGGATCGTTTTTAGAGGGGGTGAATTTTGAGGGAGGGAGTTTCATTTGTAAGGAGTTAACTTGTAGGAGATTGTCTTTCCAATTAATTTTGGGAAATAGAGTCCCTGAACTTCATATTGGCTGGAATGTGGAAAAAGGAGCTTAGGAAATAAGATTTGGAAATATTTACTAGATGAATTTTTGAAAACATTTTAAACAAAAATATACTCTTTACATATACATTAAAGAATAAATAGTGCTAATGGCCATTTTATACTGACATAACAATGATTTTTTTCAATGAAAACTGTTCTATAACCCTATCCATTAATTTTTTTGGGGCTGCTTAGCCAGGGAAAATGTTTCAGATGTTTTAAAAGCCTTTTTGGCATATCAAGCTGAATAGAAGTTGGGTGAGTGTCTGCATTGCAGATCATTCTGAGAAGCCACAGGTGGCACTGTGAGGGGATTGACCCCTTTAACCGTATGTGTGGATCAAGCATTCTGTGAGACTTTTGTATGGTTTTAACAGAGGGGAGCATGATTGCTTAGTGGGCAGTGAATTAATATGGGCTTGGATAGTTCTTTGTGCAAACCTTAGAATGTAGGACACCCTTGTCTAACATCCTTGCTTTGTGAATTTCCATTATTTATTAGCGAAAAGACCTAATAACTTTAATAGGGAGGATGGGTATAACCTCAGCCGTATATGGAGAGGGTTCCTAGCACAATATAATGGCCAACGGCTATCGGCTAAAATTCAAATCCGGCACAACAATGGGTAGCGAAAAAAACATACATATATAAGCTCGGGACGAGAATAAATTCCTTCCATTCTCTTGATAACGCTCCCAGTAGGAGGAGTGAAACGTCGAGTTAAAATGTTTTCTACACAGCAATACCCGAAAACCACCAACAACATAATTTCCATTATTGTTTGAGAGCTGTTTAGAAATTGAAATCTGTCTGGGAATTAAAATATATTTCATTAATGTTGGAGTGGTACAGGATTAATAGAAGACAGATTTACTTAACACACGTCTATTAGCAAAAGAAAGACAACAATAACAGAAGTACATGAAAAAGAAAAGGCATAAAAAAAGAGTATGGTATAATTTCATATCACTTGGTGTCTCAGGGTAGAACATTCAAAATATTAGGTTATAAATAACAATTAATATATTGGACCTTATTATGGAATTCTTACACATCACACATAAAGCTAATTTTACAAGTAATTTTTACTATTATTTCAACACTTAATGCACCTAGGTGTCAGCTTTTTAAATATTCAATGAATAAATTGTCCTACCTTGCCATTAATTTGATCACAGTCACAGCACAATGTTGCATATCATTTGTTCATGTTGTTAGGTCATTGGTAATTGCATGAGACCATATCAGTACCTACCAATGAGAGCAAAATCTAGGATATCACAACCAAAATCATTCAAAAGTTCAAGACAACTGTGGACTTTCTACAAAACTCATGAGTAAAGAATCTCTGGTGGCCCATGCAAAGAAGCCTTATCATCTGTGCACAAAATTCCCTTGCCAGTAGTTAATCCAGGATGAGTGTTACCCTCACCTTTTGAATCAGAAAAGAGTGATAAAGACTTAATAGAGAAAAATTTATGAAACAATTAACTTAAGTGGATGCATGTATGAAATGCTAATATCAACTTTAAAGGAGTTAGTTCATCCATTAAAACTCTGCTCTAAGGAAGGTATATAATCAGTGCCAAATCCAGGATAGGGTCAATGGGAGCTAGGTGGGTGGCATAGGGGGTAACCTTCCAACAGCAGTGGGGGTGCGAAAAAATTAACCATTTTATCTAGTGTAAATTACCCAAGTGCATAGTGCATACCCAAGGGAGGGAGGCTGTAGCCCCCTCTCTGGATCTGCCGCTGTATACAATCAGTTTTATCTATGAAAGAAAGGCCTATAAAATATGATTTGGGCATAGGCCTATGCAGTAGAAGATAGAATGAAATTAATGGATTAAAATTTGACTGGATTTTGACTCTAACTAGAAACCAGGAAAGAGGAAATGTCCCCAAGAAAAAAATATCTACTTTGACTCCACTTTTAGAAATAAATCTGAAGAGAAAATAGAGGAAGCCTTGGAGCTTTAATTACAAAGGATGAGGAACTTAATGCTGCACTAGAGGTTCTTAAGTGAGAGACCTCATTAAATACACCAACGGAAGAAGTTCGCCATGAAAAAATATTACCCTTATTTAAAAACTCTTATTTTGTCGCTGGTCTGTGACGATGAATTTCAAAGCACTGCAGGAACAAGTGAAATTCCCGTCTTGAAGTTCATTCTGATTAGATGGCTTGATGGTGTTATTGGCTAACATGCCTCACCAGCCAGATGTTAGCACCATTGACTCGCCTACATGCAATCTAGCAAAGTATCTTACCAAGCAACTGCCAACATTTTCCGGAAGAATGCTCACCACCAACATAGTAAACTCTCAGCCCATTTCATTGAGTCAATTAGAGAACTGAGAGTCTGTAACCCAGACTTATTTGTCAGTTTCAACGTGGAATCTCTATTCATCAACATTTGTGCAGAAGAGGCCACAGAAATCACCAAGTCTCTCATCGCTGAAGGATTGGCAGAAGACCCTCCAAAAATGGTCAAGTTCTGCCTTATTAACTCCTACTATGTGTGGAATGGAACTTTTTATGGGCAATGGAAAGGAGCAGCTGTGGGTTCACACATTATATCCCTTCATAGCCAACCTTTTTTGGAGACGCTCGATAAAAATGCCAAATACTAATATAGGAAGTCAATATACAAAGTCAAGTGCTCTTGCGGAGACTCTTGCATTGGCAAAACATCAAGAGCAGAATGAAGGAACACTGAAGGGCCAGCCAGTGGCGGATACAGAGAAAATTCAAGGGGGGGGCGCAAAAGACATCTTGAGTTACCTTTACTTTTATCGCAATAAAAAATAATCAAGTCACATGCAGAGCTTCAGAAATTTTAACTAAAGTGATTTAACACACATTCAAGACAATGCCATCTTATGATATAAAAAAGTTAAAATTATGGTTCTGCTATGTTTGGCAATACGGGTGGCCCCGCAAAGGGGGGGCGCGCGCCCCCCATCTGTATCCGCCACTGGGGCCAGCAAGAATAGACAGTTTCGCTTATCAACCATTGTCAAGAACATAGGGAAGGGCCAACCCACAATGTGGACTACAAAAATGCTAGACTCATCGCTAGAGAGAAGCATTACTTCCCTGACTCATTCGAGAGGCTATCAAAACAGCTAAAACATCTACTTCCAACAGGGAAGACAGCTATTTGCTCTTCAACACCTGGAAGAGAGACTTCCACAAACCAACCAATCAGGATGCACCTGGCCAAAACCAAGGATTATGTGAGACATGCATTCATCAAACACTTCAAACATGAAGATACCTGCTGCAACACCAGCGAAATTGTTATCACAAAGATGAATCGATGTAAAGGACAACCCCAAAGCCTAGCTGCATCTTCAATTTAAGAGGCTTAAATATTTAATAGAACATCCCCAAAGCTGTGAAGCTGATTTTTGTTAAGTGCTTCATTAAATTTTATAACTAATTTGGTCTGTATACTGGCCATAAGTTCATTACAGCTTAGATAAGTACTACACTTCATGCTTTCATAAATTTTCTCTTACCTTAGCCCCATGGAGACCATGCATCAGAAAATATAGCCACCATCAATATGATGAATGTTTAATAAAATTTCTCTTCTTTGTGGCTATGGTGGGATTAAAGCAAGAGAAAAGAGTGGAAATCAATTCAGGATTTTCTTACAATTTTTTTTTAGAATAGGCGTGCAAATTTGGTCCACAAAATGATGATAATGGTCCACAAAATTATGTTCCTGATGAATGCATGAATACATATTAATCTCAGTTATGGCTAGGGTAAAGAGCACCCAAAAAATAGCCTTTACTTTTATGGTTTTCATTTGGCCTCACCATATTCCTCAGAGGCAGGAAATCGAATGGAAAATAAACTGGAAAGAGGATCAGATGAAATTATCCGAGTGGTGAAAATTTAGGTTCGGGGAAGAGAATGGGTTGGGCTGTCCAGGTAATTATTATTTGAAGATCCAAATGTAGGTTAGTTGCAAGAAAATTGTGTTAAGGGCAGAAAAATTACAAGGCAACCATTTTTTAATGAGAGCTAATGGGTAACAGCAAATTTAGCTTCAAGGAAGAAGGCAAAGTGGGGATTAGTTTAGATACTGTGATTGTGAATCCATATAAGTTGTGTGCTGTGGAGGTATAACATTAAATATGTGGTTTAAGGCTTAAACTGGTGGTTTGGTGCTATTGGCCTTTGTTTATACTGTAGGCTTCAGCAACGTCTAGTATCAGTGTCCAACTTCTGGACATACATTGCATTAGTTGACTCTTCATGACAACAGATATCATGCTTGATCAGAGCCAGGCCATAAGATACTCTTTGATTACCCAGAAGTATTGTCAAAAGAGAAGTGCTTCTTCCTGAGATTGATAAGAGAAGCAATCGAGATAACGATGAATCTCCAAAATTTCAACAGAGAAGATAGGTACAACCTTTCCTTTGTGTGGAAAAGAGTGCTGAAACCACCACCCAATCAGGATCAAGGGTGAAAAACATCAGCTAGCTACCAGTAAACATATTGGTCAGAATGCAATGACGATCGACTTGACCGGAAGGACGTCTCTAGGACAGAGGATGAAACTGTTGTCGTGAAAAGTCAACTGACGCGACGTATACCCTCAAGAAGAACGCTAAATGACCATTGTTGCTAGCAAACCCAAAAAAAGCAATACTGCTATTAATTTGGTGGAAGTTTAACTTTTAAGATGATCTGATGATGGCACAAGCCTCATCAAAGCTTACAGAAATTAACCCAAATGGGCTCAACAAATTCACTCCCATGGTTGGGGAAATTTTACTGCAAATATAAATTGCATTCTTATCATTAAGGTGAGAATATTTTTTATGAATAAAGGCTGATTACGGTGTTATAATTTCATATTTAATTATATCACTCTGTCATTACTTTGAAAATCATATTAGTTCATGTCAAGATACTTTTTCTCTTCCCATCTGATTCACATTGCCTGTGGATGAGAACACCTCTTATTTGCATTATTTTCATATATCTATAGCTCAGAATTGTTGTATGTACCAATATTTTAATTCTGTGAATGAAATGATTTATGCATACAATTTACAATGTCATCTATCATCAGCTAGTGACATGCATCTTCTTCTCTTTGACTCGTAAAACTTTCTTTGATGTCTCATAGCCACGGAGATATTCAACGGATTATTGATCCATATATTGGAAATACAGGGTATTTATAATCCTTATTTAAGCCAAGCACTACCTGCTAGCAGGGTTTCTCTACGCTACTGCCATGCTCGGCAGCAAGCAGCCTGCATCTTAGCAGCGTTCATAGCCTCACACCCAGGTGGCCTCACACAGCAGCAGCCAGACGTCACACGGGCTTTTCCTAGCATTCATACTTATCCGTTGCATTTTAGCACGCTTGAAAATTTTCACTTTTCATTTAATCGCAAAAAATAGATAGGTATTCTCATTTAAAAATCTATAAGCGTGAAATACGTACTCCAGGGGTAATGATTTTTCGATTTAGGCAGTAAAAATATGATAGGAAACCACCCTACTACAAGCAGGTAATGATTACTACAAAAGTAATGATTCCTATTTCATTGTATGGAGTAAATTACAAGTAAAAATTTCTCTTTATAAAAGTAATGGTTAAGTTTAAAAAAGTAATGATTCCTTTTTTCATTGTATGGAGTAAATTACAAGTAAAAATTACATTTCGTAAAAAGTAATCGTTAAAAGCACAATTTGCTGCAAAAGTAATTGCTACAAGTAATCTGATTACTTTTACTCGCTTACTTACCAACACTGATTTCTAAATGCTTCTCCAGAGGTTTGAACCAGGAACCCTCAGTCAGTGGCTGCTCTCTCACAAACAAAGAGAAGAGGATTCACTGCAGTAGATAATGCTCAAATTTCTGCAATAGTAAGGTAAAAAATGTCTTGCACATCTTTACCATCACTCCGGTCGAGCCCACAGAATGTGCACGTGCTCTTCTCTTGTGAGTGAAAACTCAAATTGGGCAATCATACAGGGAATAAAACAACCCTCGCAAAGGTTTCTTATAAATTGATAGCTCTCTTGTGATCACATCTGATTCCCTGCGTACAAGCCAATGGCAGCATCAGCATGGTGAGCCTAGGCCCACCCAGATAGACATTTTTCAAAATCGAATTCTAAAGATAAACTTTAATTTATAAAGAAAATGATTTAAAGCCTGAGGCATAATTTGTTTTTGTTGCGTGGCATGTCAGGAAAAGGGTGCCATTCGTGTAAGGTCAATAAATAAATGTTTTTAACTACCTATATTTTATCCTTCGTATATGCCCAAGTTAACTCGAGATTAGGCCCACCCATTTTATAATCTGGCCCACCCATGAGACACATGCTGTACTGATGCAAATCAAGCCAGTAAATGGATTTGTAACTGCGGTTGGTCACTGCTATAAATTATTGCGTTCCATTAAGCCGACACAGCAAACTGATTAATACAGGTACCTGTGTCTCGGCTATGAAAAAATTGAATAAACCTGTTTCAAATTTTTATACAATTTTTTCATAGGGGATATTATTTGAGTCTATATTTACTGAGATGAATTTCTTTGACTTACATATAATTATTGAGAGCTCATAAGCTTCGTCTATGATTTCACGTATTATATTCAATCTGCAACAGACAGTCTATAGACACACTACTAATAACTTTTTCACCTGCTTAGTCCTCATATTGGGTCTTAAGTCCCAATATCTTATGAAAATGAGGCAAATTATAAGGCAGAATGTAGTTTCATATAGATGCACGTATTTATATGATTACTACTCATTTAGAGTATAGGTTAGAAGAAATACAAAGGGAGGCTAGAAAATTTTGGAGAACACAAATTAAAGTAAGTGGATTAAGATTGCAGTCTGTTACATTCATGGATAAGTAAGCATTACATTGCTTTCTTTGAAAAAATCCTCATATTTCTTCGGAACTAGTTAAAATATGGAAATGATATGTTTTATGACCTTGTGATTTCCCAGGGAGGATGTTTCAACCATCAAAAAGCCGGCAGAAATGCACCTTTTGGCCAGTTTGATAACCCATATGGCCTTCATACATATTTGACTGGGTAGTTAAAAACATTTTGGGCTATATCGCTGTGTCAATGTTTGGGTGGCCCCAATGTTTTGCGACTTATCCTGCTTGCTTTACCAAGGGAGTCTGAAGTGGTAATATTGAGGTATTTGTCCCAGGTGGTGTGGAGAGAGGAGTGGGAGGAGTTGATTGTTGAGGTGGGTGTTATTAATCATAATGGGTTGCTTATTGACTGATAGGAAAACTTGGAATTTTTAAATGCTCTGAAGAATACTTAATTTCTCATTGGGTAATAGATGTAAGATAGGTAAGATGGACATACATTCACTCACTCAGGGACTCAACCGTAAGTTTCTTATGGATTTGTGAGGTTAGAGCTCACCCCAGACTAAGCAGTAGGCATTTAAATTTCACACATCCAGGTTATCACATTCAATGCGGGCCCGATGTTCATGAACATCGTCAGAATCGGCCGATAAAATAAGAAGGAAAAATAGAGAGTGGTTTTCGCGTCATAACTTCCGTTCAAATACTGCTATTTTCTAACAGCGCACACGGGTCAAAAGAGGTAGGCTTGCTGAAGGCCATGCACACGATTGGAAGACTCGGAAGTGGATATTAGTCACGTACAGAGGCGGAGAAAGGTCCCCCGTCCGACCAGCAGAGCACGTCAATTGACATGCTCCTCAGCTTGGACGGGACCACGTTAATGATGTGCTCTGCGCTGAATGTGTTATTGAGGTTAGTTCCTTTGCCTTGTCTACCATGCACTTTGAGGATTTATTCTAGCTTCCGAAGGCTTCAGCCTTGATTTGAATGCAGAACCTTTCAATGAACTCCCAAGTTCTCTATCCACGAGGTTACCACACTCCTATTGGGCAGACGTTAGCTTTAAAAAATCAGTTACTTACCGTCCACCTACCTATCTTTTAGTTAATGTATGCAAGGCAAACATTAAAGATATGGCATGGTTAGGTATTTGGAGGAGGCGATCAACAGCTAACGTCTTTTTTGCCATGAGGGAAGGGTGGGGAAAGAAGGGTGGAGAGAAACCTAATGTCAGCATTAGCTAGCTCTTAATGAAAAGCACCAAGAGGACCGTGGCTTAATATCCTGTCAGTGGATAGAGTGCCGTACTTGAAGTGTCCTCCATGAAGTAGGTACTCAAGCAGGTATTGGGCAGTCTCTTGTTTCAAAAACTGAACACTTTTCTCCTACGAAGTCCAGAAGCATGAGTTTGATGGACAGTAATTTCGCCACACACTGTCAAAATCTGGGTAGCTCAATCTTAACCCTTTTAGTGCGGCGTGCCGATATATCGGCTTTTACGTTATTGTTGTTAAATTTGAGGACATTGAAATAAAAAAACTTATATATCAGTAAACGTATAAAAATGTTGTGATTATTGTCCAATTTAATCCCATTAATTAAAAAACCGCTTAAAGATATCTAAAAAATTAACTATAACGTTTATTTTTCCTAGTTGCTACATTTTATTAAAATACCCTCCGCATTTTTTGACTGTACCCCGGGAAGAAGGATAGCACTAAAAGGGTAAACATTCTATGTATAAGGAAACTGATTGATTAACCCTAATACGGGCAACATATTTTTCTGACGTAATCGGGCAAAGTGAGTCTAATGGACTCTTTTAACTTTTGCTTTTAATTTAAACTATTAAACAGTGAAAAATATTACTCTTCACATCAATTTGTACATATTGTGCACCTTAGAATCATTTAACATAAAATTGATTATTATTTGTTAACAAAAGTTTTACATTACTTATTAATTTCATACATGGTCACACAGCGAGTACAGTGGACTCTTTTGACTAATTGTTTCTGTTTTCACTACATAATACACCAAATATTTATCGTTACATGTACATAGTGATAATTTTCCATTATTTTGACAATTCAAACCAAATATATGTAAAATGCAAATTACTTTTTACATTTCGTGCAAACAGACTCACCCTGCCCGGATTTGTGGGAATTCAGGGAAAAAATTATTTCTAAGTTACTTTGATTCCGAAAAAAGTTTGAATTACTCTAATTTATAGGAAATATACCATTAGAAGAAGTAAAAAAATTACAACATGCTGACATTTCAATAACATAATAAAATTCTCAAAAATGTGATGCGATGAGTCCAAGAGACTCACCTTGCCCGTATTAGGGTTAAAAGAGTTCAGTCGTGTCATATTGATGTGATTATACGGAGAAATGTGAATGAAAAGGGAGAAAGGGGGAGCAGGCCGCCTTGGTAGACTCATCATTTTCCTCTGAAGCATTTAAGTGAGGCATTTTTGGGTTCAGACTCCTTATGGATTAATCTCTTGTTCATCCAATTGCCCCTCCTGAAGTATAGACAGTGGAAAGTGACCTTTGATGACAAACTTAAACATCAAAGCAATGTTGAAATAAAGAGATTGACTGAAAAAAAACAGTGGGTGAATTAATGAAGGGGAACTCAAAACAGGGGATAGTTGAAAGGAGTCTAAAGGTCTAGAGAGCGTGCATTATGCAACACTATTAGCATTTATTTCAAATATCCTTGTGACTGGGAGGCAGGCCCAATTTTTTTGGGGGGTGAGGGCAGATGGTACATGACTTCCAGAAAACCAACCTTTATGCGATTACCAAAGTCTATCTTCTGGGAAATTCTGTCGCTTTCAGGCCTCAGTGGTGTACGCTTTGTGAGTAAGTTAAATCTGTTGCCAAACGTCCATTGCCTTCGTTCTCTTGTTGTGCCATGGTGATTGCTCTCCAACCAACGGACCTTGTAAATGGTCAAAATGAGGAACCCTAGCAGGAAATGAAAGGGATGATTACTCCCTTTGACCGAGGAGCCATTTGGGCTTCCCACCTTCCCAATGAGCCACATGGTGGCATGTGGAAAGAGGGTTTTTGAGACAGTCTTTCGTTTCCATTCACTGACAAAGTCTTTTGTGAAAATATGGCAATGCCTAGTAATGATAGAAACAGCTGAAGTGACTTTCCTCACTATTTTATAGTGTGGAAAATAGTAGAGAAAATTACTGCAACTGTGTGTATCATCACTAACGATGAATTTGCAGAAAGTGAACTCAACAAATATAGATCTGATGGCAATGCCTGCCTCTCTCTCTCCCCATTCCACATCCCTTGCGTCGTAGCTCCCACTTCCTCCCGCAACGCCACTTGAAAAACATTCTGAGCTTGCACAACCGGGTCAGTCGCAAAGATATATTTGAAAAGGATCATAATTTGTGATTGGTGGAGGAGATGAGCTTGGCTAGGGTAACCAAGACAGTGGGATACCCAGGAATTTCATTTAGGGGGGTCCAAAGCCAGGGGGGAAATTTTTGAAAATCAGGGTACTAAGTACAGGGTTTAAAACTAATTTTAACACTTTTCACAATCTAAAAAACTTAATTTGTCAATGAAATCTTTTGTGAATTCATGATTTTTCAATATTTTGTTTTAATTTATGAAGGAAAGTGCATAATTGTGTTTTCATATTTTGGGGGGCCCAGCCAAACCCCCCTTGCTACACCAGTAAACCAAGATAATACAAAAAAGCTTGGCTATTTCCCTAGATACAAATGGTTTTACAGGGTGTTTCACAGGGAATCTCCAATATTTCTGGAGATGGTTGGGGAGACAATTTTAAGCTATTTTTGTCCATAAACATGGGGTCGCTACTCCTTAGTTACTGAGCCATAGCAACGCAAATAATTGTTTTGGATGGACTTTGCAGTTACCATGAAAATGGTTTTCTTTGGGTATCCAACCTTTCTGCATTTTATGTGAGGATTCTGTATTTATACTCTGGATTTTTAAGGACATTAAATTATTCAGGTTGTATGAAAATGTGTGATTATAATTTTCTGAAACGATTTATCTCAAAATGCACAATGCACATTGCA
Organism: Ischnura elegans; assembly: GCF_921293095.1. Classification (NCBI taxonomy): domain Eukaryota; kingdom Metazoa; phylum Arthropoda; class Insecta; order Odonata; family Coenagrionidae; genus Ischnura; species Ischnura elegans. The sequence goes on from NC_060254.1 coordinate 74,005,928, forward strand.
CAATTTTATTTTTGATACTTGTTCAAAGCTCTCGATTAATGAAGCTAAAAGATCTGTGAAACTATGATGGTTTATGTAAAATTATGTGCCGGTAAACATGTGTTTGTTGTAACTTTTGATATTACTGGGTTATTTACCTTACTTATGGGTCATTTTTCCTTTTTAAACTTCCAGACTCGACGCAGTCCCACTCCCACACGCTGTGCCATTGGCAGGACTACAGTCGCACCATCGACGCCTTCATCCCGCCGACTTCTAAGCCCAGCAGGACTTTCCTCTGGCGGGCCATCTCCTGATGAGCCAGGGAGTTATTCTTCCTTTGGTGCTGTCACCCCCAGGGCTTCCTTCTCCAGATGGAGCACCAGTCGCTTACATCAGCGCACCACCCTTTCCCTTGCACCGTCAGCACCCACATCTCCGCGTTCATCGTTCTCCACGCCGAGAGCACCATATCTCGGGTGGCGCTCGCAGGAGCGCCTCCTGCTCTCGGACCCCTCACACTATCGATCACCCTCAGAGAGACTCGCTGCAGACCTGCTGGCCACGAGAAGGGCCGCCGCAGCAGCCGCTGCCGCCGCCGCGAAGCCAGCTCCCTCTCCTGCCGAGTTGGTGACGCCAACGTCTGTGCCGGCCAAGCCGCCTGTCGTGGAGGTGTATCCGCCTACTGGGAAAACCCCCGAACTTTCGGAAGTGCGATCTTCCATTACAGAAGTGACGAGTGCAATCGTGCACTACGTATCAGAAAGAGTGCCAGACCAAGCGGGCAGTGATAGGCGTAGCCCCGTCTCGGTGGGCAGACCGTGCTCCCCGAGGCAGCTGTGCTGGGTCGAGAGTTCATTTGTTGGCAGCCGACCCATAGACTCTCCGCAGACGCCTCCGGACTTGGTCGATGGATCCAGGAGGTGCTCATCCGTGCTCTCGAGTGGAGAAACTGGTAGGGGTTTGCCCAGCGAAGCAGCAGTGACATCATGCACCCCAAACGGTGAGTACTTACTCACTTGAAGGTGCATAATGGTGAAGTTTACAAATGCCAAAAAATTAGGGAGGGAGAGAAAGGCAGCTTAGAGCGTGGTACATAGGACAGACTCTTCCACAGGTTTAAAAAAAAAAGGGCATGATGAATTGCTTGCGCATTGCAATCATCTTCTATCTTTTATGCTTCCCAAATTTTTTTTCCTGTTATCATTATTACTGTGCTGACAATAGCCAGCATGCATTTAAGATCATGATTGGCTTTGAAATAAAGTCGCGGTGAAAATTTCTGAGATAAAGAATGTGAAATAAGTTTATGATTTGATTTTACATGACATACAATGAAATTTTACTGACTGAACCCAAGAAAGAGTTTCTGCTCTGCTTGTTTACTGTTGAACTAACATCATAGTAATTAGCTAGTATATTGCTAGTTATTATTGTTTGAAAAATAAGATATTAATTAGGTGTACGATATTAGTTTCTTCACAGAAATTTAAAAAAAGCTGATTGACAGTTATTATTATTAGTTTAATGCATAAAAAGAATTGTCTAATACAGCTTTAAAATATAAACTGTTACACTTGTGTAATTGTTTTGAAGATGACATAGGTTTTAGATTTGTAAAATATAATGACTGTTAGAATTGAATAGTGGTTGGATGTTAATTGCACTAACTGACAAAGAGGCGTGAAATAACAAGCATTTCAGACATATTACTAGTATATAGAGTCTAAAATTTAATAATCTGAGAATTATTATTATAGAAATCATAGAGATCTCTGTGCAGTTTAGTTTATTTTTTGTCAACCACTCCTCAGCAGTTGCCTGTTTAATACTTCTCCTATATTGTCAAGTCCAATTGTAAATTTTATGGAATAATTATATGGTGCTGTTGTTTACTTTTAAAGTGACACACTTCAGCCGTTAAGTTTTCTTTTTTTATTATTATCATTTTGTGACCAAAATGACAAAACACTGGACACAAAAGAGGCCTTTGTGGCCTCTTTTCAAATTTAACACCGGCTGTTTGTTCATACCATCAGTGCCTAATGGAGACTCCAAAAGAAAAAAAAAATTAGAGAAGTGTAGTAGGGAATGTGTGGATGTGTGAGTGTGATATCTCTGTTTTCGTTTTGTAAAGTATGTGTCATTTTATTGGAATCTGTTGTTCAAAGAGAGTTTATCATCATCACTTCTCTCTCTCTCTTTGTATTACTCAATTTTACAAGACTAATATACATACATTTATGAATACGAGGTGATTCAACAGAAAGAGAACTGTCGACCAATTTGTTTGTACTGGCCCGATGGTGGGATCCAGTTGAAGCATGGGTTTAAAAATATTTTTATTCTGGATTGGATCACAAAACTTAACACTTGCCATGTTTTACCAAGTGTTTACCACTTTGTTACTGTTGTGTGGCATTTTCTTAACTTTAGTATACACATTAATTATGTATACTTACAATATAGAGAACCTATATATTCTCATGACAGTTTGTTCCTTTCTCAGCCTTCTGGATTAAAATTCAATGTTAATGATCAGAAATCCTTAATGAGTAGCCATCCATGTAACCGTTCCATGTGATAGGCCTTAGCTTTGTAGTGGGAATCCTTTAGCGTGCATTCCTTACAAAACCAAATGCTTTTGTGTATTTAATTATGCAAAGATCCACCACATTATTAGATTTTCAGATGGATCACTGATCATGGCACGGTCATTGACATTCAGTGGCGGTGTTCCTGGGTAGGAGCATGAATGTATTCATATACAGAGAACTAGACCCTGCTATTTTCAATCCAAAAACCGTGCTAGAGTGTAAATTATTTAAATGTCGGTATTCCCTTGAAGATCTTCCATGAAATATAGTATTATAGGAAGAACTGATGATTCAAAAAAAAAAAACTATGCTTAGAGGAAGTCTAACTGAGAGGCATTCATTATAAACTTAAATCATATCTTTCTGAATGCTAGGGTTTTCTGTGATAAAATCGAATTTTTTACAGAATCAAACCTCATTAAATTAGATATTATATAAAATATATGTAGCCAAAGCAAATATATTTATACGTATATTTACCCTGGCCAACTTCTTTAATTTGAAGCTAATGTTTTAAGCCAATCTCTTTTGCATTTTCAATGCTTATTTTACGTAGATAGATTGAGCTGTGAGATTTCATTGACAATAATTTATGTATAACAGCAAAGAATCAGTAATTATATAGGACAAGCTATATTTGCAGAGTGCTCCATGTGATTCAAGGGACCCATTTAGGTATTTCTCATAAGTAAAATATATAGCAACACAAAGATATCTTAGTTCAAAGCAAGCTCTTGTGCGTTATTTTCAGCATAAGATCATGATTACCTATGGCATCAGAGTAAATTCTGAGATTGTGGATTGTGTTCTGGCACATTGACTCAAGATAATTTATTGCCTTACAAGAGCTGTGGAACAATATAGATTGTGAAGTAACTGCCAATGTTTTCCTTTACGAAAAGTAATTGGGAGCCTTGTGAAATGCTCTAGGCTTATGGTACTGATCATAACCGTATGGTGCTATATCAGTATTTTTTGTTTCAGGTACTGCGTTATCTTGAATTAATTATCTATGTAATTGTTAGCAATAACTAATACATATTAAAATAACACCAACATTTATTTAATGCCAAAAAATATCATTTAAGATATATGAATACAATACATACATAAACATATTTACGAGTGATAAATTAGATTTTTCGGAAGTCAAAGACAATGAAATCACAGAAGATTTTTGAGATCAAAGCCGATGAAGACAAAATATTCTATGGATCTTCCACTTAGTATGTTGTATGTCTAGCTCAAACTTTTTGTGGTAAAATGTTTTTAAAAGCTTGAAAATATATGAGAAGACCTAAGTGTGTACTAAGTATTGTATGGGTCTCCTTTTTATCCTTATTGAAGCGGAATAAATGTCTGATATTTATGGCAAAAATTTGATACCAAATATTGCAACCCAACAAGGCTAAATATTTTGGTGTCGATCGGAACTGATTTTCAGTAAAATACGGTCATCGTGCCCTATGGTCTTGAAAAAGTCTGTATGAGTATGGAAACAAGATTTTGGTGACCAAAGACCAAATGGAGGTGAGAGTTTCAGGAATTGCAGAATGAGATGAGGAGTTCAATCATATACTTAAATGAATGCTATCCCCTACTGTAGTAACACTTCTTCACCTGGATGAATTCCAAGTGACAAGAAGAGCGGTTTCCATCTGAAACATGCTGAAAACGACTTCAGGAATAGGCATCCTGAAAAACTTCTTAGCATCTACTTTGGTAACAAGGATTGGCCATGTGAAAATCCTTCGCACAAGTCAGACATTTGCATTAGCATTGACATAATATGTTAAGGCATTGGTGGATCCAAAGAGTGGCAACTTGGGGAAAACCCCCTAAAATTCAAAAGAAGTATTTTTTTGAGGCCAATAATTTAATTCTCCAAAACAAAACTTCTTCAACAGATGATGTGCCAATTTTATGTTCAGCTAGAGGCCCTCTATTAAGAAACAAATATATTTTAGTGAAGGACTACATAATTCTTCACCATAAGGGCTAAAAATTTCCCATTTAGTAAACTGATTCTAGGTGTGTTTCGTCAGTGTTGACTCTCCCAGGAATCCCTAAAAATTTATGTCTGGATCAACTTCTTATCTTATGCTTATCGTGCAAATCAAAGAATTTATAGACTGGAGAGGCATTTCCAGGTGCATGAATGTTATCCATGGTGGTCAAGTAACTATGCGTGCAAAGTACAGCAAATTTTCTTATGGAAAATGTTTTTACTGAAATGTATGAACGTCCATTTATAATTACTCAACAACACTGGCTTTGGCTGAAGGAATTATTTTTGCAACTAGCCTCTGTAAAGGTTTCGGTTGGAAGTGGGATAAAATCAGCTTTTTTCCAAATCTGTGGAGTCAAAGTCCTCAGAAGTTACCAAATCTCGAAAGTTTTTGGGCCCAAATAGATTTCCCTGAAAAAAAATATTTTAAAAGTAGTTTAAAGGCAATAAACGCATAATTAAAGAACAAGTTTTGAAATTATACTTAGTAAAATATTAAAAAATGAGTGAATAAATTTTGCAATTATGTTTAATGACTGGGTTCATTATAATTTTATTGAACATTAGTATAATGTACGCATTCAAAGATCTTAACTTGACATAAAAATGTGTGGAGATTCAAGATTTGACTTGTTCAGATTTACATCATTTGGAAATTCCAACCCCACGTTTGTAGCAATGCTGTTCTTTCTAGATTTTTACTCGATGAAATGGGAATCACAACGTGTTGGAAATGAAGGGAAATATTCCTATTTTTCAAATTTTAATGGCCATATTTTAATCTCAACTCTTGAGCTCTGAGAAGATCTCAGTGAATGAGTAACGAACTGCAGCTGGAGAAAGATGGTCTCGTAGGGGATGTGGTAGATTTTGTATATGTTTGAAGAGGATGTTTGCAATGTTTTTGGAAAAGAAAATATGCTGGGCCATTCCCATAAAATAAGGAGTAATTTGGTATTTTACTGAAAAATAGGGACTTATCATTTGAACAGAATAAGGGGATATTGAACCTATGGAAAGGGGCAATGTCATCGGGCATTCCTTAGGGCAAATGTGTGAGTTGCGTGTCACAAGGGTGCTGCAGGAATTAAGAGTCAATTGAGAGTCAAATTAAGAGTCCAATTGGACGTATTCGAAGTTGTTCAGACTTACATTCGATATCTTCCGTTATTTTCAGTTGAGGCATATTGATAAGGATGAAAGATCCATTGAAACTTAAGGCTAGTTTCTTGTACATATCTTAAAAGAGTGAACAAGCTAGTGGGCTTTGATGGAAGAAATTCTTTGGAATGTTCACAAGTTCTCGTAATTGCTCTTTGGTAATCAAGTTGAAAATTGAGAATTTAGTTGGAAGTTGCAAGTCCCGGGGCTCCTCTGTGACAATCATAGATTATGATTTTTCTTTCCCATTCATAGGGCCCCAAATAATGTTGAAAAAACAAGAATAACTTTTTATCCACCAAATGATTTCTGATTAATCAAATGACTTATAAAACAGGAGCGTAATCACCAAGAATCTAGATAAGAGGTTCAGTATACTATATTTTTACCTTGACTTTAAGCAGCATGTGTTTTCTTTTTTCCAATACATAAATATGTATCGGAGAAAGATCCTAATGTTTACATCATAAGGTTGTCCTAAATCACCTTAATAAATAATTAAGGTGTGTGTCAAATAAAATTTGATGATAAAACTTAATGTGCCATTGTTCGTCTATAAGTGTTCGTTGTATCGTCACACAAGTTTTTACGTAAGAGCGATATACCTCTTTCAAGTTTGTGAAATCATACATCTAGGACACTTCCAAAAATCAAGGAAAATGCACCAATATCGTAATAGATGTCTTTTGAAGGTATGAATGAAAAATGAAAACATTAATGCCTTCAAGATAGGAATCTAATTATGGCCAAGTAGACTCATTTGAACTTGTTTAAGTCATCTCAAACTATTGACTATATATTTTAGTCAGCCCTGTCAAAACTGACAGTATTTTAATCATCTGTTGTTTTATTTTCTAATTTATGTCATATTAATTTCTCTGCATTTAAAGTTGAAATGTTGTAAATTAATACAGAATAGAATAAGTTATAGTGTGTATTATCTTTATTTAGTATGTATTTCTGGATAATGGATGTTACTCTTGATGGACATGGAAAGTATGCAAGTAGACTAATGGTTCAGTAATTTGAGGAAATAACTTTGATTGCACTTAATGAAGCATGTGAACCCATATAAGTTTAAAATGCACCTATTTAAGCTCTTCACAATTTTTTCTCTATATATGTGGGTTGTGCAACTTCTTGTTATATTTGCCTCTTGTTAAAAAAAAGTACAAAGTAAAAACAGTTGCTGCACAATTTGATGAGCAATCAGATTTATTCATCGCTATTTACAATTTCTCGCTTCCAAAAAATGATGTGTATGTATTTTCATGTTTGAATTTTCATGCAGTATTTTGCTTTGAACTCTTTCATTGCATATTTTATTGAATGCAAAGCAGAAGAATTCCATGCATAGTGTACACGTGAAAATGAAAAAAAAAATTGTTAAGGATTGAATATTCATCAATGTATGATCATGTTAATGTTGACATTACATTCTCCTAAGAAAATTACTTCCTTTGTAAATAAAATGAAGTGTATTTGAGATTTTTCTTTTGAGTTGGTTATTTTTATTTGGTTATATATTCCCCTTTCCTTATCAAAAAGCTGATTTTGTTTTAATTATGGGTTTTTTGCCATTGCCATTTTAAACGCAAAGCTGGTAGTAGATACTTGCAGTTATATTTCAGAAAGGTGAAATTTTAAAAACTGTGCCATTTGAGTAACTTCATCTGTAGATCATAAGTTAAATTGGTGTTTTTTTTATTTATTTATTAATAAGGGGGTAAAGGACAGGGGTGGCTTTGGTAATACTTTTATAGTTACCCCTTAATGAGCAGCGGCAGGTCAGTGACGGCTTAACCTTCCGTTGGGTGCAATAGATCTGACAGGCTCAGCGCAAGTGTTTTTTCAATTCTCCGTGCCAATAGGTGGCATAGACCCTTTATACTCATAGTAGCTGTTTGTTTCGACACACTATATGCAGCCTTTTGCTTTTTGCATTTATGCTGACAAATCAGTGGCGGATTATTTAGCATAATTAACCAAAAATAGTGGTGATATAAAGCGAAATAAAAGCATTATTGGATATATAATATAGCAAAATATAAAACCCTAATCATATAGAATTCACATGCTTAAGTCCATTACATATAATACTTAATAGCCTAAAGAGCAGATGAAATTGCACCTTGCTGAATCGGTCCGGGGCAGAATGACGGTGTGAATAGGGGTATATATTGGTGCTTAAAAGGTGTACCACTGTGCTGAGCTAAGAGTTAATTATGTTTTTACACCTGTGTGTGTTAGGCACATTGCGTCCGAACTCAGCAATTCCAATATTGCGCCTGACGAAAGGTTAAACTATACTCCTATTGAAACTATCAAACCTCATAGTAGTTGGATAGTGCATAGTTTCCAACTGGGAAAAATAATTTGCTCAGAAGGGATTTAAACCGGGATGCCCTGAACTTACTGTTGGTGCTCTGGTCACTTTAGCTATGGATGCTTCTTCCTTGCTTGATTGGACACACGTGTATAAAACTCCATAAAGGTATAAAACTGGCTAGTCTGTGGTTATCTCTTAAGTGTAGCTGCATTGTTAAACATACTATTGCAAGATGAGTATGACTATAATATGTACTACATGTTCAAACACGTAGTGAAATAAGGAAAATGTTGTCAAACAATAATCAACCAATATGAAGGGAAATCTAAGCTTATGAAATTTTTTGGGTTGGCCAGGAAACTCTTATATTTTTTTAAAGCAAGGCCTAAATTACTCTCAAAGCCATCCCTGTCTCAACCGACCTTATTGCTTAGAAAAGCCTAGTTCGAAATTCACCTTGATGGAAGACAGCTTCGGGGTAGTTATACAGGTAGCATACCTGACCAGTGATTTGGAGATCTGGGTTCGAATCCTGGATTTTTCGGGATGAACAACTTTTCATCAGTTTGTGTGACTGCATATAGAGTTACTTGTTTCATAGAATACTTCAGACGTAATTGGATCTGAAGTACTCTAAGGAGTTGGCCACAATACTGCAGTTTTCCTTATTATCAGGAGGAAATGATACCTTAAGTGATAGATACATTGTTTTCTACATCTATCATTATTATTTTTTGTCTCATTATTGCTTTGCATAAAAGTAAAAATGCTTTTATTATTTTCCCTACAGTATGTCTAATGTACCTATCAAAAAAGAGTATTTTCAGCTCAATTCAAAATTGTCTTTTGCTGCAGTTGCATTCATGGTGGCTAAAACTGTACCAAAATTAAAAGGAATGAATGCCTCAACATCACCTAATAAATTTCCAATTAGACCTCAAACCATTAGATTCATATGAGATACATATTAATCTGGAACCCAATCAAATTAGTACATCATGAAATCTGCACATTTGCCATTAGAATTAGAAGAGAGAAGAAATTAATCTGCTTTCAGGCATTGAAAATTTTTGCTGTGCTCCATCTATAATATATGCTTTCTCTATTGTATGTCTTTCTCTAATATATGTATCTCTTTAAATGACAATGAGGCTAATGGGTGTCTGGAGACACACAAAATCTTATTGTGGATTGCCACTATGGTCATCATGGCATCCATTTCCAACCAGTGCTATGCTGCGCTGTATACCATAAGAAGTGTTAAGGGCTCCCAGCCATGCCAGTAATTTCCCAAAGCATGCTATGTACTGAATGGTTTGCCTACAGTACATACCATAGCAGATACACAGCGAAAAGGCAGATTGACTGAAAGCCGTCAAAACATATTAGGTGAAATTTTTATTTGAAAACAAATTTTTATATTACTAACCTGTGTGAAATTGAAATAATATTCATTGGCAATCATAAAATGCTTAATAATTCAGTGATATGGGAATTTACTGAGTTTTCAAACATTATATGTACTCCTCTTTTCTATCTATGTAATGTAGTTAAAATTTTCTTAGACCTGGTCATATAGTGCGTAAAAATGAAAATTATGCTTCCATTTATCATAAAACACTTTCATAAATTTTTATGACTTTCATTACAAATGTTTTTCTATATAATATTGAGCATTTTATGAAATTTTGTGAAGCTATTGGTGTGTGTTTTATTTTTCAAACCTTCTGTTAGCTTGGAGCACAAGTAATGTTGTTGCTTATGTTTTTTATTACATATTTTCTATTCTTGTGGACAACTACCCTTTTAGTACCAACTAAAATGTAATTTTGTGAGTGTATAGACATAGATATAGAAATCCCTTCCTAATATTCATCAGTTCTAGAAGAAAATGTGCACCCAACACCCGGACTAGACAGATCCATAAACCAAGGGAAAAGGCATGCGTCTCTGGAGTATATAGTGCATATTTTCATGCATTGCGTATGCATGGATATCGTATCTAATCATAAAATAATCTTGCTATTCATAATATCATGACAGAAACCTGATATTATCCTAGTCAAATGAATTAGTGGGTACTCAAAATCAGGAGATGTGTAGTCATGGAAAAAGATATTCTTCTGAACTGAAATAAAAGTTAAAAGATTTGTCAATAGATATTTATAGTGTAGCAGAAGCAAATGATGTTTTGCTTAACTTTTCACTGTACTCAAAATCAATCCTACTGTCCTTGCAAAAACTCAAGATACCAGCATTTAATTGTTGTATTTTTGTAACTACTTGATCATCTGTAATGAAATGAATTTTGAATGAAAGGAAAATTATTTCTGCTATTCCTCAATATCATCAGAAACACATCCTAACATCATCAATTTTTCGTCAAGCTTTCTATGAAAAAAGGCATAGTTTTTGATGCTCGGAAAACAGTAGGTCCACTTTGAATGCTATTTTTCATGAATTTACATAAAAATCAATAAAATAAAGGATCCGAGTATTCTAAATGCATAGTCTTGAAAATAAATTAATAATAATTGTGTCAGCTTCAAAAATTGCTGTTCATTGCCAGCCTGGTGGATCCAGGATTTTTTTCTGGGGGTCTGACAGGTCTTCTCATATTTGAGATTAAAAACAAAATGCAACAATTAATGTAGAAAATATTCTCTTTATTTTGGTATTAAAGTTATTAATATTAAATTAAATGATTGAGGTTCTGTAATACACAAAATAAAACTAACGTAATGATCACCATATTAAGAATCTTGTCTATTTTTTAACGGTCAAGGGGGGCATGTGCCCCCCCCCCCCTTGATTATGTTGCTAGCGGTCGAAGTTGCAACCATGGTTTGCTTCTCTCCCCTTCTCTTCTACAGTACAAAGCTGACCTCTAAACCAAGCGTAAACAAACGTTAGACTAGAAAAAAAGCTACAATATTCAATAATTTTTATTCCAATACTCACCAGCTATGTATGTAGTGCCAACAGTGCTTTTAAATTTTCTGTACCTAAGCATTAAAACAGCGAAAATAACGTTGTTTTTTCATTTCAATTTTTGGCCCTCATGCAATTACTACAAAGTTTTTTTTCTGGGAAATGCATCAATAAGAGTTTGTTCCTTCATTATATCTACGCTAACGTGAGTGAATGGAGGAATTCTCGGAAAAAATATCGTTCAAAGTGGCATTACCATTTTCCAGGTATCAAAAGACCATACCTTTTCTCGTACAAAGTGGGATAAAAAATGTTGACGTAAGAATGAAATTCTGATAATATCAAGGGAATGTAGAAATAACTTCCAGTCATTTGCAATTAATCTCAATACAGCTGATTGAGTAGTTACCAAGATACAATAATTCAAACTCGGGTATCTCAACTTTTTGCAAGGGCATTAAATATTTTGGTGAAGGGTGTTAGAACCTTCAATTATATCATCTGTCAGGCAATGTTCGATTTGTAATGTTGGAGCATGGCACTGCAATCAGTTTAAACTTTAAATTTTAAGTAATGCACTAACGAGTGATTCCTGATTCTCTGGTCATGATTATCTTTGATGGTTCCGGCTTACTAGAGGAAAACAAATCACATCACAATATTTCATTTAGTCCCTAACAGTGAGCAACAACGCTAAAGTTTCACAAAGCAAATACAAAACAGCCACCATTTACTATAAAGTTAGCATATTTTAGATGCAAATTTAGTTTTCATACATCATGTACTTCGAGGGAAATATCACTATTGGTCTGCAAGAAAATTGGTTTTGTTTCTGATGACATGTGTTTCTTATGCCACATCTGAGCGGAGGAAAATTAAAACATGCTGTAAAGTCTTTCTCAGTTAACCTTACAAGTCGGAGACAGAGTTTACATGATAAGCCTACCCCAATTGTGATAAATGACTTTGAAATGTTCTAGTTATCTCCGTTGCCAAAAATTCCATTTTTATTTCCTCTACCCCCTCTATGGTCTTCTTACATATCACCTCACTTCTCTTGCATTAGGGCTAGCTAGGTGTGAGTATATTCTCCCAGCTTGCATGGTAAAAAGATGTAGACGATGTCTGACATGTTTGAATTTACCTCAGAATTTTGGCCTAAGTATAGCGTATCAACTGAAAGAAAACTAATTTTCTCAGAGACCGATGGTGGCAGCACATACTCTATTAGTAAATTAAAAGTTATGGGAAAATTTCCTCAAATACTTTTTGTTTACTCTGCTATATAGTATTTTTTTATACAATCAATATTATTTGTGGAAAATTGCCTGTAACTTTTATTTACTCATACATTTGAATTTCACCAGATTTAGACAGAAACAACTCTCCCTAAGAATTACCTTTTTTAGGAAACTTTTTCCCCCATTTTACACTTTCTCATACATTGTCTTTAAGTGTTAAGCTGATACATAAAGGAGGGAAAGTCATATGACATTATCCTGTAAGCAATCTACATTGGCCACATTCCAAAAAGTCAAAAGGCTTCACCCTCTCAGCAGAATATATACACTTTCATAATATACACCACTCAGTGGCGTAACCATGAGGGGATGAGGGGGATAGGTCCCTCCCCCCCAAAGCCTTAGAGAAATAAAAAAATATTTTAAACTATTGTCTAGTTTTTTCATTTAATACAGTCACTTGCTTAAAGTTAAATTTTAAGAGCCAAAATGATGTAAATTGTATTTCCAGGCATGTTGTTTTTCAAATATTTTTCTGAATCCCCCCTTGCCTGAGGGAGGGGTCACCCCCCCCATACTCCTCATCCCCTCTCCCAAAGCATATTCCTAGTTATGCCACTGACACCCCTTACTTACTCCATAATGAAATATTTAATAACAACATATTATACCCAAGTATGACGTACATATATCCAGATGCAACCATTGACATTAACTGTCTATTAAACATATATTCATGGTGGGATACTCAACAGTATTCATCCATGGATAATGACAAATTATTCTGGGGTAACATTTGGCTACATGGAGAGTATTAGCCAACACAGCATCAACAGCCACATTAAAACAAACATATAATGAAATCAATAATCATGAAAAAGGATAAGTTGTAAAATAATATTTGGCCCCACAAGCAAAATCAACAAATATACTATTGGAGGGAATGTGCTAATTTTATAAATTGCAAACATATCAAAACTGGGGTGCCATAAACTTCATTATTGGTAGGATGGTCCACACGGTTACAATACTATAAAATCCATTTCTACACCACCACTTATATGCAGTTTTTTACATTGTCAATTAATGCGAGTCATTTATTTGATATTTAAAAAGAAATGAGTGTTTTCTGGCAGATGATCCTCCTCTACTTATTGTAGGTAAATGGTCCTTTATAAATAATAATCCTAATTAATAAGAGCAATGACAGTATTAATTAAAGTGTGTATATTTTGCTATTTATCATGAGTCATATATTACATGAAATTATGAGAATCGGTTCGTTCCAAAGTTGCTTTAACTTTAAAGAGTAACTTTATAATTATGGTACTAAAAGGGTTTTAGTTGTTTCATAGCAATATCATTGAATTCAAAGTATTCTTGGTCCATTTTGATAATCCTAAGAAGGCATGCGGAAGGTAAGAGAAGAACTGAATTTTGCTTTTTGTTGGCCATTTTCTAAGCCATCCTGCTTCAAGTTCAATGCTTTGCTTGACTAGATGGAGCATAGTGACTCATTTAACGACAATAGCAGTTGACACATGTATGGATAAAGGTAAGTTTTATTTCAGGTAACCAAAATCATGATGAGATCCCTCAAGGTAAGCGGACTTTTAGTCATTTTCAGATCTAATTACAAAAATTCTCAATGTTTACAACGCTTGGGTATATTTGCAATTTATTTTTGCTTCATGCATTTCCTTTCAAAGCTTACTTCAGATTTTGAAATTACTTAACTAGTAAAGTGGTGAAAGACAATATAAAATGTCTATCATACAGTTGGTAAATAAACCTTTTGTCGAAAAAACTGCGGTGAATGATTGTTTGGTATTAGTTTTAAGTTAGCTACTATGTGAACATGTACTTGCTATAACAAGTGGCAGTGCATTCTGCTACCCATAACTAGAGGAAATAGTCACCTTATTCCATCTATGTTTTACATCCTAGTTGCTATGTGGGGAAGTGAAGAGGACTAGAGGTTTGTTATAGTGCATTTGATTCGATGCAGCTATGTTAGGCCTATATTTTCTCTAGCTTTGTTAGTCCTACCAAAAATCTACACAGATTTTTATAGGTTTAGGGTATTAGTGGGGTGCTTCTATTTTTTGAAGGATCACACTGAAAAAATTTAGCACAGTTTTAGCCCTTTCACTATGAAGCCTGTTTATAGTGCTACTTTCCAACATTGTCGTGGTTGGGTAGTGAAAAAGGTTCTAGATGTTCTCACTCCAAGAATATACCTTCCAATGAGTTTCATGCTTTTTTACAGTACCTTATATCTCACCCTTGATACTTGCCAGTACATAATTATCTGTTAGCCAGAAGAATTACCAGTGAAACTAAGAGTACAATGCTATTTTAATTTAGTTTCTGATCCATCCACATTATTTTTTGAGTGGACATTCATTACAATCAAGTGTACTAAAAATTTTTATCAAAGAATTAGCATTTCAAAACCCAGGGTTCAAGTTTAGTTATTTTGAAGGATGAAGTTAATGTAAAGTCAAACTAATTTCAGAAATTTTTCACGGAATGCAAGGAAATGACAAGTAATATTTTCTTTGTAGTTCATAGTTTGAGTGTCTAAGGTTTGTATTATGTGACAAGATATGATATTTTACAATTAAAACTGAGTGATTTTACACAGTACTTACTGTACAGCTGCAGAAATTTTCGTATTTGATGCAAAATTTATTCTTGTAGAATTCATTTTAAAATTACAATAGTTTCTACTAAAAATTATGAAATCAATTGCCAGCTTATGAAGGAGTGGATTACATTGTCATCTTCTATGTACGCAAATTATATTTTGTAAGTCTTCTGCACCCTAAATGGTTACACTAAGACCTCGATTGATAAATGGTGGGAATTTGACTATAATAACCAGATAAATATAAATATATTTTTGTCAAAATTTCATCAAAAAATGAAGGCAGTCTATCTTTTCTTCTGCCTGGGTGTATTTGATTGACTGTTTTTGGACTCTTTAGACTGTGCATAGAGATGGATAGGTCCTGCTCCTGATACGGCAGGGTAGCTAATGGTTTCATGGTAGTTTTTTGGGCTCCAGTTAAAGAGGATATATATGCCATTTAGTAAAGTGTTATTGGGTGGCTCTGAGCTTTAAGGAAATCCATCAGTACATTTCTTCAAACTCCAAGAGTTATTCAAGTCTCTGGAGACAGGCATCTCAGAAAAGGGTCTTCCCAGAACTTGAACACAAAAAGGAATCATCATCATTGGCCAACAATCCAAATATTGTTTTGAAGCAGCTCCCCCCTCAATTCTCCTATCAGCTAATCTTTTCATACCTATGTATTTCTTCTCTTTCACATCCTTCCTTACTTGTTACATATACCATATTTACTCATGTTACCCGCTTCCTTTTGTATCCTGCACATCCCCATTTTGGGCCAGCTCGCAAGGAAAAAAAACATCCTACCGCCTTTTGGGTGAGGTCTAATATAGGTGCTGATGATTCGTTGCTAAATCGATAAACTTACATTACCCTGATTAATAAGGTTAAATAATGTTAGAAATGTAATTCCTGCGAAGGTTTCCCAGCTTCATTGCTAAACTCTGAAGAAATTAATGAAAAGCATTTGAGGGAACTTGCTTACATTAAAGTTTGGAGGATTCCTGTAAGAAGCCACACACCCCCTTTTTTTCACCTGCATTTCCGGATAAAAGGTGCGTGGCTTCTACAGGTAAATACGGTACATATTTTGTTTGAGGTCTTCCTTCTCCATTCTTGCCATCTACTTGTCCCTCGACGATTGTCTTCATCAGGTTATCATGTCTCAAGATATGTATGACCCATAAGGTTGTTCCGTCTTCTTATCAATATACTCATGAAGCTTCTCTTTTCTCCTACTCATCTTAGGATTGAGAAATGTAATAAGACTCATTATTTATGCAACACCATTCTGTAAATCTCTGTGGTTTAGTAAGCATAACTCTGTCACCTTTGCCACATTGTGGTCTTGCGGCATCAACACCTTGTTTGGTGAACCCAGTCTGAGATTTGCCTTGTAATATGATGGCTTGGTAGTGTAACTGTAAGCATACCTGGCTGGTAATAGGGTAGTTTCCTTCATCAAAGAAAACAAAAGGCATTGATTGCGATTCATTACCCACCATTAATGTATTCATAGTATACAAATTATTTGGTTTTAGAAATCCCAGTTTAAACAAATGTTAATGGTCAATTTTAACTTCATTTGAAGAAGGCCAGATTGGTGGCCATGCGATCGCACTCCATGTGACGTCACAGGGACCTAGATGATATACGAGTAGATAGGAGTTTTACATTGTCTGAGATTACCAATGCATCCATGAGGCACAGAGCTCAGCGAAACATCTCTTAACAATCACTTATTAAAATTGCTTATGGTCGGAAAGTTTCCTTCGTTTCATAGGGTATTAATAATCCTTATTTAAGCCAAGCGCTACCTGCTAGCAGGGTACTCTGCTACCTGCTAGCAGTCTCCATCATAGCGGCACTCATAGCCTCACGCCAAGGTGGCTTCACACTGTGGCAGCCAGAACCAGAATGAAGTACAAGGGCTTTTCCTAGCATTCATATTTAGCCGTTGCGTTTTCGGGATTGAAAATTTTCACTTTTCTTTAATGGCAAAAAATAGATATCATCATTTAAAAATCTAAAAGTGTGAAATATGTACTTCCGGAGTAATAATCTTCCGATTTAGGCAATAAAAAAGAATTAGGAAACCACTCTATTGGGACATCTGAGTACGAATCCCGGTTAAGCCAAATGATTTTTTCATGGCAGATTTCATCCTTGGGGTATCCTTTATTGAGGTATCAACTGAAAATCATGCCTGGGAAGAAAGGTATGGGAAACTACATGGCAGATAGCAGGTATAGTGAGGCTGAGGATAGGGGTTGTTCATGATTTTAATTGTGGGCTAAGTGACTTGTAGATAACTTCAGGTTGCAGGCAGGTAACCAAAAATTTGCTTTCGGGATGGGAAGTTGGTATGCCTGGATGGTATGTGGGTTGCCTATAAGTTTTTATTTTTTTCAATGACCACAGATTGGAAAACAATAAATTTCATGAAATAAGCTATTGATTTTGTATGCCTAACGCTGAAACTTCTATTCATCTTGGTTTTTACTAAAATGTCTGTAGTTTTTTATAGTATGATCCACGTGGATGTTTATTTCCAAAATCTGCCGGATTTTTTCGAAAATATTTTAAACTTTTGGGCAGTGTGGGTAGTTAATATCATTAGATATCGAGAAAATTGCAGATCTGACTCTGACAGTCCTCAACTTTTAAATAGTTGAGACAAAGTAAGATGATATGTGTCCCTGGGCTAGTTTCTTCCTAAGGAGATGTACGATAGGCAGTCGCCACAAGAGAAAAAATTTCAAGGGATGTATAAGGAGACCCTAAAGCCTCCCTCCCCCCTGGCTGTCTGTCGGATCATGAACATCAGGCTTAGATTGCCTGAGCAATTGAGAATAGATATCTTTAAGAGTAATATGGAGAACATTATATTAGAACACCACTATATTTCCAGGTCCGAAAGGAACGATAAATAAGAGAGATATTATGCCAGACAGTTAGGTGTGGGAATTTGTTTTTCCTCCGAACAATGAAGGGCTTTTATAAAAGCTAGGCGGAACTTCGTCATAGAATTTCCTTTTATTATTAAGGGCTGGTGTCCTAACATCCCCCGCCACACGCCTATTGAGGCGCCTTGCGGGATTGTGTGTAGGTATAAAACGGATGGAGTGCGACGAAATCTCTTATATCCTGTTAAGCAGTTTTAACGTACGACTGTTGTGAAAAAAGGGTTGCATACGTTCAAGGAGTTCTGCTTCATTTTTATCGGAATGTGTTGTGATACCCGGCCTCCCCTAATGCCTATATAGATGTGATTTTTGTTCCAAACAGTTTGTATTTTTTTCGTAATTTTTTACTCACATACATTTTTTTGACTCGTATTTGAAATTTTGACGAAAAACAAAATTATCATCAATATTTTTGGTCCGTAGTGACTACGTAATTGGTAAGGAGATTAATTGGGACAGACATCTGTCATGATTAACATGATTTTGCCACTTATCAGCCCGATTTCTTTGATTAAATGGCTTAGGAGAACGCGTAACTCCTGTTTGATCGGTCTTTTTTCGCGACGAATACCTTTTACTGAACATGATCATCGATCATCATCATCATTCATGGCGCTACAGACTATGAGACTATGTAGTGCTCTGTCCTCCGAAACAATCTCCCTCCATTAGTAAAATAAATTATAAATTTCTTATGCGTAATGCTGAAACTTATATTCTTCTTGGCTTTCAATGAAACTACCGTAGTTATTATGACTCGGTCTCTGTTGACATTTATTTCTGAAATCCGCCTGACTTTATCGCAATTACTTTAAACTTTCTCTCTCTTCCGCTAATCGCCTCCTGACTCTCAGTCTTCTCAATTCGGCCTCGACATCATCAAACAACCGACTTCGAGTTCAAACCCTGCTTCCCTTCCCTCCTGGAATGCCAGCAAAAACTTTTTTGATTTCGGTGCTCTCCTCGGTGGTAATGGTAGCAGCGTGGCCCTATTCTCTCAGGATTACCCGGAGGAAAAAATTCCCAAACACTCGCCTGAGAATAGGGCTTACTGCTACTCTTACCTCTTCACTGAAAAGAAGGAACCACTTTGGTTTCATGATTGCGATTCCCCTCTGAGTCAGCGACATATACCGACGGAGGGCGATAAATAATTGCCGTTTCGAGCTAAACACAAAGTATATATAGCCTTGGAAACCATCTTAGGAGATTCCCCGGGTAGTCTTACCCAAGCAATCTCCTTTTTAAGAGAAACAAACGTTTTTAATAAATTTAACCATATAACCAATTTTTAAACATTCTTGAATCTTCAAATTATACAATTCTGATAATGAAATTCAACAACGTAATTTTTTTACTTAAATGATGCATTAAGTGATGTGAAATGTACACTAGCTGTCGATGCACGCAAACCAACCAATTCTGCTACTTCTGAAGCCGGAAAAGGCGTGGCCTTCTAGGATCCAGCCTCTTTCCCCTGGTATACATGAAAAATGCCCAGGATTTTTTTACTAACTTGTATGATTTAACTTAGAATTTTATAAAAATTCCGAAGTGATTGTGTTAAAAAGATAATTGGTACTTAAAGTGACATCGGGTGTCCCACAAGGAAGGGTAATCGGCCCCCTTTTGTTCATAATATGTATAAATGACCTATGTTCTCGGATTGGCAGTAAATCACGTTTATTTTCTGACCTGGATGTCACCTATCGCGAAAAGGCGACATCTGAAGTATCTGGGAGTTACGACAACTTCAAACTTATCGTTGGGAACACATAAAAAAACGTATGCGGCAGAGCCCTTTAGAAGCTAGGATTCGTCAAGCGTATTTTGGGAAGATTTTCCGATTAAAAAGTAAAATAGAGGTACAGAGGTGCTATTTTGCACTCATCCGGCCACACCTTGAATATGCACCGAGCATATGAGATCCGGTGCAGAAAGACCTAACCCATCAACTTAATAAAGTACAAAGAAAGCTGCGAGATTCGTCAAAAACGTCCTCGGGCGTAAAGGAAACGTTACACAGATGTTAAACGAATTAGGCTGGGAGCCGCTAGAGACTCGGAGGCTGCGCGCTAGGCTTTGATTGCTCGAGGAATTGAAAATAGTTATCTTTAAGAGCGAGTCGGAGAAAACCATAATAGAACCCCACTATATTTCCAGGTCCAACAGTAACGATAAATTAAGTGAGATATTTTCCCGAACGGATAGATATGAGAATTCGTTTTTCCTTCGAACAATAAAGGATTTTTATAATTGCTAGGTGTAATTTAGTTGGAACATTTCCTTTTAATATGTCAAAGACCTGTGTCCTGACACCCCCGCCACATGCCTATTGAGCCTGGTTGCGAGGTAGTATGTAAATGTAGAAGCCTAATCCTGGAAAGAAGAAGAGTGAAGTCTCAGAAATAAATTCTATTCTTAATCAGATACTCTTGGTGAGCTTTAAATAAATTGGAAATAAACTTTTCACTCCTAATAAAAAAATTCACCTCTGAATTTCCTACAATGCTTTCAACGGAATTGGCCCTATAGCGGTCTTTACTGTCAATGAATTCCTGGAAGGAAGGTTGTGAGTTTTCGTGAATTTGGGTATTTCTTTTATCTTGGTCGCGTGCACATAAACAAAAACTCGTTTTTTTTCTAGACAAAAGATCCGATAGCGTCCGCACGGGGTTCACACTGATTGGCCGTGGAAGGACTCTATCACTCTAACTCAAAGTCTGATTGGGTCCTTGATATTTGTGAAAATGTCTTAGGACAGGAAATCCGAATGCAAATTAAAGCTGGAAGAAAGAAAACTTATAGTATTTTTAATTTAAGTTGGCATTTCTTATACCTTCTTTCTCACTGGAATTTGGGATATACAGATGTTTTCGTTTAAGTCACTTAGTCTCTTAGCTTAATAATTTCAGCGTATTGATATTTGAAGGAAGGAATCGACAGATTAGTCTGTTTGGGCCGTGAGATTTCAAAAAAAAAATCTGCGAGAAAAATTCGCAAAAGAAACTCCCCATTGTTGGTTGGAAAACTTTGGCTGTAAATGTTTTTATTTCTGATAATTGATGCAATCCGCTTCAAAGCCAGCAGGTTTATTACGCTTGCTGTCGCTTAAAACTGCTGCTAACGAAAAGCGTCCAAGTTTATCGTTTCATCGGTCGAACGGAGTATTTTGATCGAAGCACTTCCGCACAGGATTCAATTAGTGATAGGAAAATCGGTGAAAAGTATCTGTCACCGGGATTTGAACCCGGACTTGCGGGGATCAGTGGCGGGCTGGCTACGGTGAAAGGGTGGCCCTAGGGCCACATTTTAGAAACTGTCTCATTTTTGAGTCCTCACTCTCTCTCGGAGGTTCACATCTCAAACTTTATTGGAGTTTGAGTTCGTATTTTAGAAACCAACTCCAACGAAACTCAATTGAGTTAGATTCACTGTGGTATACCTTACAAAATAATGCATTCCCCTAAACTATTTTAATTCATGGTCTCCTGCTCAACAAGAAATAGTATTACTAGATTTTAGTGCCACGCACGGAAGTATTTTTACGAGATGTGTTGCATTTTAAAATGCTAATGCGATGGTGGCGGATATCTTGGAAATTGGCGACACAATTTGAGTCGGGACTCGAGTGAGATCTCGTAACACCAACGTGGCAACCGAGCCGAATTTAAGTAGGGATTAAAATATGAGTAACTATTTAGTGTCCGACTATTTTAAGGGCCTTTTGGTTTTACGGCCCATCGACCACGTCGATGCCGTGGCTTTAGAGCAACCACTTCGCCCCAAATGGGGATATATACATCTACATGTTGACTTGCGAGCCACCTCTAGGGTGTTTGGCAGGAGGTGATCAATCGGCAGCCTGCAACATGCAAGGGGACCCCCACATGCGCACCAAACGGTCATAAAAAATACTACGCATAATAAAAAATATACGTTCACATTGACGCAAAATCAAATCATGCAACGCTTTTAATTCCTCATATCTAATCCAAAGGTTAGAACAATCGGAAAAATAAAAACACACAATTAGTCGTCCTAGTGAGGGACGAAATTTATTTTATTAATCGAGAGCCCGTTGCTATCTTTAATTGTACGAGGAAATAATGACATTTTTGATATTTATGTGATATTTTTTATATAAGCCCCGCCCCCATATCTCTCATCTTCGTTTGTCCATAAGACCTCATCTTAGAATAAAAAAATAGAAAAATATTTCAAGGTCTAAGAGAAACTATAATTTAAGAGAGATACATCGGTAATCTGAGAGGTGTAAGAATTCCATCTTCCCTCGTACAATATCGGACGTGATTTTAGTCGTCTTCAAAATACTTACTTACTAATGGCACCGTAAGGCATCGTCTTGAAATTTAAGGCTATTTCAGGGTATGATATACAGGTGTTTATAAAATGCACGTATAGATATACAGACATAGATGTATATAATTTACAGGATGTTTCAGGAGGAATCTGCAATACCTTAGGAGACAAATTTTTGTATTTTTTGTCTGTAAATATGGGGTCGCAACTGCTTAGTCACTGAGCTATGGCAACGCAAACATTTTTTGGATTCACTTTTCAGTTACCTTGAAAACTGTTTTCCTTGGGTATCCAGCCTTTTCGGCTTTTTATTAAATGCTAACAATCAGAATTTTTTATGAACATTAAAAAATTTAAGGTTGGAAGAAAATGTGAGTAAAATTGTCGGCAACAATTACTCTTTGAGATTAATTAAATGAGAGATTAGAGCGAGTACCAAAAATACAATTTCTCAACCACATCCATTTTAAGAACGCGAGTTTCCTAAAGAAAGGATCGGTCCGAAGGCTAGTTTTCATAGATGATCGTAGAGTTCCCTCTCTTTTCCTAGGTCATTAAGTCTGTTGCTCAGAGAAATAAAAAAATACGTCACTTTCGGTAAAATTTCAAAATGTACTCTTCAATTTGTAATTCATCGACTGAAGGCCACAAAAATAGGCTTTCTGATCCGTATTTTTTAGAAACTCCTTTTAAAAATGGGGATTTTTATTCGAGCGTTTATGGAGATACTTGTCTCAGAAAACTAATGAGTTTATTTATGCCAAAATATACATTTGATTATTATAAAATGAAAAATTGAAGTCAAATTATGTTATTTCCATGAATATGACGCTACGGTCGTCTCAAATTGCTTAAAATTTGTTAAATTAAAAATACAAGAATTTAGTCATTCACATTTCTTTGTCGTCGTAAACAGCCATTTGGATTTCGAAGTTTGGTTTGACGCAGCTCTCCACTCAGTTCTCCCATCGGCTGATCTTTTTGCACCTATATAATTACTTTCCTTCACAACCTTCAACACCTTCCATATGTATCTCATCCGTGGCCCAACTCTGACATTCTTCCCTTCCACTTCCCTTCCACTTCCAACGACAATTTTAATCTTTCCATCGATTCTCTTTATGTGGCAGGTTATATTGTCCCGTAAAAATCGTAAGAAACCGAAGAAAAATCGTATAAATTTCCTTCCACATAGGATTATTTTTTCTTTTCTTTAGAAACATTAAATCATGGTGTCACTGGTAGTAGAATCCGCCCACCTTTTTGACGGTGCAGGATTCCTCATCCCAACCCTTCCAAACCTATTCCTTCCTTGGAGGTGTCGTCGGGTTCTCATCGCGGCCTACTATCCTTTTTTCCTTCCTCTGTCCTTCCCCTTTAGAGATGGTGCGGGCGTAAAGGTCTCTGGCTTGGTTCCCGGTTCTGGAGAGTATACCCCTTGCGGGTCCGCCCTGGATGTCCGATTCCACCGTCCCATCTTTCACCCAAGGATTTCAAAAGTCTACTCTCCTACTCTTTTTAGAAGGTCCTCATTACTCACACGTTCTATCCATTTGATCTCGATCATACTTCTACACCAAATTTCGAAAGATTCAAACCTTGATTTCTGCGCTACTGTTATCTTCCATACCTCTCTATCATAGAGAAGTGCTCCGAATGCAAGTCCTAGTAAAGATAGTGTAAATATCCTTTTCAACCTTGATGGATCTCGTCTACGACGGCAAAACTGAATTAACTAAATTTCCGTATAGAAAAATACTTTTAAAAGTTTCTCAAATGATGGCAGTAGTGATGATTTTTTTGGCAGAAGTTTCTTTAATAGCTCTGGGTTAATCTATCAAATGACTCACTACTAAAAAGCAGAAATTAAAAATGTTATTATAAGAGTATGATTTTTCCAAAAACCTAAAATCCTAGAACTTTTTTCAAGCTATTTGAGCCGACCGCATAGCGTCATGTATGAGTTAGGTGTATGTTACACGGAGGTAGGAAATCCGCAGGTGTTATTGCCCCCATCTCGCCGCGCCGACGTAAGAGCTGCGAATTTTATGACGACAGAGCTGGGGCGGCGATGGAAATGGATCAGGAGGCCGCGGTGTGAGGGATTATGACGTCAGAGCGTGCGAGCGCATCATCGCTGCCGTCCTATCAGAGAGGCTCCGCCCATATTTCTCATCCTCGCTCCGTCTCTCATTACGAGTGGGACTCGTCCTTTTTTTGTTTTGCGCTGGGGTTATGAATGCGCGTCGCGACCGTCAAATGCGCAACCTGGATCTCGAGAATGTCTCCCCTTTTATCGACATGGGTTAAAGGAGCTGGCGTCAAACCGGACTCATTGTCACGTTCCGCGAATTCAAGGGACGCTGTGAACTTCAGTGTGAGAATAGCGATATCGATCGTCGGTGACGGTATAGTTTTATCGAATCGCCAATTTTCGTCGGATCTTCACCAAAATTGGTATACATAACTTATTTCACATTCTAAACAATCCTAGGGGTGGGCGAAAGCGCTTCGAGTACAAATAAAAATTTACCTACTCATTACTTATCTTGGTGTCGGATGGGTAACTTATACAGGAGCCATCATAGATGAGAAAAGACCCCTAGGATTGTTTAGAATGTGAAATAAGTTATGTATACCAATTTTGGTGAAGATCCCACGAAAATTGGCAATTCGATAAAACTATACCGTAGCCCGATCGTTTTCATTTTTCTCGTCGATTTCTGTATATAAGAGTTACGGATATCTTCTTTGCTTTTTCTATTGTGTTAATTCATTGTCCTGGAGTATAGGTCTTGAAGAATTTCAAATGCAAATTTTCGACAACGTTTCCGTGTATTTTTACACCTCCATCAGGCCTATGAGTGAATATGAGTACATAATTTTGATACATACAAGGTTATAACGATGTTTTTTCACTAATAAGATAAAATAGAATGCAGTCGTAAATTAATTTAAGAGAAAATGCTTAATATTTTGTTGTTGGTAATTACCTATCATTTTTAATTAACTAAATAATAGTAAATTTTGCTGAAATTTTCGATGCCTGATCTGCTATTATACAACTATTTTTGTTTTTCCTTCAATTTTCCTCGTGATATTTCTCGATATAGATTATTTTTACAAGTTTTTTTTTAACTTGCTTCGACTGTTTGTATGTTTCATAGGTGGAATCTAGCGATTGAAATCTTACCATCATCGGATGGACTTGAAATTTTGCAGACTCGCGTGATTTTGATGCCAAAACAATATTCAGTGATCAGATATTAGACATTTTCTTCCTTTGTACTCTAATTCATTGTCAAATTGCCTAAATGGGAAAAATAGTTTTCAAATTTCTCAGTAGATGGTGTTAGATGTAATTTTGTTTTACAATTTCTTTAACGGATCTGGTCTAACAGATCTTTAACAGAATCGATTGCATAATTCACCACAGAAAAAGAAGAAAATAACTTAAAAACTTTAAGACAAAATAGACTCCAAAAACAGTAAAATATGGACTAAAAAGTGAAATATTTGGTTTTCATTACTCGTAGAATAAAAGCTTATTTTTTGGTCAATTTTATACTGCGTTTGGAAAAATTTTATTTTTTAATTTAATTTTCATTAATTTTAATCATTGCCTGAAATTGAAATTCTGGGATTCCGCCAAACATTTCCAATTTGAAAAAATGGAGAAACAACGGGATTAAAAAAACTGGCTGACTACGCACACATGCGCGATGATTTTTAGAAGTAAAGCCCAAAAATGGCTTTAGCCATGAAAAACATTGGTGATAAGCACAATCATTAACCCTGCTCTTTTCAATGTAATGGAGAAAATGATAGCTTGAGCATTCGTTTAGAATGTGGTCCATTCATCTTGTCACAATAATTTCCGTCTCCTTGAATCAAAGTTTTTATGAGATTTTTACAATTTAGGCGGAATTATAATCTATTTTTATTGCCGTTCACTGACCGGCATGAGAAATTCCACATGTGTTCATGGATGGTCAAAAATAGCGGCAAAATGTATGTGGCTACTAACATATCCGTGATCTCTGAAAATGACGCTGTGTGACTAGTAGAGCAATCAATTGGGGTGTGATTGCTACTGCTCCTGAACTTGAGCACGTAATTAAAAATTTCCCTCGAGGGAAACTGAGGTAGTATGCAGGTGGCCTATTATTATTATCAATTTCCAACTGATATTTTGCGGTCAATTTGCACGCATCGGAAAATCGTACATTTCATGAAATCAGCTGCATAATTCATTGAAATAATGCTGAAAATTGAAGTAATCGTTGGCATGTAGCAGACATAAACAACCTGTTCAAAAATGCCGTGTATCAAGATATAGTGCAGTTCTCCTCAGCAAGTGCATCACGGGTGGTCACCAGAAAGCGAAAATTTTCGTATATAGCCCTCACAACTCCTCTCTTCTTGCTGCGTGCCTTCGCGAATTGCGATCGAAAGTCATCATATGATTTAGGCTTGGTTAGCGCAGTAAGATCTGGAAGATTTATATGAACTTAAAAGAGTAGGTACGTTTAAGGAAGAGGTAGTGAAATAAAAAAAAGAGATGTGAGGATGTGGAGAAATATGTGAATCGGAAACGAAAGGAACTGTATCGGAAGAGAATTTTTTAAATGCTTTATGATTAACGGTTGTATATTAATGTTTAAATCACTGCTAAATAATTCAGGGAAAATTCAAGTGAAAATAATAGCTTGAATCTAAGTTTATGTATATATGCCGATGTGTAAAATAATTGTTTCGGACAATATATATCTCCTTTTTGTGTTTCTTTCTGCTACTAACTTCTTAGTGACTTTTAATATCAATTCAGTTGTGCCTTATATTTATTTTGCCATGAATTTGGATGTTCTCACCGACGAAAAAGAAGCGATACCCTTGTATTTATAGATATAGTTCAAGATAGTTCCCAGAATAATAACTGAGAAAAATATGAAGAGATTGGAGTAGATTAAAATGACAACTGCAAACTTAAGGACGTAATAAGACATGGAAAAGAGGAAAACAAATTATTATGTGTAATGTTTTTATGCTCCAAATTTATAATTAAATTTTTGCAGTAAACTTTCGGTTAAATCTTTATCTTGTTTAGCGTCATGAAAATAGTATTTACGGCTTTGCTGTCAGATCTGCTACGCCAGAAAAATCGTTTTATCAGATAAAATAATTCGAAAATAACATTGAAGGCGGTGTATGGTGAAATTAAGAGGCTTTCATTCAAGGGTATCGAAAATACGTCAATAAATAATAAAATATTACGAAAATGGAAAGAGATTATAGTTTGTTACCATGACAGCTGTAGCTCACGGGTATAAATGATACAGTGCAAACAGAAACATCGATTATAATGTTTTTATTCCCCAACTTAATCATAAAATTTTTTAAAGTTGTACTAAAAAAGGCGGTCTAATTTGTAAAACTATTACAAAAACTTTAATTCGAAGGACCAGATATTATTATGACAATATGAATGGACCATGTTGTACAAGAATGCTCAATCTATCTTTTCTCCATCACATTGGAAAGGCACAATCATTCCTGGTGTTTTTCATGAGCTAATAACCATAAGATTAAGGCTCTTATATTCACTTCGACATCAATCGACGTTTTATTTATTTATTTAAGTTATTTTACAGTGAAAAGTTTTAACAATAACATGAATTAGACAATAACAAAGAATTAACCAGTAGAGAAAGGAAATTCAATAAGCAAACAAACGTTTATGCTGAAATGCATTCATTCTCCCACTTAATCATTAAATGTTGTTTAGTAAGCGTTTGGCTATATCTTCATGTTCCTTAGCGTTTAGGAAATAACGAGGATGGATAAGCTACCAGATTTGATATGCCAGCTAAATTGTTTCATCAGAGAGGATATGAAAATAAGATTGAATTCGGTGCACGGAGAAATTGAGAGGCTTTTCATTAAAGGGATCTTCATTGGTTGGCGGTAAATGACAAAAAAATAATAATTCTTTCGGGTGTGTACCCTGCGCTCGCGAACGTAAAGCAAATGGAGCAACGCAACCTGTGGAAAAAAGCGGAAGGGGAAAATGACTTGAGGGTCGTGCTGAAAAGGCAGCCTGGTCGGCTGTCACGTACCGGCGAGGGAGAGGTGGTTGTGCCTCGTTGGCTTTGTGGGGCTCGTGGGTAGGGCAGTGTCCTGCCTGAGCTCAACGAGGAGAAAGGCGCGAAAATT
Source organism: Ischnura elegans (assembly GCF_921293095.1). Classification (NCBI taxonomy): domain Eukaryota; kingdom Metazoa; phylum Arthropoda; class Insecta; order Odonata; family Coenagrionidae; genus Ischnura; species Ischnura elegans. The sequence continues at coordinate 74,034,311 of NC_060254.1, forward strand.
GCCGGCGTAGTCGGTCCCCGAAAAAATAAAAACATGACGGCAGCCGCTGGAAGAGGCGTATGGTGGGGAATGCTGAGTTGATATACTCACTTTTTTCACCTGTTAAAGGCGATCTCTTCACTACCGACGGGGCCGCGTGGGAGAGGATTAGCGCATAAGTTCACGCAGTTCGGCAGGTAATGCCGAGGTTCGTACAATCTGCTGTATAAAATTCATTTCGTATTCATAACCAAAGACACTTTAATTATTTAATGATATTAAAATATTTGTCATTTTACTCTTCTTTGCATCATCACTTGTCAATAATGTTAAGATTGGTTTGACGCAGCTCTCAACTCAATTCTCCTATCATAAAATATTTTCACACCAACGTATTTCTTCTCTTTCACATATTTCTTTGCTTGTTCCATATATTTTATTCGAGGTCTTTCTTTTCCGTTCTTGTCATCGATTTTTCCCTCAATGATTGTCTTCATCAGGCGATCATGTCTGAAAAGATGAACCTGTGAGGTTTTTCCGTCTTCTTAACAAGGATTTTATGAGGATTCTCTTCTCTCCTACTCTTCTTAATATTTCCTCATTACTTACTCGGTCGATCCATTTGATCCTCATCATTCTCTAGAACCACATTTCGATAAATAAAATCACCTTGGATAGAACCACCTTCTTTGCATAAAGAAATGAATTAGAAACGGTGAAACTGTTTTCACTGTAGAAAAAAAAACATTTTTCTAAATCTATTATTCCCTCTGCATGGCTGTCAAGTGGTAAAAGAAATATGGAGTCGGTTTCCATGACAGCTGCAAATTATAAGAATACCCGCCCGCCTTTCGAGATACGTTCAATGTTTGTCTATCTCGAGTAATTTAAAAAGAAAACTGCATTGATGCGCTGAGTGTCTCGTAGTTCATGATTCCGACGAAATTTGATATTCGGAAATTAATTCTTTGCTCAATCAGCATGCAAAATATGTTTGTGTTCGACTTTGGATCAGATTTTAACACAGTGTGGTGGTCAACTCCACTTCCTTTAACTCAGCATTAAAATTGGTGTGTTTATTCCATTTAATTCAAATACCATAGTGAATGCGAAATGAAATGCAATGGGCTAATGAAACGGCGCTTTTTAGCTTCATAAATTGATACTTCCAATAAATTTATATTTTTTGACGCAAGTACAAGAATTTCTTCTTTCACTGGCATATGTAAATATGCCCTTATAAATTAAATTTTTAATTCAATAAAATGCCAAATTCTCTTCCTTATTTATATGAATTATATAAATCAATTACTGTAATTACATTTAGGATTTTCAATGCGAACATCCCTACATATTATAAGGCTGAGGACACAACGTATCCATTGTTCGATATTGTGGGTTTCGTGGGCTCAATGTCAGAAACTGAAATAACTTGAATGATACTGGTGGGACTTTAAAATTACTAATAATATTAGTTAAAAACTAAAAATACAAATTAATAATGCCTTGAGTGTGTAACGCAATATATTGCTGTTTTGTACGTTCATGGGGCAGTCGAGACAGGAAAATATACTTCATTTAAAATATGCCTTCAAGAAAAATGTATAACCTAGGAAAATCACAGTGTACTCCACGATCCTGTTGCAGACCCGAAGAGGGTGCCTGATTTCGGTGAGAGATCCTCCACTGCTAATCAATTTAGGGCGGACAAATATTGTCTTTAAAGCATTGAGGAAAGAGAAGAGAGGTTCTAAGTAGTTACGGAAAATGTTTTCACAACTTATAGTGAAGAGTAAAATATTAAAAGTACTTTTACTGCACCGGTAATCAGGAAGATAACTCGTGACCCTGAATTTCAAAATATAGTGGAAAAATCAACGACGCCGCCATTAGCCTGCTAATGACAAAAAACGTATTTTCCATCCTACGGCCAAGGTTTGTACTTGAGCATTTTTCTTCAAACATGCAAGAAAGGTTCGAATTTAAACTCTAAAAAATATTCTGTCCCTGCAAAGATTTGAAACTGATTCCCTTGATGAAAGTGGTGTGCCAGTACCTTTACGACCACGTTTGTTTTTGGTTATTATTTTTGTGTTTCCTAACGATTTTAATTTGTTCTTAAGATGGTCTATATTGCTTACACCTCTTTAAAGATGGTAAATGAAAAGCCTTCGTGCCCTTCACGCAGCTTTTTAAATGTACGCCGATCGATTTCAACGACTAAGTAAGCGGCAACGCTTCATGGGGGCGTGCCAACTGACCAAAATACATATTTCGCACAAGAAATACATACACACAATATATAATATATTATATACATGGCGATAATAAAATAATGGTGTAGTCATTTTTTCATGAAGAGTCACGAAAAGTAAAAAAATTGACGAAAATGTCTACTTTCTATATTACGCTTCACATAAAAGTGAATCAATGCGGGAAGAATCCAAACAAAACGAAATTAATTATATCATCGTTGAAGTGTCCGCACCAATATCTCATTTTTTTGGAACCAGTGCACATGAATCGTGTCATTACACACAGGGTCATGATTAAATAATATTGTTCTTTTGAACATGACTTAGATGAAACAAGTATTACTTACAGTTCAGGTTTTTTTATACTCTGAATTTGTCGTCTCAAACAGTTTTATTTTTGCATAATTAATAAATTTAAACATGTGCGCCCTTAGTCGCACGACAACAGAAAATCGGGCGTTGACGTTAGCCTAGTCCTTACGAAATACGCCAAGGGGGTCACGGCTTAACGTCCCATTCGATGTACAAAGTGCTGCACTTGAAGTGCCCCCCACAAGGCACTCGAGCGGGGATTGGGCAGTCTCTGAAAAGTCTCTGCCACTCTATCCCAACTATCTTCCAATGGGTTACTGCAACAGCACCATTCTTTTAAGCTTACCCTGTGTAGAGAGTGGGGTAAGGATCAAGCCGAGAGGGAGGGATACAGTGGCGTAGCCGAGGGGGTCCGGGGGGGGGGGGTCCGGAACCCCGCCCCCGAAATATGAAAACAAAATTATTTTCCTTCATAAAAGAACACAAAATATTGAAAAACCATTAATATACAAAATATTTCTTTAACAAGTGAAGTTTTTCGATTATTAAAAATGTTAACATTATTTCAAAACCCTATACTTAGTACCCTGTTTTTCAAAAATTTTCCCCCTGGTTTTGAACTCCCTCCCCCCTCAGAACGATATTCCTGGCTACGCCGCTGGAGGGATAGTTCAGGACTAGAGTGAGGGGCGTGGTGCCGAGGATGAGAAGGGGAGGGAGTTTGATTTTATCAAAGACAGTTGAGAGAGTAAATTTGAATTTGGGTACCAGTCGGATTTCATAGCCGTTAAAAACTATCTGAGAGGATTTTACAGTTTGTCAAATCATTTACAATGCATACATTCCATGAAATCTCTATCCACGCCCCTCAGCGCGGCGAAAACCGAAAATTTGGACCCAAATTTAACTAATCACAGTTTCATGATAATAATCATGCTAAGGATCGCGAAGACATATAAGAGAAGTGCGGTCATTCAAATGTTCATTAAAAAAACCTTCATGTTTACTATAATGTCACAGGTATCTTCACCATTTTATGCACAATATTTCGGCAGAAACTCATTATATGTTAAGCTGTGGATTGTAAAGAAATAGTAATACGTAGTAGTGACACCTAGGCAACGACACGTGATGTGTCGAAACCTTAGTCGGTTGCATTAAATTCTGTGAGAAATTTAATCCATCACCATCATCCTCAGTCAGTAGAGGAAACAGAAAAACTCAAGGGAGGTGCAAAATATATCTTGTGTTACCTTTACTTTTATCGCAATAAAAAATAATCAAGTCGCTTGCAAAGTTTCTAAGAAAGTTTTGATTAAAGTGATTATACTTGCATACAAGGCAATGCCATCTTATGATATAAAAAAGTTAAAGTAGTGGTTCTGCATTTTTCAGTAAGTTGGGCGGCCCCGCAAAACGATGATGGATTGCGAAAAGATGGATGGCATCGTTTCGCGACCGACTAAAGGGGGCGCGCGCCCCCTGCGCCCCCCATATGTATCCGCCATTGTCATCAGTGACCAAACCTGAGATTGATTTGATGAAACTCTCCATTCCTCTCTCCTATCCGATAGCATTTTCATATTAGTAGTATTTCTAGTCTCTAGTAGTATTAGTATTTCGTCTCTATTACATTACTTTACAGCCTGTTTTTTTGTGACTCATTCGGGAATACCCTTTCCCTTCCACCTTCTACGATTTTTTACATCAGGCTATCATGTACCATAACGTGGCCGATAAAGTTGTCGCGTCTTCTCGTTAAGGTTTTTAGTATACTTCTCTTTTCTCTCACTCCCCTTAGCTCTTCTTCGCTACTTACACGGTCGATCCATTTTATCTTCGCCATTCTTCGGTAGCACTACATTTCGAATGCTTCCACTCTTGACTTCTTTGCTACTGCCAAAGTCCAAGCCTCGCTTCCATAGAGAAACATGCTCCCTATGTAGTATCTGATGAATTGTTTGCTTACTTCTACGCTTGTACTCTCAGCTGTAAGAAGATTCTTCTTTTAGAAAGGCACTCTTCGCCTGCGGTATTCTGCTGACTATTTCTTTCTTGTTTCGTCCATCGTTAGTAACAAAATGGTATGCTGTTATTTAATGTCTGTTTCGATTGGTTTGCAAATTATTTTCGCTATTGTTGCAATTTTCCAGAATCAATGAAGCTGTCATTATTCCTATTAAACTATCTTCACATTCTGCTGGAACTCCGTATTGCTCCTATATTTTCTCTTCTAAATTTACCTACCTAGCTTTTAACTCTAACCCACCATGTCATTTAGATGACCATGACATTTGCTTTTGAACTTATACGCTTTATTATACCCTCCAAATGATTTTTTCTCTAGTTTTTTTGCTTAAGAACCTTTTGAATGATTAATTTCCATGATCACCCGTAATTTAAGTCGGCTTTGTGGTAATTTTAGTCATATTTTGTTCATGTAAATTATTTTTATGATTTATTATTATGTATATTTGGAAGGTTTAATGGTATAATTAATGCTACATTAATGAGGTGTTATATTTTTTTACGGTATTATTATGTAAAAAAATTCGTACCTCGAAAGAGATTTACATAATATCAAGCCAAGTAAAAGTAACTAGGCTCTGTGTAACCGCATCAATGCGGAATAAAATAAGTTAAATTTAATAATTAATATTATGATTAATTAAATATAACTATTTATATTGAAATAAAATTAATAAAAATATAAAAAGTTGTAATTACACAAATTAATATTTATCTTTTATTGTTTTCTTTGGGATGTGCAAGTTCTCGAAAATTCGAGTCGAGTCGAGAAGCTGGTACTCGACTCGTGAGCTTCGAGTTCCATTGCAATTGTCGAGTCGAGTAATTTCGGATACAGAACTGTCGAGGCCATTTGGTTAAGAATGATAAATCATTCCTAATTTTTGGCGTGGAAATTTCAACTTGATTTATACGTAGCAGTAAAAAACTATGGTAGCCAACGTGGGTGCCGAATACCTTTCAAATATTACAATACAAATACAAAATATTTATTATAATTATGCAACTGACTTCACTAGAGCTCTCACTAGCGATTAGGATACATTTTTAAATTAAATTGTCGATACATATTACGATAGATACATCTATTTAAAGTGCTTATGGAAAATTTTCAGACACGTTTTTTTTCTTTCGTCTCTTAATTTTTACACAATTAACTCCTCATCATCTTTTCATTTTTACATGAAGCGTTCAGAAGGTAAAATTCACGAGGGTAGTGGAGAAATGAGAATATGTTGGTGCATGCATTATCCTATTGCCACATTAATAAATTACCAAACTTGACTCGACTCGAGATCAAAAAGTACTAATCACCTATGCCTAATGTTTTTATCCTTTTTTATCAAACTCTAATACGTCTGAAATGGTTGTTTGCTGGTGAATATGACATTATCAGAAACATGATGAAGCCCACCATGCCAATTTTAATGGCGATGATGGTGGGTGACGATATGACTCGTTCCGTTGATATTAGTGATTTTTTGCATTGCACTTGCCTTTTTAGTGGTATAGATCTAGCGTAAATATTAACTATGCCTGACTTCCCAGAGAAACTTTAATGAAAATCAACTCTTGATCTTGCATTAATTCAAATGCCAATTTTTATCTTGGGATTTGAATTATTGCATAAACGACCGTTTTTTTTTTGCTGGGGATATTCCAACTACAGTTTTGTCAAAAAAAATCTAATATTTTTCTATACCTCCCTTCGATCAACTCTCTATTTTTGGCTTCACTTGACTTTCACTTCACTTGGCGGTTATCTTAATTGGAAAATTGAGAGTTGTGAAAGGATTTCTAGGACCGGCGATTGAATTATTCGTCTACATGTCTTCGGATAAAATTCTGATGAATATATCTTCCAGGGATGAATCGACCCTTTGTCCTTCAAAACTTCTTGATTGTGGTTTTAACTGTATGCATAACGTTGTGGTATTGGAGAAAGTAGTATAAATTTATCAATTTTGAGTAAAAAATAGTTTTCATGCCTGTTATTTTGCGTTTGGATCGGCTGTGATATTAAAGCTTTACTATAAATAGCTTTACTGCATTCACCTAAACCATGTTTATCTTTTTTTTGGTAAAGGATGTTTTTTTCAGTAAATCCTGTGAAATATTGACGAGGCAAAGCAAGCAGAGTCTACGTCCCTGACATTAACAATTTTGTGTAGTTGATGGTGTCACTACAAAAATATACAGTGGCAAGTTACATGATACTTTTATAATTCGTGGGTGTTTTGGTTTGGTGCAAATGATTGAAGCCGTTTCTTTTTCAAATAAATTCAGCAATTCCAGCAATATGTATGAAGGTAAATTATGTTGAATATAAGCGATAAAAAGGTTAATGTTACAAATTTCAAGCTGTTACTGTATGGAGTAAGTTTTTGTGTGTTCATATGCTTATTTATTAGTGCATGGTATTCAATACCAGCTAATAAATGGCATAAAGTCTAAAAATTGACCAAAAACATTCAAAATTTCAAATTGCGATATGTTTTCGGTGTACTACCAGTACCACTTCCACTGATACCAGCGTGAATGAGTTTCTATTGTTTAGTAGAATATATTTAATACCGGTAAACGAATCCTTTTGAGTATGTAAATCGTCCAAAAAAATTCAAATTTCCAATTTTAGGCGTGAATACGACTGGTTGGTGTAATACCTATGTAACTCTCACTAATGCTAGCGTAAATTGAGTGAAATTTTTCATTGCGTGTATTCAATTTATTGCATCCTTGTCTCATCATTTTGTGTGTGATCGCCTCTCATCATCCATTTCACTCTGATTCATGATTTCCATAAAACAATTTTTGAACGTTTATTCACCCCGTGCAGAACTCCGGAAAGTGCGAGAAAAGATGTGCGGAGTGCTGGTGGATGGCCGAGTCCTATGGTCCGGGGCCTATACGCCTCCAAAGATGTCGCTCCCGGCTAACGGTACCCTCGTCAATACTAATAATGCTTCACTTTTTATCGCTTATCACTGCCTCCTATAGTCAAAACACGCTTGAAAAAAATAGTACACGCATTCGAAACAGCTTTTCTAACTAGTGTAGCTCACAGCTTTTTCGTATCTGATATTCATTAAATTTTTCATTGACAATGCTTTCGATTTTTCATTAATTGGGCATAGATGAATTAATTAGCTTCTCCTTTATGAATAGCGGCGACATTTTTTCTCCATTGAAATAAATAATTTTCATGCATTGCATGGGGCTGGCCAACTAGTCGATCATGAAGCCGTAAAGGTTTACAATATATCAAAACCATGCAAAAATTACTTAATTCAATTTTTTGGATGGAAGTGATGGAAGATTTCGTCAATATATAATTTCATTGTCGTTTCAGTAGCAAAAGTGCAATAATACCGCCCTTTATGTAGAGCATATTTTTTTCAAATTATCAAAGTCTCTCTCTCTGCTATAGACGAGTTGGTCAGGCCTAATAAAGAAAGTAGATTAGCAATGCCAATTTTATATCTAAATAATCACGCTTCTAGTTAAAATAGAGATTCTGGAACTAGAAACAAATATTTATATATAGTGTTTTAAGTCACCAAACATTAGTGACAGCATTCACTTTCCTTGAACATGGTTTTCGCGGAAATATCTAATGATTTTTTCTTGTATTTTACATGTAACTTTCGAATTTCGATTTTTTTATTATAATAAAGATTTACAAAATAAGGAATGAATTTATTTAATTTTCTTATTCTTTATCATCTTATATCTTAAGTTTTTTGCATGCAATATTATATTATATATTGTATTCTAATATTTTCTTGTTCCTACTCATTGTTCCTAATTTGCAAGAGTCTTACTCAGAGTTGTTTTATCTTTATTTTTATTCTTAGACTTTTCGTTAGTAGCCACGAGGGATTGTGTTTGAACCTCTCTATATTATTTCGAGCGATAACTACTCGATCTAGAGGGAAATCAATTACGCTCTTAAAAACGCATAAACATATCAAACGCCGTGATATAGTACCTACCCTTAGATCGAGTTTTTATTGCTCGGAATCATCTCGAGCGATTTAACACTGATGGCTGACAAAACGTAGGTCCAGTGTAGAATATAAAACCAGCCGCCAGGAATTCCTCAGATACTTTATTAGTATAAAGTGGACGCATTCAATATGTTTTTTTAAACAAATCGCCCATAGATAAAAATATCAACATTGTCTTCTCTGCATAAAATAATATTTTATAATTTCAATATTGATTTGAGCACATTAATTTTGCTTTATTATTTTGATTTTAATGCTCATGGCCACCTTATGCTTTCTTCAATTTTTGTAAGAATTTTAATGCTTATTATAGCATTCGGACATGCTGTAATAGTTGATTTTAAATCTATTGTCCGTTGTTAATAATTTCAGCATTATTGTTGGTATGCCATTACATTGTACATATAAACATTCCCTTATTTGAAATGAATAGTTCATTGCATTGTAAAATATAAAATTGAAATCGCTGCTCCGGGGAATTTGCTTGGATGGGGCAATGGCTTTTCATTTGTTTCTCTAGATAATATTTCACATGAATTTCCGAAGATTATCTTTTTCAGGAAGGAGAAATTCTTTGTGAAACACTTGGAATAAATAAAGAAATGGCTATAGTGCATTATTGATACTAGATTATTTTAGGTCTTAAAGAAACTTCTGACTATAATTCAAATCAGCTAATTCAAATCCTGTGTTATGACACTGGCTTCGTTAAAATAATTGCGTATTTATTGCATGAGATAAATCAAGGCAATCAGTAGGGCTATACATATAAAGCAGATGTTCTCATAATGCATTTAAAAGTATATTTTCTTGTTGCCCTTCATGTGTGTATTTGATCAATTAACGCGATTGTGAAGAAGTAAACGACCGTTGTCCTTGAAAATAGTGATTTATTAGGAATATTGTTATCTGTGTCCTATTTTTTGTGTTAACTCGTGGGATTAGAATTTTAATTGAAAAAAGTAAAGAGTTCATAAAATCAGCTCGTTAATGGATTAAATTCAGCATCGACAACCGGCATGGGAACCATTATTATCGAATCAAACATCTCGAATTAATGTAGTTCTAAGAATTTAATTGAAGGCCTGCCTAAATTGTACCACAATGAGGTTTTCTCGTATAAATTTCTTTTCCAAAGCATCTCTTCGTGATTACTGCGATAATGGAAGGTAGAAAAACGTTTTTGAATAATTCACGCACGTAAACCAGCGTTTTAACAGTCGTTAACTTGAAAATTCTGAGAAAATATCAGAGTTCGAAGGGTACTAGTAAGCGGTATTTTTTCTGTCAGTGGTGAAGGTATAAACGCTATGATTCTCGGGCACATTAATTATTGTGGCCATTGAAATAAATTTGCAGCGTCCACAACGCCTGGAAATAAAATGATACTACCCGCGGTATTTAAATTGTTGCTGTGTTGCGTAACTTCAAGGGGTCGTGGCTTGTTTCTCCAGTGTGGTTTTCGCAGAAACATCTGACGTTTTTCAACATTAAAATTCATCTTAACATGGAAATTTCGAATTATTGTTAATATTATAAAGGTTTGAAAAATAAGGAATATATTTATTTAATTATGTTGTCCCCGCGACTTATAAGGCAAATTTTAAAATTTGATCCAATTAATCTCTCATGCTTTCTGATAAATGTTTGATATTTTTTTTCCTCGATGGTATAATGCGACGTGTTATTATTCCTACGTTTTACAAAAATTAAATCAATAAGTAAATAAAAAATTAAATAAAAATTAAATAAGTTTGACTGGGAATTCAATAATAAACTTGTAAAACAAACTAGACTCAACTCAACATAGGATTACGTCGGCAAAGTGTCCCCTCATTAATTTTATATCAATTTTGAAGTCGTCCGGCTTCAGTGATGGAAAAATTCAGGGCTTATATAGCAGAAATATCCTGGAAATTTGGCTAATGTAATCCATACGCTTTCTACATTCGTTTTAGACAAAACAGCAAACCGTAAATAAAAAACGCAATATTTATCAAGATTCTTTTTTTTACTTCACGCTGATAATTAGATTCCATCGATTCAATAAAATCTATAAGTGATACGGTGACAAAAGTGTCAAATATTGATGGACAAATACAGTTATCAAGCCTTTAGACGCGCCAAAACATACAGGTCATATTCGTCAATAGTTTTCATACTCAATTTTTTTTGGAGATTTGTTCTTAAGCCATTTAAGAGTCATTTATTAGAAGCGGTAACATTTATGAGAACTTGAAAAGCTCGTGTTATCTCTTGCAGAACCATTTTTCATCGAGTCGCATGATGACGTGAGAAACTATAAAAAAGAAATTCTCCTCGGCGACAGAGTTAGAAGGGCCCTCAGATGACAGATTTAACCTTTTTTCCCCCTCTGGCTCAGAGCTTCAAGTCTTGAGCGACGCAACAGGTCTTACACCTCATCTCTAGACTTCTCCTCCACTGGGGAACCTGCCAGTCATTTTTCATGGCATGGAGAAAAATGCAGGACGAGATATTTGCTTTTTCGAGACATCTCCTTCTCACTGTATTGATTTAGAGATTTTAATAAAAGCACTGGTTTCTGATCCTGAATGATATTTCCGTAGCTTGACGGTCCAGTCTTTTTTCTTCTCAAACATACTTCCCTTCAGTTTTCTTGCAAATAACTTCGTCAAATACGAGTCATCAAATTGTATCGCGAAATTTTAAGCCTGTATTACACAATCATTTTTTTTTTCGAGATGTCTAATTCTCACTGTATTGATTGAGGGATTTTAATAAAAGCACTGGTTTCTGGTCCTGAATGATATTTCCATAGCTTGATGGTCCCTTCTTTTTTTCTTCTCAAACATAATTCTCTTCATTTTCTCTCGCGATTAAATTCGTCAAATATGAGTCTTCGAATTGTATCGCGTAATTTTAAGCCTGAATCACGCGATCAGTTTTTTCAGTCCCTCTGATTGATAGCTCCAGTGATATATTTTCAGTCACCAAAGAAATGATTTCTCGACCCGTCATTTCTTTAATCGCGCGGCCATTCCATCCGTCCCTTTTTTCAGCGCTTACTCCGTCTTTTTCCATATTTATAACTGTGATTCAATTAACAGCCAGGCGTGGCATTACAATCGCTCTTGGCGGCCGTTCGTTCTGATTGGCTGAAGAACGATATACCAGCTGTACGACCTAGGCACGAATATTACAAAAGAGGATCCTAAATGTGTTGTCAACCTCCGCGCACTTAAATGGTTTACAAAAGTCACCACTCGCGTCGCTGACGGACAAATTGATCCGAGTTTCACGGGAAATTAGGTATAATTAGTGTTTTTAACCGAAATTTATATACATGATGATTTGGTCTATGAAATTCTTAACTTTTCAATGCTGTTCCTCGCTATTACAAACATTATCCTGTAAGATATTGGAAAAAAAAAGTGGATCGCATTGCACTCATCACCGCGCCGCGGACATTTTTGAAACCCGATTAAAATGCGACCCAATTGGCAATAGAAATCAGCCTTCTGTGGGATGGAATTAGGCCTCCTCTTTGTAGTCCCCTTGGTGCCAGCGATGGTTTCAGCCACGAACATCACAAAAGAGGATCGTCAAGTCGGCCTCTAAAAGTGTTGTCAACCACCGCGCAATTAAATGGGTTTCCAGAAGTCGCTGACGGAAAAATTGATCCGAGTTTCACGGGAAAATAAGGTATAATTACAGGTGCCGACCGAAATTTTTAGTTATGATGATGTGATTTAGGAAATTCATTCCTTTTTAATGCTATCCCTCGCAATGAAAAACATTACAATGCAAAATATTGGAAAAAAGTATCAGCGCGCCGCGGACATTTTTGAAAACCGATTAAAATGCGACCGAATTGGCAACAGAAATCAGCCTTCTATGGAATGGAATTGGACCTCCTCTCTGCAGTCCCCTTGGTTTCAGCGACAGAAAAAGGGACGTGCCGAATGATGGAAAAAGTAGACGGGATTTCCATCCTTTGAGCCATCGCGGAAAATCTATGGTAAATTTTATCCGCCATCGCTGGAGCTGTCCCTCTAAAGGGAATAAAAAAATGATCGTGTGATTCAGGCTTTACGATGTCAAACCTATACGTTTTGGCCCTTCTCAAGGCTTGATAAAATGTATTTTCCCATCAGTATTTGAAAATTTTGTTGCTCTATCACATTCAGATAAGATTGAATCGGTGAAACTTAAGTATCGACGTTAAGTAAAACAAGAGTCGTGATATATTGCGTATTGTATAAATGGTTTACTGTTTTATCGATTGATCTTGGATTGAATTTGTATCGCCAAATTCTTATGTCCTCTCTCTTTATTGACTTCCAATTTATTGAAAATCGCCGTTTCCATTACCTCACTGCATATGGTTTCATTTTTCTGAAATATTTGGCGTGTTTATGTCCTTACTTTGAGATAATGCTGCCAGAAAGTTTAGCCTATCTAATACTTCGCAAAACAATAAATGGTTTTTAAAAAATCCCATTGTTAATTTTTAAGAGTTGTTTTTTGTTTTCTTTTGATGACTTTTTGTCTTTCTTTTTCCTAGTACGAATTTTAAAAGTATTTCATGCATTTATAGGCACTGGTGGTGGCTGCCTGTATACTATTATGCGTTCAAACTTAATTGGAGTAAATGAATAAAATTTTACTGGTTTTTCTTGTAGGTACTTTGTCGATCATAAAGATATTTCTTAAACGCGTTGGCGGAGAAGAGAGAGTGAAGTTGATGGACCGGTAGTAACATCATAGGCCTTATGCTGAGTTGAATTAAGAAACTTTCAGATGCTGGTTGTGATGTCTCTCGGGCTTCCCACCAAGTTAGGCACTCCATTTCTGCCGACGTTTCGTTGAAAAAGTATTTCATCGAATCGTTGGCAGGAATAGAATGTTTAACCCGGTGCGGTGGGAAGGACGAGTGGTATTTACAACCACCATTCGCCGGAAAGAATCAAATCCTTCTTATTAAGAGGCCTTTTATGTATATTTATTATATTTTTTATTTAGTTTTTGCGCCCCGAAAACAGCGCATTCAAGGCCTTTTCTTCGGGGAAATTTGACAAACAACCATTCCTTGGTGAAGGGTGAACCACCCAGGCGGGACCCGAAACCATGACCTTCGGTTTGGCAGGCGAGGACTTTACCCCTTCGCCACCGAGGCCTGCCGAAACGCCGAGGTTCCACGCAAGGGGAGATTTAGCCACAAGGGTCGTGACCCCCCTCAGAATTTTATCAAAAAGTATTAATTTTTTATTATTTAAATCGTTTTTTTGTCTCAAATGTCTAAAATTGTTCAATAGTTCATATTTTTTAGGAATAGGCTCCAAAATGCGTTTAAAAAACGGACACTAAAATATTTTGCACAGGAAGACGCCCCTCTGTCCCGGGGGGTGTTCCATACTCCCTGGACATAGGTCATGAATAGGGGTGCCGACTTATATAAAATATTGGGGAGGCCCATACCAGGGGTCTTTCCCCGGATAATTTTATATGGTGTGTTTTAAAGTTTTTTTAAGCATTTAAGAAGAGTCATGTGGTGAACTTTATTACCCTGAAAACTCGACTCTCTGGGGAAAATCGACAAGTCTGACACATTTTTTCTCCCCCCTATAACGAATTTTTGAGGGGGCTCGGGCCCCATAACGCCCCATGGAGTAGGCGCCTCTGGTCATGAACTCCCCAAATATGATGCTGAATCCGCTCCAGGTTCCACTCCAGGTAACCCGATGCACTTAAATCTACGACGGTTGCCCAGGAAGTAATACACCACAATTTTTTTCTCAGCCGACAGCAATGGTACGACGGCGAAACGTTATATATGCATGATATGAAGTTTCAAGGGTTCGCACGCAAAATTTCTGGCTTTCCCGACTGTTAGCTTAGCGGCTGGACTGTTTCAAAATGACGTCTGTAAGTGATGTTGTACGCTACAAGCAGCATGCCAGCATTGAATTGAACCCGCGATCTTCGGCTAGGCAGACGAGGACTTTACCCCGCCGACGCAATGAAGTTCCACGCCCCAAGCACTCGAATTCATTTAATTCTCACAGTTCATTAAATTCTCATATGGGTTGCGTACTCTTTTTTCCATCTTCAGGACCAGTCCGAACGCCGGATGACGGCTCAGGCATGCCATCTGGGGCCTTGCTGGAGGCCGCCGCGCGGAGGGCGGCCGTCAGGCTGGAGCTGGAGACGTGCAGGTCCGCGCCTCCTCCCAACCCGGACGCAACGCTCGAGGACGTCCTCGACTCCCTCCTAGGCCTCCCCCCCGCGTCCTCATCCCGATCCCCGGCCTCTCCCGCTTCCCCCGTCTCCCCACTCAAGCACCACCCCCAGTCCATGCAGATGAGGATGCCTCCGCAGCATATGGTGTCGCAACCGATGTCGCAGCATATGTCGCAGACGATATCGCAGACCATGTCGCAGATCATGTCGCAGCCGATGTCGCACACGACGTCGCATACGATGTCGCACACGACGTCGTATGCAATGTCACAGCCGATGTCGCAGACGATTTCGCAGACAAAGTCGCAGACGACGTCGCATACGATAATACAGCCCATCGCGCGGCCTCCTCCACCTCCACCGCCGCCAGTGGCGCCTGTATCACCACCACCCCCAACCCCCATTCCGCCACCCACTTCCCCTCCGCCTCCCCTCCCGCCGCCGCCACAGATACCAGTGATCAACGCAGCAGAGCACCGCCAGATGTGGTCACAGGAGCCTCCATCGGCGACGCCCCCACCACTGCCACAGAAGCCTCCGGTGAGCCACTCTCTCTAGCTCTCAGATACGCATGGCCAGGGATGTAACCGGGGGGAGGGAGGGAAGGGGGAAATGGGGTGGGTAGGGCTTTGGAGGCTTTGGTCTCACCAAAATTTTTCCCCTTATGACAACAACCCATGGTACATGTGTTGAGAAGACTACTATCCCAAGGAAGTCCAAGCTCTGATACTCCATTTTTTATACATTGTTAATGTTCATAATAACTGCCAATAAAAAACGATGCATTTAACTTTTAGCATTTGACGAAATAAATGTATAGCTGACTGAATGATAAGTTAGGTCTTCCAATGTGTGGGAATTGACTACAAAGTGTCAGTTTAGGCAACTCGCTTACTTCAAAAGCACTCCCCCCATCCTCCGAAGAAAATTTCTACATGTCTATGCATGGCATATTGTTTTTTTCAAGTCAGTAATAAACAATGCAGCCACTTTGTGACATGACTTGCGGTTTCATTGTTGTGTTGACTGCTGTGGTGTCAGCGCATACACTTCAGACGGCATCTCCCGTAATGTTGGGGAGGTTTGAACCCCTTGCCTTCAACCTTGAGGTCAAGTGTAATGTAGCAAGTAATGCGGCACAGTTCAACAGGTGCACATATTGCATGGTTGGAGGGTATGGAGGGGCCTTCGTTGGATACCCTCACATATAAGCCTTCACTGTTCCATGAAGCCAATTACTGATAGACCACTGTATTTCTCTCAATTCCATTCCACCCGCAGCCAGTCATACGGACTATCACCGGAGAAGCACGCCGCAGGAACCCCTCGCACCAACGAAGGGCGAGGAACCAGTCTCGTGCCATTTCGCCCACGTCACCCACATCGCAGCAGCATCTCACCTGGAGCGAGATCGCTGCCTCGCAAGGGGAGGGCATCAAGGCACCGAGCATCGTGGAGCCGCAGAAGGAGGAGGCGCTGGAGAGAGAGCCAAAGGATTTGGATGCGTCATCCGTGAAGGGAGCAGAAGGAGAGGATGAGGATGAGGAGCAGGCAGGTAGGAAGAGCGCGTAAGTTTCCGCCAGGCAGGTTCGATTCGGATGAGAGACAGAGAGAGAGAGAGGGTGCCTAAGCTCTCCACTCGCGACAGGTTTTACCCATACTAACTGCAGAGTTGAGATGTGTATGCTCGTGATGATCAAAGTAGAAGTTGGAGTAATATCCCCCCTTGTTGAGGTCTGGACGCACAGGTGTGGAACATGAACTTGGGATGTGGGAGCAAAAGTCATGAAGGGAACCAACTTAACCCATTTTAACCCAATGATGCTTATGAGTAACATTAGGAATGTATACATTTTCAGCTCTATTCAGGAAAGATTTGAATTACGTGTTCTTTTATACTGTAAAGTTAAATGGTGAAATATGAAGCTGCCACAATAATTTTGATTGAGTAGTAAGTTTTCGCATTTTTAAGATGAGAAATCTCATTTCTCCCGGAAGGTGCTCTGGGTCAGAAAGGGTTAAAAAGAGGGTGCCTTTCTTGGGTGTTTCATTCAGACCAGAAATCGCAATGTAGATATCTAAATCCAAATAATGCAATAGGCTCTCCACATTGTAATACCTAAATATCGAAAATCTCAAATGGTTAGACCCTATTCATAAAATGAGAAGTCTTGAAATTTAATGTCTCTCAGAAGCAGCTCTGCACTAGGAAGGGTTAAATACATATGAAATCATTTCAGGTGGTAGAAATGTGATATATCCATGATAAAATATTAACAACAAATGGTAATTTCCACATTTTTAATATATAACTCAATCATAGTTTCGACACCATGTCATTTTTTTGCCTTTGAAAATGACATATTGTGTTGAAACTATGGTTGGTTGTTGTATATTAAAGTTTGGAAATTACCATTTGTTGTTTATATTTTCTCACGGCACTATCAATATATGTATTTTTTAACGGGGAAGTACAATTCAACTTATTTGCCATTCTTTAGATTGCATATTGCACAACTCTGACTAATTAACTCTTGTAAAACTAAACTCAAGGAAATATAAGAAAGTCCATTGAATTCTAGAAGAATTTGTGATTTTTTCTCAGTTTTCTGGCTGGATTAGGCTCTCCACATCTTCAAACTTTTCGGTGGAATATTTATCCATCGAAATGTCAGCAGATTTGGAGAGCCTTACCCAGTTGGAAGCCTGAGAAAAATATACTGCAGTATTTCACTTGGATAGCATAAAATCTTCCTTCAATTAGCAGCATAAAAGATTTTAAAAATGATGAAATTAATGTCAATTTTTTAAGGGTCGCAATCTGTATCATTAGACAACTGCTGTTTACTCAATGCATATGCATAATTTCTTTTTTATTTAAATCATAACTTCATGTCAAAATAAGTTTTCTGGGTTCTTGAGGAGGCTACACATATACATGCAGGCATGTTAACCTTTTCTTTTAAGGAAGATAAGATCCGGTGGAAATATATTAGAATTTGAGTTGTGTATTATTAGATTTGGCGTATAAGTATCTACAATACCAAATATTTTATCAAAAGTCCCCATAAAAACCTGCTCAGTCATTAAACTTCGGAAAAAATTGGCAAATATGTACTTTAATTTCAAGGTAAATACATTTGTTTCACTTTAAGCTAAAATTGCTTTCAAGTTTATAAATTGCATTGGTAGATAAGGTCTAGCATTTTTCTTGTATGGCTACAGTATTTTATAAATGCATCAAGTCATAGCCAAATTAATATGCTTTCATTATGACTGATGATTAATTTGACCCCTTTTACCTGTTTTGCTATGCGTTTTGTAGTGCAGCTTGGGAAAAGACAAACTCCAAATAGCTATTTGTGAGTTCTCTTTATTTAGGATTATTTTCAAAGCGTGTTTTTGACCTTCATGTCATGTCATCAAAGATAAATTTTGCTCTCTCATCCCAATCTCATATTTCTTACTGGTGTGGTCAGACCTGTTAATTATTAGAATCTTGCTTTCCAACCGTAGAAACAGTAGGCTACTTCGATTATTAAATTGATGAATGCCTGCAAAAGTATCAAAGTAAACAATTTGGTTGTTTTTTAAGTAGATTTGAAAAAAATATTTTTGAGATAAATCTAATGGACTCGGCTATGGCTTTCTTACTTTATTTTTGGTTGTGTCATGTAATGATTTTTATTGCTTCGATTGTTTGAATTAATTTCCTTGTGGAATGAAAAATTGTGAATGGTAGACAGTAAAGCTTAATTTAGATTAAAATTAAATTTTAACTGCTATTTTGATTTTTGTAACATTTGTAAGTTTTTTTTTTTTTTTTTTTTTTTTTTGAAGAAGCCATTTTTCAATTTCCAGATCCCTCCTTAGTTAACGTAAATAATTAGTATTCATTGCATTTAAATGACAAGCCAGCTCTCCATTGAAGTATAAATGCATACCTCCAATCAGTTTTTTTATATTTCCTTTTCATGACTTTTAACAAGATTGTAGCCTAAATTTTCAATCTTTTTTTTATTATTTCAATTTATTTAAAGGATATATTCTTGCAATCATTAAAATTTACAAGTCTGCAGATCATTGCCCTCTCTCACTCATAATTCTCACCCTTCCGGGAGATGCCAATTTGAATTCAATAAGCATAAGAAATAAATATTAGGATGGAATTCTTTTTTGAAAAATAAATTTTCCTCAAAAGGCATCTGTAGATATATTTTTTTATGTACTCAGTGTAAGTAATATTGATTTAGGTCAAGAGTCAAAATGACAGAGCTTGTTGAAACTTGTTTTAACTATCCTCAATGGCGAAGCGTCAATTAGGATTAATGGAAGCATTTGATTTACAATGTGAAATGGGTAGTGCTCTCTTATTTTTGAATGAAATGAAATATTTTACTCAGGAATAAGTTTCTAGTTGCATGCATTTTCTCTTCCCTGATGAACGAATATCATATCTAATCCTTGTGTAGGATGACTCCTATGTTTTTGTCTTCAATGGTTGCGCTGTTTTTAAGGCTCGCTATACATGCGTAGACATATCTGCCTCTTTGAAAAGTAATAGAGTCTCCGATTGCAAGTACTTTCAATAGATCAAGACCATAGCAAGCATTAAGGTAAGGGTTTCGTACTTTCCCCAAAATTCATTATTTTGTGATATATATCATTATATGTACATCGTTCAATTGAACCCTCCCTTTTATTTCTAATTTAAATTTTTTCTAACCACTGCCCTATTGCACATCAGAGTGAGCAATCTTCTTGTGTATAAATTTAGATAACTATGAATTTGATATTAATAGAAACTACATAATTAATTTTGTGATTTAATTCATTTTAGTCTCAATTACATAGGTATGTTGCAGTAAAGTGAAACTGGTTGACTCAAATAAAGATTTAATATATTGAGTGAATTTGCTAGCCTTCATTACCTTTCTGTTAATTGCGAGAAACTACCTAAAATAAATGATTGGGAAAAATAGTTTATTTACAGTTTCATATGATACATACATATATGGTAAAAATACATAAAGGTTGCGTAATTTACTGGCTAATGCTTCCCCAAGTTCTTTATTCACGCTTCGCCACTGAATCTGCTGTTTGATTTTGTTGAGGATCAAGGATTCAATAATTCCAATTTATATGCTAACTTTAAGTGCAAGCAAATGTAATCTTTCAATGTGGAAAATGGTGGATGTGGGTCCCTTACCAAGAGATTTTCAGTGACACTCTTATCGTCTGTATTTAAAACACTCTGAAAACATGAGCGGTACAAATGAACTCTCTGACCTGAGATCTTGCCCCTGTTCCCATATCCCTTTTCCCATTAGGTCTCTCTAGGAAAGGTATCCAATTGTTACCTACAGATCGCATTCAAATTTGTCACTGTGATAGGAAATTACATTCTTAAAGAATAATATTTTTGCCCAAGTATCCATCGCGCCTAAGTTTTCAAGATATTACTCATAGAAAGGGCTAGTAAAACTCCAATACATATATATATGCAACCCATGATACAAAAGTACTGAAATTCAATGGCAAAATAGTCCCATTCAAAGGGGAGCATGGTAGTCCAGAGGGTAGACAGCATTGGCTGTTGACCAAACAGTTGCCAGTTCAAATCCTGGGTTAATCCTTTCAAGGATACCCCACCACAAAATCCTGGAACATATTTAGGCTAGCCTCAAGGCCGAGACCTGGCTCAAGAGCAGAAGAGAATATATGTATTGTCATCATACTGTGGTATTCTTGCATCACAGGTTGCATAAATCTAGGCGCTTTAAAAGTACCGTATAAGCTTGTGTAAGAGGCGCACACGTGTAAGAGGCGCACCCCTATTTTGAGGATCGAAGCTATAAAGAAAAAAAATTTTGCGACATTTTTTTAATCCTATCGTGCGGTGTTGCAGACGTATATCTGGAATTTCGACAGTTATCGAAATGTCCTCTTTCAGTACTATTTGAAAGAGGAAATTTTGATAACTGCGGCGGCATAAGAGGGAGTAGAAAGAGTTCCGATCCTCTCTTTGCATACGCCATCGCTCTACGTTGCTTGTCCTACTCACGAACAATTTTGTTTAAAAGCTCTCGCAGGAGTATTGCAATAGAATTGCAGCCGTGGAAACTTTTAAGGCAAAACAGGACAGGCAAATGGCATGAGCTTTCCCAAGAGATTGAACAACAATCGGGGCAATCTCAGCACCGTAGGATAATAACCACGTCGTAGATTTAAGGCCCCTTGCACACTCACCGATTTTGGACGGCCGGTAAAGTATCGGCCGTCCACATTCCAATAGTGAACAATGGGAGAGCATTGGAGCTTGCACACGTACCGACCACACGCCGGCACCGGCAAAATGCCGGTTAGCTGCCGGCTATTGTCACTGTGGATCGCCGACGCCGGCTCAAAAACTTAGCAACGTATCGTTTGACCGGTAAAAATCCAGCGTGTGTGCAAGCATCGCTTCGCCGGTAAAATATCGGCCAATATTTTACCGGCCGTCCAAAATCGGTGTGTGTGCAAGGGGCCTAACGGAACTACACTCGGCTCTCCATCAGCTAATGCCTCTGCCGTTTTTTTTCTTTCCGAGACTCCACAGGAAAATATCAAGTTACAGGGGAACAATGGAAACGTGTTTCATCCCTACCCCATTCCACCAACTGACTACTACTGATCTACCAGGTTCAATTCCCCGAGTTTCTGGAGGTCAAATGACCCTCGACCTCTCCTTCAGCGCTCTTCACTTATAAGCATTTCCGATTTCTTCTATCCACCATTAAGTCCAACAATGAGCACACTCGTTCGAATTTTTTCAACCGCAGGTTTTGACACCAATATTACTATATACAGTATAAATGCCGCGGGATGCCCACTCGTGGCAATAAATTTAGCGCACGCTCCAGAGCGAATCACCCCGCGCGATCTTTTCAATGTTCACCTCTGGGGTACCGACGTGACGGCGCGATGCTTGCAAGAAATTCAAACAGGGGCATTTTAAAAATACGTCACTAAGGGAGAAGCTCCCCTGCCTGCCACTTGATTTTGACCCAGGGTTTCAGATGACTGACTCACGCTGAAAACCAAGGCCACTCAGTTCCCCTTGAACTTGCAACCGGTGAAGGGGAGGGGGGGAAGATAAGAAGTTTGTGTAAGAGGCGCACCCCCATTTTCGGTTGCAATATCTGGGAAAAAAGGTGCGCCTCTTACACGCGCTTCTACGGTATTTTCTGTCGAATATATCTTGAAAATTAAGCCCTAATGATATTTGAACAAAAACATGCATCCCTTAAAATTTCATTTACTATCACACTGCCAAGTTTTGAAGATGGTGACCATCTGGCGTTGATACTGTCAGTGAAATAGGGTACGTGTCTCCCAGAGAATTTAATGAGGCTATTCATTCTGAATTAGTATTTTTTTCTCCGTGTAAAATTAGGTATAAAATAGCACAAATAATGCTTTAAACTCACAATTTCTGTGATTAGTATTTTTTTCTGGGGGAGAGAAGGGGCCTGGATCCCCTTCCCATTAGGAGGTATTCCAATTCCCTTAGACCCCACAGAAGCCTGCCCCCCCCAAAGTTTTGCTACAATCAATGCCAATTTTGGTGACACTCAGTACCTTCCTTTTTCGGTGTAAAACTTCACACTTCCTTATGCTGTAATCTGTCATGCACATTTGTATCTGCAATCAACATTTTTTAACCTTGTCCTTCAAAAAAGGCCCGCTGAATTTACAAAAATACCTAAGTAACTAATCTTGCTTTTGCTAGAATGTGATATTTATGCTATTAACCTCACCAGGGTTCGATCAACCATTAAGTACTTACTCAGTGACATTTAGGGATTAATTTTGAGCTTATATTTGAGGCATGCAACAAACAACTTGACGGGAAATTTGATGCTATGTAGTGGCTTTATTCGTGTGCAGTGTAGCACGGCTGTAGAGCAAGGGAGGAGGTTACATTTGTATTCTAAAGTTGAAGTACTATACATTACACTTAACTATGGGAAGTGTTGAGTATCATCAGCACCAAAGAATCCAAACGCAAATTGTTAGGAAATTCAGCACGATATTCATAACCAGAAATCAATATCAGTTAACCAGATGACTTCATTTTATTTCACTTTCCTCACACCAAAAAATGGCAAAAAGTTATGAGAATTCCTTGAAAGTGAAATATAGGCATAAAAGAACTGAATTATGCAACATGACTCAGAATTGGTTAACTTAAGAATACTACGTAATTTATGCCTGACTCTATTATTTTCATCATTATATTTTATTGCTCACAAATTATTTTGCTTTTACATAGTGACACTATATTTTTTATTGGTATGAACCACATTTGTTTTGGTTTTAGTTTTCTTTCATTGCCTCATAACTTGATACTGTCACCAGAGGCCAGGAATTGCACATTTACGGCACAAAGTAAGAGAAAGAAAATGTTTGCTAGGAGACATTTGAATTTAAAAAGAAAATAGCTCACCCTCAATGCAACCTACACTCACATAAAATCAATGCCTGATCTCCTGGCATAATGGTATTACAAAGAACTAAAATTTACACATTCTCATTTGCTAAAGGCACATTAATGTCCACATCTACATATTATCTTTCCATTGCTGAAAATATGATTCAAGATCATCATCAATAAAAATTCATATGACGTGTACACCATAATGTAAACTGATTTAACTGCATTATTTGCATTTTATCATTTTCATATTTAGTCAAAAAACTATGAATTTCTCCAAATGAGCTCCAAATACATATATGTGTCAATGGGAAAACTAGAAGGTACCCAGTGAGAAATGGGTGGTGGAATCCACGTGGAACCCACGTGGATACCACGTGTTTTTGGTCGCGGAATCAACGTGGGACCCACGTGGAAATTTGGTGGAAAAATTAAAACAGCAGTAGGTGCTGTCCTAAAACCATTAAAACCTCAACCACTCTATATCAAAACCTTCTATATATGTGTCTACGATTTTTCATGTGCTCTCATGGCTGGCTTTCCACGAATTATATAAAAATAGAATGTGCGATACATTTTCACATAACTAGCGTGGTTTCAGGATGATAAATGACGCAATGTCACCAGAGAGTTAAGTTCCACAAATTAGAAATTCTGTTTAACATTTTATGCTAATCACCACAAATCCACTTGAAATCAACGTGATTTCCACGTGGGTCCAACCACTCAATATCCACCACCACCATATATCCACGAGTCAACGTGGATTCCACGTGGGTTCCACGTGGATTCCGCCACCCATTTCTCACTGGGTAGTCACTAGAAATAGAAAAAAAGAAATATTTCTAGTCAAATGTTAGGCCGTGTCAGATGTTTTCATTTTCCATATAGCGTAAATGTTAGAGCACATCTGACACATTTCTTTGGTGCTTTCTTGCCTTTTCCGCTGGAGGAGCCTGTCTGTTGAGGAATATTTAGTATAAGACATACAAACAGGTAGCTCATGCATTATTAATTCTGCCTTCTCCATATGTGGATATTCCTCGCATTATTTTCTTGCTATATTGTTAGGAAAAATATTCCTTCTTTTTGCTGATTTCCATTCAGGGCATAAATAAGTGTAGTTAGAATGTATTGAAAAGGCAGGATAAACGGATTGGCATTATACGTTATGAATTATATACATCTATAAGTTCATAACATTATGTTCAAGCTTATGTAATTAGTTGTTGGTGAAATGATCGTTCAAGTTGCAGGCACTCTTATCTAAATTTTTTACCTACTCCTTTCAGGATATTTTGATTTTAAACATTTAGAACTGCATCACTTCATTTTTTAGTCCAGCTAGAGTAGCTGTTCATTGTTTGGCATTTGTGAAAATTATATTTAATTCCTAAATCCTAGATTCACTGTGGGAATTGTACCTGCAGTATCAGAAAAATCTAAAGAATGCAAAATAAACCATACGTTTTAATTCAGGCTGGCTACATTGAAAAACCTAGTACATGTGTGTAAGATTCTCTGAATTATGTGCAATAGATAATTTATTGCCTGAAAAAAACTGATTTTGTTTGTGTAGTATTAATAATTGTTATGGACATTGAAGATAAACATAATACTGCATTATTTTGAATGTGTATTAAATGGAAACCCAATTCATATAAATAGGTTTTATATTTTAGTGAAAATGTAACATTTTTCAAATTTCCAAGCTTTTGCTGTTAAACACATTGGCTCATTAGATAATATGTGTTCCCTCTATGTTTATTTATATTAAATTGAAAAATGCATGAGCCCTATTTTATTTGTGGACTGCATTAATAGAAATTTGATTTTTTTGTTGATATTTACCAATCTGTTAACTGTCCTGAAGAATTTCAAAATATGGAAAACTAGACCATGAGTAGTATTAATATAATTTATGAACACAAAATTTCAGTGATTTCCATACAGGTACATTTATCATTATCCTTCACTTATTATTCATTGCTTTAATTATCATCTCTCGCAATTCTCAGCAAATCTAGGCAAATGATCATCAGATTGTCATCTCATTCATCCCTGCATTCATCTTGAGCAGTATCAGTCACTCAGTACCTACTTTCAATTCATCAAAGCCTCTTTTCATGAAACTCAAATGAACTTTTTCTTGTAGCATTCCTCTCCAGTTTTGACACTTAAAATATACTACTAAAGCGTCAGGATTAATCATGACTTTTTGGAAATAAAATGCATAGTTGCTTGGATATGGAAATATGTTAAATTTATTTCGATAACTGTCTAGGCATTTAAACCTTTTTTTGCTGCATTCATATAGGCACTCCCTTTATTTATATATATATATATTTATGTATGAAATACAGTGAAACCTCGGTTGGTGAACCCATCTGATAACGAACAATTTGGATAACGACCAAAAATTTCACTAAAAATTTGCCTCGGATAGCAAACAAAATTTCGGTTAGCGAACAGATGCGTAGCGGCCATTTTGGTGTTCGGTGCTGTGCGATCTCAAATGGATACAAAGTAATACAATGTCTACAATAGTTAGTCTACAAGTAATACAATACCTATAGAGCCTGTAACTTTCATATAATAGCGAGTCAATAACAGGTAGGAACTAATTATTCCTATTTCCTATATTTCTTATGGGGAAAATTGTTTCGGATAACAACCAGCTTACTGGAATGGATTGTGGTCATTATCCGAGGTTCTACTGTATGTTGAAAGTTAATGTAATCAATATCTTGCACAACCCACCATGTAAGTTGTTATTCACAAAAGATCCCAGCTCGATCCATCCTTATTTAGGTCATTATCTCATTTCCACTTGATTGTGACCCCCTTTAGAGTTAAGTTCTCATTCACACAGCTTAGGCAGTTATAATTTCATGGAGACAACGACATAATGAGTTTTAAATTTGCCTCTGAAGGATTCTGTGCTATAAAGTGTAGTAGTTTTACCTGTCCACAAAACTATCAAACATGTGCACAGTTACTGGTGATGAGTTAATATTATTATTTGTGAACATGGATAATTTTCTGAGCGTAGATTTTTGGTGGATCATGTAAAGTTATCCCAAAAACTTGCAACAATTCTCCTAAGAATAATTCTTCAATATTCTATCATTATGGTAAAAATAAATATGCTATAATGCATAGTCACATCTACAATTAAAAGTTCAAAAACCATTAGTAACAGGAGAAACATGATAAAAACCATTTTCTGTCCAAATTTGCATGCAGTTATTTGAAAGCTTTCTACATGATTTGATTTTTTAACATACATATGGAAAAGTACCTATGATGTTTTCATTAGTTTAGATAATTTTTTAGGTAGTTTTTCCTTCTAATACTCAGTAAAATATAGGTATCACGGTCAAACATAACTTTTAAATTTTTTCTGCATATGTAATTATAATATAGTTGATCTCCAAAAAAAGGCATCATAATAATTTATCAGGCTTTCAGTAGTGCATAAATTATGTTTCATAGGGTTTGATTTTCCATATGGAGTAAATGTAGGACCACATCTGATGTACTTCTTAAGTGCTTTCTTGCCTTTTCTGCTGTAAGAGCCTGTCTGTTATGAAGAATATTCAACATAAATTATATTTATTTCATTCCTAAATCTTTGATTCACTGTGGGAATCATTCCTCCAGTAGCAGAATAAATCTTAAGAAATAACATCCAAAATAAACCGTACATTTAAGCTCAGGCTGGCTTCATTGAAAAACTTTGTGCTAGTAAGATTCTCTACATTATGTGTAATAGATAAATTATTTCCAGAAACAACTCCTACAGTTATACAGTTAAAAGAAAACATTATCATTTCTTTAAATAAGAATTGAATCAGGGCAAGTCCATCCTTTCTTCATTGATATCACTTTTCACAGTCATGCTCTCATCTGATGTTGTACCTATCGACTCAATCTTACCTAAAATCATCAGATCATATGCAATATCTCACTCTGCCTCACACAAACATCTCCAGCTTTCACTCCTTCAGTATTTCCGCTAACTCTTCCAGCACCAGCTAATATACTACTTTATTTTTGTTGTATTCCGTGTTAACACGCATGCAGGTGTATACAATCACTTGTGTAATACCGTAAAATTGTGTCATCCTTGTTTTTTTTTTTTGAGCGTCCTAATCCCCACTCTCAGTTCCCACTAATTCACTGTCTCTCTCTTTCTTTCCTTTTCTTTTTTTTTGGTCTTTCTTTCTTCTCTCTCTCTCATATCCCTATCTCTCCATAAACTCCCCCAAAAATTTTTTAGCTACTTACGATCTCTTCTTGTCTCTCCCCCTGTATTTCTTGCTATTTCTTGTGCTTTTCTCTTCCTTCATCTCACTTTCTCTGTATGATTACTTCAGTTTCACCTCAGTGTAGTGCTGTTGTACTTGCAACTGCCATTGGCTGATGTGATCTCTTTGAATGTACTCACCTGCTACTCTTCTTAACATTATGACACAGAGTAATGGGCATGCAGAATGAACTCTCCTAGAGCTGCCATGCGGCGCAGTTTAAAGCTGCAATCGCTGGAAATAATAAGTTGATTATGTTTATGAAAACTACTTTGTGATTGGATGGAGCATGAAGGAGGTTACATTACCTTCTACATAGTATGAATGCCATATTTCAATGCTTTTGACTATGGATAAAACGAGGGAAGGACCTAGAATGAGACCTTCAGCTGGTGCAAACTAAGGACTTGTTCATGATAGTGTGATGTTACGAGACAGTGCCTTCACCGGAGGAGCTCCGATTTTTTTTATTCCCTTGCTTGCACATTTTTGAGTCAAAGAAAGCAGATCCAGTTGAAATGATCACCTTTCAACCATCTTCCGTCCAACTCCCATTAGCTCTGCATGCAACCACTAAATCTCGCGGCAACACTTAATCCAATCAGTCATGCCAAGACCACTTTTCTAAGCAATTATCCTGTCTATTCCTCTCCCCTTTCCTCACCACCCGACCTTATCAATTACTTGATCCCTAAAAAATCCCTATTCATCTCACCTCCCTTTCGCCATTATTACCTGTTCTCTGCAATCCATCCATTTCTCTCATCCATTGCCCCCAAAAATCATACCACAACACCTCTCACAATACTTTTCTGCCCATTCCTTGCTCTGGAATGACAATTTATCCTTTCACCCTGGACCGATTTTCAACCCTAACCACACCCTTCCAATGCATCCTATCCTTGACGTCCCACAACCATGCACACCTCCCCTCCTTGACCCCCTTTTCCCACTTCTCTCAGCTTCTCCGAGTGAGGAAGACGAGGAGGTGGCGGCGGGCTTCCCTGCACCACCCATCATCCCTTCAGAGGACCGACAACAGGCTTCCCCGATCACCACAGACGGTGAACCGCAGCGCCCGCAGCAGTACAACTCAGGGGGAGATGAACCAATGCTCCGACCCTCCAAGGATGAAGACGCTCCTCGTCGAAGGGTGTCGTTCGAGATAAGACAACTCTCGGATGACTCCGAGGCGGATGCCCGGCGGAGACGACATTGCGCCCGCAAGAGGAGCCGGGCAGCAGCATCATGTCGGAGGGTTGCCGCTGCTGCGACGGCTCCTGCATCTCCCGCTCTGCCAGTCTTGTCCCGGGTGGCGCGGCAAGGTTTCCTTGCACGGGGTCGCGGCTGTGTGAAAGTGTTCTTCCCGGGACCGGAGAGGGCAGAGGCCTTTGCGGCGGCGGCTGTGAGTGCTGCCCTCGCAGGAGTCAGGAGCCCTGTGGCAGGTGAGCCCGGTACAGCGACCGCAACTGCCCTCAACGAGCTAGGCGAGCCAGTGTACACTGGATGGGCAGATCTACCACTCCCCACGAGTGGGTGTGGAGAAAAGTGCTATCGGGACCTTGTCCAGTTGTGCAGGACTTACGATCCGGACTCAAAGTTGGTGTTGCTGGTTTGCGTGTGCGTCTCCTCAGCTGAGACACCAGGGGCAGGCAAGTGGTCCCGCAAGGTCGTCTCGCGGTGCATGAGCGCAAAGCTGGGACCCTTCCGTCTGGCCCCCGAGCCTCAGTACCACCACCCGAGGCCGAGCGACCCACCTCCTCCCCCACCTCCGAGGAGATACCACCCCTCGACCTCCCCACTCTCGGCAACCGGTGGAGGTCTCGGAGGGGAGGATCTGCGCCCGAGGAGCCCCATCACTCGGGAGATGGAGTACCCAGAGACCTTGGTCCTCAAAGCTTTGCCCTTGGAGGCATGCGGGCCCCACAAGCGGGAGGTGGCGTACAGCAACGTCCAGAAGCACCTGAAAAGGAGGGGCGTGTCTTTGAGGAAGCAGTTCCCTGACGTGCACCGCAAGTTGAGGTCGTACGTCGAGGATGGGGTGGCTTTTGCACCAGTGGCAATACATCCAAGGGATGGACTGACGGGTCGGCCTTTCCTCTGCGTGATCCTTCCGGAGGGAGCAGACGAACCATGCTGGGAGGGAGAAGAAGGTACAAGACTCAAGAGGGTGGACGTAGGGGTGACAGACGAGGAGGAAGAGGAGGATGATGAAGGGATGAGGGGTGCGAGGGAGCGTCCTCAGAGGGGACACGAGGGAGGGGACTACCCCCACCAGGTCGAGACTCCTTGAGGAGAAGGCTTTTCCTTTCATGAAGACTGTGTTACCATTAAATGGTCCATTGAGAACAAAATTCAATTGGGTTTCAGAACAGAGGGATGGGAGTGAAGATTAAGGGCCTTTAATCTGGAATTTCAATGCTGATTGTCTGCATGGTGGGCTGATGCTTTTACAAAAATGATTGTTACCACATTACCGTTAAGAAAATAATAGTAATAATAATAATTTGTTATAAGTCATTAGTCTGAGCTGCGCTCAAATTGAACTAAAATGGACAATTTCAGCGTGAAGCATTTAGGAACCCATAAAAAAATTAAGCATCAGGCTGATGCGAAGTGTAAATAATTTTCAGAAAAGTTTTGCTTCAATGCATTACCATGAAAAGGTTTTTGAAAACTTCCAAACGTAGGCAATACAAATACTTCTTCCCAAGATGTATTCAATGAATAATCATGAAAAATGTTAGAGAATTTGTAAATCTTTAACAAGGTTCAGTTGGTGAAGATGATGTTGCATAAAATTTCACATATTTTATAACACAATTGATGGAAGCCCTAAGTAATTGGTTTAGTGGTCTAAGAACACTGGGACAAAAAAATCAAGCTCGATTCTAAAAGAATTCATCTATATATTTTTTGCATCTTTAACAAAAATAACTGTAATGAGCAGAAATTTAGCATGCTTCAAATCCTGGTGTAACTAAGGAGCATTTACAAATGGAGGTCAGAGGATTGACTGCTTCATGCAAGGTCATTCGTGGAAAGGAATTAGACTTAACGAACAGCTCGGAGGAGTAAAGATTGCAAAAGTTAGTTTGCATGCAAATGAAAAAATGCCTCAATGAGCGAATTATTTCATCACACCAAGGCAAGCTTTATGCACTGTTCATTATGTTTTAGTGTGACAGGGATAGGGTGGGCATCAAAACATGAATGAATGAATGAGGATTTATACTTACTATGTGAATGCGAAATGAATCTTTCTGGCATAAGAGTTTTGTCGATCCTTTTAAAATTTGTGTATGCTGATAAAAAATGATGTGGTTGATAAATTTTTGCCAAGATGCACTAGTAAAAATGCATATTCGTGATGAAAAATGAAGTGCATGCATGCCACACAATTATGAAAGTATAAAATTTCTTGTCCTGTACATTAGCGGAAAACAGTATGGAGGATACAAAAACAGGATGATGAGAACAGCATATGCAAGCTCTTCCTAGTCCGGTGGCACCAAATGTTCTCCTTTAATACGGAGAAATTGCAATTGTGACTTGTGATAGAAATTCAATGATAAAAATGGTAATACAAAATTAAAAAAAGCTCAAAAATAATAATGAAATAGCCAATTTCCTTGAACTTTGCAAGCATTTTTCTATAAAATTTTTATGTTGAGTTATTTTAACTTAACTTCTTGTTCACCACTTGATCTATTTCAATAAACTTGTATTCAACGCATTTTTATAAACTCTCGACATAACTTATACCTACCTACTACAAGAAAAGGAATGCATTTTAGGTATGAGCTCATGAGGTCACGCTCACATTCATAAACAGACTCCCTTACAATAGTAATTAATGTTCAGAAAAAAAAAAGAAATTTAGCTGAAGAAGACGTGTATGTTTAATTTTTAATAATTACGTGATTTTCATGATGCACCCAGGCCTTTACTATGATATTATTAGCTCTAAAAACTACAAAGACAGAATGGGAACCCAATGCTGGCTTGGGGCAACTCTTGCTACAATGTACCAATATTCTTTTTAAACTACTGTGTATTGTAATATTAATGTCCCTCAAAACTACATCTTTGTGTAGTGGGGTTGATTCAACAAAAAGGTGAAAATAGGTATGTATTTGATGGAACAGATATCAGCCACTGATAGACCTACTACATGCTACAATGTGTGACACTAGAAAAGCAAGTTTTAAGAGTGGAAATGAATTGCTATTTCTATAAGCTATCTATTTTCAGTAGCGAGGAATTTTAGCAATTCAGTGACTTACAAAGATGCCTTTGTTACAACTTTTTATCAAAAATAGAATTACTCTATTGTTAATTGTCGATAATGAGAAAATATTACCCAGCAAAATTTAAACATCACTTACCCTGCCTTTGTATCTTTCTCCTATTTATCTCTGTTTAGGCTCTGATATGGAACTATGAACATGTAAATTTATTTAGCAACTATTTACATCAAGTTGCATGTGTAAAGAGTATGTACATATTATGAATAGAAACTGTTACACGGTTTTTGCAAGAGCAATCTACAATTGAGATACTTGTTTTCCAAATGTGCCAAGAATTTATATGTGTTGTTTATATGACATGTCTAAAGATGTTAAATACTGGTTAATAGATAAATTCAATGTGAATTGCCTCTTATTATGTGAAAGACTTTATTATCGATGAAGAGCAGAAAGGTGTCATTAGCTGCTTGCTTGGTCAAAAAAGACATTTTACAGGTAAGATTCATTTTGGTGGGGATCTTGTATGACGTTTGCTAAAACTCATTTACAGTGAAACTTTTAGAGTCTCATTTGCTGATTACAACACCCTCATCTATAAGTAATGAACAATAAAGATATTTTGCTACCTCAATATGTTGTAATAAAAGTAATATTATTCCTCATATGTGTAAGAAAATTGCAACAGCTTTGGCAGAATGATAGAACTTTTCCGTGGATGAAAGTGCCCCGTGATTGTAATTCTCAAGGAACTCCTTAAGGTTTCAGTCTGAATTCTCTATGAGAACCCTAACTACCCCAGCAGCAGAGAAAATTTTCAAAACGTGTTGCATTATTACTATGAGAGAATCCATATGCTGTCACAATGTCCCATGAAATTATTGCATGTGGCATAATATTTTATGCATGTTGTCACAATAACAAAGTCCCTGGCTTTCCGAGTTATCATGAAAGTGTCTTATCCCTTTCGAGATAGAGTAGAGTTCTCTCCTTAGCATGACTGCTGCATAACTTGGCTGTAAAAAATATTCCGTGCACCCAAATTTTCCAGGCTTGTTCTCTTTATTCATCTGAAATCCAAAGGAAAAAAGTATGCCTTAGTAGTTTAATTGGTTAAAGCAGTATCTGTGCATTTGAGGTATTCAGGTTTGAGTCCCTCTTGTATGAAGAAAAGAGAAAATTTTGGTCAATATCTGCCTCAATTGAGAGAAATTAGAGGCAGTGGAATCATTCGACAACCTATGGAGTATCATTATCTAAGGTAATACACATACTATAGACGTCAAGTTTACAATACTTAACGCTAAGACAGAAATTCATGAAAATATGATAGTCATCTATTGAAGAAGTTTGATTTTGCTTCAGCCTTAGGCAGGCCCGTCGCTAGCTGATCTGGCGCCCGGGGCGAACTGGGATCGTGCACCCCCCCCCCCCCACCCCATAACATTGATATATCTGCAATCGGGAGAGTTGAAAATATAATTGAAAACATTTTTTCGTAATAAAGATATTTTATCGATTATGAAAGTAAAACATACAAGGATATTTAAAAAAATTTTTTCGTCGGCGAACACGGTGCGCCCCCAACTTGCTGCACCCAGGGCAAAATGCCCTGATTGCCCCGCCCTCGCGACGGGCCTGGCCTTAGGAGTCTCTGCACCAACCTCAGCCTGCTTAGAGTCCCTGCCTGTTACAGTGTCCCCAGCAGTACACCCTTCTGCAGGAGGGGGTGCAGATCCCCCAGCAGCCTTGGGGGCATCCATTAATGACGTGAGGTGATTTTGCCAATCTTTTGTCCCTCCCTGTCCCATCAGCGAGATATCGTGAGATTTGGCTCCCCCTTCCTTCTAATCTCACATGAGATTGTTCAAAATGCATATTTTCAGTGTAAATATGTCAATACATATATACTTCATTGCATTGGATTTATAAAAAAAATGTATACTTCTTTTTATTTAAGATTATGACTAGTATTTAAGATTACGAGGATCGTAGTCTATAATCACATTTTGCACTGTTTCTTGCAGAAAAAAAATTAATGTGATACATGCTAGGACTCCTCCCCTCTACCCAACGTGAGATGGGTGAGATTCGGCTTGACCCCCATTACCGCCCTGATAAAATTAAACTCCTCCATGGTGGGTAGGCCTACCCCCCATTGACGGTAAGGGAAGGATAGGACTAACTTTCCTGTATCCCTCAGCAAGGGTAGATGGAGCGTATTTTAGAACATCAGAGGCCCTACCCTTCCTGGAGGGTGGGGGAAGGGTAGAGGAAGGGTAAGGGAGGGTAGTCCTACCCTTCCATTACCCTTAATGGAGTATGGAAAAAAGGGGAGACAGATGATAAGGGAAGGAGTTCCAAGGAAGGGTAGAACGAAGGATAGTCTTACCCTTAATGCAGTATAGACGAAGGATAGACAGATGATGAGGAAAGAAGTTCCAAGGAAGGGTAGAATGAAGGATAGTTCTACCCTTCCCTTACCCTCAATGGGGGGATGTTGTAGGGTAGACGGATGGTAAGCGACAGTGGCAAAGCGAGGGGGGGGGTAGGTTTGGGGGATAAAACCCAGAGCTCAGAGAAATTTTTAACATTAATCCATTTTACTTAATTCGATAGATATCGCTAATAGAATGATGTAAGGATTAATAAAATATCCCTCAGAAAGCAGTAAAACTCACCATTTTGAACCATTTATCTTAACCAACCCTTATCCTGCTGGGTATTTTCCATACCCCCACACACCCTGGGTATTAGTTGCACCTAAACCTCCCCAAGCCTAAATTCCTAACTGTGCCCCTGGTAAGCGAAGGAGTTCTCAGGAAGGGTAGATGAATGGTAGTCCTACCCTTACCTTCCACAGAGGGTAGAGCGTGGGTTGACCAAGGGTAACTACCCACCATGGAGGAGTTTATTTCTATGAGGGCCCCTAAATGACTCACATAATTAATGGATGCCCCCTCAGCAGCCTTTCACCTCTTACACCCATTCCTATCCATCATGATAGTCCCGTTGCATTTCTGCTGCATGGTCCCACCTGTTAGGAAAGTATTTTGCGATGGAGACAAGTTAACAACAGTGCATGAGAGTACTTATGTAGTCACTAACACTCTTGAGATGAGAAGCAAGTACTATTGGAGAATATAATCAAAAAAATTAACCTTCAAGACATGGTGCAGATGGTGGATGCTGAAGATTAAATGAATGGAAAGGGTTGAAAGCAAGGTGGTGCACAGGAAGTGCATAAAAGAGAAGAAGAAAGAGGGCGACTTGAAGGACCAAAATTGGATTGGCCATGACATGAGGCACAGCAAATATATTGCATACATGACTGAGGGCAGGGCCAGCTTTAGGGCCAGGAAATCCAGGCGACTGCCAGGGGTGACGTAGTTAGGGGGGTGACCAAATGCCCAGACCCCCCCGTTTAATAGGGGAGTATTCCACACAAAACCCCTTGGTAGGAGGGCGACCCAACAGCAGTTTTCTCAGGTAAGTATTTTGCGTCGAGCAGGCCCTGACTAAGGGGTAGGTTGAAGAAAAAATCCCTCATCAAAGACCAAGAGGTATAAGTACTTGGGACAATTGAATAGGGTTATCAGTGGGCGCATAGCCATGGGGGAGGGGTTTGGGGGTTTCGGTCCCCTTCCTCAAACTTTTTCCCTTGTGGCAACTGCTCAATATACATCCCCTTACAAGACCACTGGCACAGGGGAATTTGTCCTCTCACTTTCTCTTAAATATTAAAAGTTGTGGAATGATATTAGGATCTTATATGATCCAAAATTTTCTCAAAAGTGGATAATTTTAACAGCTAACACCAGCAGTGGTGGATTTTCTGATGGTTGGAATTGAAAAAAAATCCAGTCATGACCCATATGACTCTCCCTTATATAAAAATTGTAATTCTTATTCATTTATGTTTTTGTATCCATGTAAAGGATTAACACATTAAGCACGGAGTATGTCAATTGACGTGCTCTGCTGGTCGGTCCAGGAGCCCTTTCTCCACCTCTGTACGTGACTAATATCCACTTCTACATCTTCTAATCGTGTGCATGACCTTCAGCAAGATTCCCTCTTTCGACCCGTGTGCACCATTTGTAAATAGTATTATTTGAACAGAAGTTAAGCTGCGAAAATCTCTCTTTTTTTCTTTCTTATTTTATCCGCCGATTCTGACGGCTTTAATGAAAATCGGGCCCGCATTGAATGTATTAAAGGGAATGTATATGCAAATGCATGGCTACAAGTCTGAAAAGTGAGAGAAGTTTGAGATGTTTTTATTGTGGAGCATAGCACTCCATACTGTAAAAACGCCCCTCTCTCCTGAGGGATATTCCATACTCCCCAAACCCAGGTCATGGCCCCCCCTTCAAATTTTATGCTGAATCTGCCCCTGACCACCAGTACCCAGAACTTAAAATTTCTTTTTTGAAAATTAGGCAAATTCAAAAATCAAGGCCTACAGAGGCCAAGCAATAGTAACTATGGGCACTTCGGCAAAAACCAAATTTTAGCAAAACACAAGCAAAACTAATAGGTTATTTTAAGAAATTTACCATTGCCTGATGGATGGGAAATGAAAAAAATACAAAATTACCAGTGTAGGAGACTTCAGTGGCACAGTGAGGGGGGTTTTGGGGGATAAATCCCCCTCCAGAGCTCACAGAAATTTTTAAGTTAAATTATTTTACTTATTTGGATAAACATTACTTATACAATAGTGTAAAGATTAATAAAATACCCATCAGAAAGCCGTAAAATTCACCATTTTGAGCCATTTATCTTAAAACTTTTCTGGGGGAGGGCCCCCACACCTCCCACTCACCCTAGCAGGTATTCCATACCCTCCAGACCTCCCAGTATTAGTTGCACCTAAAATCCCCCCTAGCCTTAATTCCTAGCTACACTCACAGGCAACCTGCAAACCACCCCAGAAGAAAAATTTTGGCTACATGCCTGGTTACAGGAAAAAAGACCACAAATAAATTTGAGAATAGTTAAGGGAATTAATTGATTGATTAACCCTTTCTCTGCTGTTCAATCTCCGAAAACCTTCTCGTCAAATGCGGTTAAAATGCGTTTCATGGGGCCATGGATCAGGTACTTCCAGGATGGGCGTGGTACACCCTCCGAAGGGTCGCAAATCCGGGACCCTTTCCTTGATGAGCTCACCCTTGCTGGCCCGTCTCTTTGACCCTCTGAGCCTCCCTCCCAAAAAGTGACCGCTCTGACTGCAATTTGAAAATCAATTGATCAATCTGATGATCAAAAAATGATTGTTTGCATCACACTCCTACAAATCAAGCAAGTCTTTGAACCGTATTTCTATGATGAAAAATAACGATTTTATTAACTTTGCTAAAAACGTGACTGCGGACCACCGGAAAATGGTTCAAAGACGAATTTGATTGCTTGATTGGCAGAAGTGCGATGCAAACAATCATCTTTTGATGATCAGATTGATTGATTGATTTTCAAATTGCAATCAGAGCAATCACTTTTTGGGAGGGAGGCCCCCTAGAGGTTCGAAGAGACGGGCCAGCGAGGGTGAGCCCTTCGAGGAAAGGGTTCCAGACTAGCGACCCTTCAGAGTGTGTACCACGCCCATCCTGGGAGTACCTGTTCCATGGCCCCACAAAAAATCATCTTAACCGGTGCAAGTGCTGAGCGCATGACAGGGAGTAAGAAAAGGTACGTTCACAGCAGCCTGTCATGTGAACGTACCAGGTATGTTCACAGCAGTGAAAGGGTTAAAAGAAGGGTGGGGGAACTACCCTTGCTTACATTGCACTTAGAACTTATGGTCCATTGTGCCAACCACCAATAGTTGATCACCTAGAGGCCTTAAGTCCTTAATAAAAGCCAAGACGTCCTAAATGGGAAGATCTCTTACTTCCTTTCGCTCTATACAAGGTGAGCCCAAGCTGTGGCGGATCTATGAGGGGGGGATGAGGGGGCTATAGCCCCTCCCTTGGGTATCCAATTTACACTAGATAGAATGGTAATTTTTTCGGATCCCCACTACTGCCAGGAGATTACCCCTACTTAGTCCCTTGTTCCTATCCTGGATCCGTTACAGAGCCCAAGTATCAGTACCGAGTCCTCATGATTTCAGGGTACTCACATATTAGATGTGTAGCTGTTTCCTCTTTCATTTACACTTGCCCCAGTCTGCTGCTCCCAGGAGGTGCATATGCCTCATTACATGATAGTCAGTAGTGCCATGGTGCCGGAATGCTGTTCAGGCACTAGTTAACGAAAGACATAATAGTCAAATAATATTTTTATCAGTTTTGGTGCCTCAAAATTTCTAGTGTATACATTTGTAACCAAAACAAAAATTTATTTTAAAATATGCAGACATAACTTGAAATTAAAAGAAACATAGAGTAATATTTCACTTGCAAAGAAAGTTGAGGAAAGTGCGTTCCGGTAGTGCTATGTAACTTTCCCATGACATCACAAATGATAGTGATCAGTAAGTGTACGCCTACAGTTCGAAGTTAACTTGTGTTCTAAAGGAGCTGTCTTCTCCTGAGTACCGGGACAAGGTCTTCCGATGAAGTTTAGCTTGACGTAGCCCAAATGTTTCTGGCCAAATCTTTGAGTGTTTGGCAAATTTCTACCATCTGCTTGAGGCCATCCTTGTTAAAAGAGTATGTGACACAAATGGTTCTGGACCAGTTGGATCCTTTTCTATGCCAGCCTTAGCCAGTTCCTCTGCCTTTTAATTTCCAGTTAATGTCTGTATGTCCTAGTGCTCAGAAAATTTCCAGTGGAGTGCCTTGCGACATTCAGCTAATAGCCTAAACCTGAACCAAGATGAGTTTAGGGTTTTTAGAGCAGCCCAACTATTGGTGTATATATGAATTGGTCAATTATACAAACCCATCTCGTCAATAACATGCACTCAGGTTAGAACCAGCCCGTTTGCGCCTCTTTCATTAAGCTATCAGTAAACGATGCTTGAGCTCCCCTGTGAAGGTTATTCCCTTCTTCTCTTGTCCAGCTTTCTCTATGCAGAAAGTGGGTTTTAAAAAGAAGTGGAGAATAGCCAAACATAGCCACCATGGAATCTCACCCCATCTCAAAAATAGAGTCAGACTCCATGAGGTTTGTGCACAGTTGTGTGTGTCCAGATGAAGATGTGGGTCTTGGTAGTGTGGCGTTACATTGTTTAAATCTTGGATATTCATAACATAGGCCCAGACACAGGGACCTCTAATCGTCTGTCACTAACTGGGTGATGGAACGACTCCACAAAACAAGAATAATCAACAGTCAGAGAAACAATTGCGTCAAAATTACAAGACATATTCAATCAACTAGTATTCGAAGGTAGAAATATTCAATATCACATGTATTACCATAATCAACAATGATAACTAGTAATCTCAAAACGAGCTTAAACCAATAAGAAAAACTAAGCTATAAGCTGTTTCGCCATTCAGAACCAAAAAAAGTTGAGAATCACTCTCACAAGTCGACCGATATCACCACAACGCAGGCCCATGAGTACGAGAGCGGCCAGAAAAGAGCAGAGTGGAGAGGGAGGTTTAGCAAAGGAAGGGAGGGGTACTTCGATGTGCTGGTCGGCTCACAGTCCAAAATTCCTGGAAAGCACCCGTGTTGACAGGAAACTCTGGAACATTTCTCGTCATTCAACCAGAGGTTGGGGGTAATAGCGCACCACCGGGTTTCCTCTCCTCAATCTTCTGGGTTGGAGACACAGGCAAGTGGGGTGATCACTGGTTCAGGCAAGCCATTGGAAGTCAAGGAGGGGAATGACATGGTAGGATGAGGTCTTGGTGGGAGAAAGAGTTATGATGGGACCAAGTGGAGTACTTCTCACTCCAAACTGCAATCTCCTCAGCACCAACTTCCCCTGGATTTCTAGGTGCAGATATTCCTCTGCCATACAAGTCTTGATCTCCAGGTTGGGCTGGTTTGGAGGTACTTTTCGCACTAAGTTCTGCAGGTAAGTGCGGAGGAATTTCTGGGGGGTACCAGAAATTTGGAGGAGGTACACTAAAAAATGCCACAGTAGTTTCGATCCTTTAAGAATGTAAGTAACATATCTTTATTCAATTTGTTACTGCCTTAGCTAATTTTTCAGATAGGAGAATCAGTAGTTGTGACCATTTCTTTTTTTCGATATGGTGAGTACAATGGCAGCAGTAAGGCCCGTAGTCAGGGTGGAAATAGTTGCTTCTGTCGACATGGTTTATGACCATTAATCCCTCTTCAGGGCTAGGATGTTCAGACTCGTTTTTTGCTTTTACACTTTTTTAATATACTTAATCTATCCATGGCAGAATGACGTATACCTACTGTAAGGGGTATCCTACATATTTCAACGAATTGATTTGGACACGGTGGATAAGTAACATTACTTATCTATTGTGCCCAAATCAATACATGTGTTGAAATAGGTATATATTCCGCTGAATAGTGAGGTCTAGAATCCAATTGTAGCGAGTTCCTTAAGGATAATT
Organism: Ischnura elegans; assembly: GCF_921293095.1. Taxonomy (NCBI): domain Eukaryota; kingdom Metazoa; phylum Arthropoda; class Insecta; order Odonata; family Coenagrionidae; genus Ischnura; species Ischnura elegans. The sequence continues at coordinate 74,074,645 of NC_060254.1, forward strand.
AATTAATCTCTAATTAGATCAGAAATAGAGCTAGAGGTGTGCTGCAGCCTTCCTCTAATAGAGGCCATGCTGGTTTACAGCAAAATTTTATTGGCCATCTGGTTTGGGATAGACATCATACTAACATGCAAATTGAGATGTCTCAGTTCTGGCTGAGTTACGGACACTCGAGGGATCAATTTGAAATTCAGGAAAAAATGCCAATTTGAAATATGGAAAACAATGCAGCCACTTATAATTTTTGAAGAATTTGGACAACAAGACAGAACATTTTCTGGCCTACTTCGATATTTAGGAACCATAATGCATGTGAAGTTCTGTTTGAGATCCTACACTAATATTTTTGGTATTTCATTAGAACTTTCAAGGTCAATCGTGTGAATAAGATAATAGAAAGTTAAACAACTTTAGGTTTTAAGTCATGAATATTAAGAAGAATAAAAAGAAAGTTGATGATTCATCGAATAAAGTTTCCTCAGCATTTTAGCAGGTCCAAAGAAAGGGAGATCACCATTATCACGGATATTGAAAGTCGCCGCCGTCACAATGGAACCTACATATCAAAGATTATATTCTCAACTGCTACATATAATCACAAAATCAGATAACCTCCGACCCCCTCAGATGGGGAGTTAATGAGCATTTGGTTTGAGTCCCAAACTATACAATCCATCGGCCCAGCTGCGTGAATCCGGCGAGCATAAGATGGTATACGAAGGGAGAGACCTTTGCTATGCGGCACATGCACATTTATACGCCGTAAATACAGAACGCAGGTTCTACGACCACGGAAGACATGCTACGGCGACATTTCCTCAAGCGATAACGGAATATATTTATGCTAGTACGACTCATCACGACGGTGAAATCGGTACCGGAACTGCCACAACTGCAGATAATAAAAAGAATGAAAGTGATGCCTGGTGATACATTCCATTGCCCAAGGCTAAAAGTTAAGTTAAACCTAGCTATGAAATGAACCAACCAGCAAACTTGAGTCTTTCAGCTAATCTCTCACGCTTATATTCTCGTGGCACACAACGGCATTGGCATTGTAATTACGTAAATCAAACAACGGCTAATTATTATACCAACTTCATACATTTTGCGAGCACAAAGATAAGAAATCTAGGCCTTTCTTGTTTTCCAAAAAAGGTAAACAAAACCACAAAACATAAACAGCATGTCCAGTTGGCAACACTGTAACTGCATGTGCATGCATCGATGTATTGTGTTCGATAGATCGTGTAAACAAGTCATGTCGTCTGAATTGCTTCCTAGGAATTGACGTGTCATTACTTGATCGGTATTCATTTAGTATATCTGGATTATAATTTGCTGGTATTGACTGCAACTTCAGGGTATCATGCTCATCACTGAGCACACTGAAGATGATTCCAGTTTACCCATGGATGTGATTGACTTCGGCGAGTACGGGTCACAAACTCTTACTCCTTCCGGCGATATTTCTTTTTCCTTGGGTGAGTAATTATTTCACTGGCTTATTTTTAGTTTTTATTGGGAAGCCAACATTTAGCCCCGAACGTAAAATATTCGAAGTCATTCGAAACTGCTACTGTTTACATAAAGCAATTTAACCGTTGAGCTCATATTTCTTATGTATGTAAGTAGTAATTTGTTTTCTCTGTTTTCCTTAAACTTGTTGTTATGAAAATGGACGTCCTGTGTAGTGGTGTGGAAATTTAATTGTTGTTGGCATTTATTTCACTTTAGGGTGAAGTCGTAGGTTAGCCAACCTTGACCATTGACCTCGCAGAGTTTATTGCCCCGAATTTGAAATTTTCCGGTTCCATCGGAATAATTTTTCATATTTTGGTTTTCAGATGCGGATACGGAATTTTCTCAAGACGATTTCCTTCAGCAGCTCTCAAATGACTTGGAGGTATTACATGTTATATTCGTTGCAGCACTTTTGTGTTTTAAAATGTTAATGTATGCCGGCGACTGTTTACGTGACTGGAAATCAATGAATGACCATGAGTCTGCTCGGTCAATTTGAGGTTTTTGGAACAGAAATAATGTGCTTCAATTATGGAAATAATGAATTTTCCGATGATTTTTCATCGCTTGATTTTACTTTACCTCAATAATATATGTGAAATAACCTCAAATTTACATCATTTGCCTTTACAGATTCCATTACTCCTGGACGATGGAACTTGTGATAGAGACCTTCTCGAAGGCAATGATAACAGCAGTGGGCAGTCCTTGGCCTCTGCTAATCATAATATTGGGACAGGAGTGTTAGATGATATAGACTTAAGTAAATGGGATCCTCCGGTATACCCCAGTTTGGAAACCATTCAACCTGGAATTGGTAATTCTCTATTTTACTTCTTCGTTTTGGACAGGGTCTGTCGCTTAAACTAATGATCACGGTGCATTTTCCTCAAAGCTAGCCTCTACCAGCATCGGGGGTGTCCATCCCCCATTGATAATGAAGTATTCCCTATTAAGTTTTTCTCTTTGGTGCCATCTACGCCATGGTTTCTTTCTGTTGACAGTCCTGCTTATGATGAATAGATTTAATTTTTTATTGCCAAAGTCTGTGTCTGACAATGGGAAAATTTAAAGATGATATCTCTGCCACAAATTAAAACTACCACTTTGTCCCTCAGAAGTGGGTGTGTCATTACGTTATTTCCTCTCATTGATGGCACTTTATTTAGGAAGTACTTCATAGGATTCTTTAAATTTATCTTGTATGACATTTCATTTGCCTTTCTCTTTTTTATATCTTGACTGTTGTGTGGTATGCAATGTTACAGGTGAAATCAATTCCTGTAATACTATTTATATCTATCTTAACATAGGCGGATCCAGGGGGGGGGGGCACGTGCCCCCCCCAGACCCTCAAAAATATGCAAGGTTTATAATTCGGTCCCATTATTATTACGTTCATTTTGTATTACGAGATATCCTTGTGCCCCCCCCTGAACAAAATGTTGGATATGGCCTTGCTTGTGCCCCTCCCAGAAAGAAATCCTGGATCCACCCCTGTATCCTAAGTATGCTCTTGTGCATCTGAGTTAAATATGTACCATCAGAATCCATCTCAGCAAGTTTTATTTTGAGTACCATAAATGGCTATGGGTAAACCTCTGTTATTGGTAGGAAATGGAATTCTGTTTCCTTAAAGCAGTGATAAATAATTGAAACAGAATAGGGAAGTGCACTAGTGTTTCAAATGCACCAAACACATTTTTTAAATTAGAGTTCAGAATAACATAATGTCGTAAAACCACAGTTTAAATCCTAATAATGAATACTTTATTCGAGATGACCGTCTGAAATATGGAAAAATTCAAAGGCCGCGAAAACGGGTGTCCATGTTGAATATTGGCCGTGACGTCACAAGGCAGTAGCAGAAGGCAGCTTCTACACCGTTTAGTTCTACCACTATTATTGCATAGAAAAATTTCAGAATTTGAGGGTATCCGTTTTTTGCTGTCATAAAATATCTTCAGAATATATATGTGGCTGCTTCTCTTTTGAGTAAACGACTTCATCATTGCGTAATATATTAATATTCATTTACGTGTCAACTTCAAGTTTGGAAAGAGTAGTACGAATAGCACATTGAATCTTTAATAAATGCATCATGGCATTTATTTTTCGCTGGGTATATTTTGACACAATGCCGTTTATCATGCCAAAACTTTTTTTGTAAGAACCGAGTCAAACTAATAAACCTATTTCAGACGTTTGCTGCAAGACTTATTCGTTGCGTATGTATTCACGCCGGCCGGAATGTTCGCCCTTCGCAACTAGAATCATGGGATGTTAGCCTTATTTCCGAGCTGGCTGGTTGTTGCAATGGTTCGCTGTCCAGGATGGGTTCAAGAAAATATTATCTTGGTTGGGAGAAGGAAAATTCCAACGATTTATAAATGGTATACCAAACTTAGATGTATTTATGGTTACTGAATAAGGAGGACAGGTTCAACGCTCCATAGAAATGCGAGACGTTAAGGCTAACAACGGGAGACCGCGTACCTTGCTGCATCTTTTTCAATTAGGGCGTTAGTTAGGCTGTAATTAATTAATTTTCATGTGTTACTTCTTACAAGATATATATATAAATCCAAAATATCCACGATTTCCCAATGGGTTGGTTGGGGTAGTGGTAGCATGCACGATACAAAAGGATAGATCTCACCCGAAGGTCCATGGTTCAAGACTGCGTCATAGCATTATTTTTTGTTGTCTTCATTGTGATCATACGGCATCAAGTTTATCATTAATTATAATTGCAGCAATCATTGACATGAGACAATTTTTTTATCATCGTTATGGCGTTTAGGTATTTTAGCAGTGTCATTACAAACGCAGAGATACGATGACTACAAGGGTTGGTGTGCGCTAAAATGTTAATTTTTTCTTTGCTTATAGTACTGACCAACTTCCACATTAAAAATGAAAACCACTCTTGCAAGAGCACATACCATTAAAGGCTCGCGGCAAGCAACAATATGCGTACAGGCATAATTAATAAGAACACAAAGCGAATATAAAATGCCATATATCTCGAACACTTGTAATTCACATTATTCCAAAGGGAGTTTGCTTACTCAGTACATACCTCAGTACCTTGTACTCAGTACCTACCAGTTTACCTCAGTAGCAGTGCTAAAAGAACCATTCTGAAATATAATTTCAACTAACAAATAGGATGAAATAAAAGTTGATAACTCGAGCTCAGGGAAAAATTTTTGCTTTGCATCTGCTTTGGAACCCTTTTGAAACTGCTTTGGAACACCAAAATCTGCATTGGAACTGCTGTGAAACTCATTTTCACTCATTTGTACCAAAAATTAGAAATATGAAGACGTTTGTAACTCATTTGTGATCCCCTTTGGAACTCCTTTGTACAGAGTGTGTTCGTTTGGAACTGCTTTCTACTCATTTGGAACTACTTTTGAACGATTCGGCAGGATTTCCAGACGTCATCATTCGTATTGTAACTGCTGTGTACGGAGAAAATTCATTTGGAACACCCTTTGAACGAGATGACAGGATTTCCGGGCGTCATCATTCGTATTGTAACTGTTGTGTACTGAGAAGATTCATGTATAACGGCTTTCCATGCGTTTGTAATTCTTTGTGAACAAATACATGCGATTTATATACGTCATCATTTGTTTTGGAACTGTCTTCTACGCGCCATTAACATACCATGGCCAGGTTCAGTCTGATACGTTTGGTCGAGAAAACGAAAATTCTTAAATATATGCAATAAAATGCATAAGAGGTATAAGAAATAATTGCAAGTCAGTTAATAGAAACGGAACTCCCAAATAATCACTCGAATTAGTTTAAAAATTATTTTATTTTCCTTGTGGCTTAAATCGTATTTTTGGGTCCGATTTGAAATGCGACAAGATTATCTTCACTACGTACCAAGAATTTTGGTTGCGTATAATAAAGGTATTCAATAACAAATTCATAGCGCTTGCGTTTTTTTGCGTTTCCAAGTATATTATTATCGTAAAAATTCAATGTCTATACTTTCAAAGTATACTTCGCAATTATAAATATTGCGAATTTTACGGCATTTTTGCAACCTTTTCTTTCATTGCTTTCGTTCTTTGATATTACCGGAAAAGTAGTATTTTGCATAGATTAATATACATAAAACCATAGAGTAAGTACATAATATACTTACTCTACGATAAAACATACTGATGTATTGTCTTCGCGATCCCTAGGAAATGGTTTATGTCCATATTTGGATTCGTATTTTAGGGCTGAATTTTTTCGCCATGAATCCCTCCTTCGAAAATATATTTCAATGTCGAGGTTGACAAGTTCGATTACCCGGAAAGGCCTTTTTTCGCATTTCCCATTGCATTTTCAGATATTTAACATGACGGTTTTCAAGAAAAAAATTCCAGAAACGAAGGCATTTCACTCAAAAATGGTCACTGAATGATCCACATCAACCACGTAAGATCGGAATTAAGCTCTCGATAAGGACTTTCTTGACCACCAAAGTGACTTACCCCTCACTCCGCAATATTAAAACATGACACTTGTGTTAAGCTTGACGAGCTTGAAGGTCTTTCGTTTATGACTAATGCTTTGCAAAGCAATGGAGCTATTGCGAAATGGCGGCACTGCCGCACTTCAATTCGTAATATTCATCTTGCCTAAATATACGAATCAGACTAAAATAAACTTCAAGAAAATTGAGTACGCCATCTTGAACTGCTACAAAGCAGGTGGCATGGTGTACAAATGAGTTCCAAATGGGTGTCCAAGTGGTAAAAATCAGTTTCAAAACGGATGAACGAGTGGTACAAACTAGTTCCAAATTTAAATACAAATGAGTCCCATAGCAGTTTCCAATGGAAATCCAAGGCAGTTCAAAATATGTTACAAATGAGTTGATGACATGGTAGGATGCTATGACGTCATGAACTGCTGTGTACCGTGTTTCAATTCCACAGTAGTTCAAAAGCACATACAAATCAGTGGTACAAAGCAGATAGGTGACAGTTCCAAATGACTTACACAGCAGAAATTTTTCCCTGAGATCTAGACCGGGCGCGCTGGCGTATAAAACACGTCAATCTTTGAAAACCAAGGATTTCGACATTGTACGTACATTCTGGGCTATAATGGTCTCGTGTATTCTTACAATGTACTTTGACTGCCTATATTGCGAGTTTTCAAAGTTCGAGGTATTGTAGCTAATTTTTTGGATCAGCAAGATGAACCCGTCACCAGTGGAGTACAAATTACGCCGCGCGACCTGCCGTGTACCTTTACATCTGTGTCACCTATAAATGTACTAATTTCAACAAATAAAGATTAGCTTTAACAAAAATCGTTTGTTATCATATATGCACATATCGTGGACAAAGTACGCATTTTGCCCGGTCGTGTAAAAAAACAGTCGGGCCATAATTCTTTAACCAAACTACTTTCAGTTTATAAATTACGTATGTCTACGCGGAAGATGCTATATTTTGACTCAACACACTTTCTGATGTGACTGAGGTACCTATTAAGTAAATTATTATAATATAAATGTCAATTTGATCTTACAATACCTTCAAATGATCTTCAAAACAGAATATCATCGATAGGTAAGAGTCAGGAGCAGCCTTGAACCATTTATTCCGTATAGCTTGTGCTTAAGGCACGGGAATGAATATCTTCTCCAGGCTTTTGTTTCGACGTCGAGATGAAATATGGAACAAAAAATCATTTATAATTCTATTTTGAATTCATGTTTTCGGTACTAGACGACATTTTTAGGAAGCAAACTCCACCGATTCCCGGAAACTCTCGCCGCGCTAAAGAAGGCGACGGAATTCAGCGATACTCCACTGGTGACTACTGCCTTGTGACGTCACATCTCAATCAAGATGGAGGCACTGTGTTTCAGCGCAACATGAAATTTTCCGACTTTCAAAACGTTTTAAAGTGCATACCCGAGATGCAGAAAATAAAAGTGACTATACTAATGTTTCTTTTTTAGGCTAAACTTTCAAATTCAGCAATAAAAAAAAATTAGTGCACTTCCCTATAGGACTAGTTAAACTAAGGAGGTCAACTTGAGAGTCAAAATGAATGCAGATGCAAAACATAACTTATGTATTTCAATGTACCCCAGTAGTTAGACAAGTTGGAAGGAGTAAATAAATATTAGTAAAGGCAAAGATATCATGGATATGGTAATTCATAACAAGTTGGCATCATCAGTGAAACTTCCGCCAGATCTCGACCTCAAGGGTCCCAATACTGCTACTAAATTTTCTGCGTGGTTGGATGCATTCGAAGATTGATGGCCATCGGAAATGATGAATCTAGTAACAAAGTCACTGTTGCAACTCACTGTTGCACTCACTGTTGCAAAATATTATGGGGGAGGAAGTCCATGGTGTTCGGTCAATGATCCCTATGACCGGTGAAGAACACAAATCTTATGAAACTGTGACCAAAACTTGGTGAATATGTGAAACCTCATACGAATGAGTGTTATGAACGATACTTGTTTATGGATCGGAAGCAAAACGAAGGTGAGACGTTTGGCCAGTTTATGGCAGCATGCAAGAAGTTAGTTAAATCTTGCAATTATAATGATTCAACAGATGAAGAAACCATTGAAGAGAAAATTTTGAGGGATAAAATAGTGCATGGTGTTTGGGATAACGTTATCCGTGAAGGTCTGTTAAAATTGAAATCTTAACATTTAGAAAGGCAGAAACATATTGTCTAGCAACAGAGCAGAGCAGACAACAGGCAAAAAAATGGAAGAAATAGGCGACACAGCAGGTGCAGCAGTGATTTTGGTCTACGTCAACTTCATCACAACCCTAAAATTATAAAGTTAAACAGAGAATTTGAACTCACTGGAGAATATTAATTTGTATGTGGACAAAACTAGTGTAGACCTCATATTTTCATTCTTTTGCTCATTTTAAAAATTTTAATGGAATACATTCAATTTGTTTTCATTGCCATTCTCAGTGATGAGGCCACCACTTTCATGTGTAGTCTTATGTAGTGACTTTGCAGTTTTTAGTTTTTGTTTAATGATTCTTGCCGTAGGAGACCCACAAAAGTATTATTCTTAAACATATCATACTTAGGCTTATCATATCTTGGTTAACGCTCACTGGACATTATAAAATTGGCCCTTAAAATGGCATTTGTAGTGTGTTCTGAGCCATGAAATTCCATTTATATTACCATCTTATTCATCAGATTTTTCAAAAAAATTATCTGCCATTACTGGGAGCAAAGGATTTAACACCCTTAAATTCCCCTTGTGCCTATCGTCTCAAATGTTAGTCTGGTTCAGTTGGATGTCCCAATTAGCTAAACTCCTATATGTATGGATTGCTGTTAGTTGAACTTGCTTGTGCTTAGTAACTTGTAGTTATCTATGGAGGAGCTCTGCTCCCCAGCAGTCTAATTTGGTTCATGCATTCCTTCTCGTTCTTTTCCAGTCCACAAAAATCCTTCATGCAAACTGATATTAACTTGTACGCAGTAAAATATTGTTTGACCAGGCCTTGACAGGCACATGAAGTACTGTAAATTTTAGTAACACCAAACTCATTACACAATCTATTATTTTGTCACTTATGGGGAATCAGAACCATGCAAAGAGAATTGCTTCTTCCTTGCAGTATCAATTCGTCTTTAACTCATCCTTCTACATGTACTTGTCAGAGTTACCTATGAGTAATATGCACCTTACAAGCTTCCGTATTATTTATTCTGATGTCACTTATTTGGTTTCTTCTCTGCCTCTAGTGATAATTCTTTTGTCTGCTTATTCTTTTCAGAATATGTCATTAAAGATGAAATCAAGACAGAACCACCCTCCCCTCCCTCCTCTATTTCATCGCTCTCATCGCTTTCTGATATGGGAAACTCAGCTGATGGCAGTGAAGCAAAAGTCAACTTTAAGGTACGTGTGTTATAAATAGGTCATTCTACTACAACTCAATTAAAGCCTTTTGATGAGGCATTTTTAATAACAGTTAACTCCTGATTATCTGGGCTAATGATGGGGAGAGACGGCATGAATAATCAGAAATCACGAGTAATCCAAACTTCCTCTTAAATGTCTTGTAATGTTCATAATTTACGTAAAACAAACAGTGTATTATTATTTATGCAGTTATTCTGTTATTTAAGAGTGCTTCCTGGACTCATTGAGAGCTTTCTTTGCCAGTTCATGATCTTTTTAGCGGCGATAACATGGTTGTACTCGTATTGTTAATGCTCCATGTAAGGCCTGGTTTCGAAAACCACACATCTGTGGCTGTGTGATCATGGATACAGAAAAGTGGTTTGCACACGGATGCTTCAAAACCACTGCCCGACTTCAGAAACTACTCTGTCAGGCACCATGCCACGTAGTCGCGTCTTGCACAGCTTGCCGGGTTTCAACTGCTGCGCAACGTGTATCCGTGATCAAGGACTGCGGTCGCACACTGCTAGGCTTGGAAAACAGGAACACGGTGCTCCCGTGAATGCAGCTGGCGCGTGATCACTTCCATTTTCCGAAGGGGAATCTAACGCAAATAATAAGCCCGGTGTATCCTAGAATTAATTCCATAATTCTGATGATTTTTTTAAAAAGATCACGGAAAAAATATGAGTGAGAGTGAAAATCATGCATGGATAATCTGCAACCCAGATAAACCGCAGCCAGAGCTAAATGCATATTGTTGTTCTTCACTTAAACAATATGATTCCTAAGTTTCTTAAAGGGTGAGAACCATTATAAAATTATACTGCAAAACTGATTCATGCAAAATATTAAAATATAAGCAAAGAGAAATGAAAGCTCAGATTTGGAATTAAAGTCTCTTTCACTACCTGCATCTTCTTCATATCAGCTTATGTGAAGATTGCTTCAGAAATGTAGCAAAGGTTTTTTTTTTCTTAATATTTTTGTGCAATTCGTATTTCATGTTTTTACTCTCTCCAAGTTGCTCAATTTTATGATTTTGTTTCAGGTTATTTTAGAGTCTCCTCCGTTGTCACCGCCTACAGATGGAGCTAGTAGTCCATTGGCAGCAAGCATTCCATCGTGCACCATTGTTGGGACCAGCGTTGGAACCCTTTTACCGACAACTATTATTTCAGCAGCGCAGCCTGTTATTGTCCCCCAACCCATTGTTCCTCGGGCGCCAAAGGGTGTCAAAGTAATAAGACCAAAACCTTCCTGCTCTCCTGTTCAAGTGACTGCTACTCCAATGGAAACTGAAGGTTAGTCATTAGAGCCCAGCGTGATTGCCTCATCAAATGGACTAATACTGACTTCCAGCTCCACCAACTCGGCTTTCAAAACCTGATAATCCTACAAAAAAAATAATTGACTACACCCCAAATGAAGGTTTACAGTATTTTTGACATCTTTCACCAAAGATTCCGTAATACATGTAACAAGATTTAAGATTATTCCCAAAAAACTGAGGGCAGTCATTGAAAGTATACCGGGACTAGCCACGGTGATAACTTTTTACGGAGTCACCCGCAATGCACAAATAGTGCGAAAAATCCGCAGAGGAAAAATCATTCGCCTTGACCGGGATTCGAACCCGGATCCCTCGATTTCCGGCCGAGTGCTTTAGCCAGTTAAGCTACCGAGGCGTCATTCTCCCCTGTGGAAATTTGTGGACTATACCGGACAAGGTGGTATGGACTGCTGAGCATATGATGCGATTAGCAGTCCAGATCGTGCGCATGGCGCCACAGCCGGAGAGCAAAGTCCGAACTTTGAACACTAGAGCAGTCCATACCACCTTGTCCGGTATAGTCCACAAATTTCCACAGGGGAGAATGACGCCTCGGTAGCTTAACTGGCTAAAGCACTCGGCCGGAAATCGAGGGATCCGGGTTCGAATCCCGGTCAAGGCGAATGGCAGTCATTGAGTAAATTTGCTAAAAGCCAATATTATGTAGTCACTGTAGAAGTAACTGATAGAAGTGGAGGAGGGTAATTACTTAATCGGACAGGTCAGTCTAATTCTTATAAAAGTTAATGAAAGGTTTTACAGTAGACCCTCGTTATTACGAAGTTCACGGAAGTTCATATGAACGTTTCTTTTAGGAATCGTCGAAAGAAAAAAAACATACTTTTTCAAAAATTCTTGTCTCTTCAATCTCCCACACTTAAAATCTTCAGAGTCAATCGTAAAAATACGCGATTAATTTACGCGCAAGTCCTAGATGTACGAAGAAGATGCGTTCTGAGACCTTGCTCGTAAGTTTATAACCCTATACACCCATGTCTCGTATAGCGCAAGGGATGCGTTCCTTGGGGTCTTTGCGCTATACGAATTTGCGTTATACGAGAGCGTTTTAACATAGGGAAGATAGGGATGCGTTCCTGGTAGCATAGGTCTTTGGTATTGAATTTCCTCTAAAACATCTATATTCCCGTAAAAAGCCTTAGAAAACATTATTTCTATAAATATTTATAGTTTAAAACAGCTTTAAAGATAGTATTCACGCATTCAAAGACTTTTATTCACATTTAAAAAAATTCTTACGTGCTTTCGAAATTCCATCCTGTCGTGCGGGTGGGCTAACATCTGCTATCTCAGGGGATCGTAATGCGTTGCCGGCAGTTGATGATTTTTCAAACTAGTCTAAAAACAACTATTGTGTCACCCAGGCCCTTTTGTCACTCAACGAAATGACAGGAAAATGCTACTTTAAATGCCATTTCATAGCTAGCGGAGTTTATGAATGATAAATCATTTTAATTTGAAGTCCTCCGAGTCATTAGCAGCTACGTGAAACAGTCTTTAAATGCCTTGAAACCTGACCCAGGTTTTCCTTCCTTGAAAATGAATGAACGAGAATGCATTCGTTTCCAAAAGAATATCGTCTCGTCAACACTAAATCTAGTTGAGGGGGAAAGGAGCCACTTTCAATCACAGCTTGGAGTTCATCAGAAAATGTTGTGGTGGCTGCGCTATCAACACTTGCAGATTCACCTGATATCGCCGCACTGAAAATACCTGCTTGCCGTTTAAATTCTGGAACCAACCGCTTGCACTAAATGTCTCAGAGCGATTACCACTCTCGTCTTTTTGTACTGATTCACCATGAACTTTCCGTATGTGTAGACCGCTTGGTTGAAGTTGGTGCGGCTGAGGTCACTGATATTTTAGCTTCGTCTTTATTCAGAATAAGGCATCGTGAGTTTAAACTTCCACGCAATATCGCTTTGACGCTCTCCATTTTCAAAGCAATTGACCTCTCTCAAGTCCTCTTCTAGGTTAATGGTTTTTCTTGATAAATTCTTGATTTTTCTACATGCATTCCTATTTTTTGCCATATTCTCTTGGTTTTTACTCTGTATGGCTCTATCTAAATCACCTTCTTCTGCTGAACTGTATTCCTGAGACGCAGAAGTCCTATGACTGCGGGGAGGGAACGAAGCCATTGTGTTTGAGACTCTATAGCGGACCCTTTTATGTGTTGATGCTATTCATGCGCAACTCGGCCACCGCTCCATTTCTCCGCCATGAATACCGATGACCTTGAAGGCTTCAGCGTAGACCCTCTACCTGGAAGTCAATCGCCCGGTAACCTACGACGGCAAAAATACGTCTCCAACCGTATTGCTGAAAAAAAAAACTCATTTCCACTAGCCCCACGCTTAATTAACGATGTAAATTATTTATTATCATTCTGTTAAGGAGACGAGATAAATCTTCGGTAGGCCGGCTATCTGGACCCAATGACGAGTAATACTTTTGGCAATTGCACAGCAATGAATTTCGATTAATATATAAACTAAAAAGAAGATTTGAGGCAAGAAATAATATTAATATGCGTAAGTTGATAGAAATTACGTGTGTACTTAGTGCAAGTTCACGTTTTATCACGAGAGCGTTTAAAAGTTTTGATTAGGCTACACTGCGTTGCAATGTTTCCCCGAGGAACGAATTTGCGCTATATCGAAATTGCGCTAATCGAAATTGCGCTATACGAGACATGGGTGTACAAGGCAATGAGGAGAGTGTTTATCCTGCAGAATGCAACACTGTATCACAATCGTGTGTTAACTCCAAATATGACGAACTGATCTAGCCTGTAATGCTCAAAATCACCGAGGGAATAAATACTGGGCAAAACGCTGAACAGAACTTAACATCGTATTAAATGATACTTAGTTCAAATTATGCCCAAAGAGCGAGTTCCTCAACGCCACGTTGTGTCACATTGGCAAACTCCAAAGGTGCCAAATTTGACATTTCGGGCATGCTTGAACTTTTCGAATGTTTGTACCTCTGAAAATTTGTAAATCCAAAGTGCGTGGGAAGAGGAATAACAGTTTGTCCAATTTATGTGCATTACTGAGTGGGTCACCATAATTCCACAGGAATGAAGCTCATTATGTATATGATGTTGCGTGCATATTGAAGTATCTCCTACTGAAGAAATAACCAAAATTCACCGTTTATCACTAGTATGCAGAGTTTCAGCGAGGATACTCTAGCCTCAGTGATGAACCTTGTCAAGGGTGACCAAAAACTGCCATCAATCAAGGAAATGTGGATGCTGTATGTAACATGATTATGGAATATCATTATGTTACATACCATGAGATTCAGGCATCATTGGGCATCTCAGGGACCTCAGTTCAAAAGGTCTTACATGAAGAGTTAGGTGTTAAAAAATTTTGTTTCCCATTGCATCTCCTCACAGAAGAACAGAAAATAGCTCGAGTCAAATATTGTTGAATTACTCTACAATGATTCAACTCAGGAGCATCAAAGAACTTTTAAAGCTACAACCTTGAATGCGAGCACCTCCTCAATTTTCTATATTATCTATCTCTTTGTATGGGGTTGTTTGAAGACAGAAGAGTGATGAATATTAGGTAGTGAAATTATAAATGAAATCATGATTTTCATTTTCTTTTAGTGCATTTTCTTCTAGAATCAAGAAATTTTTCTGGAAACTATTGTACCTCAGAATTGTAAAAAGTTGATGTGGGAATTCGGACAGTTTTATGTAGCTGCCTTATCATCATATCTATCATTTCGTTAGTTTTTTTCTTGACTTTACACAGTACTCTTGAGTTACTTTTTTTAATTTGGTAACTCATCATTGTCATGGAAAGTATAGTCAACATTAAAGCATATTTTGGTAAATATTCATCATGAAATAATATATTTAGAATGCTTGTTGATATTTTATGTGCATATTTATGATGGAAAATTTACTTTGCAATTTCCAAGGTAAAAGGAATTTGTCTGTAACTTATTCATGCTGCAAAGGTTTTGCTTTACGAACATTTGAATATGCCTTATAGTGCTTCCATTTTGCTTAACAGGCATGACTATTGTTAGGTTCTGAATCAGTGCTTAAGTTTGGATATGCATAAAGGCTTGATTAATTTATTTTTCAGGTCCTGAATCCAAAGCTTCTCCTCAAGCTATTTTATTGAGTGCCAAAGAGTTTGAAGCGCTGACAAGCCAAATAAAGAAGAGCAGGACTAATGGAAACAGAGCCCCTGTTACGTTGGTGACACATGTCAGTTCCCCTCCTGTCCTAGAGAAGCCCCCACCAGTGGTTACCCCAGCTACACCCACAATAGCAGCTTGCCAACTTGGGACTAGTCGAGCAGATTTGGAGGTAAAATACTTGTCTTTGTGGAATTTTTCTTTTTGAATGCATTTTGAAATAAATGTACTTATTCATTTTTTATTGAAATTTAATGTGTGATGCTCACTACCATTCCCAAACATGAATAATACTAATGAATAAAAACGAACAAACTTTGTATTAATCCAGCAATTCATTTACGCGGTACGACTAGTTTCGACGCAGTGGCGTCATCCTCAGGTACAAAGGTTACAAGCAATCAAACATCCTTGTATTTCATGTGGTATCTGTGGGGGAGGAAGAAAGTAGGTGGAAGGGGTGGCTGGGAAAAGTTGGAGAGGGGCGGGGTGTGGAAGACTGTTGGTCGGGAGTAACGGAAGGTTGTTGGTGACTAAGGTAATGACGGAGGTGTCCGTAGGAGTGGTGGGAGGGGAAGGATTATGGGTTGTTGGTTTTTCCGTGAGGTTCAGGGAGGCTATTAGGAGGGGGGGAAAGGTATCATTAAGAAGGGGACGTTTCTTGATGAGTCTTCTAATCTCCAACTCTTCTATCTTGTTCATTCTTCTGCCTTTTTCCTCCTGTGACTATAGAGATTATGAATAATACTATTGAAAAATGGGATAAAATTGTCTGTGGACGTATTACTTTGACACCATGAGGCTGTTGGTAGCACATTTTTGAAGTAAAATTAACACGTGCTGCATATTTATGCTATATTTTTAACATTGTGTTTCATTGTGCTCTGGAATCATATATTTTTAGAGTGCTGAATTCATGAGAAATCTCTTTATTGGCTAAAAATGTGATTTGTATTTCCCTCTTGCAGCAAATAAAGGCGATGAAGAGGCAGCAGAGAATGATTAAGAACCGAGAGTCAGCTTGCCTTTCTCGGAAAAAGAAGAAAGAGTACGTTTCAACTCTTGAGGAGCAGCTGACATCTCTAAAAATTGAGAATGATCATTTAAGAGCTGTAAGTTTGATTCTTGGCTGTTGGGCCGTGGGGAATTATTTCACTCAACTGCTACAAGCTGTAGAACGTTCTTTAATTAATGTGTAAAGCATGCCAATTGTAAGAAGTGATGACTGTTTTAGGTGCACAGATGGTATTCAATTATTAAGTGTAACATCATATTAAATAATATTCTATTCTATTAACTTTATGAGTTTCTGTTCAAGGTGTTCATTCCTAAGTTATGAAAAATAATCAACTTTACTTTCTGCAATTTAACCTTAAATCGACAACTAGTTTCGATACACAAGGTTCAGATATACTAGATGCATTCTTGAAAATGACATGAAATCACTAGTCTTGAAAATGGTACAGATACAACTACATAGTTTCGATACACTGTATCATTTTCAAGACCCGTGATTTCATGTCATTTTCAGGACCGAATCTAGTGTATCAGAACTTAGAGTATCGAAACTAGTCGACGATAAAAGGTTTAGTTGTGGAAAGCAAAGTTGGTTATTCATCCTTACTTAAAATGGAATTCTATAAGGTTAAGGCCTCAACAATTCAATTCATTATTCGTTTGTTACTCTACTTTCATATAGTTTGAATGATTTCTGCATCATTGCTCGGATAGGCTCTACCTTTTGGCTTCTAATTTGCATGATAACACCTTCAATTAATTAGGTATATTTATCGTACTCACTGTTTATATCTCTTATTCCCTTTAAAATTAGTTGGCCCTTGGAAATTCAGCCTTTTACATCATCCCTTCTCTGCTCTAATAATTGTTTTTGTGGAATTGAGTTGGTAGTGATGGCAATAATAGCAAAAGCTCCGAGGCAGTTTAAGGAATGAATGACCAAATAGGTTTTAAAATAAATCCATTAGTCAGTATCCAATTTTTTTACTTGGATATTTCACTAATGGGTGACCATTCTGTAGGCTGAGAGATTTTTCCTTTGATTTATTTCCTTCCATTACCTTTGATTAATTTTTGCAGGAATTAGACTTGAGCTGTCAGAGAAGTAATTACTCTCCTTCACTTATATTAGTTACGTCATGACCGTAATACTGGCTTTTAGCTTCTTTACTCACTGTCTTACTCCTGTGGCCATTCAAAACCTAGAAGGTCTTTGGTCTTGCCAACTAGGTGCTTCCACATTTTACGGTGGCCTGCCATATCTTCCTCACGTCCTTCTTTACATCATCGCCCCAGCGCATTCTTGGTCTTCCTACTGGTCTTTTGCCTTTCGGATTTGCCTTCCCGGACTTGTTTCAGCATTGTATCCTCACTTCTTCTATGGAGGTGGCCCAGCCATATTATTCTCTTGCTTTTAATTGTTCCCACGATATTTGGGGCCTATGTATAGGTCTCTCAACTCTTTGTTCTTCTTAATTCTCCATCCTTCTCCTTCCTTCATCGGGCCGAATATTCTTCTTTAAACTTTGTATTCAAAAGTTATGAGCTTCTTTTGTGCTACTTCCGTAAAAGCCCACGCTTCAGAGCCAAGTAATAATATTGGCATGACTACTGTTTTATATATCCTAAGTGTTGTTTTTTACAAGAGTTTATTTTTAAATAGTTTTAATAAGCTTCAATTATATCAACTTTCAGCTGCTGCTATTTGGGCGTTTATTTCTACATATTTTTTTATAGTTGTTCGTTAGTATCACTCCTAAATATTTAGATTTACTCGCTGCCTGCCGTCATATATTCGGAATTATTTTAAATCTGCTTGATATATTAAGGAATTTTTGGTAAAAGATGTCAGAAATACTGTAAACTGACATTATCAATTACTTTTATTTTAGGAGAATCAGGCTTTGAGAGACCATCTAGTGGAGCTGGGAGTCAGTATTAGTCCAGTACCTGCAGAGTCCATGAACTCATGGCTGAGTTCAAGTCCTCCTTTGTCTCCAAATCCCAAAACAAATAACTTCACTGCATCAACCCACATTTTGTCCTCCAATGGCAAGAAAATTACTGCTTTTTTTGCTGTCCTATTCATAGTATCCCTCAACATAGGTCCTTTTGGGTAAGTTATTAATTTTTTTAGCCTAATTATTTCCTCATGTTAACAAATCTTACTTTCTTATCGTATCACTAAGTGTGCTTGCTGTAAGTTTTTACTGCAATTGGAAACTCTTATTGTTGTTTTCCTGTTTTTGCCTCGTAAAATGAAAGTTTTATTCAACAGTTGCACTCTTGGTGTAGTTCATTTTTGCTTATTTCAATTTGTATCTGTTAAATGTTGTTTTTTCCCTCATGAGTTTGTTTATTCTTACTCTCAATTAAATTAAGTCTCAATTTATTTCTGGATTGTAGAATATGTTCTTGGTGAATGGTTCTTCATTCATGCTTTTCCTTCTAATGCTAGAATGACAGAAAGTGTAATTAAGACTCATGCATCATGATCAAATTTAAGCACCCTTTTTTAAACTATTTCCTGTCCATCTTACTTTTCCTTCTATCTGCTGAAGCTTTCAGAAACCAGTTCTTAGGTGTGCATTATTTTTATTGTTATGGTTTTTCACAGAGGCCTATTAAATAGTGATCAGATGGTGAACCCATTGAGGAGTGGTCGTGGAAATGTTCCTCTAAGTCCTATCAACGTTGGTTCATCTCGGTCCGCTCCTGGAGCTGCCATTGTACCATCATCGTACTCTTCTGGTCGTACATTGCTGTGGTCACTGGGCAGAGGTCATCCTTCCATTCCCCCAATTGACTCGGAAGAAGAGGATGAAGATGTTTCAGGGCCCGAGTTCAACAATGGGAACTCATCTATTCCACAACTCACATGTCCACTGCCTATCAATGTGACTGAATCGATTAGGTATGTGAATAGAATTGAAAAAAAATGTGTTTCTTGCTTTTATCATATTTGAACTACTGTACCAAATTTTAATTAATGAAATAACTCAAGACTTTGTAGTACGAAAAGTATTGGGTCAAACTTATTTATTTGAAAGCTTGTTTATTAGGGGATGCACATGATGCTTTGTTGAATGAGGTTCTCTAGACTTTTATTGATATTAAATGAAAATTCATATCATACGCATGTTCCCAGTTCTTGCAATTTGTGCACACTAGGCCATTAATACTCGATGTACAATACTAATGTTTAGAGACTTGCAAAAGAGAAAGAAAAAATATATTTTTGCAAAAGCTGTGTTATTGTACCCTAAAAGTGGTGTATTATTTTAATATGTGTTTATTCTGAATTTCTTTAAAGTTACTATACACCCATGTCTCGTATAGCGCAAGGGATGCGTTCCTTGGGGTCTTTGCGCTATACGAATTTGCGTTATACGAGAGCGTTTTAACATAGGGAAGATAGAGATGCGTTCCTGGTAGCATAGGTCTTGGGTATTGAATTTCCTCTAAAACATCTATATTCCCATAAAAAGCCTTAGAAAACATTATTTCTATAAATATTTATAGTTTAAAACATCTTTAAAGATAGTATTCACGCATTCAAAGACTTTTATTCACGTTAAAAAAAATTCTTACGTGCTTTCGAAATTCCATCCTGTCGTGCGGGTGGGCTAACATCTGCTATCTCAGGGGATCGTAATGCGTTGCCGGCAGTTGATGATTTTTCAAACTAGTCTAAAAACAACTATTGTGTCACCCAGGCCCTTTTGTCACTCAACGAAATGACAGGAAAATGCTACTTTAAATGCCATTTCATAGCTAGCGGAGTTTATGAATGATAAATCATTTTAATTTGAAGTCCTCCGAGTCATTAGCAGCTACGTGAAACAGTCTTTAAATGCCTTGAAGCCTGACCCAGGTTTTCCTTCGCTGAAAATGAATGAACGAGAATGCATTCTTTTCCAAAAGAATATCGTCTCATCAACACTAAAAACTAGTTGAGGGGGAAAGAAGCCACTTTCAATAACAGCTTGGAGTTCATCAGAAAATGTTGTGGTGGCTGCGCTATCAACACTTGCAGATTCACCTGATATCGCCGCACTGAAAATACCTGCTTGCCGTTTAAATTCTGGAACCAACTGGAGCTTTCACTTAATGTCTCGGAGCGATTACCACTCTCGTCTTTTTGTACTGATTCACCATGAACTTTCCGTATGTGTAGACCGCTTGGTTGAAGTTGGTGCGGCTGAGGTCACTGATATTTTAGCTTCGTCTTTATTCAGAATAAGGCATCGTGAGTTTAAACTTCCACGCAATATCGCTTTGACGCTCTCCATTTTCAAAGCAATTGACCTCTCTCAAGTCCTCTTCTAGGTTAATGGTTTTTCTTGATAAATTCTTGATTTTTCTACACGCATTCCTATTTTTTGCCATATTCTCTTGGTTTTTACTCTGACGTATGGCTCTATCTAAATCACCTTCTTCTGCTGAACTGTATTCCTGAGACGCAGAAGGGCTATGACTGCGGGGAGGGAACGAAGCCATTGTGTTTAAGACTCTATAGCGGACCCTTTTATGTGTTGATGCTATTCATGCGCAACTCGGTCACCGCTCCATTTCTCCCCCGTGAATACCGATGACCTTGAAGGCTTAAGCGTAGACTCTCTACCTGGAAGTCAATCGCCTGGTAACCTACGACGGCAAAAATACGTCTCAAACCGTATTGCTGAAAAATAAACTCATTTCCACTAGCCCCACGCTTAATTAACGATCTAAATTATTTATTATCATTCTGTTAAGGAGACGAGATAAATCTTCGGTAGGCCGGCTATCTGGACCCAATGACGAGTAATACTTTTGGCAATTGCACAGCAATGAATTTCGATTAATATATAAACTAAAAAGAAGATTTGAGGCAAGAAATAATATTAATATGCGTAAATTGATAGAAATTTCGTGTTTACTTAGCGCAAGTTCACGTTTTATCACGAGAGCGTTTAAGATTTTTGATTAGGCTACACTGCGTTGCAATGTTTCCCCGAGGAACGAATTTGCGCTATATCGAAATTGCGCTAATCGAAATTGCGCTATACGAGACATGGGTGTAAATCCCTCTGATGAGCTTACAAGTTTCTTTTCGATATTAATCTGCCATCATTTGCTGTTATTTTTTTGAATAAAATAAAATTAAAGCTATGCAAACAATGTATGCCTTTGGCAATGACAGTATGTAGTGCACTCTTGCTGATGACGCATATGATTGAAAATTGAAAATGGAACTAGCCAGGTCATCAGTTTTAACAAACAAGTTGGCTTACGCATACTACAAAATAAATTTTGTGACAATTTGAGACTCAAATCACTGATAAGGCACTGACGTAATTTGCCAATATGGCCAATGCATCGTGGATAGCTGTGTGATGATAAAATTGGTGTGATAGGATGAATCATTGAACCACTGCAAAAAATAAAGTATAAAATATCAAGGAAGATTTTTCTTGGTTTTTAGGAGGTATTTCAATACCTAGAGGCAACGAAAAAATAGCAATAAATGTTCAGGAAGTAAAAAACTGTAGCTGAAATATCCGACACTAGCTCACAAAGAGTACTCAAAGGCTTCCTAATGACCATAAATGCGCGATCCGATACAAAAAAACACAAGGTTTTCTTAGCTGGGTAGAAAAGCAAAAGTATAGTGCGTTAATTACCTTAAATACCTTATCCCAAACCTACAAATCACCGTCACAGTTAATGACGTGTAAACATTGAAACAGTTTGAGTTAATTAATGTGCAGAATTTCTGCAGCTGTTTCTATCTTAATTTAAGAAGATTTTCTTTCTGTAGCTCTGAGAGATATCTGCTCGTAGTAGCTCAATAAATCTGAGCCTGTCACGTGGCCTCTTAGTCCCTGTGTTTCATCTAAAATCACCCCATTTAATTAATGGATTCCCCTTGATAAGATGAATCGTTGAGCCATTGCAAAAAATAAAGTAGGAAATTTCAAGGAAGATTTTTCTATTGACTTTAACTACTAGATAATCTCCAGAGCGAGTGAATCTTACTTATCCCTCTTTTTACACCCTGTATATTTCTTTTCAATTTTAGGTTGGACAGTGAGTTAAGAGGATGGTTTGGTGTTGAAGCTTGGATGGGAGCGAACATCTCTGCATCTGAGAAGAGTGCATCGTATCTCAAGGAGAATAAACCTCGTTCTTGGGGAATCCCAACGTATCCTTCACCACTGCCGTCTCAGAAGAAGCCACCCCGAGTGTCACCTGATGTCCGTGGACCACCTGCCCCTTTGCCTACTGTGGCAGCATTGGTCAACCACAGATTGAAGAAAAAAGGATCAAAGTAAGCTCTCTTTTCAATTCTCAAAGTTAGACATCCTTCTGTCATCAAAATTTGTTTTACTTTAAAATTTGTTGAAATAAATGTTTTGAATGGAAAAGTGGGTTCATATTTTGGATGAAGTCCTTCTGTTTTCGAAGGAATTGTGTTAGAAAGTAAATCAAATCCAAATTTTATACCTTCAGTATTTTGCTTTTCCCTAGAATATTCATTTCAATTTCTTGGAAATTTGTGAATTGCCAAAATTCTGTTCCTGGTTGATGGCAATAGTTAAAAACAAAGCCTTGAAGTTAAAGTCTGCATCAGTTTCCATCCTGACTTCTTATAGAGTGATTCTTAACTCACCAAAGGTCTATAGCAGAGGAAAGAAAACGTTGGCTTTTAACTACAATACGTGGGTTAACCCATAAGTTTTTAATTATTTGTAAATTGCTTATGGACCTTAAAAGCTTAACCATTTGGTTGATGGCAAAATAAATGACTTGTCGATCCCTATCTCATTCAACTTTTTCTTTTCATTGACTGTTTTCTCTGTACTATTGTATTTGTTTTATGTCTTACCTCGTCTGTGTAGAACAACTTGAGTCACTTAAATCCTAAACAAATACATTTGAATTAGATATACAATGTGAATGGCAAAAATATTCAATTACAGTAGACTCTCGTTAATACGAACAACGTTGTTACGAAGTTCTCGTTATTACGAAGCAAATCGTTGGTCCCGTCGAAAAGGCCTATCCAAGCTATAGTAAAAGAAACGTTATAACGAAATTTTCGTTTTTACGAAATTACGAACCTAACTCCCGGTCCCGGCGGTTACAATATGAACTTTATTACGAAGTTCCACACACAAGTCACGGCATTTAGGTGGATATTCACTACACTTAAGTTTTAATAATCGCGCCACGATTAAGTTCTTCTCGTGTACTGTGCCAAAGAGCGTCAATTATGGTTCTTTATTCAGTTTATACGCTACATTATATAACAAGCTTCATTCCTGTGAAGTCATAGTGACCCACTCATAACCGTTAGTAAATTGGTTGTACAGTCAATCCTCTTCCTATGCACATTCGATTTACGAATTTTCAGAGATACGATCATTCAAAATTTTCAAATTTCGAATTTGGCCGATACTACGCGGTGTGGCGCTGGGAAACTCTCACTGTGATCACAATCTGAATAAGGTATCATTTAAGGTGAATTTAGGAACTGTTCAGCGTTTCGCCCGTTCTTCGTCACCGTGGGGAGCTATTTTTTCGGCTCCGAATGCATCGCAGGCCCCGCTAGATCAGTTCGCCACAATCGTGAGTTAGCGGATATGTGTAATGCAGTGTTGCATTCCACAGGATAACAGTACTCATCGATAACTTGCGTACAATCCGGCTGGCGAGGGTTGTCTGATTACGGCACAATAAGATGGGCGGATAATCCTGCGCCAGCACGGTTTACAGCCAATCGCTGTCCCCCAAGCGCACCTCACACCCTCGCCTAGTCATACAACGTTGTCAAATGCATAAACGAGCACCGAAATAAGCCTGATCCACCAAAATAAGCCCATTCTTCGAATCACAAGAACAAGTGATTATTCCTCTAGGTACTTCACGCTCGTCGTCCCTTCCGGTTCTTTTCTTCACGGAGCAATTTGTAAGCGTTTCCCTTTCTTACCTGGCAGCCTTGCCCCCTACCCAGACCTAGACCATTTTGTCTGTTATTGGACAAATCTCGGTGGCCGAACTGTAATTTTATCAACCTAGGAACAAGGTCTTGGGACGCATCTAGTATGAATATCGGAGTTCATGTATTCGGGAAGATATCAACCCTCAATTGCGTCATGGCGTAGTCTTCTGTTGAAAAACTGAAACGAATTTTCCTATTAATATATATTCCCGCGTAATTTAATCGCGTTTATAATACACTATTTTTTTCGACGATTCCTAAAAGAAACGTTCTTACGAACTTTGTTATTACGAACCTCCGGTTTTTTGGTCCCGTGAACTTTGTAATAACGAGAGTCTACTGTATAACTTATTTTAAATTGATGACAAACTTTCATTAAGTTTTTTTCAAAAATGTTTGTCCTTAAATAATAAGTAGTTGCTATCAATTTATTCAACTCGTTTTGTTATGACTGGCAGAATTTAAAAGACACATCCTTCAATTTTCCTGCAGGGAGTGGATGAATTTTAACTTAAAGGTATCTAAATGGTTACTGAGCCTTTAAAGTACGCATGATGATTTATTTTTGCTGCATCGTATTTCTTTCACTGTGTTATGGTAATTTGTATGTCACTTGTTTTTTAAGGCTCCATCAATGGCCTCTAGGAAGTGATTCATCTTTTGTCCAAGGGCGAGAGGTAGCTGTGTATGGTCCTAGCGGTGGTGAAGGCGGTCACAGGGGAACCAAGTATGAGTATTCAGCCCTTCTGGAAGCAATCGGCAGACGAGAAGATCGATTCTATGTGGTC
Organism: Ischnura elegans; assembly: GCF_921293095.1. Lineage (NCBI taxonomy): Eukaryota > Metazoa > Arthropoda > Insecta > Odonata > Coenagrionidae > Ischnura > Ischnura elegans. The sequence continues at coordinate 74,099,409 of NC_060254.1, forward strand.
TCATTCTCTGGGGATAACCTTCTCCTCCCAGCAAGTGCACCCTTGTTAAATTCCTCCCATCAACCTCCTCGGCCAAAGATGACTCTTCTGCTTCCGGCTGTCATGCCAAACGGTGAGTAATAAAGATTTAAGTTGTGAAACTGTAGCCTGCACATTCAAGGGAAGTGAGCTCTCGTTCAGCACATACAGCAGTCCGCTACATAACGTATTCTCAGCCTTCGTGAATGGAAAAGTGTTTGGGCACTACGTTGGGGGCTTTTGAATCATCTAGCAACACTCTGTTGGCCACCTTGAACTAACAATTGAACTCACATCAATTAGCGATGAGTGCTGAGGCAAGAAGCATTCAAAAAGATGGTTGTGGAAGAACTGAGCATGAACATTGAGCTGCTACGTCGTGGTTGCATTTAGGGGGAAATTCCACAGCTTATATGGTAGTGCTTTGAGCGCTTGCTCCTCCTGAATGTGCCCAATAACAAAATCTTCATGAGAGGGGAGGGGGGTTGAAAGATCAATCAAAGGTATGGTTTATTCAGGAAAGAAATTTTTTTGAATTACAAAGCTGCAATTAAAGACTTAAAATGTGTTATTGTTTCAAATCACTTGAACATAAGCTTTCATGAAAAAATAGATTATCTCAAAGGTAAAAATCTCTTCAGAGCTATGTATCTCACTCTAGCTCACTCAAAGGGGTTCATGAACGAGAACCTCTCACTGGATTTTGCTTTAAATGCCCTGACATCCTAATTCGATAGTTTAGACATAGTTAGTTCAACATATGTGATATAAGAATCCTCCCTTGAAACGATAGGCTTGTTATGGTTGTAAAATGAGGATCCTCTGTATTCTATTTTTGTCCAGTTGAAAGGGAAAAAGTGCTCAAAAAAGATGTTACAAGATTTGGTCTGCCTTTTCTATGGCTGTGAATGCATCAGAATGGTATTTGATTCTTTTTGGGAGTGTTTATAAAATTGGGCATTGCAATATTTCCACTGAGTTTTATTTTGACATTACGTGTTTCGTTGTTACAAACAGCATTATCAAATGTAACATAAGTCGTAAGAGTTCATCCTTATATAGGTCTTGGTGCTTGAAGGGAGGGGGTAAGGTGGAAGATGGGGTTTGAGTGTCAAGAAGTGGGGATATTGAGGGTTGTAGGAGAAAGGTTTGTTTTTTTGGGGTTTCATGAGAGGAGCAGGGTGGGGGAGGGGGGGGGGGGGAGAAAGGCTCCAGGGTGGGTGAGGATACCACGCACGTCTTCACTGTCTTCTTTCGTGCTGTGGTCGTCCAAATGGAGTCCTCGTCCAGATTATCTTCTTCTCCTGGGTGGTTGACCCCATGTCCTTCTATTGCGATGTTAAGCGAAGTAGGCTGGGAGCCGCTGGAGACTTGAAGGTTGCACACTAGGCTTAGATTGCTTGAACAATTGAGAATGGATATCTTTAAGAGTGACGCGGAGAACATAATATTAAAGCTGCACTATATTTCCAGGTCCGACAGAAGCGTTTAATTAAGAGAGATACTATGCCGAATGGATAGATATAGGAATTCGTTTTTCCCCCAAACCATAAAGTATTTGAATAAATGCCAGTTGTAATTTCCTTAGAGCACTTCCTTTTTATTTGTAAATGGCTGGTGTCCTAATACCACCTGCCACATGCCTTTGAGGTGGCTTGCGTGGTATTATGTAGATGTAGATGTATTGCTCTTCTATGGTGTGAAGGGGGGTATTTGTATGAGGTTGTGTGTTAACCTCCGCCTTACCTCCCTTCAAGCACCAATGCCTATGTAAGGAAGAACTCTTAAGACATATTGTTACACTTGATAATGTTGTTTGTAACAATGAAGCAATTGGTATCAAAATAAAACTCAGTGGATATATTGCAATGTCCAATTTTACTAATATTAAGAACTTCCACCATGCCATGCCTCTCATCATACACGATATTTTTTGTGGGTGTTGATTTTTAACCTCCATTTTAACCCTGCAGGTACTGTGGGTTCTGCAGATCACGTTACAATGATGCAGATCGACTGTGAAGTGACCGATACGCAATTGATGACCGTGAGGGAGGGGGCCATCCCATTGCATCTGCGGAGCAAAAGTAGCAGCTCTTCCTCGCGTGGAAATACAGCTCCTTGTCAAAATGGCACAAGCACCAAAGGTCTCAGAAAACCGAGAGCAGGCCTTCATCCATATCTCAGCCAAGTTGGTGTGGCTGGAAAAGGCCGACTTTAATTATGTTTTCCCACAAAGGTGAAGGAATTCACCAATTTTGTGCTGTTGTTAATCAGTATTTATTAAGATTTAGAGAATAATTGAATGGATTCATGATGAAATTGAATTCAAATGGAAGCTGATGGGGTTAAAATGGTTTTAATTTTAATTGACATTGCTGTCTATTGCAAGAGTTTAATTTTTGGAATGCTTGTGTGTTATTTTGTGAATAATGAATGAACGTTTAGTGTGTGACAGTAAGAGTGAAAGTATCCCTAGGAAGGGTGATAATGTTTCTATTAGAATTTCAGTTTTGTTTTTCCCAATCAAGTCGAGTATTCTAATTATGAATCTATAGTTTTATTTTCTCGTTATGGGCTTAAGTAAGCCATTCGATTTTTTTATTAAGTATATATTCTAATAGTGTACTTTTGTTTTGGTACATAACTGTTACAGAGTGGTTCTTGTTTTTTTTATTAGTCACATGATATGATTTTTGTCTTGGTTCTTCAATTTCCAACTCGGCCATCTTATAGATACTTATAAAAACGTTACACTGGAAAAAAATATCATTCATCATTGTGTCTGATTAAATCTGTGATAGTGATCATTTATTTATATGTAAAATATAATTGATCCCAAAAAACTTTCAGTGACACAAAACTGTCATTAGTCACGATAAGGCATTAATTAAAAAATATAGATGTAAAATATAATTGGTCCCAAAAAAACTTTCAGTGACCCAAAACTGTCATTAGTCAGGAAAAGGAATTGATTAAAAATATATTACATGGAATGGTTAATCATCATATGAAAATATTTCTTTTGTGGGGTCCTTATTTCATAATTTCAGTTGGCAAAGTTGTTAAGTAAGCCGAGCTATTATTGTAGATATTGGAAAAAATGTGACTGCCTTGTTGAAGAAGGCCTTACGAATTGTGCTGCCTTTTTGAGCTTTCAAGTTAATTCTTCTTTACTGGAATTAAAACTGGCACTTCAAAATATTCATTACTTAATGTAGGTTAGCTTAGAAGTTTTTATCAACGTGTAGGTGCATATTCTATCGTGGCTGACATCATTTTTCTAAATGGCTGTGTACCAAGGCCTAGAACTAAAACCCAACCCACCATTGAAAGTAAATAGTCGAGCTTCCTTCCGTCCACTTATTAATTCAGAGAAAAATGGCGATAGTTGTTTCAACTCTTGTGTGACATTGTCAGATCATCCGGTAGTAAAAAAGCATAAGTACTGCTACATTGATCATCATTGTTCTCTAATTAATGGAGGGGGCAGCAAATGGATTTTAGTATGTTTTTATACTGTTCCACGTAGTAATGCTCACAAAGGAATGACTTTATTGCCATTATTATCCACTTTTTCCAAATTGAATTATTGTCAACATCTATACCTTTTCTTATGGTCTGCAATCTATCATGTGCAATGTCTGTTCATGCATATTATCATGTCCTGCATTCAATATCATTATGAAGTACTTGAATATTTTCTTAGACATGCAATGGACATATTATAGTAAAAATTGCCAAAGCAGATGCATAATGACCTTTCATCGAGACAAAAACTAATGGAGTGTTAATCTGCATTTAATTAACCTACAATTAAGTTATGGCAATACCTTTATGAAAGCAACTTCAATGCCATCTAGCACATGCCACTACTTGTGAGTTTACGTCCTCCTCAAACTATTTATTACAGCTGTTTGTTTATGTGTCAGTTTTTGTTTAACTGTTGTACACTCTACTGGAGTTGACATTTTAATGTTTAATTTAAATTAAATTTTGAGTACATATAATATAATTACTCACATATTTTCGCCATTGAAGATAGTGAAAAATCTCTGCCTAGCATTATCTTTGCTTTTGGAAATGCTGAATTTAAAAGATAGAATTTCATGAAGCACTTTGGAAGTGTGAATTGAATTGTGTATTACAGAAATCCTTTTACCAACAGGTGTAAATTTTAGGTGAATCTGGAAAAACTTAATTTATACAAAATTAAGGTATTCATATTTCAATGTAGTAATTTTTCTCCATTAACTGCCAAGGTAATCACAGTCCTGTAGATTCTGCACCAAATTCTGTATTTAAAGTTTTAGATTCATATTATACTAAGAAGTCAAATCGAAAAAAATGTTGGTTATGGGGTTTCTGTAATAAACAATTCAGTTGAGTGCAGTAAGTCCTCCACTTATGAACATTTGAAGGAATTTTCAGAGGTACAAACATTCGAAAAATTCAAGCGTGACCGAAATTTCAAATTTGGCACATATGAGATTGGCTGTTGCAATGCGGTGTGACGTAGAGGAACTATCACTTTGGGCACAGTCAGGGGCAGTTTGGGGACCCTCGGTTGGGGCTCGTAGTGGGGCCCTCCTCACCAGGGGGATTTGAGGAAAATTTTTAGGAAATTGCGTATCCGTAAATGGATTTTGACGCTATTCTGGATCTTCAAAAAACTAGATAAAAGTCAATAAAAATAGCAATTTCGTTAGAAAAAATGCTACGAAAAGTGACAATTTCACGACTTTCAAAATTTAAAAGGGTGGTTTCCTATTTTTCTAATTGCCTCAATCGAAAGATTATTACTAATTACAATAAAGATTATTATTAATTTTTCAATTATTACTCCTGGAGTCCCTGGAGTGACCTCCCTGTGACGTCATGTGGAGTGGCATCGCATGGGCGCCTATCTGGCCTTTTTCAAATGAGTTTAAAATTGGCCATTACAATTGTCTAAACTGGGATTTCAAAAAAAGAAAAAATAGTAATAATTTGTATATTATGAATACACTAATCGCAATCAATGCCTTTCGTTTTCTTTGATGATGGAAACCACCCTACTATATATTATGGTTCTTCATATAATCTATTTAGTGAATTTTTTTCCTTTAAACGGTACTGAAATTTAAAAAAAATTTAAATCAACTTTTCGAATAATCCTTTCAAAAAAGCGTGAGGTTCTATTTTATCATCTGACACCTTTATTATATTTATTTTTTAGTCAATCTTTTTACACTGAGCATGTGGTAAATAAATCAGCTAATGAAAACGTAGCATTTAATAATTTAAAACAACTTTGTTTCAAGTAATCTAGTTTGTTTCAAGTATTTTTTTATTACACCTTCCTTCCTGCTATTGGTGAAATTTTTTCGGTGCCACCCTTGTCGCACGCACAGCTAGATCAGTTCGCCACCATTGTGAGTAAACGCAAAATTGTAATTCGGTATTGCATTCTGCAGGATAACTACGTTTTATGATTCCTTGCCGTGGCGTAGTGAGGTTGGAGGTCTGGGGGATCCGGACCCCCCCCCCCCCAAAATATGAAAGCACAATTAATATCTTTCATAAATGAACACAAAATATGGAAAAATCATGAATATGCATAAGATTTTTTTGGCAAATAAGTATTTTAGATTGTGAAAAGTGTTAAAATTTGTTTAAAACCCTCTACTTAGTACCATGCTTTTAAAGAATTTTCCACGCTGGTTTTGGACCCCCTCCCCCAGAATGAAATTCCTTGCTACCCTACTGATGCCTTGCTTAGGTCAGCTTACGAATAAGGTCTCGGACTGCATCTTGTTTGTATGTCAAGGACTTACTGTGTATGGCTTACTTTTTGTTCTATCTCGAAGTGCATTTTTTTAGGGTTACTTACATTCACTATCATGTTTTATGCCTATTTTTTAATCATTTGTTGAAGGTTATATGTTATCACTGACTGCCATCCTGCCAATTAAGTATTATTATTACAGCAGTGAAACATCAGTTTTATTAATCATGGTTTTTCAGTTAAAAAATATAATCTTATAATCTAGGTATGAAAGGGAATTGAAAATGTGCACCTTTTTAATTATATATGTACAAATTTGAGTATCATCATCGATATTTTATAGAAATTTCATTCCTCATTTTCATTGCTATTAAGATTTTATGCAGTTGAAAATTAAGATTATCACCAAACCTGTGGTTTCAGTTACAAAAATTAAGCTAAAATAATATTTTTATTAATGGTGTGGCAATATTTAATTTGATTTAGTCATGGTAGTTCCCTATTTTTTGCCATTTTACGTTGGTTCTTTCTTAACTACCATATTTTCCAGCTTATAAGATGCTCTCTTTATTTGATATATGCTATGAGAAAACTTGTTATTCCTCTTGTAGCATACAACAGGGGTCTCCAATTTACTAGCTTAGAGGGCCATATTCCAAGTTCCCAATTGCCCCGCGGGCCAGATAGCAAATTTGTTGATGACTGAAGTATTCGATACCAACGTCTACTGAAGTACAGTGCAACCTCGATATAACGACACCCCACGGTGCACTAATAAACACTCGCTATAGCGAATTGTCGCTTTACCGGAGGTGTAGCAAATAATAGCCAATACACCTGTTGCGAACAGATATACAGGAACAGGAGTGGTGCGGCGACAGATAAACATTATCCGATAAACGTAAGCATAAATCCAGACGAAAGGCGATGTTTTTTTTGCATCACTAAATTTCCTTACTCAAATAACGACTAACTATTCAAACAATTTATAAGCGCCGCACTGAATAAAAATCATGCAAAGCATTGTTTCGTCAATCATTATATTTATCGAACGACAGTTTACCACATTAATTTGAGACTGAGCACTCCATTCACTTCATTTCTAACAGATCGCTAGCAATTACAGAGGTTAAGGAGTCTTGATGAAAGTCTTCCGGCGGTGAAACCCTCACTATGGCGAGAGCCAACACCGAAAGGGTCTCGTAAAAACGAATTTTTTACACGCTTATTATAGGGTCAATTGACGGTGCATCGGCTATCTCTCGTAATAGCGGGGGTGTCGCTATAGCCCATACTCGCTTTAACGAGGTTCCACTGTATCTGGTGGCATATTTCTTATTTACGAACAGTTGAAGGCGACTTTGACATGTAGTACAGAGCTGCAATGCTCCTAGCGGTGTCTCACAGAGTTAAACGAGCTTCTTGAAACGAGTGCGCGGGTTGGATGAAAGCCCTTCATGGGCCGGATCCAGCCCACGCGCCGTATTTTGGAGACCCCTGGCATACAATACTGCATATGTATTTTAAAAATTCTAAGCAATATTTCAAGAAAATTAGCTGTTTGGCTTAATTGGAGATGTTCTCTTTTCATCAAATGAAATTATATGATGGAGGTGAAATTATCATCTTTTTCCGTCTTTCATACTGTAGAATTTCAAAAATAGATGATTGCTACATTGATATAGCTTGGTATATCTAAAGAGAGCATAGCTTTGATTCCGGTGGAAATGAAAATAAATCAGGCCCTGGAAGCCCTTTGCTGAAATCCCAAGTTCCATGTGCGACTCCATCAGTGGCTGTAATTAAGGCAGAGCAGGTTTTTCTCAGATTCTTTCAGGGAAAGAAGTGTCTTATTAAGCTGGAAAATACAGGGTTTTCAAATGTTGTCTGTCATGCTGAGAATATATTGAAACAGACATCATGAATAATGACGTATGATTCTCAAAGGTTTTGTCATATTTTTTCAAGACTGATCTTTCTTTGTGAAATGTCTTTGCCAATGTAGCAATACAAAATCTAGTACAAATTATGGTTATCTTTTGGTTGTGAAACAACTCTTAATCATACCATCCCCTATTTTATTTTTACAATGAGTCCTACAATGTATGTAGTCATTGAACAACTTATGAATTTCCTGTTTATGTATCCTTTTGGATGTTTTGTTTCTCTGTCTCTTAATTTGATTGGGTGTTACTGCAGGGTGGTCCCATCTCCTCACAAAACATTTTTACTGAACTAATTATGTCGAAGTTAAGTAAAGCTAAATAATCTGAGATGTGTAGTTTTCATTCAGTATGACCGAGTTATCATGTATTTACTGTTAATATGTCAGGTATGACAAGTATGTGGGCTTTGTAAGGATTTATACAGTGCAGCCTAGATTATCCATCAGTCAAGTGACCATCCATTGAATAGTCTGCAAATCACTTCTCTGGCCAGGCTCCCATATTTCCCCAAATCAATGCCCTACCATTTCTTTTCAATCGTCCTCTACTACTTCTTTCCAAACAATCCCCATCTTGAAACAAATATTTTTTCTAGTTAATGGGTGCAAAAACTGCAGAGAAAGCCCGACACACAGGCCAAATGAAAACAATCGCATAGTGAATAATCACAAATGAGCTTACTTCTCCCCTTCATTAAGATAGCTAATCAAAGCTCTACTTAATTAGGCTCCACTTTAATGGTAGCTCTCCTGTTTGTGATAATTGTCTTACCTTGTTCTGCATATTGGTGAAACAGATGTACCAAGGATAAATCAGTTCCACTTTTTTGTCTGTCCAATTCCGGCTCAATCCCTGGCATTAGTTCTTGGTCCCGGTTCTCTGTTCTGTTTCTTAATCAAGTGTTTCATTCTCATTCCTTCATCCACATAATCTATTTGAGATTTTCATAGTGATGCTCTTTTATGAAAACTACTTGAAATAACACATTATCTCACAAGTGATTGGTTTCATAACTTCACTCTATTTGAAGTATTTAATTCTTATACTTGAGAATAATTTTCAAACTGGCTTTAGCTCCAATTATTTCATTACTGTTTATTTTAGCCATTGGTTCCAATGTCAATTCTCATTTGAAGAACTGGTGGAAACAAAGAATCAAATGGCAAACAGACCTTAAATCTACCAGCAACAGTTGTCTTACAAGGGGATCATCTATCTTTCTCAGACCCCCTTGGCTATGTCCATGTTTTCAAGTGGGTAGCTTTAATGTCAATACTATTTCATGTTAGCTGAGGGAAATCTAATTTTTTTGCTTCTATTATGCCATCAATACTTGCCACAGTAAGTTCATCTTCGATTTCTACTCGGTGAGGGAATGCTGGTTTCTATGGGCATTGAATAGTGTCACTTTTGGCAATATTAAATTTGATGCAGTCGGATGGTATTACTATGTGTTGATAGCGGTCAGAGTCTATAATTGTGGAGCAACCAAGTTTCTATGTTCCAGTTTATCAGGAAGTAGTTTCAACAAATGATGCATCAAGTTATTTCATGCTTTGATGGCACACATGTTATTGACATACATAGATGCTTAATAAATAGTTCTGAAACTATTAAGCATCTATGAATTTCATGCTGTATTGACCTGAATCTAATGCAAATTTTATATGATAAATAAATTTTATATATATCCCAATTGTCTGTTCTCCACATCCAATTGGGATAGATAAATTTTCCTTAATTCTCCATGGAACAATTCCTGGAGGGTACAATAAAAATTCTTTAATGGCTAGTTCTTTGCACAACAGTAAACCTTCTCCCCATATTTCAGGAATAACATCCGTAACAGTTAAACCCAAACCTTTACTTTGTTGTAAAAATGATTCATTCATGCTTTAATTTTAAATATAATCTGGGTTATTCTCTCATCTGGTCAACAGCATCCAACATTCATGATGAATGTGAATTCCTATTGGATAGCTTGAATCGAATCCTCAATTTCTTAATGGAGATTTGGTGGCCACCCTGAAACTCTCGGTGTTGAAAGTACACTCGAAACTCATGTGTATACCCCAGTAGTTAGATAATTTAAATCATGATCCTATCACATGTTTTTTTCTTGAGCTAATGCTCAGTAATATTCCATCGTTTGAGGTGCTATCATCTATGAAGTAATCACTCTGTACCAACGGAAGGGAATGTGGTTTTTTTTTGTTTTCATTTTTTCACGTTTATAAATCTATGACAGTGATGTGCACAATTTCATAGGGAAGTATTTTATTTCATTGATTTGGTATCTATGTTTTATTACCAAAGTGCTTCGTAATATTATCTTCTCAAAGTTAGGGTATGTGATGCCTTCTTTTTAATACCAAGGGTTTTTTTGTGAATAAGTATGTAATTAGGAATGTAGTTAAGAAGTGACTCTTCCATGTACAGAAGGCTTTCATGTTGTTTTCTACACTTCACGGAGTATAAAAGAATCATTATTGTCTGTTGACGGTGTAATTTGGTGAATGCATATGGAATGAGATTATCTGATCTCAAGTTTTTTGAAGGGGTAGTTGATAAGCTGATGGTGAATGATTGCCTTAGGTGATCTAAAGGGAAAGTACCAGGTATTTGATATAAATATTGCCTATGTAATGCACAGGACCTATGGTGTCTCACCTAAGAGTAAGAGACTTAATTATGTTATGATAAATCAATTGTAGTTGTAGAGTAATCTGATTTTTCTAAGTTCATTCCATAAAGATTTTAATACCCTTCATTCTTTTATCTTTATTTGGATATTTTATGGTCCTAACCCTCCCATTTTTTGGTATGTATCAAGGGAACTCCATTAAAGAGGCTCAAGAACATGACAATTAAGCATTATATCTGTTGCTGTTCACACGCATTTTATTCGGCAGCACCATTATGCTGGGGTATCTCGTTCAGTGTGGCTTCCGTGTGGGATTAACTGTTGTGGAAATGGTCTTTTATAGTTGGAAATCATCTCCCATGCATAAAATGTGTGGTTTATATAATTTATTGGCTGTTATGTATTGCTGCCGTGTATTTCCTCATGAAAAGTGGATATTGATGACTGGTAATGGTGCGAGTGGTGATTTTGAAATTTAATTTAAATGTACAAAGACGGACAACAATAGGGTGGTTTCCTATTATTTTTTTATTGCCTAAATCGAAAGATTATTACTCCTGGAGTACGTATTTCACGCTTTTAGATTTTTAAATGACGATATCTATTTTTCGCGATTAAATGAAAAGTGAAAATTTTCAAGTGCGCGAAAACGCGACGCTTAAGTATGAATGTCGGGAAGTCTCTCCGCGTGACGTATTTCTGGTTCCCCCTCCTGCCCTGCGAGGCTTAGCGCTGATACGACGCAGGCTACTAGCGGCTAGCCTAGTACCCTGCTGGCTGGTAGCTCTTGGCTTAAATAAGGATTATTAATAACTTATCAAACGAGGAAAACTTTCCGACCTTAGCCAGTTTTAATAAGTGATTGTTAAGACATGTTTCCCTGAGCTCTGCGCCTCATGCGTGTAATGGTAACCTCAGACGACGTATAACTCCTATCTTCTCGTGTAGAAACTAGGTCCCTGTGACATCACGTGTAGTGGCATCGCATGGGCGCCAATCTGGCCCTTTTCAAATGAGGATAAAAATGGACCATTGCCATTCGTCTAACCCGGTATTTCTAAAACAAAATAATTTGTATATTATGAATACACTAATGGTGGGTAACGAATCGCAATCAATGCCTTTCGTTTTCTTTGATGAAGGAAACCACCCTATTCTAGTGACAGACTTAGGAATCCTCAAATGTAATATTCGTGATTTATATTATCAATTTTATCTTCACCTCTTGGAGAAAAAAATAATTTAATTTTGTATATCTGGACTAATATCCAGCAATGCCTGATTATCTGGGTGTATTGGTGAATTTTTTAATCAATGCCTATGACTCTGTTGGGTGGCACATATAGCTGCTGAATGTGGATCCCCCAAACATGTACAAGATTTATTTATTCAAAATTTTATGCTTCAATGAAATGAAAGGATGGTATTTGCAGAATTGAGGGCATATTTGAAAGACTAACTATGTTTCAACATTCTAAAAGATCTTATGAGAGCCCCTCGGAGCAGGGGAATAATAGCCTTGAGGAAATTAAAAGGAAGAATGAATATATGTAGTACACAAGCAGAGAAAAATAATGCAGAGTTGTACGTGCTAGTTTTTTCATTGTATATTGTGCCATATTGTCAAACTCCTAGTTCCCATTGTTTACCCTGACAAGAACAAGAACTCTTTCCATCTGTCAGCGAACAAAATGAGGGAAAAATTCCACAAAGACTAACAAAAGTAATGAATGTTGGAACAATATACTCATCGAGATAATTTTAAAGTTTAACAATTAGTATTTCAAATATGTTTAACAACATATTATTCACGAAGACAAACCTTACTCTTGATGAGGAATAACTTGGACGGCATGCAGCAACCGCAAACAGATAGACATCCTAAGTGTATGGCATTCAGAGCAAGAGAGAGAGCTCTCTGAGCATTTTATTGATGGACGGGAGATGGATTGTGTGAGCATCATGAGAAGAAGGGGACTTAAGGGGATGGGGCATCTGGATGGGACCTCAAGGCAGTGGGATGAGGAGACAGCCTTCAGTGAACTGGGTTGGCTGACACCTGATGTTCTGCCCAATTGTTCCCTGCAATGTCTGGATCGACTAAATATCCCAGAACACTTGTCATACACCCAACGTTTTTTAGGAAGCACCACAGCAAATGAAGAAGCAGCCCCTTCTCACAATCTTGTCTGCATATCAGTTCCCAGATGGGGTGAGGGAAAATCAGATAGGCAATTGGTAGCCCAAGAGGGGAGAGAAATGTTTGGATGAGGTCTCGGAGGCAGAGAGAGATTTGATTGGAGAATTTTGGACTAAATCTCATTCCTAACTGCGTAAAAGGGGTCTGCGCTACCTTCCCCTGATGTATCAAAACCTATCTATTTGTCCATAGGACTGCTATCAAGAGTTGAACTGCTGGTATGGCAGCATTGGAGACAAAGTGATACCTCCACTGCATAAATTCTCAACAATTGCCCACCGAATCAAATCCGCTCATCTAGTACTATAAGGGCTATCTAGATGAGCGGATTTGATTCGGTGGGCAATTGTTGAGCGTTTATGCAAAGGAGGTATCGAAAGGAGAGGACTTCAACACCAAAGACCTTTCACACTATGTCCTGCATCTTAAGTCTGCAGACTAAGATTTCCGCAGAGGGTAGATTGTCCAAGGAAGAGGAAATTTCTAAAGGGGGTTAGGTAATAAAAAAAAAATGCCACAATTTCTTGTTTCACCTCCATCATCTGCACAATTTTCTATTAAAGGCAAGCTATCTATTTATAATTGCTAGATTTGATCGATGGATCATCAGTTGATGATACATTCATCTTTGTTGGGACAACATCAAGGTACAAGTTCTTTAAAGGTAAACAAAGCTAGGATTTAAGCACACCAAGAATGAAATTTGCCATGAAAAAATCATTAGGCTTAGCTGGTATTCAAACATGGAGCTCCAGATTGCTGGTCACTATGACGTGTGACTGCATACAAAGTTACTCGTTTAATGCTTTGCTAATCGTCCATCTTGGAATAGAGACAAAGTGGGGTTTATATCCCTGACAGTGTCTTAGTAAGCATGACCTTAGTGAATTTCATACATAATCATAATTTGAGTATAGTAAAATTCTTTCATTCTTTACTATTTTATTTCAAAAATTCACTCGCTCAAACTTGTCCAGCACATCCAAGTGAAAAAGTAGTGTTTATATCTCCGACAGTGGCTTAGTGAGCATGACCTAAGTGAATTTCATACACAATTGTAATTTGAGTGTAATAAAATTCTCTCATTCTTTACTATTTTATTTCAAAAATTCACTTACTCATTCTTTACTGTGAGGAGGCGTGCAGCTAGGAGTTAAAGCTATTGGGGGTTTTAGGAGCATCTAATACTGGGGGGTATGGAATGCGGAAGGTGTGGGTACCCTTCCATAGAAAATTTTATGATGATTGGTTCAAAATGGTGAGTTTTACAGCTTTCTGAGAGGTATTTTATTAATCTGTACACTATTCTATAAGTAACAATAATCCAATTAAGTAAAATGGATTAAATTTTAAAATTTCTCTGAGATCTTGGGGGGGAGGGGGGTTTATCCCCCAAAACCCCCCTCGCTGCACCACTGACTGTGTGGTATTCCATTGTAAGCAATCCATATTATTACGTGGGGCAGACAGTGGATCATCTAAGCTAGGAAGAAAGAACATTTAAGTGTTTACAGAGGTAACTAAGATGATGAAAGTAATTTTGCTAAACACTTAAAATGCAAGTGTCGTAGGAGCGATTTTAAAATTATGTATGCAAAAATTGCCACAAACTCTAGAGAGCAGTTGGAAATTTTAGAAATTGTTGAAAATCAGGACAGCACTCAGGTAAAGGAACATCTTTTCCCATTATTTTCCCCTATTCTGGTATCCGTTTTAAAATTCATCACTTCCTCCGTTAGGTAACTAGGTTGCAATAATAAGATAATACATAATAATTTATGCCTGATGATGATGATAACTCATCAAAACCCGGGTCGCTTTATGTAAAAAAGTAGTGGTATAATTAAAAGTGAACTGTCCAAGAAATCTTATTTTATTTCATCTCAGTAGTTCACCATGCTTGTTATTTTTTCCTTGTTGTAACCAGCTTTTAAGTAATTCATTAATGTAAGTAATTCTACAGACATCTTCTTTTTTTACTAATGCATCAATTTAATTAAATATTTAATTAATGCATTTGATAATCTCTTGTAACACTCAACACTCTTCTCCCATTCCTGTTAGCCATGCTGTACATGTTTATTGGGCAACATTGTCATTTACTTTAGTGTATCTATTTACACTTAATTCATTGGATCCATTATTTCATTTTATATTTGTATAAAAATTAACTTTAAGTAATCACTTTCCTTGTCCATTAAATCAGATTCACTCACACTCTTCTGTATCTTCTAATAGCAAGACGAGCCATTAGTAGACCAAGGGATGCTAATCCAATCTGAAATTAGATAAAAATAGATATTAATTAGAGCAGATAACAGACTTCTGTTTGTGGATGATCAAGTATGACAACTGTCAACGAGTACTCTTAGTTTATGCAATTAAAAAAGAAAATTCTTCATTTCATGCATGTAAAGGTGAATTGTTTACTATTACACTCAAATAGGTTTTCACAATAAGCAAAAGAGCCTTAACTTTTTTAGCAGGTTGAAGGCTCTAGAAACTGATAATCCCAGTATAATTATACCAGAAGGATTTCAATTATGAAAATGTTTCTTTGCTTTGTAGGGAATTGTACCCATAACCCTACGATATGTAGTCTTGATACGTGACCACTAGATCATCATCATGGCCTTCTATGAAGATATAATTTATTCAGGGGTTCCCATGGGGGACAAATGTAAGGCCAATTCAAGTAAAACCGATGATCAAAGTTCAAAGCTTTCATGGTTGGTAATGTTTAAATTGGTGTCTAAAGAAGAATAAATTTAGTCACTTTCACAATATACATTGATTGTCACGAGGAAAAATTCTTTTATGTGAATTTCGTGGCCATACATATGCAGGCTTGAAATAGACCACATTCACAGCCAATTGTGGCACTTGTGCTGGAATAGGGTTCACCTTCCAGTTGTGGCTTCTTGGAAGTGCAGATTCCCTCGTGTTGCCATCCTTGATGGATCTCATGGGCCTAACAGCTGGCACCATTGAGCCTCGGCAAAATTGCCATTGGAATTAAAGAACCTTGATTGCGTAGTGGTCTACGCAGTGGCCAGGAAAGCCAAGCGTTCGTGGTTCAATTCCCGGTCCAGGGTAATTTTTTCTCATGGAAATTCTTGTGAATGTCCCCACCATTCACGTGGCAGGATTGGAATAAACCACAATTTCACAATACTTTATTTGAAAACAACTAGTTTTGGAAAGTTTGCTATTCTCGATTGGCAATGAAGTGCAAGTACTGTGTATATACAAATGGTCAATGTTGATGTGAGGGGTAGAGGGAGTTTTATTTATTTGCTGCATCCCATAGATTTCTTTACACTACCACTCACCTCTCTCCACATTGGCTATAAACATACACTGAATACTTGTACTTCATTGTAACTTGAAAGAGGTAAAACTGCCAAAAGTGATTGTTTTTAAATAAATCCTTGTGGAGGTGACTAAATTTATTCTCTGCAACTATTTTGCTCTTCATTGGTATCGTGGAGAAATTCCGCCGTAGCATAGTTGGCATTCCGTCATGAGCACAGAACATGTTAAATGGGAAAATGGCAACATTTGTTTGAAAGAATACTGTATTTTGAAGAGAAGAAACTGTCATCTGGGATCCAAGTACTATATCTTCAATGTCACAGCCTCATCTGAAATTTGTATGAGCTGTGAAGAAAGAATTCAAAGTTGTGGGATTAACTGCACCTGGAAATAGAGAGAAACTCTGGAGGTCTTTCTTAAGATGGCCAGATGGCGCAATCCCTTGGCTCCACATAGAGAGGGGGTATCAGTATTTTGTTTTTCTTTCAGTTCAGAGAGTATTCATTTTAATCTTGTGAAAAAGATGTCCCAAAGTTATTATGTATCACCTTTTAATGGGCATAATGTTAAGAATCTTACTATGATCCATTTCAAATATATTTGTGACTGGTCCAGTCGTGTAAGCTCAGAATGTTTTGAGTAGCGTTGTGGCAGGACGTGGGACTTACAACACTAGGGCTGTAGGATGAGGTGAGAGAGGGGGGCATTACCACGTTTTCTCAAGAGACTTTGTCAGTGAATAGAAACAAAAGAATGCAATTTTAAAGTAACCAAATTTCAACACGTGAATATAAACCTCATTTTGAGATTAGAAAAACATCACTCACTCAGTGAATCGATACAAAGGTTGCATTGGTGAGGTAAGAGCTGCCACAGACAGATAATGAGCTACAGCAATGTGAATTTCATATAGTCAGAGCCAATTCCTTTCTTTTAGAGTATTATGATGTGGGGTGATTGAGGTATTATGATCCTTTTCAAATATCTTTGAGACTGGTAGGTCGTGCAAGCTCAGAGTGTTTCAAGTGGTGTCGGGCCAATAGGTGGGACCTGCAACACTAAGTATTTGGGGTGGGGAGAGAGAGAGAGAGAGGCAGGCGCTGCCACGTTTTCTCAAAAGACTCTCAATGCATGGAAACGAAGGAGTGTCAAAAACCCTCTTCCCACTTGGCATCATAGCTAACTTACTCATGAGGCATACAGCATGGAGGTCTAAAAGCAACTGAATTTTCTGGAGGCTAGGCTCCACCTATCACAATGTGGTCGGTTTGGAGAAACTCACGTGCCCTCCACCCACACCGCACATAATATTTGGGCCTACCTCTTTGTCGCGAAGATATTTGAAATGAACTCTCGTCGGCATGGAAGAAAAACAGGATAACTACCTTGGTTTGAGGACCACTTTACCTTGATCACTGCCATTGCCACTGACACCCCACCGATGGCAACAGTTGACGAATCTACAACTTTCCTTATCTTTCGGAAGCAACCGGAGTGGAACACATCATGACCCCAGAGAAAAGAGCAGGCAGGTTGTATAGAGTGTGGCACTGAGGAGGCATGTTTGGTCACCGAGGATGAGTTTGTGGCGCGTGGTGCTTGGGGTGGTGGCTGTGGTGGTGGTGCGGCCGGAGGGTTCTCAACCTCGCAGCACGAGGGCGGGAGGTTGGCCATGCGAGGGTGACCCAGCCACTCGCCAGGATTGAACACACCACAGCACTGCAGCTGAAAATGAAGAAGTGGAAAAGTGTACTAGACAGCCGTAGCATTCAAATTCATGTATGCCCCTATGGAATGTGTGAGGCACAAACATGGATATTTCAAAAAAAAAATGTATGGTGGACCAAAGTTAGAGCTTTAAAAACTGGCCATTTTAATTTCCTAAGTTACTCTTCCATAAAAATATGTTGCCATATACTATACATGTGTAAGTACAGGGTGCATTCCGAAAGTAATGCAATTATTTAAAAAAAAGTACCTAGTTTATTGAACAGAGCTGCACAAACACTTTAGAGTCTTCAAAATACAGTCTTCGGGTCTCTACACATTTTTTTCCAGCAACTCTGCCATGACCGATACTCACCCAGGAAGGCTTCTTTTGGGACCTCTCGTAAGGCCTTCATCACTGCTGATTGGGTCTCTTCTATGGATGAAAAATGAGTTCATTCCAGAGCTTAATCCAATAGAACAAAAAGAAGTCTGTTGGTGCGACTTCAGGACTATTGTAGGAGTGGGGCAGTATTTGAACCTGGTGTTTAGCCAAGAACTAGAGGGCTCGTTGTTGAGATGGAGCTGTCTGGTAGCAGAGATGTCTTTTCTCGCACTGATGACCCTTTTTCTGAATCTTTTCAAAAAACACATCCAAGTTAAAGCCAGCATTAACTGTCTGTACTTTGGAAAAAAAATCCTTATGGATATTAAAAAAGATAATGATCACTGATTTCACTTTTGATTTGCTTATTCTTGCTTTTTTGGGCATGAACCTCTTTCTGACCCTTATCAAAGGCCTTTGACCACTTTAAAACTTGTGAGTAGGAAAGATCAGAGCCTCAAAAATCATTTTGTATGTCTCCTCAAGAGAATTTTTCAGTGTAGCACGAAACGTTAACTTTGCTCGATCGTCGATTCCATTTTTTTGGTGATATGGCCAGTTAACAATAACTGACGTCCTGCCACTTTCACGGCTTGGAGAGCACTGAAACTGGTTTAATAGTAAAGCTTAGCGTTGAACCCGCCTACCCCAAGTGGTATGATTCCACTATGACCAATAGTACAGTAGCACAGGAAATTCAATTGCATTACTTTTGGAGTGTACCTTTATGACATAATGAGCTAATTTTTGTTTGAATAGCACTTTCTTTGTCTGTTTAAAAAATTGTTAAAGCTGACATAATTATGACCTTATAGGCCGCATCTTGAGACATGATGGCCTGATGAAGACAATCGTCGAAGGACAAGTAGAAGGCAAGAACGGAAAAGGAAGAACTCTAACAAAATATATGGAACAAGTAAAGAGAGATGTGAAAGAGAAGAAATACGTAGGTGTGAAAAGATTAGCTGATAGGAGAATTGAGTGGAGAGCTGCGTCAAACCAATCCTAGGATTGTTGACCAGTGATGATGAATATACTTATAGTTACAAATGTTTGTTTTGCCAATCTGTGGCCTTCCTGAGACGATCCAAATTGTGGGTGCAGTTGCGCATGTGTTTGGCAAGCCAAACTACAGGTTGCCGGATGTCACCCACAGTCGGGCCATAATACGGCAAGCTGTGGCTGCCATAGCCATAGTTGACACAGGTAAACCACAATTCGACCACATTGTGGCTTTAATTGTTGTGCTGACTGGGTATTGTATCCTTTTTGTGGAGAGTAGATTATTTTCCATTGATAAATGTATCCTTACTTTTTAAGAGGTAACCAATTAATTGAAGGGTGCAAATGCTATTGGATGCCATTTTTTATTTTTATTAATTAAAATTTTACTTTTTGATAAAATTTTTAGTGTCTGTGCATCATGACTAAGGAGCATTCCCTCATAATTTTGCAATTACTTTTTGAGATATTTAGATTTATAGTATGTGTTAAACTAACCTTTTGCTGCATTCTATCCCATTCCATCCTGGTATCACTGTCATTAGGATATCGATAAAGGGAATCTTCCATGGCTTCTCTTAAGGCTCTGTTGTAGTGCTTTCTGGTGGACAAAGACACAGATCCGGTCACTAATTCAGTGAATGCAACAGCACACAAGATGGTGGCATACTGTGGATTGAATGCAGAATGAAAGTGAGTGCATTCATGTGTAAATTTATTTTGTACTGAAATTGTGTCTGATATCGTGCAGTTACCCATTTTTTCATTACAGCCATTTTATATTCCCCTGATAATAATGTTAGAATTTCAATATTAATTTGATTTTATGCTATGGCAACAATTTTTTGAAGTAATGACACCAAATTATGGCATTGATAGACATAAAAATACCTTTCTGTCTCTAATAATATTCAATCACAATGCCGACATAAGTTTTGGGTATCTATTTTTAATTTGAATATCCAGAGCAATTTATACATGTAATTATTACCACAAACCAAGGCACTTTTGAAAGAAAATTAATTCCCCGGGGCCATACTCTTTGGTGGGCAAAGTGGGGGGTGAGAAATTACAAGGCTGACAAGGGGGGTAATACACGGGAACAAGCTAAAACCCTATGAGATCAAACAAAAGTGCAGCTCACTCACAAACCTCGCGGATTTGCTGGAAGGAACAAATGTCTGCGTGGGACACATGCACTCACTCACACAGGTTTGTGAAGCTCTCGCTTACGACAAAGACCGTCAAACACATGGGAGTTAAGAATGGGTAGAAGGGTAGTAAGTGCACAAGAAGGATTTCCTGACACCAGGTGTATCTCCTGCCAAGCAGGCCTCCTCAAAGGAGAATGTTCAAAAAGATCGGAATACCGTATAAGCGCGTGTAAGAGGCGCACCTTTTTTCCCAGGTATTGCAGCCGAAAATGGGGGTGCGCCTCTTACACAAACTTCTTATCTTCCCCCCTCCCCTTCACCGGTTGCAAGTTCAAGGGGAACTGAGTGGCCTTGGTTTTCAGCGTGTGTCAGTCATCTGAAACCCTGGGTCAAAATCAAGCGGCAGGCAGGGGAGTTTCTCCCTTAGTGACGTATTTTTAAAATGCTCCTGTTTGAATTTCTTGCAAGCATCGCGCCGTCACGTCGGTACCCCAGAGGTGAACATTGAAAAGATCGCGCGGGGTGATTCGCTCCGGAGCGCGCGCTAAATTTATTGCCACGAGTGGGCATCCCGCGGCATTTATATTGCATATAGTAATATTGGTGTCACAACCTGCGGTTGAAAAAATTCGAACGAGTGTGCTCATTGTTGGACTTAATGGTGGATAGAAGAAATCGGAAATGCTTATAAGTGAAGAGCGCTGAAGGAGAGGTCGAGGGGAAGAGGGCTCCCTCCCCTCCGTATTTAAAGCTACGAGCGAAGGAGCAAGGGAAGAACACGTCCGATCTTGCATGTGACGTCGTTGCCTTTAAAGCGAAGGGGCGAAGGCGCAGCAATGTGATATACGCAGTTTGCGTTGCCTGAGTTTCCATTCCGTCTCGTCTTATTTGAATGCGCTTATGCCACGCTTGTTTCTTCCGAAATTGTGCTGTTTGGACTATGTTGAATATTAGTAGCCTTATTTTAGCTATAGATCTTTGTGTCAATCAATTAGAGCTCAAAAAACTTAAATGCTGTAAGATATACGTCGCGTTAGGTCTAATTCTTTTTAGAACCTCTTGCGTGTCATACAATTGCTGAAAGATATCGAGATATCTTCGAGCTCAGAAGGTGACTCACGTAGCATTTGACCTCCAGAAACTCGGGGAATTGAACCTGGTAGACCGAAAAAGGTCAGTTGGTGGTATGGGGTAGGGATGAAACACGTTTCCATTGTTCCCCTGTAACTTGATATTTTCCTTTGGAGTCTCGGAAAGGAAAAAAACGGTAGAGGCATTAGCTGATGGAGAGCCGAGTGTAGTTCCGTTAGGCCCCTTGCACACACACCGATTTTGGACGGCCGGTGAAATATTGGCCGATATTTTACCGGCGAAGCGATGCTTGCACACACGCCGGATTTTTTCCGGTCAAACGATACGTTGCTAAGTATTTGAGCCGGCGTCGGCGATCCACAGTGACAATAGCCGGCAGCTAACCGGTATTTTGCCGGTGCCAGCGTGTGGTCGGTACGTGTGCAAGCTCCAATGCTCTCCCATTGTTCACTATTGGAATGTGGACGGCCGATATTTTACCGGCCGTCCAAAATCGGTGCGTGTGCAAGGGGCCTTAAATCTATGACGTGGTTATTATCCTACGGCGCTGAGATTGCCCCGATTGTTGTTCAATCTCTTGGGAAAGCTCATGCCATTTGCCTATCGTGTTTTGCCTTAAAATTTTCCACGGCTGCAATTCTATTGCAATACTCCTGCGAGAGCTTTTAAACAAAATTGTTCGTGAGTAGGACAAGCAACGTAGAGCGATGGCGTATGCAAAGAGAGGATCGGAACTCTTTCTACTCCCTCTTATGCCGCCGCAGTTATCAAAATTTCCTCTTTCAAATAGTATTGAAAGAGGACATTTCGATAACTGTCGAAATTCCCGGCATACGTCTGCAACACCGCACGATAGGATAAAAAAAATTTTTTTCTTTATAGCTTCGATCCTCAAAATAGGGGTGCGCCTCTTACACAAGCTTATACGGTATTTGTTCCTTGGAGCAAATCCGCGAGGTGCGTGAGTGAGCTGCATGTATGTT
The DNA here is from genome assembly GCF_921293095.1 of Ischnura elegans. Taxonomy (NCBI): domain Eukaryota; kingdom Metazoa; phylum Arthropoda; class Insecta; order Odonata; family Coenagrionidae; genus Ischnura; species Ischnura elegans. The sequence goes on from NC_060254.1 coordinate 74,121,622, forward strand.
TAATCTCATAGGGTTTTAGCTTGTTCCCGTGAATTACCCCCCTCAGTGGCGCAGCAAGGGGGGGGGGGTTTGGGGGTTAAAACCCCCCCAGAGCTCAGAGAAATATTTAAGTTTAATCCATTTTACTTAATTGAATTGATATTACTAATAGAATAGTGTAAGGATTAATAATATATCCCTCAGAAAGCCGTAAAACTCACCATTTTGAACCGTTTATCTTAAAATTCCGCAATACAGTGAGTCCTCGTTTAACGTCACCTACCGTTCCTGAAAAGTGTGACGATAATCGAAATGACGTTAATCGAAGCATAATATCCCATAAAAACAATGTAAAAATTGAATATCGGTTCCTAGACCTCACAATTCCTATGCGAAAAATTTTTAGCGTATCATATCTGGGGCATTTTTTACGATGGGAATGCCAAACTATGGCATAAATACGAGTTCCTGTCTTCATCGACGACAATAGCAGCAGTGACATAAATCCTTCTCCATTTTTGTATCTTCCCGCATTTGCTTTTCGGCTTCGCTATAGTGCGGTCCAATGAATGCTACCAGACGCTACAGACCGGGGATCCGGTGCTCCGGTCCATAGGCCCTACCCTCGCTACGAGAATTTCTTTTCGGACCGGTCAGGAGCGAAATCAAAATGGCGCAAATGAGCGAGGGCGGGCAAACTGGGATTATGTAATCGAAGAGATGGTTTTAATTGCGAATTGAGGCGGGCGGGCGTCACCTGGGCATCATCATCGCTGAAACATCATCGCAGTAACAGGAACCAAAATTATTGTGAACATTGTTTTCTTGGACATTGTCGTGGAAATGTCTCTGATGCTAAAATTTGCCAAAACCGTAATCGCAATTAACAATATACACACCGTTTTACACTTTGAATGGACTGTCTGTATTACCGCCCACGAAACAAACAACCTGTAACGCCTGCCACTTCACCTTTTTTCTCGCACGAAATTTAAAATACGTGATAATACATAAAAAGCGAAGAAAAATGGTTATTTTAATGTTTTTAAAAGTTTTTTTTTCTTTTCAATTTTCACCCCATTAACCTTTTCAAGCCCAGTCAAGTTTGTCTCTCTCGTGAACCTCTTAGCCTTAAATCGTCAGTTTTTTTCAATCAGAAGCAGATAACATTAGCAAAAGTCCCTTGAAAAGCGATAAGTTTAGATAAGGGGTTGTTTTCCCCAATTTAGGGGTTGCTCGTATGAATGGAGGGTGTTAGAAAAAAACGGAGGTCATTTTCGGATTCAGTGACCCAAAGTTAGCCAGAAACACTCTAAATTGTAGCCGGGCATTTTTTGAACTATTTTTGCAGAACAGTGCTATTAGAGTAATTTCGTAAAATATCTACATATTGCTAAATTGTGACTATAAAAAAATGATTTTAGACCAGTCCTTGCAGTCTTTACGTGCGGATAGCCCCTGGTAATAGATCAACGTGCCGCATTAGTATGATAAGCGGGTTGCCTCTACTCCAGGATGTTAAAAAATTTATAGTACATATATAGCAAACTTGCAGCGGAGTGGCACTTTGGCAGTAAATGTGGCATTCTCGAGGATTTCGTGAAAAAATGCCCCAAAAATGTGTCCGGTACCCTGTTCTATTGGTTCTTATTTTTCGACGACTTATATCACGTCACCTCTAGTTTATGTAATGAACGCAATCTAAAGAGTCCTTCTCTTTTTTAAATGCAACAACTACGAGTGCATTGAAACTTCGGAAGGAAGTGCATAGTGCGAGATATAAAAGATAAAAGCTTCCCAAAAACACTGTCATTCCAACGCTGGTAACGATAAATATCACCCTCAGTTCACCAGCTAAAGATCGGATATAAATTGCAGGAAGAAATTATCATTCTGCGAAATATAAGAACAAATTAATAAGAGGCAGTGAAAACCGTTCATTCTGCTATACAATTTGAATAATGATGAGAAACATTAGATCCAACGTTTGCACCAAGTTTCCGATGTCTATCAAATAAAAGTATCCCGGGCGTTTAAAATGCCTCTAATTAATGTAACGCTGGAGGAAAGGTACAAGCGTGTGTAAAGCATTTTCTGCTTAGGACACTTAAGTTAGAGACGAAACGTAAACAAAGATGTATGAGTACACAAACGTCGTGGTCCCTTAAAATTTATTGGAAAACAACAGAATTTTTACTATAACCGTCACCCTATCGCAAGAATGTGCAAATGTGACATGTTATTTTCTTCCGTTGTATTTCTCATTTTACAGAGGAATTAAGTTTATATACAAAAACAATAGATGTGGCTACCTTAAATTCAGGGGTGCTGTACGTTTAATACAATCGCATTGCTTAAAAATTTATTCTTAGGACTGAACGTTTAACTTTGAACCACATAAAACCATCCAGTGGCTTAACTAGGAATATGCTTTGAGAGCGGGGATGAGATGGCCTGGGGTGACGAACCCCCCCCCCCCCCACCCAAGGCAACTTTTTCGGGAAAATTTTTGAAAAATGATATGCCTAGAAATACATTTCACGTCGTTTTGTCGTTAAAATTTTAGCTTGAAGCAGGTGCAGTTATCGTAAGTCAAAACTTGGCAATAGTTTTAATAATCTTTTTTATTTCTCAGAGGCTTTGGGGGGGATCTATCCCCTCATCCCCCCATAGTTACGCCACTGTGCCCATCATTTTAAAAATATGTTGCATTACCCACCGATACGGATCCACCACCGAAACCATCTGTATTTGGATTCGGAAATAAGGTGGGAACGGCGTGGCTGTGAAACCGATATTTCGTGCGCTTGAGGAACACAACATCTTCGAAATGGTTGCTGAAAATTCTACAATTTTTATACAAAAATGCGGCAAAAATTTGGCAGCATTTCCTCCGAGTTGAAATGACCCATTCTCCTCCCCCAAAAAGAACACGTTCATTACCAAAAGCACTTTTATTTTGAGGAAAACATGACCGTGATTATAATTGCTAGCTTCTCTCTCCAAGTCCTCCTTCAGAAAACGAAAGAAACTGTTTCCCTCGGTTTTTAGAGGACTTGCTGCTGTTCAAGGCGGAACACCAATTCCCTGCGCCTTTAGACATTTCAAACATATATAATATATAAAAATATCAAATAATCCTTCCCTAACTCCTATCACCAGCTTATAGAAACAAATCTGCGGAAAAACCACGTCAAAAATCAATTTGCATGCTCTCTTCTACCACAAGCTCCTTATTATTACTATCCAGCGGTATGGTGGACTTCATCAACATTTACATAATACCCCACAAGCCGCCTAAAAGGCGTGTGCAGTGGGTGTTAGGACACCAGCCGTTTACAAATAAAAAGGAAGTGCTCTAAGTAAATTACGAATAGCATTTATTTAAGTCATTTCTGGTTCGGGGGAAAAACGAATTCACACATCCATCCGTTCGGCAAAGTATCTTTCTTAATTTATCGCCTCTGTCGGGCCTGGAAAATATAGTGGTGCTCCAATATTATGTTCTCCGTGTCGCTCTTAGAGATATGCATTCTCAATTGTTCAAGCACTCTAAGCCTAGCGCGCAGCCTCCCGAGTCTCCAGCGGCTCCCAGCCTAATATGCTTAACATCTGCATAACGGTGTATGTATGCCCGTAGCAGTTTTTGGACTTAGCGCATACGCTGAGAAAAATTGCCACAAAAAATCGGCGAAGTGACCATTCTGATTCCGTAGGTCGCTATTCTGCGGCGTGGGCTGTAATATCTGCCATTATTCCCATGGAGATTGCGGACAACAAAACGGCCGCCATGATATATGAGACATTTCTCACCGCAGCGACGCGTCCTTTCCTCCCTGGAGAGAATTCAATGTTCTTGCTCCATCTTGGACTCCCTTGTGTTTTCGTCTCCTCGCTCTGTTTGCACAGAGGCAGAGCCATTAGAACGCAGCTGAGGGATACGACGCCAAGTGCAATGATGAATGCCGGTGGCGCCAAGACCGCTAGTGGCAGGAAGGACGAGGCCGCAGAAGACGACAGCCGAGAAGTCACCACGGAACCGGCGATGATCAAAATGGCCCCCGAAGCCTATGAAAATAAATAAAATGTCCGTTGGATTATTTATTTGCCAATCTTCGTAACGTATTTACCATTAATTACATATAAGATGATTGATTACATATGTGTAAGTGAAAGATTAGTACAGCCGCTGGACTGACGAATACACATCATCACAAATCGAAAGGTAGTGAACTTTTCCACTATTATTTAAAGCGTACGACGCGAAATTAATTAGTAAATCATACTTAAAATTCACGATGTCTCCGGTAGAACACTACTGCCATCATCTGGTTCAGGACACAATGGTTGTGTGAGCCCAAAAGCGTCGTACGCATTAGTTTACTGCAGTGCTGTAGTTGGGCCGGTACGGCGTACCCCCTAAAATCCAAACTCGTTATAATCGTACCGGTAAAAATACCTGCGCGGCCGGATGTATAATACATGTTCAGCTGTTGGAATTTTTGGTGAGTACCGCCAAAAATTTTTTTCCAACTACAGCACTGGTTAACTGTGGAAAAGTGCAACTACCTTTCATTTCAATGTGTCGAACTTACACTATATCGCGTCAGAATCGTTTGAACTTAGCAGCACAACTGTTGCATCTTAAGCAAACAATGTCAGAGGGTTGGGCGTCCCATTAGACGAATGGATTTTTGCATTTAAAAACCTCTGGAAATGGCGCCCAGGCAGAAATCTGTGTTACATAGAAAAACTCCTTCTCGGCGATTGAAAGCAAATTGGAGGTGGGAAGACTTGGTTTTCGACATACGACAGTGGGCGTTAAGAGACTATCTAAGAATTAGAGAAGTGATGATTGCATTCATTCCCCTAAGTGGAACCATAACACCTGAATTGAAAATGACAGAAAATTAAATCTTAAAGTACGTGAACTATCTATGATACTTAGTAACAAGCCTGCTGTTAAGCTAATTAGCGGCTAATTGTAGATAAAAATCTTAAATATTGCGGACTCTTGGTAAAAGTCGCCATTGAAATTATCAATACGCCAAGCCAGAACATAAGCCTTGATATGGTATGGTATTTCTGTTTCACCAACGAACCGTTTTCATTGTCCAAGCCGGGTTTATAAGGTATACATTACTATCCCAAATAATACAATGAGTACCTCATTCTTAAAATTCACGATTTCTCCGGTAGAAAAGTATTGCCTCTCCAAAAGCCCTTTTCTAGGGCCAAAAACGTAAAAACAACAAAAACTTGAAAAATTATTTTTTTTAAATTCAAATTGTGAAGATAATCACGCTTAGGCTGCAGTATTTACAGTAATATATTTCTTACATTACGTAAGATTTTGGTCAAACTATTGCCGTCAATACTTTGATATAGACGCAATTAAAGTTCCTTCATCTATAAACTGGGTACCAGCCAAGTGGTAGAATATTTCTCTCAAAGAAGATTATTTGGATGAAAATATCCCTGAAAGTGAATAATTTACACTTGCACACCGATCTAGTTAAATGGAGGTACTCATTTCTCTCACGACCAAAATCACGCGCAACATACGTCAGATTTTTAGGAAAGGAGTTGCCATTTCTTACTCTATTTTTCCTTCTTCATACCCTTCGCAAAAAATATGTATAACGATGTTTATTCCGCGTAGAGATATTTTTCGCTCACTTTATTAAATAAACGTGGCTTTCGCTTGCTCCAAGCATTAATGCAAGAATTATGAGCAATTTTTCCCGTCCCCATTCAACACGCGCAGATTTTTTTTCTTACTTCCAAGCTTTTACGGTATAAGGCTTCCTGTCTTGCGATGGAGAGTGATAATGACCTTCCTAATCCCCACTTGTATTCAAGGCCTGAACAATTAAAGATTTACGGGGGGTCTATTTGGGGTTTATGTGGAGGGGGTACCATATAAAGAGACAGCAGTAGTAATTTTCCAAGCTCTTTTATTTTTATTTTCCTCGACCGGTTTCAAACGTACATTTCCAACGTACAGTCGAATTCATAAGTATTGCAACGATTTGAGCGGCACCACTTTCGCTGGAGTTCGGAAATGGAGTTTCGTTATTTTTAGTGGGACCGGAACGAGAAGAAATTCGAACAAAATTCCCATATCCCGCAATTTTTTTTGCTACTAAATCACATAAGGGTAATGTATACGGGATAAGTGAGATGCTTAATACTACATAAATTGTGCAACTCACCCAAGATAAAAAATATCCACCCCCAGAACTTCAATTTACTTTATCTCGCAAAATAGGCCGATCCATCGAAGTATATTATTTGCTGCTATTAACGCTGTAGTCTTTGAATGAGACATAACGAATGCAATATATGTAAACGATCTGCCACAATATGACTGCAAATAATGCCGCTGAATGTTACAGTTAAGTTTGACTGAGTAACGCTAGAATAGTGATTCGTTACCGTGCAATCAGTGGCGCTGACTCCATGAGGCCTGAGGGGGCCCGAGCCCCCCCAAAATGTTGTTATTGGGGGAAAAAAAGATGTCAGACAATTCGAATTTACCGGAGTGTCGAGTTATCGAGAGTCGAGTTTTCAGGGTTCTAATGTTGATCATATGACTCATCTAAAATGATTTTAAAAAACTTTAAAACTCACTATTTATCGAATTTCCAGGGGCAACACCCCCATTATGGTCCCTCCCAATATTTTTCACAAGTCGGCAGTCCTGCGGGCAATGACACAAGAAAATTCTTGAGACTATCCGAAATTACAGTGAAAGGGTTGGCGAAACAGTAATGCAGCGGACTGTCCACAAGGTGTAGGTTTGAACCTGGATGAGATATATTTTTTTTCGATGCCACAAAATAACCATAAAATATTTTGCCGATCTACTTCGATACATATTAACCAACGTGCAGCATGGATGACTAACATTTTATCACTCAAACAACTCTTGAAAATGACTTGTGAAGTATGCTGAAATCAGTAGATTAGAAAAATAAGAAAGTGTTTAAAATTATAATTGCTGTCTCTTTATTTGTAACGATGAATTTTCGTAAATTTATATACAATCGATCAACAATCAATCTTTCAACAATCGATCTTTCGGAGGCGGTACGCAGGCCGCCTGAAACAACAATCGAAGCGGCCTTGTTTTTGTATGCCACTGTAACATCTGTTGGGAAGCCAGAACTTTCAGTTTTACTCTTCTAGTAAAGTTTTTAAATACTTCATGTAGCTTCTTATTTCTCTTTACTTACTGCAAACACCATATTGAAGAGGCAGAACAGTTCTTTAACCGGAGGTATGTCGCAAAAATCCATCCTTGGTGTCTGAAGAAGTGCTCAGGGCTACGTCTTAAATTCACCGAAAAAACTTTTATTTATAACTCACACGCACACTTATATTAAGCTCACATGTACTGATAGCAACTTGTCGGACCGAGGATAACGTCCATGACTTCCAATGAAGAACTCGATTTAAGTCGAACGCTACTATAAAGTCCCATGTGAATTATCCGATGCGCGCGAAATCCAATTTTCGCGAAAATTTCCTGACCGAAGAGAGATACACTGCCGGAGGTTATCCACTGAAAATTGCTCGTAGGTCCCCAAACGCTGGCTATCTCTTCTCAAGATGTGTGTACACTCAGAAAGGTTCGTCCCGGGAGACAAACACGGTTATCAACATCGGGAGACGTGTGGAAAAGATTTATGCTTCGTGGGAGGGTCGTATACAATTCAAGATGGTAAGCGGTGCTCTGTAAATTACCAATTCGTCTTTCACTTTTATTCTCTCTCTGTCTCCCTCTTTCCTACCTTTGGCGTCCTCTAACTCGGAAATAATCTTCCTAACTTATTTGCCATTGTTTGTTGCATTCAATTCTTTAAAGCAGGTTCTAAAGCAAAAAGTATTTAGGCCGTTTTACACGGGCACGTAATTGCGGAGGTCAGAACTGCATTAATTTATCATTATGACGTGAAATTGCGCGATTTCACGAACGATATTAGTACATGGGCTTTTTGCCATCTCACGTTCATGCATTATCGCATGCGTTCTGGTAATTTAATTAATTCACCGCTTTATACGACGCCATTTTGACTGCGCCTTTGTACACTCGTCAGATTGTGCAATTACGTGCGCCTTGTAAAACGGCCTTTACATATTTTTCATCTCGTTATCCGGTATAATCGCGTGGGACTGGACACCTTCACGGTTCGGTGTCTCAATTTGAAATATACCTACTCATCGAACGGGCACGTAGCCAGGGGAGATTTACTCCCCCCTAAGAATTATGGAATTAACACTTGCTGGTCAATAGATATCATCTTGTCTCTTATCGAAAGCGAATATAATCTTACATGCGCACCACGTTTTTCGCTTTAAATACCTGAAATGTTCTTTTAAAACTCATTGCAACTTTCTCACCAAACATATTTGAAATTCTCAGTAATGTTAGGGGGCTTGGGCCGTTATTTTCTTATATATCTTTCTAATTATTCTTCAAAGCATCTTTTATTATTCCTTTATTTTTTATCTATAGGTTTAAAAGAGGATGTCTGTTTGTCTGTATGTCCGCTATGCAATTACTTACGGCTGCACGGATTGCAACCGAAGTCAGTACATACTGTCTGTACCAATGATAAAGAGATTCGAGTTTGAAAGTCTATAAATACCATACCAATGCCTTCTTAAGCCAACTTAAGTAAGCTTAAGAAGGCATTGACCATACCCTTTAAGTTATTTTCATTATATTATTTGGTACCATTGCTTTTCTTGTTATAATGCGCGTTGATTCATATGGTTAAAAATGTTTTACCCTTCTATTTAAATATAGATATTGGCGCAGATACCAAAAAAGTACCAGTTTTCAAGCCTTTTTAAGTAAATCTCAACTTTAAACATTGGCTAACGTTAAAGGTGCATTACTAACTTTATTAAATTTATACATGTTATTGATCAACTGTTTTTTAAAGCATTAATCTTAAGTGACATTGGTATACCACTATTAAAACAATTATTATTATAATTTTTATGAAACAACATTTTTCTAAGCAACGGTTGCACGAACGAGGTGAATTTTAGAATGGGGTAGTTTCCTTCATCAAAGAAAACGAAAGGCATTGATTGCGATTCGTTATCCACCATTAGTGTATTCATAATATACAAATTATTTGGTTTTAGAAATACCGGTTTAGACGAATGGCAAGGGTCAATTTTATCCTCATTTGAAAAAGGCCAGATTGGCGCCCATGCGATGCCACTCCACGTGACGTCACAAGGACCTAGTTTCTACACGAGAGGATAGGAGTTTTACTTCGTCTGAGGTTACCAATGCATGCATGAGGCACAGAGCTCAGGGAAACATGTCTTAATAATCACCTATTAAACTGGCTAAGGTCGAAAAGTTTCCTTCGTTTGATAAGGTATTAATAATCCTTATTTAAGCCAAGCGCTACCAGCTAGCATGGTACTCAGCTACCTGCTAGCATCCTGCGTCGTATCAGCGCTCAAGCCTCGCCCCAAGGTCACCTCACTTGCGGCAGCGGGAAGCAGAACGACGTCACGCGGAGTTTTTCCCGGCATTCATACTTACCCGTCGCGTTTTCGCGCGCTTGAAAATTTTCACTGTTCATTTAATCGCGAAAAATACATATATCGTCATATAAAAATCTAAAAGCGTGAAATACGTACTCCAGGAGTAATAATCTTTCGATATAGGCAATAAAAAATATAGGAAACCACCCTATTGTTGTCATTGGCCAGTCTTCCGTATCTTTGTACATACCTAATGAATTTTTTTGACTAGTTTGCGTTGAGCTTATAACGATTTTTATATTTGTACGCGAAGCGATGGTCGCCGATCGGTAAAAACAGCGACTACCGGCGCGCGCCGAGCTGTTGCCAAGTGAAGGTGTAATCAGCGGTGTAGTAATATGTAGTATTATTTTGATTTAGTCACATTTCATTTCTACCTACGATTTAATTTGATTTAACTTCCAGCATTATAAACATGAACTGTTAGGCTGATTTATTGAAATTTAGTGTTTCCTGTTGCGTGCGAACTGACAACAAAATATCACTATAGGCTATCCGCATAACACCAGAACAAAGCACTCCACCCCTCCTACAAAGCAAATTTCTGGCCACTCACCAGTCACGTGGATAATGCCTCTGATATTTAAAAGGGAAACTTTTTAGCATGAATACCTTATCTCTATAGCCGCTAATTAATTTTTTTAATTGGATTGAAGCTGATCCTCAGATTTGAACTCATTTGCAGACAATGTTACTTCCGATAGCATATCTCTGGCCGGAATCTCGGCGCATTTCCATATATGTTCGGTCATTATTGTGTCATTGATATTGTTTACTCATTTAATCTGCGTGAAATGGCCTTGTCGAAATTTTAATAGATATTCCTTAAGTTACACAGAACTGGTTTTGCGGAATCATCCATTGAGAGGGTAAATTCGACTTAGATGATTTCTACGGAACATGACCCCGTGCTCTGTAAAAATTCTTAGATGAGGAACTCTACTACAGAGTACTAAGAAACAGATTTTCAGGAACCAGGCTGCGAGTGAGTGCATTGATTTTGCCGAAATGATTTATACAGATTTGTTAACCAAAATGAACATTTTTCCAGACAATTTCTTACAAAAAAGAAACCCGATCTACAGCACCGACGATGATTTCTGTAGAATTTACGTTCTTCAGAACATCCTAGATTCTAGAGACAAAGACATACTTTAGAAGTTCCCGGCAGGGTCGAAAGACGAGTTTAATTTATGCGTGTTTTCATGTATCTTTTTTATTGATCGAACTATGTATTTATTTTAAAATCTAACCCATTCATGTTCTTGATCTAGTAATATATGGTGGCCTATATAATTCAGATGCATCATGAAACGTACTAATTAACACATCCTTGATTTAAAGTTGCAAATTCAAAGTTGTATATCTTGCATTTCATTGTCACGAATATTTTGCGTTAAAATTTTATTTTTTTAACTCCCTTTTCCCAGACTACTTGTAGCCCTTTCCATAGAAATCTCATATTTGAAGTGTTGCAACTTGTAACAGAACGTATTTATGAATTGTCCCCGTCCTTTTGTGTTTCAATGAAAAGGGGCGTATTAAGGTCGTTGACTTGGGGGTTTCTTTCTTTGGGGGGGATTACTTTCCATTTCGCCTTAGTGGCAGGCAACACCTCTCACCAATAATGCATCTGAGGCTTGATATGCATGGACAAGTGAATTTAAGAATTCATCAATGATTTTTTAAAATTATTTTTAATATTCCGCCGTCCATGAAACCACTCAAAATTGAAAAAGAAAGAATATATAACGATAATACAGTTGCATTTTGTTTAGGCAGAGAAGATAGTCTCTATCTTCGTAAATGGTTCTAAGAGTGCTTCAATCTAGCTTAAAACATGACTTTGCAGCCCTGTAAGAACAATTAGTGCTTTTAAAAGTATTTTTTTGCTGTAATATAGTAATAAACATTGATGGTGAAGATCTATTGCAAGTGGGGATTTTTGTGTCCAAGCTTCGCTAGCATCTTATAGTATATCTTGCCGCAGATATTATGTAAGTTTATTACACATTTTTTATTTAAAAATTCACCATTTTATTCGTTTAATAACAAAATCGACCTTTAAATCGTTAATTGACTGCTTAATGCAGTTTAATTCGTGATAATAGTCTGTGCCTAATGTTTTCATTTTTCAAACTCCCGCCATGCGCAAAGGACGCAAAGCACGCAATGGGATCCTCAATTGTCATAACAAGTTCTCAAGTTGGGTAGGTCAAAGTTACTACAAAGTGACATATTTTCGTCGTTGGCTATTCGCAGCTAATTTAATTAGCAGTGAGGCAGTGCATTTAGGAAATTAATGAGTTCATAGGTGTTGTGGAGTGTATTTATTCGTTTAGTTTCTCAGTATTAGCGCAAGAAGGGACGAAAGTTGTGTGTCCTGTCTTAGTACGGTTTAGTGCTCGACTCAGGCCAGCAATCCCTAACGTGTTAGAATCCTTATTATTGCAGCGGTTCTAAAGTTACGGATATTTTTAGAAGAACTGTGAACCAGTGGACAGTATGGCTGATGATGAGGAGCTAACTTTGCCTCGAGCTTCCATTAACAAAATGATAAAAGAAATTTTGCCAAACATTCGCGTAGCGAATGAATCGCGGGAGCTAATTTTGAACTGTTGTACGGAGTTTATTCATTTAATATCTTCGGAAGCAAATGATATTTGTAATCAACAGTCAAAGAAAACTATAAACGCTGAGCATGTTCTTCAAGGTAAGTATTTATACCAGTGTCACCCTACATACTCAAAGAAAATATGTGACTTGGACTGCCTTCAAGTATTTGATTAGTGGTAGCTGATCGTTGTCGTATGGTTCCTTGGTTAAGGGTTATTTTTGATATATTCTCTTATCATTTGTATCCCTATTTACCAATTGTTTAGTGGAATACACTTCTTTATGTCAAGTTAAAACGGTATTCCAATTGGTTACTGCGACAGTAAATTATTAATTGTTCAAATATTATATTCTCAACAATATTATCGACGTACGGGAATTATTTATGTATTGAGTTGTGTTTTGTTAGGGTATTTTTCGTGAGCTATATCATGTCCCCACAATCGATAATCAGCATGTCTTCTATTGCTGTACATGTGCTATGAAATGTTGTTGTTACCTGTTTGCCCCTGCAATTGTGTTTTGGCATTTACTCTCACCTTCCTTAAATCACTAAACAGTCTGTTTCGACAGCGCTTATTTCTAGGTCAGTTGCCTTTTCCCTGGTCTTGAAATGCTCCTGTAATTGCTTACCTTATGATTATCTTTTTAAAGCTCTGGATCGATTGGGCTTTGGAGATTATCGAGCCGATGCAGAAGCTGTTATGAAAGACTGCAAAGCTGTGGCTGCGAAGCGCAGGATGCAGTCTACCAGGTTGGAAAATCTCGGCATTCCAGAAGAAGAATTGTTAAGGCAACAGCAAGAACTATTTGCTAAGGTAAATCATTTTTATCACACTCCTTTTTGGGCGCCAAATCTTAAATGTGTTTCGTTCTTCTCCTAATGTCTTTGATAGTACATTGAGTCAGTGGCTTAGCAAGGGGGGAGGTATGGGGGTTCCGGAACCCCCTCCCCCCGAAATATGAAAACAGTTACTTTCCTATATAGAAGAAAACAAAATATTGAAAAATCATGAATTTACAAAATATTTCTTTGGCAAATCAAATTTATTTGATTGTGAAAAGTGTTAAAAATAGTTTAAAACATTCTACTTAGTACCCTGTTTTTCCAAAATTTTGTTTGCCTGATTTTGGACCCCCTCCCTACACCCCTCTCCATATACGAAATTGCGTGCTACCCAGCTGCATTGAGAGGGCTCATGTACAAAGATATAGTTTACTTGCCTCAGCGGCTGGTTCCTGCTAAAATGATGAAGTAAGATAATTACTTCACACTCTGGAGTTGTAATAATGGAATTTCTTACTTTGACCTGAAATTACGGACTAATTTCTCAACTTGTAAGATTTATTGGAGTAGAGGTTGGAAAAGAATATCCCTCTACTTAGCATGCAATGTGACATTGCATTTCGGGTGACTCCGTAGAGATATCACCGGGGCTAGCCATGATTTATACTAAATGAGAAACCTAATGTCAATATAAGACCTCTATTACATAGATACAGTATTTCTCCAAATATAGTCTCCCCCTCTCCTCTGAATGTAGTCCCCCTCCCCTAATTTTTGGGAAAAGTTAAAAAAATGCGTTTGAATATAGTCCCCCCCTTTACTTTTACCACAGGCATTTTTGGAAAAAAAGGGGAACTATATTCATAAGTATACGGTATTTACGTTTTCCCAAGTAAACAGAAACGATTCATTGGAAGTGAATGTATTCATTTTTGCTCGCTCAGAAAAATGTTTTTCGCCCTCTGAGGCTCAAGCGACATCAGTTTCTACATACTTAATCCAAAATGTCCATTCAAAGAGGTCGTAACTGATTTACGACATGGGGGAAGGCAAGGTTTTTTGCAGGCAGTGGGAAAACCCTTTCCACAATCCCATATAGATCATCCGACATCCCTGTCTCTCCCCTAAATCCCTCTCCCCATTGCCATGACGACGGCCAACCCTTGATACACATACTCCCCTTCTTTAACCCACATGTATGAAGGATTTCTTTTTCCAATGCCAGTGAGAGAGACTGCATGGCCGCAGAGATGGAGGTCCAAGTGGAGGACATTTTGGAAACGGAGAGTGGCACAAAGGGCATTTTGTGATTTGTGCCTCAGGGTTAAGAGCACTTTATGGAAATGGAACAGCCAAAGGAGAAGTATGGAAGGATTGCTTTTCCCCTACCCCATGTGGCCTCCGACCCATATATCGATGGCTAAGTTCTAACAACACGTATCTCAAAATTAGCAACTTTTCACGAGAGCAATAATTTTTTTTCCTTTTACACTGAAATTAAAAACCACAGTTCAAAAAAACCAAAAGTTCATAAAACTGAAAAACAGGCATTCATTTGCAAACAAAGATTTTTTTTGCTTGTATTTTATTTTTTAAATGTTATTTGTTTAAGATACCTGTCTCAAACCGTTGAATAATCGTCATATGTCTTTGAGATGTGTGTTGTTAGAACTTAGCCATCGGTATGCACAAAAGTAAGGGAGGAATGCAGGCAGAAAGTGCGGGAGATCTACCATGCAAGCCACCTCTAAAGGCATGTGGTGCTGGATGTTAGGAACTATCCATTTGCTCATTTAAAGGAAATGCTGTAACAAAATAATGCCTTGCATTTATTAGTCTTAAATCATGGGGGGTAAAAACGAATTCCCATAACAGCATGTTCAGCAAAATATCTCTATAAATTTATCGTTTGTGTCAGATGCGGAAATGGTGTGGGGTTCTAATATGATGTCCTCGGTGTCACTCAGAGATGATGATTATGGTGATGAAATGCATTGTGCTAATGTCAAATAAGTTTTGTGGAAACAGCAAAGGTAAATTATTCAATCTTGAACTCTTAAGCATTTTAGGAAGGATTTGTCATTGTATAAAAGTTTTTGTTTCTTATGTATCATCATTGTCTAGTGTTATTCAGCCATTTCTTGACCCTTCGCTATGAAAATGTTATTGTCACATATAGGCTGTGCATTAGATTTCTTGCTGGCTCCTTAACTTGGCTGCAGATTTATACACCTTGGTGTTGTATTAAAATTGTATGTGTCATCATATAAAAATGTGATTTAGCTCATAGTGTGAGGAAATGATTTAAAGACAATTTTATCTTTGGTATTACTAAAAATCTTATTATGTATTAGGAGTATACATTTAACATGTGCAAACGACTTTCTATGGTCCATTGACAGCTGAATTTCAGCTTTAATAATATTCATTGCCGTTGAAAGTGCTGTAGCTGGTTTGTAGCTGCTTTATGAAAACTTTAAATATGTTTCTTAACATGTAAACCGTAATTCTTGTCTGATCAATTACACTGAGTGTCTTTTATATCTCATTTTACAAAGATATAGTGTCACAATAGTCCTGCTTGCTTGTATTTGAGTTTATATTGGTTGAATAATCGTCTAAATGTGGTTAGATATTATCTTTATGTCCTCAAAACTGTGTGTGATGAGCTAATTTTTTTCATTCCCCTTCAGGCAAGGGAAGAACAAGCAGCTGCTGAGCAGCAGCAGTGGGCCCAGTTGCAAGCGGCCGCTCAGCTCATGACGTCAATGCAACAGAAAGTTAATGAAGATGGGGATGACGAGGACTATTCGTGAGAGAATGAAGCCATATTGCGTCTTTTTCATTTGGATTAATTATTCCCGGAAGTGAGTTACCACTCCAGAAACAATTTGGTGCTTCTCTTGTGAAGACAATTCATCCAGTGATGTGTGTATGACTTTTTGTGTTGACATGAGTGTTTTTTTTTAAATAAATGAGGAAATGGATACTGTTGATTACTGCTAAATAAATAAAGCAATAATATTCATCAAGTACCAATGTAGTATTTTTGTTCAAGTGGTGATTTTGCGTTCATGTATTATTTGACAATATGTTTGTGGTAGAACTCCATCATCGTGTTTTGAGATTTTACACTTATGTATTTCTTTTCTACTCTATAAAAAAATCCCTTCAATTTTATTCCAATTATCTTCGGACATTCTTACTTTCCAGCTATTATTGCTCCTTTTGATGCTCTACAAAAAAGGTATCAATACTGTTTTGCATTCTCCTGATAATCTGCTTAAGTTGACATCTACCCTTAACTGGCCGTGTGAGGTAAAAATAGATCCAGTCTCGTATAGCCTTTTTCATTTTGTGAATTCCAGTATTTTCAACTTTATACTGCTGGGCTCGTCCTAAATTCCTCAATCGTGTATTTTAATTGGGGTTGAGTGCAATCGAATGCCTGGTTCGGGCCACATTGGAGGGAATATGTTCGCACAGATTTTACTATTTATTTACTATATATGTGATGGTGGTTGTCAGGTTTTTCTCGTCGTACACAGTGAAATGAAATCTTTAAAAAATTTTGTTGAGAAAAAAGTTAGAATTTGTAAGTATTTTAGGTTCTTTCTTAGGTTTTAAAACCAAAATTTGAGGAGGCATTTCATCAATGTCAAAGTTGGATAGCTATATTTTACATGCAGAAAAAATATGTGATTTTTTGAGAAATAGCAATGTACTAGAATTGCTACTGGGTGGGAGATGGACAGAGAAAGAAATGGCCTTCAGTCAAGTACCTGCTGTGTGACTATTGGGTGAGAAAAGACTCCAAATTTTCAAAATTCATGTGCTTATAAATTAAGTTTATAAAGGACCTACCTTACAATTGATAGGATTAGAATCAAAATTATTCATGCACATACATATTTAAAGGGACCGATACTGAAATTGCACCATGTGACGTAAATAAGTCTTAAGATTTGGCATAGATTGACAGCATAGTTTGTAAATGGATTTTTTTGGGTTAAAAAGAGGGTGAAATAGAATTTAGAGATTTGGGATGTTATCATAAATGAGTGGCATGCATATTTTTTGCCAATGACTTTGGCAATGATGAAACTTCAAGAGATACCTTATTATATGCTCTTCTCGCCGCAGAGATACAAGCCTCAAATTACATAAAATTTATGCATCTGGGAGGTCAGATTTGCTCTAAAATGAAGTCTACTATCCAACAGGCTCAACTATAACATCCAATGAAATTGACATAATTACACATGAAATTATTCTCAAACTGTTCCTGGCAGAAAAACAAATTGCGTGATACTACCCCAGGACCCCAATCCCATACCCAACATGAGCTTGGGTGAGAATTGGCTTGAAAGTCTCCCCCTACATGCCTCATGTAATAATAATAATAATAATTTTTATTCACTTAAGGCAAGAACATTTGCATAGTTTCGTCAAATTGAATCAAATTAAATTTACAGAATTACAGCATTAAAAAAAAAAAAAAAAAAAAAAATTGTTTACAATAAAGGGCCTCTGCCCTTATCATACAATACATTCATATCACATTATATATACATAAAATAGTACAGTTGTATTATACAGACCTTGCCTTACAGAGGACCCTCCTTGCAAAGCAAAAAAACTCTTCCGATGCATAAATTGGTTTTTGGAGCATAAAATTCCTCAGTTCAGCTTTGAATTTATTCAGAGAGTCTATACCCTTAATTCTGTGAGGGAGTACGTTATGCAGCTTAACCCCTTTGTGATATGGTCCATCTGAATTTAATGTAGAGGATCTTTGCTCAACATGTATATCCATCTTAGATCTCGTGTTATATTGGTGAATTGATGCCACCATAAAGCATATTAGAGGCCTACAATTAGTGTCGTATGTTATGTCGGTACGTATTATCGTAGATGGTATCTTTAGAATTTGTTAACGTTTTTCCTAGCCCTTCGCAACTTCAGGATTGTCCATTGCGTATGGCATATCGTGGTCCCCTCCACTGATTGCTGGTCGTGCACCCCCTATGCTTATCCTCTTTCCCCTGAGGACCACGCCTAGTAATTACAACCAGAGCATTGAGAAGAAGAAGAAGTCTTCCCCAACACCATCTGCTCAAGTTAAGTGGGAAAACTTAAAGAGATACCTTATTACATGCTCTTCTCGCCGCAGAGATACAAGCCTCAAATTACATAAAATCTATGCATCTGGGAGGTCAGATTTGCTCTAAAATGGACATCTTCAAAGCCGGCTATTAAAAGTCCTAAGCTATGTCAGGAGGTGTTCTCGTAAATGGTATAATTAGAATTTTTTTACGTTTTACTCTCCTTTGCTTTCTGCATTGATACATACTTACCTTTTAAAATGTGAAAATAATAAATATAACTCATATCTTCAGGTTTTACTTTGTAAGAATGAAAGAATAAAATTTGCAAGGTTCACTTATATGTTTAAAATAGCATCTAGAACCACTAATATATTAAAAAAAAACAACTAATGCTTGCTAAACCACCACGCATGGGGTGCTTTTTTTATTACAGTAGCGATCCTCACAATACCTGTATCTATTCTTTTATTTTCCGTAAAAAAACCAATTGCCGAAAAAGGATTTTCATCAAGAAAGACAATATCCTTCAACATCAAGCAAAACAGTTTCCTTAGGGTGTAATTTACCGGGTAGAGAACACTGTGTTTCAAGCCTTAAAAAATACCTACTCGGCGTATTGCAAAGAAGTGTTTTGGATCCTTGGGGTGATTTTGAGCTGGCCGCGACTAGACTCCCAAATGACACATGTGTTGCAATGTCCATTTTTCGCAGAGATTCAATGTTTTTAGTGGTTAGAGCACGGGGTCCCACTCCACAAAAAACATCTTTGCTAGGAAAAAGTTGTTCCTACGACATGTTTAAATGACATTCACGTTGGCTACTCAGCAATTGCCGCCAAATTCAAATCACTGCAATATGCTCTCTTTCGATTCCGTTCTCTTTTTTAGCCTATTATTTTCCGCCCTTCACGGAAACAATGCCATGTAAACATACCTTAATTCCTTTTTGGGAACTAGTACGCACCTAATATCTGATTCTGAGCATTTATTGGTGACTTTATTCGGTCGTGGTTGAGACTAAAAAGTCCCCTCTTCCACCTAACCCCTAATAGGGTAGTTTCATTGTTTGAAATTTGGAGGGAAGACCCACCAAGGCCTTAGGACGGTGGGGTTATCTTATGTAGAGGTATATAAAGCAAAAGTAACCTATAAAATTTACCAAATTCTTTAGTATAAGCTGGAATATTTTGGCATTTGAGGCATCCCACATAATTTCATTAAGTCATATCTGAGTAAACGCTCCCAACATATAGTGCAATCTAACAGTACCCAATTCATTTCTTCTTAAAAAGAAATTGAGCTGGGCATACCCCAAGGTTCTATTATAGGTCCTGTTTCATTCTTGATTTATATTAATCACTATCCCAGTGTATTAAAATCTGTCCCTGGAGTAAAACCCATCCCATCTGCTGATGGCAAAAATGTTATCATATCTGCACCATCTGGTCTGGCTGCCAAAGCAACATAGTTGACTCAAACTTTGTTTGATTGGGGAAGTAACAATGATTTTGAGCTCAACATTTGCAAGACCAATATAATTTATTTTTCCAATAAAAATAAAGCTCATGCTGATAACCTAGTCACAATAGATGGTAATTTGGTAATTAAATCCCCCAAATTTCCAGCACTCACTATCTTGGAGTAACTCTGACTTGTACTGTATCTTGGGACAAACAAATATGCAATTCGCATAGTAAGCTAAGCTCCATGCTTTCTTATCAGACATACTACAAATAAATTAAGGTACTTTCATCAGTTAACTATCATGAATTTCACTCTTGTATTTCACCAGCAATTTGATTTGGGGTTCGTTCCCCCACACACATGTGATTTTCCGCACATATCTTGACATGTCCTATTTTTTTACTCATACTTAATGTATCATATTTCTTTGGTCATGCGTGGTTTAACAATTAGCTGAGCATGAACCACTTGGTTGCCAACAAAATAATTTTTTGTGGTATCACGTCTGTATAGGATTGTATCTTACAATTAGCATTGTAAAAAAATTAAAACCTAATTTACACTAAAATGTAAGCATGAGTCATCAGAATGAGAGTAAATGATTTTGCCTGAAAGAAAAGTGCTTTCGTGATAATCTTAGGGTCAACCCGATTTGTTGATAGGGTTGATCACCAAATTCTTTAGAGTAAGCTGGAACATTTTGGCATAAGAGGCATCCCGCATAATTTGATAAAATCATACCAGAGTAAACAGTCCCAACATGTAGTGCTACCTTATGATAGCATCCAATTAATTTCTTCCAGAAAATTAATAGAATTAGAAGTACCCTAGGGGTCTACCCTGGCTCCAGAAAATGAATTTACATTTGACTGACATCAACACACGATACATACAGGATTATCAGTCTATAATAAACAATCCCTATTTTAATAAGGTTAATAATGTAACTATAGCAAACTCCCGATTATCCAGCGGCAGATTATATGTGCATGAGTTTCACACTCTTTAGATGTTTTCCATGTTTTATTACAAAACAAAATCTGACGCTAAAAAACACTATTACTGCATTTTAATGCGAGGCTACACAGGGCTTATTATTTCAATTATAATTCCCTTCGTAAAACAGCATTATTCATAGTTCCCACTCAAACTAAAATATAAAATTCACGGTTTTTTCCAGGTTCTCACGGTCCAGATGTCGTCAAATTCACTGTTTTTAGATAAACCATTTTAGGCAGAAACATTGATTGCGTAACGATCATCGGCCGCAGGTTAACTAAAAATTAAAAAAAAAAGTGACAGACACCGTGAATGCAAAGGCAGCGATGAAAGTGCTATCTCTCTCTCCTGACGTCACATATCGTTAGCTAAATTCAGCTCCCGCTAAAGGTCGTGAGCGTGAAAATGGAGTGACCAGGATGCCAGGGAACTTAAGAAGTGTCTGAATTTTCACCAGGGTTAATGAACACTTTGGCTACCATTCTTCAGGCTTTGGTACAGGCTTCAGGTCTACGTATCATCACGGCACACGGACCAATGATTGCGCTTAGAATACAATACGTGTGCAGATAAATACGTGAACAGTGTCTGCGCATGACTGACGTTGAAACATGATCGATGTATCAATTTTTATTTTGCTCTTTCAATCGTAGTACTTAAATCAAGTTTGAGAGATTTTTAAAGTTATATGACGAAATTCACGCCTATTTCCAGGTTTTTGTCACGCTAGACGAAATTCACGGCTTATTCACGGTTGATTGGGAGTCCTGTAATTGCATTTACTTGCTCACAAATAATAGTTTTTTACTTGGATGTCTGCTCTATCATTGCAGCAGACGATGAGTGACAGGAAAAACTCACGATTAATTTCAGAAGAGTCTTCAATCGCTAACCAATTGTAAATTTAGAACAATGTTTTCTACGACTTTTAAATGTATGTTTCAAATGGCAAATGCACAATTACTGCCGTGGCCTCACATGCGGTTGAAATAAGCCCAAAGAAACAGGAGATTTTGTTGAGAGGAAGGGAACAGTAGAAGTGAAGACAGCAGCGGACGTGGAAGCTAAGACAAAGGAAGTAGAGATTGCATGAGTTACAGCCAGGCACTTGTGAGTGTACACAGTTTTCCTGGTATCCTAGAACCGCTGCGGCTTGATTGTGTGATCGCACGGCAGTTGCATTTGCGGGACTCCGTGTTCCAGTTTTCCAAGTATCGTGGTGCACGATCACTCTCAGTTATCACGAATCCACATCCTGCTGCAGTTGCATCCCGTGCAACTAGCACAAGATGCTACTTAATGCCCGACAAGAGAGGCGGATCTACGGGGTCCCTCCTCTTCCCTTGCCCTCCCCTTGGGTATCCAATTTACACTAGATAGAATGGTAATTTTTTCCGACCCTCACTTCTACTGGAATTTCAAACCCCACTTAGCCCCCCCCTTGTCCCTATCCTGGATCCACCACTGCCCGACAGTGTAGTGTCCGATGTTGCACAGTTTTTCAGTCATTCGTGCAAACCACTTCTACAAGCCACTTTCCTGAATCTGTGATCACGCCGCCACGGATGCGTGGTTTTCGAGGTCCATGTATTATATGGGACAGTGGAAATTCAAGTGAAATCACATTGTCGCCACAAAAAAGATTGCAGTCCGGTGAAGAAAGCTCTCAGCGAGTCCGGGAAGCAGTATAAAAAATCAGACTACGTATGTAAATCATAATACATTGTTTGATTTACGTAAATCATGAACATTACAAGAAATTAATGTGGAAGTTTGGATTATCAGTGTTTTCCAATAATTTGTGCCGCCGATCCTCAATGGTTCGGATAAACGGGAGTTTGCATTAAAGCAACTGATCAATAACTGTAATTGGATTCTCTTCAATTATGAAAGGAAAAATAATACTTCCATCAACACTGCTGAATAATATTAGAATACTAGGGCAAGAGACTGTTTACCCTTATTGAATAACCAATTAATTTGTCATTCTAAAGCAAATGGCTTACGACAATCACAGGAGTGGATACTACATAGATTGATCTCACTCCTTACACCATACTGTGAATTCAGAATAAGTCGACAAACTTCAAGTAAATTAATAACAAATCATGATTTTTGGGCAAATAGAATGCATCTTTTACTCTCCAACAGCATACAAGTATAAGATTCTCAACTATTGGCTGAGCTGCAGAAAGCCCTTAGAAACAATCACTCCATTTGAACAAAAGGTCATTGAAACATTACTTGAGACATGGAATTCATCCTATTTACAAAAACATTTCCAATTGAAAATGGCGTTTCAAGTTATACTTTTTTGAAAACTGTTTATTGATACTTATTGTATTTTTTTGCACAAACTGCTTAAGTCCAAGCCTTTCCCTAAAAAAACATGATTTACAGAGATAAAAGTTGAATTACCTTGCATATATGTATATATATATATATATATATCTCTCTCTTTCTCTGGTATATCTTCCTTTCATTAAGTACAGATAACTATGCAATATCATAAAACACACAAATGCAAGACAATAGTCACGGTGAGGGTATTTTTTTTATAGCTTTCATGGCATTTTTTTGACATAAACTACAACGACATTATCTTAACAGAATCTCTTAAACAGTCAAACTCCATTAGGGAAGCTGTATAAAGAAAGAATTGGAGATGAATTATGTTATGTTCAATACCCTAAAACAAAAAAATTCTAATGAAATGAATAAGATTAAACCAAGGATTATACGGACAAAAATAACAACTCCCTAATTGAATTCGAATTTCTTTAATTCTACAAAAAAATAAATGGTCCACCAAGATATCTTCAAAGATTTTTTTCATTTTCCCTCCTTCCTTTTTTATTATTTTTTCCACGTGACTATGGGACGTTGAGCCACCCCAAAAAATGGTGCAAGCACTTGTCACCGAACAAGTGAGGTGTGCTTTAGTGCTAAATATAGAAACACCAACCCATGATCAAAGTTCTTCCATTATAAATTCTACAAATATATTCGAAGAATACAACTCTAAAATATATGTATATATATTTATATGTGTGTATATATATAATATGTATATGTTCCCAACTTTGAACAACCAAATACTGAAAATTTCTCTAATATGAGGAGAACACTTCATCAAGAGTTACTCTTTTTTTTTCATTATTCAGCCAACTCTTTCACATGTATTATCCACACACAAGTAAGAAGCAAATTAATTAATAACAATTTATGATAGTTTTCATTCCATTTTGGGCAGACTGAAATCAAACATAAGTCCTCTTCAGTTTTAGTCTTTAAAATCAAACCCCTTGTTTCAGTGCGGCAATATATATTGTCACACCATTACATCACACACACGAAACTGTACAAATCATATGACAGTTGGTTTGCAAAATTAGGATATAAAATAAATAATATTAATAAAATGTTCTTGGGATTTCACACATGAGAAATAGTAATCGCGACAAAAAGATACACTTAATTGATTGAATGTCTTATTTTTTTTGAAAATTATATCCATCCACAATTGCTGAAAACTGTCAAGTCTTAACAGCAACAACATCTACAATCCAGTATTTCAGGGACAAAAAAAAATAAGTCATCTCCAATATAAAGAAAAATGTATTTATACAGCACATAAATGATAAACGATGACAGTTCCATTAACTCTTTCTATTTTCCAAGAGAAAAATTATACTTTAAAGTGAAACATACACCTAAACATTTCATTAAAAAATTACAGAGGCACACGAGAGAAAGGGGAATCCAATCTTACAAGGAAACACCTAGTGTCTCGTGAACAATCAACACCTGATACGGCCGAGTGTGAACAAGAGGGAAATATGAACCGAAGCAGATTTCATAGTGAAGCAAGGATGATAGCATTTCATGAGCCAGCACTTGCAATGACATTTAATTCATGTGGCAAGAGGGACGGAGGATTTGGTTGGAGAATTCACGGCTTGCTTATAGAGGCCTAATGTCAAGCTAAAATTTCTCTGGTTTTTGCATTGCTCCATAAATTTCCACAGACTTATCTTTACCTCCATAAGCAGGGCAATCAATATTGGGAATACAAATATCTTTTTACACACCACCCATGCTCTTTTTTGGATAATACTTCAGAGTTACCAATTACACTCAACAATGACTCTTGCCAAAAATGTTTAAACGAGTGTGGCCTCATCATCTATTTAGCAAACACTTTACACTTAAAAGAAATCCTAACCAAATAATGATCTATCACACCCAATGCTATCAGGCTGACCCCAATGACAAGATCATTGAAGTCCTAATTGGGAAACACCTTGGCTTCAATGTACAAGCTGAGATTTGACTTCGAAAAAAATCTTTTGTTGGTTTAGTCCTTTTTCATTTCATGGTCATTAAATGCCTAAAATAGAATTTTTTCGATTATTTTTTTATAAAACAACTGCAAATACTTCAATTACGAATAAAATGTACAGATACGAAGACAAATTTCTTATTTAATGAGCTTGAACACCTCCTGTGACCCTTTTTTTTATTACAATACCACCTCACATTTTCATTTTTTTATATTGAATGAAAAAAAATTAAGATTAATCTATAATTTACAGTCCAAAGTAAGAAAAAAAAATGATTCATGTTGAATAACTATCCCATAACTAGCCTCCAAAACCTGCACTAAAAACCGTCAAAATCAAGTCCACCAAACCTTTTTTTTCCAGAACAAAAAGCACTGTGGATAAACAAGCAACACTAGAAACATCACTCACACTCCATAGAAGAAAAATGTCTTCAAAATTTGCATGAATATTCTGTCCACTGGACAGAGCAAATGTGGATGAAAAAGATGACATGCAAGGTACCGGGCACAACTTGATTCTGAATCATTATATTTTTCCAAGTCTCTCGGATAATGAAACTATTTATAAACTTCAACCATTACTCACATGAGGGAGTGACAGTAAAACCCTCATAACTAACACACGATAACCTTGATGGATGACTGATACTTTACAATTAACCTACATGACGGGTTCATTTTTTTTTTGTAATATCTTTCGTTTAAAAATACTAGTAGGAGATGAAATGAATTAAAGAGAAAATTGACTATTCATTTCATGCAAAGTAATGATAAAGTCCAGGGGCACCGCGATGGTTTCCTGCCCCGCCTTTACCTCCACCAAGCTCCCGCAACAATGAGAATGGATCCCCTCTTCCCTGTCCTTTCATGCCGGGGTTCGAGCTTGTCTGGGGTTGTTGAGGTGCAGGCGGTTTCTGTTGGGGTTGAGCACGGAGCACGCTTGCATACGTGATGACCGGCGCTTGACGTTGCTGCTGCTGAGATTGTTGGAAACCATCCGATACTCCGCCACGCCGTTGCTGTTGAGGCTGCTGTTGTTGGTGCCTCGACTGATTCTGGGGTGGCATGGCATTGTGCCGGGGAGGCACCGACTGGTTGTGGTGGTTGCCCATGTGGTCACTGTTGTTCATCGGCCTTTGCTGCTGTTGCTGTAGCTGTTGCTGCTGCACATCATTGTGTGATTCCTCAGACGTCGGAACACGCATGGATCCCATTCCTCCACGTACCACATGCTGGTTTGGTGATCTACGGCCCTGTAAACAGCATTTACTTGTTAGTATAAAATACTGTATTTCTCCGAATATAGTCCCCCCCCTTAATTTCGAGGCTTCAGTTTCAGGAAAAATTGTAAAAAATGTGTCTGAATATAGTCCCCCCTTTACTTTTACCATTGGCATTTCTGGAAAAAAAGGGGGACTATATTCAGACAAATACTGTATGGTGATTTTTTTTCCAGGAAATTATTCCATCATTACATGTACAGTAAAACTATCCTCTTTACATCATAATGGAGGGGACCAATATTTGGGCAATTTGATGCATGGAGGTTCACTATAGCGAGGTTTTAGTGATAGGCACCATTTTTTCATAACCTTTCGAGAATGAAAGGCATTGCTATCTTTTAAACCATAGTATTTATGTGTTTAAACAAACATGCATGCATTAGTGAACACACATTTATTATTTAATAATAACAGACAGCGAGCGCTATCTAGTGATTTTTACTATGATTCGAGAGAAAATGATGTGATCTCTCTTTATTCAACAGTCACTTAAAATGATTTGGATAGCTGGATGCCTTTTCTCTTATTTACTGTAAGGTATGCTCTCATATGGAACAAAATGGCCATAACTTATGGTTTACCTGAAAATTACAGTATATTAAAGGTGCATAAGAAAAAAAATAAGTATGAAACATTTATTGCTGAAAATGTCATTCCATGTACGTAATCGCGGCTGCATTAATGGTCTCTAGCTGTCTCGGTACGATTTGCGGAGGTAGTTTGGCCATCTCTGGAGTGTCTCCTTGGTATGATAAGTGGAGGTTTTACGAGATAAAGAGGTTCACTGCATAGAGGTTTGCCTATAAATTTTCATGTAAATCTGACTGGACTGTAGGGGTGGTATGAAGTGTGGAGGTTTATGATGCAAAGAGGTTCACTACATAGAGGTTTTACTGTAAATGTTATTTTGGCACTCAAAGCAAAGATTTCTACCAATGACTAAATTGCGTAACTCACCAAGGGTTTCATCATTACTTGCCAAAAATCCTAAAATCGATGAAGGTTTTTCGGGTTAATGCCGTGTCAACTCATTTCTGGTGGACAACAGTTTTGAACGCACCTAAAACTGTCGTCTACCAAAAAAAAAAAGGATAGCACAGCAATAGGACAGCATAAACCCGACAAACCTTCATGAATTTAATCACCACGGAAGCCTACGTAACAATCCGAAGATTGATTTGACGTAGCTCTCCACTCTCTCTCCTGCCAGCTTAACTTTTTACATCTACATGTTTCTCCTCTTTCCGTTCCATACATTTTATTCAAGGTCGTCAAATATGGGTAAGCAAATTATTAAAAAATCAAAGGAATATCATTTTGATACCACCACTAGCCATGAAAAAAGGAAGTTCCACAAACTGCCATGTGGGGCAGCATCAATTTACCACATAAACAAGCCTTTACAGGATAGATTAGTAATTTTTTGAAGAAATTACTATCATAGATATAATAGAACCCTTTTCCTTTGTAATGGCCTGAAACAGAGTTATTACAAAATAAGTACTCAGCTTTCAGGTGAATTAGGCCTTCTTTACCGCTTCACGGAAATTAAGGATTCCATTGCACTCCACTCCTATTTCTCAACGATTGTCCTTCCAATAGTTACGTACAGTGAAACCTCGTTAAAGCGAGTACGGGCTATAGCGACACCCCCGCTATTACGAGAGATAGCCGATGCACCGTCAATTGACCCTATAATAAGCGTGTTAAAAAAATCGTTTTTACGAGACCCTTTCGGTGTTGGCTCTCGCCATAGCGAGGGTTTCACCGCCGGAAGACTTTCATCAAGACTCCTTAACCACTGTAACTGCTAGCAATCTGTTAGAAATGAAGTTAATGGAGTGCTCAGTCTCAAATTTATGTGGTAAACTCTCGTTCGATAAATATAATGATTGACGAAACAATGCTTTACATGATTTTTATTCAGTGCGGCGCTTATAAATTGTTTGAATAGTTAGTCGTTATTTGAGTAAGGAAATTTAGTGATGCAAAAAAACATCGCCTTTCGTCTGGATTTATGCTTACGTTTATCGGATAGATGTTTATCTGACGCCGCACCACTCCTGCTCCTGTATATCTGTTCGCAACAGGTATATTGGCTATTATTTGCTCCACCTCCGGTAAAGCGACAATTCGTTATAGCGAGTGTTTTTTAGTGCGCCGTGGGGTGTCGTTATATCGAGGTTGCACTGTATTGCTCTCTAATTTGGTCCATGTCAGCCCCGACTAACCTAAAATCCCTTGATTGCATCCCCCACTTCTTTGCCAAAATAGTTAGGCATAGAGTCCCTCACTTACACAATATGTCCTCTGATGCTGTTTTGTCTTCTATTTCCTTATCTGATCTGCAGAATCTCAGACTTAAAACAGACTTCAACTTTCTACACAGTATCTTGAACCCGACTTTTGACTGCCCTGGACTCCTCTCTCTGTTGAATTTTAGAATACCGACTCGTTCCACCCGCTCGTTCTCCCTACTCCATCTGCCTATTCCCAGAATTTCCCTGACCAAGCGCTCACCTTTATATCGCCTCTCCTCCCTCCTAAATTCACTCCCTCCTTCCATAGATCCTTTTTACCTGTCACGCAAAAAATTCACCGCACAAGCTCTGACCCATATGTCTGCTAATTGAATGTTATACTTCCCTGCTGGTTAATTCTTTGTTTGTTTTCATGTTGTTATTGTATTGTGACTAATTCATGTCATTGTTAAAAACTTCACTGTAAATTGGCGACACGGCTGTATGTGAAATTTACTTAAATAAATAAAATAAATAAATTCTATTGATGAACTCTTCTCGGGCTCTATACTGGGTCAGTTATCTTAGCGCTGAAATTTGCTTGGAGGATGGGTAACGAGTCACAACCTAAAACGCCAACAGCACTAAGGTCACTTATCCAGTGTAGGGCCCAAGAATTCATCAGAGTTATCATTAATAAGGTCTGGTCCTAATAAAATATGATCTGGGTCCAGGTCTACAGTCCGGCCGCCGAGAGTTGTCCGTTGACACCTTGAAGGGGTAGGGGACAAGGTTGCCAGGTAAGAAAGGGAAACGCCCACATCACATGTAAACAAAAGGGTTCCGTGAAGAAAGCAGCCAGAAGGGACGACAAATGTGAAGGATCCAATGGAAGAATCCTTTGTTTTGGCGATTCGCAAAAAGGACTTGTTGTGGTGGTTCAGGCTTGTTTCAGGGCTTAATATGCATGTTACAACGTTGTATGACTAGGCAAGGGTGTGAGGTGCATTTGGGGGACAGTGATTGGTTGCAAACCATGTTGGCGCAGGGTTCTCCGCACCTCCTTTTAAAGTGCCATCAGACAACTCTCGCCGGCTGGACTGTAGACTATTAACTGAATGTTGCGAGGCACTCAACAATTTGATGTAAATAAGAACTATTCACGGCACCAGGATATTCAGGTAATACTGGAAACAAAAAGACGAACTGGCTAAGGCCGGGACTGAACGGAATCCAACTGGCCCAGAACCATTTGTGCCAGTTGAACCCTCAACAGGGATGGCCGCAATCAAATTATGGGGATTTACCCAACACTTAAAGATCTGGAAAGAAGTACTTGGGTTACAAAAAGCTAAACTCCTTACTGGAAAATCTTGTCCTAGACTTGGATGAAGACTTCTCCTAATGAACAGAAGTCTACTTCGAACGTTAGTAGGCCTACTTACTGGCCACTATCATGTAATAATACATCTGCACCTACTGGGAGTAAAAGACTCGGATAAGTGCAGATAGTGCGAGATGTGAGAAGAAACGACAGCCCATCTAACATTTGAGAGCCCTGCATGAGGATCTCAGTATTGACATTTGATCTCAAACATGAGGTCTCGATATTGACACTTGGGCTAACCTTTTATAGAGCCCAGGGAGATACGAGATCTTCCCATTGAGGACCTATTGGCCTTCACTAAGGACCCTTAGATCTTACTACAGGAGTGTTCGAAAACCAGGGTTCAGATTTCAATCAAATTTCGTGGTGTTGTAGTCTATCGGGAGCTGTCCACGTATCACCTCCCATGCGGGGTTATGTAACCAGTAGTGTAAACATAAAATCCCGTAAAACATTTACAGGTCAGTGATAATTGAAACAGCAATAGTATTTTTTCACACTTTTTTATTCTTCCTCGACCGGTTTCAATGCTTACGCATCATTATCAAGAGCTGTCCAACCTAAGGAGCAGCAAGCCTGGTATTTCTATTGAGGGTAGGTGTAGGTGGGGTACAATATAGAAGCAGGAATGGGGGAGGGGTTAAGATTGGGTACTCATTTGCGGGATGTCTATTTAGGGTCATCGGAAAAGGTTTTCAAGGGAGGAGGAGTGACTCTTGCATTAAAAGAAATTGTTGTACCCCACCTACACATACCCTCAATATAAATACCAGGCTTGCTGCTCCTTAGGTTGGACAGCTCTTGATAATGATGCGTAAGCATTGAAACCAGTCAAGGAAGAATAAAAAAGTATGGAAAAATACTACCACTGTTTCAATTATCACTATCCATGGACTTCCACAAAGTCAACTCGTCAACAATCAGTTTGATTTACAGGTCAAATGGGCGTTAATCAAGAATGAGCCATAACCTGGTGGTTATGATGTTCGACTCCTTTCCGGAGGTCCCAGGACCAATTCTTGGATGTAGCCCTTTTCTTTCACAGTTTGTTTATACTTTTCATTTCTAAATGTATATTTTACCTGTAAATGTTTAACTGCATTTTTTGTTTAAACTATTGGTGATGTAACCCTATAAGAGGGGTATAACCATGGACAGCTCCTGATAGACTACAACACTAAAAGTTTGATTGAAATCCCACACCTGGTTTTTGGACAATCTCCTCGTTACTGGGCTCAAGAGATACAATAAATTAAAGCCATACAATGAATGGTAAGATACTTACAGCATGCGCAGCTGACCTCGAGAACGGCACCATAACCTGAGGCCTGGGTTGCATCGACGGTGGCACACCCGAGCCACCTCTGTCCCTCCCTTCGTTCCGCTGCAACCCCGATGACACGGCAGCCCTTGCGTAGCCTGCAAAAGCACTACTGCTGCCACTACCGCTTTTCTCTCCCGCAGAATTCCCAAAATTGTCTGCGCTAGAGTTCGTATGGGTGTTTGACGGTATGGGCGAAGACGTCGAAGTGGAAGAGGGGGACGGGGATGGGAGGAAACCCGACGGCCTCTGAGCCTGGGGAGGCACGGGCGGAGACGGAGTCCTCTCCCCACCTGCCCTTCTTCTGTACAAAGGAACCGACGATCCGGGCTGACGCGACAGGATGGGGGGGGGAACGGGGGGGAGAGTGAGGCCTTCCGTCGACCACCGACGAGCCCGGCATGTTGGGCTGGGGCATCATCGGGATATCACTGAGGGAGGGGATGTGAGGGGGATTGTCCAGGTTGACTCGAGACGATGACTCGCCCAGACCCAGATTAGGTGGGAGTCGTAACGAAAGATCGAATGCAGAGACGGACGTTGGGGGACCGGAGAGGTTCAACTCTGGATCCGAGGGAGCCAACGCAGCAGCCATCGCTCCGTGGCCCACTTCAGTGGCACCACCATACCAGCTGTGACGCTTCTCTGGAGGAGTTGCTGGCATCGGCACGGCGATTCTCGACAGATGATTCATCTATTGAAAGAAAAGGAGCTCTGAGTCAGAAAAAATTACAGACCTTCAATTTTAAATAATATTTCAAGCTGAGGTTTGTGAGAAAATGTAAGACTATACCTTGTTGATTAACGACTGCAAAACTAAACTTAAAATCTACTTTTTATTAATAACCTGTAAAATACTGTGATTCCTTAAGGTATACTATACTCTTAAATGGTGATTCAATCTCACAGACAATTTCCTCCATAAGTGGTTTATTTTTTGACCTGACTAATACTGACTTGAACCATACAGTCACACAATTAACTAAGATCACAATAGTAAGCATGCTCAAAGTTCACTTTCCTTTCACGTGCACGTAGGATATAATTGGTACAAAAATGTGGTGTGTAAATTTCCTTCCCAATTCCCATCAAAAAACCGCAGGAAAATAATTTGCCCACCCTGAACTGAAACTTCATATGCCTCTGCTGGTCATCAATATTGCACTAAGAAATCAAAAAATGGCCAGTATATTTTTTAAGAGAAGAAAGCAAGTACTCATCAATAGAGACAATAAGATATTAAAAAGATAAGTGTCTAGGAGAACAATTCCACTGGCATGTAACTTTTATCATTCCACCATTTTGTAGATTGAAAAAGGAATTAATCACCATGATATTGAAAAATTGGCAAAGTTTAAGGTTTAAGTTAAGAATCCTGACCAGGCCAGTTTTTTCTTATGTTGATTTTCCAAATATCATAGTTCACATTTTTGTAATTAACTCCATATCAAATGTAATTAAATCATTAAATAAATAAAAATGTGTATCAAATGAAAGCCTCTGATATTAATTCAACACACATCATAATAGACAAAATCACCCCCTACCAAAAGGCTTATGACACAAAGCAAAATGGTTATCGCACTGCAAATTCAAAATCAATAAGAAGACACTTGACTACCACTAGGTTATGAATATTTCAAATAATCCATTTATGTATTGTAAAATTCCATGGCTGATTACTTTTTAAACAATATGTATAAGTATTATAACTATAATATGTGGTCTTGTGCAACGCGTCCAGAGACTGATTAATTAAGTTAAATAATTATATGTTATGATACTTCCTGGAGTTTAGGTCAACATATTTTATGAAAACAAGGGCACTAAGGGCAAAACAATATCACCATCAGGGCTTAACATTGTCATTTAAGTCCTGATGATGATTTAAAATAAATCGAAACGTTGGCTATAACTTGTTTTCATAAAATAAGTTGACCTAAACTCCAGGAAATATCATAACATGTATTAAACGAGGTCAATATAAGATGAGAAAAAAAAGTTAAATATTTATATTCGTTGGATATGGAGGTAGAAGTTAAATTAAGCATTCTTCACAAGAACTCGAACCAAAGTGACCTCACCTGAGATGGGTGAAGAAATTGTTGGGCATGTATATGGGCAGGTAGGTTAGGACCTGCTTCATGCAAGTTGCGCACACCAGCTGCCACAGGAGATGGTGGGCGCATACGAAGGTCATCTGGAGCTCCAGGAAAAGGGTTGATCTGTCCCCCATTACCTGCGACCGCTAAAACAAAGACAGATCTCAATCAACATTTTTTCATTATACTTTAGCCTTCCTACCACAGAAGCAAATGAATTCTTTTTGCTGTCTTTTGTATCTAATTAGACTTGCTCTACATGTTACCATGCGGATACCTAAAACCAATTAAGTCCTACTCTTATCATTATCTTTGAAAAATTAAACCCTTAATAACACTGGACAAATATTCAACTGCATGATGAGTAAAAGAATTTTCATACTAATTGAGAGAATTTTCTTGTTGTCCAAATGGAGTAATAGGCAACCCGTGATAACATAAGGTCATGAAATATAATTTTTGAATATGAAATTTTCCACTAATGAAAACAGCAAGATAAAATATAAGAAGCAATGTTCACACAAAAGCTAGTCCATGTATTAATGGATCATTTCTGTGAGGAATTAAACAATGTCTAAAACGAGAGACTCATCGTTTTAACATAAAAATAGATTAGAACAACAGGAAACTATAGACCACAACTAATTAAAATTTGAGAGAAATAAATCTTTCAATCACGTAAAGATAAAACAATTTGTTTACACTAGCTGTGTGATAAATAATGAAGTGAACATTTACAAAATAACCTTCTATTATTTTTACAAGCATGCTCTGCCACATTGTGCCTTCCACTGATAACTTCATTTACAGGGCCACTATGGCAAACCAGACTCCACTATACTTAAAAAAGTTTTCACCAAGTTCCAGGTAGCTGCCTTGAACATCTTTCTTGACAGACAGTGCTTGAATATGTAACTAGTTGAACTGAAACTCGCTTTGCAAAAATTAAATGAACTGATTTACAAGAAATGTTCTGTATGTTCCACAACATCTTGCCACACCACAGATGCACCATCAACTACCCTCATGTGGAGGGAACTTTTCTCACTTAATGGGTTTTTAACAATCTGAATAGGGAAGCGAGCTCTTACTGCTCAAGACATTTTAATAAAAGGTAGCACTCCAATACACCCATAAACAATTTAACTTTCCAGGGTGCAGAAAAAAAGACACGGACATTAAATTACTCATGCTACCTCCCAGTGTCCCATTTCGGAGTGTTTTTCCACTTAGTAAGATGTCACTATTCGATCTCTACCTCACTGCCTGCAATTGGCTATCTTCCCGCAATATCTCCCCCCTGATAAAACAGCAGCACTACTTGGTTCATTCCATACCACCTCCTAGTAGCCCTCAATGCAAGAGCTTTCTCCTCTCATTAAGACGGCAACAATTATTCATTCTCTCATATGCAGTTTCCAGTTGCAGTTTCACGAGAAGTGAGAGATTCTTCACAAGACACCACTGGTCATAAAAACACACAGAATGAATGGCAATCGCCACAACTCAACCAAAGAAAGACGAAGGAAAAAAAAAGGTGAAAATACACAAATATATGTATTTTAGTCACTATGAGACCTTTTCCAGCATGCCAAAGGAAATTTTTTACTTCAAATGGAGAGCTTGAGCGAGAGAAGATAGACATCAATATATCTATCCCTTCTGACCTTTAATAAACTGCTTTACAGGGTTCTCCTGCAATGCAATCAGGGAGGTTTTTAAAAAAAAATCATACCAAGTCCGAGATCGGAAGCGAGGAAGAAGTCGATCGGTGATGTCCCCGAGTGCGACGTGGCCACGGCGGCAGCGGCTGCAGCCCTCGCTTGCTGCTTTTGCAGCTGGATGTGCTGCAGTTGCTGTTGCTGCTGCAGCTGGTGCAGTTGCTGCTGCTGTAGGATCTGCTGCTGCTGTTGCTGCTGCAGCAACTGTTGCTGCATCTGATGCTGGATTTGCTGCTGCTGTTGTTGCTGCTGTTGGAGCTGTTGTTGGTGGTGGTTTAGCTGCTGGAGTTGCTGCTGGTGACTCAACTGCTGTTGGTGCCTCTGCTGCTGCTGCTGTTGCTGCTGGAGGGCTATGTGGTTGGGCAAGGCGCTCAGCGGGGGTGGACCACCGAGGTTCGGATGTCCGAGGTGCTGTTGTGGTTGGGGTGGCTGCTGCTGTTGCGGGGGCTGGGGTGGGGGTGCTGCAGGAGGCGGGGGAGCCTGGGGAGAGGGCTGGGGTGGAGGGGAGTACCGCTGCTGCTCGGGAGGACGATTGGGAGCACCAGCAGCAATACCACTGGCGGCACCTACATTCCCATTGTTTATCCCCATCCTTCTCATTAGTTCGACGAACCTGCAAAGCCATCCAAACGACCCATTAGATAACACACTACATTTACATATCAAGTTCTCAGGCTTCACTTGGTGGAACCACATATCTAGCTATTATATTTAGCTATAACTTGTAGGTATTACATTTTTCTTCCTGTCAGTATGGTTGCCAAACCTAGTGAATTTTATCGGTGAGCCTAGTAAACCTAGTGAGCTAAGGAGCTAGTATACTTGTAATTTGAGGGGCTGAGAAGCCAAGGGGTACAAGTGATTTTTTTTACTAAACAGAGTTAGGAACAGAAATTAGGTAAAGAAAACAAAACAAGATCAACTAGATACTTAGTAGTACCATTGGTTTTCCACTCAATGTCAGCACAGAACAGAGACATACTCGTATCCCTTTGCCACAAAGTTTTTGTATATTTGTTTCACCACAGGTGATTCAAACATTTACATTTTTCATAAAACCATACTAAATTTCAGTGAATCGACCTACTAAAGGCATAAAAATATAATGAAAATTCAAAAAAAGTTAAATAACTGTCTCACCTTGTAGCAGCTTCACTGCCAACGGTTTCACGAAGCTGGTAGTAACATTCCAACTGCTTAGCCCTCGACTCCACTAGTTCGTTATGAGGTTGAGGAGGAAGCAACAGACGATAGGGGGCTGGCGGTTGGGCAAAAGGCCCTCCAGAGGGAGGCGACCTTTGCAGGGGTTGAGGAATGGGAGCCGGCGACGACGATGGGGGAGAGAAGGCAGGAGGTCCAAATTCGTTTGGTCTCGGTACTTGTCTCCTTTGGATTTGCATTGGGTCTGGTGGCACATCACCACCACCACCACCTCCTCCTCCGATCCCTCCCCATCCCCCACCCACATCCCCCATTCTCGGAACACTTTCCCTCTCGACAGGTGGCGGAGGAGGTCGGACTTGCGGCGTCGGTTGCACCGGCCTCTCCGGAAAATGAACGTTGTGCAGAAACTGAATCTGAGCTCCCCCGACCCGGTCCTCCCTCGGTCTCTGCACATCACCACTGCCGGTGTTCGCACCACTAGTGCCACTGACACCACTGGCACCAGCGGTGCTACTACGTGAAGAACTTTCACCCTCCTCCGTAAATGCACTGGAGTCCTCTCCAAAGTTGAGCATTCCCCTCGCAACGGGACCCCCCGCGTGACGATTGGACTCTGTTGCCGGCTCCACTGACGGTGGAGACCAGCCAGAGCCCACGCCGGAACCATGACCGGCAGGATGGGATGGTGGAAACGGGGGTGTGGGTCCGTTTGGCATGATTGGGGCTGAGCCAACGCCCTGCTGTCCTTGCCTCCGGAACGGATACTGGTGCATCTGGGGGTTTTGCTGTTGCCTCCTGTTGAAACGCGGTCCGGACACGGGGTTTTGCCCGGCACCCGGTAGAAACCCTTCAGGTGATGGGGCGGTCGCTCCGGGACCTCCACCGACTAAGAATCCACCCACGTTGGCATTGGGGGGAAAGTTACCGGGGATCGCACCGATACTACCACTGTTGGCAATCGGTGGAGGGGGATTCCCTAAGCCAAACACAGCACCAATTTCCGGTGGTATACCGGTCGGGTTGGGAGGAGCGTTCAGGCCTTGGTTCCCGTGGCGCCCTGAAACGGGGGATGGATCACTACGCCCGACGAGTGGGCCTCGTATGTGAGGTGGCTGGAAAGCCGGTGGCTGATGAGGATGGTGACTCGTTCCATGATGCTGCTGAATTCCTGAGGGAAACTGATGATGCTGATTTGGCTGATGATGCGGGAATATATGAGGTGGAAAGTTCTGCAAAGAATGATGAAAAAATTAAAAATAGAGCTATTAAAAATATAGCTTATGCATACTTAAGGTTATTGATATGCACTTAAGTCATTGAC
Source organism: Ischnura elegans (assembly GCF_921293095.1). Classification (NCBI taxonomy): domain Eukaryota; kingdom Metazoa; phylum Arthropoda; class Insecta; order Odonata; family Coenagrionidae; genus Ischnura; species Ischnura elegans. The sequence goes on from NC_060254.1 coordinate 74,159,034, forward strand.
AATTTTTTATTTCAGTAAGCAGGGCGTTGAGAAGTCAAATCAAAAGTGAAAAATACCCACTCAATTCCACATTTGCAAAACTCGAGCAGTATTTTTTCTCCTTTATTCATCTTATCACTATATATGTGAGTTAAAGCCAGGAGCCAAGCCCTTAACTCCCATTGAATTTTAAAATCTACACATAAATATAATCCACGCAGTGCAAGAACCCACATGGTAATGGATCCCACACCCTTAATGAGAGAAGTTGGTAAACCTGTGGCTTAGGTGCCCTGCCCAACAAAACCAATGTTTGGATTGAATCATTGAGTAAGTGAGAATATTTAAACATGACTGTAAATGCTATCACAGAACTACAGACTCATACAGTGACAGGAGTATGGAAAGAGCATGGTCAACTGACATAGCACTTTTCACACCATAGCTGCATGCAAGGAAACCAATTTCCCAACTGACAAGTCCTACTAGAAAGACCTTACCTAACAAGTTGCATATCTCATTCAACTTATGCCTAGAGAGCTAGTCAAGGTAAAATGGACAGGGATATATATAGAGTATGTATATCAACAAACTTGTTGGTGATGAGGCTGCTGCTGTTGATGATGCTGATGACCAGGTCCCATTCGTTGCTGCATTGCCTGACGTTGAATCTGCTGTTGAAGCTGAAGCTGCTGTTGGATTTGTTGATGCCTTGGAACAAATTCCGGGGCCAATGGATTGAGGACGTAAGTACGACGTGTCTCCACCCCATCCAGCTGAGAACGTAGCGAGGCCCAAGTAACTCCAAAAAGACTGTTGTTGGCATGGCAGATCTCTAAAAAACGCTCCCAGACTTTCCTGCAGGGAAAAAACAAACCAGGGTCAGACAAAGAGCGATGTAAGAAACTGCAAGGAATGTAGTTTATACAAGAATAGAAGTGCTTAAAATTACAAAAGTTACTTCATAATATTTAATCCTCTTTTCATTGCATTGCCTTAATTTGCTGAAGCAACATATTCGAGGAACTATTGAGCAATGGTCATCGAAGAAGGAATATAGAAAGATTTACAAGAATGAAGAGTTCTGCAGAGAAAGGGAGACCATAGAAAAGGTGGAATTTTCAGGAGCTTTATTTCAAGTCACTTATTTACAAAATTTCGTTTATATCACCTGAGCACAAATATTTTTTACTAAAACGGGCAATTTTTATTTATTATTCTAACTATTAATTTATTTAAAAACAACTATTTATTTTTCTGACATTTTTAAACACACATCATATATGCACATACAATTAGATTGATTCATATGTTAAAAGTAACTTTCCAATGCACCAGGGTAAAAAAAAATTGAGAGGGGAAATTTAAGTCTTGCCACTGGAAGGCATGGTGTTCTCCATGCGATACATGACCTGAAGTCCTCAATTGGGAGCAATAAATTAGGAAATATGAAGCTGATGCTCTCAATCCAGAAATAGCATAAACATGTCAATCTCAAATAATGTAGGATGCTTTCTAATTTCATGCAGTTTTCATACTACAGGTGTCACAGTAATAAATGCACTCCCCACCTAATTCCTCCCTGCAGCAAAACGTATATCATGGATCATTAAAAATTTTGTTAGCACGAATAAAGAGAAATTATTACACTTTGGAGATAGGAAAGCCATTGGGGACTTAGAGAAAAGGTGCAAAATGCAGAAAAAATTGTAAATTGCGGGGAAATAAAGGCAAGTTAACAAAAATGTGAAGAAACGTTACTGAGTAATCCTTACTTACAAAATGCAGTTTAAATGAAAGATAGATCTTATTCAATTAATTTGACACAAGGTTTCTTATATTAAATACACCAGAGGATGAAGTTCGCCATGAAAAAATATTTGACTTAGCTGGGATTCGAACCTGGATTTCCTGATTGCCGGTCAGGCGTGTTAACCAGTTACACCACAAAGCCATCTTCTCAGAGCGAACTTCACGAAAATGGCTTGGTGGTGTAACTGGTTCGCACACCTGACCGGCAATCGGGAGATCTGGGTTCGAATCCCTGCTAGGTCAAATATTTTTTCATGGCAAACTTCATCCTTTGGTGTATTTAACTTTGCACCTGTGCGCGTGACTGCGTACAAAGTCACTTGATCCCAGGGTTGATTGATTTAAATCACTTTGATTTAAATCATCATTTAAATCATGATTTAAATCACGATTTAAATCACTTGATTTTTATTTAAAAAAAATCAGGTGATTTAAATCATAATGTGATCTTTATGTTTGATTTTTAAAGAGTCAAGAAAAGGAAGCTGTAGTGAATAATTTTGATTTTTATTTCTTAATACAATGAAACGACAGTTATCAGCACAATGGTGGCTCTTAAATAGAAATGATACTGTAGGAATGCATGTAACATGAAAATTAAAAAAAAATGGCTTTGGTTAGAATACTAGTGTATACGTTGAAAAAAATTGTTTTCTGATTTCACTTCTAAGCGTAGGCACCATACAAAGTTGCAATTACAGAATTTTTCTAAACGTCATATGCTTTAGAACCGCATAATGTAGCACATTTGATACTTCCAATGGCAATTTTATATTATGCTGGTGTAATTTTTAATTTGATACCATTGGCATTTCCATAGTTCCTTCCCCTGATTGACTAAATGTTGTATTAAGTTTAGAGTATGTTGCCTCTCATTGTTTCTGCAAACGATCATTCTCCAATGTGCTGCCCAAATGGTTAGTTTTGCAAATAACTGAATTTTTGATGAATGGAGAATCATAAAAATCTCATTTAAATCAATAAAATCCGATTTAAATCAATAAAATCCGATTTAAATCAATAAAAACCGATTTAAATCAATAAAATATGATTTAAATAAAAAAAATCAACAAAAATGATTTTTTTGAAAAAAAAAATCATGATTTTTATCAACCCTGCTTGATCCTGCAGTACTTTTGCTTATATTACCCTAAAGACAACAAATATGCACATGCATCACCAGCATTTGATGGATAAGCAACATCTAACATACCTGCATTTTCCAATGGAGCACAACGCAACAGGATCTCCAACAACAGCAACTAAACTCTGAGCTCTAGTAATGGCAGTGTTGAGTAGCTTGGAATTGGAAAGGAAACCAAAGTCTACACCCTCCCCTGGAACAGCACTACGTGGGCCTGATGAATTGTTCGAACTACTGTCAGCCGTGCTGGATTGACAAGTTCGTCTTGTCCTCACAGTGCTCAAAAAGATGGCTCTAAACTGTTTTCCTGAAAAATATAAAATGATTTTCTTATAACAAAAACAATATAACTGAAACAGTTTAACTGAAACTTTTTAACACTACAAAAGTAAACAATGCACCATATCTTAAATGCGAAGAAACCAAGCAAACAAAATTACTTTACCATATGGATGGATCATGTTACAATTATGCCAATGATATTTTCCTAAACATAAATATCTATGTTTTATACCTTTGAATACGCAAAGGGGGTATGTATTAAAAAGTCATCCACAAACACTTTGGAATTCATGCATCATAATTTTTAAATTTTGCAATATATTTCTTCTATTTGCTCTTTGATTCGATATTTCAAAATAAAGCTTTATTTTGGCAGCACCACTAGCAATACAGAGAGAACAAAAACAAGCAAATAAATAAGGGCAATCACATGAACTAATGAAAACACAATGAGGCACTGAGGCATCATTAATTTTCCGTCAGTATATTTCCAGGGAAAAATCCAATATTCTCACAAATTCATAAGTATTTACCCATGGCATGAACATGATATGTATTCATAATAATCTAAATCTAAATTAAAATAATTACACAAAATGAGAGAAGTCATAGTTTTGCTTCATAGCGAGTCCATGATGAGGATTACTAGTGGAGACCTTACACTCACAATCATTGTTATGGAATGGCTACAAAGAGAATATTTTGCTTTTCCTGAGACAACAAGATCTACAATGCACCACACTATACTGTACCCTCTTAAAACATAGCTACCATCTTCCTGGCCCCCTCGAATTCGTTACATGGAGGTTTTACTATCGTTCTAAAATTATGCGCACAGGGCATGTGGCAGAGCTTCACGATTTGTAGTACAGTGGGTGTTTTAAATGGACCTCTGCATGGACCAAACTGTAACAACATTTTTTCTGTTGGGACCAAGGTTTACGCTTGTTGTTACATAAGATACAAAATTTAGTAACTTATTTTACCACAGGCTAGGAAAAGCATTTGGTGAGTACCATGACTTTAGTTGGTATTAACAATGTTGGCGACAACAGGAGCCTGCTGTATTGATTTCAGGTGACCGGTTAGTGGCCCCACTTGATGGTCAGCTACTACTTCAAAAGAATGAGAGATCACCAGAAAATTCTGGAAGCATATTCTAGACATTTCCATAGCATTGCATAAGCAGTTGACTCTCTTCTCTTGGGTCAGTTCATGATCCACAAGACTTGAGCTAAAAAACCTCCCTTGAGGTTCTACCAATCATTACTGGATGACACTCCTCAGATTACATTATAAAACAAAATCATACCTCAATTAATGACATCCTTTAAATGGTACATAATAAAAGGCAGCACTAAAAAAAGGCTACAAGTTACCAGGAAAAGAAAAATAGGACCATATACAGCTAATCTTACCCTGTACATTCAGCACCCTTTCAACAGAAATGCCTCCGAGACGTCTCTTCCTCAGCTCAGATCGAATTCGGAATACTTGGTCAGCATATGGAGTCATGATTCCTATACTATGTTCATCTAACCGACCCCAACTTGTTGGCCACCGCCGACGAAGCTCGCTGACTCTCTCCACAACTTCATAGACCTAAAAAAAAATACACCAGAAATTAGTGAACTGATATCTTTATGTATGTATCCTACAGCAGAAAAAATATACACTTAACTTGATGCTTCTGGTCTTACAAAGAAAAAAACCTTATACAAACATATTAAGCACATAAATTTATCAAATTTTTTATTTACATTTGATGTTGATCAAAATGTGAGACATGTGAGAATTTATTCATTGCACAGTACATGAAAAATTTTAAAATTTCTCAAATCATGTAATCACAGCACATGAATTAACCTACCTCGGAATTATTATAAAAGGCAGTGCTATTTGTGTCCTGAACATCCTCACCACTGGTCGTGAAAAATGTTAACGGATAAAATCTGTCATGACGTGGCTGCTTCCCACTGCTTATGAGTTTCTGTTCATAAAAGAGCTCTGATGTGAACTATAAAAAAAAATCACATGGAATCAGGATTAGCAAAAGCGTACACTTAGAAAAAAAGGAATCAACATGATGAAATAAAATATTGATGAGATGAAGATTTTGAATAAGAAAAAAAAGGATGAATTTATAAAATCACAAATTCATGCAATTCCAATAATAAATACTATAAATTTAACAAGAAAGTTATACTCCACAAAATACGTATTGGCATTAATTTCATACACTCAAATGTAATATCCAAGTTATTTTATAATGCGCTCTCAGACTATGAGGAAAGAAATTAAATCAAGACCCATCACTTGAGTTTCAACAGTGTATACAAATAGACACCACATTTTCCAACACAAGGTAATTGTTCAATTAATGCACAGTCAAAATATTATGAAAATTTAATTTTAATACATACAAAAACAGTTTGAGTATTTAAAAAAATGCCTTTCCTCCTACATTGTACACATTTGTAAAATTTCATACACAGAAGAGCCTCCATTATAAGTCATTTGCTTAACCTTTGCTACCAGTTTTAAATGCCAATGATGGCCCTTCCCTGCTTTGCTGTGGAAGCTTTTTTTTCCCTAGACCATAAGAAAGCACAAGGTGTTTACAGGTTAACCGTCATTCTTTGGATAATCTATCACTTCCTTTATCCATCCTCCTGAATCGTACACTCTCCTATTTCCTACCCTCCCTTTCTTAGCCTTCCCCACCACAAAAAATCTAATTTTTAAATGGAATAAGTGCAAAGCATGCAAAAGGAGAAAAACACCAAAATCAAATTAAAAAAAAAAAATAGTTAAGAAAATGATCATGAATGAATAATTCATCCCTTTCAATTAACCACTTGGGCACTTCCTTTCCTTAAATAAAAAAAACAGTCCCTACTGATTCGAGTTAAAACAACCACAGCAATGTATTATGCATGCAGGTATTTTAAATGGAATAGGTAATGTACTACTGATAACTGCAACTGCTGCCGGAAATATTTTTCAGAGAAGGGGTTCTTCATTTGGAGGACCACTTACGACTGCCTTCTAAAAATTTAGAAGTGACTGGAGGTTTGCACAGCTGAACCTTTCCTGGTCGCTTCCATTCAGTTAAGTCTTCATGCAAGTTACTAACAAAAGCTACTTTTTTTTAGCTTACCTGAATGATAGCCTCGTGTGCTCGGTAGTTTTCACACAGAAGAATCTTGCACGGAAAAGTGGGAGGATAATGATCATACAACCTCTCCAATAATGACACGTGCAAATTTCTCTCCTTGGCAAAAGATGAGAACAGCTCTGGACTTAACTATGGGAAAATAATAGAACAACGGTCGATGAGAAATGAGACACCAGGTGAATGAAATAAAACAATAGAAACAAGAAATATGGGAAATAAAATCAGTCGGAGAATTCAACGGAAAACTTACCTGCATGTGATCACCAGCAAGGACAACTCTTGTTGCATCTGTTGCCAGTGCTAAAGGCATGATTGCTTCACATTCCATAGCTTGTGCAGCTTCATCGAGGAGGATATGAGTAAAATGCCCTACAAAGGAATATAATATCACAATTGATCACTACCTTATCCAGTACCAAAGGCTTGAGTGAAATGAATTTGAAATTCAAACAAAAATGAGAGGAAGAATTGAACAGGTGTAACTACATAAAATTCATATCTGAACATAAATTATCTCATAAATGTGAAAAGAACACAGAATACAGAGTTACATGCAAGGCAGCCACCAAAATATTGATTATAAGACATTAAAATTTAGGATTTTATCGCAATTTTTGCTTCTTAGATAGCTAAAGACTAAAATGATAAAATGGGTAAGCAGACATCATGCATGACGTATCAAAGACCATTCCATCCTTTGCTGCATTTCACAAAGTGATTCCCCCAGATAAGGGTGATAATTATATCTGATTTAAATGTAAAACTAATGGTCTTCAAGTTCAGAAATTCAACAGAGGAAAAACTGTATGCCTTGACCATGATTCACACTCAAATCTCCTGGATATCGAGAATTTACTTGATCCAAATTCAAATCCCAGTCAAGGTAACTGATTTTTCCTCAGTAGAATTTTCATACTTAATGTGCTTTAGGAGTTGACTCTGTGAAGAATGAATCAACTGATTTTCAATAAAGAAAAATAGATCAAACCATAGAACCTCACCTTTCGGCAGACCAAGAGAGGCCAGGTACATGGAGATTGACAGAGTTACAACAATTACTCTATGCTTGACAACGTCCTCTAACGTGGGAACACGAAATGTTCTCACCCCTCCGCTTGTCTCAATGAGGCAATACTGCAGGCATGGGAAAAAGATAATATTTCCAAATATAGGAGAGCATAAACATAAAAATACACCCGGATTAAGTGAGTTTACAGCATATGCAAAATATTTATGAGATCATACCTGTTGCACAACTTGATGTACAGTGGCAACCCACCGCTTGTGATAGTATATCCTCAAAGGCCTAGCCTCATCGTGGCCAGCCTCAACGTAAGGATGCAGGTAGTCCTTTATATACAAATCTGCCGCACTGTAAAACAAAGATATCAATCAAGAGATGACATAAAATCAATAAATTCCTTCCAATTTCATAAAAAAATCAAGGCAACAAATGGAAATATAATAGACAGTCTATCTATCTATTGTTATAAAAGAGGATGTCTGTTTTCCGTCTGCTATGCGTCTCCATACGGCTTCACAGATTGCAATCATAGTTAGTACGAAGGTGCATCTCATGCTCCTGAGCCCCATAAGTGCGACTTCTAGCTACCTATGATGCATCTCTTGGGTCATTTTCTCATTACAAACTGTCACGTTACGTCATACAACTTCAGCAGTTGAACATCCTGCCGGTTCGGAAAACACATCTTGACATGCTCAAAGGGAAAACATATTTCCAAGAATATAACACCTACCCTTACCAAAAAATTCTACTATGCAAACATGAATTACTAGTTCCAGGCTTTCCGTTTCTCAGGGTACTATCCTTCCCAAGCAATGCCGGGTGGCCGGCTAGTTAACAATAAGTGACCCACATGACTCCATTTAAATGAAAGGAATTTTGAAGAGTATTGAAGAATAAGGGACAATTTACAAGAGATGAAACCTGTGTAAAATGGATAACATACACATGTAAAGGATCAAAATAAATTAGAGACAACCTACTTCGTAGAAACAAAGAAAGAACTTTGAGTGAGACCAACTACTATTAAGTAGGAAATGTTTTTCATAACTCCCAGCCGGTTAGGAAGAAATACACGTTACCATATTTAATGGATAGTGTATTCAACATAAAAGATAACTTGCAACTCTACCTGATCACCCCACTTAGCGGATAACAATTGACATCATCACAAGTAAAAAATTCTAAGATTGGTTTGACACAGCTCTCCATTCTGGTCATCTATCCACTAGCCTTCTCCTAGTGGCTCTTTCACATTCTTAATAACCTGTCCTTTGTAACTCATTCGGGGCTGTCCCTTGCTATTTTTCCCTTTCACCTGTCCTTCTACCATTGTTTACATTAGGTAACCAGTCCTCATAATGTGGCCAACTAACTTGTCCCATCATCTCTGTAAGCTTTTTAAAATACTTCTTTTCTCCAACTCTTCTCAGCACTTCCAATTTGCTAACTAAGTCAATCCATTTTATCTTCATCATTCTTCGTTAGCACCACATTCAAAATGCTTCCAGTAAAGTTTAAATGAGTGCTAGTAAATCTCAAAAAATCTCTCATAGGGTGAACTTATTACAGCTGTCATACATTGGAAATTTTCATTTAATCAGAACAAATGGTAGAAAGAAAGCAAGCAGAGGTGGCATCCATCTGACAGCACATGCAAGTCAAAAATAATTATTTTTGAACGTTTGGTGGCGTATAGTGATTTAGTTGTCCTTCACCAGAAGAGTGGATTTTATGAAATTTCTTTTGCAATGTGAATTCCACCCTTAATGCCTGTTTACACGGTACATACGGGTTAATGTCTAAATGTATGAACGCGAAAATGAACGCCAAAATGAACCGTGTAACCACCCAACTTGTGTGAATGCATGCACAGAAAATAGAACCAGTTCTAATTTGGTTCATGCATTCCTACATGTTCTGTTCCGGTCCACAAAAATCATTCATGCAAACAGACATTAACTCGTATGTGTTAATGTCTCGTGTAAACAGGCCTTTAGAAGCCAATTCCATCAAACCAATGCTGGCTGGCATTGTGTGGCCTAAACCTAACTTGCCACAATTGCTACATATACCAGGTGACCTCAGGCAATAGATGTTACCTGACATGTATCCCAAACAAAATCAACTACCCTCCCAATGAGCCACACTCATAGCGACAGAATTCAACTTTACAGATGAAATAAATCACTAAATTCAATACTAATTTCCGAAAAAAACTTGACAACCGACCACTAATTGCACTTACCTATTTGAATGGGTACAAACTAAGACTCTAGTGTCAGACTGGAGGAGGAGCTGCTTAATTGCTTGTGCAAGGGTGTAGGTTTTGCCTGTGCCGAAAGGACCTGTAAAGAAGAGAGAAATGAATTAGTAAATATTTTTATGACTGAAAACATGGACCTGATTGCTAAAATTATTATAATTCATGAATAGAAGTGGATACATGATCCCTAAACATTGCTAAATTTTGTAATCTTTACTCTGCCTTAAATTGGAACCAAGAACCAAATAAAATGGTTAACTTTTGAAAATTGTATAATTTTGTTACCACTCCGATGGAGTATCCAGTAAAGACCCTTGACTGAAACCAGAGCTCCAATCTTTGCGAAGAACAAAATGAGGATTAAATGATAGGTGAATAGGCATCCTTGAATGAATAAAATTTGAGATATTCGGGATATAATTTTGAGTAGACGAGGCATTTCGGCATGAACCAGTTTTTTTGTGGAGCGTAGGTCTAAGCATGCATTCCTGTCCAAAGTGCACTCTCAATTCCATCTGTCGCCATCCTCCAAAACTTTTAACGATGAGTATGAAAACCACCTTCTGTTTGACCTCATTTGTAATTGCTAAATTTCATAAAAAGCTTTCCTATCTTTTTAAATAAAAATTTCGTCAGGAATGCAGAAAACTGTTCGTGATTGATAAATTTTGTTGAGTAAATTTTTGCAATATTGCGGCTACATAGTATTTTCTACCAATGATATCTTGAAAATAAAGGCACATTGGATGCTTAAGCTTGTTTCTCTAGAAATGTTGGTTGCCATGGTGTTTTGGTATATATTTCCTGAGTCACCATCAGTATTTTTTTCATCAGTTGTATATTATTGATTCATGTCACGTAGAAATATCATTAAAATGAATCTTAAATAAATTTCCCTCTATTTTGAAGTGATTTGGCTAAGTGACCACTATGGTCATGGTCCATGCCATAATAATCTCTCCCCCTAACCATTGGTGCCAGAAATACCCTGGGATTCAGTCACACTGTGGCCTGTCACTATGATGGCCATGGCGAGGCAGGAAGTTTCATTGTCAGTTATGCTTACTAGTGCAGCTACAGAATATGATGGAGGCAGCTGTCGGAGGTAAATTTTTAAAATTTCATTTTCTATAATGCTGCAAAGTTTGAACACAATCTGGAGATGGCACTTGGGTACTCTCCCAAGTGAGTAGTGACAGGTCTATTCCAAAATTTTAATGATTACCATATTTCCGATTCTGACACGTCGATTCTGATTCTATCAATACTCATTCCGTCAATTCTGATGCCATCGATTCCAAGAAAAATATCACTTAATTCCAGGCAACAAGACAAAACTCGTCAATAATGGCTACTGTGTGAAATAATGAGCAAACAAAGCATCACGCGTATCATCCCTACGTAATTAAAATATGTATCACCATTAAATTTCATAACCCAACTTATGCATCTTTAACGTCACTACAGTACACTATCACTTCATATCTCGTCACAGTACTACGGCATGCAAGAAACGGACATTACGCTGATTTGAATGTGTTTTGTTTTTTTCTATTACCTGACGCAAAAATTCAAATGACCACTAGAAGCACAGTCGTATATAAATTCACGGTTTGAAGTACTACTGGAATCATGAGTCGATTTTTCACTTTTGTAGATACTCATTTTCGATTTCGATTCTTGGCATAGAATCGAGGAATCGAATCGACACATCACTACTAGTAAGAGGAGGACATTCAGGTTAAGCCAATTGAGGAACTCACCGATAATGAGAATGGGAGGTAGAGGGAGATTGACTGGAGTCGTGATGGCTACCACAGCCTCTCTCTGCTTGGGATTCAGGCGTGAGTCAAGGGTCTCGTTCCATTGCCTGGAGAAAAAGAGAGAAGTCAAGTTCACTAACTGAAAGTAGCCACATCAAGGATGCCCTAGAGAAAGAGAGAAAGAAAAACACAATGAATTAGACTAGCTTCAATATTTCCCTTTATAATTGCCAACGCTGATCAAAACTTTTCTACATAATCTACGAGGGTTCCCCAGTAAGTAATGCATCACAATTTTTTTCCCAGCCAACAACAATGGTGTGAATGCAAAACGTCACACGTGCATTATCTGAAGTTTCATGGATGCACACACAAAATTTCTGGCTCCTATGACAGATAACGTAGCCATAGGGCCTTTTCAAAATGGCATCTGTAAGTGATATGCTCTGCAAGCAATGTGCTGTCTTTGAATTTCTCACAGCAGAGAAATAAACTGTAGGAAATATTCAAAAACGTTTGTGCAAAGTCTATGGAGTATTTGCTGTCAATAGGCGTACACTTAGTTGCTGGGCTCAGATAATGAGGTCATCAGACGATGGTTCAGCGATGCTTCAAGATTTGCAGCTGTCAAGGATGGCAATGGAATCCCTAGGTAGATCGAGGTTCCACTGTATACCATTATACTCGCACGCTCCGCGCGCTCGTTAAGGGGCTCCGCCCCTTAAAAACCCCGGTTCTGGCTTCGCCGTCTACATTTGTGGTCGCTCGAACACTTTTAAAGTTTGAATAATCTCACCTCAGCTAGGGGCCGGCTTCGCCGGCCAGGGGGTAGGGAGGCGCCCCACTCATTCGTCGAAACGGCTTCGCCGTTCCTCGCTGAAGGGCGGCTTCGCCGCCCAGGGGTTGAGTGTGAGTTGAGATGGGGGAGTCTACAGCGGCTGCGCCGCTTGAACTTCGGGGCGGCTTCGCCGCCCGAGGGTTAGTGAAGCTCCCCCTCGCCTACGCCAGTTACTCTTCGGAACGGCTTCGCCGAGGAGCCCCCCGCGGCTGCTGCACCTAGTCCTCATTAATGCTCTTCTCCACCGAGAGGGGTGCTCAGGGGGATTTGGGGGTTTTAATGTGTTATGCATGCGGTCACCAATCGTCCACAGTGATCACGTAGCGATGATTGTAAAGGGTAGTGCAATGCGGAGCAATAGTGGCGACAAGTACCCATAAAAGAAGACTTAATGGCAAGTTTTTCATTTTTTGCGGGGGGTTCCAACGGAATACCGGGGGTTTTGTACTTGTGTTAAACCAGTGGTCACAAATCGTTCTCATAAATTCCGTGCCGATAAGTCCTAGGGGTCCGGAACAGTGGTCTGACCATTCTTTTACCTGGAGAGGCGATTTATTAGAATTTTTTGGGAGGTTTCACGGGGTTATCGGGGTTTTTAATGAGTGGTAGGGGTACCGGTTAAAGTGTGACGAAAACTATTCGGAAAGGCGACTATAAATTTTTTTATTTTTTTTTCGGCGATGTTCCAGGAGGTAATCGGGGGTTTTCTGGTATTTTTCCCGTATGGTTTATGGTGGCTCGCCCTCACCAAATATTCCGGATCTAGAGCTCAGAGGGGACGGGTAGTGCGGCGTAATGTTTGCGAGAAGTTCCCAAATAGGAGACTAAATGACACATTTTACGTTTGGGGGGGATTTCAAGGGGATACCGGGGGTTTAAATGTGTGTACTCCTGGCGGTCACCATCCATTCACATAAATTCCGTGGGGATGCGTCGTTGGGGCGGTGGAATAGGCACGAAAAGTACCCAAAAAGTAGACTTATATGCAAAATTTTATTTTTGGGGGGTGTATGTGGGTTTGCCGGGGGTTTTTAGATTTTTACTGCCAGCGGTCATCAATCGTCCACATCAATTCCGTAGCGATGAGTGGTAAGGATTGGAAAAGCGGCGGATTTGTGAGGAAAAGTACCCGAAAAGGCTACTTATATGCAAATTTTATTTTTTTTTGGGTTTCGGGGGGTTTAAAGATGACGATACTATGTGGTCACATTCATTTACTGTCATATCTAAAAGAAGTAGGCCCTATGACATCCATAGTCCTATGACATCCATGACATTTCGAGAGTAATACAATAAAAAGTAAATCTCTCCCCAGAAAAATTAGTAGTTCCCGCCATTTTTATTTTTTCGCGGTTATATCGATTAAATTATGTATTAAATATTTATGTTTTCTGAAATAAAATGCATAGTTCTATGTAACTACAATGTTTGAAAGAAATCGGTCGGGTTAAAATTGACAAAACCTTGTGTTAATCTTTTGGAAATCGTAATTTTCGGTGGTTTTCGGAATATTTTAATTTTTTTCCGAGTAACCAAGGACGACGAAAGAAAATTATTACCTACATTTCGTAGACAATGTTATGAGCATATATAATAATCATTTTCGTTGTCCTACTCACAAAATAAGGCCAACGGCAGTGGAAAATATGAAATATTTTCCGAGAAATCGATTTTTGGACGCCATTTTGAAAGCGTTTTACTTAGAAATTAACTTCAAAAATTACATAAGTAGGTGGCGACATTTATAAGCTTTCAATATATATGACAACGTTCCGTGTGACGGAAATGTTTCGCCTGTGTAACGATAAATAGTAAACAAACTCCCGGGAGAAATGGGAAGTGTCCGCCATTTTTAATTTTTTGCTGGTTTATTGATGGCAATATTGTAAAAATGTTTACATTTTTTGAAAGCAAATGCCTAGCTTTATGTATATAGTAAGTCTTAACGAAATCGGTCGTGAAAAACTGGACGAAATCTTGTGTTAATCATTTGGAAATTGTACTTTTTGGTGATTTTTGGCATATTTTAATTTTTTTCTCGACAACCAAAGGTGACAAAGACAAATTGTTGCCTAGGTAAAATGGAAAATTATGTAAGCATATATAATAATCATTTTTGTTATCATCCACTTCAAAATAAGTCGACGGGAGCGGAAGGAATGAAATTATTTTCGAAAAACCAATTTTTGGACGCCATTTTGGCTGTCAAATTCTTTAAAAGATACAAATAACATTAAATAATTACGTGCTCACGTTAATTACCTTTCAAAGCGTGCATAAAACATTCACATAGCACGTACCGTTCGCGCGCAGTAAAATAAAAACCGAAAGACGGTCCCCGGAAAAAGCGCGATTTCGGCCATTTTGTCGTCCTAGCGACGACACGTGGTGGAAACTTCCGGTTTTCGGATTTTTCCTCCGGATCATTTCGGGTTCCCCGCACGCGTGCCAAATTTCAGCTCTCCAGCACTTCTAGAAGTGGTCGGGAATTTGTATCCATCAGTGAGTCAGTCACCACGAGGGCTGTATATAGATAGGATTCATATATTCATCAAGGGAAATAGAAACTTAGTAAGAAATAAGAAGCTTAAAGAAATAATATGCTTTGTGCAATGCTAGTATTCGAGGTATTCGAATATTCAAGCAACGATTTAATATTCGAATTCGATATTCGAGTTTGAGAAATCTGCTATTCGACCCATCTCTAGTTTTGACCCTAAGTAGTCTTGTCTCTGATTGTGTTTCGACCCTGAGTTTAGCTCCCCAGGTTTAAACCCATTTTGTATTGTTTCTGAATTTTGCTCCCAGGAATTGAAATTTTTCTGGTTTTGACTTCCGTTTAGTTTAGACTGCCATCCCTGATCAGAACAACGATTGGTACCAACAGAGCAAACATGCACTTGTTTTGCACTAGAGGAGGGCCATAAAACGGGATGGACATAACGTGGAAAAATAGGTTGTAAATTTGAAACATCATTCATTCCTGTATGTTAATTCTTATTATGTGCAATGAATGAGTGTCGAAGAAAAAAATATGGTGCATTACTTTCTGAGCAACCCTCCTATGTTTCAAATTTTACTAAGGTATTTTCAGTCCCCAACTAACTTTATTAAATTTATCTAAAACTAGTCAATTAGCAGCAACCTTAGTCAATATCCACTGGCTTTTGAAAAACAATACACTGGCACCAACAACGGGCAGAATAATTATAACTGGAAGATGAATTATGGTCACACTGAATAATGAATTAGAGAGTTCAAATTACTAATCACTTAAGATTTTACCTTCTCGACGTCATATGAAACATCCAACTGAGTGCCTCCTTCCAGCCCTTTTAAACTTTCACTAAGAAGCGAGGATCAATTTTCGTCGAATTAAATTTTCTACTACCCATTAACTGTTTACAGGCCAACGTACCCATTTGGGAACAGATTTATAAAAATTCATGAAAATTATATATAAAATATTTCGTATCTGTGATTACTTTTATAGCTTTTATCATGTAAATAATGCATTAAAGTATTTTTTAAAAGTGAATCTCATGGCTTGTGTATACATTGGTATTGAATTATACCTTTTCAAAATTGGTTCTTTTCAACACCTCTGTAGTGAGTATGCGGTTTATTCGATATGTTTCCCTACACTCTCTTTCCAGTAACAAATGCTTATTTATTCAAAAGATCAATATTTGTTACACGGTTAAACATAGTTTTTTTGGTCAAGTGTATGTTTATTTTTCAAGCAATAGCAAACATTTTGTGGCATGTTCCGATTTGGGAACAAGTTTGAAAAGGCATTGAGATTTTTTTTCGGGTTTTCTTTCGTAATGTCTCTTAATTAGTTGTGAAATAAATATGATATGCAAAAAAAATAACAAACATCAGTTAGTAAGTTGGTTTGGTCTTAAAAGGATTAATAAATATTCAAGTTTATATACAAATTCAATAAAATTTTAACTGAAGGAAAGTAATTATCTAACACAGTTAACAGGACTTTCATTTTCAAATGCACTGAAATTAGTTGTCGTTGATTTTTAAATTTCAAGCTGGCATAGGATATTTGCCACTTTGTCAGCTATCTTGTAAAAAATCTACGTAGCCATACCTCATTTAGTACAAATCATACTACCTAATAAGACTGCACCCACCAACTTCTTCTCCTTCCCATCCTAGCCTGCAATGAAGTAATCGTAGTACATCAAATGTTGCACTCATGATTAGGAGTAAATAAATCACCAGAGAAAGTTAAAACAGGCAAATGCAGCCAAATTTACCCCCTTTTGATAGATGAGATTTTTATCTAGGTGAAAAAATTCATCTATCTCAAGCATTTCACATACAAAAAACTGCTCAATTTTACGAAATAAACAATAACAAAAAATACTATCATAAATAAAGTATAAATGAATTAATTAGCCACCATTCCTCAAACACTCCATAAAGGTAAAAGCATGCACAAAGTTACAGTAGGAAAATGATTACTGCTACATGCTTTTATGGAGAGAAAAAAATGAGATGTTTCCTTCTGGCATAGTTATATCAGTCTTCAAAAGGGAAAAACAAACATTACAAACACATAAAAAAATAAGAGAAGTTAGACTCTACCTCAAATTCTGGTTTTTGCGAAGGTCTCTCCACTAAAAATTGGAATGCTCTATCCTCTAATTTGTAATTTGATTTAAATTTGAGCATTACCTATAGAGCCAAAAGTAAAGGTTTTTTTTCTTCCCTCACAGCATGATTCAACCCTAAGATAAGTTTGTATCAGTTAGAGCAGGGGGGGGTGACAGCCCCTTATGGCCAATGGGTATAGATCTCCCGACTGGAGCATCTTCGATATATCAGTAATTAATGGTATAACTAAGCAGCGCTTGATTTGAATTGTGAATCCAGCATCACATAAATATGCAACACAATTATTTAAATGCAGTACTGCATCAAAATCATTCGGTCTTACATCTTAGATATCATTCTTTGGGCCTCGAAATTTTTTTGAACAATCCTGAGGCTACCTCAGAAAAAAATCACCCTCAACAGCACCTCTACATTTTAAGTACAATTGACACCTATACACCGATGAGATGTTATGTTATATCAAAGTTTTAGAACCCCCCTGGTTAGGTTGGAGTTCACTCCTGACTAAGCCATGGGTGCATGATTTTTTATCATTCGGGGTAGAGGGGACAGTTTCTTTCCTCATGTCCTTTCCCACCTCTTACTTAAAAGTCGGAAAATTCAACAGCTAAAAATTAAGCACAAAACAATGAAGCTACATTTTTCAAAAGTATAATATAATTAGCAACATTATTTTGACAAGGCAAGTATATTATACATATAGTAGCAGATATGCAACCTGGAGGAAGTAGTAGGAGGGTCATTCCATTTCTAAGCATACATCATGTAGAATTATTCGACATATTCTGGGAGAACTAAGAGATTGACTTTGATTTGAAATTGAGAGAGGAGTGCATAAGATCTGAGGATTATTTAATACATTGCAAAAATTGAATGAAAGTTTAAAAAAAAAACTGATACAACTATAGACCAGAACCATGCATACCCAAAAATGATGCATACTCCTACAGAATATAACAAATATAAATTTTAAAAAATTTCTACAGAAGTTCAACATGATTAAATGTTAACTCACACCAACCTCTGTGGCGTCCAAGGAATGTTGGGGGGCAGATTTGTGTCAGGGAATAGGAGTTGAAGGTCAGGGACTCTATCTACCGACTGGTGCCATTCACAGTATGGTACACGGTTCAACTGAAACTGGACCTGTGAAAAAAACAGAAGAAAACTTTTAGAAAACTTAATATGGTGAACTAAAATTAACCATTTCGTAATCACTGATTTTCAGGCATACTTCAAAGATAGCCATTTATTTTTTTAAAGTCCTTCTCATGATATAGCAAAAACATATCACTGATAACAAATGGAAATAGTGTAACATGTTCTAATAAAGTCAAATATTGATTATCCAGCAATCAATTACCCAGACTATTTTTCTTCTCCCTGAACATTAAATTTTGAAGAATATTCTGAGGGCAACACTAAAAATCTGAATGAAACTCAAAAATTTTTTGATATAAGTCAATAAAATTCATCAAAATAAATACGAGATTAAATGTATCCTAAATATTTTCTGAACAATGAAGTAAAATATCTATATTCCACCTACATTCATTGTATTCTCAATCAATTATTCAAGTCTGGCCTTAAATTCATTATAATGGATAATAAACACTAGTTGCTGACACAAGTAAAAATGCGCCTTTGGTGTGGTAGGCGAGGTCTTATTCCTGCCGCCACAGTTGCCAAAAAAATATTTTCTGCACCTCATTAATAATAAAAAAAAACTTGCCTCAGCTTCCATTTCAGTATCAGGTTTGAGGTTAAGTCTCCGAACTAACTCTGCTGGAAGTCGCAAGTACACCATATTTCTTCCTTTATCTTCAATGAGGGCTTCATACACAGTTCTCCGTGGTGATCCATTTGCATCTTCACCATTCAATTCCTCACAAGACATTTCAGCCTCAGTTATTTTAGATCCTCTCTGCTGTTGGTTTCTGTACAGAAGTAAAAATTTCTCTCATCAAAATGAGCCATGGTAAAGAAATCCTCATTGCCCGACTATTTCAGATATTTGTATATTAAGTTAGTAGACGCATCATTTAAATCTAATTATGACTGAACCAACAAATTTACTTGACAGTAAAATGAAAATATCGAAAATTTTAAAAATACACACTATAAAAATAACCAATCATGCACACATTTCAATTTTAGCCAATAAATATTTATTGGTTATACCAGTGGTCTCAAAAAAATATAAAATTATGCAAACATTTTTGATGGCAGTGACTTTTTGAAAGAAAAACATACCAGAAAAAATCTTGTGCCTGTACTAAGTCATTACCTTGATGCATTCATGGAAAATTCAAATAGTGAATAATGAAATAACATGCTCAAATGCAGAAAAATTGGCTATTAATATTTTCTTTAACATTCACGATCATAAAAATACAACTCCATGAGTAATTTCTGTTTTTCAGAGTTTTCACAACCTACTTAAATAAATTTTGGCTGAAAACATTCTGCACCGCCTCTACCAATTAGTGGTGCTTCATATTTTCTGTAGGAACAGCATACATATTTTGGTTGCGCATAATTATCAATACATAGCTGAATCTTGAGCCCAATTTTTATAGAGGTTTTCACATTCACCATTACAGAAATGTCACAGATTGTGGGAAAACTAATTTCAGAAAGTTTAAAGCAGAAAACATGAATTAAAGGATAATCTCAATTCAAATCATGCACCATTAAATTATCTATAGCAAATTCATCCCGAACATCTTGAAGACTTGGACAAGAGGAAAATGTGGATAATTTTCTACTAATAATTGAAGATGCACAACATCATGTATCAAGGCAACAAACACTGGATGAGTAGCACAGTCTTGAATATGTCATTACAGCAAAATTGTATTTAACTAACTTAAGAAGAATTATCTACCACTAAAGCAGGCTAATAAGTAGACGCAAATTCAAACAGTTAATATAAACACAGTGATCTCAAGTAAAATAGCTCCTTTTATTTTCATCATTTACTCTGACTTTCATAGAAATTTTCATTGCAGGAGTAGAATAACATCGAAGATAAGTTTTCTTACAAAATTCTACGGCATACCTCAAATATAATCATATACAATAAAAAAATGGTAGAACAGGATTATGTTTGGGCATTATGTCTTCATAACAACTATTATTTGTCTACAAACCCAAATTATTAGCTACTAAATCTATGTAAACCAAAGATGGAGATGAGGGGATGGTTAACGGTTCAAAGATTTTCCCACAGAAAACTAACAAAATGTAATGACTTCAGTTTCTCAGACTTACCACTCACCAAAAAATTCAGCGAATTTATTTTTTCAACTGAAGCTTCATAGAATAAAACTCTCAAGGAGGGAGTGTACCCACTCTTCGAATTGATGATTAGCATTACAGCACATTTTGAAAGTAAAATATCAGGCAACAAACAATCAACCCTATATTAGTATCTACAGGTAATTTAATGTTTTGGGAATCAGGGAAATAGTTTATAAGAGTCAAATTATATTTATTATACTTTTTAGGAAGAGGTGGTGCAAGAAGCACGGTGGTACAGTTGTTAAGGACAAGTCTCCCGGCAGAGGTGTCCTCAGAAACATCTCTTGCGAGGGGAAGAAGGGCAAATAACTCTCCGTTGTGGGCATACTTGGCGGCAGATGCATTCCCTGTTGACAAAACCGGTATTTAAATGTGTTCAACAAATTACAAGACATGGATAAATCACAATAGTTAATAAAATCTTACCAAAATTTAGCAAATCACTATTATCTATTCCTCCATGCCTTTTTTCACAAAAACTTCTGATATTTTAAATACGTTAACAAATTAAAGAGCACACATGACTTGCAAATGAGGAAAGTACTAAGCAGCATTACAGTGAATAATCAAAAATACCTGATGAATGGAATTTAATATAATAAATTAAAATAAAAACCAGAAGAAATAGTCTTTACACTTTTTCATACATGTCAATCCATTGATTTCACCAATTAATTATCTTAGGGAAAAAGTTTTTTTTTGCAAATGGACACCTTTAAAGGGGATATTTATAACCCTTGAGAGCATATAAGTGGCAAGACTACCTAAATAAAGAATTATCTTGAGTTTGTAACACAGGGGACTAAGGATAACAATAATAAACTTACATGGAAGATAAATAAAGGCAACCTGGGATTCCAGAGGTTTGCTAATCCAGTAACGATGGGAAATTTTCACTCTTAGCATTTGGCAGTGGATGGGGTGTTTATTTTGTTCTGAAGAGGATAGCAACACCCCAGATTATCAATACCACTCTGAATTGATAAGGAAATGAATGACTGAAGTAAGGAAGGTTGCAGAGAAACCCATTTAGTCTGCTTGCTGCAGAAAGGATGATGAGGACCATAGCATAGCACCCCTTCTAAATGATACATACAAGGAATACACTACTAGATATGCCCTCCATACAACACTGAAGTACAGATTAGAACGTCTCAATGAAATCGAGTGATGTAGCCAATTTAGCTACACCCCTATCCTCTAAATCTACCTAAACCCTTAAAGGGCAATAATATTAACAAACTTTAACATCCCACGATCTTATTCTAAAATGTTTTCACACAACATTAAAATAATTACCATATATTCCACTAACAATACAATTTAATGATAATTTTAATTAAGACCACACTTGGTCATTCATAATAGCAGTTTTTGGCATTTTTTTTCTCTGAATATAGTCCCCCCCCTAATTTAGAGGCTTCAATTTCGGGAAAAGTTTAAAAAATGTGTTTGAATATAACCCCCCCCTTTACTTTTACCACAGGCATTTTTGGAAAGAAAGGGGGGACTATATTAAGACATATACAGTAATAGTTCCATCTAGTAGAACGAATAACACAACTAAAGCTTGACTAATGGACATTAGGATAAAAACAAACCTATTGGAGCTGATGGTGCTGACGCAGGGGATCCTGAGGAAGTAGATGGTGGTGATCCGGAAGCCAGAAGATAACATGAAGCCAACCGAAGGCGACATGAAAGATTATATTGTGCAGCAAGTTCATACCTAGCCATTTCCTCCACCCACAGCAACTCATGTGTTCGGGTCCTAAGAATATGAAATAAAAAGATTAAAAACATCTTTCAAGGGAAAGAAAATTATTATTGTTATTATTTTTATTATTATGGTTTATTCGCCTACAGGCAAGTAAATTACAAACATTGTGTGAGGCACACCACATTTATAACGCAAGAGATACAGATATCACACACAAAGAAGGATTAAACACAAAAGATAAAAGAAGACAAGGTCAAATGCCATTTAGGTACTTATTGATGGAATAATATAGTTTTCTACTAGAAAAAAAATTCTTTTTGATTTGAAAACAAAATTATATTTTACATATTCTAAACCTGTAATTTGTAATTAAATCTGATTCCAATTTCTTTTGGTTATAATTTTTTTGGTTCTAACGTAAGTTACACAAAGGTGAGTAAAAGCTCATGGTGATATGTAGAATTTCAGAATTGAGATTAAATTTTTGTACACTTTTCCTGATAATCACAGCACTAGAAAGCAAGTACACGCATGGTATGGTAAAAATATGGAGGGATTTAAGCATGGGCCAAGTAAGGGCAAGGTGTGGGTTCGGAGCAAATATTGATATTCCAATGAAAATAACCCAAACTGAGAAAATTTACAGGGCACACAATCAAAAGCGCTTGGCTTAAGGATTATTAATACCCTATCAAACGATGGAAACTTTTCAACCATAGGCATTATTAAAGGGTGATTTTTAAGAGATGTTTCACCGAGCTTTGTGTCTCATGCATGCATTGGTAATTTTAGACGATGTAAAACTCCTGACTACTCGTATAGCATC
This sequence comes from Ischnura elegans, assembly GCF_921293095.1. Taxonomy (NCBI): domain Eukaryota; kingdom Metazoa; phylum Arthropoda; class Insecta; order Odonata; family Coenagrionidae; genus Ischnura; species Ischnura elegans. Next base: position 74,181,804 of record NC_060254.1, read on the forward strand.
TAGGTCCCTGTGACGTCACGTGGAGTGGCATCGCATGGCAGCCAATCAGGCCTTTTCAAATGAGGTTAAAGTTGACCATAAACGTTCGTCTAAACTGGGATTTCTAAAATCAAATAATTTGTATATTGTGAATACACTAATGGTGGGTAACGAATTGCAATAAATGCCTTTCGTTTTTTTAATGAAGGAAACTACCCTATCGAAAAAGGAAGCAATAATAGGAAAAATACAAACCTGTAATTATCTGGTGACAGTGGAGCTCCTTGAATGACATTCCTGGAGAGAGTGAAGGAACCTGGTTGTGGGGTGGGATATGTAGCAAGGAGGTCTTTGTCTCTGTCCGATGGTGCATGAGGTGCCTTGGGCATGAATTCTATGATATCCGAATTCAAAGCATCCCAGCGTGGAGCCCACATTGACAACTGAACTGACACCTTAAATTAAGCAGGAAAAGAAGAGTTCTTAATTAAAACATGTCCAATAATAAGAAGAAATTCATGATGTTTCATTTATATAGAACAATTGCTAAAACATAAAATACTTCTTCTTTCAAACTTACAAATTTACACTTATCATATTGGTTCTTTTCACTGCCTTACCTATTCTTACTTCCTATGCCTAAGGTAGCAATACTCATACAATGCATACATTCATTTATTTATAAATAAGTTAAGTCCTCCAGGTCCAACATCATTACGCTAAGAAATTCTCCATAATGAATTGTATTTATAAAAAAAAAACTTAAAGTTAAGACTGCTTATATTCTTGGTAATCATAGGTAAACATGATAAAAGTGTCAGAATCATCCCCTAAGCACTTGCAACAATAACTTACCACAAATAACAAAAAAATTTGACAGATTTCTTTAATCAATATCTACATAACATTTACTCATTATTAATCCATGTAGCATCTCATAATAATTTCCCCGAATTTTTCTTGACAACAGGTAGAGTCAAAAGAAGTCCTCTAAAATTTTGTTATAAAATAAAAATGCTCCACAGCACATAACCAAAAACCCCCAAACCATTCTCCTCAACTACAATCAGAGAACAAGAAATAATTGACTTCATTTGTTAGACAAATTTTGAAAGTCATCTATCAGTGACAGAAAGCTGCACTTCAGATGACACATCATGACCTGATAAACATGAATCATGGAAGAAGAAGACATCTATAAATGAAAAGTATCATTTACAAAAAATGGAATGGAGAAGTTCACTCTGGAAAAGGAACCATGGAAAGAAAGAAACTACTCTACTCGATTGAGGGGGTGAGAAGCCAAGGGGTACCAGTGATTTTATTTCCTAAACAGAGTTTGGTACAGAAATTAGGTAAAGAAAACAAACGAGATCAACCACGTACAGTGCAACCTCGATATAACGACACCCCACGGTCCACTAATAAACACTCGCTATAACGAATTGTCGCTTTACCTGAGGTAGAGCAAATAATAGCCAATATACCTGTTGTGAACAGATATACAGGAACAGGAGTGGTGCGGCGACAGATAAACATCTATCCGATAAACGTAAGCATAAATCCAGGCGAAAGGCGATGTTTTTTGCATCACTAAATTTCCTTACTCAAATAACGACTAACTATTCAAACAATTTATGAGCGCCGCACTGAATAAAAATCATGCAAAGCATTGTTTCGTCATCATTATATTTATCGAACGGCAGTTTACCACATAAATTTGAGACTGAGCACTCCATTAACTTCATTTCTAACAGATCGCTAGCAATTACAGATAATAAGGAGTCTTGATGAAAGTCTTCCGGCGGTGAAACCCTCGCTATGGCGAGAGCCAACACCGAAAGGGTCTCGTAAAAACGAATTTTTTAACCCCCCTATTATAGGGTCCATTGACGGTGCATCGGCTATCTCTCGTAATAGCAGGGGTGTCGCTATAGCCCGTACTCGCTTTAACGAGGTTCCACTGTATCTTTTAGTGCATTTGATTTTCCACTCGATTTCAGCTCAGAACAGAGACTCTCTCCTATCCATTGGCCACCAAGTTTTTGTATATTTCCTCCATCAATTTCTGTACCTAACTCTGCTTAGAAAAAAATATCACTGTACCCCTTGGCTTGTCATCCCCTCAATTTCAATACAGTGAGTCCAGCAGTTTGCCATTAGTTCTTAAGAGGAATAATAGATGGTGTCCATGTTTATTTTTCTATGAACACCAAAAAGCTGTGAAGGTAATTTTTCGTGTAGAGCTAATTTTGAATTCATAGTCAATTTTTCCAACAAACAAGCCCTTTGTTTCTTTCATGTAAAGGTTTGCTTAGAAATTAAAACAGATGATAGAACTGTAGTCATAAAGATAATGAATAAAATTTTTGGAAATGAAATGCACTGCTTACCTTCTCTTCCTCCTCTTCTTCTTCGAGGGTCGTTCCTTCTTCCTTCTCGCCTCCCACCTCCTCCTCACCCACACCATCCTCCGATGCAGGCACGACGTCCACCGAGAGATGACGAACCAAGGCAGGGAGCGATGGGCCTGCACCAAAGACGACGGCCTGCCTGAACGTGCCATACACTTCGCTGGAAAACTCAACGATCACCTCTGCAACTTCCGATGCAGCGGCTGCTCGTGTGTCGGTACGAGGGGGAGAAAACTCCTGATCATTGTCGGGCTCCCATTCTTCTCTCAATTCTTTGAAGCCATTCTGAAAGGGTTTTGGAAAATAAGAAGTATATCTTAGACATGGCATACAACATATCATGATCTTTAATCAATGAGAAGTCAAAGCAAATAATTGATAGTAAAATCACACACACCTTTCATACATATGATCGAAGACTAAAGAACCAGAGAAATAAAAAAGAAATATAACTGAGGACACTCTTTCCTGACGGATAGATTACTTCCTGATGCACAAGACTTGATATTTAAAGAAAAGCATGCATGATGGATGCACCTGAAGATATACCCTTGTTACGAATCCCGGTTCGGACTTTTAAAAATAAATTTGTCAACCTTACAAAGTTTATTCTTTCATTCTCCAAGATAAAGAAATATAAACAAACTACAGCTGTGCAAATCTCAACATTTCAAAATTCAAGCAAGAAAAATTACTACTCAACTGTCGCTTGATGTTGAGATTAATATAATTGAAATTGTCTCGATATCGCTTGAGATCTCAGTCACAATGGAGTTAGTTTTTCTGGGCTCTGCGATATAGTGCAACGAAGTGAAGCAATATCAAATCCTTTACATTTTTGTGATGATTTCATTAAGACAGGCCACAAAATATCAAGAAATCTCTTAATTTTAGGTATAGAATCGAGAAGATACGAGAGTTTTGCCCTCGGCACATGCCTTAAGTTAGAATTTAGTTTAGAGATGCTTGATTTTTCTGAACTGCTGTATTAGAAGCGAGCTTACCTGCTCATCTCCTCCAGCACCTGAGTCTCCTTGTGACTGCTGATGACAGATGATAGCCACTCTCACGATGCAGAAGTGGGGTCGACATGCATCTTGTAAGAGAGCAACGGTTTCGAGTCGTGCAGGAGTCGCACCACCAGCTCCTGGAGAGATTGTCAGGCGGAACATCCACTGAGCACGACCTGGCTTACGAGCTACCGTAAGATTCAAGTCAGGTGTGCATTCAAGGGTCAGTCCTTCAACCCATTCTGACATTACAGACCTGGAAGACCAATCAGGGAAAGATTTTACAAAGTTTTTTAAGGATACTACAAAATAATACCAGAAATAGACACATTATGGTAATTTAAGAAGTTAATTTGACAGATGAGACACTGTAGACACACAAACCAGCAGAATTAACCTAAAAACAATAAAAATACAGCTCTTTCGAATGATACTAGAGATTCGAACAATATTATATAGACTAGAATCATACAGAAGCAGAAATGACAACAAATAAAGAAACAGTGTACACAGAATGTGCCAATATGAGACCGCCTCAAATTCCCTTGAAAGAAAAATGAGGCACAATAGAAGACAGAGAAATCAGTCATTTTTAGCAATGTATATCACAAGCTGCAGATGGAGATGCTTAAATCTTAATGCTTATTAGATAATAGCTCGTTGTATTTTTGATCTTAAGTTCAATCAAAATAAAATAATGAGCAATTTTTACATAACAGGAGTAATTTAAACACTTTGACAGCCAATTTTAAAATAGTGTAAAACCCAAAAATGCTGAATTATTTTCTCAACTGCTTTAAAAATGGCATCCCATGCATTTAATAGCTTTTGATTTTCAATCCATTTTAACACATGAAAATAATATTACACCACTTAAAACAAAAGCCATGCTCCACAATCAACATATTAAAATAATTCAAACATCTTCTCCAGCATATCTTATTTCACAATAAAGATAGCAGAACATATTTGAAATAAAGTGACAGAAATCCCACATGTATGCAAGCTTTCAAAACCTCTTGATACTGCATAGTTCAAGATTCTTGGTCTCTCACATAATGTGAGATAAAGGTTTATCCTGGGTATGACAAAAATAAAATGAGGACCTAAAATTAGGAGCTCATTACACTCACCGATCGTGCACCCATCTTTCGAGCAGGGCTTCAGCAAATGGTTGCCCAGGAAGCAACCCTGCTTCCCTCGCCTCTCTCAACCTTTGTCTCCTGAACTGAGCCCTCTGGAGCCATTCCGCCAGCTCCCCCTCCCCATGAGCCTCTGAACAACGTTCACCAAGACGACAGTGACCACTAGCTGCAAATGCAGCACACAACGAATGTCCACTGGCTTGGCCAGTCTCAGGTATTCCACTCGCACTAACATTATCACTGCAATATTAAAAGAAAAAGTTATTTTCATCAATAAAATTATGTCACTGTCTAGTTCACAGAATAATGGTATAAGATGGAACCTTATTGAAAATCACACAAATTTTTTAACTACCACAAACTGAACAAAATATTTCCATATTTATCAAGGCCCTAAAGTACATAATAGCACCATCATAATCTGTTGCCCTCCTTGTTTAGAAAAAAAAGAGAACTATACAGGAAATTTAAACTGTAGCATTAACTCTTTCAGTCATATTGTCTCTTGAATTGGACATGTCTTTTAGAGAACTTTAACCTACCAATGTCTCTAACTGTTCATTACTATGGACAGCGACCATAAAATTGATTAAGCCAAAAATAGCCAAGCATTTCAGGCACAAGTGTTCATAGACCAGAATTAATATTAAATAGCAAAAAAAATTTACATCAACATGGAGAAAAAAATGTGTGACTGAATGGGTAAATGTTTGGCTGGGAAGTTAAGTAATTTATAATTATGGCAGAAATTTCAACAATCTTTACTTTTACCAGGCCTCCAAACTTACATTCCCTGAATAAGGCACCCAATGAAGTAATAAAACACTGAGAAAAATTTAATTGAATCCAGCATTTCCCAAAAGGAATGGCTAGTTGTCATAGGGCTCCACTGAATATACAGTGTGGAGAAAAATTGTCACGAAATTTTAACCCTGGATAGATGGAGAGTAGATCAGTAGGAACCAAAATTACTAATAATGCTTTGGTCAAAAAAGCCCTTTTAAACCACGGAAACTTTCAGCCAAGCACTGCGATTGGCCGCTAGTTTGTCCTGTTGCCATCCGCTCTGGACAACTCATGGCTTCGAATGCTTAGCCTGCCGGAGATCCCGATGTAGCCAAGATATCTGGCAATAGGGAAAAGTTGCTGAGCGCTTGGTTCAAAGTTTCTGTAGTTTAAAAATGGTGCGTTTTCAAACTAAACATGATCAGTAATTTATGTTTCCTAATGCATCAGCTATCTGAGGTTAAAATTTCTTGATGTAATTTTTCTCTGCACAGTATAACACATCTGGAATGACTGAGTGGAAAAGGAATTCCGACCTGAGCGATATTCCTCGAGGCGGAGGACGATACTGCCATTCTTGACCTTCGTCCGAGGCCACTGCCCTCTGGTGCGCCTCCCCTCGGCAGTGCCTCGCCAACGCCGGCTGGTCCTCGAAGGACATTCGACAGTATGGGCAGCCATAGGACCGTCTTTCGTTCTGGTCGCCCACACTGCCTCCACCACCACCACTTTTGTGCCGTTCACAATTCTGTCCACTCTCCTGATCCTCCTCACCCCCACTACCATCGTCCCCATCCCTGTGAAAACCATTCACTGTCGGTTGAGACACACTGTTCCCGTCACCACTGTTACTGTTCGGATTCATGTTGACACGGTTGACTCCCTCTGTCGGGGGAGTCCTTCGAGCACCAGAGGTTAAAACTACTGGGGCGGCGAAACGCTGGGGATGTTGGTTTCGGGTTGTTCGATTCCACGCAGCACTGGCAGCCGCAGATGCTTTGACCTATCAAACAATAATAAAAGAAACTATTATTGAAACTTTGTTCACTAGGATAGTCTCATCAATGCTAACAACTTAAACTACCTCATAATTTATTACAAGTTGAATATCCTGGCTATAATAATAATGTTTGATAATTGCTACAATAATAATAAAGCCTTTTACTTAACGATGAAAATACAGGATGGAATTATTATTGGGGACTTGATGACATTAGATTACATAACTGACCAGATTCATCACGTGGAGGTATGGTATTGGCTGGTAAGTCTGAATAAATTAAAAAAGTTAACCACTGGTAGCAATCAAGATCATAATGTTATGACTTAGGGGGACAAGGTGAGGCCTGTGGTATATCCAAAACCGCAGTAAGGGGGGGTGCGTTATAAGTGGTCTCTACAGTATAGTGGAAGCAATAGAAGAATAATTTATTTCATTATACAGCAAATACCATTTAAAATGTGCCCAACGGTTTTGGACATACCTAGGGTAGATATTGGGATATGAGGTTATATAGAAGAAAAAGAAATTATTCTTCAATTAACTTCTCTTTTATTTGCTTTTCATTGAATGAGGCTTTTGAAAAGTCCTGTTTTCTGAAAGAATTTAATTCATGAGAAGGATTCAATAGATATGAGAACCCCTTAGATTCCATAAAATTAAGGATTTGTCCCACACGCTTCGTAAAAATCTAACTCACCTTTGATGGAGCAACTGCCCCTTTGGGAGCAATCGTTGTGGTTCCCAGCATCGCTCTCAGTCTATCGAGAACTTTCCCAGCTTCGCCCTCTTCCTCCCCATCCTCACCGCTCCCACCTCCGTAGGCCAGCCACTCCTGCGCTGCGGCTTCAGCTTCTGCATAGCGCCTCAGAGACAGGAGGGAGTGGACAAGCCGCCTCCGTGCTCTCGTACATATGCGCTCTACACTATCGGCCGGGTCGTTCCCTCTATTATCTAACTGACCTGCAATTGTGATGATTGATTGATTGAGAACAGACTCCACCGCATAATTCATACAGTGCATACATGCTTTCTACAATTCCTGTCGTAAACCTTGTCTGATTTAGTTAGAAATTACAGTGTAAAATAGCATCCTTAACACACGAAATGCTAATGTAACACAGGGCCTCATGTCAGGGGTTATTCTAGCCGGGAGGAGTTGACATGGTGTCACCATTGACTCTCCAAATTACCTTACTTTCAATACACTTGCACAATGCCTGTAGTAAACCTTGTCTATTTTTGGTTGGAAAGTTGAAGGTAAAATTATTGTTAGCATCCTCAACATGTGAAATGCAAAATGAAAATGTAACAAAGTGCCTCATATCAAGAATTTTTCTAGCTGGAGGGAGGAGACATGGTGCCACCATTGACTCTTCAAATTACCCTACTTTCAATGGGTCCAGCTCCATCTCTATGTGGTGATTCCGTACCTCAGAATTTGGGATAAAATTTGGATAACGTTGCAGATTCAGCAAAAAATGGTTATTGCTTGGAACTAAAATAAGGACCACCTATGGCATGCAAGTAACGGCCCACTGTCATGGGAACAGTTTGTTTCCATCATGTCATCATTGTTGCCTCGAGTAATGAATGACTCATTAAACGATACATTTTGAGATCCAACAGCTCTCTGAATGTGGTCACCTTTATTAAGAATTATCCTCATGATAGAGAATTGTCCATTGAGAATAACTACATTTCCAACCCAAAGGAAAATAAAATAAATCCCAGCTTCTACTATTTGCCCATCCCAGCTGCATAAGTTTTGTGCTTGCTCTGGGATTCTAAAGTCAATGATGAATGAAAATTGTGAAGGGACCTTGAGTGAAGATCTACTCTCTCAAGTTGCCAGTATTGTAATTCCAAATGAAAATGATTAAGGAAGGTCAGAGAATTGAAACTTATACAGGTGGTGTTCATATGTATATAATTTTTGGGTTTCACCACGTCAATTGTAAGATTCTGGGTTCCAGTTCTTAACCTTTTCAAGTGCCAGCCTATTTTTCCCGGTATGATGTAAAAGAATATATGAACTAACTATGATGTAAGAGAATATATGAACTGTGTCTTTTAAGATTTATCTTTGTATACTGTTCTTAACCAAAATGACCTTCTTGTTGTACTTTTGTTTTTTGTAATTGCAACTCATTACAACAAGTTGTATACTTTGTTTTGTGATGTAACTGACTTGATCATTTGTATGTAATTGTACTTTTTGACGACTCCAGCAAATGTATTTTGCCCACAGATAATAAACCTTATTATTATTATTATTATTATTATGCTGAAGAATGTCAGGGCTTTTTTGTGCGAATTTGTAGATTTGCACTTAAAAATTTACACCAGGTGTGATATCCATTTTCAGATACTATTTTTTTTATTTGCCCCCAAAATGAATGGGTATGTTAAAGCATGACAGATACTAAAAACAGTTACCAAACCTAGATGAAGCAGAAAAAATAACAGTCGTGAATGCAAAAAAAAACCAACAGATAGATTGACCCTTGGCACTCTTCGCACATACCCCCCAGGCCGATGGATCGGCCTGCTGGCACTATAAGGGTTAATATATTCCCTTTGGCACTTTCTTCTCTGCTACCTTCTTCCTGGTACAACAGCAATTTATCTATTTTTTCTCATTTTGTGGCTGCTGCCATTTTTCAAAATGAGAAGTTAGAGGCATAAACCATGGTAAGTCTATTCTGTACATGGTAATCTAAGTTCTGTGACAGGAAGTTCAGGGTGACCCACAAGTGGGTCACACTGATATGAGACTGGATGGTGCTAAGTGAACTGGCCGACTATCCTCAACTTAGCCCACCATTTACGATCAGAGAAAACCCGTCGGCATTCCATTTTGAGAGAAAAAATATATTCAGTGAGTTGCACGGCTCCATTCCCTGATATAATTCAGAATGGAATTTGACAACTAAGATCTGTGGGGAGGGCTACCTGGGTCCCCTCATCGGGTCAAAACACACGTTAGATAAAATTGAAATTTTAGGAGGTTGCCGCTTAGTACAGAATTATTAAGTTATATTTTCTGATATATTTACCTACTTTAATGAATTTAAATATGAAGTAGCTCTTAACTTGGGGCCTATTTTGCATGTTTTTGGCATGTTACAATTCAGCTGGCCTCGGTGGCTGTGGGGTAAAGTCCTCGCTTACCAAACCGTAGGTAGGGGGTTCAAATCCCGCCTGGGTAGGTGGTCCCTATCCAGGACATGGACGTTTGTGTCATGCTTTGTTAATTCCTCCGTTGTAAAGGCCTCTATGTGCTGTTTACGGGGAAGTTGGAAATAAATATATAAAAAATCCACTGAGGGGCTTGGTATCCATTTTTACACTAAATATATTGGTAATTTTGCTTGGACCCTCACCACTGTTGGAAGGTTACCTACCGCTTAGTCCCCCCATGTCCCTATCCTGGATCAGCCACTGACAACTTAAGCTAAAAAAATATGAAATCCACCAAATTTTTCATATTAAGTTATCTCTCAAATGATTGGATCAAAGTATCAATCAATTCAAAGTATATAAACTAAATTGTGCTTTAGAAAAGTTTTCAAGTTGGGTTTTGGGCAAATTATTTCTGTACCTTATACCTTTTAGCTTCAGTCGTGCCCCTAAGCTAAGAACTGGTGGAATGAAGAACCATCACTAAAAATGATTAAGATTACTCAAGATTCATTGCCAGTGGATTCATTACGGTTAAATTAACAAGAAGCAGTACACATGGTAAAAAAAGTCACGGAATATTCAGATTCAAAACACCTCTACAGCAATATTCCAGCTCTGTGGTGTCTGTTGTAATTGCAAATGCTGTGATTAGCTCAAGAAGAAGACTTTCTCAGTCATTCCACCAACAGAAAATTATTCACTAAAAATGAATATGCACTTGTGGAGTTCAACAAATGAAGCCAATGATTACTGAATTAAAGTAAAATTAATCAGCAAAGTAACTTTTCATGATAATGAAACTGAAAAACAGATGCCAGCATGCAATAATATTACAGTTTGGCACTCTTATTATGTTAATTCAATCACACTAGGAAAAGGCTACGAATGAATAAGAGGCATTCCCATTGTAAGTTACAACAGTTATTTAAAATCATGCAAGGTAACACAGGGGGCTACAGCATAATCCCATGACAATTATTTAAGAGATATTCATAAGCATGAATGATCAACTTTAGCTGAAATGTATGACATTAAAATTAACTGTACAGAGTGACTTCAAATAACAAAGCGAATTTCAGCAAAATATTTCCCATAGTGTGGTTCTAAAAAGAAAAACTTAATCAAAATTGAAATAACTGAGGGCTTCACCAGAGGTGTTAAGGGAAAAATTCAGATTCTCACTCAATTTAACAAAATTTCAACCAATTCTGATGAAACCAACTTCCATACAGTAAAGATACAATGATACTTAATAAGAGACAGGAATAGGCGTTTTTCACAAAATTCAAATAATGCCTGAAAATGTTACAATATAGCATGTGTAAATTTCACGGGAGTAAAAGATGGCATAAAAAAATCAAATTGTACATCTGGTGTAATCTACATATGTGCTGAAGTTACGAGGGGAATTATTGTTGGATAAAACTAGCATTTTTCATAGATTTCCCACAATTTGATACATGAAGCCCCGGAAATTAGGAGAAAATTACCTTTCACAATCCATTACATAAATATCAACTAAACATCAACGAATTTCAGGGTTACAGTATAAGGGCAGATAACTTCTTTAACCAAAAGAGTACATTCAATGATGAAAAAAAAGTCAACTCATTAAATAATATTGAAAATAGCCTTTCAAGGAATTTAAACTTATGGTAAAAATTAGACATAATATTTTTAACTACCATTACAAAAGATTATTAAACTACCCAGGAATGGCAGCTTGTATGTCCGCATAACTTCTTCACGAGTATTTCCGGCACTCATGAAAATCATACATAGCCTGCGTATGAGCATTATTGTCCGGTTTGCTTGACTTAAAATGTGGTAAGCCTACTATACTGTACTTTTTATGTATAATTACTCCTTGAACTATGACATACCATTCTAATAGTGAATGACAGAATGTATGTATCCTGGATACCAAAGCATGATTTCTTCACTTAAAAATAAAATTATGGCATAAAAGTTTAGGCTTATATTGGTCCAGACCTTAAATGGTACATTATACTATCTTTACATTATATATATCAATTGTTAAGTAATCATTGTACATGTAAGCCTTCTGAAGACATTATAAATAAATAGCATAAGAATTAACCGACCCACTACTAAACAAATACTCACTACTGCTTTTATAAGAGACTATAACTCTCATTTTTATCCTCCAAGAAAAAATATGTTAAAAACCATTTTTTTATCTTACCTCCCCCATATGCCCTCTGCCTTAATCTAAGAGCCGCATTTCCTTCCAAACGCAGAAGTCTCCTACAATCTGAGACGACAAGCTCATGCCTCCCTAATCCAAGGCAACATTCAGATCGAGCTAGGAGAAGCCGGGCAGTTTCAGAGGGAATGGTACCTCCTTTGGGCAGAGATGCTAAACACTGATTCAGTAGTTCCAGTGCCCTCGAATATTCTCTGCGACCAATTAGGTCGTGGGCCTGTGCCTCCATTGCTGGCACAAGCCGTATGATGGTTGATGTAAGACCAGCTTGGATAGCAGCAAACAATGACTTGATAATTCATCGGTACCCTGTTAGGCAAAATTCATGTTGCATTACTATTTCAACACTTGGGTATCTTGTGCAAGGACATAAGAAAATGACCCTATTGGTTTATCAACCATGTGCATTAAGTTTTTCTACAGCATCTAATTCTAACATTACAATATTTACATCACTTCCTCATAAGACAAAACCAAATACAAGCTCGCTCTAATTCCTTTCAATACCAAAGCATATATGATGACACCATTCTAATCATGGATAAAATATATGTATCCTGCATAGTATGAATTCTCCACTTAAAAATAAAATTTATGACACAATAATTTCAATGAAACAAAAGAAAGAAAAATTGAAATCAATAAGCAGAAAAATGTTTAAATTACATCTCAAATATCTATTGCTAGAGAAAAATAAATCATAAAAAAAATCATAGAGTAAAAAATATTCCAAAAATAAAAAACGTTAACCTTCTGGTAAGTTCCTCAATTCCCACAATTTGTATTACTCCACATCATACTCTCTCAAAAATGCCTGCATTTGCATTTTGAAATGTTTTCTGATGCTGTTACCACTTTAGTTGCTCAATAGTGGAAATTTTATCAGTTTCCAAGAGTGAAAGAAGCTTCCTACGCACAACTAAGCAAACAGAAAACAACTCCTAGTTAATATTATCCATTGGATAATTTGCAATAATAGGTCATTGAATTAGCTCAAAGAACTTACAATCACACAACTGGGCCAATTTCAAGTTTTACCTTAATAAAAATCTACTTCCTTCTGCTATCGAAACTTTTACATTCATGTTACGATCAATTACCTTAATTCACTAGTGGCACTAGCATCAATGTCTTTGCCTTCTACTAGTATTACAGAATTATGCATTATGTCATTTGCTGATAAAACTTTTACAGGCCAAAGATATCCAGAATGAAGATATTTTTAAGGGTTTACTTGTCCCTGAGCCTAGTCACAGTTGCCTGGCAAGAAAGTTTCAATGACCTTAAGCACTTAAGAGCTAGTGGAAGCAATGTTTCATTGCTATTAGTTGGGTAGCTTAAACTGGGTCTAAGACTTTGAGTCAGATGATAAGTAGTCCTCAAGATGACAAGCAGAACATTATTGCAATAGATGTAGGAAACCCTAACAGCAACCCCATTCCCTGGAACGATATAATGATAATTTGAATTGAGATAGAAAAGAGGAAAACTGATGAATGAAGAAAAATAGAATTTTAGGAATGACGGTAAGGCAGCTGGAAAATGATTAATAGGAAATATAAAAAGACATGATGGTGGTGTTTAGAATCATATGGAGCAAATATAGGGACTACTGTATGAATATAAAATAAGACCATCTTCTGCCAGACCTTATGTATGTACCACTGTCTCAAATTAACTTCCTTGGAAATGTCTTAAACATTTTTCTTTGAGGTTTGGTATGGTATTTGGAGGAGGCGACCAAATGCTAAGTTCAACTGCTCCATGAAGAAAGGGCAGGGAAGTAAGGGTGAGGAGAAACCCAGTGTGGGCATTAGATTGCTCTTAACGTGACATGCCTGAGGAGACCCACACTTAGCGTCCCATCTGGAGTGTGGCGCTTGAAATATCCTCCACGCAACACACAAGCAGGGAGTCTCTGAAACATTTTCCTCCACTGCCAGGATTTGAACCCATGCACACAGGGTATGAAGCCAACACTCTATCCACCTCACCAACCTGAATTAAGAATAGAATCCCTTACTCCTTAGAATTCAAACTTGGTACGAATTTGATAAGAGAAAGACTTGGGATTGAATTGGACACTAATGCAAAGACAAACTTACATAAGTGGAGAGGATGATTTTCAAAACAACAAAAAATGTATTTTATAACAGGAAAAGGTTTGCTTTTTGAACCACAGCACCTAAAAATTTAATGAGGACTTGAAGCTGAAACCTCAGCTAAGCCAACATTCAATGATCCAAGTGTCCCTCATAAGAAAAAAAAGCTCTTCTGTTATGAGGAAGACTGGTTAATTAGCTTATATGTATGAAGATTATAATTTCTTGGACATGCTCTTCAGAGTTAAGTGCATACCATGAGGAAAATCTTCCTAGGTGAAGCCAACAAAAATCAATTTCTTCTGCATTCAGGCCATTCTTCACATCATGATATACATCATAGCACCCATACATCCTATTTTCACTACCAAATACCCAGTTTTACATACTACCAAAGTCTACGAGATTTACACAGTAATGCATAGCAGCATACATACAATTCAAAATTAGAATATGTTTATGTAATATCAATTGAAATAACAGGTGGCTGGGCACTTGAGTAAATTTATCAATGAGCTCTGTAAAAGAAGGTCTTTCTGGTTCTCTCCCACATTTTTGGTTAATGAAGACATCATGTTTCAGAAAAGTTCCTGTTCCCAAAGCCTGTCAATAATGACAAAACGATGCATAAGAAAACCCAAAAGCCAACTTATGCCCCACCAGGCCACATGAGTCTACATGCACCATTTGACTTCATCAACTACAGTTAAGTCCAATGTTTTTTCACAAAATCATCTGCACCAATGTGAGACTGTGGGTCATAGATCTAATTGGCATATGTAGCTAACTTGTTACAGAAATTAGAAATTAGGATTTTCACAAGATTCTACTAAAGGAGTACTGATGTGCTCAATTCAAGCAATCGTCTCTCCAAAAACACTATGATTTAAAAAAGTTACACTACAGCAGACCACACTATACGATGGTTTCATCTTACCATCTGAGCTGATTTTGCCTGTCCTTTTTTTAATTTTTAAATACAGCCAAATTTTTCCACTCACTGAATATGTCTTCACTGTTTTAATTCTATCCCTTAATTGTTAATGTTGTTACCTAGGAAGCTGAATGACCAACAACGGACAAAGCAAGAAAAAAATTGTAGAAAATGCGGATGCGGGCTTTCCACAAAAAGAAGAACCTTCTTACGGTTGAGAATGCAAGCATAGAAGTAAGGAAACAAGTCAATCAGATGCTAAATATGAAACATGTTTCTCTGTGGGACCAAGGCTTGGATGTTGACAGCAGCAGAGAATCAAGGGTGGGAGTATTTGAAATATGGTGCAACCAAGGAACTATGAAGATAAAATGGATTAACCGTGTAAGTAACGAGGAAGTGCTAAGAAGAGTGGGAGAAAAGAGAAACCTCCTAAAAACCTTAAGCAGAAGACGGGACAACTTAATTAGCCACACTATGAGGCATGATGGCCTGAAGAACGCAATCCAAGAACGACAGGTTATAAAAGATGAAATACGTCACTAAGAAAAGGTAGGAGAGTGGAATGGAGTCTTACATCAAGCCAATCATATGATAGTTGACTTATGACGATGAATTGTTAATGAAACTTTTAAGCATAGCAATATTTACTTGAAATGATGCTCTTCAGACTGACTCCTTGCCCGGAAATAATGCATATTCAACATACAATGGCACCTACTTTACTATCGGCCCTGTGAAATGGACTTATGCCGTGAAGTGAAGGCCTACTGTAAATCGAAGCCAATACATTAGCAGGCCGCACATGATTGGGGACGGCAACTAGACTATGATCTTTGAGCTGTCAATCCCCATTCTAAATAAATAAGAAATCTTTTGATACCAGATGCTGTTCTTCTAGTGCACTATATTCACTTTATTCCTTTTCCAACAAGATCAAAAATTGGCATGAATGATGAGGTCCATTAAAAAAATTCTTCTTAATTTTGAAAGCCTATCTGTTAATGTCATTGGAGAGGTAAGGTGATTAGCATGCATTCTTTTACTGTGTCCAATAGGAGGAGCATTATGTCCTCTGTAGCCTCTACAGCTCACAGTTTTGGAAATTTAAAAAAACAGTATTATCACCGAACATCTTTTAAAGCAAATATTTTAAAGCAGTATCACAACAACTGCCTTAATTTCAGCAGACTGATATCTTACTATGGCCACAAAAACACAACTTTTGGGGAAAATTTAGTTTTGTTGATTCATTAGAATATATGTAGAGGATTTCTGAAAACCCAATCAGTTTATTAACAATGATACAACAATTATTTTTTGGAAAGGACTTGGTATTCTGCAAAACAAATTGAATTTAAATGCTAACTAAAGTTTAATTCTCCATGGAAAGCTAAAAAAGGGACATGTGAAATCCCTTTCAATCACAGCCCAAAAATATTACAAAAAAAATTGACTTCAACATTCTAACACAAAAAAAAATGTTTATTCATGTTCTACCTACAGGTGGTAACTGTATAAACGGAGTTATAATCTTTCAAACTTGAGTTGCTTGAGTTTTGTGACAGATGGTATGTCATCATTTGAGAAGGAAAAAATGAATACATCACAATATTATTCTCATAAAACTTCACTGTCCCATCCAATCACTTCTCTCTTCAAAATGAATTTTCTTCTGCATTAGCACAGAACATACCTTAACACATGATACAGGTTAGCACTATTGTTCAACATTAGCACTTATGAAAATTTGCAGTGCTTACATATGCTGTAACCCAGTCAGTTTAAGTCCCATAAGTGAAGATGCCACAACTGATTTTTAAGCTGTTTTCTCCCCTAAATGCTTCAAATTTGTTCAAATTTGAAGATTGGATGTAATGAATAATATCTATATATTAAAAATTTATTGCTGTCCGTTAGTCTCACTAAAACTCAAGAACAGCTGGACCGATTTGGCTAATTTTTGTTTTAACATTTTCTTGAAAGTCCAGGGAAGGTTTAAAAGGTGATAACATAATTGTGCAGGGCCCATGAGGCCTTGAAATGGGCTCTGAATAATTTTCATGAGAAATACATGTAAAATTTGTTATTAATGCCTACAGAACTTTTTTTCTTTTGCATATTTAAATTAGTGATAATGGTCACATATAGTTGGAGCATATACCATTGGAAAGATAAATACACATTCTTATTCTTGCAATTGATTTTTTTCCACGTGATTTACAGTTAATTAACAAAAACATTCATAAAAATGCTGAAATTTGAGCGTTTTTGGCTTTTGATCCCCTTGACAACCATCAGCACAGTTAATGTAGTTTGACATCTCTTGATAAGTTTATTCTTAAAATAAATGCTTTGATTTAGTGGTTATTTACTCACAAATTTAGAAGGCGAAAACATTCTTCACTTAATTTAGGCTAATTTCATTACTGAACGTTTATTTTTTATGCTAAGACAGTCATTTTTTTATTTAGTTTGACATAGTGACACTACTTATTGCTAAGTGCACAAGAACTTTCTTTTCACTGATTATTTACAATGCTTAAGAGATGACGATGAAACTTAGGTTACTGAATTAAATTAAAAGCATGGCGACCAACAAGCTACCTTTCGTGCTAACTGTACTAATAACCAGCACTAGACAGATAATAATAGTAGTCCTATTGGTATGGCAGAATTGCGTTATAGAGTGATTGAAAATGAAGCGGATAGGAAGAATGCAATGAGTTCGTGAACTTCATATACAACAACAGTGAGCATGACACAATGAAATTAATCGATTAAGACGGAGTGCTCCTGTGATCCTGGAATGAGTAGCATTCAACTACGATTGGGCTGTAGATTATTGTGCCGATGTACGAGTAGTTGTTGGGGAAATGAACACCATTTGTCAATATTTTAAGGCATTAAGGCATTTAAGGCATTAATCACCACCAGATCAATTACATTCATTAGTTTCTGGAATGGAAAATGATTCTAAACCGTTATTAGCCAACATATGACAGATGTTTTCATATGACTTTGTCATCTTTGTATATCTAATCACCGCAAAAAATACAGTTTATAAGAAATAATTAAATTGATGAATTCTATTGTAACTATGTTGTATTTAATAACTGCATTCAATAGTTATAGGCCAAAAAAGGTACTGACTGAAAAAAAATGTAAGTAGGTACTAATTTGTTGTCATAATTATTTTTAATACAATGATTAGATAAACTTGGTTGAAAGACAGGATGAGCATCTAACGTTTGGACTTCCACAGATATTTTATAACCAAAATTAGTCAAATTGGTTTGGCTGTTTTTGAATTTAAGCCAGAAGAACTGACTGCAATTGATTTATCGATACCTCCACTGCACAAATGCTCAACAATCGCCCATCGAATCAAATCCGCTCACCTAGTATCCCTACTAGAACCGGATGAGCGGATTTGATTCAGTGGGTGATTGTTGAGCATTTGTGCAGTGGAGATATTGTTGTGCATACATAGATGGATACAAAGGTGATACAAAGTTCACCAGGTCATCTAGCATGGTATAAAGAAAGAGCGAATACGTAGCATGCATTATTTTATATACAATATTTTCGAATTCCGTTCATAAAGGAGTAAAATGACAAATGAATCTTTGAACAGAATTACCTACTTTTAAAAAATTTACTGAAAACTAGCTTACGAAAATGAGTTTTTCCTCTATAACTTATGCAATTGACTTATTTATATAAAGTCTAAATAGGGCTTCCGAAAGTGTAATGAACTCCTAAAACTGAATGACCTTAGAAGTCTCAGTTAACAGAAAAATGATGATTTCTACCTTCTACTGCTCATTAGTCGTTATTATTTTTTATTTAGTTTGACATAGTGACACTATCTACCGCTAAGTGCGCAAGAACTTCATTTTCATAAATTATCTTGAAAATCTTGCCGGAAACTAATCTCGTAATTATTAGAGATAATTGTCGGATAAAGAACTACCTCCCACTTCATAACACTGATAATGTTAAAGTCTTACAATTTAGTTCAGAAATGTTTATGGTTCACAGTGTGGCACATTACAGAACTTCTGCTTCTTTTGTGGAACAACTGGATTGCCGACCACATCATAAATTTTTTTGAATATTGTCTATAGCAACAAGGGCATCTTCATGAATGCAAATTAACATTTATATTTCACTTGAAGAAAAATTACTCAACATCTTTACTCTTCTTGCATTCCTTTTCAGCAAAACAAATGGATTAAAACAAAAAATCATTCTACCTCTCATAATTAAAAGCTACTTTTAAATAGCTGGATTACCTACTCCATAAAATGGATATACCATCTAATCTGTGATAAAAGTATAAGGAACAAAAATGAATTTGATAAGTTTTTGTTTCAACAGAACTTGATGATATACATTTTCTTCATTAGCACTCACGTTTCCTGGGAAAGATAAGCATAATTTGAAGATTGGACGCGCACTTCATTCACACTAATTTAAAAGTGAATGGACAAGAAGAAAAGATACTTCTGAATACTCACTTAGAAAAAAACAACAAGTTACACTACCCCTTGGAACTGAAAGAACTTGCCAGCTGGCTGCTTATTTAGCTGATTTTATAACTTTGAGTGGCAATTATGTGAAGGACATGCAATGAAGGTGGCAACAATCTTGATGACGGTGGTGATTTCTACCAAAATCCATTCGTTCGAGCATAGCATAACTACTTTTAATAATAATTTGAATTCCAGTAAAAATGAAAAGCATGGATATTTTAAAGGAATTGGATTGTAATTACGAAAAAATTGCAACATCCTGGTATGAATTTGTTCAGATCCATCCAAATACAAAAAGAACCAGTCACCCGAAGACACTTGGGTTGCCATTAGCTTCAGGAGGAAATACAGGAATCCAATATCCACAAATTCCAACCATGGGGGCCAACTCCACTAGATCACTTGCCCCCATACATTTTGTGGCACAGGGACACATCATGATTTTACCTTCGTTAAAATGTTTGACATATTTTTACCCTGTGATTGGACAAAATGCATGAATTCATAACTCTTCAATAACTTCCATGATGCTATTGAATTATAAAAACTCAAGTTCAAATACAAGACAAGAAATTATTACATTTAAAATGTTGATTAAAAAAATCCAGAAAAATCAAAATATTTATATTTAAGCAAGTTTCCATCCACGCCAGGATTTCAGCAATAAATTAGGAACTGTTGGCAAATGCCTTGGTGCGAAACACAAGATATCTTCATTAACATTTTGAAGAGAAAAAACTCTCACTTCCACATAACTATTACTATGCATTTCCCGAGAATTCTCCTTAATTTTGAACATAGGAAAATAACCGGTCAAACTATTATTTCATAATAAATACACCTCCTTGTGTGTACATTTCACTAACTAAGGCTATGCGGCATTTCCAAAAATGCATTCTGCCATTCTCACTAATAAAAGTAACAGTGTTGCCCTCAAATTTCAATCATGATTTATAGAAACAATCCATAATTACTCAGGCATTTAAGACGGGTCTTCAGTATGCGAACACAAGGTATTTTTCTTGGACTCAATACTTTCTTATCACATTATTGTTTCATATCATACCTTCAGTCAATCACAAAACTCTTAACAAATACAATTATCAACTTCATTTGTACAATCTTCATGGCCAGAGCAGAAATAATAAAAAAAAACTTAGCTTAAGTGAAATGCCGAGCAGCTAAATGAAGCTTAATTGATACAAATAAACAACTACCGTCCACAAACATAAATTCAAGCTAGGTAAATCACAACAGACGGGTTAAAAGGAATAACACAGCATGCTCGGAAATTCTATATTGCAGTGGAGTGATGAATGAAAAGTGCAAAACATCAAACAACCACCTTTCCATTAAAGGTGCGAAATATTTGAAGCTTTAAATACATTTACATGCACCTCACGAGTACATAATTTTAAGTATTACATACAATTTACCAACAAATTAATGAGTAAAACGATATTATGAGGGAAAACTGAAAGTAATCAAAATAAATAATACTACAAAAGAGCAGTTTGTGTAATTACCCACTTACGCGTTCGATAACATGTATCAAAGTAAATGCTTCCCTTTCATGTAGGACTACTGAACCTTTGGCTTAAGAAATTTTGCAGAGATATGAGAGAGTTGACACCCACGAACAAATTTCAATACATCCCGGCTCTGAATTAGTCATTATTCCCAGACTAAACGTTCCATGCTCATACACAAATTTACAGATTATCTCATTGGTTAAAATATGGGCATTCGATTAAACGAAACGTTAAGGATTATGAAATAGTATTTCGAAACAAAGACGGTAAGTACCTAGGGAACTCTATGAAACTAACATCATAGGTAAACCATCATAACACAAATGAATCTACGATATATATATTTACCTATTTATCCATGACCTTCATAAACAGATGAATTAAAATGCTTTACCAGAGACGATAATAAAGAAAACTAAATTGATATCACTTTACGAACACAATTACACAGAAATTTCGTTGTGTCCCACGAAAAACTTCAAACCCGTTATTCAGCCCTATCGTAGATATCCACTAAGCCCCATTTGCCGATGTTTAGTTTCAAACTATAGCAATAATTGATGACCTAAAACATATAATACGGTTAAAAAGTTCAAGAAGTCAAATACTTATTAACGAAAATAACAGCCTTAACAAAATATTTCCTAACAGGTCGCCATTTTCATGCTATCGTAAATAATGTAATGTATTGAATTGTCACACATGCTGAGACTAACCTTCAAGGCTAAATTTTACTGAAAAAATTGCATCGTAAAAATAAGAAAATACCTTTGATATAATGGACTAGCGCTGAGCTCTTTTTCCTTCGTTATTTCTCTGGTTTCCTCAGATAAGCGCAAATATTATACTCACCAACACTTCTTGCGAGGTCAGGCGCTCTCTTTCATTTGTTTCCAATGAATGGTGATATGCGGGGCAAGTGTTTGGGCTACTATTTGAACGTGAAATTGGAGACCGACTTACTACGCTTTGGAGGACCAAGAAAACATGGCAATCTCTATGGTAAGGAGGAATCAATGAAAGTATTTCCTTAAATCTAGTTTTTTATTACACAGTGTGACGAATGAAAATTTTTAGGAGTTGTTGAAATGAAGTAAACAGCAGTAAACACTCGTTACTTTTTTTTTATATATTTCACATACGAATGATACATTTTTACAGGAAAATCGTCTTTGACAGAGCATTTCATCATTCATACTTTGTACAAAATAAACTATGTACCCATTTGAAACACTTGTGATCTTTAACTGAAGTTGAGACTGTAAATAGCATTTTCGTACCAAGGTAAACAAAATGCAATTCGCAGGTGATTTGCAATCATAATCTTATGTTCTCTTTGGATTCAATAGTAACATGCTGGTAACTCTTACATATTTTTAAGTTAAACTGGGATAATTATACCACCACAGGCAGTGTTGAGTTATCCAATGGTGGTAATGCAAGTCTTCTATTTAAGTGAAAGTAGGTATGCCGTTCCACTTATGGCCAAAACATATGCAACAAAACACGGCCTTAGCTATTGAAAGCATTTTTCGATGCTCTTCAATGAATTGTGAAAATTATCGGTACTCGAATAATATCCCAAAGACATTTATACAAATGCTAAACCATACACACCTATAATCCTCATAAGCACAAAGCTGGTACCGTAAGCTACTATTCCATTGTCAAGCAATTACGGTGGCTCATCTAATTACAATCAATTTCAATTCTTACTAACCATCAGCATGCAATAATATGTTTAACCATTACCACTGGCACCTGTCATAGAGGCACTTTTATACTCCACAACCTCCCAGAAGCAAGTCCAGGCTTCAACGTTAATTCAGTTTTGTATGCTAATTGACACTCCTCCAATTCTGCTGTTTTTTATGCTTCCCTTTTTAACACCACAAATTTGGTGATGCAAGTGGCAATACAATGCATTAAAGTGCAGCATGTTAAATATCTCTTCTCAATAAAATAATATTCTCAAGCTGCTTCAGTCGGCACTCTTTGTTGAATATTGGGAAGTTAATCCAAATGTTACCGTCATGGGTTAATAACTGTCACAGACACTAAACATAACAAAACTGCCTGTAAAACCTCTAGCAGACAACAAACACAGAGTCTTGTGTTCACAAAATCACTGTTCACAGTCAAATTAACATCATAGAATAAAATATCTTCACTTTTGGCAGGGCCCATATTTCTTTCTAAGATCAACAATCACATCCAACAATTATCAACATGTTCAGTCACATATAAGTTAAACATTTATTTACACAAAAATCCTGATCCACTCAAACAAACCATTAAAAATATGTATATATATATTTTCATTCATTCAAGAAATAAACGGTGCATCATGTCTAGTATTGGCTATCAAATTATTTTTGGCAAAGCATTCACAAACGTAAGAGGATGGGGTGGACGAAGCTTTTTCTTTTGCTGCAAATTTCTTTAATAAAGAGAATGTCCAAAAATATTTGCAAAAGATTGCAATCCATCTTCTGTGATGTACTTTTTCTAGGTATTTCAATTGAAGCCAAGTAGTGGCTACAGAGGTGAATCCTGTATCTTGCAACCAATAGCCTAAAAATAAAAAAATGATTGTGTTGGTAAAAAAAAGTTGTTTGTAGTCAATCTATAAAGCAAGAAAAATTATATTATCATAATTAGCCATTTTTGCCCATGTTTATCAACAGCTTATTTTATGCTCCAATAACATTCTCATTTCTTAACAAAGCTTTATTATTATGCATTCATTTTTGCAATTAAAAAATGAAAGTGATTTGATCCCTGATAATTAACTAATAATAATTAATTACCCATGTTACAGAGCTATATAATCAGCTGTTATTTATTCAATGTGCAATTTGCAGCCCAATACATATTCTACAACTCAAACTATTGAAATTGGTTCTCAAATACAGACATACTTGCAGTTAAAAAAAACATTATAATCCCTATGGGATTTTTCATTCAAGTCTTAGTTTGACATTTTCTTACTGTCATGTGAGTTTGCATTAGCTTGCTCTATGTTATCATAAAATTGGTTTTGGGGTAATGTAATGGAAGCCCTACAAAAGTGGTGGAGAGTGCCTCAAGCCCAGAACTCTTTCAGACAGAAGGGACTTCATATCATGGCCCTTTTCATCTTTGGCAAAGCTGAAGGTATACAAGAGGGTATTTCGGCCTTTAAAAAATACATAATATTTACACTTACTGTAGACACATGTAAAATCATAACAATTACAATGGTATGTGAAAAACTCTGATGAGCTGCCCTTCAGCATTTTTTCTGGAAGTTTTGCATCAGGCCCTATATATTTTCTCACGCCCCAACCTCTTTAGGTCATTAACTAAGACTTAAGACCTGGTTAGGGTACTTGCATAGTGAGGAGGTAAGAGGTGGAGATAGAGGTAGAGGTTGTGGTACCTCGAGGTAACACAAATGCATTGCGTGTTATGGGCGCACGCATAGTGAGCAGGTCGAGGTAGAGGTGTACTTCGCGGTTCACGAGGAGGTCGCACGAGACCACTTTGAAAGACAAAAGACTGTCTTTGGAGCAGTGTGCCTCGAGGTACATTAGGAGGCTTCTCCATGATTGGTGAGCTCAAGGCACCCTTCCCTACCGCTACCCTATTCCACTGGGTGCCTCTCTGACACAGTACGCGACGACGTATGCCAACCGTCACATGTTGGACAAAGAATGGAAGGCTGTAGCAACTGAATTGAACAGTACACTGGATGCAACACAGTGGGAGACTGGCTTGTGTTCGAGGCTGTAGGAAAGCTACGTGCGCAAACCTCTTTACTATACGATACTACCTCCATCTCTACCTCTATCTCCACCTCCTCACTATGCGAGCAACCTTACACAGTTACAACACACAGGGGAAAGTCCAGGATTTTTTTCTGAGGGGCCTTACAGGCAAACGATCTTCTCGTAATTGAGATTAAAAGCAAGATGTAACTATTAATGAATGAAATATTCTCTACATTTTCATATCAAAGTTATTAGAATGAAATTAAACGACTGAGGCTATGAAATACGCAAAACAAAACAAAGGTGATGATGACCTTTCAAAAAATTTTGTCTATTTTTTAAGCCCCTGAAGGGTGCACGTGCCCCCCCTCTAAATCTGCCTGTATTAACACGTTCAAGTTAATATATGAATGTATAAATGATTTTGGTGGACTGGAATGGAAAAATTACAAATAGAACAGATTCTGTTTTCTGCTCATACCTCCACAAGTGGGGTGGTTACACTGTGCATTTTCGTGTTCATTCACGCAAGTATACATTTAGGCCTAAACTCATCCCTGTTAATGTATTGTGTAACCAGGCCTTAGGGCCAGAATTCCAGAACCTGACTGAATCTGGAGTCCTCAATGCACCTCATTGGCTCAGATCTCAGACTCAAGTTGAGTTTGAGTTCATATTTTAGAAACTAACTCCAAATCAACTCACTTTAGCTAGAGTTGTTGTGGTAATGGTTCATTTACCTAAACTCTTGTGACTTATAGTCTCCAGCTCATCAAACACTATCATTAGTTGGATAAAATATCACACATGGAAGTATTTTTAAGAGAGATATTTCATTTCAAAAATATGAGGCGATGAAAGCAAACATCTTGGAAATAGGTGACTCACTTGAGGACCCTAGAAGCCAACGGTGCTAATGCATTTTTATAACTTTGTAGATAAGTGCAGATAATAGATGGTAGTTTATAAGGTATTTATTTATTACTATTGCTGTGGAAAAAGGATGCAAGGGAATCACTGATAAGTCTTCGTATATAGATCAGTGATTTACTTGTATAGCTTTGCCGCAACAATATTACTTACTTCACTAACCATTATTTGCACTTATTTCCAAAATTATAAAATTACACTCGTACCCCTTGGTTTCTATTGTGTTCACAATTTGAGTTGGGATGCAGCTTATTAAATGTGGAGCATGGTCTAAGTAAGCTATCGTAATACTGTATATGTCTGAATATAGTCCCCCCTTTTTTTCCAAAAATGCCCTTGGTAAAAGTAAAGGGGAGGGACTGTATTCAAACGCATTTTAAATAACTTTTTCCGGAACTGAAGCCTCAAAATTAGGGGGGAGGACTATATTTGGAGAAATACAGTACTAACTTGGCAATCAAATTGAGTTTGAGTCACGTTCAATACTTGAGTAGTGGAATAATATACAGCCCTGAGATGCTCAGGTACAAGTAGGTCTCATGGTACTCAAGAATAATATTGAATCAGATGGTTGCCTGATGCAAACTTTCAATGCAATTTTCTGCATGGAAATAAAGATTAAGCACGTTAAGATATCATTTTTCCCTGCTTTCTTGGAAGTTAAAAATGATTCTTCGTTATTGAGTAATTAAATCAATTATAGTTGACTGCAAAAAAACAAGCTTGCTGGAAAATATACCTGGCTAAAGGGGTGAGTTTGAAAAAAACATCTGGTCTGTAATATATATTTCAAGTTTACATATGGTAATTACATCTGATTTGAATAAGTTGAAAACATTGAATAAATAACAGTTGAATTCATTTAGGGCAATCTCAGTACCTAAGATTACCCTTAAGCTTTGGCAATGCTTTTGATAACTTTTTGTTAGACTAAGCTCTGTTTGACGTGCAGTTGGCATGAGCTGAATTTTATTGCATTGACTATTATCTTTTTCATTTATGTGGTTAATTCTTGTGAAGCAAGGCTGGGAAATTAATGAGAATTCAAACCTTGTAGAAAATGATGATTATCAAGTATGGAGAAGCCCTCATTGAAGCCCAATTACATTTTATTCACATTTATTGCATAATATAGGATGAGAGAGGACAATAAGCAAACCAGTATCTCAGTAGTTATCCTTTTTTTAACTACCATGTTTACCTGATTTTAAGACAACATAAGATGCAGTGTAAAATTTTACTACATATTTTAGGAAAAAAACTCAATTTCTTAATTGTAAAACATTTTGTTTACCCCAATTTTTGAAAATGAGTTGAGGGGGGTAAGAAAGGTGTGTAAAATCATTGTGGGAAAAAATAACTGCTCCTATTATAGTTAAATTTCCCTTCAAATTTTATTTGAAAAAATACTCATAATAATAGAAAAAACTATCCCCAATAATAGTTTTCAGAGGAGGAACCTGGAAAAAAAGCCCTTTTCTTATTTTCAGATAAATATGGTACACTTCTCATAATTTGCTGTCTTGGGTGTATCTTTATGCAGAATTACAAAGTTTTTTTTTACATTTAATTATGGTACACATCTGTTATTAAAGATCGTGCTTACCTATAGGACATTCGAACTCCTCCCAGGTAAATAGAATAGGAAGAATTCAGAATAAGATGGGAGGATGAGCAAATGGTATGGGTTATGTAGAGAGAATGTGGTGAAGGGAGAAGGATCTGCTGGTCTACTGGAACTCATCGTCCGAGCTCAGCAGCATTGTCTTCTCGCTGAAGTGATTGCTGATGGTGGAAACTCTCTGGTTTGGGAGCAGTAACCTCTGGTGCCTGTTCTCACCACCTCCGCCGACTCCACCCATCCCGCCGCCATTTCCTCCACCGCCATTCCCTATCCCTCCACCACCGTTTTGAGTTGGGTCGTCCGGATCGTAGCTGGCCACCCTCATGCCTCGGATGGAGTTGGTTGCACCTCCTGGTATTTTCACCCGGGAGAAAGTTTTGAGTTCTAAATTTGACATCACATTACCATAATCTTAAGTCTGAATCACATGATCAATATTTCTGTTCCTCTTAAGAGTTCACTCAAGTGATAGCTTTTCAGGAGATATATCTGTTAAGATGATATCAATTACAAGGGGCAACTCGAGAGAATCACGCAGGCCCATATATAAAAAAAAAATGAAAATGTTGACATTACGTTATTGACTATTTATGAAATATGTTACCGAGCATCAGAAATTGTTCATTCTTAATAAAATTGAACATGATCATGGCACAATAAGAAAGCATCTACAGAATATACCAATGCACGGATTGAAAGCTGTTGAAAGCTTCCCCTATGGAAGTAAAAATCCACAACTGTATGATCGGAAGACTTAATGCAAATAACAGGGTACTGAAAAAGGACGCATTAATTGATTGAGGTTGATATAATGTGAATGAATTTCTTATTGAGGACTGTTAATTTATGTAATGCACATTTGTTTCTAAAGTATAATTTTAATATGAGGTTTTTATATTTAATACCTATGCTTAACATCATGATGAAACAACACTGTACTTGTAGCTGTACACAGTGGCACAGCAAGAGGGTTTTGGGGATAAACCCTCCCCCCCCCAGACCTAAGAAATTGTTAGAAGTTTAATCCATTTTACTTAATTGGATGAATATTACTTAAGGGATACTGTAAGGATTAATGAAATATCCCTCAGAAAGCCGTTAAACTCAAAATTTTTAAACTGATTATCTCAAAATTTTTCTGGGGGAGGGCCCCCATACCTGCTTACCCTGTTGGGTATTCCATACCCCTCACACCCCCAATATAAGTTGTGCGGAAACCCCCCCTACCTTTAATTCCTGGCTGTGCCCTGGCTATACATAATGCTATATATTGTAAATGTAATGTGTGTATAAATTATTCTTCCTATGCAAATGACCATTCACTCATTGAATAAACCTGTAGGCTGGTTGGGAAAGGGTAGAGTTCACCCCAGGCTTTAGGCTGGTATATAGAAATATGATAATAGCGAGAAATTTAAATTCATCACTTAGTAGTAAAGTTAGCTACAGTAGTTTGGGGCATTTACAAAAAAACAAATGCATATATGATATCGGGCATTGTACTTCTGAAGAACTAACTGCAAACTGCCAAGCTCACTGTATTGAAATTGAATAGGGTGGTTTCCTATTTTTTAATTGCCTAAATCGACTGGAGTACGTATTTAATGCCTTTTGATTTTTAAATGATGATACATGTCTATTTTTCACGATTAAATGAAAAGTGAACATTTTCAAGTGCGCGAAAATGTGACGGCTAAGTATGAATGCTGGGAATGACGTCATTCTGGGAACAGCTGCCTCTGTGTGAGGCCACCTTGGGACGAGGCTACGAGAGCCACAATGATGCAGGCTCCTAGTAGGTAGCACTTGGCTTAAAAAAGGATTATTGATACCCTGTCAAACGAAGGAAACTTTCCAACCATAGGCAATTTTAATTGGTGATTATGAAGAGATGTTTCCCTGAGCTCTTGTGCCTCATGCATGCATTGGTAATCTCAGACGATGTAAAACTCCTGACTACTCATATAATTTACTAATATCTGGGCCCCTGTGACATCACATGAAGTGGCATCGCAAGGCCGCCAATCTGGCCTTTTTCAAATGAGGTTAAGATTGACCATTAACATTCGTCTAAACTGGGACCACATAATTTGTACATAATGACTACAATAATGGTGGATAACAAATCTTCATCAATGCCTTTTGTTTTCTTTGATTAAGGAAACTACCCTATAGAGTAGTTTCTTTGCTTCCTTTATGTATTTTCCAGAGTTTGCATTCCCATTCCATGTTATTTTTCATCCCAAAATGTCTCCTTCCGTGATCCATGGTTTGAATTGACAAAACAGGGGTGAAAAGGGTGTGAAACACTTACAAAAATGACAACGACACTGCTTGTTCCCAAAATGTTTTGCTGATTTTCCTGTTAGTTCAAAATCGACCAAACCCCATACTAATTTTTGGGGCTAATATTTTCCATAACTGCCACCATTCAGGGCAGGGAAGGGGAGGCATGTGCCCCAGGGGGTGGAAAATATATTTTAAGTTTATGAATAAAGTTACCAAACATACATTTGTCCCCCCCCCCCCTCCTCGACAAAACTCCGAGTTCCAGCCCAGCCACCATTGATATACAAGTGATGGGACCTCACGCCCATTATGGATAATTTGATGCTAATATTTTCTATAAACTATGGCATGCATGCCACGGGCAAGTAAATTTCACAAATTTTGGGGGTCTTTTCCTTACCCTGTGCCATCTTGCACTTTGTTTGAGAGCGTCGAAGACTTCACCTGAGAATTTAACCCCTTGATTTTAACCTCTTGATTTTAACCCCGGACCCTTTGATTAGAAGCCAAAGGCTGTATCCTCTGGTCAACAAGCTCCCCATGAAAATGATAGCACCAGATATTTTTTTCATCCGATTCAAGATCATTTTTGCTGTCCCCTTAACATTTACATCAGTCATTCCATTGAAAGCTGAATGTGGCATTGCTCTTAGCAATCTATGGGGCTTTTTCTACTCATGATTTCATCAGCGACATGCTCAAAGATGGAAAAGGTGATTGCAATCCCTATTGTGGGAGCAATCACAGGGAGATGTTCCTAAATGGTCATCTATCAGCCATCACTTGACATGGATGATGTGATTCAAGCTTAAGAACTAAATTAAGTTATAAGTTTTTCAAAATGCAGTGAAAATTTTACTTTCATCGCTCAAAATGAAGCACATCGACTGCAAATAATGTAAATAGACATGCTCAGTCTCTCTCACTTGTACTTGCATATTGTTACAATGAAAGTAAACGATATGTTATTGAAAATCAAATCTTGGGGACACAGTATGGTCTTTAAATGCCTTTAAAAGTAATTGAAAGGAGAAATTACTCATTTTTTTGCTCATACACTATGAAAAAGTCTGCAGTCAAAGTGTTAATAATAATTACATTATTTATTTTCCCTCAAAAAATTGTTTAAGCAAAAGTTGTAAGATTTTGCACTTGATTGCATAGAGTAAGGGCCACAATTTTTATAAGCTTGTACATATTTATATGCACAAATATGATAATCATTTACAGTCATTTAAGTATGCATTCTCAAGAATCCATAAACTTCATTGCTCAGGTATGACAACAGTTTCATCATTTCATTGTAGTTTCTCCCTCCCAGTGACATATTTGACAATAGCTATTGGGAAAATTGGTAATCTCCATGATAAACAATGATGAAAAATCAGTTTTTAAGAAATGCCAAGGAAAAATATTTGCTGTAATGGTTTGAAGATTAAATAGATGGATAAATAGATAGAAGATTAATGAAATAAAATTTCCAAGTGGATATTGTAGAAGCACTGGATCAATTTGTCCTGACCTGATTGGTTGATGATTGATTGCAATTATTCCCATTGAAAATTATGTGTGTGTATGACTTGAAGTTCCATGTCCAAGCAATGAAGATGATGGACTTACTGGAATGGATCCTTTAATGTTTGCACACTGGAATATCTTCATAACCATCTCCTCATTTTGCAGGAGCAAAAATACCAACCAGTTATAACCAGTGAGTGGTGATGTTCAAGGAGGACAAGTGATGACACACAAAATGAAACCAAAAGGACTCGTATGTAAGGGTTGATACAGGTCGGACAATTGAAGGTAAACTGGTAACAATCAAGATGTTAGAAATGGGTGAGGGAAATCAGGGCATCTTGCCCATGGTGTCAGGGAAACTTTGTATGTACCATGATTTACAAATTACAAGGACCACTGAGCCACCGGTTGGCTGAGGGCTTGCATCTCTGACAAAGAAAGATGTGGAAAATATGAATCTGTGAATATATTATTCTCATATAAACCATACTAGTCGCTGTTTTAGGTAAATTATGTCTATCACTTTGCATAGCATTTTAGTTTACTATAGGGCCAAATACTTATTTTGTTTTTTTTTCTCCTCCTAGGAATTTTAGAAGAAAATTCCTTTGCTCCATGCTCAGCTTGAACACACAAGCTACACAGGGGACAGTGAATTAGTAAGTGCTCACAATCAATTGCAATATGACATTCAAAATAGAATGAACAATTCTCAACTGAAAAATTGGATACATAATGCCCAAAAATACTGAATAATGCTAAGGCATGCAACAAAGAATGGAAGTGAAATGAGCAAGAAATGTGTAAAAAAAACTAGATTATATCTTTATATAATTGATAGTGAAACACACATCCACCTCCATTACCCCAATCCCCCTATACCCCTGTTGGTCATTTTATGGTATAATGGATAATGGTGTCCAAATTCTACCACTGTAATCATTAACAATTTCTGTATGCGATTTTAATAAAAACAATCACCACTATTGATAGTTTTAGTAAACCTTTAGCAGTACTGTATGCTCTGGTGTTGCCTCCATTGAAAGTGTAGTATTATCCTGCATAATTGATAAATTGGGTCTCTTGAATCTCAAATAGCCTATTTTAGTGTCAGTGATTAAAATATTCAACCAGTGGTTTATTCACTGTTCTAAATTGTAAAAGCATTGAAAGGAAATGAAATTGCAAGCTTAAGCTCTTGGTCCTGAGATGCCACAAAATAGGCTATTAATCCTTAAACAATGTATTCGTTTACTTCAGACCCTTTTTCCTCTACATAGAAGACCAAGTGAAGCATTAAGTTGTATCCTAAAGTTTTCAAACTCTTATGCTGAAAAATCTTAATGTTTTTAATTAGGTTTCTAAAGGAATTTTTTATAGAATCCTTAAATGATTATCCTTGATTCTATTATTAATCCATGAAATTTACCTTCTGGCTCTACAATATCTTTGCCAAAGGATAAAAACCTGTTGAAGCTCATTAATTTTGAATTGATAAGTATATTAATACAACCTGTCTGATAGTGAAGTCACTGTTAAGTAAATTATGTAGTTAAATTAGTCACTGTATCCTTGAAATATCCTGAAAAATCTTTCAGTTAGAAGAAACACATAGTGATCAACATGTAATTCCCAATTTATGAACTTTTCTTCCATCAATAGGTGTTAACAGCCATCCATGCTAAAATTTTAATATGAATTCAGACCAATACATGCAACGTGGGGTTAAAATTATTAGTGAATAAAAAAAGCATTTCATGCATACTAGCACCAGTTTTGTCAAAGAAACCTAATAACAAATGTTAAATGTACTGGGTGTACATAACTCTAATTCTAAAATGAGTGAAAAGGTTTTCGCAAGACTTCAAAATACATAAAGCTGACAAAAAGTAGACCCAAGAAACTATATTTTTACCATAATATGTATTTCTATTGAACACAGTAGTCGAACTATCAACATTCTACTTCTGCATACACAAGTTCAAATGCATAATCTCTCCTGCTAATGAATTTAAAATTGCCAAATATTCACTAGTTTGCAGTAAAAATCAAACTTGCATAAGGATAAAAGGCTACTCATGCTTTAAATTCATTACAACACAATTCACTTTACATCTAATTACCCACACCAAAAGTAACTTCACCATTGGGTGCATGAAATTATGGAACAACATATTCTTATGCATGCAGTAATACTTTCCTATAGCAAAAATCTTCTTTATACGTCAACTGCAGTATATAAATAAATGTTAACTGGACCCTCTACTACAGTGCCAACTAATCTTATCATTATAGTACGATGCCCTTTGCAGATAATATCTACATATTTACGTGAACCCATTAGGTGTAACTTGTGAAAGATTATATTTTAAGAAATGGATTAGCTCTGGTTGGATTATTTATTTATTATACAACTTCCATCTACTAAAAAAACTAACCTATGTCAACTGGGTATCAGAAGGCACAACTCCCTGCATTATTTTTATCCACAATATGTACCAGCTAATTTATTGTAGGGTATTCTGTAGTCTTTTCTGTACTTTTTCCAACTGGATGTCTCAACTAACATATGTGGCAAAAAATAAAATAGCTATAATACATAGGACTAGTTAAGTGGAAACTAGAGCACATCCTTCGATATTTTAGGAATTTTATCAGCAACTTTCAGCCCCACATGTGTAAGTCTTCTCCATTGCATGTATGTAATGCTTAAGGATGCGAAATTGTCATTCATTCATAATTTTCCTGTGACCTCCACTTCACTCAATAGAGAATTAATTATTTCAGTAATGGCTTCCGCAATGACAGGATATCTTTAATAAAAGAGCATACACAATATTTCTGTAACCTACATCAATGGCACAAATGTGAAACCATCTTTAACTTGATTCAATAGTGAGAATGAGAAGTTTTTTTTCATTAATGATTTACAAAGGTCCAAATATCATCCAGGAAAATGGAGTCCATTAACTATAGGTGAAATAAGTATTGTTTGATTTGTTTTATCACAAATATAATATACATATATGTACTCTCTCTGAGGGAGTACAGCACGTGGGGGATCTATGGGGGCTAAGCCCACTGCGTCAATACATACACCAGATAAAATTGAACTTTTCGGAGGTTACTTCATTGAACTAGAGTATCTAGATATTTTCCAATAAATTTACATATTATAATGAATTTTTAATTCATTAGTTTCAAACTTAGGGCCTACTTTACAGGCTTTGGCAGTAATAAAATGACCTGATGTAAGTGTTTAGTAGTGTCTTTTTTATCAAAGAATAAACCTAAAACTACAGCTTTTGATTCTTGAAAATCCTAAATTAAAATCTCGAAAACCACCTTCTGACGGGGGAGGAAATACCCAGGACACTAGTTTCCCCTCCCTAGGTCCAAACCTAGATCAACCTCTGGCTAGGGGTTACCCCCAGGTCTTCAACCTAGCCTCCCCCCCCTCACCCTCCCCGTCCCTATCCTGGATCCGCCACCGAGTATAGCCTAACTATTTATACGTTAATTTACAGATTGAAAATAATGCATAAAAATTAAGTAAAACTGTACGTACCTTATATTATTATGTATATTGAACTGCAGACATGGGAGTATAGAAGGGATTTTTTTCAGATTGAACTCAAGATTCTTACGCAAAGTTGATATATAAATTCTTTATCTCACATCCATTCATTAATCCTTAGCATGATAAATTCAATGAAAAAATAATGAATTAGTATAGATGATCCCACGGCAAGTATAACTTTATTTTAAAAGTAAAAACTTTAAATTACAGCAACCAAACATATCTTGTGTTTACCAATTGTGCATTCATTATGAGTCATATCAAATGAAAATATGTCTACTCATTAAAAGCCTTAGGCATTTTGTCAGCATCTTTTCAGAGTTTAAATAATTAATGAAAAACTAGACTTCTATGGCAAGCTAAAATTGTAACATTTTTTTTGCAAAAATTCTTACCATTAAAAATAATTTTAAATTTATGCACAGCAAAAGACAACATAAAACTTACTCAAATACTCAGTTAAGGAAAATAAATTTGTA
This sequence comes from Ischnura elegans, assembly GCF_921293095.1. Lineage (NCBI taxonomy): Eukaryota > Metazoa > Arthropoda > Insecta > Odonata > Coenagrionidae > Ischnura > Ischnura elegans. The sequence goes on from NC_060254.1 coordinate 74,216,832, forward strand.
CTTGTAATAAAAAAAAACTTTGAAAAAACAGTACTTCAGCCATAACGTAAGTGATTACATATTGTGTAGTGCTTAAAAGAAAATTCAGTTAATGTAAAATTAAAAAAATATAAAACAATCACATTTAAGTTATATCACAATCATAGTCTCAAGCTATAGCTTAAACTGTCATGATATTCATGAGGCAATACTAATGAAAAATTAACTTACTCTCTATAAAATCATTTTTAGTCGGAAATCGACAGTTCACAACCTATCCCCACAATTACTAGCCACTTTTCTTCAACTGAAATGTATGCAAATGGCACATCAAAGTGATTTCCTAATCAAGATTGCACAGTTCAAAAATTGTATAAATTTTCACAAGCTACAATATTATGCCATACGGACGAATATAATAAGGTAAAAATGAAATATACAAGAAGCACATCTGTAAGCTATTCCTCATTCATAATGGCATATCTTATTCCCACGAGTTATCTCTTATCCCTCATCATGATTATTACCGTCATAATACTGAAGTCATAAATCTGATCAACACTCAATGGCACTTTTGACGTTTACTGTGGAAAATAACATGGACTTCAAGTCTTCACCAAAAAACTGGTTTCAATAGAAAATTATTTTAAGAGCAGTGTGTGACTGAACGCACTTTTTCATCAATTCTAGTCGATTTTATGTCAAACTGGGGGACCATTTACTCAATCATATTGAAACTTTTCCGAACCATGAATTTTTCCTATGATTCATTGGCCATCCTTGAGACTAATAAGTTGAATTCTGCCTCAATTGAGAGTTTACCTGAACTGCTCACCCCATTTATAGTCACTTTTGCATATATTCCAACGAGATAAAGGAATGCTACAGCGTACATCTTTGCAAGAACTACTGAACTCCAGGAAATAACAAGCACCACCTTAATTTATGTGAAGAATTAGATTTACAATAAAATAAGACTCCATAATAAACTAAGACATAACTTCTGGATTACAATAATGCATCATAGAGGTTAAGTTAAAACAGCACAGAGTATTTCGTAATTTGGCTATCAGCAGAAATAACAGGGATAATATTTTGGCTTGAATGGAAAAATAGGTGTCTATCAAAGCTTTGGGGATGATATAAAACATTTACGAACAATAATGTCAACCAAATGATGAACTACACTCTCAAAAGCACTGCTATTACTGCTTTTAAGAGTTTCCAAATTTACACAACTTCACTAAGAAGAATTAACTTCATCTGACCTGTCTCACACGTGAAATGCTGGGACCATCCAATATCAGTGAACTCCACTGCAAGTACAAGACAGTAAGTTTTAACTGTGGCAGTTATTCACAGGAAGATCACCTCAAGCCTTTTCTCTTCTTGAGTCCATAATGCTTTAGAAAGAAATAACACCTTCGGAAGAATTTTCTATTTTTGTATCAATATATATTATCATCTACTTTTTAAATCAATCACGTAATCCAACCTTCTGTTGCCTAGTTGATGGAAAGCATAAAATTTGGGTACATAATTATTATGGTGATGAATAGAAAAATACTTATGTTGTACTCCCACTTCAATTGAAGTCAGGAATCCTTTTCTGGCTATTTTACAATGAACACATGCAAGATGAAGAACCCAAAATTAAACATTAAAGCAATTGGCATAACAGAAAGTATTATGTAATTTCGTAAATTCTTCCGCTAATTTCAATTTAGACCCAAACATTGAAAATTATTTTTCCACAATAGAAACAAGAGTCCAATTGTCGTAATTCTAATGAAAATCAGCATAAGCACAATCACAATACTTCTGCATAGCCACATTTTGTCAGTAAAAATACAATTAAAGCTACTAAAAATTCATGTGCAAAGAGAAAACATGCTCATTATCATCATTAGACATTCCACAAGACCCTTTGATTGATGCCATATACAAAGTAATTTAAAAAAAAGTCCATTTGCATCAATATTCAACTGAATTTAGAAGTTAATAATAAAAAAAAGCATCATACAACTGCATTACGAGATAAAATTGAGTTCTCTATAAATAAACAATTATATCAGTTAACAGAACATAAATCTCATCACTTAAGAGATAAAAGGTTGAAAACAAATATACACCACTAGTGAAATAAAAAAAATGCAATAAAACAAACTCAAGAGGTTGGAGATATGAAAATCCATGCACTCTTCCAGTCCTTTTCGTTGGCACCTGATTCACATTTCTCATTGATTATTCATTCAATTAGTATTGTCTCAGCAGCAGGTAATGGAAAGCATTCTCAATGGATATGCCAAATTCAGAGGATTGCTTGTGCTCGTGGGGAAGCCGTGAAAACACAAACATAGGGAGGGCAGCAGGATGATTCAGATGATATCATGCAGGATCAGGCCTACAGAGCGGCAGGGGTTGTAAGACAGGGAAGCTTTTCAGGGAGCATAACGTGCCATAGCCTGCCATCTGGCCATCACTGGCGAATCCCATGCACTGAATTTTAGACAGTGCTCACAGCTTCTCATATGGCTGACTGGTGTTCAGCTCTGAAACATGCATTGAGGGATAATTATTTTGCACATTCATCACAGGAGACAAAACATAATATACAAAAAATCATGACTGAAATCAAAAAGGGATGATCTTTGCATTTATGTTTAAATAAAATAAAAATAACACAATGTCTGAAATAATTTTCGTTAATAACAGCAAAAAAACTACACTTGGTACTGGTTGAGAAAATATTGTTTTGATAGCAATTAGATACACTTGGAGTAATTAGATGAGTTGGGTCTCGCAGATAAGAATATACATTATCTACTACGGTATTTATTTCAATTAACTACGCGATGGGTTTGCATTATCAAGTTGAAGCTCTTAAGGGTTTCAAAAGAAGTGATGGTAGCCTTTCTGAATGGAAGTGTAACCTAGATTTTTCATATGCTTTGCAACTACAAAGAGGATACAGTAAAACTTCCTTATCACCCTCTGTGTCAAGTTTCCGGTGCTGGGATTAAGTCTTTGCCAACCAAAGCCAGTTCAACCAGGTTCAAGTCCCAGCTGGGAAGGTTGCCCCAATGCAGGGGCATTAGTGATTACCCAGTATTACTTTTTTAAATGAATGATAGTAAAACTTTGTCATTCCATGTAAAATTTATTTACTATCAGTTTCGACTCATAAGGTCATCCTCAGGCCAGAGGCTGTGTCAGGGGAGGGAGATCATGAGCTAGGTTCGGAGAGTTTGGAATACCTAACAGGAGAGATGAGCGTTCTCCTGCGTAAATTTAAAAAAAATATGTACCCACTGGAGGCATGGGTTTGAGATGCAGGTGTGGAGAAGAAAGAAGAGAAGGTGAAGTGGACAGAAAGGAAGAGGAACGAAGAAGTGCTGGACATGGTCAGTGAGGAGAGGCAGCTTCTTGATGGGATACGGAGGAGACAGAAGGTAGGGATGGAGCAAGTACTTAGCGGGGAGGGGATGTTGAAAACAGTGTTAGAGGGTAGAGTGTTAGGTAAACGAGGGAGAGGAAGGAAGAGAATAGGATTTTTAGATAGATTGAAAGGGAATAGGCCTTATTTTGAATTGAAGAGAGATGTCCATGAGGGGAGGGGAGACCACGGTAATGCTTCATGAAGCTCCATGCAAACCTACCTTAATCAGTAGAATACTTTATTAATAATGATTTTTTGCATATTCAGCCTAAAATTTCATGCACTCAATACATTTGCATATAAACTCCCTTTAATCCTTTACAAGGATACAAGAACTATTGAACTGATGAAAATTAAAATTTTTTGATGAAATTTGGAGTGGGGGTCATGACCCCTGTGAGCCAGCTCCCCCATCTAAATCCACCCTTGCCTCAGGTAAAACTCAAGAAGATTCACACAAATATCTATGCTAAAATATGGGATAGGGAAATTGGTGAGGGCAGGGCGAGGTGTCGGTGGGTATGACCAGGCTAGGCCAAATTGAAAATCAAAACAGAACTTCTGAATGGGATATTTAAGCAATGTTGAATCACCCATGAGATTCAGCATATTAGAAAATTAGAAAGAAACCATTAGAAAATGCAATTTGAGAGTGAATCCGAAAAGCCAGGGATAACCTAAGAGAAACTGAAGACATATAGTGCATTCCTTGGATTTGGAAAGAATTGTACTACATTCAGGTATCAATACTATGGAATTCATACATTTAAAAAATAGGCACATAATGCTTAGTTTTAGGGGTTAAGCACGCCTGAAGAATGGAATTAAAAAAAAATTAAACTGAAAGATTTTTCGTAAAACAAATACCTAATGGCCGTTTCAATTTGGCACGTCATTGTGCAGGCTAGCACTGAAAACATTTGCTGAAATTGCGAGCTCAGAATTAGAGCAGGGGCTATTTTTCCGTCTAGTATTCATGCATTCTTGCATTATTCTGACAGTTGACCGCTTTGCATAATGCAATTTTAATTGTGCCTTCGTAGATACCTAAGAATGCGCAATGACGTGCCCCATGTAAAACGACCTTAAGGAGGAAGAATAATTAAATACATAGAAAGAATACATATTTAAAAACACAAAAATTCACACATCATGGTTCTGAGAGCTAAAAGAAGAACTACTAAAAATAATACCAAAATTATGATAAAATACATTCAGATTAAGGTAATGCTGATGGGGAACCCACGATAAGAAAATTATCACATGCTTTTACAGATGCACATCGGTTAAGATAAAGTAGATAAAAAATGGGACAAGATCGGAGCAGCTGATTGAGTATATTAAGAGAAATCAGTTACCAGGCTTCGTAATTGAGTTAGTCAAGGTTTTAGGGACCACTTGGAGCTTTGACACCTGGTATCATGCACATTACTAGGGGACCCAGCAAGTCTTTGTTCAAGCTACAACATGAGTTTCCTTATTTTCCTCTCAGTCTATCTCATTTATGCTTCATAATTATTCTTTTGGATATAAGCTACTTTCCTGATCATCATCCTGACCACATTTTACTACATATCACATGACTAACAAGTTGATCGGCAGCTGTAGATGTTCAAAGGGGGATGACATTATTTACTACATCAGAATGAGATTTATAAATTACAATTTAACTATCAATGAAAAGTGTTTCATTATATTTTATCATAGCCAATCATTATTGTTCTTTTTGCAGTAAGTTAAAAGTTCACTCTTTCAAGGAAAAGCCATTTTCTCACAAATGATTAGGAAAATGCTTCACACAGTTAATTTTCAAACACCGTTGGAAGTTGAGTTGGTTTCATATGTTTGGAATAGAATGATCAGGAGTCAAACACTCGTAATTCAAGGCAGGATCAGACAAAACAATACATGTATTTCTTTTTCCGATATTTGTTGGAAAAGAACATCTGAACACCAACTCACTATAAGTACAGTGAATACTAGGGAATCGAGTCTCTAAGAAAATGTTGTATAGCCCCGACTTTGAAAATGAATCTCACAAATAATGTAACATTGTAAATTGAATTCCCCAATATTTCTCTCTGAAATAGGTAATCCCTTCCCTTTCGATCAACTGTTTTTTATAAAATGAAATCTATTAATGTAGTATGTTTTCACATAAAATATTAATCATAAATTTAAAAAAAATATGTGAATATTCTAAATTAATATTTTTTTAACACAAGAACCACATTGCTAAGAATATATATTGATTTCTTAGATGGATTATTTAAAAAAGGTTTTAAAATAATAAGAGAGACATAAGGTGCCGATGAGACCTAATTACAAAAATAGCGATGTTGGCAATATTTTACCTGAACTATACTGAGTGTACTGTTGATACTGAGGATGGAAATTGTGGATGGCATCGGTCATAATGTCCTTTGGATTCATTGTTTCCTGCAAAGACAATGAAATGGTTATGGTAAGTGATATAAATTCCTTGGGTAGGCACAGAGCATAAATAAAACTGGTTCAAGAAAATAATATCTAAAGGGCATTCAAAACAATTTCAGTCACAAGATGACCGACATTTCTATTTGTAAGGAAGATACTTAAATCTTAACTTTAACTTATGATCTCCAAATTCATAAATTTCACTATTCAAAAGTCAGGATAGGCAGTATCAACAGAGAAGAATTTCAAGAATCATCTATATTACACACAAAACATCATAGGCGGACTTAGGTGGGCGGCATGTGCCCCCACCTTAAAAAATACACTTAACACGTTGCGTACGGATGGCGAGATCTCTCGTCATTTTTTTCCCGAACGTTCCGGACGGATGACGAAGATTCTCGTCATTTAGGCGCGTCAACCAAAACAATTTTAAAGCATACAATACGTATTCATTAGTACGTTTTCAGTTGTTGCTCGTTATTCATAATTAATTCATGCATCATAAAGTTTGATTGGGTAAAGTTATATTCTGAACATTACCTTTTTAACCATGTTTAAACCAAAGGCATATTTCCAATCTCAACACCTCCACCCAGAATCGGCGTTCCTAGGAATTTAAATACCCTGGTACGCAACGTGTTAAAAAAATAGACAAGATTTTTAATACAGTAATCATTAAGTTTGTTTTGATTTGTGTATTACAGAGCCCCTAATATTCAATTTCATATTACGTAATAACTTTCATACTAAAGTAAAGACAGTATTTTTTTGCTCTCCTACCCCAGAAAATAATCTTGGATCCAACCTTGCACAATATTTTTATGAATGAGTTAAAGGTTTAAAAAAAATTAAGTTTCATCATCACCATTGGCAAAAAATCCAAAGCGTGTATGTATTGACATTACTTTAAACTCTCTCACAAGCAAATTTTTGTTCTAACAAAATCATACTTAACATTCTACTATGCACATCCATAAAACCCCAACAAACCTTGAGACTGCTCGAGATGCTTTGCATTGTGACTGATCTTCCTCTGGAGTCAGTCAGCCTGCAGCCCTGGGCATAGTAAACGTGATGCGGGAATGCATATCTTAAAGCAACAGCTGCCAAAAACATCTCCAAGCAAATGATGAAGTTCTGGTATCCAGCGGATACAGTACCAGCACTAACACCAGGCATAGGTGCAATCACTTCAGCCTTTTCCAGGGCAGCCAACAAGACACCTTGGGGAAGCATTGATGAATAGAAGAGTCATTACACAATGTTAAAAATACGAATGCAATCAGGAGAGTAGCATCATTTAGCTTTTAAAAAGATAACAAATTACAACGGTACTCAAAATATCAAAATTCAAATAGTCCATGATGTTACCCCAAAGTGAAATTTAGAAAGATAAGTTATAGGGGGTATAAACTTAACATACTTCAGTCTCACAAGCAGATGCTTGTATATCTTACATTTCTATGGATATACTTATGTATATAATAACGTATAAATGAGTATCATCACTGAAACTAGAGTAAACTGTTAACCAATTGCTAGTGTCCTATGCGCAAAAATTATACTTCAACACCCTAATATGTAATAATATTGACACACTTTAACTTGGGTTAAGTTTTATTTACTTACCTTGCCAGAATGACAAGAAGATGATGGATTTGACGGTACAAAACTTGAGAATAGGCTCAAACGGAGAGAGGAGCTCCCGTGTAGCAAAGTAGAAGAGGAACAATCCATAGAGAGCTAATGACACCGACACATTATACACTAGTGTGACGTACAAGTACCCTCCGTCTGGGCTGTAATAAAGAGAAAAAAACAACAGTCAAACACAAAAATAAACTTTAACCAATATTATTTAAACACATCAATTATTACCCACTTATGATATAAATTCAAAATTACAAAAAAATTGAGCATATGAAAACTGTTTGCAAGCAAGATACATTACTTAAAGGATGAGAATATAAGGCATTTTATTTATTAAAATTTGGATTAGATATTAATGAAAAATAAAAAAAAAGTAGATAAATATGTATGGTTATCTTTTTTATTGAGTAAGCAGTGATTTGCTAAATAAATTCAACCATCATGAGATGAGTGGATCAAGTAAAGGGGTTATTTCATCAAAATTGTAAAATCATATGAAACTTAAATTGCATATGTAATACTTTGCCAACATTACAGTACAGACGCTTAGTAAATATATTACAAATTAGAATTTCTAGCCTAATATTATAACTTTGCAGAAAATGCATCAATCACTTAGGCAGCAATGTTGCATGCCACATGATGCCAGTCAAAGAAAGCACAGATATTCCATTTTATGAGAAAAAGAAGAATTTTCATCAATCTAAAAATTAATCTCTTCTCTAAAAAATATCAAGGTATTCTTGTGGCAAAACAGAAGGCCACCTGATTATGGGATTTGTGTGAGAATTCTAGTAACGTAAAAACACCAAGAGGTTGAAATATTCAGATAACGGAATCTGCCACACTAAGTAGAGACCTGGAAGCCAGAACACATCTAGTTGATCCTCAAACATCTCTCTCCTTTGCCTGAGACAGTGTCTGCCTTACCCATACTTAAAAAAGCAAACTCCTAGCAAACACTATGTAGTTACTTTCCTCTGCTGGTTCTTTTACTGAATCTATCCCTAATCTATTCCTCACATGTAACAGAAAAAAGACTATTTGTATTGATTGCTATGAACTCTGTATATTATGCCGAGATACAGCACGTGTCAAGAGTAGAGATAAAATAAACTTAACACTTTGAGTGCCGGCTGCTAAATTTAAAGCCCTACTGAAAAATTCAGCCATTTTTACTATATTCGTACATTTTTTTAAAACATTAGCGTCAAAAAATGTATTTATATCGATGTGCATTTCAATAAAAATGGACTTTGCTCTTCTTTATGAATGAGTTGAATTACATTTATTGCTATTTTTTAAATATATAATTTAACAATGAAAACCTACTCATTTTGAAAAATAAAAAAGTTGCAATATATGATGTACCGCCATAACATGCATAATAATTTTTTTAATACGCTCCATTTTAACTATTTAAAGCATGGAAATCATAAAAAAGCACTGTTCCAAGCAAAGCATTATAAATACTGGATGACAAAAATGGTCAATGCACCCTCAACGAACCCCAAAGAATTTTCACACTAAGTGGCCGAAGATGAGGATGCCGGTAGCTACGGAGGACTTTTCGTCCTCAACATATAATGTGAACTCTTTTTCCATCGAGCAGTTGATTTTTGAAAAAAACAAAACCCCTAAGCAGTAAACTGGAAAAGTACCACGGGCGAAATATTACGGCTTCACGCATACAAAGCCAATTTAATGGAAAGACGTAATATTACGTCCATGGCAATCCTCAGAAGGATTAGCAGGACGTAATATTACGTACATGGCACGCAAAGTGTTAAACCTCTAAGTGCTAATCTTCTAACTCAGGTTCTAGCGAGAAATACTGAGGGCAATTTAATGAAATGTAGCACATTAGGAATCATATAATGAAGACATTTTTGGATAAATCCATTTGCAAGTTTTTTTTACGTTAATTAAGTTGAACTAGATAGAAATGAAAAGTTATCACATCATCTGAAAAAGAAATTTAATAATTTCAGCATCATTAAATTTAACAATATATTTTGATAGAGCCGACATATTTGCTTGCTACATTATGAGGGCAAATAGATCTGAAGCATAAAAATAAAATTTACTCATTACAACTGTGGTAGTTCAAAATTAGAACATACTAAGACATATCATATACTTAGGAAAGACTAAAAAAAATCTCGCAATCAAAATTAATATACGCTTCCGATGACAGAGGTATTGCTACTATGATAAAACAGTGCTTGGCAGGTGGCACTACCAATACAGAACATACATACAAATCCTTACCTCCAGTCACCATCCTGGTACTTCCCAAACGACTGAAGAAAAATGACCACAAATGCCATGATGGGCTTCACAATGCAGAATTGCAGTGTCGCTTGCTTGAAGAATCGGAGGAAACCAATGGTGTATGTTTTCCCAGAAAGACAGCATGTTCCATACATGCAACTTGATCTGGAGGAAGAAACAAAGTAGCATTTTATGTGAGGCAGTCAAACAATCCTTCAGTATAGTTAACGTGAATGAGAAAAGTAATTAGAATACGGTGGTGCAAGAGAGCTAATTCCATGAAGCTATCATTAACAACGACTATTACCATTGCACTTATTAAAGCTCACATTTTTAATTCCTGAGGCAAAGAAGAAGCAATTTTTATTATGATAAATTTAAAACCTAAACTACCTCGATTCCATTTTAATACAGCAATGAAAAAATCTGGCCTTATTCACATTTTACAATGTAAATTTTATAATAATCAAGAGCCACAGTCTCAAGAAAGAAACAACCTGATATTTTTCTAAGGCTTCAATCACAACACAAGTTACTTCTCACACATGACCTTAGATGTAATGTATGTAATATCACAGCAATACAAAGCCAGAATAACACATTTTTTCTATCCCTTAGACTGATAGCTCAAGTGATAGGTTTTTGGGAACCAAAAGAGTGGATTGCTCTACCCATCATTTTCTGAATCACAATGTCATTCTCACTGCCCCTTTCTCCATACTTCCATATCAGTCAACTAGCTTAACCGAGGTTGGATACATTTTATCATTTCATTAGCTTGTTCACATCTAGTATACATTGAATTGAGGAGACGAAGGCATCTGAAAGACCCCTAAACTAATCTCTCTCCATGTAAAGAAGTATCAATACAACTGTAAGAGCATTAAGTTACTAATGGTAATAGTTGACTTTCGACTTCGTCTAGGGAAGAAAACCCTCCAAGAAAAAAATTATTCATACCACTATGCTACCGAAATAATGATAAAAAAATTATGCTTCTATGCATTCCACATAAGGACACCAATTGTGCTTTCAATAACCTATATTCTGCTTCCATACACATCCTATTAATTATTACTTTCAGAGTTCAAAATTTTTGACAAATATTTTTTTACGAGACCAATTTAATGAGGAACTTGCATGGGTCGTAGATTGCTCTAAAAACTATTTTGAATAAGTCAAATGGATACATTAGCTCGCAAAAATACCTTCAGTTTCTCCATTCAACATCAAAAGAAATAAAAAAATTGCATTTAAAATCGAGAAAAATTTCTCTGAGCCGACCACTGCGCGAAGACACCCGAGCGTTGCCGAGGCCAGGCGTGACGTCATAGGTGCCTAAACAACCGTAGGGAGTAGGGAAATACGCTGAGCGCATGGTGTAAAATTTGTTTTGAGGGAGTATTTAGCCGCTCATCGTCACTTTATTTTGTTCTGTTATTCTTGGGCAAGTTCTCCTATTGCTATTGTGCCTAGATTATTACTTGGGATATTAATAATGCGGCATCGGGATTATGAAATACAAGCGTTTCACTTCGTGTGTTTTGGTTATCAGAAAAATGGATGATAACGTTGCCACTCGTTCGAATAGTACACCTGAAATTCATCTACGTCTACATAATACCCCGCAAGCCGCCTAAAAGGCGTGTGGCATGGGGTGTTAGGACACCAGCCTTTTTTTAGGACACCAAAAATTGATGCCACGACCCTCATGGAATTTGTTAAGACAAATTATTGCTATACGCCGGCGGCAAATCGAGTTCTAAAAGAAACTTGTAATACTGGAGGATAACGATCGTAAGCTGAGCTGTTGACATTAGAGTAAGCTGTGCTGTTGAATTTGGCAACGCCGGATTAACGGAGAAGGTAGTCCTATCCGTCCTACGGTACGAATTCACAGCAAAACAGTCTGCACACAATCCACATGTGAGATCGCGAATCGGTTCCGCTGCCAACACACACACAAGCTACAACCTATTTAAATAATATAGGTAAATCCATAAACAATATACTAGCATATACCATAAAAATATAATGGGAAATAGGCAAATACTCTTATCAAAAACTGGATGTCACTATCACATTCTTATATTCATCACGTACAACTTACAATAACAGAACTCGTTATGATGAATACAACTATTTATTCACTGATTTAAACCCTTAAATTAGCCCACACAGGTGACATTTCTCACTACTATTCGTTGAAATAATGGAATAACAAACTTCACACACAGTTTTTATTTCAATAGCGTGATCGTGAAATGTCATATCTACGGTGAACAACGGAGATTAGCACGCCACTGACAATTTTTACACTACTGTTAGACATTTATCGATAGCGTAATAGCACTTTTTACAATTCAATCACGACGGAACACTGATAACTCTTGGCCGATATTTTTCAACCTTGTCAAACTTTGTGCATTACAACCACTGGCACTGTGATTATTAGCAGTAGCTTAACGGGAGATGTCACGTTGAAAATAACACTATTTGGCACAAAAATGTTTCTCGATGTCTCCAATCAGCGAGCAAAAGTTACATTGACTGGAATTCACCCCATAATACAAGCACAGACAGTCCTAAACGACGAATTCTCCGGTACCTACGAATAAACGGATGAAGTTATTGTATATAAAAGCTAAGCGGACATTAGTAAACATCAAAATCGTTCTAATTACATACTTAAATGAATGATATGCCGTCGATAACATCAACTTACAATTAACGTATCCCCCTTCCAATGGCCGTGGCTCAGACTCCTACAATGATGTTATTTAGGTATTATCAAATTTTTGGTTTAACTGCTCCAGTTTTATATTTTGTCCTTACTCAGATATTAATATTATAAATAATGCAAAATACGAGGGCTTCCAAGCCTCTATCGTCGGATATTTATCTTTAAATATAAAATAATCAACACGTCTAACAAACGAAGCTCTCACAACTGCTGGAAACTATTACAAACAATCACAACAATAGCTTCGCGTGATATTTAGGCACCTTTGACGTCATCGAGGCTTCGTCGGCAGTGGCTTGGGGGGTGAGGGAGTTTTTCCCGCGCTTTAAAATTCGTTATATTTATCATTAAATATCTCGCGAAGGAAAACTCAGATTTACATGCGGTTTTCTTTGTTGTATTCAGAAAATAATTTTCTGTCCGCCTATGAAATAAAAAAAATTCATGCAAGTTCCCCATTTGAAATAAAATATATTATCAAATTATGGTGCCTAATTACCATTGTCATATAATTCCAATTTCAGAAGTAATATATAAATTCTAAAATCATAAGATTTAGAAAAATTGCTACCTGGTATATGGACTGTGGAGTTGAGTTGCAGAATTTTAACAATCTGGATATCTAAAAGGCCCGTCAAGACACACTGATTGACTGGCCACTTTTCACAGTAACACATTTATTTAAATAATATTTTATGGCTAAATATATTAATTTCAATTACAGTTTAAAGGCCGTACCTGATTGGCTTCCCACGTATTTCACTCATAATATTTCCTTCTCCACCCAAATATTCATAGCATAAGCTCAGGAAACTATAGATCACAAAGGCTGCAAAGACAAAAGTATAAGCAGAGCATTAAAACAGTATTTTCACACTATGGGGTCATTCCATGTCAACTCAACCAGGGTCCCACGCCCACCATCTCAGATTTTGATCATTTTTTCCCTGTTGTTAGTTTCAACCTTAGTTAAGAAAAATCCAAAATATTAAAGACCCATTGCTCGTATGTTCCATGATATGAGTGTTTGAAGTCAATGAGGCACACACAAAAATTCTGCGCACCAGTCAAATTATTCAAAACTACCATATTTGTGCCCTGTAAAACCTAAACCAAATGAGCGAAGCTAGTAAAAAATTTAGAGGATATAAACATGCTGGTATAGTTTTCAAAAATGTTATCAAAATGATTTTCACTTGAAAACTTATTTTTCTATAAATGTTCAAAAATTGCACTTTTGACAAATTTCGACAAAAAAGTGACATTTTCAAACACAGGTAAAAATCACATATATCACATGAATGCCATAAAAATCTCTGTTAATATGGTAAAGACCAACAAATTTAAAAGAGAGTGAGGTTTTGGGCAATTTTGAATTTATTTGTTGATAAATCTTATGAAAATGATCATTCCGCTAATGTTTTTTGTTGAAAAATGCCACTTTTTTAACTTCTAATAACAAAAAAGGGACACCAATTAGGTGACTGAGTTTTTAACTTGTACTATCCTCCCTCTTACAGGAAAATTAAACCTGAAGTTGGTCCCATGATTAATAGTGCTTCTATGATTTATTTTAGTGATGGCTGTAAAATGGTGGGCTACAGCAATTAAGTTTCAGGGCTTCCCCAAAAGGTGAGTTGAATTTGAGTATTGAGGTTACTGTAAACCCCTATCATTCTTTAAATTTATGTTATTTATTTATTTAATTTATTTATTAAATGTATTTCAAAGAAAAACATGCATAAAAGTATTATTCAATGACCTGAAAATCTGCAATTTAAATATTGAATGTAACAGTACTCATCGGTTATCACCGAACATTTTTGAAAGGTACTTAAGATGAGAAATTTGAAGAAAAAATTATTAAGCATAATTATTTGATCCCCATGGAAATTCATTACTTGCTATTAAAAACAAATAATGCCTGTAGCCAAATTCGACGTTGAATTATGAACCTCTTTGACTTGCTGAGTAATTAAGAAGATGTAATCAAATTGCCGCAGGAGAAAGTACTGCTACCAGAGAAATAAATCTATGCATTATCAGGTCAACCACTCATACAACTTCCTTCAACCCTGAGGTGCACACCCAATGCGTGGAGAGAATGAGGGGCTTAAAGAACTGGTGCAACAGGAAGCAGCACTAGTTCTTTGACACATACCTAGCAGAGTTTATGGCCCACAAGGGATGGAAGGGTGACGATACATTCCATTCATTGTTGGAATTCATAGTCAAGATGTGGCCACCAGTTAAGAATCTTTGCGTTTGAATTTGATAAATTAATTAATTGCCCTCATTTTTTAATTGTTTTGATGATTTTAAAAATGTTCGGCTACAACCGATAAGTACCGAGGTATCTTTACATAGGAGGATTGGAATGCTGGACCAACTCAATTGGACCAGAAAATATCTGCAATACCATATGCTCCACGTTCAATGAGAAAGTAAAATTTGGTACCAAATATCCAATCAATTTAGAGCTGAAATCCCTATGCAAAAAGGGCAAATATGAGATGGAATCTTTCACTTAGTGATTTATTTGAAATCTTGAATACTTGACGGATCTATTGAAAAACACCAAATCCCATGACTATGCACTACCATCAATGTTTCACTGTTATTAATTTGAAATTTATGAAGAGAAAAATTAAGTATTTAACTAAATAAATACTAGAAATATAAACTATATTATAAATATATACTATATATACTAGAAATTAAAGATTCAAATAACATAATACATACCTTCATAGCAATCTCTAACTGTGAAGAAGTACACATAGTAAGACTCCGAGTTGAAAAATAGTAGAGACACCCATGAATAAAAGCCGTAAATGGGAACGATGAATAAGATCCTCACAATCCACCTTTGCTCTGCTGGATTTGTGTGCCATCTTAAATGCAAATATATCTGAAATAAGAAAGAGAAAGATTGGATTAACGCACTATTCAATATTCAGTAAATGATGAAATAAATATAAAACATGGATGGGCTTTTGGCAGTATGTTACAGGATAAAAACTAACAGATTGAGACTTTGAGGAGGGAATGGGTAGTTATGGTCATTGGTAACGTTGAATTATATAAATGAGGTGAGAAACTGGCATCATCAATTTAGTAGCTAACTCTTAAAGAAAGGTAATAAAGGTGAAAACGTCTAAAAGGCCCAAGGGTGCCTTTTCAGGGTAATTTCACAAATTTCCAGGTTATTATTAAGTGATTACTGCGAAAGATTTTTAAAAAACCCAAAAACTTCAACACTCTTAAATAATTTCACATTTGTGAATTATTTAACGTTTCTAATTTAAAGACTTAAACGTAGTAGAAAAAAATTCAGTCATCGCCAGGTATTCTATTCTTCGCGTTTTTTTTAATCGTACTAGAGTCAAGAGTGTTATTCATTCCGATTCTGTTGTATTGTCTGACACTCCATGCTTCGACGTGTCTGTAAAAACTCTCCTAAGCCAGGGGTTGGCAATTGTTTGGGCTCGAGGGCCACTTTGTATGAGCGGAGGTTATTGGAGAGCCGCACTATTTACAATGATTGTATTCATCTGTTAACATTACATCTAACTTCAGAAGAAATGTAAATAGTATAATAAAAATTAAACAATAGTGGTAGTTCTATTGAACGTATTCATTTGGTTAACTTTATAATAGTAAGATTTCTAGCTGCTAACACATTTAACTATACGTGTAATCAATTTAATGAGACAAGTGTACCCTATCACATTTTTTTGAATTCTGTGTCGGGGGCCACCACAAACTCTGTGGTGGGCCACAATTTGCCCACCTCTGTCCTAAGCTACTGCACTTCAACTTACCACAAACACATTTTAGGTCAGAAATTGGGCGTTGAACTGACAAAATTTTATGTGAAACGCATTTTAAATAAAAAAAACTTTAAATTCCAGGTTGGAGCCAAATTCATGAATGATTCGTGCATAAAGCCGAGGACTAAAAATTCACGATTATTCCCTGAATCTCCCGGTTTTCAGACACCCTGCTTTTCCTAACTGATGCGATCCCAACGGAGAAGTCGGATGAAAAAAGTGTCCTTACACCGTGATTATGTCCTAGGACTGGACCTTGAGTGGCACAAGTTTTCGTGGTATGTTCGAGAATCCTAGTGGGATCGAAGTATCCTGCGCAATATGCAGCACAACGTACTCCATTACATCCTTGGAGTATATGCAACCACTCACATCCTAGCTTTTCAAACTATATCGTCAATAAGGATAGGTAGTTTTCCCGCAGAACTACTGGGACGAAATCTTTCTCGGACTTCCGACCGGCCTTTCCTTTCCGCCGACGTTGCAATAGATTACTATTCCGCCGTCCTCAGGGCTGGTCCTGTTTCATTTACATTACTAAACAGAGGGGCTGATCGATCAAGTCTCCAGGGTAGTACTTTCTATCCATCAACTAGTATATTATCGCAGTTCCTTTTTAATTTTATTTTAATAATATCACGGGATGTTCTTACTTGAGCTAAAGCTAAACTTACGTTGATCTTGGCCTCCTCAAAGATTTGATCTACATGGGACGATGTGCAAGTATAGGGCCGGGAAATCATTATGGAAATAGGATGAATGACAGAATAATATAACTTAAATTATTACAATATGATATACGTTTCGACCACGCACGGATCTTCTATAGCCTTACGAATAAGAAAGGCACACGCATTGCTTTTAAGAAAGTCAACTTTTCTCTCAATTTCGAGTAGATTTATTTCCACCGCACCTCAAAAGAAGAAACAAGAACTTCTACAATAAAGTCTATTGTAAACCACAAATTGATTCATTAATCAATAGAATAAGTAGAAATGACCTTAATGAATAATAATATAAGGTTACAACTTGGCCCATTCCACACACTTTATCAATTGGTACACCTCTACCAGTTTCGACATTACCGTGTCATTTCCCAAAGGAAATACTTATATTTCCAATTGTAAATGACACGCGAGTGCTGAAAACGGTCGAGATCTACCGAATAAAGTGTGTACAATAGAAAAAGTGATGCACCTATTTTAATCCTTCCACTTCAATTTATTTTCTGGATGCGGTGCTCCTAACCTCCATTTATTAATGGCATTATATAGGCTACTTTAACTTTCGGCAAACCTAAAAATATAAAGGAAATTTTATAAATAGTGAGTTTTAAAGTTTTTTAAAAGCTTTTTATAAGTCATATGATCAACATTAGATCGCTAAAACCCGACTCTCGATAACTGGACACTCTGGGGAAAATCGACAAGCCTGACAAATTTTTTCCTCACCCCCATAACGAATTTTTGAGGGGGCTCGAGCCCCGCAGGCCCCATGGAGTCGGCGCCACTGCGAACTCTCCGCCACAGAGGCCGAAATAGTTTTTTTTAGGCATTTACATTTAGATTATGTAGTCCAATTAGACATTTTCTGGGAGTAAATGGGATAATAGACTCAAGAATAGCGTATATCTACAAGAAATTCAGGCCGCTCAACAGCGGCAACCCATACGCGGTGGATGCCAACACATTCAGCGGACGACAGGAGAACACACTATCGTAATATTCATAGCATCAGTGGCGTAACTAGGAATATGCTTGGGGGAGGGGGGTGAGATAGCCTGGGGTAGCGACCTCCCCACTCCCCGGAAACTCCGGGAAAATTTTTGAAAAAATGAAAATTTTCCTGGCCTGAAATTTTGCCTGGAAATGCATTTTACATAATTTTGGCACAAAAAATTAACTTTAAGCAGATGCTGTTATTAATTGTCAACACTAGACAATAGTTTTAAATATTTTATTTCTCTGAGGCTCTGGGGGATCTATCCCCTCATCCCAATCCCCCATAGTTACGCCACTGCATAGCATCATTGTCAACACCCGGAAATTCCAATGTTTTCCTTAATAAAATTCCTCATGAATTTCATGTAGCTTTAGCAACACCGAAATAAGGCCTCCTGTCACGATCATAGTGAAATGGGGTCCAGTCAGGTCAGCCTAGACATTCTACAATAAGCATGAAACGAAACGTCTTCACGGGGATTATCTTTTGTCCCCGAAATAGATTCCGTGCTCACGGGGGATTACGTGAAATTAGTCCGACGAAGTCGAGCACGTTGAGGGCAATTTCGCAGAGTACTGAACATCAAGGAGAGTTGGGCGCTGAAAGGTTTCTAATCTTGCGTTTGACACAGATGGGATCAAAAGAAAAGCTATCCCATTTGGGCGATCGGCAGGACATAACAGCTCATCAACAGTTTGATCGACCACTACCATGTAATGGACTATTCTGTAACACCGCAATATGCATTAGTGAGAAATGAATCGATTGCCACAAAAGTTAACTTGATAGAGAATTCTTTTGTAATTTTTATTTTATTTCGTTGTAAAAGCAACAGAGCTAGCCTTTGATATTACCACATCATATTTTTGCAGTAAAATTAGCAGGAGAACATTTTTGTCATATATTACATACCTATGAATCTCGATTACGCAGACACTACTCCGACGGGGCTCCTGTTAGTTATAATAAATTATAACTAATAATACCTCAAACGATACTAATAAATTAACTCAAGCAATGCAACAGAAAAGCCAATCGGAATTTCTCTCAGAAAAAAAAAGTTTTAAGTAAGGAAACTTTTGAGAACATACTCAGAATTAAACTAAAAAAAACTAAGGTGATGTTTTTAG
Organism: Ischnura elegans; assembly: GCF_921293095.1. Lineage (NCBI taxonomy): Eukaryota > Metazoa > Arthropoda > Insecta > Odonata > Coenagrionidae > Ischnura > Ischnura elegans. The sequence goes on from NC_060254.1 coordinate 74,236,041, forward strand.
CCTAAAATGTCTCATCATAACCGACACAGAATACAGAGTTGAAAGCAGGACATGTTCGAATGCTATTCGCAAAATCATAGCGAAAAAACACGCAGAATCATCTCACCGTACCGATAAGAAATGTACTCCAGAGAATAGGGAGTTCGAATGAGAGAAATATCAAGAGTGTACCACCAGGTATAGATGCGAATAGCCAGAAGGAGGGATGGAGTTCAAAGGCTTTATAGTAAATTTGGTTTTTGATGGAGGAAAACGACCTCATTACAATAGTTTGAAATGGTATTTTTGCTTTTATATGATATTATCTATTTTGATATTACGTATAGATGTATAGCAATTTTATTTATAAAGCCAGATATCTTTTTTCCAAATTTCCTTCTTTGATTATATTATTGTCAACAACAATGTTATAACCCTTTATTTTGTTTATGTATCAAAACTATACACTCATTTTCAGTTCAAGCCCTGATGACGATTTAAGAAATAAACCGAAACGCCAACAAAAATTGCATTTCAATGTTTTGAAGACCTTGACTCCAAGATTCTAATTTAATATTTATCAGTATTAATAATAACATATAAAAAACGGTCTGTTTCAATTTTTAATTCAAAAAATAATGATGTATTCATAAAGTGAAAAATATAAACCACGAGCAATTCTTTGGAAAAGCTCTAACGAATGGCACTCATATACATATGAGAAAATAAAAGTTTAAAACCAAGCCTAATACCTTCAAAATAATTTTTTCAGCCAAAATCACGGCAATATAACCCTTCAATAATACAGGAGTCATATAGAATGGATTCAAAATGTCTCCGAACGCAAATCTGAGAGGAAAAAATACGTATAATTCGTATTATCTGAGAATGTGTTGACCGGCCTGACAAGAAATGCACGCTGATTAATAGGAACTTCCAATTAAAGCGATATATTAAGAGCACACCGTCAAATATTGATGTTTAAAAGACAAATTTTTAGGGAGGTGGAGGGGAATGCTTGATTTGTGGAGCAAAAAGGGTTTCACATCGATGAAATCTGCAGTTCAGCATCATCATCGGTATGGACATCTACCGAGAACAATGCATCGTCCTTAGATCCTCAGACGATACATCAGCATTGACAAAGAGATACTAGCTAATCTCTACTTCAATTTCAAACGTCTAACACAATCAAGTACCATCATCACAGGTCAGCAATCCTAAGATTGGTTTGAGCTCTCCATTCAATTCTCCTATCATCTAATCTTTTTAAACCTACGTATTTTTCCCTTTCACATCCTTCTTTACCTGTTCCACCCATTTTGTTCGAGGGCTTCCTTTTCCGTTCTTGCCGTCTACTTTTCCCTCTACGATTGTCTTCATCAGGCGCTAATGTCTCAAGATGTGGCCTATAAGGTCGTTCCGTATTCTTATGAATGTTTTCATAAAGCTTCTCTTTCCTCCTACCGTGCTAGGACTTCCTCATTACAACTAACTCGGTCGATCCATTCGATCCTCATCATTCTTCTGCAGCACCACATTTCAAAAGCCTCAAACAAGAAGTGACAAGCTTACCCAATGGATACTTCTTGAATCCAGAACTGACCAAGGCTTGTATATTAAAACATGAAAATCTGCGCCACCACTCAGGCCAAGAATACCGCTCGAGCGCCAATTTCCCGCGTGATACAATCACTTCATTTTCGCAGCGTGGGAAAGAACACGGGAGAGTTTTTTTATTTTTTATTTCGTGCACTCGAGCCGCTTCGTGGGAGAAGAATTTTTATTTTCGAGCGTTCTGAAGCAATGGGAGAGAGAGAAAGGAGCAAACAAATAATCCCTTGGCTGAGCCAGAAACGCCGATTTCCGAAAGAGCGTTTTTTTTTCTCTCCCCGAGAGAGCCTTGACCTACTTCATTACGCTTCGATTGTGTGAGTGAGAGGTCAAGTCACTCAGTACCGCCTCGTGGTACCCGAGCAAAATGATTTACTTGTTTTTATCACCAGCACTCTTAACGCTTCGTTCAGATTACGATTGTTCCAGCAATCGTTGGAACTATCGTGCATACACACAACGACGGTTAAAATGTGTGCTGCCCTCTAGTGCTGACATCTAAAAAGAACGAGAAATTGACGGTTAGCAAAGCTGTTGAGGTATGCAGGGTCAAGATATTATTTAACTCAACGTATATTTAAAGAATAATTTTTCTTCCGCCCATATTCTTCCTTACTTGGACATATTCATGAAAAGAGCAAAGGGAGCATCACGAACTTCTCGTATTTTTTTGTCTCATCCTCTTCCGGTCTCCCAGCGCCTAAACATCGTAAAGTGGCAACGTTCGGAACTACAGTAACTATCAGGACATGCATTCACACTGCTAGTTCGTTATCAGTAAGAACTATCGTTAGGACGATCGCGCGGACAATCGTAATCTGAACGAGGCATAACTCCGTCAATAGATTAACGATGGAGCGTTTCCGCTCTTCGTTCTTCCATTTTCGAAACTTCCTCAATAAATCAATTCTTCAGCTATAAGTAGAGATTGCGTTTACTAACATTCGTCGACTTTATCGCAACCAACTCTCGGCGTAAATATTAAAATACCTAATTTTACAGGCAGGCTTCCGCGATTAAATTTAATCACGACTCTCTTGGTCTTCGGGGTGAAACGGCGTCGAGTTGTCACCATTCGCATACTTGGCCGACGTTTCGGGGGCGATGCAACATTTCGTCCGTTCCGCTTCTGCGCATGGGACCAAGATTGAAATGACAAAATTCGATTTCACATGATCGGTCGGATGGGTCTATTAGTGGTAGCGTTTACTTTCATGTTGTTAAGTTCGATTAAAAATTTTATTTCGATGAATTTAATACACTAGAAGTAGGATAAATATCAGGTTTTAAAGAAATCTATTTATTAGCATTTCCTTTGTTAACTTTTTCTCCCCTTATTCAGTAATTCAACCCGAAGGTTGCTTTCGTGAGTTTGGCATTTTTGCATGAACATAAGTTATTGTTAGCATATATTGTTGCATTAACATTAGTTATTATTAGCATAGATAGTTAGCTTTAACATTCGATATAGATGATAAGCATTGCCTACTTTTCTCGATTGATGCCCGATAAATAACTTCAACAATAACAAACAGGTAAGTATCGAGAATTCAACCGATGAATACGGATAAGTTTGATTACATGCAAACATCGCATACTCAATGCCCGAAGGTTGGTTTGAATAGGTAGGGTAGGGCTCATTCCGGACTAAACCACAGGCGTGTTAACGTATTTATTCATGGAAAGCAGGACAGTTCATTTCCCAGGGCCACCTCGAACTTAAAAGAGAAAAAAACTGGAGGTGTCAAAAGGCTTCGCCTGGACTCTTCGATCAGAAGCCAAGTACTCTACCAACTAGGCCACCAGGCTCCGAAAAATCTCGTCATAAACAACAGATTAGGCAGTGAATTTTATACGGACGACGTGCTTTTGACGTGATGTGGTGTGTGTGCGTTGTGAAAATATAGGCACTTACGAAAATTGCCACATCCAACTGATAAATGGCAACGAACTTGTACCACATTATCACGAATTAAAAGAGCACATCCTTCGAGTAAAATAGCATTCGCTATCCGGCATGATGGTTCTATTTCTCATGATACTGGAAAGCCATCACAAAAACGAGTACACTCGATCTTGTGCTTGATCTAGTGTCGCGTGTGCGGGCTGACGTAATTAGTTCCCAATGGCAAAAGACTGGCAATCGGCGGAAGAAGTCATTTTTTTCTAAACCGACGGAAATGCGGGTTTTCTGATCTTCATTTCGTTTGGGCGCCGATACCGATCGATAGGCTGAGTCGTATATTGCAGGCACGCTTTCATCGTAAACACCGGTTTCCTCTTAGAGCAAGGAAAGCCAAAGAAACGGCGTGAGTTCCGGGAAAAAAACTGCGGGACTTCCTTTAAAGAATGAGGGATACAAAAAATCAAACAAAATCACAGGCCATGTCGAATAGAATCGATGTCTCCCCTTCGCCGAAAACGTCAAAGCGGCTCGGGTATCGGTTGCGGTAACAAAGCACGACGTAAGAAGGCTTGGAAAGATGAAAAGACCATCAGAGGGATAGAAAGGAGGTTGCGGTGCGAAATGAAGTCAAATCTATTCCTCTCAAACAAGGAATAATTACTGAGAAATAAAAAATTAGGCGATAAAAAACAGGACACACCGACAGGAGTGAAACTTTAATTATGAATGACTATTTTTTCAATCTATTTATCATGCTACTCAAGTGTAGTTATAAGATACTTTAACAAAAAGAACCAACGCTTGTAGAGCGAAAAATTAAAGTACGTATAAACACTAAAAATAATAAGTAAAATTCAGAAAATGTAATTAAAATATATTAAATACTTCGTCGACGGCAATATTTGTTTAAAATTCGTGAAATAGCATTATAAAAATGTAATTCAGCCTCCATGACGATGAAAAATGTCAACAATTAAAGAAAAACGATAGATTTGATTCATAAAACATGAATTATAGAAAAAGCGAATAGTAAACGAATATAGAGTTAAAGAAAAAATATTCAAACATAAAATCCTACAAGTTTCAAAAAGAAAAAAATGTTTTGATCAAAATAATTCAGAAATCAACACAAGAAATACCCTTTGAGAAGTTAATAATTTTCATGTGAGAGCGCAAGTCAACATAAATGGAGTGAAAAGCCCAATATAGCTCACGTCATAAATCCTTTCCGAGGGTGCATATACTCGTTAGGATATATATGTATTTAAAAGCCCGCGCTCTTTTAACCTGAATTTTGGGCTGATCGCTGATAAATGAACAGTGCACGTACAGCGTTACGATTTTTCCGATTCCGATGAGTATCGCAACTCAGCTTTCCCGATATTCACGTACCGTTTTCCGCCGTTTAGCCAACTCGAATATTTCGCTTCTATACCTCAACTTCTCGGTGCAATTAAGGAATTTTTCACTTCAAAATTGTTCTCCAACCATTTACGAAGACAAATCGAGAAATTTCTCCCCGGATTATTTTCCACATACTTGTATAAGCGATCAAATTTACTATTACTACAATAATCACTCTAGAATATCTAAATATCCATTTCAATAAAAAATCATTCCTAATTTTTAATGCATAAACGAAGTCAAACCTCGATCTTTACGACTCGAACAAAAGGAAATAGCAAAGACAGCACTTAAGAACACTCATCCAATCCAATCCACGCGGCATCAACACAATAGAGTATTGAAGAACTTGGTAAGGCCATTTTGAGGCCCATGGTTTCCAAAGAGTCCCCTGGTTTCATCACCATCTTTTCTTCAACTCCCGAGTGAGAAATATATTTTTATTCGATAGAAATATGCCCTTTCCAAGAGGACCTTTCAATTATGCCCTTTCTTTTAATGGTAACTGCGTGGTAGAGTAAATTTGGGCCCCGGTTTAAGAAACGCAAAGACGCTGCGGTTAGAAATAAACTTATTATTTATAAAATAAACTTAGTCCTGTAGAAATGTGGTCACATGATGAGGCATGATAGTCTGATGATGACATTCGTCGAAGGACCTATGGAGGGATAGGACGATAAAGAAGGCCTCGTATAATTTCATAAGATCTAGTGATTAAGGATGTAAAAAATAATTAGGAATACATTGACATGCAAAGTTAAGCTGTTATAATATACAGTGGAGAGCTGCGACATATCAATCTCAGAACAGTCTATCGATGACGATGACGTTGACTATAATGCCGGTGAAAACAAATCAATGCATCAAGGTAAATATAAACAATAATGATTTTTGGTTTTTACGCAAGCGACCAAGTTTTAGAAGGTAAATCTTCTTGTTAGAGCACGTATTGAGTAATATTGGCTGACCACAACAATAGCGATTTTTTTTCGTGTACTTGGTTTCTATTGGAAAATTTATTTTCATTATAATAAATACTCACAAAGGAATAGAAGTACCGCGATTGTAATAAAATCTGTACTTATTGCACTTTTTTTTAATGAAGCAACCCGGGTTTCGAAGAATAATCATGATCAGGCGTAAATTATTATCTATTTATCTCATTACTGTAACCTTAGTAATATAACGGAAGAAGAGATTAATTATGAAACGGACAATAGAATAGTGGAAAAGGATTGGTAAAGATATTCGTTTACGAGAGTTTTATCGTGGTTATTAAAATTTTTTAGAGCCAAGACAAGCCTCAGGTTTATAGTTAATGCGCAGCCAACTTGCGCAGTCTACTTTACATTCAACCTGAATTTACATATGTACACTTTGTCCACAAGGGTTCGTGGCGATGGCAGGAAAATTTTCGGGTTGATGGAACGCAAATGAGACGCATGAAATGCTTAAGTCATTAGAACGACACTGATAGCGTGAGGCTCTACAATTGACGGTCGCCGTGCGGCCCGAAATTCATCTCGTTCATCACCCTCATTTTCTCCGCAGATGTGCCCAGGACAGGGGGGCCGTTTTGGGTCGTCTTCACATATTTTTTTTCTCTCTCTCTCTTAACCGGAGACCCAAGCTGAAGATAACCACGCTCCCTCATTTACAATTTTGAGAGGATGCTCGAAAAAAAAATTGGATAAAGCAGGGACCAAGCGGCCGGCGGAAAACTTCCCATCCCGAGGGAGAGATTCATCACTGCGGGTGAAAAAAAACGAAAGAGGCGCAAGTGATGATACTAATTCGGCTCAAATTGGACGTGAGAGGGATGAAATGAAACGCACGAGGACTGATATTTGAGGAGAAAAAACAGATTGACCACAAAACCGACAAAAAACATTAGTTTAAAGCAAGTTAAAAAACATTACTCTAAAAATTCATTCATAGCGACTCGAGGGCCTGTATAAAAGCATTGGGCTCACAACAGTTCTTCCGATTGGATAAGCTTAATTTCTACGGTATAGATGAATAAATAACGAATAAAATATTAAGGATAACAATGCGGATAATGAGTCTGGAACACCATTCAACGATATTTATTTGTTCTCCTCGGCCTAGAAATGTATGATTTTCAAAATTTGTCGTTTATAATCAACAAATATTAATTCAATTATTTTGAGGAATTATTACCGGTGTCATTTGTTCATAAAATGTTGTCTACTGACACACGCTCAGCTGATGAAACCCCTGCATAATTCAACAATATTAATTAGTCACTTATCGTGGTGCATCACCAGCCTTGTCAATGCTAATCTAAAGAGGAGTTATGACGATGCTATAAGTTAATGGTAACCTATTCGACGAAACTTACGGATAAAAAGAAATTAGATACACCATAAAAAGGCCGAAGAGAATAAAGTAGTTGGATGCAATAACTTAGTTCACTCTTTGTATGGCAATGAGAAAAAAATAACTTTCGCGATGATTAGATTTTTCTGAAAATATAAAAAAAATGCTCATTATTTTTTACTTAAGTCCATGAAGACGACAGAAAAAAAATATTTTGCGCCACTATTTTTTTGCTAGGTGTACTTCTACTCGTAAAATTCGAAAGTAAGAAAACCGTGGAGGAAAATTGACTGCTCTTTATTAATTTAAGTCCCTGAAGAAAACAAATCAAATACTTTAAAAGAATATTTTGTGATACATCCAAGTGTTGCTAAAAAATTGTTCATGAATTATGTTTTTATATTTCCACAAAGGCATTACATTGGCCTTGATTTTTTAAAAGACTGTTTGGTAGCAAGATGGTGAAGTAGCAATAAATACCACAATAATATAATAATAATAATATAATATATATAATGGAATACCACAAAGTAAATCAAGAGTTAGTGAATTTTGGTGAAGCAACAATCTATCTCAAAGCCAAATGTAAGTTAATTGATGACCAAAAATCGGTTTCTTATTATTATTAATGTCCATGGAGGTAACATACCTTATATTATGGAGACAACATAAAATAAATATTGACTATAGACTATTTTGCCGCAATATTCCCCACGAAACAATACATCTCTGGGGCCAGAAAATCGTCTGCTGCTGCTGCTTTGCACCAGTGTATACAAGAGTGAGGTAGTTCGTACAGTAAGATACGCAGTGGATGGCAAGAAGTGGAGGAGGGCACTTTGAACCCGCTCCATCGATTGCCAAAGCTTAAAAAGAGAACTGTGCGATGGGTGGGGGGGGGGGGGACGGAGGGGGAGGGGCAACGCAGGGGTGGGGGAGAGAGGGGAAGAAGGCACGTGCTAGGGTACACCACGTCGGAATGTCTCCTGGATGAGAGAGCAGCGCAAGGCCCGATCAAAATGTGTTACGCCTTGTTGAGGAAACGGGATTTCCCAAGTCTTCTTCCGTACGGTGCGGAAACGTGGACTTTGAAGAACAGAGGACGAGAAAATATTGGAGCAAAAAAAAACTCGTAAGTCGTTCCCATCTGTATACCGATCAAAACGTGTTAAGGCTGTTTCACACGGGGCATGTATTACGCAGGTTAGAACTGCATAATCTCCCTTGACGGCGTGCAATGGCGCGAATGCACGAACGAAATTAGAGCGGGGACTATTCTGCCATCTCACGTTCATGCATTCTCGCGTGCGTTCTAGCAATTCACCGCTTTACACGACGACATTTTGACTGCGCCTTTCTACATACGTCAGATTGTGCAATTACGTGTCCCGTGTAAAACGGCCTTTACGCCTCGTTTAAGAAACTGGTTTCCTAAGTCTTCCTCTAAACGGCGCGGAAACGTGGACGTTGAGGAAAGAGAACAAGATAAGACAGGAGTAAAAACAAATTGAAATCGTTCTCCATCTGTCAAAGGCTACAAATCGGGAAATATTTTCTTACCACGTTCCTTTACGCAAATACAACTTACTGATAGAGTAAACGGACAGTGCACTACGGATATTAGGAATAGAATTATGTTAGTATAGTATTAATTTCATTCGTTTACATCAAAAAGTAATAAAACTGTTAGATTTCAGCCATTAAGAAAATAAAATAGGCTCCAGTTTGTTTCTCACGACATAAATAAAAAGAGTACCATGACATTTCTCAGTGAAAAAAAAAAAATTATCCCCACATTTTCATCTCAACTAAGTCTACATAATTGAAAGAAACTTTTATTATTTTTAATAAAAAACAATATACTGCATACGCGTAATAATTGCATACACGTTAATAATGGATAGAGTTTCTTGGGGTGGCGGAAGGAAAGCGTCAGTGGTTTTCCTTCCCTTATTTTTCCATTCCACGCTGAAGAGGCAGACGCGACGCGACGGCATGAATTAAAAAAAAAGAAGCAACAATAAGCGCCTTTGCCACGAGCCGCCAGGGTTCGACAGTGCGGTGCTTATATTGATTCCCCCTTTCCACTCCAACGGCTGGAAAAATAGAATGTATCGGTGGTTCAATCCTGCGGAACGCTTAAGGGTAAGTCAACGGCAAGATATTAGCAAGAGATTTTCGGCTTCTGAGCAGAGTGATCAAGATTTATAAGGCAGATTCCGAGATCACGTTGGGTCTAATTCACTAATTTCGGGAATAGCGTTCATGATATTACTCGCTTACATGATATTATACTAGCTTGATTGCCTGCGGCCTTTTCACGTCACTCGACCAGTTTTTGCCATTTTTTCTGTCGTTTTTTTCAATAAGGATCGTTTTTTTTCTCGATGATATCTAACCTACTCAAATTGAATCCTTGGAATGCCAAACAGTTCTTAGCTTCCAGGCTTTCTGGCTGTTATACAATGCACAATGTGTGGACTAATAGCTGCCACAATGACTTTGGTGCCATTAAAAAGCTTTTTCGCTCCGTCCAAATTCCTCATTACAATCGAATTTTTTACTACCCAAATTCCCGCAAGACGTAGAGGCATAAGGGCAGTCGGTAACACTGTAATAGATAGAAAATTTAGAATTATCAGCGGAACTTGGATAACTAAATAATCATTTGAAAATTCCACGCCGATAACTTTCACCTAACCATTCAGTGATTCAACCAATAAGCGAAACAAAGCGGTCAGAATAAAGCGGTAGTAAACCAACTCGATTTTCTTCATGACATTCGCTTACGCTGGCTGGTATATTCTGGTCACTGCCAGTTCTTACTACTTTTGCCAGCCGTTTGTTTCATAAGGATTTTGTTTTTCGCTCATGTCTAACCTACTTGAATTGAATCCTAGGAGTACCAAACAGTCCTTGGCTTCCAGGCATTTTGACTCTTACATGGTGTGGACTAATGGCTGCCACAATGAGTTTGCTGCCAGTAACCAGCTTCTCCACGATGTTCAAATTGCTCATTACCATCAATTTTTTGACCCTCAAATACGCCCAAAAAGAAAAGGCATAGAGACATTTGGCAACACTGTAGTAAACAGAAAATTAAATGTTTCCACAAATTTTCCTTAAGGTTTCAGACGATGTTAGAGGTGATCGATTCCATCACTTTTTGTTGGATCTCGTTTCGTTCACTCCAAACATTTGTATAAATCAGTCGGTCAGTGATCGGAAGTGGATTTTATCTATTATCATGATTATAGTATTCTACTCATTAAGGTAGGTTTCCATGGAGTACTAAAGAAGTAATCTGGGAGCCTCCCTTTCCTTCCAGCACTGCCTTCTTCAAATCACTGTAACCCCTACTCCCTTTCAATCTATCATAAAATCCTATTATCTTCCTTCCCCTCGCTCGTTTACCTAACATTCTACCCTTTATCACCGTTTTCAACATCCCCTCCCCGCTAAGTACTCCCCCCATCCATACCTTCTGTCTCCTCTGTATCTCATCTAAAAGTTGCCTCTCCTCACCCACCATGTCCAGCACTTCTTCGTTTCTTCTCCTCTCTGTCCATTTAACCTTCTCCATTCTTTTCCATACCCAAATCCCGAATGCCTCCAATCTTCTATCGTCCTCCTTCCTTAGTGTCCACGTTGATTTTATATATAAATTTACATAAATGGATATCCTCACGTCCAAATTCGGCGTTACAACAAATATTCCTAAATGTGAAGGAACACATTTCTCTAAAAGATAAAATGAAGATGAAGCAGTGGCGTGTACATATGGGGGTAGTAGGGGGTACCTCCCCCTCTTACGGTGCCGCCCGCATTGCCGAACATTGCAGAACCACAATTGTAACTTTTTTATATCATAGGATGGCACTGTCTGATATATGCGTATTATGAGTTTAAATAAATCTTTCTTAAACTTTGCATGTGACTTAATTATTTGTTATTACAACTAAAGTAAAGGTAGCTCAGGATATCTTTTGCGCCCCTCCCCTTGAGTATTTTTCTGTATCCGCTACTGCGATGAGGTAAAACTTCGGTCGAGTAGAGAAAATCACCTGGAGAATTGCATATCAAGCAAGTGACGAGGCGAGTGGGAAGTGGCCCAGTTTTCGACGGCTGCTCCGCTCAACAGACTCAACAATTTCGTCCCGCTCTCCGGCCAGCGACATTTTTTTTTCTTTTGCGTTTTCATCTCGCCACCCACCCTGGAGATTCTGAGACAAGGAAAGTGCTTCCGCCTCGGGAGAGTACTGCCCACGTTGTGCCCATACACATATATGTATGTACTTTCGTGCATGCTTCCGTACGTGCGGACCACATACATACCAGCTCACATGCTTGGGGCACTTCCGTTGCCGCGGAGCTGGGGACCAGAAGTCGAGTTCGTTGTCCTCAACCTCAGAGTAATCTCCCCAAATGCACGGAGTGGTTCAGTCTCTTTCCCAATCCAATCCGACCAGATGGAAGAGGGTTGCTCGAAGTTATTCAGTTTTTTTTCCTCTCCCATAGCTGTCTCACCTCAGGAGAGCACAACTCGGTGTCGCACAGTGGGTTTTTCTAATTAAAAAAATAATAACGGTCCATACAGGCATTTGCGTCTTATTTCCGCGTTATAACCTCCTCATTCCAAATAAATTTTTTTTCCATTTTTATTGTTTTCGCAAAATTTGTGTTTATTGCTACTAAGAGAAATCTAAAAAAAGTATTTATAAATATTTTAATATTTTTTTCATAAAAAAACTTGATGTCGACTATAGTAGACATTTGGAATACTTTGAACCCTGAAACAATGTTAATTCATTCAGAAATTGTGGAAAATGTGTGAAGAAAATGCAATGATCAATGAAAAATATGTTTATTAACTATCAAATCACCTCATTAATGACAGTTGAGTTGTCATGTTGATTGAAACTCAAGGTTTACAACTCGTGGTAACTTTGAAAGCAATTTCGTTTCTCTTGAACACACAAGAATACTTTGCACGTTGTGCACCTAACTCGAGCTCCATTGGAACTGCAGCCACGAAATCTGCAGCGATTCTTGGAAGGTGGAGTTGGTATTTCTAATGTAATGTATGTAATGTATTGTAATGTATAATTTTCATAGCCCCAACTGTGCCGTCTTCCTCCATGGTTGCAGATTCTACTGTCGATGTTTCGGAGGCGCTACTCGTAGGTTCATTCCACTCCGCGGTGCAACGTGAAGGTTGGTTAAGATAGGTGGGGGAAGAGCACGACCCAGACTAAGCCACATACGTTCGATTTGTTAGGCCAGGCCAACTCGCGAAGCGAACATTTTTGCTGTGGGTAGAGCCAAGAGCTTTACCTCCTGGGGTACTTACTATGCTCCCTTTTAGAGTAGCACAATCCTGAAATATAGATTCCCGAATTCAATTTGGTAATTTTTTTATTTAAATTATTTCTTCAATTAAATAAAATAATAAAATCAAGTCCGTGCTACTTTAATTAAAATCAACACGGTTATATTTTTTATTTATTAATAAAATAATTGAACAATGACCGTGTTTCGATCCTTTTATACTTCTTAGATTTAATTTCATGGAAATGTTAACTACCTCCACGTGCAATTTTAGTTTTTGACGAACTCTTCACGGCGAAAGCAATATTTTGCTAGTGAAATTTATTCATTTCTTGTACTAATTTTTTTACTCTACCATTTCTGTAGTTATGCACAATTTTCCAGTGTAGTTGTATAGATAAGACTTCGAGCTTTTATAAATCGTTGACTTTGATCTTGGCAAAAGCACATTATTTTTTCGAGAGATTAACTTGAATGCGAGAGGATTGACCTTCTTCATGTCATTTCACGGTGGGATCCCTGTTTCTCCACTTCACTTTACCCGTCTTCACCGAAAATGTCACGCATGTTTGAAAAGCCGTGATAACATCACTGAATGCGTTCCCAAATTAGAAAAAAAACATGCATGATGCTCGGCGCGGAGATTGAGCTGCTTGTCCTTCAGTAACTTTTGCGTCCCGGGCTGGTCCCTGAGGTACACTCTAGAGGGGGAGAAAATAACGAGGATTGCTATAGTGCGGAAAATGTCGCAGCACTTACCCCGAGAAGCTAAAGGTTGGCAGTCATCTCGAACGAGCATTTACGACACGAACGTTCGTGCCCACACCTATTGTCAGGTCTCGAAACGAGCTCCCAAGATTGAACATTTTTGGCGAAGGGTGTTTGAATTTTTCTGCGTTCTTCTATGTTTTCCATTGAAGGTTTCATTTTGAAGTAATTTTTCATGTATATCTCTAATGCTATACGTAGGTGTCTGGGCTGTCGCAAGACATTATTTTCAGGGTTGTTTAAGTGTATTTAAGGCGGAGGCTTATGTGGTTGAACCCCTTGACCTCACGCTACTACCTTACTACTGGGTATACCGCTCAGATTATGAGCCATGGGTCCCTAAAGGGTTCGCAATTTCAATTAGTATTCAGTTTTTCGATGTACAATAATCAAGTCCAATATGAGGGAGCAAACTCAAAACATTCGTTTAGCATTTATTAAAAAAAACATTTATTTCCTCGAAAAAGTGTTTTAATGGTTGACTTGCTAAAAATTAATAACACACGGAAATCTTAATGGTAACATTTCTTTATTTAACAAATTTTGGCGACTCATATATGGAAAAATTTTATTTAGTCAATTGTGCTGATATCATTTTACAATCCATCATCAGGTTAGCCAGCCGTGTTATCTGTACGGACATTTTTTTTCTAATTATTACTATTTTTCCTGAAATAACCATAGCTTGTGTGGACATATTCCCTAGTTTAACATACCGCATTAATTTCATTTGAATCATATATTTTTATGTGCCTCTATTCTGTAAAAACTGCTTCTAAAACTAGAATCTTCCAACCGGATGATATCCACCGCAAACTTATAAACATTATGTCGAATGAAAGTACTACTATTGATTCCACAAAAAATGCGAACGCTAATTTATTAAGGAGATATGAATTTTAAAAAGGATTCAGGTACTGATATTTATTTCAAAAGTTTCAGCGAGAATTACTCTCTCGTAACTCTGCTTATATTATAGCGCATCACAACACTGTACGAAAGAAGTGATTTTGCACGAAGTCACGCGCACGGGTGCAAAGTTTTAGTATAAAACTTCATCCTTTAGTGTATACAACATAACGTGTAACCTTTTCTACAGAGGCGTCTATCCGCATTCACTCACTACGCTGGATGTTTCTCTCCTGTTTCACGAGTGGCAGAAATCTCAGCTCGAGGTTGTCGCGTCGGTATTTCACTCGAGCTCGCTATAGGCGGCAGCACTGCGGATCTTTAGTGGGCTCTCGAGAGCTATTCTGTGTCCCATCTCAGGTGTCGCTGGGTGACAGTGAAATGCCGTGGATGCCGGCTTTAGGCGCTAAGCAGCCGCGGATCGCTTCGAGTTAAGCCTCCGCAAATACCGGCGAACGGATGCATTGATTCCGGTAAACCCAAGCGATACACATAGGTCGCATTTGGATCAAGAGCTTAGTGACTTGACCAGCGAATTTAACCAGCTTCCACCGGGTAATTTAGATTTTTAACATCGATGCACTAAGTGAATTCAGCATGGTGTTATAACATGCAATCAATATTTATTTAATTTTATTTCCAACAGGATGATACCTTAATTTTCATTTTATATTTGTACGTGCCCATTCTATGTAAAAACTGCTTTAAAAAAAAGAAACTTCCAACCGGGTGATGCTTAATACAAACTTAATAACTTTATGTTCACTGAAATTACTATTGTTTAAAAAATTGGCCGTTTCCGACGAAATTTAGCAGTATCATTCACTAGAATACTGAATGGTATACCAGTCACAACTACTTACTACATTTAACGTAATCCTATCCCTACCTCAACTTTCCAATAAGTATTTTCTGTTCAATGAAAAGGTTTATCGCGTAAATAAATGGCAACACTTATGAGTGGTTTCCTTATCCTTTCTTACTTAGTGATGAGGTCTGAATATTACATGCTGAGATAATGGTATTGGTCAGCTTTTTTGGAAGAATAAGTTCTCATCAGTATCCTATTTTGGGCACACATTCCACTTCCTCATCCCTCAGTATAGAGACCTGATCTCGCACTGAAAGTGCACTAGTTTGTGAAGTCAATTTGGTATCAAATACAATAGTTTCATAATTTACAGAGGCTTAAGACTGGCTGAAGCAAGGTAGCAACCAGGGTTGATTGATTTAAATCAGTTTGATTTAAATCACTTGATTTTTATTTTAAAAAAAATCAGGTGATTTAAATCATAATGTGATCTATATGTTTGATTTTTAAAGAGTCAAGAAAAGGAAGCTGTAAGTGTATAATTTTGATTTTTATTTCTTAATTAATACAATGAATCGACAGTTATCAGCACAATGGTGCTCTTAAATAGAAATGGTACTGTAGGAATGCATGTAGCATGAAAATTTAAAGAAATGGCTTTGGTTAGAATACTAGTGTATCCGTTGAAAAAAAATTGTTTTCTGATTTAACTTCTAAGCGTAAGCACCATACAAAGTTGCAATTACAGAATTTTTCTCAACTTCATATGCTTAAGAACCGCATAATATAGCACATTTGATACTTTCAATGGCAATTTTATATTATGCTGGTGTAATTTGTTGATAAAAAATAGCATATTACGCATAGAGCGAGGATAACAAATAGAAGAGGTATCCTGAAGCAATGCAGCCCACTAAACATTTATGTCAACCTGCCTATTTTAGTCAATCTGCAAAGTTTACGGAGTATTATTTGTATCGGAAGAATGCTTTGAAAACAACGTGGTGCAAGAAGGTGAGATATTTGTACGCAATTGTTGGATTCAATTGCAATTCTCGAATCAAAGTATCACTTGCTATTTATATCTGCCTGACTCATACGGAAAAATAAAATTCCATGAATTTGAATCTATCTACACCAGAACACTGTTCTTAAGAATTACCATCTATTTTTTTGACTACATATACTGCTTCGCATGTGCAGGCTCGATTGCCTATTTCCTGCCTGCATATTCCGATGCCAATGTATATTAATGAGCGCCTCCCGAATCCAAATCACTATAGGCCTCAACGCGGATCCTGCAATGGTCCCAATATCATGAATAAACCACGCCACGGAACACCACGTACACCTCACGACTGCGTCAGAACATCAACGTTGTGAAATCCACCAAGAGATGTTACTGGGAATTCTCGGAAACAAGATTTTCCGGTCTATATAAAGCGAAAGAAATAAATTTCGGGGAATTCGGAAGTCTCACTGCGGCGAGTGCGAGATGGCCAAGCGAAGCGAGAGAAAAGAAATGGAGAGGTTAAAACACAATTAATACAACACATCCTAACTAACCCTCGGAGAAAATATAAACATGAGCGATAACTCGTATCAGCACATGGGGCCAAGATTGGAATGGCAATATCTGGGAACACGATATGGATCCGTTTGGCTGACTACAATGATAGCGTTTGTTTTCATATTGCTAACTTCGACTAAAAATTCTATTTATATTAAACCTCGATCACATACGCAAACAGATACAACCGTTCATACACTTGACGATGGAGGCATTAGGTCCCAACATCAATCAAGAATACTGACGTCACATAGAATATTTTCACCTTGAGATCCACTGACATTACTTGGAGCTAATTGTCACGAGTGCGTACCTCCGCTTATGAGGGGCGTGAGCCCAGTGGTAAAAATCAAGCCCCTTATAGCCAAGCCTCATTTCCCTTGAAAAAGTGACCAGCAGTCGGTCGCGAAACGTCGGGGCTATCTCCTTTACGACACGCGGCATACATTCGTATGAGTTATTTTTAATCTCATGGAAGATATATAATTTTTTCTATTATCCATTTGCGCCGAAAACAGCACAAATGTAGCCTTTTGCAACAGGGAATATTTAAAAATAAAAATGAACGATCATAAATCCTAATCCCCAGGGTAGGGGCTACCCACCCACGTGGGGTTCGAACCCGCATGAAAGAACTCTACCCCGCCGACACCGGGGCCGGTGTGATTTGACGGTGAGACCAAAATTTTGCTCTGGCAATGCATCTATTGCTTACATGATCGAAGTCGTTAAATTTAACTCTTAAAAAGAAGGATAAGTATTAAGACTTCTGTACAGTCAACATTGAAGCATTATTCAGCGAGCACCAAACTAGCTAAATAATGGTGGCCGCTCAAGGTAGTGACCACTGAATGAAGGTGGGAGATTTAAGGTTTCCAGGAATTAAAAATAATAAAATGAGCCATACATTAATGTCAAACCACTTATAATAAAACTGGCATGATAATATGGCAAGAGTTTAAAATGTTCAGTGTTATTTTTCACTTTAATGCCAGGTGTAGGAATAAAGCAATACTGGCTGCAGGCCACGGAGGCGCTGCGACATTTTAATAATTGCGAACTCTTCCAGTTTCTAAATTAGAAGACAGCAATTCCCAAATGATATTTCCAAGTATTTTATGTAAGTAATGTCGGAGGCGGTAGCTTAAGGATTAAGCAATGGCCAAAAAATATAAGGCCTCCAAAAAGAGGCGGAATTCGCATTGGTTATACTATTTATACGTTCGAATCTATGGAGAAGGTGAATTGAGGTGGCCGCTCTGGCGAATTGGCGACAGGTATCTACGGAGAAGGCGTATCGAGGTGATAGGTTTCACTGAATTTATAACAATTTAATTCGCCATCTTTCCCTATTTCCCATGATCTTACTTAAATTGGGATTCCAATGCTAGCCTATGCTTTTGGTTACTGTGCAGCCATTCTGACCGCTATTGCTCATATTAACCACGAATATTACAATAGAGGATTCTCAAGTTGGTCTCTGGTTGTATTTTCACCCACCGCGCATTGAAATGGGATTATTAAAGTCGCCACTCGAGTCGCTGACGGTCAAAGTGATCCGAGTATCTCAAAAAGTGGATCGCACTGCACCAAGGAAGTTGTAAATATCTAGAGGGAGCACCACTGGTTTCGAGCGTGGAGCGAAGTGTGGCCGGAATGGGGGTGCTTGGGTAGGACAAGCCACGCCCACTTTGACCAATACATTGACAATCCCATAAGGGTCAATGATTACTATTTGGAGAAATTTTTGGTCATAACTCGGGAATAAATTAAAATCAACTATGGAACGCACAATTTAAACCTTTTTTCTTACTTCATTGGTAGGCTTCGCGAACTTATGACTCGAACATCTTTTCCCAGGGAAAAATTATTATCAATCACCACGGTTACGTTCTACAAGCAGCTCAACTTGAAATAAAATTTTACGAGAGTAAACTAGTCATTTACCTGCACTTATGCTGGTATTGAACTTTATTACAGCCAACGGAAATCTAACAATTACACTAATAAAGTATATTTTCAAGGATATCCCCACCAATGAAATGGCTAACAGACACAGAGTTTATACATTAATAGAATTATCGTGAACGATAGGAAAAATCCTTTGAAAATCACCGGAGAAATACTAATGATTATGATAGCATTTTTCACTTAATGCAGCTCATTTTCGGAACAAAACTTAGCCACCTCAAAATATCAGTCGGAGACTATGTCCAAAAAATTGTCCAACAAAGATGGCGGAACTTTAATCACTCTAAAAAACTCGGAAACAGCGCCTACAGATATTCACAACCTCCTTGCACTGATCTCATCGCCAGTGGCGCAGCGAGGGGGGGTTTGGAGGATAAACCCCCCCCCCCCCTAGAGCTCACAGAAATTTTTAAGTTAAATCTATTTTTCCTAATTGGATTAATATTGCTCATAGAATAGTGTGAGGATTAATAAAACATCCCTCAGAAGGCCGTAAAAATCACCATTTTGAACCATTTATCTTAATTTTTTACCGGCGGAAGGCCTTCGCACCTCCCGCTAACCCTGGCGGGTATGCAATACCCTAAGCCCCCCAGTATTAGTTGCGCCTGAAACCCCCACCCCCCTAGCCTTAATTCCTAGCTGCGCCCCTGCTCATCGCCGCTCGGCGGACATTTTTGACAACTAAATAAAATGCGACCGCTGTGACAAGAGAAATCAACCTTCAAGGGCATGAAATAAGGAGCTCCTCTATGTATACCCCTTGATATAAACTCTCAGGTAGTACCTACTGAAAACTCCCTTCCTCCTGCTTCTCTCGTGAGCCCATATAGGAGGGAGGATATACACAAGGAAAAGGTGATCCCAGGTCGACTAAAATATGCGAAGGCGGGAAACGGACGTAGGCCAATGTCAAGTGGGCGGCTGGGCGTTGGCCGCAAAAGATACGCCACGTCCACAAGTGAACGACCCGGGAACGACGCTCATTATAAGGGACAGGAAACTCCTCCGATTGGGGAAGAAACATTAATTTCAACTCCGCTCATAGTCGTTACTTTAAATGAAGTTTGACTCATACAGCTTACGGGATGGAAACATATTGGCGTGAAATTTCTGTGAAGATTTGTAAGAAATAATATTAACATTGAGTTTAAGCAGACAGAGTTTAAGTGCCGGTTTTTATTCCGTGTTTGACGGCACAGTTGGCGCCATCCTCTATCAACTTATAAAAATTCATACGTACTCCCGTAGTTAAGGATTTGTTTATGTTCTTTGTTGAAGTTGGTTTTGCTAATGGTTGATTAAAACGAAGTGAAATAGTAAAATGTGATTTTATTATTTGGTCTTCAAAGATGGAGCTAGTCCTGCAACACGTTCGCATTGTCCGCCTGAATCTTCGGGATTGCTGACATAATTTTAAATGATCTCAGCCAGCATTTTCCCTAATATTAAGCATGAAACTGCAAGCCTATGAGGTCCTGATGTTTACCCTTATTTTCGCGGGCCGTGGCGGGGTAAAGTCCTTCCACACAAGAGGTAGCGTGTGCGAGTCCCACCAGGGCAGGATGCCCCTATACAGGTAATGGATGTTCGTGTACGTTTGATTGTCAAGCTAAAAACCCCAAAGTATAATGCCATTGGACATGTGTTCGGTGGTACAGGAATAAAAAATGAGCGTACAGAGCCACAAATACGGTTCGTGGATTTTCGCCGACCCGCATTGCTGATTCGAAAACCTCCACGTCAACAGATGCATCACCGAGGCAACTTCAAAATTAACCATCTCTAAGCCCCCAAAATCGTATCATAAGCGCACGACTTAGGAATTTAACCTCTCTGAAACTAAGAAAATAAGACTTCGGTGATTTTTTCTAATCATTGAAGCGTTACTTTAGACTTTTCAACAATCAAAGCAAAGCTTGCGTATAAAGCGCGCAAAGGTCGTGCACGGAAGGCATGGCGTTAGAGACATTTAAAACAGTTGCTATGTTCGGAATCCAACGTTCACATTTAATCTGTAATCACATGTAAACTTTTTTCTTCGCTTTCAGTGTAAAAACCATTATTATACGCATTTGGAACAAAATTGCATTATTCTCATGCAGAATAAAACTCAATAGGGTGAATCAGATCGTACGTGATAAAAAAATTATCGTTTTACCGATCACGAGAGTTGTCTAAAGTTGAAAGGGCGGCACAAAAATAAAACTCGGACGTATGCTTTGAAAAACAAGAGCACAGAACCGACTTTAATTTGATTAAACACTTAAGGAACGACATGAAATATCTGAATTTAAAAAAGTGCCACCATATTTTTTATCAAGGAGGTGCCACCATATTTTTTTTCATCTAAAATGCAATAGAAAAGGGCAATCACACTCGAATTCTAGTGATGTAATTCGGATGGATATTCTCGGTAATTGATACTTCGATGCAACACGTATATCACCGGCTAGGAAAAATTTAATTAGTGAGGCGCACAACCGATAGAGGAAGACAACCAATTAGTCTTCATGCTACGCTTGCATCCAGTCGTATGAAATACTACCGCAATGCAATGAGTGGCATCATAGGAACGCAAAAATTTTCTCTTCATTTCTAAATGGAAAACTTGAAAATATTAAAAAAAAACCTAACTGTCTCCCTGATCGTATTTTCATGACGATGTTACCACAAGCGCTTGCAGTTTTATCTCGTCAAAAATTATTTGCGGAATTATTTCTTAAACCCGCACTGCATGCCCTGACCATGTAAATAAATGGTATAAATATAATTCGGGACGTTTAAGTAACCTGAAGCACAACGGAGGAAGTGAGTTATACTTAACTCCTATAATCCTCATCAATAATCGACAGCCCTCAATCCTAAGATTTGTATATCCATCAGGCAAATGGATATTTAACATGAAAAATTCAAGAAAAGGCATAAATATTTCTCTCATTTACCATATTAATCTGTCGTAATGGTGAGCTAAATTGTTACGATTTGAGGAACAACAATACAAAGTTTTATGGTTTCCTGCAGTATTCATAGAAATCACTATCGAATTCAGGGTATTCACCGGTACGTCTGGCACTCAGTATAATTTCTGGATATCTTTAGATTACACATCCATGATAAAAACACAAATGGTAATTTCCACACTATTTAATTTAACACTCAACGACCGACCATGGTGTCAACACTTCGCGACATTTTCAAGATGAATTTTCTAGATGAAAATGTCACAAAGTGTTGACACCTTGGTCGGTCGTTGAGTGTTAAATTAAATAGTGTGGAAATACCATTTGTGCTTTTATCATGGATACAGTAAACTTCCAAAAAATCCAGCCTGAAACGATTTGATATGCATAGATTACATGATGAGCATTTTCAAGATACTTAAAGTGAATGCCTTGAATTTTCCAACACATTTCATCGTCGAGATAAATTCCACGACTTTTCCAGTTCAGCGGACACCCAGATAATAAGCGCAATTGTAACCAAAATACAATCATCAAATCGGGCAAATCATTAAATGGATCATCAAATGTAACCTACATTTGAAACCTGAACCCGGGAAAATGGTTGCGAACTGGTATATCCGACAAGAGTACCACAGCAAGGCACTACGTGATACATTACTCAAAATGTAAAATCTGCACAAATCCTTTAAAATTTTGTGAACAATTATTGAATGAATCAAAATTCCGTTTAGTTGCGAGACTGAGACAACTGGTAGTTCCAGTTGGGCTAAAGTAATTCTCTTTGTGGCACTTTTTAAGGAAATATTCACAACCGTTATGAAATCCAAGCTCCCGTTTCTCCTTGATAGACGAACTCGGCGAGCATGACATAACCAGTGTGACTATATTTACGTAAAATATCCCATGTGCAAGAATAGTTGTTATTGTCGATACACGTCTTTACACGTCTACTAGTGACCATAGTTACGTCGATGGATCTGAATATAAAGAAAGTAATTAGATTTTCTTTTTTCTCTTGTCTTGACCTCTTTTAATTAATGATTAAAAATTCGTGGAGTATAGGTCAAATAATGCAAAAAAATTTTTGCATTATATGACCTATACTCCAGGAATTTTTTATCATTATAAAGAAAAGTATCAAAACACAATTCCAAGAGACGACGTGAAACTCACAACAAGTCAAACTGACGCGGGAAGCAGAAAAGAGAAACTAGGCAACTTTGCATTTTGCAGCGAGCGGAGAAATGAGGAAAATAAGAAAAGATAGAAGAGGATAAAAGAAAGCAGGACGCGAATAAAAACGAAAGTAGAAACGGGGAAAGGTGAAGGAAAGTAGAATTTCCAAGAAGGCATGGAACATAGAGGGGATGACGACTCCTTCGCACAATTGGACGCGGGAACAAGACCAGGGAATTGGCGGACAGAGGTGCGTGCCGTCCAGGTGGACCCCGTAGAGAAGTGAAATAGAATAGGCATCTCTTAATATTTCAACACTAGAAAGTCTGCAGTACACCACGAGAAACAAAACCGCCAACAGCACAGAAAAACCTGCGGTGTCCAAGATAGAGGTTCATGGTGCGGAGTGCGCCGATGACATTTTTTTTGGAGTAGGAAATGTATTTAAGGGAAACATAAAACGAAAAAAAGTAGAAACCGAATTACCCACTAGCCATTTGTTTAAACCCTCAACGTATTTATTATTATTATTCTACACCTACATACTGCCCCTCAAACCGCCTAAAAAGGTGTGTGGCAAGGGGGATTAGGTTACCAGCCGTTTGAGATAAGAAGCAGTTACTTTTAAAAAAAGGTGTGCCGCAGGGGGTGTTAGGACACCAGCCGTTTAAAACATTAAGCACGCACTCAAACAAAATTACGACTAGTAAGTATTTATCAAAGCCCTTTATGGTTCGGGGGAAAAACGAATTCTCACATCTATACGTTCGCCAAAATAAATCTCTTAATCTATCGATTCTGTCGGACCATGACATATAGTGGGGCTCTAACATTATGTTCTCCATATCACTCTTAAAGATATCTATTCTCAATTGCTCCAGTAATCTAAGCCTAGCGCGCAGCCTCCGAGTCCCTAGCGGCTCCCAGCCTAATTCGATTAACATCCGTGTAACGCTTTCTGTATGCCAGCAGCTGTTCATTTACCAATTAAACCAGAACAGCCGGCACTATACGGTTCTCGACCATGCACTTGGCTAGTTTCTTGGTTTCAGAAATCAAGTAGAACTTACTTCAACAGCAATTTATTTATTCCCGACAGCTAATAAAAGTCTCAAATGAAACGACGGAAGAACTTATTTTACCATAAATGAAACATTTTTCAAGACTGATGATATATATCAGAGGAGAGAATAGGAAAAAATCTGATGGGCAAATAACGCAGAGAGGATAGAATATTTTCTAAAATGAAACACGATGGAGATAAATTTCGAGGATAATATCAATGTAAACAAATGAGATAGCCCGTACAAGAGACAACTTAGCGAAGACAATTGGAGATAAAAAATATAAAAAAGGAAGAAAGAAAAAAACCGACAACTGAGAGAGACGATAACATTGGTAGTGTGCGAACATGAGGCGCTGTTTCTGAATCGGCAGTTAATTGAGAGAAACAGAAATATTGGAAATGAAACAGCTATGAGCATTCTATAGTTGGCAGTAGAATTTCCAATAAGGCTGAATATTGAGGGAAGAATTAAGACGGTCCATTCCAATAGGGTGGTTTCCTATTATTTTTTTATTGCCTAAATCGAAAGATTATTACTCCTGGAGTACGTATTTCACGCTTTTAGATTTTTAAATGACGATTTCTATTTTTCGCGATTAAATGAAAAGTGAAAATTTTCAAGCGCGCGAAAATGCGACGCGTAAGTATGAATGACGGTAAATCTCTCCGTGTGAAGTACTTCTGGTTCCCGCTGCCGCCCTGTGAGGTGACCTTGAGGCGAGTTGAGCGCTGATACGACGCAGGCTGCTAGCGCTTGGCTTAAATAAGGATTATTAATACCTTATCAAATGAAGAAAACTTTCTGACCTTAGCCAGTTTTAATAAGTGATTATTAAGACATGTTTCCCTGAGCTCTGCGCCTCATGCATGCATTGGTAACCTCAGACGATGTATAATTCCTATCTTCTCGTATAGAAACTAGGTCCCTGTGACGTCACGTGGAGTGGCATCGCATGGGCGCCAATCTGGCCCTTTTCAAATGAGGATAAAAATGGACCATAGCCATTCGTCTAAACCGGTATTTCTAAAACGAAATAATTTGTATATTATGAATACAGTAATGGTGGGTAACGAATCGTAATCAATGCCTTTCGTTTTCTTTGATGAAGGAAACTACCCTATTCTCTCTGGCGCATTCAGAACTTTTCTAGCCTATTCTCGTATCCCCTGATTTTTTCCGGAGCAACCAGTTTTTCAGTCCAACATCAACCCTGAAAGAGACGATGTAAATTACGACCTTTGCAATCTGAATGAAACCATAAAAAATTAATGTACACAGTAGTATTAATGACAGTATCTCCTACGATGACTTATTATTGTCGAAGCTACCCATTAGGATATACCAAATTCGTAATTGTTGTTACAAATTTGCAATAAAAGTAGGAGAAAAGATATTTTCTTTTCTATAAGTGATATAAGATAAAAGATAATTTATAAACACTACTCATCATTTCCATTCATTTCTCTCACCAACGATCCCTGATTGTCGTAAATACGAATTTATACTATTGACGCAAATGTGCATTTCTTTTCGGGATTTTTAATTTCTGATCATTTTTTCACGATTTTTTTACAAAGGCTTAAATTAATATACAAAAGGTAAAAGTTTCAAAAACAACGATAACGCGAAAAATTACATTCTCGAGGACCATATAGCCTCAACTATCACCGATCCCCACCGTTTTATTTATCATCAATTATCATTGAATTTATTCATGATTTCTCCATGAAAAGCTACCGCAAAACACGGGAAAAATCCTAGGCCGTCTGGAACGTGTGAAGAAAATCAGAACTCAGGACACGTAGACAGCGATGCAGGGATGGAAGCAGACTGTTGGGGAGATTAAAGACCAGGGGAGTGGATTCCGAAGGAGCGGAGGAGTATAGAGGGATGGAAGCGGCAGAGAAGACAACTAATGGGCCCCTGAAACGGATGAGAAAAGAGAATGGCTCGATCCCCGCCACTGGCGCCCCCACAGGCCACTTCACGAAACACACACTGGCTCGCCTCCTGAAAGAATAAAGAAGGCCGAGGGATGAGTGCCGCCAAGGTACTCCAACTGGACCATCCCATTTCTTTTTCTTCCACCCTACTCGCGCCAGAAGTGGGTAGGAGACGACTCTATTCCTGCCCGCAGGACACCTAAAAGCGTGTGTATCGATCCGTATACGATGGCGTGCTAGAGGGGGAAAAAGGCAGGGGCTGAGAAAGGTGGAGGGGGAAAAGAGAAAGAGGAAAATAGGGAATATACACGAGGGAATCCGGCGAACCCTTGCTGTGAGTGTGTACGAATGTTCGAGGGGCGATTCGTGTCTCGAAATCTACGAATAATCGTAGAGCAAGGTTGCCGATGATGGGGATAGAAAATCGAATATCGATAGTTTCAGGTGATAGTCGATTGTCATCGATTTTAAGTGGTCGTTGATTTTCGTTGGGCGCAAGCGGACTGCATTGAGGAGGCCCAATTCCATCCCATAGAATTCTGTTTTCTGCAGCCACTTTGGTCGCATTTTAATCGATTTTCAAAAATGTTCGCGGCGCGGAGAAGATTGTAATGCGATCCACTTTTTTTCCCAATATTTGGCAATAAAACGTATGCCATTGCGAGTAATAGCATCGAAAAGAAATGAATTGGATAGATCATATCATCATGTGTATAAATTTCGGTTGATACCACATCTCCCCGTGAAACTAGCATCAATTTGTCCGTCAGCGACGCGATTTGTGACTTTTGTGAACCCATTAAATGCGCGGTGGGTGACAACACTTTTAGAAGCCGACTTGAGGATCCTATTTCGTAATATTCGTGGTTCGGCGACTGCCTTTTACCTATTTACAACTGTTATCAAATGGACCTTGGTATCGAGTTCCTATAGTAGGTAGTCAAATACACATGGTCCTCGAACGTCGACTGAAGCATAAACCTGGTAACCAGCGATTTTCAGGGATCGCTGATTGGCATTACTATTAGCCATTCCTCTGACGGTTCGCGGGAACCAAAACATGACAGTAAGAGTTAATAATATTATATGCGATTGGCTAAAGCAAGGGGACGCATAGAGGAGGCCCAATTCGATCTCGTATAATTCTGATTTCTGTTGCCATTTAGGTCGCTTTTTATTAGGTTTTTCAATATGTCCGCGGTGCGGCGATGAGTGCCATGCGATCTGCTTTTCTCCAATATTTTGCATACGGTATTTGAAAATACCATTGAAGGATACCAGGGGTACCGTGGAAGACTTACGAATTTGATAAGTATTATCATCGTGAATGTAAATTTCGGCTGACACCCATAATTATACCTCATTTGCCCGTGAAACTCGGATCCATTTGTCGGTCAGCGACGCGAGTGGTGACTTTTGTAAACCCATTTAAATGCGCGGTGGGTCACAACACATTTAGAGGCTGACTTGAGGATCCTCTTTGTTAATATTCGTGGGCTAAAGTATCATTTGATATCATATCAAGTACCATACGGATGTGGAAACCCGGTAGAAAAAATTAACATAAACCTCAGTCCACGCATTAGTATTCAGGCTAATTTTCTTAGGTCTTATGAAGGCTTCCATGTGTTGGTGTAAATGGAGATGAAGATATTCCGGGCTTTACTCCGCGTCGGTCCACATTTCGGTTATGAGACTACATAAGAGAAACGGAATACTTTTCCCTCGTGAGACCTCATTTAGAGTACCCTGCCAGTGTATGGGATCCTCATGAGACAGGCTTAATCAACGATCTGGAGCGCGAGCAGTTGGTTTTTGATTTGGTCATTTATGTCTAATACATACCTTGGCCAGTAAACAAACAACTTTTTTTCACAAAAAATCAAGATGTGTTCTGCCAATAGGTACCAGATCTATATGCCTAATTAAGATCAAATAGACGACCTATTGCCGTTTGCATAGGAGCAATATACGAAGTTTGGACGCTCGCTCTCAAGAGAATTTGGTTAGGGGTAATGCGCAGAATACGTACGGTTGCGGTCAAGGAAGCTTTGGGCACTTCGCGGAAAACGGACGCTCTCATCTGCCGAGGCAGGTAAAATGTGCTGATGGCCTTTATATTTTTAACTTCGATAGGGATACCTATTTTCCTGACTCTGGGAAATTTGCAATCATCAATCAAAGTGATACATTGACCAAGACAGGTTATGACGATCATGGAAGCAATTCTCTTAGATTCACACATGAAATCATTTCTCCTTCCTGAATCCTATTGATTACGCCTTTTTCTAGTGCTATGAGATCAAAGCGCGAGATACGTAGAAGGTGAAAAGTGAAGAAAGACAAAATCGTGGATAAAGGACTTGATAAGGTGAAATAAGATTTGGTGCTTTTCCGGCGAATAATGTGGATATAAATTCCCAATTTTAACCAACTACTGATGGAGAGAACTGGAATCATACTATTTAGTTATTTTTTTGCTGTTAAATAAACCAAATTAATTGTAAAAATAGACTTAGCAGCGGAAAAAAAAACGACATTCAACAGCCCAGAGGATGAGCCCCGAGTCCGAGCTTGGAACTTCGGCTAAAATGGAGACTTTAACACGGTGAGAATCCCGAGAAGAGTTAACCGGCCTTGATAAGGTATTTGGAAGATACAGAGACAATACGAATTAAGACGAATGAAAAATATTAAGACTTCATGAGACTGAAACCCAGTTAAGTTAAAATCGTAGAAGGTAATGCCGCGCTCAAGTTCAGCAGTGACCGTAATTTTACGGGGAAAATAACGCGAACTTCGGCGAACCAATAGATATAAAAAATCAGAAGGAAGTTTTCCTTCGTTCGCGTGCCGTACGACAATAGATTTCGTTCAGGGGGAGACAATTTCCGTCCCAGACGAGCGGAAATGGCGGTCGTATGCGACCTCCAGCTACTTCAACACAAAGCCGCGGAAGTATAAACATGCAGGTAAGAAGGACGAAGAAGGTTGCCAAATCTCGAAAAAAAAACAATCGACGACGCATTAGGATATTGTTCTCCTTATAAAACAAGACGAGCGTGATGCGCCCGCTCCCAGCGGGCTTCCCCCGCTCTTTTCAATGCAGGTCCACAGAGGGATAGGCGCGTTTCTAATTTTAAAATGTAGAAAAAAACGGAAGGGTCTTATGTAGAAATTTAATTGGAATGTTCATGTACAAATTGAGGTCAGAGGACCTCTTTAAACACAACATAGGAATTAATTACACTATCCTCTGTTAATACTTGTTTAGCGTTTTCCTTAATATTTACAAAAATATCTTGAAAAGATCTTACCCAAGAGAATGCTACATAAAGTTGGCCATGAGACATTACAGGGTCAGGCAGGAATAAGCCAGCTCTTTGCAAAGTCTGACCCTGAGCCTTGTTAATAGTCATCGCATAGGAAACCTTAATGGGAATTGTCTGCGAGTCAAATTAAAAGGCATGGTGGGATCCGACGGCGTTAACTGTATTCTTGGGATGAGGACAATCTTGCCGGAATCGATTATTTTTTTAATCGATTATTTTTTTTAATTCTTAAAAACAAATTTTAGGAAACAATAGCAATATTTAGGAAGTAAGATATGCCGTCGCATGTTCTCTGATAAATTCTGTGCATTTTGGTACCTCATTTGTAGAGTTTGGTTGCGTATAAGTTGAGGAAAAGGTATCTATACAGTAGAAATAACATAGAGGATTCTTATGGCGCTGGTGATTGTTTTCGTCGTTTGAGTAATAGGGTAGTTTCCTTCATCAAAGAAAACGAAAGGCATCGATTGCGATTTGTTACCCACCATTAGTGTATTCATAATATACAAATTATTTGGTTATAGAAATCCCAGTTTAGGCGAAGGTTAATGGCCAATTTTAACCACATTTGAAAAACGCCAGATTGGCGCCCATGCGAAGCCACTCCACGTGACGTCACAGGGACCTAGTCTCTATACGATTAGATAGGAGTTTTACGTCGTCTGAGATTACCAATGCATGCATGAGGCACAGAGATCAGGGAAACATCTCTTAATAATCACCTATTAAAATTGCCTATCGTCGGAAAGTTTCCTTCGTTTGATAGGGTATTAAAAATCCTTATTTAAGCCAAGAGTTACCAGCTAGCAGCCTGCATCGTAGATGCGCTCATAGCCTTGCACCAAGGTGGCCTCACACGGCGGCAGCTGGAATCAGAATGACGTCACACGGCATTTCCCAGCATTCATACTTAGCCGTCGCGTTTTCACACGCTTGAAAATTTTCTCTTTCATTAAATCGCGAAAAGTAGATATTGTCATTTATAAATCTGAAAGCGTGAAATACGTACTCCAGGAGTAATAATCTTTCGGGTAAGGCAATAAAAAAATTATAGGAAACCACCCTATTATCACCAGAAGCTCACAGATATTAAAAAAATAATCTCCTTGGAAATACTGGTGCCGAATTTGATCCCTCAAGGTCCATTTATACAGTCCGTTCAAACACGGAGCGAGTCCGATCGTTTCCGTTCAGCTAAAGATGCAATCGTTTATACCTACGAGACATATCTTGAGTGAGATACGTGAGTGGGTACGCGTCGTGCATTTGTTCTCCGAGGTTCTCGTTCCGTCCTTGTGCCCGAGAGAACACAGACTGTACACTGTACAGTACTGACAAAATTTTTCAGCAAGAGTAAAAATGGTTGAACATTTGTCTTTGAAAGATTTATGTGATACAGCCGTATTATTAGACGGAGACGAAAGTGAAGGGAAAATAAGTTACATCGTCGATCAAGTAAAGAGTTTCCCGAGGTAAAAAAGAGTTTCAAGCTAAGAAAAATAGATGGATAATATTAGTATTGTATAATAAAATTTACTACCGTACAGCTTCAAATAACTTCTGTGTCATTTTTTCCTAGTGTAGAAGCGCAGAATTCAAGTTCTGTGACAGAACTGATCGGAGGCTATTTTATACAGAATTAGACTTGTTCCGACGCGTTGTTGGGGATGATTAAAAAAACTGATGGGGATACCAAAAAAACCAGCAGTGAGAGCTGAGAAGCTTCGATCATTTGTGATGGATTTACAACATATGGTTTGAATGAATAATGTCGCCTCAACGTTTACTCGACGAAGGCTAATATTTTTGGATGGCCATTTTAAAAACATCTAACGTTCATCTTGGCTATCATAAAGTTTATCGCTGAAAATTGACGGACTCATTACCCTAGTTATTCAAAGATTTTACAAGTGAATATTTTAAAACAAAGTTTCAATAAACTAAAATCCAAGCAAAATTACCTTTTCGCATAAAAACGAAAAGTGCTTCTTTGAGGATCAAGCCTAAGTCTTTACTGCTTTCGTATAGAGCCCGCTACCGAAAAGAAGGTTTTCATGTCAATAGAACAAAGCACTTCAAAAGACTCAAGGCCTCAACTTTTGAAAAACAGACATTCTTTTAGGAGCGCGATTATATGGCGTTCTTCCGAATTATTTAAGGGGAATACCCTAATCGCTGGTTAATACCCCTTTACGCCCAGCTCTCTCCCTCAGGTTTGAGGAAAGGTCACCCGACATTCCGCAAAGGAATAAAATGATTGCCCGACAAGGAGGTTCCATACGGTCGTTTGCCAAAGGAGAGCGAGGCAGTAAAAGGGGAAGATAACGTCCCAGAGTTTCCGGAAATTAAAATAAAGAGATGAAGAATGGCAAGCCGCCGTGATAGCGCAGAGCTTTGCGCATTAAAAGGAACAA
This sequence comes from Ischnura elegans, assembly GCF_921293095.1. Classification (NCBI taxonomy): domain Eukaryota; kingdom Metazoa; phylum Arthropoda; class Insecta; order Odonata; family Coenagrionidae; genus Ischnura; species Ischnura elegans. Next base: position 74,267,539 of record NC_060254.1, read on the forward strand.
AAGCTTACCGACGGGTTAGGAATGACGATCGAACTCCCTCAAAGGGTGTGGGTTTCGCAGCAAGAGAAATCAAGAGACGAGTTAGCGCGTCTTCAGCCAGCTAATTTAAAGGAAGTCCATAGGGAAGACGCATACTTGCCGCTCGAAACGGTAATTTTGATGACGGATTTATCGCTTAAAAATTATGATCATTATTATCATCATCACTAGTCAACAATCTTGAGATTGGTTTGACGCTATTCTCCACTCAATTTTTCAATCGGCTAATTTTTCACACCGAAGTATCTCTTCTCTTTCTCATCCTTCCTTATCCGTTCCATTGCTATTTCATTCGAGGTCTTCCTTTCCCGTTCTTGCCACCCACTTTTCTCTCGACGATTATCAATGTTTTAATGAGGCTTCTCTCCTCTTAGAATGACTTACTCATTACTTACTCGATCGATCCACTTGATCGTCTTCATTCTTAAGAAGCACCACATTCCGGAGGCCTCTACCCCTTATTTTGGCTTAAATTATGGTTCCAGCTTTAACTTTTCGAGGTACATATAGTTTGCCCCAGTCAACACTTGACCGTATCTCAAACATAAATAAACACAACTGAGAGAATAATAAAAAGGAAAAATTGTCAAATTTCAGATGTAAGCAAATGTTTACAACGATCTATTTGTGTATGCCCAGCATCTACTTAGTTGATACTATAAAAACCACCTTATAGGTCGAGAGGTGGCTAAATTTTATGACACTTGCTATTAATTTTTAATTAAATTTCGGTTGCAGATTAAGGATGTACCGATTTGGTATAAAAACATGATGAAAAAGCACAAAGCGTATTAATAGAGTTATAATTAATTTTAACAAAATTATGATTCTCTTTCATTGGATCGTATGAAGTGCACTCGTTACTTTTCCAATTTGGTACGAAATTAAGTAAATTATTACTCATGTAAATTTATTTTTTCAGTCGATGAATCGTAAATTACGAATTTCTACCTTTATATCTAATCGGAACATACTCAACATGCAGCATAAATTTAATTCATAATTAATAGCGAGTGTCATAAAGTATGTCGGAAACACACAAATGACCCGTAATGCGGTTTACTAACAAGGGGAGACCACGCACCTTGCTCCGCCTTTTTCAAAGTCGTATTTTTTATGCGGCATTCGGAATGGCGAACACATCTCTGAACTGTTAGTGGTTCCATTGAATTGAGTTTTCTTGGATATTACACAATTACTTATACCACTTATGTTTTACAGAGCGCGTCCCGGGTTTCGATGAATTATAATTCGGGTTCGAATAGAACTACGCTTATCCATACACCACTTTTGCAATTGCGATTCATCTGTTTTCTTGTTTACTAATGAACTTCCGCAACTGCCTCCTAGGTGGCATTAACTTTCAATTGGGGGAATTACGAAGTTCAGTCTGGAGGAATGCTGGTTGATGTTGCGGAGAGTTGCGGAGGCATGTCCCTCATATATACGGGCCAGTATATAAGGGCCATGGGCGGAGGTTTAGGATAATGTGAAAGATTGAGAATATCCCAAGTGATTCAATTAAGAAATTTACTCAGCATGCATTATCATCATCATCGAAACCCGGGTCGCGCTCTTTAAAAAATAAGTGGTATATGTGCAGAAAAGTTTCTCGGGTTTTCCACCGGTTGATGTCGTCCATGTCTCCCGACGTTTCGATCCGCGACTTGCTGATCATCCTCAGGAGATCTTCCGAATCATCCGGAATCATCATTAGAAAGATCCCCTGAGGATGATCAGCAAGTCGCGGATCGAAACGTCGGGAGACATGGACGATATCAACCGGTGGAAAACCCGAGAAACTTTTCTGCAACTGATACGCCGGGAAAACCTAAGATCATACATAAGTGGTATATGTAATTGCGCAATATCCAAGAAAACTTATAATGGAATACCACAAAGTTAATCATCACAGTAATTTTTTTTACATTGAATTGGCCTTAGTTTAGCTGTAATTAATTAATTTTCGAGCGGTATTTTTAACAAGCGCTATGTAATCCCAAAATAACGCAGTATTTTGTAGGTGGGTCGGATGGAGTGTTGGTGAGCGTCGTTGGATCTCACCCGGGGGACCAGGGTTCAGGGCTTCGTTACGGCAGTTTATATTGTTCACTTCATTTTGATCATGCGGCGACAAGTATTTCATTAATTTTAATTGCAGCAATCATAGGCATGGGAATTTTTTAAATAAATAAGTCTCTAAGTATCAAATCTGTAGATGTAGGCAAACCCAGATTGGCGCTCGTGTTCTTGACAGCAGACACTCTATGAACAACTTTCTACCTAACAAACACATGAAAATAACGCTGGTGTGTATAGAGGAGCCTTCCACCGGCGTTTGGACCTCTATAAACACAAACAAATGGAGAGGAGAGGGCGGTATAGAGAAGTGAGAGGAGGCCTTCCCTGGCGGGGTTCGCATGAAAATTTAATGTCGGGGCTTAAGTGAAAAATGCGTGCGTCCACTAATCTTCGTAACACACCTCCACCTTGCCACCAGGCCTCCCCCTAGGGATCAGAAACATCCCATCTCCGAAAAGGGGATCCCTGGAGTTTCCACCTGAAGAGGATCTAGGGAGGAGAGACCTCGAATACTTTACACTTTATGAATGCGGTTTATTATTATTTTTAGGCGGTTACGTCTCCTCCAAGCAGGGAAGACGGAGCAACTCTAGTTACTCCAGCAGGATTATGGACGAAAACGGACATAGTGAGAAGGTTGGGGGTAAAAATATCAAATTTAATATGAGAATAAGTAGCTCCAGTAGCGCGGAGGATACACGAATTTCTCTACAACACGCATACAAATATTTCATGCGAAATATTAAGTCAGATTTAGGTACTTCCAGTTTTTGTGGAGATCAACAGCTAGAGATTTGAGTAAATATATTATATGAATGTGAAATTATCACAATTAAAGTGACAGTGATAACAATTATAGCATTGGAATCAGGGGGAAAAATTTTTAAACCTTCCAGTTCAGTTATCCACATCCCTGGTTTTAAATAATCTATTAAACAATTATTCTTGTTTCCTCAAGGGGAGACAATTAACTACGAGTAAAAGGCTGTTAAAGTGTGTGACAAGGAAATGTTTAAAATTATATTCCTGAGGAAAGGAGTAAAGGGTGGAATGGAATTCGAATAACAATCGTATTAGATCGGACTCTAAATTAGTATCACACAATTTCATTTATCCGTAGTAGTCACAAATATTGAGAAACGACCCTTTTTTTATTTCATCTTTGGGATCCATATGCTGCTCGTCTCTTTTACTAATTTTGAATATAAGATAGAAAGCAAAAATAACACTTACGGACAAAAAAAGCGAATTATCATAAGTTTAGGTCTTCAAATCTTAACAGATAATATTTTTTTTTTATTTTCGAAAATACAATGGGATTACTTTAATATTGCAATATTCCTCTGTAACTGACTGTGCCATACTATTTGCCTGGACATTATTGTTCCAAATGATATATTCCATAACTTTTTATAGCTTTCTATCGGTAACTTGCGGTTTTTTCTCACTCGTAAGGCCTCATCAACTATATTAAACTGAGGATAAATGAAGGTTACCCATTCAAATGAGCTTTAAATTACTCTGGATACAGAATTCAGCGTCTCAAAGTTTACTCGCGGAGAGAAACGACTTTGGACGCACCTCGCGGCGCAATAGCATGGCTTGAAAGCCATAAATTTGGAGGATTACTTCACGATATACGAAAAAAGAACCTAGAGCAAAATAAACGTCGTTAACGTACGGAGGAGATATACTGCAGCAGCGGTCTCGCAGACATGGCCACGAAACTCGCCAAGGTACATACAAACCGTCGTGAATTTTTTACCGACTGCAATTCAACCTAACGGCTCCTCTCCCGGGTAGATGCCCTGCGAGAAAATGTGTAGGTACTGCGTAAAATGGGCCAAGGGACACAGAGAATCCCTTTCGTTTTACAGCGAAAAATGCGCAGTGTTATCCGAAACCGCACCAGTGAATAAAGGCAAACAACGCATTTAAAACGCAGGGGAATCTCAAAGGAGGCTGGAGAACGCTTTTACTCGAACGAAATCCACAAACAAACACTGACATTTCTCGAGACATAGAAAGATGCAATTATAGAATCAACGTTGATGCTACACGTGAAAGCAGTAAACGTGTTTATCAACTACTTTATTTAAGCCCTTTATTGTTCGGAGAAAATGGAATTCTCATACCTATTCGTTCGGCAATACATCTCTATTTATCGTTTCTGTCGGACCAGGAAATACAGCGAGGTTTTAATATAGTAGTATAGTATAGTAGTTCACCGATTCGCTCTTATTCTCAGTTGTTTTCAAGCTATCCAAGTCTGTGAGCCGGGTTTATAATGTCTGGTTAGCGCTAACCATAAGATAATACAGCCTTCCCCTTTACTCGGCGGTGGGTGGATGGAAGCTCTGGATAGCTCGATGTCTCATCTTATACAGCAGCTAACCATCACTTTCAGCCACCGCCAGGCTAATTGTAAGGCTGTATCATCTTATGGTTAGCGTTAACGAGACATTATAAAACCAACCCTATATAAGAATATCGCGCAGCCTCCGAGTTTCTAGCGTATCCCAGCCTTATTCGTTGCACATCTGTGCAGCATTTTCACTACGCTCGCACTACAGATGGAGGATATGGAATATTTCAATGCGCCAACGTTAGGATTACAATTCTACTAATGGACCACATAGAAATACGAAAAAAATGAGGCACGAAATATCGACTTCATGGCAACTTGCAAGCACACTTAAAATGATTGGTGCTCCTCCGCTGCCTGGGGTAGTGACAAGAGGGTTAGAAGTGCACGCCCGGGAGAGGCAGGGTTAAGGTGAGGGGGGCATTTTATGGGGAGGACGCGAGAAGGTCAAGGGTCGAGAGAACCAAATCCCGCGAAAAGGGATAAGGTCAGGAAACGAGGGTCACACGCGTGGAGTGTGAAAAATTTAAAAGCGCAATCGAAGAAGAAGCGATTTCGAGATTGCATGGAGGGAAAAAAATGGCATGGCTACAGTTTTGGCCACTGGGATAAATATAAATAAGCACGCACCGTAAAGTGAAGCGAGTTTTCCCGAAATAACCTCTCGGAAATAACAAAAAATAAATTACTCAAATAAAACTTCACATAAAACTGAAGAATTCGAAAAAAATCAAAGGAATTATTTTGGAATCTAGAAAAACTTCCTTAATTCCACAGAATTATTCCAACCGACTCTTGGTACCAAAGGAGTTTCAGAAATTGCCATGGATGAAAAACATACGAATGTTTAAATGTCACCACAACCCGGGCCCGTCGGTTGAAAATTATTAGTAGGTATATTTGAAGAATATTTTCTTGGAACATTGGCCTTGGAATACAGATAAGTCACGAGGTAGTCACAGACATCACATAGTCATAAATGTTTTCACTTGTGAACACTTTAGTCAAACAAAACAGACGAGAAGCAGGATTACAGTCACGCTTAGTTAGAGCATTTCTTAGTATCAACCATAACAAGACTTATAACTCAAACACAAACCCAAAGGGAAGCTATTAGGTACGTACTGTACTTCTCAGGTGAAGAGATTCTCTTGTCGATATTTTAGGTCATGCTACGCATTACTGTCTTGTAGACAAAATAATACAAATTGTAAGTAGAAATCTGACTGAAATACAAAGTACATCAAGGGCATTTCGGCGTAAAAAATCGTAAACAATAAAATGAGAGATAAAATCAAATCACATGAATCAAAGAAAAAATGAGATGAGATAACGATATTTTTATTCGATTCAACAATATGTCAATTGCACCCCTTGAACTAACGAATACCGTAACTAACGATGAAAACAAAAAATACACAATGCACTTGATTCAACACTATAATACGTAACAGCGAAATTTATTCGCGGTAATGATTTAGAATCATTATTTTTTTAGAATCATATTTTCTAAAAAAAATTGAGAAAATTTCGATAGAAAAACCTGTCACAATCATAAGAGTTCACGCGTAAAAAAAAGGTTTTAACATGCTGAAATATGGGGAAATAAAAAAATCAAAATAAGATCTTCTAATAAGTCTTCAATCGGAGATACAGCAACAGAGTGACAAATACATGCATCTTAAACAGGTTCGAGAAAAGGTTTCCCGTTAATAAATCCAAGCTTTCTTACATTAAGATTGGAAGACTTAAACAAACGGTTCTAACGATATGAAGTAGAAGACTTCTCTTTCAGGATTATGACACATGTTTACGGGAAATTAATGTGATAAAACGGTTTGAGGAGTGAAATACTTCATGAACGGTGGATTCGCTCATCTACTAATGCAGGAGCCGCAAACCACTCCGGAGAATTACATTTCACTTTAATTCAGACTATTTGAGTAGCGGATTTTCTAGAGGAAAGCTTTTAAGCTGGATCTCCACGGGGAGGAGCATATTGTCAATACTAAAACGTGGGCGAATCGCTGAGCATGAAGCTCAAAAATTCAAGATGTATTCCTGTTGAGGAGGAGGCTAAAGGAACTATAGAATGTATGTGAACGAAATACTAATTTTCATAAGTAAACACCGAATACACCACCGAGACTTCTACATTTGGTTCAACTGAAATGATGAATAATTTAAGCATTATTAAGGAGCAGAAATAACGCGGTAATTCAAACAAAACACGACTAAAAGAAAGGCGTGACTTTTGCAAGACCATTTTCCTGATACATGAATTGATAAGCGGAAAGGATAGTGACAGAACAGAAAAATGTCACAGAATGAGCAGCTAGGTTTCCGGGTTGTTCTCCGCGTCGATTTATCTTCGTGATTTCTCGGCGAATTTTTCTTTTAATTCAAACCTTAAAGACGCCTACTGCAACGCCGGCGAAACTGTCTTCACGAAGATGAATCGACGCGGAGTACCTAAAAACCTAGGAAACCTGCACCACTCCGCGGAAGCCTTCATCAACATTCAAAACTGTCACAGAATATTGAAAATTAAAGGGCAATCAGAGGTATAAGGATCACTGGGTAATTGGCCAACGACATATTGGCACGGTGTAAATATTTTAAATTGCAAGCCGTACGGAATGTAATGCAGAGAAAAAATACAAATTACATGGTGGCACAACCTGAAGGCGAGGCATTAAAAATTAGGATGCAAGATGCCAATAAGGGGCAGTATGACGATAGCATCAAAGATGAATGTAGAAATCCACCAATTACGAAGTATGATAACAGTAAAAGCAAGAGAGATACAATTAACTGCTTGCACCTCAGGAGTCAGTATGTACACGAAAAGTGTGTAGTCATTCCTAAGCTAATACCGAGAAAATTTTTACCACACAAAAAAACAAGCGAATCGTAATTCACGTAGCTATTCAAAACGTTAAATTTTACCAGAACCGGAGCATTACAAAATAGGATACGAAGAAAAACTTTCAACATATACTCCCCACGAAACAAGTTTGAAACACTGCGGGCAATGAGCTGAAAGTTGAGAAAATGGAAATTAACGCCTCAACCTTCTACGTTAAATATAGAATAAAGGTGAGTTTCTCGCGTATTCATCAAGGCAAACATTAAATTATTGGCATTTAAATGAAGTGATATCAAAATGGCTCAGAGAAACAATAAAAAAAAAACTGGCTCCCTTAATCCAGATTTGATGAGCGTCAAAACGCAAGATGGTAAAGAAATGAAACAATATGAGGGCACAACATCAGGAAAAAAATCTCAGGAAGATTTGAACGCCCAAAGCCATTAATGAAGCAGACATGAAACGCCCACGGGGAAAAGATAATACACTACACCTACTCATCCTCATTTGATACAAAGCCAACTCTAGAAATTAAAAAGAGGGTAACAGGAATAATTATAAATATATTCTTGCTTCGTGGGAAGAAATCCCCTTTAAAATATTATTACTTATATTAGTAAAGGTGACCGATAACGGATGGTTTACATGGAGCATTAAATGAATAACCGCAGCTTACCCCCTCCAACACAGTACTTCCCTCTTTAATAGGCAATATTTCTTTCCGGTCAATCTATAAATTGTAAAATGATATCTATTTGAAATTTTATAATTTGTTTTAACTTTTTCAAATGATTATTTTATATAGTTTTCTGTTATTTGCCGCAATGTATACATACGTGTGGAACCCTCGGACCAGCAATGTATCTCAGGGGGACTACGCTTGTTTAAAAATTAAATAAACAATTAAAACTCTCATACGGAAAGAAGTTACTTCCACTAGTAACTTTGAAAACAATTTTTCTCGCCCGTCTAAACCCTCCCCACTTAATACTCGCCCCATTCACACCCTGTATCTCCTCCCTATCTCCTCCAAAAGTAATAACATAATTGCGATAGTATTTTAATCAACAAAATACCAAAGAGTCGAAGGCTTCAGTAATTTTACTAAAATCATTAGGTAAGTGTGAAAACACCTCGAGTTCTCCCTACACCACCCCACAGCCCCTTTTGCACATGAATACATTCACACAACCTCCCTCGGGCTGAGCTTTTCTCCCTCGCCCACCTGAAGGAGAGGAAGGTGAGCTCATCCCCCAAGAGGCGAATCTAAAAGCGGAGAGGGAACTTGAGTGGTGGATGAGACGATGAAGGATGGGACAGGAGGAGGATTGCAGAGGGGAAGAGGAGAAGAAGGAAAGTGAAGGGCGTCCACAGAGAGATATCTAAGGGGAAAGCGGAGGAAATATATAAATAAGGCATCCCTGTGATGCATAAATATATGCTAGAAAGTTAAAAAAAACAGCAGTCTAATATGCGATAGTGTCTCGGATCATATTCCACTTGACTAGTCGTTTTCGCGACGTATTTGGCATTCGATTAGAATTTTACGCATGATATAATGTAAACAACAAATGGTAATGGTATATCTTATGTGAATGGGTGCAAGGGCGTACCCAGGATAAAAAATAGGGGGGGGGGGAGCCATGGTTGTTCAAGTTGTAGGTAGGATTTCAGCATGGAAAAGGTGAACGAAATCCACATTTTAAGGAAACCGTAATAGCTCTTTATTATTATTTAAGTTATTTGCTTGAAAAAATATTATTCAGTAATTGTTGCAGACAAATGTTAACAAATTTTGACACTTAATAGCCAAAAATTCAAGATCGTAAATCAGCTTTGCATGTGTAGTACGTCATGGAACCAGACAAAATACGATCCGACCATAAGGAGTCAGACTATAAGTCAGACATATATAAGACTATAAGTCAGCATGGTCGAAATTTTGAAGGAAAAAGTACTTAAGGTGATAACGACGCAAAATTTGCTTAATTGAACCTGTTGAACGATTATATACTTCCAGAGCTAGATTATCCCTTAAGGGATGTTAATTAGGTACTCGAGGGATATTACTTGGCTGGAAAAGAAAAATTGTTCGGAAAATCCCAATTTAATCACGATCTTCTGGACCACAAAAAACGGCTTTCATTTCCTTTCAGGGTGATATATTTCGGATTATTCCTCACCGAAAATAAAACAAAGAAGAGACAGATACAATCCGTGCTGCCTCTTCCAAGTACTTTCCTAAGAGCTGTAGGGGATTGGGTATACTCCCTAAGTTCGCGAAGCCTTCCAAAAAGGCGCTACTTCCACCAAGGCGGGGATAATCCCGAAGAGGGAGGAGGTTTCAAATCTGCAGACGCCCTGCTAACATTTCCTGCTCTCCTCCGCACTCATCAGAAAATTCATCTCTCGTCACACAGCCATTTTCATTTTCCACCTTAAGCCTGCAGATTTCAGTATACGTTGAACGAGAGCGAATGGGATAAAAGTAATATATTTTTTGATGAAAATAAAATTTAAAAAAGCGACGCATGATGAAAAAGCATGAATAAAAAAGCGTGTGAGGTCTTGCTTCCAAAAATGTATCTTTAAGGCCGTTTTACACGGTACACGGAATTGCGCAATCCGACGTACGTGCAAAGGCGCATTCAAAATTGCGTCGTGTAAAGCGATCAATTGCTAGAACACATGCGAGAATGCGTGGATGCGAGACGGCAAAATAGCCCCTGTTCTAATTTCGTTCATGCATTCGCGCAATTCCACGCCATTTTAGAAATTATTGCAGCTCTAACCTGCGCAATTCCGTGCCCCGTGTAAAACGGCCTTTAGAGTTGCGAACTATTCTCAAAGATGGAACATATAATTTCACCCGCAATTTGAGGCGATTAACACAATCCGGCCACAAGCTATTATAACGAATTTGGCATACATTACTGGTTATACTCCATAACTGATTAAGGACACACTTTTTCATCATTAGAATGTAGCGGGGAGATGCAGTGAAAATTAAACAATACTAATACATGTATCTAAACATTAAATATGGAACATAAATATTTAGAATCTTGTCGTTAATACGTTTTCCTGAAAGAGCAACCCCCGTAACGGCATGGTCAATTAAAATGATATGAAATGAAAGCCACACCTCTAAAAATAACAAAACTTTACGACTGTCGACGAGTTATGCAAATTTGTAATGTAAAATTGATGAAAAATAAAAATTTACTCCTATGTATATATTTATATATTACAGTTTTAAAGTCATGCGGTTCAATGGCTTACCCAATATTCTCCATTTTATTTCCCAAAGAAGCGAGATATTGTCAGCAATTCATGAATGCAGTGAATGAAAAATAAACCACAAAGTTACAATGCGATTTCCATCCACCCAACAAATGGCCCGAAATGAATAAAAATGAATCGAAAATTCCACCGTCGTCTACCTCTCACAATAGGTATACGACAGATTCCGTGGAATTCTCCTGGCAATATTCCAGGCGCACGGCGACCACGAATTGATTCATACCCTTGCACTTCAGAATCCAACAATTGGCCGCCACGCCGAACTGCCGGCTGGCCACCCACAAACCAGAGTCATCCCACATTCCCCTGCGGCAAACCAACCCATTTACCGCTAAAGGGCAGTGAACCTGGCGGATGGGAAGCCACGTCTGAAAATTCTCTATCCTAATGACCCTATTCATAAAATTCGGAACGAATTCCGGAGTTTTTAGGCGCTTAGGCCCATTAGGACTACCACGTGTTGACCAAGAGAATCTCCCACAGTATATCAATACCAAGACTACTGTTCAGCATTTAATTCTCGAATATTAAAAGAACATTACATTACAGGATTCTCAAATCCGCTGCTAGCATTGTTGTCGCTCGGCAGGCATTAAAATCAGATTTCAAACTCGCCACTCGCAGCGCTACCAGTCATCAATATCCACTTTTCACGAGAAAATACACGTAAGTAATATGTAACTGAGTCAATAAATCATAGAAACCACAGATTTAACGCATACGAGACGATATTCACCAACAAAAACCAATTCCATTAAGGTTAATGGCGAAAGTCACACGAGACACAGTTGCCTAGTGGCGCCGCCGAAAATAGTCCGCGAAACGGGAACCGATTAACGGCAACGCTTAACCACCATGTTCCTCCTTTCATGGAGTCACTATGGTTCAATTATAAGAGTTGTGGAATCTAGTTATCGACTCACCTGTTTTCCTCTGCTGGCGACCAGGCTGAAAAAATCAGCTTCGAAATGTTCACTGAAATAATGTCACGCAAAAAATTATTCATTCTGGGTTTGATTGACATTATAATGTGGAGGGTGAAGTTTCTTTCGAAATCATCTACCTCACTTGCACTCATGTAAAGTACTGTATGAGGTATGATAGATCTTGAGAAAAACGACTCGCCCTGTAAACTTTCGCGTATTGTTGCGCGCGAACCACGCGATATCAGGCGCCAAAACTTCGTATTGTTGAGTTCTCATAAAAGGATATTTTTATTAACGAGTTATATCGAAATCGCCAACATGAATGGTATCCATTATTCGAAGACGGGAGCTGGAATACGCCTGAAACTGTCGTCCACCAAAAATGAGTTGTCGCGGCATTAACCCGAAAAAAAAATATCCATTCAATTATTAGAATTATGGAGTATAGTTATTGTTCTTTACATGTTTTTGTCGGCTAGCGACCAGGCTGGTATAGATCCCTTCATCAGTATATCACAATAGTCAACCTAATATCAAAAATCTATCATCCTCTAATTAATCAATTTACAACTGAATTTTTTAAAATTATTATTGTAAAAAACATTTATATAACCTTTTATGCCTTTTATAAATCAAAATTATGTAGTCATATTCATTCGTAGCCATGATAAGGATGAATAGTATATACCCAAACGTTGGCAAAAATTTGCATTTAAAATTCTTTAAGACCTACTCCCAAACACAGAATCAACAGAAATTCTAGAGCTATTTCTAACGTTCAGCTTAAGAATGATTGAAACAAAAAGCGATAAAAAATTGTTATACGAAATAAATGATCAAGAATAAATTTTAAAAGCAACAGATCAAGACGCATTATCTACTCATCACCCATGCATCTCGGCCCTAAAAATATATTCGCACCGTAGGGAACAAAGGAAAAAGAAACGGACAAATGATTCATGAGCCTTAAACTCCCTAGCAAAGGAGCGTGGAAGGGCGAAGGGGAGCCGGTCACCTCAAAACGTGCCCGTGGCCACGTTGCAAAAATCCTCGCACGCGGCAGAGGGGACGCGGTGGAGAAATGAAGAGAACAGGAGGGCCCTGCAAAAATAAAAACTTCCCATCCTGAGGCACGCGCCTGCATAAATAAGCATTTCCCCTCTCCTACTGCAAGCCGCAAGAGTAAGTGGTAGCTGCGAGGCGCATGGCAGGGGTTGGAGGAGGCTAAAACGGGGGGGAGGGATATTAGGGAAGGGTTGCATTAAGTAGCGCTCACCTGGGTGTTAATTCATCCCTCTACCGTTAAGCACACACCGCGTTAAATATCAGACTTGAGCAAGAGAACTCTAACCTAAAATAACCTTCCACGAATTATACCGCGTGTTTCAAAGTGGTAAACGGTGTTTTAACGCTTCATTGTATTTATGACACTTCACTCGCTACTATAAATTATACATCAAATGAGGGGGCGGGTGGTACAAGTGATTTTTTTCTAAACAGAGTTAGGTACAGAAATGGATAGAAGAAATATATTAAAATATGGTGGCCGAGGGATATGATCGAGTCTCTGTTCTGTGCATATATCGAGTGGAAAATCAAATGCACTTCTAAATATATAGTTGATCTCGTTTGTTTTCTCTACTAAATTTTAGTACCTAACTATGTTTAGAAAAAAAAACACTGGTATCCTTCGGCTTCTCACCCCGTCAAACGAAAGAGCAACAGGAACAGTGGCGGATACAGAAAAACTTAAGGGAGAGGGGCGCAAAATATATCTTGAGTTGTCTTTACTTTTATCGTAATAAAAAATTATCAAGTCGCGGGCAGAGTATAAGAAATTTTTATTTAAAGTGATCATACACATGTAAAAGACAACTACATCTTATGATAAAAAGTTACAATTGTGGTTTTGCATTGTTCGGCAATACGGGCGGACCCGCAAAGGGGGGGGGGGGCGTGCACCCCCTGCGCCCCCATCTGTATCCGCCACTGAACTGGAACAGTTTTGTTCGTTGGCAACAATGTGCAAGTGTATCCAATGTTTTCGCCGCCTATGCCGGCAAAAACAGCCGGTGACAATAGTCCTTGTTGCGCGCACTGCTTTTCCCTCGATTTCGGAGGAGAACTCGAATTTTCCTTGTCACGAGTTACTTGAGTAGTAGTAGTTTAAGTTCACGCAGGTATTCACGAAAAAAATCTTAATTCCCAACCCCCCTTTCACCTTTCTCCAATTTCCCGCCGACCTGGCCCTTCCAGTCTCGCGTCCCGACCGTTCAAAAGATAGGAGAATGGGAGAGGGAGGTAGAAAGCTATATCCTTTTACTAATGCAACGGACGCAACCGCTCCCTTTTGCCCGAGGGTGGGTTCGTGGGGGCTGAAGAAGGGTGGACCATTGAGGAGATGACCTCAGTGAAGCGAGAGCGTTTTTGCGGACCACACCCTACCCATCCTCACCAATATACATACAACACTCGTCTTCACGTGCCGTTTATCAGCGTCTTAATTGGTGGAAAGCATGCGATGAATGCACCGGCAACGTTCACCCACCAAGTCTCACATACGTCATTACCTTCCATGTCATAGTAACCATATCTCCATGGTAACTCACGTAATATCCATTGTAACATGATATCTCCATAACTCCATGGTAACCATACAACTATGATAACCATAACCATGTCATGATAACCTATAACTCTGCCTCTAATCCTAGTACGTACCCCGGGAGGGGTTTTGGAGGCTCCAAATTTCGATATCCATTCGCTCGGATGTTATAATATTTAGGAGGATGAATTAGTGTCCTTTATACGAACACCATACCCCTACTCAACCTAAACCCGCCTTGTCATAATCCGACATTGTTGTCGATCGTCTTTTGTCGTCTATGATGGCTGCTGCAGCATGGAACTTACCCATACGAAATCAATGCAAGTACCGTATTTATCATACTTAAATTGAAGTCGCAGCACTTTCGCACACCCCTTGGATTGTTTAAAATGTGAAATAATTTATAATATATCCAAAATTTGATGAAGGTCCGACGGAAATTGGGGAAACGATCGATAAGTTATATTGTTACCGAAAGTTTTTCTTTAGTGATGACTACCCACGACACATCTGCTGAGGAGAAAACTAGAACAGTGGCATCATCATCATTAAAATGAAATATATGTAGCTGATTTAATGGAATTTATGGTTTTCCGACGCATGCGAATTGAAAACAAGATATCAGTATGGACGACCCGCGTACCACCCCAGCTATACCCAAAGCAAATTTCTGGATACGTGCCTGCTATAACGTCAAGCACAAGCGCCTTGAAATGGGATCTAAACCCTCTCCATAACCTAAATGTTTAGCAATAATAAGAACTATTTGTCTTTTAATTAGCCAAAGGAATAATTTATTGGAATAAAAAACTTAAACAGTTTACCTCTGCCCTGGCCTCCAATTACGCTGTTACTTACTAATTCAGCCGTAATCGCACAGGGAAGACTTGATGGAGAAGCATAGTCATTAATGCAAATTAAAACACTTTTTCTAAAGACCTAATTTAACAATACACTACGTAAGAACACGCATGTCTCGGTTTTTCAAGCAAACAGGATGACGAGGCTAAAAGCGACAAAACACGTGTAGTCAAAGTGATATAATACGTGGAGAGCAGGTGCTACAAAAAATTTAAATTAATACTGCTTTATCCCTGGTTACAGGTTCATTGCGTTTGTGGAACCAGGCCTACGTGACTCTAATAGTAATCCATAGAAAAATTTACTGTTTCTGGAATAAAAATTTATTCGGATATAAAATTCGCTCACCATACGCTATTCGGAAGGCACACATTGCCACGAAACTTGCATGTTAATATCCCGAGAATAAATATGAAAAGCAGACTCACCACCAGGAAGTACAATGAATTGGACGACCAGGGAATCAAATGTCAGTCACTCACCTGTAAATAGAAAGAAAAACATATAAGATACACGAGTGACAAACAAATATCCAGAAATATTGGCTTTGTTTTGAAACCAAACCACAAATTTAAAAACCAAGCCTGAATCTCATTTTAATACGAGGACGAAATATTCCTACATATATAATTAATACTTAATCTTTACAGACCATTCGAAAGACTTTAAACGAAACTGTCATTAAAAAATGAATTTTAATTGCATATCCCGACAAAAAATCAAAGAGATATGTTTCTGTTTTAAGTGCTAAACAGAGAATAACATGTTTTTGCCAAAACGACAGAAGATAATAAAAGACTGAAACCGCTGTACCACATATACATATTAACATCGCATTTAAGTATGAAAACCAAAATCAATGAGGTCAGCCAACGACAAACATCACATACACCTAATGTTAACAATGATAATGTGAAGAATGGGCTGCTCTGTAACCAAAATCTGAGGCCATAATTGAAAGCTTGGGCATTATTATGGGAAAAAGTAGAAGCCATACAAATTCTAACAATACCCTCGTACTTCTCTCCTTCCTCGTGAGAGTTAAATTTAATGATAATGAAATTTCCAACAGAAACAATGACCACGTAAATACACGTTATTGTCGTAGTCAGCCAATCAGACTGACGGGATGACTACGACAATAGCGTTTGACATTTAAACTCTTGTTTATATTTACTCTAAGGCCCGGACTCCGCCCGTAGCTAACGTACACTACGAGGCAACGCAAAAGTAGTTTACTGAGAGCCAACACAGTGTGATATCCGTTTGTTGGGAATGATTTCACCAAACAAATGTCACCCGCTGTTCCTCATACATACCATATTAACCCACTATCATCCAAAGCATATTATTTCTCATACAACACCAATGTCAAGCTCAAGATACTAAATATACAGGGTGAATAAGGAGGAATCTGCAATTCTGTGGATCACTTCATGAGGTGGAGAGAGAGACAATTTTAAGCATTTTTTTATCCATAAACATGGGGTCGCAACTTCATAGTTATTGTGATTTGGAACGCAAAAATTTTTTTTTTGCACTTTGCAGTTGCCATGAAAACGGTTTTTGTTGGGTACCCAGCTTTTCGACATTTCATTTAATTCTCTCGATTTTTAAGGACATTAAACAATTAGGGTTGGAAGAAAATGAGCGATTACAATGGTCTGAAACAATTAATATTTGAGCTTAATTAAACGAGAGCTTTGAGCGAGTATCAATCATACAATTGCGCAATCTCAACAGTGGTTTCTCTTGGGTATCCACCCTTTTTAACATTACATTTAATACTATGGTTTTTTAAGAACGTTAAATAATTAGGGTTGGAAGAAAATGAGCGATTGCAATTGTCTGAAATAATTAATCTTTGAGCTTAATTAAACGAGAGTTTGAGCGAGTATCAATAATACGATTGCGCAATCTCACCCATTTTGAGGACCAAAACCAAAAACCTAAGCATAAGTTTGAGAGAATACACTTTTGGACAGCAGCTCTTTCGCTTATCATCGCACTTCGTGTGTGGCGTCCTTTATCGGTTTCATCAACTGTGTAGCCACACCGGCCATCCCCCAACAATTCTCCCCCAACTCAGCCTTTGCACCTCCCTCAACCTTCAACTTCCCCTGTAAACAAACTCCTGGGGTTACGCACCGCCATCACTTTTTTCCCCTACGGCGGTCCTACCTCTGAATGCTAATTAAGCTAAAGGGGTGACGGCGGTTTTTCGGTCGCCCACCTCCAGGGCGAGTAAATGACGAGATTTTCAGAAGTTGAACCCCCACGTTTCCCCCGGAAAGCTGTTGGGAATCGTTTTTCCAATTAAACGTCATCCGCTCCTCACCTTTCACACCAAATTCCTCCACATCCACTGAGCATTTTTCCTAATTCCGCACCCATTTCACGCTCAAAACCAGTAACATTCAAGCGGAAATAATACCATCAGATAGCTCGAAGAGCAAATTTATCATTAGATTGATATTTTTCACGTATGAAACCAAAGCTTAGAGTTTATATCAAATTAAACCCGAGCTTAGAGGCTGAATTAGCTAAAGTGATCGGCAAATATTTTCTTCTATTGCATTTCTATTATAAGGAATACAAAACCTCTAGAGCAGAATATTAAATGCAAGGTCGTCGAAATGTATTCATAATAAATTTGAGGTTTATACATGGAAGATATTTTAAAATGTAACACTAGCAAAGGAATAAAAGTTAGTAGTTAAAATATTTCTTGATAAAGGTATTGTTCAAAAATAAAATTCATAATGTGGTCGTTCACTCAGACCCGAAACAGAAATGTAATAAAATAATTCTTTAGATGTATTTGAAAAATAAGTCTTCCTCATTTTCTCATAACTTGAAAATGAAAAAAAAAATCAAAGTTGCCGCCCACTTTTCATGACGTAATGATGTCATTAAAGTTTTGGGCCACCAAGTCGTTCAGAAAGATTAAATTTTTGACGAAAAGAATCGCGCATTGGTGCTTACAACAACGAACCGCAGGATACGGATGCGATAGGCCGAGAAGTAGCGGAGAAGCGGTTAGCTGCTCTGCAAGAGTCAGTGACGTCATGAAATTTTCAGCGAAAGCGGTAAGCCCGTCGATATTTCGCCGCGAATAGCTCGAGAAGTAGCCGACGGATCGAAATACGGAAAAATATGGGTCCCTTACATTTAAAAATCTATAGAAATTTACAATAATAAAACCGTGAACAAGCCCACTAAGAACTAGGGTAGGTACCCTATATATTATTTTACCCTAAATTCAAGAACTAACTGTTTTACACGGTATTTAGTACTGATACCACTGGCTCGGCTTCTAAGTCAGAAGACCAGGGCAAGTCAAGGGCAAAACAACGGAATAAACTACTTTGGAACACAGAGGAAAGAATCGTTATTCGCCGGGGAAACTTGAGAACTTAACATAATAATTATAAATAAATGGTCTGCACTGGGCTGTATGAAGTCATTCCGGAAGGAATTTTGAGTTAATATTTTAATAGGACTTTATATTCTCTGGTATCAAGATGTATATCTTAGATTCCATACACAGGGAACATCTTCAAAAGAGGGAAATCTTTTTTATATTTAATTGGATGCACCTAGAAAATTTTAGAGGTCAAATTATACTACTCACTTTCTCTTATTCATTATTTATGCCTCATCAACTGTTTATCGATACCATTAAAAACACAGCCAGGCCCGAAAGCCTTAGCAGGGGCACTGAACGGGCTCGCGAATTTATCCCCGCAACAAGTAAACAAACACAAGAGATACACACTTCTCCACGTCATCGCGTTCGAGCCCACTTTTTGATGGGAAGTGTTACGCCTCCTCCCTCATGCGGCGACCTCGCAAACGAGAAAAAAAAAGCACACCCGACTTCAAGCAACCGCCAAACACTTGGATCCGCCCAGCCACGCAGAGAGCAGCGCCGAAGACTGGGTCACGCCGCCATAACACACACGTACCGCCGTGGTGGCTGCATTGATTTACACACGCGGCGGCAGCGGATAGAATACCCCCCGCGCGACCGCCGACTAGTACGTGTTTCTCTCGCACTCCCGCAACATAGGAACCGGGACGAAGACGCCACCTACGCCCCGAAAACAAAAACACCACGCCTCGCGAAATTCTCTCTTCGACATTCGGGAGAAAGTTATTTTTTCCCGCGATATACATAGGTAACAATGTTAATTCACAACCCCTTACGCTCCTTGTACATTATAGGTGAGATGATTTTTGAGTTCTGTTTTATGCATGTTAACATTATTTTCCACTATTTAACATGCCGCTGGTATGAATACTACGGAACCTTCAGACAAGCCATGTTGCTTAGAAGGTCCTGATTTAAAAATGCAATAAAGGCAAAATTATTAATTATATAATTATTCTTGTTATACACAAGTAGATGGTAAATTATATGAAAATAATTAACATAGAATAAAAATATTTGAATGATTATAATGATTTTGAAAATAATTTCTATTGATTATTTTATAAATTAAGAAAGAATTTAATCATGAATTACATTAAATTCTAATCTATAAACTTATAACATATTTATGAATCACACTGTCTAACGATAGAAGTGAGAATATTTTAGTATTGAAAAAAATATTACGAATAGTGAAAGTGTAATTTGAAAAGGAACATCATCAATTAGTCGTAAAAATATAAAAGCGGATACCTGCATTAAAATCAATAGATTCAGACCGATATCAAACAAAGATGGTTGTCCTGACTTCGAAATCATTTCAAGACGGGAAACTCTTTTTCAACTCAGAATGACAGGAAACATTTTTTTTCGCATCATTACGGGTCAGAGTTTCAAACTTCCCATAGCAACGCCGAGCCGAGAGATGACGAGAAGGAGGAGAAGGAATAAAAAAATACGGATTGAGGGAATGATTCGGATTTTAAATGGGTCATGGATACGAACTCGAAATTCGTCCCTCGTTTGTTTATCTCTCGCCGGGTGGAGCTTTTTCGAAGGAGCGACCCCCGCACGCGGAGTGAAATGCGACTATTTTCCGGCGGCGAAAAAATGAGGAAAAAAAAACAACGAAAAAAAATAACTCCTGAAAGCGAATATGTCGCCACGTTCGGTTGCGTGGTGAACCGTACACTTGATGCAGAGGAAAATATATATGTAAGGACGGAATTCATTCGTTGAAAAGCTGCAGGTATCGAGGAGAATTCGAAACGACAGCGGTACAGAACGAACAAGCGGGACAAATGGGAAATATTTACTCCAGAGAGTAAGCACAGTAGCGGGAGGAATAAAAATATTAAAAGATAAAACGCTACCTACCAGTTGAATGGGCGATTTTAAACCGTGAATCTGAATTCGGTAAGGGCATTAACGCATCTTCCTCACTATCACCATGTGACATTACGAGACAAAACGTTGCCGCGCGTCCGGTGCTACGAATCTCACTAAATCGTGATGTCATAAAGGCCGTTTTACACGGAGCACAGAAGTGCGCAGGTTAGAACTGCATTAATTTCTAAAATGGTGTGGAATTGCACGAATGCAAGAACGAAGTTAGTACGGGCTATATTGCCATCTCACGTCCACGCATTCTCGCATGTGTTCTAGCAATTCACCGCTTTACACGACGCAATTTTGACTACGCCTTCGTACACACGTTTGATTGTGCAAGGACGTGCCCCGTGTAAAACGGCCTTTAAAGAGGAAATATTACAATTTTTTATATCTAAGTTCCTTTTGCTATATAATAAGAAAATTTCGCAGCCTAGATAAGACACGCAATTACATAAGAAATATAAAGGAAAAATAGGAGAAAAGAAAGATGAAAAAGAGAAAAATAGAAGAAAAAACCTCCAAGAGAAACTAAGAGAAAAGAACCAGGAGCAGATAAAGAAGGATACAAGGAAGAAGAACTTCAGGACCTAAAAGGATTGGGAAAAATGGACTGCTGCTGTGTACCAATCTTACGACTATAGCATTAAGAGAATTCTCAAATCCAGTTCTTAAAAACTATCATCTCTAATCCACGGTAAAGACATTATACATAGCTCAAATCCTCTGATGGCTAAATTTTAAAACAAGGAATGATGGAAGAGTGAGATAGGTAGATGCACGATAAAACCCGATTAGAAAAAATAAATTACACAAGAAGAGCTACTCAATGCACAATATTTTGGATCGGTGATGGCACAAGTCACGTATGACAAGGGCCCAGACGTGTGAATGCCACACACCCTGGGTAAGGAGGTCGGCTCCTTTCCTTGACCACATGTTGCACTACCTGTAACATAACTTTTGTCCGGAGGTGCCCTAAGACATCACCCAAGATTTGAATCCGGTACCATTCGGCCAGCTGAAAAAATTATTCCCTTTATATCCTGTCCCACGAACTTTTCAAAGCAGGAAGTCATGGAGTGGCAAGATAACACCTCGTGACACTTTGTGCACTTTAAGAGTTCAGAAAATTAAATAATATATTCATATCAAACGGCTATAATTTGCAATAGTCACGATTACAATAGTACACGCATACAAAGTAAATCAGTGAACTCAAATAAAATCTGTACAGTATAGGGTAACACTTCCCCAATATATTAATCGCCAAGGCTACAATGCCTCGTAACAGCAACATTCATTACATGAACACGGTATGGCAGAAAAAAACTAAAGGAGATTGACGGCAAAACAGAGAGATTTGAGATGTTATTATTTCCTCCTACCATTAAGGATAACAACGGTGTCTCGATAAACAAAATAAACGGCGTCACTCGCTAGGACACTTCCTTGCATGATTTTATTTTTCACATGTTCTAGCCTTGCATGTATTTGCCATGGGAATTACTAACCGTTGGCAAGTTTCGCCTTTGCATGAATGTGAACACCCTTAATTATAGTTATTATGAGTAATATTTTTATGAACGCGCGGTGTGTATTGGGTGCTGGCGATTGATAAACCCCTACCAAACATCCTAGAGGTGGCTCGCAGGGTATTATGAAGACGTACTCCGAAACACAAGAGTTCTCCATCACGCAAAAAAATCCATTATCCATGGCACAGTATCATATTTAAGCACTATTGGAGACGAGACTTCTCAGAATGATAAGATCAGCGTTGAAGGCAAACAAGGGAGTCGTAGCATATTAGATACTACCAGGCCACCCGACGTTGCTCGTTAAGTTTAGTACCTACCCACAGAAGTGGGAAACTTGGAACTTGGAATTCCTGTTCAAAAGAAGGATATTTAGGTTCTCTCTTTGAGATTTTCAAGAGGTGTGCCTACCCGGTAGGATGTCAAACACAAGTTTTATGACGTGACGTAACAAATGGTAATGAGAAAACTACGCAAAGGACGCGTCCGGTGCAACAGAAAAAAGCACTACGGGGTTCGACAGCATGAGATGCACCTATGCACTAACTTTGGTCGACATCTAAGCAGCCGTATGGAAACGCATAGCGGACAGCAAACAGATACCCTCTTTTATACATTAGAAAAGAAAAAATAAGAAGTTAAAATTAGTAGTGTGTTACACACGAGAAAAAATTCCCCTGTACCGGGAATCGAACCACGGACCTTTGGCTTTACGGGCCACTGCTGAGACTACTACGCTATTAGCTAGTCTTGGTAGTGTATTTTTTATAAAACAAAAGCTTAAGTTATTCTTAAGATTCCACTCTTTTCATGTCGTGGTGTGTAATCGCCGCTAATCAATAACTCAGGCTGGCCGAAAGTGCGTGAAGTCTCTCCGTCGCAAAGGAAAAGCGGCGAGAGTGTGGGGAAGGCAGCGTCCAGGGTAAAGCTCCGAAGGGAAATCGCTTCTGTGGCTTCTCAAAGAACCGGTTCAGGCCTGCCAACTGCACCGCTTCGCTCTCACCTAATTTTTAACCACTCTTAATTGCTGGTAGACTTTTCTCATTCAGGCCCCCTTCATTATCGGATTCCGAGACTAATCGCTGAGAGAAATAAGTTCATAATGTTTCGGTAGCACAATTTCTCGAGGGCTATATATCAACTATGAGCCGCAACAGTTATTTGCGCATTGAAGGCTCTCATAGAATTTGCTTCGCGATATCTAATGCATGCACGCAATTTATAGAAAGGTGATAAGAAACAAGTTGTGTATACTTTTTATGTGCCATCTTAAGTTAACAGAAGTTGCTCTTATTAAATACGACTTAATTTAATTTATTTTCTTGATTATAGTGATTTTTTAACTGCTAAACTCACAGGTGCGCATTCTATTGAATTAATGGAGATAAAATACTACGTATACTGCACACAGGATTTAAGAGCACGGAAGATGCGTGTGTGGGTTAAAAATAAGCATTTTAAATCGTAATTGAGTAAGCATTATGAAAATGTGTATTTAGTGAGCCACTTAACTGTTTTTGATAACGTATCTCATAGACTATTTTTTATATCCTCTGTCTCCTCTGTTCCAGACCTTTGATACATTGGCAAAGTATCACGGAAAAAAATCGACAGTCACTTCTGATAAATTTTTAAAAATCTGTACTTAATGCCATTACATTTGCATAGGAAAAAATAATGGACTCGCTCGCTTAAAATATTATTTTGCCATTTTATTTATTTCATAAGATGAGTAATCAGCTGCTTCTTGAGCAAATTCATTTTTACAGAGTACCTTATTTCCTCCAGTTAATAATTCCACGTCGCACCAAAATGTTACACAAACCGATAAATCATGCCCAGTAATACGGAAATCGGAGAGTATCAGTGGGCGGAAAAAAGGCATTAGTATGGATTTGAGGAGTTGTGCGAGTTGGGGTGCATACCCTTCGGGATGTACAGCAAGAGAAAAAGAGCTGGGTTAGGTCGTCTCGGTCCGGATTCGGCCATTATTTTTCTTCTCATTCATTATTAAGGCGCTCCTTCATAACGCTCCCTTGGAAGAAACCCTTTTGGGGAGTCTCAGGACACGGGCAAAGATTCCCATGTTCCTTCCTTCGGACAAATATTTCGTTTCAAACGAAATGAATCGGAGTGTCGGAATGTGTTTGCTTACGGTATCAGATTCTTAAATTTTGTCAGCGTCCCTTTTACTCGCCAGAAGATTTATTGCCGAGCAGGAGTCCGGTAGCCTGGTCGGTGATGTGGATATTGTCTCAAGCTCTTGTTGACCAACGTTAGCGAAGCTTGGCGCAGTTCGAACTTTTAGTATTCTTGAACAATTTATCCCTTTATAATTATTTTTTATGCATTGTAATGACTACTAGGAGTAAAAAAATGGTATAATATGCAAGTGTCTACCACACGTTAAAACATTTTTTTTTGTTGGAAATAAAGAAATAAAAACTTTGCAAGGTTCACTGATATTATTATAACAGTGACACTTACAAAGTTTTAATTTCTTTATTTCCAATATGGAGAGGTTTCACAAAGTAAAGCCTGAAATTATTAGTTATTTTTTGTGTGTTTTCAATTCAATTTATGATTCCAGAACATGAAGTTCCAACCTTAAAAGTGTCGCTATTCATCAGCTCCAAAGTTATTCCCTGTTCTTGGTGCTTGCAATCGTAGGAAGCCATATAATACGATAGAGCGACTTAAAAGGGTGCTGTATTCCTGCTAAACCGGTTTTTTCGTGTCTTACTACTTACTTCGTACTCATGATACCATTTTGAAGTTTTCGGGGTGTATAGAGTAGACCCATGTCAGCATTCGTGTCTCAAAGTTTAAAATTTTACCTCAGTTTCGCCTCTGATGCAACATTTCTATATTTAAGGTACAGGCAAATTTTGACTACTATCGGTGCAAAAAGGTAGAACGTTGAAATTAAAGCATTTGTATAAAATCCTGTCGAAGCTCCATAGGGTCGTGTCATATATAGTTTTACTCATTGTTTATTCGACTACAACAATGAATCATTAAAAATTGTTTAAACATAAACTTTCAGCTTCTACGGTAGAAAGAATGGAGAAGAACACGCGAAAAAATAAGTCATCACGAAACTGTTTATTATAACTAGCAATTATTTGTGTTTATTGTAACTTTCGCCGTTCTCATAGTATTAGAAGCATGAAAATAAGTATGAGAACAGAGAAGAGTATGAGTATGAGAATGAGAGAGTATGAGAGTATGAGAACTGAGAGAGCATGAGAAGTATGAGTATGAGAAAGAGTATGAGAATATGAGTACGCCGTTCTCATACTATGACAACGGCGAAACGGTCGTCTTCTTCATCTCGTCACGGGTAAAATAATCGATTGGCGCATGTTATTGCATTTTTTATATAGAGAACATCTTCGCATGCCAAATAGCTTTTTAAAATGAAATTTTACCCAATCTTTGATTTTTTTAATGGCCGAAAGGTAAAGATTATAATTTCCGATGTATAGAAGAGAAAATGAATATCGAAGTTACGTAAGCTATATGGAAAAATACTTCTAAACTTCTCATTAAAGGAAATGTTTACCTTATTCCTCTTACTTAAAATAAAACACAAAAACGAAAATCGCCGTTTTGGTAGTATTCATTGCCATTGACGAGATGAAGAAGACGACCGTTACGCCGTTCTCAGTTTTTCGCGTGTATTTATTCACTCTTTCGACCGTATAAGCTAAACGTTTACGTTTACATAATGTTTAATGATTCATTGTTGTAGTCGAATAAACCATGAGTAAACTATACACGACACGACACTATGGAACTTCGGCAGAATTGTATACAAATGCTTAAAGTTCAGCGTTGTACCTTTTTTTGCGCCGATAGTACAGTTTACTGCATGCATGAGATCTAAAAGTTACAATATGATGGTTTATTTTTTTACAAAGTTATGCTTCCCGAAAAATGAACTATATCGAGTGGGAGTACTCGTCCTTATCGAGAAATATCTCCCATCGAGTTGATAGATTTTTCTTTCCGGTATCTGTCCGAACTCGAATCGAATTACTTCGCCAGCTTCGTTCCGGTAGGAAGTTATGGTAAAAGTTCTTTTTCAATTTGGAAGGCTCCGTCGGAAAATTCGCGGGTGCACTCGTCTCGCCCAATCCTTCGGGTTTGGGCGATGTGCATTTGTGTGTATTGGCGAAGCGGTCAATATACGAAAAAAAATAACGACTTCTCAAGTGACTTTGCGGAGGAGGCAAGAGACGATCGATCAAGCTCGTATGCCGGGGTAGTGGTGTCAAGTTTTTCAGTATATCTTTCTTCTCTCTCTTTTTATCCAGTTTGCCTCGTGTGAGTGGTGGTCCTTCGTGATATTCCTTATGGATGGCTGGGACTTTGCGATACATATTCGATATTCAGCTCACGCCGGGGCTACGGTAGTTTTACATTCACCCAAAGCGATAGCTCGGCATCTAAGGAATCATTCTTCCATCGCGGGGGTGGATAAGTGAGAATACAGATCAGATGCCAAGTTTTCAGCATTGCTAAGTCCATCCTGTTATACGAATCAAGGGCTTGTTTTCTTCTCGTTTCTGCTAAAATACGTACAGATTTTTTTTTGTTATCAATCGTTTTTTGTTACCCTTGAATAGACGACCTCCGACTGGCGTCTATACTCCAAGTTATTATCAGATATCTATAAGGAAAAATTCTAAGTTTTCCTCCACTTCGAAAACACTTCCAGTGACAATAATTCGATACCTCCACTGCATAAACGGTAACTGCTCAACAATCGCCCACCGAATCAAATCCGCTCATCTAGATAGCCCTTTTAGTAATAGATGAGTGTATTTGATTCGGTGGGCGATTGCAGAGCGTTTATGCAGCGGAGGTATCGAATTAGTCATCATTAAGTCAGAAAGATGAAATAAGGTGCTGACTTAAACAGCTTGTTGCATTAGCCTTAGTGAATGGAAAGAAAATAACCGCTAAAAATATGGAAAACTCGTATGAGTGAGGACATTCAAAGTAAGCCGTAATGGAATTCGCATTGAAACGAAACAAAATTCCTGGGGAAACAAAACGCCACTGTCTGAAGGGTAACCGTAGAACTTCGTGCGATGGAGTGTAGGATGACTGGGGAAAGAGTTGGGTGGGAGAGAGCTAGGCACGTAGAAGGGAATGATACACAATTTTCCAGACCTGTAATAAATATGAACGAATAAGGATACGCTAATATTTAATAACGGTTCGATTCGTAATTACGTTTGACCAACCTTTGTTCCAAGCCCCTGTAACTACAGCAGGGCTAAATTACCAAAAACTTAACTAGGCATGAATATGGAGTTAAAAACTCAAAATGAGCGTCGGTTGGTTTACAGCAACTTAAAACGGTGAGTAGGTAATTGGTTGAGAAAATTTCAAATTAATCATGAAATTAAAGAGAAGTACAAAAAATAAGTTAGGATATCGAGAGATGTAAAATCTGTCACAAGTCTTAAAAAGTCGACTGATGCGCAGTTTGAACTTTGATTGAAGGAAAATGTCATTAATGGGACTGGTTCATAATTCGCGACATTTTAATGCGAATGTAAGCACCGTCCAATCTGACCTAAAATATTAAAAAAAAAGAGCGATAAAATGGACGTAGCCATTTTTATGACGTTCTCACAAAAGCCCCGTTGGCCTCGTTCCAGTGAGAATACTCTGAAAGGTTTCTGTTACGCAAGTGGCGTGAAATTCAGTCGAAAATGTGACGCGAGCAAAATGTGATCGCAGCGGTTGACATAATGTGTGTGAAATCGCCAAAATGTTCCTAAAATATTCCCAAAGAGAGAGAGAATAATGATGAGGCTGAAGCATTTTACGCTCACAACATTATTGCTCGAGAATAATTTCAGGGATACAACATTTCTAAACCACAACGCTGTAAAACAATACATATATATTTAATAAAATACAGTCAAATTAAATGGTTGGAAAGGGGTGCATAACTGACGAGTCATGAGATACATGAATCATTGCGACCAATCGTTAAGATTGAATGTTAGAGTAAACAATACGCAACTCCTCTTGAACATGGCATGATTTATATAATAATAAAAATCATACCCTTTTATTGCTCCCAAAATGTTTAAACATTTAAGAAAATATCATAAACTCAAAACCATAGTGGAGCTTTAGGTGATCCCATAGGCTTTCCTGATGGTGGGATAACCTTAAGAAAATAATCGCTAATCTAATGATAAATAAGTAGTATAACGTAGTGATATGTGAGTGATGAAACAACAAATAAAAACAATAAAATTGAAATTAAATTAAACAAAATTAAAAAAGGAATCTGGTTTGTAAATAGTGCTATACGATATCCCCCATAATATTTTTTTTTAGCAAATAGCATAAATTTAACATGATTTGGGAACGTACTTACGCTAACTACTCTCTTTGATTAAACTAGACAAATAGTTGTAACTTTTTTATAACTTGTTAGATGGATTCAAAAAATGGGGAACATAGAATGTGCAAGGAATGATTTCACTGCATAGCGATGAATGAATATAAATATTTTAAAAATGAAGAAAAATCACTCATTCCATTGGGCCACATCAAACATAATATGGAAATTTCGTCACAGATGGAAAGCAAAGGCAAGAGTCACAACACCGGATCAGAAATATTTTTTATTTGTTCAAATGAATTAATTGCTTATACTTATACAATTTTTTGCCAATTTTTATTGACACAGTAACAACCATTAAATATACACGTAAACAATAAAAAAGGCTAAAAAAGTGAAGAACAAAATTACAAGGCAAGTGGAAAGGGAAGTAAGGAAGAGGTTTATTTATTTGCCGGGGAATGCGACATGGCGAGATTGACAAATGAGTTTAAGGACAGAAAAACGGATCAATATTATCCGGAAATGAATTCAGAAGGGAGTAGAGGTGGTGGTGGAGTGAGAGCTTAACGGAGGATAGTCTAGGGATAGACACTTGGAGTAAGGAAAGCGTAAATATAAAACTTTTCCAAAGTGATATCCTCATAATGCAATGGGGTGCTCTCATAAAATTAAAAAGGTAATTTTTTACATGTCTCGATAAGTAAGTTAAATTTATAAACATATGCGAAATATGACTTCATAATTCCCAATATTCTTGTTGATAGAGAGCATCAAAGTTCGCAAAAATTACTAAATTCTTTTGCGCTACAATAACGCCCTGTGACGTCAGAATGCTAGTAAGCAGACTCGCTCCATGGTAATAACAAAACAGTAACGACGATAACAAACATCTACGATGATACTGATTTATAACTTGAAGGGTGTGTGAAAACAGTTGTGAATAGTTTAATAGTTTTAGGGTGTGTGTATTGCGCAATGGTTGACTCCCACTTCGAAAAGACGCATTCTGGGAACATTCTGAAGGTAGTTTAATTTGGTAATTTTCTTATACTGTGGAAATCGCCGTAGATAAGGATGATGAAAAAGTAATAAGCGCTATTTGTCAAGACTGTGCTGCATCTTCCAGCATGCATACATTCTTTAAACCTGCCAATTATTCAGGATAAATATTTCACATGTCTGATGATGAAATTAACATATAAAAAATAATTGTACAGAGAGATACATAGGTTTTTCTAAAACTGGGACAAATAGTCTACCCTCTACTGGCACCACGTAAACGTATTGTTTACTGGACTCTGACGTCACGATCAGCCAATCAGATGGGTCGTTTGGAGCGCAAGATTCAAAGACAATTTTCAAATTGGAATGTTATGAATAATACGCAGGTTACAGAAGAACTGCTTTCACTGTAATTTTCAGCACGAAGGATATTTTTTTATCGCATAATCATCCATTATCAGTGGAATTCCCCATTACTCATTGACGTTTCGCTTCTACATTTCATAGCTATTTTGGAATGTTGGGAGTCTTTACTTTCGGTCCACTTCCGATCAATTTTCTGGAACCGAAGACCTCTCGTCCCCGTGCGAGGCATCCAACTGTTTTCCGCCGTTTGATTCCGCAAATTCCTGTCCGCGCCAAACTAGGGTCACGTCCATTCGTCTCCATTACGTTCACGGCAGACCGGCGATGACCCTCCTACGTGCCTAGCTCTGTCACCCGCACCTTTTACCAGCAAGCGCACCCTCCAACGCACGAAGTTCCACGCTAACCCATGATAACCAGTATTCGGGAATTGGCCCGTGCACCATTTGATTTTGATTTACATCTTTAATGACGAGGAAAAAATCTTCTAAATAAGTAGAAATGTTGTTTGTAACGAGGAAACGCGTAGTGTCATAATAGAATTCAGTGGAAATATTGCAATGTACAATTTTGCTAATATTAAGAACTTACTCCATATCGTGCCCAACATCATACAAGCTATAGAGTACATCAAATACAAAATCAACCGAACATTTTGTAGGTCACTGTTCACGTTAATATCAGGTTAACGACATGGCATGGCGACAGAAATAGGGAATAAACCTAACCATTGCAACAATATTAATTTGAAGCAAAGAAGATTCCATGTTAAAGCTGTTTGTTACTGATGCGAATGGAGAATATTAAAAAATTATACATTTCAAACTATAATATTTATTGCACGTTGGCAGATTTGATTGCATAAAGCGTCATTGTAAGAGACGTCTCTTTAAACGCTTCAACGGAATTCCCACGAAGTCAACACGCCAACGATTGAATTTGTAAATAGATAGCCAGATAAATGCCAGGACAAGAATATAGTAGAAACATCCATTGATATTTGACGTATTTTTTGTTAAATATCCGAGAAGTTACCGTAACTACTAGGAAAGGGAATAAACTTAACCATTGCAACAAGATTAATTTGAAGCAAAAAAAATTCCATTTTAAAGTTGTTTGTTACTGATGCAAATGGACAACACAACAAATTTCTACATTTCAAACCATATTTACTGCACGTGACTGATTTGATTAGACAAAGTGTCATTAATAAGAGACGTCTTTGTAAACGCTTCAAGAATTGAAACCAGTCAAGGTACAGCACATGCAATATTGATGAAAACATAAAGTCGGTGTTTCAAAATTTAACCGGAATTTCCACGAAGCCAACACGCCAACGATTGAATTTGTAAATACACAGTCTGATGAATGCCAGGACAATATTAAAGGACAAACATCCATGGATATTCACCGTAATTTTTGTTAAAACATCAGAGAAGTTACCGCAAATGCTCAAAGAAATAAACATTTAAGACTAAGCGATTTTCTCAGCTAACGTTCAATGCGAGTGAAAAACACAGAAAGCGTGAATAACAACTTTGGCCAATCTCTTTTCACGAAGGCATCAATAATTAAAATGAATGAAGGGTGGCATCGGCGGACATGCGCAGAATGAAAATGTATGAGAAAGGAGAGAGGTCAATGCCGAGTGAGACGACGTGACCAGAGACTTAATTTACTCAATCCCCAGATCCAACAACGAAAATACAAGTGGAGCTAATACGACTTTACTAACAATCAGCCGCTGCTTAAAAAAGGGTGGAAAGTCTACGCCATATGGGACATATCTTTTGGCATTTAAAAACAAAACGCACGGTCTCCAAAACGGATGAAAAGCGAAATCGTTTTTCAACTACGTGATTTAAAAAAAAATTAAGGTAAACTTAAACAAATATTATTTTGCTGCCTTCATATTCTAAATTATCGTTTGAAATATATTTCTTGACGGCGACATACCAAGGCGTAGGTCTATAAGAAGCGACAATGTGTCAGAAAAGAAAAGAAGCAGAAAAAACAGAAAGAAAGAAAGTGTTAAAGAAGGAGAATTAGAAAGACAGGCTTCAAGAGAGCGCGTGCAAAAACACTCAAAAATTACGAAGACTTAACCTAAACGACATCGGAAACCGGGAACGGCCCTGATTTGCCCAAAACATGACATTTTCACAAGATCAATATTTTTCAGGATTTTTCACAATTAGTTTATTGTTTAGCTCCCCGGATTTAAATCCATTTCGTTTCTAAATTCCGCTCCCTGGAACGAAACTATTGAAATTTTACTGATTTTGACTTTTGATTCGTTTCGCTTGCCAACCCTGTTTTTTTCTAACGCCTGGTTTCCCTGCCACACGCCTATTGATTCGTAAGGTAGTATGTAGATGTAGGCTTCCCGCGCGGGCTGAAATGTGTGGACACGGGCCACTCCAGAGTACACAAAGGGCAGTGACTCTAGCACGACAGCTCAGGAGAGACAAATGAAGGAAGAAAAACACCTCTAGGTCTAGTGATGGGTCGTTCGCGATCGATTCGTTCATAAGGATTGAATCACCATGTGAATCAAAAGACTCTTGATTCTTTTCTCGTAAACAAGTCGATCATCAATAAGTCGATCGTCCCACTTCCGGAAATAAGTGCCGAAATATCTGAGGAAAGGGTCAAGCCGGTTAAGATGGTGAAAAGTGCCCCCCGATTTTTTGAAAAATAAAAAATATACACTTGAAGTGCATCAAAAATTATGTGTTTCCCTAATGTTTTGACTATATCTCTAGTTTTTATTTTTGTAAAATCGTTATTTTGATTTTAAAATGTAAATACAATTATGTTCTACCACCCTGATTTTTTTCAACATTTTTAGATTGAAAACTAAACTTTTACATAAGTTTGAAATATTCACAATTTAATTTAAAAATTTAGGGAACAATAGACACGCAGAAAAAAATATATGTTGTTACCACTACATCAAAGTATATTCCTAATTTTTTTCAGATTTTTAAAATTGGAGGAACACTGTCAAAAACACGAAAAACTGCTTTGCGCCATTTGCATCTATGTATTCCAGGAGGATATTTGAATTGATTGTTGAGAGCAACGATTGTTGATCAGTTTGTAATATTATTGATTAAGGCTACAGATTAGCATAGTGATATCGTGATGCCACAATAGTGATATCGTGTGACAGTTCCTTATTTAGAAGGAACGCTTATACGATTTTCAACGTGTGTAACGTCCATTGTGCTGATCGTGAAGGGTAGAACCTCTATTGTGGTGACCACCGAATCCTATGAATCGCGACATAGGCACTCCCAACGAGCTATGTTTTTGAATAATGAGGGGCCGTAGTCACATAGTGAAATAAGATTTAATATAAAAACTCGAAATTGCAACTGTCAGCAGCGTGAATGTGTATCACAGGTCTGTTGACAAAATTATGCATTATATACTTATCAACACCTTAATTTAAAATAACCTATACATTTTAAAAGTGCATCCATCACATCTTATAACATACAATTGAATGTACTCCGTAGAATATAGAAAAAATTTTTAAAATCTAAGTCTAACGTTTTTAGTCAACCAATTAATACGTATATAACAGTCCCATAACGATCGAGAACGAGAATCGTGAAGGGGAACGGTGAATTCCACATGAGAGAAGAATCATGATTCTTCTATGATTGAATCAATTGATTGAATCATTCAAATGACTTGAATCAAAATGAGTGAATCAGCAAAATGAACGATTCGCCCCATCTATACCTCTAGCCCACGAATCAATCAGAGGGGAGCGGAGCGGGGGAGAAGCAGAATAAAACAAGTGAGGGCAGCGCCCCGAACGTGGCGGAGGCGAGCTGAATCTAGAAAGAGATTGAAGAGGGCTTTCAATGGGAGAGGGGTGGGGACTGGGAAAAAAATACTGGCGTCCTAAGGGGCGACACAATAACAATAAACAAGGATTGAGGGGTCTTCTGGGAAGGGAAGGAGGAGGTGGGATTCCCGTAGAGAGAAAGGATGACAGATAAAAATGAAGAGATCTTACGCAAGGGAGGAAGATATACCTTAAAAGATGGAACGAAACATAGAGATGATAGAAACAGCAAAAAAAATGCACTTTTTACCAGGCCGTCTTACGTGGGGCACGGAATTTCGCCGGTTAGGACAGCATTTGTTTCTCTTTATGGCGTGAAATTACGTGAATGCACGAACGAAATTAGAACAGGGGCTGTTTTGCTACCTCGGGTCCACGTATTCTCTCATGAGTTCTTCCAATTCACTGATTTACAAGACGCGATTTTGACTGCGCCTTCGTACATACGTCAGATTGTGCAAGTACCTGCCCCGTGTAAAAAGGCCTTGAGACAACTAGCTCATATTTCAGGGAAGCTCCAGCAGTCCCTCCTACTGTCGACGGCTTTACATGACGGAAGCATCATTATTAAGGCCAGCAAAAGGTAAATCATTCCAATGTTACGCATGGATTGTAGTCGATTCTTGAGCATAATAACCCAAATGCGAAAGGCATTGCGAATACTCAAATCAAATTTAGGGTCGATTACAAAATATGGGGCTGGGTTAATTTACAGAGAAAGTCCAAAAAACGTACAGTAACATACGGTTAATGTCACGCTTGTCTATTCAAGCCATGAAGAGAGAGCTACTTCCTTGATCGTGAAAACAAACCTCAAAAACTGGTCGCCACGAAATCATCTCGATACGTGCTTCAACTGTCAGATGACCAATCCATCTATTCGGTCCACCTAAAGAGGCGAGTTCAATGGAACCATTACGGAAGATGTGGTTTTCTTTCACGGACCAGTAGCCCATACTGCGGGCGGCGCGGCGCTCCTTCAACCTTTGGGCCACGGAAAACCAATAGCCGATATTTCAGTTTTTTTTCTCATTTTCCCTCAAAAGAGACTCGATTTAATTATTTTACAAACCTGAAAAAAGATCCAGGTCCTTCAGACAGGGTGGATAAAAGCCTTTGCACAGCGCACGACCCTTGAAAATCGAGCTAAAAGACCATAGGCTTGGGAATAGGATTCCGCGAGTAGAGGTACACCTTTTTCAACACCGAATTCGATAGAAAGACCCAATAAAAAAGGACACCATAAAATGAGCAGGATATTTTAAAAGATAACTCTATGGTACAAGGAGAAATGCTCCATAAATCATCTCCGAAAAAAGGAGGACCATCGACTGTGGAAAGCAAAATTATTGCTGAAAAAACTTTTTCTGTCATCTTCAAAAACCGTAAATAAATTTCAGTTCTACATTTAGTGAGTGTGTTCAATTGAGATATGCATGTATTACAATGACTCGCGCAGCCCGCATGCATTTGCACATGCGATAATACTGTTGTTATCCTTTCCCCATGATACTCATCTACATACTACCCCGCAAGCTGCGTCAATAAGCGTGTGGTAGAGTATTTTTGGACACCAGCCGAAAAGGGAGTGACCAGTAGAACAAACTTGGCAAACGAAAGTCTAAACTAATGAGTATATGTCGATCATTTGATCACAGAACCAATCAATAGGTTTTTTACCCATCGAAATTCAAAAGCAATGCATACTCCATTGACTAATCCTATATGCACATACGGAAAACGCCAGGAAATGAGAAAACATTCTGTAGCATTTCGAATCGAAGGTCTATTCACCAAAATTGACGAATTTTTCCTCCGCAATCCCATCGCCTTCTACTCTGGTGATGTATTGAAATTTTTTTTCGAATTCCCGCCTTCCAGATTGGACGGTGAGAGGACAGAGAAGGGAGGCAGGTACCCTTCCCAATTTTTTCTTATGCCTTCCGCCTTTCCCCATGACTGACTAATATCGAGTGGGCATGAGAGAGGTGGGTGGGCAGCGGTTGATATATATGGGCAGTCCGACTTCGTCATCCGTGACTTAAGGAAATCACCTCCGCTGGGAACGGGATTGCCTTAGGGTGGGTAAGAGGGGCCGAAATATAGGGGAGGAAAGAGTGGGAGACACCTACTTGTAATCAGGGGTGGCAAGCCAAACGAAAATGTTCGTTTCGACCCGGAGGGAAACGAAAATACGAAGCCTAGGTTTAGTTTCGTTCCCGCACGAAATTAAAATCACCAAGGAGTTTATTTTCAACCCGGGATGAAACTTTACTCCCGGGAACGAAACTAAATTAATCGAACCCCGCTGCTCATGGGCGCACAAAGAGGGGGGGGGGCAGGGAGGGGCAACTAAAGCGAAAATATAATTAGTTCGAAACAGAAGTTATGAACAAATTATCCTTTTGAAGAAAAATGATATTAGTGGAAGACATGGAACTAAAATAAATATCATTATTTTTTCAAGCAAATAATTATAAAAACTAATAAATTGCTGTCACAATTTCCTTAAAATTTTGGTTTCATTAACCTTTTCTGTGCAAAAAAGTTACACTTCGGAAGATTTTCGGATGAGAAAGTAAAAGAAAGGTGCTATTTCACACTCGTCCGATCGCACCTTGAATATGCAGCGAGCGTATGGGATCCGGTGCACAAAGACTTAATCCGCGAACTGAACAAAATACAAAGGAAGTCTGCGCGGTTCGTCAAAAACCGCTACGGGTTTACAGACAGCGTTACTCAGATGTTGAGCGAATTAGACTGGGAGCCACTGGAGACTCGGAGGCTGCGCGCTAGGCTTAGATTACTTGAACAATTGAGAATGGATATCTTTAAGACGTAATGTTGGTGCCGCATTATATTTCCAGGTCCGGAAGAAGCGATAAATTAAGAGAGATGTTTTGCCGAACGGATAGATATGAGAATTCGTTTTTCCCCCGAACCATAAAGAATTTCAATAAATGCTAGTCATGATTTCCTTAAAGTATTTCCTTTTTATTTGTAAATGGCTGGTGTCCTAACACCCCCTGCCACACGCCTTTTAGTCGGCTTGCGGGGTATTATGTAGATGTAGACCACTGCTAGTATTATTTAGTTTTATTTTTTACACGCTTTCTCTCAACTTGCTTCGTTTGTTTCTCGGTTTCATCGATGCAAGAACATCACAAAAGAGGATCATCAAGTGGGCCTCTAAATGTGTTGTCAACCACCGCGCATTTAAATGTGTTTACAAAAGTCGCGATTCGCGTCGCTGACGGGCAAATTGATCCGAGTTTCACGGGGAAATAAGGTATGATTTGGGGGGGGGGGGGGGATCAACCGAAATTTACATTCATTATGGAGTTATTTACCAAATTCATAACTCTTCAATGCTATTCCTCGCATATTTAGAGGCCATTCCGCAAAATATAGGAAAAAAAGTGGATTGCATCACACTCATCACCGCGCCGTGGACATTTTTGAAAACCGATTAAAATGCGACCGAAGTGGCAACAGAAATCAGCCTTCCATGGGATGGAATAGTTCCTCCACTATGCATTCTCCTTGCATCGAAGGAATCATCTGCCGCAATTATTTCTTCCAAATTTCCCCAAGATAATTTTGAGGTTTGTACTGCACGTTGGTAATCATTTCCGAAAATGGAACAATAGAAGTTAAGCCTTCCGAACAGCTTCCGCCGAATACGTTAAGTGCAAAATTCGCGATAAGAAGGTGTACAAGCTTCAATGCAATCATCAATACACAAATAAGTCCAGTATCTCTTTAGCTTTATTAAATGATCGGTTTATTACGAGAGCAACCAGGGCCTCTTCCAGGCCTACGCGGCGAAAGCACGTTGAGAAAAATGGGCTTGAGAAAAATGGGAAAAGAAAGAGGGGCTTCGAAGCGTTCACATACGAATACTCGTATTTAGTAAAGTAAATGATATACAAACCAGCGTTTAAACGTCGATTGAAACTAAAAACGAGAAAAATGACGTAATAAATGAGAAAAATCGTTACCGTAAACGTTAAT
Organism: Ischnura elegans; assembly: GCF_921293095.1. Lineage (NCBI taxonomy): Eukaryota > Metazoa > Arthropoda > Insecta > Odonata > Coenagrionidae > Ischnura > Ischnura elegans. The sequence goes on from NC_060254.1 coordinate 74,305,076, forward strand.
TGAATTAAAAACCTGTAACGGCGAGGGCTGAAAAAATTTAAGCGTTGCGTCGATCACTGTCGCTCACTTGGAAAAATGCTCTCAGACTGGTCCAGTGAGAAACACCATTTATACCACCGAGGAAAAGAGAGGAAAAACGAAAAGTCACAAGATTAAAAGAGGCAGAGAAAAATCAATCCGCGAATTTGAAATTAATAGAGGTAAAACAAAGAAAAAAATAATAATTCGTCTTTATAGGGCGAAATTGAACTACAAAGTCCCACCTTCCATGTAACCCCTTGTCATAAATTAAATATTTGCAGAAGAATGCATGGTCAGGTTAATCTAGAATTTAAATGAAGTCAAGTTAGAACAAAAGAAACATAGAAGTATGCTTTTAAAAAATGCAAAGTGATCAAAGTTACATTTACCAAGTGTAAAAAAATGTGAAAAAACGTGGGAAAACTATAAGGATATTTTGACTTTCGTCCTATTTGGAAAAACCCCACCGCGGGAAAACGCCAACACAAGAAGGGGGGGGGGCGTGAAAAACCTACGAAAACATAGAGAAAAGACAGACAAAAGAGAAAAACATATGGACAACAGACAATGAGTCTTATTTCCCACAACAGACTCGTAACTCGGGAGTAATAGAAAGGAGAGAAGCATGATGATGGAGAAGGGAACAAGAAAAAAGCAAACCTAAGATAATCGTGAACATCAGAAAGGAAAAAAAGGGAGAAATTCAGGTGGTGAGCGAGGGAATAGTGGGAAAAAGATAAGGGTGAAATGACGCGGGTAGGGGGAGGGACCATTAAGATAGGGAGGGCTAAAGGACCGTGGGGTTGTAAATTGTCGAAGGAGAGGGGTTCCGTACTTGGATTTGGCAGCGAGAGAAGGGGGAAAAGGTACGGTGATAAACCTCGGAGAATTGGGGAGGCTGGAAGGTGCGGGAACAGGGATATAAACGGGGAGAACGGTACACGCAAAAGGGTGCAGCTACAAAATGATTGAACCGCAACGATATTAATAATCTACCCCCTAATCTGTAAAGCATACGTAGGGAATATTTACGAAGATACGGCTTCGTGAACAGCATGAAAGGCTGTTTTCTCGGTCTAAAATATTTTAAAGATGAACTTCCGTCCAAGGAAATAAGCTGAGATGGAATTTTAATGGGACATGTAAAACAAATTTCAAACTTTTAGTAGAGGAGGCGGGAATAGTAAATTATCAACCCCGTTCCTTCGCCATGAGAATTCTCCTTGCTACAGTCGAAATGAGGGATAGAGAGAATAGTAAACAATGCAGTTTATTCAGGATATATTCTGAAGGTTCAAATTTGAGACGCGTAATTATTTACATTCCTCGCACATTAATTTTCGCTGATGCCAGCTTGATGTCAGCAGCTAAATTAGAACACCAAAGAAACCATTATCTGGACGAGATAAAAATTTAAAAGACCATTCTTTCAAATAATGATCATATGTACAAACAATATTTTAACCCATAGAGTTTTATTCGGTACCACTTTTAACGAAGCCACTACGTCATAATCAGGTACAAATTTTTACAAACAAAACCAGGGGCACATATATGCAATTTCAACAAATTTTTTCAACACTAGCCTGGGAATGATCCGCCCCGTGTATAACTGCCTTGATGTATATTCGAAAAGACGATTCAATAATCATTGCTTCTGCCATTTTCACAAATTAAATAGGAAATTAAAGCTTGACAGTATGGTTATAAACCATAATTACGATCAATCTAAGTGTGATAGGCATTGTTTATGCTAATTTTTATTCTTAATCAATAATATAAGAAACTGATGAACAATCGTTGCTCTCAACAATCAAATCAAATATCCTCCTGGAATACATAGATGCAAATGGCAGAAAGCAGTTATTCGTGTTTTTGACCCTGTTCCACCAATTTTAAAAATCTGAACAAAATTTGGATTTTACTTTAAGATAGGGGTAACAACATATATTTTTCGGCGTGTCCATTGTTTTCTAAAATTTTAAATTTAATTTTGAAAATTTCAAACTTATGTAAAATTTTAGTTTTCGGTTCAAATATTTTGAAAAAAAATCAGGATGGTAGACCATAATAATATACTCACTTTAAAATCAAGAAAACGATTTTACAAAAATAAAAACTGGAGATATGGTTAAAAAACTAAAAATCGTGTTTCAATTTTTTCTGGGATTATTTTCCATTGTTGAGGCCTGAAACTTTGAGTAAACACATAATTTTGGATGTACTTTAAGTGCATATTTTTTATTTCTCATAATATCGGGGGGCACTTTTCACCATCTTAACCTGCTAGACCCTTTATCACTATTCGTTGTTATTTCAGAATGCTATTCCATAAGGTTAACCCTGGTAATATTGAAGTTTCTTCATTAACTTAAACACCAAAGGGGAAAAGAAAATAACGCTGATGAAATAAGTGCGTTGCACGATAGAGAGCGTTTAACAGAAGCTGGGAATTTAATTTATGAGGTAACCAAGTCAAAAATTAGATTACATATTAAAAATAATGTTAAAATCTGAACATTAGGGGCAAATTTGCAGCAATTCCAGTAATTTAAACATAAGTACAGAAAATAATCAGTTATTAAAACAAAAGAATGGGAAAAAAGAAAGCTGAAAGGTAAATGGGTACTCATTTTAACTCATTTACTATAGGCAGAGAATTGCCATCGCTACAATTCCCGAAATCGAGGGGTAAGAGGACTTTTCGACTTCACGAGTGGAGTGAAATGAAATTATCGAAAACCTATAACCGTTTTCCCTCGTTTGCGTTCAACTGTTTTCACCCGTCTTTGAGCAGACTTAAATTTGGAAATGAATGAGAAGAACCACCGGTTAACGCCTTAACGTATTTGCAACACCCGAAAGAACAAGTAAAATAATTACTAGATTCACATCCAGGAAGAAATAAAAGCAACATCTTAAAATAATGTACGACGCAAGACAAAAATATGAAAAAATTGACACAAAGGGTAGCACGTGAAAAGACTGCCAAGACCTAGATAATAAAACGATATTAACTTTCTACATTGGCCCCGCATTTTTAAGAAAGCTCTCCTTCGGTATTTAAAACTCTTCTGGTAATTTATACGTTTTACGTTGACAAAAAATTTGAATCTGGGAGTAGTTTACCATAGTCATAATTGGTCATTTTCGCCTCTCACACATTCGTCGGCAATGGTATTCAAAAGTGCTACTGACAAGTATTACAGTTTCTTCTTCACAGGAATACAATTTTAGTTCATAATCTTAATTTATATATGCATGGTATTAAAAATTTGAAAAATCCAATTTTTTTAGGATTAGGTCCTCCTCCATTAGTTGACCACGATGAAAAAAACACGAAATTCTCACTCAGTAGGTTGCGATGACTACAAATTTTAAGTCCACATTCCCAGAGAACATAATGAGCTATTTGGTAAAAGTTTTGGAGGGATTTTACGCTAATTCTAAGCCAGGTCGATCGCTCTCAATTATCTATGGGGCTTAGAACAAACGATGAAGAATTTTCTAGGTTTAATTGTGTCCATACAAAAAAATGAACACTAAAATTACGCAGCGTGAGCTCACAAACAGCTGGAGACACGGATGATAACAACGAAAAGAGTGCATTTCATGCAAAAAAGTTTAGTAGAGGAGAGTGACGGCAGGATAATGGAAGTGATAAGAAAAAGGAGAGGAGGAAAATCTGAGGAGGAAAGAGGGAAAAGTGCGTCTTGATAAGGCTTTATCCTTCCGAGTCACTCGGCATGCAATGCCACAGGATATGCCACGTGTATCTCATACCGCAGGACTAAGACAAACACCACAAGATAATTCTCACAGTGGCGAGGGGAACCTCAAGCAAGAAACCACAGCCGTGGATAGGGGAAAGGCTATCGAGTAAAAAAATTCCACACCGTCATTTCCATTGGAGCGAATTCTCTGGCACTTACTCTAGCAACATGCCAAGTTTGATTTCCGCTTCTTTAGAATATTCACGGAGGTTTGAAGATGCATACATATAGCAATCTGGATTACACAAGAATTAAAGTCGTTCGGTTAAAAGAAAATACAGGGTTATCATAAAAGAATGGTGCGGTTTGAGTAATTCATAGAAAGATACCAGATATCTTGTGATTTTTTCTGGAGGGGTTACATCCAAAGTGTTCTAATAGAAAAAAAATCGCGACCTAACCAAATTAACGTACTGGATTAACGAAGAACTGACAATTATTAACGAAGTAAAGTTAACTGACGTTTGGACATAAGTTGAGTATCGTTTCGATATTTGTAGAGCAACTAAGGTCGATGGAGACATACTTGAAAAATAAAAAAAAGTCATTCTGTTTTCATAAAAACCATGTTCAAAACTTCGCCATTCTTTTATGATAACTCTCTATTATTTGCAACAAACACAATCGCTCTGAAACATATACAGCCCTAGCGAAAACTTACTGCAAAGCGCAATGGATGATTTTAGGACTACGAGAGTCCATTCTCTAAAAGCCAGAAGTCGCAATTGGAGGAGTAGCAGCGGTGGTCAACTGCTTTCGATTTTTCTCCGAGAGCTATGACATTTTTCGTATGCTTTCGATGAATTTGAATGCCTCAAGCTTTCGACAGTAGGTAGATAAGGAAGGGAGCCGGCTATAAGAGCTCCATAAGGAGCCCAATAGTTCAATCAATACGCGTCGGATTCCCATGCCTACGCTAAGAAGCTACGACGGCTATTTCGCCCGCCTGAAGCTCACTTTTCCCTAACGTTCATTTCCCTTGAGAGGACGCATGACTCCCGCTCAATTGGTCTTTTTTTTTGGGAGACAGATTATTGGCGTAATACGTATGCTACCATTACGAATGTTACAAAAGAGGATCCCAGATTTGGTCTACAGATGTGTTGTCAACGCACTGCGCATTTAAATGGGTTTAAAAAAGTCGCCACTCGCGTCGCCGACGGACAAAGCGATCCGATCTACATTTTCTGAGGTTGACGAAAAAGGTTAACTTGGTAGTTGTTTACCATAGTTATAATTGGTAATTTTGGCACATCGCACATTCGTCGTCATTTATATTCACAAATACTGCTAAAACGTATTATTGACGTATTATTGCATCTCCTTCATAAGAAACAATTTTAATCTTTCTTGGTTTAAGAAAATTGAAAATACCTAAAATTTTCTTTCATTAGTTCCTCCTAAATTTCGTGACGACATGGAGGAAACACTCGATTCTCAATATCTCGGTTGTGATGTCTAAAATTTTAAGTTCAAATTTCCAGCAAACAGTACGAGCTATTTGGTACCAATTAGGCGGGATTTCACACTTATTCTTACCCAGATCTCCCGCTCCGATTCATCTAATTGAATGGGTTTAGCAACAAAAGGTGAAGAAGTTTCACGTTTTATTTATATCCATCTGAAAATATGAACAACTGAAGATACGGATAATAGCAACCCCAAGAGTTCATTCCATCCATTATACGTTAGTGGAGGGTAGTGATCTACAAGTAGGAAAATAGAAACGATAATGAAAAAGAGGAGGAGGAAGGAGGGAAAAGTACGTCTTGATCGGACTTAATCATTCCAAGTCACTCAACATGCAATGCCATAGGATATGCCACGTGTATCTCATACCACAGGACAATCATCACAACATGATTCGATAGCTAAATTTGGAAATTTTACCTTAGCGCTCTACGGTAGAGTTTTCACATTTTAGATATAGTGATATGGTTAACATAGACCACTGAGTCTACCATGAAATTTTAAAGAATATAGCGTATTTTTTAAGCAAGAACGAAGTCAGAAAACAGGAGAAAAATAGCATGCCGATTTGGAGTGAAGCGGCCTCTGTATCCAGCAAATACTACAACTAGTCCACCATGTTCCGAACATGGTTCATCTTACACAACATACAAAAAGAGACGCTGGAAGGGTACTTCGGTAACAAACGCTTCCCTTGTACCAGCACGTGATTACAAGCAACTACATCCTCATTTCGTCAGCGTAAGATAAAACACTCAAAAGTGGCTAGTGCCGAGGGTTGGGGGATGAGGGGCTTAGCGTAGCAACTGCCCCGTCAATAGCCCTACGAGGGAGTTTAACCGCCGACACAAAACACGTTGAAGAAGTTTCGTCTCGCGTTTCCCGGGTGAATGCCCCGGGTAGCTAAGGGCATTCAGGTCGATCAAACTATCGCTTTGAGGGCAGCGTTCGTGTCTTATTTTCGCTCGTATGCACAGGCAGGGGCGAATCTGAGGGGAAGTGGGGTACGAAGGACATAGAACCCATTCCAGAACCCTAAAAGTTAATTTAAAAAAAAAAAAAACGTACGACAGCTATCTTACTTCTTAGAAATACATGTATGAAATGTTTTATTTTTAATCTGGGTTCTTAAGTATATTCAAAATTAACAACTCCAAAGTCTCGCTTTTCCCGTTTATTATTACCCAGTGGGGTGGGTGGAAGAATGATGAGGATCAGATGGATCGACCGAGTTTGCAATGAGGAAGTCTTAATAGGGGCTACATAGACGAGACGCCTCATGAAAACCTTGACAAGATGACGGAAAAAGGCCATTTCTTGAGCTATAATGACCTGATTAAGACAATAGTCGAGGGACAAGTAGATGGCAAAAACGGAAAAGGAAAACCTCGAACAAAATATATGGAACAGGTTAAAAAGGATGTAAAAGAGAAGAAATATGCAGATGTGAAAAGATTATAACGCTGATAGGAGAATAGAGTGGAGAGCTGCGTCAAACCAATATTTAAGATCGTTTACCAGTGATGATGATGATGATGATGATAATGTAGTGTATCAGTAATTCCAATTCTACCCTCATACCCCCCAAAGCAAAGTTTTGGTTACGCCTCTGTGTATAAATAAATTAGATAAAAAATTTCCCCCAATAGTGTAGGGGAATGTCAATATAGTCTCATTTCGAAATTGTCTCCTCCCCCAATAAAAATCAGGCTTTTTTTTGACCATGAGAATTAAAAATGGTGAATAACAAAGGATTGAAAATGATTCAGAATTATTTCAATTCGGCACGACTCGGAAATTCCATGTATTGTACAAATTACTATTTTCAAGACACTTAGCATTGATCTCAAACAGCTAGGCCTATCATGAGTAAAGAAAAATGTTGCCGATTCTATCTTCCTCCTCAGAAATATTTGTAATGCTAAGAGCCATTTAATATCAGTGCGCCCAGTTTTTAAAATTCCATGATGTGTTATTAGAATGAAATGATATTCTTGCCGTAATTGTTATTTCTTTCAGTTTTTCTAAGTTAAGTTATTTAGGGAAGTTAATTTGAATTAGATGATGCCATACTTCTATTATAAGGGAAATTATATGGATTCTTTGTTAATGAAAAGAAAAAAATATTGAATTTTCTGCGATTATTTCAATAAATAGTTGAGCTTTGAAGACCTCGATCAAACAATTTTTGTTATGGAGGTTCCACAAAATAAATTTCATTTACAAGAAATATCAAGTATGACCTCCTTGACATGCTCTTCATACAACCTGATCTTTCGGAGTATTCACGTCACTTTTTATACTTCAATTTAATTTGAGAAAATTGCATTTAAATGTGAATACTCCCGCGACGGTAGTTTTTTTAGCACAAGATAGAGCGTTTTTACTTCAAAGAGAACTAAATATCTAACGGTAAATTTCATATTTAGTCAACGCGAAATCACGCTAGCTTTTGAATAAAAGCAAAGGGCTATAACTCCGTTCCCATTCATTCATGTCAAGCATAAGACTTTGCCTAAACTTTCACGATGAAACATGCTCTAGCAAGGAGATTTGACGGAAGTTCAGGATTCAAAGCACAAGTTATTCACAGACACGGAGGAGATTTATTACCCCAGTTTTAACAAAGGTAACTCAAGATTACATGCATAATGCATTAAACTTCACCCACTTATTTACATTTAGCTTTAAGTTCTAACTCAGGAAAATCATATTTCACTTGCCATTCCACTGAATTTAAAACGAATATCTAAAGACAGAAGAGATAGAACAAGGTTTTCCTCATATAAATGTACACCAATCATTTGAATGTGATCAGAGTCATGCTTTTATAGGAAGAGGTCTGAGTATTTCCTTTTTATGTCTGAATAAACCCGTTGCCTAGGAAGTATTCAACTTCCTCTTAGAAAGAAATAGCGCCACATTGCCCGAAATAACTAACAAAAACGACTTGACCCGATTCCCAAGCATTGAAACTGCACGTGTATAAAATATTGAAGTATATTAAAAACAAGTCAGCCGACACAATAAGCTTGACTTAGATTGGCTCAAATGTGAGACGCATGGTAAGAGGAGGTAAATCTAAAAACCTAATTAAAGCAGCTAATTTTACGGAAATCCAAGTGAAGTCTCTCCTTATTCGCAATATCAATTGCCTTTTTAAATACAACTTCACCAAGCCACTATATGAATGGCTGAGGAAAAACATGCAGTTCAAACCTCGCACAAAAATTAAGATCAATTAGATTAAAAAAGGTTTTGAAATCCTACATCTTTTACAGAGAGAAACTTCTACTAAATGGAATTTCGAAAAATGGATTGATTACTAAAAGATTATCCGATGTGAAAAAAATCGCGATTGAGTAACTGAACAGAAAAATACTATTTTTTTTAAACCATGATATCCATGCGCAAAAACGCAATGTATTTCAATTTTCAATCGATGGAATCTCTTGGTTTTTTTGCTTCGGCGGTCTGAACATAATGGCATCATACGATCGGTGGGAGTAACAATGGGCCCAGTTAAAAAAAAACTAGACGTCCAACAATAAGGAATCAATATCTTAGGACGATTGAAACCACAGGAGTCCCTCCAATCACCGGAAATCGTATTTTTCAATTGAAACGGTAAGAGAAAATAGACTTGTCTCACTAGGTATTTAAAAATATTTTACAGCAATGAATGGAGGAATACGTAAATGAAAACGGGAATAATACCTCCAAGCAAAACGGGATGATTCCTTCAAGTACAAGTTCAAACACGGTCTTATTTCACAGGTTTATTGGCGCTGTTGTCGACAAAGATATTCTTTTGTCGACTACAACAACAATCAATCTGAAAAAATCAACAATCAATCTGGTTTTCACGAGCACAAATACATGCTTCACGGAAAAACATTTTATTTTTACTCAAAGGCAAAATAATGAACATTAAACATAAAGGTTAACTAAATAAAAATTTCAAAAACATGCGCTGCCACATGTTTCGCGTATAATTTTGTACAAATGTTAAAAAAATTTAGAGTAGATTCAGGAAATTATAGCATCAAAACATTCATATTTTTTTAAAGTCTGCAAAAACAGGAGGGGAAAATGGCGGCAAAATCATTAAGTTTGTAAAAATAATAGGAAAGTTAATTGGAATATTAATATTTCAATAAGATTGTAAAAACTTGGGAGGGGATAATCATCGGCAAAAGGTTTAAGTTTGTAAAAATAACTGGAAGGTTACCAAAGTTTTCAATCAGAAACTGCCACATGTTCAAAGACATACTAATCTCATCTTCCACAGGGAAGTCATTCCACGTCACATAAGATAGAAGTCCGTCCGTTCTTCTCCCTTCGATTACGTCACTCTTGAGCAACCGCTTCCGACACGAGGGCGATGCGAGAAACTTGAGAGCATTTACGGAGTTCCCGGCGACTTCTATCTACAAAGTTGCATTCCGCAAAGCGTAATTAACAGCCGAGACGAAACTATCGCAAACTCGAGCGGAGGAGTCGGTCTTCATACTTGAACAATCATAGGCGTTGTGATGCAGCAACCTATCACGTAGTTACCTGTTCTCTCAATTAACACAACCAACTGTCTCCAAAGCGAAAAAATCATCGAGGAAAATCGTAAGTTAAGACATCAACTCAGCCTTGACTTGGCGGAACTTCATTTCATTAAAGGAAATAGCAACTTGGAAACAATCCATTGTGTTCATCAAAGATAATACTCCAGAATTCAGCCAGATAATGATATTGGTTGAGTAAAATGAAAAACACATCGAATAGGACTGGATAATTATGATGGAACTTCTCCAAACAGCTTTTGCTCAGAAATTGGAAATCTAAAATGTATCTAAACACATGAAACTTCCTCATAGTTTTACCTCAAGGCATATTATATACCATTACGCCCTGCTAAGCGAAAATAATTGTTTTCATCGCCACTGATCCGGGTCGTACATTAACAAGATATACGCAAAAAATGTGAAGAAGGATAGTGATCGTTTCTCTATTTATATAAGGGCCAGTGCGAACTTCTTCACCTTGTGCAACAATAGGGTGGTTTCCTATTATTTTTTATTGCTTAAATCGAAAGATTATTACTCCTTGAGTACGTATTTCACGCTTTTAGATTTTTAAATGACGATATCTATTTTTCGCGATTAAATGAAAAGTGAAAATTTTCAAGCGCGCGAAAACGCGACGCGTAAGTAGGAATGATGGGAAAAAAGTCCGTGTGACGCATTTCTGGTTCCCCCTCCCGCCTTGTGAGGTGACCTTGGAGAGGCTCTGAGCGCTGATACGACGCAGGATGCTAGCGGGTAGCTGAGTACCATGCTATCTGGTAGCGCTTGGCTTAAAAAAGGTTTATTAATACCTTATCAAACGAAGAAAACTTTCCGACCTTAGCCAGTTTTAATAGGTTATTATTAAGACATGTTCCCCTGAGCTCTGTGTCTCTTGCATGCATTGGTAACCTCAGACGATGTATAACTCCTATCCTCTCGTGTAGAAACTAGGTCCCTGTGACGTCACGTGGAGTGGCATCGCATGGGCGCCAATCTGGCCTTTTTCAAATGAGGATAAAATTTGGCCCTTGCCATTCGTCTAAACCGGTATTTCTAAAACCAAATAATTTGTGTATTATGAATACACTAATGGTGGGTAACGAATCGCAATCAATGCCTTTCGTTTTCTTCGATGAAGGAAACTACCCTATTCACAATCACGAGTAATCCTCTAAAATAAAGGAACAAAAGCTCAAAAAATATTTATCCACTCCCTTAAAATTTATCACTTCATCCAACTCCAGGAAGTGCTACGTTCCATCCACTTCATTGGACTCTAAAATTCCTACAAGGTCAGCGTTCTCTCCATTGTTGTTTTCATAGGGCTGTTGCATCTGGGAATCGGATAATAAAATAAAAACCTAACCACAGAGAAGACTGGTTTTCCAGCCGGCGCTCTGGCTGCCTTGAGGGAGAGTTACCCCGCGCCAAAATAAGGGCTAAGACTTCCCCTGGAATCCTGTTAGCTCCGTGCTGAAGGTCAAAATACGGAGAAGTTTCCATACTCGCTAAATCAAATTTGACATCTTTGCCAGCTTCCGTGGAATGTGCTTCAAAATGGGAATGTTTACATTCATAGTTCCCACCTGTTCGTCGAAGGAAGGCGGACTAAATAAAATAATGTAAGAGAACAATTACTTAGAACAATTACCGTTTATAAACTATACCACTTAGGCAGTTGGTACCAACTTCAACCCGGTTCAATGACGTCACGCCGTTCACACTAAGTAATGAGGATCCTCTTCATGACATGGTTTTCAAATAGTTGTTTCCAGAAGCGCATGCGCAGTACGACCCATGAGGCGTGTGACGCTGGTAGTCCGAGAGCAAGCTGCTCATGAAAAGTTTATGACGTCAGGATGAAAAATTTGCCCTAGTAACGTATCTCACGTGATGGAGTCAGGTAAAAAAACACTGTTGGAATGGAAGTGGGAAACCCTACCAAATATCTCTTCCCTGAAAACATGGAGCTTAACCAAACCAGCCTCGGGTGGAATCGCCGGACCCTACCCTTGAGGGCGAGTGCCGTAGGTGACAGCGAGGTCGTTAAGGTCCTCGAGGTCCATGCAAGGCAAGACTGCCATTACACTTTTTTATACATTCCATGGCAAACTACCTTAACTGAAAGATTACTTTAAAAATAATAAGCAAAGTATCTGCTATGTAATGATCCAAGGTAACTCGGAGGCCTGAACTATTTTCCGGAGTCGGGCACATATGTACTTCTCCATCTCGCGGCCTCTGCGATCACCAGGACAACTCGGAACTCGTGCCTCAAACATGCGGAGGAAAAAGAACATTTCATGGGCTCGGAGTCACCGCCTGGAAGAACGCTTTCCGCGAGGCGTCGAGTGCAGGTCTGTCGCAAGATACGCCACGCTGAGAGCGAACCATAAAACCCAAACGAGTTTTCCGCCTTCGACGATTCCGCAGGATTAAGAAGTAGAAGTTGGAAAACGTTCGGATCAAAGAAGAACTCAAGTTATTGAAAAACGTCAGAAACTCACGGCAAAAATACTCATGAGACCGATATGTATGAATGGGAAAATATGAAGGACCGGTTACAGTTACAAAATAGGAAAAAGGATGATAAGGCCGTTATCAAACATCGAGTTCACTAGAAACTCTAAGAAAGCGGTCTCATATGACATTTTCTCACTAGGTTCCTCTAACGCAGGGGTTCCCAAACTGGGGGGCGCGCCCCCCTGAGGGGGCGTGACACCCAAATGAAAAAAAAAAATACAAAAATAATTTCCTCAGATCTTTGAAATAAAGTCTTTCTAAGTTTTCATAATTGTTTTTGTAAAGTTTCAATTAAGTTGTAAACTTTATCAAAGAAGGTTACAGGTAATTATATTCGTTTTTCATGTAATACTTGTTTTAATTTTCATCATACGTACAATTATTGAATCTTTCCTTTCTGCGTTACCGCATTCAACAGTGAACAAAAAAATCTACCTTCTCACCGTATCAAGTAGGCACATACTTGTACGAGTACAAGAACTTGTACAAGTAGGAGTTGGTATGTACGGCACCGTGGAAATAGGGTATTGCAAAATAGAAAGGTGATATGTGTAGCGGGGGTGGGGGGGCGTGGTACAAAAAAGTTTGGGAACCCCTGCTCTAACGGAAGACGCGTCACGCGGTAACCGCCGCATTAAATAAATAAGCAGCGAAATGAATGATAATGGGATAGTTACTTTCAGTAACAGTCAAAGGTTTTATACATCCAAAGGATTAAGTTCTCTTGTCCTCCACAACTACACTTAATTGCTTTGCGATTAGAAAAAAGCATGCGAATATCCTTGGGTTAATTTTGCTAGGGTACTTCCGGAATTTTGATGCTCATTTTTTTATGATCACGCTTATGACCCCGAGATGCCTCCACCGTTGGATTACTTTGAAGTTCGAAATTGTCATACGAGACCTCTGACTCCGAGGGTCAAGTGAACACGATAAAAGTTAACTAGATGTTCAGCACTTTTAGAAACGGCCCCAACATTATTACAGCAGAGAACTCATTGAACCAACCCACAATATTGCACAGCAGCATAATTATGTTTTCATACGCCCAATCTCTGCTGCAGCGTAACCAAATATGTTGACTCAATAAATACCTCTCTCCGGCAGAGTATGCAAGGCATGCATCACCCTTTATTTAGCACTGTAATGGTAAAAAAAATCGCGCTCATTGGCAAATGGCTCATTTCTTGATGTAAAGCAGATTCATGTGAAAACATAAAATCAAATAACACCTATGCAACAGGATAATAAACTTCGCTTAATACATTCTTCAGTCTCATTCCGCGCAGACAGACCATGGTTTGAACATTTATTTTTTACACAATTATAAAAAGAAATTAGGATTATTTATTATCAATACCTTGAAAATGACAACTACTTCAGAAACAATGGTGGGTCGAAATGAATACAACAAACACAAGATTTTTTTAAATGTCATAGTTCAACGAAAGTAAACCTAATACTAAAGATATTATCTAAAAGTCAAAGCAGCTTGCATGACTCTGTCTTCACCATTCACTACACACAGAATCAAGACATTTTGCGCACATGCAAACAGGAAAGGCCTTGAGAGTTGGTTCCCAATGGAATATCAATATTTTAAATCATATAATCCACCCCATGAGAACATTTTAGCATTTACCCAACATCGCACGACTTGAACCTCCCCATCCATCACTACCTGCTGTCGTCGGTTTCATAAAGAAGTGAGAGGAATATTAGCCATCGATCAACGTCATGAACACTCTAGTCCTTTCGCGGCCAGCGTTTTTACGAAATGCAAATGTCAGCAGCCAATCAATGCGCACGACCCTGCCTAAAAGCGAACAAAATTGTTCGGGAGAACTCGTCGAGGCCTTTCTTCGGCCAAAAGAGGAACAATGATTTCGCGACGAATTTTCTCTATAAACTCACCGTCTGGGGTCAATGTTCATAAACAATGTATGTCGTATGGGGTGCAAGATGAGAATCATCACTTCTCATACGTCAAGGCGATACTCAAGTACTAATGAAAGATGATGGCAATCCCAGGGGCGTGGATTAAGCGGGATTTCGTGGTCTGCAGAGGCGCAAAAACCCCTTGAATCTTAGGGGGGATGAACTCTTGTTGTTGAGATAATATAAATGGGAAATAAAAATTTATCCTGAGCTGCAATCTATAATACGGACCAAGGGAGGAGATTTTCATCTTATTTTCATTTCTCCTTATAAAATTTTGGTCTGCTTAAAAAATCAGAGAGGATTCGATAGAGAAAAAGGTGCAAATAATTTTTCAGACAGTTCATTGGTCGGACATCTGGGGAGAGGGGGAAATGTCTCCTCTAGTCAACTGGTTTTTGCACTCAGTTCCATCTTCATAAACAATGTACGTCACATCGGGTGCAAGATATGCATTATCATTTCTCAAACATCCACCCTTGTTGGTGATTTGTCCTCTTCAGAATATGAAACATTCTTTGAAATAATAACTTACATGAAAAAACTCTACGCAAAAACTTTATAGTTCCCAGGACGTCCAATAAATTTTCAATTTCTTCAGCAAATATTACAATACATTATTGGGTTAATGTCGCTCTCGTGGGGACTACCGACGGTCAGTCCCTCTAATGAGGGTTCATCCTCGACTCCGAGCTTAATCCGACCCTTTTCCGGGGACCCGAGCTCGCGAGGGAAGGACCCAAAACACCGGGAGGGCCCCCACCCATCTGTGCCACGTGTAGTACATTTTGAATTTATTTACTTTATCGTCTTCTTGATCACACCAGAAATATGGGCGTTTTTTGATCGTCTTTCTACGATGATTTTTAAGAATTTAGTCCAATCTGCGATAAAAGTCCCCTTCTGACTTGGCAACGCTGCAGCCATCAACTGTGGGCTGGGTAGTGAAAGTTCTCTCGGGCCCAAAGCGCTTGACGCCCGAGAATTACAAACCCTGTTCCGACCTGGGAATTGGAAATACCATGCGAGCCACCTCTAGGGTGTTTGGCAGTGGGTGACCAATCTTCAACATGCAGCATGCAAGATGACCGTCGCATTTCACGTCGCAATTTCATAGAAATATTCTACACATTCATGCAAAGACATAACTTTCCAATGGTTAGTAATTCCTTTGCCGAATCCATGCAATTGTATAACTAAAAAGGAAAACAAAACTTGCAGTGAGTCGTCCTAGCGAGTGATAATTATATTAATTGAGACACCGTTGCTATCCTTAATAGTACGAGGGAAGAATGGCGTTCTAAATCCATCTGCATTGCAGTCCATTTCTTTTAGTTTCTTCTCGTGATCACGTCATAGAGCGTTGGTAAACGTAAGATTTGTTACACGTCGTCTGAGGAAACATTTCCTCCAAATTTACTAATAAAATTATGCATATACTTCGATCTACGCTCCCGTAAAGAATGAGTAACCCTTTAAGCCTTGAGATTTTGCAGCTATTGGCAGCGATGAAGCACGGAGGAATTGCACTTCCTTGAATGAAAAACAAAAGCATTCCATAGAACCTTCACCCTCATACGACGAAAAAATGAACAGTATAACACATTCTAAGGAGTGCTAATATTACTGTAATGAGAGAAAAACGAGGAGTAGTAAAGGACACAAATTAACCTTTTCCCTACCGTACACGTATATATACGTGTGGACGTTTCCTGACCCGGGAGACCACGGGCGTATATATACGTGTGAGATTTTCCCGGTCAAGAAAACGAAACCCGTATGTATACGTTTTCTAGCTCTCCCCCTTTCAGGACGGTCGTGGGTTTGGGTCGCCTTTGTCTCGGGACCCAACGCTTCGGGGTTTAGGATTAACCCTCCGAATCCGGGAGCAGGTACCCGGACCCTTCGTCTTTTATAACCCCTCTCAGCGGTAAGGGACAGCGGTCATACAATTGTTTATAGAGTCAGTTTTCGAAATAAATATTTGTTCATTTATCAAGAAATATAAACTAAGAATTGAATTGTTTGTCTTTTGAGCAGCGTTTACAATTTTTAAACGAAATTCTACGACAAATATTAACTTATATCTCGAGTAATGTATAAACATCAACGTGGAAATTGTTACTGCGTTAAAAGCTTTGATAATGGCCTTAGAACTTCGTTTAAAATTTGACAATGCTCAGATAAAAATTAGGAATTATATTCAATGTCTGTAATTTACGTGCAAGCAACAATTATCCATTTGCTAAATACATATAAGCAATACATAAGTTGACCGCGAACCAATGCCGCAGGTATGGTCGTAAACCCAGAAAGGAGGGAGCACAACTACTCTCGGAGTCCGAGATAATACGGAGTCCCACCGTGGAGGGGTCGAAAAAGGTTCAGCGAGACCCTTCTTAACGAATGCCCTCCAAAAATGCTCCGTACCACGAGAAAGAAGAGTCTCTTGGGGCTCGGTACAGCAGTCAAGCTAAGACGAAAACTCCGCGGTCTCGAAAGGGTTAATGGGACAATGAATTAGAAAGCACTGATTCATCATC
This sequence comes from Ischnura elegans, assembly GCF_921293095.1. Taxonomy (NCBI): domain Eukaryota; kingdom Metazoa; phylum Arthropoda; class Insecta; order Odonata; family Coenagrionidae; genus Ischnura; species Ischnura elegans. Next base: position 74,321,906 of record NC_060254.1, read on the forward strand.
AGCGCTGGATTAGCCATAACTTTGTGGAATTCCGTATTTTTTTCTTGCAGGAGCAGCGATCATTTCAATGAAATTGCGCATCCTTTGCTAATTCTGATGGTATTTATCCTCTCTTCCAGCAACACTGCCTAGTTTTTGGGCTTACTACATCTACACAATACCCAGCAAGCCGCCTAAAAGGCGTGTGGCAGGGTGTTGTAGGACACCAGCCGTTTACAGCTTTAAAAAAAAGAAGTGCTCTAACGAAGTGTGGACTAGCGTTTATTAAAGTCCTTAATGGTTTGGGGAAAAACGAATTCCCTTATCTATCCGTTCGGCAAAACATCTCTCTTAATTTATCGCTTCTATCGGACCTGGAAATATAGTGTGGCTCCAATGTTATGTTCTCTGTGTCGCTCTTAAAGACATCCATTCTCAATTTTTCAAGCAATCTAAGCCTAGCGCGCAGCCTACTAGTGGGAGGGATAAAGTGGAGGGAGGGGAAATTGCTCATGTAAGGCAAATAGTAAAATTGGGGGCAAGGAACAGCCATCTAATTACAGACGCTTGACTGCTTTTGAAATTATGATTCAACTGACGTTTTCCATGCTTAAAGTTACTAGATGTGTTATTGTGAATTGATAATTCTGATTCTGAAAACCTAATTTTTCTTTTCGAAACTTTCGAATTTACCCCTTTATTTATCAACCCACTATTATATCTACACTTTGCCCTACTTTCTACTTACTACTACTAAATTACCAAGATTAATATTTTTTTTCATACGCCTGCAATAACAGATGAAAAATTTCGCTTAACTTTTTACTCAGGTTTGAACTTGACTCATATTGGTCTAATATTAAAGCCTGTGGTAATTCTAAAATCCCCACCCTTACATAAAACAAAAAATTTCTACTATGTAACCAGCCAATGCAAATAAAAAAGGAATACTTGGCTTTATATCAGCTACCTCAAACGCGGGACGGCTGTATTTATTCCGCGCGACCACCTTCTGGGTAGAGTAAAGTGCTTATCTCATGACTTCTCACCTGAGTTACTTATTTCATAGCATAGTTGTGATCTCATAATAATAGGTGGGATCATTTTTCTTTAAATGGTAGTGAGCAAAGGGTTGTTTTCGACGCCGTTAGCTAACCCCCATAGTGGAACCGTTGAGTACTTTTTAGTCTGCCATCAACATTGATATGCATGGCCATTGATTGAAAGCCAAGCAAATCAATACCGGTAGCAGCTCTAAAAAGAGCTTTGTCATCGTCTCACTTCTAACCAAGAAGCCTCGTCCTGTTGCCCACTCTACCCTCCATCCTCACCTCTTTACCTCTCGGTGTAAAAGTAGTTATGCCCTGCAACTAAGTCGTAGAGCAACCTTCCTCACACCGAGCCCTGCTTCTCCGAACATATTCCAGCAAATATGTCTCCAGGGATCCCACGGCAATTCTCCCTATTCTCCTCCTCATATCCCTTTTAATAATCGACCACAAATTTTCGATGCTTTGGGTGTGGGTGCTCCTATCCCCAGGCGCAACAAAATTGGTTGAGTGGTTAACAACCTGGTGCTTGTACCCCATTTCCTCCAATTTCTTGTACCCTCGCCACATGTCTGTCTTAATGATGGAGCCCTTTTTAACATAGGTGGAGATGGCTTGCATAAGGGTTGGACCGTCCCGCTTCTTCACCACGCAGAGAAAAGTTTGGCGCGTCTCTCTGTCGATACCTCCCAAAACCCACGTCGTCTTAGTCAATCGGCCACGGTTATACTTGCGTCGCCCAAAAGCACTCTCATCGATCTCCACAACCTTGCCAGGACCTCCTATCTGATATCAGATATGCTTGTTAAGCACTCCATGTTGACACCAAGAGTGAAGATAGAGAAGTGGTATAGAGAAACACTTCGTCTGGAAGTCACCTCGGCGAATGAAGTTCGATGATACCTAAAAAAAAGTCTACATGATCTATATCTAGATATAGTCTATATGATCATGAAATCTCATATCACAAGAAAATATTACACCAAGGTCATTTATGCTCTGAGAGCGTTGGATTTCACTCCCAGAAATAGAGTATCGCTGTATAACTGGAGATTTGATTCTATGAAAGGTGATGCAAGAACATTTACTGGGATTAATAGACATGTTGTTTCTGGCACACCATTTCTCTATTGCAGATAAGCTCTTTTGTATTTTTGATGGTCTACAGGTGAGGAGATTGCAGTGAATATCTTTAGATCATCAGCAAACTTCAAGGCGCAGGCACTCACCTCATTCAGCAGATCATTGAAAAAAACAATGAAGAGATACGGGCCCAATAGAGAACCCTGCGGGACTCCTGAAGAAGGCGAGAATTGATCGGAAGTGGAAGAACCGATCTTAACTATAAGACTACGATCACGTAGATAACTTGATATCCATGACAGAAAGGGGTCAGCCACTCCGTAACCCTTAAGCTTTGATACGAGAATAGTGTGGTCAACTTTGTCGAAAGCTTTCGCCATATCAATGTACACTGTATCAACTTGTTCATTTCTGCGAAAAGCTGACAAAACATATTCTTGAAAGGGTAGGAGGTTTGAAACAGTTGATTTACCACGCATAAAGCCATGCTGAGAAGGGTGGATTACTTTAGACAAAAAAGGATTCAACCTATCGACAACGATGCTCTCAAAGATATTGCCAATTGCAGGGAGGATCGTATTCGGGGGGTAGTTCCGTATGTTGCATGGATCATTGGTCTTGTGAATAGGAATGATGTAGCCAAATTTCAAAGAGCTGGGGAAGATGCCTTTTAAAAATGATTCGTTGAACAGCACTTTGAGGGGCTCCGCAAGAAGATATCGGCAGTGATGAAGCACTGAGGGTGGAATATTATCGAGACTAGCTCCTTTTGTAGTATCTAGGTTATGTAATTTATTTAAAACTTCTTCTTCAGTAGTAGTTATTCTGCAAAGATGATCAAAGGAGTTATAATTGAAGGTAGGAGCACTGTGTGAAGGGAGAGAGTAAACTGTGCTGAAGTAGGTAGAAAACAGCCGGTATATGCTTGTGGAGTCATTGACTTCAACGTCATCCAGATGTAGATTGGATGGAAAGTTAGGAGACTTTCTTTGAGCTTTGACTAGTCCCCAAAAAGCTCTTGGATTAGATGAAATATTTGTTTCTATGTCGGACAAATAACGTAGGTAACACTCACGGGATAAGTACTTGCAAGCATGTCTCAGCCTTGAGAACTCATAGTAGTGGGCAGGATTAAGACTGCTTTTAAAACGTTTGTGGACCACTTTCTTCTTTATAATGAGCCTCTTCAAATCACCAGAAAACCATTTTGGGAAACGTGAAATATCAAATTTTTTCTTCGGACATGCTTTTAAAGTGATGCCCTCCAAAATAGCTTCTAATTGATCAAACTTTTCGTCAATAGAAATTGATTGGTGGATAAAGCTCATATCTACTGTCTGTAAAGCTGTATAAGTAGCTGGAAGATTGCATTTCCGTAAGTTGTAATTGTAATAGCTACAATCACACGAGGTGGACTCATGTCCTACGAGAGAGATGACTAAAGGAGGATGATGAGTTTCTGGCGTAATCAACCAATCACATGACTTGCTAACCTGTGCTTCATGACAGGGGCGCCGACTTATAAAAAATATTGGGGGGCCCATATCCGAGGTCTTGCCCCGGGAAGAGGTTAAATTCAAAGTGTGTTGCAGCACCGAATCACTATCATGATTCACACCACCTGATTTAGTTAACCTGCTTAACCTTATAATAATTTGTTTTAACACACTGTTGAATTTATTTTAAAAGGTAACTATTGTCAAACATGGGAAATAAAAATTACCAATATATTTTTGTGATTTCACAAAGCATAGTATAACTTAATTATTTTCTTGAAATATTAAGGGGGCTCCGCCCAACGAATCTTTGAGGGGGATCGGGCCCCCTCAGGCCCCATGGAGTCGGCGCCACTGCTTCATGATCAGAGCAAAAAATTAAATCAAGCGATACTCCTCTATGGTTGCGGATGTGATTTATTTGGTTGAGAGAGTGAAGAGATGACATGTCACGAAGGTATTCACCAGCCTTCCGGGAGAGACTAGAAACGGTTGGATTTAAGTCGAAGTGGGGCAAGTTGAAGTCTCCAAAAATGAGTGTCTTAGTTGGAAAGTTGGCCGATTCGATCACCTCAGTTACAGCATCGCAGAAATCATTGTAGGTAGAAAGAGTTGTTACAAGAACAAAAACCCATTCAATGTTGAAACTAGTGTGCAATCGCTTATTTACAATGTTCCTTCGAACTGCAATAAGGGACCCTCCTCCGGAATGCTTGTGGCTTGTTGCGGCAGATCTGTCATATCTATGGACTATGAAGTCAACATCGCCAACGATTTCGGCATCAGGGATATCAGGAGACAGATTAGTTTCACAAAGTAAAATAATATCATCAAGGCACGCAGATAAATTGTTTTTTAAATCTATGAGTTTAGAACGGAGACCATTTACATTTTGACTATAAACATTAAAATTGACAAGCTGCTTACCGTTGGGACTTCTGCGTTTTTTGAGACAATTGAAGGTGTACCATTTACGTATTTAATTGTTAAGTTGGATTCACCGGCATCTTGTCTAGACTTCAGGGTTGTGTGAAGGAGCTCTAGATGCTTTCTTTCTCGAAGAGTTCGATCATGAGATAGTGATATTCCGTGCATGCTATTAGGAACATCACTCTCTTTGAAGTTCATAAAAATGTAAATAGCATCCTTAGTAGATGGCATGCAAAGCACAAGAGGTCGGGCTAATACTCGGGGTTTTTTTCCCAGTCTGTAGTGATGAACTGAGGATGATTGAACTTGCGAATTCAAATGAGACAAAAAGTCATGCACAAAAGCGGCATTCTGGGCCTTTACTTCCTTAGCATTTGAGGTCGTGTTTGATTCGGGTAGATTGTGGACAATAATATTTCTGGAACGTCTACTGCGATCATTGCATTCAATGTTCCATCTATCGATTGGAAAAAACATTGCTTTGAAAATGTAGGTAAAGACGAGGACCTATGAGAAACTTACCATACATCGAACATATCCGATATAAAACCTGCGTCGAGAAGAAGGGTCTATTTATTTCATAAGGCGGATTTGAAGGGTTAAAGCAGCATTTTTCCAACTCATTCACTGTTTTCAAAAACGCCACTCTCAACCTTGGGGTAGACGAAGCATGGAACAACTTTATTAGTATTATACAAGAGGCCGTGGATAATACAATACCGAGTAAGTTAAAATGTTTGAAAGCTGAACCGATATGGTTCAATGCTTATGTCCTTAAAGGTCTCGATAAAGACAAAGACTCTCCATAAAGACAAAGACCAATTGCTAAAATGAAAAAGATACATACCGGTCTTAATGGAGATAAAATACAAGAAATAGGTGAAATTTAAAAAATCGAAAAAATAGACAAAGATACACTTTGGGAGGCACTGAGTGAATTCAAAATAAAATAATTGGGCGAATATTTAGACGACATTTATAAGGCTTTCTGGTCATACGTAAGAGGTACAGAAAAAAAGTTCTGCAGTCTGTTTCTTATAAACGAAGGAGGCGATAGAGTGACGAACAATCGAGATTAACCTAATTTCTTAAATTACATTTTTCATAGTGTCCTCACTAATTTCACGACGAATATATCAACACCTTTACCTCGACTTACTATTCTTCCATTCCTTTCAAAATATTGGAACATATTATTTTCCATTCGATAATGGGTCATCTAAACAGCAACTATATGTTATTAAAAGAATTCACGTATTTGGAAAAGGGAGGTCTTGTGAAACTAACCTCATTCCTTACAGGAGCGTAGATCGAATTACATGCAAAATTTTATTAGTAAATTCGGAGAAAATGTTTTCTCAGACGACGTGTAAAAAATCTTACATTTACCGACGTACTATGACGTGAACACGAGAAGAAACTAAAAGAAATAGACTGCAAGGCAGAGAGATTTAGACCGCCATTCTTCCCTCGTACTATTAAGGATAGCAACGGTGTCTCAATTAATAAAATTATTGGCGCCACTTGCTAGGACGACTCACTGCATGTTTTGTTTTCCTTTTTAGTTATAAAATTGCATGGATTCGCCATAGGAACTACTAACCATTGGCAAGTTATGTCTTTGCATGAATGTGTAGAATATTTCTATGAAATTGCGACGTGAAATGCGGCGGTCATCTTGCATGCTGCATGTTGAAGATTGGTTACCCAATGCCAGACACCCTAGAGGTGGCTCGCATGGTATTTCCAATTCCCAGGTCGGAACAGGGTTTGTAATTCTCGGGCGTCAAGCGCTTTGGGCCCGAGAGAACTTTCACTACCCAGCCCACAGTTGATGGCTGCAGCGTTGCCAAGTCAGAAGGGGACTTTTATCGCAGATTGGACTAAATTCTTAAAAATCATCGTAGAAAGACGATCAAAAAACGCCCATATTTCTGGTGTGATCAAGAAGACGATGAAGTCAATAAATTGTTGATAGCACTAACAGAATTATAAAATGCAAAATGTACTACACGTGGCTCAGATGGGTGGGGGCCCTCCCGGTGTTTTGGGTCCTTCCCTCGCGAGCTCGGGTCCCCGGAAAAGGGTCGGATTAAGCTCGGAGTCGAGGATGAACCCTCATTAGAGGGACTGACCGTCGGTAGTCCCCACGAGAGCGACATTAAACCATTATTGATTCCATGAATTTGTAGAAGAGTAATATAACAGGACACTATATTCATGTACTGTAAATACCTTTAATTTTCCAAATTTCGCATACAGTGGATACAATAAGTATTAATTTACGTCCATGTCACTCATTACGACCCACAGCAACACGCAAAGACAGATATGATCTGTTAAAAAACAAAACGTTGATTGTGAGGTTTCTGCCTCATTGTCAGGACCGGATCCCGTAAGAAGCTTAATTAAGACGAATGTTAAATATCTTTAACTTGATATAGGTCTTTTTAAGCAAAAATTAATCGAGGAGAGGTCGATGAACTTTCATGATGAGATATTTCGGTTCATGTCGGGTCTAAAGTCCTCTAAAATAAAACGCATTGCGCAAAATTACTCGCAGGTAAAAAAGGTAAGAAAAAGCACCAATGATAATAACAGTACGGAGTTATCGCACAATTGGAACCACCAGTAAAGCGCATATGCCCGAAGAGGTCAGCTACCACATAAAGAATTCACTACGAGATAATATCATATCTACCACTACCTTCCGAGCAAACATTAGCGCAAATTTCCGGCTTTCCATGACGACCAAAATAATAATTAATACCTATTACGATTTTTTTATTATGAAACCCCTTCTCTTTCTTTCCATTCCAGCTAAGCGTACCAGTCACGTGAAAATTAACTCACAAAAGGGTAAACAAGTTGACAAGGGCAATCCAGAACAGCACAAGGGTGCCTGATAGAGGAGAGAGCCCCAGAATATATTTCTTAAAATGGATTAGGAAAAGAAGCTCCAGAAACTGGGAAGAGCTTTGCAAACAGTCACAGACATGAGAGAGGCCGAAGAATATAATGATACAGAGAGAGAGAGACAAATTAGCTCCCTTCTATGTGCGAATATTTTCACACAGCGATTTTTTTAGCAATGGATTTATATTGAATTACATTCGCAATCTTTATCCACCTATCATTAAAAAATACAATATAAATACGTTCACACAGTTTCATTAATATTCTTTAATTCTATGTCGAATATTCTCAGAAAAGTAATAAAAAATGAACCTTTCAATTTCGCGGATTTTGAAATAAAAGACGACAACGCAACAGTTTTTGTTAGACCGAAAGAAAAGATTCTCTTACGCCACTTACATCATATGCATAAGTCCATTACAGGTCTCCACTAATGCATGGCTTCTTACAAGAATTCTCATTCTTTTGAGTGCTTCTAACCTTTCCCTAGTAATTCAACATTCATATTCTACATGCTTTAATGCATTTTTTATTTGTGATGAAATGATCTACTGAATTCGTAATTTTTTGATGCAGTTTCTCGCGAGTTCTAATACTCCATAATAAATAATGAGAATGTTCGGATCGCTCTGGACTCATTATTGCGCTGCAGACATTTTAGCACCCAAGTTTGAAAACACGCTTGAATTATTAGCAGCAACATCGTAGTAAGCTATGGGATAACCACTTGGAAACATTCCGCTAGACTCAAATGTTTGAGAAATATCTACTTAATGAGATGCTTTCTTGATGATTGAGGGCGTGCCATTCCAATTTCTTCGGTCTTAGAGGAAAGTCTTTCACATCGTACGAATGACGATATTATAGGCCGGTAGTGACGCTTCCGAGGTCAAACAAAATGGTCAAGATCGAAGTTTACAAATCGAGTTTGGAAGGAAACTCGAAGATCATGGCTCGAACTCGATTTCTTCGATCTTCGACAATTAAAATTCGACATTTGATTTTAATCGAAATCGATTTTTCCATCACTGAATGGAATCTCTTCTATGCAGTCCCCTTGAACTGAACCATCCAGAGTTGTTTCCACAAAACGAACTACCAAAAAGTCTATAAGTAGGGGCTAGGTCAGTGGCGTAACTATGGGGGGGGGGGGGTGAGGGGATGTATACCCCCAAAAGCCTCAGAGAAATCAAAAAATTATTTAAATATCTTGTCTGGATTTGATAAATAATAACTGCATATGTTTAAAGTTAGATTTTAATTGCCAAAATGATGTAAAATGCATTTTCAGGCATTTTATTTTTCAAAAATTTTCCTGATCTCCCCGTTTCCTGGGGGGGTAGCCCCTACTTATCCCTCCCCCCAAAGCATATTCCTAGTTACGCCACAGGGCTAGGTAATGAGTATAGGGAAGGGCACACATCTTTGCTTTGTCTAGGAATGCTGGAAGGGGGTTGGGGAGAGAGTGCTAGGAGTGTGTGGAGGGAGAAGGCGGGGGTGAGGTCACTTCGGTACATCGTACCCGCGTATTCTTTTTCACGAGCTCTCTCCCCGGCGCGACGTCTCCCGAGCGACCGCGATCCGACAACAAAACTATCCCTCCCCATTCCAACAAATCTTCCACCCGTGCGACGGAATTACGTGCGGTTCACGTCGAACGCATGAACATGCAGATGAACAAGGTTCTCCGAGCAGAAACCAGCACGCACAACGCGAGGAAAAAAGCATTATCAGAAAAAAGTTTTGGCACCACTCCAAGTTCAGTGTAACGTCGTGCCTTGTCCAACTCCATTTTTTGTTTGTTTTATTTAAATTTATTTATTTATTCTCGTTCGTTAATTGAGATTTTGATAGTATTAATTTATATGTTAATGTATTTTTGCTAATTTGATACTTTAGATTGTTTATTGTTTGTTTAAAATAACGTTGCTACGTGTTGCTGATAAAAAGAAGGATTTTTGTGGAATATAAAGTTGAAGAAAGAAGTCGTGTAATAAAGACGGGCAATGCCAAATTCAATAATTTCAAGGAAATTTATATTATTTGAGAGATCCCGACATCAAACCTGTCAACGACGGCTGTTTAAGGGGAAAATACCGCGTAGAAGCAAATTTTCGCAGTGGTAGAGCAAAGCGTCATAACAACCCAGAAAATTGTAAAGCAGGGAGTAGCAGCTAACTTCAATGTATCTTCAATGAGAGGTTATTCCCTTTAAAGAGTACCATCACTACTCACGTACCAGACAATCCTTATCAATTAACCTTCAACTGAACGTTCATCAAAGTTGATTCGATGGTTAGTAATACACGTTATGTGACAACTGATTAATTTAAGTTTCATATTAAGTATTTGCATGTTTTTTATTGGTCACTCCAACGCAAAGGAAAAGAACCAGCGTAATGGAAATTATCTCAATTTATACAGTAAATTATTAATAATAGACATGTAACCAAAGTGAAATATTACATGGTGGTCGATGATATGAACAGTTAAGCAAGCTGAAATGCAATCGTGGGCATTACTTGTGTATACAAACATCGCAACGTTTTAGTAGCCATATATAGGTGACATGAAAATGACAACAAAGTATTGCGGTGGGGTAACATGGAAATGTAAATGAAAGCAAAAAAAAGGAAGAGCTAGAAGCAGAAAATAAATCGTTTGCATTTACTTTTGCTATTGCATTGCTAATTACCAAGACAATTAAATAACTAGAAGGTCGAATACTAAGGTAATAACAGAAACCACTGAAAGCGGAATAGAAGGGGAAATAGCAAGGAGGCAAGTACGCGTGTACTTAGAACGGCGCCCTTCATCAGTCTCCAAATATCGCCAAGTCATCCGTTCTCACGATCGATACGCTCTTAGTTCTAAATTTAAACGGAAAATAAAAGAGTATCGTCGTCCTGAAAAGAGGGAGGTCCTCCAGCCTCTCCAAAAGGCGAAGCCGTCGTCTCAGGCACTCTCGTCGTGAGCACCAGGGGCCATAGTTCCAAACCACCGCGTCGGGGGTGCATTCAAACATTAATTATAGACAATATTTACGGATTCATAGAGCATCGGATAGAAATTATGACTAGGCATTTTAATTTCCGCAACGAGTTCTGGAAGCGAATCCTTGGGGCGGCGTCTAAAACCTGCGAGATTAATAATATTTATTCCATCTAATGCAAATATTTATTCCATCTAAAAGGGCAAGGGACGGCCCCGAATGAGTTATATCGGACAGGTTATAAAGGATGTAAAAGAGAATAAATACGTAGCTATGAAGAGATTAGCGGATAGGAGAGAGAAATGGAGAGCTGCGTCAAACCAATCTTAGGATTGTTGACTAATGATGAAGATGATGAATGCAAATTATACTAAGTATATATTTACCATAAATGGAAACATTACAGTGGTACTTTTTAAGTATCCCGTGTATTGACCCGAATTGGAGTTACCATCATATATTATCTTCAAGCAGCGGCTTGAGCAGATTTATGAACATTTTTTTTTAAATCTAGCAGGAAAGAATTAGATATGCAAATACCTACATATTTTGTGCTGAACAAAAGTGGAACGAAAGAAAAAAATTAAGAATTATAAATTGCAGCACATTAAAAACAAAATAAATCATGAATTCAAGGAAAAAAATTTTAAAATATGAGAAAATTTGTAAAAATTAAAACTTTGCATTTCAGGTATCATTGATAACTGACCACTGAACGCGGTCAATAAATTGCATATTTTCGGCCTCAACTTGTGAAAATTCATGGTCGATTTGAGGACATAAATTAATCATTTACTTGATTTTCCGTAAAAATTGCTACATCACCAATACAATGTTTTATGGGTCAAAAACTTTGGTTAATGTCGCTCTCGTGGGGACTACCGACGGTCAGTCCCTCTAATGAGGGTTCATCCTCGACTCCGAGCCTAATCCGACCCTTTCCAGAGGCCCCGAGCTCGCGACGGACGGACCCAAAACACCGGGAGGGCACCTACCCATGTGGGCCTCGTGTAGTACAATTTTGATTTTATATTTCCTCTCGTGCTATCAACAATTTATTTCCTTTATCGTCTTCTTGATCACACCAGAAATACGGTCCTTTTTTGATCGTCTTTCTATGATGATTTTCAAGAATTTTATCCAATCTGCGCTAAAAGTCCCCTTTTGGCTTGGCAACGCTGCAGCCATCATCTGTGGGGTGAGGTGAGAAAGCCCTCTCGGGCCCAAAGCGTTAGACAGCCAAGAATGCCAAACTGTGCCCTGACCTGGGATTTGGAAAATGTTATGCGTACTAACTTGAATGTAGGTGGAGATTTCAACATAACTTGCATGGAATGGGAGACTTTCCGCTTTATTCCGGTCCTAGCATGCTAGGATGTAATGAGCAGATTTGATTTCAGTCGGGATCTTCCCTCTCGATCTGTTGATAATTCCAAATAAACTAGTAAGCTTACTCTTCAGTCTCTGCAAGGTAAAGAGAAGTAAATGAACAAGTTAAAATCCTTTTTTTTCACAAATAGATGGAAATCGACTGAATCTCCACATGGCATCCGGGACGCATATCATTTGGCCAGATATGATATTTTCCAAGATAGGGAAAAGCATTCATGAAGAAATTTTTATCCGTATCCACAGCCACCCACGCTTTTTGAATGTACTTACCGGGCTTTCTCGGAATAAATGACGAAAATGGATAACGGGTTTTTGTGGTGAAAAGTTATTCCTTTATTGTTACGTATGGCCCTTAAATTTAAAATGCCTGACTTTTTATAACTAACCCGAGGTGAATGTACACACTTTTACGTCTAATTCATTGCTTCAAATAGCATCCGTACCAAACAGAGGAGAAAGTATTCTTAATTTATTGGTGACAAATATACCTCATCAGGCAATTAATGTGAACGCCGTCGAAGGAATAAGTGACCTCAGGGTAGTAACGGCAAATTTTTCTCTAAATACCACGGAAAATTTAAAAAAAGAGCGTCAAGTTTTCATTTTTAAAAGAGATGGTTTAGATTGGTTTAAGAATCATCTGAAAAATGCTTCCCCAGCGTTTAAAGAATCAATGATAAAGGTAAATGTAGTGAGTACTTGGAAAGCTTTTCTTTCGCTCGTAACTTCGGGAATAAATAGCTACATCCCTAGTAAAACAATAAAATAAGGCAGCGAACCGAGATGGTATGACGCGGAAGTGAGAAAATCATTTAGGCAACAAAGAGAGTGTCATGCTAAAATGAAAAAGCCAGCACAGATTTATTCGCTAATGAACGCGAGTTAATAATTCAAAAATATAGATTGCCTAAAGCCGCCACGAAGGATGCGTTCAGGAATGCATTCACGAGTTTTAAAAGAAAAACACTAGTAGATCAGTTAGGGGAAAACCCAAAAGCATTTTGGTCTTATTTTCGGGAAGCTAAAGGTAATCTACCGTAAGTTCGCTGAGAAACGATAATGGTTGACAAACAGTTCTGATAAAGCCAATTTATTAAATTCCTACTTCAAGAGCGTGTTCACCGAGCCTTCTGAAAACTCATCCGAGAAAGCGGACAATCTCTGCATACGAAAGATGCCACCTATTGACATTAGTGCCCACGGAATAGAAAATTTATTGAAATCGCTCACGTCAGTTCAAATACGAGGGCGTTTAATTTTTCAACCTCGGATCCCTCACCAAAAACACCATACAAGCGAAAGGCAGGTACTGCACATGTAGGATGATTGCGTGCCCTCCGTACCACACGTTCAAGTAATTTCTCACCGTGTTGTTAGTTTGAGGTTAATAGCAATCTCATTACCTACACAGCCTCAATAGATTATCCCGCCAAGCGTGCACTGCGGAGAGACAGCCAGAAAACTGGTCGAATGGCTTCAGCATTGACATGTCATGACCTTAATTCCGACAACAAAATTTTTAATGGATAGAGTGTGCACCATTGTAAAACATAACGTCCATTCCCATTCAAAACAAAAGAAGAGACATACTGACTTCTGGAAGTATTCATCTGCAGCTACATAGGTAATACCCAGCGAGCCACCTCTAGGGTGTTTGGCCGGGGGTGATCAATCACCAGCATGCAATTGGACTCCTACATAGACACCACAAGGTCAAAAACCGTCACGTATACTAACAAATTATACTACCAAACGCTGATAGAAATAATAATAATGAAATTCGGTAACATGCATTAAAACATACATAAGTTAGTAGGCTACACTACAAAGTCATGTAATCTATTTGTTCTGATCCTTGACAATGCCCGTCACCTCAGTGCTGATGCAGCCCAATAGCTCTTTTAGCAATTTCAATGGGAAGTTTTCGACAACCAGTGCAATAGTGCCGTGTGACTTCATATTTGCGCTGAAATGAAGAAGTGGCTAGGAGGGAAGCGTTTTCGAACGGGTGATGAGCTTCAAGGCAAAGGCAAAATTCGTAGCAAGTCACTGGCGCAACAATCTATGAAAAAGTATAGTAAAGCTTGTCCACAGGCTCGAAATATCCTTAATCAACGAGACGATTCTGTCGACAGAATACCACAATAGCACTCAACATTTAGCAATGAAATAATTTTCAATCAATCACTTCATCTTCTGTTCATGTACCATCGGAGGTTGAAAAGATACGGGCCCTCGCAAGTCCTCGGGTCCAGAAGAAATCCCTTCTCTCTTGTATAAAGAACTAGCCACAGAAATTTCCCTCTACTTGCAGTCAATATTCAGTAAGTCCAACAAGGAACACCAAGTACCTAATGACTGGAAAATTGCCTAAGTAGTATATTATTCCTTATTGTACGCGGTAAAAACATGTAAAATATTTCGGTTTTGCAGTTAATTTCTCAAACCTTATCCTTGTGTTCGTTTATACCATAAAAAATTTTCAAATTCATGTATCTCCAGGTATGTGAACAACTTTTAAATTCCGTGTTATTGGCCAAAATAGGATCAAAATAACGTTTATTTGGAAGCTGTATCAATTAAAATACGGATGGGGTCCCACAGAGGCGTAACTACGGGGGGATGAGGGGATGTATCCCCTCATCCCCCCGTAGTTACGCCTCCCCCCCAAAGCCTCAGAAAAATCAAAAAAAGTTTTAAAAATCTTGTTTGGATTGGATATATAATAACTGCCTCTGTTTAAAGTTAAATTATAAGCGCCAAAATGATGTAAAATGCTTTTTCAGGCATTTTATTTTTCAAATATTTTCCTGAACTCCCCATTTCCTGAGGTGGTTGCCTCCACTAATCCCCCTCATCCCCCTCCAAAGCATATCTCTAGTTACTCCGCTGGGGTCCCAGATGGAGCCCATTTGGTTACTAACGTTCCAGACTAAATGTTTGACTGTTTTGAAAATGTTTGCGTGTACAACTGAACTTTTATGAATTAATCATTCATATATATTAATTTTGTTACATAACTAATTTAATTATAAACATTTGGTACTATTAGACATTATTATGTTTATGTACTGTCATGAAGATTTGTACTTTGGCGATTTTCAAGAATATCATGTCATCAAGAAAATTTTTATCATGGGGTTGTGCTTACTTAGCCCACTATCAGTCGTCTCACACCGTGTGAATGTTCTTAGAGTAATATTACATTCATCGCACGATCCTCTGTCCTGCTTTACGTTCCTTCACTGGTGATCTTCAGCACATGTCGTCCGTACGTAAAATCCATACATTTTCTCTATGAAATACTGTTTCGTCGTATCGGACTACACAAAATTGATGAAAGATATAAAATATCTGTAAAGATGTAAAATCTGTGATTGAGAGTTCGTGTTCTTCACAGTGGTAGTTCTCTGCTCGTTTCAGCTATATCCCCTATTACAGAGATAATTCACATTCGAAATAGTAGACGCTATTTTTATTGATTTCAAAATAGCATTTTATAAAGTACACCACGGAAAGTCAATAATAAAACTGAAATCTTATGGCCTAGATGAAGATGTCATTTCCTGGATAAGAGGGCTTTTGAACGACCGCGTCCAAAGAATAGCATTAGATGGTGTAATCTCCAATGAGGTTAAGGTCATTTCTGGCGTCCCCCAGGGTTCTGTCATTGGCCCACTCATTCCTTCTTTACATAAACGACACTGGCGAAGTAGTACACAGTAAGCTACGATTATTTTCGGACGACTCTGTAGTTTACAGGGATATCCGTTCCAGTAAAGATATGGATAAACTAACGAACGACCTTGCTGCTATCCAAGCGTGGCGCGATGCATGGCAGTTAGAATAAAATTTGAAAAAATGCGCAGTAATGAATTTCTGGAAAAAGAATAACTCCCACAGCATAGCTATATCATTCGGGGTATACAATTAGAGACTGTTGGGTCCGTGAAATATCTAGGAGTTAGACTCAATTATGATCTATCGTGGAATAAAAATATTCGAGAAATAACCGGTCAAGCTAATCGTAAAATGGGTTTTGTTAAAAGAATATTAGGAAAGTGCGACGACAAAGTGAGAGAAATTAGCTACTTTTCCCTCGTTAGACCCCATTTAGAATACGCTGCCAGTGTTAGGGACCCTCATGAAAAAGGCTTAAAAACAGAGTTAGAACGCGAGCAAAAAAGGGGCTGCCAGGTACGTGAAAAGTCGCTACGACAGTCTTACTATTGTAACTGACCTCGTATTGTTAGATAAACTCGGATAGGAATCTCTGTCAGGCTGTAGAAACTCACATGGATTCAGGAAAAGCAGATCGTGCGAAACTCAGTTAGCGCTTTTCGCCCACGATATTTTAGTCTCCGGGGAAGACAACATTCCAGTAGACGCGATTTTTCTTGATTTCAAAAAAGCATTTGATAAAGTACCCCACGGAAAGTTAATAGTAAAACTGAAATCTTATGGTCTAGACGAAGATGTCATTTCCTGGATTAGAGAATTTTTGAGTGACCGCGTCCAAAGAGTAGTATTAGACGGTGCAGTCTCCAAGGGGGTGAGAGTCACTTCTGGCGTTCCTCAGGTTAGTGTCATTGGCCCACTCCTATTCCTTCTTTATATAAACGATATTGGCGAAATAGTGCAGAGTAAGTTACGATTATTTGCAGAGGACGCTGTAGTTTACAGAGAAATCCGTTCCAGCAAAGATATAAATGAACTAACGAATGACCTTGCTGCTATCCAAGCTTGGTGCGATGCTTGGCAGTTAGAATTAAATTTGGAAAAATGCGTCGTAATGAATTTCTGGAAGAAGAATAACTCCCTACAGCGTAACTATATCATTCGGGGCACCCAATTAAAAGCAGTTGAATCCGTGAAATATCTAGGGGTTAGACTCAATAATGATCTATCGTGGAATAAACATATTCGAGAAATAACCGGTCAAGCTAATCGTAAAATGGGTTTTGTTAAAAGAATATTAGGAAAGTGCGACGACAAAGTGAGAGAAATTAGCTACTTTTCCCTCGTTAGACCACATTTGGAATACGCTGCCAGTGTTTGGGGCCCTCATGAAAAAGGCTTAATAACAGAGTTAGAACGCGTGCAAAGAAGAGCTGCCAGGTATGTGAAAGGTCGATACGATAGTCTTGTTAGTGTAACTGACCTCTTAGATAAACTCGGATGGGAATCTCTGTCGGACCGTAGATTGAAAAATAGACTAAACCTTTTAGATAAATTTAAGAGCAGTGTCTTTTCTGACGAAGTTAACCATATCTTGCGGACGCCAACGTACTACGGAAGAGCAGATCATATAAATAAAATAAGAGAGATAGATTGCAGAACAGACAAATTCCGAATGTCATTTTTTCCACGATCAATAAGAGATTATAACGGCAGCAATAGAACTCGTAAATAAATTGCATGACTTGTAGTGTAGCCTACTAACCTATGTAAAACATAATGCATGTTTCTGAATTTCTATTCTATATTCTATTTCTAACAGCATATAGTAATATAGTTTGTTATTATAAGGGACGTTTTTTGGACGGTGTGATGTGCATGTGGGAGTCCAAATGCATGCTGCATGCTGGTGATTGATCACCCCCTGCCAAACACCCTAGAGGTGGCTCGCAGGGTATTAAGTAGATGTAGATGTAGAATTAAAAATAGACTATACCTTTTAGTTAAATTCAAGAGCAGTGTCTTTTCTGATGAAGTTAGCCATATCTTGCGGGGGGAATGGAGTGAATTCAAAACAAAATTATTTGGCTAGTATTTAGACGACATTTCTAAGGCTCTCTGGTCATACGTAAGGGGGGTGCAGGAAAATAGCTCTAGTCTCTTCACTTATAAATGTAGTGGGCGATAGAGTGACGAACAATCAAGATAAAGCTGATCAATTAAATGTTTTCATAGTGTCTTCACTAATTTTACGACGAATATAGCAAAGCATCTACCTCGACTTACTGTACTTCCACTTCTTGCAAAATATTGGAACATATTATTTTACGTTTGATAATGGGTCACCTAGACAGCCAATGTCTGTTAGCAAAAGAACGGCATGTATTTAGAAAAGGGAGGTCTTATGAAGCTAAACTCAATCCTTACAGGAGCGTCGATCTAAGTATTGGCAACATTTACTCAGTAAATTTGGAGAATATGTTTTCTTAGAAGACGTGAAACACTTTCTACGTTTACCGACGTACCTACTATGACGTGATCATGAACAGGAACTAAAAGAAATAGACTGCAAATCAGAGATATTTAAATCGTTATTCTTCCCTCGTTCTATTAATAACAATAGCCATGGTGTCTCAATTGATAGAATTATTCGCGTCACTCCCTCGGACGACTCTCTGCATGTTTTTTTTTTAAATTTTAGTTCTACACTTGCATGGAGTGTCATCTTCAATGCTGCATGTTGAAGATTGGTCGCCCCCTGCCAAACACCATGGTGTTAGGTGTAGATGTAGAACTTACTAATAGATTTGTTGACTTGTTGTGTTCGATTTATCATTCGAATAAAATTTTAGGCCTGTTCTAATTTGCTTGAATGATTTCCGTGAATGATATGAGCGCACGGCGTACATCATGCCATTGGTAAATCTACACCTTGGAATTTTAAGATCATGTATAAAAACTTTGGATGCATAATAGGAACCCAATGCAAAGCTCAAATAATTAATATGTACTTTGAGAGAACATAAATTCACAAACATCAATTGTCTACAATGGGTAACTCGGAAATAGCATTAGGGATATTAAACGACCAAAAACGTCGTTTTTCTCCTCGATTACTTCGATATTTTGTATAATTTACAATTTTTAAAATATATTACATGATTTGAGCGCTTAAGTTTGGGGTGAGAGTCCCAATTCATGACAAAATCTGTTTATTCGGTGAACACAGTAGAACGAAAACGAGCCGTTACGTTATCTTGGCTCCCCTATGAAATCACAATATTGCCTATCTCTCATTACTCAAGGAACACATCCGAAATAAATTTCGAGCATGTCCTAATTTGATTGAATGATTCCGTGAGTGATATATTTGATATGGCTTTTTGAAGAGTAAGTTTCCTTATGATCATGTTCAAGAGCGCACTATCTTGAAGCATAATCATCGTTGCTCTGCAGCGAAAACAACTTATTATGTACTTCGTTACGGGATCACAAAACGCACGATTTATTAAAGGGGTTTCCCGCTATCAATTTGTACCGTTCTAATCTCTTCTTAGTATGTCATACCCCGCCGAAAGACGAATGAATTTAATTCGTATGATCTTTCGAATGAAAATTCACCGAGTAAAGCGGCCTTTATGCCTTCTCATCTTGCCTGTATGAGCAGTTGGCAAGTTTTTCCTTTGCATAAATGTGGACGTATAATTTGTTAGCATGCAATTTTCAGTTCTTTGCCATTTTCCAATTCTCAGGTCAGAAAAGGGTTTGCCATTGTTGAGCGTCGAGCGAGAGGGCTTTCCTATCCCACCCCACAGTTGATGGCTGCAGCGTTGCCAAGTCAAAAGGGGACTTTTAGCGCAGAATGGATAAAATTCTTGAAAATCATCGTAGAAAGACGATCAAAAAAGGACCGTATTTCTGGTGTGACCAAGGAGACGATAAAGGCAATAAATTGTTGATAGCACGAGAGGAAATATAAAATCAAAATTGTACTACACGTGGCCCAGATGGGTGGGGGCCCTCCCGGTGCTTTGGGTCCGTCCGTCGCGAGCTCGGGGCCTCTGGAAAGGGTCGGATTAGGCTCGGAGTCGAGGATGAACCCTCATTAGAGAGACTGACCGTCGGTAGTCCCCACGAGAGCGACATTAACCAAAACTTTTCCCAAAAAATGAAGTAGCGCCACAACCACTGTCGTTGAAAATTCAATTTATTTCCTAACATATTATTCCAAAGCCGCTTCGCGACAATGGACATTAAACAAGTGATCGAGTGAATGTTAACGGTAGAATTATTCAATCTGGTTAATCGAATTACCAAAACGCATACATGAAGAAGAATTTGTTTACCATAGAAAAAACTCCACACCTCACTCATGATTATTATTCCATGGATTTTCGATAATTTTGATCTATTTTAACGGTCAATTAGTTACAAGTGTGACTGTTTACTTTTCACTCCAATTGTCGGGAATAAAAAAAGCATTTTTTTACCCATTTCCTTAGAATTTTATATTTTACTAGCTCTTCCGTGGTTCGCCGATGGACTTCTGGGATCATGTATACTGAGTTCGAAATTCGATCTTCATGGGCATGGTCTTGGAATAACATGCAGCAGAAGAGGGAATCAAAAATCGTTAATAAGCTTAAGTAACTTTTTTGTTTGAAAACATCTTTAAGTAACTTAAATAACTTATTTGACCCATGGTACTTCGTGCGCGTGACATATTTCACTTGACTTATCCTAGAATAGCTTAAGTAAGTGACGTTTCATGAAGTTAATTCTTTCCAAGCGCGTTTAATGTCCTCAAATTTACCAATCACCTCCACCAGAGAAATGAATAAACGGAATATTTTAGAGATCGCGAAAGTGGCTGCATATATGGGATGGCACGAACTGCATACGTGATCACTTGCGAAAACCAATCGATGCCGTGATGGGCAGGGGCGCTTAAACTGGAATGTTTAACCTCGATCCGTCAAAAACCGTTCGCTTAGGCCGCTCATCCGTCACGGACGATAGCAGATCGGCCCATTATTCACTCGTGGAAAGTAAAAGGGCGAAAGGAAAACAGCCTCATCGGCCACGCTCTTGTGCAAAGCAACCGCGGGAATGCATCTGCCGCGCGAATCTTTTGGAAAGCGATCGGAAATTCACCTGTGAGACATTACTCACGATAGCCACGATTTTTTCAACGATTGGTAGTGAATGAGTGGGTATTGGACATACATAACATTTAAGTTGGAGATAAATTTGTTGTTATCTAACATATTTTCATTTTCCATCTCTTTTAGGTAGCTTCTGTATTATCATCCAATGAAACAATGGAGTGTAAAAGATCCTCGTTACCTATGTTTCTTTATTACCATTATGTTTTGAGCACACTGAAAAATGAGAAATATAACGACTAATAATATTTCGTTATTTATCAAAACTACGATTATTATTAAAAGAGTAATGCATCAAATAAACCGCATTTAATCAAAGAGTAAAATATAGAATTGTCAAATAATATATGCTGACGTATTAGCAAAACACTTGAAAGCCACTGTTAATGAAGTGAAATTGAACGCATTTTTACACACATATTATATTATCCTCTTTATCATGTATACACGTAGTCCAAGGGAAAAGTGGGTACTTTTTAAACAAATACTACGAAAAGTTAAATTTCGTGATTGAAAAAAAATTAAACGTCGGCGTAGTAGAACCTACTATTAACACATTTCAAAATCGTCACAGAGAAAAGTAGCAGAGCTAAATGCACTTCACTTGCATTCGTACCGTTTAGTACTTTATTTATTCTATTGTAATACTTCTAGGATCTTAAAGCATCTCATAACCTATCTACAAGCCACTACAGCAATACATAAACTGTATGAGGCTCTAGTGACAGACATGCTTACAAGGCAGAAAAGAGTCTGTTGAGGGAAATTCTAAAACTATTGACCCCGTAAACATATCCCAACATATAGAACCGTCAAGAGTCATTAGCGAGTCAAGTGGAAAAAAGCAAGCAGCTCGGAATATCGTTTTGAGGTCAAGTTTCCCGCGGAAAAGAGCGAAAAATAGAACAGGTCAGTATGGGCGGGGAATTCCTAATTAGCGATACCGTAAATAAGTACGCTAACATCATGAAAATGTCCGCCAAATTTCTGAGAGAGATCGAAAGTTTACAGTGCAGATATGGTCCATTGGAAATATGTCTACGGTCTCAGAATGTCTCAACCCACAAAAATACTTATCAACATGATACTGTCCACATCGTATAGCAAATATCACCCGTGGATAAAAATGAAGAAACGTAGGTAACAACGATCTTTTACACGATATACTGTGCATCATCTATTGCCACAGTATAATTTAGGAGTTAAAACGAACTTCGATTGACATAGATACATTGTTTCACAAAAGTAATTTTCATGAGTATACCTACTATAAGGTATTAAATTCTAATATGATAACTCTATTTGAAAACAATATCTAAAACTCTAATTGAGCGCACAAATTCATCAATATTTACATTTTACCCGTAGGTTCTGACCATACATCATTAAGTGCATCAAAATCTATATATATAAAAGAAAGTCGAAAATCGTGTTAGTTAGAACACTTATAACTCGAGAACGGCTGCACCGATTTCAATGAGATTTGGTTCTTTGGTTTCGTCTCAGGCGGGGTTAACATATAGGCCATTAAAAAAAGGATAATTTCACAAAAAAAATTCATCTCTTTCTAACAATATGTTTTTAGGAGTTAGCAACGCAACAGCAATTGATAAGTCGGTCAAAACTACCAATTAAATTATTTGTTTTGTTTTTACCCATTTAATAACTGAACTTCGTAACAATATAATATTTTAATTACTAAATATATTCAAAATATTGAAATTGCATTTAAAATATTTAATTCTAGCTAATTTTA
The DNA here is from genome assembly GCF_921293095.1 of Ischnura elegans. NCBI lineage: Eukaryota > Metazoa > Arthropoda > Insecta > Odonata > Coenagrionidae > Ischnura > Ischnura elegans. The sequence goes on from NC_060254.1 coordinate 74,344,342, forward strand.
AGCCCAGCTCGAGTTGACTCTTCACTACCGTGTTTGTAAACAGATCTCCAAGCAATTGTTGACAAAAGGTAATGTCCGTGTTCCTGTCGAGGAATCGAGCAGTTTGATTACACTTTCTCCGAATATTTGCAATTTTTTTTGGAAGGTGAGCTCATCAACAAAGAGTTCCAGAATATGATTGATCACCACAAAAATCAAAAATGGTTGATTGAGTGAGCAATTTCGACGGCCTAGAACGAAGATGTGGATCACTCAAACTAGGTAAATCAGGATCAAATAATTGGTACTCTGCATGAATTCAAATCTTTTAACTGAGTAATAAACGAAGACGAAGTCACCAACCATCTAACTGAATATATAAAGTCCTTGGACGTACCTTGCTTACCACGGCACGATTAACAGCTAAAGGAAGGCTCTGTGTTCATGATATTTCGAAACCTAAACTCACCATAGCTATCCAACGGAACGCGTTTGGTTATTTAAAAAATTGATAATGAATGTGACTCACGCGACTTTACTCAAAGGAAAACTCAAAGATGAGGAAGTTCTCATTCCTCATCTTTCCATGATCCCAACATGTATGCCCTTTTGAGCTTAAATGTATTTAATTTCCAAGTAGCGTTGCATTCGCGATAACGGTTAACAAATCGCATGGTCAGTCTTTCAGTTTTAGTGATGTTTGTGCTCATGTGCTAATGAAAACCCATGATTTTCTCATGGTAAATTAAACCTGCTATGTTTACGAGTCGGTAAACCATCCGCTGTATTTCTTCCTTCGCTTCAAGGGCGCAGCTAATACTACGGGTCTTTAGGGTATGGAAAACTCGCTAAGGTAAGCGAGAGGTGTGGGGGCCCTCCCCCAGACATTTTTTCAGGATAAATGGTTCAAAATAGCGGATTTTGCGGCTGTGTGAATAGTTAAATATGTTTTGTTTGTTACCTATCCGTCCCCCTAATATTAGTAACAAATTTTTTTATAAATAAGTTCTCTGAGCTCTTGGGGAGGTTTTAACCCCCCAAAACCCCCCTCGCTGCGTCACTGCTTCGATTTTCATTCCCTGGAGAAAGAGAAAACATCCATGCTAACCGCAGTGTTGCCATATTTCCCTAAGGGACAGCGCCCCTATGGCCACATTGGGAACTAAAAACAAATGCATTATAAAATGCGGGGGATGGGGAATTAATTATGGGATTATGGCGCCAAGCATTTGACAAACACGTTCTTTCGGTGGATATACTTGTTGAAATGTGTTTATATTGTGAATTTTAAGATGCACCCTGCTATTTATTGTTATATGTATTAATACTATACATTGCAATAGTTAATGTGTTCTATATGGATATTCCGATGTTCTACGTTAGTAAATAGTAATTATTGAAAGAAGGTGATCAGATGACGACAAACCTATTTCTTTGTTAAGGGAACCAACAAATGATGGAAGAGTGTAATATATTTGCTTATTGCAAGTGAAAGAAAGTGATCACAAGACAGCAAACCTAATATCTAATTAAAAATATCTTAATGTCAAAGTTAACACCAGCTTATGATACAGGGAAATATATTTGCATATTGCAGTGAAAGAAAGTGATCACAAGACGGCAAACGTCATATTTAATTACAAATATCTTATTTTAATATTCAAGGGTATTACCAGCTTATGATTCAGTGAAATGTATTTGCATATTGCAGTGAAAGAAAGTGATAACAATACAGCAAACCTCATATTTAATTACAAATATCTTATTTTAATGTCAAGGTTATTACCAGCTTATGATACAGGGAAATATATTTGCATATTGCAGTGAAAGAAAGTGATCACAAGACGGCAAACGTCATATTTAATTACAAATATCTTATTTTAATATTCAAGGGTATTACCAGCTTATGATTCAGTGAAATGTATTTGCATATTGCAGTGAAAGAAAGTGATAACAAGACAGCAAACCTCATATTTAATTACAAATATCTTATTTTAATGTCAAGGTTATTACCAGCTTATGATACAGGGAAATATATTTGCATATTTCAGTGAAAGAAAGTGATCACAAGACGGCAAACGTCATATTTAATTACAAATATCTTATTTTAATGTTCAAGGGTATCACCTTCCACGGTATCACCATCTTATGATTCAGTATGTATTATATTGCAGATGGAATAGGGTGATCGCAAGGCAGCAAACCTTATATTTATTTACAAATACCTTACTTTAATATTCAAGGGTATCACCTGCAGCTTATGATTCAGTGTAATATATTGCAGTGAAAGAATGTGATCACAATATAGCAAACCTGATATCCATTTAAAAATTTCTTACTTTAATGTCAAGGTTATTACCAGCTTATGATTCAGGGAAATATATTTGAATATTGCAAGTGAAAGAAAGAGATAACAAGACAGCAAACCGTATAATTAATTTTAAAATCTCCTAATTTAAGTAGATAAGCAATCATTCGTGGATATCCGATTTAACGAGTACAGTCGTTTTAACGAATTCCTCGTTTTTACTTAGTCCCCATTTCTACGTAGTTCTTATTTGACGAAGGTCTCATTTCTACGAAGTTCTCATTTAACGTAGTCTTCGTTATTACGAAGGTCTTAATTAACGACATCCTTGTTGTTACGAAGTCTCATTTAACGAAGTCCACGTTTTTACGAAGTTCTCATTTAACGAGTCCTCGTTATTACAAATTTCTCGTTTTTACGCAGAAAACTGTTGGTCCTAATTCAATTGCTAATCTAATCTTCATATCAATTCAACCAAAAACCTTGGGGAGGAAATATCTAATTACGATGGACTGGAAGTCAGAGATAGGTGGGGAAAAGGAGAACTTGAAATGGGGAAGCCATCAGTGGGGAGAAAATAAGAAATTTATTGGAGGTACAAATTAGTCATAACAAACGCACGGTTCAGGCATCACATTAGTTGTGGAGGCAGAGGCGTAGCAGGCGGTGGTTTTAGGGGATTTAACCCCTTAGAACACAGAGAATGTTTTTTTATTAATATATTTTAATAAATAAAAGATGGTAGCACTTTTCCACAAAATATTTGGAATAATTTTGTGGAAAAGTGCTACGATCTTTTATTTATTTAAATATTCCTAACTTTCACCAATTGAGTCCTGAATCTGTTGAACTTTATATATTTTATTATGACATTTTTAGTAACTAATATGAGGGGGACGGATGGCTCACAAGCATCACATGAAATTATTCACCCAGCCGCAAACTTTATACCAATTTGAACCATTTATCTTAAGAAGTTTCTTTTGCACCTCCCGCTTACCCCAGTGGGTATTCCATACCACACAGACCCTTCAGAACTAGTTGTGCCTAAAGCTCCCCTTTGTGTTAATTCTCCTGGGCAGAGTTACACTTAAGTGTCCACACACAGTGTAAGTACATGACACACATCCAATTGGATGAGTCCAGATCTGGACCTCGAGGTTTTGAGGAGATATCTGATAGACTATACCATGGTAAACCAGAGGTATAGGAATACTTTGAAAAACTTGGGCAGCTTCAGCAATTTAGTGTTTATGAGAACCCCTATGAAAAAATTGTATAAACCTGTTTCAAAATTTTATACATTGCCATGGCAATGTATAAAATTTTGAATTTTTACAATTAATTACAATTTTTTCATAGGGGAAGCAACTAGCCTTGGCTAAGTCTTTAGGAATATTATACTGACTGAAATTACCTAATGATTTGAAAAAAATACTTTAGCCGCCATATTCTAAGATCAAATAAGCACAGCAAAGCTGATTGGCATACAATCAACCTACAAACAATTAATGATGTCAACGAAAGTATTCCTCATTTTATCATCAAGTTCAATAGTATTCCAGTGTGGGAGTTGCTAGAGATTTCCAATCACTTCAATTAACAATTTTGCCAATCTGTGAAGTTCACTGCATCTCTCTAGTCTTACTTTGATATATTGTACATCCACATTTTATTTATTTGTCTTTTTTTTGGCTCCCTCCGATCTGATTTAAGTTAAAATTGTTATTGTTATGTGTTTGACAACAATCGGTCTGTGGGTTAGGATGGATACCTATGCCATTTTTTATCTGTTTACCATTTAAAAAATTATATATCTGCCTTTCTGTTATATATTAAATCTTTCTCTCTTGATTGGACATTTTCCTAAAGCTCTTATAACATGTTTTATATCATCCATAGAAAAAGGTTCTTGGAGTGATTATGAAAATTAAAGAACCATTGGCATTTCTTATTTTTTTCTAAATTCTTTGAAGCTAAGTTATGACTATATCCAGGTAATGAAAAATGTAACCTTTTACATATGTAAAGGTTAAATTAAAAAATAAATAGATTTGTGATTACATAAATGCATAAAAGTACTAGAATTTATTTTTCTGTTAATAACCAAATGAGTTTCATTAATGATTGATTTTTTCTAACTTTTGCTATGAAATGAATCATCTAAAATTAACGATGCCAGTTTCTAATCACTTTTTCAATGAAATTGATCTTTATATTCTCTTGATTGGGTTCATTACTTATTTTCTAGTAAATTTTCCATTTGAATATGAAACCGTATGTAAATTATGTGCATATAATTAACATATTCCACTGAATATAGTCCCCCCCTAATTTTGAGGCTTCAGTTTTGGAAAAAAATATAAAAAAATGGGTTTGAATATAGTCCCCTCCCATAACTTTTATCACGGGCATTTTTGGAAAAAAAGGGGGGACTATATTCAGACATATACGGTACTGTTCTCAGCATTTCCAGTGAGAGAGTGAATATGTATTTTCAATCTCCCTCTTGAAGCGTTATAGTTAGTGATTTATTTTGCACATTAGATGAAATGATAGTTAATGTTTTGATACAGTTAATAGCGTTTCGTGTCACAGAGGTTATAAGAGCTCCTGGTTGGTCTTATGAGATATTCAATTAACTGTTTGACTCTGTTAAAAATTCGTAATAGGTTACAAAATCTGGTAAGCTTCTGAAGGTGATTGCTTGGCTACAGATGACGTTCAGTTGCCAGTTGGTTACAGATGATGTTTGGTTGCCTACCGAACCCGGTTGGCTACATAGATGGGGTTCGGTTGCCTACCGAACCCTGTAGGATGTTTCAAAAAGCATATAGCCTACTGAAACCGGTAGGAAAAATTTCCAGCTGGGCATCCTTCTCATAATGGATTCTCAAATGAATATTCAACCATAACTATAGCCTTTCACCTAATTAATAAGATAATTTGGGGCCTTTCTAATAAGAAAGACATCATCGGATTTTTTTTTACACATAAAGAGTATTTGATACTAAAGACCACACAAGACACTACTTAATTTCTTGGATTATATTTTAATCTGAATATTGATTGGCATGCCACATATGAATGGTTGCAACATGGTTACAACCACATATTATAATAGTACTGCAATAATCACTAAAATAACTACTGCGATCTACATGATTAATAAACTTATACCAACTACCTCAACACAGGCTATAAGAGCCTTATCTATTATTATAGTATTCTACAGATTAAGGTAGGTTTCATTGGAGTACTTAAGAAGCATTCTGGGAGTCTCCCCTTCCCTCTTCAATTCACAATAAGGCCTACTCCCTTTCAATCCATCTAAAAATTCCATTCTTTTCCTTCCTCTCCCTCGTTTACCTAACATTCAACCATCCTACACTTTTTTCAGCATTCCCTTCCCACTAAGTACTCGCTCCATCCATACCTTCTGTCTCCTCCATTTCTCATATAAGAGCTGCCTCTCCTCACCCATCCTATGCAGCAGTTCATCATTCCTCCTCCTCTCCATCCGCTACACCTTTTCCATTCTTTGCCTTCATGTCCACAATTTTCTCCCGTCCTCCTTCCTAAGTGCCCATGTTTCCACACTGTAAAGAGCTGCACTCCCGATAAAAGCCTTCACTAACCTTAAAGAGTATGCCAAAATTCATCCCTATTTAGCAAACCTACGGAATTGTCTTCTAGAGAAATGCTAGTGTAGCGTCCAAGTCGTTTTCAATGCAAAAGATGGCTGTTAAATCCATATTGTGCTTTTCAAAAGGGTGCTAGGAAGACTAAAATATTCTTGAAACTCATGTCACTCACTCTGCCATGTATTTATACCTAGTTATGCCCAATTCTGCAACACATTATAGCAATGAGACATGGTAGAGAAAATGCTCATGGCCAGTGGCACAGCAAGGGTGGTGGTATGGGGGATAAAACCCCCCCAGAGCTCAGAGAAAATTTTTAAATTTAATCCATTATACTTAATTGGATTGATATTACTAATAGAATAGTGTAAGGATTAATAAAATTTCCCTCACAAAGCCGTAAAACTCACCATTTTGATCCATTTATCTTAACATTCAGCAATTTATTAATCTCGCTCCTACCACTTATCCTGGTGGATATTATATACAACCCCCACCCACACATCGCACTATTAGTTGCACCTAAACCCCCCTCCTGCCTTAATTCCTAGCTGCCCCCATGCATCTGGCAAATCAGCCACTAAACAGGCAAGAGAGGTCCTCATAGATCCGCCTCAATTATCTAAAATAAGATTCCATTTCGATAAAATAGTAAAGAAATATGCCTTTAAATTAATTAAAGGAAATGCTTATTCATAAATGCTACTGTAGCATGGTATGTTCTTGAGTGATGAATTTATGTAGTCTGTATTTTAGACGTGCCTATAATACACCTAAATGTTTATACAATACCACTTGTCTGAGTACTGGTCTGCAGAACTTTAGTGGATTGCATGATTGTTTAAGTATTACTAACTAGAGTGAGATTTATGCAAACACTTAAGATTGAAATGATGCTGTGGAAGGATTTTTTGTAGTAATAAAATATGCTAATAGTATTTTCACTCCTGTACATTAGTAGGATACAACTGGATTCAAACATTAGTCCCTTGAAAAATCATTTAGGTACAACCAAATAAAAATAAAGTGATGATAAAAGATTCATTACCAGGTATTTGTAGACCTAAAAAGAAAACAATTAGCTGACAAGGAAAAATTACTTCCCAAAGCCATTCCCTTCACAAAGAAATATAATATTTTAAATAATGTATACATGAATTTTGCCATATAGTTATCCCTTTCTTTCATACACAATAGGCAAATATATTTCACTGAAACATAGCTGGTGTTACCATTGGCATTAAAATAAGATATTTGCACTAAATTATATGAGGTTAGCCTCAAAGTTATCGATCTGTCTCTTGAAATACGCAAATTTATTCAACTCTATCGTCATTTTTTGGTTCCCTTCACTACAAAATTAGATATTATCACTTAAATATGAGGTTAACCTAGATTCTATCACTTTCTGTCACTTGAAATAGGCAACTTTATTCAACTCTATCGTCATTTTTTGGTTCCCTTCATTATAAAATTAGATATTAGCACTCAAATATGAGGTTAACCTGGATGTTTTCACTTTCTGTCACTTGAAATAGGCAACTTTATTCAACTCTATCGTCATTTTTTGGTTCCCTTCATTATAAAATTAGATATTAGCACTCAAATATGAGGTTAACCTGGATGTTTTCACTTTCTGTCACTTGAAATAGGCAACTTTATTCAACTCTATCGTCATTTTTTGGTTCCCTTCATTATAAAATTAGATATTAGCACTCAAATATGAGGTTAACCTGGATGTTTTCACTTTCTGTCACTTGAAATGGGCAACTTTATTCAACTCTATCGTCATTTTTTGGTTCCCTTCACTATAAAATTAGATATTATCACTTAAATATGAGGTTAACCTAGATTCTATCACTTTCTGTCACTTGAAATAGGCAACTTTATTCAACTCTATCGTCATTTTTTGGTTCCCTTCACTATAAAATTAGATATTATCACTTAAATATGAGGTTAACCTAGATTCTATCACTTTCTGTCACTTGAAATAGGCAACTTTATTCAACTCTATCGTCATTTTTAGTTCCCTTCACTATAAAATTAGATATTAGCACTCAAATATGAGGTTAACCTGGATGTTTTCACTTTCTGTCACTTGAAATGGGCAACTTTATTCAACTCTATCGTCATTTTTTGGTTCCCTTCACTATAAAATTAGATATTATCACTTAAATATGAGGTTAACCTAGATTCTATCACTTTCTGTCACTTGAAATAGGCAACTTTATTCAACTCTATCGTCATTTTTTGGTTCCCTTCACTATAAAATTAGATATTATCACTTAAATATGAGGTTAACCTAGATTCTATCACTTTCTGTCACTTGAAATAGGCAACTTTATTCAACTCTATCGTCATTTTTAGTTCCCTTCACTATAAAATTAGATATTATCACTCAAATATGAGGTTAACCTGGATGTTTTCACTTTCTGTCACTTGAAATAGGCAACTATATTCAACTCTATCGTCATATTTTGGTTCCCTTCATTATAAAATTAGATATTAGCACTCAAATATGAGGTTAACCTGGATGTTTTCACTTTCTGTCACTTGAAATAGGCAACTTTATTCAACTCTATCGTCATTTTTTGGTTCCCTTCATTATAAAATTAGATATTAGCACTCAAATATGAGGTTAACCTGGATGTTTTCACTTTCTGTCACTTGAAATAGGCAACTTTATTCAACTCTATCGTCATTTTTTGGTTCCCTTCATTATAAAATTAGATATTAGCACTCAAATATGAGGTTAACCTGGATGTTTTCACTTTCTGTCACTTGAAATAGGCAACTTTATTCAACTCTATCGTCATTTTTTGGTTCCCTTCACTATAAAATTAGATATTATCACTTAAATATGAGGTTAACCTAGATTCTATCACTTTCTGTCACTTGAAATAGTCAACTTTATTCAACTCTATCGTCATTTTTTGGTTCCCTTCACTATAAAATTAGATATTATCACTCAAATATGAGGTTAACCTGGATGTTTTCACTTTCTGTCACTTGAAATAGGCAACTTTATTCAACTCTATCGTCATTTTTTGGTTCCCTTCACTATAAAATTAGATATTAGCACTCAAATATGAGGTTAACCTGGATGTTTTTACTTTCTGTCACTTGAAATAGGCAACTATATTCAACTCTATCGTCATTTTTTGGTTCCCTTCATTATAAAATTAGATATTAGCACTCAAATATGAGGTTAACCTGGATGTTTTCACTTTCTATCACTTGAAATAGGCAACTTTATTCAACTCTATCGTCATTTTTTGGTTCCCTTCATTATAAAATTAGATATGAGCACTCAAATATGAGGTTAACCTGGATGTTTTCACTTTCTGTCACTTGAAATAGGCAACTATATTCAACTCTATCGTCATTTTTCGGTTCCCTTCATTATAAAATTGGATATTAGCACTCAAATATGAGGTTAACCTGGATGTTTTCACTTTCTGTCACTTGAAATAGGCAACTTTATTCAACTCTATCGTCATTTTTTGGTTCCCTTCATTATAAAATTAGATATTAGCACTCAAATATGAGGTTAACCTGGATGTTTTCACTTTCTGTCACTTGAAATGGGCAACTTTATTCAACTCTATCGTCATTTTTTGGTTCCCTTCATTATAAAATTAGATATTAGCACTCAAATATGAGGTTAACCTGGATGTTTTCACTTTCTGTCACTTGAAACAGGCAACTTTATTCAACTGTATCGTCATTTTTTGGTTCCCTTAACTATAAAATTAGATATTATCACTCAAATATGAGGTTAACCTGGATGTTTTCACTTTCTGTCACTTGAAATAGGCAACTATATTCAACTCTATCGTCATTTTTTGGTTCCCTTCATTATAAAATTAGATATTAGCACTCAAATATGAGGTTAACCTGGATGTTTTCACTTTCTGTGACTTGAAATAGGTAACTATATTCAACTCTATCGTCATTTTTTGGTTCCCTTCACTATAAAATTATATATTAGCACTGAAATATGAGGTTAACCTGGTTGTTTTCACTTTCTGTCACTTGGAAATGTCAAATATATTTAACCATATAACAATTTTTATACTCCTTCGTGTTTTTTCACTTGTAATTAATCCGTGCTCCATTTGTTACAACAATTTCTTCTGTCTTTCGTTCAATTTAACGTTTACACTTGCTTTTTGAATCGTACGTTTATATTTCACGGTATATGATTATCGTCTGCAACGGGCGCTGTTGCCAAATTTAGGTTAGCTTTCATGTTATCTCTTTCTACATTAAGAACGACTCCACTGCTTCGCTTCGCCATATTTATTTAGCGTCATCTGTTTTATATTGCGCCTGATAAAAGAAAAACTGTTGTTTATCATAAGGTGCTTGACGCACTACATTAAACCCGAATGTGTAGGACACACCGAGGTGCGTTTACGCAGTGCATTTTTTCCAAACAGAGATACTGTAACTGGCGCGCCTAAAGTCATTTGATAGGAATGCTGCTGCTTCATAGGGGCTTTTCTTACACGATTTTGAGCATCAGTCAAGCGTCGGTCTGGCGTTGTGTTAACCTGCCCCGTGAACGGGCTAAGTTTACGCAACAGACTTGGACTTAAAAACTTTTTTTTACGGTTAAAAGCCAGCATCAAATAGCCAGAAAGTGAATGCGTATAATTTTTATTTCATTAACTGCTTTATAAAACTACAATGCCCAAAATTTCTTAAGCTATTTTCATGCTCATTTACGTAGTTTTATTGAATTTGTATCCTTATTTTATTATAATAAATTAAACATGATTAAAAACGATACAGCCGCTCTTGATTTATAAATGTGTAACTAAACTGTTAGTTCATTGATTGTTAGGGGGTACGAAGTCCGCCGGGTCAGCTAGTATTATATAAGAAGCACTTTTCTATAAATTAAAAAGTTTTCGAGTCGATAATTTCTGATAATGGAAATAAAGGAATAAAACTTTGTAAGGTTCACTACTATATTTTGATACAATAGTGAACCTTACAAGGTTTTATTCCTATATTTCCAGCATAGTGAGGTTTCACAAAGTCAAGCCTGAAGTTATCAGTATCTGATAAGTTTATTAGAAAAGGGAAATGTATTGTTGTATCTTTTGGATTAAAATCAATTATGAAATATTATGCACGCATTCTAATTCCCCCTATGTAATATGATGTACACATTTTTTCTGGATCTTTGAGTTGTTTTTTTTTCATTTATCAATAACTAAAGGACCAATGAGTCCGCAGCATTAAATGCTAATCATTATAATTATTATTATTATCAGTGTACGCTGGTAAAAATATTCTAAGTATAGCCATTATCAAACAAATATTGGACGACAAATAAGCTTCTCAACTACGAAAGACATAATGGGAAGTAACGGTAACTCAATTTGACATCAGAGCACAAAAATTTGGCAAGAATCTGGCTTCAATTAAAATCATAGCCGGGACTAATTTCCCTAACAAGTAAGATAAATGCGTAGCGGCATAACAAATGGATAAGAAATGTCTTCAAAGGAAGCGTAGTTAGATAAATCAAGAACATCCACTCTGGCGGTACGGTAGGCGACCGTACTCTGGAGCCGAGAAGTAAATGAATCCGCGTTATTACTCAAGTAGAGGAAACGCAGAACTCACTCCCTCGTAGCATCGATGGAGGAAAAAAAAGGCCCCCGCCGACATTTGCGAATCGTGGAACATTGCGAATCGTGGAACGCTCGGTAACCCGACACTACTCGCGGGGTTGGGTACACGACCGAACGCAGGGGAGGAGAAAAAACAAAATAGCGAGAGCACGCGCACAGCCGGAATTCTAACCGCAGAAGAAGGCCGATGACTTTATTACTACCACAGGATTGGATGAGCTAAATATGCAACACTATTGATTAATATCAAGAGCTGAAATTTAATGAGATGCTGATCCTAATGTTCTCAGCAGTTCTCATTGACATGTATCACAGTAGAAATGAGCTACATCGGATTGACATAGTTTTTCTTCGCAGCCAACGAGGTAAGAAATAGAGCCTGGAGATAGGCTTAGGGCGGCAATATTTTGGATTGCTTGAGGATTAACAATCACTCGATTCGATATAACGGAACAAAATTTAATCATTTTTCTGGTTTCAGCTAAAATTATGGTCACACTGCAATCGATAGGCCTGAATTTTATAGGCTCTTTCAGATATATTAGTATTTTGGCGGGATATTACAATGGCATACAATTACATTTATTACTGCACTTAAGTCCCCTCAAAATTAGGACCACAGAAAAAGAAATAATTTTACACCCAGCCACTGGCTAACCTTCGGATCGAATCACTGAATGAGTTAATTTGTTTTTAAAAATGTGACTAAGTGGATCAAATGGAATGCACTATTATTTTGTAAAGAATAGGGCAGCAAGAAATGCCTCGACTTTTAGCTACGGCATCGGTTTCAGAATACGCAATACATGATTAGCTTATAACGGAGGTCGGTATGAAGTAGGTGACAAAAATTGAAAAAAAATTCAGCATAAAGCATTCCATTAGTGGCAAAATTAGTATGAAACTGTTCAAATGATGACAAATCATCTTCAATGCGTTGCTGATATTTATGTTTAATCGTTCCATTTCCTTCTTTCGCAAGAAATCCTAACCTTCGTAATCTTAAACAAAATTTCCTCCCTAAGCCTCAGTAAAACGAAGAGAGTGACGTATTTTTTAAAGTAAAGTAGTTGTGAAGAAACGAAGGGTAGCGAAGAAAAAATTAAAATGGACAGTAATGCATTTCACGATAAGATATTAAATTGCACTGCAAAAGGCACGCCTTGCAGATACCAACACGAAATTACGCAGGAAAATGCTCCATGAGACTCATATTTCAATGATAAGCCGGGATTACGTCGGCGATATCAATCTTTTCGAGATAAATGCTAGAGACCATAGCGATTCAACTGTTTGGCTTGGAGCCCAGACTCCACTTAACGCGTAGATTTACCAAAACGTTCCCCTGGATAAAACTAAAGCCGGTTTTTCTTCTAATGAAGGAGTACCTTGGGGATATTTCACTGTGAAAAGATTTTCAATTACTACCGACGCGAGCGAATCTGCATAAATCTCCTGGTCATGGAGAAAATGCCGCTGAAAAACATTCAGCAAAATATTTGGGATTAACCACTTTCTCTGCACATTTGTTATGCTATCATAGCCATAACTTCAACTTTTACTCCTGAAAATATTTTGGATGAGAATGTATTTACATTCCTTCATTCGTTCATTCATTCGTTCATTCATTCTTTGAGAAAGTATTTACATTCTCTTCCCTTTATTATACCAATTCATAAAAAATGAAAATAAGAAGCAGCTCTGATAAGCCTAAAACATACATGAAAACTGTTTACTCCAAATTTATGCCGAGTGGACTGGCGCCGTTCTGATAATTATAGCAGTAAATATAATCAAGCAGGTTATTGACAGGAGGCCCTATTCTGTCCCTTAAGCCAGAATCACACGATCTCCATCCATTCCGAGTGACACCTCCAGCTATCGCTCCAATGATGGCGGAAAAATGATCGTGTTGTTGGAAAAATCAATTCCCTTTTTCCATCACTGAAGGTATCGCTGGCACCGTCCTTCAGCGAATCAGAACGCACGGCCACTAATAGCGATTGTAACACGCCATGCTAGGCATTTAATTGAATGGAAGCTGTTGTAAGTACGTAAAGTGATGGAATAAGCGATGGTAAAAGGGATGGTGGGAATGACCGAGTGATTCAGAAAAAGATGGATCGAGCGACCACTCTTTCAGTTTCTAAAAACCTATCGCTTGAGCTATCATTATGAGGGACGGAAAAAATGATCGTGCGCTTCAGGTTTTAGTAGCTCCATTTATGCTACCACTTTGGGCGTATTTTATTCAGTTATTAAAAATACCCGAAAGAGCGTCGGTAAGCGCAATGCGATCCATTTTTTCTCAATATTTGCAATACAATACTTGCAATTGCAAGGAATAGCACTGACACGATAGATAATTTCATAGATTGTATCATAAAGAATATTAATTTCGGATACCAGCCCTAATTATGGCTTATTTCTGCCAAAAATTTGGATCGATTTACACGTCAGCGACGCGAAGAGCGACTTTTGCAAACCCATTCAAATGCACGTTTGAAAAAACACATTCAGAGGCCGATTGGAGTGACCTTTTTGGTAAAGGCCTGTTTACATTATGCATCAACACGCACGAGTTAATGTCTGATTGCATCAATGATTTTGGTTGACCGGAACGGAGCATGTGCGAAAGCGCGTACCAAAAAAAATTAGAACATGTTCTATTTTCTGTACATGCGTTCGCACAAGATACATGGTGCATTTTGGCGTTCATTCTCTCGTTCATACATTTGGACATCAACTTGTACGACCTGATGTACCGTGTAAACAGGCCTTGACGTTTGTGGTGGAAATCACGGCTTCTACAAAGGAAATGTGCAGAAGGAAATAAACTGACGTCACGGCAGAATATGAAACGAATACCTAATGCAAGGGGACTGCATAGAGGAGGCCCAATTCCATCCCATAGAAGGCCGATACGTCAGCAGCAAAATATATATTTGGAATATATACAGTACAAACCAAAAGGATTCACCGCCCATGGGTCTACTTCAATAGGTAACAGCAGACCTTCAGAAACACTCACCTGAAAGAAAAAGAAAGAGAAATTAGATATTAGATGCAAGGCCGAAATTTAGGAAATAATGCTAAAAATGAGAAAAAAATCACACAATTTGATACCTCACCATTTAATTCCACATGGTTAAGCGATAAAATATGCACATAAGTACAAGCCATTACTCGCGCAAACAATGCAGGATCACCACAAATACTTCCGTAGTTTTTAACTAAATATTTCATTGGGAATTCAACGATTACTCGACTCTATATTCGCACATTTTATATTTTGGATTCATTTTTGTGATAGTTAACCCCAGTAAAGTAACTTTATGAGTGTTGGTGTAGCTGTTATAAAAAAACATAGCTTTTCATGGTAGAACAAAAAACAGTACAGTTCCACAAACTTTATGTTGCTGTCGACCAGTTATGATGGCTATAGCGTCATTCTCAAGATAAATAGCATTTCTGCAAACTGTGTTCTGTGTTATTTGTTCCTCCATGAAGATCTCCTTCTCCCACCAAGTCACACTAAAATCAGTTTATTTCACTAAACATAGCTCTTAGCGTTGAGGATGTCTCTCTTGCCATACACCATAGGGGAGATGAGAATAGTTAATAGTAAACACTTATGCACTAAGTTTTTCGCCAGCTAAAATAAAACTTAGCTAAAACGGAATTATAGGAAAATATGATAAAGAAAAACAAAAGATCTGATTAACTGATTGAAGTGAAATGTGTCTGGGGGCAAGTTCAATGTAATCTTTGATAGAATACAATATGAATAAAAACAATGAGGGGGTATTGTTCTTCTAGGGAGTAGAATTTTATAAATAGCTCGCTGGAGCGATGTTTAATCAACATTAACTTGAATCGCGAACGCGATCACTACGGTCATGGTGGTAAACCTTCAGCTTAGCCTGTTTACCATTGCCTCTACTCTGTCTGAATGAGATTCTTTAAAATCACATCGCGTGGGTAGGTTCAAATACATGCAAATACAGTTATTAACGTGGATTACGTCAACGGGCCCACTCAAAGTTCACTTCCTTGTGCTGCACATTGCGTCAGAGCATACGACGTCACGCAGAGAGGTGAAGCGCAGAATCTTAAAAAAAAAAAAATATATATATAAAATAACCCTGCCTTTACCATTTCTTGGCTCAGTAGTCGAAATGACAGAGCCAGATGCCATCGTATGGGTTCCTCCCCAAAGAAAATGGAAACCGAATGACGTCAACGCACACGGTGTAAACCTATGCGAAGGGGATCCCGCAGCGCTTTGACTTCTTTACGAGTGAATATTTTCATGGATTTTCACAGAACACCCCCACCTTCACAAAAATTAAAACTTTTGAAAATCTCGCTAGTGCCATAAGGAAATTGAGAACTTGTTGAAACAATCGACAAATTAAATACAATGACACTAAATTGGGAGTCGAAATACCGAAAAACCATCATTAAAATTCTTTCTTTTGGGTGAAGACAGCATTGAACACGACTGTCATTGAACTTTTCAATAATGCCGAGAGTATTTTCCGAAAATATTGGGACCTTCCTGATATTTTCCAAAGTTAAGGATGCATAAAACCAAATTAATTAAAAAAAGTTATGCTTCTCTATACTATCACTATAATTACTAAGAGCCTCTACCGATATCATTACAAATTATTATTTTGTTAAATAATGGACCTCCTAACGACAATTATTTCTATAACTTAAAAAGTTATTGTGCAGAATAAACAAAAGAAAGCTTAACCCGGAAAAATCAACACATAAAATATACTTTATTTTTTCAACGTTTAATAAAAGACACAGATCCATACAGGAATATACTTATTTCTGGCAAAGCGACTCATGCATTTATTTTACGCTTTTTCAATGAGATGTTGACCATATTTATATATTTAAGCAAGCAAATACCTTACCTAAAAATTGTAAAAATATGTATCCAAATTGGGAATTGCAAATGCACGTGATATTAACCTTAGGTGTTGACGTTGCAACATTGTCTGTAAATATTTTAAATCAATAGATGACAACCTGCTGCTCCTAGGCCAATTACTTTTATATCTATAACCTATTTCAATAAATCCCTGCAAAAGCCACAACTAAATCCTAAAAAAAAAAGAATGACGGTATTGACTTGGATCATATTTCGACGACGCATCAAGAAAAAATAATTTAGCTGGGAAGACATAGAGATTTCGCTGGAGAAAAAGGATGGGGAGAGGATTTCGCCTTCAAAAGGTGTGGAGCGAGTTGACAGCTGGGAGTGGGAGCTTTGAACGAGCCCCTACGCCGCGCCGCATTGTATCCGCGAGAGGTCGACATGAGCACCACCTACGCGGACGTCATCCAACTGACCCCACACTCTCGTCATCCGAAAGAAATTTCATCTAACGAACATATTAAAGTATGAATATTACAAAAGAGGATCCTCAAGTCGTCTTCTAGCTATGTTATCACCCACCACGCATAAAAATTGGTTTACAAAATAGGGTGGTTTCCCATTTTTTTTAATTGCCTAAATCGAAAGATTATTACTCCTGGAGTGCATATTTCACGCTTTTAGATTTTTAAATGAAGATATCTATTTTTCGCCTTTAAATGAAAAGTGACAATTTTCTAGCGCGCGAAAACGCGACGGCTAAGTATGAATGCTAGGAAAAGCCCGTGTGACGTCATTCTAGTTCCGCCTGCCGCCGTGTGAGGCCACTTTGGTGCGAGGATATGAGAGCCGCTACGATGCAGGCTACTAGCAGTGTACCCTGCTACCTGCAGGTAGCACTTAGCTTAAATAAGGATTATTTACACCCTACCAAACGAAGGAAACTTTCCGACCATACGCAATTTTAATAAGTGATTATTAAGAGATGTTTGTCTGAGATTTTTGCCTCATGCATGAATTGGTAATCTTAGACGATGTAAACTCCCGAGTACTCGTACAGCTTCTGGGTCCCTGTGATGTCACGTATCGTATGGGCGCCAATCTGGCCTTTTTCAAATGAGGTTAAAATTGACCATTAACATTCGTCTAAACTGAGATTTCTAAAACCAAATAATTTGTATACTATGAATACACTAATGTCGGGTAACGAAAAACAATCAACGACTTTAGTTTTGTTTGATGAAGGAAACTACCCTATTCGCCACTGGCGTAGATGGATAGGATGACGTAATAATTCGATGTTGAAATATATAATAATAATAATTCGTATTCCGATTTATAATCACGTAACATTCAAGATCATGATTATATAAATAATAACCCTCTTCGTGCCACAAACTAGGAGTGGCACTGGCGAGAAATGCCGAAGGCTTTTAACTTAAGTGTAACATCGTCGAGAAAAAATGTGCTACGTCATTTTTTGGCATATCAATATGCTGTTTTTTTTATTACACTCTTAATATGTTAGCTTTCAACCTTATAATTAATACTGATTTCTTTATTCAAGAGTTTAGGTGCTGAAAATTTAATAACTTGAAGAATTAACTACCACATAGCCAATGACAAAAGGCTCGTGGCAATTTTCGGCTGAGAAGCAAAAGCCGATATATCGCCCCGCGACACAACGAGGGTGAGCATTAGAGATTTAAGGCAAATCTCTCTTCTTCGCAGTTCAAAAAACAGATTGAGCACACAAAAACGCCAAACCAGGGACTGTGTGGCATGTTGCTGAGTAAGCGGATGGAGCATTAAAAAAATGGACTCCACGGCTATTGAAGCGCGATTCCTTGTTATATGATCCAAAACGGATGGGTGCAGCAATATGAAAGCTCAGACGCAGTCTCAAAGGCATAATTGCGAGGAATAACTTTCTGCCACAAATCAGAAATGTGGCGTCCCACACGGAAATTTCTGATTTCAAATTTCATGACTTGTATTATAAAATAAATGAGATCTAATCCTATTTCAGATCAGCTCCTGGTCGATATTGTCAAATCAACTGTATTTCCTCCCCCACACTTAAGATTAAGCATAATATAATCAGATGAGACCTAATTTATTTGTAATTTACGTCACAATCAGACCTGATCAAGTTGGAAGATTTGACGCAGTTGGATCAGACTTGATTGAATTCTCGATTAGACCTAATCTGGTGAGATGAAACATTATTCGTATCATACGTCAAAGCATGACATCTTAATAAGCCTCTCAAAAATAGTGTAATCTATCTTTCATCTTCGGCAGGAAATTACTGTTTTCGACGTACATATAGACACACACAGATGCATTATAAAGCAAACTCATCTTATTTTCTCTAGATCACTAAATTTTAACGCCATTCCAATTCCAACAAAAAAATTGGTTAACCAAAGAAAAAACAACGCCTACTGTGTGTCACCCGTACTTACCAACGAAGTATTTGCCTTTGGTTCTTTTTGCCTTCGTAACACAATTCATTTAGTTCGAATCCAATACAGCAAATAGCTTTTTATTATATTTGAATATAAGGAAAGGAAACCGTCCTACTTCATAAATTCGGTTGAATTCAAGGGAGAACAATGTCCTATTATTGGGCAGCGATGTTTTTAGTTACAGATTCATCTTTAAATAATAATTTTATTTCACGTTCAACAATTATTCGATACCTCAAAAATGCATCTTTTGCATTCGGCAGTCTCCGTCAAACGTGCTTACGCAAGTTATTTTCAACACTAATTTAAATTGCATTCCTAGAGAGATACGAATAGCTATATATACGAATAATAATAATAATTAATAATAA
The DNA here is from genome assembly GCF_921293095.1 of Ischnura elegans. Classification (NCBI taxonomy): domain Eukaryota; kingdom Metazoa; phylum Arthropoda; class Insecta; order Odonata; family Coenagrionidae; genus Ischnura; species Ischnura elegans. The sequence continues at coordinate 74,363,657 of NC_060254.1, forward strand.
TAATAATAATTTATTCTTCCATGCATACATATTTTTTACAGACTATTACATCCATTCAAGGAAGTAAGGTAGCCCATAAGGCAATAAGCCTGTGTTTGGGCTAACTTCAATTTTCATAAATTGCGGAAATGATAACACATACAACCAAAATACACAATACCTTGAGAAAAAAATACATGTGCGTAATAATATAATAACAGAGCTGACATTAAGATGAGATACAACTTATAATGTACAACACATATGATGCCTAGGGTATTTTCTGCAATATATCGACCCTTTACCATAGCTTTTCGATGTCTTCAAAAGTCATTATCCATTTCTGTATCAACCTTTTGTATTTACCAAAACAATTTGTCTCTTTAATTGTATTTGGTAGCATATTATACAATTTTGGTCCCATATACAAAATACTCCTTTTATACATCGTTAAATTAGGCTTGTGCATAGGGATCGAGAAACCTCTGCGAGAATTAAACAGCACATAGCTCCCAAAAATTTTTGGGCTATATCCACTACGCAAAAAAAATTTTTTTAACACTTTATAGCAATACATATATCTTAGCGGGAGTATGTTAAGTTCAATGAATAAAGGACGGGAATGTTCGTAACGCTTTTTAAGTAATAATAGTCTAACAATTTTTTTCTGCACGAAGTAGGCGATTTTAAGGTGTTAAAATAAGCTCCACCCCAACAAGTAAGCCCATAATCCAACTTGGAGTGTACCAAAGCATGGTAAATCATTTTTCGGGCAAAGAGAGGGCATTTATTACGGATAAAATAAAATTTGGTGAGACTACGCTTTAAAACAGCACTTACATTTGCGATTTGCTTATCCCATTTCAGGCGATAATCTAATGTTACTCCCAGATACTTCACTTCTTTTGTCATTTTAATAACAGGGCAAGTACAAGAGTGCATTGAACAGTCTAAGGTGTGATACTGTAATTTGACATCAAGATTATAATAGTCACAAATATCATAAAACATACATTGTGTTTTTCTTTCGCTTAGTTCCAAGCCGTTATATTGAAACCAGTGTCGTAGACAGGATAAGTCATGCTGCATGGCATTAACAACTTCATCCCAAGTAGAATACACATAATTTAAGGCCACATCATCTGCGAAAGTTGTTATCTTACCATTTAATTCAAGGTTACATAAATCATTAATATAAGTTAAGAAGAGAATAGGGCCCAATACAGAACCCTGAGGTACACCAGTATTGATACTGCTAAAGGCACTAAACGAGTTTTTTACCTTTACACATTGTGAACGATTAGTTAAGTAGCTCCGAAACCAGTTAAGAGCTATACCTCTTACGCCAGCCATTTCTAATTTCTGTAACAGTATTTTGTGGTCTAATGAATCGAATGCTTTTTTGATGTCAATAAAAATAGTCCCAACTCGTTTCTTGGCATTAATACCTTCAAAAACATCAGTCATATAATTCATTAATGCGTGTTCAGTACTTTTACCACTTAAAAAACCAAACTGATTAACACTAAAGAATTTTACTTTATGGAGATAGCTAAGGAGTCTTTTTTTCATCAACTTCTCAACTATTTTAGATAGTATGGAAAGTAGTGAAATAGGCCTATAATTTTCAATATTGAGCCGTTCCCCTTTTTTAAATACTGGAATGACTACTGCCTTTTTCAATGGATTAGGAAATTCACCTTTCTCGAAGCTCAAATTGCAGATATGGGCAAAAACAGGTGCTATATTTGTGATTACACTTTTCAATGTGCAGCAGTCTATTTCATCTATCCCTGGAGTTTTTCCTAAAGGAAGGGCATTTACGATTGTAGTTATTTCATAAGCTGTCACTGGTTCAACGAAGAAAGAGTTCAACACGTTATTATATGCACTAGGGTTTTTTAAGTGTATGTTATGACGAGTATCGTGGAATAATTGAGCAGAATCAAAAACACTCATAAAATATTTGTTAAATTCATGTGCTAGAGTAGAGGGATCATTTATTAATTCTCCATCAATATTTAGCTCCAGGTCCTGTTTGACAGCTTTGTCTTCTCCAGTTAATTCATTTAACAACTTCCATTTTTCTTTTATATTTGAATTGAGTACTTGGAACTTGTTAACATAGTACTGATTTAAGGCTATCTTAGTTTCCTTTCGTAATTTATTTCTAAATTTAAGGAAATGTTTCCTCAAACTTTCATTGTTAGGTTGGCATTTAGTCTTAATGAATAGTAGTTCTTTTCTTTTAGCTTTTTTAACAAGTTCCTGGGTCATCCATGGTTTTAATATTGGTGAACGTTTAGCATCAGAATTCACTGAATACCTGGATAAGTTAATGCAACGCTGAAATGTATCAATAAACATGGAGCACGCTGTAGAAGTAACTTCTTCTGCCAATACAGATGCCCAGTTTGTATCCTTAATTAGCCCTTTTAATTTACACTGATCAATACGTAGGTTGTGATCGTTCTTTTGTTTGTCGGTACCCGAACTTATGATCAGATTTTTACGGCTAATTTTTACCGTTGTCAATGAATGGTCAGTTATGGCCATATGCATTACGTTACTTATGCAAGTAGCTAAATAGATACGAATACCAAAATAAATGAATACACACATCTTGACAAAATACACTACATAATAAAAAATGAACACGCAAATGTTCTTGTAGTGCGAATTTCACACAACATGCATAATTTTATTCGCCGGTTTGGATGGTTGACTTTCAATAAACGTAAGTACGTCGAATTTTTTCCCTGAAATTATTCGCAAGAAACGCAAGCAGAATTTCAGTTAGAGTTTTCATTTCCACCCAGTGCCCATTAAAAAATGGATCGCTTCCCGGCCACGTACGGATGTATTCCCACAGACGGGGGAGCGGGTCGAACAGGATCAGTAAACGAGATAAGCCCGGGCAATGACTCAGCGACGGACGGAAGAAATCCGATTTTTCCACTACACCTCTCGGAAGCATTTTCAGTTGGGATGGTCGGATCGGATACCTCGGATCCAAATATCCGCGGATATTGCCCTTCATCGGATACATCGGATCCAAAGTCGCGGAAGACGTCGGATCTGGATACTAAATTTTAAATAATAGCTTCAGTGAAATCAACGCCCGACGCAACGATAAGGGTGGAACGAGTTGCGATTCTCTCTTCGAATGCGCCGTCGAATGCGATTCTTGCCCTACTCATGAACCGTTTTGTTTGAAAACTCTCGCAGAGGTTACGTAGGAGAATTTCAACCGTGGATAATAAAAAAGGCAAAATACGACTGGCACATAGTGTGACTCTTCCCTAGAGATTGGACAATCATCGGGGGAATCTCAGCGTCAGGAATTTGAAAATGCATTTGGATCCGAAAATATCCGATCCGAAAGATCCGGCTCCGAAAATCGAGGATCCGATCCGAATCCGGATCCGAAAAAAATCCTGGATCCGTCCATCCCTAATTTTCAGAGATGCCAGATGCCAGGCATTTCAAATAGCGTAAGGGAATAAGCCTAGAGATTGGGGAACGGAACAGTGCCCAGGATAAGTCATAAAAATTAGCAAAGCGTTCGGGTTAGCGACGCAAAATGTCAGTCGAAATAGATTTTTCGAGGAATAGATTTTTAATCGAAATGAAAAGCTCGAATTTTCAACAAAAATAGAAATTTGAACCCAAAAGATCTATTGAACGAAAACATAAACGGTTCTGAAAAAAAGCTTTATAGTAAAACATGCTTATCATTCAATCTAAAAACACTCGTAATACACATTTGAGAAAAATATCTCCTTAGAATAGATGCATGAATTAATAGTAGCAAAAATTAACAAATGCATTTTTATCAAAAATTTTTGCGATCACCGCTTGGAAGCATCGTTCGGATTCACAAACATATTTTAGGAAGAACAAATGATCAGGATGCTTTCTACAATGATCGAACGCGTACCTTTCAAATTTTACCGGCTTATAGAGAAGTCTTTCACATGATCAGGATGACGTTATCATGGGCCGCTAGTGACGCTGCTTTGATCAAACGAAATGGTCAAGTCGAAATTGAAAAATCAAAGCGTGGAAACCCCGCTATTCATTTTGAAACACCCAGAATAATAACTTATTAATGAATGCTGACCGCTTAGGGCCAAGAGTGACCACATAGAGCCTCGCGGTATTGGAAAGTCATCTGTGCGTAAACAGGGGCTATTTGGGGGAGCTAACCATAGCAAAGGTCATGTTCGCCGTTGAGGAACGGTGGATACAGGTTGCTAATGGAAGCATCGATCAGATTTGAGAGGATTTTTCTGGAGATAATAAACCGGCAAAGATGATAACCTTCTAAATGGTAACCAGCCAACACAGTCACCGGTGATCATGTCTGCATTACCCAAACCACCTATTATTTCCAGAAAGAAAATCATTTTCAGGTTTGAATGATAATTCGACGTTAACGTAGAACAAGGGCTTCAACCTGGGGCCCCCGGGCCGCATGCGGGCCGCTGGCTAATTTCTTGCGTTCCCTTGAGGTTAAAGATAATATTGTATACAACTACAACAATAAAACCAAACATGGACACACTCGTCAAAAATAAACAATGCTAAAAATCGCATTGCTTTATTGAAAATTTTAGCCAATTAAGATTATTGCACTTCGAAATTATGTTTTTTTTATTTTATTTTATTGATGTGGTGGTTAAGTGACGTGGATCATTATGGCCCTACGGACGACGTGAAATCGATTTTTGGCCCTTGCATTAAAAAAGGTTGAAGACCCCTGACATATACGATAAACTTCAATCTTGCTCTCTTATATACTAACATCCACGGAAAAGTTGACCCGGTGGATCACCAGAATAGCATTTACTACCGCGTACTAGCAGACGCGGGGACTGACATAATTCTGAGGAATCTTTTCGGAAGAAAATAAAAACGCGGGGGAAAGGCTGGCCAAGGCTCGTAACAGAGAGGGCGAGAGTGACCGCGTTGATGGTTATCACTGAATGGTTATTTCCCGCGGAAAGTGAAAATACTTGCTTTCTAAAATCTTGCACCGAACTAAAAATAACGAATCCGGATTCGGAAAACGACGAAAACACGAAGAACAACGAGAAACGTCACAACCATTTTTCGCGAGTGTTCTATGCGCAACAGAAATACGTCTAACGCAAGCACATCGGAGCCGAGAATCCTTAACGATTGATAAAATAAATTTGCTCCTGGTTGAAAAACAGCTCGAACCGACAATGAGACTTAAGCAGTAGTAGAGAACCAAGCTAGGTCATAAAATTATAACCATTTTCGACGATTTCATTATTAATTTTGGCTTATTCCTACAACAGTATGAAATGCAATAAAAAGTTTTCTAAGTCTAAGCTTTTAATCGCTCTGAGTTAAATCGTAGGTGCTGACCAGGATTATTATAGATAAGTGTAGAAGAGCCTGATAAGCGAGTTAGGATTGGCACGCAATATTAATATTTTAACCTAATCAGCACCCTCGCTATATTCCTCGAGGGATGAAAAGATAATTTTTTTACTTTTTAGTGCATATTATACTGATTATAAAAGCCACCTTGAGAAATTTCTGGAACTCAAGGTTTCACTCGGCATGTTTATTTGGCAACTCAAAGCTGAGAGTGGTATTGAAAACCCTGAAAAACCCTGGTATTGAAAACCGAAAAGTAGGTAAAGAATTTTTGTTAATCGATTTAATTGACACGCTATTAAATCTTGTATTGATTTTATCAAAATTCTACGTTTACATTAATTATCTTTACGAAAATTACGAAGAACAGTTCAAGCAATTTTAATATCTCTAATGCGTCACCGAAAATGGGCGTAAAATTTTTTTTATATTATTCAATCGGTACACTTGAGGACGTGTGTCCTTTTTTGCTTGATAGTTCTGGCGAAGATTGCACCGCATTGCTGCTGATGAGATCATCGCCAGGAGACCTCCTTGGGAAATACGGAAAAAAAGGAACACAATACCCCTTTCGGACAGCTCGCTGTTCTTTGTGTAACACACACAAACTACTTCCTACATTTTACCCGCTACCAGGCCAACATTCTACCCGCTAAGGGGGATAGTCGGATGTTTGTTTAACTTTTACCGGAAAATGGTACACCCGTAACCATAGCTGGAGAATAGTAGAAACTTACAGTTAAGAATAGTAAAACTGAATAACGCATGGTTAAAATCATGATATCAAAGGCAAGAATTCGCCAACTATTTTCACTATCTGTAACAAGTAAACCGTACGTATTAAAATCGGCCCTGAGTGTCATGCCACCTCCGGTGCAAGCAACACGGAACAATCTTATATATAATAAGGGCCATGGAGATAGAACCGGGAAAATCTCTGGAACGGGAACTTCCTTATAAATTCCATTAACGTTTCTCTACGAAAACAAGCAATCACCCTGATGAAAGTGACACGCAAGCCCTGCGTTTCGATTCACGTTCCAGGGCCGCGCCTCAAACGAGGGAGGGGAACGGAAAAAAGTTGTTTGAGGTCGGGGGTCAACGTCAGTTGCGGATTTAGGAGGGTCACGGGGGTCATGACACCCCCATAATTTTATCAAAACATTTTTATTTCAAGAGCCCGTGTATCCTTTTAAAGGAGTAAATGGAGTGTACATGCAAATTAGGTATATGCGAGTAGTACTTTTTGATCTCGAGTCGAGTTGAAAATTACTCGCGAGTATCGAGTCGAGCATGGTGATTTCAGGCTATACAACAATGCATGTTCCAACATATTCTCATTTTTCCAATCCCCTTGTGAATTTTCTATTCTGAATGCTTACCTTGATATAAAAAGGGAAACATGAAGAGAATCATTGATCGTAATTACGTCAGAATAAGGAGATGAATGAAAATTAATGTGTTGTAGTGTAACCTACAGTGGTTGACTGCTACGTATACAGCAAGGTGAAACTCCCAGGCCGAGGATTTAGAACGACATATCGACTTTGAAATCGATATTATTACATGAGTTTCATGATAGCGCTTTCTGTCGGCAGATTTCTGAACTTACTGGCCTCGATAGCAATGTAAGCAAAACTATTCGTCTCGACATTCGTAATGCTACTCACTCGAGTCGAGTACTAACTACTCGAATCGACTCGAATTTTCGAGTACTTGCACATCCCTAATGCAAATGCACGACTACAAGTCCAAAACGCGAGAGAAGTTTGAATTGTATTAATCCTAAAGCGCATTGTATTTAAAAAATACACGGGAGAACGGGAGACACGGGAAATCTTCCGGACGATATTCCACACACCTCGTAGCCAGGTGATGACCACCCCCCCACTAAGTTTGATGCTGAATCCGCCCCTGAGTCAACTACGTTTAGGGTCGTGTTCCGGCGGTGACTGGGGCACCAAATCACCATGCGGAAGACCCGGGTTCAAATCTCTGCAGTGGTAGACACACTTTCAGAGACAAACCCTGAGTGCATTTCAAGCCTACCGCGTGAACGGCGAGGAAAATCACATTGGCTGCCTACGGGAAAATTTACCCTGGACCGGGAATCGTACCAAGGACCTTTACAGGGCACTGCGAGGACCAATAAGCTCTCCTAAGTATTTCTTCTCTTTCACATCCTTCTTTATCAGTTCGATATATTTCATTCTAGGTCTTCCTTTTCCGTTCTTACCCTCCACTTGTCCCACGACGATTGTCTTCATCAGACCATCATGTCTCAAAATATGAACTAAAAGTTTGTTCCGTCTTCTTATCAAGGATTTCATGATGCTTCTCTTCTCTCTTTCTCTTCTTAGGACCCTCAATGCTAACTTGGTCGATCCATTTGATCCTCATCGTTCTTCCGACGCACCACATTTCGAAGGTTCGATGAAAGCATCACCAAAATATTTTTAAAAGATTACTCAAGACGATCGTAGGAGCGCAACATCTAAATAAAACATATTCAAAATCGCAAGGAGAGATTTTTCTGGGCCGAAATGGGTCAAGCGAGTAATCCGTCACCATAAAAGACCAATCCACTGAGAGGTTTGCGTCATCGTTCGGTAACGAGCCCACGAACAGGGATGGCAAGTGAGAAGAAACGAAAGTCGAATCCAGTAAAATTTCAATAGTTTCGTTCCCAGGAGTGAAATGCAGAAACGAAACGAAAAAGAATTAAACCCGGGTAGCTAAACTCAGGGTCGAAACTAAATCGGAGTCAAAACTACTTCGGGTCGAATCTAAACTAAAACTCTGGGACAAAACAGAACACAGATAATGTTTCGCACCGCAGGGACCACGTGCTTCACCTTCGAACAGTCTAGTTTCCACCCAGACACGAGGTATGCAGTATGGTTGAACGAAGTAGAGGTTCAGCCTACCGCCATTAGATGCATGGGACACTCATATCTTTACCACAAACAGAATAACGGTGAACGCAAACTGGCCATTCGATTTTTAAGCTTGATGTTTTAACCTCTCTACACGCATATCAAACGTAATGGGTCGAAACTATTCCCTCTAATCTCCCTCCACTCAACTCTTGGGATCGAAACTTAACTATGAGCAGCGGAGTTTCGATTAATTTAGTTTCGTTCCCACGAGTAAAGTTTCGTCCCACGTCGAAACTAACCCCTTTGGTGATTTCAATTTAATGCGGGAACGAAACTGAACTCAGGCCTTGTATTTTCGTTTCACTCCGAGTCGAAACGAAACATTTTTGCCTGAAACTTGCTATCCCTGCCCACGAACGCAGTCCGTGCAAAATGTAAAGAGCAAGTGTCCAAAATACACACTGCCCACCCCTACTCAGGGAACTACTAACGAAATCATCTGCAACTACTAGCCACCAACGAGGAGTGAAAGGGCTGGGGGATGGGGCGGAAAGGGGTCTGTAGTGGGAGGGGAGCTTCGTATCCATGGCAACCGGGAGTGATCGATAGCCCCTCTGCCGTGGATAATGCAGCCGAGGTGAAAAATGAAACCCATAGATTAATTTTGAGCGAAAGAAGATGATCGATGGTGGAATAGGTGATGGAGATAAAGGTAGGTGGATAGTTTGTGTGTGTGTTACACAAAGAACAGCGAGCTGTCCGAAAGGGGTATTGTGTTCTTTTCCTTTTCGTGTTTCCCAAGGAGGTCTCCTGGCGATGATCTCATCAACAGCAATGCGGTGCAATCTTCGTCAGAAATATCAAGCAAAAAAGGACACACGTCCTCAAGTGTGCCGCTTGAATAATAAAAAAAATATTTTACGCCTATTTTCGGTGACGCATTAGAGATAATAAAACTGCTTGAACTGTTCTTCGTAAATTTCGTAAAGACAATTACTGAAAAAGTAGAATTTTGATAAAATCAATACAAGATTTAACATTAGTGTTATATTAGAGTATATTAAATCGATTAACAAAAATTCTTAACTAACTTTTCCGATGTCAATACCAGGGTTTTTCAGGGTTTTCAATACCACTCTCAGCTTTGAGTCGCCAAGCAGCCACCTAGAGAGCTTTAGTTTATATTATGATTACTCCGTCAATGAGAAAAGAGAAATAAAGGTTTAGTTAACAGAAAAGACAATACAACGTTGTCTCAGGTACGGTATTATGCCACTCCTCCTCCACGAACGAAAAAAGAACGCATCCCACTCCATGAGGTTTAATTCGAAATAAATATTTCGACGAATTATATAATTAACCATCCCCCTGATGCCCTTTTACACCGTGCCATAAGACAAGTTTCACAATAATTTTCAATGGTAGCCTTGGATACTTTGGGCAAATAAAATAAAAATAACAGAAATCAATACCACACCCATTTCATTTAAAGTTTTCAGTCAAAACTTTTTTTAAATATTTTAGAATACGATATTGCATTCGAAAACTCAAAACAATGACGATATATATAAAACAGATTCTGTTAAACTTGATTTTATGTCACTTTTTGACATCAGCAGTAAAATTCTGCGCTTGATGATAATGATAACGCGCAGCTAAGGTGCAAAGCATATTTGATCCTCAAATTCGTTTTCTTTTTTCTTTAATTTATAAAAGAAAGAATAACGCGCAGCTAATGTGCAAAATACAGTTGATCCTCCACCAACAAATTCGCTTTCTTTTTTTAAGTTATATAAGAAAGAATAGTTAGGAATGACCGGGGACGACGACAAAGGAAAAGAAGACAAATAAATACATACCCCCTTTCTGAGCATCGATACACCCTCTTGATGCGCTATAATAGTTCTCTCAAGTAATCACTTACATTAATCCCTTCCACAACAATTTACTTTCTGGATATCGTGCTCCTATCCTCTATTTATTGTTTCTGTGGTTCTTTTAAAATGGAATATTATGTAATGAAAGGATATTTTGTCGTTGGTAATCAACATACAACAGTGAAATGAAAAGTGAATATTAAATATAATCCCTTTATCTTTGAATCTTTTATTGATCATATATCATGAAATATGAGTTCTTTATGTTCATTATGGATGTTTTAACATTGCTAAACTTTCAAAATATTATAAGACACGGTCTCCGGCGTTACTTTGTGGAACTGCTTCATCATAAAATAAAATAAAAATACTTTGTTCTATTCCACACTTTATTTTAAATAGTGATGTATGTGTATTTATGACTGAAATCACTTTTGTATATGTTTAGTTTGTATTGTTTTCTTGAGTTCATTTGTTGTTTGTTCTATTTGCCTGTGAGCATGTTTGTTTTTATTTTGATTTCTTTTTGCTGATTTGATGGTGGTGGTGGCTATGGTGATGAGATATAAATAAGTTATTGTTAGAGAGAAAGCCATCTTGAAGTGAATTTATATTAAGAAAAGATTAAAATACAGTGTGTCAAGTGATATTTTCCTTGTGTTAAATCGCTTTGATACGTTAATAGTACGACCCGGGTTTCAGCATATCATATAGACCTGATGATAGCATGATATGCAGAAACCCGGGTAGTACTATTTGAAATAAAGAGTGGAATAGAACAAAGTATTTTATTTTTTTATTTCAAAATATTTATATTATTCCCCAAAATAGTGATAAAATAATGAAAATCAGATGATGATCTGCAGTCGTCTTTGAGCGATTTGGCATCCGAAGTTCTTGACGAGCTAGACTCATCGTTTCAGCGCAAGGGATGCTACGTCAGCGTCAGTCATTTTCTGCTGAGATCTTCGATCTGAGAACTCTCCTTTTACGGCTTATCAGCGACGCGTACGATTTACGGCCAGCGACCACAACTAACCTCCCAAGATTACAGCGACCACAATTAACCTCCCCGTTCACTGACAAAAACGATGAAATTAACAACACCACATTAATCTATGTGTACGCAAATCGTTCCTGGGGAATAATTGTCGGAATAGAGTTAATTTTCGAGATCCACAGGCGAATAAAAAGACACACGGAGACATCAAGCGGGATAATGAATTCCGGTCGCACATAAAATGTGTAACCCCATATTTCATCACGAAAGCGAAGAGCAAAAAATAAACCAACGAACATAAGAGCATGGAACATTTAATATACGATAATAACAGGCTATTTGCCGAAACCAACGACCTGAACACGTCTTCAACATAATTTCATAATATACGGCCCAGTGCGATAATGAGACTGTTAACCTAATCATTTCATTTGCAAAGATTCGCGCCGAACTTTTAGGGTGGTTATAACAAGCAGTTCAAACAATCTTTCAGGAAAAAATAACACTTATACATGATGACTTCGAAAATAACGTAGATTCACATCTACGATTTTAACACTGCCAATAGCAATCACTAGCACCACTACTTCACACTTGGCAGTATTTCAATCTCACTAATCAACTATTATTTCTAGGTAATGTCTCGAATTAATTGAAGAACAATTTAGAATATTTTAACTCGGTATAAAACTCAATTTGCTTGAACCTCCAAATGCGATTCTCCAAAGAAGCTTCAGATGACATTACCAACGGATGAACTACTTTCTGCTGCAAAATAAAGAAGATGATGCTATCTTTAGATCAGTATTACAAGGAGTAATAACTGAAACTGCCAGTGGGTCGGGCAGTGATATATTTTGTAAAAACCCACAGAAAAAAACGGGCATGGATCAATAAGTTATCAATAAGTCTTCATCTCATACGATAAATGAAGTGCTGTAACACCTTATGCAAAAGGCAGAAGGGTTTATTGCGTCAAGGATAACGGCATGAAGTTCTTGAATGCAAAAATATAATGCACTCGCATAAAACAGACAACCGCGAATACAATCACTAAATGAAGAGACAATGAGCATTAAAATAAGAGATTCACATGAAAAAGTATCCAAATATTACGCATATTTTAGTTTTTCACATGTCATTCCAATATTTAACATTCTCCACTCTAAGCGAAGGTATTTTTTAGCTAAATATAAACTCAATTCTGCAAGCTATATAGAGACAATGAACCTGAGGGTATCGTAAAATAAAACTCACAGAAAGTAGGGTAGAAACGTAATAAAAATTTATAGGTAACATAAACGTCATACATTTTGATTTTTCAATCACAAACCTAACGAAAGCACAAATCAAAGAACTTTATGCTGCACAAGTTTAGTGTAGAAAATTAATAATTACGCCCACTACTTAAATAAAATACGGTGGTAATTTCTAAGATAAAAATAAGCATGGAAAGATATAAAAATACCCACAATATGAAGTATAAAGAGTAATATGCGTCGCGAAGTTTTCCAGATGCATAGGTGGCTCGGGAGAATTGTTCCAAGAGCTGAGAATATTTTGAGGAATGAAAGCTGAATTCCTTCCACCAGTATCCTGAAGCAAGGGAAAGGTTCGAGGGTATGGGTAAATTTTTATCCCTAGACATCTCTCGCGGCCAGAAAAATAGATACTCATTCCGATTTTATTTCACCACGGATAAAAAAATAATATTTGCAGCGGCAAAATATAATCCCACAATTGCCATACCTATAGTTTTATTTTACCCTGACTCCCAGTGAGATTTCTGAAATGCCACGCGGGAAAGCAAATACGACGACTGGGGAATTAAACCCGTGAAAGACCATCTCAAAACAATAACAATCTCGATGTACGGAGAATAGAAATGAAGGATTTTGTTCCAACGCGATACACCGAGATTAAAATAAAGTATTACCCATTACATTATCAACGATAATAGAAACTCTGATGGTGGCCCCTTTAGTCCTAATTCTGGTGTCGATATTTTTGTTCTACGACCATTCGCATAGCTGCTACTCTTTCACCACTTATTAAATTGAAACTGGAGGCGTATTCAAGGATAGTTCCTTAAGTGCTGTAGTCACTGATGTTCTTACGGCCAACAACGATCGCTTCTCACAATTGCATTCATGCAAACCATTTATTAGATTAACTCAATATTGCGTAAACAGCTTTCTTATTCTGGGTACTTACGACTTTCGAACTGATTTTTGGCGAATATTCATCGATTTTAAAAGCCCAATTCACTTTGATCAAGTTATAACGCTTTAATTTAAATAAAGTATGCTATATATCCACAAATAAGTGGAGTAGAATACATGACAACAATACGAGCCATGGTAGTTCGATTTTCAGGGATGATTTTTCTCCTCTGAGGAAATTAGATTTTAAGGTCGCAAGAAAAGGCATATTTATACATGACAGAGAATTAAAGTTAATAATTACATTTCTTTACTATCTAGCCTAATTAGCCAAAATATATAGATTACGACCGCGTAGACTTCGATTAGCACAAAGTCTTGGCACTGTTCCCTAGTTTAAATCTCTTGCTTAACGTGAATGAACTCGTGAAGATGAAAAATCACAAAAACAACAGTCGAAGTAAACAAATAAAGTTTAAAGCATGAGTAGCTACAACTGGAAAGCTGAGTATCAGTAAACACGCCCACAATCACCGCTTCATTTCTTCGTAAAATCTAAACATCACCCATTCCGAAAGTAATTTAATTACGTACGTTCAGATCAAATTTTCCTAGCCGCATTGTCTACTAAAGGACCAATAGACACAAACCTAGCCAATTAAACATTTACTTTAGGAAGAGTATCTGGATAATTATTCCTTATTGTCCATATGTTAGATAGAACATGAATTAAATTATGGAAGAACGATAAACGCTTAGAAACCAAAATGGAAAAGGCGATTCTTTTCTGGATGTTGCTTTGCAGGATTCATTTGTTTACACTCAATGTTACTGTTCCAAGGTTAACTATTCCAAAGAACCAACAGCTGCTCCGGTCCGTTAGGCATAATAATTATCTCTTACCTAAATCCAGATGTCTTTTGCATATCTCATAAACCACAGAAGATAAAAACCCTTTATTTTCTAAGGATTTTATTTTATGGAAAGATTTTGTCTGCACTTATTTAAATAATCCCATTATTAACACTGGAAAAACAGGTCCTCTACTTTATGCGTTAGATCATACTTATTCAGATGACTGACAAACTTAAGGACAGTAATTCAGGACCTAATCACGTGGCTCGTTCAAACTTTACATACGTTCTCTTAAGCAAGGAATGTTGCCACGGAAACAACTTTCTTCAAACCATTTTACGGCGGAATACTCTTTGCTTCAACGAGAATACTTCTTCATCAAAAATGCACCGTAGACATGAGAGTTTGAATAGCCGTGCAAACATCACTGCATGTGCGCGAAATCAAAAATTCCCCAAAGATGTTCGCGACGAAGGATGTGCCGCTTGTCCTTTGCGACTGCTGCGTGCCAAGTTGGTCCCAGCGGTGCACTCGAGGGAGAAAAATACGAGGAAAGGTACGGAAAATGTCGCAGCAATTACGGAGGAGCTAAAAGGTTACGAGCAATATGAGAAAACACTTTCCTGACATAACGTTTACGCCCATAGTAACAGTTTGGTCCACAGAGTTCTCACAAACAAGGGTACTAAGTTTTTTTTAGTCCACAAATTTCCACAGGGGAGAATGACGCCTCGGTGGCTTAACTGGCTAAAGCACTCGGCCGGAAATCGAGGGATCCGGGTTCGAATCCCGGTCAAGGCGAATGATTTTTCTTCTGTGGATTTTTTGCACAAGGGTACTAAGGGTGCTGCGCGATAACCAAAAGCTGAGGCTATAAATCAAGCGCCCCTATTATTTAAAAAAGGAAATAGTAATGGCATAAAATACTTATAAATTACTTTTATTGGAATTCTGAAGCTTTCTTCTTCGTGGGCATGAAATGAAATGGAAATCAATGTACCGTTTCAGTTTTATTTTCCGGCGGGCAGTACGAGAAATTCTTAATGGTTTTTCTTAATTTCCTGTGGGGAGATTTCTCAACCTACTGGTCTCGACAGCTGTGTAACCGAAACTACTCAACTCGACATTCGTAACAGTACTCGAAGCACTCCAGTCGAGTGCTAACTATTCGACTCGAATTTTAGAGTACTCTCACATCCCTAATATTTACAGTTAAATATTTAAAATCGCGAAGGATAGCATTGAAAATATATGGATTTGATAGACCACATCAACACGAATGAATATAAACTAGGTTAACGAGACCTAATTGAACCTTATTTCTCGGTAACATTTCTCGGATCGCTCAGTCCGATAGTGACGCGAGTGGAGACTATTGTAAACCTTAGATATGATTTGATGCTTTTCCAGCGAATGATGTGGGTAAACTCTTCTCGGGATTCCCATCGGGTTAATTTTTCCATAATGGCTAACGTTTCAAGATCCGAATCGGGGCTCATCTTCAAGGGTGAAAGTTATTTCATTTGTTTGTGGTTGTTAATTGTTACAATCGTATGTGTAGTCTCATTGTTACAATAAATTTAGTTGATTAAAATACATATAAAAAATAAACTAAAAAGTATCATACCTGCTCTTCTATCGCACCTATATGTAACTTCGGAAACAATATATTTCCTTATATGACCTTTTTTAAAAATTATGCTCTTCAACTGTAATACCAAGTGAATTTGGTCAACTTCATCATGATAGGCTATCTCTGTGACGCTTGATGGCGTTAGTTTCGGATTTTTGTCTTCGACATTATGGAAAAATTAACCCGGTGGGAATCTCGAGAAGAGTTCACCAACTATTGTACACCTATTTAATGCGCGGAGGGTGACTACATATTCTAGGCCTACTTGAGAATCCTCTTTTTTAACATTCTTGAGGGTTACCAACGTTACTGGGGCCTTCTTCTCTACGTCAGTGGCTGGGACTAACCAGCTAAATAGTGAAGCGTATAAAGGGACGTATCTGTTTACGCGCAACATTATCGAAGTAAAAAAAAGAGAAGGCGGCGATGCGCTCTCAATGAAGACAGCCTTTTATCTGTCGAATCACAAGCGCGGTTGTGCACACTAGAGAGAGAGAGAGAATGTGTGAAGCACCTCAGGCAAACGTCGGAGGATGCAAATTTAGCACTCTCAACTCACGAGTTCGCTCGACAAAACGGATCAATGACTTCATTTATTGCCAGAATTACCGACAGAGTTCGTACCGAGATCGCTTTGTTCTCCCGCGCGCTTCTCGAAACAAGTGAATAACAGAATTTACCACCGCGCACACATGTGCATGTAAATCTACATCTACATAATACCCTGCGAGCCACCTCTAGGGTGTTTGGCAGGGGGTGATCAATCATCAGCATGCAATTGGATTCCCACATGCACACCACACGGTCCAAAAAACGTTACGTATACTAACAAATTATACTACCATGTGCTGTTAGGAATAAAAATAAAATTAAGAAACATGCATTTAGTTTTACATAGGTTAGTAGGCTACACTACAATCCATGCAAACTATTTATGAGTTCTATCGCTGCCGTTATAATCTCTTATTGATCGTGGAAAAAAAAGACAATCTGAATCTGTCTGTTCTACAATCTATCTCTCTTATTTTATTTATATGATCTGATCTTCCGTAGTATGTTGGCGTCCGCAAGATATGGTTAACTTCGTCAGAAAAGACACTGCTCTTGAATTTATCTAAAAGGTTTAGTCTACTTTTCAATCTACAGTCTGACATGTACTGGCTGCGCAATCAGGTTGACAAGGGACAGATTCATTCCGAGAACTAATACATTAAGAGCCAAAGGAATACAACGGTTCATTAAACAAACGTGATATATAAAGAGATATATCACTCCCTCGCGATCGGTCATATTTTGTCATTTTTCGCGACGAATCAATATACTATGCAACATATTTCCGACTCCTAACGAACAATCTCCTTCAATGTCCGTTTGAGGGAAATTTATGCCATCAAATTAGACAATCGACTTCCTAATTTCGATTATATGCATTAATTTTCTTTTCTTTTTCACACCATTTATTGTAAAAGTATTATGCATCAGATATGATAAAAAATTCAAGCTCGGTGTTGAATAATAGAAATAGACAAGAAAATAGGAAAAATTAGGATATAAAATAGACAAATAGGAAATGGTCCAAATTAGGAAAATTTCTTACAATATAAAGACGCCACAGAATTAAAACGAGACATTTACACCATTAGTATGGCACAGTCTATAGAGAGTACAATCAAAGAGATCATCAGCGATCAGGTTGCCGGTGCAAACGCTTAATAAAATTGTTTTATCAATGAAAGCAAAATTTGTGAAACATTATCTACACCAACGCAATTTTTCCGAAACCTCTGAACAAATGAATAATGATGCCCGAAAAGTTACATCATAGTTGAACAATTAAAATGTCTTAACATAGTAAGCGTACGTATGCTTTTTACGACATAAATCAGCATTATCTTCATTTTGTGGTTGGGGCTTGCTTCGTTCAATTGCATGCTTTCGATTTGCAGTCTAAGGAAATAATTACTCCTAGGACATCACAAGGAAAGTTTGGACTTCACCAAAGAAACTACAAGGATGTCCGATTCGCGTATGATTTCTAACAAAGAGATGAAATTTAAATGTTCTAATCGATGAACATTGCTTAGTTAACATATACTACTGTATAGAATTAGGCATGCATTAAGTACGATGTTGACTGTCATAAAACTTGCAAAATTATGTTTTCACCGCTTGTCTAATGCTCGTGACATCTTAATGATAAAAAAAAACGATACCTAACGATACGATCTTTTTTAAGGTCTAACATGGTTAAATTCCTTACAAAGATGAAAATGAAAATCACTCTACCACAATACCCTTCCGAGAGTAACTGCTACACGGCATTCTAAGAAGGTAATTCAACTGACTACCACTCAAACCACTTTCTCCCGGGGCAATTCCTAAAATGCAAACGACACACTATTCGCGGCGCGATCAGTTTCCTTTCGGAGTAAGGAACGATAAGGTGCTACGGCAAGTCCTATTACGTCCTCCGCCCGGCTATGGTCATCCTACACGGAGAGCAATGAGGAGGAGAGAGTGAAAAAGAGATGGAGAGGCATGGTTCACGAAAGGCCAAGTCAGGCGGAAGAACAGCGCCATGAGAAGCCGCGACCAGTGTTGCCAGACCTCTTGTTCCTCCTAATAATTGCACGCCCCTTCCGCCCTAAGATAACCCTTTCTGTCTAAAATATGAGCACAACCACTGAGTAAATATAAACTGAGCGTTCAAGGTGAATGAGCAGTAACCAAGAACTAAGTAAGAACAGGGGCGAGCAGTCCAGGTCGGCTGGCCGGCAATCGCCGAGGGCCCCGAGTTTAGGGGGCCCCCAACAACGATCTCGTCTATCGTACAGAGTATTTTTTATTTTATTTTTTTTTATTTTATTCGCAAACCACCGAATACAGCTCTTATTGGCCATTTTACACCGGGGTGTTCAACAAATGTAACAATTACACGTACACAAACAACCATGCCCTGGACCGGGGAAACCTACCCAGGCGGGACTCGAACCCGCGACCTCTTGTTTGGCAGGCGAGAACGTTACCCCGCCGCCACCGAGGCCGGCGGGGTAACGGGGGTTATGAAAGGTGTCATAAAAAAGATACTCATATTACTTGAATCATTTTTTTCCAACCATGAACTTCCCAGGCTTTCATTAGTTGCTTTATTTACAACATTCTCAGTGTAAAAAGTGTATACTTACAAAAAATACATAAAATATATTCGAAAAGGCTATTTTAGACGTTTCTTTATTATTTCAAGGCAGATTCAAGGATCAAATACATTAAACAGACAATAGAACCGTAATACATCATTAAATTTTATAAGCTGTGAAATTCTCACTTTCCACCGTACTTGTTCTTACGAGATTGCTATTTTTTTTATTAACTGTTATCTTGTTCTTAAGTACTATGATAGCGTCAAAATCCATTTCCTGAAATTTTCCGCGGGGGAAGACCCTCGAATAAGATTAGGACGGCCCCATCACGAGACCCAACCGAGGGCCCCCAAATCACTCCAGGCCGCCCCTGGCTAAGGACAACAATGAACATTACCAAAAGTTCCCACAGTGCTATCTTCAATAAGTAAACAGACATGACAATACGTCAATATCACGTCATCACTAGCTACTTAAATACATAACTTGCTATTTGCGACCCGATTTTGAAGGAGAGTATGTGAACTTAGTGAAGAAAACATATTCAGTACACTCTGAAACGGTCATTGAAACGGCCTTCAATCGCAAATTCAGGGGTGGTGGGTTCGGATCTTTCATTGGTGGGTTAAACGCCATCTAAATGCCGCTATACACGGTGAACGGTCATGCGAATGACCATGCTGAATGATCACGTGATTATTGACAGGATCATGAGAGCAAAATAGAACATGTTCGAATTTTCACTGACTGATCATTCGCATAACGGTTCATTCGCGAATTTTTCCGTTATACATAGGTGAATGATTATATTTGCATGATGATTCAGCAAGATCATTCAGCAAGATCATTCGCGTGATCATTTACCGTGTATAGCGGTATGAATGTGTGGGCATGATCACCAAGTAAGATAGGATTGTGTAGTTCAAAATTAATAAGGGTAAAAATTGAGACAATTATCAATAGTTACAAATAAATCCTTTTCTCCGTTCCTAAGGCTATGCCAAAACTTATATTGTTCAACAATTTATGAGTGGTCAAAGAATCCGAGGCAATAAATTATGGCTCGATATCTGTAATTAGTTGTCTCAGGCGTGACTTTATGGAATCTACTTAACATAATGAAGAATTAAGAAAACTTTGTAATTCCAATTACAGAGTTTTCTTCACTTTTCGTTACGTTCGATTTCTAATTAAGGCACATGATTTATCTAAAATTCATCCATAGAATTTTTACACGTGAGTTTACTTCAGTCGCGGGCCACAAAACTTTGATTCTCGACAGAAAAGTCCATTCATGCCTATTCATGGTCTTGGAAAGTTCGACGATCGACATAGGCATAATTTTTATATTAAAATAAATTTCATGAAAATTAATACACAAGCGTACTTAGCCGTTGAACTAGAGCATTATTATAATCGAAAGCCAGGATGATAAGTGACTGAAATACGACCACACACAAAAGCTCATATTTTTCTTCGTGTAGTGAAAATGGGGTACCAATTTCTCGGGGACGCATTCACACCATTTCAGTAGGTATGTGAATAGGCCAGTTTTCCTGGTGTTTGGACGTGTTCGAACTTGGGGAAACATCCCGAGAAGTTAGAATGCAAGAGCCTCGTAATGGTGACTAACTTCAGCCGCCTGACTGCCGAAGATTCTGACACCGATAAGAGACAAGACGCGACTATATGGAGATAACTAATCAAGTGAGGAAACAATGAAATGTGACGAAAATATTTTTTTTCATAATGACATAGCAGAAACAGACAAAGTCAATAAATAACAACGAAAACGTACATCTCTTTCCCCAGATTTAAATAGATATCTTTAAGCGCGACACGGAGAACATAATATTAGAGCCCCACTATATATCCAGGTCCGGCAGAAGCGGTTAATTAAGAGAGATATTTTGCCGAACGGATGGATATGGGAATTCGTTTTCCTCCGAACCATATAGGACTTTAATAAATGCTAGTCGCAATTTTGTTAATAGAGCATTTCCTTTTATGTATAAACGGCTGGTGTCTTAACACCTCCTGCCACACGCCTTTTAGGCGTCTTGCGGATAGTATGTAGATATAGATGCATACCTGGAAGGAAAATTCTCGTCTTTATACGCGAGACATTCTGAAGTGCGCAGGCAAAGATGGCTTTAAACATTTTTAATATCCTTGACAGCTGAAAATACAAGTGCTAAAGTGAGGAAACGATTCATCATTGGACCATGGACTATGTTGCTCTATGGTAGGGAGGCTTGGACGTTGTCAGCAGCAGAAAAGTTATGAGTGGAAGCATTCGAAATGTGGTGCTATCGAAGAATGATGAAGATAAAATGGATCGATCGAGTAAGCAATGAGGACGTGCTTAGAAGAGAGGGAGAAAGGAAGTCACATAAAAACCAGATGGAAGAGAAGGAGGGCAATGAATGTCCCCGAATTAGTAACATAGGATAGGTCGTAAAGGTTGTAAAATATGCCAAATACGGCACCATGAAAAGGCAAGCGGATAGGTGAGTGGAATGGAGAGTTAGGTCAAACCAACCTTAGGATTATTCACGAATGGTGATGATGATTCCGAAGTCAAAATAATGCCTTCGCTTTTCACCAATGCCACTCTAAGATCACTTAATCTTCCACTGAATCATAAATAGAACGTGGCGTAATGGTGACATCATGCTTCGCTAAGCAATAGGCGGAGGAAGCTGGAACACGTTGACTTCCTTCACGCTTACGAAAAATATTCCAGTTCTATTAAATCGATCAATAAAAATATTGTAAACGAATTTTTGTATGACTCCCACTCCCCTCTTTTAAGCCTCCCACTCCTAAATTCCTGGGCTAATGACATGACGAACCCTTTGACCTCTCTCTCTCTCACCTGAACCCCCCCGCCCTTCCAACTGCCCTACCCTCCCTGAGGGAGCCTTCTCCCCCTAACTTTTTTCTACCATATGACCAAGTTCTTTCCCCCTCCCTCTTCTCGGTTAACCAATCCGTTCAACCTAATTACCTTCCTCCCTCCCCCTCCTAGCCTGGTATAAAAGGATGTGATGGACCTCTGTAGAGTTCACCTGATGATGACGTCTAACGTTGAAACCATGGTCGTAAATGTGTGAATAAATATTAATGTGAAAGCTCAAAGTTCTTCTTTCTAATTTTAATAATGAATCGCTTTCACCAAGTTACGCCTCAATCAATCAATTAAATCGATTAAATTTTCAGCTGATTTCATTATTTACTTTATATGTGGCAGCTGTTAAGGTTAGACGTGATTTATGACCACGGCGATTTTCAGATCACACTTGCTTCAGATCGATTGCTGACGAGTTCACTTTGCGGAAATTCATTGCATTAAGATACAAACAGCTTTAGTTATTTTCCATACTATTCTATTCGCTCAACCGGTTTCAAAGTATACACGTAATTAATCAAGAGCTGTCTCTAGTTAACTTCGGATATAACCTCGTCTTCTTCGCCATATGACGTATCTAGGAGCATCTACGAATCGGATCGTTTGCGTACGAGTTCCCTTTGTGGAAAATCTTTGTAATACCATACCAACATCTGTGGTAATTTTCCACGCTGTTTTATTCGCTCAACCAGTTTCAACATTTACAGGTCATTATCAAGGGCTGTCTAATTATCAAGACCTGTCAAGAACAGGTGTCTCTTGATAATGATGCGTAAACGTTGAAACCGTTTGAGCGAATGAAATAGTGCGGAAAATTACTACAGCAATTCGTATCTTTTCACACTTCTTTTCTTTTGCGCGAAGTTTTGGCCAAAAACCGTGCTATAACGCAGTGGCGTAGCCAGGATGTTTAGGATGTGGAAGGGTTTCCCGGGGATTTTGGGGGCCTACTTGGGTATATTCAAGATTGTCATAGTTTGTGTGTTTGAATATAACAGATATAAATCTCGTGAGAATATACATTGCAATCAAATATTACGATTCAATGATCATGTTCCTATTTGATTAGTTGTCCACACAAATTAGCATGGAATGAAATAGAATACCCGATTAGTAATTAAAATTATTGCTGAATTGATTAATATTTAAAATATCCCAGGGCTAATGGGGCTCCTTCCTCGGCAAATTTTGGGGTTTTTTGATGATGAATAATGTGACTTCTAGGACTCCTAAAAATAATTTTGTACGAGTATTTATAACAATTTATTTATTGAAGCCAACTCACTCGTTTTTGGCGCCGCTATTAAAGGCTCACGGGGGGAGGGTTTAGGGGTCTTAACCCGGAAAAACCCCCCTACGCTAATACTGTAACGATGCCCCAGCCTCCTTATCCGCCAGACATAGCTCCGTGTGGTTTTACCCTATTTTCAAAAATAAAGACAACCTTAAAGGGCAATCCGTAATTCGGACACCTCCCGGAATTTCATTCACAACCATGGTGCGAAGGGGTTGTGCCGCGCTGTACCCAAAAACCCACCACCACTCCCCACCGGCGATTTCCCGAAGGAACGGAAAGGGGAGACCGGCAAAGCATGCGCGGGAGTGCATAATTCAGTAGTGGGTACTCCTCTTTCCCCGTGTCTCGCCCATTTCATCAACCCTGCGTCACTTCCGGGGCTCCTCGGGTCGCATGGCAACGAGACCAAAGGGTTCGGGAGGGAGAGTCTGCTGGGGGTAGGAACCCTAAGGGGTTTTCAGGCGCCGCCAACGCAAAAAAAAAATCCTTAGATGACTTTTTAGGGTCCGACACCACGCGCAATTCTTGGATAGTCTCCGGAGATGACATATAAGGCGTTTCACTAAATATTTTAAAAATATATGACGTGGAAAAAAATGAGGTTGAGAGCCCATTACGAATTAATGACAGAAGAAGAGTTTAAAATGTTTTATGAGGTCTTTCACCTCGACCCAAAAATTATTGAGCGTTTATAATTCATGACGTTGCTAAATAGACCGTAAAACGAATTTCGGCGATGTTTATCTTTCCATAAAAAATATTATAGCAGCCTAAACACACCGACCATTCCGCATCTCATCAATCCCCGGTTTTAAACCAGATTTGAATAGCAAGAGTCGCTCCAGGGTTTTGAGTCATAATGACATTTTTGGACGTGTCAATTATGACTGACACGTGCACTTTCAAAAATATCCCCATAAAAAACTGGCATTGCTTAACGTATCCGTCTACATTTTTGGGGTTGATCCATCGTCATGCAAGTCATGAATGAGAATTTTATCGGTAGTCATTAAGTAAATACCAAGGAAATGTGGTAAAGTGATTACACAGCATCCTCAACGACAAAGCACTACGGTGAAATGACACACATAAGTACCAAAAGCTGTAATATATGACTTAGTTCAATAATTAATGACTAGTTCTGTACACGGCAGGGGAGTAAACAACTCACCATCAATTGTCCCGTGATAACATGCCACAGGATTTAAGAAGAACTTACCTGAAAAAAAAGAAGTAAATATTAATAACGAAAAAGAAATACAATATTGTTTATTTTATTAATTAATTAAATATTTTACAAGCATAAAAATTTTCATCGCCAACTTATTGATTAATTACAATATCAACATCTGAGATTAATAAACAGGAATTCACTATTAGTTTCTCCATAATACACATATTGCAGCAGAATCAAATTTAATTACGATTGATATTACATAAATAAATAAGCGCTCAAGGCGGATGACCTGTAATTAAAGCTTATCCTGACAATGAGACACCATCGCATTATCATGGGAAACTCAGGGCACCCACGCCATTTAACCGTAGGTATTTGTAAATTATTTACCGGCCAATCAAGGCCCAAAAGTGAAAGTTACGTAATCTTATCCTTCGACTTCAAAGTAAGCGAATGTAGGCAGCGATAAGGGTAGCTTTCATCAATAAAATAAATATATTAATTTCCTGAATACATAATGGCATTTAGAGAGCAAATGATGAATTTGATAATGAAGGTTTTCTCACAGCTAAAAACAGAATATCTCCATTTTATAAACACCACGGAATATATACACAAGGTTCGCAATGAAAAAATTGGATTTTTTTAAATCTTCAATTTGTCCACACTAGAAACTTAATTCACTTATTTCGGTCGTAATAAAATTTTTATTAATCCTCCCAGTTAGAATGTTAATTGCAACGAAAATGACCATTATGGGATTTTATCCGCCTATATAGTAGGTATCTGTCCATAATTACGGGAATGGCTCACAGAATTTACCGTAGGAAAAATACCCAAACGTTTTGGCATTAACGCCATATTCTTGGAAATCTCGATCTTCCGGGGTTTCGCCGCGTTGGTTATAAGAGGATGACTAGAGCCTCTGTTTTTTGTCAGAGATTGACAACAGAGGCTACAGTCAACCTCTGACAACCAATGCGGCGAAAACCCGGAAGATGGAGAAATAAGCTAAATCCAGAAAGCCAAGGAAAACTGAGAGCCAACATTAAGGCCATTATTAGGCCATACTAGATAAAAAAGAAAAAAAGTCATTTCTACGTACAAGGAGAAAAAATGTCAGACTGGAAGGGTTAAACAATTACAAGCACAAAACCCAGCATACAGAGGCGCCAGAGACCAGTGGCGGATCCAGGATAGGGACAAGAGGGGCTAAGATTACGATTCTATCTAGTGTAAATTGAATACCCAAGGGGGGAGGCTATAGACCCCCCTAGCCCCTCTATAAATCTACCAATTATTCTAACATACAAAAATCGTGTAAAATAGGCCCTAGGTTAAGAGCTAATTTGTATTTCAATTCGTTAAAGATGAAAATATAACTAAACACTTTTGCACAAAGTGGTAACCCCTAAATACTTCGATTTTACCTAGCGCGTGTTTCGACCCAATGGGAGGGGCTAGAGCCCCCTAAGCGCCCCCCCCCCATAGATCCGCCACTGCCTGAGAGTGAAAGATCCAGAGTTTGAGATTTAATCACAGCTAATCGCCATGACTGTAATCACGCGACAAGAGATTATCTGAAGTCTTATAGCCTCCTCTTACCGCCCCACCCGCAAGAGAGAATTCCTCAACGCAATTCGGCCAGACATCTGGGGGATATTAATCTCGATGGACGAGTCTCCGTTCCCACCCCCTATCCCTCCTCTCCCCTTCCTCCCACTCACTCCAATAAGTAATAACAACCTCCTCCTCAGCGATAGAAGCTCTTGCCTCCCACCCCCAACGCCTACTCGTCGCCCGGCAACCGGAATCGATGACCGCAAACAGACCTTCCTCATCCGAAGGGACAAAAAATGAGTATTCGTAAACAAATAAAAAATTATTGGGACGCGGATTCCGAAAGTGACTGCCATGTTACATTATTACAGGCGAAAAATGATGATTTGATTTTGTGACGTTTACTGGAACGCAGTGAGGGAGAGCGAGGACGGATGATGAGAAGTTTATAACAAGACTCTCCTATATATTCCGTGCAATATGTGTTCCAAAAAATTACTTCAGTTAACTACGATGTAGACTGCTAAATATACGAATGAGGAGGAGTAGTAATTGGCAAAAAAATATATCGTTAGTTACATATAGGTATGGTGGCTTCACGGTGATAAAATAGATAAATGTTTTCAGGATTAAGCTTCTTGTAATAGTTTATATAAGTATATATATATATATAAGTATAATAAGTATAATAAGTATATATAAAAGTATATATAAGTATTTATAGTATAAGAACCTTCCGAAAAAAAAATAATAATTCCAAAATGCTTAGAAACGAGGACCCTTCTCAATGTCCATAACTCAACCTCTTACTTCGAATATGAATGACACAATTTCTTTTCCAGTCCATCACCATAAATTTAAGATGAATACAGGCACCTCACTAGAAATACGCTTCGATGAGGGGGGTCCTTGAGAGGTATACAGGTTGCCTATAATGACGCTATGTTATCAATTCGAACGTATCAGAAAATCATAAATTTCATTAACTCAGATTTTATCTATTTATTTTGCGTAGTGCTGAAGGTTGATTTCATCGTTGGTTACTCCCAGATATGACATGCAGCTAGAATGAAAAATAGAGGGTCAAAAGAGGAAAATAGTACCCCGGGGCTAGTGGTCTCCTCAGTGAATGTATCACGGGTTATGTAACACTGGCACAAGGAAAAAAAATTCGGAGGAGCTGAAACCCAAGACACATGCCATAATACAAATAAATATTGAAAGGGTCCAACTCTAAATGCCCAGAAGAATTCATGACAATAGGTTACGTTATAAACAAGTTACACGTCACGAAAAAGAACAGGTGTCGAACATGAGTGATGCTTCCTCTTAATATGCACAGGAATTTGGGGTCATATTTCAATAATACTGACATCAATACGGACGAATAGCGATGGCCGTTACACCGCTCGCCAGCCGTGTGCATTACATCAGCGAATACTAAATGCATGCAGCGGTTCCACACAGTGAGTTAAGGGGGGCAATCAAAGCTCTCTGCGGGGTCCATTTGAAGTCACCCTGGCGTGATGAAGCACGGAACAAGCCAGGAAACACGCTGGGCAAATGAAGAGTGGAGCAAACCAAGGATGGAGCACCATGATTTGCACGAGTGGCAATTCAACGTCCTGTGGGCATCGAAGGAAACAGAGCGAAAAAAAAACCTATTTCATTTCCTTCTGGGTAAAGACAGACATTCGTGAATAACCGGAAGGGTTCGTACGACCAAATCGATTAATTAACAGCGCGATGATTCCTTCTACGTTCAACAGGCACTCCTGACACAATGAAGATGAAGTGACGAAGAAAAGCGATTGAACGGATTTAAAAAAAAGCCCTCGTGAAGTCGTTTCCCGTTAAATATAATGTACGAAGATGAGTTGAACTGTGGTACCGAAAAACATTTCCAACACAGGTCGGACGAAGTTGACATGGGTGATAGTTACTTCACCTTGAGTGCAAATACAGTTTTAAGGAAAATAATACCAAAAAACTACTCCCACGGGAATTAAAAGTGAAAGAAAATGGGAAAAAAATGAAATAAAACATTCTCAAGAGTTTGAAATAGCAATTCGCACTTTTCGTAGATGAAAATTCTCTTTATAATTGAATTCGTGTACTGTCTCTTCATTATTATATAAAGGTTTTGAAATAAATTATTTCTCCAGTAATTCCCTGCTGCTGACAATTATTTCTCCTGTTTACATTGAATCTGAGGGGAAGGACAAATAATGAACGCCTGAGGAGGCAAAAACGGCGCGAAAACTCGAAAACACATAAATAAAACTTTGAAGCCACAGATTTACACAGTGGAATGGGCATATTTCATTAGTGGAAACTTCTAGAGCTGACAAACGATGAAGTTTCAAAGAGAAAATAAGAAGAATGTGTATTTACAAAAACTATAGCATGATTTATCAACAGTGTCTTTGCTCTTTAAAGGCTGAAACTGCTGTTTCGCCGTGTTTCATCAAAATATTTTTCTTAATGGCTATTTTTCACAGCGGTTAAGTGATTCTTAAGTTTAACAAATCTAATGTCAACGTAAATGGATGGTAATAACTTCCCCATCATTCGGTGAAAAATGAGCTCTCCCACCTGTATTGGAAAAGGCGTAACATAATTTTCTTCTGAGAAAGCTACACGTACTTACTATCCAGATTTTAGCTCTCGAACATAAAAATTTAGAGCGTAGGAGAATCAGAGGAAGCACATTGGAACATATTAATAAATATCGACTTTAAATAAACAACAATACTGAGAAAATGTAATGATTAGAAGGAAAATATCATCAAAATTAAAAGCAAGTGTAGAACTGAACTAAAATTTGGACATTTTTGGACAGTTTGCCAGTCACACTTAATACAAACTTAGAAAAAATAAAAAATAAACAATAACCCGTAAAAATTAACAGTGAACGTTCAATCTACAAAAAAACATCAATACGATGAGAAGTTATTTCTTCACAGACGAGTAGATATCACGCACAGTTTTTATGGCCCTTGCAGCGTTGGCCGTAAATCGTTAATTAACGCTCACAAACGAAATAAACCCCAGAGAGCACATCTAAATTAGTCGAACGGATAAAACGCGTCATTTTATTGTCACGTGAAACAAGCTCCGACCACTCGCCACGTCGCGCAAACATTAATCGAGAAGGCAAACCAACTTTCACTTTTATTCGCCCAACCCTTTCCTGAATCGTCCTCTCCAGAACACGGCGAGACGCTAAGATTAACATAACGTAAGGACATTGAACAACATTGAGATGATTTCCATTGGGGGAAATATGAAATGATTCATCTCAAGTGTCTACTGCGCATCGCACACTAAAATGCCAGCGAGGGAACAAGAAGAAAAATAATTCATGGAAAAAAACAAAAGAAGAGCGTGACATTCACGAAACGGCTCTCGCGTTCGGAACGAATGACGCGCGATTGTTACGAACTCTCCCGAGTGACCGATTCCAAAAAGGACGAACTAACGGTGTTTGCGTTCACAGATGACGGAACACGGTAGGCGACAAAGCCGGGAGTGGAAGAGAGATTCATTCGCATTCAAACAAGCTGCTCGTCACGTGAGAACATTAACATTCACGAGATATTAGATTAGTGCGACCGAGTCCACGAACGGAAAAAAGTCAACCATGCGTCGGGCTCTCGAAAATTAAACCTCATCACATCATTAAAACTGGTTTTAGGCCTTACTTAGTGGAAACGATTGATTTTCATGTTGTTTCATCCTTCAAAAGCTTAAGCCTGTTTTGAAAGAGACGTAGCATGCGCCATGAACCACAAATGTAATGTAAAATTCAATACAACCTGTTAAAAGAGTTGCCATCCTTGTGAAAATTTTATAAATACCTTAAGAAAGAAGGCTTTGTTTCAAGCCTGATTAGTTGAATACAAATGTTTTAACAATTGTTTAATCACAACGTACTTTCTATTAATTCTTCTTCAAGACCATGGCTTCTTTATATCCATTCAATTTCTTCAAATATTTATTATATTTCAAATCATGCATTTAGCATTAAGTATGCTTCAGACCCTTAAAAATCATATCATGACGGTACTTCGTTCGGGTTCCGTCAGATGTTACAGAGATACATGGTTTTTTGTGGTAGAGTATCACGGCAAGATTTTCTTTTCTTAGAAATTCACAGGCTAACTAGTTTTTAATTAATACAAATTAGGTATTACAACGAATTCTAATATATAAATAATCAATCAAAGACGGAAAACCTTCCCAAGATTCGCTAAAACAACGTATTGTCATTAACACATAGATCATAACAAAATTTATTGAATCATTATTTAAGTAACTGACGGAAAAATAAAATTCAGCAGCCACGATTTTTACCAGAACATTCAACTTTTACGAGCACAGGACCTTGAATGAGAAAGCTTTCCGCCTAGTTCCAGGTAAGAGCGTGACTGGAATATTAAAATCTTTCCCACTGACTTCAATGACTTAAATTCCTTGCATTGAGGCTTATAGGCCATATCTGATTATTTGCTAGCAAACACTCGATACTAAGCACAAAAATATGCACTAATATTAATTCTTCAATTAAAAATAAGCTCACCACCGTGCATCAAAAGCGTTAGTTTTGTCACAGAAACTCTTCTTTTTACTGTTCAAACCGAATAAATGTAATAAGATAAAAATAACCCTATCCTTAGGGAAATTATTTCATGTGAATGGTATCAGAATTAATTCATTGATTTTTGTTGTAACGAAAAAAGACTCCAATAATTACAAAAACGGTGAAGAGGTTGGAGAAGATACAAATGAAGAAAGGACATTTAGAACATATTTTCAATAGCCCAGCCTCCTTCCAAAGAAGTGAGAATAAGAATAAAGATAGCAGAGCAGTCTAAAATTAAGCATTTTTTTTCCTTTTTACGAGTTTCATTTACCCCACGAGGTTGCCGTGTTTCCATGCATGCACAAAAATAGGCATGCTTTACGAAACCTGGGCTTAATTTGAAAGTAAAACAAATCTTCCCCTCAATAAGGTGGTCACCACTAAGTCATCATCCGATGAGGATAAATGCTTGAATTTCAAATATTTATTTAACACCAAAAACAGCACTGAGACCTTGACATCGGGTTACACAAAAAGCAATTAAATAATAAATTATGTGTATAATATAAAAAGTATAAAAATAATCTCATAAATAACAATGATATTTAACAAATGCAATACATACAAAATGGGGTATTCAGAATGAAATTGTTTGCAGTCGGCTTTATAAAAATTGATGCGGGAGGCAAAGAGATCAAGAGAAAAATATTTGAGCGGGAATTAATATGAATTTTTGATTGATCTGATATTTTTTCACCGAACTATTGCAATGAATCTTTCTAAGTCGTCATTGAAAAAAAATCAACGAAAATTAATATTTAGAATCTTTTTATATTTATGCAATGAATATACATTACATTAGCCCGTCATTTGAACACAAGGAATCAATCCATCCTGATAATGAGGGAAAAGTATTGTATTGAAACGTTGGCAGAAATAGAGATCCCCACCCTCTCGGAAGCCCCAGAAAAATTCATCGCGAGGGTTCAAGTGATAAAAAATAAGTGACTGAAGGTTTAGCAGATAGGAGGAGGAGAAGAGGAATGAAAAGAAAGGAAAAACGGGTTGAAACTCGACAAAAAATAACACCACAACAGGGGCCTCACGCATTCGTTGAAACCAGTGAGGCGGAGAAAGCTGCCTTGGGGAACACTCACGATTTTCCCGATGGTGGTCATCAGAGGAGATCACGGCATACAGTGCACGTGATGCACGCTGAGGGGATAGGAGTGATGGTGAACGAAAGAATAATCCCGGGAAATGAAAAAGGAAAGGCCATTATGATTTACGGCCGGAACTGGAGGGGGAGCTGGAGAAAATGAGAGGGATCATTACGAAACATTTCCTCCAGGGGCCTATCCTGAACTGGAAACGTCCCATTGTTTCCACTGCAGCCACGAAATCTCGGCTTCTCCCGAAGTCATAACGGAAAGGAGAAAAAAAAGACCTGCGGAGAATCCACGGTTGGGTCACTAAACGTAGCCTGCAATTTTTCTACTGCAGCTCCGAAGCTTTCCACAAAATTGTAGTTATTCTAAAATAGTAATTCTTTCGAAGGAAGCAGTGCACTTTTATTAGTATCTATTATCAAAATTACGATGAAATCTAAAAAACCAAAATTAATGCGATGGAAAATCATCGAGGGCTATGATGTATTTTACGATAGCTATACTTTATGCTTTGCTAGAGGACTTTACTTGCACACTATGCTTCATAATTTAAGAACTCTTCCCGCTCTAGACCTGAAGACGTTCGCGAGCAGAGAATATTGCACAGAATTGAAAGGATCTTTTTCCATTTCATATGTTAACTTTGTTTTTGGTAAAGTTACTTTTTGTTTCTACGTACATTTTTTCTAATGCAATTTTGTGTACTGACTAAGGTAAAACCAAATCACACCCGACCTAATGGTGGACTTGTAATGATATTTTTAACAATTGCAATGTTGTTTAAAATAAGTAATATGCGATGAAAAAAGAAAATTTGAACGGGAGTGTACGTCCTCTTCCTAATGACACCTCGGTGACCCCACTTGGAGCAAAACAAGATTTGCTGACCACAAATGCTTTCCCACGGACAGAGGGGAAGAGAGGTCGGTTGTGAGAAGATCGAGTAGTTAGAAGGGACACTGAGAGTTCTAAAAAGAAAGCGCCCCGCCTCGCCCTGGAGTAACGGGATGCTTCCACTCCGAGGATGCAATTTCCGTGGCCGGGGCGCGTGAATACGACCTTCCGCGGGATGTTTCGCTACCACTACGTATTTCGCCACCCACCCGTTCCGGTCGGAGATCAAGCGCGAGGAATATCCTCCTTACTGGCTCGAGGCCAGGAGCAGGGCGCACAGATCCAGAGACTTCATTCACAAGGGAATGAAGATTTCCGAACCTCGGGAATGAGGTCGCTTACTTTGACCGACATCCCTTATTAGAGAGGATACTATACTCCGGCTCGATCCGTCTTATTTTCGCGACTAATTGCTCGTTTTCAACTTAACCCTGAAAGAACTAAGCTACATCGGAAACAGAATAACTAGCGATGGAAGAAGCAAGAAAATTGTAAGGATTTGACGTTTTCCTGGTGAAATAATTAGATGATTCTTCCTCGGGCTTCCGACCGAGTCAGACTCTCCATTTCCATCGACGCGTCGGCGACGTTTCGATATGACACTTTTCCATCTCCTTCAGGGCTAATTGATCAAGTATCCCTGAGAACGATGGAAGCATTATGTTGAAATTTCGGCGTAAAAGGAGAAACGTTTTCCGAGTGAACTAATGAGACGATTCTTCATGCGTCGGCCCGATTAGGTTATAGAAGAATTGAGTGGAGAGCTGCGTCAAACCAATCTTAAGATTGTTGACAAATGATGATGGTGAAACTTAAGTGAAACTTAAAATGTTTACATCTTAGAAGCAGGAAGATGCTGAAAAATTGCATTCACCTATAAATTTTTAATATGATAACGAAAGTAATCAAAGCGTGATTCGTCGCGAAAAAAAGACAACATACGACGGGTAAAGCAAATCAAAAAGCAAAGAAAACAATTCGATTTCGACCTTTCCGTTTTCTTGAGGATATTATTTAATATTACTTGGGCTTTGATCAGGAATATTTCAGAGCATTCTCATTCGTGTAAACATTTGTCTGCATCGAAAATTTAATTAATTTGTCGAACCATGATCATTTCGAGAAGCTGGTAAATATCGGAGCGTTCGCATCTACTCCAGTCGTAACTCATACTCTCAAAATTAATTATTATTTACTTATGCTGGAATACCGTGTGGGTAGTCCTTAGCAGTTTCCAAAAGAGCAATGTGGAGCACTCGAGATGGCCGTATGTTTCACAAGAAAAATACTGCAACGCACGTATCGCAGACAGCGCCAAGTCACGTACGGTAACTGTTCTAAAAGCCAACCTTGCGATATGGATGGCGATTTCTTGCATCAGGAATTTGAGGGATGGAGATTCGCCAAAAGCACAAAATTCCTTTCTACTTCTGCATGATTTCTACAAAATCCTTAGGAAAAAAGGTGGCGCTACCAATTATGGTCTGAAATAATTAGAGGCGCCACCTCCTAATGCTTAGTAGTGTACGAACGAAGTCGCCATTTCTTCTATCCTCATTCAACGATCTCTGAAAATTGATATCTTATATCTCTGAAAACGCAAAAACGCGACTGTATAAAAAAACGCGATCGTAACATTTTTATGTAAAAATATTGCATATCGTTGTTATCTTTGTATTTTATATTGTTCATGTTTTTTCTTTCATAGCCCTGATGATGATTTAAAATAAATGGAAACGTTGGCTATAACTTGTTTTCATAAAATACATTGACCTAAACTCCAAGAAATATTATAATACGTATTAAACAAGATCAAGATAAGAAGAGAAAAAAAAATAATTTCATTTTTTCAATAGAAACGGACACTGTTTTACCTAATAAAATGGACGTTTTTACCCTAAATTGATTTATAAAATGCCACAGAAAACAAGTTTACAAATTAAAATGAAGATATTAGAATCCCATTAAAAAAAACAGGACAAACGAATCACGTGAGGCAGCATATCGATGGCTAAGTTCTAACAATACGTAGCTCAAACATAGCAACTTTCCAGAAGAGCAAAAGAAACAATTTATATTTTTAATTGTACACTTAAAATAAAAAAAAATCATAGAATTGAAAAAGAAGCATACATTTGCAAATAGAGGGTTGTTTTTTGCTTGAATTTTATTTTTTTAAATATCATTACACTTTGTTTAAGATACCCGTTTCACACGGGCCAAATTTTGAGATACGTTTAGCTAGAACCTAGCCATCTAAATAAGCTTCTTTCAACGATTTTCACAGATAAAACAAATATGTACATGTTTCCATGACACTATTGACGATATTGACAATCATGAAACTAAATATCATCTTTCATAAACTCACCGCAGCTAAGAAGATGTCATTTCAATTGTGATGCTCTTCACGCAGGGGTCAAATTGAAAGACCCAGGCTGCATTCAAATCACCGAGCAGTTGGCTGATGAACACGAGGGCCACAATTGAAATGCGGGGTGGCAATTTCCGTGGACAGCCGAACCTTCTCCACACCGGCGTGCATCGATAACGAAAGGTTACATAACGAATACGTGGCTTCCAACCACCATAGATCGCAGAGTGATACTGATTTTCTTTATTCACGATTCTGAGAATAAGAAATCACACAATGCTTTACACACACGTGAAAGTTTACTGCTGTCACCTGGCCCACATTCCAAAAAAAAACAAGAAACTTAACTCTGCCTAAACTCACAATAAGAGAAATTTTATACAAGATCGCTATAAATGGCTGTGCAACAATCAAAGTCTGAGGTTAATATGGAAATCCCAAACTTCGACAGTATTATGGAAATCAGAAAAAGTTATCAAATGAAAAAATATAAGAGCCTCATATACTCCATGGAGGTTCTTTCTTCGTGAGTTTCAAATTAAAATATAAATACCAATCGAAATTAACAACACGTAAACTACCAACGTCAGAATCAGCTAATCGAGTCCATTAAGTCATCGAAATCGTGGTCGCATTCGCAGAAGTTTAAAATCACTCTCGCTCGTATAATATCGATATTGTTAAGTCACAAAGTTTTTGGGTAATGGCAATTCCCAAAAAATTAAAAACAATTAAAATATTTTAGGAAAAGCGATAGGGTAGCATTCAGGCTTATCTAATTTTGAAATATCACAATCAATCATATCCAGAGATACAACAACTATTTGCTGCAAATAGCAGTTACCACTGCCTATCACGACCATCGAAACGGAGTGAGATAGCGTGAAGCACATTTTTTGTAGAATATTTTTTAAAATGTCAAACAATGGGCGTACCCAGCTAGGCGCAGGAGGGGGCAAAAGCCCAAAAGCCCCCCCCCCCCCCCCCCCCCCGAAGCAAAAATCGCAAATGTCTTTAAGGAAAATAATATTTTTTCAAGCAAATAATTTTAAAAACTAATAAAGAGCAGTTACAGTTTCCCTAAAATGTTGATTTCATTCACCTTTTCCATACTTAAATTATAACTTGAACAACCATAACTTGCCCCCTCCCCCCAGTTTTGATCCTGGGTACGCCCTTGTGTCAAACAGCGCAGCGCGAACAATTAGAAATCTGTTCCGGACGTCCTTATCAAGAACGTTCTGGCAACGCTGATAAATGGTTGATATAGCTTGAGAGCGCCAAATATTTACAGTATATAATTTTATTTTATAAACACATTAAAGACCGGAAGGTTTTTTCCGAACTTACCTGTGTGGCCGGGTATATTTCCCAGCAATCTTGGTTTTCATGCAGTCAACTACGTTTAATGTAATCACTCAATAACTATCGAAAACACGAAGGCAATCGAGTTTAATACGTAGCCTACCTATGTAACCAGTGCTTAGTCAAAGCAGTTACCACTTATTATTACAGGTGGCATATATACAGACAGAATGTAGAAAACACTGATTAGGTAAATCGTGACCCATCCCCAAAGAGTTGATTAATTTATTATATTATTTATATATTAAAGAAAATATTTTGATGAAAATATGTCTTATTAATTAATATTTCGTTAAATTTCAGCCCTGAGCGAAGCAAATGAAGAGCTGGAAGCCAAACTATTGTTCATTGTCTACTTGTGCAATCAGTGGTTAGACGAAGTATTAAGATGTATCATAACAGGTAGCATATTAGTCGGAACGAAGAAAACACGAGTTAGCTCGTGACCCATTTGCAATGTGTTAAAATGGCCATTAATACCATTTACTATTTCTATCTCGCAAAACAAAGACGGAATACTAACAGAGACCGAGTTAACAGAGCTGGCAAGGAAATTAAGACGTCCGACAGGTGAGTGCAACAGCACGTGAAGCATTGCCAGTTTGATCGGGCACTTTACGCTTCGTGGGCTAAGACATAAAGCAATCTAAAAGTGACGACTACTAGGCATGGTGATAACTGAACGCAAGGCGAACAATTACGACTCTGCTTTGGACGTAGCTAAGCCAATCATAAATTTAGAAATATTCGGGAACCTGGTGGGAAAATTTTAAAAATATTCTTTAAAAAATGTATTTCAAGTAATCTCACCCAGAGACATTGGAGAAGTTCAATCAAATACGATGACAGATATGTGCATTGAAAAAATATTGCTTGGACCATGAATCTTAGATCTTAATTAAACGAGTGCTTTGTGCGAGTATCAACAATACGATTGCGCAATCACATCCATTTTGAGTTTAATTATTTCACACAATTACAATCGCACATTTTCGCCCAACCTTAATTATTTAATGTCCTTAAAATCCAGTATTACATAAAATATCGAAAAGGCTTAATACCCAAGAAAAAACGTTTTCATTGTAACTGCAAAGAGCATCCAAAAAATATTTGCGTTGGCATAGCTCATTAACTAAGGAGTTGCGACAAAAATGCTTGAAATTGTCTCACCCTCTGAAGTATTGCAGATTCCTCCTGAGACATCCTGTGTAGAGAATGTGTTTCTTCCCCATGTGCCGTGTGAAGGCTCGATGTACCGTTATCGTGAGAGGAAACTGACGGCAAGGAATTTTCTCAGTGATTATTTCAGAAAAGCGAGTATCGTTGAGGCACAATTCTGACTCATCGCCTTGATAAAACGTGCACACAAATACATCGCTCGAACGAAGCAACATAAGAGAGCGCAAACAAGTAAAGAGAAAGTGCCACGCTAGAAATGTCACGATTGGAAACTGTTTCGCGGGCGATCGTGAGGGATTATAAGGGACAAACACACACATCATACGTACGCCCTGGGGAGAAAGGGATTCCCGCGGTCTCTGATCCGCTAACCCCGTTTCCGCTAGGAAGGACGGCGAAGAATCATCTCCGATTGATCGGGGGAAAGAGAGGCTCTAGCCATAGTAGTCCAACGTGTATACAGCCGGAACACGAGGGAGTAGCAGGCTCACCGAGCCACGGCGACGCGGAAATCATCCGAAGAGGAATTTCAGCAGAGAAAACCGGGTGACATTTCTACGTATTCAGTCCACTTTAACCCATATCCGCCCTCCGTAGGCATATGGATAGATCCTACCATTCTGAAGATATTAGGCTCATGAAAAATAACCGCAATCATTTTTTTAAAGTTAAATCACCATACAATGTAGCTGAAGCTTGAAATAACTTCATCCACTATTTAGTTTATTTTTGGGGAAATCAATATGGACGCACAATGTCTGTAAATTACATACGAGGATCATAACAGTAAACTGGAAATGGTATTGTATAAATTTATTTTAACATTTCTTCATCCAAAAATAAGCTTTGCCTGAAGATTCGTTTATGCGAAGCAATTTAACGTTCGTGAGGCGATTAGAACGAGGAAAAATACACTGCGAGGGAATGTCGCATGCTGGTGATTGATCACCCCCTGCCAAACACCCTAAAGGTGGCTCGCAGTGTAATATGCAGACGTAGAAGGAATCGCACATGGACCATATGGTACAATAGGATCGGGACGACAGTACCAGTTTAACGTCCGTGCAGCGATTAAAACGAGGAAAAACATACTGTGAGGGAAGAAAAAAAAGGGATTTAAAGGAAAAGTCACGGAAATCCACTTTCCAGTTAACCAGCTTTCGCCGCCACTCTCGGCAATGGATGTGAGGAGACCTTTAAATGGAGGAAGCGAGATCACCTCTTCCATTAAGAGAGGAGAGGGTCACATCCACCGGAGTGCTTCTTGCTGGGCCCTCTGATTACATCGTGACATCGATCGAAGAGGGTGGTAAAGGGGGCTATAGAGGAACCCAAGGAAAGGTCAAACGGACCATGAGGACATCTTCATCATGCGGAATGCACTCCCATTAAAAAAATACTTAAGAATGAACGATATAAAACAATAAAGTTCGATAACGAATCGAAGTCACGAATTCCACAGGGACCAAAGTGCATGTGACAGGAATTTGGGTTTAACTGTATTTTTTTACCCATTCCCGCCCACCGTAGTCATATGGCTACAACCAAACATTCCGAGCATGTGAGGTTCTTGATGAAAAACTACGAAACAATTTCTTTTCAAATTGTTACAAATATGCTGTATAATGTTTTGTTTTCCTAATCCGTCCATTGGTTTATTTTTGAAGATGGTGTAAATAATTCTTCTTGCTTAAACAGACGGGTGCAGACCGGAATATCAATATAGACGCCTACTGTCTGTAATTTTAATAGAAGTAAAAATATAAGGATATCGAAAGATGATTTTAACTTCCCTTCCTCCAAAACTATGCTTTCCCTAAAGATTTTATCCTTTTTTATGCTGGTAGAAAAATCAATCCCATAAGATTTTGATACGTTAACGCCTTGTGACCACCGGTAATTCCGAGAAAACATCTTGACGAATGCATCACCAAAATGTTTTTTAAGGATAACTTAATAATACCGCTAACATCGACTACAGTTATTGTACCGAATTTCTTTATGGTATAAGAATAAGTACTGAATATAGTACGCGTACTATTCATAGGGAAATGTCGAAATGGCAGCTTTGAAGATGAAAAGAAATGGTGGTTTTTCAACAAATGCCATTATTATTTCTCCATTACATTTTTCACAATGCAGCGAGAGAAATAAACCATATCATACAATAGCCACGGCTAAGACGATTGTATACCTGCACCTATATTCTATAACACCTACTTCCAACCACTCACGGACTCACTCACTCAAACAAATGTTCGAGGTAAACTAGACGAGATACGACAAAAAGTCATAAGAATCGACCACCATAGAATCTACGGCCCTCTGAAATCGTCTGAAACCCTAGTAAAAATTGTCGAAACGCTTAATTTTCCATTTATTCACTAATAATTCGTTTAAAATTAAATACTTATGGGGATTAGTTCAAAAAAAGACCATCAAAATCCACTGGCGCTGCTGCGATCATTAAAAGGAAGGAAAATGAAAAAAAATCACAACAACAAATGAAGCAGACAAAAGGAGAACGTTGATGCAAACAATAGAGGCAGAAGTGAAATAAGAAAAGTGGAAAAGAAGAGGAAGAAACAAAAACGAAAATATGAGAAAGATAAAGTATGAAATATACAATGCATTTTCTGAAAAGTCAATTTCTTTATGGCTTGTTTACATGTGAACAACGAGCAAAACCGAGTTTCCCCATACAACTCACTTTGCATAATGCAGCGAGCGTAATTAACAACAATAGCCACAACTATGAGGAGTAAATACCTCCACATGGTATTAGCGAATGATAAAAACAACTACTTCCCCATCGCGAGACTAGGAAATAACGAATTGCCTGAGAAGCATTTTCTTCGAGCTCGAGATAAAATAAAAGAGACTTGCTCCGGCAGCATGTGCAGGCCAAGAAAGCACTTGCTTCCACCGAGAAGGAAGGACTTTACCGGGTGACTTACTGGTTTCCCAGAATGGACAGCGCTCTCCGCGAGGGACGTTAAAGGGAACGGAAAGCAATTCCTAATTCGAAGAAAGAGAGATAGGGGTGGGGAAGCGAAAGTGGAAGAGTAACATTCCACGTGACATTAAGGAAAGGAGGAGACAAACATGGACTACGGAGGGAACGCCGTCAACTCTATATAAAACTCCCCGAGACAGATGATAAAGCGGTCTGGACTAGCCAGACTAAGAAGTCATTAGTAAATTAATTTACGGATGAAAGTGAAGCGATGAGTGCAGCTTGTGCTAAGGTGTCGGCGCCAAGATGGTAGAATTACGCTCCTTTACCTGCCATTGGATGGAGCGAACTCCTCGTTTGTGTTTTGTTTGTCTATTGTTGATGGTGACTCGGAAATAGAGATTATTGCCGATGCTCATGTACCTTTGTCGAGTCGACTCTTGCATTCAAATCCAGCAGGAAGTATGCATCCTCTCAATAAACAAAACCAAAATAGAGAGACAAATAGTTTTAAAAATAATAATAAAAAAAGAAAAAGAAAACATCAAGAATATCGCAACAGCGAATTCATCTGAAAGTTCAAAAAAGGAAAACAAGTATTATTTTCAAATTGATTTCTATGAAGTTATTGATTGATGCCTCATATTTTGGAAATATTTTTCGCATCAATAGTTTTGATTATCTACTGGGAGCACTTAGCGTGAGACTCAAGAACACTATTGCGCCGTGCATAGAAAAATATAACACGGTACCTAGTTAAATTATCGTGGGACAGTGGCGTAACTATGGGGGGGATGAGGGGATAGATCCCCACCCAAAGCCTCAGAGAAATAAAAAAAATATTTAAAACTACTGTCTAGTTTTGGCATTCAATAACTGCGATGGTGGTTGGCGTAACATGGTGAAACTCCTTCATGATGCACAAAGGTTAAGAAAACACTTAGCTGTTTCACAAAATAAAATATATTGCGACCGGTTTCGATACAGAGTATCATCATCTGGCAATTACAAGTATCAGTACACAGAATTTATACCCTTGAAGGCGTTAGAGGGGAGGTAGAGTGGAGGTGGAGAAAGGGGGGGAACTTCGAGGTACCCATTATTGGATGCAATTAGTTTGATTGTGTTTAGCTCCTTCATCCTGTTGTAATTCGACAATGGAATCAATCATAATCTGTGAAGCATACAATGTATTGCTGATAGTTTGTGAGAGAAGTGATGTCTTGAATTGCGGTGTATTATTTGGTGCTTTCAGTAAAATTGTTACCGCCAAAATTATGTAAAATATTATACCAGTCATGTCATTTTTCAAAACTTTTCCCGGACCCCCCGAGGCCTGTAGCCTGAGGTCATCCCACCTCCCCTCCCCCAAAGCATATTCCTAGTTACGCCTCTGTGGTGGGGTTCGGTCGATTTTGAAAATAACAGGTAAATAAGCGTGAAACTTCGGAAGGCGCAGTGTCGAAGTCATTTTATCATACTCTTTTCATCCTTATTTTATTAGCTCTAAACGTGAATCTTGGAAGAATACATCGCAGCGTGAAAAATAACATAGATACAATACGGATATGATAATTTAACTTCGGAAACGACTTCGATACGGTTGGGAAACAACTCGGCTCAATTTCAATAGTGTGCGGTGCAGTTTGATGTTGTAGTTTAATAGAGGAAAGATAGATGGCGTCGAATACGCATTAATGTTTTTTTCTGGGAACGCCCCGTAGTTGTGAAGCCATCTTTAATTGCTAAATTTAAATTTAAAGCTGATTTTTTTCATATACTGCTCTTAGGGATCCATAAGTCATGTGATTTCGTAATAAGCAAATACCACGAAATCGATCTGCGTTCGTTTCGGCGTACTGCGAGAACAACGCGTCGTACCAAATTAAAAAAATCTGTGAAAATTTACAAAGGTTGAATATCTTCCTTCACTAATGTAAGCAGTTACCGGTTAGTTATAGACTTTTCCTGTCTCAACAAAGTCCACTACACAACACCGCAAGCTTTCGTCAGGTACGTCGAAAATCGCCTTTGTCTTGCGAACAACTTCTCGGAAGTCGGCGTCCATGAGATTTCCCAGGCGTGCGGGCGGGCACACACGTCAGAAAGGCGCGCCACACGCTGCTGGCGGGACTTATCGATGAAAGTAGCGGGGATTGACCTTCGACCGTCAAGGTAAAAGCCTCGAGACGAGTCACGAGCGCTGAAGGATAGCGGAAAAACGGGCTTCGCTCACAAACATATACACACACACGAGAGGAAGCAGCTCAAAAGTCACACGCTCTCACAATCCCCACAAACAAATTTTACTGTGCATAATAAAATATTCCTCTGTCGGCCTCTTTACCTGTAGTCACTTCTTAGATTTTAGTTTGTATCACACAATTTCTTATAATTCAATGTGAAAAAATAATTGAAGAACTGAGTGCAAGATCTAGGAAATGAACAATTTCGTAGTAACGAGTTTTCCACAAACAAATGAAGCTCGTCCTCCCCTTAACCAGTAGACATCGTTATTTCCCACAATAAATTCAGCAGAAATTGTTGAAAACTTAATATTTACTCTGTACCAACGAGTGCAGAAATTATTTTGTTATTTGGAATGATAACTTCATCAGAAATTGTAGAAAACTTACTTCATACTCTCTGACATTGAGTGCAGGAACCATTTCTTTATTTCGAACAATAAGTTCCGCAGAAATTAATTTATACTCTCTGAGGTCAACAATCATTACCCTAGTTGTTTCTAATTTTTCTTGAAACTTCACCTTATTTTATCATCTCGTTCCTGCACTGACGTCTTCGATTGATGAAGACAGAAGCCACTTCTCTAAGCATATCAGACCTTTGACGTATCATCACTGATAGTACACGCAATATTTTTAAATCAACACGTCTAATAAAAAACTCTTTGGAAAAAAAAAATTGTTCAAGTAAACCTTAATTACGAAACACATCGTTGATAATTCGTTTCTTTCAACCACAAAGGACAAGTGATGCATCCACTATAAAACTGATTTTCCATTAAAATATCCTTTCTCACACAAAATATCTCGTGTTCAAAAAGTTGCCTCATTAATAAAGGTTAAAAAAGCTAGTTAAACCTAAAAAGAACCTCGATGTATTGACCACTCACTCCATTAATTGTGATTGTATCACTCAATCCATTAATACATTGCATCAAAGAAAATAACTATTCAGCCACGCACCACAACTAAATAAAGCCTTCCACGGGGCACGTAATTGTACAATCTGACAGGTGTACGAAGGCGCAGTCAAAATTGCGTCGTGTAAAGCGGGTAATTGCCAGAACGCGTGCGAGAATACATGGACGTGAGGTGGAAAAATAGGCCTGTTATA
This sequence comes from Ischnura elegans, assembly GCF_921293095.1. Taxonomy (NCBI): domain Eukaryota; kingdom Metazoa; phylum Arthropoda; class Insecta; order Odonata; family Coenagrionidae; genus Ischnura; species Ischnura elegans. Next base: position 74,407,421 of record NC_060254.1, read on the forward strand.
ATTTCGTTCGTGAATTTGCGCAATTGCACCCCATAATGAGAAATTAACGCAGTTCTAACCTACGCAATGACGTGACCCGTGTAAAACGGTCTTGAGAGAAGCAGCAACGGTCCTCCATTGCAGCAAGTCCTTACTTCAGGATAATGCAATTGAAAACGCAGGGTAGATGAAAGTAGAAGGATGAATCCTCATTTCTGAAGAGGTAGTGCAGCGGAGCGTAGATTTAGGCTTGAATATGCAGAAAATATGAGTAGTAAACATTATTCAATTTTGATCCACAAGTTATCCAAGGGAATCCAACCAAACGTGCATGAAAAGAAGACCTTCCAGAGAGCAGGGATATTTGAGGCTAATGCTTTCGATATCGGTTAAGTGAATCAGGCCTAACCTACAGACTGCGGTCAAAGATTGCAGGAATGCTACAAATCACTCTAGCAGATGGGAGAGGATCATGAAAACGTAGCGGACAGAAATACGATGGCGTAACTTAACGTTCCGAATCACACTACATTCGAAACATCATCTTATAAGCCTCTTTCAAAATCACTAAGCACAGCTGTGAACATAAAATATATTTGTTGAGTAATGCGATGTATTGGGTGCAAGCCAAACGCATATCCGATTAATTCTGCTCTCCCGGTACTTTAAAAACTCTCAGGAAATGTGTATTCGAGGAATATTTTAATCGAAATCTCACCGCTTCGATATTTTTTTCCTTCACGATGGTTGAATGGGTTTCGCAACGGTAGGCTGCGAGGCATGAAATCCGAAACGGTTGCGATATTTCGCACAGCACTGAGCACGAAAACAAGAAAAGAGAATCCTCAAGATATGAGTTGTCACTCACCGAGCATTTCATTTAAATGGGTTTGAAAACTCGCCACTCGCGTCGCTGACGGACAAATTAATCCGAGTTTCACGGGTAAATAAGGAGCAATTTATTATTATTATTACATAAATTGTTACAAGTCGACCATTAAGTCGGGTATTATTATTAGTATTCTACCGATTAAGGTAGGTTTTCATAGAGTATTCAAGAAGTCAGCTGGGAGCCTCCCTTTCCTGCCAGCACTACCTTCTTTAATTCACTGCAAGGCCTACTCTCTTTCAATCTATCTAAAAATCCTACTCTTTTCCTTCCCCTCCCTCGTTTCCCTAACATTCTACCCTCTGACACCATTTTCAACATCCCCTCCCCGCTAAGCACTAACACCATCCATACCTTCTGTCTCCTCCGTATCTCATCTAAAAGCTGCCTCTCCTCGCCAACCATATCCAGCACTTCGTCGTTCCTTTTCCTCTCCGTCCATTTCACCCTCTCCATTCTTCTCCATACCCACATCTCGAATGCCTCCAATCTTCTCTCGTCTTCTTTCCTCAGTGTCCACGTTTCCGCACCGTAGAGAGCTACACTCCAGATCAAACTCTTCACTAACCTTTTCTTTAAACTCTTACATAACGATCCTCTCAGAAGCTCCTTCCTGTTCATGAATGCCTCCTTCGCTAATGCGATTCTCTTCCTTATGTCCTTACTACTGTATCCGTTTTCCTCTACCGTACTGCCTAAATAGTTGAATTGCTCAACCTGCTCAAGTTTTTCACCACCCACCTTTATCTTGAGTCTCACATTCCTCGCTCGTGATGCTTTACAAAACCGCATTACCTTAGTTTTCTTCTGATTAATCCTCATCCCATACTCCTCGCAACGCTCGTATAACGCATCCACTAGAGCCTGAAGCCCCCTAGCTGACTGGCTAATCAACGCCTGATCATCCGCGAATCTCACTGACTTAAACATCATCCCGGGTATAACATAAAATCAGGAAGTATATAAAGACAAAAATATAAAATGCAAAGTACCAGCCTGGTTGATAAGTTTCATCACACACGAAAATATTTAAAAAAACCATAAAAATTAAGGCTATTAACCGAAAATTATACACATGATGATGAGAGTATCAAATTCGGGGCTTTCCAATCCTAATCCTTGCATTGCAAATATTTTACGGCAAAATATTGGAAAAAGTGGATCGCATTGCACACATCACCGCGCCGCGGACATTTTTGAAAACAGATTAAAATGCGACCCAAGTGGCAAAAAAATCATCAGCCTTCTATGGGATGGAATTGGGCCTTTTATATGCAGTCTTAAGGCCGTATCACCCTAGCCACTGCGACCGTCGCTGCGACCGCGACTGCGGCTGCGACTAGCCCGTCGACCATTCAGAACGAGGCAGCCGACGCTGCGACTGCGACTCAGAAGAATAGCAGACCGTCTATTCTTCTGAGTCGCAGTCGCAGCCAATCAGAGAGCTCTATTTCAATCTCGCGCGCTTGCGGCAGACGTGTATGTTTTGGTACCGTAGCGAGGGAAGTTCAAGAAGGTTGTGAGATAACGCTGAGATAATTTCGGATTTTTAAAGTGATGATGGAAGCCCAGCATATTAGATATTGGACCCGAGTACACAGGTGACTAATAATGAAGTACGTTTTAAAATATTTTAGGAACAATTTCAACAATTGCTGCTCTCTATCCATTCTTTGGGCTTTCGTAAACAAACAAGCCACAAGCAGAAACGGTCACACGTGCTCATGCGCGACCGTGGCGTCGGCCGCACTGTGTGATGGGGTGCAGTCGCAGTCGAAATCGCGGTCGCAGCGGCGGTCGCAGTCGCTAGTGTGATATGGCCTTTATAGGCACTAAGAATGAAGATGGGCTCGCTGAAAACTTATGCAATCGAATTTTCAAAGCATTGAATGCTTTCAACGGCAAATATGAATTGTAAAAAGCAAAATTACTACACACGCTACATTATTATAGTGGTTCTTTACTAGTCCATTAAACACTTATGAATCGGTGATTCAAACTTCCACGGGTCATAAACGCAAAGAATGAATGAAAGAATGAAATGAATATACGCTCAGCGTGCACTTAATCTTTTCCGATGTTCTAAATAATATAGATATAATGCCGATACGGAACAGCGATCAGTAATAAATTCCGGATAACTGGAATGGTTGACGAAAGAAATAATCAGTAGAAGAGCGCAAGAGAAAGAAATTCTTACATTTTTCTATTCTTCAAAAAGTGTTAACCACTTAGAGCTGTAAATGCGTACGCATAGAAGTAAGTAAACAATTCATCAGACGTTACATGTCGAGTGTGGGAGAGGGCATGGACGTTGACAGGTGCAGAGAAGTCGAGAGTGGAAGTATTCGAAATGTGCTACTGCCGAAGAATGATTGTTTTTTGATAGATTGTTTTTTGTCCAAGATTTTCGAACACATCGGCAGACTGCGTCAAACCATCAAAATCAGAGGTCTTCAAAGCAATTATATCTTTGATATATCTGCCGTATCCAAACTAATACTGTGCAATACGACAAAAAAATCATTATTTTGACTTCAATCATGATTTTATTAACCTGTAACGTCTCCTCTTGTAATTATTCCAAAGGCTAGTGTTTTGATGTCCCGCAAAAACAATATAAACAAAATTTAATTCGAAATTTGAGCTAATATATAGATTCAAAAGGGAATTCCGATGGCAACGTACGACGGAAGCAAGATAGTTACTAAATAAAAAGATCAGAAGCGAAAGAAGCATGAAAAAACAGTTCGCAGCATACATTTGACTATTAAAAAGGACTATTTCGGACAGCTACTACCGCGACTTATCTCTATCGATTCCTCTAACCCTGACAGGTGACAGCGTCAAATTCATCTAAGTAAGTCATCTTAACAATCAAAGACTTAAAAGTACGGTTTCCGGCATAATTCGGTGAAAATCTTTGATATTTAACGTAATGAAAGCAATTGCATATTTCTACTCTCCTTAATTTCTACCGACCCAGGTTTAGACACATATGTCATTTTCAAGGTACATGAATTGTGTATGACAGCCTATACATATGTATCAATCTCTCATTGAAACATATACGTAAGCTGTCAAACAAAAGTCATCTACCTTGAAAATGGTATTATGTGCCGAAACCTGGATCGATAGAAATGACGAAGTGTGGAAATAGACAAGTGCTTTCATTATGTTAAAAATGAAAGACTTATTTGCATTACAAAACTCACACGCAGAATATCAAGGGAGAAAATTTATTTCATGTATCAAATAAAATTCCCGAGAAGAAACAAACGGGCAGTTAAAAAAAGAGGAGACATTAAAGAAACAGAAGAGCCAGGGACCACAACGAAAAAAAAAGAAAATCAACATTGCGTGCAGCATCTCCGTTGATACGGGATAAAAGGAATTTTTCACAAAAGCATTCCTAAAACCACATTTCCCATCCTCAATAGACTTTTCCGCTAAAACCTATATAACATGAGAAAAGAGGGAATAAATTAATGAAGACCATAATGCTACCATTTCTTTGGCGCTCAAGAGGGCGTCGCTTAATGAGGTCGTTTGTTTACCTCCGTTGCCAAGGAACACCCGCACCTTAATTCGCACACTAATTAACGGCTGCATATTGAAAAGAAGAGTCGGTCGAGTGCTCTGCCTACCAGCCGCACAGAACGCCGAGCACAGTCCTAATGACTGACGCGCTCTCCAGAATCACAACTGGGTCAGACATTTTCCCTTCAATTTCTTCGACGAAGCGGAAATGCGAATATTGAATAGGATGAAAGTGGCATATATAAACGTATTCATCACACATGCATTCACCTCAATTGAAACCGCGGAGAAATTTCGCGAAAGATGTTCTTTTCACCCGTAAAAATTTCCGACCATTGCACATTCATCATTCAAGTCATGTATCACATTTGCTTAACCTCCCACACAAAACTTATTCAATAAGTTCAACACATTCAGGCTTCAATTGGTGGACTTAGGACATATTTAAATAAATAAAAGATCGTATCACTTTTCCACAATTTTTTTACTGCGTACAACACTGAGCCATCATCTGGTACAAAAACGTATTCAGGTGAGGAAGACCTAGGAATAATCGAGATATTAAAAAAATAATATAATTTTGTCTTCTGGACGGAAAAAATGCCAAATATTGCCGCTTCAAAACTTAGGATTTGTACAAAGAAGTTGAATGTATCGTGACAGCTCCTTATCGACTCCATCCTAAGTAACAGCGAGCCCTATTGAGAACGAGACATAGTATGCGTGAAAAAAAATTCATGACAAAGTGAGTGGCGCCACTGATTCTCTTGGGCAAAATTTGACTTTCCCAATTGCTCTATTTGCTCAAGCACATGAAGATGGAAATAAGTTGCAGTCCCTTTCTCCTATAGAATGTCGATAAAATTATTGCTACATTACCAGGTCGAAGGCAGACACTTTGGAAGTCATGATTTGCTCACCTAAAAGAGAAAAGATACAGTAATTAGATAAAATGCTAGTAATCAATAATCAAGCGTGTATATTAAATGGAAAAAAATTAAAATTACCCATAGCAGTCAACAAGTCGATAATATGGGTACCTATGTAGATTGCACCACTGACTTGGCACCCGAATGATTTTAACATTGGTACCCAAGCTTTTTTTATGCCATTTATTTTTACCTGGGTTGTGACCACCCCTGCGACCCATAATATACATACATTTTTGCATATATAAAAACAGTGCCAGTATATTTTTCATGTCCAAAAATCTAAAAAAAAAAAAAATGACATTTTCACCAAAAATTCAGACTTAGAATTGGAATCTCGATATTTGTTTAGCACTGAAATCCCAGATTGCAAAATCTGATCTGGCGTCTGGACCCACATTACGGAGTGAGAATGTCAAAATTGTTAACTTCGGTTTACACTATACAAAACATACCTATTCTGATTTTTTGAGCTAAATTTCATAAAAATCACGCACTCCTAAGTGCATAAAATTAATTGTACATGAAAAATGACACGCGATTTTCGTCAATTAATTTGTCAAGTAAATGGGACAGTCTGTTTATATATATATGACATTATTATCATTTTATCGTCACATTTACAAATGCCATGCCCAAAAATAAGCAAGAAAACCAAAACTTTTCTAAATATTTGAATGTAGGCCGCTCTTGAACTTGAGGCCCTAGGCTTAACCCTAGTTAGTCTCCAGGAAAATCCGGCCATGCTTGCAGGCACTCTTTGCGAGGCAGTATTTTTTTTAGCTTACGATAATCTTAATTGCGCGCTTAGTCATCTGAGGGCCTTATTCTGCAGAAAAAGCGTGAGTCAGGAGTGGAGGAGGAGTGGAGGACGAAGAATATGTAAGCCGAATGATAACGACATCAGGAGCGGTACAAAGTGTGCACCAGATATGACGCTGCTGATAGGTGTTAGTAAGGATACAGGGCACACCTGCTGCACGCTAAAGGCATTAGCGTTATCTCTAGACCCATACATAACTCAAATACACCCGCTAAACTTCCCAGAAGATGTAAAGGAAAAATAAATACCCAGAAAACATAAATCTACTCTGAAAGCTACCTTTGCGTAGCGATTCAACTTTTGCTGGCTGAACTTAGAAATTCGCCCAGATGCTGGGAATAATAACGAGTTAGTAACTTTTAGCCCAACCGGTTTTGAAACTTGCGCCACTATCAAGAGTACAACTCCAACAAAGGGAATTGAATCGTTTATTAAGGAAACCCCATAGCCAACAATTTTTAATTTTTAGGGAAATCAATAAAAAGCTTAATTTACACAAAATTAAAATATATTTAAATTTAGAGATTTTTTCTTTTTATTAACCAGTTTTTTTAAGCAATGAGGTTTCTGCACCAAAAGATGAATTTAAAGTTGCAGATTCATGATGAATTAAAAAGTAAAAATCGAAAAAATATCAGTTGTAGGGTTTCTGTAATAAACGATTCAAATGCATCCGTGATAATGAAACACTAAGTCTTGAAACAAACGTTGCGAGGACATTTGAGCCGAATAACTCAATCCACCGATCTCTATAATTCAGAATCATATATTCACATAATAATAGCTAAACTGTGGGTCAGCCTAAGGGTAATTATATCGAATATATAAAAAAATACGGTGAAATCACAATCTAGGAGCAATTTTTCCTTACAAAATAAATCATACCCTAGCTTCTTCGTTTACTGAAGGTGGTTGAAGCGGTAGTCGCTGGACTACGAGAGCCCATATTAATTATTACATCCATTAAAAACATAAAATGGAGGGACAGATTAGCAGAATTCGAGAATCATTCATATCGTAGCAAAGCAGGACACCAAAGAATTTTATTTTACGTTTCTGTCTTCTTAAAAACAGGTTTTGATTAAATGATGGTGGAAACAACGATAAAAGTGTTTTATCTATTCACATAATCTGTTGGATTCTTTGATTTTTCATGGGTTTCTTAATTATCTATAAAAATATTCAGAAAATTATCGTAGTGAATCAAATTTTACGCAATACATATTCTTTTGAGAACGACCTGTATGCTCATAATGGACTTAGGATAATATGTACCATACTCTATGTTCTTCTGCATAGTAAAGTAGGCAAAATAACCCGAACAAGTTTTATATCATTCCCGTTTATTCTGGTATGTTACAAAATAAAAACTTTTCGACGTTGCAAATAATCTGTACACAATAAAGAAAACGCTCAAGCCACGTTAACCACGGGACTGATCAAGAAATATGAAACGCCAAAATGTTGTGAAGTAATCATTGTAAATATTTGAAATTAAATGTATAGCGAAATCGCAGCTTTCTACTGGGAAATTGCAGCTTATTAGAAACGGGAGCAGAATTCTTCAATGCTGAGGAATATATTTTATAGCGTTAGAATTTGATATACAAGCATAATTGTATAAATATATCAGCTGACTACGAGTCCGATGAGAAAAAAGACCAGACTACTGGACCCGCAATATCATATAAGATATCAAGAATGTATGATGACGCAAAAGATAAGAAGTTGCCGCTGTTTTTCCACGATTGAGAAATTTTAATACTTGCAAATTCACCAATTTAACTACTTTCATAAAAATATGATTCGATACATTAAAACAACGAATGAGAGAACCAACTCTGTTATATCTCCAATGAAAGCACTATTTTGGATTTTAGCAATATTACTCACTTTCGTACACAGGAGGGCTCTGGCCACAGAATAGACAATCCGCCTTTTCTGGTCACTCTGCCAGTTCTTACAATTATGACTGCCGTTTGCTGCTTACGGATAGTTTTTTTCGGTGACATCTAACTTACGTTTACGTCTTCAATTGAATCTTAGGAATGCCAAACATTTCTTAGCTTCCAGGCTTTCTCACTTTAACAGGGTGTGATAAAATACCTGACACAAAGACCTAGGTACCATTAACAAGCTTCTCCGCGACGTTCAAATTCCTTATTACCATCGATTTTTTTACCCAAAAATGCCCCAAAAAGTAGATGCAGTTGGCAACATTGTAATAGATAGAAAATTTAGAGTTTCTAAAATTTTTCCTAAGATTTCAGACGATTTTAGCGGGGTTTGATTTTATGACTTTGTATCGTATCTCGTCTCGTTTACCGCAAACATTTTTCAGAATTCGTCAGTCAGTCTGTGGTCGGAAGTGGGTTTTATAGCATAAAGAGCCTAAATATACATAAAATGTACTCACCGCGTACAATCACTAACTTCCCTAGTAGATAAGTCCCCTGGGACAGTAAGACCAGCGCCACCAGGCTGAGTGATAAGAAAACGAACAATGATACCATTATGTACTGTAAGGCTCTTTATTACCAATGCTCGCTGAATTCGTTCCAAACAAAGGTTAAGTGTGAAAAGGGGTTCAAAAAGGCTGGCGGATATTTTGCCCCGGACAAAACCATGACCATAATTGTTCTACGCAACGATTTTCAGTAATATGGGGAAGTAAAATGCCGCATTAGGGGAAATAAAAGGATAAACCTTGTAAGGTTCACTTGTATATTGATATAGTAAACAAGTGAACCTTACAAAGTTTTATTATTTTATTTCCAAGTACCAGTTATACCCTCATTCGGGGTTTATATGAACTTTCCAATTCTTCTGACTTCTTGTCCGAAATGTTTCCTTATTCCTGAATTCATCATGTCAATGGAAAAGCCCTGAAAATAGGAGAATTTTATGGAAAAATGCAACTAGGTTCACCAGGAAATAAAATCGAGAAATACTTCCGAAGACATTCAACTTATTCAATCTTGAAAGAGTAGAATTTCGACAAAAAAAATAAAATTTAATTGCCCTTTCCAGCGATTATTTTAATGGTGGCTCCCTAGAGGGATGGATACGTCTTGTACCAGAAAATGGTTCCGACCCGATACGCGCCATGCGCGTAAACATAATTGCGAAATTTCTATCATTATAATTACTTTGATTATTATTTATTTTAATGATAGAAAAATAAGATTCTTTCAAATGATGTAAAATTTCAGAAGTTACACTCTGAAGACAAAACAGGATGTATGATATGAGGGCAAAGTGGAAACTACAAAACAAAGAGGACACTACGTTTCCTCATGGAAACAGTTTCCTTTCTTCTCCTTCAAAAATCTGCAGGGGCAAGACATTGGTAATCACTATTAAAATGCTCCTATTCGTAAAGGCACTGATACAAGAAATGATTGCACGAAAGTATATTTTAATGACATCAATTGTATGAGGAAAGGTTTACCTTTCCAATTCGTTTGAAAAATTAACGAATTTCATGTAACTTCGGTAAACTACTTAAAAGACAGATTCAAAAGTCTAACCCTAAATTTAAATAACGTTTCCCATCATATCACTCAAAGCATATTACTCCGTCTGATTTCCCTAGATACCTTATGAGTACGGCATATCAAGTTGCAGAGCAAAAATTTACACAATTTACAAACTCCGCCAAACACAAACTTATCATAAAAATATGATTTAGACGATATCACGCGCCCTCACTGGCACATCATAAAAGAAACTTTTAGACTACTAAAAAAAAACATTACACCCCTCCAATTTCCTTGAGTGCGTCAACTTTCCTACATTCTTTAGAAAGACTCCAATCAGCGAAAGTGATAAAAAAATTTAAGCTAGAAAAAATTACTCCCCCCATTTTAAAACGCATTTTCGCTTAAACAGCTTCTTGGAGTGCCTCTCACGAAAAAAATAAGAAGCAACTCCACGAGAGGAGAGTATTTTTAGTAAGCGCCTTAAGAAGAGAAGTCGCTTTGGAAGCGTCAATGAAACGACGTCGGAGACGGAAGACAAAAGGGATGAAGGTGGTACTTGGAGAAGAAAAACGGAAAAAGGGCACGAAAAGGAAAAAAAAGAAGGAAGGGGCCCGGACGAAGAGATAAAAAAAGAGAAAGTGGAAAGCGTGATGAAGGGGAGAAGGGAAGATGCAGATTATCGTCGCGAAAAGTTCACACGACGATTTTACGCCGCGGATTCATAAGGAGGTAGAAGCTAAAAAAGAAGAACGGAGACTATTTTGATATTTTGAGTGTCCAAAGCTAAAACATACTTATCCTAAGATTTTCAGGTTTCCCAATGGAATAGCTTTGTTTTCTAGGACGTCCTAAACATTAGCATTATTGGGGTAAATTTTACTCATGAGATATAATTACTGACCACACATGAATACACATACTGATCATTCATTTTAAAGGCCGTTTTACACGGTACACGGAATTGTGCAATCTGACGTACGTGCGAAGGCGCATTAAAAATGGCGTCGTGTAAAGCGGTGAATTGCTAGAACACATGCGAGAATGCGTGGATGCGAGACGGCAAAATAGCCCCTGTTCTAATTTCGTTCATGCATTCGCGTAATTCCACGTCATTTTAGAAATAAATGCAGCTCTAACCTGCGAAATTCCGTGGCCCGTGTAAAACGGCCTTAAAGCTGTGCGTACCCAGGGGCGGTCTAAGGTGATTGGGTGCCCTCAGCTGGGGCTCAAAATACCCCCTCCTTTCCGGGGGGATCGTGGGTCCTTCCCCATTAAATATTAGGAAATTTCATGTCCGGAAATGGATTATGAGCTATTTTAGCTCTTAAAAACTAGATAAAAGTTAATAAAAAATAGCAATTTCGTAAGAAAAAATACTATGAAAAGTGAGAATTTCACATCTTTTACAATTTAATATTTTACGTATTATGAGCCGATTCTCTATTTAATGAATTTGTTCCTTGAAACTGCACTGAAATCTAAAAAGCCTCGAAAATAACCTTTTCGAAGAATCCTGTCAAAAAAAGCATCAGGTTCTCTTTTATATTCTCACAACTTAATTTGATTTCTTTTTTAATAATCTTTTCACAACGAGTATTTTGTAAATAAATCAACTTTGGAAAACCTCTCCCAAAAAGTGAGTTATAAACATGAATTGATGCGGCAATTTGGAATGTGATTGATATAGTTATAAGTGCGTTTTGCAGTTAGCCTTGAACATATTGTTTGAATAAGTTGTGGGATTGTTCCCGATGTATTTCATGTGTGTGGTCATTTTGTGCGGCTTGATTCCCGGGCATCCGCACCTACGATACAAGTGTGTGCATGTTTTGTAAAGGCATACATCTCTTTTTTCTTCTTTTACTTATTTTTTTCTTTTTCTTTGCATATGCACTATTGGACCTTGTTGTCGCAGTTTTTTGCACCTCCATTGATTGATTTTCCTGAATTGTATTGTTATTGTAAAATATCGAATGGGCCAGAAAGGCCTAAGGTAAAAATTAATTAAATGGAACGTACCCTGGATGTTCATATAGGTGGTATTAATGGTTAACGGCAATATGAAATGTGTATTAGCCCCGACTTTTGCCTCTATTATAATAATCGTACTTTTGCTTCCATATTTCCAACAATTTGGCAAGAGTCCCACAGTTTACAACACTATGATTTCAGAATTGTAATAGGTAACGGATTCGTGGCGTACTGTGAATCTTACCAAAACTTCCACTACAAGCTACACCTGAGCAGTCATAAAATTCAACGAATAAATGGCTCGTCCTGGCGTTTTCTGCCTAAACCCACAGCACCTTCCATCAACGTGGGAGAGCAGGTGTTTAAAATTCAAAACACTGCGCAGAATAATTGATATATGTACATGTTCTCGCTCGTACCCTTCCGCCCTAATTCCGAGATAATCTCTCTTCAGCCCGACCAAGACAATATCGCACCCAAGGCCTGGGAGATAAAAAATACCCATTATGGCTACCGGACTACCTTCAAGAACTTCTTCCTATTACGCAGGTGTACACATACTCATTCCCAGAATGAAGAGGGATTTTATCACCTTAAAGATAAGGTTCACCTGAGTTTCAACGCCGATAACGAGAGCATTGAGTCATGCATACGCAGGAGGGAAAGGAAGCAAGACGCGCGGATTACCCCCTTCCACCTCGAAGAATGATCGCAGGCTTTCCCGGCGTATAGAATGGGGAACATGCACAATTTTTTCAAAGTACTAGAATAAGAAGATCCCTATCCCAAAAGTATTCACCGAAAATTTCGCGGATGAATAATGTTTTTCAGCTGAGTTATAAGTCTTTGAAAATTAATCTTCATCGGCTGCTTGAAAACACGACGTCATCGGAGCGTGACGTCACGGCACGGAATCCACTGATGACAGACTGAGGAAGTGGATAGAAAATCGGTCTATGCGGGGGCTCAAACGCAAATATGGCGAAAATAATTGCTGTTTTAACGTCAAACAGCAGATTGTGAATATGTTGGGTTGCCAAGGCGTTATTGAAACAAATGAAGGGGATTGTTTCGTGAGATTTGGAAGCAATCACTATTTTTCAGAAAATCAGCCGCCATTTGGAAGTCGACCAAAAGTAAACTGTCGTGTTGTGCTTTCTTAAATCCCTATTAAGTCAACTTGTCCTTTGAGGAACTACTAAAAAGCTTGTTGATGATTTTTACTTCGATATATATTGCAATCAAGAGTTTGCCCTTCTACTCTCTTAGCGAAGTGAATGGTGTACCGTGCGATGACGTCAGAGGGCGTTTCAGGTCATGTGACATCAAGCGATATTCTATCACTTTTAATAAGCATTTAATGGCGTTTGTGTAGTGCTAGTAGAGTTTTGGCTTACATATTTGGACTCGTGAGAAAATTATCTATTCAGTGGGACTTATTAGCATGGTGAACAAATTTAATGCATGTTCCCTATTGTGGAAGGTTACACGGGATTTCCACCGGGTCAGGTTCTCCAACTCCATCTCGGGCATGCCCTGAAGACGATGGACAACTCGCCCATCGAAACGTCGGCCGAGATGGAGTTGGAGAACCTGACCCGGTGGAAATCCCGTGTAACCTTCCACCCTTCCACTTCGATTTATTTTCCAAATATCGTGCTCCTATTCTCCATTTATTTTTTCTGTGGTTTTCTTTTAAATGGTAGGTAATTAAACGAAATTTTGTGATTTGTAATCAACGTAGTACTGGGAAATAAAATGTGATTATTAAACATGGAGAACACAGCTATGGCCACTAGAATAAAATCATTTTAATCCTTCTAATGCATCATGTTTCATGAAATATGAACTATTTATATATATACTGTGAATGTTTTGACATTTGTTAAGCCTTCAAAATAATTATATTGTTCCTCTAAATAGTGCTAAAATTATGAAATTTAAAATAAAATTGAATATAAAATTAGGCATCGAAAGTTCATGACGGGCTAGACTCGTCATTACAGCGCAAGGGGTTAAGTCGACGCGAGGGAATACTAAAATTTTTAGGAAAAGGTGTTCATCTATACTAGGTTGATTACATTGTGGTTCATTATGAATGGTTTGAAATTGGGTTATTCGAGACGATCTTCATTTGTTGGTAGTATAATAATAATAGAATTAATGTATTTATACAATCGTGGTATTTCCTATTTCATAAGTTTGTTCTTAGATAGGTAGACTTGTCAATCATTTGTTTGAATCTAATGCTGCCACCAGGCAATAGCCTACTTGTGGGAATATGTAATAATTAAATAGATGTGACGGTAAAAGAGGCAGTCTCGAGATAGTAAACAAAGCATATACAAAAAAATGTAAAAGACGCAAAGTAAAAATTAGAGATGAATGCATTCAGCCAGAGCTTCGAGACTTAGACTGTAGCAAAAATTACCTCGGCCAAACAGTTACTGACAAAAATGAGTTCTCTCCTCGATTGGTCTTGGATAAAATGCTTACTAAAAGACGGTTATTGCATGATTTGCCCTCAAATTTATTAACACGCTTCATTGAGCTTTACGAATGGTAAGTGCGCTGCTTTACCGAAATAATATTAATTGGAACCGGTCCATCAAGAACGGCATTTTTATATCCTCCACCAATTTGGTAAACTTAATGATCATGCCTAATTAACTCCACAGAATCTTCTTTTTTACTTTTAATGAGCTAATTACCGGAGATATTTAGATCGAGAATATGTTAATCAAATGTAAACTGTTGGGAATTGAGAAATTCCATTGAAGAAAATCGGAAAAAGTAGTGAGCTTACGCCATCAACGAGATTATCCTTGTCTGATAATAATTCCTATCTTGAGGCGGACATCTGTGGGTACAAAAGAATTCCTCAAGCGAGAAATGATACCTCGCCGTGTGAAAACAGCGAGGTCTCGGGAAACAAAACAAAATTAAGGTGTTTAATTTCAACTTGATCTTGCTTGAACGACCTTCTCAAGAATAATATTAACGGGTGAATGCTAATTTCGGCTCTAACGGATATTTTTCCAGATAAAATAATGTTGGTGAGCGTTCAAAAATTCACTCACCAATCCAAGCTTACCGCTTCAACAAAAGTTTCCTGTTTAAACTGCGAGATAATAGTTTATGCGCCCTTAGTGTAACGCATACACAAAATAATCCCGTTTTAATGATCTCACCGTTCATGTTTTATTAATTTGTCGCTACAGTTAGCTTGGGTGACTCCGACCCGAATCCAATACATGGAATGAGTTCGTTTTTCGATTCTTCTAATTTTAGTCTTCCGAAGGGTACGTTGTCTTTATGAAATTGAATTCAACTTGTCAACTAGAGGAAGTGCGTAGGTAGAAGAAGGTACCGGAAGCATTGTCTAGGATAAAAGTCCTCACCATGGTAACGCATTACGTTTTCTCATCCCAAATGAAGACCACCATAAAATAATTAAAATGCTTTTTCGAAATAATCAACGTCATTGTTTATCAATTTGTCCCAATTTTATTGTCATCGGTATGCAACCATCGAAATGAAGATGATAATAACATTTTAAGCACGCTTATAAGAAAAAATAATCACATTTTCAACAGTTAAAATGGCATAAAATGATCCAAATGAAATTGAAATATTTTTAGAGTATAAGAAGTATTCACTTTATTGAAACATAGTACTTTATCACTATTATTGATTCACTATCTCCCTGTGAATTTTCATGAAAACGAAATGTTACCGGAAGCGACATAACTGGATGAAACCATGATTGGGAATTGAGAAAATCTGAAGTTACCAACTTTTTCCCAGCCGAGTTAAAACCACATTAAAAAGAACCATTAAAGAATTGAGCGTTTTTACCAATGTGACGATCACTACAACAGAATAACAAGAATGGAAAATTCAAATCTTCCTCCAAATCATTCGGTTAAAGCAACAGGTCGAAGTCGTCAAGGACCAGATAGATTTTAGGAGATATTTTGGGCAAACACGAAGCGAAGGGGAAGTGAGTGATAATTTTAGACTGAAAGACGCATGCGAAGACGTATTAATAAATTTTGAGGGAGCAGAAGTGGATCGAAAGAACGCATCAGAAGATGACTCACCAAACGAGTGATCTAATAAGGCGTGGATAAATCCTACAAAAGCGGAAAAGAAACGCAGAGATGAGTTGAAACCAAATATAAAAGAGAACGGTTCCCTCAACTCAAAAGTTCGGGGACGAGACGAAAAAGCGGGAAGAACTTTGAAAGCTCTTAAAAACTTTTCGACAGCATTTCGAAGGCTAAAGGACCAACATTGAAGAAGGCCAAATTCGATTTTTCAGGCAATCGATTTTTAATCGAAATTGCAAGACTTTTCAACAAAAGTCGAAATTGAAACTAAAAGATCGATTAATCGAAACAATCGACGGTTTGTTAAAAGAAAGCAGTTAGTACACAAACTTGTTTACTATTCATTCGAATAACACTCAAAACTCACGTTTGAGTGATAGAGAAAAATCTTCTTAATACATGCCTGAATTACTAGTAGTAAAAAATTACAAATAAATGAGCATTAAAGTTTTGGGACCACCAACTTGGAACCACTCCTCATCACTAAAATTTTCAAGAAAAACCGACTGAATGAGATCCTTTGTTGACGATTGAGAAGGTTCCGTTCCAATTTTACCTGCATTCGTGATAAATCTTTCACACATAGGGACGTTGTCATAGGCCGACAATGACGCTGCTAAGATCAATCGAAAAAGTCAAGAAGGAAAATTGAGTTTGTATCGAAACTCGAAGATCATGGCTCAGTTTTCTCAATCTTTGACTATTTAAACTCGATTTTCTATTTAAATCGAAATCGATGTTAGCATTTTTTCGATATTTCATACATTTTGTCATGCTGCCACTTCGGGCTCTTTTAAGTCATTTATAAAATAATTCCACAGAACGGCGATTAGTGAATGGGGATTCATTTCTTCTCAATATTTGCAATAATAGGGTCTAAAATCCTAAGGAATTGCATTGAAAATTAATTAATTTAAATAGATTAAACCATCACGAGCATTTACTTCGGTTAACAGTCCTAATAACAGCTTACTTCTCTTTGAAATCAGATCGCTTTGCATGTCAGCAACGCGAGTGAAGATTTTTGTAAACCCATTTAAAATGCGCGTTGGATGACAACACTAAGTGGCCGCCTGGAGAATCTTCTGTTGTTATATACGATAAGTACTAAAACTTTCTTCGTATCGATTTCAAAAGTAAGATTACAGGGAATTAAGTAACGATGTAGAGAATCCAGAAGAAAACATTTGCCAGCGCTTTAAGGAAGACAAAGAGACTCACTTGAAAGACTTGAAACTCATTTGAAAGAAAGAGGATTCAAAATGGTGATAAAATAATCACATATTTTTCTCTAAAAACGAAGATGCATACCCTATTCCCCTGGTTCGCAAGTTATAGCCACAAATCACTTTACTTGCTGGTAGGTCAAATGAACTGCTATCGTGTACACAACCACCAAATGGATGACGATACCAAATACCACTAGGTTCCTTATATGATGCAGGTTAACGCCGAAAATTCATACATACAGGTTGTTTTCGGAGGAATCTGAAATACTCCAGGTGGTACGGGAGACAATTTTAAGCATTTTTTGCCCATATGCATTTTTTGTCCAATGGTTGCAACTACTTAGTTACTGAGATACGGCTACGCAAACATTATTATGGATGCACTTTGCAGTTACCAAGAAAATGGTTTTTCTGGGATACCCAGCCTTTTCTACATTTGATTGAATACTCTGGATGTTTATGGGCATTAAATAATTAAGGTTAAACGAAAATGTGCGAAACTTCGTCAAAAACAATCTCAAATTGGGTGAGATTGCGTATTAGCAGTGTTGATACTCGCTCGTATCTCTCTTAATTAAGCTTAAAGATTAAAAGGACTCCTCTATTGCTATCAAGGTCATCTGTACTTCATCGATACTCGTACGAAAAACGAGAGCTTGGATCGATCGATACAACAAAAACGAGGCTAGGAGAGATAGACGGGTATCTATTTCTCCACCACAGACAGACGAAATTATGCCAAGTCACACCGAGGGATCAAGGTTTCAGAAAGATGGAGCAGGCTATAGAGACAGGGGGAAGGGTCTGGGGGAAGTCTAGAATTGGTGCCGAAAACACAATCACATAAATCTAAGGGACAGTGGGGGGAGGGGACGAGAGATGGAAGGAGTCGTTGGGAAGGGATACAAGAACGGCTGGGAATGTGATGGAAGTCTTTTTCAGACCCTTTCGTCGATGAAAACGGAACCCCATGGGGTATTTGCGCATTGAGAGGGAGAGAGACTTCGGTATTGATAGAAGGGGAGAAGCGGGTAGGACCGTCGCTGAGAACAGACTGCGGAACCGAAGACTGGTGGACTGAAGATTTAAGATTTACTTCGTTAAAACTTTCGCGGGTACTCGTCATGCTAGTTTAAAATATTTTGGGCTATGTCGCCGCCTCAATTTTGGGGTGGCCCAAAACGTTTCCCGACCGATACTGGTCGCCACGAATATTAAAAAAAGAGGATCCTCAAGTCATCCTCGAAACGTGTTGTCTACTACCGCGCATTTGAATAAGTTTCAAAAGTCGCCACTCGCGTCGCTGACGGACAAATTGATCCGACTTTCACGGGGACATATGGTAAAATTAGGGGTTTTAACCGCAATTTATACACATGATGATGTGATCAATCAAATTAATAACATTTCAATGCTATTCCTCGAAATTAAAAACATTATACTGCAAAATGTTGGAAAAAAGTGGATCGCATTGCACTCATCACCGCGCCGCGGACATTTTTGAAAACCGATTAAAGTGCGAAGTAGCAGCAGAAATCAGCCTTCTATGGGATGCTATCGGGCCTCCTCTATGCAGTTCCCTTGCTGGTAGCTATGAGATTCCCTTGAAAGCCTTTAAGCTACGCCGCCGCGTCAATTTTCGGGAGGCCGCAACATTTCCCGAACAATGCTGGTTGCTTTATATTAATCTATTCGATTCTCTTGAAAAAATGACCAGCCACGGTCGGGGCCACCCGAAAATTGATGCGGCGACATAGCCCAAAAGTTTTTTTTAACATTCATTTAAGGTGTCGTTTTTCCGCGTACAATAATGGGTCATACAGGACACGGGCCAGGTACCTACTCGCGCAGGTTAGAACTGCATTAATTTCTAAAATGGCGTGGAACTGCGCGAATGCAAGAACAAAATTAAAACGGAGGCTATTTTGCCATCTCAAGTCCATGCATTCAAGCAGGCGTTGCAAATATTCACCGCTTTACACGATGCAATTTTACTGCACCTCCGTACACACGTCAGATTGTGAAAGTAACGACCCCGTGTAAAACGGCTTTAATATTATCGAAAGTTTTGCTATAGGATAGCTTGATTCGGACTACGTAAAAAAGGCTCTGTATACATAGTTAATAACTTACTATATTTGTAAAAACTATCTGCATGATTTTTTGGCATGTTATAACTCATGTACGAATCAATTACTACGATAACTTCTCGTTTTTCTACTACTCATGATCAGCAGCCCGAAAACGCCACTGCTAATGGAGAGATGGTTAAGGTATTGGTAGCATATAGAAGGTAAAATGTCAACAATGGACAAAAAGACGTTGATAAAATGTTTTGGGACAAAGCAGAAATTGACTTATTTCCACGGTAACATGTTCGTGTCCTTAGCACTCTCCTGATTTCTTGTCTGGGCGTGTGTCATTGCCCGGTATGCTTGGCCTGTGTCCAGCGAGCCAGCTCTTTTCTGATGAAGGCTAGGATGAGTGGTGCATGGCCAGTGTGGAATCATTCCGTGCCACACACCGTGGTGGTAACTATCACGTTGTCTCGTAGATGTAGATATAGAGGAAGTTCCAAGCGCATCATACTAGGCTCTCATTTACCCAAATCACGCTTGGTTTAGCTATTCGAGAATGGAAACTAGGACTTAAGTCACGGATCAAGTCCCTCTCATCACGTACTCAAACGTGATGGACAACGCGCAGTTAGAAAATGCACTAAAAAGAAAAAAAATATTCATCACCCGGAGTCTCGGTGTGGAATATTGCGTGCCAATCCTAACTCACTTATCAGTTCCTTCTACACTCATTTCTAATAAGTATAGTCAGCAACCACGCTTTATTCATCGAGCGATTAAAAGCTTACTTTTTTTACTGTTTAGAGCATTTATGCTGTTTTTGGAAAAGCGAATTATTTTTATTTTATTTTGCTTTAGTTTAGATGGTATCCTTAAAGCCCCCTGCCACACACCTACAGAGGCGGCTTGCGGGGTAGTACGTAGAAGTAGATAAACATCTAACGAGTTTTTTTTTCAGAGCTGAACGCACGAGTGCATTTCGTCGACCGGCCGGAGATGATTCAAATCCTCCTTTTGCTCAAGTCTAATAGCAATCTCTTGGAGACCACCCACGCTTCTACGGTCCTTCGCACTTCTCTGGAACAAGATTTTTTTCTCCACGATTCTCCAGATCCAAGCCATAAAGCTTCGCGCATGATGGTCCATAATAGGTCCCGTCAGCCTTTCGCTGACCCTCTCGTGAATCGGCACAATGGAAATAATAGTTTTCCATCTCACATCTACATCTACATAATACCCTGCGAGCCACCACTAGGGTGTTTGGCAGGGGGTGATCAATCACCAGCATGCAGCTTGCAGTTTTTTTTTGTTGCGAAGTAGTAGAACTCGAGCACAAAATTAATGAGAATATTTTGAAATTAATATGTTTTATGAATACATCCTTTATCGGCCATTATCAATTGGTATGAATTTATTTATTTGGCTCAAACAATAGTCGTTCACCTGCTAAAAATCAAAGTTAAGTCTCAGTACGACGAAAACTCGACGAGGAAGATCAAGGATCATCTACATCTACAAAATACCCTACGAGCCACCTCTAGGGTGTTTAGCAGGGGGTGATCAATCACCAGCATGCAATTGGATTCCCACATGCAAACCACACGGTCCAAAAAACGTTACGCATACTTAAAAATAATACTAGCACATGCTGTTATAAATAATAATAAAATTCGGAAACATGCATTAAAGTACACATAAGTTAGAAGGCTACACTACAAAGTCATCTAATCTATTCGTGAGTTCTAACGCTGCCGTTATAATCTCTTATTGATCGTGGAATTCTGAATTCTGAATATATCTGTTCTACAGTCTATCTCTCTTATTTTATTTACATTGTCTGATCTACCGCAGTATGTTGGCGTTCGTAAGATATTTTTTACTTCGTCAGAGAAGACACTGCTCTCTCAACGTCAAAAAAGAACACATTAAGTCGCTGGAAGACGTTAAAAAAGAGAGTGAAGCGCAATGCAAGAATAATTCATATACCACATAAGTAGTTTTTATGGTCTAAGCCCTTTAGCCTGTTTCGGTAGCGCCAACAGGCAGACCACGAAAAGATCTTGACCAGCCCGACATCTAATGAACATTGAATGTACAAGGAGCTGAACCAAATGTACTAAAAGAAGAAAATAATACATACCGATGTGATATTTTGTACTGCAAGAATGAACTTAAATACCTATGTAAAAGAGCCCTGGCTCGGGGGAAGAGGGGACCGGATTGTGGTAAAGCCAGGAGCCACCCGAGCCAGGTAAAATAAAACATAAGTCAAGTCACAGTTAAGTGGCAGCAATACGAACTATAGATTTTATGGGCTACCGCGATGCGGACCTCTGATTGGACTGAGTATGTGTGAGCGGGACATATACCCTGATGAGTACAAAATGCAACTAAGGTAACAAAGCACTACGTAGCAACGCCTCTTTCACCCCATACGAAGGGTCGAATGAGGATGCTGCACAAAATCAGGTTTACGAACCGCGCAAAAAAAGGAACTCACGTTAACGGGGGAGCAACGAGCGAGTGCATATCACTACAGCCTAGGTAGATCGACATAGACGGTCCACAGAACGTGTTAGTGAGCAGTTTTCACGTTTTTTCTGAACGCGTTCAAAACGAAGACAGACCATTACAAATTAGGACTCACTGATCCGGTAGAAATTGAAAAAAAGAAATACACTACCTCCTATTTCAGTGTCCTTTGATAAATGTTGATATCCAACAAATCTATGAAATAAAGGAAAGCTTTCATCGAATTTCGTTAATTTTTCTCAGGAACTTGAATATCATATTGCATATTTCTTACCCGGAAGAATTTTTTTTCAATAATGATGGAACTATACAATCATTCATAAGAATCGCTAAGAGACAATGTGCTAAATATCCACTGAATACATATAAAAATAGACAGTGAATTGGTTTTTTTCCACTTCTGCACAGGGATGTCATTCAATAAAACTAGTACGAAGTTTCGAAGCTGATCCATAAAACGTTTCATTCACCTTTAGTCAAAATCAGTAACTATCTAAAACCCTTAAAGGTTTCCTTAATGTTTTTTTCCTACTGCATGTAAAATTTACCTTTCTTTTGACACTTATTCATTCACAAACAATCGACCACGGGTAACCAATCCCGAAATCATACCCGTTGTCCTCTGTTGTCCAGGTGTAAAACCACTTTAAGCTCCTTAATTTCCTGGGATCCTGGTTGGTTATCCGTCGGTAAATCATCACAGTTAATCACATGAATAAAATACAAAATGTGACCCCGGAGGTGAAGTAAAATTTTCAGAAAATAAAATCCAAAGATCGAGGCGTGATGGAGTGGAATATTTCCATATTGAAATAAACACTTGCGATTTTCCACGATTATAAATTTTTTCCGATCTAGATTTAGATGTCACTACATCACCTGGAAGATTTAAAAAAATCGCAATAAATTTAATGATTGTGGAAAATTGCATACATTTATTTCAATAATTTCAGACTAATTTACCACAGAACCGATGAAATTTCATCGGAAGGATGAAGACTGAGAGATATAGTAATAAATACACGTGCCAGCCGCTGACGAACGCAGGGATTTCCATAGCTGGCTGTAAGAAAATTCTCGCGCAGTCCATGCTTCAAAAGCTCCGGCTCTCTCACCTATCTATCCGTGAGCGGACCTTGTGCCTCGGCCCTCTCACTCTTAATCCACCGCCATTCTCCGCACCTGCCCTTTCCCTCCTCCCTCCCTTACCCTCATCTCAAACTCTCCGCGCCTCCCCCCTCTGCCCTCCGCGGCCTTCCACGAAGCCAAGGTCGAACTCGTCCACCAACACAGCAAGCAGCACGGAATAACACGAATAGAAAGAGGGAAAGGAGTGTTTTCTCTAACGACTACGCTAAGTTTTCCCTGGTTGCTTAACAATTAGCGCTTAAACATCATCTTAGAGCCCATTATATTTCCAGGTCCCACAGAAGCTATAAATTAATAGAAATATTTTGCCGAACGGATAGATATGGGAATATGTTATTTCCCCGAACAATAAAGGACTTAATTAATGATAGAGGTAATTTTGTTTGATCATTTGCTTCTTATATGTTTCCGGTTGGTGCCCTAACACCCCCTGCTACACGCCTTTTTAGTCGGCTTGCGATGCATTGCATAGATGTCCATGTACACAAAACGTTGTTGATGAACGATGTAGATGCCAAATTTTCCTTAAATTTTTATTGAACAGTTATTTTCGTTGCTTGGATTACTTTGAAAATTTACTGCAAGTGTTCTTAGCATTATTTCGAAATTCTGAGATTTGTGTATTACCTGCTCATTGCGTTCATGTAAATAATTTTAACATGTTCCTTTTGCGTATATATTCTCTCACAAATTATGAGCTTCTTATAAACCGGTGCATTACCTGTATCATTTATTTACATGTACCTGATGTAATTGATGATGTTTATGCTATGCCTTCTTCCACGGCGCAGCATTACTGTAGCACGTGCTACACTAAAAATCTATTTACATATCCTTAAGACAATTCTGAATGGACAAGTTTTGTTTCGTTTTGATGATTTTGGTTTTATAATTTTCTTACTCTTGTGTTGCTATATTTATTCAATACGGTATTTTACTCGTTTTATAATATACATTACCCTATATTATAATATTACGGGGTCCAATTGTATGAATGTATACTTCATATGTATCAGCCCCTGGGGCCTATTGGATAAGGCATCGGTCTCCTAAACTGGGGATACGAGTTATTCACCAATCCATACAGAGTTATATAAATTAGTAGCCTTAGCCAGAGGGTCTTTTCAACAATACGTCTGGAGTGAATGAAAATAACGAAAAGCGGTATTGGGCCAAAGAGAGAAAGTATAAGATATCATAGGAGTATCTAACTGCAGGTGGTGAGGTAAACTAGAAGTAAGTATTAATTAGTACGCAGCGTGTAGATATCATTGATCATTGAACGAGCCTAATAATACTTTGAGATAAGTTCCATTTATTTTCATATAAGGATTTATGCACAGGATAAATCCTGACAAAACAATAAGAAATTATGTATCCTTCTCTCATTTCAATGTACTGTCCACGCGTTGTCACCAGATTGAGTACAAACGAAGGAAGTGGAAAGATCTATACTGCAGGAATCGAAAAGAATTCTCGTTGAGAGGGTAGGGGGAAATCGGTTTCCAAGAATTTCGCACGGAAAAGTTCAAGCGACGGGACCTGCGCCATGACTTGGCGAACGCTTACTTGAGATTTAAGTTTCTTCCAAAACGAGCGAAGCCTCGAACGATGCTGATATCCGATTCCCGTCACGATGGAATTCTCCCGAGGAAGGCCGAGAGATTGGATGCCGAGAGTCGCTTCAGTTCCGGGAGGTTTGTTTAACTTTGATCCACTCGAACACTGAACTAGACCCGTAAACAATATCCTGCCGGACCAGTAAGGATGGAAATGTACCCATCGCAAAAGACAAGAAAAGTCGTTGACCTATGACCTACCCATAGCGTGACCCATTTGACAGCAGACAAAATAGTTCCACTCAAGTAAATAAAGCCTGATTGTTGGCAGCAGAACGTTTGATTCGGCGTTTATTCCGATTATTTCGTTGCTAAGGTTTAGACACGACTATGATTGCCCAACCATAAGAAAATACCGCAACAATGGTAGCGAGGTTCGTAAATGTCGCCGCTAACCTAACATTAACAGAAACTATATGCCTGTAATAACTAGTATGTGACTAAATAACTTTAGTAACAGAATTATTAACGAGTGATGTATGAATGTATGCCGCGTGGTAAATCGGATTTTTTTGTCCCAACTTTAAGTGACCGACCGCAGGTCACTTATTCAAGATATAGTAATAGAAGTGTAATAACTAGGAAAAAAACGCCCAGGAACAGACCTATACATTTTAACCAAAGGAGCTGCAGTAGCGAATACATCTTGGGGTTTTACTTATCAATGTTGCTCCCTATATCCCTACATTTACTTATCAATATAACTCCTATATATTCTCACGTTACGTTCCAATGCGTGAAATGACACTGCTATATCAAGGACTGGTAACGACTTCACGAACGCTTCAAGTTATTTTTACTAAACCAGGCAAATCGAAGCAATTTGGATTATGTATATACACAGACTGATAACACCACGCAATAAAAAGTAATGAATGTCCGTCTCCCTCCCAAATTCCAGCGACCTGGCCACCGCAACAAGAGCGAGGTTCACTGAACCAGTGGCTGATTTCAGATCTATTCTCGTGAGGGGCTCCCCACAAAAGGGGGATTGCCATAAATATCTAAAATCATATTACCGGGGCGAAATGAGGTATGGAATAGCGGGGAAATATATTTCGTCTAAGGGGAGTCTCTTGTTATCCCTGTGGTCACAGCCCACACGATCGAACTGCAACGTGGCACATAGTACTACCGTCATGCTGGAATTTGTGGTGGTGAGGTAGTTACGCGTAATCAAGTAACGATCATTGAAGAATACCTGTCGATAAAACAGAATATTAAGGCATGGATCAAATTGATAATGCTACCAGCTACACCACCAAGCCGGGCAATGACGTCTCATGAAATATCAACGCCTTATTCGGTAAACCTAATCTAAAATTCATCTGGGAAGAAGGTGGCTTGATGGTGTAACTGGTAGCATAACTGACCGTCTGTCAGGAGATCCGAGTTCGAAAACAAGCTACGCCAAATGATTTTTCCAAGGCAAATTTCACGCCTGATGTAAATGAGTACGTATGTCAAGTCCTTATCGAAGATCTGTTATACCGAATATTCCGTTTCAGAGCAATACCACGTTGTGCCAAATACTCGACACAATAAAAAGAAAGGTTTTATCGAATGAAAATCCAAATCACGCCAGAAAATTCAGATTAGTATTATAAGTTTGGTGAAAATTGTTTTATTATTTACTACATCCAAACAAACTCCGTACCTTTTGCATTGCATGATTCGACTAAAACGCATACAATCTACAATTTTTTTAAAAATCAGAAAGATTTTATGACAAGAAGTAGAGTACTTAGAACAAAGAAGATATGTTTTTTGTTTGTTCAGGTCGAGATTCTCGAGAAGCAGAACAAAACGCTCGGGCGACGAGAGGAAAGAAGGAAAATGGAGCGACTAACATACACTCCCGACAAGCCCATTACAAGCCCTCAGGCAGTTACGCAGATTAATTCTTAGTAGGTCCCAGGTGAGCCCTTAGGGATTAGCGTTGGAGGAAGAGAAGGGAGGGAAGTAGGTAAATGGACCAGAAACACCGGCCGAGCGGACGCGAACAGCTGATAAATGTAAAAAAATAAATAAAAAGGGAGAAATAGCACTCTTGCGGGGGATGATTATTTTATTACGACCGGTTTAGTGCTGGAAAAATTCTAGGGAACGAATGATAAATCAACGAGAGGGAGCTTTTGTTGAAACTTTAAATTTGGAAGAGGTACCAAATGATGCTATTACTTACGCCTGAGAACGACACCCCACCCAGATTGGGGCAATTAAGGCTGACTCGCAAATACGTTCAGCACTGAACAGAAGTGTGAGTTGAAAAGACCAGAAAGCAAGTGAGAGAGAGAGAGGCAAGAGCGTAATGAAGTGGCGAGTTCAAGAGAGAAAAAAAGTGAAAGGACACGTCTACAAACTGGTAGGGGAAGTGCCGGACAGCATTTTTTTACGTAAGCATAAAAAATCTTGATTAAAACATCCCTAATATGTACGAAGTGTGAACAGAAAATAACTGGAACTAATTTTTTTTCAATTTACCGCGAGTTTGGAGATTCCGATCGTCAAGATTACTATTTATTGTGTTGGCATACATACCCCTGAAGTACGATCAAATTTTCACCTGCATTCATTGTTTACTTTGTCTGAGGGATCCGCTAAAGATAGACGTATTTTCATGAGGTCTGCGATATTCGGTTCACTCTTCATTTCTCGTTCGCGAACTTTTGCCCAAAAACATTACTGTAACGATTCCCCAACCTCCATATTCGCTAAATAAGGCTCCGTGTGAATTTTTCCTATTTCCAAAAATAAAGAGAACATTAAAGGGCCGTCGTTTTACACGCATAGATGAAAATTCATTAAAAGAAATCGCTTATAGGGTTAAAGGCTATCCCAATACCAAAAAATGATGATGAACGCCCTAAGCAGTGACGTATCGACACATTTTGTCGAGGCAACAACGCAGAGGAATGAAAAGCAAATTGTACACTTCCAAACGATCAAGTTCATAACTAAAATTTGGTAAAATTAATTACATAACGATGCGAAAGCTAAAATGGTTAACAGTCATAAATAGTCTAAGAATTCAGTGCCCAAATACAGAAAAGGAATTCTAGAAATTGTTGCACGCATGTCTAAAAAGCTTGAATAAGATAGGGATGATTATTGATACATTAATGATTATTGATGATTGATAGATCGAAGGTTACTTTGAATGACAGCATAGTACATTTAATACACAAGAGAAAAATATCATCCCGGCCTATGGAAACCATATAAAAAAGTCAACAACTAAAGATCAGCCCTCGTGCAACTGAATAGATCATCCTGGCAGAAGATAAATGAAAACGTTCATGCAACTAATGAGTTACGTAAAAATGAAAAATAACCCCATTTCGACCTATTATGGCTACAAAAACTTTTTCTCAAAAGAAAGGTTAAACACGAACGTTGGATATGCAGCGTGATTCATTACCTCACAAGCCACCTTCACGAGGTTGTTTGCACGGCCATTTTGAACGAAAAAACGTGCAATTTAGGCGCGAATCTCCATGGTTACCAGGATTTAACGACGCGAACCTTTTAAGCGAGTCTCGTGGGGCTTGGAGATACAAATGGCGACGAAAGCATTAAAGTTAGATTAACTAAACTCTGACCGCATGATGACCAATGGTTCAATAAAAAAACCATAAATTTGGGTTAGCGAATGAATAAAGATGACACAATGCACGCATGGCCTATAACTGAAAACAAAAGATCCTAGTTGGAAAAAGATGAAACGAAAAACAACTCCAAATCCATGGTCTGAAGGAAGGAAAAACGTAAACCACCAATATCCAGAGCTCACTATCGCCATCTTCAGGAGGCTTAGGAACTGAAACCCAGGTCGATTACGTTTTTAATTTGAATTGTGGTTTTCGTAAAAGTTGCATTCCTATCCCTAATTACGGCATAAAAATGTATTTCCCCAAAGTTAATAAACAGCATCAAATTGTGCTATTAAATTGTATTACATGCATTAAATTGTTATACATTTTTCACAAGAATTAAATATACCTTCTCTAAAAACTATAACGAGGTATTTTATAAATGCTCTAATCTGGTCATCACTACTTGACACCAAACTTGTTACTACAGAATACAGTGTATGTCAAATGCGTCAAAAAAGAACTGAACTTAAAAGATATCTAGCCACAAGCGAAAATTTAGGGAATGATTAAAACTTAGCATGCGAGCGACTCTCGGAATTCGATTGGTTTACGTTACACTTAAGAGACAACCAACATTCAATTTGTATAATTGAGACAAGTTACAGTTCAAAATTATTTCATTCCACAGGCCACTATTACCGGTGATTTCCACGAGTAGAAAATAACCTGGTGTTTTTAACTAGAGTTGTCTCATGGTAACTTGCGTATTTGGGCCTGGAGACCTCTCTCCGGCCCGTAGGTAGTCTTGTGTTAGAGTTGTAGCTAAGATGGAAAAGACTCGATGAACCAAATGAGCATCATCCTATCGTAACACCTAACGTTAGCGACATCCACCCAACCCACTTGGCTTGTCAAAGCTGCTCACCTCACACTGACTTTCCGGCGTGTTAAATCATTCCGCTCCCCAGTCTTATAATGTTTTAAACTTTCGTGCATTTATAGGTTCTATCAGCGTAAGTATTAACCTTGAACTTCCGATTCCTAGACTTGCTGAATAAGAATCTACACACCTAATTAACGTGATCTTTTTCTAAGCATGAACCACAGAATGTTCATAATATCACTCTCACTCACTCCAGGGTACCACCAGTAATTGAGGGTCTCGAACTAGGCAAAGAAGGAATTCCACCCACATTTAACCCATTACTGCAAGAGCGAATGAAGTTACAACCACTTCGTAAACGGGAATAATATTATGTCAATTTAACGTTATGAAAACAACCTGAAAAATTATATCATAGCAATAGGTATTGAAATACCCGTTGCCATGGTTCTCATCACTTCAAGAAGTAAACCTCGGTTATATAACCAGCAACCGGTGGCGTAGGGTCCGGACCCCGCCCCCCCCCCCCCCCCCCCCACCCCCGAAAAATAAAAAGCACACTTTCTTTGCATCACAAAATAAAACCAAATATTTGAAAAATCATGAATTTACAAAGATTTCTTTGAAAAATGAATTTTTTTCGATTATAGAGAGTGTTAAAATTAGTTGAAAACCCTTAACTCATTACCCTGTTTTTCAAAAATGTTCCCCCCTGGGTTTGGACCCCCACCCCCGAAAAAAATACCGGCTGCGCCACTGCCAGCAACCTCAGCAAAATTTGATTTCGTTAACTTCCTGATGAATATGTTCACAAAAAAAATTACACTTAGGCAGTGAAAACCTGCCTACACTCCAGGGATACCGCGCTAGTTGCAGAACGAGAAAAGACCCCAGATGCTTCACTTGCAATCGTCATATTTGAACCAAGGACCAATTTAACGGCATCAAAACTACCTTAAAAATTACGTCACAGCAACAGGTACTGAAATATCCTGTCGCTATGGCTTTCATCACTTTGGGAAGTACAGTGGGGCTATTCCCCTACTTAACGCAACCTCGGTAATATCACCAGCGATTTAACAAAGTTTGGATTACTTTGATTTCCTTATATGAATATTTTCACAAAAAGGTAAACTTAGGGAATGAAAAATTGCTGACTTTCCTAGGAAACCGTGCGAGTTGCAGGACGAGAATAGGCCCCCAGATGCTTCGCTTGCAATCATCATATTTGAACCCTGGACCATGTAAACTATGGAACACGTGATCCATCCGCTGGACCACCACGTCCACTGCGGTTATCCCACAAAAATACGCCCCGCACCCACGCGCGATACGTAAAAACCGTCACACTGCGCTCACATATGGCGCAAAACTTGAGTATATGGGCGCGTCCCGTTCGCGTCTCCGGGGAAAAGTTCTGAAACCACCCGCTTGGTAGTTACGGGGGAAGAGGGGGGGGGGGGGGGGGAGTAAATACAATAATGACTCACCTGATGGCACGTGAGGAGGAGTGCGGCCACGACGAAGGCACCGGCGATCCCTTGCGCGGCCTTGGTCTGCAGGAATATCTGCGGAACCTCCTCCGTGGGCGCGACGCTACTCATCGGGTCGGCCATAGTTGTGGAAGAGAGGAGGGCGAGGGAGGGCAGTGACGTGGGCGTGGGGGAGGAGGCTGAGGGGGAGGAGGAGGAGGGGCCGATCGTTGTGCTGGTGTTCATTGTGGCCGCCATGGCGACCCGACGGCTCCTGGCCACTCCAGATCTGGGGGAATGCGGCCCACCCACCCTACAACATGGGCAAAATATTGAGAAAGAATTAACAACAATGAAAACGATAGATAGAGAATAGACAATAATGCAAACAATAGATAGGGAATAGACAATAATGTAAACAATAGATATGGAATGGATATCAATGCAAACAATAGATAGGGAATAGATAATAATGCAAATAATCGATAAGGAATAGAAAATAATACAAAAAATAGATAGGGAATAGATACCAATGCAAACAATCGATAAGAAATAGATAATGATGCAGACAATATATAGGGAATAGATGATAATGCAAGCAATAGATAGGGAATATACAACAATGCACACAATGGATAGGGAATAGACAATAATGCAAAAAATAGATAGGGAATGGAAAATAATGCAAAAAATATATAGGGAATAGATAGTAATGCAAAAAATAGATACGGAATAGAGAGTAATACAAAATGTAAACTCGTATGAAGGGGTGAGAAGGCAATCGGTAAAAGTGATTTTTTTCTAAACGGAGTTACGTACAGAAATTGATAATTTAATATACAAAAAACGAAGTGACAATCCATCGTTTGGCTGGCATGAATAAATGCTACCACGTGGGAATTTGAAACTGTTTTCCCCATAAAACAACATAGATAATTCTAATGAAAAAGGCTAGCAACCGTAGCGCACGCTAGCCTTTGACCTGGAAAAAATGCCAATCCCAAAATAATCTTAATATGTGACCAAAATTCCAGGTTCTCGCAGATAATTTTTAAACCCTCTCTCCCTCATTCAATTTGAGGGGGTGTGAAGCCAGTGATTTCTTAGCAGTGATAGTGAAGGTAGTAAAGCCAGGGATTTTGTCCAAACAGAGTATGGTACATTAATTTATAGAAGAAATATACATATAATATATATACACATGTAAAAACTTGGCGGCCAAAGGATACGAGTGAGTCTCTGTTCTGTGCTAACATCGAGTGGAAAATCAAATGCACTTCTACGTATCTAGTTGATCTCGTTTGTTTTCTATACCTAATTTCTGTACCTAACTCTGTTTAGAAAAAAAACACTTATACACCTTGGCTTCTCACCGAATCATATAATTATTATTTAAAAATCACTCAATTGAACGAAATAAATGTATTTTTTATTTATGTTAGCACCGGTAATGTTCTCAATAGAGTATGATGGTAGCCCCAAAACTTTTCCACAAAGGGGTACCTATAAAGGGGTAAATACAATTCTACATCAATTAAAAATCCATAGAAATTTACTGCCACTTCAGCTAAAAAAGAAACTAGTCACTGCACTCATTCTCCCTCACTTAGACTACTGTAGTCTTGTGTATAATGATTTAACAGAGGAATTGAATATCAAACAACAACGTCTGTTGAACACCTGTGTGAGATTCATTTTTAACTTACGGCGAGACGAACATATCACACCATATTTTAAAAAACTGTCCTGGTTCGACCTTAAAACAAGGAGAAAATATAGCATGGCTTGTTTTATATTTAATCTATTTGAACATGGTAACCCTCTGTATTTAAAGGACCTTTTTCTCCCCAGTTGCAAAAACACTACTGTTGTTACAAGACAAGACCCCTGTTTTCTGTATGCTCCACAGTTCCGCACAGCTACAGTGCAGAAGTCATTTACTGTTGTTGCCGCAAAGCTGTGGAACGGCTTGCCGAAATATGTTAAAGACAGTGCCTCACTGGAAATGTTTAAGAAAAGGGTTGCCAACCACCTACTATCTTGCTATCCATAAACAGTGATCATATAATTTAATAACCATTCATTTCCTCATTTATGTGACCTATACTTATTGTTGTGTTAGAAGTAGTAATCTTGTTTTTGTTCATTTGTAACCTAAATTTCCTTTTTTTTTAAAGAGTGTTTCATTTATTTTTGGTATGTTTAATGTTCATTTCTCCGCTAGAAAAAAATTCTTTTCCAGTTTTACAATGTCAATTTATGTTTACTATACTATGCTGTATACTATGTATATCTTTACTATGTTGACCGTACTGCTCACCATATTCATGATTTGTATGTTCCAAAGGAGTTATAACTCCTAGAGCAATAAATATGTTTATTATTATTATTATTATTATATATTCCACAATTATTACAGGTTTTTTTTCTCGATGTAATGTATTTGAATATGAGTCGAATAAAATTATATTATTATTATATTATTATATTTTCCCGGCGACTTCACGAGATGAAATCTTCTCGGGTTTTCAACCGGGTCAGGTCTTCTGCTGCCGAAGTTTCTATGGCTAACTCTGCCATCGTCCTGAGGGCGTTCCCCGCCGTCGTCTCAACGCCCTGAGGATGATAGCCCAGTCATCCATTGAAACATCGGCAGCAGAAGACCTGACTCGGTTAAAACCCGAAAAGAATTCACCTAAAAATTCCATCGTTGGCGAGTTGACTACAGGGACATTGACGCTGAAATCATGCTGAATGAATAATTACTACAACTCCTCTGATTTCGAGGCAGCAAGCGTCACTATCAAGAGTATGTCTTTATCTCTTCTCTTGAAACTAGGTGCGTAGGAAATGGCGGAGGTGCAGTAAGTATAATAGTGAGGAATATGCAAAGTTGAAATATTATTTATACAACAATGCAAATAATAGAAAAAAATAAAAAACGATGGCATGAAATATACAGGGATTAGATTAAAATGCAATGAAATGGACACATAATAAAAAATAACGCAATAAACAACGCTGCAATTTAATAGATATCTACGTAAACACAGAAATGCAAAAAATAAACATGCTAATGCACTTCGCGTACAGCAGACGAGTTTCCGGGAGACAATAGGGAATTGAATACAGCGAAATTTTCCCTCTAGCGAGGTAATCCAAATGTCAAGACAGTCATGATGTGACCTAGTTACCGTGGCACCTAGGTTGAGGGCGGGTGACGTCACTTCTTGGGTCGCAGCATACCTCGAGCGTCTCTATGGTAATACGGTATTATGTCACTTGACCTGCATGCGATTATCGAAACGGTGCACTATTGCTGTGCATTTGGTTGCCAATAATAATCATTCAAGTGAAACGAAGTGGCATTTAATACGCGAATAAAGTTTAAAATACTTTAATTATTATATTAAATTTATATGAATACCTATTTTTTTCGCTCGGGCTCATTGTTGCTTAATATTCCCACGTCACGTGATTCATATGATGGGACACGTATCTACTTACGAGAGGGCTAGGTATTCCCGTTCTACTAATCCTTACTCTCGGGGTACGGCCATGTTCCTCAGCAACAACACAAATTGTGTGTTTAGAAAATTGTGAGAATTTTAGGTTGTTAAAAAAAAATATTTATTTCTCCACACTGATTTTTCCGCCTGAAAATTTGTCCCCATGAAATATTACGCACCTGTGCCAGCGCTTCTTTCATTCCTCGAAACTTAAGTCATGCCAAAACTTCTCCGACTCAATCTCAGGAATGGCTTTTAGTTCTGTCATCGATTTCTTCTAATGGCATCTACGCTTGTAAAACGAAGGCCCTTTACGGTTATCTTTATTTCTTGAAATAGGACAAACTCAAACGGAGCCGTATCTGGCGATTACGGAGGCTGGGGAATCGTTACGGTACTGTTTTTGGCCAAAAAATCACGAACAAGCAATGACGTGTGAACCGAAAATTGCCGAGCTCATAAAAACACGTCTGACCTTAGCGGCTACCACAGAAAAAGTAAACCGTGAATACACATGAAAATTTTATCATACTTCCGGGGCGTGTAAGTCAACATGATTTTTAAAATTTTGACAGTCGGAATCTCTAAAATCGTGAAAATTTTTAAAATTAAGTAGGCCTTATTTTCTGAACACAACTCTTACCCAAGTGCTGTGCTATCAGATTCATCAAATTTGTAATACGCATTGTGCTTTAATTCTGCGAGTTATCGTAACCCGTAAGAAAATATTCCTGGAATGTTTTCATGGAGAACTTTTTTGGCGCGTTAACCTCTAAGGAAAGGTTAAAATGATAGCAACACAAATCGTTTGATTCTTGAGCGCAACAAATTTTCTCCCGCCGACAACGGGACCTGAAAGGCATCACCAAAGCATTGGCTGGTGAATGGACATCGTTATCTCAGGACGAAATGCGTTCATTAAGGGAATTGGGGAAAAAAGACAAACGCAGGGGAGTAGCAAAATAACCGCAGGGTCACAAATTGCCTCTCATTAGACCCTCATTCCTTTTGACGCAGCGCGGGTCGACCAAAAGGGTTCGAAAGGAATTGGTCAAGGGGACTGCATAGAGGAGGCCCAATTCCATCCCATAGAAGTGTGATTTCTGTTGTCACTTCGGTCACATTTTAATCGGTTTTCGAAAGTGTCCGTGGTGCGGCGCTGAGGGCAATGCGACCCACTTTTTTCCATTATTTTGTAGTAGTACAATGTTTGTCATTGCGAGGAAAAATTGCATTGAAAAGTAATACATTTGACAGATAACAACATCATGTGTATACATTACGGTTAAAACCCCTATTCATACCTTATTTACTCGTGAAACTCGGATCACTTTGTTCTAACTACGCTACGCTGAAATTTCGCGGACTTTGATTGTAGCTCAATTCCCAGCTGATTTAGCATTCTACTGAGAAGTTAAACTACGTGGGAAATTAATAGGATATGATGGTAATCTTTTTCGTATAAAATATTGATGCCTCGCATAACTGTCTGTAAGAAGCTTTCAGCCCCATGGAATAGATGTACTAGGGAAAATGACCCACAGGGCATTGACCAGAGATGACCTGCGTATAAGCGACACATTTTGTCATAATATTTTCCGATTTCTTTTCTAGCAGAGGAAGCTTTTCTGTGCCTAAAGAAAAATAAATAGCCCCATCACGTTTAAATAGCTGTAAACAATATTATAGGTATAATTAATTAATTAAATTTAAAAATTGAGAGAAAAAAAATTATCACAAGAATAAGTAACGATTGGAAGTATATCCTTCGCAGGAAAAATTAAACAGTAATAACTTAACTTAATAGGCAAGGAGGCTCTCTACTGCGGTTGGATTAAAAAAAATTCGAGCAACAGGACTCAGGGAAATATGAGTACCTTCAGTAGTTTTGAACTTAAAAACAACTAAATTTTAAGAAATAAAACTTGTCAAGACAAAGGAATACTGCATATAAAACTCTTGAAATTGGGAAAGTAGTCAAAACGGTTAACTAAGGTAAGAGTGTCAAGTCGTTCTATCATTAGAAAAACTCTTTATCAGAGAAAGCGGTAACATTACTAACGAGGAACTTCCTGGATTGTGTATTTCAATCAATTTCCCATAACCGAAGTGGTTATACACAAGAATGACTATACACACTATGCACCACAAGGTTACGCATAAAAAGCACACACAATTTTCATTTCATAATCTTTTAATAAAATGCATAATTCATGTTTTGTCATGCGGATGGAAATTTTAAGCCACTGAGAAGCCAACACGATCGCTCAACATGCTCTCACACCTAATGGTGGCAAACATTCGTAGAATTTTACGAAAACAAAACAATGAGATTTAAGCTAACGACTCCTCCAGATAAAGCATAGGCGAAAGTGATACCATTTCCCAGGCGTGCAATGCCCACATCGAAAGTGGAAGACGAACCTTAACTGGTATTAGAGCAATGAAAATCGAAAGGTTATGCGACAGTGACGGTTAAAAGGGTACTCATGCGGGAACTTTGAATCTTTTACTTCGGCTAATTCATTAAAATCACAAAACAGATCTCGATTGCGTCAGTGAAAATCGTTAACACCATCGGCTTTTTACAAAATCTTTCGACAGCGCAGTAGACAACTTTGGATCCCTACCAACCGCAAATTTGAATTTTGCACATAAAATGTCCAATTATATAGATGGTAAATTTATTACTAGGTAACTATCCAATCTTCCATTGCACGCGTAAACATATGAGCGAGTTGCGATCATCAACACAAAATATACAATCTACATACTTACACTACACAATTCGCATATCTACGATATACTTCCATTCTCTTGTAAGTTATAGAAATCGAGGAATCCGGGGAAGTACCTACGAATTGGTACTCTCTATTTTAATAACAGAATTATTCCAAAATAGCTAATTTGGCCTTTACATGGTATATAACACTTATACTCTAAAGATTTACAAGTTTGTACGATAAAAATAAAATTGTTAAAATAATAAAAAAAAAAATTCCAGAGAAGGGTAGAGGAAGGGCTGGAGTTGAGCAAGGTAGGAATCCTGTAAAAGTGTGAACTCTGGGATAGATAATGGCTGAAATTTTCCATTTAAACATTGTAATTTTATTTTCCATCTAAAAAATATATTTTAAGAGTCCTCTTCAACAATAAGGATAACATAAAGCTACACGTGCGGTTAAAATCATACCAATATCAATTGGACAAACCAAATATTCAATGAATATATATTACAATCAAAACAAAAGCGCTGCTGACACAGCTAACGGAATGCCAACGTCTACTCGTAATATGAGCAGCAGCTAAAAGAAAAACATACGCGACGTGCCTGCCCCAATTAGTTGAATGCCAAATCTTCTCAAGGAACGGCCCGGAACTATGAGAATATATCAACAAGTTAAGAAGGAGACAAGGGGTCAAGGATTGTGGCTCCATCGCCAGCACGAAGAGCGTTGATAAAATTTAAAACGCCGACTAAGAATTCGGAATGGATGTCAAACCATTCCTTGCGGCCTTTATACGCGACACATCAACAGGTACGAGTTATAGTCTGTATACCGTAGGGGGGCGCACAGGCCCGCCAGCTACCTGAGTCGGTCCGCGAGCGCCGGGGAGGATAAAAATTCTGTGGGAGCGACTTAGGTAGCTGGCGGGCCCGTGCACCACCCTACGGTATACAGACTATAATGTCTGATTGCACTAGTTAGCATTGATTTAGTGAACCGGAACTGAACATGTACGAATGCTTCAACTAAATTAGAACGGGTACTATTTTCAATTCATCCGCTCGCAAATGCATGTGGTTAAACGGTGCACTTTGGCGTTCGTACATTTAGACATTAACTTGTGCGAGCTAATGTACCGTGTAAACAGGCCTTCCCGTATACGTAGGGCATACGCTGAAGTTGATATCTAAGCATGACAAGTGTGGGAGGGTCTTTAAAATAGAGTGCTCTATTTTAAAGACCCTCCCATATCTATACCAAATATAACCACGACTGGCTGTATAAATTTTAGCATGTTACTTGCGTGAAAATGGATCGCGTTTCAGTCAAATTCCACAGAGGAATGGGAAATAACGTTTCGACAATTTTCATAACTATTTTCAGTCTTATTAATCACATAATGGCTTCTCAGTCAACAAGTATGGTTAAGGAAGTAAAACAAAGAAAAGAATTAGCCACCAGATCCACCTAATTCAAATGAAGTTCTTCGTCACCAAAATGTAATGCATAGTCAGCAAAAGCAATCAGTCAGCGAATACCTGAGAATTAGAGCTATGTGGTGCTTCATCGAGGAGGCATCGCGGTCAAAATGATTATACAGGGAGACAAAGGTGGATTTAGGTGGGGGGGGGCACGGGGGCGCGTGCCCCCCCCCCCCTCAACTCCAGACGCTTAAAAATAATAGACAAGATTTTTAATGCAGTTATCATTACGTTCGCTTCATTTTTTGTACTACGGAGCCTCAATAATTTAATTTAATATTAACAACTTTCATATCAAAATAAAGGAAATATTTTCTACAGTGATGGTTGCATTTTGTTTTTAATCTTAAATGTGAGAAGACCTGTCAGACTATTGTGCCCCCTCCCCAGAAAACAAATCCTGGATCCGCCCCTATAGGGAGACACAAATATGCAATCAGCCCTATCCTCTGGCATGACGGTGATTACATCTCGAAATAGTATTTCCCGGAAAGTAAAACACTCCAGCATCAAGAGCTACAAGGTGAGCGTTTCCGTGCCAGCTAGTCCGAGAAATAAATTTGATCAACCGATAATGCAGAGATTATACTGCGCATTTGTTTCGTGCAAACATATGACGCATTCGAAAAGGAAACAAATAATCACGTGTAAAATTTCGGCCTCGCAATTTCCGCTCTCGCATGACTAGCATGCGTGACTAAATAATCTACTGTCGTCATACCATGAAAAGTAAGACAGAAAAATACGATTTACGTAAGACCAAATATAGTCTAGGACTTAAATATGTTATACTTTTCACATGAAGTCCTGGCATGTAACTAATCGTAAATCTTTCGCACCATTCATTGATTTACTCTATTATTTTGAATTCAGAGTTGTTTATTCCATCACTTTTAAAATAACATTACTGATTCACAAAATACCGCATCAGAATTAATAATTTTCAGCAACCCAAAACATTTGTCGTGCTCTTTTCTTTCATTTAGATTTAACTCACTATCCATTTTTCTAAAAAAATTGCGTTTTTAGCTTGTGATCCATATTTTAACTTTCTTTTCAGCAATTGATATCTCGTGGACAATTTGGCGGATTTTTCGCAATAAAAATTTAATTTTACGTAGGTATTTCCGAAGCATTACTACCATGCGCAATTTATTCCCTCAGGGTGCTCTTACCGAAAGAATGCGTCCAATCATGGTGTACGCCTTTATAAATATTCCGTTTAGAACTATTATTTACGAATAATTTGCCTTTTTATAGATTCGATGCGTAAAATGACCCAAAAGCAACCCATAAGGTGAGAGGGGGTACCGTATTTCTTCGAATATAGTCCCCTAATTTTGAAGCTTGATTTTCAGGAAAAAATTCCCCCTTTATTTTCACCATGGGCATTTTTGGAAAAAAGGGGGGACTATATTCAGACAAATACGGTATATACAATGAAAATACATTTTAGCTATAATGCTTGATGTAATTGTTGACGTTGGTAGGGAGTTGCTGACGGGAGGAGAGCGGGGATTGTTGAGAAGAGGGGAAAAAAGGAGAGCTGTACGAAGTAGGGAGGTAAAAATATACCGTATTATCTCTGAAGGCCGTTTTACACGGGGCACGGAATTGCGCAGGTTAGAACTGCATTAAATTCTAAAATGGCGTGGAATTTCCCGAATGCATGCTTGAACGAATTAATAACAGGGGCTATTGTGCCATCTCACGTCCACGCATTCTCGCAAGTGTTCTAGCAATTCACCCCTTTACACGACGCAATTTTGACTGCGCCTTCGCACACACGACAGATTGTGCAAGTACGTCTCCGATGTAAAACGGTCTTAAGAAAATAAACAGGATTTGGAAAAAACAAACGTCT
This sequence comes from Ischnura elegans, assembly GCF_921293095.1. Lineage (NCBI taxonomy): Eukaryota > Metazoa > Arthropoda > Insecta > Odonata > Coenagrionidae > Ischnura > Ischnura elegans. The sequence goes on from NC_060254.1 coordinate 74,447,287, forward strand.
GGCGTTACACAGGGGTACGGAAAGTATTATAGTTACAGTCGAATCAAACTTAGACGGCAAATATAGAAACGCCAACAAGCATTACTCGCGGTCGCCATACCGTTAAATTATTGCAGAACGTTCGTGTGGAAATACGCATGCCTTTCGCCACGGTTCGAAGAAGGTTTCCGTAATGCCGGAAGTGATTCAATTTCGTCAAAAGAAATGTCGAGACGACGACAGGAAGGAGACTTGCGCGCGGCGCACCGTTCCGTGAAATTTCAGACGAAAAAGGAACACAATTTGGCTTCTTCAAGAGGATACGTTTCATAACACAGGAGTAAAAACATGGGTACCTCTACGAAGCACACTCCATCACCAAGCAACTACAATACAAATTGTGGGCAATGTCTCACTAAACATGCATGGAGCTTTGACCATAGAGGTCCACTATATATGCATAGTGAACAATTTCCACTCGACTTGCGTGGAACAGAAAAATTGTCCGCTATAGAAAGATGTCCGCCATTCAAAAGGGGCCCCGCTGTCTGGAAAATTATGGCACATAAAAAAATTGCACGTGCATAAATTGCTTCGTTCGAGAAAAATATAATTATAACCTTTGATTGATGCTTGATCTAAAAAATATTGAAACAATACTCTTGTAGCTTAAGAGGAAAACGGATACAGCAGTAACGGCATCTGGAAGAGAATTGCGTAAGCAAAGGAGACGTGCATAAACAGGAAGGAGCTTATGAGAGGATTGTTATGTAAGTATTAAAAGAAAAGGTTAGTGAAGAGTCTGGCCTTAGTGTAGCACTCAACGGTGCGGAAACATGGACAGGACGAGAGGAGACTGGAAGTATCGGAGATGTGGATGTGGAAAAATGGAGAAAATGAAATGGAAGGAGAGGAGGATAAACGACGAAGTGCTGGACTTGGTTGGTGAGAAGAGGCAGCTTTTAGATGAGATACGGAGGAGACGGAAGGTATGGATGGAGCGAGTACTTATTGTTAGTGGGGAAGGGATGATGAAAACAGTGTTAAGGTCTGTTTACACGGTACATTAACACGAACGGGTTAATGTCTAAATGTATGAACGCGAGAATGAACGCCAAAATGCACCGTGTAACCACCCAACTTGTGCGAATGCATGCACAGAAAATAGAACCTGTTCTAATTTGGTTCATGCATTCGTTCATGTTCCGTTCCGGTCCACAAAAATCATTCACGCAAACGTACATTAACTCGTACGTGTTAATGTATCGTGTAAACAGGCCTTTAGAGTGTAAAAAGATAAACGAGGTAGATGAGTGAAGAGAATAAGATTTTTAGATGGAAGGAAAAAGAGTTGGCCTTATAGTAAATTGAAGATGGAAGTCCATGAGGGGATGAGAGACTGTCAGAATACTTCTTAAATACTCCATGCAAATCCACATTTATCGGCAGAAAACTTGAAAAAAAACTCTTGCTGCATATAATTCTTCCAATTTTTCCAAGATAAGTTCTTCTACAAGCGATGGGCATTCAATAATTAGAATTTTTTGGGAGGAAGAGAAATTTCTCGGATATTAACCAGTGCGCCCGGTATTGCAGTTAATTGAGGCAAATTATAAAATTTTCAGCTCTCCGCGTCTACTATGAAGAATGTTCCCTTTTTGGAGAAGGGGTTAGAGGCATAAGCTTCATTACTGTTACAATATTTCAGAAGGACGCTAATAGAAAGATCTCGTTGAGGGAGGTTTAACTGTAACACATGACTATATCTTTCATTGGCATCCACTGAAAATATAGGTTTTAATTTCCAGAATGGATCATAAAAATGTAAGAAAAATATCGCATTTCTGTAAAGCAAACACATATTTTGACACACGATATTAAACGTTAAAAAAATCAAGATGGGAAATTGATATTTCATTCAAAAGACTTCATGAACTCCAAAATAATTTAAGAATCATCTTCCACAAAAATGTGGAATTAAGAATAGGGTGGTTTCCTATTATTTTTTTATTGCTTTAATCGAAAGATTATTACTACTGGAGTACGTATTTCACGCTTTTAGATTTTTAAATGACGATATCTATTTCTCGCGATTAAATGAAAAGTGAAAATTTTCAAGCGAGCGAAAACGCGACGCTTAAGTATGAATGTCGGGAAGTCTCTCCGCGTGACGTATTTCTGGTTCCCCCTCCCGCCCTGCGAGGTGACCTTGAGGCGAGGCTTAGCGCTGATACGACGGAGGCTGCTAGCGGCTAGCCTAGTACCCTGCTGGCTGGTAGCGCTTGGCTTAAATAAAGATTATTAATAACTTATCAAACGAGGAAAACTTTCCGACCTTAGCCAGTTTTAATAAGTGATTGTTAAGACATGTTTCCCTGAGCTCTGCGCCTCATGCATGCATTGGTAACCTCAGACGACGTATAACTCCTATCTTCTCGTATACAAACTAGGTCCCTGTGACGTCACGTGGAGTGGCATCGCATGGGCGCCAATCTGGCCCTTTTCAAATGAGGATAAAAATGGACCATTGCCATTCGTCTAACCCGGTATTTCTAAAACAAAATAATTTGTATATTATGAATACACTAATGGTGGGTAACGAATCGCAATCAATGCCTTTCGTTTTCTTTGATGAAGGAAACTACCCTATTCTCCAGATAAACAGCTGACATATTAATCAGAAACACGCAAAACCTATGGCATCCACTCCAGGAACCCCTAAACGTATATACTCTCTCCTCTCCCCCCCCCCCCAAAATATCCAAACCCCCTGAAAGTATGAGGAGACAAGATAATCCAGAACGAACTCGTAAAGTTTACGCACTTTGACTTAAGAAAAAAATATAGAGTACATAACTACTCCAAGAAATCGTTCACTTAACGAATAACACCACTATTGAACAGTGGTGTCATGGACAAATTAGCAGTGCCGTAATGCACTTTCCTTAACTTTTTTAGACGTGAAATATTACCTTGTGTTTCTTCATTACAAGTTATTATTTACATTTTCTTAGATTATTTTGTGTTTGGTTACGAATGTATATACTAGAAATATTTGAGGCAACAAAATTGATAAAAGTGTTATTTGAAAATTATGCCTTTTGCCTACCAGTGCCGGAACGGCGTTCCGGCGTCACGACATCACTGCGTATGACAAAAAAATGAGAAGGTGGGAAGAGAGGCTAACTTATAAAAAGTTAAAAAAACAACCATGAAATCGTGAGGTCGCCACAACTTGATTCACTCCTTAACAGATAAAGGACTTGGACACACTAAAAGAGGGCAGTTTGAGAATCGGATATTGCGCGGACAAGGAATTTCCACTACGCCCTGCAGTTGAGTGGGAAAGCAAACCGAGATATCAAGCATATCGCCTTCTAAGTACACAATACATGGTGCCTGGTTGACGTCCAACACTTTCCCGACGAGTCGGTAAACTGTCCACCGATATTAAGAAGAGTATTCAGAGAGCGCCGTTCATTCAACATTTTTATACTATTACGGGCATCAAATCAGTACCTTAATAGTGCAGAGTCGCTGAAACGAGTCATTCATAAAATATTTATTATTCACGGAGCAGGCCTTGCTATCCGTAGCAAATTCTGTCTTCCGAGCTTCGAAGACCACTCATTCGATTTTTAAATAAAATACATCTAACTTTACCTTTTTCATTTTTAGAGTTTACTGATGGTTTGCGAATATTTAAAATAGATATTCATTTTTGAATCGAAAAGGACGTTACGGCACATTTTTCTCGTTTCCTGATGAAGACATCGCAAATGCGGATTTGAAGCAATAAAGCGGATTCAAATTATTTCCTTCCTTCAATGTGTAGCAAAGGTTTTTCTAAGATGTCAAATAAATTTGCATATTATTACGCTCATCAGTGCATCAATTATTAGGCAAATGAAAAAGCGTTATTTATTTTTTCCGATTACAAGACCCCACCATTTGAAATGCCTCCTTTCTCTCGAGTTCATCATTATGAACACTGTAATAATATAATAGCTACATGGAAATTGTAGGCATGTCGAATTCATAAAAATTTACCAGTAGATCATTTAGTACGCAAACAGAATATACCCCTTCCTATAAATCACCATTCTGCCACTAGGTTGCCATTAAAAGCTGGACCACTGACATCACTCTAAATATTTATTCAGGGCGACATTTTATGCCGAATATTCGCCATATTATTGAATAATCACTTCTAGCTATAAAAAAGATGTTTCTCCTCCTTTATTATCAATCCTAAATTTTCAATTTTTGCTAATAATGTAAGGAAATGTACTCCACTGTAACTACACTAATATTGCTAAAATATAAATGTATAGTTAGATGAGACAGCGAGAATATTGCGAATGGTAATAACGCTCCAAAATACCGTGAAATTAATTTTTTACTGCGCAATTATGCCAAATTGCCAAAGAAATATCAATTGCTGAAAAGAAAGTTAAAATATGAAGCCGCAGCAAGAAAACATGTTTTTTTAGGAAAACGTATAAAAAGATAAAATCAAGAGAAAGAGTCAAGAGTACGGTATATGTTAAGGTAGCTAAAAAATGTATTTCTGATTAGAAATTTTGCGATAAATTATTTAATTTTAAAAAGTAATTGAAAAAACAACTCCGAATTCAAAATAACAGAGTAAATTAATCTATGGAGTACCCACCCGACAAGAGAAATTATCATTCTCCTTCCGTAATCAACAGATGATTCATGGTCATGCGAAAGTTTACAATTTCAAAAAGCGCCACATAAAACGCCAAAATGAAATGTCAAGCATAGAGGGAGAATGATCAGATATGATTCGCATCAACCAACGACTAAGGCCACGACCGAAGAGAGAAAAATAGTCGTCACGCTTGCATCAAGACAAACAACCGAATTGTTTTGGAGAGAGAACGCCACGCGATAGCTGGTTGAGATCAACGTGATTCCAGAGGCACATCCGTACTCCACACATTTTACCTGCCTCGGTTGATAAGAACGTCCGTTTCCCACATAGAGCCCAAAGCTGCCTTGACCGCAACCGTCCGAATTCCGCACATTACCCCTAACCCAACTTTCCTGACCGCAAGAGTTCAAATTTCGCATATTCCTACTGAGTGGGTATGCCTACAGTTATCGGTCGTCTCGGATCTTAAGTAGGCAATATAGTTTTACATGCCAGTAACCTCACTCACTCAATCCCATGGCCATTCATACCCTAAATCCCTAAATGGTATCCGCCTTCGGTGACTCCCATTTTCCCCATATCAATCAGCACCTCATCCTTCCATCTTTTTCTCGGTCTTCCTGGAGATCGTCTTCCATCAGGGTTTTCTTCCGGGAATTGTTTCACTAGGGCCTCTTTCTCTCTTCGTGCGATGTGCCCTGTCCATCGTAATCTGCGGCTCTTAGCTTCAGCTACTACGTCTAGCGAGTCGAAAAGGTCCCCGATTTCCTTGTTGTTTTTTTCTACTCCAGCTTCCATTCTCTCTTGTTGGCCAAAAAACCTTCCTTAACAAGTGTTTTATAATAAATATATAATATATTAATAAATATAATATAATATATTATAGTATAAAGTGCTTTATTTCCAAAGACAGTTCATTTCTTTTCCGTTCTTTCGTCGATAATCCATGATTCAGCTCCATATAGATATATATGTATATATTATAGGTTTTATAAATTTTAAGTTTGGTTCCAGATGAATAAAATTTTAGATGTTAGCAGTTTATTCAGGGCATAAATTCTTCTATTGGCTGAATTTTCTGTTTTGTATCTCATATGATTCACTACTGTTTGAGCTGATTATGGCACCAAGGTATTTATTTACTCTTTCAAAATTGTGATCCTCAATTGTAATGTTTCTGGAGTTATCAGGGTTTCGACCAAAGGACATTTAAAAAATCAGAAAACATCTTAATTTTTGTGAAATTTAGTTGTTTGTAAGCTGGTCGAGGCATTAAATAGACATAACTGACCAAACCGAAAACAAAAATTAAATATTACTTTCAAGTTTCGTTGAAGTTTTAATTAGTAGAACAGCAATACTACAAAATCCCAGCTTCACACTATAACACGCATCTAGCAGGAATATCCCACACACCCGCTCGAAACAACTAGCTACTGGTCATTTGCGGAATACAGATTTGGACGTATCAGTGGACCTTTTTTCGAGCCCTTATTTGGGTCATAATATGTGCGGAATATGGATGCGACCCTTCAACCACTCTAACCTTCAAGCTTACAGCAAATCGAGCAATTATTCGAAATATGACGAGCAGACATGGATTTGACCCTCAAGGCATACCTCAAAATACGGGTCGCTAAACAATGCCGCAAGCAGAAGCTATAATTTTGACGACCACGAAAGGCCAAAGATTTGCTGACATTGAAATACCTCGATCCGGCTGAAGAAAGAGATAGCTAGTTTAGGTCATCACAGGCACATGAACTATCGTGCCCTCAAAATCCAGAAAACAAATCAACAAATTTAACTAGGCCAAAGCAAAAAAATTGTCGTCAGGCAGTAAACAGAATTGCGATCGCCATGAACTCAAATATACAAGAGAACGATACCCAAACCATTCTTAGAGGTCGATAATTTCGGTCATAAAAAATACTTGAAATGCTGCCGACAGAATCCAAAAAGTTCAAAGCATACTGACCTTGCCAAAAACCGCTGACCAAAATCATTTAATAAAATGTTAATAGTAGCACGAATAATAGGCTATTTTGGATTATAAATCCTTTTACTCTTATTTCTCCATCAGACTTTATCCAGTTCAACATATTTCTTCTTTCTAATACGATTCATAATTTGCCCCATTTAACAACCTTATTCCGGTCTTCCCCCAAACTGCATTAATTAATAAAATGGTGGCAATGCGATTACCAATATTCCAACGTGTCTTTTTGAAACTACATTTGGTTTCTAAAAAAAATATTTTGCCGTCTGTAGCATCAAGTGCTAAATAATATTGACAGTTGCACCTCAAGTTTGTCTTAGCCAGTGAAAATTGCCAGTATGCAATAATGGGTTTGCTTTTTTCAGGAAGTGATGAGATGGAAATAAACGTAACGCTTATTCAGGAATTTTATCCTAATTACGAATGCGTTTCTCAGACGATAAGGATCGCCTGGCATTGAATCAATTCATTTCTAGGCCACGAGAACAACCTCCATAACACCTGGTTTGAAATTCGCTGAAAACGATGGATAAGGGGTTAATTAGCCGGGAAAATACCGGAATGTATGCGGTATGAATTACACGAGATTTCAATCAAGAAAAAACATTTTTCTAACAGGATATGAAATCATATTGTTAGATACTTAACGCGAAGTTGTAGAAGACACTGTTCCGGTGTAAGTGAAAAACATGAGTATTGTTGCACAGAGTAAACGTAAATAAAAATATTTGGTCGCCAATCAATGAACATCTGAAAATTAGAAATAACAATACAACAATATCGAATTCAATACTATTCCAAGATTCAGATGGAAAAAATTATTTAATCTTTTAATTGTTTAGTTTAGTTAATACACGAACCCTAAAATTAAATTTTTCTCCAATAAGAAAACGTTACATTCATTCCCAGAAAAAAAAATCAAGCTGATATAGTAAGCATTTTTTTTATGATATACACCTTTTGCAAAAGAACTTGTCAAATGCAACGATACGAACCAAACATCACGACTAAAAATAACGTGTTTTTTTTTATCCTCTTGCGGCTATTTTTGACGGGTAATATCTGTGACATTCATTAGCCTAGCATCCTTTCCCATTCTTTCTCCAAACTCATTCCAAAATATAAAAAAATGATGAAAATTTATTAAAATGACCGTGTTTTGCTAGACTTCACTACAGGAAAGAATGTTTATTATAAGAATAACAAAACATGTTTACGAAATAGGCGTCAGTCAGAATAGAGAACAGGATAGGCCGGAAAATTATTGGAGAAATTGCTCAAATAGACGTAATAAAGAAGACACTTTAGAATCAAAACCGGATTAACTGGTACCGTACCAAGTTATGACGCCGAATATAACAGGGAAAAAAGAAAAATGGAGACTAGGCCGTTAATATACAGTCACTAACGGTTCACTAACTTAAATAAATTGACGCATAGACGTCGGCAGGTGAAATTCATCACCTACTAAAAAGTGAATCACGAAAAACTCTTACGTTCAACACCTCATAAAAGAAAGACAGCAGTTATATCCTTGAATTAAACACCCAACGAGACGCATAAAGAAGTAATGGGCAAGAGAGAAATTTCACTAACACAAACTACACAGATGCATGCATAATATAGTACCCGAAGTTCATCTATCATAGCTGCAAAATTTTCAAAGAAGGGCATATGACAGCGACTTTTTGATTAAGCAGTTCATTTCTGCAAGTGAATGCGTGTTTCACACAGACGACGTTAAGAATTTCTACATCATTAAGTGTAAAACGTTTAAAATGAGTGTTGATATTCCAGGAAATGAATGCAAAACACTAGAGAACGTTAGAAATACTACAGCAAATTGAGATAAATAAGTACACAAAAAAATGCCCTGCTGAACCAATCGTTTAACGTCGCACACTATCCCGTTGACTACAACCGAGAGGTAAGACAATGACGTAATGTATTTAGGGCTGGTTTCATACTAACTGATTATCGCTAACCTTAAAATGATACAGACTTTAAGTTTACCTATACGTAATTGAAAGTTCTTGTTAGCTTCTTTATAAGATAAGACTTTCAGCTAACCAGAACTTTCAGCCACCACCAGTTAAAGTTGAAGGCTGTATTATCTTATGGATAGGGAAAAATAAACATTATAAAATCGGGTCCATAAGCATTTCACTTCGACTCGACAGATGAGACGTATTTCATGGATCGGAGCACTCAGACATAGATAAATCCGGGTAGATAAGATATATTATCAATGAAAAAGTGAATCTCAAGGGCATGACTAAAACCTTAAGAATGTTTGATTGGCAGAAGTCGAGGCTTGTCAGACAAGAAGCAAGAGGTTGCTACCAATTGAGGTTAACAGGATCGATCCCGAACATAACTTTGAAGCGGCATTGCGGGCCGGCAAAGTTCCCATTCGCTAATGGAAGCACGAACGGATCGAAATGTCTGAAGGCACGGTGCACAAGGAGGCATAAACAAAACGTACACAGCCGACAAATCGTTACAAGGTCACATGCCGTGGAGAAAGAGGTACGCCCTCAGCGAAACCTTCATTACGTACACATCACGGGACCAAAAATTACATCATCACACGACATTCATCAAGTATCTATAGCAACCAAATAATCAACTGTAAAATCCGCGCAAACATTAACAGGGGAAGACTTCAGGGCAATAACCAGTCAATACGAAAACAAAGGTGAATTTTCGAGAGGAATGAGAAAAAATAATGGTTTTTGCTATGAGAGTGTAACATATACGCTTAACGGTAATTTTACTTCGTAAAGTACATGAATGACACACTTTAGAAACGCAAGTAAGGATAAAATGTACCCAAGTAGGAAGATATTTTACGCATAAACGTATCCAACACAATGGGACATGACATTCGTCTAATTGTAAGTCAAATCAGCTCAGAACTTCGCGTGATAAAACGTAAAATTGTCATTAATTGCGCAGGCATTTTGGGTACGAATTTTCACCATTAGTCAAAAATGACCAACCAAATCTATTTAACAAAGCTTCCACTCACGTTGTCAGGTGTTGATAGTCACACTTTCTTGCTCAGCGGAACAAAACTCGTCTCCCTCAGCATATAATCAATACCATGAAAAATAAATTCACTACCAGGTCGCCCAAACTGTCGTAAATATATAGTATAATCATTCAAATTTCAAACGAGAATACAATAACAGCAACTTAGAAGACATAAGGGTATAGTGACTACGTTTTCTACGTTCGTCACACACAACAACAAATTTGGTTCTCTAACGTTTTTCACTAAATTTTAAAATATTCCATTGACAGATGTCTGCATTTGTATCATTATTAATAGCTCATGCAAAAAAGATACACAGTTAAGAACCTAACCGTAATTTAAAATGGAATTGGAAACTTGACGGATGATCACCATAACAAACACCAAATTCATTTAGAAACTGCCATATGGAAGGATAATTATAAGGTTTGGTAACTAAATAATATAAGCGTACTTATTTAATTGACACCTTCAAAATAAAACAATCAAAATATTAATCCTAACACCGCAGTTAGAAATAACGAGCTACGGAAATACCTATGAACTAAAACAGTCACATACGCTCTCATGCAATCCACGAACCAACATATGAACGGATCATAAATAACTAGTGCTGTGATTCTGCATAATCGAAAAGAAAAAAAAACTGGGAATTAACATGTGTGAGCGTGGTTAAAAACGATCATTTCAGTTGGGGAATTAACTCTTTGAGATTAGAGATGGATAACATAATTGTTGTGGCACGCAAGAACACAAAAGTTCACGACGGAATAATAAGTTGAGCTCAAAAAGGCCTCCTTTACAATAGAAGATCTTTAAACAGCGGCTACACTGGGCATGGAAATCCGAAACAAGACTTGACATATGTCATGCTGATGTCCTCAGCCTCTCAAAGGCTCATCACATGCCGAGAGACAGCTGTTCAATTAAAAATCAAAATACCTCAAAGGCGCACACGTCAAATCCATGATGGTAGCGATAGCTACACTGGGGACGAACCATCGGCAGCGCGTAGTCAGAATGCGACAAGTTATTCTGAATAAATCTCATCTTGATGCCCCATTTACTATGACACTCGTCAGACAACTTGGGAATCAAGAATTCTCTTCGTTATTCATGCGATGATTAAGGTGACTACAGAACCAGATTATAAGCTCAAGGCAAAACGAAATGGTATCACGACGTAATATTCATACGAACTTTATTCAAAATAATATTTAGCTCCATTGAGGCCTTTAAGTGGGCGGATAACCATTTCATTTGAATAACTGAGTTCATTCAAAATGTGCTGCAGAAAACTAGACACATGAATCATTAAACAGATAAGACCTAAGAAGATATCGTGGCATGAATACAGGAAATACATATCCAACATAATGTAAGAAAACCGTTGCTGGCAACTAAAGCCACTCGCTTCTAGCATGACCTGAGAGTGGGCGGAAAATACAGGTGAAGAACATGCGTATAGCGTAACCCAATTAAACACTGACGTTAAATTTACGGAGAACTCAATTACTACGGTACACATTTAGCTTCCGGGATAATGATCTACAATAAATGAAATATACACAACTTGATATGAGGCATTGAACATATCGTTAAACACATGCATAGCAAATTCAAGTAAAATACATGGCAATATATTGTCTTACCAGCTATCTAGGGTCGTTCGATGTCTTGACCACTTGTTAATGCCGTAGATACACGTAACGTTATATCTCCAACAATGAAAACACTAAAAACACAAATAATATCCACAAACTCGATGATAAACACTCAAATTCTTCGTAAGATTACAACCACAACACTGACAAGTGTCTCGCTGACAGTCTTGAACCTCCACGAATTACGGAATGTATCAAACGATTTTCAACGCAAACCGAGTGCGCATGCTCAGATGCTAAAATGAAAATACTAATATTTTTTGGTTGTGTAAGAAATTAATATGATTTATAACCTATTAAATTAGTTAAAAAACGTCAATAAATAATTGAAATAATTAAATTTACGGAAATATCGAGGATGAAGTGCTTCCAACCACAAAATGAAAAACAAAGAATACGTACACTAAAGCCATCTATGGAGCAAAATCAGAAGAGGCAGAGCTAGGCGAGGATGAATTCCGACAGACAGCGCTTGAGCGGCCAAAGTTTGTACTACAGCCATAGGGAATTCCTTCCTATATTAATGCGCCAAATATGATGAAAAATAAATAGCTGTCAACTAATTATCTTAAATAGCTAACAAAAATGTCACTATTCATCATTGGGTGCATAAAATTAATGATAAATAGATGGTATGGAAATAATTATCTTAGTAATAGGTTAAAAAAACCTACTTTTGAGGTACTTTATGAAAAAATATAAATAATTTATCACAGGTCCTATCGTTGTAGTTTATTTCCAGTAGAAAATGATTTTAATGTTTGATAAAAATTTTACCTATTTGAGCAAGTATTGAATAGACAGTGTAATTAATTATGCACCTCACATGACTATTCTATTTGTAATATTTATCCAATTAAGTGAAATGCATTAAACTTAAAAAATTCTCTGAGCTCGGGAGGGGGTGGCGGTTATCCCCAAAACTCCCCCTCACTGTGCCACTGATTGGATGCATCTACCGAATTACAATCTCTTTAGTATCTTTTAATGCTTTGAAGGAAATTCCAGCATTATATCCAGGGCCAGATTTAGGCTATATTCCACTAATGAGGCTTTTTCACATCCCATTTTTAAGTTTGTAAATTACATTAGACTTAATTAAAATATATCATTACACTGATATATATAAATATCTTGAATAAAACCAGTCGTGGCTTGCCCATAAGGACTCTCGGATGCCGTCCCTCCCAAAGATTTGAAAAAGGAAAAAAAATTAAATACCCATTCAATTGTAATTATACAGCTATTAACCAAGGTGTTTTTTCAATCGCATACATGGAAAATGTAGGAAAAACGTGCTAAAATAGTGTGAGAAGTTCGCATTTGTAGCTGCGGGGTGCTGGCCAGAACGTCCCAATCCATCACCATGCAGTTATATGAAGAGTGGTAGAGGTGGGAGCTGCTGGTGCTATGACACGTCTAAGCTTGTGTCTTATGGAAGTCCTGGGATACCGCCTGAGCATACTCTGAGCGACGTGTCTAGTGAGTTGACATCGCTGCACCGCACGGCGGCCATATCATCTTGGTGTTGCAGAATACCTTGCTTTGGCGACCAGTTGACTTATTATGTGTAAATTTTTAATGTAAATAGGCCTAGTTGTAGTTGAGTTAATCAAGTTAGTGATTTTTAGTGTTTTGATGTTAGTGATTGTTTTATGTATTAGTGGTCTCTAGGTTGCCTGAAAAACTCACTAAAATACACAAAATATTCAAAAATTTTGACCCCCCGGTGGAGTGTGCCCCTCCCAGCATTTGACTCACGAGCCGCCACTGAATAAAGCATGTTATGGTCAATACTAACCTTCATAAAAAATGAGACATAGACGACAAAAAAAGTCAAGAACACTTCTTTACACATTTATTTTCAGCACCATATACAGTACTTGCAACAATAACTAATCAAACGTAGCATAAAACATTTAAAAAGAATAAAATTCAAATGCATAATGAAAATCTTTGACTAAGAAAATAAAACACAAAAAATTATTATATTTACTGTTTTCATTAATTTTACCATTTTAGTCTACCAGATATCTAGAAGTGTACGTCTGCCCTTTGTGCTGATTGAACCAAATTATTTTCATGAATAACTCGTTTCTCTTGCAAAATTCTACTTTTTTCTCTCCCCTGTAGTTCTGCATTCCTAGTCCAAATTCTCCTATTTCATTTCCATCCCTCCCTCCCCGACCGAGGCATTCCAGTTCCCTCGTACTGCTTGGTTTTTCTTGCCCTGGGTTTCCCTAATTATGTATTTCCTCAAGCTGTTCATACACCTCATCTACTTCTTCCTCCCTGTGATTGCTAGCATGCATGTTGACTTGAACCACCAAAAGGTTGGTGGGTCACGCCTCACTTTCTACAACTAGAATTCAATAGCTTACCTGATCTATACCAACCACTCTCTCACCCAGCTTCCCGTTTAATACTTAAGCTACTCCTTGATGACTTTCCCCCTACCAATAAGATAGCCCTGTACCCATCACTTACATAGCTCCAAGACATCTATTCTCCCTTTCTCCATTTCAGTTTTGATATTTTCTGGTTTGTACACCAGTACATAATTGTCCTCACATTCCATGTACTTACATTTGGCTGTCTTCTTCTCCACCTTCTTTTATGATGGTGATGATAAATCTCTGCAACCATTTCATGTGTTGCCAAAGTTGAGGACCACGCTACCGTGAAGGATACCCACCTTCTGCGGACCGTTTCCCATGTGATGATATCCCTAGCCTCATTTGATTGTTCTCCATAATTGCAGAGAAGAGATAAATAGAAGGGTATCCCACTTCCATTCCAACTGCTTCCTTATGCGGTTCAAAAATTTTCCCTGCTTACTGTGTGCATGTGCCTCCCCAACCATGTTTGGCGTATGAGAAGTGTTGTAAGAGCTTCAGTCAACCTGGGTTCTAGAAGGAAGAATTGGGCAGAATATCAGCTGTTTGGGCTTCGGCCAATACAGTTCCAAGTTTTCTGCTTATTCTCCTGGCCCGGAACTATGGCAGGGTGGAGGGGGCATGTGTCTCCCAGGTGGCAGATTTCAGAGGGCAGCAGAATTTGAAGAGTTAATTTTTTTAAATTATCTATTTTTCTAATTGAATTATTGAACGATAATTATGAATTTAGAAATAATGAAACAATAATTTTTAAAATTCTTAATAGCAAACATAAAGTGAGTAATTTCAACTACCTCTTTGATTAATTACAGCTTAACTAATACCAACTTTCTGAAAAAGATAGCATTGTGATGTACATGTTATATTTTAGTGGAGGGGAGGGAGGAAGCTAGGGGGAGAATTAAGGCAGGGGGTTCAGCCCTTCATCTTCTGGAGCATTTCTTCTCTTCATGGGACTTCCCCCATCTACCAATTAATTCATCCACCTAGAGTTTTCTCTCTTTCTAGCCCTAACAGCCATGGGTTACGGACCTCATCTCGATAACAATTAAGGCATGTTGTTCAAGTTAATTCACCTCATGATTAAATTTCTTCTTTTGAATTTCAGTTTGTAAAACTTATTTCAAAATACTCATTGTTAAGTTTTACAAGTATATTGATTAATTTATTGTTCTATCATTCCTTACCTTGGTATATCTTTGTGTAGTTTCTGTCTCCACATGTTGTTCACTGGCAGATGTAAAGAGTTCTTCGTGCCAGGGCTAACATTTAAAACCAAGGGTTATGACTATGCTATGGCCATCATGGACCTAAACTGAATTACAGGTAAAATAGTAATAAAAGCTTATATTTTATCTAGTGTTAAAAGAATGGAAATCTCCAAAAATTTCATTACATTTGGACTGCATTTCAAATTACGTAATTGGAAAAGCTAAATCTCCCAGTAACAACCCCCTAAAACCATTGATGCATCAGCCACTGTTCACAAGCAAGTATTTATTGATTGAATCAACTCCAAAATACAGTTACTGATGGAATTAGTTTGAATTTTATATCATATATAAGTTATAAAAATATTCGAATGCAGTGCTTATAAAGACATGAAAGGGATAAGACACTCAGATTGTTGCATCAGTACTATTAGCTGCACTTAGTAGTCATTGCAGATAGAGTTACTACAATGGTACCTAGTCTGAGTTAAATCACATTAATTAAAAGCCTTCTTTATATGAAAATCAACTTAATAAATTCTTTATTGAGATAAACTGTGTGCTTTACATTAAAACATATTTTCACAATATCACAGTATTTATTCATGGACAAAAATATGCTCAGCTTCCCTTTATTACAGTATAAATATGATACAAATAAATAAATTTTCAAATGGACGTGGGACATTTTGTGATTAGGGCTTGAGTTAATCAGGGTATGTATAGTCTTCAGGTTGAGATTCATCATTCCTTCCTCTTCACTTCCAGCAATTGTGGGTAATTCTCAACTATATTCAAAAGAATTCCATCAATATATGACCGCAAATCCGAATTCACCTCTTGCTGTTCTCGAAGTGTGTTCCTCAACTGAAATACATAGAAAGTAATAAAAAAAATTAATGAACAGGTCATCAACAATAGAAAATAATATCAGATATCATAATCATGCGATGATGTTTCAAACCAATATTGCAACTATACACAGATTCATAGCAATTGGCACATAAACTCTTGAATTTACACTGAGAATACCAAAGCCATGCATTTCACTATCAGTAAATACCGAGGTGTGATAATCATAAAATTAGCCTCCCATTCTCACCATTCTGTTTGCTGTGGTTGTGTATGTATAAGCCACGTAAAAGCTTATTTACAGAGGAAATCACCATATGACTCTTAATACCTACATGAAAGTGTCCCTTTCGACTAACAATCTCCCTTTGACTTACTGCACACTTGTGCTTTCATGGCTAGTTGTTTGAGCATGGGCTTCAAGTTCATGGGCCTTTCCAGTGATTATAACTCTCTTGAATCTTAAATTATTCAGGCTGAGAGTGAGTTTCAAGGTGGATGCCCCGTAAACACATGCCATACTGAATGAAGCCAAAAACGGCATCAACAAGAAAAACTACATTATCCTATAGTCTATTCAATAAATGTTTGTGGGCAAGCTTTTGTGAGAGCGCGGACATTCTTGGAAGTCTTCGCTCATGGGGTAGGGGTAGTATCGAGAGAGGGTGGAGGAGCAAACTTAACATTGCCAAATGTAAATAGCCACCCTACTTGGTCACTGAAAACGTGCGTGTCATAGGTGGCCCCAGGTATTTTGGCCCCTGCACCGAGACAATGTACCTATTCATTTGGAAGGTTTTGAGGATAATCCTTTCACAGAAGCCCATGACATAGTCAGTTACCATGCTGAATGAAGCACCGCTTTTGAAAGACATATGTACTCCTCCTCGGTGGAGGAGGGGTAAAGTCCTTGCCTGCCAAACCAAAGGTCCCGGGTTCGAGTCCCACCTGGGTAAGTTACCCTAATCCAGGGCATGGATGTTTGTGCACAATTCATTTTTAAATGTTATCAACCCCAATGGAAAGGCCTAACAGTACTGTTTACGGTGGTGTGTGAAACAGATAAATAACGACATACAAGGGGAATGTCCCACCAATGTGAGGTTTGGCAACACTGCTCCACCAGCAGATTCATGATTTTCACTCGACAGAGGCCTGAGAGCGGCTGACTGAGGCCACACCTGCAGTTTGCTGATCGGCAAAGGAAAAGCCACATGTCGAGAAACATTCCCTCCCATCACCCCCACTGGCTTTAGCCACACCAACTCACCCACAAAGATAACATTAACAAAGAATAAGCCTTCACTACCAAGGAGTAATCTAATTAATGAAATGCATATTTACTATTGCAAAAACTTTTAAATTGCTACTCCAATTTAATGTATCATTATAATTTGACTATATATTGATGATGATTTCAAACAAAAAGTCACTAAAAACCTGTATCTAATCTAAGGAAGTACACTCCCTCACATTTTCACATCCCATTCTTACGAAAAATCTCAAAGTTTCATCATTTAGAGCTCACGAAAAATCTCAAAGTTTCATTACTTAGAGCTCATCATAAAATTAAAATAAGCCAAGCTATCAGATTTTTTGGAACTATATGCGTATAGTTGGGACCAGTGCTTAATTTTGGCTGGAACATGCTGGAATGGCATTTTGGCAACTCTCAGAAAACATACAATCGTGTCAAAAAATTTCATCAGTTTTTTTGTAATTGGTAAAACATGATTCCTCACCGTAACTTTTATCACAAGGTTAAAAAAATCAGAAGTTTAACGAGGGACCTAATATTTGAAAATTATGTGGATCAAATGTACTGGCATTCATTCCAGTGCTTAAAGTTTTACAAATTAAGCCCAAGTTGGGACCCTAAATAATGCACCAATTTCCACAGCATTAGCTCATTCTAAAAATAATGGCTATAAAAGATATACATTTTTTCTTTTGAGATGTTAAAACTTCAGAATATCTAGTTGCATTTTTAACTAATTCTAAACCATCAACAGAAAATTGTATCCCATTACTATTGTACACGGCGAGAGTGACAAGTATGTATTCCAAGTGATCCATTCCAAAACATACGACCATTAATGTACATCATACATGCAAGGGTATCAAAGTACTTGTAGACAAGCTTATGAAGCCAATAAGTAAATAAACCAAAAACAAGAAATTAGGCATATTCATTCTACAATCATGCAAAATAGGTAAGCTAGCATAATGTTACCAACTCACTTTTACCATCCTAAATTTGTTAATCAGTTCATACAAAAAAATTCTATCATGCAATACTAAACTAGAACCACCAACAATACAACAATAAGTAGATTAGGAACTGTTGATAAGATTTTCTCATGCATTTTTATGCATCAGGGGTAACATAGGGTTGTCATTTTATCATAAATGTTCTGCAAATATGTACATATATAGTACACAAATCTTGATAAGAGATGATAAGATACGTCATTTGGCTTCAAACTATCATGGTGTAGAAATTTTGTGTACAAATGCATTAATTAAGATACCATATGTAAATTCCATGATCATAATACCCGAACCCAATATAATTGAAAACTATTAAACTATACCTAAAACTGATATAACTGAAGCTGAGAAATTTAAATCCATAGGAGGAGGTAGTTGAATTATATCAAAGTGTATAGGTATTTTAATGTGACTTGTCAAATTAAAATTCAAAGGATTTACATAAAAATAGGACAACTTCAAAAAGAAATGGTGGTGATTTCATTGTGTAGTAACTAATGACCACAGTCCACCGTGAATAGTTGTAATCAATCGAGAGGGAAGTCAGCATATGAATGTCTAGTTACTGGAGTCTTTGCAATTATATTGAGGGTACATATAAAGAAATGAGTTGTAGAAGAAACTCATTTTCATTTTGACTGCTTTCCACAATGACATTTTCATTGGAACGAAGGATGGCCATCAGCAAAAACTTTAAAAGTCAACTGAAGAAAATTTTCTATGTTGGAAAGTTGAGTATACTGGAAATACAAGAATTTTTAGGCCTTATAAAGGCCATCAGTGAAGAATGGACATCTTGCGGGCCACGGCTCGGGTTAAAAACTCCATAGTTGCCTACGTTTCGAAGAGCATGTTGCTCATTGTCTTCAGGGCAATCCGACTCAGGTATCGAACAACTGTGCTTATATATATGATTGCCCAAGAGTCAAGCCAGATGTGATTGGTGGATGTGCCAAATGATTGGATTCCAGCTTGACCCCTGCATAATCGTATATGTATAAGCCCAATTTAATCAATCCCTGCATCAGACTGTCCTCAAGACTATGAGCAACGATCACTTCAAAATGTTGGCGATGATGTTTTTTAAACCTGAATGGAATCCTGAGAGACATTCACTGCTCACATAAGCTACAGACTCTAATTTCTTTAAAACATTTTCTTTTTTATATATTGACTAACAGGCCACCTGGCCTTGCTTGGTAAGGATAGTACCAGAGGAGTCGGAAACTTGAACCTTGGAATTCATAGTCCATAACAGTATTTCGTTTTCTCTTTGAGCTTGTCAAGAGTTGCGCCTACCCGGCAGGATGTCCAACTGTAGAAATTCAATGACGAAAAAACTTAATGACGTATAAAAAACTGTAACAAGAATACGACGCAAAGGATGAGCTGGATACAACCAAAAGTAAAACTATGGGGTTTGATAGCATGAGATGCACCTAAGTACTAATTTTGGTCTAAATCCAAGCAGCCGTATGGATATGCATTGTGGACAGACAAACAAACGTCCTCTTTTATATATGTATATAGATGGGTGGTGGCCAAACATGTAGATATGGTGGTATCCATGCAGATGTAGACACTTTTCAGATAGACACAGAATGTAAGTCAACCACATAAGTGGCATGCCCAGAAAAGTTCTGGGCCTTGCTCCACTGCCCAAAACGTTCTACCCCAGAAAATTTCCGTTGTCAACTTGTTGTCCAGTCCGTTCAATCATGAAACATTACTGTGTCAATCTTACTAATTTGTTGGTAATTCATAATTTGGCTGAACAGTGTCTCACCTCATTAATCAGCTTAAAGTCCCCCATGTGTAGTTTTCAGGTATTATCAGATTATTCAGAGTACTACCTTGGATGAGTCGCGTCAAGTCGTATGATCAGTTGCGTTACCCTGAATGATGGCCAAAAGTACAGCAAAGACACTTTGCACCGCTAAAGAGGTTCAGTGATTGTTATAATAAGTATAAGCATAGCCAAGAGAATTAAGAAGAAATGTACATATAGTTGTCGACTGACTGTACCGTACACTGTCAATGCCCGTGAAACAAATAGCAAGATTTTTTGGGTAAAGTGAGAACTAAAATGTTGTTTGTAAGTTCTGATACATAAAATATTACATTACAATGCATACAAAATAAATTAAATATTATTTAATGGAATAAAAGGCAGTAAATATGTTGAAGTTGACTCAAAGACACGATTGCATTATAAAGTCAGTCAGAAAGGTCAGTTTAGTCAGGAAGATTTGAGTCAGCAGTATGAAATGAAATGTTTGCACACTTTGTTTGATTGTTATCCTACCTTTTCTATGGTGATCTGGTCCTCTGTCGAATCAACCACAGACTGCCAAAAGAAAAAAATGTCAGAATCCCAACAGGGTAGTCCACTTCAAAACTTATAAATTAATATATGCACGTAATATTCATAATTATATAAAAATATCACATAACAACCCTACCGGTACTTAAAACAAACCATGCCATTGTAACAAGACATGAAAGGAAGTCTTCAATGAATATGTTATAAAATTTGTTTGTGTACCCTTAATTCTATAAATGTCTCCCATTTAAATAGAGGCACAATGAAAATTATATGTAATATTAATAAAAAAGCATTTTTTGACCTATTTTAAAAGTCACATACGTATAATGCATTGCCCAACAATGGAATTAAAACTAATATTCCAACAATATGCAGAAACAATAAAGCAACCTTCATAATTAATTTGACCCTGAAATATTTTTATGTTAATTCACAAGAGGTATGGCTCCCATGCAAGCCCACCCATGAGTGAATTTTCTGGAGAGCTTATTAACACTGCAGGGACCCTTCTCATGCCCGAACCAGGGGCGGATACAGCATCAATTTTGGGGGTGAGAGGGTCGTGGGTCATGACCAGGGTGAGGGAAATATGGAATACTCCCCCCACCCCTAGAGAGAGGGGCATTTTTACAGTAGGGAGTGCTATGCTCCACAATGAATATAAGTCAAACTTCTCTTATGTATTGGACTGGTGGCTATGTACTGGTATATACATTCCCTTTACTCCTTTACAAGGATACACGAAGTATTTAACTAATTAAAATTAAAATTTTTTGATAAAATTCGGGGTGCATGGGTGGGAGTCATTACCTCCGTAACCCTCTCTCCCCTTAATCCACCCCTGCTCTGAACCTTCTATTAAAAGCATAGTTTTCTCCCAATGCATAATGTGTGTTTGTTAAGCATTGCTACATTCCAAAATCCTAAAAAAAAAACTGCCAATCCATGGTCACCTTACACAACTGGTAATAATATTTAAGACGAATAAAGCAATACTATGACAAAACTTCATTAAAAGAATGGAATATCAGGCTATCAAAACACTGATTCAAATACTATAACCGGCTGTTATTTAGTTGGGATTTCATGTATTCCATCAACAAGGAAAACCCTAGATCAGAAAATTTCAACCCAGCAATGGTTTGGGTAGGAGGTTAGAGATAACAGGGAGCCCTATTTAACCATTGGATCGGAATGCCTGTTAGCAGGCCTGTTTATTTGACTAAAGAAAAACAGATTTTGAATTCAAGCGATGCATTTTGATGTATTCATTTCAAGTGGTAAATTTGAAAACCTTACACAGGACCAATTTTTTTATAAGAATAAAAAGGTTGCCTGATGAAAATTTTCCAGGCTGAAAAAAGACCCACATGTGTTGCGATACCTCCACTATAAAACAAGCTACAAGTGCACATTTAAACCAATCAAGTGCATGAAAAATAAAAGCAGCCCAAATAAGTGATCATCATGAAGAATTTTGCATGGTCTACTTTAGCCTGTATTATTAATTCACATTTTTCTCTGATTGACTGATGCCCAAGTCTTTTATCTTTTTGTTTTCAATAAAATTTTAAATATTTTTTAAATTATGGAATCTGTAAGGCAACCCCACCAGCACCTCTAGTTCGAGTCATCTGAAGATGCAGGTGGGATTGCCAGCAAAAATGTTGCCCTCAGACACCAAACATGGTAAAAACCCAGAAAACATGATTACATCAAACATTAACTGTGGAAAAACTAATTGTAAGAAATCCATAAGAATTATCACCAGAATCGGCAGTAAAATATGGAAATATTTTTTGAAAAAAAAAAAATTATGCACCAAGGAGTACATAATAAAATGGAATGTGTGAGGCACACAAGTAATTTCCAATGTCAATTTTTTGAGCAATGATAATGAATTTGAAATTTTTGCAATGAAAATCTTTGCAATGACATGATATGGGCTGAATTGACTCAAATAGTGCGCAATATGTACTGGTATATATATTAAATTTTTAAGAGGTGTTTCTGTAAATAGCAAGTAAATATGAAGAAAACTGTTTTTTTGAGCTTGCTGGGTATTGTTCTTGACTTCCATTTCGAAATTGTAGAGTATTAAAAAAGAAAAAATATCTTTAGCTAAGTGAACCACAATATTACAGGAAGAGGAATAGCTTTTACTATAGTTTTTTTAAACTAATTATGTTGATATTTCTGGGAAAAAACTGATTAAGAATAAGAAAACTAGATTGAAAGAAAGATTCAAGACTAGGGCCACAAATATTTTCATTCTTCAGACCATTACACACTTCAAAACTGCATGATGTCACTAACAAAAGCTTATAGCTGAGTCTTACAAACCAAAGCCCCATTCTAAATATAACTATATAAATAGGCAACCAAAGCAGTATTTATTAAGTCCAGTGTATTATCATGATTACCTTTCCTTGGTCTCCATTAGATGTGCACAGCCTACTAAAAAATTTTCCACCACCACAAAATAACAGAAAACCGGAAACAACACTTAGGTACTCGATTACTGAAATTTACTTCGTTAACACAACACAAAGACTAGGTATGTTTAGAAAAATGAATTATCTATGCTTAAAACTACCTAGAAAACTAAAAAAAGTAGCTATGATACTGACAACCACAAGGGTTTCTAATCATGTCAAAAGGTCAAAAATTTCTAATTATGAAGAAATGTCTACTCTTGCACTACAGGAGGCAAACAAAATTGACATTCATCCACATAAGTGTAAGATAAAAAAACCGTCAACAAAATGTTTCTCTAAATTGAAACTTTGAACCATAGAAAAAATAGAACAAAATTTATTTCTGATACTTGGAAAAAGTAATGACTGCTCTCTATGGACTGACTTCTACAATCCTCCTATAGGTACTTCAGTCATGAAACACTTTTAAATATTGCAGAAAATAATAGGCAAAATGTGAGAAAAAATGTTATATTCATCCAAAGTTTACATGGCAAAAATTCTGGAAGTCCAACTATTTTTTCTTTTCCAAACTTAACCACCTAAAAACACTAGTATTCTAAGTCATGGATGTAAAAGAAGCACAGAAAGTATGACTTGGATACCAAAGAACTTCTAACATGATCATGAATGGTTTATCCGTCCTTTTTGATAATTCTTTTTGCTCATCACCCCATAGTATGCTAGAAGCTGAAGCTCCAATTCAATTTATCTCCATACTGATGAAAATTCTCCAAAACTAAAATCCACCACTGCAATCACATGAACCAGATGTCTTAAGATGGTAAACTAACAATCAAACTAATCACCCACAAGTATTCATGCCACTTTGGACAGAAGTAAATTAACTTTCAACATATGTATATACATTTAATTATTTCTAGTACAGGAAATTGCTGTAAATGGCACCTGTGCACTGAATTGTTGTGAAAAGCTGTGACTACTGATTAATCAGTGTGATTCTCAAGGGGTAGAAATATTAATATTTATTAAATCGAGGCCCTTAAAGTTTTCATACAATTTCAGAACTGAAAACTACCTATACAACAGAAATTTATCAAGTTTTCACTTTATTCACCAGAAATTAGTGGTCAAATATGTAGATCCAAATGATTTTATGCAGGCCAACAAACGAAAGACATGTGCTATTAGAACATATGAAGATGTGGGATTCATACTGGTATGGCAGTTCGAGTGTTGGCTTCCCATCCTGTAAACCTGGGTTCTGCTTTGTGGAGGGTACTTCAAGTACAAGTGCTCCATCTGTTGGATGAGACTTAAAGCTGTGGTCCTAACTATGCCTTTCAAAGGGTGCAAAGCAAATGAGATTGCAGCCAGGTTCCTCTCCACCATTCCTTTCCTATCCTTTCCTATTGTCAAAATCAGGGGTCAGAAACCTTTAGAGATGGAAGAGCCAACAGGCAGGCAACCAGCTGCACAGCTACAATTCGACGGTGCTTAAATTTGACTTCCGGCAATGTATTTAATTGTCCAAATCAGGGAAGCTTTATCCACACTTCTTCCTACAATCATGCTTTCTATCCTGTTTGCAATATTCTTTCGAGTTTTGAAAATAAAATAATATTTAATGCCACAAAATTTATTACCAGCGAGTGTTCGTGTTGAAAAAAAATATCAGTCTTTAAGAGAGCTTTATATCCACATATATTAACAAATTGTTAACATACCTTAATTTAATATGAAATTCTCAATTTTAAATTTTGCTAAAATTTTAATAATACATACTAAATACTTTTTACAATACAATTTTTTATGTACCTAAAAGGGCATTAGCGAGTTTTTCTAAAATAAAACAAATAAGAATAATTATAATTTCTTGTGCATGGAACTTGAAGGATGCAATTTGACATCTTAAGTGCTGCATGGAGCTCGCGATCCACAGGTTGCCGACCCATGGCCTAAGACGTAAGTTACCCTCCACCAAATACTCATCTACCTGTCCATATCAAACTTTTTTCGTCTCTCTTTTTCTCCGTGAATTTCTTTTAAAGAGAAATACGATTTTTAGACACCTGCTTTCATAAAAACTGAGACTGCACACACCTAACTGGTGGTTTTTTAAAGTATACCGGGACTAGCCGCGGTGATAACTTTTTACGGGAGTCACCCGCAATGCACAATCGTGCAAAAGATCCACAGAGAAACAATCATTCGCCTTGACTGGGATTCGAACCCGGATCCCCCGATTTCCGGTCGAGTGCTTTAGCCAGTTAAGCTATCGAGGCGTCATTCTTCCCTGTGGATATTTGCGGACACTACTGGACAATCCACAAATATCCACAGGGAAGAATGACGCCTCGTTAGCTTAACTGGCTAAAGCACTCGACCGGAAATCGGGGGATCCGGGTTCGAATCCTGGTCAAGGCGAATGATTTTTTCTCTGAGGATCTTTCGCACCTAAATGGTGATTGAGATTGTGGGGATGAACCACAATAAGACCACAATTCCTCACCTCATCTTGAGACATGGCCTCCAATTCCGCAGCCAGACTGTTGGCTTTTTCCTCTTCTCCAAGCACACCACCCGATCTTGAGCCAAGCAAGAGTGTCCTTCCCTGCTCAAGACCCAGGGTCAACAGTTGGGCTTCCAGCTCTTCGTTCGCTTCTCTCAGGGCTGAAATTTAATGAAATATTAATATATTTTCACTAAAATATTAACAATACTTAACCCTAACACGGGCAAGGTGAGTCTCTTGGACTCATCGCATCACATTTTTGAGAATTTTTTTATGTTATTGAAATGTCAGCATGTTGTAAATTTTTTACTTCTTCTAATGGTATATTTCCTATAAATTAGAGTAATTCAAACTTTTTTCGGAATTAAAGCAACTTAGAAATAATTTTTTTCCCTGAATTCCCACAAATCCGGGCAAGGTGAGTCTGTTTGCACGAAATGTAAAAAGTAATGTGCATTTTATAAATATTTGGTTTGAATTGTCAAAATAATGTAAAATTATCACTATGTACATGTAACGATAAATATTTGGTGTATTATGTAGTGTAAACAGAAACAATTAGTCAAAAGAGTCCACTGTACTCGCTGTTTGACCATGTATGAAATTAATAAGTAATGTAAAACTTTTGTTAAACAAATAATAATCAATTTTGTGTTAAATGATTCTATGGTGCACAATATGTACAGATTGATGCAAAAAGTAATATTTTTCACTGTTTAATAGTTTAAATTAAAGGCAAAAGTAAAAAGGGTCCATTGGACTCACCTTGCCCGATTACGCCAGAAAAATATGTTGCCCGTATTAGGGTTAAAACTAATGCATCAATATTGATTCATATGAAGTCGAAAAATTAAGATATTTATGAAAGTTATAAATTTTAATAGATGAGAGCATAAAATCTTCATAATTATGATTGCACTACCATAAGACATCAATTCCATTAATCCAATGATACACTTTGATTTTGTATACAACATGGAAAGTTTTGACAATAGAACAATGAAGACAAATATGTACTAAATATGCTTGAAGTTGCTGTGCTGTTAAAATGCTGTTAAACAAAATACATTGAGCTGCATGATATTACACAACCAGAACATAAAATCAGGCAATGCAATGGGATTGAATTATGAGCAAAAATTTCAATTTTGGAGATAAAATATGTAACTAATACCGTATAATTTCAAGTATTTACATGATAGCTTCAACACTGTTCCATTAAAATGCACATTATGACTGCAATAACAATTTTTTAAGGCTTAAGCATTTTGATAACTTCACAAAAAAGTTAAGATTATATCCTGGTCTGAAAAGCTAAGCACTAGCAATCTATATACATAAAATTACATGGGAAATTATCTTATCTTATGGATTACAGCAGAATATACACAGCATAATCTGAGAGACATTAGTGAAAAGACAATACGGAGATTATATTTTCAGGGTTTATCCGGTGGAAGTCTAATTCTAATAAAAATATTTTTTTACTTTACTATTTGTGGAGAGGCCAGCCAGTTTTAATAAAAGTATGAGAGTTAGATGTAGTTACCAACCATGCAATGAAAAGAAAGAGTAGAGCTAAGACAAACCTCTATTTTCCTCTCTCAGTGTTTGGACTTCCATATGCAATTCTGCCGTATGAGATGTTCGACCAGATTCTCGCTCTGATGATGTTGAAGAGACTGATGCACTGCGATCACGGAATGTACTTGAGAGTGTCTGAGAAGCCCTCATAGCCTGAGCTTCTGCTTTCAACCTCTCAACTTCAGCCCTCAACTCTTCAACAAGCTGAAAGAATAAGCATTCAATTAGTACTTACATATATGGATTCCATTTTATATTGCAACATTTCAGAAGTCCTGTTCATCAAAAACTATAAGATTTAGAAAAATGAGAGGCAATGACAAGTACATTTTCTTATTACATATATGCATATTAAAATCGAGATATTACATATTATTTTATCCAGGAAGCTGCCGTATAGAATTATCAATAAGAGGAGAGAATGGGAATGAAATTCAAAGCAGAGCATTCAACAAAAAGCATCTTGATAACAATATTGACTATATACTTGAGTCACACAATCTGGCACTGTCGGGACTTGATGCTGGATTTGGGATTTAGCCGGATTCACAGTACATACTATGATAGTAATCCGGGATAATTTGAGTGTCTGCAATGTTTTTCACTGAGGAATTTGATGCGTTACAACAAAATGAGGTGAAATCTATATAATCAGCACCATGCTACCAAGGCATCTCGCTAACTGATCCTGTGCCATTACCAGCAACTCCTCTCCTTCCCAAGACATTGGTAATATCCTAAAATTTTGGCCATTCTGGGTGCACAAATTCATTATTACTTTATATCTTTTCATTGAACTGATTTGGCAATGGGGATCAGACTTACAAAAAATATTGGGGGGCCCTAACCGGGGATCTTGCCCTGGGAAATTTTATAAGTAGTGAGTTTTAAGTTTTTTAAGCATTTTAGAAGAGTCATATGATCAACATTAGAACACTGATAACTCGAATCTCGTTATCTGAACACTCTGGGGAAAATCGACAAGCCTGACACATTATTTCCTCACACCCATAACGAATTTTTGAGGGGGCTCGGGACCCTTCAGGCCCCATGGAGTCGGCGCCACTGCATAATATAACTTAATTAATTTCTTGAATTATTGGGGGGGCTCCGCCCCCCCAAACGAATTATTGAGGGGGCTCGAGCCCCCTCAGGCCCCATGGAGTCGGCACCTATGATGGGCATCTTACATAGAAATAAACTTTGGGTTAAAAACTTTAAATATTTGTGCGTGATTATTCACTTCCTGACACCAAGGGCAAGAACCCACACTTTAAAACGTGCGACCTGAGACTTTAGGTGACGGGCCAGTACATTACAGTAGTCTTTTGAACTATAACCTGATGATAGATAACCATGCATAGATTTACCTTAGCATTTCTCATGGTGTCCCTCTCACCAGCTTCCTGAAGACTGCTGGCTTGCTTTTGCAGTGATTCCAATTCGGCTCGGGCATCATCCTGGCCTAACAAGGCCTCGTTTGCCTCCTTGCGCAACCTATCAATTTGGCTACGCGCCTTGTTGGCCTCCTCTACAGCAGCAGCGCATTCTTTCTCCAGGGTTTTCAACCTGCAAGGAGTACAAAAACATAAAGAATGAGAAAATTGATTATCTTTTATGAATGGTTGATTCTATAGCAATGAGCAGTAATTTAGGAGATTTTGTATACATGCCCATGTTTACTGCATAAAAAACACACCACAATGATGAACATAAAACTAGTCTATGAAGTGAAAGTGGTTAGGATGGCTTTACAACTTCAATAAACAACTGTTACACCTTTCACATTTTATCCTATCAATTAGAGGCCCCTTAAAATTGCACAATTCTTAAATAAACTTCCAAAAACTGATGGTAGAGTCAAAGGAGAACCTCATTAAAACTTGATGCACTGATAGACAGTTGCTGTCACATCACTGTCTTAAATCTCTTTAGCCAGAAAAAAAGGATGGACTGTTGAGAGCAATAGCAATGATAAATGAAATAATATCATGTACATTAAGAACATTTTTGTAAGCAGATGGGTTGCTATTTCTAGGGTTTTATTTGACATAAATTTACTAAAATGAACAAAGTAATATCAATGAAAGTTACTTAATCTCTTCATTCATGAAATGAAAAGGGTATTTTTTTCCAATTATAGATGAAAACCTCACAAATGGAATTTATATCATACAAATTTATGATAGCTAACAAAAATTTTAACAAAATAAAATGTTGAAATTCACAGTAACTTGGACAGAGTGATTACATTGGTTAATGTTCAAGGGGCTATGGCATGGTAGGAGGTGCACTTATGATTAGCTACATGTTCGGATGCTGTGGTAGGATAATAATAACAAACTATAAACCAATAAACACAGCACACAATCCATCATCCATGGATATCCATTTTCTGTGATAGGCTCACAAAAAGGGGCCCTACATATCACATCAGCCCATTCTTTTAACAGGGCCCAGGGTAGGTCTCGGTGACCTTGTTTCATCATTATTCACTGGAAGCTACACTGAATTCAAATACATGTCTTTTAATCTGCAGCAATTTGCTCCAAAAAGTCTTGCATACAAATGTATACGAAATAAATTTTCCAGCATTCCATCGCATCATTAAATTTAAAAACGTAATAGAATTTTCCATCACCTGATATGACAGTTTTCAAGCTCCAGTTGTTTCTCTCTTTCAAGACGAGAGATTGCTTCACGATTCCTCCTTACTTCTTCTTGAAGTTTTTCTGCTGATCTCAGCTCAACCTCTCTCAGCTGTTCTTCCAACATGACCACTCTATAAAGATAAGAGGCAACTCTCATTCAATCATTCATTTAGAGTTCATTTTAGAAATTCTTGTTCAATAAAAAATATGCGAGTGAGACAACATAGAGCATTAGCAAATATAGCAATGCTAACTAGCACAAACTTGGGTAAAACTTGAGGCATTTACAATTATATCACACCCAAGGGAGTATCAAGAATTATTTTCTGGGGGTGGCACAAGGGCCTGACAGGCAAATGGTCTTCTTGTATATGAGATTAGGAACAACAAACATTCAACAATTACTATGCAAAATAATCTCTTTATTTAATATGAAATTAAATGACTAAGGCTCCGTAATGTACAACACAAAACGAATAAAATGATAAACCGTATTAAAAATCTTGTCCATTTTTTTAAACGTCAGAAGTGGCCACATACTCCTCCCTAAATCTGCCCATGATCACACCAAGTTCCTTCAAAGTCAGAGAAATTCTCATGAGAATTTTTTGGTTACTGCTAAACATGATTAAACCTTTCTAACCCATCACTGCTTCTGGGAAAAATTAAATTCAAGACTTCTCATTATAAAAATGTGAAAATTTTCTACTCAATCATAATTACTGCGGCTGCTACATATTTTGCCATAAAATTTTACACCAAATAAGAACATGTAGTTTAAATATTTCCTGAATAGAGCTAAAAGTATAAATTTTTGATGTTACCCAGAAGCAACATTGAGTTATACTGAGTTAAATAATTATAACCATAAATTTTGTCATGACAAGAAAATAAAACTCAGACATTACCAATTATGACACAACAAAAATTTCAATTACTTGAAAAATGTGATAAACAATTTTTTTAACAAAAAATAAGGTAAAATGTGGTGTATGATAGGAGGTAGTTTACATGAAATAATATCTGATCACTCCTACTCGAAAAAATAAAAATACAACATATTCATCAAATATTGAATTTAAAAAGTAAAAAAAACAAGGCGGAATAAATCAAGTGGCCTTTATTTCCACAATATACCTACTTAAATAAATTCTTAGAATAAAAAAATCAAGTAGAGAAATCCTGCATTATCCCCTTCGTAGGTGACATTGCATACCTCCCACGCAGTGACTGGGGGGGGGGGGGGGGTAATGAGTAATGGGTTTTAAACTGATATTAACACTTTTCTTGATCGAAGAACTTAATTTGTTGAAGAAATCTATTGGAAATTCATGATTTTTCAATATTTTTTATTCTTTTACGAAGGAAAAAAATGTGATTTTATGCTTCGAGGGCCCCCCCCCCCTCCTACAGTTACCCCACTGCTCCCAGGTACCCCCCAATAAGTTTTGAGCTGCCTCTTCATAAAAAACAGCCTTAATACGATCCTGGAACTAATTCCAATAACTTTTTTTTTGCAACAAAGTTGACCTATTCTATTAAAATTCATACAAACCAACAAGGCTACTGACAAACATAACCTGTACAATCATTTCTCTTCAACAACATTTGAACAAAAACTGATGACGCTTCACTTCTTTTTTTAAGAACTAGCAAGCCATCCGGCTTTGCTCGCAAAGGATAGTACGAAGAGAAGTGGAAAACTTGGAATTCATGATCACATAGTAGGATTTTTAGGCTTGCTGAACAGCAAAAAATGGCAAAAAAAACGATTTCCCTAAAACGCGCACGGGATAAGCTTACATCCCGCTCTACAACATTGATCACTATGCGTAGGTGTGCAGACCCTTACACATCGTGTAAATGCGTACCCCAGCAGTGGCGCAGCGAGGGGGGTGTTTTTGGGGATAAACCCCCCCCCCTCCCAGAGCCCAGATAACTTTTTAAGTTTAATCTATTTAACTTAATAAGATTAATATTACTTATAGAATAATGTAAAAAATTAATAAAGTATCCCTCAGAAGGGCGTAAAACTCATCATCTGAATCATTTACCATAAACTTTTTCTGGGGGAGGGCCACCGCCCCTCCCGCTTCCCCTGGAGGGTATTCCATACCCCCAAACTCCCCAGTATTAGTTGCGACTAAAACCCCCCCTAGACTTCATTCCTAGCGGCGACCCTGTACCCCAGCAAAAAGGTTTGCACCGAGAGGATAAATAATAATAGTAGTATCCTTTGAGTGACGTTTTCCTTTGATCGCGTGAAAAGGTGTGCCTACCACGCAGGATGTCGAACCACAGAAGTTGTATGACGTGACGTAACAGAAGGTATAATGCGAAAACGACGCGAAGGTCGCGTCGGACCACGACCCTCTCTCGGTGGTCATGGTCGGACCCAACCGAAAGTGGCACTACGGGATTCGTGAGCATGATATGCACCTATAATAATAATGTTTATTGACGGAAGAATTATCCAATTACAAATTTCAAGTCAAAAAAGAAATAGAAAATTTTTAAGCTCTTGATCATACAGGATATAGTCGTATAAACTTTCTGCAAAATCACACGGTAAGTAGAAAAAATAAACACAGGTGTTAATACATAAATAATAAATATAAAAACTAGTGATGGGTCGATTCCAAAATTTTATCGATTCCGATCCCGATTCCGATTCTGACATTTCGATTCCGATTCTACCGATACCGATTCCATCGATTCTGATGCCATAGGCTCCAAGAAAAATATCAATTAATTCCAGGCAACAAGAAAACTACTTTTTTAAATATTACTCTGTGAAAGAGTCAGTTGACAAAAGAATCTTTCATATCATTGCTATGTAATTAAAATATAATAGCTAAATTTCAAAACAGAACATGCCTGAAAAGTGGTGTTACATGATAGGTATTACTTTAGAATATTGGCACTCATATATGTCGACAACATATATATATATATATATATCCAAACTACAAGGGAGAGCCCTGAGTACAGGAATTTTCATAGCTGTAATAAAGATTACATACTACGTATATGAATCATGTAATATTTGGCCCTTTCAAATTCTCAAGCAGAAAATCCAATTATTCTACATGCTCAGCCAAATCTTTTGCAAGTTTTGACTTCTCCATGTTACAGTATTAATTCCTGCAGAAAATTGCCTTTTCCTACACAGGTGTGTTATTGAGCAAGTACTTTCCCACCAAAATTGCAAGATTTTGGAGACTTTGGAATTTTTATTAAAAATTATATCAACGATTTGTTGGATCTTGAATCTTAATGGAATTCAAGTGGACGAAGCGAACAACTATAGAACTAAACTTTAGTTTTGTAGAGCCAAAAAAAATGCTATACTTCTCACGTCATTCAATCAACCTTAAAATCTCTTGCTTTTTTAAGTTCAAGAAAGAAACTAAACGCTGCAAATGAATATTACATCGGACGGACGCAGTAATAAAAAAGGCTAAAAGAGCCTTGTGGGGTGAAAACTCCCCCTACCGTGCGACTCTCCTCGGCGAGGGTGGAAAGGGAAAAAGGGTATCGCTTGTTGCCTTTCACGGAAACAGTTCATTTTTCTCTCTCTTAAGCATGCTGACTTAATCTCTTCACTTTACTTCAATACCCGAGGCATATTTCTTACGCGCGGGATGGTTCCGAAAAATATCCAATCCTTAGTATTTTCACTCGAGTAATGCGCTAAATGGTCTAGTCGATCTATACATAATCCTTTTTAACATCCTCAGTTTATTGTTTTAAGTCAATGAAGACGATTATCCATGCTTTAAATGACGATTTGCAGGACTAATGTTTTAAAAAACTTAAAAATCGGCCCCAGTTACCGAGCCTCAGAGGTCCGCGGCGTGTAGGTCAGCCTTGACGCACGATTGAAAAATCGTTCTTATTTCCTTCGTCGCAAACTTTTTTTCAAGATTTCTACTTAGTACTCTTTAAAAATCTCTACTTTATATTGTGGTTCAAATTTTCCGAGTTATATTTTTCGTAAACGAAAGATAATGTCTACTTAATGTCAAATTCCACGTGAAAAACGGGTCGGCCATTTTGCGTTGTAAAACCAGACAGATGAGAGCCAAAATCTTCAAAAGTCATTGAAAGTATAGGCAAAGCACCATATCAAAGGGATATTGCGTTTTTTATTCCACAAAACTCATATCAACGGAAAACCACTTGGACAAATTCAAAGGATTTTGAGGAAAAACGATATCTCGTGTGGCATTGAAAAATTGGTCATGTTTGGGCCTCTGTATCTCACTAAAGGTTCGCAATTATGTAAAATGGCATATAAATCAATATTTGCTGATGATTTATGAGTATTTACGCTGAGTTTCCAGTCTTTATCCCCAAAAAGGTCATTTTGGACTTTATTCAAGCTTTTTCCGATTTCGGACCAGTTAGCGCGGGGTAGGAACTAGGAAGACGATCGGCCGCCGCGGCTGGCGTAAAGGTATTCGGCGCCTACATCGACAACAACAATAGTGTATTCGGCAGACTGAAACTACCAGGCCAAGGCATTAGAATGACTTATCGGCTTTAAAAACTGCATTAATACACGAGTTTCATGATAGCGCTTCCTGTCGGCAGATTGCTGGCCCTACTAGCCTCGAAAGCTCTGTAGCCTTAACTACTCGACTCGACATCCGTAATGCTACTCGAAACGCTCGAGTCGAGTACCAACTACTCGATCGACTTGAATTTTCGAGTACTCGCACATCCCAAGAAGATATGTGTTTTGTTATTACGATTACGTGGCGCGAAAATTCAAATGACTGTTGGAAATGCGGTCGTATATTTTGTTGTTTGAAGTACTGCTGGAATCGGAATCGATTTTTCGCCTTGGCAAGTACTCGTTTTCGATTCCGGTTCTTGGCCGAGAATCGAGGAATCGAAGAATCGAGGAATCGAACCGACCCATCACTAATAAAAACAACTTCTCAGATTAATGTAAAAATAATAACTATGTTATAACTTTGGTCCCAATCCGTACGCCCGTATGGAAACGCATAGCCAACAGTCAAATACAAGTCCTTTTCTGTATATATCGATAAATTTACGGATGTTGCTATTTTTCCTTTTTACTAGAGAAATTATATCAAATGAAAAATTGTAAACCAAACTGATACAGCTGTAAAAAAGTCTCTGAACCGAGCTTCATTAAATTTTCGGGAATAGCGCGGGGGTGTTTTGAAAGCTCCCCGTAATTCGGACTGCAACGGACTTCTTGCAAGGGGCAATAGGCGTAAATTTTATTGGCATTAAGGTTTTATTAATTTTTTCGCCTTTTAATTGCTTCAAATGTGAACGAAAAACAGTTCTACGCAATAGCTGACCAGCGCGGATGATCATCAATCAAATAATAAAGCTAAAAACAGTTCTAAAGCAAGTTAAACCTGCCTCCTTCGAATAAATACCTCATTAAAACTATTAGAATGCTCCATTTTCATTGAGAAGGACAGGTTATATATATATTTTCACTGATTTTAATGTCCACCCGGCAGTATAATTAAAGGGAAAATATTTTAATATGTACTATATAATTGTTCACATGGATTTACACACAGCCGTCATAAAGTATCAATAAGATTAGATTAAGTCATCGTGGTCCATCGGTAATATGAGACTGTGTTTTACAACATTTGCTTGTTTCTTGAGACAGATCAAGTTCACTACAATATTTATTGTATTTCTCACATATTTCAATTTATGGTGAATTTTTGGCATAGTATGTAGCGTTATTACCGCCATAAGTATATGTATTCTACTGAAAACTTTCTATAGCAGTCATCTATTGTAATTAAACATAAAGAGGCAGCAAAAAGTTATTTCTACTTTTCTCTATCGCAGAATGTTAAAAGTAATTTGACATCAATCAAGGGTTGCTATGGAGACATCAACTTAAAGGACTGACCATATCATATCCCGCCCACTCCCTTGAGGTCCAAGACAATGAAGTCATTGTCCGGACAGCGATATGGAAGACGCGACGCAATACGTCATCTCCATTTAAGAGGAGAAATTGGTCAACGAGGACGGACGAGGAATATAAATCCAAAAGGCTTGAGGATGGCATTCCAAATCATTTCGGACGCCGATCGCGGTGCACGGCGCCGCGTAAATAAAGGAATCGCCACCAGACGAAGTGCGCTGAGTTATAGCCCATCACAGTCGGGAGGCGTCGATAAACTTCATCATACCCACTCTAAATCGGTCAATTGAGTGCCCAGCGTCCAGCAACGATCATATACCCTTGCGTCCAGACTGGTCCAGACATGCATACAAGCGCGCAACTGCAGATGTACGCAAATGGTTACCACGCAACGGATTCATCACCCCCGCGCGAATGGTCGTGCTTCGACTTTTTTACGTGACGTATCCATTGCTCAAACATTGGCACTTTCTGTTGAAACACTCTAATACTTTTTTTTAATTTTCATATTCTAATTTATAAATAATTACCGAGCTTTGGATGGGATTCAAATGGTTAAATTCAATGGTTGTCATTGTTGTGGATTTTCATAATTCGTTTGTTTTTTTTAAACGAATAAGATTGCAGATTTTATTTTTAAGCAGTTAAAATAAATTTAGAAATATTACGACACCATCATCTCAAAATTTTCAGACTGTAAATAAAAACTTAAATACTACTGAAAAGTTTAAAACGTAGGAAAAAATACTATCATTGTTTGAGAATCATTTAAATCATAAAAAAAACTTTCTCGAATATTTAAATCAAAAACGGCATTTTTTCTAATTTAAGTGATATTAGCCCTTTCAATAACGCCGAACTCTGCCTTCGTTACAATTTGTATGCAGAAATTCTCTAAATATCAGCCAAATACACGAAAGCCAGAGCAACCATTTAGGATAAAATAGCGATATTTCATCTCAGCCAGTAGAAAACTGCTGATAAAAATACATATTTCTGAAGGTTATTGCAGAACTACTTCCCTGTGTCAACTCTTCCTTTTAACAATCCAGGAGAAACAATTGATTTGCGCGTGTATTTTGAGATCAAGGAAAAGAAATTTTTGAACAAGCCTTACAGATTGCTAAGAGGGGAAGACTTTATCAAATACTAATAAGCAAGGTCTGAAAGACGGGAAAATGCGGTTGGCTTTGAAAATGTTCACGGCTAACACCAGAAAATTTGAGGATTCTGAAAAAAACGGGTGATAGCACGAAACGATAGCGATGTGGACTAAGGTCTCCGAGTAAAGGTCAGGTGAAGTAGGTTGCCCACATCTTAAATTTTTCGGTATCGGGTATTTTGGTAGTCACCAGTGAAACACTTAAATACAATTTACCCTCTCAAGGTAATTTACCTTACAGGCACACAATCTGAAGCTTACCTACCTTAAAATAGGCACACCTATTTAATAACCATTCATCCAACTTAATTTGCATAAATAACGGTTTCAATCGCTCTAATTATACAGGTAATTAGGGCGATTGAAAATAATTACGGCGATTGGGAACTGTATGGTAAATGAATCTCGTACAAATGAGCAGTATTATACGATAGTAAAATTGGTTATCGCAGCATATACATAAAAGGGCTGTTTTAGACCATTGGGGTCATTAACTTGACATTGATCTGTATTTTTCTGAGGATGGATAGGGTTTGGATACTCAAAATTACCCGATATCATTCAAGTTTTGGATAGTTATTTCGAGGATAGTAAATTTTCTCAAGACTAAGGGCTGTGTGTTCCAATGGGGAATATGCGCAATTTTTTAAAAGTACTATAATAAAAAGGTGCCAACATCAAATGTACTCGCCGAAAATCTGGCGGATAAATAATGTTTTTTAGCCGAGTTATGAGTCTTTAAAAATTAATCTTCATCGGCTGCTTAAAAACACGACGTCATCTGAGCGTGACGTCACGGTACGGTATCCACTGATGACAGACTAAGGAAACGGATAGAAAATCGGTCTATGCAGGGGCTCAAAACGCAAAATTGGCGAAAATAATTGCTATTTTTACTTCGATATCTTGCATTCAAGGCTCTACTGCTCTACTCTCCAAGAGAAGTGAATGGTGTACCGTCCGATGACGTCAGAAGGTGGTCCAGGTCACGTGACTTCAAGCGATATTTGAGCACTTTTGATTAGCATTAGACGTTTGTGGAATACTAGGAGAGTTTTAGCTTTTATATTAGGACTCGTGAGGAAAATTTCTATTCAGTGAGACTTACTAGCGTCACTAACAAGCTTCATGCATGTCATTGTCATGGTTACGAGGGACGCAAAAACATTCATTTTAACGAGATGGTTTCCGAAACTTACGCGAGTCTCGGGTTATTCTCTGATATCGAGTTATTAATACTTCTCCTTAAGACGACGCATCACTCCCGCTAACCCAACAGCATTTTGTAGTCTTTTAGAGACTTGATACACACTTAAAAGTTACGCTATCATCTACAATTCTTACTTTAATCGTACTTTCCAATAAGGAATAAAGCGGATTGGCAAGTAATATTTCGTACGCACCTTGCCTGAAGAGTGGCATTATCCTGTTTGGCTCTCAGGTATTTGTCGTCTGTGCTCGACTGGTTATCCGCCAAGACACTGACTTGCTGCTGAAGAAGCCGGATCTGTAAGGAGAGAGAAAAAATAACCTTAAACACATTTTTTCAAAGAATACCAAACTATGCCCATCGATAAAAATGACATCCCATCGTAGAAACAAAAAATAATGAATGCAGAGAAAGGACAAGGAATGACGGACGAAGAAATTAATGAACCAAAATTAATATTAAAATTCTTGCACGAATAATAATAATACTCCAATAACCAAAATTTAAATAACTTGAGAGGTACACGATGCGAGACCATGGTCTTATGATCCGTCCGTTGGATGGGACGTTAAGCCGTTGGCCCCCTTGGCGCCTTTAATTAGGAGCAGGCTTTATTCCGACGACAATTTTTTTCACATCTGTTATGGGCGTGAATCGGCTGCTTCAGCTTTTCTTTTAGATAATAGAGTTGTAGATAATAGAGTTGTGATATAATAAATGTACATTCATCACTCGAAGCTCAATTATAGGTACCTATACATAATCAATTATAGGTGTGAATATATAGGCATCAGAAAAATAAAATTCGAAAGAATACGTTAAGGGAAAAGTATTAGAAAAATATACACTTCAGAAAAAAAACATTTTTTAGAAATTTCGGTTTAAAAAAATTGATCGATGATGTGTAAAACGGACATTAAAGTGTATGAATCAACACAGAAATGTCTCTCATAAGTTTTTTTATTGTATTGGAATTGATCGCTTCGTTTGCATGACGGAACGCCTCGAACTAAGATGTCTTGCTTTGTGGTTACCGTCAGTACATTACTTTTTCCCTCTGTCGGCAAATCAAGAGGTGTTGTGAAGGAATCACCCGGTTTACAATACTGGTTAAAAAGGTAGCTTACCTCCCGTTAAGTGAAAGAAAGTAACGGCTAATACACCAATGATACACTTCTGCAAGCCAAACAAGTGAGGAACGTCCCCGAACAAGCGATGAGATTACCCTAAAAAGAAGTCTCCTACGGCCAACTACTAGTATTGTGTACAAGTAATTCATTGCATAACGTGACCCACTTCTGTTTGGCAGGGAACTCGGTGGAGGAAAACAAACATCTATGGATTCGAAGAAGGAAACACGAAAAGGAATGCAAAGGGAAGTTTAAATGCAAGAAAATTACAAATGATGAGAATACAAGCGATTCAATGGTGTGAGTACATCAGGCACGTCAAAGATTACGAGTGGTCCATTATTTAGTGAAAAGCCGAACATCGCGTTGCTGTAGCAATAGAATCATCGAAGCATTGTCTTGAGTAGCTTGGGCGTTACCTAATATGGTTAAATTAAATTTCAACCGTAGAATACAAAGCTAAGATCAGCTTTGGTAAAAATATTTGCAGATTTTCCAACACAAAAGAGAACTCGTTTAACTCTACCGCTGAATGCGCTGAATGTCGCCATTTCTGTCTAAGTGCATTGATCTTACGGACGGAAGCGACAGTTATTGGTCTTCCGAACGCAATTAATGGACGAATATGATGACCAATTTACGAAGCAATCGTCCAATCATTAAGGACGCGGTAACCAGAAGTGCTGCAGGGCATGGCGAGACGGTAGCTTCAAAGGGAGTAATATTGTGGTTTACTGAAGTTATTTATGACACAGACTACGGGCTTCAAATAAAGCATGCGAACAAAATAAGTTAAGGTCCATAGAATAATCAGCAGTCGACTGCTATAACCCGCTACGCGCCGCGAAAGGACTATTAATCGATCTAGATTCGATCGATTAGCAAAATTGATATAGTTAATCCTGGATCTCAGAATGAACCGATGACTAAGCATATCGATGGCTTGACGTTCTAACAAGTATCTCAAAATTTGGCCGGTCTGACACCAAACAATCTTCAACAAAGTGTAATAATATTAAAAAATAAAATTTAGGCAAAAACAGGTCTTTGTTGGCAAATGTAGGTATGCTTATTTTTCAGTTTCATGAATTTTAGGTTTTTAATTTTATCGTAAAATTAGAAAAAATTAACAGTTTTTTTGCTCTCCTGAAAAGTTGCTATTTTTGAGATGCGTGCTGTTAGAACTTATTGTTAGCCATCGATAAGCGGCAAAGTTAAGTTACATTCGCAGACAAAGAATAGCATAAACATTGTTAGAGATACCAATTGGAGATAAATTATACCGCTAAAATTATATTAACTTTCAATTTACTGAAACGCGGCAAAGAATGTAGCAACAACAATGTTTCAATTTCGTGCTCGTGAGGGAGAAATTGTTCGCCAAAACATGAGAATATATATTATAGAATATATATTTATCATGCTCTAGGCATCACCCAAGGAACAAAATACAATTTACAATGCAAAGTAGCTCACCAAAATGCTCATTTGGTACATGAAAAATAAAACAAAAATAGCTGTTAACACAAAAAAATTAGATACAGCAGTAAAGAAGTGAATTTAGCAGTATGATACCAAAATAGTAACTTGATAAAAATATAGAATTATTTAGATTTTCCTACGTTGGTAATATGTCGGCTGTGATTTATTTAACACAGTAAATTTAATTTTTCTCTGCATTGAGTAGATTCATGTATAACTAATTTTTGAATGCATGGGTGGAGTTCCTCAGTCGTAAATCGTCGGTGAGAGAATCAAAAAATTTAGATGTCGTAGTGAGAAATTATTTTTGGTACGCAGTTGTACATGAAATTGAATAACTCGAAGAATTTTCCTTTGTGAGAGATGCCATCTGATTGGTTTCTGACCTATTCTCGAACATTTTCCCGACAAGTTAATTAGGATTTCTCTCCCTGAAAATCTTATAGAGAAGAACTCCAAGTAAATATTTCCTTCGGCCAGAAAGATTTACCCAGCCCAGGCTGATTCTATACCGTGACACATGAACATCTCTTCTTGAGTCACATGCATATCTTACAAATGAATCAAGTTGCCTTTGTAATTTTTTATCCTGCTCCTTCGGTACGTCATTATGTACGATATTACACAAATCATAGAAAGGGAATACCAAGATGAAGATTAGCACAATGAAGGGGAGATCAAAATATCGATGGCCAAGTTTTAACAACACGTATCTAAAAAAAAAAGCAACTTTTCAGGAAAGCAAAGAAAACAATTAATTATTTTTTGTACATAATTTTAATTGAAATAAAAAATCAAGAGTACATAAAACTGAAAAATAAGCATACATTTGCAAAAAAAGAGTTGCTTTTTGCTTAAATTTTATTTTTTATTAACAGTATTAGCAGTAATAACTCAGAAAAGCCAAATTTTGAGATACGTGCTGTTAGAACTTAGCCATCGTTATTTCTCTTTCGCCAGCAATAATTATTTTGATTTTCTTCTTCCTAACTCACGAAAGGGTGTTAGGATAATTGGGACAGTGGCGCAGCGAGGGGGTGGGTTGGGCGTAAACTCCCCCCCCCCCCCCCCAGAGCTCAGAGAAATTAGAAAATTTTATCCATTTCACTTAATTTGATAAATATTGATTATAGAGTAGTGTATGGATTGATAAAATATCCCTCAGAAAGCCGTAAAACTCACCATTTTTAACTATTTATCATAACAATTTTCTGGGGGAGGTCACCATCACTCCCGTACTAGTTGCTGTTAAACCCCCTTCCCAGCCTTAATTCCTAGCTGCGCGCCGGAATTGGGAAACTTCAAAATGGCAGGGGAGATCTCCTTTACGAGCAACCATCAAAGCAGCCGACATCGACGTGTAAACCCAGCTAAAGAGTTTCTGCGTTTCAAATTCGACCCATCGCAAACGTCCTCCGCAAGACATTCATGAATAAAATTACGCCCTCTTGACGTTCTTACGAAGTTCTTTTTTTTCTGGGTAGGAAGCGCGCGCACCACGATGGTACGATGACTAAGCCGCCGAGTTTCGCTGCCGCGCCCATATGCGTTAAGTGGACGCGAAACGCACAAGCGGGGCCCCATTCGACCTCGAATTCCACTTCGACCGCGGAAAAAGATTTTTTCCCCCCAAGTCCTTTCACAGCAAACGAACACAATCCTGTCTCTCACTGGAAACGTGTTTGTTGATTTCCTCCATGCCCAGCGGGGTTTCGCTGGGAGGGGTGTCCTAAGCTTCTCTGAAAGTGTGGATTTCACACTTTCAGAGAAGGGGGGGGGGAGTAGTTCACTTCCCTAGATCACATATCACCACGAGGATTTCTTAAATGGAATTTCAAAGGTGTCATGAAATGAAAAACCGGGATTTGAACCCTGAACTCCTCGTGCAGAGTCTAAGAGCTCTACCCACTAAAGTAACACGCTCCCCGCAAGAAACTTAAACACATCAACAAGGGCGTAATCAGGATCAAAACTAGGGGGGCAAGCCATGGTTGTTCAAGTTGTAGTTAAGATTTAAGCATGGAAGAGGTGAATGAAATCAACATTTTACGGAAATTGTAACAGCTCTTTATTAGCTTTTAAAATTATTTGCTTGAATAAATATTATTTTCCTTAAAGAAATTTGCTATTTTTGCTTCTGGGGGGGGGGGGGGGGGGGCGAGGGGGAGCTGACCCCTCCCGCCCCTCGCTGGGTACGCCCATGCGGCATGCACATCAAGGTGCAGCCCAACGATAAAAGTGGAAGGGTAATGTTCTTAATCTTTTTTCTCTTCATTTCACTGGAATATATTTAATTATGAATATTTTCGGTTATTGTATTCTTATTACGTTTCGTATCGGAGCCGACTAAGAACTGAATGCTCTGCATCTTTAATCGAACTTGAGCAATGCAAAAATAAAATAGGAAGAACAATGGCAAAAGATGATATTTTACCAAATACGACACGTATTTCGAAAGAAAATTCTTTGAGGCTGCCAAAATTGAGTACAAGTTGAACATAGACATAATCCAATGTTTACTACTCATTAGAATATTCTGTGATTAACTAAGGTGATGAAAATTGAGTGGGTATCAAATTGCTTATTGGTGATATTCATAAATATTTTGCGTAAGTGATAAATTGAAGACCCAAGATTACTCGGTATAACCCCATTATTAACCATTATTATTAAGAAAATTCATTACGCAGTGGAAATTTGGTATCAAGAATCTAGAAGGAAACAAAGGAAAGCACTTATATGTTCAAAGTATCCTAAACAAGAAGTGACATCATCAGCCTTGAGTCGTGACGAAATATATAGCTCAAGGGCAGTACACCTCTCCGCTTCCTGTGGTCGGTAAACATCCTATCCCCTTGAGGAAACAATGTCATGTGACTTGGGAAAAGGAAGTCGCTTGGAACGACATAATCCGATTATTAAATCTGTTACCCTAAGCTCATTGAAATTAAAAAAATATATTCGTAAGTCTACTAAGGTATATACTTTATTGTATACTATACTACATCGAGAGCATTTGTTTAAATTTAAAAATATGTATTTCAATAATTGAGCATAGGAATGAAGCTTTTCTTGAGAATGACCTTTCCCAAAGAAAGGTAAAATTTACAGCAAAATACCTCAATTTTCATGATTCGCCATGCCAAAAATCAGTAAGTTCTTTTAAATTTATAATATTGGGTAAATACCTACATTGAATTTACTCTGCTGTAATGCAAGAGAGACATTCTTATAATATACCAGAAAATATCACCGAAGTATCCTATTATCATGAAAAAAACAGAATTTAAGTTCATTCCAATCCATACCGGATAACTTAAAAAGATTGGGGTCATTCAAGCCCAAATATACCTTTTCCAGTAGAATGTCAAATAAGTTCCAAAGCTGTATGAAGATTACATTGTTTTAATGATGACCCAAGGTTTAATGAAGCTCCGCGCCGAGCTCCATTTGACTTGAAAAGGTTGTATGAATCTCTTTCGTCAGAAGTCTTGGTCATGATGAAAAACAAATACAGCTCATTACGCAAGTTTCACCTAATTCCGCTTACTAAACTGGTCGCCACAACACAATCATTCAAAATGATTCATTAATACGGTTAAAATACATGGATACGTTTAAGAGGCTATTTCCCATTCATAAATTTTAAAATAAACCTAATAGCCATTTCAATAATTTAAGATGAATAACGTCAGCAAAGCGGCGAACTATTATAAAAATT
Organism: Ischnura elegans; assembly: GCF_921293095.1. Taxonomy (NCBI): domain Eukaryota; kingdom Metazoa; phylum Arthropoda; class Insecta; order Odonata; family Coenagrionidae; genus Ischnura; species Ischnura elegans. The sequence goes on from NC_060254.1 coordinate 74,491,531, forward strand.
GGAATATTCTCCTATATCTAAGACGGTGAACAGCGAGGAAATGTGATTGTATATTTACGATAGTAAGAGGAGACATTTTTCTTAACAACTTCTGCCCCACACCAACATTCACCGGACTTTTTTTTTTACAACAATTGGTTCATTCACAGAAGAATACATGCACAAACGTAAATGTCATAAACTGATAATATTAGCGTTCCTACACTGTAACATAAGTCAGCAGGACGCGCATGAATAACTTTACAAACCCAGTTACCTTCCATAGACAAGGCACCGCGACATAAGCACAGAAACACAACTCTGCAGTTAAAGATTAAGAGAAAAACACTTGCAATATTCACCAGTTGTCATGCCGAATATCTATTTATAATCATGAGAGTTAACTTTATGTTCATATTCTCGAGTAAATCAAACAATAGGTGCGTTTAATAGGCAAATTTCCATTCGTACATTTGAAAAAAACCTACTAACCAATTTCATAGTCAGAACTGAAGCATAGAGGTGATATACAATTTTTTTAATGGAGTGGCCTCTTGTATTTAAGATGGTCAACTCGAGGGAATATGCGGATCTATTTAGCAATAATAAGAGGAGATATCAAAGCAGTTAAAAATGATACATATTAAATACAGTTTTGCTTCAAAGTTTTAACTGGTAAGACCAAGACACTACATCTTGGCTCTAAAAATCCGCAGCCACACAATATAGCAGAGTGGAAGATGGGTCCGCGTCCAGTCACTAATTGCTCGAGGTCAAATAGAAGTAAATCTGACAAACTGATGACCGATCCTTGGAAACAAAAACGCCAACCTCTCACCTGGTCCGTCATGTCTTCGCACCAGAATCGAGCCTCAGACTTCTTGAAACCGTTGCTCCCGGGCGTGTGCAGGTTCATGGGCCAAGGGTCCAGAGAACCGTCCCCAACGAACTCGAACTGGCCCTCCCAAAGGTCGAGGTCCAGATCCAAGCCGCCGGTGACCACGCTGCTGGCCGCCGTGCCGGTGCTTTCCCGCCAACCGGCAGGCTGCGTGCCCGTGTCCAGCGGTATCGCCACCGCGGACTCGTCGCGAGCGTCCTCCGTATCACTCATTTCAATTAAACTGAGAGTCCAACAAAGCGAGTATCCCACTCAAACAATTACACCGACGAGACGCACTCTTAACAATAGTACCAGACTCGCTGGCAACAATCTTAAAAACACACGAATACACACGGCAAAATGCAGTAGCTAAGGTAACAAACAAGTCTTCCTCTTCCTTCCCTCGTAATTTGTAGAATATCACGTCTTGGAGAAGAACCACCAGGGTCGATGATAGCGGGCCGAGGTTCGACGCCTCCTCACGCCGACATCCCTGCCTCCAGTGTAAGCCGTGCCAAAGCCACCGACCGTGGCACCTCTCGTACCGCTGAACCAAGGCATGTGTGCGCGAGGGACGTTGTGTTAACAGACCCAGGCCGCAATCGCTGACAAACCCTCACTCGACCCGTCGGCCACCAGTAGCCAACATAACTGAAGGACGAAGAAGAATTGGGAACTATTCGATGTGGACTAGAGGGAGGAAAGGGAACGGAAAAAGGGGGAAGGGTTTTGTTCAGGGTCTCAGGGATTAGCAGCTGCCAAATCCCTGAAGTCTAGAAGTAGGTACTGAGGGTCAGCGGTCGGGACTAGCACTATAGCTTCGCAACAAGCGTTCGTTTCAAAGAAGTATCTTTTCAAATTCGTCGAGCACCGTTTTATCAGAGCTTCGCATCGAGCCGTGGTGGTCAGTTCGGAGCCATAGGCCCAGTGCCGGACCGTTTAGATTCGATAACCTCTGGCAGGAGAGGGATAGAGATGGTCGAACAAGGGACCTCCGCTGTTTTCACAGCCTTCCTTCCGCAAGGCCGGACGGAATCCACTCTTTTTTATCTTCTATTCCTCAAAAGCATTTCCTCTCTTCCTTAAGTAATCGACTGCCGAAGGAAAAATGGAGTTAAAACACACACAGGCAAGAAACAGCGTCCCCATTTGAGGACGAGGATATCTTTCATGTCAGCATAGATGAGGCAGAGCGGTCGGGTATGATGGAAAGCATGTACACAACGCACGTGGTTGAGGCAGGTTCATCGCTTCCATTTCACCAGTCATTGATATCCAATTTTTTCCCTAACGAGAATTTGGATTAAAAGAGGCCCGAGGCTATTCCAGTCACGAGGACCTATCACCTCTCATTTTTAAGTTTGTAAATTGCACGAGAGATAATACAATGCATCATTACTGCGATATATATTTCAATAAGTTACGTGAAACATGTTGTGATTGGTAATAACCAATATTTGCCAAAGCAATCACTGAACGTATGAAATATACTCAAGTGCAATCTAGTATATTCAAACGAATAGACCCAATGACACAATCGCGTTGTTCTTAACCAATACATTTTTGTTTGTTTATTGGTCATATGCGTAGAATTTCTCCTTGTTTACGGTTCAGTGTTTTAGGGCTCAATGTTTTTAGTAAGGTGAGGTTTTAATTTAGCAAACAATTTGAAAGAAACTCTTGATGGCCCTGAGGCCCTGGGCTGAATCCTAGTTAGCCTATTATGAAATTCAGTTCTGCTGATAGTAGTCGTAGTGAGTACTCTATACTGACATAATAATCCGTGAATTAGCTCAATGTTGATAGTTTTGACATAATACACCATTGTTGCTAGTGCAAAAATTATGAGACAAAGACCACGGACTCGCATAGTATGTCTTTGATAGAAGGTAAACGGGGTATTCATCCAGGTTCTCATATGCAGGATATGAACCGAATAATTAGTCCATTTACGCTGAGACGCAACGGTAATTCCAGCATTTAGATGGACAATACCTCATTCAAGTATTCATTCACTCATTCAGGTAATCCTCGAATACCTACCCTCATTGGTTCATTTGGTAATGCATTCATTCCATGACGCTTTCGATAGAAAATGGCGCGCTTAATCACCCTTATCTCTTCACGGAGGAGAAATTACCATCCAGTTGCGATGAATATGATTCGCTACTGTCGGCGATTATAGTTTTTTGGGCCTGCGGCTTATTATGGTCACTCCGACAGTTATTAAATTTTTTTGTTATTGAATCCTACGACGAAACACCGTCAATCTCTCCGTTGTCGAGATAATAATTCACGAAATAGCGACATTGCACGATTTGGCCAAAATTAAAAGTTCTCCGTTCGGTCTGAAAACTAGTTTCTCGGCGTATCGTGTGGTCTAGGTTCGAAAAATAACATTTTTCAAAAATCTATTTTTTTAACTCCAAAAAAGTTGAGGAATTTGGCAACACTGCCCTCGATAGAAAATTTAACGTTTCGATTATTTTTCCCGGGGTTTTAGACGATTTAAGAGCAGTCGAGTCCATGACTTTTTGTTGTATCTCACAAACATTTGTATGAGTGATTGAGTCAGTGAGTGAGTGGTCGGAAGTGGTTTTTTTATAGTATGTAGACGAATAAATTAGTAACGAACGTGAAAAAAATAAAAAAAACGCTGGCAACAATAGAGTAACAATGAGAAAGAGGCGGCGCGACATGACCTTTTGAGTCAAAGCGCCCCTTAAAAACAGTACCTATTCCACGAACACTCTTCGCAGACACTACTAATCGCAGGTGAGACAAAGGACAAGGATTTCCCCCACTGGAGGGAGTATTAAGGAACGCTCTGTGACTACGAGAGCGTCAAGTGTCTTCGCCAAGGCCACTGGCGCTGTAATCTCTCCTCTCATACAGAATAAGGTGAGGTAAGGAACCGAACTACGCGAGCAGAAGTAGGCAGGCAGTCTGAATGAGCAGTGAAAGAGAGGAATGATTAGCGGCAGAGAAGGAGAGAGACGAGACACGCAAATTGACAAGACAGACAAACGAGAAAGAAAAACAAATATGGGTACATTAACACCGACGTGCCTAGCAATGTTATGGAAACGATGAAAAGGTAAACGCCACGGCGAAGAAAATGAAAGAAGAATCATGGCTTTTATTTCTACGATTGGATCGATCGAACAACAATTAAAAGTATTCACAATAAAGTGTTAAAATGGGGAATGCGGCTTTAATTGAAGTCTGCCGCCGAAGAAATGCGTGATGATGACCCAAATTTAAGTTCACTTCTACCCATGACGGATAAATAAAACGTCATTTGTCATTCGACGCAGGTGTCGGAGAGTCAGCGGAAAACGAGGATGATAGCGGGTATATTATTAATACATACAATCGTTTCTCCACATCGCTGTCTATGAAGCACCCAAGGGAAATAAATAGAGGAGGCCCCAGGCCTTCTCGTTGAATCTTCACTTTAGTTGACACTACGGGCGAATTTTAATCGGATTTCAAACATGTCGGAAGTGCAGATATGAGGAGAGAGCGATCCATTAATTCACAATATTTACCATTCGAGAGTCCAAACAAGTGAGACGCCAACTGTCGGCCGAATTCGGAAGTAGACCTCCTAAGATACCAAACAATTAGGTACCTTAGGAAACCACGCTGACAAATCATTGTCATTGTTGGGTATTTTCGGGTTTCTCTGGTTATATTATTGGTATTAAGCTATCATAACGTCGTACGTAATATATTTTATGCATCCATACTCATGCATAATGCCTTTTGTTGCCTTTGCAAAGTAACATTGTAAAGTTGTAGATATGATGTATACATGTCATACTAACATGAATATACTTAGATTTCGGTAATTAGCCACAATTATACCTAGTATCTCAGAGGAATTCGGATCGTTATGCCCACTAGGCAGCGACGCGAGTGGCGTCTTTTAAAACCATTTAAATTTGGCGGTGTTTGACGGTACATCTAGCGGCCGACTGAGGATAATCTGTTGAAATAAAAGTGTGTTCTCAGTTTTAACAGATTCGCAATAACCGCTGATATTGAAATCAACAGCCAACAATACCCAACAAAGCATATGGTAGTTCAGGGAAGAGAAGGAGAGAAATACGTAACACAAAATAGTAGTTCTTTTGTCGAAGAAAAAGGCAGATTGGCATTGTACACATACACTAACATTGGACGGATGATCATGTGGATAGATACGGGTTGAATTCCATCTGGGAGTGAATTAAAACTCATAAAAACGCCGAAAAGCCCGGAGTAAACACACCACGCGCATCCTCGCCGTCGGAGGCCACTTCCTTGTAAGGAGATAGTCACGCCTCCTCACAACAATCCCACGTTCCGAGCGTAAACAAACGAAAGGTGAAAGACTTGAGGCGATTGGTGGGGGGGACGTGAATACTTCGAAGCATCGAGAAAGCGTATAGAGGCGGTGGTCTATTCGAAGGTTCTGAAAGGAAGAGAGCCCACAGTAAACGCATACAAAAGCAATTTTCACGATACCTCTCCCATTCCATAGTAAATGCCCAATACCAAGATATTTTTTAACTTGTTGTTACTATTATCCACATTTCCCAGCTGGATGGCTATCTGATGTGCGGTTCCGTAGATAGTGGATTGATTGAGATAGTGAAGTAATGAAGAAGTCCAGAGAAGAGTATGAGAGAAGCCCCATGAAAACCTTGATAATAAGACGAAACCGCCTAATCGGCCATATCTTGAGACATGATTACCTGATGAACACAATCTTCAAGGGACAACTAGATGGCAAAATAGAAAAAGAAGATGGTGAATAAACTATTAGAAACATTGAAGAAGGATTAGAAAGAGAAGAAATACGTAGGTGTGAAAAGATTAGCTGAAAGGAGAATTGAGTGGAGAGCTGCGTCAATCTTAGGATTGTTGAAAATTAGAACGCTTAAATTGTTTCATTATTTACCATTTCAACAACCAACTGGTCGCTATACTAACGGAAAAGATCAGACGCAAAGAGGTAGTGTAAGATGAAAGAAGATGAGGTGACCATCGAGAGGATTAGATCAAATGATACGGAGAAATCTCAAATTCGGTTTCTATTATTTTAAAAATTGCTTATCTTGGTAAAGATCTCTCGGGTTTTCCGCCGCATGAGGTTTTCTATCTCTCCTTTCAATGTTTCGACGAGCTGGATAGAAATCAATAAGTAACTTCAACCTCAAAAAACATGTATTCTCAGTTTTAACAGGTTCACAATAACCTCTAGTGATGGGTCGATCATGAACGATTCGATCAAAAAGATTGAATCACTAGGTGAATCAAATGACTCGTGATTCATTTCGTTAAACAAGTCGATCATCAATCATCAATCACTCCGACTTCCGGTTTCATATCAATCATCTCGGTTTCCGGTTTGATTCAAAATTTGGAACGACCGATGCTTAATCTCTTTTCGTCAGGGCAGAAATAGTTGTGATAAAATTAAATACTATGTTATGAAGAACTGAATACTTGTGTAATCTTTTTCTTAAATGTTTTCCAGCAGTTATCAGTATTAATAACACCAATACACGTAAAAGGAAAATATTAAGATGACTCCTGTAGGAGAACGTTAAGAAGTAGAAGTTAAAGCTGTTTATATTTTATTGTGCCGTTCATAAAATTATCCTGCAGATCAGATTCATGCATAGTGTGTGGTGTATTTTGTGTTATATTTTGATCAACTATAGTCAGAAATTATTTTATTAGTGTTAAGAAACTGTGGCAGTTTCGCCTTCCCAAATATTTTCATGACACTGCTTCCTTCATTTTTGCAATCTAATTTACTCATCTAGGAATTCACAATTAAAATAGTATATGAAATGATAATATGGAGAGCAATCAGCGTTACCAATGCTCTTCGCAAATGAGGCAGTATTTATTCGATTATTCAAAGTGATTTATTACATCCATTGATTGAGTCTTTTCGATCTTGATTCCTTTTGAGTCTTTTCGATCATGATTCCTTTTGAGTCTTTTCAATCATGACTCCTTTGAGTCTTTTCGATCATAGTGATTGAATCTTGATTTGAGTCTTTTCGATCATAGTGATTGAATCTTGATTTGAGTCTTTTCGATCATAGTGATTGAATCTTGATTTGAGTCTTTTCGATCATAGTGATTGAATCAATTGATTGAATCACTTATGTGACTCGAGTCAAAATGATTGAATCACTAAAATGATCGATTTTGCCCATCACAAATAACCTCTGATATTAAAATCAACAACCAACAAAGCACATGGTAGACAATCAACAATAACCAACGAAATACATGACAGACGACCAACAATAGCCAACAAAGCACATGATTCCTGAAGACGATGAGCATGTCTTCAGGAATCCTGGAATACAAGTAGATTTTGAAATCTCTAAACGGAACATGTGCCACCAAAGGGTGGCCCCTTTCGAAAGACTTTCTGTCCTTATAAACCGAAAAATGGCATGGTAATCATGCGATTGGGCTCCGTTCTTGGAGATTTCTCCGAAATTAGCGATAACCCCCAATATGCGGTGGTCCTAGAGTTGTTATTCGATGCACTGCTTTTTTACAGACTGCTTCAAGAATCAGAGCAAATTCCTTTCTTCTGTTCAACGCTATTCAAGAGAAAAATATAACTGGTACAAAGCTTTGTGAAAAATAGATCCCTACTCTATCAGCACAATTATGCACATTTTAAAAATTAGTGTGAAATGTTTCAATCAAAAAGTTCTTGCATGAAATCTGACATTGATTTTCTGCATTAACGACAGTTCCTCTGCCAACGCGAGGCATGAATACTTGGACCAAGCCTTTAAATTCAATTCTGAGATTATGGCAACCCTAGGTGGTCCCAAAACAGGAATCTAATGTGTTTACTCAGTGAATATTCCACCCTGCATCGAGAAAGCTCAAAGGGGCGGTGGCCTCACTTTAAGGATGGCTGAAGAGGATGAGGAGAAGTTAATAAAAGGACACACCAGACCCAGGAAAGAAGGCAGGAAGGAACGAAGCGCGGTAGGTACCTACTACGTATGCGGTGCGCATGCAATATCGAGAAGCATAAGGAAAGGGTTTGAAGTGGGTATGGGGAAACTGAGAGACCGGATATTACGACACGCGCTGTGTGCCGCTTTGAACGGGAGAAGAGAACGCGTCGACACTATAGAACACCGTGTATATTTCACGCTCTCCTTGTGTTTTGGATTCACGAATTTAGATACGTCATATTCACAGTGCGACCTTAGCTGAGCCTCTAAGTCGGGAGAGAACGGTGATGAAACACAGGGTGGTTCAAAATGAATAGCGGCGTTTCAACGCTCTAGAATAATTATTACACCTAACTTAAAGCTAAAAATAATAATAAATAAAATGAAAGAGCAACACAAACAGCAACAATGCGCGTAAGAATACAATGTTTCCGCCGCCATCCGTTAGAGAGCGCTTGCAACAATTACTCGATATACAATAATCAACTTTTGGGAAGCACACCCATATCGCATTGACGTGTGCCGTATGACGAATGGTGCCCACACTGAACACTTTTGCTCCCAGACAGCGTAATATTCCACTTTGATCAAGATTCTCTTCGCGCGGCAATCATGCAAACCACGAATGCAATGGCAAAGAGTCGATTGTTGCACAACAATGATGGGCATTCGACTTTGAAGACAAGACACAGAAAACGATAAAAACAAATTAGCAGTCCAGCGGCCAATTTGGAAAAGATTAATTTTTCCAGAGGTATAATTTCAATGCTCCAAAAAGCAATGATTTTTGCCTCCTTTTTCTCTCTCATACTTCGTTTCCATCTTCAACATTGATAAAGAGTTATGAGGAAGCAAAGCGACTCATGGAATAATAGTGAAACATATCGCGGTATACCGGAAAAAGAGTTCTTAAACCCTTACCTATTATGAATAACCGGAAGATTTTCTAACCTTTTGCGCAAGGTCAGAACTACTTCGAAAAAGCCGGTTTACACTTGAAATTGGATGTCACTGAGGACTATTGAAAGCAATTTACGCTTCGAGCGCTTTTCCGAGAATGAGGTAGAAAAGTACTTGGAACGATTGCAGCAGGACACATAAGTAAATAAACTTAATTTAAGAAGATAAAAACTTCATTGGGTGCTTTCCATTCATGCGACTCATGCGTCGACTTAGTGTCGACTCGTTTTATAACTCTCCTATTCCTGTGCGTTACCGTTTGTTGACTTGTGTCACAACAGTCGGCGACACACACAGAATGGAACACGAAAACCGCGACGCAAGTCGACTTGTGTCGACGTGTGTCGATGAATGGAAAGCACCCATTGTAGACGTGCAAAGTAATATTCTTGGGCTAATGAGTCACATATCTACGAATAGTTGAAATTCGCTTACGTATTACGCATCCATTTATCCACCAAACCATTCATGTAACACGTGACAAATTAATTGTAAACTAGGAAAAGGTCGCGGGCAGAGGTTCTTATTTTCAATGAGCTAAATATCCCGCAATGCACCATAGTGTTTGCTCTCGTCGTGTAGGAATCGAGCATGCCAGTTTGAAATGGCAGCGAGCCGATTGTTGCACAACAATGACGGGCAAGGCAGTGTGAACGACTACTGGGGAAGTAGGCAGTCTTCGAGAAAGGGGTATGACAAGCATTCCGCTTCAGCGAACAGAGGCGAAGCCGTTCCAAGAAAAATCAACACTCGCAAGTACCACTCTCTCCCATGCGAATAGCGTAGGTTAAGAATATAGGCTCGTGGCCACACGATTCAAAACAAATACTTGGTCGCATTTATTATTTATTTTTTTTTACATCAGAGACGACATTCATCCAGGTTAAAAAGCAAAATAAAGGTACCTAAAGATAACTTGAAAAATTCGATCCTAATATTTTTAAAATAACATTTGATTACAACTACTTGAGTCGACTGTTATGCATTTTTCATGGCATTAAAAAATTGACTAAAATTACAGTACTCATTTGATAATAACTTAAAAAGCATTCCAGTTTTGATCCTAAAATTTTACTTTTACCACACTAATTAAAGTATAACGGACTTAATAGCAGTCATTTGTCAAAATGACAAGTACATTCTAGAATTAGTCAAAATATTTTGAAGGCTTAGAAACTTTTATGGGGACACTCAAGCATCTCTGCAAGAAGCTGTGTGAATGAGGAGTTTCAATTCAAAATTTCTAGTGAAATAGCAAAGAAAGCCTTTTTTTTTAGACCGTCGTTCAATGAGGTGCAATCTGAGGTATAACTTTTGAAAATTTCATGAGAATGACACGGAATTCGTTTTCCGGAATAAATTCCTTATGTATCACATTCACACCAAAGAAAACTACGTACTAAATACAACAAAATATACACAATTCGTTCGTTTGTGCGCATAATCCGTTCGGCTATCACGCTGTTCATTTGAAAACTTCATCGGGTAGCATTTACGATCATTTCACATTTATGTTTGTTTATATTTCGAAGTAACCATGGTTCCTCGCGCACTGGTGTTCCGAATAGCAGCAGCGTTGGAGTTGTGAGTTACAGGAGGGTTGATTAACAACACGAGAAAAAAATACATGATTTTCATTAATTAAAAATTAAATTTTAAAGCACAATTAAATACTCAAGCACGCCATATTATCTTTCATAATGGTCTCACAGCACCCTATGAAATCTTCTGGAATGTTTTCATGACAAGACTATGATCACATATGGTGGTAGTAAGTAACTTTACTTCTACGAAGCGTACAATCGAACTTTCCCTAGGAAAACTGAAAGTAACTCCGCTGAAAAATAACGGAGCTGCTAGCCGGTTTTATTTAATTGCCCATGCACTTTCACGAAGCAAAAAATATACTGCAAAGTGTACACAAACTACACTTTCGTCGTCGAATATAGCCGATGTAGCTCTATGAAAGGATTTAGACGTATATTTTTTGTGATATTAAAAATACTTATTCCAAGTGTTCCAAAAAATATCACGAAAAGTTTCCCAAGAAAAACCCAGAGATAAGGACTTGGGGCTAATGAAGAAGGGAAAAAAGGACATCAGGAAGCTGAAGGGACTGACTGAAATAGAGAAATCTACATCTGCAGCCTACCAATCAATTGGCGTGGGGTGTTAGAACACCGGCTGTTAAAAAAAATAATAAGCAAATTCTCTTAATAGTCCGGTCAAAATATACACTGACCTTTGCATAAAATCCCAACAAGCTGAAAATGCACAGAAACGTTAGGAATACCACTCTAATGAAATCCAGAAAAGCCCCCATAGATCCCGTGTGTGGAAAATATGCTATCCAAGATCAAAGGTTACAAAAAAGGTTATTTGCATTTTTTTGGCCAAACAGTTAGTTTTACGATAAAAGTGTCCAGACCTAAATTGTAATTTATTATGGTGTTTTTTCTCAAAGATACCATTTCCGAGAAAAATCCATCCGAAAGTTAGCTGCAGCTGTCCAATAATTCTCCTCCTTTCTAATAAAAAGCTCCAGAAAATTTTCGAATGACTTTTTCTCAGAAATGGTAAATCTTAGAGAAAAAGGTAAAATGGCAATTTTGTAAATAATTTCCCGATTTACAATTTAGGTCGCAACATTTTTATCGTAAAAATAACAGTTTCGCCAAAAAATGCAAAAAACCTTTTTTTGTGACCTTTGACCTTGAATAAAATTTTTTGCACGAACGGGATCGATGAGGACTTTTCAGGATTTCGTTAGAGTGATATTCCTAACGTTCCTGTAAATTTTTCGCTCGTTGGAAATTTATGTAAGGAAACCCCTATATTTGGGGTTAATTTGACCAGGCTATAAGAAGCTCTGCCTAGCAAATAAGAATTTCCAAACCTATCCGATCAGCAAAATATCTCTATTTATTTATCGTTTCCGTCGGACACTGAAATATAGTGGTGTTCTAATATGATTTTCTCCATGTTGCTCTTAAAGGTATATTTTCTCAATTGCTTAGGCAATACAAGGCTAGCGCGTCGCCTCCGAATCTCTATTGAGGCTCCCATCCTAATTTGTTTAACATCTGTGCAACGCTTACAGTACGCCCGTAGCAGTTTTTGGAGGGATACAGTATAGATATCAATGTTTTTAATTCATAACTATGAATTAATGAAACTTAGAACTTAAAACCAGGGAAGTTAATCTAATATTTTGCATGCCACTTTCCAAAATTCGAGTATTCCTCGCTCTAAATGGTAGATATACGTTAAAATTTCTAACAGTACACAGCCACTTTAATTCGTTACATTACCAATATTAGTTCGACTGAGTATCCAAAAATACCGATTACTTAGACCCACGTGAAAGAGGATGGAATGACTTCATAGCCTGACAAAGAACATTCTTAAGCCTTCATAAATCTCAATTATTCTAAATCGGTTGACCTGACAGTTTACGCAACATTCTCTTGCAGGAAAAAGGAACGCAACCTTATGTGTCTTACGACGGCTGCGATGAAAGCGTCAAGAAATAGGTAGGTGGGACAGGAGCTGACTCTCAAAGAATCTCATCACGTAGCTTCATAACGGATTGCCATAAAAAGTATATTCACTCCGTACGAGAGCGAAGTTTTGCTCTTTACGAGATATATTGCATGGAATCCAGTGAGCCACGTATCTCTTATTTCACAAATATGCGACTTTTTAAAGCTAATGGTAGCGAATATACCATAGTTCCATATACATAGTTCATAGTACATATACCATCGGAAAATTATTATGAAAAAGGACGTAAAATTCCTAGTAAAAACACACACTGTGTGTCAAAAAGAAATTCCCGAGTATTTTTAGCATACAAATATTGCAATTTATGTTACAAAATTAGGGAAATACTATTTACCAGACACTTTAAATTTCATTCCTAAAAACTTGGAGATCTTAAAGAAATGGCAGAAGTGAATAAAGAGGTACGTGAATTCACGGTTACAGGAGGACATTAGAAAAATTCGAAGAGATTTTGTTCAATATATTTGGTATAATTGCCTGCGTCTCAAAGAGATGGAATACCTAAGTATGTTTAATGCCCGCTAGTTGTAATAATATGATATGGTGTAAAATTTAAAGTATTTTTGAATATCATTCTCCTATTTTCCGCACTTTATGTACATGTGTGGTACCCTCCGACAAGCCATGTGCTTTTGAGTGAAGCCATATGTCTTTGTAAAATGTAATGGATATATTAGGTATAACTTATATGCCAAGAAACCTTAGCCACTTCTTAATAATTTCTTGAAGCGTCTTCTTTTGAAAGAATGTTAAAGCCATCTTGCTTCACGAAGATTTTGACAACTATGGAGGGTTACCTCTCGTTTCCTAAGTAACGACATTTTAGCAATAATCTTCGATTCAGAAACAAAAATTACATATCAAATATTTACACAACATACGCAAAGTAGAATTATTTTACTTCCTCCTAAAATTAGAAATACTGCACTTAATGGCTATCCCGGCTAACCATTATAATTAAAAACGGAGATAGGTATATCACATGTCTAACACATATCTTTAATTACTTAAGAGATGAATTCCGTTCAATTTCTTCAATATGATTTCTTTAGAGGTACTAAAATTCACCCATTGCTTCCAAACATTTTGAGAGTCAATTAGCTCGAAAAGATAAGATAAGAAAGGAACTTACAAAAATTTCACGACCACTCAGCAGTAATCAAAGGAAAAATGCGTAATCGATTTCTTAACGTCTTATCTAAATCTAAGATTAGATATCTTAAAATATTTTCAATTATAAATGCTCTTAGAAAGAATTGCTAACTGTAATGTATGTAGAAATATAGGTTGCCATCGTGCAAACCTAGTATTTTTAAACATGTAAACATTATTTATTCACAACGATAACTATCAATTATTTCAATAGGATGAACGATTGTGAAGGACTTGTAGAAATATTCAATTTGTCCCATACCAATACTATTTAAGTCATGAAATATAATCGGAAAGTCTTGATATGCAAGAAGCAGTTCTATAGGATCACCAACAAACACAGTTTTCCGGCCAAACCAACGAAAAGTTAGACTATCTTTGAGTAAAACGGAAGAAAAATTATTTAAGAGGCCCTCATAACAACCGGATTTAAAATTTGAATTCAAAACAAATTAAAAAGATATAATGATATAGTTAATATTAAAATTATTAGGAGCACCAAATATCACACTGTTCGGGCCAAATTAAATTTTGGACTACTTCTGACTAAAACAGAAACATTTATTTTGAGGCCCACGTAACAACCTGATTAAAATAAATTTAATATATAAAAATAAGTAAAAAGAGTTCATGATATAGGTACAGCGAATATTAGAGCATATTCAAATGCAGTAAAAACCACGATTCCAGACGTCCAAAAACACACGTTATTCAGCTAATAATAATTGATGGAAATACTCAAGCTCCAAAAAAAAAAGAGTGGCGATAACCATCGTCTTCCGCCAAAAGGTACTCGCGTCTTGAATTAAAATTATCGCCCGAATCAGAGCGACTAGTCCGCCAAGTAACAGAGGAAGTTCGACTCGAAATTGAATGAAAGCGGATGGGAGAAGTACAACGTTGGTATTTTTTTCCCTCCCATCCGCAAGAGAGAATACTAAATGAGAAAACTTCGACTTTTGATGCAGCAGTCTCCTTACGCGCGCCGGTAATCGACGATGGACAATTTCCTGGGACAGGCGCCATTAGAGGCTTTGTTAGCAACAGTTTCCACATGAAACAGCTCCATACGAGGAGAGAACGGAAAAAATCCACGTTGTCCCATTCCATTATCCCATATCATTGTTCCGATTTTTCCGCTGGATCTCTTTCGTCGAATAGATGTCTGAGAGGACTTAAAAAAACGCATATGTCCACGAACAAAAAGAGTGAAGTAAAATGAAGGGCACATTAGAAAGAACGAATTTGCATGGGAAAAAGACCAAAGATGTCTCGTAAATAAGCTCTTATAAAAAATTTTTTTTTTTTTAAACCAGCCTTTATATTTAGATTACAGGGGATGAGCAACTTTTATATATGACACAAAGCAAAAAAACTCAGTGACCCCGAAAAACCAAAAGTGACGTATTAAAAAAGTCACTATATTTATTAAATTTTCAGTGAATGGTAAGCCCCCTATGTTTCAAAATGCCACCCCTATGCTTTTAAATGCCTACCCCTATGTTAAAAATGCCACCCCCCTATGTTAAAAATGCCACCCCGAACGTTTTATGTAACGGTAAAACAATATTCAAACATTTACAAAACTTTACAATTGTTAATAAATATATGAAGATCATAATTAGCTGTTGTACAGTTTTCACAAATTAAATGTATATGTGAATAAATGAGAAAATTGTAAAGATTCGTGTAGTGTGTACAAAAATAAATATAAATGTTTTGGGGGGCTATAGGTTGACTGGGGGGTGGTTAAAGGGGGGTTGGAGAGAAAAAGTTATATTTTCATGTATTGTCATCGGAAATGAAGAAGTGTGCAAAATTTCAGCGTTTTTGCTTCACAGGAAGTGAGTCAAATTTCAGTTACAAGATTTGTACCAGACAAACAGACAAACAAACAGACAGGTTGGTGAGTTGATATAAAGGCTGGAAAAAACAAATTGGCAAGGCAACATTGTTGGAAGATTTCTTGGTAGTTGACTTCTAATTATAGCGCTTCTTTTTTTAAATAAAACGACCCAACTACTACTATTTATGATGATTGTTTATCGAAACCCGGGTAGCTTTGTTAAAAAAAATCATTGGTATAAGTAGAAGTCCACTACCAAGAAACCTTATCATGGAACACCACATAGTTAGGAATGACCTTGTGAACATTGTTGGAAGATATTTAATCTTCCAACGATTAAGATTTTACTATAGGCATCGAACGGCAAATTTCTAGTCAATATCTATCATGATCTAAGTCAACTATAAAAAAATCTTATAAATAATATGGTTTGCAATGAGAATGAAAACAACTGATTAAAAGTTAAACCAGAGATGATTCAATACAATATAAAAGTTTAACTCAATAATATGGGCTGCAGCGACAATTAAAAAAAATTAAAATAACTCATATGCCAATAAAATACCTGCCTTTGGATACATTCACGAAAATCGTGTTTTAGAGTCGGTCACTCCTGCAATACGGTACCGTTTTACCTTATATTTCAAATTATGCACATGAACTAATTGGCATATTTTTGAAGATTCTTTCGATATGGAATGTTTGAAGTCTTTAAATAAATATTTTAAATAGATATGGGCAAGTAGTAAATAAATCCTGTCGAGAGGATAAATTTGCACGAAGTATTTATGGAAACGCTTTGAAATGCTTTAGGTGCCAATAAGTAAAAATGGGTCATTTCTCAGGGTAAAAACATGATTAGCAATAATAACTCTTTTAAAATTTAAATATATCTTTGTTCATTTTTTGGGATAAATACATGGCATTGTGAACACAAGAATACACCAGTAAAATTATAAATTAAATGGAGGGGCTATTGAAACTGTAAAACATAAACTAAACCAGATAAAATAAATGCTATTTTATATAAACCGAAATAAATCTCTCGAAAAATCACATTAGTAAGAAAACCAAGCATCCACCTGCAAAGAAAACTACGCTTCAGGAAAAGAATCGACGAACAAGCTACCTTTTCGCAAAGTTTAATCTCGAATTAACGCTGCTTCGGTAGATCTGCAAATACTCGTACATAAACGTATGCATGTAAGTGGAATAGATAAGCCAATAAACCTGCTATCTCCAACATCTTTTCCCAAGAAGAGCTGATATATATCAGGAAAGGAAGAATCCACTTTTTTTCGACAGTAATTTTCCCATCGTCACGGGAGATAACCAGTGATTGAAACCAAGTGGAGTGAGATAATTATTTGCAAGCCCGTCGCCCGGGCAATGCTCTGCTACCGCTGATTTCAGTGGGTGGAACAACAGGATGCATCTTTCGTGTTCTGTCTGCATAGAGTGGACCTTGGGCGTGGGATGATTTTCAAAAATTGTTAAAATTGGTCGTGTAATCTCTATAATATTAACTTGTTATTTATTTTGTATTTTCGTTATTAAAATTTATCATTCTTACAAGTTTTTATAATTAAAAAAATCTCTATTCTTCCCTAATTTCATGATTTAGTTAGAATTTGCATTGCTAAAATTTATAAATTTCTTTTCTCTGTTCCGATATTGTCCAGAGCACATACATTTGAATAGGAAAATTGTTTTTGAGCTACTTTATTTATTTTTTTATGTTCATATACCATCATCAGCCGCTGCTTTAAGAAATGAATGTAACCCCAATTCCGGCTTACCTACGGGGTACCTATATTCTACTTTATTGCTTTATTTATTGTATATGTGTAATTTTTAATCTATGAATCAGTGGAATTAATAAATATTATTATTATATTTCGCCAGCCTCGGCGGGGTAGAGTCCTTGCCTACAACACTAGAGGTCGTTGGTTCGAGTCCCGCCTGGATAGTTGACCCTATCCAGAGCATAGGAGTTCGTGTTGTTTAACAGTTAACTTGTCGAAAAACCCTCATGTAAAGGGCCAATATAGTGCTGTTTGCGGTGGCAAAGGAATAAATAATTGATTCTTCGTGTTGCTCTGAAAGATATCTATTCTTAGTTGGTGAAGAAATCTAATCCTAGAACGTATCCTTCGAGTCTAACGGCGAATTCGTGCGAAAGCTGTTTTTACCCTTTCTGTTCGCTCTTGGCTGTTTTTGACGAATTTAAAAGACTCAGACGGATTCCATAAGAGCGTCGTGTGTAGAATTCTTAGAATTGATTAAAAAAAGGAGTTAGTTCCTTATCTGGTGGAGATTAGTAAGTACGAGGTGACAGCGTCACGTTTAGTTTTGAACTTGCGAAGGGAGATCGTCCGAAGTGATTAGCAGACCGGGAACGCGCCAATGTGAAACGCAAAGTGTTTGCAATGCCGCAGCTACGTCATCGCTCTGACTTTAACCAGATTTAATTATACTCATCAATGAGTCGTGGAACGATGATGACTTACTCTCTGTTTCAAGTACGGTGTTTCATGAATAGCTATCGCAGCTGGTGAATCTTGAAGGCTCTCAAGATATTTCAATTCCAGTTGGCACATATCTGCATCAACATGCTACCTCATTAGCCGTCTCAATGGCTGTGTAGGTGTTGGGACTTAATCCGTTGACTGATAAAATAAGATTAAAATTAAAAAGAACTTTGTGCTTTCACATGAATTTTTATTCACACATTTACACTATAAATATAGTGTAAATGTGTGAATAAAATATTCTTCTTTTTTTTTAATTTTAATAATGATTCGCTTTCACAAAGTTACGCTCAAACAATCAATTTGATAAAAAAAGGCCAAATAAATATAAAGGTTTCCTATTAATTAATTTTAACCAATATTATAATTTAATGTACATGTTTCTGCCTACGCAAACAACACAATACCCCTATTGTTTCAGAAAGACTCACGATAAACATTCCACGCACCTTCAAATGGCCAAACAGGAGGTGTCAAAAACGATAACTGACCGCCCATCCACCGTAGACTTAAAGTTCAAAGTTCCTTCGCCATCAAAAAATCCCATTCCTTCCCATATATATATAAGTGTCGAGCGTTGATGTGTCGCCTTCGGTCTCTCGCCTTCAGGGCTCTCGCACGGAAATTCCCGACTTTCCGCAACCCGGCACACACTCGTAGGGCATCGCTCCTCCCCTTCCCATAATCTCGGATCAAGTTTGGCGGAGAATTTGCGAGTGGGACAAGAGGAGGGATGCGTGTATGGGGGGAAAAACAAGAAAAAAATAAAGAAATTCCATCGTTGACATAATTGGCATTAAGAGAAAGGACAGATACACCATGCAAAATACAAAATTCGTGAATACACTACGGTGAAAATATTCTCGTTCGGCCACACCTTGAAATTATTACCCCCCCAAAATCCACGAGAAAATAATTTTTGATAAAAACTTAAACCTTCTGAGAACCTAATTATTCAATCGTAGGTAACCATTTCAGAATGAAGTACGAGACGACTAGACGAATACACATCCATTCTCATCCCTCTTCATGTACTTCCCTTTTCAATTCACAATAAGGCCTACTCCCTTTCATTCAATCAAAAAATCCTATTCTCTTCCTTCCTCTCCCTCGTTTACTGAATGAATATTAGAGCCTAACACTGTTTTCAACATCCCCTCCCCACTAAGCATTGGCGTAATTACAAAGGAATATGCTTTGCGGGGGGGATGAGGGAGCTTGGGGGGATGAGGAGGGTTAATCTGGGCTACCCCCCTCAAGGAAACGGGGAGTGCAGGAAAAATGAAAAAATAACATGCCTGAAAATGCATTTTACATCATTTTGCGCTTAAAATTTAACTTTAAGCAGATGCAGTTATTTTATATCAAATCCAGACAGGATTTTAAAACAATTTTATTGATTCCTCTGAAGCTTTGGAGGGGATATACCCTCTCATCCCCCGCATAGTTACGCCACTGCCACTAAGTATTAGCTCAATCCATACCTTCCGTCTCTTTCTTATCTCAACCCGCATCTCTTTCTGAAAAATAAATTAAAAACCTTGTACCAAAAAGTCCTCCTCTAATTCCTAACTATGAAGTCAATATTAAATGCAGCCTTAAGAAGTCCGTTTGATCAAAATACATGCATAGAACCTCCTCAAGAAAATAAATACTGATAAATTTTTTTACAAAAATTAGTCCCTATATTATGTAGGTGCTCTAAGCAGAATTAAGAATTTGTGAAAATTTTCGGATGACAAAGAAAAAGAGAGGTGCTATTTCGCGTTCGTCCGGGCACAATTTCAACATGCGGCGAGCGTATGGCGTGAGGTACAGAAAGAAAACCCGCGAACTTAGTAAAATACAAAGGAAAGCAGCGCGATTCGTCAAAAACTGCAACGGGCGCACAGCAAGCGTAACGCAGATGTTAAAAGAATTACGTTGGGAGCCGCTAGGGACAAGGCTTATTGTTAGATTGCTTGAGCAATTGTGAGTAGATATCTTTTAGAGTGACATGGAGAACATCCAATCAGAACTTTACTATATTTCCAGGTATGATAGAAACGATAAATAATTAAAGATATTTCGCCGAACGACTAGGTATGGGAATTCGTTTGCGACTAATAGGGTGGTTTCCTATTTTTTTAATTGCCCAAATCAAAAAATTATTACTCCCAGAGAACGTATGTCACGCTTTTAGATTTTTAAATTACGATATCTATTCTTGGCGATTAAATGAAAAGTGAAAAATTCCAAGCGCGCGAAAATGCGACGGCTAAGTATGAATGCTTGGAAAACTCCGTGTGACGTCGTTCTGGTTCCCGCTGTCGCCCTGTGAGGTAATCTTGGGGCGAGGCTATGAGCACCGCCACGATACAGGCAGCTAGCAGGTGGCAGAGTACCCTGCTAGCAGGTAGCGCTTGGCCTTAATAAGGATTAGTACTACCTTATCAAACAAAGGAAACTTTCCGACCATGGGCAATTTTGATAGATGTTTCCCTGAGCTCTGTGCCTCATGCACGCATTGGTAATCTCAGACGATGTAAAACTCCAGACTGCTCGTATAGCATCTAGGTCCTTGTTACGTCACGTGGACTGACATCGCATGGCCGCCAATCAAGCCTTTCTGCAATGAGGTTAAAATTGACCATTTACATTCGTCTAAACTGGGATTTCTAAAACCAAATAATTTGAAGATTATGAATACACTAATGCTGGGTAAGGAATCGCAATCAATGCCTTTCGTTTTCTTTGATGAAGGAAACTACCCTATTACGAGAGATATTTCGCCGAATGGATAAGAATGGGAATTTGTTTGTAACTTAGTAATAGGAAAATGAAATAAAACGCTCAAATATCATTAATTCAAATACTAGGAGGGGATCAATGACTACAATGCAAGAAATGGTTAACCTAACATCAAAACTTGCTATTCGCATAATTTTAAATTTCAATTCTGCAGGCATAACGAATAAAATATCTGGAGTACTGAACAGGTCGTTGATGAGTCGACCTTCAGATTAACTCGGAGGAAAAAAGATTTTCTTCAATTATTTACAGCTTTCCACGACGTTAACAATAAATATTGATTAAAATAGGATGTTTAGTTAACGATTTATTTTAAGCCCAAAAATACAGCAAGATTCAATGACTATAATTTCCATAAAAGACTATTAAAAGGTGATTTTAATATTATCTTTAGAACTTAAGTTTTTCAAAGTTACTACGAAATATTTGATTGTTATGGGAGTTCGATATAAAACGTATTCCACGGATAAAAGAATTTTCCTTACATACGCATAACTCGGAATCAAATTTAGGTAAAATTAAGAAACAAAATAATTAAAAAATATAAATACTGGCAATTTTCAACGATTATAAAATTTATTACGACCTAGGTTTAAATGATATTACTCTCCACTTCATCAGGCTCGAATCTTCGGATTTTTAGAAAATTGATGATCTGGTTACATAAACGAATTAGGGGTGGCCTCTTACCATGAAAGGCGCGAGGTGGATAAAATAATTCTAAGGAGGCTAATTTTTTTCTTAATCTGATTAACGGCGATGTCTGGGCCTAGTACGTTAAACGAGGTCGGGCGCCTTCCGCAGCAGATTCAAGGCATTGAAGCGGAAAGGGTGCTGAAGACCCGCAGAATAATTAGCTCCACTTATCATGGGGGCTGCTACGGCAGTCATGGGTTCAATAGAACCCCGCAGGTACTACTACTTCCCGACACCTTAAACTATGCAATCTTAATCCCTGAGGATCCACCATACCTCTTCGGAAAAGAGTAAAAGAAGAAAAAAAACTTCGTCGAGGCTGGCTAGATTCCTTCGCCGTGCCTGTGGTGTCACGTAACATCGCTAACCCGACGAAAAATACTTCAGGGATGCCTCTCAAAGCACATTCTCCATAATATCAACTCCTAAAGCCGAAAAAAGATTGCCTCGGGGCGGGGGCTTTCCTTTTTCATAACAGCAACTGATAACACACAGAAATAAAATTAAAGGAATTCAGGCATATTGGGATTGGAACTTGATAGAAGAAATATTTGGAGTGAATTATTTAAGTATTTTAGTACCGATTAAGGTAGGTTTCATGTAACAGAGGAGTAGCGGAAATTACGCAATGGTCTCGCCATGAGTTAATGACGTCATCAATTTATATGCGGAAGGAATAGACCCGTCGATTTTTCGTCGCGAATATATTGAAAAGTACGATATCGAAAAAATGTAAGTATTGTCTCCTTATAAAATTGATCGTTTGAGGCGTAACTTTGTGAAAGCGATTCATTATTAAAATTAAAAAAGAACTTTGTGCTTTCACATGAATATTTACTCACACAACATTCACGCGACCGCATGATTTCAACGTTAGACCAATGACGTACGTAGACGTCACCTGGTGATGACGTCTAACGTTGAAACAATGGTCGTGTAAATGCGTTAATAAATATTCATGTAAAAGCACTAAGTTCTTTTTTTAATTTTAATATTGTCTCTTTTTTTCCAGATCTCTCAGATTCGAAAATAAAAACAATACAACGATACAATACAATACAGTACGGTACACAATAAAACGAACCCATTTCATGACTTTCCATCAGGTTTACTATAAGTAGAGATGCGTGAAAATCGCAAATGCGATATAAATGCGATGACTGGACTTCTATGATATTTTTACGCAAACTTGCCTTTTCGACGGCAAAATTCGTACATTTTATGCCGAGCGCAGTTTAATAATGCTCCGCCGACACTCACCGCTCAAAACATGTGAGCGACTGGCCAGCTGCTAGTTGGCTGGGACTATCCGTGGCCGCGAACTACAAGTGGGCGCGGGCAAGCTACACCTCCGACACTATATGTCTTGCTCCTTAATTTATAATTGTTTTACAACATAGTTATTTAAAATATTCTGTATTTTGCCATATAATTGTGTTTCACTACATTTTATCGTCATCTTATCGTCATTATGGAAATAAAAAAATAGACGCTACAAAATGCGATAAACTGTTATTGAAAGTGCGATTTTCACGTATTTCTAACCATAAGTAATAGAACCGACCATTAGTCGACTTTCGCGAGGGCCACCTGCGCGTGTCTGTCGAAGGAAGGGTCGGGCGTGGGTCCCCCGAAGAGGGCAATCCTTTTAAAGGATCCTCCACAACCACCCACCCATACCCTTTCACCTCCCGTGTCGCTGTCTGGCCACGCCCATCCATGTCTCTCCCATGGACTCCACCTAGTCTCTCTCGAAAAAAAAAATAAAAAAAAGGTGTGGGAAGGAAAGACGGCGAAATCATTATAAGAGGAGGAAGGGACCTCTCACCTTCTTCAAGAGAGGCTTAAGAAAAATGGCGCTATACACGTGCCAAGCTGCTCTTTGCACGCGAATTCCTCCTTCTGGGGCGGGACACATTGCAAACTGGGGTGGAATTGCAAGCTGATTGATTTACTTCCACCATCGATTTGGATCGATTAGATTGTATTAAATTTTGATCGAGTTTTCTAGATGGAGCGAAAAATTAGCTGGAAGAGGATGTTGAAAACTGTGCTGGAGGTTAGAATGTTAGGTAGACTAGGGAGAGTAAGGAAGAGAATTGGATTTTTTTAGACAATGAAAAGGAGTAAGCCTTATTGTGAATTATGGTCCCTTACTGTACGCGGTGTGCGTTGCCGGTAACCGAGTAGTCAAGAGTGGAAGCATTCGAAATGTGGTGCTACCGAAGAATGATGAAGATAACATGGATCACCGTGTAACGAAGAAGCGCTAAGAAGTGTGGTATAAAAGAGAAGTCTTCTGTAAACCTTACGTAGAATGCGGGACAATTTAGTTAGCCACATTAAGAGGCATGATGGTTTGATAAAAACAATCTTAGAAGGACAGGTGGAAGGGAAGAAGGGCAAGAGATGGTCCCGAATGAGTTATATAGGACTGGTTATAAAGGACGCAAAAGAGAAGAAATACGTCGCTATGTAAATGCTAGAGGATCGGAGAGAGGAACGGAGAGAGCTGCGATAAACCAATCGTAAGGTTGCTGGCTAGTGATTATGATTGTACGCAGAAAAAAACGACATCGTAAATCGATCGGTTTTGTATTTAATTTCCTTAACCTTACTTGATTTACTCGTGACCGTTTCTACCACGATAATTAGACTCTTTAAAAATATATTGTACAACAGGCAAAAAATATTCTACTTACGATGTCCTCCAAAGATACTGAGTGTGACATTTCATTGTGGGAAACGGATACTGCCGATGATAGATGGATCATTATGATGGACCTGGACGCCGGGAAAAACACGCAAACAAATCGACAGGTCATTCGCCTTCCGAGGAGAGTTTTTTGGTAGATCAAATCGAGTGTATGGGGATTATAAAAGTCGATTCGCATGATAAGTGGATTCATTTCCTCGCACAGGACGAGTAGAAGACGCTAGGGTCGAAGTTAAGTTTCCATGGCATCATGCGCCGCTTTTTCATCTTCTGTCGGTTCTCGCAGTATTGACGTGCCATATTAATACAAGGAATGAATGAAGCTCATCAGAATAAGCGAAAAAGCCTGAATACACAGTAAATGAAGAGCTTTTTACGCTATGAGAGCCCCAAATCAAGGACAAATCCTGGAAGCATGAAAATTCAAAGAATTAACACGCTAAAAAAATCAAATAAAACAACTACGAACAGAAGAAATAGTTTACGTTAACGATATAAAAAAGTAAGAAAGAGAAAATCAAAAATGAAATAAATCTTGTAAGTTCCATTAAGCTTTATATACCGACCCTACGTATATCGGCGCTTTATGTCATGTACTTCCAAATGATGAATAGGAGTCAAAATGCGAAGTGCCAGCAAATTAACTCACTCGAAACTACCAGATTCAAACTGAAAATAGTTCATAAATTACGAATGTCTATTATTGCAGTAGTTAACAATAAACACTGTCAAGACAAGGATTTTTCTGTGCTATTAATATATTAATGTAGTCACATAAACATGCTCTTTGTTTTGAAAACAAATAAAGGCTCATTTTTCCACCTTTGAGTAGGTAGCAGTAAAACGAGTCCTAAGACATTTTTCTTATAAAAGCTTATCTTTTAAATAGAAAAAGTTTTCTTATAGGTAGAAAAGAGGAGTTTTGGTAAAAAAATAATGTTTTAGCGAAACTCCTGATGTTAAGTTCTCCGACTTATGCAAAGCAACTTTCGACTCAAATTAGAATATAAATCGGAATAAAACACCTTTGAGGGTCAAAAACATACTATACGGTATTTAATTGTTAAATGTTTTTAAAATGTAACTACTTTTACTGTAGTCAACAGATAGAGTGCGAACACTAAAATACATCTAGGGAAGATTATCGTGTGGGGAGCTTAAGAGTAACGGAAGATAATCTCAATCAGTAACCAGTCAACTGAGAATAAACAATAAATTAATGTGGTGAGATAGTTCTATATAATTAATTACATTCCCTCGCAGATTTCACACGGAACTCCGTCGTCATTGTGGGAAACGATCTCAGATTAAATGACATCGAAGTCATTAGCCCAAAATCTTCCTCGCTATTTTTTAAACACGAAATGAATTTGGGTGCAGTGTTGCCAAGTGCAGCAATGCATTGGAGAATTGAAGTAAACTTCAACGATCAAAATGAAAAATTGAACATAAAAAATATATATATTACCAAGGCATCAAATGAATCGTATATTGCAGAAACCACATAGCCGACTTTTTTTCTTTTCGATTTTTGACTTTTTTAGCACATTATGAATCTACAATTTTAAACGTATTGTTTGATGCAGAAAGTACACAACTGCGACTATTACAGAGCCTTTAGACTTAGCATTATATTATTCGTTTAGTGCAGAAGCCCCCAAAATTACTGGGGTAAGTAATGTTTTTCCGCATTTCCCTAAAATTTAAAATTGTTGGTTATGGGATTTCTACTATAAACGATTCAATGGACATCACGAGTGGATTTGAATTTTGCCTTACTTCATTGACAGACTTTTCGCATGGACAAGAATTTCAAGAAGATTATTGACAAACCTATAATGAACTCGATACCTCCACTGCAAAACGGCTCAACAATCGCCCACCGAATCAAATCCGCTCATCTAGTAGCCATAGTAGTACTAGATGAGCGGATTTGATGCGGCGGGCGATTTTTGAGCGTTTTTGCAGTGGATGTATCGAACTGATACCAGAAGATTGCCATTGTTTAAAAATCCGAAAAAAATCAGCAAGGAAGATAAGATTAAACTTGAGGAGTTAAAGACGAGGAAGTTAAAAGGCGCGTGGACCAAGAGAGAAAAATGTCGGTAATGCTTGAGGAAGAAAAAGAATATTATTTTCATTTTCTGATTAAAACTAAGGTGGGATGTGAAGCAAATTAATAGGAGTTGTAGCTATTTTTCCGGCATAAACAAACCAAAGGATAATGACAAATGAAAAGAAAACGATATATCTGGTAAATTTCCATACATAATTAAAAATTGCACTATTCCACAATAATTGGTTTAATTACAAGGTCTTATACCGGATGAATTCTCTGTGAGCCGAAACCTATGGTACGCATCAAAGTAATTGTGGAAAACTCCATAATATTTTATTTTAATAAGTGTTACTCCCAGTATATCACGCCTGAATCGGCTTAATTCATTTAATTTGTAATATTTGTAATATTGAAATGAACAGTATTAACCTAGCGTTATGTCATTTTAAAACGTCTTGGTCATTTTCTTTGCGGAATGGGTACAATCCTTTAGAATCGTCTTTTGAGGAAAGTTATGGCTATCCCTAGCAAGAACAGATGCTTTTAATTGTAATCAGAATCCTGAGGCGTCGAAAAGTAAAAAGTCTAAAAACACAAACACAGCCAATTACTACCTCAACGTTAGTGATTGATATAGACATAACTTACTCCCAATCGTTCTACGAATTACCTGTGTTTGAAAGAAAAATTCACATTAATTCAAAGTCATCAATGTTAATTTTCAAAACTTGTGCAAACTCACCGATTTCTTTTATATGGTGCAGTATTTGAATGATTGGAAGTATTCTCTTTACAATTAGCAGAATGTGTTCATGTAAGGAACAGCCGTAACTTTTCTCCGCATAAAATTTTAAAGAATTGAACCCATACCGCAAATAAAATGAAGATGGCATGGTAACATGACATATATGTAGGTGAATACTGTTGAACTCAATGTTGTGCATAGAAATTCACTAGACCGTTCGTTTTATTGTCGTTTGTATTATCTTCTGGTTTTCATATGATGGAAAATATTTACAACTTCTATCAATCCGCTTCACATCCTGTCTTACTTTTAATCAATAAATAAAAATACTACTCTTAATCTTCCACCATCCTCACTGACATTTTTCTCTCAGACCACGTACCGACTGGGTCCGAAGCATTTCACATGAAAAATCTATGCTTGCCAAGCTAGAAAATCCAACACTATTTTTATGGACTCAACGGAGGGTTCCAGAGAAAATATCTACGTCACTTCGCACGAATTCTTACTGCACGCGTTCCTGAAATTACGAAATTGGCGTCACGAAGGCCGTCCTAATGCCGAGCGCGATTCATTAACCTGCAGAGAAGAGTATATTTAGAGGATGAGCGGGAAAGAGTTCCCCTGAGAAGGCCAGTGAGGGGAGGCGCCTCTAATTCAGCCTCCCATTCGCAAGACATCACCGCGATATAAATACCAGGAGGAGGCGACCTAGAAGCTGACTAAGGAGAGGATGCAGAAGATGGGAAAAGTGGAACCCCATGGGGGCCAGATTTGTGATGGGTTGTCGCGATTAAAAGTGCAGCGCTTCCAATATGTTAAGCGAGTTAGGATAGGAATCAACGTTTTCACAGAGTTTCTGATTAGTTTTATTTCCTAACTGTGCCACAGGCAAGTAAATGATTATGATTTGTTGTCGAAAGGGTATCGCTAACGGGATTCAACTATCAAATGATGAGTTCGTCCCTAATATATTACTAATTTTAAAATTTCCATACACAATTAAAAATGAAATATTCCACAATTATTGGTTTAATTACAAAGTCTTGTACCGGATGATTTCTTTAATAACTTTAAATGATTAATACACCGTCAAATCTTCCACGATGTATTATACACTACAACCCAAAAATGATCAATATGATGAGAAAATATATAATAATAATAATAATAATAATAAATAAATATTCGCTTCACATCCTGTCTTACATCTAATCATTAAATAAAAATACTACTCTTAATCCTCCACCATCCTCACTGACATTTTTCTCTCAGACCACGTACCGACTAAGTCGGAAGAATTTCACATGAAAAATCTATGCTTACCAAGTTAGAAAAGCTAACACTATTTTTATGGATTCCCCCCTTGGGTATCCAATTTATACTAGATAGAATGGTAATTTTTTCCGACCCCCACTACTGCTGGAATTTTAACCCCCGTCTTAGCCCCCCTTGTCCCTATCATGGATCCGCCACTACTTAGTGGTCACCATTATTTGGGATCTCTCGTGGTGTAAACACATACAAGAAGTATATGGGAAAGCCAACTGTCAGCTGGGTTTCTTAAAAGAATTCTCATGGAATGCCATAGAAAGGTGTAGGAAATAAGCTACCTGACTATAGTTTGGCCTCACTTGAAGTATGCCGCTAGTTCGTGGTACCTTCATGAAATAGGACTGAAACTTAGCTGAAATCGACGAGGTGAACTGCAGGGCGTCTAGATTAGCGATGGATTGATACTACATATAAGAAAAACAGCGTTTCCAATGCGTTAGGCGAGTTAGGATGAGAATCTGTGCAGGAGCGTGGAGATAAGTATAGGCTAAATTAACTTAGTGAATTCGGAGAAGACTTTTCTCAGACGACGTGAATCATATCCTCCGTCCATCGTCGAACTATGGCAGAAAATAGACTGCAAAACCAACGCTGCACGCTAGGCTTAGATTTCTTGAGCAACTGAGAATAGATATCTTGCAGAGAGACACGGATATCATCATAATAGAGCCCCACTATATCTCCAGGTCCGACAGAAGCGATAACTTAAGGGAGATATAATGCCGAACGGATAGGTATGGGAATTCTTTTTTCCCCCGCACGATAAAGGATTTATGTAAATTTTAGGCGTAATTTCATTAGAGCATTTCATTTATTCTTTTAACGCCTGGTGTCCGTACACCCCCCGCCATACGCCTATTGAGACGGCTTGCGAGGTAGAAAGCAGATGTAGATGTAGATGAAGGACTATTACCCCGTCTAGATATTTAGAATGTAGTAGAATTAACTAGAATGGAAAAGGAAAAGAAGCTAATTTATAGCATAGCGGAGCTGGGAATAGAGCGAGACTAGACAGAAGAGGTGGAGAAAGTGACCGTGAGTCGACCTATGCACGAAGGAATCCGAAGCAGGTGCACGCGCAGAGGGGGAGGAGGGGGGGAGGCCGGTTGGCACTAGCAACGGATAGAGACGATTGCTCTGCAGTACGACACGAACAGGGACAGGAGGCCGGCACCAAAAAATGGCTAGATCATTTACACAGTGCGATAAAATTAAAGCATGAAAGACGAAGGAGAAAGGAAAAAAAAGAACCTACAGAATGAGGTTCGGTTTACGTTGTTCGACGATTTATCAAAATCATCACCGATACTTTTGGGCAATGACGATATATTACGTACCTACGTCATCTACTAGATTCAATTTCACACACACATAAGTCGCCACAGGGGAATATACAGACAGAATTACAGATATAATTGAAACAAAGACGAAGAGACACGAACACATGACGATGACATAACGTGGCGTGGAGATGGAATGAAGTCCGGAAACATGGAAAAATTTCACCTCGACCGGGAATTGAACTACGGACCTCCTGCTTTCCGGGCAGATTCTCAGACCACCAACCTATCAAGGCTACTCTCAATTGCTCAAGCAATATACGCCAAGCGCGCAATCTCTTTAGAAGCTACCAACCTGATCCGTTGAACATCTGTGTAACGCTTTCTCTAGGATCGTAGCAGTTTTTGACTAATCGCGCTGCTTTCTTTTGAATTTCATTAAGTTCACGGATTAAGTCTTTCTCCACCGGATCCCATATGCCCGCTGCATATTCTAGGTGTGGCTGAAAGAGTGCGATTGAGTATTTTCGATATCGATGTCGGAAATACACCATTTCATTTCTTATTGTCGATTCTAGTACCTATTTAATGAACAAGTCGATCGCAGTAACACGTGGCATGTTTTACGGTATTTGTTTCAAAGAACAATAAAGATAACCTAGCTTAGATGAAAAAAATACATAACGACATTAGGTATCGCTCTGAATTCAATAATACTTAAAAAAACGAAGACAAACGAAACACGTTATTCCATATTTAGGCACATATTTGCGACAATGGAATGCTCCAACCAATTGTTAGCCGTCAGAAGTCGATGGCAACAAAACGGAAGTCGACCAAGCTTAGGTAGCCCCATAATGGATAATAGGAGAATTAAAGAAATTATTTAGCGAGATAACAATAGGCTGATTTCTAATCGAATCCACGCCGAAAAAACCTAGGAGAGTAAGTTGTACTCAATGGTTCAATATTTTTATAGCCAGTGGTGGTATAAAGTGGTTTGCTATTTTCTAACCAGTATATTAAGAAATTTTACTATGCCTTCATGGTTGTGTTATCCATAACAAAGTGTAATACAATTTATTTTGTCGCTATTACATTTTTAACATTACTTAAACACCGTTAGTAGCTTACTATTAACCTTGCACCTTGACGTTTATTGGTTAATTGTTCATTTTGTTCGCAAATACTTATGCTCATGTACAGATAATAAAGAAATAGGTAGATGCTATGATTTATCTAAATATATACTGATGGGTTCTTTACTAATCGTAATGATTGAATCCACTTTTAGTACCACGGTTGTTCTGTGAGTTTTTTAACGGACATTTATGTAAACGCAATCTTATCTCACAGTTCAAAACTTAGAATGAATGTTAAATAGTCTCTAGCAAGAACACAACAGGGTAGAAGTATAGTACTCCAAATTTATGAATGCATCAAAATATAACTAAACACTAATAAAGACTAAAAATGCTTGAGGTAAACGTGACGCTAGGGATAAAATGAATAAGGAGTGCTTCTTAATCAGGAATATATAAGAAGAATGCTGGGCCAAGGTGACCGTATAATCCTTCCCTCATCTATCTGATCGCTCTCGATACTTCAGACGTAGACCTCATTACTATACTTTACGCGAAAGAATCTAGATAAGCACAAAAGATGACAGCCATATCCAAAAGCAATGACGTAATGCTGTATTTTTTAAATTCAAAGTCAGCATTGGCCCTAATTGGATACAATTATGGCAGGGTTTCAAAATTGGCTTCAAGGCTACGCGATCGAAAGATTGGCCAGCATCCGAGAAAGGCCGTGAAATTTAGCATTCAAGAAGGATTTACTTCGACGTGATCACCTTCTGAAACACTAATTTTTATAAACTAACGCGTTGAAAAGTCACATCCATTTAACAGAACCACTGAACGAGGATCTGATTAAACATAACGCATGGCATTCACTAGAAGAGTAAAAAAATCTTGTATTAAGGCCTGTTTACACAGTAAATTAACCCGGAAGAGTTAGTGCCTAAATGTATGAATGCGTGAATGAACGTAAAAATGCACCGTGTAACCACCCAACTTTTACGAAAGCACTTACAGAAAAAGAACCTGCTAGAATTAGGTTAATGATTTCGTACATGCAGTAGCACAGCAAGGAAAGATCTTGGGGGTTAAAACCCCCCCAGAACTCAGAGAATCCTTTAAATTTAATCCATTTCACTTAATTGGATTAATATTACTTATAGAAGGTTTAATAAAATATCCCTTAGAACGATGTAAAACTCACCCATATTATTTGAGCCATTTATCTGAAAATCTTTCTAAGGGAGGGCCCCCGACCTTCCCGCTTCCCCTTGCGGGTATTCCACACCCTCAGACCCCCCAATTTTAGTTGCGCCTAAAACCCCCCTAGCCTTAATTCCTAACTGCGCCCCTGCGTACAAGTTCCGTAGCAGCAGATTTGAGATGTAGTTTTTTCCGCTTACAATAAGGGAATCTATCTACATCTACCCATATTAATCTCTCTATAAGCTATGTGGTACTTCACTGTACGCGGAAAAACGGAATCTTAAAGCTATCGGTTCCGCAGCATATTTTCCTAATGTTATCCATGTGATCGTTGCTACCATAACAATTAGGCTCTCTCAAAATATCTTGAAAAAACAGGTAAAAAATATTCTACTTGCAATATCCGCGAAAGACAGTGAGTCTGACAGTACAGCGTAGGAAACGAACACCGTCAATGATGAAGTGATCATTTTGGTGGACCTGTACAGCGAACTTTGATGAATTCTAGAACGGGGGAAAAAGAAATTCGTCTAACGAACTTTTCGGAAAAATATTTATCTTAATTTTTCATTTGAGTCAGAAAAAACTCCGGAAACTCAATTTATGAACACAGGATATCACTTACTCGATAATTGTGAATGGAATTTAAACCCACATTAAAGCTAACAATATTTGTCCCGTTGAAATTGATAGAAGAACTAGAAAATACATCAATTTAAATGCACTCGAATCCTTCGTCCTTTGATAACCCAATCCAATGGACATAGACGTTCGAGGTTAGTTCGCCGTCTAGGAATCACATTAGAAACTGTTTCAAAGCCATGATCGGACAAATTTCGTGGTGATGAGAGCATAAAGAGTATATCAACATATTATGCCGCAAACCGCCTCAATATGTACGTGGCAGGGGTTTTAAAACATCAGCTTTTGACAAATAAAAGGAGTAAAATAATAAAATAGGATATATATGTACTTAGTATCACGTAGAAGTTAGTAAAGCATCTCGCTGTTCGAGGAAAAAACGAATTCTCAAACCAATCAGTTCGGCAAAATATCTTTCTTAATGTAACTGAGAATAATTCAGGCTTAACTGTGTGAAACCTTCCCCCTTAGGAAAATAAAAACAATAAACTTTGTAAGGTAAACCAATATATTTAAAAATGCACACTATAGGTTTCATGACATAATTACATCTTCAGGTCCCAAAATATAACATATGTTATGAAACTCAGGTCGTGCATTCTTAAATATATAATAGTGAACCTTAAAATTGTATTATTATATATTTTCCATTTCTCTCTTAATTTTTAATTTCTGTAAAAAAAACTTCGACAACTGAAAACAAGATATCAATAGAGTTCTACTGTTACGTAGAGCAAAGGGACTTCAATGCTTAACACAGGACGTGAAGAAGCGGGACTACGCCCTAAGAAGAATCACCGATAAAAAAAACCCTCGACCGACTTCCGCTGGCAGACACCAAGCCGACGACACAAGTTCCCCAGAAATTGGGCGCCATAGCGCGAAAATCGGAACCGTGACGTGTTTCATGACGCAATAATGCTTCCTCTAGAAATACCCCACTTCGCGGCTGTTACTCACAGACAGCCAATCCTTTATACCGCCTTAAGGCTGCTTTACACGGGTCACGTACTCGCAAAATCTGACGTGGGTACGAAGGTGCAGTCAAAATTGCGTCGTGTAAAGCGGTGAATTGCTACAACACATGCGGTAATGCGTGGACGTGAGATGGCAAAATAGCCCCTGTTCTAATTTCGTTCATGTATTCTCGCAATTCCACGCCATTCTAGAAATTAATGCAGTTCTAACCTGTGCAATTCCGTGTCCCGTGTAAAACGGCCTTTAAACACACTTATCACCGCACCATTAAAAGTCAGGTTTACTTTTGAGTGTGATCACTGTTACTTTTTTGTTTGTTTATATGAAATCTGAAGATTCAAGCGTGATGGAGTGGAATTTTTCCAAATTGAAAGGAACACTTGTAATATTCCACGACTCTAAAAATTTTTATTGCAAACAACATTTCGATGTTACAACAACATTTTGAAGATGATCTAGTCAAATCGAAACCTAGGCTGGGATAAATTTCATAATTGCGGAAAATTGCCAGTGCTTACAACATTTGTATGTTTGTTTTTTTTCGAAACGTGACTGAATGAAGGCTAAGAGGTTTTTTTAACGCCTGAATCACACGATCATTTTTTCCATCCTTTCCGAGGGACAACTTCAGCGATCGCTCCAATGATGGCTGAAAAAAATGACCGTTTCACACAATAATTTTCCGGAATGGCGCGAGGGATGGATATCCCATCCCTTTTTGAATTATGCTCAGCACGCCCCTTTTTCCACCAATGAAACCATCGACGGTAACGGCTTTCAAGCTTTTAACTGACAATTAAAACACTTGTTCCTATAACTCCACTACCAACCATGGTCTAGACAATGTCTCCATGTTCCTGGGTTTCACCGCGTGGATTTTCTTTGTGACGACAGTTTCGCCGGTATTTCAACCGGCGTCTTCAGGTCGAAGTCATCGACCTGAAGACGCCGGTTGGAATACCGGCGAAACTGTCGTCACAAAGAAAAAAAAAAGAAAATCCACGCGGTGAAACCCAGGAACATGGAGACATCATCTAGACAACGCCGCGGAAAACTACGCATCAACATGGTCTAGACACTTTATATTATATGAGTAGGAGAGAAGCCAAGGGGTACAAGTGATTTCTTTTTCTACACAGAGTTAGGTACAGAAATTAGGAAAAAATCAAACGAGACCGAAGTAGCTGTTTAGTAGTGCATTTAATTTTCAACTCGATGTCAGCGCAGAATAGAGACTCACTCGTATCCCTTGGCAACCAAGTTTTTTTATATTTCTTTCAACAATAAACTACACCTAACTTTGTTGAGAAAAATAATCACTTGTACCCCTTGGCTTCTCAACCCCTCATATCAAAGGAAATATTGGAACTTTGCAACCTTTAAAATGGCATGTCGAAACAATGGTCGGAAGTGTAGTTTTACTTTTAAGTGTAGAAATTACCATTTCGACGACTAAGATATAACAACACATATCTCAAATTCGGCCGGTTTGAGACTAGTATCTTAAACAAAATGTAATAACATTAAAAAAATAAAATACAAACACAAAACAACTCTTTGTTAACAAATGAATGCTCCTTTTTCAGTTTTATGTACTTTTGGTTTTTAATTTCAGTGTACAAGTAAAAAAAGTAATGGTTTTTTTTTGTCCCCCGAAAAAATGCTATTTTTGAGATACAAGTTGTTAGAACTAAGCCATCGATTAGTTGTTTATATTTTGTCATGGATATATCGCGTTCCCACCACGTCAAGCCTGAAACGATTTCAAATATCTTCAATATTGTAAGCAGAATGTCCTCTGAATGGTAATAGGTTAAACAAGAATATTATTTCCGGATGCAAAGCAGGGGTGCGTTGTAGGCACTGACACACAGCTCGCAGGTCAAGTGGTTGCTTTCACCGACGCGTCGGCGGGCAGTACTCAGACCACGGCGAATACGAATAGAGGCGGGACAGAAGGACATCAAGAGGATCGCTGTGAGTAAGGGTGGGCTTTATGGCCTGGAGGGTCATAAGGTTCATTATTTCCCCTTACCACCCTTCCAATCCGAGAGAAAAAACGTCCATGTGACATTGACGAGGGAACACAGGAGCACGAGAGAAACGGGCAGCGGGCGGTGGTGGAAAAAAATAAATTTAAAAAATTGCCCGACGGTGTTGTCAAGTCAACTACTACTCCAGCGAATAGATGCAACCAAATAAGGCACGGGAACAGGAGGTAATTCCAGAGAAAACGCGCACGGAACAGAAAATTCTCCATTTTCAGGTTTCCTTCCGTAGTTTCGACAGTTAAAAGTCGGTGCTGTGTGGTTTACCGAAAAGCTGCAATACTACCAGACGAATTTTCGATGCCGGACAGTGTTGCCGAATCAACTTCTTCTCAGGCGTATATAAACAACCAAACAAGGCTCGGGATTAGAAGGTAATTTAAGGAAAAACACGTACGGGATTGGAAATTCCTCATTTTTAGGCCCCTTACAGTAGGTTCACCATTTGAGAAGCCAACTCAACTTCTGCTCAGGTGAATATAGACAACCAAAAAAGCTCGGGAATAGAAGGTAAGAGCTTCACCGACAAGAAGCTATACTCCTATTGTACGAATTTTCGATGTCGGACAGTGTTGCCAAATCAACTTCTGCTCAGGCGAATATAAACAACCAAATAAGGCTCGGGAATTGAAGATAATTTCAGGGAAAAAACGTACGGTATTGAAAATTCCACGTTTTTAGGCTCCTTACTGTAGTTTCGTCTGTTAACAAACGAAGTTGTGTGCATTACCGAAGAGCGGCATTGCTCCCTTGATACGAATTTTCGATGCACTACATTGTTGCCAACTCAACCTGAATAGCGTATCAGTCTGCGCAGTGGCCCGGAAAGCAGAAGGTCCTTGGTTCGTTTCCGGTCCACGAAAATTTTTTCTCGCGGCAATTAATTTAAATAATTTAAGTAGGAATTCAAGTCGGCACTTGAAAATTTTGAAGACATTTTCATCCGCGGGTGTTTATTCAATTAACTCATCCAGATATCTACGCATTTCCGGGGTGAATCCCCAGCAATCCGGGCGGGATTAAAGTAATCAACGCGAAAAGGCGCGCTATTTGTTTAATCTGTAAACCAGGCGGATGACGGAAGTGGGGAACGGAGATAACTCTTCCGCCTCGGTTTCCGATTCAACAAGAAAAAAAAAAAAGCTTTTCATTTTCCCTTGAGTACGAGAATGTAACTGAATTCGCTTTAATGATTTCACTCTGAAAGCAAGAGTACACATATTTTTATCTCAGGAATGCTCAAATATTGGCTTTTGAGCACTCGCATCGTGGTTTGACAACATGATCGTGTGAGTCAAGGTATAACAAACATCCTGCACCTTACTAGGCGAACTTCTGAACATACTGGGATTAATATTTTTACTAAAAAAGGCCAATCGTACTGGAATGAATCACCAGTCAAAGAGTATATCGTCTTAAATAGGTCCTCCTTTCCTAAGACGACCAGTCCTGATTGCTGAATGAGATGAATTATATTTTCCACCAAAAGACTGATATAGCTTCCAAGAATTCCGAGGAGTTATTCATGATTCTATACATTATTCACTAATAACGCATCCAGATCAGGGAAGGATTTAGGGGGGTTCACAGTGTTATAAACCCCCTAAAATTTAATAAAAATTTCCACCAAAAGACACAGATATAGCTTCTAAGAATTCCACTGAGTGATTCATGATTCTACATTTTTCGTGCTATAACTCATCCAGATCAGGGAAGGATTTAGGGGTTCACAGTGTTAGAAACCCCTTAAAATTTAATAAAAGTTTTAAAAAATTTCTACAAAAAGACAGATATAACTTCCAAGAATTCCGCGGATTCATGACAGGGTCATGGCCCCCCAAAATTTTATCAAATTTTCAATTGTTTAATAGTTTTTGCATCCTTGTAAAGAAGTTAAGAGATTGTATATGCAAATGCATGGCCCCACTTCCCAATTGCGGGAGAGGTATGAGTTGTATTTATCGTAGAGGACAGCCCTCCCCACTGTGAAAACGCCCCTTTCTTCCGGGGGGGCTGTTCTATAATCCTCGAACCCAGGTTGTGACATCCCACCCCAAAATTTGCCGCTGAATCTGCCCCTGGTCCAAATATGTCGTAGAAAATAGTGTCAACAATGATCCTCAGGGTGTCTTCAGATTACCCGAAAAATGAAGAAGCAAGGACACACAAAATGCAGTGACGCCCAAGGCGATCACGCACGGATCGGTCTCTTTTATCCAGATGAATTTAATATTTTTTGCTGTTGTTTTTTTTAAACTAAGCCGTTTTTTATTTACTTTGAAGGCAATTAAGAGTATGAATTTGCAAAATTTAACTGCATCTCAAACATCATCATAAGTCAACATGAAACATGCTTCATGTGTAGCAACTTATAAATTGTCTCCTCACTTCCATGCTTATATTCTCAGCTATAAGTATATTCTTCTATTTGTAGAAAGCCCACTTCAACTGTGCTATTCTTTTGACTATTACTTCCTTGTTACGTACATTGCTGATAAATATAAAATAAACGTAAACATTTTCCGCCTGAGAAAATACCGAAGTAAAATTTTCTAATCTGAAGTAAAGGCAAATGACGACAATTGCCTCCTGCATGAGCGCTGAAATTTTTTTAGGACGATAGCGTTAGTTTTCAATTAGTAATTCGTCACGAATAAAAAAATAAGTCGAGTGGGATTGATGCGTTCTAGTTGCTATAGTTACATCTAGTGCTCAACCAAGGTCATGGTTTGCTAGGAAAGAATCAAACATCCATTTGAAGAAGAACACGACACATCGCCTGTGCCTTATGCTCTAGTAACTTTTAGCGCAATACCAATGAAGCGTTAAAGGCTAGCGATGAAATTGACCACAAAAGACTTTCACAGTACCTATCGAAGGGATGACGATTGGCAGAAGATATTTCCTGCCAGGAAACATGATTCCTCGAAGTCAGAAAGCGAAAAAAATGAACTTTCGTCTTAAGTAGATTACCTTAGCACATACGCAAACTGATTCTATTCAACCCTTGATAAGCCATTGCCGCATAATATGACCAATGCAATTAGCAATTCAAAAAGCTTACGAGGGTCGAGTTTTATGCGCACAATACATGAAACCTAAGGTTCTATTCCCAGAAAATGGCGCTGGAGAGCTACCAAAAATGGAATCGGATTCTATAAAATCAGCGTGGAGAATTTTGAGTGCCTATTCAACAATATTGTGTAACAATGCGTTCATTGTTACACCAGATTGTTGAACACATACACAACAACGAACGTATGCGTTCATTGTTCAACTAAATTAATGTTACACAATAACCCTCAAAAATAAAAAAATAGAATAGAATGAAATAATACAGCAGGTTGGGTTCACTATTCCTGTCTATACGCTCAAAAGAAAAATCGGCAAATGAAAAACTTCCAATAATACGAAATATTTCCTCTTTTGCTGCTTTTTCATGGAAGATATCTACACGCACAGTAGGAAAAATGTAATAAAATCTTAAAGAGACTCATCACTGGATGAATGAAGTGCCCTCTCGTAAAAACATAACACGTACACGAACAGGTGTGACGTCTTGAGAGGAGACTCATTGCCATCGCGTTCGTCGGATTCGCAAAAAAGGGAAAAATAAACCTGCGAGGAGGAGTTTACGCGAACACGGCAAGGGCTTCGCGACACAATCGAGTTTTTCATTGTTGCACCCCATGGCGACGGTTTAGCGTGACGTCACATCCCTTATTAAGGGGATACCGAACGAGCTGAAGAGTGTCACGCAGATGTAAATGAAATGAGGACAGCCGGCTCGAAGTTTTCCGAAGCGAAAGGGAGGGAGGGAAAAACACGTGTCTTGCCTCCATATTCTTTTCTGCAATATTCAGGGAGTGAAATTTAAAAGAAAAAAAAACACTACCTCTTCTAAGTACAACTACAATATTATCTCCATAGCTGTGACATTTTATGCATTATGATATGAGTGGGTGAGAAGCCAAGAGGTACAAGTGATTTCTTTTTTTATACAGAGTTTGGTACGGAAATTAGCTAGAGAAAACAAACGAGATCAATTAGATACTTACAATTAGTAGTGTACTTGATTTTCCAATAGATGCCAGCACAGAACATTTAACTCGCTCGTATCCCTTGGAAACCAAGTTTTTGTGTATTTTTTTTAACAATTAACTTTACCTAACTCTTTCGAGAAAAAAATGACTCGTACCCCTTAGTCCCTCACCCCCCCATAAATAAATGTACACTTCTGTGTGTGTCACAAATGTGTACTTCTTAATTATTCACAAAATCAATTTATTTCTTATGACTCTGGTTTCATCATTTTCCTTTTCTATCTCCAATTTAATATTAGTTATTAGTACGAAAGGACCATAACTGAAAAATTATATTTTGTATTTTTGAAATTCATTCCTATTTTGGCAGAAAAGTGCCATGCATTTAGAATCCATATATGTAGGTTAATTTCCTATAAATAGTATTTGTATTTAAATGACATTATTTTAAGATTTCTAGGTTATCTTTTGGGGAATATTCCACGAAATATCTAAAAAATTATATTAATTTATTGAACAATTATATTTCTATAATCTATATTTCCAATACCGCAAGGGTCCACATATTTAGGCTTAGCTTGCCCAAAGTTATTGCTTGCGCTAACGGTTATTTCAGTGCAATAAAATTTTTCTCGACTAAGATCATTTTACTTTCCGTAAAAAAAACCTGATGAATTATTGTGCGAGGACACGTGCAAGTACATACCGAATGAAACTGACTATTTTAAGAGCTCGGTTGAATGGCCGACTGATCAAAAACAGAATGTGATCGATTCTCATTTCGATAACAAAGGCATTATTATTATTATTATTAAAGTATTCTACTGACCATGGAGTGCTTGAGAAGAATTCCGTGAGACTCCCCATCCATCATGCACTTCCCTCTTCAATTCACAATAAGAAGATCAGATCAATATAATAGATTGTCACGTAAACCTGTTCCTATAACTCAAAAGGTGGTACTTCATCAGCTTACTTTTGAATAACCACTAACAGAAGTGTGTTGTCAATTTCACGAAAAAATCATTAAAAGAACATAAAAGCATTATCAAAAAATAAATGCATAAGAAATAACTCTAATAGGGTGGTATCCTATTATTTCTTTATTGCCTAAATCGAAAGATTACTACTCCTGTAGTACCTACGTATTTCACGCTTTTAGATTTTTAAATGTCGATATCTATTTTTCGCGATTAAATGAAAAGTGAAAATTTTCAAGCGCGCGAAAACGCGACGCGTAAGTATGAATGCCGGGAAATCTCTCCGTACGACGTATTTCTGGTTCCCGCTGCCCATCTGTGAGGTGACCTTGAGGCGAGGCTTAGCGCTGATACGACGCAGGCTACTAGCGGGTAGCCGAGTACCCCGCTGGCTGGTAGCGCTTGGCTTAAATAAGGATTATTAATACCTTATCAAACGAAGAAAACTTTCCGACCTTAGCCAGTTTTAATAAGTGATTATTGAGACATGCTTCCCTGAGCTCTGCGCCTCATGCATGCATTGGTAACCTCATCCGATGCATAACTCCTATCTCTTCGTATAGAAACTAGGTCCCTGTGACGTCACGTAGAGTGGCATCGCATGGGCGCGAATCTGGCCCTTTTCAAATGAGGATAAAAATGGACCATTGCCATTCGTCTAAACCGGTATTTCTAAAACGAAATAACTTGTATATTATGAATACACTAATGGTGGGTAACGAATCGCAATCAATGCCTTTCGTTTTCTTTGATGAAGGAAACTACCCTATTGAAAGAAATGAGATCTAGATTATTCAAATTACTCGTGACCTTAACTGTCGAGGCAGCCTAAAAACTAAAATAAACTCGTGACCGTGATGGAGAGGATGATTCTTCAGGACAAGCATATTTTTCATGAAGGAAAGTTCAAATCATCAATAATATTCCATTTCTTGTTAATTTTTATAATACTAGCATATAATTTACGGGAAAAAAGCGTCCATATTGAATTTCCGTAATTCACACTCGACTCTTTCCGTCAGTGGTCTTATTTCGACCGGCTTAAAAATAAACTAATAAGTATTAAGTTATTTCAAGATTTGAGAACATATTTGTGACAAATCGGCTGCTGCAAAGGAGTGAATGTTATCCTCATTTGCTCAGAACGGTAGGATGTAACCATAGGGATAA
Organism: Ischnura elegans; assembly: GCF_921293095.1. Classification (NCBI taxonomy): domain Eukaryota; kingdom Metazoa; phylum Arthropoda; class Insecta; order Odonata; family Coenagrionidae; genus Ischnura; species Ischnura elegans. The sequence continues at coordinate 74,533,205 of NC_060254.1, forward strand.
AGTGGGTGGAGATTTGATAATAAGGTTCTCATGGCCGAGTAGTACAAAATTTGACATTGGAATTTCGGCGAGCCATCCGAAACCAAAGCGCTGTACAGAAAAAAAACACGGGTCATATTAACGGAAACATCCCATTTTCCTTAAGTCACGATTGTCCGTTCTCAGGAATGCACGAAAGTTTTTGGGCTCAAGACCTCGATTGTCGAGACAATGGACCCGGGCCAAGCGGTCAGCTCAAAAACATTAGCTATACAGCGGTCAAAAGAAATGCCATATGGTATTACCATTGATATAAAATTACATAGGAAATGGGGTAGGACTTCAGCGATATTATCATTGTAAATCGGGCCACCAGAAATTGGACTTCAGAACTATTTCCCTTCAGTACTTCGTCTTTGAAAGATTGATACTGTTAGCTGCCATAATCTACACCTACATACCACACCGCAAGCCGCCTAAAAGGCGTGTGGCAGGGGGTGGTAGGACACCTGCCATTTGCTCATAAAAAGGATGTTCTCTAACGATATTACGACAGGCATTTATTAATGTCCTTTATGGTTCGGGGGAAAAAGGATTTCGCACATCTATCCGCTCTGCAAAATATCTCTCATAATTTATCGCTTCTGTTGGACCTGCAAATATAGTGGGGCTCTAATATTATGTTCTCCGTGTCGCTCTTAAAGATATCCATTCTCAATTGTTCAAGCAATCTAACTAAGCCTAGCGCGTAGTAGCAGCATAATATAGCCTAATGCTAATGTAGCCAGCAGCAGCATAATGTAACCTAAACTATAAAAAGGTTTAAAAAATACGCTCTTTCCAAAAACGATATAAAATGCAATAAAAAGTAAACACTAAGCTTATCACCAATAGGACAATAAATCGTGAGGGCTAATAAGGCTTATTAAAAATGAGTGTACAAGAGGTTAGATGAGTTAAGATTGAAACGCAATATTAATATTAAAAAACCTATTAATCACCCACACAATCTAATAGGATGTTCATCATAAAGTTTCAACTGAGTTTCAGCACGCTAGTACGAAATTCGAACGTGCATTATGGTCACTGAGACGTTCCCGTGTCCAATCTACTCCTCCCAGTGGCTAACCTAAGAATGTTTATCTCGGCTATGTCCCACCGTTTGGTAAAAACGTTTTTCCGTTTCATAGCTACAACGACATAATGATGAATTTTATCGCAGATGTTACTTGAAATGACATTGCATTGTTCAGAATGCGAAAAGAGATGTCGCAGGCGAAAAATGCACATATTTTTCGACTTGCTACACGTTAGCAACCATCACACATTATATATGTTATCATCGAGGAGAAGTATGAGTAACACATTCGCCAAGTATATTGAGTTGTGCGTAAATTATCGTTACTATTGGAACAAAAAAGCATTACCTACAGCGAAATGAAGATATCCAGCCAGATTCCAGCGTGAGCGGTAAAAAAAAGAGTTGTTCAAATTTCTAAATTAGAGTATTTGTTGAAAACCCAAAACATTAAGAAAATATTGATTCCCACTGGGTACACATCAAGCTTTCCGTTAGCAAAAGCATTAAGTTCTGCTTCATAAATTAAGCATGATTTACATCCATAACATAAGACTACGGAGGCATAGAGAAAGTTAACGAGTGAATCCTAGGCAATTCCAAGAAGGAGCTTGAGTAAGAAACAAAGAAGGCGAAGGCATCAGCTGATTCATTCATGCGTTTAAGTTTCTAAGCAGCTGTGCCGACCTCAACTCATCGGTGAGCGCCCGAAATAACCATGCAAAAGAATATGAAAAAATTCTGACGTCGCTTCAAGCAAGACGAGTAGGTCATGAAAGTAAGATCAGAATTCATTTCAGAGATTACGGCATATTATAATGCTCATCATTAAGTTTTTCAATGAGTTCCATAGTACCGTAACGGAGGAAATTGGTCATGGCTAATGCAAGGTAATTTGAAAAGGAAATTGCATCGTTCCTTCAATATCCACCACCCACATAAAAATGAGGCAATTTGAAGCAATATAAATGGAGAAGGGCGTGTGTCTCCTCTTGTGGGATTTTAAATAGAAATTTACGAAAAAAGTTGGAAACGGGATGGATAAGAATTATGGTTAACTGAAGAATATATGAATCTGGTTTAAATGTCACGAATTGTCCTATTGGAGCAGTTACTTTCTCTTCAGGACGTTTCAGGAGGAATCTGCAATAATTCAGGAGATGTAAGGGAGGAGGAGCTATGAATATATTAAACAATTAATCTCAAAATGGGTGAGATTGCTCAGTCGTATTGTTGATATTCGCTCAAAGATATCGTTTAATTAAGCTCAAAGATAAACTGTTTCAGACAATTATAATCGTACATTTTCGTCCAGCCTTAGCTATTAACTGCCCTTAAAAATCCAGAGTATTAAATAAATAAAATGTCGAAAAGGCTGTATACACAAGATAAACAGTTTTCATGGTAACTGCATAGCGCATCCACAAAAATGTTTACGTTGCCATAGCTCAGTAACCAAGGAGTTGCGACCTTATGTTTATGGACAACAATAGGGTAGTTTCCTTCATCAAAGAAAACGAAAGGCATTGATTGCGATTCGTTACCCACCATTAGTGTATTCATAATATACAAATTATTTTGTTTTAGAAATACCGGGTTAGACGAATGGCAATGGTCCATTTTTATCCTCATTTGAAAAGGGCCAGATTGGCGCCCATGCGATGCCACTCCACGTGACGTCACAGGGACCTAGTTTCTATACGAGAAGATAGGAGTTATACGTCGTCTGAGGTTACCATTGCATGCATGAGGCGCAGAGCTCAGGGAAACATGTCTTAACAATCACTTATTAAAACTGGCTAAGGTCGGAAAGTTTTCCTCGTTTGATAAGTTATTAATAATCCTTATTTAAGCCAAGCGCTACCAGCCAGCAGGGTACTAGGCTAGCCGCTAGCAGCCTGCGTAGTATCAGCGCTAAGCCTCGCCTCAAGGTCACCTCGCAGGGCGGGAGGGGGAACCAGAAATACGTCACGCGGAGAGACTTCCCGACATTCATACTTAAGCGTCGCGTTTTCGCGCGCTTGAAAATTTTCACTTTTCATTTAATCGCGAAAAATAGATATCGTCATTTAAAAATCTAAAAGCGTGAAATACGTACTCCAGGAGTAATAATCTTTCGATTTAGGCAATAAAAAATAATAGGAAACCACCCTATTGCTTCTAATTGTCTCCCCTACCACTTCCTCCTGAAGTATTGCAGATTCCTCTTTAACACCCCGCATTAACTTAAAATAATAATCTTTTTAATGGAGTGTGATAGCCATAAAAATATCTTCATATTTTTAACCATGACTTAACTAACATTATGAAGAACAATTAGCATAGCTAAGTACACACAAGGTTCATGAAGATTCAATGAATAGCACTATGAAATTTCCTATATACTAGTCCCTCAATTGCCAACTTTCTAAAAATAAGGATGCACTTCAATTAATTACAGCCTTTGTGCAGCTATGGGCTGGAACGAACACATGGCCGGAAGGAGGTCTTTAGTGGCAATTAAAATCTCAACTCAGCCTATGGAGCAGACTTCCAGAGCTTCCACATCTTTTACATCAACGCTTTTGGCCCTGGACCACGGAGTGCAACAGATTGTAAGGGCAGAAACCATGTTTTATAGAGGAATAATTTATAATATATCATCTATTTATCCCACTAGAGTAGCAACGGGTTCTACTTCAGATGGATTTGGCGTGAGATCTGAGTGAGCTGATTTTGTGCGCGATTTTCAAAATACAAATTTAGGCGCGTTAAAAACTCCCGGTAAACCATTTTCACCGGAAACCAATCAGTCAGTCAACAATACAACGATTATTGGGCGCATTGTCTGTGTTGTTCGTGAAGTGTTTTGTTCGCGTTAGCAGCTAAACTTAAAATTAACAATTTGAACATAAATCTTTTTTTTTTGCTTTTTGCTGTGACTACATATATATTTTTTAATTACCTTCATTATTTTCTTTTATTATTGCATGCACCCATTTGCGTGATTTTGTGCATTTTTTTCCCTTTTTACTTTTTTTATGTGGTGCATATAATATTGCGGTAATAAAATTTTTCAATAATTGAACACTTAAAAACTACAAGAGGGAAAAACACAGAAAAGGCTATTCGCAACAATATGTTATAAAATACGCTATTATACTCCCACATTATTATAATGAAACGCATTTGCAACATATCGAAATTTATGTTATTTTATTCGATGTTCTTTTAAAAAATAACTCGCCCGGAAATAATGCAGGCTCGACATACGGAATTCGCTTTAAGATCGGTTCTGCGGTACGGAATAACATAGTAAAGTGAGGTATTACTGCACCTTAACTGACTGCCTCGGTTACACGCGCTGTCATGAATGAGATACAGAAACGTAACTAAAAAAACCGCTCTGCCTCATTGCTTGATCATTTGGAGGATGAAACCGATGAATCTTACCTTCAGTGGAGATTTTATGCTAGTTTGGTATTGTACACTGGATTCGGAGGGGTTTATCCAATAATTTTCAGCACTTTGACTTACTAAACACCACAAAGTTTCTTGTGGGTTCAAACTGAGGCAAATACCAGCCTTATTTCCTCACGGTACCACAAAAGTACGCAATATATATAGCGTGGATTAATCACCAAAAATTGAAGCACACACAATCACGGGTACTTTCGACGTTTCTTGAATGCTGAAGCACTTCACTCCCCACTACTGAAGAAGACAACACTTCAAAATACGTTCAAACAGGCACTAGGTCTCGACCCATCTCGTTCTCCACAGGGTTCTATGAGTGAGTTACGACAATACGATTAACACTTGCTACGAAAGTGACAAGTATGATAACTCAAGGCCTAATGCTGCTTTTAAAAAAAATTAAAAAATCTCGCACGCGCGCTCATGAAAGTAATTGACCTCTATTGACCTGGTATATTCTTCTGTAAGCATTATTAATGTTTTAATATGAGCTCATCACTGTTATCATTACGACACAAAATGAGCCGACTATGTAGCACACTTTGCGAGGTTAGTATAAAAAAAATGGCACTTTGAAAAACTAGAATGACAAGCCCTCGTATAAATTTATTTTACGATTAAGAGGAAGGCACAAAATTTATCGGACGAATACAAATATACTAAGCTAGTGGGCTCATATGATTTAATCGCGGAACTCTGATACGTAAAAAATACTATATTTACAAAAAATTAAGCTATTTTATGATAGCAAAAGTGGTTACTCTAATGCCTCTTTTGAAAAACTACTCTGATTTCATTGATTGGAAACAGTCCTGGAGTACTGTGACAAAAAGCCAAACGAACTTGAGGATGCGGTCTTCTTGTCTTCACTCGTGAACGTGAGGAGCCAGTCAGGTAATGCATCAATCATTCAAGGCACGCATGAAAGAACATCCTTTTCCTCTGCTATGGTACCCAAAAAACTGGATTACACTATTCCCATTCAAATTTCTCTGAGCTGAGTTCAAGCCAGCAAAGCTACACACTTGTCACTTCACCGATAGAAGAGAAAATCAGCAGATTTTCACACTAATAAATGGCACTTCACCGGGACATTAAGGTGAGGAAGACACTTTCGAAGTCGGTTTTCACAAAAAATATACACACATAAAAAAAAGAATAGCGGAAGACGCAACCGCGAAATAACACACACAAACACGATTCAAGTCGTCTCAAAAACGGCGGAGAAGCGAGACGAAACAGACAGTCGCCTAGCAACCTCCCGTGCATGGAACGTGCACCAACAGGTCACCATCGCATCACATTCCACCTCGCACCACGTCACATGAACTGCCCTGGTCGCCTCGCGGGGCGATAGAGGTCGGATGGACCCCGAAGTCCAAAGCGGTACGAACGCATTTCCCGGACAAGTTTATCCGGCCGACTGAAAACTTCCTCGGCGCTCGCGACGGCAGCTCCCCTACCGGCTTCCAAGAGGAATTCTCCCCCCCCCCCCCACCTCTTATCCCCTCTCTTTCTACGTGCCTCCCCTCCCCCGCCAATTATCTCCCTACCCCCTCCTCCTACCAAGTTCCCATGACTCCCCTCTCTGAAACTCATTCCAACTTCCTACGCTTGCGAGTCGGGGAAGTCGGCGGGCCAAACCCACTGGACAACTGATAGGCACCAAGGTCGCGGTGAAAAGAGGATGGTCAGGGGGGATCCGACCAGTGCCGTGGCGAGAGGGGGGAGGATATGGACCCCCCTCACGAAATATAAAAAACACAATTGCTTTGCTTCATAAAAGAACACAAAATATTGAAAAATCATGATTATAAAATGATTTCTTTGAAATATGAAGTTTTTTCTAGTATGAAAATGGTTAAAGTTAGTTAAAAACCCTCTACTTAGCACTGGCGTAACAAGGAATATGGTTTGGGAGGGGATAAGATGGCTTGGGGTGGCGACTCCCACCTTCACCCTTAGGGGGATTCGGGAAAAAATGACATGCCAGGAAATACATTTCACATCATTTTGGCACTAAAAAAGTAACTTTCAGCAGATGCAGTTATAATATGTCAGACAATGGTTTTGAATATTTTTTATTATTTCTCTGAGGCTTTGGGGGGGATTTATCCCCCTCATCCCCCCCATAGTTACGCCACTGCTACTTAGTACCCCGTTTTTAAAATATTTTCCCCCCTGGTTTTGGACCCCCCACTGGTTCAAACAGCCACCCCCCGAAATATTACGGATATACAGTTTAAACCCTATTTTGATGGAGGCTTCCTCGCTGAACCTGAAGACGCCTGCTGCAACGCCGGCGAAACTGTCGCGACGACATGTCGCCAACATGTCGAAATATGTCGTCACGAAGATGAATCGGAGGAAGACGGAGGAAAACCCGGAAGCCAAGCTGCGCCTGCAGTCTTAACCCTTTCAAACGCAGTCTTGCTTCAAAGCAACTTCTAATGTATAGATACGTCAGTAAACAAAAAATATGCGCATTTCAGTTCTTTGACAGACACGTTAATTGCAATTCATTTTGCGCTATGGAAATAAATTTTCATAAACGTTTCCGTCCTTATAATTTCAAGTTTAAACATTAAAAAAAAAAGAATTTTCAATTTTCATAATTTTGAGAAGCAATATTGGGTTAGAATGGGTTAAGTGAACCCCTACGTTGGTCCCCCAGCAAATGTAACCAACAAAATCAAAAAAAGACAAATCAAAATTATTTTCTAACTATAGTCGTGATAGAAACAAAGGCAATAGATTAACGGTATTAAAGGACGGTTACAGAAGGTCAACATGGATATCTGGGGAATATTTAAACTTCTTTACGGAAGCAAAACATATCTGATTATTTTCAAACATGTCGCGGGTAAGTGAAATATTAAATTGAGGTACCAAAGTAATATCTTACTATACGCAAAATTAGCTTCTTAACCACCCCAATTCAATCCAGTTTGTCTTGATAATCATTATTATCTTATTTCGCTTTTCTGGGTTCTAAAGAGATAAATAAATGGAAAAGATGTGAGAATAATTTTTCTTCTCCCGATTTGGACCTCATCTTTAACGATTATGACAACATTATACATTATTTGTGATAGGCATAACATACGCAGTTTGGTCTAATAATTTCCTAGTCAATTTTCTACGATTTCAGAGATTCAAAATCATGCGAATTTTGATATAAATGAAGATCGAGGGGTGTAAACCTCTTGGCCGTTGGTAAACAGCCCATTGTTGCTATGGTATTGAAAAAATAAGCATTATCATTTCCTTCGAACACTCCAAATTATGTATACGCAATGAAATATTCGCAGCAAACTAAAGTATTGTTCACACGTTCCGATATTTTTTTGCAGCTAAAACGCTTCATTGATGGTAAATACATACATTGATTAAATTTGCATTAATATAAGGTTACCGAAGTATCAAGCTATAAGGAACCAGAATTCCGATACTTTACGGGGCCGCAAAAAATATCATGTACAGCTGAAGGCATCACACGCCTGCTCAAGAACGCCTATTAAAATTACAAGAAATACCGATAATATTTTATCGTAACGATCGAAAATATATTAAAAAGTGATCAGTTTCTAAATATCGCTACAAAAACTATTATGGTTACTCAAAGGAATATCGTGCCGAGGCCACTAAGGAAATTTAGCTGTACCTATATTTAAGCATCCCAACATATTTACATTGTATATATAGTATCATGCTTCGTGATTTCACCACAGGCAAACTCGATTCTTAAAGAGACAGCACTCATCCTAGCAATATTTTACTAAATACCAGATATTTTCGTGAGAAGTTCTTCTCAAACAGTAAGATTCCTGCAATACTACGACTAATTTCGTTTCTCACGAATATTTTACGGAAATTCCATACGAGGTTTCCTAAATTTTCCATTTCACACGCTTCCTTCCTCTACTTTCCCATTTAATTTTCCCCCGCAGTCCGTCGAAGGAAACCCAGAGGTCGTCTTACCCATTCATCTTTCCCACTAAAGAAAACCATTTCCTTCAACGAGCTTCGAAATGAATGAAAACATCGTAAATCACCACGCCGAGTGAGAGAAACGCCATATGGACATCAATTCTTCAAATTTTCTCCCGTAGAACAGAAAATTCTATTCGAACACACATAAATGGTTTCAATTTTTGAGTTTTTTTGTGTGGCAACTACTTCGCTAGAAGGTATTTTGAAACAAAGTCCTGAAATACAATAGGGTAGTTTCCTTCATCTAAGAAAACGAAAGGCATTGATTGCGATTCGTTACCCACCATAAGTGTATTCATAATACACAAATTATTTGGTTTTAGAAATACCGGTTTAGACGAATGGCAAGGGTCAAATGTTATCCTCATTTGAAAAAGGCCAGATTGGCGCCCATGCGATGCCACTCCACGTGACGTCACAGGGACCTAGTTTCTACACGAGAGGATAGGAGTTATACATCGTCTGAGGTTACCAATGCATGCAAGAGGCACAGAGCTCAGGGGAACATGTCTTAATAATAACCTATTAAAACTGGCTAAGGTCGGAAAGTTTTCTTCGTTTGATAAGGTATTAATAAACCTTTTTTAAGCCAAGCGCTACCAGATAGCATGGCACTCAGCTACCCGTTAGCATCCTGCGTCGTATCAGCGCTCAGAGCCTCTCCAAGGTCACCTCACAAGGCGGGAGGGGGAACCAGAAATGCGTCACACGGACTTTTTTCCCGACATTCATACTTACGCGTCGCGTTTTCGCGCGCTTGAAAATTTTCACTTTTCATTTAATCGCGAAAAATAGATATCGTCATTTAAAAATCTAAAAGCGTGAAATACGTACTCCAGGAGTAATAATCTTTCGATTTAGGCAATAAAAAAATAATAGGAAACCACCCTATTGGAGAGAATCACTCCTCAGTCGATGATATGTAAGGGAAAGTGCACGCTAAGAGGCGCTATGTATGGTTAATTTTTATTAAAATTTTCACAAAGTAGAAGGCATATTATATAATGAAGAAAAATGCTCATCGCTATTATAAGAATAGCATAAATAATGATAACATCTTATCACGTGTTTAAATAAACATGCCATCTCGAACACAACATTTAGTAATTCCTATTATTCTGCAAAACTTTCTTCATCGCTTATCTTACAAAATCCTTTCGTGTGATTATCTCTCATAAATGTAAATTAGTCCACTATTCAAGCTATTTTCATCCTGTATTATTCCTTTGATGACCTTTTCACAAAATCGCAATGTCTACTCAATGAGATTGCTCTATTTACTCAGGTAAGTTCACCAAAAACTACCCGGTTACCGTAACAGGATTGCAGAACTATGAATGGACAGCATTACGAATCTAAAGTCACATTCACCCTCTTCAAAGCTCGTGAACTCGTGTTTATTTTTTATTTAATTTTCTTTTTGCTAACACCTGAATTTCAAAACATGAAAAATTAACAATTTGAAAAACAACATTTCTGAATGGGCTGGGCTTGAACTCGTTTCTTCCGACAGCTTTCTGTGTCGAAACTTATAGATAAAAAACTAACGCCATCTATTGAGAAAATTTAAAACTATTTTTCCACGTGGAAATTTGGCTAATTAATTAGAGCACAATGGAATAGAATTTTCAAAAACTGACTGTTGAATAGTACATTTTCATCAACAAGCATGCAAAATTTCAAGCCGATTCCACAGTCGGGAAAAAGTGGGTGGTAAATCAATGACAAGATTCCATCGATGAAACACGAATAGACGAAGCAACTTTTGAAAAAGCAAGTAAAATCATGCATCGCGGATTCTGGTGGTAAAGGAGTGTTCAATAGTTACGTTTCATTTTTTTAACTTTAGACAGCAGTCTCCCGTATAATAACTCAATAGCCACATCGTTTTACTGCCCTCAAGATCGTTTGCCATGGAAACACGCGATTGTTTTCTCTCGAGCTTTTTAAGGCTGTTGAAAAGAAAAGAAAATTAAGTACACAGGGGAAGTGAAATTTGCGCGCAAAATTTCTCCCTTTTCCCGTGTTACTGCTCGGGAAATCGATTCGCATGCGGAACTTCTATAAACGAGATTGATGATAAAATCAATACTTAATGAGTGAAAATTGAGCAGTTTCATGACCTCTGGGTGAACATTTTCTCACAATGAAAATTTGACTTGATGCGCACACATTAAGTCCAATTGCAGTAAGTCAAGAGAATTATGCATAATAAAATTTCAACCAAAATATATTATAAATTGAAAAAAAAAACATATTAGATAATGATTAATGATACGTCTAATAGCGAGAAATATCTAAGGCTGCGTTTTCACAGAGTATCATGTTATATAAACAAGTTACACATAACATGTTTTACGAAAAAGTTACAAATCCACGTAACATGTAATATTGTGTTATAAAACAAAAAGTGGGAAACCAAAACCTTTTTTTAAAACGACTTTTTTATAACACAATGTTATATGTAACGTGTTACACGGATTTGTAACTTTTTCTTAAAACATGTTACATGCAACTTGTTTACATAACGTGTTACTCAGTGTAAACGCACCTCAAGGTTTGTAACCAAACATTATGAATTTGGACTGAGTGTTTATTTACATTTCATAGATCCCGTTAGCCTGAAAATAAGGAAATAATTGACATTTATGGTAAGAACGCAACTGTTGGTAATTCTAGTAACTATTTACAATCTGATAAAAATCAATTTAGCACAACTTTTAAAATACTATCATTTTTTTTACAATTGTACACCCAATCGAAGTAGATTTTTGCTGGGAAGATTGTCTTTGTTTCATTTTGTGAACTCTTTATTTTCTTCTGGGTTAAAATTGTGCAATCAATTTTCACTTGCTACCTCTAGTTCGATTAACATGGAAGTATTGCATATGTTTGTACTTATTCTGGATGGCCATGCAACAGTTTAGAGCAATTTTACGTAGACAAGGAAGACAGAGGCATCGATGGCGGGGCAATGGGGGTTAGCAGCTAAAACCCTTCCAAGTGGATACGGATTTTCGATCAAGATTTGGGTTAAGGACAAGGCGATAGTAAAAAGACGAAGCTAAAGCCCTCACTAAAAATAATAATAGAAATTATTTCATCACTTTTTACTTATATTACTAGGGTATTGTAATCAATAAGCTCCAATCCTTTCAAATTCCGCAGGGTCATTTTTGTTGACATTGGAAAAACTAAACATTTGTACTTTGACCACGGTTACGGCTGCTACTGAGTTGTTGTTGCTGATGAGTTGTTAAATAGACTTGGGTTGATACCATTGCGATAAATTAAGTTGGTAAAGAAAGAAGAATAATATTTATACAAAGAGAAAAGCTTACCACATAAAGTTTTTGTTTCCAGCAGTTTTTTGGCATCTCTCTATCCTGACTACCACCATGATTGGCACCTCAAAACATAATGCACCACTGTTACACAAACGTCTGTAATAATGATAGTGGTAGCGTACAACTGGCGTAAAACCATTGCAACGACCATCGCTTCATTATGTCACGAGGATATTACTGCATAAAAAAATCTTTTAGACGAGTAATAAACTGAATTCGCAAAGAGAATGTCACACAATACAATCCTCCAGTTAAGTAAGCACAGCTTATATTACACAACACAATTTAATAATGCATACTGCTAGGAAGCCGTTATAACGATTCCCAAAATTGAGGCGATGAAAGTTTTTCTCAGGCTACCAAAATGATTTTTTTTCTTCTCAATGGAAGTCTGAAGTTTCGTGAAAGGAAAACCCTTGCTCGTTTTATTCTTTTATCATATTTCCACCGAAATTAAAGAACTTGATTGACTACACTTGATTGACAGGCGGGAAAACGGAGCAATTTCAAGCCAATTCTTATTTTTTTATACTTTTGGAATGTATTTCATCAAGAATAAAGCGGAATATCATTCCCGCCAAAATAATAATATTCAATTTTTAAAAAAGTCTACTTTTTAGTCTTCGCATTCCTCAAAATTCATTATTTTTCCCCCCAAGCTCACGGAATTCTCTAAGGAGAACAAGGAAGGGTCGAATTCTTGTCATGCAAAAAATATTTATCCGGTTTTCGCGACCCTTGTAAGAAGAAAGCTTTCACCGCCGTGTTACGAAACAAAGGATTATTGATCAAAATACACCGTGCCTGCCGTTGCAGAGGGGAAGTATTCTTCGGCAAAAGCCCCTCGAAAACGAAGGCGAACTCTTCCTCTAACGCCGGAAGACTGACGAAAAACAAATAAAAAGCCTTGTTTTAGACATTTTTCTTCTTACCTCGTTTAATTTCACCCAAATTGTTCTCAGACACAAACTCAGTAATTACTTGACTACGCTACAACTACCACTCCTTTGGTTTAGCATTTTCGCCGGATTTATACACTAAATAAACAAATACATAGCAACACGTTTCAATGATAGTATAATCCGAATATAAAAAAATTTTGTTTTTGATCACTGATCTAGTTAAAAATATAGTTTTATCCAGTGTACCACATACCCTTTTCACCCACCCAAAGCGATGAAATTCACACAAGAATAACAATTTCATTTGTCTTATCATTGATATCAAAAAGTCGCATCCTGCCTATATAATGGGATCAATGAATTGAAAACAAACACCAGGTTCATATTTATGTTTTTGTGTTTAAATACGTTAGAGAATTTCTCTCTAGTCGACACATTAGTATATCTTCTGTTATTATGGTTGAAAAATTATTATGTATAGTTCTCCCTACTTACTTCAGGTGGTAACTTGTAGTAGTAGACTTGACGTGTGCTTATAGAAGTACTAAATTGAGGTTTTCATCCAGAGAAAATATTCCATCATCATGAATTACGTCGGCGGTAAACGAAACGTCAGACCAGTAATAGCAACGATTTTAGCGTACATCCTTTGCAAAAAAACAATTTTATAGTTATTCTTTCAAAATTTTCAGCGAATTCCACAAGGTACCGCCGGGAACCACCAACTTTATTTCAGATTCCTCCTGAAACACCCAGTATTATACCACATTTAACTATAATTTCGCGTTTCACGTTCAAGGGTACCATCACACGGAGAGCGTTGATCACATTTCAACCTTCAGAGAGAAGGGATTCATGTGTTGAAAAGTTGAATTTTTAGTTCAGATAGGGAGTGGCGTTATGAAGACTCGGTTCCCACACAGAGATTCTCCCCGAAAATATCAACAAAAAGAGGCCGAGGATGTGTGTGTGGTAGTCAGTCAGCTGGCATCGCGTCTCACGCAGTGACGGATGCGCCTATTTTCAGAAGCGACGAAGGGGAGTGAAGGGTGGTCACGGGACCAGATTGCCCTTCTCCTAATTCCACTCTTTTGTAACCCCTCACCCCACTGCGCAACCCCCAACCTAGCCCCATACAACCCTCAGCGAACGCCTTCCCCCCCATTCTCCACAGCTATGATGGGGGGCGAAAATCCTCTTGAGGGCCGAGGGGGAGAAGGGCTGACTCAAAAGGGTCTAGGGGGGAAGATAGCAAGCACCAGATGTCACATCCATAGACACCTCCAGAGATTTCGCTGTATCCAAGGAAATTGACGGCCATTCTTAACAATACTCTTTCTTTCTTGATCATCACTATGCTTCTGGACAGTGGCGTAACTATGGAGGGGTTGGGGGATGAGGGGATAGATCCCCCCCCCCAAAGCCTCAGAGAAACAAATTTTTTTAAAAAGATATTGTCTACTTATGGCATATAATGACTGCATCTGCTTAAAGTTAAATCTTTAGGGCCAATATTATGTAAAATGTATTTCCAGGCATGTAATTTTTTAAAAATTTGCCGTTTACCCCTTCCCCCTTCGCCATCCCTGACCATCCCATCCCCCCAAAGCATATTCCTAGTTACGCCACTGCTTCAGGACGTTTGCAGAAACACAATCATATAAATCAATATAAATAAATAGGCATATCAGCGACAATATAGCAATTTCGGTGGCCACCTTTTTATTTTAACGCTAGGAAGTCAATATAATCATGCCATTATATGGTTATTGTCACAAAATATATTTTTGACTTCATCAACGGGGTAGTTTCCTTCATCTAAGAAAACGAAAGGCAATAATTGCGATCCGTCACCCACCATTAGTGTATTCACAATATACAAATTATTTGGTTTTAGAAATCCCAGTTAAGACGAATATTAATGGTCAATTTTAACCTCATTTGAAAAAGGCCAGATTGACGCCCAGGCTATGCCACTACACGTGACGTCACAAGGGTCCAGATGCTATATGAGTAGTCAGGAGTTTTAAATCGTCCGAGATTGCCAATGCATGCATGTGACTCAGAGCCTAGGGAAACATTTCTAAATAATCACCAATTAAAATTATTACGGGGGCTTCCGCGGTGAGTTAATCGGTGATTGTTTTTCGGGTTCATTCCGCGTTGACTCATATTTTGCGGACGACAGTTTCGGGCGCGTTCCAGCTCCCGTCTTCGGGTCAGCAACGTGTGGAAGATAGAACCGACCAATCAGCGCCCAGCGGAAATCAAGATCTCTCACCTTCGACCTGAAGACGAAAGGAGGATGGCTTTCGAAATTCTTGTCATTCTCAAACAACAAACGCGGCTGGGGAACCCTTAACCGAGGATTCCACGGAACTAAAACATTTGATGTCTGCGTATTAAATAATTAGGAGTAGGATTGATGCGATACGAAAATTTTGGTGGAATATTTTTAGAGTTTTTGGGGATTTCTATCCTCCTCACTGTTCCGCCACAGCACAGACACATGAAGGGGTAATGCAGTACTCACCACTGAATGGGTTCCCTCAAGAAGACGATCAACTTGTGGATGAGAGCTCACCTGAAAGGAAAGAAAGGTGTGAATTAGTTTTTATGCCTAAAATCAAATGGAGAATACCTATGGACCGGACTCGATTTAAATTGGCCTGAGAGCAAGAACCAGATAATAACAAGTTTTGAAAAAATTAGATTTCCACAAACACGTGAAACTCCTCCTCCCCATTATCATAAGACTCTGTTACTTCCGACAATAAGTTCCAAATAAGTTCAGCAAACATTGTTGAAATATATTGCACTCTAATATTGTTTCATTGTCCAGTACGACCGGGAATCGGCAAACCGAATCAACCGAATTGCAACAATGTCTGCCGAAATTATTTGGAACTTATGGTTGAAAATAAGGGCAAAAATAATTTATTTATAATTTTTCTCTAAATTTCACCCATTTATTTATTACTTATTATTATTTTCACTTATGTATTTTAACAATACGTTCAGCGGTCATTGTTGAAATCTTTCATCCTAATCTAATTGGATTAACCAGTCCGATCAGGGATCGGCTAACCGAATTTCAACAGTGTCTGCAGAACTTATTTGGAACCCATTTTTTGAAAATGAGAGAAAAAAATCATTTTTTCTAATTTTTCCCGAAATTTCACTTTTGGTTATTCGCACTCATATATTTTCAACAATACGTTCAGCAGACATAGTTAAAATCTTTCATTCTAATCTCTGAGGGTAAAAACAATTATTTTTTCTCACTTTCCTCGAAACTTCACCTATGGATATTATCTGGTTCTGGAAAATATGTCCAATTCCTGGCTACACACCTGATGCAGTGTCTTCTCGAAAGAGAGAACCAGGATTTATAACCGTGAAAACATGATAGAGAAGCAGAGGAGAGGATTATAAGCATTCGCCGTCTGCTGCCCCATGAAGGCGTATCCCGTTTCACATGGGATATCCTGGGTGCTAGGACCCGCCCCCGTTTATCTCCGTTACGGTTAGCCGATCCCCTGTCGGCCTGGGCAATGGAACGAGGTAAGTACGAGAGGCAGCCACGAGCTCGTCTATGAGGCCTGTTTTACAATGGTAATTTTTGGTGCCCTAAATTACCCTCTGCCATTTGGCTTCCGACGCAAATTTCAGAAATATTTATGATTTCCGAAAGATTCTTGCGGAAACTAATCGTTTCTAAGTTAAAAAAAATAAAAACAATTTTTTTCCAAGACAGCATAAAATCGAATATATATGTCAGGCCGCATTTTTACCCTCTGATTTCTGCCTTTTTCCATCTACCACAGCACCGTTGTCCACGTCCTTTTTCTATTATATCTTTCTATCATGGGCGTACCAAAAACCAAAACTGGGGAGGGGAGGGCAAAACTAGCTGTGGTCGTCAAAGTTGTAACTTTTTTTGCACAGAAAAGGTTAGGGAAACCAAAATTTTAAGGAAATTATTACAGCAATTTATTAGTTTCTATAATTATTTGCTTGAAAAAATAATGATTTTTACTTTAGTTCCATGTCTTATACTAATATTTTTCTTCAAAAGGAAAATTTGTTCATAACTTTGTTTTGAACTAAAATTATTTTTGCTTCTAGGGGGGGGAGCAGTTGCCCCCCCCCCTCTGCCCCCTGCGGGGTGCGCCTATGGTTCCTATCCCGTTCTGTCCTTACTTTAAGTTTATTCGTATGATAATTCATGGGCGTACCCAGTGAGGGGCAGGAAGAGGCAGCTGCCCCCCCCTCCCCCCAAAAGCAAAAATCGCAAATGTCTTTGAGGAAAATAATATTTCTTCAAGCAAATAATTTTTAAAACTAATAAAGAGCTGTTACAGTTTCCTTAAATGTTGTTTTCATTCACCTTTTCCATGCTTAAATCTTACCTACAACTTAACAACCATGCTTGTCCCCCCTAGTTTTGATCCTGGGTATGCCCTTGTTATAATTATAATTGATATATATATATATATGATTTCCGAAATAACCTTGCAGAAACGTATCGTTTCCTAGATAAAAAAGAAAAAAAAATTCTTTTCAAAGACAGTATAAAATGCATCTGCAATGTAAAGTAAATAGATTAGCTTTTCATCACTCGGATAATAAGGCTTGGGTGCTGATTAGGTTGATTAGAAATTAGTGTAGAAGTGTAGTGTCTTTTTTAATATTTTTTATTTTACATTTATTTTCTCCTTTTTTGTGGCGTATCATGCAATCGATTAAACCAGAGCTATTATAGACATTTCTGCCAAAAATTTTATAACTACAGCCATCTATTGAGAAAATTTTAAAACTACTATACCACATGGAAAATTAGTTAATTGGAGCAAGATGAAATAAAATTTCAAATATCTGACTATTGAATATTATGTTTTCAACAGGAGCAAGCAAGTGTGCAAAATTTCAAGCCCTCCAATGGGCTTCCCCCTAGAGGAAGCCCATTGAAGCCTATTCTCCCTCAGAGGCCTCCTTATTGATGGGCCTGACGATGACTATGACCAAAGTGGGACAAAGTACAGGGAACATGGAGGAGCGGAGAAGAACCTAATGTCAGAGTTATCTTACCATCAACAAATGCTCTAACTGGACCACAGCTTAGCATACAATCCAACAAATTCAGAACTTTATTTTAAGTGCCCTCCTCACAACACTCATTTAAGATCAGGATTCCTTTCAAATTCTCTCTCACCACTAGGACTCGAACTGAAGTCTTGGGATGGGTAGCTTATCCTACAACCACCACATAAAATTCAATCCCCAAAATAGCATTTTTGGAATACAAATGCCATGTACTTCAACCATAATGAGCAAAAAAAATAGATTCAATCACTACCCTTAAGATATGATGATTAAGGAGAGTATATTTGAATTATTGCAAAATTCTTCTTAGCTTGAATGAAGTACTCAGTAGATTAGAAAGAAAATAATGAGCAATAAACTGACTTGTATTCAATAATAAGCAGTAGCTACATTTTTAAGTAGGTATAGGAACAGAATGATATATTCCGTTTTCAATGTAAATACAAATAGACACTTGCATGAGGAAGTAGCATAGGATAAAATAAATAGAAGACTTTCAAATGAACATTGATTAAGGAAGTAATTAACCTAAAATTTGTTTTAAGCATATGTACTGTGAAAAATTAAAATGCACTAATATGAGTGGGTGAACATATGGTGTGGATCAAAGATAAGTCCCATCAATCTATGTATTCACCTCTACAGCAGCAAAGAAGTCTAGATAGTCAATATTCAAAATGTGGTGCTATAGAAGAATGATAAAGAAAAATTGGACTGGCCAAGTGAGAATAATGATGAAATTCTTGGAAGAGTTGGAAGAAAGCCTTCAAAAAAAAACCTAAGAAGAAGTTGTGAGAACTTAATCGACCACTTCAAGAGACATGATGGCTTGATGAAGAAAATTTCTCAACGGCAAGTAGATGGGAAGAAAGGCAAAGGAAGGCCCAGAATAAGTTACATAAGAAAGGTGTTTAAGTAAAAAAAGTTTGTTCAGGTTTAAACTGGATAGATGTAAAATATGATATACAGTCAGATCTGATCAATTTGCGACGTTGGTTTGCCTTCAACAAATTGAATATGAGTGTAGCTAAAACGAAGTATATATGTTATAACTTATGTAACAGGTACAAATTTGATTGGGTTTCACATTATCATGAAGAAAATTGTCCTATAACTTTATGCTATAGCTGTTCACCCATTGAACGGGTTTCTAGTATTAAGTACTCAGGAGTAACAATTGACGATTCCTTAAAGTGGAATCAACATATCAACAGTCTCACAAATGTTATGCGTCACACACTGGCAAATTTCTATTTCATCGGAAATAAATGTCCTGAAAGCTTTCTAAAGACAATTTATAATGCCTTAGTAAATACCAGGCTAAGCTATGGCATTTTTTGTTGGGGTGGCACATATCTAAACTCCATGAAACCTGCTGTTTTTTTACAAAAAAGAATTGTACGTATTATTTTGAAAAAGGACAGATTTGAAAGATCCTTCCCACTTTTTCTTCATTTGCGTTTGCTTCCGTTGAGGCATCTATATATTTATAAGGTCCTACGATGTTTTTATGCTAGAAGTGGCAACTCTAAAATATTTCAGTCTCTGCCTTCTCCCTTTACCCTGCGTAAAATAAGTGTGCCCTTACCATAACCAAATTTGACTTTGTTTAAAAGATGTTTTTTGTACGTAGGACCAAAGGTTTTTAATTTGTTACCCCAGTCATGTTTTATTTCAAAGTCTTTAAAAAAGTTTTTGCAAAATGTACATTCTTGGCTTCTCACTAAAGAAAGTGTAGAACAAATATTGTTATAAAATATTGATGTAAATGAATTATAAATACTACTTTAGTTGTTTTTTTTCATGTACGCACTTAAGCTTTGTTAGTATAGATTATCAAGGTAACACAAAATGAGCTACACTATATGTAAAGCATAAATATTATTATTTTGGATGGTAGCCTCAAACAGGTTATCCTTCGCGGCTACCTAAAATTACTCAATTTTGTTATTGTCATGTAATTTGTGTGTGGAGTAATAAAATTATTTATTATTACTATTATTATATTATTATTATTAACCCCTTAACTGGGAAGAGTGACTATAGTCGCAAGCGGACTCTGCTCCCCATGTGGGGAGCGCGACTATAGTCGCGCATGCCGTCGGGTCGCAATGTTATGCGGAGAAGGCGTGAATATTCATTCTTTATGCATCATTGCATGTTTTTTGCTTTGTCAGAGGTTCTATACCAATATATTTTAAGTATATTGCCATTTTTGTGCAATAGCTTTACTATAAATGTTTTTTCGAAAACGGCATCTCCGAAAATCGGTGGATTTGCTCCCCACCAGGTGAAAGATAAGGAAATTTCTGCCCCCAACCAAGGAGTTAAAAAAGAAGGAATACGTAATTATGCCACGGTTAGCTGATAATAAAGTGGGGTGGAGAACCTCATCAAACCGATATTTGGATTTTTGACTGAAGATGATGATAAATGTCAAGTTCATAACATAAAATACAGGCAGATGATAGCAAAGGAGTGTGCAGCCAAACTTGGTAATGACAAAAAAGCATAACTGCATTATCATCACAGAATAGGGACCTACTCCCTATTTTGTGGTATTATCTTGGATTGAATCATCACAAAATCCTAAGTCTTCATGTATAAATAAGGAAGGTAAGAAGCAAGAAACTGACTGGCAATCAATGTCAGGAGGCTATCGTATCCAGTAAACATCAAGTATGAGGCAATCATTGATGGGGATCATTCAGCTAATTTTAGTTTATAGCACAGAAGTAAGAGTACAGGCCTTAAAAATTAATTCAGAAAAAAAACTTACTTATCATTGATGAATCATAAGAATAGCTTTAACAGTAGCATATTCCTACGTTCCTGCCAAGCCAATAGAGCTTAAGATTGATGAAATAATATCAACTCTTCCCCAACCAGAAGCAGAGCTGTTTAAGGAAGAATTTCATATTCATACACATCTGAAGTTTTCACTTTTTCTCGGCATTAGAAGGAGCCAAAATACAGCATGATTCTCATTAGACTTCAAAAAATAAACAGAGATTATTGGAAAGCAATAAAAAATTAACTATGCTTAAAATGCATTTTTCAATTATGTATATTTAGATTTATCAAGCATTTTCATTTTTTAACAATTTTAACTTGGCCAATACCACTGGGCCCACTCTTGGATCAAAGAGACAAGACCTATTTACCTTAGCAGTATGGAAATAAGGAGGATATATAAGGAGGAAGAATATAATAGATTTGACTCCTGGCTGCAATCCTGGAGGCCAAAATTCAGATGACTATGAACTATAAGATAACGGAGAAGAATTTTGGACATGCAAGGGACAAGCAAAAAGACTTTCTATTCTCTAACAATAGGGTGTTGATTTTGATCAATAAGAAGACTTTTCAATGTCCTTTATGAAATATTATTGAGCTGTCTGTACAAGTCTTATCTGAGTCTTGGATACCAACATCACTTGCTCACTCAGTGATGCACACAGAAAGTTTGTTAGGATCTGTCTGGGCAGAGCTCACCCCAAATTAAAGCCTGAATCATGTGAGTTTTCCTGGATATCAGACAATCAATTATACTACTTATTTTAAAACCAGGAAAACTTATAATGGAATACCACATAAATCAAGAGTTAGTGGATTCTGAATCAAGTGATCATTTTTTCGGTCCTTATGGGAGATAACCCAGCAATAGTTTTTCAGGGACCAAAGAAATGATCCTTTGACCCATCATTTTTCCGAATCACACGGTCGTTTCCACCATCCCTTTTTCCACCACTTTCAGAATTTACAACTGTCTCTCAATCAAAAGCCAAGTGTGGAATTACAATCCCCGTTAGCGGCTGTGCATTTTGATTGGCTGAAGGATAGTGCCATCAATGGTTTCAGCAACTGAAAAAGGGACATGCTGAGAGATGGGAAAAGGGATGGGATTTCCATCCACAGGCAGATATTGGGGGGGGAAGGCACATGCATTAGATGCTTAACGCGTTCACCGCCGCTTCGGTCATGATGACTGAAGCGCATACTTTATCTTCACACCGTTTTGGTCATAATGACCAATGAATGAGTCACATTTTTGGCCACTAATAGCACACTGTTGGTCACGGCTACTTTGGTGACCCGTATATGACGTGACCAACAAGCCCACATAGCCGAAAGCCCACAAAAACTCAAGTGGAGAGGATCCAAGAACGAAAGCAAAAGAAAAAAGAAAGACATTTGGCTCAATGGGAGAATTCATCTAAAACTCCGCAGCAGGGAACATGTTAATAAAACAGAAAAGATTTTTAAAACAGTTACCATTACATTGGTTTCTGTTTGTGTATTACAGAGCCTCAATCATTTAATTCCATATTAATGACTTTCATATTAAAATAAAGAGAATATTTTGTGTAGTAATTGTTGTACGTTGTTTTTAATCTCAAATGTAAGAACCCTAAATTGCCAGTCAGACCCTTGTGCCCATCCCCAGAAAACTCCTGGATCTGGCCATGTTTCTATCCCTTGACTCATCTCAAAAAATGATCATTCAGTGAAAATTAGAACATGTTCTATTTTGCTCGCATGATCCTGTGAATGATCACGTGATCATTCAGCATGATCATTTACCATGTATAGCGGCCTTTAGAATATAAATGAAGGTAGGACGGATATTGTGTTTGAAGGGGGGTGTCTGTAAGATAATCTTGGAAGCAAAGCTGTAGTTGGGAAAAACATTTAGGTGGTACTCACAAAAAATTTCCAACAGCTGAACATGTACTACATATCTGGCTGCAACTGAAATGTTACACTCCAACTCTTACATTAGTTCCAAGTTGTGCCACGATAAAACTCTGAACAAGTAAATAATCATTTCTGATTTTTCTTTCTGTAATCCATTGGACAATTGACAGAGAGAATGAGGGCTCAAGGCGAGCCCATCAGGGATACAACACGACGCTCCCGGTACCCAAGTCAGAGACTTATATGCCCAATCACCCAGGGAGGGGCTGGAGAGGAAGGAAAAAGGAAAGAGGTGCCGCCGCGATAGGAGCCCGTCGACGCCTCAGGGGTAGGATAGGTTCAGAAGGGATGGAAGTGAAGAGGGACCGACTAAATAGCGAAACCAGGCAAAGCCATTACTATTCTAGCAATTTTGGAGGATTAGTCTATGAGGAAGAAAAATCCATCGATCAAATCACTAGATAATTGGACAATTGACAGTAGGGCTATTTTTACAGATTTAAAAAGGTAGTTTAACCGGTACACTTATAACAAGTTTGGATTTTAGGGGGTATGCTATAGCAGCCCAACTACAGCACTGATTGGAAGTGAGCATTGGTTATAGCACAGTGAAAGGAGGCAAAACAATGGCAACAGGGGTTGGTTTGAAGTTTAAGTTTAGTGAGCACTGTGGTTATTTGATGATTATGAGTGTTGAGGGCAGAAGTTGGGAAGTGCAAACCTTGTTCACAGAACCTTAAAGTGAGTTAACTCTAACTGATAACTTCAGGCTTTACTTTGTGAAACCTCTCCATATTGAAAATAAAGAAATAAAACTTTGTAAGGTTCAGTGTTATTTAATTATGGCCACGACCCGGGTTTCATAACTTGGTTACATCGTCAGGTGACTGATCTTGCATGCATCATATATTTATACACAAAGTACACAAGTGACAGTGAGGACATCTATCGGAAAGGAAAAGGACTGGTTGAAAGGGCGGGGGTGAGGGTTAAACACGGAATGGAATAGTGAGAGGGGGGGGAAGGGGCAGTCTTGATTTGGGACGAGGGTTTTTCCTGTGAGGATAGGTATCTGACCAGCAAGGGGAGGGCGGGGTTAAAGTGGGTGAGGAGACGAGAGCTGAGTTAACTCTGTGTAACTGAGGAGTTGAGTATTTGAGAAAAGATACTCTTGGCATATGTAATAGTTTAAATTGCCATAAGAAATAAATAAAATGTCTTGATTTGGGGTCTTAGGATTATAGGTTACATGTTATACAAGGTTGTCTGGTATAATATGTAAGCTATGTCACATCACATGCCCCCAAGGAAGTGATAGGCAGGTATAAACCAGTAAATGGTCCCCAATTCAAATGAAATATAAAATGCACTCTACTGTATGTGTTCACCTTTTTCTGCCCTTGTAATTATGTATCATCTTTTACACATCTTTGCTAACTGCTTCAAAAGACTATTGTAACTACTTCCGTTCAGAGTATATGTACCCACATAGGTGCGTCCGTTGTGGGTATCATGCACTCTAATAGCATCTTTAAGTGACACCAATCCCAATGGGCAAAAGAGAAATAAATCAGCATATACTGCAAATATAGAAAAGTTTTGAAATAATACTTTGTCATTGATACTACGAGCACTTTTATTTATTTAACAGCAAAGTATTGATTTTTTTCTTAAATGAGGAGTAAAAAATTGTTTACTGTTGAGTAGGAGTTCGTCCATTTTTGAGGCCATTTTGTGAGGAAAATAAGATTGGATGATTAGAGGTTGCATCCAGTTGATTTTTGTTTTCATGAGTGTGGACTGTAGCATTGGAGAAAAAAATTTTTGAGGGTATTTTTATAGACATTACACTTGTTAAGGTCGCTATACACGGCGAATGATTTCATTCGCATGATCATTCAGCATTATCATGCGCATGATCATTCACAGTGTATGACGGAACAATTTGCGAATTTACCTTCATCTCTCAAGGTGTGTTGTGTGTGTACATACAGAGCAACTGACAGTTCAGAGAGAGGAATAACCAGAGTGCTCAAAGCACAGTGAATACTGTAACAGGAAATATGTAGAGCTCATTCAACAACTGAATCGTAGATGGCTTGCTGGCAAGCTCCCTGACACACTGGTGTTGCATTATTGTGGAGAGGCAACATTGCAGTACATTGTGATGTGACGTTCTTTGGATCAAGCCTGTGACCAGCGCATATTCTACAGGAGCCACATAAGGTTTAAAGACTTGGAAGTTGATCCACATCCCACATACCTGTCATAATGCATATGTATCCTCTTATTGCAAGCATAGCAATGACTCAAAGCCACTTCGAAGCAAAAATTAGATAATGCAAAACTATGAAGTCACTCTTGCCAGGCATGTAGCCAAGGAGAGAATGAGGCTTTAGGGGCTTCAACTAACCTTTTTCTTTACATTCTTCTAAATCAAATACTCTAATTAATTCTTTCCTTATCATAAAGGCCTTCAATGCCCTGTTTTCAGGGTGGTGAAGAAAAAATTTAAAAAATTAATGAATAAAAAATACCCAATTAACCACGTTAGGTATCATCTCCCTGATGCCGGTAATATATTTTCCTCAATGCGTAGCCAAAATAATTTAACTGTTCCACCTGCTCCACTGCGTGACAATCTATATTTATGTTAAGTTTTACTATACCTGCATTGTATTAAGAGCTTTATGGAATAATATGACTTTTCAGAGCAAATAAGGATGAGTTGTTCTTGAGTGTAACAATAGGCCATGCTTTCCATCTTCATTGATGCGTACTTAATGGGGAACATGCTCATTGCAGAGACGACTTAAGATTCCTGACACAAAAATTTACTGATTCAAATAGTCATGTGTCTAGAATAAAGAATGATCAATATTGCGGCATGTATTAGAAGCATTGAAGTCTGTGAGCATGGAATTCTATTGAAAAAATAGTGACGAGGGCAGACCAGACCATGGGTCATTTAAGAAAGAATTCATCTTCCACATTTTTCAGTTTTGATCTGGATACCAAAATTATTTAATAACCTCAACTGAAGGTATCAGATGTTCATACTACCATTAAGGCCCAACAAAAAGATGTAGGCCACTGAGAAAAATAATATCCATCCAGCAGCAGGTAGGGGATGTTGAAAAATGTGTTAGAGGATAGAATGTTGGGTTCACAAGGGAGAGGAAGGAAGAGAATAGGATTTTTAGATAGAATGAAAGAGAGTAGGCCTTTTTGTGACTTGAAGAGGGAAGCTCATGAAGATAGTAGATACTCCTAGAATACTTTCTAAATATGTACTCCATACTTACCTGACTTAATCAATAGAATACTTTCATGGGATTATATATGAATGCCTTCTTCTACCCAGAATTTTCATCACATCAGTTCATCACTTCCTGCGGTGCCTTGGTGGTATACAATCCCTCTAAGCCATAACCCATCTGAGGTTATGTTTATATGAGGCTATGTGTATATTAGTATTTCGTCTAATTAATGTTGGTGGTTTAGGTGAGGTAAGGGAAGAGGAACTTAGTTTAGAGCAGTCACCCACGACTGGTTTATCTTTCGCAATCTCTCCCAACTCTAACCATCGCCCTACTCCACCCTACCTACTAGCCTAAGATAATGTTGTATTTATCAACAACCACTAGCATGGGGTGCCATTCCCTCAGGACAACCTACCAACAGAGGTCGAGAAAGGTCACGCCAACAATCCAGGGGCCGATTAAGGTCAGTTTTCTATGGGTGGGGGAATTCATCACTTCCTGCGGTGCCTTGGTGGTATGCAATACCTCTAAGCCATAACCCATCTGAGGTCTGATACATGCATAGACATGCAGCTTTTAGATATTCAGCAATTATTTTGAAACATTTTTCGTTAAGCTGGTGAAATCAAAATATTTGATGGTACTTTAAAGTTTACCATCTTTTCATTTTTATCACAAATTATGGGTGGCTGCAGTTGCCACTTAATTCACCACTGGGCCAACCTAGTTAAGTGGTAGGAATGATCTTTAATAATCACCATGTCCTAAGAACCACTGTAAAAATAGGAGAGCTTTTTGATTAACTGCCTCTGCATTGGACAAGGCTACAACAAAGGAAAAGTTCCTATTCTGATGCAGAGTAAGATAAGAACCCTACAGAAAGTGACACAAAAGCTGTGACAAATGCTTGTACACTGACTGTGGAGGAGGTTACCAACAGAGCCTACGTAGTCAGCTAAAAAATCTGTGCAGGGAGAATCCAAAGCTAAATAGACAGCTAGATACTGTGATAAGGTGATTACGCAGTCATTGTGGGTAACCACTCATATGACTAAACAGTCCGTACTGAGCACTAAATAGCTTTACAACTGTCAACACAATATATTGATTACTTATCAATGTGTGTAAGTGGCTACAGAGGCTATGAAAAAATTTGCTCAGTCACTTCCAAGGAAGGATAAAGTTATAGGAGGTAGGCCAAAATGAAAGAAAAATAATGCTGAAGTATAAAAGGACACTATATCTGGGTGTAATGATAATGAATCTACGACAGTTGCACAGGAACTAGTGAGACTGTTCATGCAACTTATCAGTGTGAGCAGCTGGATGCACTGATTATTGCGTCACTTCTTTATGGGAAGGATAAGATGATGTGGAGAAGCCTAAATTAAATAAAATTCTTCTGTGGCATGACGCAAACTGAACGTAATGATCAGAAGGATACCATGGCAGCTGCACTGAAACTAGACTGTTCAAGTATCTTTTCAAGACCTAGTTATACAGGTACAAGATATAGTTATATGGGTACAATTTAATGTCTAAATGTATGAATGAACATGAAAATGCACTGTGTAGCCACTCAATTTGTGTGAACACATGAACAGAAAATAGAATCTGTTTTAATTTGGTTCATGCATCTGCACATATTCAGTTCCGGTCCACCAAAATTGCTCATGCATTCACACATTAACTTGTGTGCGTAAATGTATTGTTTACCCAGGCCTTAAGGATGTGTAGGTGCACGGGCATACCCATCGTACGGGCGTAGGGGGAGGGGGGCAGCTGCCCCCCTCCCCTACGCCCGTACAGCTGGTGACAACAGTTTCTCCTGATTGGTCGCCTCGCGGCCAATAGCGTGGGGGTATGGGGCGAAGAGTCTCTTCCATGTGCTGTGGAGTGCGTAGCTATGGTAGCTATCCTCTCGATTGAAATTATGAGAACAATTAGGGCGAACCTACACCACTGGGCTGCCTATATAACAGCGGTCAAAACACGGCATAATCACTTTGACCTGAAGACGCCTGCTGGAATGCAGGAGAAACTGTTGTCACCAACGCAACCACTACGCGGTGAAACCCGGAAAATGCAGCCTACTGTACCAGCGCACCGCGGAAGCCCTCGCACCAACTTCTTTAGGGTATATTTATCTCTCACCATACCGCTCACTTCGTATCAGGATAGCTACTTTTCTTTGCTGTAGGCAAGTCAAATGCTGAGGCAATTAAACAAAATTTACTCCTATTTTTTCCAGTGGTTTCAGCAGCAGTTCCAGCATGAGTCACGAGGGTGGGCTAGATTATTAATTACATGGGCCTAACCTTGTGTTAACATGGATAATTATGAGGGTCAATATATAGTTTACAACATTTATTTATTCACCATACACCAATGGCACCCATTTCCTGACATGCCACCCAAAAAAAACAAAATATGCCTTGGGCCTAAATGCATTTTAGAGAGTGTATTCATTTTATATTCACTTAAAAAAAGTGAAATTGATTCAACTGAAAATAAAGTGAAAAAATATGTAATATAAATTAATTCATGTGGGCAATACAAAATTGTTTATCAAATGAACAGTGGTTCTCCACATGCCTATAACTGTAAACAATTTATTTTAATTTCACAAAATAGAGTTTAACCTTAGACTTTGATTCTGAAATTTGTTTGTCTTATTTGGGTGGGCCAGAAGCTGGGTCGAAAAAATTTGGGTTGACCTGGGCCCATCATGCCCACCCCTGGCATTGCCACTGAGTGGTTCTTACACCAAAGTGATGATTAAAGACACTTTTTCGATGCTAAACAATCGTGGCCATAGGCGTACCCAGCGAGGGGTAGGGGGGGAGGGAGCAGCTTCCCCCCCCCCCCAGAAGCAAAAATCGCAAAAGTCTTTAAGCAAAATTAGTACTGAATTGAAGTATTCAACAAATTTTCTTTGAACCCACGAGAAATGATATGTATTAGTATGAGATATGTAACTTAAATAAAACTATTTTTCAAGGATATACTCTCATAAACTAATAAAGCGCAGTTATAAATTTCTTAAAATGTTGGTTTCATTCTCCTTTTCCATGCTAAAATGTCACAACTTGGCTTGCCCCCCACCCCCCAGACCATGGCTTACTTAGTTGTGACCCCCCTTAGTTATGATCCTGGGCACGCCCTTGATCGTGGCATTGTTGAAATTAAGGCACTACGTGCTACAAGCCTCTCACCTTGTGGTTAAGGTCGAGGACTCCTTCCTCAAGCGAGGAAGGGTCGTCCTGGAATAGCATCTCATCGCAGTTCCCTTCTCCGGCCGACACACCGCTGCCACTACCTCGTCCGGAAGATGAAGAGTTGAAGCTGGAACTGCGATACAGCTGACTAAATGGGGAGACAAAAACATAAGAACGAGAATTAGTGGACCTCATCAATGAAGTCGGAACAAATACACACCACTAGAAAGCACTAACAATATGAACTGGGGATACAATACCACCCAAAAACACAATGAGTCTACATTCAACGTAAAAATTTCGACCGAGATGAAAATCAATTCAACAACTCGATCATAAAAAACATGAATACTTTGCCTACCTACACATCCAGACGCTCATTCCAAGGCTTACAGACAATTTCAGAATAGTCTCAGTACTTCCAGACCATAATGCCTTCGTTAAAAACGTACTTGTCAGAAATTTCTTCGTTAAAAACGTCTTCGCCAAAAATGTCACGCAAAGTCCAAACATTTTCAAAGTTAAATTTACGTCAGGGGCAAATAAAATAATTAAACCTAAGTTAAAATCCACGAAAATAAACTTATTTCCAACTCAAAGTCAACGCTAATAAAATTAATAAGACCATAATAGCGCATGTACACATCACGTTCACGCGACATTACTCACTGAAATTCATGTGTTTGCTCTGCTCGCCAAAAAAAATTACGGTGACGTAACAAATGAATCCTTACCAGCGAAGTCTAATTTCATGAGCATCCCTTCGTTGTGGTTATAAAGTCTATGTTCAATATACTATTTAACTCTAATAAAGGGGCAAAGAATTAACCGGAAAAGATTTCCTGATTACATGCGAAACTCCAAGGTAGCAAAAAGATTTAAACTAATATAAATTCCCGGCGTTGAAAGAGACGAACGCTTTGCGGCTTGCGCAGACCAAGGGGTTTGCATGGAGGAGGCCCAATTCTATCCCATATAAGTCTGATTTCTGCTGCCACTTTGGTTGCATTTTAATCAGCTTTCAAAAATGTCCGCGGCGCGGTTATGAGTGCAATGCGACCCACATTTTTCCAATATAACGCAGTATGGTCTTCGCAAATGCGAGAAATATTATTGAAGAGTTGTGAACTTGATAAATCACGTCATAATGAATGTAAATTTCTCTTGAAACACAAATAATACCATATTAACCTGTGAAACTCGGATCAATTTTTCCGTCAGCGACGCGAGTGGCGAATTCTGTAATCACAATTTCATTGCGCGGTGGTTGACAACACTTTTAGAACCTGACTTGAGGATCCTCATTTGTAACATTCGTACCCCAGATATTTTAAATAAGAGACATATCATTTCTCGCACGATAATATTCATTATTGGTATTAATTATAAGATAATGTGTTTGATTTCCAGATTAGGAAGTGATTTTTGTCTTAAAATACAAATATTAGGTTATTTTTCCCTAGGTAGCCAGGGTAATTAGTTCTATACAGAATGTGAAATTCAAATACGATTTTGAACACGGCTAAAAATTTTCTTAATGTAATCTTACGAGACGATAGAACCATATAATGGTCAAATGAACTGAAAAATATACGGTAGTTACCAAATGCACATAGTGTACTCAATGAGTGCATTTTACTTAAGGCCAGTGGTATAACTACCCAACTAGCACAGATTTTGCCTTATCCCTAAATACGAGGATATTATACATATATGCCGTGACGAAACCTATCTGAAAGCAGAGATAAAGTATGAATAATCCACGCCGTTTTTTGGGATAAATCGGAGATGCACTTCCGCATTTTTGGAGATATGCCTATCCTTACGCCGTATAATTGCCGCTAGGTGGC
Organism: Ischnura elegans; assembly: GCF_921293095.1. Taxonomy (NCBI): domain Eukaryota; kingdom Metazoa; phylum Arthropoda; class Insecta; order Odonata; family Coenagrionidae; genus Ischnura; species Ischnura elegans. Next base: position 74,564,095 of record NC_060254.1, read on the forward strand.
AGCTGTTTCGCGTACGATCGCTGCGCTGCCACGCGAGATTCATGAGAACTACGTGAAAATAATGTAATAACCGTAATAACATAAATTGGCTTTCGATGAGGAAAGATTCAATGCATTACTTTTCATCATTGTATTTTATTATATTATGGTATCCCTTATAGCATCAAATATGCCAGAGACATCTCACGAGGCATATATGACCACTCTGTCTATGAGGTCTGTATCAGGCCTATGAGATCATATCTCGTGAGATTCCTCTGAGATATTTGATGCTACATGGGATACTGCAATACAATACTGTATAATAACATACACGATGAAATATAATGCACTGAATCATTCACCATCGAAAGCCAATACCGCATTAGTCTCCACATACAATGAGGTTTTTTTTTCACTATGTTACACATTCACGCACGTTTAGGAACATACCAAAAAATCCGTTAGAAGTAAGGTGGAAAATAAACAAAATTATTGCTCTAAAAACGATATATTTAATGAATGATTCATCTTGAAACGATATACAATACACTAGAACACGGAGCAGTCCTTTACCTTCATCGGTAAACCATAAATCTTACTGTTCAATTCCTTACATCACATTATAGAGGAGACTGGTGAATTACCTTACGTATGGTTTCTAAAAGCACAAATTCGAAATCCATTACCGTAATACCCAAGAATTTGGCAATTACGATCACTAATACCTCGCATTTGTTAACAAATCACAGCACTGTCGATGATTCCTTCATTAATATCCACGACAATCCGGGATGTTTTGATGTGTCGCCACAACTGTACGTACCGTCGCGTCGTAGCCTACATCGAACTCAGGCACACAAAAACGATGCTTAGGTCGCATTATCACTTTAACTATTATTGTATACACAAAATAATCAACGATTTTTACTCACAAACACCACTATACACAACACCAAAAATGTAAACACGAAGCCACTATAATGGCTTTAACGGTAATGGAGGACTTCAGCGCTGCTATGCGGCCAATTTTGGCAATATGGTACCATGACATCCCCTCCCCAAACGCTTGAAATCGTGGAAAAAAGGGATATTACATATGGAGGATAAGCTTATCCCCTCAATATCTGATTTCTCCAAGGATAAGTTCAAATCTGTGCTGGCTGGGTAGGAATATGCCTTGGGGGAGATGGAATGGCGACCCCTCCCCCAAGCAAAACCTGGATAAATTTTTGAAATATTCATGGTGAAACAAAACACAGTACTATTCCACAAACTTATATTTTTACAGTCTACTAGTTTCGACGTTTACACCGT